>NC_135487.1:113112558-115612558 GCF_052094955.1 Ictidomys tridecemlineatus | reverse complement strand
GGTACACTGCTGAGCCCTCAAGTTCTCTGCTTGGTTCCAAGGTGACCACCTTGAACATAGTTCAGTGGAGCATGGGATATGGGTAAAGGCAAAGTACCTAAAAACATATTAACAGTTTGGCCTTGGGCAAGTTATTAAGTCAGAAGCTCTAGTTTCTTTCTACACAAAATAGAGGTAATGTCACCTATCTCAAAGAGCTTTGCAAAAGACAAAGGAGACAATCCATGTAGCATGCTTAGCATAATGTTTGCTTCACAGGAAACACCTATGTGGTGGCTCTTTCTATATAGAAAAACTATGTAGACAAACAGGCTAATACTTATGTTATATGGTAATTTTAGATTTGCTTACACAAATTTTATTATGATTGGACATGGTTTGTATTCCAAAGGCCTTGAATTTGCAATACTCCTATCTCAGTCTCCCAAGTCACTGGGATTACAGGAATGTGCTACAACTTTTTATAACTCCTGGCTATAAAGTTTTTTGTTTTCATCAAATTGTCTCCTCTTACTGGAATGTAGCTTCATAAGACCATAAACATTGCCTCTAGAATGTATCATTGTTTTTACCAATATTGAGGACCATACTTGGAACCTAACAGGTGTTTAGTGTTTGCTTGTTGAATAAATAAATGAAGGTTCCATTCCTCCTCCAACTCCTGTATCTAGTAATGTCTTGCTCTTCACTCCTCGATAGATAAGTCACTCTTTGCTCTCAGCTCTCAGAGTGCCCTAATGATAGTCCAGTCATCACAATTGAACAGAAACATTTCAGTCTGTTTACTTCTTATTTTCCTTACTAGGATCTGACCTATGTTGAAGGCATTAACTGAGTGTTTAGGGGACTTCAAAGTATTCTTGAACAACCCAAATTGAGTAGTCCTTACTGATCTGGGTGATAATAAACTTTCACAAGGACCACAATAAGGTGTACATGGGGACATTTGACTTGAGCCTTATGCCTGAGGGTGCATGAAATTTTGCCTAATTTTCAGTGACATGGGTAGAGAGAGGAGGGCAAGAATTGACCGTGTGCAGGCACCCAATAAGTATTTATTCTTGCCTTTCCATTTGATTTATTATTTTTTAGCATGTCTTAGTGACATTTTCTTTAAATGAATATATAAGTTGGCCTGATACACTGCAGAGAAGCTGAGAATAAATGCCACTTTCAAAGAGAATCCCAGCACAGACCACGGTCTCTGAGATGCTGGTCAAGGTTTGTCCTATCTCTGGCACATCTCTTGCAACTTCTTTTTGTGTTTTTCATTTCCACTTGTCTCACCATATCGAGTTCTTTACTGTCTCCCATCCAAAAGCAAGACAATCTCTGTTTTTATCATCTCCCACTTCAGTGCATTCTCCATGTCAGTTTGAAATTCCTAAAACTTGGCACTTCCCTGCTCAGAAGCCATTCGTGCCTCCTATTTACTATAGAATTATTCCTTTTAAATTCCTTGATCTCATCCCAACCTACTCTTCAAAAATCTGGTTTTCAAACTTCCTTTGAGGAACCTGTATAAGTTGTATGTGCTTAAAAATATCTGACTTGGATATTGCTACCGCCTCCCCTCCCTAAAAATGCATTCCACCTCATTTCCTTGTAACCAAATTGCATCCACTCTAAGTCCCATCTCCAGTCTACCTAGGAAGACTTTCCTGCTCATCTATTCTGTCCTTAAATTCAAATTAAAAACTCTCTTTTCTGGGAATTTTACTTTATCCTTATTTTATTTATTTAAGACATTTTGGACTGCCTTAAAAAAAAAAAAAAAAAAAAAAAAAGCGCCAGGCATGGTAGCACATGCATATAATCCCAGCATCTTGGAAGGCTAAGGCAGGAGGATCACAAGTTCAAAGCCAGCCTCAGCAACTTAATGAGGGCTTAAACTACTTAATGAGACCCTGTCTCAAAATAAAAAACTAAAAAGAACTTAGTGGTTAAGTGCCTCTGTGTTCAATCCCCAGTACAAACAAACAAACAAACAAAAACGAGTACTATATTGAAATTCCTGTAGCATTTCCCCCAGAAATACAATGTTTGGGTTGAGAGTGAGGAGTCACTACATTTTTTATAAACTAAAAACAATTTTTTAAAAACAATTTTTTGTTTAAAAATGAAAAAATAAACAGATGCCTACGTACAACAGGTAAACAGTGCAAATAAGTTATCAATAAAAAAGTGAACCCGACACTCTTCTCCCAATCACTCCTAAATTCCCCAGACATTTTTTTTCCTACTCTGGGGATTGAACCCAGGGGTTCTCTATCACTGAGCTACATCCTAGTCCTTTCTATTTTGAGAGAAATTTTCATTAAATTTTGCTGAGTCTGAACTGGAACTTGTGATTCTCTTGCCTCAGCTTTACACGCCATTGAGGTTATGCCTGACTAACACAATCTCTCTCTCTCTCTCTCTCTCTTTTTTTTTTTTACTCAAATAGGGTCATATTTTGCAGCTTGTCTTTTATTTTTTTAATTTTTTATTTATATATGACAGCAGAGTGCATTATAATTCTTATTTCACATATAAAGCATAATTTTTCATACTTCTGGTTGTAAACAAAGTATATTCACACCAATTAATGTCTTCATACATGTACTTGGATAATAATGTCCATCACATTCCACCATCATTTATAACCCCATGCCCCCCGCCCTTCCCCTTGTCTTTTCAACAACAATAAATCTTGGAGTTTTTTTTTCATAACATATGTGGATTTATCCAATCTTGCCTGATAAAATTTTGCTGATGGTATAGATGCCCTCCTAGAGACACTGAGAACCTTCCCAATTTGTGCAATCATAACTCTGAAGAAAATTTTTATTAGGAAAATCTTGAGCTACATCACTGGTTAAGAAGCCTGCATCAGTATGAGCATAAATGTCCTCTGCTCAACACTAATTACCTCTGGGTAGTCTTATTTTTTACTCCTCTCTTAAAGGTCCCACTGCTTCTTAACATTGCCACACAGGGATCCAACCTTCCAACACACAAACTCTTAAGGGACAAACTGAAGCAGAAACTCCCAATGGCTACAAATGTATATAAAAACTTTCTCATCATCACTTTTCACTTGAAAATGTAAACTGAGAACACCTTAGGGCTATCAGGCTCATGCCTGTATCTCCAACACCATTTAAAGAATCGAACATATCCTTACATATTCTCTTAGTATTTATAGTCACTTTTGTCTTTACAGTTCTCAAGTTCTAAGAAGCACACAAGCTTATCCAAAGAATGATGAAGATTCTTTGCCTGGCCAGACTTTAGTCAGGCTTCTGAACCTTCTCCTAAGCCCATCTGTGTATTTCCTTATAAGAGTCAGCTATCAAAGAACTCTGCTAAGTCCATTTAGCAAGAACGCTTATCTTCAATATTTGATCAGCCTTAATGTCTGATCAGGTTCTTCATCTGCCAGCACACCCCTGTTGATGTATGATAACTCTGGCCTGTCTTCCTCTAGAATCCTTTTAGGGTAGTTTAGCTGTAATTCTTCTTATCTTAGCAATTTTTCCATCTACTGACTACTCCTTTGTTATACATTTTCACTTGCCCAATGCTGCATTCAAAGTTGAGCTCCATCCCTCTTCCTGCTGCAAATCCAGTTGCAGTGGTCAAGTGATCTGAATAAAGTTTTTCTCGCCATGCTCTAACAAGTGTCAATGAATAATTTCACTCTAACAGAAAACAATTGATTTTAAATTTTTCATAGGTAGAATAAAGGGTTTAGTTTTGTAAACAGGAAAATATACAAAGTCAGGAGATCTCCACTGATATCTGTTCAGGATGACTTTCTAAATTGAGTGTAAACAATTTCTTTCATCAAAATACCTCTGATATTCTGGCTTAGAATCTTACACTTAGCATAGACTCTGGAAATACCAGCTAAATTTTAATACAAACAAGTCATTTGAGAAATCTGGGTCTCTGTTTCTTTACTGATAAAATGCTGACTGCTTCTGCTTCTCTTGATATACCACAAGAAAAATGAAAAGAAATGATTTATGGTGAAGCCCTTTACAATCTAACAAAATATGAAACATTTGTATTTTTAAGTTTGAAAAAAGGCTGTAGCAGAAATACAATCTTTCAGATTGGAATTTTATAAGGGGCCCCTTCTCCATACCAAATAAACGCACCTGTGAAGGAGAGGATGTTTCTGACTTTTCTACCTTCTCTCTATCCTCACATGTTTTTCCTTCCCACCAGTGCCAATTCTGCAGCTACAGAGTCTGCCTATGTGGTATTTATACCAGGGAGAGGAGAGCAGGTAGAAGAGCAATGGGCACATCCCTTCTGTCCTGTCTTGGAAGCTTCTAGCTATTTGGGGCTGCAACACAGTGAAACACAATTCCTATGTGGCTGCCATTACTGCAACCAAAGCCAGATTTCTAATGTGCTGAAAATGAGGCTACTCACGAGACACAGAGGCACAGGGCTCCTGGCACAGACTCGCTGTCTCTTAGCAGAAAGTTGCCATCCACTCCTTCCTTAAGCAATAAGATCTCACAGTCTTGCTTGGTCAGAGGGCCGTGGTAGTAAGGTAGATCCATGAAGACCCTTCTTGTGTTTTAGTGGCCTGTTAACCTGAAATCCAACTCCAAGCCACGGGATGGCTCTGAACAGGGAAGAGGAGGCAGCTGGCTTAAAGAGGCTTGTGGAAATACCTCTCTTCCTCTAGTTGGGTGGGAAGGAGATGGGGTTGCTCAATGGAGCTTAGTGAGCTTCACAAGATTCAGGAAATGAGAATAGTGTGGGTGATAAAGTGGCCAACCCATGTTAGCCTATAAGTGACTCACCCACAAGCACGTGAGAACACATTCCAGTACAGTAGAATCTGATGCCACGACTGGGGCTGCATCACTGAAGACAAACTCCCCAAAACTGTGTTGCAGTTTATACGTCACCACCTACCATCAGTTTTTACCTTCTCTGGCTCTTGGTTTTTCTTTCCAAGGAACACACCACTGATTTTGCTTTTAATGGGTACCCATCTTCTGCCAAAGCTGCCGCTCATTAGGCTAGCTTAGCTCAGAATGGATATTCAAAAAGCATTTGGATGCTAAAAGAGTTGGATGTGTTCAGACATAACGGCCAGTTGAATGAGGAGCACTTCCACAAGTGAAATGGCATGAAAAATGTAAACATCAAAGGGAATAGAAAGCAATTGGACACCACGAGAAAAAACAGCACTTTCCATGCACAGAATTCTATCCATTAATGAACAAAGAAGCAGCTGAGAGAAATATCTGGTTATGCAAGACAGTGCAAGAATGCTTTTTCCAGATGGAAAAAAAAAAGAGAGAGAGAGAGAAAGAGAAACTACAACGGGGTTTGGAGACCCTCAGGTCCTTTGAGTCCCCATTCTGAAGGCCAGCAGTGATGTGTCCCATAAATAAAGACCAAGAAAAGACTGTCTGATCTGACAAAAATGTTTATTCTGCTTAAAACTCCTACTTGATGTGAACATTCTTTTTGATTTTTCCTGTGGAATTTTTCCAACCTTGATCAGCTGACAATCTTGGAGTAGGTAGGTAATTGTGTGGTTTCTGTTATCTGAGAATCAGAGTTAGCCCTAAAGTAATTTCAAAGGCCTTTAAGAAAAAAAAAAAAACTACACTGATCTATGTATTATCAATTGCTTTTAATCAATTTCAGGTAGAATAAGCTTATGCAAGCATATCTGTCATTTAGTGTTTCAAATTCAATTGCCTTTACCTTTCAATTACCAGGACACAAAGTCAATTTTAAAATTCCCCTCCTTACTCACTACCTCCCTAAAATATCTATTGGAAATCACTATGTATTTTGAGTACATATCTAAGAATAGAGCTATGTTTATGACTATCCTTCTTTAAACTTCTTAACTCAGATGTGTACTTCATCTTGTTATTTGGCTTACAACACACTTGTGATATTTTCTGCATGGAATTTCCTTGTAACAGATCCTTGTTCTTTGGAAGTCCCATTGATCCATTATTTGGTATAATGGAGTTACATTGATCAATTAATTTGTTAGAAGAGAGATATGCTTTCAAATATAACTTTTCTTGTGTGACCTTGGATAATATGCTGCTTAACCCACTGGGAATTATGGTAGTAGCCAAGAAAACAATCATTGATGAAAGAGAAAATTTAGTACCAAGTTGGGGTAAATATTTTTTTCCCACTTCTAGCAAGAAATTTATTTATGTTTCATATATATCTTATACACATAACCGAAGGTCGTTTTGTATAATATTTTAGATGCTTCATACAGAGATATGAAAAATGGTATTCTATATGTGTAATAAGAATTGAAATGCATTCCATGGCTTTCATGTATTTAAAAAATAAAATCAATAAAAGATTTTTTAAAATATACTATTTTAGATATGCCTGTTTTTAAAATTTTTTATTTATTATTTTTAGTTATACATGACAGTAGTGTCTACTTTGACATACAAGCATGGAGTATATCTAAAGATGTTTTTTAACATAAAAGAGAAAATGACTGAATGTATCCTCAGGATCTTTGCTATCACAGGGGCTTTCTTGCCTTTTCTTCCTTACTGAAAACCTACTTCCCCATCCTCACTTATAACAAGAGAAATGCAAATTAAACCCATACAGAAGTAACATGTCTCATTTATACTGGTAAAAATAAGAAGCTTGAAAACATACTGGGTTGGTCATGGTGGGAGTAAATAGAGTGTCTCATGTATTATTGTAATGGCACCCTCTTTTCCCTCAGAAAAGTCTTAACTGGGTTTCTCCAAAAATCTTCACCACAGCTGATTTTAGGACTGTCAGCAAAAGAGTCTATGCAAAAGAGTTCAATGTAGATAAACTTCCTATTTTCATATTGCCCTATTTTACTTGGCCACTGGCCAGGAAGAAATCAGAACTCTAGGTGCTAGCCACTCCCTTACTAGTTTTTCATAATCATATCCAATATAGTAGTTTGTAGAAATGTGCAAACAAGGCCTCTGGCCTTGAGCTGGGCTTCACAGAGAGATGTCTATATTTTTAAGATAAGTTACCGATTGGGCTCCATAGTAACAGCTGGCAGAGGAAGAAAGAAAGGGGAGAAGAAGCTCACCCCTTCTCAGGTGCTGTCCCGGAAGGGTTAACTTGCCTAAAACAGTGAAAGAAAAAGCTGCTTTTATGTGAATTTCTGCAGGCTGTGAACTTCTGAGCCCCTCCCCTTACATGCTGGGTATAAAACTCTGAAACTACCTGAACTCGGGGTTCAGAGGATTGATTGATTACAGCAAAAGCTGTTCCCTCTGAACCTGGCTGCAGCCAAATAAAACTGTTTCCTTCTATCTTCAGTGCCTTGCCTCTTTGTCTCTACAACATTATTGGTTGGAATACTAAATGGTTGCAACTCCAATTGAAGAGAGCTTGGTGATATCTAGTAAAGTTACTTATATTTATCTTCTAATAGAATAATCTCCATTCTAGGAATCTAAAAAAAAAAAACTACACAGACAAAAATACAAAAAGATTCATGCGAATTGTAGGAAGAGATTACAAGCAACCCAAAGACTGGTGAATGGAAGATTAAGTGAATAAACTGAAATGCATCTAAATAATGCCAATTACTATACAGAGCTATTACTATATAGAGTAAGGAAGATCTTTATATACTCATTTGGACCAATCTTCAGAATACATAGTTTAGGTAGAATAGTAAAGCTCATAATAGCATGTAAAGTATGGGACATATAAACAAATATATCAATCTTTATATTTTCTCAAATTTGCACAAAACCCACTGGAAGAACAGAATTAAAACCAAGTAAAGGGGCTGGGGATGTGGCTCAAGCGGTAGCGCGCTCGCCTGGCATGCGTGCGGCCCAGGTTCGATCCTCAGCACCACATACCAACAAAGATGTTGTGCCCGCCGAAAACTAAAAAATAAATATTAAAAAATTAAAAAAAAAAAAAAACCAAGTAAAAATAAGAAGTCTATGAGGACAGAGAGGAAACATGCATACAAGTGAGACTTCTCTAAGTGAAACTTATTATATAGCTTTGAACACGAAATCATGTAATTGTTTTATTAAAACTTAAAAAATGTCTTTTCTTTTTTCTTTTTTTGGTACTAGGGATTAAAATCAGAGGTGCTTAACCACTGAGTCACATCCCCAGCCCTTTTTAAAATATTTTATTTAGAGATAGGGTCTTGTTAAATTGCTCAAAACCTTGATAAGTTGGTGAGGTTGGCATTGAACTTGTGATCCTCCTGCCTCAGGCTACCAAGTCACTGGGACTACATGTGTGTGCAACCCTACCCAGCAGCAATTGATGAAAACTTTAGGAAAACATTTAATAATTACCTTTCCAATAGGTGGATAAAGCTTTTACTGCCTGAATCCATTGCATCCCTAATAGAAGGTTACCCAGACATTGAGCACCTTATTTTTTGATGCAGCAGGAAACACACAACACTACTATGAAGGATGTTTTCCAAAAAAATTGATCCTGAAACTAATCATACCCTTATAACTAAATTCTAGTTTATGGGAACAAAGCAATAAATTAGAACGCATTATGAAGAAGCAGATGAGCCAATCCAATTCCTGAATAGAACAATGAATTTGTTTATTTATAAGTCATAAGAACTTAGTCAGATATGGGGTGAGGCCAGCTCTAATTTGAAAGAGATTTATGAGGATCTTGTTTGGATTCTGGTTTGAAAAAATCAAATATAAAAAAGAAAATTCCTGCCATTGGGGAAACTTAAGCATTGGTTCCATATTAGATGATATCAAGGAATTATGTTTAATTTTTTTCAGGTAAAGTAGTGGCAATATATTTATGTGAATTAAGCTATAAATTTTGGAGACATATATTAAAGTGTTATGACTGACCCTAAGTGGATTATGCCTGGGGCTCATTATATGGATGTCTTTACTTCTTGTGCATGTTGAAAACAGTTTCACAATAAAACCCTTCTGTTGCCATGTTATTCTGATTTGATGTCACCTTGAGAATAGCTTCACAGCACACAGCAACATCTTTAGTTTTTCACATGGGACCCTTTTTTCCCATCCATGGAATAAAAACTTGGTGCCAGAACATGACCCTACCCCTCTGGCCATACTTGACTGGACGAATGGTATATCCCTGATCCCCAAGATGAGTTAATTATCCAGAAATTTGGAGGACATGAAGGAAAGAAAAAGGTGGAGAGGGGATATAAAAATGGAAACAAGTTGTCTAGGAATGACTTATAACAAGTATATTTTTGCACTGTATGCTGGAGGTTATACCAACAAGCAACCAGTCCACAAAAGAGGCATGATATAGACACATGGACAGAAAAAGAGCCAAGAGACACCCCTGATTGGATTTCCCATAGGTTTTTCACTTCCTGGATCCAGTGATTTCTAAGGTCTGGGTATACTCTTGCCCTTAGATTCTTTGTCATTTTAATTAGATTCCCTTTTATAATAAATTGGTTGGCATTTTATTTTCTACTAAAGATGTCAATTAAAAGCAGCATTATAGACAAAATTCTATTACTGAGACCAGAGGAGCATGAGGCCAAATATGAGCCACATGGTTACATAAGTGAAAACAGAAACAGGACATTGTGTGTCAACACCAGAAGGTCTAAGAATATCACTAATCATGGCAATTTAGTGAGTGCTTATATTGTGCTTGTTAAAAGATGCTTGATAGGGCTGGGGATGTGTCTCAAGCGGTAGCGTGCTCGCCTGGCATGCGTGCCACCCGGGTTTGATCCTCAGCACCACATACAAACAAAGATGTTGTGTCCACCAATAACTAAAAAATAAATATTACAATTCTCTCTCACTCTCTCTTTAAAAAAAAAGATGCTTGATAGAGACAGACAGTATAATATCTCCCATTTAATTTTTATGATCTTATTTTAGGAAATAGCACTTTGTCTTTCTCATCACAACAGCATTATTTACTGACATACTCTAAGATGGGACCCCAATATTTCTGGGCTTTTCACTACTCTAAGGGATAAACTGAGTGAGAGGAAATGTGGTAGAGCGGGTAAGTACAAGGCCTTGGCCAGACTGCCTGGAGCTAAATTCTGTTTTCATTATTTAACTTTTTGTGCCTGTGCTTTATAGAAAATGGAAAAGATAATAATAAATTTCACATAAAGTTGTTGATAGGATTAAATGAGGCTATTTACACAATGTACCTGGCACATAGTTAGACCTGAGTTAGCTATTATCGTTTGCATATGAGGATTCCTTTGTGTGGAAGGTGGTGTGTCTGTATGGGATGTCTGGACCTACAATAATCATCCTGGGATCACAAGAATGTTGGCCTGAGGTCTAGATGGTCTTCGGAGAAGGGCAAGGTAAAGAGGGAGAAAGAATCTAGATCCTTGACAAGGGTCTTGAGTCACCTTTCCAACTGACCTAGACTTCCATTTTTTTTCTGACTTCCAGTGGGTGAGAGAATAAATTTCTTCATTGTTTAAACTACTTTAGTTGGGGCTCATTTTGTTTGTTTGTTTTCTTTTTTCTTTTTATTACTCTTTTCCTACTTTTTTTTGTTTAGAATTTTTTTTGTTTTAATTAGTTACACGTGACAGTACAATGATCTTGACATATCATACATTTGAATCAGATGGGATATAATTTCTCATTTTTCTGAGTGTACAGGTTGCAGAATTACCTTGGTCATGCAGTCACATATATACCCACAGCAATAATAATGTCAAGCAAAAACAATCCTAATACATACACCAACATTGAACATTTTAATAGTTATGGTACTATATTTATTGATTTTTTGAATATAATTATTTATCTATTAATATAATTGTGCAAATTTTCCCACAAAAATGGTGAGTTTTCACTACCTTTTTAATCTCTCCATATATTGAACTATCAGCTTTCTAAAAGTTCCTTGAAAGAGATGATCTCTCATTTTTTCGGTCATGATTCCTCAAATAAATTTGTAAAAGCTATGCACTAACTGTACTGATGATAAAAAAAAAATGATGGTTGGTACTAAAGCATACAGGTAATGTGCATGTGAACTTCTGAATATTTAAGAGGCCAATACCTATAGTACAACCATCTAACATTGTTAAGTAAGCAAAATAAAAAAGAAACATCTGAGGAGTGAAGCAAAAACAAAAACAAATCAACTTTTAAAGGGGCTGAGATACTTCAATTAAATATTAAAGGGAGATTTGGTAAGATTTATACATTTACAAAAAGATGTGCTTAGGACATTATTCATTAGAGATACACACACACACACATATATATTTATGTGTGTGTGTGTGTGTGTGTGTGTATATATATCTATATGCAACACTTTTTTCTTTTTCCCCTTTTCTCCATGCAGTTTGGTTTAGGTGAACAGGCTTGAATCTTTTTTTTTTTTTTAATTCTAAGCTTTTATTTTTTTAATTTTTATTTTTTTAAAGAGAGAGTGGGAAAGGAGAGAGAGAGAGAGAGACAGAGAGATTTTTTTTAATATTTATTTTTTAGTTCTCGGCGGACACAACATCTTTGTTGGTATGTGGTGCTGAGGATCGAACCCAGGCCACACGCATGCCAGGCGAGCGCGCTACCGCTTCAGCCACATCCCCAGCCCTAGGCTTGAATCTTCTTGGAGGGAGAAGCTGAGTTTAACCCCCAGAGTTTTTTCCTGCAATAAGACTTGGCTACTGGATTATCTGGACTAATTCCTAGTAAAGAAGATCACATTATTTCTTGTGAAAATGTAGATGAGCAGGGGCAGGAAAATCAATGTAATTTACCTTATTCTCTATAGGAGGACCCTGTTTTATTTCCTGAGGGAATCAGATTTGTTAGGTGTATGAGTTTCTTATTGCTGCATTAACAAGTTTCCACAAGCTTAGCTACTTAAAACAACACAAATTTATTATCTCATAGTATCTCTTCCCATATAATACCAAAAGAATTGAAGCCAGAAAACATCAAAGGGATACAGAAAGAAGGACTAGTTTTAATTCCTGTAGCTCAGTATCCTGTTCTTGTTAAAGGGCCCAGATCATTTTATTCCTTTTTTAAATTGGTGCATGCATTATCCAGAATAGTGGGTTTCATTACGGCATAACTGTACACACATATAACTCACTTTGATCAATTTCACTCCCTGAAACTTCCCTTTACCCTTCTTTCTTCCCTCTCCTGATCCCCTTCTTTTACTTTATTGTCTCTCTTCTATGTTTATAACATTCCTTTTTACCCACTGCCAACTTTTTTTCTCTCTCTAACTTCCACAATATTTGTCTCTGTGACTGGCTTATTTCCCTTTAATGATGTTCTCCTGTTCCATCCATTTTCCTACAAAACACATAAGATTTTTCTTCTTTATGGCTAAAAGAATGTGGTTCATATAAACCACATTCTTTTCTTTATTCATTCATGCAATGACAGACACTTGGAACCACAATAGTTAATTATCTTGTGATAAACCTGGGTATGCATGAATCTCTAAAGTATGGTGACTTCAGTTCTTTAGGATAAATACTGAGGAGTTGTATAGCTGGATTATATGTTGGTTCCATTCTTAGTCTTTTGAGGAGACTCCATACTAATTTCTGTAGTGGCTATCCCAACTTATATCCCCACTTCAGTGTAAAATAGTCCCCTTTTCCCTGCACCCTTTCCAGCATTAATTGCTATTTGTATTCTCGTTGATGGCCACTCTGACTGGGGTGAGATGGAATTTCAAGGTAGGTTTTTTTTTAAATATTCTTTGTTTTATTTGTTTATTTATTTATCTGTCTATTTGTTTATTTATTTGTGTGGTGCTGAGGATCGAACCCAAATGCAAGTACTCAACCACTTAGCTACAATCCCAGCCCCTCAAGGTAGTTTTGATTTGAATTTCCCTGATATCTAAAGATGTTGAATATTTTTTTTCATACAGTTGTTGACCATTTGTACTTTTTTTTTTTGAGAAATGTCTGTTCAGTTCATATGCACATTTATTGACTAGGTTATTTGGCTTTTTGGTGTTGATTTTTCTTATTTCTTTATATATTCCAGATATCAATCTCTTTTGGAAAAGTAACTGGTTTTTGTTCTTCCATTCTATAGGCTGTTTCTTCATGCTCCCTTATGTGTATGTCCAAATTTACCATCCCTCCAAGACATTTTTGGCTCAAAGGCTGGGAGCTTGGGGCTCCAACCAGCCTTGGAACTCATTCAGGGACAGTCCCTACCTCTTTAGGCAAGAGGTACAGGATCTAACTGCTTGTGACTTGGGAAATAGCACTCTCTTACAGTTGAACAGAAATCTTCCCTACCTCCAGGGAAAATGCTCCTCCATCCTCATTGAGCAGATCATTTCCAGGTTTGGACTTCCCACCTCCATCCAGTGGACAATGGTCCGGCCTTCACTTCTCAGGTTATTTAACTAGTCTCCAACATCACTTGGAGGCTGCAGATCCCCTACCGACCCCAATCATTGGGTAAGGTTGAGAGGGCTAATGGCATTCTCAAGGATCATCTTCCTAAACTTGCGATTGAACTCAGGCTGTCCTGGCCCAATCTCCTGACATTGCTCCTCATCCAAATTCAGGCCCCCTCAGGTCTTAGCTCCTTTGAGCTACTCTATGGGCACCCTTTTTTAATCAACCAAAGCTTTCCAGTCACTCCTCCTCCCCTTGTGTCCTACCTGCCCTATCTCATACTTCCACACAAACTCCTAAGGGAACATGCAGACCGGTGTCTGCCTGCGCCATCAGTTACCTCAATCCCAGCACAACCACAAACTGAATCAGACCCTCTTCAACTGGGTGACGCAGTCTTACTTCAAGAGCTGCATCCTCAATCATTGGAACCTCTCTGGATGGGACCCCATACAGTCATACTTACTATCCCAACAGCGGCCAAGCGTGGGAGGCAGTTTCACTGAATGACTAGCATTTTCCTTCCCGTGATTGGTAGAGGCTCTGTCAGTTACTTTCATAGTGACCTGGTCATCTTTGTAGTGGCCTAAGATGCTGCCCTGATGCTTGAAGTAGCAGAATCTGTCTTCATGCATAGGTGTGCCTTCCTGCAGCCCCATGGATCAATCTACGCTCACCTGTTCCTTTGTGACATTACCCCTTTGCCCTGGTTGGGATAGAATATTCCATGGAAAAGCCCTTTGTGATCCCCTTCTCTTGATCTGCTTTTGAGTGTGGCCTTCCTAGGTGTCAGTCAACCTGCTGACAGCAGACATCATGAAGCTAGACTCAGCCCCCTGAAACCTGACCCCTTGCCTCATTTGAATGGCTTCTCCTCAATAAAAGGGGTCAGCACTTGCTCGCTCTCTCTTTCTTCGGACCCTTAAGGTCAGATGAACCGTCACAAGACCCCCAAAGAAAAAAGTATCTCTGTACTTGTGTGGTTATTTCACGTGGCTCAGTTCCCCTGGAGTGACCCTGAGTGTTTTAGCCACGAGGAATGTGACAGCCAAGCTTTTAGGCCACTCCCCCTGGTACCATGTCTCCTGTCTTAAAAAAGCACCTGTTCTAAATGTCCAGTCCTGGAATTCCACCACGCTGGGGCCCACCAAACTCAAGATTTCTCGCCAACCCTCTTCTTCTTTTACCAATCATTAATCTCTCTCAAGCTTCTATCCCAACCCACAGATGGACTTCTACATCCAAGCTACATGGCAGCAGGATGGCACTACCCACTCTCCGTTTATGGGTCAAGGTGATTGCCCTCCCACTGGCTGCAACTGGATGGTCACCCTTAACATTACTGGGTTCAACTGAGCCACCTTGTCCCACATATGTGTAGCAATGCTCCCCTTGGCCAGGCTGGCTAAACTCCCATTCTCACTTGTATGTTACTAATAGGATTTCTTTTAATGATTGCTCCCTGTCTCCTCGGGTTCCCATGAAAATGTGTGGGTGAAATTGCCAGAGTGAACTACCACCAGATGCTCCTTCACCCCTACAGTCGCCTTGCCACCAAACCAACACCCGAGCCACCCCTTCCCTCCAGCACCCCTAGCCAGCAGGAAATAGCCAGATAAAATTCACCACCCTATATCATCAAAAAGGCCAGGATGTTAGGTCAGTTTGAGATGATTAAGCGCTCTCGAAAGAACCACCAATCAGGTGCCAGGAGAAGAGCCTGTTAATCAGCGGAGTCTCCTAGCCAATCCTGGGTCTTAGCCAGCTCCCCTATCAAACCCAGTAGAACAAGGGACTCTAAAAATCCCTTTTCCTATCCCAAGCCCTTCCTTCCTGCCCTAAGCCCAATAAAAATTCCAGTCCTGTCCAGTCCCAGCGCACTTCTTCTTAGACCCACTCTGTGGGTCTGAGAGTTCCACCCAGGAGCAAAATCTCAATAAAGTCTCACTCAGCAGCCTTTTTAAAACTGCCTCCTTTTGGTGGCCCTTGCCTGACCTTGCACTGATTCCTAAGATGGGCCCCAAGTTAATCCCTACAGCGATTTATAGGCCACCACTGCCAGATTTGATAGGTTTAATATTGGGAAGAAGCAATTTAACTCAGAAAGGAATTCAAGTATTGCCGAGTGTTACTGATACAAATTTTGATGGGAAGATTAATAATATTAGGGTTCAAGCAAATTGCATTATTTGGCTTTCTTCTAAGGATATAATTGCACAGATAATTTTTCTGCCTTGCTGCTCTGCAGAGAGAGGTCTAGTGGATGATCTATGCAGAATTCCAACTTCTGGGTCCCCAGACCAGGCTTATTGAGCTCAATTGATTAAGCAAGAGCGCCCTCTACTGGATCTTAAAATCAACCATAAAAATTTCAGAGGCGGAGGAGATAAAGGAGCTGATAAATCAGTTATTTCCAGCAGGTTCTGTCTGGCTCCCAAAGTGGCCTTTGCATATTGCACCTGCCAGTTTAGAAGAGATTGGCCAAATCTCTCAGTCTGCTCAGAGTGCCCAACACCTCTGATGGGAAGATAAGGATGGCAATGTGGGACTTTTTAAACCTTATGTCCTCGATACCTTGCCAGTAAATTTGTGGGGATGTTTTAAGTAGCCTAGGTGTGTTATTTATTAATAACTCCTAATTCCATGGTGTTACCTCAGATACTTAATCCAGGATTTATTTCCCCTAAGGGATTTAAAGGGAGTCAACAAGAAGGGTATTTACCTATGACTCAGTCTTCTCAGTGAAGACAATTTAATTCATTTAATTCACCCAGTCAAAATTTTTAATGGGGGAACTGACTTCCCCTTTGGCACACAAAACAGTAGAAAAAATTAGCTGGCTTACAGAAGAGCCAATTTGTGTTAGTCAGTGGCCCTTAACAGGGGAGAAACTTCAAATAGCCAATATTTCAGTCCAAGAACAACTCCAAGCTGGTCATATAGAACCTACTTTTAGTCCCTGGAATACTCCAGTTTTTTTGGTTAAGAAAAAAATCTGGCAAATGGAGATTAGAGCAATTAATCACATTATGGATCCTATGGGAGAATTACAGCCTGGGCTTCCTTCTCCTACAGCTCTCCCTTTTGATTATCATTTAATGGTAATAGATTTAAAGGATTGTTTTTCCACTATACCCTTGCATCCAGATGATTGTAAGAGATTTGCTTTTAGCATCTCAGCTATAAATTTCAAAGAACCAGTTAATAGATATTGCTGGAAAGTTATGCCTCAAATTATATGTAATAGCCCAGTGCTTTGTCAGAACTTTGTCACTCAGGCTATTGCTCCTGTAAGAAAAGAATTCCTTGATGCATATATTACCCATTACATGTATGATATTGTTTTGGCTTGTGCTAGTCCAGATGTACTTTAAAATTTTTTTGCTCAGTTAGAAACTTCACTTACTGCAATGGGTTTATGCATAGCACCTAAAAAGTGCAAAGGACCTCTTCTCTTCAATATTTAGGAAATGTAATTGAAGGACACATAATTTGTCCACAAAATCTACAAATAAGAGTTAATGGTTTACATACTCTTAATGACTTTCAAAAGTTACTAGGTGATATCAATTGGTTGTGACCAAGTTTAAAATGAACCACTGCAAATTTGAGTTCTTTGTTTCAGATTTTGCAGGGGGATCCTTCTCCAACTTCTCCTTATCAAATTACAACAGAAGCAAGGATTGACTTTTAAAAGGTTGAATCTGCTATTAAGACTGCACAGCTTAATTGAATTAACCCACAGGAGCCTATATATTTACTAACATTTCCCACTGTTCATACTCCTATAGAAGCAATATGGCAAACGTTGGGAATTATTGAATGGCTCCACATAGCTCATTCTCCTCAAAAGTCGTTGACTCCATTCCATGACTTTATTGCTCAGTTAGTTACTAAAGGAAGAACATGAGTTTTACAGATGGTAGGGTCAGAACCTAATATTATTGTTATTCCCTTTTCTACTCAATAGCATGACTGGCTTTGCCAAACTTCTAATATTTGGCAAATAGCTTTTGCTAATTTACCTACTCAAATAGAAAGTCACTAACCTCATGATAAAATTATTTAATCTGCTTTAGTAACTACATTTATTTTACCAAAAATTGTACATGCTCAACCAATAGTTGGAGCACTAACACTATGTACTGATAGGTCAAGTTCAGGTAAAGCAGGTTTCTATAGCCATGCTCATACAGAGGTAATACAGACATTATATGCTTCTGCACAACGAGCAGAATATCAAGCTCTCATTTGTGCTTTAATTCATTTTGCAAATGAGCCAATCAGTATCTATTCTGATAGTTTATATGTAGTTGGAGTTATGAAAAATATTGAAACATTGACTATTAGGTACACATCACCACAAGAGTTATTTAATTTGTTTTACTTTATTTAATTTGTTTATACTTTACAAAATACAATTCAAATGTGTCACCATCTGTGTTTCATAGGCCATATATAAGCACATTCTAACCTTCCAGGACATTTAGCATCAGGTAATGATAAGATTGATAAACTTGTTACTGTTTGTCAACAAATGTCTTTATATGATTGTGCATAAGCCTCACATTCTTTGCATCATCAAAATGCTTCTAGTTTACATAAAAAATTAATATTACTAGGGAACAAGTTCATCGAATTGCATATCAATGCCCACAATGTGTTATACATATTCCATCTTCACCAAATGGGGTTAATCCCCATGGTTTACGGCCAAATCAGTTATGGCAAATGGATGTAACTCACATCCCGTAATTTGGCAAGCAATGTTATGTTTATGTTATTGTTGATACTTATTCTAGATTTATTTTTGCCACAACTCATGTAAATGAAAATACTCAACATGTTATTTCTCATTGCTTGGCTGCTTTTGCAGCATTAGGATGTCCTTTACAGATTAAAACTGATAATGCTCCAGCTTGTACTAGTTCTTCTTTTCAGCAGTTTTGCCATCTTTTTCATATTGACCATAAAACAGTATTCCTTATAATCCTCAAGGTCAAGCCATCGTAGAACAAGATCATTCATCTATTAGGCTACAATCAAAAAAACAGAAAAGGGAAAATAAGAACCCCCAAAATAAACTTAATCATGTTTTGTTTGTTTTACATTTTCTAAATTGTAGCTCTGAAGATGAGCAAAAAATGTCTTCCACTGCAACAGGTCAGGTTTGGTGGAAAGATTTACAAACAGGTCAATGTAAAGGACCAGATCCAGTGATAATGTGGGGTAGAGGTCATGCTTGTGTTTTCCCAGAAGGTGTATTTCATCCTACTTGGGTACCTGAATGTGCCATTAGACATGGAGGACTGAGAGCCAAGGTTCAAATGGCTAAAGATCAATCCAGAGATGTCAGCTCTGGCCCCCAGAAAGAAGAGGAAGCTACAAAGGAGGAGGGGAACAAAGAAGGCCCAGAGCAACCCAACATTGAAACTACCATCATGGAAACAGCTGAAGAACCTAATGCTACAGGCTGAACAGATGGTTCAGCAACAAGGAAGAACTAAGTCTCCAGCTACGATGTTTGTAGAAATGCTCGCTCTGTTGAGCTGTCAGGTAAATGGGGTACAGGGAGAAACTATTGGACATATTTTCCAGATCCACCTTTAGTACACCCAGCAGTGTGGACTGAATAATCCATCCCAGTTCTTACAATTGATACTTATATGATGGGAGGCTTTTTCAGATACCTATATTACTCCCATCCACATGACTGGATTTAAATATACTGGTTATAGTAGTCAGCTACCCATATGTTGGTCCCATGATAAGCATGCTGGCTGTCTAGGGGTATCATTCGAGGAAAAAAACAGCATATGGGGGGCCTAGACCAGCCAGTCATACTGGCCCCTGGGACTCAAAGCCATATGTTAGAATAGTTATTAAAAATGGAACTTTCTCATAACAAGCAGGTCATTTCCTCAGAAGGTCCTCCAATATCTCACTGTCCTAATCATTCTGCAATAGAATTCGGCTCCTTTCCTAAATGAATCGATTGTGCAAATACCTTGCCAGTACAACATAAAATGTCTAAAATAGTGGTTATATTTTATACTGGTCCCCTAGAATTAACAAAAGACAATTACACAAGGATGCCATAATCCCTGGAAGCTTTGTTGGTAATATCTTGACCTTCAGTGAAGGTGGCACCCAGAAGGATGTTTGGTGCTTAATTGCTGCCTCAGATTTTTTTTTTGCATTATACTGATGGACCTATGCTTGATTTCATAGGCGGGAACTGTAAGGAGGGTTCCTGCTATGGCCTGGGGGCCTATGTTCAATCTCCTTATGCTTTAATTATTGGAAACGTGAGAGTTAAAAGAAAGGATAATAAATATCTTGTAACCTGTAAAAAATTCAATTTAACTAATTGTATCACTAAATATATAATAGAGGGAAGGGAACATTGATATTTCAGCAGCCCTTTATTGTCTTTTTACCAGCCAACATTTCAGAACCATGGTATGCTGATGCTGGCGTTCAGGTTTTGCAACAGATGTATGTTCAGTTGATCAGACCTAAGCGAGCTCTTAGTCTCATAATCTTTGGAGTGGCTGCTTTGATTTCATTCATTGCTTCCATGGTCACAGCCTTGGTGGCTATATCTCAAAATACAACATAAGACTTTTGTTAATAATTTGGCTCAAAATACTTCCAAAGCCCTCCATAATCAGATAAATATTGATGAAAAGATTGAAACTAAGTTGAATGCTCTAGAAGCCTCTGTCATAAATATTGGTAATGAGCTTTCTGCTCTCAAGTTTAAGAAAAGGCTCAAGTGCCTTGTTGACTATAAATATGCCTGTGTTACTGCAGCCAAATACAATGCTTCCCGATGGATTGGAAAATGGCTAAAAACCCATTGAATATTTGGCAGAACAATAATAATAGCCTGAATCTTTTGGAGTTATACCACCACATCTAGGATATTCAAAAAGTAAAATTGATCTATTGGATCCTATTTCTCTAGCTGATGAAATACTTCAAGAGTTAAATGGCTTTAATTAACATGCTGAGACATTCTGCATGGTATATTATTGGGATGTTATCTATGCTATTAATTCTCTTTTGTGTTGTGATGAATGTTGTGCCCTCAGAACAAGAACCCGGGAACTTGAGATAACAGCTCATCATGTATTCTTCCAAAGCAAAATGGGGGAATAAGTGGAAGGCCACCCTGCTGATGAGCTAAGTATCCCCTCTCAGCCTTGAGTAAAGGGGGTGTCAGTCTGGCATCGAAAGCTATGAACTGGGTAAAGCAAGTGGCCTTCACCTTCGCTAGACAAAGAAGTTTGCTTTAGCTCTGGTCTTGAGTGTTACCCAATGGGATTGGGCAATCCCCCTTTGAAACCTTATCCCCTGCTTTAATTAGTGTAGAATATTATATCGAAAATCCTTTATTGTTTTTCCCTATAAATAAAGAGATTCCAGGTGCACTCACTCTCTTGCCTTTCAGCTTTGAAGTGGACCCTTGAGGTTGTAGAGTCGTTCACCCCCCAAATCTCACTTTGTAAAAAAATTACTTCAGTGCCTGTGTGGTCTTTTCACCACCCCAAACCATGCAGAGTGGTCCAGGTTCCATTGCCAGCAAGGGACATGGGCGATACCAGCAAAGGATGTGGGCAACAGTCTCATAGCATCCCTAATTAATTAAAGTGTGTTAAAGGTAGAAGTCTCTCTTCTAAGTAAAATATAGAATTTCTAAAACATAAGATGTTTTCTCCCTTGAACCTCAAAGACAATTCAAGCACCTCATTGGCTAACCCAGGTGTAACTCCAGGTTGCAGTGAAGGCCTCCCTACCATTTAAAATTTAGATAGAAATTTCTCCATCCCTCAGCTTATGACCTTGAGAAACATCTACAAAATTTCTAAACTTTCTAGGGACTAAACTTCTCATGGGCCTAAAACCCTTATATTTTCTTTCTGTAGTTTCCTTTGTTGATACTGAAAACAAAACCTCAACATGAATTTGAATGCTCTCTCCTACCCCAAATAAAACCAAAGTGTAAGGAAGCATTGGTGAGTGATATAAAATCTACTAAAGTTTTGCTTGATAAAAATAGAAAATGAGGCATATGCATTGCATATTCTGTATCCAATAACTTGGTTATCCATTTATAGTTTGCTTCTGGATCATTTCCCAAAGTACCATGTGTAGGCTTGCTCACCAGGCTATGGCACTGTGGGGAAGTGAAAAAATATTTAGGAGGTGGGGCCTACTGGAAGGAAGTTAGATAATTGAAGGTGTGCCCTTGAAGGAGATGTTGGCCTTTTCTTTCTCTCTCTCTCTCCCCACGTCCCAGGTACCATTAGGTGAGCAGATCTTCTCTGCCATATTCTGCCATGATGTATTGAGCCATCACAGGCCCAAAGCCACAGACCAAGTGACCACAAACTGAAACTTCTGAAACTGTGAACCAAAATAAATCTTTACTACTTTATCTCAGTTATTTGTCAGAACCATGGAAAGCTAACTAACAAAACCACTTAAATATTGCTGTTTCCTAGAACACCTTTTGATCCACCCTATCAGGGCGGAACTCTTGTTACCATCCCTTTCCTCTACACAGAAGGAAAGGGATGGTAACATTGACTGTTACAATCTGATGGTATCATTGACTGTTTCTAGTCCTCCAGGATTTTCAACTTATTCATAGTCATTCCAATCTTTTCAGATTCTTTGACTTTCATATTTAGATCCACTCAACACTCTCTGGCATCTATTCTCAAATTTTTGTGAACAAATCCTAAAAATCTCCTCTTGCAAAAATTCTTTTGTAATTATAAAAGTCATGTCTTCCTGATGTTATTTCTTTTAAAATGGGCAAAAAGAAATAAGTTCTTGGGAAAATGTACCTCTGGAAGTGTTCAAATAATTTTCTCTTAATGAATGTCTCCAAGGTCCAGAGGTGAATGCAAATTTTATTTTAGGACATTTTGGACTAAAAAAAAACCCTTAGGAAACAAACCACAGTCCTACTCTTATATACAGTGTTTGATATAAATAAATAAGGAAGGAAGGCAAGATTTTATGTAAATATTTATGTAAAAATCAAATATAAGCAAGAATCTAAGATAAAGTTAGCATAATCAAAAAAAATTAATCATGAGTCAAATATAGTGTTATTTCATCCAATGAGAATTTGAATTATGAAAAATAAAAAATTATATAAAATATTTAATTATCTCTTTATGTGCATAATTTAAAGGCAACCCATTTTTTAAAAAAATGTATAAAAACTGGAAAAGTAGGGAAATACTGAGGAATAAGATAGAGCATATTATGTTTGTGAATATGTCACAATGAACTCCACTACTATGTATAACTATAATGCACTAATAAAAACATTTAAGGAAAAAATAAAAATTGGTAGATGGTAGTATTTATTATAAGCTATATTCATGCTGTCACCATATGGTTGCACTCATAAATAAAAATATCAATCATCCTTTCTCAGTAAGCAGAATTTTTTATTTCGTAGAAACCATATTGTGTATAAGGTTTAGTAACAATGCTATTATTAGTTGCCTACTCAACAGTTATTAGCCTCTTTATCCTTTGATTTTATTCAGGTAAGCAATAGATCAATCCTAGGGTCCAAGTCATGATTTATGCAACCCAAGCATGGAATCCTAATCCTTTCCTGGGGATTGTTTTATAAGTTAGGCATGTAACCCAATTCAGACTAATTAGATGCAATGGGAAGTCTGCTTCTGGAAAGACTATTTTTTGATAATAACAAAAGAGGTTTTGAAAGAATATTCCCTGGATGCTCAGGTGAAACCCCTGTTTACTACCTTTAAATGCTAGATCTCTAATTGCCACTTGCACATATGAAACACTAGGCCTACAGGGGAAACAAATCCATCTACGAAACTCAAAGGTTAAGAATGGAAAAATCTATGGTCCTTCATAAATGATTAATCAATTGAACCCAATGCTAGGGATCACCTCCAGAATTCTTGTAAAATTAAATAATTAACTATTTTTTAGCATTTAAGTCAGTGGTTTGCAGCTCCCCCTTCCCCTCTTTTCCTTTCTTTTCTCTCCTCTTTCTTTCTTTCTGTACTGGGGATTGAGTTCAGGCCCTTATGCATGTTAGGTAAGTGCTCTACCACTGAGTTATAAACCCAGTCTCATTCACAGCTATTTTATTATTTATAGCTGTCTGCATTCTTGTCGATAATAATTCTGTTGTGCAGTTATTTTTACATTCACTCTTTTAAGAAAAAACACTTAAATATCTCATAACAACATCATTCTATTATTCTTTAAGATAGCCTGAAATTCTAGCTACTTAGGAAGCTGGTGCATGATGATCACAATCTCAAGTTCAGTCTGACAACTTAGCAAGACCATGCTCAAAATAAAAATATAAATGAATAGATAAATAACAAAAAATGATCTGAAATATATCTCTGTGGTAGAGTACCTGTCTAGTTTGTGTGAAGCTCCAAGGATTCCACAGAAACACCCCCCCAAAAAAATCACTAAAATAATTGTGAATTAATCCTTACCAAATATATATTATCAAATTTTATTTTCTTCCCATGGAATGAATGAACCTCAAATTGTATGCTAATTTTTTTTTAATTTAAGGAATGAAAAGGATAGAGCAAGATGGTGGAGTACAACTCCCCAGTGCTTGTCCTCTCTTTCCATAGAAATATCAATTTGAACAACTATCTGCATATGAAAATACCTTCACAAGAGCTTGGGAAACCAGGAGAGAAGCCACAGTACCTGGTTCAAGTACAATAATAAGAAAAGACATTGACAATGGTAGAAAATGCAGTTTTAGATTACCTACATTACCCCTCCCCCAGCAATGGCAGCACATGAAGAGAGAGATACCATTCACTTGGAGGAAAAAGATGGAAGTGAACATAGGACTTTACCTGTGCCCCCAACACTGGGTCCACTACATTAATCTGCAGAATTTGAAAATCCTCCATGGCCTCATACTTCAATCTGCTAACCATGGACTGAGCCTCAAAACCAGTGTAGTGCCAGGTAGGACCACACAGCCCTAGGTTTCAAGTTCATATGGTAGAATTGATATTCAGCTCACACCCCTGTCAAATTGACTTTAGAGGCCCCAGGTTCTCCTCAGCTGTAGACATTCTTCAGCAGCTACAGGCTTCTGACATGCCCTAGCACCTCTGCCTGCCATAGGACTTTCCTAGACAAAACCAGTTTTTGAAGACTGGAATATGCATATACTTCTTCAAATGCAGACATTAGTGGACAACAACAAGAATCAAAAATAATTGCAGAAATATGATATCACCAAATGGACAAAATAAGGTGGTGACCCTAAAGACAGAAGTTGTATGAACTTCCTGACAAAGAAATAACAATATTAAACATCAATAAAATAACAACAATAAAAAATATTCATATATGAACACAGGATATTAATGTCTGATTTATTCTACTTTCTTTTTTTTAAATTCTACTTTCTTTCCTATTCCCATAATCCCTCCCTTCCTTTCATTCCCCTTTGTCTAATCCAAAGTACTTCTATTCTTTCCTAGCCCCATCCCTTTATTGTGAGTTACAAGGAAGTTTATAAAATTCTGGGAAATACAGAAAAACAATTCAGGAAAATAATAATTGACCAAAACAAGAAATTTAATAGCGTGATTGAAATTATCATCACCATCACCATCAAACAGAAATCCTGAATCTGAAAAACACAATGATACAATGAATAAAATTTTTTAAAAAATGTAATAGAGCACATCAATAGCTGAATTGATCAAATAGAATAAAAAACTGAATGTAAAGACAACTTACCTGAAAATATAGTCAGAGAATGAAAAAGAATAAAAAGAAATAAAGTTTATGGGATTCATGGGACAGAATGAAAAGAGCAAATGTTTAAGTCATAGGATTTAAAGAAGAAAGTGACAAAAGAGTAGAAGGCTTGCTTAAAAAAGGCTCAGTGGCTTACACATATAATCCCAGCACTTGTGTGAGTAGCAGGAAATTTTAAAGCCCAAAGAAAGATGTAAATATCCAGGTATAAGAAGTGTTTAATTAGATTTGATACAAAATAAGACTACCCCCAAAGTACGTTATCAGCAAATTATCAAAAATCAAAGACAAAGAGAAGATCCTCAAAGCAGCAAGAGATAAAAAGCAAATAAGAGAGTTCCAATGTGATTAGCAGCACACTTCTTAGTAGAAACCTTTCAGGCCAAAAGAAAGGTTGATGACATATTCAGTGATGAAGAAAAAAAATCTGCCATCAAATCAGTCATTCAGAATGAATAAAAGATAAAGACTTGCCCAGATGAACAAAAACTCAGAATGTTCACCACACCAGACCTGTCTTACAAGAAATGCTAATGGGAATTCTTTAATCTGAAGGAGAAGGAAGCTAATGAGTAACAAAAACATCTTAAAGTATAAAACTCACTGGTAAAATAAATATATAGTCAAATTCAGAATACTCTAGTGTATAAAACATTTATATTTGTAGTAGGTTATCAGACAAAACAATTAAAATAGTAATAGCTACAATAATTTGTTAAGGGACATTTAATCTAAAAATATGCAATTTGTAACCTCAGAAGTTCAAAATGTAGAAATGGAAATGTATGAAAAGTATAGATAATTCATTTATCAAATTCAAGTTGCTTTTAGTGTAAAGGTAATCTGTTGTAATTATAAAACATTTTGTTAGATTCATAATAACTGCAAAGCTAAAATCTATAGAAAAGACATAAAAATAAAAACAAAGAATTAAAACACACCACTAGAGAAACCACTTAGCCACAAGGGAAGATGGCAAAAAGGTAGTAAAAGAACAAAGAATCCACAAAACAACTGGAAAACAAATAACAAAATTGCAGCCATAAGTCCTTATTTATAAATAATTATCTTGAAGTACATTGATTAAATTCTCAAATAAAAAAAAATGAGTAGCTTAATCAATTAAAAAAAGACAAATTATATATTGCCTACAAAATCCCACTTTATCTTTAAAGGACACACATAAACTGAAATGAAGAGATGAAAAAATATTCCATGCAAATGGAAACCAAAAGAGAGCAGAAGTAGCTCTATTTATATCAGACAAAATAGAGTTTAAATCAAAACTGTAGATAGAGACAAAGAAGGTCATTGTATTGTGATGGAGGGGTCAATTCAGCCAAAGATTAAAACAATTATAAAAACCTATGCACCCAACATTGAAACACCTAAATACATAAAGCAAATATTAATAAATATGAAGGGAGATATAAATAAAATACAATAATATTAAGGGACACGGACAACTCACTTTATCAGTGGAAGGTCCTTTAGACAAAAAAATTAATAAGGAAGCATCAGAATTAAATTTCCTTCTACATCAAATGGACCTAACAGATGTACACAAAACATTTCATCCAATGGCTGCAGAACACATTTCCCTCAACTGCACATGGAACATTCTCCAGAAGAGATCACAAAACAAGTCTTAACAAATTTAAGAAGATTGAGATCATATGTAGGGTCTTTTCTGACAACAAAGATATAAAACTAGAAATCAATAACAAGAAAAGCTTTGGAAATTTCTCCAAAATGTGGAAATTAGACATTAGGTTCCTAAATAATCAATGGATCAGTGTGGGTCAGTGAGATATTAAAGAGATTTAAAAACTGAGACAAATGAAAACAAAAGCACAGCACACTAAAACCTTTGGAACACAACAAATCAGTTCTAAGAGGAAAGATTATAGTAATAAATGCCTATATCAAGAAGAAGGAGGGGGAGGAGAAGGAGAAGGGGGAGGAAGGGGAGAAGGAGGAGAGGAAGGAGAAGAGGAAGCACCAATAAATAATCTAATATTACACCTCAACAAATCAGAAAAACAAGAACAAACTTAGTCAAAAATCAACAGAAAGAAAGGAATAATAAAGATGAGAGCAGAAATAAAGTAGAAAATAATAGTCGAAACTATAAAAACAACAGGAAAAATATTTGAAATCTAAGAATTGGATTTTTGAGAAGATAAGCAAAATTTTCAAGACTTTAGCTAGATTAAGAAAAAAAGAAAGAAGTCCAAGTAAAATAAAAGTGAAAAAGGAATATAGCCCTTGCTGCTCTGCCACTGTGACTCTTTTTAAAGATGGACATATTTCTCTTCTACTCTCACTGCTTCTCCCTAATCTCTCCCCCTTCCTAATCTCAGGAAAACAGAATTACCTTTCTTCCTCATCCTAGGCAGAGGTAGCTGTCCTTGAACACCCACCCATCACAGGAACAAAGTAATTCAAACTTTGTAGATGGCTCCAGAAGATCTCAGAAATTACTATCTCCCAAATTAAGGAGTGAATTTCAACTCCAGACAGAACACATGGAATGTGGACTTTGAGTCATCTCTTTAAAAGCCCCCTGCTCCCCTGGGATGGATAGAATCATCTCTTCTGGAACAGGAGACTTCCCCGTGCTTCTCCTTTGCTAGTATAAGGTTCTTGCTTAGCATCTGGACGGCCATCTTAAGTGACAGCTGCCATTTTGAGGAAAAAGTTTTGCTTTCCCGCCCAAGGGCGTTTATGAGAAAGGCTCACCACTCTATCATACCAACCCAACCCCTAACCACCAGCATTAGGACCCACCCTGCTCTGATTCCTGAGCCTGCCCCATACAAGTCCTGGAACCCAAGCCTCTCTCTGGTATAGAGAGATGGCCTTTGTCAGTTCTGATAAATAAACTCTTGTGTGTATCTCTGCCTGGTCTCCGTCTTTCATTTCTCACTTACCAGTCTCTCTTTCCTCACTTTCCCTTCACCTAGCAAAGCAATAAAATTTATTTTCTCAGAAAGAAAGAAAGAAAGAAAGAAAGAAAGAAAGAAAGAAAGAAAGAAAGAAAGAAAGAAAGAAAGAAAGAAAGAAAGAGAAAAGGGAGAAATTACAATTGAAGCAACAGAAAGTAAAGGATCATAACAGACTATTATAAATAATATATATACCCCAAAATTGGAAAACATTGAAGGAATGAATAATTTCTTAATGCATCTACATCAACCAACCAAGATTTAATTACAAAGAAATAGAAAAAAACCTGAACAGAAAAATGATGAGTAATGTGATTAAATCAGGAATAAAAAATTTCCCATCAAAGAAAAATCCAGGACCAGATGGTTTTTTGAATCAAGCACTTAAAGAAGAACTAATTCCAATTTTTCTGGAACTTTTCCAAAGAAATAGAAAAGGAGAAAATGCTTCTAATCTCACTTTAAAACAAGGACAGCATCACCTTGATATTGAAGACCAAGAGACTACAGAAAGAAAGAACCAACTATGAGCTAATATCCCTGATGAACATAGATGCAAAAATCCTCAACAAAATACTAACAAACTGAATTAACACACATTAAAAAGATAATTTACCGGACTGAGCTTTCTGAAACGAAAAAAATGATATCTATTTATTTACTATTATATGTTAGGTTGCTGTCTTTTACACACAACAGAAAACTTATCTCAAATTGGTAAGGAAGGAAACTCAGTGTGGAAGCCTCTTGGATCATGTATCGGGAAGTTCAGAGGGAAAGCAGACTTCAGTATTGGCTTAGTCTAGTGGCTTCATTTCCCTGTAATTCTCTCATGCTTGTCTTCTCCACTGTTAGTTTCATTCTTCAGTCTGGTTAAAGGAATCTACAGCAGTTTTGACACTCATATTTACAGTATGATGCACGATAAGAGAAACTAACTCTTCTTGGGTTCATTTTTAGGAGTAAGGAAACTTATTCATAATCCACTACAAAACACCTTAAATTTCATTAGCTTTGTTTTGTTATGTATATAATTCCTGAGCCTATCCCTGGTTAAGAAAGTGATATCTGCTATGGTTTGGATATAAGATGTACCCTGAAAAGTTTATATGTTAGGCAATGCAGAAATATTCAGATATGAAATGATTAGATTATGAGAAATGTAACTACATGAGTGGATTAATTCATCTAAAGGATTAATAATTTGAATGGACTACTGGTTGTTAACTGGAAGAAGGTAAGGTGTGTCTGAAGTAGGATACTAGGGCTATGCCCTTGGGGATTATATCTTGTCTCTGGCCTCTTCCCCACCACTCCCACCCAGCCTCCTTTCTGGTTCTAAGCTGCTATAAACTGAGATGCTTTCCTCAGCCATGCTCTGCCATGATGATGTTCTGCCTTCCTCTTGGGCTGAGAGCAATGGAGTTAGCCAACTATGAACTGAACTTCTGAAACCATAATAAAAAAACAAAACAAAAAACAAACAACAACAACAAAAAATCCTTTTCTTCCTCTAAGTTGTTAAAAAAAACACACAAAAAACCTTTTCCTCCTCTAAGTTGTTCTTGTCATGTATTTTGATCACAATCATGAAAGGCTAACTAGCAAACTATCCATGGATTGGTTTAGCTCTGAGATTTGAGCCAATCTCTGAAGAGAGTGTGGGCTTATGAAAATAGCTTAGTTATGTAGGACGCACTCCCAGAACCAAGGGGTGAATTTTATAAACCACTTGAATGCTATGCAATGGAGGTGGGGTGAAACTAATATTGAATAGAAAATCATGAGGTCACTAAATGGATAATATCCAAACTTTTGTCTAACTTACAAGGCCCTTTGAGTTTTAGCCTCTGCTTATTTGTGTCTCAGAGATAATTTCATGTCATTTTTTTTGTACACATAAAATCAAACCATATTGATTGCCTGAACTTGAAGAAAAGGCTTTTAAAAAAAGAGAACATGTTCTTTCACATGACTATATTTTTATATATTTGTCAATGTAGACAAATTGACATCTTTACCTAGATAGATAAACAGGTAGATAGATAGATACTTCCCACCTCCTGGAATTGCTGACCAACTTTTGATTAACTAAAAGTCACATTCTTTAAGATCAAACTGAAGTATTCTTTCCCACATTGAATTCTTCCTTGTTTTCAGTCACACTGGCCTCCTTAGACATTCTTGAACACACCAGGTTCTTCTGAATCAAAGTCTTGGCCCTGGCTCTTCTTTTGCTGGACTGCTCTCTTCTCAGATTCATGTAATTCTCTCACCTCTTTTAACTCTTGGTTCAAATGCCATTTTCTCAATGAGGCCAACTCTGACTGCTTTTTTTGTTAAAAAACAAAAAGTATCTTCCCCCTACTCCAATTTCAGGTGATATTGGATCCTCTTACTCTATTTTTACTTTAAAAGAAATTTTGTTTTGTTATTGGGAATTGAACCCTAGGATACTTTACAACTGATCTAAAAATTAAGTCCTCAGTCCTTTTTATTTTTATTTTGAAATAGAATTTCACTAAATTGCTAAGGATCTCACTAAATTGCTGAGGCTGGCCCCAAACTTTCAATCTTTCTGCCTCAGCCTCCCAAATTGCTAGGATTACAATTATGCACCACTGTGCCTGGCTAATTTAAAAAAAATATTAACTTTGCAGTTATAAACTCTATGCATACTATACAATTTACTAATCAATTAAGTTTATTACTATTGACGGACTCCTCTGAGTAGAATATAAACTGAACAAAGTCAGAGAGCTTTATTTTATTCACTTATGTATCCCAAGTGCCTAGAACAGTGTCTGTCCTAAGAGCACACCATAAATATCTGTGGAGTACTGAATAGATAAACTATCCTGAGAGTTTTAAAGATGCAGATGGTCCTCATATCAACGGGATATGAATTTCCAGAATGCAAGATTAGGATACATTTCTGATATTTATTGTGGGAAATTATGGTTGCATAAATAGCCTTTGAGCAGTATTAGCAATAAACATATGGCAATCATAGTTATTAACTTGAGAATTCCCTGAAATAAGAAAGTACATTCTGCCAAACTGCCATACATCCTGTTAGCTCTATTAGTTGATTTGTAGGATACATTGGAATCTTTTTTCTTTAAAACTCTACAATCCAGTTTCTATTTTTGAAACTGTTTTTATTCTGTAGTTATTCATTCTGTAGTTATATTCAGTCTAGTTCTATGCATTTATTTATTTATTTGTGTATTTATTTTTCCCAAGGCATCTGACAACCTCCAGTGTAAGAACCACTTCTTTGGGGCTGAAGGTATATCTCAGTTGGAGAGTACTTGCCTGGCATGCCCAAGGCCCTGGGTTTAATCCCGATTGCCTCAAAATAAAACAAAACAAAAACTTCATCTTCCAGGCGGGAAGTTCATCTTACTACATTTTTTTTTTATCCCTAGTACCTAACGTGAAATATTATATGGAGAAGTTATTCAATAAAAACTCATTGAAGGCATCAGTGAAATCTTACCTCCTTCCAGCATCTTTTGTAATACACTACAAATTATTCCACAACATTTTTGAGGAGCTTGGCTTCAGCATTATTTAATGATCACAATTCCAAATAATATATCTGTGGAATCCAAATCCCTATAAATATATAAAACATTATGGTCATCCCTAAAATTCATTTGTGTCCCATTGAAGTCAATCTCTATCCTCACTCCCACCAGAGATGATTTTTTTTCATATATGGATTAGTTTTGACTGCTTAAAATTTCCTATAAATGGAATCATAAGCTAAGTAGTTTTTTGTGTGTAAACTTCTTTCTCTCAATATAATCTTGGTTAGGATATTATGTTCATGAGTAAGACAAGCCTTTACATTTTCTTTCTTCACCTGACCTCTTGGTTCTAGTACCAAGATTCTTTTCTCCCCATATTAAGCTCTTCCTTTAGTCTAATATAATGACATGCACATGGTATGATTGAAAATATGGTTAAATAAACGAATAAACAGAGATCCAGTGATTTCACAGTTGCTTTGACCTGGCAAGCTCATATAGTCTTTGCCAAACTCCCTAAATGTTCAAATTAAAATAACAAAACCATCAAAATTAACACTGTAAAGTTAATCTTGATCAAATTCCAATGGTGAGCTTGTTAATTATAGAAACATAACATTTTAATAATAAGTAAAAGAGCCATTTTTTACTTATTATGGTTTATGAGTTGCTACTCCATATTCATCATCAATAATCTTCCTTTCTTATATAACCTTGATTTTGTTTATGGCAGTGATGTTGTGCAAGAAAGAAAGAAAAAATTACGTATTTATCATACCTGACAGCCAGAAGCAGCCATGTAGCACAATTCTGGTCAATGAGACATTTATGTACAACTGTAAGAAATTTGTTGGAAAGTTTGCTTAACTCATAGACATGTGTCTTCCTGTCACTTCCTCCTGTCACATAAAACTAAAGGTGAATTCGCCATCTTGTGCCCATGAAGCAACTGAGAGAATAAAAACCAGATGCTACAATTCATAATAGACAAATTATGGAACCAGCCTAGGTGTCCATCAATAGATGAATGGATAAAGAAAATGTAGTATACATACACAAAGGAATTTTATTCAGTAATAAATAAAAATGAAATTATGTCATTTGCAGGAAAATGGATGGACCCAGATATCATTATGTTAAACTAAATCAGCTAAACTTGGAAGGTCAAGGGTCATATGTTTTCTGTTACGTGCAGAAGCTAGAGAGGAAAAAGGAAAAGAAATATGGGGGGAATCTCATAATACATCAAAGAGAGATCAGTAGAGGAAAGGGACCAAGGAGTAAAAGGTGAGGAGGAAGGAGAGAAGTGCCCAATTATATTGTTATATTGTATGCACATATGAATATACAACAAATCCCATCATTATGTACAACTATAATGCATCAAAAAACTGTGGGAATACGTATAATCAGATGCTAATATATTCATTTGGTATAGGCTAATTGACTGTGACAAAGACACTTAAAGTGTTATTTTAAAGTACAATGTCTTAAAAATAACAAAATTATTTCTCTCTTTCTTGAGATAACAGTTCAGGGTGCTGCCATTCTCAACATGGCTTCCATCTTTATAACCAAGGCATTTTTCCATCTTCTGCCATTTCATGGCCTTTGAAAGAGGGAAGAGACCAGGAAAGCACATACCTCGTTCTGATGAGGGTAAGACCCAGAATGGTACACACTGTTTCCATTCATAACCCCTTAGCCAGTCCTTGGTCATATGACCTCACCGAGAGAGGTGATGAAAAATACATGTAAAATTCTATTACCAATGGAAGAAGAGTAGAATGGATATTGGGGACAAAAACAAGTCTATCTCATTCATGTGGTCACAGAAGAAAGGCTTCTGGGTCACTGACAGTATTATGGATGTCCATTTTGCTTTCTACTGCCCTCCAGACTTCTTGTTAAATAAGAAAAAATGACTATTTGATTAAGCCTTTGCTATTATTTTATATAATATTATTGTTTTCATTGTGCAAAACTGAAACTCTACATCCATTTAACAACTTTCCATTTCCTTTTCCCTCAAATCCCTAGCAAGGTACCATTTTATTTCCTGTCTCAATGAGTTTGCTTACTCTGGGTACCTCACATAAGTATACCACTTTTTTGCATGTATGACTGGCTTATTTCACTTAGAATAATGTCTTCAAGGTTGAAGCACATCCACATTGTAGCATGTGTCAGAATTCCCTTCCATATAGAGACGAATAATATCCTATTATATGTATAGACCACATTTGTTTATCCATTCATCTATCATTGAGCATTTAGGTTGTTTCCATCTTTTGGTTATTGTGAAAAATGCTACCATGAATATGGATGTAATAACATTGTGTTGAGATCCTGCTTTAAATTCATTTGGGTGAAATTATATCGTTATATTGTATGCAGGTACTAATATGTAACAACAAATCCCATCCATATATACAACTACAATGTACTAATAAAAAATGTGGAAAAAAATAAATATTTTGGTTTTATAACCAGAAATGAAATTGCTGAATCATACAGTAAATTCTATTTTCAACTTATTGAGGAGGCACACAATGTTTTCTGTAGAAGCTGTCTAATTTACATTCCAATCAAGAGGACACAAGGGTTCTGACTGTTCACCAACACTTGTTATCCATTCCCCTCAGGGGTCATCCTAAAGGATATTAGGTATTTAAGCCTCTATTAATTCAATTCACTGTTGCATGCAGACAAATGCAGTTTCTGATTCATATGCTATACAGTACTGTATAAATATTATCAGATTTAATCTTCAAAATGCTAAGTCAGTACCTCTATTATCCCCATTTTAAAAACAAAGAAACAGGGGTTTCAGAGATTTGCTTAAGTCACACAGTTAATGGAAGAATTAGGATTTGAAACTAGGTTTAAATTATTTTTAGATGCCCTACTTTTAACCATCCTAATAACATCCCTGATATTTGTGTGGATTACTTTATGATTACTTAATATACAAACTAATGATAGTCAGAAACCCTTTTTACTCATGGGTTATGTATCCATGGATTCACCCAACCATAGGCTGAATTTTTTTTGAAAAATATTGTATCTGTATGAATGTGTACAGACTTTTTTGTCATTATTCCCTAAAAAAATATAGTATGACAGTTAGTTACACTGCATTTACATTGTACTAGGTGTTATTAATAATCTAGAAAAACATAAAGTTTATGGGAAGGTGTGTTTAGATTATATGCAAAAACTATATAATATTATTTATATAAGGGATTTGGATGTCTATGGATTTTGGTATACATGAGGATCCTGGAACCAATTCCCCATGGTATAGAAGGATATATGTATTTAGCTCACCATTGTGCTTCTTGTTGTCATGGAAAGAGCTGGTAACTGAAGCCATCGGAGGATGTGGGAGAAATAAGTTGTAGTCTCAGTTCTACCTCTAACTGGACTGGACAAATCTTTTCTGAGTTTCTGTTTCTTCATCAGAAAAATGAGGTAGTTGACAAATCTTTTCTGAGTTTCTATTTCTTCATCAGCAAAATGAGGTAAGTTGGGTTAGATGATCTCCACGATTCAACTTAATGTCACTATTAGAGGTCAGGTGGCCTGGGAATACTAATGGGGCAAGAAATACAACACAAGAATTTGACAAAAGATAGTCATTATGGGGGGCTATGCGTACAGGTAGGATAATTCAGTGGATAAGCTGTGATATTGGTAAAAGAGATAGAACTAAGCCTGGGAAAATGATCTCATTCAGTAATAAGAAAATGTGTGGAATCAAATAAAATCTCAAAAACACACATTGATTGATTTCTTATATTCTAGAAGAAAAATCTGATATTTAAATCTGATAAAGTTTGACACTTCTAATTGTAAACTCAGCTCTATTAGACTAACATTTTAATTTTTCATTTCATTTATTTAAAATAGAAAAAAATTAATTATTGTTCTATGTTAATGGGCTTCAAGTGATCACCTTTATCAATGTAGGGAATGTATCTGAAATATTCTATGTCCCTGGCTGTCCACATCTCTTGTAGTAAAAGATTCCTGTTGCTTATCTTCCTAGAACTTTTTTCTCTGGTGCTGCAGTGAGCATCTTTTTCTTCTTCTTTTTAAATATTTTTAGTTGCAGATGGACACAATACCTTTATTTTGTTTTTTAGGTTTTTTTTTAATACCTTTATTTTGTTTTTTAGTTTTTTTTTTTTTATGTGGGGCTGGGGATTGAACCCAGTGCCTTATGCATGCTAGGCAAGTGCTCTACCACTGAGCCATGACCCCAGCCTCACAGTGAGCATCTTCTATCTAGTGCCAAAACAGGTCTTATTATTTAATTAAGGGTAATGAAATGCAACATTCAACAGAAAGATTGTAGATTTGGGGATATAATTTTATCAATTGTGTGACTTTATATATATTAATGAAGTATTTTCCTACCCTGTAAAATGAGGAAAATACAACATATTTATAAAGAAGAACTGAGGATGCTTAAATGAAATGGCATCCAAAGAGTATAGTACAAATAAATAAGACCATCATTAAGATGTTCCCATGGAGGGAATGTTAGTTGGTGAGTGTGAAAATGATGATTCCTCATCAAAACAGTGTCACTATGAAGTGCTTTTTAACAGAACAGCACTTTCAGATACTTACTCTGGTTTTAAATAAGAAAAAACTTCTATACACTTCCTTCCTTATTACTGACTTGCCCCTAAGTAAGTTCTGAATTTTGGTAAATTAACAATATCCTGCCATTCATAGATAAACAATAAACACTTTGTTGCAGTTTTCCACTACTTACATGAGGGAGAATGTTTTTCTCATATAGTAAGCATCAAGAGTAAAGACAAAAATTGTCTCATTTGAAAAAGAAATCTATTTATTCTTAAGTTCAATTCAGAGTTAAATGTTTGTGCAGCAAAAAGTAAGCATAGATTTCATATTAAAGAAGTAAATTTAATTCTTTAAAATTAGTTTCAAAACCTATACTTTTATGCTAGAAACCAATACCTGTGTATAATAATTTTGTTTCTACTACGATTGCATTTGAGCCTGTCATGTCACTTAGTAAGAAAATGTTGTAAGTCTTGTATAAAATTTATAAAATCTATAAGGTTTTTAGACCTTATAATAAATTTGGATAAGCTTTAAAAGTCAAGGACATTTAAGCAAAGGAAAAACTGAAGATTTGTCTGTCTCCACTAATGACTTAACATTAGAGTTATTCTTGGCACGGAGTAGTGTACAATAAGTACACTACTAAGTCAGCCAAGAAATCAGGTCTGTATATAAACATTTGCTACTAAACAGCATTGACCATCACCACCTACAAACTACTGATAACATAAGACATGGATTTAATACATCCTATACTGGATTTCCCTGATAGGGCAGAGGGGTGGGAGGGAAGGGGCGTGGGAAGAGGGTTAGCAAGGATGGTGGAATGTGATATACATCATTATCCAAAGTACATGAATGAAGACACGAATTGGTGTCAACATTCTTTATATACAACCAGAGATATGAAAAATTGTGCTGAATATGTGTAATAAGAATTGTAATACATTCTGCTGTCATTTATTTTTTTAAAAATCAATTACAAAAAAAAGAGGAGTAGCTAGCAAAGACATTCTAGTTATTCTCTCATTCTGTGGGTTTTTTCTTCACATTCTTAATTGTTTCCTTTGCTGTGCAGAAGCTTTTGATGCTGTCTCATTTATTACTCTTGGCATTATTTCTTGAGCTTTAGGGGTCCCATTGCCTGTGTCTAAAAGCTTAAGTGACCCTATGTTTTCATCTAGGAGTTGCACATTTTCTGGTCTAACTCCAAGATCTTTGATCCATTTTGAGTTGATTTTTGTGCAGGGTGAGAGACAGAGTCTAGTTTCATTCTTTTACATATGGATAACCAGTTGTGCCAGCACCTTTGTTTAAAAGGCTATCTTTTCTTTGATGTGTGTTTTTGGCACCTTTGTCAAGGATCAGATGATTGTATCTGTGTGGATTTGTCTCTGTATGTTCTATTGTGTACCACTGGTCTAGTGTCTGTTTTTATGCTAGTGCTATGAAGCTTTTGTTGCTATAGCTCTGTAGTATAATTTTAAGTCAGGTATTGGATTTTTTATTAAAATTACTTTAGCTTCTCTGGGTCTTTTATTCTTTCAAATGAATTTTAGGGCTATTTTTTCTAGTTCTGTGAAAAATGTCATTGGTATTGTGATGGGGATTTCATTTAATCTGAATATTGCTTTTGGAAGTATGGCCATTTTAGCAATATTGATTATGCCTATTCATGAACATAGGAGATCTTTCCAACTTCTGAGGTCTTCTTCAATTTCTTTTTTCAATGTTCTATAGTTATCATTGTAGAGGTCTTTCATCTCCTTGGTTAGATTTATTCCTAGGCATATATTTTTTGAGACTATTATAAATGGGAGTTGTTTTCCTGATTTCTTTCTCAATTAATTTGTTATTGATATATAAGAAAGTGGTTTATTTTTGTATGTTGATTTTATACACTGCTATTTTGCCACATTTGTTTATTAACTTTAGCACAGGATTTTTTGGTAGAGGTCTTTTTTTTTTTAATCTTCTAGGTATAGGATCATATCATCTGCAGATGGTGATAATTTGACTTCTTTCTTTCTTAATTTTATCCTTCTTATTTCCGCATCTTGCTTAAATGATGTAGCTTGTACTTTTTATAGACAACTTAAATTGTAGGATTTATAAAAGTTTTTACATTTTAAGCTTTTAAGGTTATATGATTTTGCAAATTATACAGCTACATAGCTTAAATTTTTGCCCTCATTTTTTCCTCTCAGTAAGATACTTATGATTTGATATTTTCTGTAAAATCAAACTAGAATTCTAAAAGAATCAAGTCTAGTCTGCATTGAACATTAATGCTTTATAGTATACTACCATTCTTACAGTTTCATAATAGTACTTCTTATAAAGACCTACCTGAATATATTAACTTGTAATTCTCTTGAATTTCCAATTTTTATATTTTATTTGCTCCTTATATCTGATTCATTAGAATATTTTTCTCACCTTTTTTTGAGAACTGTTATCTTTTGCCTATTTACAGATAGGTGCATTATACTCTTACTTTCCAATACGATCTTATATGCCACGTTAAGCTTACATACAGAGAGTATCTTCTCCTAGGCTTGCCAAATTCTTTATATAGAGAACTATGAAGGAAATCTTTGTGATCTATAAAAAAATTGAATACAATATATATTCAAAAATCAAACATCCAAAATTACAACTTGTTTTAAAATAAAAATGTGTAGATCATTGCCGCATTTAACAGTGTCTGTTTCCGAATCAGCAGTTTTTTCTAATTTTTGAAAATTCACTGAAATCATGATGATGTATGTTCATACATCATCTAGAAAAAAATGCTATTACTTGGCTTTCAATTGCTTTCGGTTTGCTGAATGCTTGCAGAGCAAACTTTACATTAATATTTTTAGAAAATATGATAAACACTGAATATATTAGAGATGGTTTCCTCTTGAGAAATTTTATTTGCTAATTTATGGATTTTTCACTTTAAGAACTTACTAGCTCTACCCTCTCACCAACTCCACATCCCTAAATAGGAGAGGTTAGTTCCTCTACCTCTATGACTTTCTGACTTCTTAATGTAGGTTCATTAACACACTGTGCTAAAAACCAAATGGCAGACCTTGAAGTTGCCCTGACACCAAATATAGAAATTGTTGAAAACATTAGTAAAAGAGAAGTAAGATTTATTTGGGGAAGTAGAAAAGGTTCTTTTTTGCCCTTTCCTCAGCCTTATTAAAGAATTTTTTTTTAAATCTTGTTACTATTTCTCATTAGGATTGGTATGTGAGAAGCTAAAATGCAAATCTATCTTTTTCCACTGGATATAAACTTTGCTTTCTTTGCCAAAATACCATCATTTCCTTCTATATTATAGCATAGTCCCAGCACAACAGCAACAACAACAAAACAGATTGGCAACTCTTTCTCTGTGTCCATCTCTCTCCAAAAGAATAAATATAATATAAAAATCTATTAAAAGATGCAGTACCCATATTGTAATAGGACATAGTGATTGCAAGTAATTTAGCTTAATATCATACATGAACCCATGAAACAAAAAGCTTTAAAGGATACTTTACACAGGCTGAAAGAGGCAGAATAATAATTTCTAAGAAAAAATAAAATTTTCAGAGAAAACACTGTTGATATTTGAAAGAATAATGCAGCTGTAAGTGCAAATTAATAATTAAGGCAATTAGTTTTGGGCATCAAATAAAACAGTTACAGTGATGATTTAAAATGATCTTAGTTTCTAACTTTACATATCTTTTTGTGATATCCATTATTTCAGGATCAAGAATTAAACAACGCTTTTGAATCTAGAGACAATTCTCAATTATCTATAAGTAATCATGTAATTTCTAAATTATCAAGATCCTTGAATTTTCTTTAGTTTTGCTGATCTTCTTATCACTGTTTATTAACACTCCCACCAGAAGGTGAAGTATAGAGCAGAAGTATTGGAAAAAATCCATGTCACTCAAACATCACTGTCTGTGGAAGTGATTTTTCTTTCTTTTTTTCTTTTTTTTTTTTTTTTTTTTTAGAGAGAGAGAGAGAGAGAATTTTTTCAATATTTATTTTTTAGTTCTCGGCGGACACAACATCTTTGTTTGTATGCGGTGCTGAGGATCGAACCCGGGGCCTCAAGCATGCCAGGCGAGCGCACGCACTACCGCTTGAGCCACATCCCCAGCTCTGGGAGTGATTTTTCTAAGTATTAGTTAGTGCCAGGAGATACAGGGAAGAAAAAAACATTTTATTTATTTATTATGGCATTAAGGCTTAAACCCAGGGTCTCACAAATACTAGGCAAATGCTCTACCACTGAGCTACATTTCCAGCTCAAAGAAACACATTAACATAAATGCCCTGCTCTACCTAGTCTGTTTTTCTTCTACATCCTCTTCCCCCATCACCTTTGCCTCCCTCTCCTTTCCTTTCTTTTATTCGTTAGTGGCCTTTGATTCTACATAAAGCCATCTTGGTTCAGGACTTGGAGTTAGAAAAGACTTTGCTGCCTAGGTGACTGGGCTTGTACGGTCAATGGTTTGGGGCTTGGGTATTACAGGTATTTCTGCTTGGTCTGGAGAATAGCAGTATAGCTAACCAGTAATATGGAACTCTGAAGGGGTGGGGGAGATTGCAGAGGGGAAAGCAAATATTAAAAACAATCTATCATCCTGCTATACCAGGGAAGTCTTCACACTGCAGCAATAGTCCTACAATTGAGACTTTCCCTAACTATAGGAAAGGACAGACTGGAATTCCAGAGGAGATCTAAGCACTTCTCTTGGAGTTAAAGTGCCAGATAAAGACTGCCCATCCACTGCCACCAACCTTCTAGCTACACTGTCTGTCATATGTATGCAGGAAATGTCTTGCTTGTGCAGAAAATTCTCATCCCAATCAGGGGGTAGTGAAAAGAGATGAAATAAAGCCACATTCAAATAGGGCTGGGGATGTGGCTCAAGTGGTAGTGGGCTTGCCTGGCATGGGTTCGATCCTCAGCGCCACATACAAACAAAAGATGTTGTGTCCGCCGAAAACTAAAAAATAAACATTAAAAATTCTCTCTCTTTCTCTCTCTCTCTCTCTTAAAAAAAAATAAAAATAAAGAGAAAACATGATGAGAGAAATAAATAAATAAATAAAGTTCCAAATAGTGGCTCTGACCAATTAGCTGACTGAAATTTTCCCTGGAGTCTTTACTTGCTTTCATTTGGCCCCAGCAATGGAGCAACGGGTCAAACACAATTAACATTTTAAGACAGGTGGATTTTGTTCACTTCAGTTTCTCTGTTCTTCTCTATTCTCATTCTCTTTCTAATTACCTTTACTTCTTAAGATGTAATGCTTTTTTGTTAAAATCCATCTTCTGCTTGTCCACTTTCCCATCATGGTGGCTGTCCTTCTCCATTCCATTCACTGACCTTGATTGCTACCTTTGAAAGAAAAAGAAAAAGACAACATTTGAGTAGTACTTAATATGTTATAAGCACTAATTCAGACACTGAAAATATGATGATGAACAGATTTTTAAAAAATAAAAATTCTGTTCATTTAAGACAGGCAGATGTTAGATAAACATGCTCTGGAGATAAGCAAATGAAAAGCAATGGGTGAATGGCACAACTGGGAAAGAGGGATTGCTAATTTATACAACTGTGGTCAGGAAGAACTTCACCATTCTATGACATTTGGGTACCAACTTAAAAGAAATGAAAAGAGAGGTATGTAAATATCCAAGAAAAGATTGTTCTACACAGAGGAAACAGCGAATATCCTTCTTGGGGTAGATGCTTGATGTATTTGGGGAACAACCAAGAGGTCAGTGTGCTGGAACCAGGGCTGATAGAAGGACATGATGTTGGAGAGGTAACGAGTTCTAATCCATGGACAGCAACATGATCCATTTTATGGGTTTTGACTTTTAACTCTGGTTCAGAGGGAGGCTTTGAACAGGGCATGACCTGGTCTGATTACTGCTCTAATTGGATCTCTCTGGCTGTAGAGTTCAGAGCAGCCTGTAGGAGAGCAAAGGTGAAAGCAAGAAGACAGTTATTTTAATCATGTAGTCAGGTGGGGGTGGAAGCTTAGAACAGGCTAGTGGCTGGGGAAATTGTTTAAAAAAAAAAAAGTGGTTGGAATCTGAGTGTATTTAAAAATGCAGGAAAGAGGAGTCAAGAATAACTCCAAAGCTTTTGACTTGAGCCTCTGGGAAGCAAATGAGGGAAGAAGATAGGGGTGTAATTTTGTATATATATTATATTCAAGATACTGATGAAATGCTGATTTGATATTTCCCAGACAAAACTCCCAGGACAAATAATTTCTTGGACCACGTGACAAGAAGAGTGCAATGAAAATATAACCTTAGCCCCCAACCTCTTCCCCAAAAGCATAATAAAGGCTTGACATTACTTATGAGCCAATCCTAAATCAAGCTTCACTACAGACATATGTGTTCAATTTACACTTTCTCTCCAGCACACTTCTCACTGACGTGACTTTTATCATTCACCCCCACCTTTTCTCTCTTCCCTTTTCCAATGATGATACATGCCACCTTGATGGAGAAGTTTAAGATCATCCAGAATTTTTTAGTTCCTCAGCTCACATTCCCACATCATCCTTTTCTCACTTTCTCCAATCTCACAAGATGAGTTTTCTCTTTTGCTCTAAGCAATGTGCTTCACCTGTTTTTTTCCTCGCCTTTAATCTTGTCTTTCTCCTCTATCAGACTAATAAGTCTTTTTGTGCCCTGGGAATTTTAGTGGTTCTTTAAAAATATTTATTGAGAGGGAGGAGGGGGAAGAGGACGAGGGGGAGGAGGGCGGCCGTCTGGGGTTAGGTGTTGGGGGGTGTCGGTCCGTTCAGGGCGGGGGATGACTCAAGGCCCATCCCATCTCTCGCAGTCCGCCCACGCAGAGCTAGCTCGGTGGCTTAGCGGAGGAGGAGGCGGTGGCGAGGTGGGGGGACTCTTATTTTGTTAGGGGGACTGGGCTGAGGCCCGACCGGCCTGGCAGGGCTTGCCCGGGGCCGGGTGTCATGTCTCATGCTGCCGAGCCAGCTCGGGAGGCGTAGAGGCCAACAAGGAGGGCCCTTGAGCCGTGTTCGTGCTGTTGGAGGAGCGCAGGCCAGCCGATTGGGCCCAGCTGCTCAGCCTGAACTCTTTGCTTCCGGAATCCGGGATGGTTGCTGACGTTAAATTAGAAAAGATCCTTGATCCTGACAGCTTCTACAAGCTCAAAAGCCAACCCCTACCCCTACGCTCCAGGCCACACCAACCACCCCAGCTACATTCACTACATCGTCTTCTGCAGGGGGCTCCAGGACCCCTGCCATGATGTCATCTTCTTCACACCGGGCCTTGCTGCAGGAGAGGCCTGAGCGTCGCGAACAGAGTGCAGCTGCTTCCTTCCCCAGTCCTGCTCCTGCCTCGCCTGCCATCTCTGTGGTTGGTGTCTCTGCTGGGGACCACACGATGGGCCGGCCACTCCCTGCTCAGGTGCCCAGGGAGGTGCTCAAGGTACAGACCCCCCTGGAGAACCCAACGCGCTACCACCTGCAGCAGGTGAGTCGGCAGCAGGTGAAACAGTACCTGTCCACTACACTTGGGCCCAGGCTGGCTTCCCAGGCTCTCACCCCACCACCAGGGCCCACCAGTGCCCAGCCGCTGCCTGCCCTTGAGGCTGCTCACGCCACTGGTCCCACAGGCCGCACTCCCAGCAGCCCCACAGCACTGCTCACCACCAGGTCCAGCTCAGAGCAGGAGATTGATGACGACATTGATGAGATCATCAGCCTGGAGTCCAGTTCCAGTGATGAGATGCTCAGCTACCTGCCCGGAGGCACCGCAGGGCTGCAGCTCCCCAGCTCGCTGCCTGCCTCAGGGAATCTGCTTGACTTGTACAGTAATCAGGGTGTGGCCACGCCAGCCATCACTGTCAGCAACTCCTGTCCAGCTGAGCTGCCTAACATCAAACGGGAGATCTCTGGAACCAAGGCAAAGGCCCTGTTGAAGGAACGCCAGAAGAAAGACAATCACAACCTGATTGAGCGACGCAGGCGATTCAACATTGACTATAGGATCAAGGAGTTGGGCACCCTCATTCCCAAGTCCAATGATCCAGAGATGTGCTGGAACAAGGGCACCATCCTGGAGGCCTCTGTGGATTATATCCGCAAGTTGCAGAAGGAACAACAGCGCTCCAAAGATCTGGAAAGTCATCTTCGGTCCCTGGAGCAAGCCAATGGCATCCTGCAGCTTCGAATTCAGGAGCTAGAACTGCAGGCCCAGATCCATGGTTTGCCAGTGCCTCCCACCCCAGGGCTGCTCTCCCTAACCACGACTTCAGCCTCTGACAGCCTCAAGCCAGAGCAGCTGGACATTGAGGAGGAGGGCAGGTCAGGCACAGCAGCATTTCATGTAGCAGGGGGACCTGCCCAGAATGCTCCCCATCAGCAGCCCCCAGAACCACCTTCAGATGCTCTTCTGGACCTGCATTTTCCCAGTGATCACCTGGGGGACCTGGGAGACCCCTTCCACCTGGAGCTGGAGGACATTCTGATGGAGGAGGAGGAGGTGGTGGGAGGACTGTGTGGGAGGGGTATCCTGTCTCCACTGCGGGCTGCCTCTGACCCCCTGCTTTCTTCAGTATCCCCGGCTGTCTCAAAGGCCAGCAGCCAGGGCAGCAGCTTCAGCAAGGAGGAAGAGTCCTGATGGGCCTCACCCCTCCCCTGGGACCTTCCCCACCCAGGAAAGGAGGAGGAGTCAGGATGAGGCCCTGCCTTTCCCCACCTCCCATGAGACCGCCCTGCCCAGGAATTTGGGGGGAAGTAGAGATGTGATCAGGCTCCACCCCTGTAATAGTCAAGGAGGAGGAGTATGGTGAGGGTCTGCCCCTTCCCCCAAAGGCATAGCCCAGTGCAGGTATTTCAGGGGGAGAAGGCTGTGAGATCAGGGTCTGTCTTCCGGGGATCACAGCCTTGTCGCTGCTCTATGGGCCCTACCCTTGACCAGGAGACCAAAGGAGACAGGATGAGGTCCCACCTCTGCTCCCTAAAGACTGTCCTAACCAGGTCTCCTGGGAATAGGGGATTTCGGGATGCTGCTCCATCCCTTCCCTGGGATCTGCCAGTCTAGCCCATCTTGGCACTGAAAGAGGAGGTCCCACCCCTGGGGGGTTTAAGCCCATCTCCTTCCCCATGAACCCTGCCCTGTCCAAACAAGGAATAAAAGTGAGGACATGACCCAGCCCCTGCCCATGGGTACTTGAGTCCTGACCTTCTGGGAATGGAGGCCAGGCCCCATTCTATCCCTTCCCTATAGGAAGAGTCCAGCACAGGTGTTTCAGGTGTGAAGGAGTCAGTAGGAGCAGGCCATCCCAACTGAAGACCACAGCCCTACCCTAACCCTTAGCAACATCTTATGCAAGCATTCCACTCAGCAGGGAGGAGCAGTACTTAAGCTCCCCACCTTAACCTGGGACCAACCTGACCTGACCTAGGAGGGCTCTGAGCTAACTCTGCTCTTAGGGAAGAGGACCCATCTTGAAATTCTACAGTTTTATTCTTCCAACCTAGATCTGGAGTGAGAGTTAAGCCTCTACCCTTGGGTAGAGTCCTGTCTTCTTCCTTTAGGGAAAGTATGGGGAGATGATGGGGTTAGTGGGGATCCAGACCAGGTGTCCAGTACCCCAGGACTGTTGTTCAAAATGTAGAACAGGGTGAAGGATGGGGCCCCTCCAGGGAGATCCCTGCCCAGGTAAAAGACAAAGTCTCCCTTACAAGGCAGAGGCTTGGAGGAAGGGTTGCAAAAGTGTATTGTACCCTCTCTCATTTGTTTAACTGATTTTTTTATTGTCCCCCCCTACTCATAAGCTAGGTTATCCCCAACCTCTGGCCCCCACTCAGTTCTTCATTTGGAGGACTCCCCCCATTTCAGAGTTATCAAGAGACACTCCTTACCCATCCCCACCTCTCCTGCTGACTATACCCAAGGTCATCAGCTTTGGATTGCTGGGGCCAGGCCCCAAGGAGGGTGTACTGAGGGGTCTGTAGGTTTGTGATTAAAATAATAAATGCTAGGTGTGTTTGATGCACTTTTAACTTTGAAATAATGAGCTAATAAATTAACAAATAAATGAATGATTTTAAATTACTGGTCTTTTTCACCTTTTTGGATTTGGGGCCAAGCAAAACCCTCCCTAGAATCATCTGTCTCTGGTCTAAGGAAAAGAGGACCAGACTGGTTTTTATTAGCAGTTTGTACAATTAGTATTTTGACTATATTATTAGGCACCTACTTTTCAGACAAAAGCTAATTGGAGACAAATAAGATCGTCTCTTTGTGACTTCTCCACTTCTGCTTCAATTGTCTTTATAGCAAAATAAAAACAGTAATACCATGTTTTATAGCTTTCAAATTCTTTTCACACCTATTAGCTTGTTTCATCCTTACAGAGATAAGAATTACAAAAGATAAATTAACCACAGGCTTATTTGGGTTGTTTCAAATACAATGCCTTATACTGGCATGCACAAGGTAAGTCATGTACTTGTCAAGTACTTTTTGCTGATTACTGCATAAATGTATATAACTGGTCAGCAAAGTTTTTTTGTGGTAATGTTAAATTTTGCTTATATTCATCAAATATTTCTTTCTTTCTAGTGTGTAGTTATTTATTCTATTACAGATTACTCCCAAACTTAGCAACTTAAAACAACAGTAGACATTTATTATTACCCATACTTTCTATAGGACAGGATTCAAAAGTGGTTTAACTGAATGTTTCTAGCTTAGGGGTCTCTCGTGAATTTGCTATCAATACTTCAGCCAGAATTACTTGACTGGGACAAGAAGATCCATTTCCAAGGAGGCTCACTAATATGCTGTTGTCAGAACGCCACAATTCCTCACTTGTAGTCTTCTCCAATTCAAGGGTCTTCATGACAAAAGAGCTAGCTTCTCCCAAGGTAAGTGATCAAAGAGATGACAAGGTAGAAAAACTGCAATATGACATAGGAAGTCATATCATTATTTCCACAATGTCCACTTGGTTACACAGGTAATCTCTATTCATTGTGAGAAGGGACCATAGGAAGGTGTAAATACTAGGAGAAAGAACCATTAGTGGCCATTTTGAATACTGGCTACTATAGAGGATAATTACTTTCATGCTTGAAGGATTTTGGTCTTCAGGAGCTCAAAAATTAAAACACAGGCCCACCCTTCTGTTAAGGGTATTCTAATGAATATCTGATTTGGATTATTCTTGGTATCATATTTGCTTACAGTTCAATGCCATCATTTAGTTTCCTTACCTTGTTTGTGAACAAGTAGAGCAATGAGAAGACATCATAGTGTAAAAGAGGATTGAAAAACAGAAAGAAATAAAGCTTTACTAGGGAATATTTTCAGACTGATAGCTTTTATTTCTAGTGTTCAAGAAAAGAATTTAGTATTCGGTTTTTTCTTTTTGGTACTGGGGATTGAATACAGGGAAAATTTACTAGTGCTCTACATCCCCAGTTCTCTTTAGCTTGTTTTTGTTTTGTTTTGTTTTTAATTTTGAGACAAGGTCTGCCCAATCTTCCAAGTTACTGGTGTTACAGGTGAACATCACTACACCCACCCAAAATATGGATTGTAAAAATGAATATTTTTCACAAGGAAGATTTAGTCAACTTCTAAAATACCAGCATTTACTCTGATTTACAATATACTCTATTTCAACAAGATGGGCAGGCATTAGATGCTTCTCTTTACTCAATATCTCTCTAATGTATGAATTCCTCGGAACTCTTCTTTTATGTGCACTTCTTTTAGAGTATTTAAACCTTTAAACCTTGGATCATAATATTATACATGTCTGATTAATTCTAACAACTCCAAATTCCTTGAAATCAGAGTCTATTTCTATTTCCTCTCTTCTTTGTATTCAAGACGTAATGCAGCTATATTCTCCACTTCCTTACCCATTCCTTGTTTCTCCATTTTGCCCTTCCTTCATATAAGCAGATTAATTATGTACTTCGAGGAGCCATGTGGTTGCAAAATCACAAAGCCCTATGGGTCTTTACTTGATTTTTATATTCCCAAAGCTGAAGCCCTCAATAGTTTTGTGTGGACTTCAGACTTACGGAAAATGCTTCTTAGAAACAGTAAGAAAGTGCACACAGCTCTCGCTGTTCCAGAGTCTGAAGGGTCCATACAGACAGAAATCGGGCATATCTCATTGGCAACCAAAAATGATGACTGATTATATCGAAAAGCAGATGGCTCCTTAGCCTCTCCACTTGGCAAGCCATCTCATTTAGTTACGAACTTAGATAAAATCTGAGAAACTGAGATGGAGGCGGATTGTCTGAAACTGTTTCTGCCACCAGATCAGAAAGGGACTTAAAAAGGTGTGAGGATGGCCTTAGGTCTGAGCCTAAGCAACTCCATTTTAAAAACTCCAGTTTGAAACCTGTGTCTCACCAGGCATGCCCACAGAGCCCTCCAGTGTGGCCTCAGACAAGTTACTTCCCCTCACCCTGATAAACAGAGAGAAGCCCCCTGGCAGGCTGTCCTCACATGATAAAAGGAAAGGCGAGAAGATCAGGGTGGAGCTCACTACACCAGAGGTTCCTGACTCCAGGGTAAATGATGTCACTGAGAAGTCCTGTGATAGCTGATAAAGATTGAAAGGGGGGTCAAAAGTCCCCAAATTTAGTATATATAATAGAGCTGATGAACAGGGATTCAGCCAGCGGAAACAAGGATGCACTCAAGCTGGAGAGCCTGATGAGGACCTGACATCCCATCACTTGTCATCGTTTCCTGATCCTCTGCGTGATCCTCACCACTCTTCAAACCCTACAGCCTCCTCTGGACCCTGGTGAGAGCCACAACTTCTCCCTAGGAACCTCTCCTCAACCCCTTGTCCACTCCACACCAGGAAAAGCCTGCCTTGGTTCCGGACCTGGTCATCACGATCTAAGTGAGTGTACATCTGCTGGACATAAAGCCTAAGGTTTAAGACTTTTAAACTTAGCATACAGAAGAAATATCTGTCATTAGCCTGTCATGATTAAGTGTGTTTATAGTACTTACAATTAATCTAGAATTGTTTGCAGTGAATTGATTATGTCTATTGCAGTGCCTAACATTAAGGATTGTTGTTTTCTGGATTAAGAACCTATAGAGTGGAATTATATTGAGTAATTTGAGTGAAAAAAGCATTGAAAGGGGCAAAAGCGCATGGACATTCCTTATTTCTCCCCTCAACTGCATATGTTGCAATTTTGCCCTCTGACAACAAAAGGAAAAAGTAATTACTGAAAAGAAGATTATATTTTAAACAAACTCTAGTTTGTGAAATGATTCATATTTGCCACATTCGTTAATTAATAAATTTTTGTTAAATATGTAAAACAATAGAAAAAAAGAAGATGGTTAAAGATCCACTTTTGCTCAGGTGAATGCTGTTTGAGGAAGCAGGTACAGGTAAGGTGAACAGAGAAGGACAAGCATCTGGTACCTAATTAGGGCTAGAGATCAAGGGGCCTGGAGATGATGGTAAGCCCTCTCCTTTAGTAAATTGGGATATTTCTCTTGGGATTCCTTCTGTGAGAAATTAGGAAGAGTTTTATTTTCCTGGGTTCCTGTTAGTGAGACAGAGTGCCTCAATAAGAAAACTGACCAGATGTAGTTTCAGGTAATGCGTGGGACCGTGGTTAGCACTGGACCTGGAATACCAGGTACCCGGTAATTAGGTTTTACCTCTTTAAGGTCCTTCTCTCCGGCCCCGCCCCTCCTGGGCCCGCCTCTTTCAGCCTGTGGGATGGGTTTTCCTTCATTTCCTGCTTCTGAGACCCGGGCGCGCTCTGGTTTCCGGTGTCATGGCGGCCTGAGGTCCCGGGAGCTGGTGAGGCGGCTGCAGGCCCCTCCCTGCGGAGCCGCTGGTCCGGCGGGCGGGGATGTGACCGCGGGTTCTGCTGGCCTGCCTCGGGCGTCCTCTTAGCTCCGGAGTCGGCCCTCAACCCGTAACCATGGCGGGATCCGGCTGTGCGTGGGGCGCCGAACCTCCGCGGTTTCTGGAGGCCTTCGGGCGGCTGTGGCAGGTACAGAGCCGCCTAGGCAGCGGCTCCTCGGCCTCGGTGTATCGGGTGCGCTGCTGCGGCACCCCCGGCTCTCCCCCCGGAGCGCTCAAGCAGTTCTTGCCTCCAGGAACTACCGGGGCTGCGGCCTCAGCAGCGGAGTATGGTTTCCGCAAAGAGAGGGCGGCGCTGGAGCAGTTGCAGGGTCACAGGAACATCGGTAATTGTCACTGTCTCCCTTCTCTCTTTGCTCGGGTCCCAGTCCAAGCATTTACTTCCTCAGCCTGGCTTCCCGTCTTTCGTCCTTTAGGCTGGAGAAGCGGGTCCGGCCTTCTCATTATCTTCTGATGCCGGCCCTTTTCCCATCGTTCTTTCACATTTTTACTGTCTGCAGTCCAGTGGAGTGGTGGTCTGCTCTGTACAGTGTCACATAGTAGATGCTCAGTAAATCCCTTTGACCTCTGGTCTCATCGAAGATTGCTGCACTCGTTAGCATAGAGAAGTATCTTCTTTAGTAAAAGGGAGTATGCCTTTGCCAGATTGTCACGTCTTGTGTGTAAATTTTTGAATCTTTGCATGCCAGTAGAAAATGGGAACTATTCTAGGGTATTGACATCAATGCCAACAACACATAGAGATCAACATATATAGATAGGGTGGATTTGGAAGAAATGACTCAGTATTACATAGGAGTCTTTATGGAAGTGGGAAATTTAAGAACATCTTTCTTTAGTAAGACTGTTTCATGACTCAGATATTCAGAATGTAAGCTCTATAATGATCACTGATGATTGATCTGTGAAAACAGTCTTCATTGTCCTTACACCAACAGAGAACTTACAATTGAATATAGCTTTGGTTAATAAAGGAAAGCCTTACTAACTGGCAAATACTTAATTTAAATATTTAAAGTTTTAAATTTAAATAATTTAAAGTGACCTGTTTTATAATACCATATTAGGGATGAATTTCCTAATGTTAGTGCTGCATTTTTTTAAAAAAAAAAAAGTTTTTTTTTTTTGTTTTTTTTTTTTAGCTTGCAATTTAATGTATCACAATAACCTTGGTGTTGAAGGAAAATTTTTGCAGGCCTCAAGACTTGTTGAATCTCTGCAAGATTAGGTTTAAATGTCATCTAGAAAGAATTAATCTCTTTCAATATTTAGAGTATAGAGTGCTGTTTTGGGTCAAGAAGCAATCTTCAATTTGTTTTGAAGAGAGTTTCTACAATTGGAACTTTTACTTTCAATAATTTTTGGCACCCTAAGTATGTATTTACCCACCACTGAATATACAGTGAAATCAGCTGTTGAAGATTATTATGTCCAAAGTTCTTATTCATGGGAAAAATAATGGAAGCTTGCTTGCTCATCAAAGTTGTCCTCATCTAGATTATCCTAGATTTGTATTGCAAAGTCATCTGCTTTTAGTAATTTACTCTTGAGTTTGATTTTTAAATTATTATAATTCATTTCTTTTTCTAGTGACTTTATATGGAGTCTTTACAATCCACTTCTCTCCAAATGTGCCATCGCGCTGTCTGTTGCTTGAACTCCTGGATGTCAGTGTTTCGGAATTACTTTTATATTCCAGTCACCAGGGTTGTTCCATGTGGATGATACAGCATTGTGCCAGAGATGTTCTGGAGGCCCTTGCTTTTCTTCATCATGAGGGTTATGTCCATGCAGATCTCAAGCCACGTAACATATTGTGGAGTGGAGAGAATGAATGTTTTAAACTCATCGACTTTGGACTTAGCTTCAAAGAAGGCAATCAGGTAAGAAATCTTTTTTTTTTTTAATATTTATTTTTTAGGTGTAGATGGACACAACACGATGCTTTATTTTTATGTGGTGCTGAGGATCGAACCCAGGTCCCGCGCGTGCTAGGCGAGTGCTCTGCCACTGAGCCATAATCCCAGCCCCAATATCTTTTTTTTTTTCCTTACAGTTTAAAAATCTAGTGGTCTAAACCAAATATTCTTAAATAACAAGGGTAGTTTAGTAAGGACTGAAGAGGCATTTCTGTCTAAAATACTGAAATGCCTAGAGTTGAAACAAAGCAAAAAAAATTCAGTGCCATGGGCTGGTGATGTGACTCAAGCGGTAACACGCTCGCCTGGCATTTGTGGGGCGCTGGGTTCGATCCTCAGCACCACATAAAAATAAAGATGTTGTGTCCACCGAAAACTAAAAAATAAATATAAAAAAAATTCTCTCTCTCTCTCTCTTAAAAAAAAAAAAAAGAATTTCAGTGCCACCAAGCAAAAAAAAGAACATATGTTTGTGTCCGGTAGGAAGAACTAGTGAGGTACAAGAGACCTTGGGAATTAATATAAAGACTTAACCTACATAGAATACCTTTTTTTTTTTTTAATTTTGTGAGCATTTGGTTAATTGCTGACTTACTATTCCTGGTGTCTTCAGTGTTGGTGCTCTACTTCATGGCAGAATGCATGTGATAGGTTTGGCACAGCCTTCATTCTTAGTTTATCAGCTCTTTGCAGAGTATTCTTATTTATCAGCAGTACTTACTAGGTAAACTATTTAAAGACAACTTCTTTATGAGTAGCAGTGTGAAAAGTGTAGATCTTGCCTGTGAGAACTTCCCTGTTAATGAACCAAAGTATTGTAGTAACCAAAGACTAAAAATTTTGGCATTCAATTTGGCAGTGTTTTACTCCATGTTTAGAGAACTAAATACATTGTAAAGATAGGGCTTTAATGTTGTAATGATGGTGAGCAGCTTTTTATTAGTTGTAATTTGTATTCATTTTCTTTAGGATGTAAAGTATATTCAGACAGACGGGTATCGGGCTCCTGAAGCAGAACTGCAAAATTGCTTGGCCCAGGCTGGCCTGCAGAGTGATACAGAATGTACCTCAGCTGTTGATCTGTGGAGCCTAGGAATTATTTTACTGGAAATGTTCTCAGGAATGAAACTGAAACATACAGTTAGATCTCAGGAATGGAAGGTAAACTGTACTAGTGTTTTGCTTTGGAGTCCTTAATTAATTTAAGTGTATTGAATTTATGATAATTCTAATTGAGGAATCTATTTGCATCCTCTCATCCATACTCTTTTGTCATACTGATAGTACCTTCAATGCCACTTATCACTCCCATGGCTATCCACAGACTAATGAGCATTACATTTTCACTGTTACTAGATGGATTCTGGCATGTAGTAGTGTTTGATAAAATGTTTGAATTAATGCATTTTCCCAAGGAAGCAAAAGTGATTTTTTTTTGTTATATTAGGTTCTGAAGTATTACTAATAGAACCATAAGCTGTAAGTTAAATGAATCTTTACATAATGCTTTAAACTTTGTAGTTTTAAAAAGTATTTTAATGCACAATCTCATTCAATTCTCCCAACAATTCTTTAAGGACAGAGTGAATACTGGTTATTTTTGTTTTGGAAATGAAAACTAGAGGCAAAGATAGGAAAGCTTGCTCCATATTATATAGTTAAGTGTTCTAGACTTGGCTCCCAAATTTTGTTCCTCCTACTCAAAAGTTAGAGTATTTTCCACAGTTCCACATTATGTTGTAATTTATTTATATACCATGGGTGAATATGGTGTAATGACCCCTATTTATTTCATTGTTTCTGTGAGAACATGGGTTCTAAGTTCTAAACTTCTGATCTTTGAATGAACTATTTTGTATGTTTTCTTATGTTATACACATAAGAAGAAATAACTACAGCATGTTTTCAAACATATTTTGGGACTTCAATGTTTTGATGACATTAGTATTCTTTCACTTAGATGTTTGATAAATAATATAATGCTTTCAAATTATTAGCTTTGATATTAAAGGACAATATTGGATATTAAGTGTTTAAATATTAAGCAACAATTATTTTTTTGAGCATCTAATACATAGTTTATGGCTATTATAATATAGAGAGTTTTATTTTCATTAATTTCCTCCCTCCCAAGGAGTACTTAAGAGCCTAGCAGACATACCTCAATGCCTATTTTTGGCCAAAAAATGCTGCCATGGGAGTAAAAGCAGTATTTTTTTTTTTTTTTAATCCCAAACAGTTCAGGAGACTATTTAGTCCAGAGGCTGAGTATTATTCCTCTAGTGCTAATTCAAGTGTAGATCTATTACTTGAATTAGCTTTGACTATCTTTGAACCCCTGGATTGTATCTGCTTGACCCAGAGCTCAACAGAACTGGATTATAGTAAAATTTGTGTGAAATTTGGAGGCATGATATGTACTAATGGAATCCCAAATATAAGCCTATCAAGGTAAAACATCTTTATTTTGTTTTACCACTTTTACAGAGACAGAATTGCCAGGTGGACTCTGAAGTCAAACTATTGGGGTTCATATCTTGCTTTCACCTCTTACTAAGTTATTTATTTGGATTTGTTAAACCATAGTTAACATTTTTGTAAATTTGGGGTAGTAATAACATATCTCCTGTGAGTATCAAGGTTTAAAAAGAAATGCTAACTTAGTTTTTAGCATATTTAATGGCCTATAATAGGCATTCAATAATTTTTGGTGATAGTGATGGTATTAGGTCTTTTTACTCATATACAATTTTACATGCTGAGTTAGCATAGTACTCAAGAAAAAAATTTATATTCCATGAAGATTTAAGGTATGAATAATGTGACAAATAGTAACACTCTCATTTTCTGAGTGACAGTTTTTCTGTCTGAAAATCAGTTGAAGACTCAGTCACTAGACACACTGATTCACCCATTACACACTCATTTTCTCACTTTAAACTACATTTTATTTGGTTCTTCAGTTTTATTCATTCATCTAGAGGTTCATTAGTGCCACATATAGTTAGGTGCTGAGAATGGGGGAAAAAAAGTTCCTTGTCTCTAGAAAGTTATGATTATATATATAGTCCTCTCCATTAAGATTATAAGCTCTCAGAATGTTTTGTGTTGCATGTTATTCACTAAACAGTGTTATATGCCTAGTAGTCAATAAATACAAACTGAATTTAATAGCCTAAGGAAGATGTTTCTTCTTTTTTTTAGGCAAATAGTTCTGCTATTATTGATCACATATTTGCCAGTAAAGCAGTGGTGAATGCCGCAATTCCAGCCTATCACCTAAGAGACCTTATCAAAAGGTACATTGTCTGTGCTGTAAATTTACTTTGTGTTCATCTACAATGTGAAGCCTTTTTTTCCTGAATGGATTTATTATTTGTGATTTTCTTGATCTTGTAAAGGTTTTACTCCCTTTGAAATAAGAACTTAAGATATTCTACATAGGCTAGCTTCTTATGAGAACCAAAAATATTTAAGTACTTTTACAAAATTTGGTTTCAAAGGAATGTTCTTTTGTTCATGGTGGGTCCCATATGTTAAGTTCTTCCTTAGTTATTTATTCACCAGAAGATAGATGCTGGGGCATGTACTTTTGACCTCTTGTGTACTCTTCATACTTGATGGAAAATATATTTTTTAAAAGAGGATCTTTAATAACTGAAGGCTGAGTGTGCTTTTGGACTTCAGGAAAAAACTCTTGAATAAGGTAGGTTTAATTATATTTTGTAATTACTACCAGAACTCTCTGGGAACAGAGAGAGAAAGAGCATTTCCAATATTTGAATAGCTCCAAATACAGTAGATGTTTTGAAAATAAGAAATATCAAATAATGGGCTTTTGGGTTTTGAGCCCCCTTGGTGGGCTTGAAATGAATAAACAAGTATGCCAGAAAAGGGTGAATCTCTTGGTTAAGTAAGCATCTTAGAGTTTCTTTGGAATTTGGCCCTATATACATTCAAATTAGGTGTTTTTTAAAAAATTTATTTTTAATTAATTAAGATTCAACAGACAGTTGGAAAAGTCTTAGAGTCCAAACTTTATCCAGTTCCTCCCAATAACATCCTATATTACTGTAACACAGAATCAAAACCAGTAAATTGACATTGTTATAATTCACATAATTTATTTAGGTCTAATTTTATACATATTTATATGTATATATTTTTAAATTAGTCTTAAATAGCTATTTAGAAACTGATTGATATTGCATTTTCCATTGCAATTACAAATTGCATTTTCCATTGAAGAGATAACAGTGTAAAATTATGTAATTGATTTTGGCCAGTAAGTCAAATAGATTTAAGTTCTAGTTTTGAATACTTTTTTAAGTAATAACTTACCTCCTGCCCTTTCAATAATACTAATAATACTGAATATGGAAATTACCAAAAATTTTGATAAGGAATACAAAAATATAACCCAGACTTCTAATGGTAGCATTTTGGTGAATTTCCTTATGTTTTCTGCATATTGAATTTTGTGTCCATGCAGCTTGTTTGAACCTTTTTTTTAATGTAGTATAAAACAGATACTAAAATGCTAGTGTGACAACATGTATATGCGGGAACATTGTAATCACTATTCAGATCAATAAATAAAACTTTGCCAGTTACCCCTGCACTTCTCTATATATCTAGTCCCTATTTCAAGACTCTATTCCGCCCCTAATAGTAACCACTATGCTACATTTGTGGTAATCACTTCCTTGATTACATTATAGTTTTATTACCCAAGTGTACATCCATAAGATGTTTAGTTTTGCTCTTCTAAAAAAAAAAAAATTATTTTCAGTCTCTTAATCCAAAGGGTACCTTTCCATCTCTTTCGCTTTTTCCCCCACATTTTTTATTGGTGCATTATAGTTGCACATAACGATGGGATTTGTTGTTATATATTTGTACATGCACATACTATAATTTGGTCAATATCCTGCCCTGGCACTTCCTCACTCCCCTCCTTTCACCCTTTGGTCTGTCCTTTCCTCTACTGATTGATCTCCCTTTGATTTTTATGAGACTTGTCCCCACCTTTCTTTTCCTTTTTTATCACTAGTTTCTGCATATGAAAGAAAACATATGATCCTTGACGTTCTGAGTATGATTTATTTTTTGCTCAACATAAAGGTCTCTAGTTCCATCCATTTTCCTGCATATGAGATAATTTCATCTTTTTTTTTAAAATGGCTGAGTAAAACTCCATTGTGTGTGTGTGTGTGTGTGTGTGTATTTAATCCGTTCATCTATTGATGGTCAGCTAGGCTGGATCTCAGTAATTTGGCTCTTGTGAATTGTGCAGCTATAAACATGGGTATACATGTCTGCTTCCCCCCAACCCTTTTAACATATTTATTGTACAACCTGGATTGTTGGCTCTGTATAGTTTTTCATAACCCAGATCTTACTGATTTTTGTATGATTATAATTTCACATAATTCTTGGTTGTGTGTGTGTGTGTGTGTGTGTACGTGTACATCATACACATGTGCTGTTGAGGTTGGACCACCAGGGCATTGTGCGTGCTAGGCAAGTGCGCTACCACTGAGTTGTACCCCTTGCCCCATATATCTGTTTATTCTTATAAATTGATAGATATATCTAGAGGGTTTGATTAATTTTTTCAAGGCTGTAGATAGTATTGTGTTCTATCATAAGTTGGCACATAATATGTTTATCTCAGTTTTATGAGTTAGCAATTGTTGGTTCTTGATGCTTACATCCATTAGAGATGTTGATGCTCTTAATCTGCCATTTGTTCTTCATTTGGTTAACCAAAAACAAAGTTAAAAACTTGATTCTCTCTTTACTAGTTTTCAATATAATGAATTGGTTCCTGTCAGCCTCCAAAAGAGATTATTCTTTTTTAAAAAAATTCAAAGATTTGGGAGGGAGCAGGGGATTAGCCAGGATGGTAGAGTTTGATAGACATCATTATCCAAAGTACATGTATGAAGATACGAATTGGTGTCAACATACTTTATATACAACCAGAGAGATGAAAAATTGTGTTGTATATGTGTAATAAGAATTGTAATGCCTTCTGCTGTCATTTATTTTTTTTAAAAAAATTCAAAATTGCAGGGCATGGTGATACAGACCCTTAATCCCAATTGCTTGGTAGGCTGAGGCAGGAGGATTGCAAGTTTGAGGCCAGCCTGGGCAACTCAGACCCAAGGTCAAAATAAAATGGGCTGGCAATGTAGCTCAGTGGTAAAGAGCACCTGGGTTCAATCCCTAGCACTTGGGAAAAAAATTCTTTTTTTCTTAACTAGTTAATTTATTTTAATTAGGTAGGTGTAACAGCAGAATGCATTTGGATTCATTGTACATAATTGCAGCACAACTTTTCATGTCTCTGATTGTATACAATGTAGCGTTGCACCATATGTGCAGTCATACCTGTACCTAGGGTGTCCATCTCATTCCACCACTTTTCCTGTCCCCCATACCCACTCCCATCCCTTCCATCCCCTTTGCCCAAAGTTCCTTCATTTTACCGTACCTTGCTCCCCACCATTATGGATCAGCATTCATTTATCCGAGAGAACATTCCGCCTTTGGTTTTTTGGGATTGGCTTACTTTGCTTAGGATGATAACCTCCAACTCCATCCATTTACCTGCAAATGCCATAATTTTATTATCTTTTAATGCTGAGTAATATTCCATTGTGTATATATACCACAATTTCTTTATTCATTCATCTATTGAAGGGCATCTAGGTTGCTTCCACAATTTATCTATTGTGAATTGAGCTGCTGTAAACATTGATGTGGCTGCATTAATAGTATTCTGATTAAGTCCTTTGTGTATAGACTGAAGAGTGGGATAGCTGGGTCAAATGGTAGTTCCATTCTAAGGAACTTTTCTAAGGAATATCCATACTGCTTTCCAGAGTGGTTGCACCAATTTGCAGTCCCACCAGCAGTGTATGAGTATGCCTTTTCCCCCACAACTTTGCCAACACTTATTGTTTGTATTCCTGATAACTGCCCTTCTGACTGGCATGAGATGAAATCATAGAGTAGTTTTGATTTGTATTTCTCTAAATACTAGAGATGTTGAACATTTTTTCATATATTTGTTGATCAGTTGTATATCTTTATGAGAAGGATCTGTTCAGCTCCTTAGCCCATTTATTGATTGAGTATTTTGGTTGTGTTTTTCTTTTTTTTGGTGTTAAGTTTTTTGAGTTCTTTATATATCCTGGAAATTAGTGCTCTATCTGACGAGTGTGTGGCAAAAATTTGCGCCCAAAATGTAGGCTCTCTTTACCTCATTGATCATTCTGTACTACAAAGCTATATAACAGAAACAACATGGTATTGGCACAAAAATAGACATGTAGACCAATGATACAGAAGAGAAGACACAGAATCAATCCCACATAAATACAATGATCTCATACTAGACAAAAGAGCCAAAAACATACATGGGAGAAGAGATAGCCTCTTCAACAAATGGTGCTGGGAGAAATGGAAACCCATATGTAGCAAAATGAAACTAAACTCCTATCTCTCACCATGCACAAAACTCAAAGTGGATCAAGGACCTAGGAATTAGACCAGAGACCCTTTGCCTAATAGAAGAAAAGGTAGATCCAAATCTTAATAACGTCGGATTAGGGCCTGACTTCCTTAAAGGATTCCTAAAGCACAAGAAATAAAATCAAGAATTAATAAATGGGAGAAAAAAATCTAAGATCATTATAAACTTAAATATATTTAATGGACTTAAATATATTTGATGTGCTACAATCCATTCCAGTTTTTATCCTGTTCAAAGCTGAAACTATCTCATCCTTTATGAATGGGAAATCTCCATATATTGGTTTTGGCAGACATTATTTTTGATAGCTTCTTTTTTGTGTAATATTAAAAGATGTTCTCATTATTTTATACATTTTTTGCCCCAGACCTAGACTTAGTCATTTTTCCAAGAAGCCTGGTTTCTTTTAGTATTTTAAAACTACGCTCTGGATATTAGGAATACCCCTTACTGCTGGGGTGGTCATTGCCTTTATACATTTTAAGTTAATGGAGTTCATGCTGATATTTCTAATTCAAATTCATGAATAGAGGTTTTTACTTTCCTTCTATTTTATATTTGTATCTTCTTTCTTCTACATCAAGATTCTGGTTCTTAAGGACAAAAAGAATGCCAGAATTAGAATATAATAATGAAGTTAGGATCTTTCATACTTTCTCATTTCACCATTTTATCTTTTTCCCCCCTTAAAAAGTCTATTAATTTTACCAGAATATATCTTAATTTGATTGTTTCAGTAGTTTCAGGAAACTGAGATGCAGTTCAGTGTGTAATTCATATCTTAGAAAACTGTTTTTAAATTATACAGTTTTTAGTATTTTGTTCTATGTAATTTTTCTCTTCCCAGGCACTCATATGAATGTTGGATTTTCTTCCTCTAAATTCAGTATTATGACCACTCTTTGAATCTTTTTTTCTGTCTTCCATTATTTCTTTTTGATTTTTAAAAGTGTTCATATTTCTGCATTTTCTATTTTTTGCAGTTTCTCTACAATAATCTTATTTTATTAAATCTTTTTAAAATTTCTAATTATTTCCTGAGTTTTCTTACCTAAGTTTTGAGACTAATTTTGATTTTTATTACTCTTTTAATCATATATTATTTAAAATGCCAGTTTATTTTTAAATGGTAGATTATAGTATTCCTTCATATTATATTCATATCTTTCCAGCATATGAGCACTGTCTGAGAAGTATTATTTTGTAATTCTTTTATATATAATAAATTAGTTATAATTCTTTTATTGTTACACATTTTTATGTGAAGCTTATTTTCCTAAACTTGTAGAAGGTATAGTAGGGACAACTTTTCTAATTATACAAAGCTTGCTTTTTTTTTTTTTTTTAAATAATGCAATGTTAAAGTCTTTTTCTGAGATCTCCTGCCCCTCCCCCACCCTTTGCTGTTTTCTGGTCTCTTGTCTTGCTCAGAATGGATTCTATTCTGATTTCTTCTCATTGTGGGATTTTGCTAGTTTGTTTTAAGAGGTATTAGTGTCTGGATTATTCCACTCCTTCAAATTTTACAGAGGCTGTCTTATCTTCACCTCATATTAAAAAATATAGTCCGGGGTAGTTTTAGCTGTTTTTATCAAATTACCCTGCTGTGTTACCCAGTGAGTCTCTGATGGCCATTTTGGGTTATTCTTTTTTCTAGTTCATCAGATGAACAGTTGCTTTCCTCTGCTTTCTTACACATAGATGCTGATATGGTACAAGTCTTCTTGCTGTTGATCTTTAATCCCTATATTTTGTTGGAGATGGGTTTTTGGTTTTGCTCAAGTTGTTTTATTATCAGGGAAATTTGACAAGATTCATAATTACCCTGCCACTATCTTCTTTTTTTATTGTGTTACCCTGAATCTTTGTCTGACTTTTTGTCACTTAGTGTTATAGAATGTGGATCACTTTCTCATTGTTTCATTTGTTAATCAAAATCATTATTTAATCATAGTATGATATATTATAGATGTGTTATGATTTATTGTACCATTTACTCATAATAACATTTTATAGGTGAATGATTCAATAAACCATGCTAGTTAATGCTGTGATGAACTTTTTTTTAAAAATTGTTACATTTTTCAGAAGATTTGACAGTTATTGTAAAGACACTGATTTTTATGTCTTAGCATGCTTCATGATGATCCAAGCAGAAGGATTCCTGCTGAAATGGCATTGTGCAGTCCATTCTTCAGCATTCCTTTTGGTAAGCTGTATATGTCTTTATTTTTTTCCATCAATTTATTTGCGGGGGAGGATTTACATTTAACCATATTTTAATGAACTTTAACAGCCCCTCATATTGAAGATTTGGTGATGCTTCCTACTCCAGTCCTAAGATTGCTCAATGTGCTTGATGATGATTATCTTGAGAATGAAGAAGAATATGAAGGTCAGTGCTACCTAAGTTATATTTTAATGTGTCTCTCTTAATTAAGTCTGGAGTAGACATATATTCAAAAGATTCTCTTATTTTTCCTAACTTACAGGAAAGTTTAATGAGAATATTGAACTATATGATCTTTAAAATACACCTTTTGAATAAGGTCCTTTTGGCTCTTTTAGATCTTTACTAAGTTAATTAAGAAGGTTAGTTTCTCCAGCAACTCTCTCTCTCTCTGATCTGTCTTTTCTGGCCCTTCTCCATGCTTCATTTCTTCTTTTTAGTTTTCTTTTTTGCTTTTAGCAATTCATTCACTCAAGACCTATTTACTATTTACTATGTGTCATTGTGGGATTACTGTTTTTAATATAGTAAGGGAGTAGTTGTGATAATCTGAGAATAGGGTAACGTACAGGAGGAGAGGAGAAGTGTTTAACCCAGTCTGAGTGATTGGTGAGGGTTTGTCTGTAGATGTCAAATCTGAGCTCAGAGTTGCTTGGTTAAAAGTTGGAGGGGTTGAAGAAGAAGTAACATAAAGAGATAAACAGAAAGTGTGGCAAATTCAGAGAACAGCAAGTTGGCATGACTGTATCTTGAGATATATGAGGGAAAAGCAATTAGTTAAAACTGAAATGGTAGCTGAAGTATAGATCTAACAGACTTGATTGCTGTGTTTGAGAATTTGGATTTTATCCAAGAGATAGTAACACTGGAACATAACCTACATGAAAGAACACATTGTAGGCCCTCAATATTTATCTTAGAAAGGAAAGAAATGCTAATTAAAACCAACTGTAGTGTCTTTGTTACCCAGGACATTATCAGTGATTAAAAACATTTGATTGATACTCTTGTTGGTAAGGGTGTAAGAAAATAAGATATTCTCATATATTACTGGAGAAAGTTTATACTGGTAAATCTTTATGAAAGGCGGGTTGATAATTCTAGCAATTACTAATTTATGTCAGTTTTTACCAGCAATTCCATTTCTAGAATATCAACTGAGAAAGACTCAGATGAAGTGAGATATGTATAAATTTATCTATTGCAGTATTGTTTATAGTGTCAAAAAGTTTAGAAACAGTTTAATTATTCATGAATAGGAAACATACCAGGTAATTGATTGAACATTCATAGAGTAAAGTACTGCTCAATCAAAAAACAAATGAGAAGATTTTATATAATGATATAGAAAACTCTGATAGATATATTGTTTAATAAAGAAAATACAAGATTTAAATTCTTACTTTAAGCATATAAAATCAAATTTACTTATATAAGCTGATGATATTTATGGCAGGATACAGAAGAAACTGATAATGTTTGTTGCCTTCAAAAGGGCCATAAAATAGCAATTGGGAACATGGGAGGAAAATTAAATACTTATTTTTTAAAATTTTGATTTATTATTGAGTGTTTCAACTATTCAAAACTTTAAAGTTAAAATATGGAAGGAAAAGTATTAAACTATATACTTAAGCTTTATTTTTGAAGATAGGGAAAGTGATTTCATTACTTAGATTTGTATTCCTGAATTCTTTGATTTTAAATTCTCAAATGATGAATGATTATTAATACATGAAAGTGGTTGCTGTTTTGTGTTTTAATACCAGATGTTGTAGAAGATGTAAAAGAGGAATGTCAAAAATATGGACCAGTAGTGTCTCTGCTTGTTCCAAAGGAAAATCCTGGCAGAGGGCAAGTAAGTGAATGTATTCATAATTTCAGAATTATTCAGAGCTTATTGAAATTTTTCATTAAGTGTGTTGTATAGAAAAACATACACAAAAATTAGTAGTTTTGCTTTATGAATAATTATTACTTTCTTGTCTTTTACTTTTTAAAAAAGTTCTATAGTGTGCTTGCTTTTATTTATCATTTAATTTTTGTTAGGCTATTTTATAGTTCTGTGAACTGATAGTATACTTACACAAACCTAGATAATAATAGCCTTTGAAATACCTAGGCTATGTGGTATTGTCTGTTGCTGCTGTCCTTTAAACCTGTACAGCATGTTACTATACTGAATACTATAGGCAGTTGAAACACAACAGTAAGCAGTGTTGTATCTCAGCATAGAAAAGGTACAGTAAAAAACTGAGCAGTATGAATATTTCAGCTCTATTGTAATCTCTTGGGACCTGAAAACATATTTATGTGGAATGTGACTAGCATATTCATTAAAGTTGTTAAAGCACTGATCTAAAACAGTTAGGGACATGAAGCTTCTTTGTTTTTTTCTCTCCTTTCAGGTGTTTGTTGAGTATGCAAATGCTGGTGATTCCAAAGCTGCTCAGAAATTACTAACTGGAAGGATGTTTGATGGGAAATTTGTTGTGGCTACATTCTACCCGCTGAGTGCCTATAAGAGGGGATATCTTTATCAAACCTTGCTTTAATTAGTAACCTAAGGACTATTTCCTGTTTCTCCTCTTCCATTTCTTGGATTATTGTATTCCACATCTGAATGCAGGAGTACTCCTTTACCATTTCAAGGGAATACTTCATATATTTATTTATCCTACTAATGTGCAGTCATTGCCCAAGCAATGTTGCATAAAAACATTTGGCACCGAGTAGGACAAGACCTCTCAGCTATACATTGAGGGGTTTTAGAGCATCCATGTCGGCAACCTTTTCTCGTGCAGTAGGGCAGGTGCTGCTCTTAAGTATGTAACCTAAACAGATATTAGTTATTTCACGTGACTATGAAGCAAAGGTGAATAATATGTTGTAGTGAGTATTATTAAATTTGTTAGGGTTGGTGACATCAATTACAGATTATTCCTTTATGTTATCAGGTGGTTCTTATTGTTGATATCCATATCTGGCACTGGATGCTATCGATAATGTTAAGTAATTGTCAAGCCGCAGTTACCTACTGTGTTCTTAACACTGAGTTGTGAATTTTTTTAAAGGAGTACTGTAGTACTTAATATTCCTTTAAAGAAACTGCAGTGAGCCTATCTACATTTTTTTAATATTATTAAGGCTTTTAAAATAGAAAGCTGATGCTTGATCTTGCACAATTTTTATGTCTAGTATGTTTGCTTGAGTGAATGTGCAGGTGTGAAAGACTAGAGAAAACTTGAGTCAGTGTACTTTATAGTGTGAGTCTTGTGAGCTAATACAGTCTATACCCATCTCTTCCCTATCTGTTTCACACTTGTAAGATTTAAGATGTATGTGTTTTAAAATTGGTCTGTCTGATAGAATGTAAATGACAAAACAGTCATTCCTGAGAGGCTGAGAACAAACTGGAGTCTCTAGATCAGAGTTGTATTGAAACTATTAATTCTATTGGAACAAAGTAAGTTTAGGTACATGTTAATTATCTCATCCTTCAATCTTCTTTAAACATTTGATTGGCTCATCTTTTTATACTAAATCTCCTGTGATAACTGTTAGATTTCTCAAAATGTGATTCTACCAAGTAGGATGGAAAACTGAAGTGGATCACCAAAAAAGTGGGGGCGGGAGGGACAAAAAAGCAAAGAGGGCAGATAATCAAGGATCCTTTTTTTTTACTTCCTTTTATCTCTCACTTACTTTCCCAGCATGCCCTTGTCTTCCCTTTCCTCTATGCTCTACCTCTGTGCTTAATTGAAGACAAGCTAGAGGAACATCATCGCAAGTGGTCTGGTTTTTGACTTTAGGAAGTAAAGAAAGGTGAAGATTTAAGACAAATGGAATTAGAAGAAAGAAAAATTCAAATCTTAGAAGGATTTATAGCAATCAAATGTTTTCATGAGTAAAAGTTGCCAGTATGCATGAGTTTATGGATACAGGTTGATTACATGGTTTTAAGGATTATAATTATGAATTTTTCTCATTTTATGATTGTCCTTAAAGGTATAAAAATTAGGAAACCTTTGTAAAGCACTGATTGTACAAAAAAAAAAAAAGGACAAGTTATGTACAGATTATGGATTTTTTTCTATTTTCTTACCTAAATGAAATTTTTATTTATTAATTTTTTTTCCCTCAGGAAAAAGTCTTTTATATCTTTCCCTGTTGGAAGCCTCCTCATGTAGGCTTTTCTTGTTGTGCCATGCAAATTATTGAGAGCCCAATTAGAATCTGTATTATAGGGCATGAATTATTTTGCCTCTTCACACAATCACTATTTGACATTTTAGTTGTTACCAAATTATTCAGGGCTCTCCCTTAATATTTATTATGAAGCCAAATTTGGTATAAGGAGGCTGACTTATGAATTACCAAAGGGTCTTATACTATCATCCCTGATACGTGCCCCTAGGAAGAATAACTATCCTTTTTTATTTTGGCTCTTTTGAGCATTGATTGATTGATTGGTTTGTTTTCAAGTCAGAATTGAAGGGTAGAACCAATATTGTGATGACCTAAGCTTTCCAAAAGCATAATTCTTTATATGGCTAGCTGCTTCTTAGAAACAGTAGGTCCTTATGCATATTCCATTAAAAACATTCTACAGATGAATTCTTTCTATGGGCAAGTATTCTAGGCTAGCACATGTACCTCTTTCCCCTACCCCTAAAAAAAAAAAAAAAAAAAAGAAAGAAAGAAAAATCCCTGCAAATAAACTGCAGATAGGCTTTTAAGCTTAGTCATGCAGTATGCTGCTAACATTGATGCTGTACTTCACAGCATTCTTTGATCATCTTATTGCAGATGTATTCATACATATATTAGTGTTTAACACTGTAGAATTTTATTTCAGAAGATGCTAACTAGATTTTTAAGGGAGCTGAAGAAATAATTGATGAGTCTAAGTAACCATGCATTGAATTAAATATTTTATATGAAAGCCACGAAATTTTAAAAAAGATACCTACCATAACTTAAATTATCATTTATAGCTCTTAGCCCATTCTACCAAAGATGATCTTTGCAGATTCTCCCTCCCTCTGATATTATCAGAAGTTTAATCTAAATATCTTCTTAAACTGGAAACAAAATATTATGCAATTTTCTTGATTCTTTAAGGATAAAATACACAGGAATTCTTCAAAGTTATTGAAAACCTAGAAATTTTCTTTCTGAGAAGCAGGGTAAAGAGGTGAGGTTTCATGTCACTTAACCCCTACCCTTGGGGACAAATTTTATCTCAGGTAGTTTTCCTTTCCCTAAAATAATACCTGTGCTTCTTTCCCACTCACCTTCCCAATTTCTTCTTTATTGTAACATGGTATAGCCATGGTACATTTCACCCTAGAAAAGGCATATGAATTGTTTATAGGAAATTTTGGGTTCTTTAGAAGCATATTTGGAAGAAGTGACTAAGTAGCCACTATTCAAACTATAATGCTGTATTTAGAGAAGAACAAGAAGAGTAAGACACCTCAATGAAATAGCACTAGCTAAAAGTATTGGCTGCATTTTAAAGGAATTGAAAAAATTTGTCCTTTTGCAATAAGAGATCTGCATTTATCACTACTGAATGTCTTCCTTGTTGTATGGCCATCAACATAGCAGCTCTCTTTAGAGAAATTCCTTTTCTGCTGTACCTTGAGCCAAAACTATGGCTGCTTTTAGAACAAAAACCTTAAGTATACTTTTATTCATCCTTCTTTTTGTTTTAATTGAGAGAAGTGTGGCCTTCTTTTTGGTACTCCAGCTGCTAAAGAGTGTTGAGATATGCTAACCTGCCAGCAGCAATGCTGCCACATGGAGGAAGTTGAAGAAAAACTACAGGCCTGATACTTGATTCTGTCTTGTACACTGGACTATCCATCCCCCTGTAAGGGCATCAAGTTACTCATATTATGTTTCATGGCTCTTTTTGAGTTAATTCATCAAATACAGGTGACTAACATCATTTTCTTAGGCTTGTTTTCTGACTTTCTAAATTAGGCTTATCTTAACATAATTTTACTATCAGTTATGCTTGGCAGCATGGCATTTTAAAAAATAATTATTGAAAATCTCTGCAGTAACTGATAATAATTAAAATAATACAGTTACTGGGTGAGGGAGCCAGGGAGACTCTCAGTAACCACGTTTTACCTAGACTCTTATGCAAGGGTACATGCTGGGTGGTTTTATTCAGATTAGGGTACAGATGGAATCACATCATGGCTTTTAGTCTGGAGGATGTGTAGATAGTTAAGGATTTGAGCAAGTGCCTTTTGTTTCCTGGGAAATATTAACACTCATCTGGGTGAAAGCTTCCCAGATGATGATTAATTGCACCTCCAACTTTTTCTGGAAAGAACTTTTGGATGGAGTCATATAATGTTAAAAAGTCTAAAATTTCCTTGGTATCTTTTTTTTCTGTTATATGTAAAACTATCATATTTAATTTTATTCCAGTATTATGTCTGATGGAAAAGCCAGGTATCTGGCAGAAAATTCTTCCCTGGATCTAGCTTCATTTTTTAATGGCAGATTCCTTCCTCAAATTTTACTACTCTAGCTCTCTATTTCAAGTGTGATCACAATCAGACCAGTCTTTAGTCATAGTTAGCTCAAAAGAATTCCCATTTCTTAAGGTGCTCACTGAATCACCTTTATTTTGAGATGGTAGTCTGTCAATTTAGAATTCATTAGTAGCCTTCTCAATGAATATACAAATGTTGAGTATTCATGATAGGGGAGCTCATCTGAGGCCTATGGTTATATTTAGATTTTATATTAATCATAGAGGAACATGGACATTTTGATTTTTAGAATACCCAGAGTTTTAAAGATTCAAGTTAGCTTCTTTTCTACCTGATACCACAGAATGTATCATGTTATCATAGCCACTTTCCCCAAATGTTAATATTTTTGAATTATGTGATGACCAGTAAGTAGATTCACAACATATTCAGTTGACAAATATTATGGATATTTAAGAAGGTAAACAATTTTAAATATTTTTGCTGTGATTTTTATAGGAGAAATGGGCTGTAAAAGAAATATCTGTGAGCTGAGAGCATTTAGGAAATTTTATATTTTATAGGTGATCATTAAGGTGATCTTCAGGATATAAGATATATAGTTTACACAAACTTTGTTCTCTTAATATGAGGTTCTTATTATTTTCTTATAGCTAGCACTTTCATTATTCTTTGTACTGCTTATGAAGATTATTGTTTTAAATTTGCTTTATTTGCGCTTTTCAGATAGTTGTCATAATCATGGCAGTTGTGCTTGTGGCACCATAAATGCTGGAATTCATGGGAAACTTACCAAATGATTGCCCCTATTTTATTTCCCATTAAATTGGGTAACTGCCACAGTAACCTGAAGAAAACTTGATGACTTTTTGAAGACCATGTATATTTTATGAACTGAGTTCATAATATTTTAATTTAAAGGCAAAGAGAAACATTCTAATTTACCTTACATGACTATTAATCTTTGTGATGCAGAAGAGAACTTATTTTGTTATACTACTTTGTATAATGAAAATAAGTCACATTCTGGGAAAAAAAAAAAAAAAAACCCAGAATTGTTCTAGTTCTTTTTGTTTCTTTTTAGGAAGTCCTCACATAAAAATCAGAGCTACTTCCTATAGTAAGCTATTAGTGAGAATTATTTGTAGTCACCCTTTTTATCCCAGATTGCCTTCCTCTTTTAATTTATTTCCCCTTTAATTACATTCATGATATCAGGACAGTGAGTATATAAAAACAAATGTAGTGAGGTATTCTCAAATCATGCATATATGAATTCAGAATTTCTTCAGTTATTCAGATTATCTATAGTTATTTTGTTGGCATATATTTTCAGAAGATTGCCAAATTTAAGGGTTAAAAAAAATAGATGAGGGGAAGAAAATGACTCCCTGAGTGGTATTTATAATCTTATGTATACTAATCATTTATTTTTTAAAATCTAGACTGGGTACCTGCATTGCCTTTCCTATACATTCCTTGTTGTTACTTTCCCAGAAAATTATTTTAAGAGTTTATAAAATCAGATTAAATATCCATTTTCAGTTTATCCTGATTTTTAATAGTAAATATTGGAATTCCAGCTTTTTTGTATTTGGTGTTCACTAACCTGTCATGCACATCGAGGATCAGAAACTGGGGATCAGCCATCTCTCTGTTTCCCTTTGCATATTGGGTTCAGTGAGTGGCATTAGAATGCACTAGCTGCAAAGTTACAGCACCTTATGGAACTTAAATAGTGTTTATTTATTATAATTTTTAAAAGTTAATCTGCACTTCTGGAGATTACTTATTTTACAGAGAGTAAAGCTGTCACATTTTGTCCAGAAGGATTTACTCTTTTCATTCTTAATTTTTTTTCTGAAAAATTTCAAATAACTTAACATTCCTTAACAGTGTGGAATCTGGGGTACAAGGGATTCCCCTACCCACCCCCCAAAGGCTCCATCTTTGCTATATTTTAAACACTCTTAGAAATCCCATTGTAATCAATAAATTTTAAGTCTATGGCCTCCTGTGTCAGCACTGGAGTGGTTGGTTGTGAATAGTAAAATCCATTTCCCCTTATGCAATTGCTATTTTTTTGATTGAGTAGGTGTCATTACAAAATATGTGAAAGATCACTTAAACTAAAGCCAGTTATGAGGAGTGTCCTCTTTTGGAGGTTCACCTTCACCTCAGAACTGCAAGAATATCACCTTGCACAGTGAATAGCTGTCTATAACATTTCTACCAGTTGTTTCAGTAGCAAATTGGTCTTGGCATTTCTTGGCACTATGGTCTCTGATCTTTGTGATGTCTTATAGTTTGTGAGTTGTTTTTTTTGTTTTTGTTTTTAACAAATAAGTGGGACTATAAATGTAGATGTATGTCAGTACCAAGAAGTTCTTTTCAAAAACCCCTCAATTTCTGATTTCCAAAGTCTTTCAGACTTGCTGCTTCTTGCTGAGTAGCAAAGAATTTTATTTTCCACTTTCCTATGTACCTAAAAAGTATAAACACTGCATTTTGATGGACTGTATTGCGTACTTTTTGCTGAAAACTTTTTCTGTAAACACAATTGCCTTGTTCAGTTTTGTTGTAAACTGACTTACCATAAGATGCACTGTTGATATGCTTTCTGATGTGTGTTTGATAAGAGTGATAAAATAAAGCTTAAAAATAAAATAATTGGTTTTTCATTTCCAATATTTTGTACTTATGTAATATATAAATATATACTATAATATTATAAATATATACATATAAGGTATATATATGTGTGTATATATATATATATATACTTCATATTCAGATAAGAGCTTAATGTAGTTGTGATTTAATTTTTACTAAAAAGCTATCATTGAAAAAATTTTTATAATTTAAACTTATCTCTGAAGAATGTTTTTTTCATTTTTGGAATGATACTGAAATGTAGGGATTTTTTTTTTTTTAATGTCCTTCGTATTGTAGAAATAGCCTGGCCTAATGAAATCACAATTGGGATTTGTGTTCTGATCTTGGCTCTATCAAGTTGGATAGCTTTAATCAAGTGACCTGATTTTGACAATTGTTGTATTTTATGTTGTGAGAACCAATAGTAATAAACAGCCTTCAGTTATGGAATATCAACTAGGTGAGGGATACTGTTTTTCATAGTTTATATTATGTTTAATGTTCTGTTTTTACATATGGGAACTGAGGCTCAACATTTCATAAAACTTTGAGATAGTATTCATTTACTAGCCTGCTCAGGAAGGGGACTGATATGTTATTTCAGGAAATTGATGACTGATCTGATGAGAAATTCAAGGGAAAAAGTAAAGAGGGACACCTTAAGAGACTGTTTTCAGAACTCAGTCTATTGATTACAAATGTTTAAATCAGCAATTTTCACACTATAGTGTAATAGCTGGGAAGGCTTGTTAGAATACAAATTGTTTCCTTACTTCTTCCTGATTTAAAGTTTTTCATTTTATTTCCTATCTCTTCTGCCTATTACTTCAAAATAATAACCTAATCCCCTTAAATTGGCATCTAAGACACAAACTGGCCCCACCTGCTAATCCTGCCTCATCTTGTTTCTCCCCATTTATACTTCATATTTTAGTTGTTCTAAACTATCCCTATTTCTACAAATTTCATTCATTTTCTGTGTCTGAGCCTCTTATCAAAATGCCATTAATTCCCTGCCCCCTCACTTTTTCTGTGATGAAATCCTGTTTACCTTTTAATTGTCACCGTCTCTAGTTATCTTCCCTGTGTTCCCCCAGTCCCAAATGGGCACCATATTTAGATCTGTATTCCTGTCATTGTACCTGAACTAGTAATTGCTCCAGCTATATGTGGAGTTGAAAATGAATTTATAGAATTGGGCAGCCAGTTGGATGTGGGTGGCACCAGTATGTGAAAGATTGATAGTTCAGTAGTTTACTTCAATTAACTATTAAGCAAAAGGAAACAGTTATGAAATATAAACTCTTGATACATGAATAATATTGGTAATTGAGTATTTTACAAAGGAAGTTGGAAAATAGGCTTTCTTTGGATTTTAAAAATATGGCAAATTATTCTTGTGAAGAGAATTTTCATGAACTTAAGAAATGAGAATTTTTCATTTCCATATGTTAACATAGAATTAGCAGAACAACTAAGACCCTGAATTGAATTCCTTAACGGGTGAGTATGTTGAAATTGCTAAGAAAATTTTTAATTTAAGCCAGGTGTGGTGGCACATGCCTATAATCCCAGCAATATGGGAGGCTGGGATAATCACCAAGTTCACGTCCAGCCTAGGCAATTTAATAAGACACTGTCTGGAAATAAAAAATAAATGAACTGGGGATTTAGCTTAATAGTAAAACACCCCTGGGTTCAATCCCTACTACCAAAAACAAAAAAGTGCGAGGTGTTCTGTTGTAACTTGTAGTTCTATCCACTATTCTGCAACTTTGAATAAAAATGATTAAATTACAGCTGAACATGAGAGTTATAACACATAATTGCTAAAATATTTCCAAAAGCCTATTTTTTGATGCATATACAGTGTCACCTACATATATATCTTATAAATTATCTATAATGTCTATATATGTGTTTCAACCTGTTTACCTAGAAATAAAAATGCTCAGACCAATTGAAAGGAAAGTGGATGATTGAAGGCTGTATATTTAAGTACCAGCTAAATTAAATGTCTCCCAGCTTGTGAAGAGCTGGCACAGGCTCTATGACAAGGACTTCTGAACAAGACTTTTCAATTGATTTGTAAAGCAGTGAGAAAAACATTCATCAGACCAGTAGCAAAAGATCAGTGTTATAAAATATTTACATTTTCAAGACCACAGAGCTTTAAAAGGACCAGTGGTATACTGAGAAAAATGAAGTTGAGATTTTGCAATAACCTTTTTGATGATGAAGCTCTCAAAAGGGACAATTGAATTTTAGCTGAAAGTGAACTATTAAGGTAGCAAACACATTTGTTAGTTATCTCTAACAACATCTGAAGGGCCTCATTTTTGTACATTTGGCAGAAGAGAACCTCTCCAGAGGCTAATATGTCAGTATGCTTATTTTTGTTTAAGAAAGGAAAACAACATTTACTGTACATTAAAACATGTTTGAATAAAATTTTCTGAAGAAAAGAATTAAGCATGTAGAGTCTCATCTTTAAAGTTAGAATGAAGCACAAAGTTTATCTAGGTAGTAGTTGAGCAAGTTGAAATTAATGAAGTGCTTTAGTGTTTACTCAAGCACTCCCTATACTGTATCCTTGAAACATTATCATGCTGTATGATATCAAGAGAAGCTTTGAGGCCAGGCACAGTGGTGCATGCCTGTAATACCAGTGGCTTGAAAGGCTGAGGCAGGAAGATCACAAGTTCAAAGCCAGCTTTAGCAGTTTATCAAGGCCCTAAGCAACTTAGTGAGACCCTGTCTCAAAAATTTAAAAAAAAAAAAAAAATTAAAAGGGCTGGGAATGTGACTGAGTGGTTAAGTGCCCCTGGGTTCAATCCCTGATATTTAAAAAAAAAAAAAAAAAAAAAAAGTTTTGAGGAGTGGGGTAGGTTGAAAATATTCCATGGATTAAAAAGAAGAAAACAGTTCATGGTTAAATAAGGTTCTGAATATGCATATTTTCCCAAAGAAGTCAGGTGTCTACTGCTGACCTCAAGAAGAGGATGATTGAAGGATGCTGCAAGTTGATGCTCATATGCCAATATATCCTTTACTCATTGTCAACATGTTAGTGCAGTTGTTTTCCCTCTTGTTCTTTCCCTCTTCATGTTAGTAAATTTAATTATTTTTTATGAACCATTTAAAAGTTCCACATCTGAACCTGTCCCCTGAGAATTTCAGCACAATTCCTTATCACTCCCTCGGAATTTAACATTGAATCAGAAATATTTAATATATGGTTATTTTCCCCAATTATCTCATGTCTTCGTAACTTTTTTCTTCTTCTACCCAGGAGCCAGTCAAAAGATTCTGTATAATTAAACATACAGACCCAAGATAGGTTCATTTTTAAAACAACTAATTCTATTTTTTCTCCTAAATTCTATGTTCAAGAAAATTTGGAAAAAAGAAACCAGTATATTTTCTTCCTATCTTTTTCTGTCACTTGATATGCACTTTTGGCTAGGGGCATTCATTTCAGGACCTAAACTTAAAAAATTAGTTACAGGAATGTGTGACTTTAAGAGAAAAAAAGAAGAAACAACTATGGTCCAAAGACCCATTATAATTGACTAATGTCCTAGTGATCATTTAATTTAAAACATTATTACAGAAAATTCCATGACAAATAATGCTTAACACATGTTTGGACAATATCCCAGACAAATTCCTAGGGCCACTGTGATTTAAGGAAGTGTCATAATATTTATGACTCTTGAGGCATTCCTTGTCCTTATTTGTAGCTAAAACATTGAGAAATCACTCCTGATTTCTTTAGCAAAGTCAATAGAGTCATCTAAGTTGTCCTCTGGTGGTTGGTTTTTCCTGAGAGAAAATGGAAAACACTGAGCATGAGTAATTTTACACATCTGGAATAAATATTAGGTATGACTTGCATTTGGAGGTTTTCTCTTTACTAATTGCTATCATTATAGTTTTATTAGGTTAATTATATTCATAGTCTTTAATCGTACCTAAGAATTCTAACTTAGGGAAAATTCTGTTTTTAGCAATAGTACCCAAAGAATCTTTTTTTTCCCCTCTTGGCAGTACTGTGAATTGAACCCAGGACCTCGCCCATGCTGGGCAAGCACTTAACCACTGAACTACATTTTTAGCAACTAAAAGATCATTTCTACATCCAAGGAACTAATAAATCTTTAACTTTCCTCCAGAATAATTTTAGCATCTAGATAGCTTATATATTTTATCTCTTATCCTTAAGCTTATATTTTTTATCTGCTTGCTTTATGCCTTATGTAGGTGACCAGAGCCATTCTCATTTAACTTCCACCTATCTGCCAAACACAGGTAAATACCTGTTTCGTCTCAGGCATTCCCTTACTAGATGTTTTCTTTACCTGTTTTATCTTAGCGATTCCCCACCTACTTTTCATAATAGAAAGGAGCACTGTCCTAAATTAGTAAATCAACAAACAAAAGAATTTATCAGTAGGACACAGTAGTTGAGTTTATGAGATATAATAATAATAAAGCAGCCAGGTCTCACACACAGCTAGAACCAGGAACTGTGAGGCTGCCAGGACTCTCCTGATGGCTTTCTTAACTCTCCTGGTCTCTGCTACTTCTTTTAGTGTGTGTCTTCATCACCCCTCTCTCTTCCCCACCCCCTTCTTCTTCCTCTGTCCTCTTCCTCCTAATACTGACATTTCTTTTCTCTCTGCTTCCCCAACTACTGGTGGGATACCACTGCCCACTGGAGACTGTTAAAATTCCAGCCACATTTAAAAACTGGCTTTCTTTACATCCAATAAATTCTCAGAAGAGAATATTTAGTTGACACAGTATGTTTATCTATCCTAGGCCAATAAACTGTAACAAGATATTGTTCCATATTGGACAAAAACTATTATAGAATCTTCCTTTTGAGCGGTGGCAATTATTATAGAAAGAAGAATTGTTCATTTGGCTCAGGAGTCATCACAAAACCTATCTTGACTGTGTTTTTTTTTCTGGTAATAAGCCATGTACTCAAGGAACCATTTAGTTTTCCTCCCTTACTTTCAAAATGTAATCATTCCCATTCTAAATCTCTCTTAAATTTAATCTCTGAAATTAATACCCATATGAAGCTATGTCAGCAGCATATTCAACCATAATTGCTTATTAAACAATTACAGTAATTAAACAGTAATGTCCTTGCCTTTAGGTTTCACTCTGCCAACAAAGTTAAAAATTCTGTTGTGGTCCGATTTCTCCCCTTCTTAAAACTCTTCAATGGCTCTCAAGTTTAGGCAGTGTCCCCTAAACTTTTCTAATTAAAAAAAAAAAAAAAAAAAAAAAAAACTTGGGACACTGATCAAAAATATAGATTCCCAGGCTATTCTAGACATTTCAAATCAGTAAAATTGTGGTAAAGCCTGATCTTCTGTGTTTAAACAAGCATCCCAATCACTTCAATATTTACCAAACTCCGCTCCATATGTCTTGCCATCTCCTCTCCAACTCTATCCTGAATGTTGGGCCCATTTTTCCAATATTTGCCAAGAATACTACCTCCATTTCTGTGCATCATTTCTTGGCCTAAGAATCAGCCTATGAATCTTTGTCCCTGAGCTGAAACAAGTATTCTCTCCTTAACATCCCTAATAAATCTAAATTTAAAATCTAAGAGCCCACTCTTAGCATTTCTTCACATAATATTTATGTGCTTCTTCCCATTGTGCCGCAGTCTGGCTGGGCACAAATCACGAGCCACTGAAGCAGGAACAAACTTTATTTTTTAACTGCAGGAAAAAACCTCACACACGCTCCTGGGGAATCCTCCCAAAAAGCCATGAGGCTCCTGCAGGAACCCCCAGCCGGAAATAGCTCCCCAGGAAATCCCTCCTCCTACACTTCGCCAACCAACAGGAACGCCAGGGGAATCCCCGTGAGAACTCAAAATAGCGCAAGAAGTCCAAAAACAGCGCGAGATCGCAAAAGTAGCGGCAGAGGCGGATAATGCCTCGCCTGTCAATCAATACTGTTGGCAAAATGCCCAGGAGCCATACAGATTCGGCTGTGGCTCTCAGCATCTCCCCCCTTCTGTTTAATTAAACAACAAGTAATGTGGCTTAGGGACCGTGCCTGTTAGGTAGTCCAATTCAACATATGGTCCTTACCCGTCATCGGATGAACTGACCTCTAGGCTTCAGCCTCCTGTCTTAGGTTGGTACCACTGCAATCGGATCATACCCGTCACTGACTACCAGTCCAGCATATAGCCATACTTGTGGATAGGCCTTTGCACCAGTGGGGGGGTGAAGTTCTTTGCCTCACCTCTGTTGGCCCCCAAATTTGGCCTTGGTGCCAGTGGGGGGGTGAGGTTCTTTGCCTCACCTCTGTTGGCCCCCAAACTTTAGACCATCACTAGTAGAAGGGAGGAGGATGAAAAATGCCATGACACCAAGACAATTGAGGGCTCCTTTGAAAAATTGTACCACCGGTGACACCATCAGCAAAAGTACTCCAGCACTACCACAATTTGCTGCACCAACAGATAGTTCACAATGCATACAAGTGATACATATAGTCCAGGCAAGTTCTGCAAGCAGTTCAAAGTAGAGGAATCTGTCAATATGTCCATTTCCTCCCAAAGTAAATCGACTCCTTGATTGAGCATTACTTGTTGAGTTATTATTCACTGATGCATCAGTTTATACAGTTTGTTGTGATAACTACCAAAGAAGCTGTAGTATGGTTTTATCTTTGTCTTCACCGGCACTGGGATGAAGATAGGAATTCTGGCAATGATGCTAGGAAAAAAATTATGTAACATTCCAACAGGCACTAAGAAAACAATTTTTTGAACAATTTACATTATCCTGAACAGAATTATTAAATATAATGAGAAGGAAAGGTGAAAGCAAACAAACAGATCTGTTAACCTCCTTATTTGTTCACATATTAAAACAATTTTCAACAGCTGTTTACCCAATCTAAATTAAACCATTAAAATCACGTGAATAAGAAATATTCGGATCTATTTATTCAGGAGAGCTCCTCATATAAGATATATGGACATACACACATACAGACATACAACACAAAACAGAAGTGTGCACACATAATACGCAATGTTTAAAAACTCCACAGTCAAAAAATAAAACTGATCAGAAAACATTAACCTAGGTCTGTATGAGCTCAAAAATAAAATAGAACTTTATGATGTGGGAAAAGGCAATAATAAAATAAATATTGAAAAAAGCATCCTGGTTAATCACTGTTGTAGATGTAAGAATAGCCAAACTGGAGCTCTGGATATCAGCTGTTATGGATTTGAGTCAAATCACCTTTTTTTGTTTTCGTTTTTGTGTTGGTCCATAGAATTCACTTTGGTTAGTTTCTCTGGAATCCAAATCGGCTGTTGTTCTCCCTGTAGAAACACACAAACAGAACCCCGACTCCAGACAATCACTGGGTCAGGACCTTAGTTAATCTCTCTGGAATCCAAATCGGCTGCTATTCTCCCTGTGGAAATACACAAACAGAACCCCAACTCCAGACAATCACTGGGTCAGGACCTTAGTTAATCTCTCTGGAATCCAAATCAGCTGCTGTTCTCCCTGTGGAAATACACAAACAGACCCCCGATTCCAGACAATCACTGGGTCAGGATCTTTCCATTGTCCTGTTAGAATATCCTTCCAAAGTACCTTAGGCTTATGTACATTTTTTGGACACATATGCCTTTCCGCAGCACTAAGCCCTGATGAATCCAAATTTAAAAAGTTTAGAGTAAAAAGGGTTATTTTCAGTTTATCTTTGGGGGATATATACCCCTTTCCAATTCCCTCTTTTTGCTTTAATAAGTACATTTTAATAGTTTGATGAGCTCTTTCAACTATGCCTTGTCCCTGAGGATTGTATGGGATTCCTGTTATATGAGTAATGCCAAATGATGAGCAAAATTGTTTAAAAGAGGTAGAAGTATAACCAGGACCATTATCTGATTTTAACTGTTTTGGAACGCCCACAGTGGCAAAATTTTGTAAGCAATGAGCTATAACATCTTTAGTTTTTTCTCCGGCATGAAGGGAGCCCATCAAAAATCCGCAAGAGGTATCAACTGTAACATGCAAATATTTTAATTTTCCAAATTCTGGCAAGTGTGTGACATCCATCTGCCAAATATGGTTAGGTATCAGTCCTCTAAGATTGAGTCCAAGATTAACTTGGGGTAAAAAGGTCACACAATTTTGACATTGTTTTATTATTTGTCTAGCTTGTTCCTTAGTTATTTTAAAACGCTTTTGTAAAGTATTTGCATTGACATGGAACCTTTTATGAAAATGTGTAGCTTCTTCTAGTGTAGAGAAAATATGTATGTCATGTGTAGTTTTATCTGCTAAATCATTGCCCATACTAAGGGCTCCAGGCAATCCTGTATGTGCCCTGATATGTCCTATAAAGAATGGATCTTTTCTGTCCCAGATTAGACTTTGTATAGTGGAAAACAAAGAGAAAACAGTAGAGGAAGGGGAAATCCTACCAGCATCTTCAAGGGATACTATAGCATTAACTATATACTGACTATCAGAAAATAAATTAAATACAGAATCTTTAAACATCACAAAAACTTGTAAAACTGCATTAAGCTCTATCTTTTGAGCTGATTGTTTGGGTACTAAAAATGTAAAAGTTTGATCAGGTGTAACTATTGCTGCTGTACCATTATTTGACCCATCAGTGAATATATTTGGAGCATTCATGATAGGGGTTTTTCTTGTCATTTTTGGAAAAACTACAGGATGTTTAGACCAAAAAGATAACAAAGGATTAGATGGTAAGTGATTATCAAATGAAACATTAGATTTACACATGATTATTGCCCAAGTATTTAACTCATTAGCTAACTCATCAATTTGATCCATAGTATATGGAGTAATAATTTTATTGGGAGAAATTCCAAACACTCCCTTTGCTGCTTTTATTCCTTTGAGTATTAATTGTCCTACAGCCTCAGGATACCTAGTAAGAATAGTGTTAGGAGAATAAGATAAATGTATCCACAATAATGGACCTTCTTGCCAAAATACTCCTGTAGGAATATTTTTTGTTGGTATTACAATAAATAATAAAGGCAAACTTATATCAATTCTATCCAAATGCATATTTTCCATATATGTTTCAATAATTTTAATGCCTTTTTTGCTTCAGGAGTTAATATGCGGGGTGAATTTGGATCTGATGGACCTTTTAGGATATCAAATAAAGGTCCCAACTCTCCTGTTGGTATGCCTAGATAAGGCCTTATCCAATTTATGTCTCCTAATAACTTTTGAAAGTCGTTAAGTGATCTGAGTTGATCTACTCGTATTTGAATTTTAGGTGGACAGACCATAGTTGAGGATAATAGAACTCCTAAATAATTAATTGGAAAATTTAATTGTACTTTATCTATTGCTATCTCTAGATTATAATTTTTTAATAAATTTGTAAGTGTGGCATAACAGTCCAGCAATGTGTTTTTATCTTTGTGTGCTAACAATACATCATCCATATAGTGAAATATTTGTAGTTCAGGATTTTGATTTCTAAGTGGCTGGATTGCTTTATTAACATAAATTTGACACATAGTTGGGCTGTTAGCCATCCCTTGAGGGAGCACTTTCCATTCATATCTCTGATCAGGACCTTCATGATTCAGTGCAGGGATAGTAAATGCAAAATGTGGACTATCCTCAGGATGAATTGGAATTGAAAAGAAACAATCTTTAATATCTATAGCTAAAACATACCAGGTTTTTGGTAAAGCAGACAATTGGGGAATCCCTGATTGAGCAGGTCCCATAATAACCATCTCATTATTAATGGCTCTTAAATCTTGTAATAATCTCCATTTACCAGATTTCTTTTTAATGACAAAAATGGGAGTATTATAGGGAGATACAGAAGGTTGTATATGTCCCTCCGCTAATTGTTGTTTGACCAGGTCATGGGCTGCTTGTATCTTTTCTTTAGTCAGGGGCCACTGAGGAAACCATACTGGTCTTTCTGATTTCCAAGTAATTTTTATTGCCTCAGTGACCCCTTCTGAAAACCCAGTCCATGTCTATTTATTCCTTGATCCATTTGAATCGGTGCTGCTATACCTTGTTCTCCTAATCTTTTTTCTTCCCTGAAACCTTGTCTAGCCCTAATAGTGGGCATATTTGGATTGATGTTATTTGTTAATGTCAAACCTAATTGATCTAGGACATCTCATCGCCATAAATTTATAGGAAGATGATCCAATACATATGGCTGTATAGTTCCTTCACATCCTTCAGGATCCTTCCAATCTAAGACCATTGCACTTCTATGGGGATTAGTTGCCACTCCTAGGCCTCGAAGCGTTTGAGTGGCTTGTTGTAATGGCCAATGTTTTGGCCATTCTTGACGAGATATGATGCTAAGGTCTGCACCTGTATCCAGTAGCCCATTAAATTCATGTCCTTGAATATTTAGTTTTAGCATTGGGCGAGAATCTAAATTCAAAGACAGCATAGCCCAATCTACACCTGTGGAGCCTAAACCCCTGGAACCTCTTTCCATAGTACTACTGGAAAATTTATCATGTAGGCTGGATATTATTAATAACTGTGCTATTCTATCTCCTGGTGAAATTACTGATATACCCTTTGGAGAACTAGCTATAATTTTTATTTCACCTTCATAATCGGGATCAATTACCCCGGGACTTATCATAAGTCCTTTTAGCGTAGAAGAACTGCGTCCTAACAATAAGCCTACTGTTCCTTGGGGAAGAGGTCCTTTTACTCCTGTGGGAATGATTTGAACTCCCATCTCTGGAGTTAGTACTGCTCTGGCGGAGGCGCAGATGTCCAACCCTGCGCTCCCTCTGGTTCGTCTGATGAGAGATCTGATGGATAGTGTGTCCTGGGCACTACCCTGATGGTGTTGCTGGGTTCCTCCATGGTGTTTCTGGGCTCCTCCAGTGCCCCGTACATTTGTGGTCGTGGGCCCCGGAGCATTGGGCCCCCCTGTCCGTTTTTTGGCAATGGAGCCTGATGCCTTTCTCCACGATATCGTGGGTAACCACCCAGTCCTTGTCTGTTTTTTGATAATGGATTACCCTCTATGGTGGTTTGAGAACGGCATTCATTAGCCCAATGTCTCCCTCTACGGCATCGTGGGCAAATATCCGGTGTTCTATTCCTTTGATACCTAACTTTGTTAAACCTTCCTCCTATGGGGGCAACTCCTTTTAAAATGTCCTGTTTGTTCACAATTGTAGCATGTTTTTGGCATGGCATCTAAAGCCTGTTGTACTGCTGCCAAGACTTGTCCTTGTTCATTAATGTCTCTACATAATTTAATATATGTGTTTAAATCTTCATGTCTCCATGGTCTAAGGACCTCTCTGCAGCAACGATTTGCTTGGTCATAAGCCAGTTGTTTTATAAATGGCATTGCTTGTTCTGTATCCCCAAAAATTCTGGAAGCTGCTTGAATAAGCCTATCTACAAATTCAGCGTAAGGTTCATTAGTTCCTTGTATTACCTTAGATAATTGACCTTGTAAATCTCCAGGCCCCTGTAAAGTTTTCCATGACCTAACTGCATCTACAGCGATTTGTGCATATACGCCAGGATCATATTCAATTTGTTGCCGTTGACCCTCATAAGGTCCTTTTCCTAACAACATATCTAGATTTCTTTGAGGGTAACCGGCTGCTGCATTTCGCCTAGCTGTCTCCCTGCAAAATTCCTCATTGGCAACCTTCCATAACAAATATTGTCCTCCATTTAGCACAGATTTACACACGCTATCCCAATCTGCTGGAGTCATGTCCAAGTTGGTAATGGATTCAACCATGCTTACAGTGAAGGGTGCTTGAGGACCATAGGTTGTTACAGCCTCCTTTAACTGCTTCACTGTTTTGAACTCTAATGCACGGTGAATTCGCTGCCCTCCTGCGTGCTCAAGTACAGGGCATGCAAATCTTTGAGGTCCTGTCTCAGGATCCCATCTATCAACTACAGGGGTTGAGGGGGTTGAGGGCCACTCAGCTATCTCCATAGGTGGAGCTGTTGGTTGAATTACGCCCTCTGGTGGTAGAACGGTGTTAGTAGCAGCCTCCTGTTGTAGCTTTTTCCCTAATAGCTGTTTCTCCTCTAAGCTTTCTTCCTTTAAATTTTCTTCCTCTGTCTGACTAGCTTGAGAGACCTTCTCTTTTGCTTGATCTAAATTGTCTTTCTCCATGGTTTGAACCTCTAACAATTTATTTAACACTCTTTCGGTTTGTTTTTTACTAATTTCTAATCTGTTACAAAGATAACGCAACCCAATAAGATAACACAAAACAAAACCGAAACAGAATGAAACAAAAATGGAACAAAAAATCATTGTATCAATTTTCCTATTTTCTTGACATGTACATTTGTGGTCTATTTCTATCTCTTCCTCAGGGGCAAACAACTTCAAACCTTGAGCCAACCATTTTTCCCAGTCTGCCTGAGAAAATTCTAGGGATAGGCAGCTTGAAACAAAAACAAAACAAATCAAAGCAAGAACATATTGTTTTTTAAAATGGTCACCCATTCTCTTGCCTCCCCTTAGGGGCAAGCAATTTCACTTAACCCGAAGAAGCCTCAGACGTTCCCCGTGCGGGCCGCCAAATGCCGCAGTCTGGCTGGGCACAAATCACGAGCCACTGAAGCAGGAACAAACTTTATTTTTTAACTGCAGGAAAAAACCTCACACACGCTCCTGGGGAATCCTCCCAAAAAGCCACGAGGCTCCTGCAGGAACCCCCAGCTGGAAATAGCTCCCCGGGAAATCCCTCCTCCTACACTTCGCCAACCAACGGGATCGCTGGGGGAATCCCCGTGAGAACTCAAAATAGCACAAGAAGTCCAAAAATAGCGCGAGATCGCAAAAGTAGTGGCAGAGGCGGATAATGCCTCGCCTGTCAATCAATACTGTTGGCAAAATGCCCAGGAGCCATACAGACTCGGCTGTGGCTCTCAGCACCATTGTATGTGAAATCTTCAAAAACTGTGATTGCAACTTATTTATTTCACAGCTAAAAGGATGTGTCTTATAGGAATGCTACATGATTTCTGCCAAAGAATGAGAGAATTAAAAGAAATAGCATCTCTTTTCTCTGAACCAAATTTTGAATTTATTGAAGTATGCAGTAGTCAGGTGATGGAATCAAATGGATAGTGTTCACTGAGAGAAAGGTGAACAATGCAGTTCTGGTAGTCTACAAATTTCCCAACAATGCATCACAGAATTAGACAGTCTTCACACCCAGTCATGGCTTACGCTTGAAGTGCAGAGCATTTGCTACTAGCTTATCAAAAAGGCTGAGAATACATGCTTTCTGCAGAACCAAAGAAAAGAATGTCTGACAGTTATTTTTAAGTGCTGACCTGACTGGATTAAGAGCTATACAGATATCTAGGAAAGCATTGTTTTGGGTATGCCTATGTGTTTCTGGGAGAGATTGGCATTTGAAATAGTGGATTTAGTGGGGGAAGATCTGCCCTTAATGTGGGGGGAAATCATTTAGTCGTGTATAGACGTAGGTAGAATAAAAAGGCAGAGGATGGATGAATTTTCTGTCTCTCCTTGAGCTGGGACACCCTTTTTCTCCTGCTCTTGGCCTCCAGGAATTGCACCAGCAGTCTCCTTGTCCCTGGTTTCTCAGGCTTTTGGATTTGAACTGAGCCATGCTATGGGCGTCCTGCATTCTCCATTGTGGAGAACAAAAAAACCTTTTAATTTGTGCATAATAATTATACAGAATAGTGAGTTTCATGGTATCATATTCTTACATTTATGTAACATAATTTGGTTAATTTAATTCTCTATTACTTCCCCTCCTCCTACCCCTGCATCCCTTCCCTCTAGCCTACCAGTCTTCCTACCATTTTCATGAGATCCCTTATTTTTCTCTTTTCTCCCTCTACTTTCTGAATCTGGCTTATTTTGCTTAATATAATTTAATACTCTCCAGTTCTCTCCATTTGCCTGCAAAAGACATAATTTTGTTCTTTATGGCTGAATAAAAATCCATTGTGTAGATGTACCATATTTTCTTTACCCACCAGCCACTGTTGTCATGCAGGAACCACAGTGCCAGATCCCCACAGCCCGTCTCTTCAACTTGGTTTTGTCACAGAAGGAACATGTGTACTTGGCGCAATGCTGACTGATTTCAATTTTCTTCACCATTTTCTGGAGGGAGGCACCGTAGCAGGTCCCATATTCAGAATGACAATTATCAATAATACAAACAATAATAAATGCTGGTAAGGATGTGGGAGGGGGAAGGAACTCTAATACACTGTCTACAGACAATTAGGCTAGTTCTATGATTTGGCTATTGTAAATTGTGCTGCTATAAACATAGGTGTGTGGGTATCCTTAAGATATGCTGACTTAATTCTTTTGGATAAATTCCAAGGAGTGGATAGCTGGTCAAATGTTGGTTCCATTCCTAGTCCACTGATTCCCCAAGTGATTAATTTACATTCCCACCAACAGTGTATTAGAGTTCCTTCCCCCTGCCACATCCTTACCAGCATTTATTATTGTTTGCATTATTGATAATTGTCATTCTAAATATGGGACCCGATACGGTGCCTCCCTCCAGAAAATGGTGAAGAAAATTGAAATCAGTCAGCATTGCGCCAAGTACACATGTTCCTTCTGTGGCAAAACCAAGATGAAGAGACAGGCTGTGGGGATCTGTCACTGTGGTTCCTGCATGAAAACAGTGGCTGGTGGTGCCTGGACCTACAACACACTTCTGCCGTCACAGTCAAGTCTGCAATCAGAAGGCTGAAGAAATTGAAAGACCAGTAGAAAGTTCTACCATATAGCAAAATTGTGTTTTATTTGTTAATTGTATTAACTGGATGTTCTGATGTGAATTGCATTAATATTGCCCTTTCAAAAGATTTGTAAATTGAAGCCCTTCTAATTTGAATTGGAAAATTTTGCTGAGATGGGTTATTGTAATTCAAGTCTTTTTTCTTCAGTAGTCAGATGATAATGGCATGAAACTAAGTCTTATGGCTTAGGTATATACTCAGCTTTTTTTTTGTTTTGTTTTTTTAAAACACTGTTCAACTACTCCGAGATACATTGACATTGTACAAAATTTGTTTTAAAGGTAAAATATGCTAAAATACACAAAGGATATACATTTTTAAAAAAGAACTCTCTTCTTATCATTGCTGCACATTCATCAAGGACCTATGCATCTGACTTTTGAATTAGAGCCAAGAAAGATTATCTAGAGATTCTCTTTGATAATAAGTAACATATAAAGCTATAGCCCCTGGCCTTGGCTGCTTCAAAGTGGTGTTTTGAGAGTCCCTTTTTTTTTGGCGGGGGAGGGTTGGTAAATTAGAATTCTATCACTCAAAATGGTGTTCAATCCATTTATTCATGTATCAATTCACACATATGCAAAAATTGTTTTCTTCTTCTTTTCCAAAGAAACAAGTAGGGGAAATCAACTGATTGGCCAACTCTTAAGGAACAGGGAAGATCCAGCAAGGGCAGGGTGACATTACAACATTGGGTGCTCTTACAAGTGACATAGTAGTTAGGGGTTAAGTAATAGAAAGCTCCTTTTTAATGCCATATCTCCCAATGTTTTTTTGACAGAGCATCAGGCCACTTGCCTGATGACAAAGGCCAATTTTTACTAGGCAAAGAAATGATCAGGTGCCAAACATGGCAGGGGGAGAGGAAGAGAGAAGTTGAAATTAGAGATTTGAGGACCAGGCAAAGATGTGGCTTGGACTAAAGATAGAAAGGTAAAGTTGAGTGGTAAGGGACTTTGTATGACTGTCACAGTTTTGAAGCTGGAAAACTTCACACTTTAACTATATGTACTTAGCAAGCTGCTTAAACTCTACAAGGCTTGTTTTTCTGTTTTGCACTATAGGGATAATAATTGTTTTTACATTACAAAATTATTGTGAACATTAAACAAGCAAATTCACATGAAACTCCACAGAGAGATGCTTTGCTTCCCCCTCTCAATTTTTTATATTGCTTTGTTCTAATCATTCTAATTATTCTTCTTGTGTCAGGTTATAACTTAAGTCATTCAAAACTTTTCCCTTCCTTCAGTATTATCTTCTTTTTCTGACCATATGCATTTAAGTACACAATTCATCCTGACAATTTCTAATGGAAGGAACATCTCCAATGGCAGAATTTTTGGCAGGGGAGGGGGGACTTTCTTGCAAGTGTGGAAAATATGTCATCTACAATAAATCCAGAAACAAGTGTTAATGCTTTTTGGTCTTTGTGTCTCTATGATTATTATTATTATTTACATTAGGTTCTTAAACTGTCAAAGGATGTTTAACTATAAATCATATTCTCTACTCTTTGGTGTTATGGAGAAAATTAATACTTCTATCAGTAGTTTTATTTCATATAAAATTATTAAATATTAAATTTAACCTCATTAATACAACCTCACTGTCAGGTCTCAATGAAGATTTTGGTGGGGAATTTTGAACATTAGTAAACTTTTCTTTCCATAGAAAATGAGCACTTCATTTTACTTACAGTGTATAGCTGTGTGAGTAGGTATAAGGGGATTGTTACTTGGATTAAAAAACAACAACAAAAAAAACCCCCAAACTCAGTAAAAGCCAGGCATGGTGGTGCACACCTATAATCCCAGCAATTTAGGAGGCTGAGGCAGGAGGATCATAAATTCAAGGGCAGCCTGGGCAACTTAGTAAGATCCTCAACAACTTAGTGAGACCCTGTCTCAAAAAATAAGAGAAGAGGATGTGTCTCAGTGGTAAAGCACTCCTGGGTTCAAGCCTCAGTAAATTGGCTGATGATCAATTCACAAATTAGTTAATGTAGGTGTGGGCCTATATGGGCCAATTGTTTTTTAACCTGCTTGCTTACTATGTCAAAAATAAAATCTTGTGACTTAATCTAATCCCCTGCATGGCAAGAATTTCAAGATTTAAATCTCTCCTTAATTATGCTTTTAAAGACCAGTTTCAACAAAGTCAAATAATTTTGTACATGTGCTTCATGGAGGTAGACTATATTTATTGGATAAAATTCATAGTTAATTCATTGCTAATGATATTTGAGGTTTGAGGCCATGACCAAAGATTAATTTTCTATTTCAAGGGAAAACAAAATCACACATTGACTGACCTTAGGGGATCTGAACTGCATCTGTCTTTGACACTTTCAACTTCCAGTTACCTGAGTTCACAGGCCTTCCTTATTCTTGCATTACTCACTACATCATAAAAGTTTTGTTTGTTTTAACCAACTTGAATCCCTCTTTATGCCAACTGTGATCACTGTTAAAAACAACCCAACACACCCTGAATTCCATCAACATAGTACAAGGCAGGTTTGCTGACTACATTGAATTAGCGATTGAATTGAAAGTCCAGCCTGAGTCAGCTAGATGATATAACCCTCCTTTTTTTTTTTTTTTTTCAAGTTTAGGGAATTCATTATAAGTGAATTAATAATTTAATTTCTCATCCAAAGACATTGTTCATAAAAAGAGTACCAAATTTTAAAGAAAATAGCCCAGAGGGATCATGAAGATCCTGGAGATGTGCTCTGAACAAGAAACCAGGAAAACCTCAATCACTTTAAAACAGTTTTAAATAGCAATCACAAATTAGAAAAAATTACAGTTCTACTCACCACATTTTAAGTTCCAGAGAAAATTCATCTTTTGCTTGGGACAATTCAGTGGGCCTTTGAGCTGTTTAAAGGTAATACTCATAGACTAGTGTGTGGAAATAGTAAGAAACCAAAATGCTCTGTATATGAAAAGATTCTGGAGGCTGGAGGTGTAGCTCAGTGGTAGAGTGCTTGCTTAGCATGCATGAGGCCCTCAATTTGATTTCTAGCATCATATTCTCCCTCTCTCTCATTTCTTGGATACATGAAGTGATTTCTTATTTGTGGGAAACCCAAAGACATGAACCATGAAAAGAAATTGGGAATATTTTATTTAGATAATAAAAATATGGTGATCTAAGGAGGCCTTGGTATGGTTGTGAATTCACTTGAAAGAGTTTTCAACTTTGTGGTACCCACATATATCTGAAACTGATCACTATCCTAGGATTAAGTCATATCCTCACCATGGCTACCAAATGGGTTTTAAGAGTCCAAACTGACTGATTAATCTTGTCATTCCCTCATTTCTTTTCCTTCACTTCTCTGTTGTTCCTCTGCCTCCAAAACCTCCCAATTGAGTGACCTGAAGCCACTGTTCCAAATACAGGCAAAGGAAATACTATTTCTTTGTCTCTTCCTAGGCACTCAGAGCTTTGCTGATAGTGGCTCCTGCTGCTCAGTCTGTGTCAGCTCCTGGGGGAAGAGGAACCAGCTCTTCTTTTCTGGAGTAAAGTGGTGGGTGAGGGTGGGTATGCCATTTCCAATTCCATTTTCCCATCAGGGAGAGCAGCCAATGATTTCTACTGACTTCAAGTAAAATATGAGCACAACTCCAAATATCTACGATGAACATTTATTTGCATTTATGTCCCTTGGGGACACTACATCTAAAGTTAAAAAACAAAATAGACATTGAATATTGTTATTGTTTTGGTTGCTCCTTTCATAGGACAAATCCTGGTTATTGAAACATTTGCTCTTTCCTGGGTTTGGATTATATTATTTTATTAAATTATATCCTGTCTATAAATTACTTCTTGATTCTTATTGAATCAAGAAGTAATTTATAGATTAAAATAAATTTTAATAACCTCAGATTAAAATTAATTTTTTCTTTATTCTAAATTTGCTCTGATGGAAGTCTTTCCTATTGTCAACAATAATTTTTAAGAGAAAAGCAGTCACAAAGTATTTTTCTCAAGGAAGCATTCTTTTTCTATACTTTTATATTTTTCAAAAACAAGCTATATTGGGGCTGGGAATGTGGCTCAAGCAGTAGCGCGCTCGTCTGGCATGTATGCAGCCCAGGTTGGATCCTCAGCACCACATACCAGCAAAAGATGTTGTGTCCGCTGATAACTAAAAAATAAATATTAAAAAATTCTCTCTCTCTCTCTCTCTCTCTCTCTCTCTCTCTCTCTCAAAAAAAAATATAAAAAATAAGCTATATTGTAGTTATCGTTATAAAAGCCTCAAATTATTATTTTATTTTTTGGGGGTACTGGGGATTGAACAGGGGCACTAGACCACTGAGCCACATCCCCAGCCCTATTTTGTATTTTTTTTTTTAGAGACAGGATGTCACTGAGTTGCTTAGCACCTTGCCACTGCTGAGGCTGGCTTTGAACTTGCGATTCTCTTGCCTCAGCCTCCTTAGCGGCTGGAATTATAGGCATTTGCCACTGTGCCCAGCTTCATATTATTATTTCTAACAGAAATAGTGCATGTGAACATACACCATGCCAGAAACCTGGCATATGCTCAGTAAATCTAAGTACTTTGTTACCTCTGATGAAAAGAGAATTTTTCTATATTCAGCAGGAAAAAAAAATCAGGCACTCCAGAGCAATAGATATCTATGGTAAGATAGGAAAATCATCTCATAAAGAATATATATATATATATATATATATACACACACACACACACACACATACACACATACATATACATACACAATAGTTTTATTTAACCATAAAGAATGAAATTATGTCATTTTCAGAAAAATGGATGGAACTTGAGAATATTATGTTAAGTGAAAAATTCCAGACTCAGAAATTCAAAGATCAGATATTTTCTCTCAAATGTGGAAGCTAGAGAGGAAAAGAAAGTTGAGAGATATCTCATGAAAATTGATGGGAGATCATTAGAATAGAGGATAAGTACCAGGTGGAAGCAGAAGAGGAAGGGAAAGGGAAAATACTATGGAATTATATTGGCCAAATTATATTTTTACATCGTGTGCATGTATGAATATGTAACAACAGATCTCTCCATTATGTAAAATTATAGTAAACCACATAAAAAATATGGGAAAAAAAAACTCTTCTAATGATCCAGGCAAGAAAACCACAGAGGTCCTCAAGTCAATGGCTATTCTAAGAATTAAAACTTTTGAACATATTTATCTGTATAAATCAGTGCAACATTTATACCAGCAAACAAAAATAATAATAATAATTTAAGAGTCCTGGCAAAAGACCAAAGGCAAGTAAATTAAGAAGTAGTTATTCATGAGAAATTAGAGAATGTCTGTGCAAGCAGTGGGAGACTCTGATGTTCTTGCCAGGATTGGTTTCACCTCCCCTGCTCACTAGCTTGGTAGTGCACTACCAAGGTGGGACTGGGAAGTTACATTACTGAAAGGGGCTGTCTTGAGTTGAGTGGAAAGTGAGAAACTGATGTTTCAACAAATATAGCCAAAGGTTTTTTTTTTTTTTTTTTAAAGAGAGAGTGAGAGAGGAGATAGAGAGAGAGAGAGAGAGAATTTTTAATATTTATTTTTAGTTCTCGGCGGACACAACATCTTTGTTTGTATGTGGTGCTGAGGATCGCACCCGGGCTGCACGCATGCCAGGCGAGCGCGCTACCGCTTGAGCCACATCTCCAGCCCCTATAGCCAAAGTTTATCAGAAATAAATGGATGGAAAACCATGATTTTAAAAAACAAAGGCAAACTAAATATAGTCTCAGATTTTTAAAAAAAAAATCTCAAGAGAATTCTTTGCCAGCCATCCTGCTTCCAAAAGACAAAAAAAAAAAAAAGGAAGTACTTCAGGCTGAACGGAGGTGGCACAGATGGCAATGTGAATCCACAGGAAGAAATGCAGAGCACCAGAAAATATAAATACATATATCAGTAAGACTGAAAAATTTTCACCTTAATTTCTTTAGAATACTTAAGAGTGCATAAAGGAATAATTCTTTTACTTTCAGTTCATAAATATAAAAATTTAAGGTTTGAGAAAAAAATGAAACTATTTTGGAGCAAAGCTGCTATACTTTATCAAAATTATATCATTATTAACCACAAGTACATTGTGATAATACAATATATATTGTATTCATTAAAGTTGCCACAATAAAATAATGACAAAAGATTACAGTTAAAAAAAATGATTAAGATGGTACATAAAATATGTGCTTAACATAAAAAAAGCAATCAAAAAGGAATAGAAAACCAAAGGACATGAAACATATAAAATACTATTATGAAAATAACAGGAGTAAATCCAAACATATGAATAACTACAGTAAATGTAAATGAACTAAACACTGATAAAGTTGGCAGAGACTGTCAGACTGGATAAAAGATCATATGCTGTATATAAGAGAAATACTTCAGAATCAAGAACACAAGTAGGTTTAAACTAAGAGCAAAAAGGACTTTCTATATCTGATTAAAGTTACAAATTTTAAGATAGGAAAGTTATTTTGAATTACCCTAAGGAGCAAGACATTCTAATTAGGAGAGTTCTTAAACAACAGAACTTCCTCCAGCCATACCCAGAGAGATGTCAGAGAGACTCAAAGCACCAACAACATGAGGAGTGTGGGAGCAGATTTTTCTTAGCACTTCTAGTCAGGAGTGCATCCTTGATGACTCCCCTTCATTTCAGCTTTTGAAACTCTAAATAAAAGAATCCAGGTGAGCCCACCGAGACTTCTGACCTAGAGAAACTCTGACATAATATATCTGTGTTTTTTGAAGCCACTAAGTTTGTAGTGTTTATTACAGCAGCCATGTGAAACAGAGGCCAAAAGCTCAGGTATAAAACAATAAAAAGTTCATGCTACTATACATGATGTGAGCTTTCATGAAGAAAAAAATGTTTTTGAAAGGTAAAATATAACTTATTCTGTAGTATGTTATTAACTTAGCATGTATGCTTAGTTGGGTAATCAATATTTGTCATCATTATTGTCTTTTTGAGACATTACTATACAATATTGATCCAACTTGGTGCTGAGGCACTGTATTTACTATTATTAAAATTAAGTTGTTGGAGACAAGGACTCTGTAAAACTAATTAAGAGCATGTATTTGTGGTCAAATACATGTTCAAATTTGAAATGTGACACTGGATGAGACCTTGTAAAAGATATTAAACATTTCTCAGCTTTAGTTTATTGAACTACAAGATCAAAATAATATCAGTATTAACCTAACAGGTTATTATAAAGATAAAATGAGAAAAGAATTATGTGAAATTTAATAACAAACATTCAATACATTAGTTATTGAGAATATGCACTAATCCTCAAGAAAAAAGAAAAATGACCCAAAAGCAATTCAGACGGTATCAGGACTGCTATTGTCATTAAAGTTCCAGTTGGACAGGGTTAGCTTCTCTTGGGTTTCCAAGGGTCGGGCCATCTTTTGAGATGTCCATCAGTGTGAGGGCTACTATAGAGAGTCTCACTGTGGATGAAACCTCCTCAAGCTGTATGTGTGTTGGGGGCGTTGTCATTCTCACCCTAATGAGTCTGGATGGCAGAACATTTAATCAGAGAATTATTCTCAAGCCTTAAAATCTGATGGAATTTACCTTGCTGGGTTTTAGCTTGGGACCCACCATTCCTTCCTTTTTTCCTATTTCTTCCTACTGGAATAGAAGTGCCTATCCACCATTGTTTTTTGGAAGCATATATCTTGTGTGATATCACAAGACCCCATCTGGAGGAATTTTGCCTCAGGATGAAGTGTATCTGGAGTCTTGCCACACCTTATTTAGAAGATAGACTAGAGTTGATGCTGGAATAAGTAAAGTTTTTGAAGTTGTTGGAACATATTTATTTTGTATACAGGAAGAACATGAGCCTGGGGGACGAGGGAAAGAATGCTGTAGCCTGAGTTACATGTTCTTAAAATTCATGTTGAAACCCTAGCACCCAATATGCTGGCATTTGGAGATGGGGCCTTTGGAAGATAATTAGGTTTAGAAGAAGCCATGAGAATAGGGTACTCATAATAATATTTGTGTCCTTTTAAGAAATCAGAGAGTTGACTTGATCTTTTTCTCTCCCCTACTGAAGATACAGCAAGAAGGCTCCTGTTGGTGACCCAGAACCCAACCATGCTGGTACCTTTCCCAGCCTCAACTGTGAGAATACATATCTGTTGTTTAGCTCACCCAATATGTGGTTTTCTGTTACAGCAGCCTAAACAGATTAAGACAGACATGTCCATACTTACTAAACCATAATTAACTCAATGTAAAATGTATTTCTTTTGTTGACACCATTGCTTTCTAAAAGAAGTTATGATAACATAGAATCACTTACAGGGCATTTTAACTTTGTTTTTAAAAAGTTATAAATGACAACATGCACCCAAGAGATAATGAATATTTTTCCTTAGTTATAAATAGTGAAGCATGCCAGGAGCCATCTGTGAACTGTGTGAGAACCAAATCAACATGGAAGCCATTGAGTAGGAAAGTCTGGTACTGGGAACTCCCAGCAGCAATCCAGCTGGTTTGAGACAGCCTGATACATGTGACTTTCTACACAGCTCTGTCACAAGTTCAGAGACAGGGTAACCTGCTGGAGCCACACAACAACAAAGCCAGTCAGAGACGTGTGTGGCTTGCCAAGATGCCAGTCAACCTGTTGATTACAAGACTGTCACACCAAGAAGCAAGACTCCTTCCACTGGAACTTTATCCCTGCCTTTAAATTAAAAACCAGAGCCATTTTTTAGTTGTTCAGTTCCACCTCCCATGTGGCCTGGAGGACGGATCAGGTCCACTCCGTCTCCTGATTTTCAAGCTCTGACTCTTATCCTTTACTAATTATTTCAGATTTTCTTTTTTTCAGGTGGCTTATACCTTATGAGCAGGAAACTACCTTGGAGGGGGGGTGCTTGCCACCCCATGATAGATGCACAGTAGTGCATAGCTGTAATCTCAGTGACTTCAGAGGCTGAAGTAGGAGGACCCCAAGTTTGAGGCCAGCCTGGGCAACTTAGTAAGACCAACTTAAGAAGAAGAAAGGAACTGGGGAGATAGCTCAGTGGCAAAGCATACCTGTGTTCAACCCCTAATACTGCAAACAACAGCAACAAACCAACTAAATAAAAGAAAGATTTCCAGACTTTTTCTTATAGTGCTGGGGATCAAATCTAGGGCATCTCACATTCTAAGCAAACACTTTATCAAATCTAGGGCCTCTTACATCCTAAGCAAGCAATGAACTACATCCCAAGCATAACTTTTGTATGCATCACTTAATCCAATTTTTAAATAAATTTATCCAAAATGTGCTTTCCTGTGCTTAACAAATGACAAGTCAATATAATTAATAAAGAATATTTGAAAATCTTCCAATCTTACAATAGAAAATCATGCTTAGGACAAAGTTCAATGATAATGGACTAGATCAATAGATTGGAGAATGAAAATATGATTGGCTAATTATTAGAAAATGATCTTAACTTTGTAATCAGAAATTGTTTAAGCACATAATAGGAAATATTTTTCATTGTTAATATAATATATCAAATCCTAAAAATAATCCAAACCGGACTGGGGTTGTGGCTTAGTGGTTGAATGCTCACCTAACATGCATGAGGCATTGAGTTCGATCCTCAGCACCACATAAAAATAAAACAAAGATATTGTGTCCACCTGAAACTGAAATAAATAAATAAAAACTATAATTGAATGCTATACCAAAGAGTCATAAAAAGTCATTTGGAAAGCTCCATTTGCATTTCACAATTTTTTATTGGTTGTTCAAAACATTACAAAGCTCTTGATATATCATATTTCATACATTTGATTCAAGTGGGTTATGAACTCCCATTTTTACCCTGTATACAGATTGCAGAATCACATCGGTTACACATCCACTGATTTACATATTGCCGTACTAGTGACTGTTGTATTCTGCTATCTTTCCTATCTTCTACTATCCCCCCTCCCCTCCCCTCCCATCTTCTCTCTCTACCCCATCTACTGTAATTCATTTCTCTCCCTTGATTTTTTCCCTTTCCTCTCACATCCTTTTATATATAATTTTGTATAATAATAAGGGTCTCCTTCCATTTCCATGCAATTTCTCTTCTCTCTCCCTTTCCCTCCTACCTCTCATCCCTGTTTAATGTTAATCTTTTTCTCATGCTCTTCCTCCCTGTTCTGTTTTTAGTTGCTCTCCTTATATCAAAGAAGACATTTGGAATTTGTTTTTTAGGGATTGGCTAGCTTTACTTAGCATAATCTGCTCTAATGCCATCCATTTCCCTGCAAATTCCATTTTTGTCATTTTTTAGTGCTGAGTAATACTCCATTGTGTATAAATGCCACATTTTTTTACTCCAATCATCTATTGAAGGGCATCTAAGTTGGTTCCACAGTCTAGCTATTGTGAATTGTGCTGCTATGAACATCGATGTAGCAGTATCCCTATAGAACGCTCTTTTAAGGTCTTCAGGGAATAGTCCGAGAAGGGCAATAGCTGGGTCAAATGGTGGTTTTCCATTCCCAGCTTTTCCAGGAATCTCCATACTGCTTTCCAAATTGGCCACACCAATTTGCAGTCCCACCAGCAATGTACACGTGTACCCTTTCCCCCATATCCTTGCCAGCACTTGTTGTTGTTTGACTTCCTAATGGCTGCCAATCTTACTGGAGTGAGATGGTATCTTAGGGTGGTTTTGATTAGCATTTCTCTGACTGCTAGCAATGGTGAGCATTTTTTCATGTACTTGTTGATTGATTGTATGTCCTCCTCTGAGAAGTGTCTGTTCAGGTCCTTGGCCCATTTGTTAATTGGGTTATTTGTTTTCTTATTGCTTAATTTTTTGAGTTCTTTGTATACTCTGGATATTAGGGCTCTATCTGAAGTGTGAGGAGTAAAGATTTGTTCCCAGGATGTAGGCTCCCTATTTACCTCTCTTATTGTTTCTCTTGCAGAGAAAAAACTTTTTAGTTTGAGTAAGTCCCATTTGTTGATCCTTGTTTTTAACTCTTGTGCTATGGGTGTCTTATTAAGGAATTTGGAGCCCAACCCCACAATATGTAGATCAGAGCCAACTTTTTCTTCTATCAGATACAGAGTCTCTGATTTGATATCAAGCTCCTTGATCCACTTTGAGTTCACTTTTGTGCATGGTGAGAGAAAGGGATTCAGTTTCATTTTGTTGCATATGGATTTCCAGTTTTCCCAGCACCATTTGTTGAAGATGCTATCCTTCCTCCATTGCATGCTTTTAGCCCCTTTATCGAATATAAGATAGTTGTAATTTTGTGGATTGGTTTCTGTGTCCTCTAGTCTGTACCATTGGTCCACCCGCCTGTTTTGATACCAGTACCGTGCTGTTTTTGTTACTATTGCTCTGTAATATAGTTTGAAATCTGGTATCGCTATACCGCCTGATTCACGCTACCTGCTTAGAATTGCTTTTGCTATTCTAGGTCTTTTATTTTGTGTCTTCTAGGTATAAAATCATATCATCCGCAAATAGTGATAATTTAAGTTCTTCTTTTCTTGTCTTAATGCCTTTAATTTCTTTTGTCTGTCTAATTGCTCTGGCCAGTATTTCGAGAACTATATTGAATAGAAGTGGTGAGAGAGGGCATCCCTGTCTTGTTCCAGATTTTAGAGGGAATGCCTTCAGTTTTTCTCCATTTAGAATGATGCTAGCCTGAGGCTTAGCATATATAGCTTTTACAATGTTGAGGTAAGTTCCTGTTATCCCTAGTCTTTCTAGTGTTTTGAACATAAAGGGATGCTATACTTTGTCGAATGCTTTTTCTGCGTCTATCGAGATGATCATATGGTTCTTATCTTTAAGTCTATTGATGTGGTGAATAACGTTTATTGATTTCCGTATATTGAACCAGCCTTGCATCCCAGGGATGAATCCTACTTGATCATGGTGCACGATCTTTTTGATATGTTTTTGTATCCGATTCGCCAGAATTTTATTGAGGATTTTTGCATCTAAATTCATTAGGGATATTGGTCTGTAGTTTTGTTTCTTTGAGGTGTCTTTATCTGGTTTGGGAATCAGGGTGATATTGGCCTCATAGAATGAATTTGGAAGTTCTCCCTCTTTTTCTATCTCCTAAAATAGATTGTAGAGTATTGGTATTAGTTCTTCTTTAAAGTCTCTTGTAAAACTCATCCAGTCCTGGGCTTTTCTTGGTTGGTAGTCTTTTGATGGCTTCTTCTATTTCCTCACTTGATATTGGTCTGTTTAGGTTGTTTATATCTTCCTGACTCAATCTGGGTAGTTCATATGTCTTAAGGAATTTATTGATGCCTTCACTATCTTCTATTTTATTAGAGTGTAGGGTTTCAAAATAATTTCTAATTTCTTCTGTATTTCTGAATTGTCTGTTGTGATGTTGCCTTTTTCATCCCGTAAGCTAGTAATTTGGGTTTTCTCTCTTCTTCTCTTTGTTAGAGTGGCTAGTGGTCTATCAATCTTATTTATTTTTTCAAAGAACCAACTTTTAGTTTTGTCAATTTTTTTCGATGTTTCTTTTGTTTCGATTTCATTGATTTCAGCTCTAATTTTAATTATTTCTTGCCTTCTACTGTATTTGCTGCTGATTTGTTTTTCTTTTTCTAGGGCTTCAAGGTGTAGTGTGAGGTCATTTATTTGTTGGCTTTTCCTTCTTTTAAGGAATGAACTCCATGAAATGAATTTTCCTCTTAGTACTGCTTTCATAGTGTCCCAGAGATTTCAATATGTTGTGTCTGAGTTTCATTTACCTCTAAGAATTTTTAAATTTCCTCTTTGATGTCTTCTGTAACCCTTTGTCCATTCAGTAGCATATTGTTTAATCTCCATGTGATACAGGATTTTTCCTTTCTCATTTTATTATTGATTTCCAATTTCATTCCATTATGATCAGATAAAATGCATGGTAGTATCTCTACTCCTTTGTAATTGCTAAGATTTGCCCAGTGACATAATATATGGTCTATTTTTGAGAAGGATCCATGTGCTGCTGATAAGAAAGTGTATCTGCTTGATGTTGGTTGGTATATTCTGTATATATCAATTAAGTCTAAATTATTAATTGTATTATTAAACTCTATGGTTTCTTTATTCAACTTTTGTTTGGAAGATCTGTCCAGTGGTGAGAGAGGTGTGTTAAAATCTCCCATGATTATTGTGTTGTGGTCTATTTGACTCTTGAACTTGAGAAGAGTTTGTTTGATGAACGTAGCTGCACCATTGTTTGGGGCATATATATTAATGATCGTCAAGTCTTGTTGGTGTATGGTTCCCTTGAGCAGTATGTAGTGACCTTGTTCATCGCTTTTGATTAACTTTGGCTTGAAGTCTATTTTATTTGATACAAGTATGGACACCCCTGCTTGCTTCCGGGGTCCGTATGAGTGATATGATTTTTCCCAACCTTTCACCTTCAGTCTGTGTATGTCTTTTCCTATCAGATGAGTCTCCTATAGGCAGCATATTGTTGGATCTTTTTTTTTTTTAATCCATTCTACTAGCCTATGTCTTTTGATTGGTGCATTTAAGCCATTAACATTTAGGGTTACTATTGAGATATGGTTTGTATTTCCAGCCATATTTGATTATGTATGTTACTTAACATGATTTGTTTTTCCTCTATGATTAGTTTTTCCTTTACTGTACTACCTCCCGCTGTTGGTTTTCATTGTTATTTTTCATTTCCTCTTCCTGTAATGTGTTGCCAAGGATGTTTTGAAGAGCTGGTTTTCTAGCTGCAAATTCTTTTAACTTTTGTTTATCATGGAAGATTTTTATTTCATCTTCAATCCTGAAGCTTAATTTCGCTGGATAGATGATTCTCGGTTGGAACCCTTTTTCTTTCAGTGTTTGAAATATGTTGTTCCAGGATCTTCTAGCTTTCAGAGTCTGTGTTGAAAGATCAGCCATTATCTTGATTGGTTTACCCCTAAATGTAATCTGCTTTCTCTCTCTTGTGGCTTTTAAGATTCTCTGCTTATTCTGTATGTTGGGCATCTTCATTATTATGTGTCTTGGTGTGGATCTCTTATGATTTTGTACATTTCGTGTCCTGCAGGCTTCTAGTATTTGGATTTCTTTTTCACTCTTTAAGTCTGGGAGTTTTCTAGTATTATTTCATTGAATAGATTGCTCATTCCCTTGGTTTGGACCTCTATACCCTCTTGTATCCCAATAACTCTTAGGTTTGGCTTCTTTATGTTATCCCATAATTCTTGGATGTTCTGCTAATGATTTCTTAACATTCTTGCTGAGCTGTCTATGTTCTTTTCAAGTTGAAAAATTTTTTAGTTACTTTATATCAAATCATAACTTCTAAATTGTGGTTTAAAGCTCTATTTCTTTTTATGACCAATGATAAATAATAATTTTAAACAAACGATTTAAACAAAAATGACCACCTACAAATAAAATATCACAACTTTTTAGTAGTTACAATAGAGCCTAATAAAATATAGCACTAATAGAATAGCATTCAGTGATAAATAAAGGACACATCAATACTTACAAAAACATGAACAAATTATCAGTTGAATTCCATTATGATGTAACTTAATGAGGGATTCTAGTGATAAGAAAATATTTCTGTATTGATAAGAAAATATTTCTGTATTAGGGTTCTCTCGAGGAACCGAGTCAACAGGAAGCATGATTATAAAAAGGGGATTTATTAGGTTAGCTTTTGTGACTAGAAGCTGGATAGTCCACAATGGCCATTGGCAGGCCAGAGAGCTGTAAGAACCATAGCTGGGCAGTCCATGAGGCTGAAGCCCCAGAACAAAAGGGATCAATAGTACTACCCTAGTCTGAGATTGAAGGCTTCTGGAAACTCCCTGCAGGATCATAGGCAGTGACCTCTTTAGAAGAGTGAAGAAGTGAGAGTTTGATATCCTCATATGATCACAGCAGCAATCAAGAACCTGTTCAAAAACAATCCAAGTTGCATCTGCTGCTGCTTCCTTGTTCTTTTTTTATTCCATCCAAGTCATCAGCCTATTGGATGGTGCTGCCCATGCTTAGGGAGGGTCTCCACTTCAGTTGGCTATCCCACATGCCAGTCATTCCTAGACACACCCTCATTGTCATACCCAGAAGCCTCTTAATCATGGGCATATCTTAATCCAAAATTGACAAATCAAATTAACCATTATAATTTTTATTTTTTTTATTTTTAATTTATGCACACTAATTATACAGCATAGGGGATTTCATGGTGTCATATTTGTACATCAATACAACACTGGGCAGGAAGATTGCAAGTTCAAAGCCAGCCTCAGTAATTTAGCAAATCCCTAAGCAACTTAATGAGACTCTGTCTTTAAACAAAATATAAAAAAGGGCTGAGGATGTGGCTCAGTAGTTGAGCAACCCTGGGTTCAATTCTTAGTACAAAATATGTGTGTGTGTGTGTGTGTGTGTGTGTATCACAATTTGATTACATATATATAATATATATATATTATATATATATATCACAACATGTCTTAATTGATCAAATATATCACAATTTGATCAATTTCATTCCCCAATACCTCCATTTACCCTCTTTTCCTTTACCTCTCATTCTTTTCCTCTAAACTAATAGTCTACATTTCTTACCACTGTTGACTGGTGCTGAGTCCTTGTTTCCCCAATATTGAAGTATAACACCAGAGAAGCATGCCGAGGCAAGGTCAGAGTGGAAAGTAGAAGTTTATTAAAGGACAGCAGAAAAGACTTCTCTCTTGGTGGACAAAGGGGACCCAAGAGGTGGAATCCATGGAAGTGTGGTTGTTTCCCCTTTTTATAGTTCTTTCAGTGATGGAATGTAGGTGGGAATGCCCAAAGGGTGAGGCACAGGTGGGCCAAAGACGTAATCGTCATTAATATTTCTTTGGGATGGGCTCTGGGCCTTGGGGACATTAACATTCCAAGAGTTGTTCTGCTTCTCCCAGAATTCATTCTCAACATGGCCTCCATTTTGGATCTTACTCAATATTAGACCCTATTTTCCTAACTACACTGACTACCTAACTTTAAATCTGGCTTCACATTCATGACATAATTTCCCCCCCTTTTCTAGTTTCCACCTGAGAGAAAACATGCAATATTTATCTTTCTTATTTCACAGAACATGTTGACCTCCAGTTTCATCCATTTTCCTTAACATAATTTCATTCTTATTTATGGATGAATATAACTCCAGTGTATATCCACCACATTTTCTTTATCTATGCATCTATGTGATGGACACCTAGGCTGGTTCCATAGTTTGGCTATTGTGAATTATGCTGCTACAAACATGGATATGCAGGTAACTTTTTCTTTTTTTTTAATTTTTTTTTTTTTTTAGAGAGAGAGAGAGAATTTTGATATTTATTTTTTTTTAGTTTTCAGCGGACACAACATCTTTGTTTGTATGTGGTGCTGAGGATCGAACCCAGGCTGCATGCATGCCAGGCGAGTGCACTACTGCTTGAGCCACATCCCCAGCCCATGCAGGTAACTTTAAGTATGTTGACTTTCTTTCAGAGAAATAATGAGAAGAGTAATAGCTGGATCATATGGTGGCTGTATTTTTTAGTTTTTTAAGAAAATTTTATATTGATTTCCATATTGTTTGTACTATAAATTAGTCTCATCAACAGTGTATAAGAGTTCCTTTTCCCATGCATCCTCATCAGCATTTATTGTTATTTGTATTAATGATGATAGTCATTCTGACTGGTGTGAGATGGAATTTCAATGTAGTTTTGGTTTGTATTTCCCCATGACTAAAGATGTTGAACACTTTTTGCATATAATTATTGTCCAGTCATACTTCTTCTTTTGAGAAGTGTCTGTTTAGTTCATTTAGCCATTTACTGATTTTTTTTTTGCAGGGGGTTGATATTTTTTGAGTTCTTTATATATTCTGGGTGTTAATCCTGTCATAGACTAGCTGGCAAAGATTTTTCTCCTATTCTGTAAGCTGTATCTTACTTCATTTCAGTCAAAAGGACTTATTTCATTCTTTGGTGGCCTATTTGTATTTTATCACCCATTCATTATATCTGCTGGAAATATAGTACAACAAAATTTATTATTTCACTGTTAAGAGCAGAATCTAGATAGCCTTAGAGCCAAGATAAACCTATTCAAAAATTACTTCAATGAAATTCCAGAAAGGTCACGGGCTAATAAACAAATCCCAAAGTGTCTATTCTAAAACTTATTGGTGAGAAATAAGTTTAGCTTGGACAGGGTGTATAGCATGTTATATGAAATCAGGATTTCAAAGAAGATACTGTTCCTCATTCCCCTTGGGAATGTAGAGGAGGGGAGGAATGCTGCAAATAATTAAAAAATACTCAAGAATTTCTAGTCTAAGGAAACTTACCAAAGCGTTGGTAGGAATTATTTTTACATAGCAGGCCCATGGAGTGACTTATTTGTTTTGGGTCTTCGATTTTTCTGTTTTCATTCTTTCATCACAGTTTATCCCAAGTACTTAAAAATAAGTTTTAAAAAATGTTCATCTCAGGGGATACCAAATTAGATTCAAAGGGATCCTTTGTGCCTTTTGCTGTGTCGCCAAGGTCAATTACAATCGTAAAATATAAGAAGCTGATACCACAGGGAGTACAGGTCTGTTAAATGTCTATCTTTCCCCCCATTTTATAGGCAGAGACGATGGAATAATGGCTTACAAAAACACATTAGGGTCTCCCCACTGCTCTCAGGACAAGTCCTAAATTCTAGGGTGGCTGGGTCTGAGGAGCCAGGGCAGGATATGGAGACCAGAAATGGGAATAAGGAGAAGAAGTAGGCAGGACAGTAGTAGGGGGATAGACCTTTAGGACCACATGGGTCATTTGATGATTTTTTATTTGTTTATTGTGGTGCTGGGGATTGAACCCAGGGCCTTGTGTATGGAAGCCAAGCACTCTACCAACTGAGCTATATTTCCAGCCCTCATTTGATGATTTTGAAAGTCACTGGAGGGTTTTGAGCAGAGAAATAATTCCAGAGTTCATTCTAGCTGTCATAATTGAGAATGGTCTTAAGAAGTGTAAGGGTGCAAGCAAGAAGACTGGACAGGAGGCTATTACTATAATCCAAGTAAGAGATGATGATGGATTAGACTAGGTTGGGAGAAAATGATGTTCATATACCGGTATGATTATGGATATATGTTAAAGATAGAGCCTGTGGAATTTAACTAAAGACTGATTCTGGAACAAGCAAAAGGAATGAAGGATGACTCTTAGAGTTTTGGCCTGAGAAGTGATAGAGATAGGAAAGACTGAGAGAAGCAGGTTTTTTGGAAGGGTACAGAAATAAATCAGGAGTTCAGTTAAAGATGTTCATCATGAGGTAACTATTAAGAATCAAGTACTGTGGCTGGGGATGTGGCTCAAGCGGTAGCGTGCTCGCCTGGCATGCGTGCGGCCCAGGTTCGATCCTCAGCACCACATACAAAGATGTTATGTCTGCTGAAAACTAAAAAATAAATATTAAAAAAAAAGAATCAAGTACTGGAGTGAAGTCCTTGAGTAGGCATGAGGTGGAATGTAGCTCACAGGTAGAGAATGGACCATGGACAGTTTATCCCTGATAGACCCAATCTGATCTTTTCTTAAAATTGGGAGCCATCTCGCCACAAAGCCATGAAAAGATAATTTTGGCTTTACTATAAATTACTGCAAATTCTGAACCTGCTTGGAATGCCTGCCCGTGCCTTGAACTCACCCATGCTTGGCTCTCTGACCAGATAGCACCTCTCTCTGAAACTTTAGTGACACCTCATAAATATTGCCCTTCCCTGGCCAGATAATGGCTCTCTCTGAGGCTCTAATGGTCCTCATAAATTCTGATCTTGGGGCCAGCAAAAAATGTAAACTACCATTAATGTGATGCTTGTCAGAGTTCTGTTATCTGTAACCCCCCTTTGTGTAACTTTCTGGGCTATAAAGCTGGGCTGCAGGAAAGCTGGGGTGGCTGTCTTGTTCCCACAGTTTTGGGAGGGAGAGGCAGCCTGGCCGGTCGAAATAATAAGCTTGCTTTAATTTGATTTTAATTGGAGTCAGTGGTCTTTTCTTGCGTCCTGGTCTAACACCCAAGTATTTAAAAATAAGTTTTAAAAAATGTTCTTATTGAAGGCTGTTTAACTAGTAACTGCAGAACCAACATTCAAACTCATGCTGTCTGGCATCAGACTTCATGTTCTCACCTACTATGTTAAGTTGTCTTGGACACATTACATAAATAAATAAATGCTGCTAGGGATACAGGAAATAATTACCAGAAATTCTGAGACCCCAAGTAAGTTTTGAGACCACACTTTTGTAATTCAGTTTTGATGCCAAGCTACCTGGTACTGCCAGAGAGACATTAAAACACTGATTCTTTCTTCCATCAATATTAACTAGTACAGACCAAGGGGAGATATGGGGCCTGAAACAGAATCTACTGAGGAATTTCTTGCTAATGTTAAGATTTCTTAGGTATAATATCTGATTTTTATCTTTTTATTATTTGAAGATATTATCTGTAAAATATAAAGTAAGTAATCTGTCATAGATTCTTAAAATGCAATAGGTGACCAGGAGATATTCTCCAACAAAAATATCTTGCTATATCCCTTTTAAATGTCATTCATGTTGAGTTGAAAAATATAAGAGGTAAAATGCACAATAAATCCAAACATATTGTACTTACAGTAGAACTGAGAAAGCATATTATGGGAAATAGTCCACCTCTGAGAAATTGCATTATGGAAGGTCATCCAGCCAAGCAGAGATCAGTGGCTGAAGGAAGACCAGAAAGGTGGGGAGGCAGGTTTGGAACAGGGTATGTGGCCATTCTGGTTTCACTGTAGGTCAGAGGTCATTGTAGGCTAAGTTTCCGTGGAATCTCCTCTAGAGATAGTATCACTGTAAGGCTCCCTCCATTAGAAAGATCCAGCCAAGTAGGTTCCCAAGAGGAGGTATTCAACATTTGACCTAGGACTCATAATGGTAATGAGCAATTTAGTTTTAAAAGAAGTAAATATATTGGAATGGTTATGGTGATTGAAGTTTTTAATTACTGGATTATTTTTACACTCATTACCTCCAGAGAAACTCTGGTACATAGCAATAGATTGACTTTTTTTCTTTTATGTGTGTGTGATGCTAGGAACTGAGCACATAGCCTTGCCATATACCAGACAAATGTTCTTCTGCTGAGCTAAATCCCCAGCTCTTAACTACTAATCTTGCTTTTGCATCTTCCTACCTATATTGTTCTTAAGTAAACCATTTACTTCTAGTTAATGTGTCTACTAATTAAGGGAAGTAAACCAGATAATAATGTCTAGCCAACAGCACTGAAAAGGAATTTATAGTTCACTCTTCCACATGGTAAAAACCATTTCTCAATGTGGATTCTTGCAGCTGAGGAATTAACTTCTTTTAATTATAGCATATCAACACTCTCTTATCCACTCTCTCCAGTCTATTTCCTCATTATTTATGTACTTATTTGGTTATACTCAGTTTTGAGGGATTGTACATTTATTCATCTTTCTATCACCCCAAGATCCCACACTCTGTAGATGTACAAAGACCTCTCCGAACTTTCTAGCTCAAAAGCCTTTGAGAGATTGCAAAAATTTTAAAGGGTGTGGAAAATACTGAATAAAAAATTTGACATTTAACAGGGTGTATTCATCACTTCACAGTATTTCAAAACATATTCTGAGTTACAGAAAATTTAGAGTGTGGGAGGAGGAGTGAGCTAGGTCAATATGTCTCCTGAGAAAAAGAACTACTCATGTCCTAGGAAACTGTCAACAGAAAAGTCAAAATACTAACCTTTGCACCACCCATTTGCAGCTTCTTGGAAACAGTGATCTCATGAATGCTCAGGCCTTGCCTTGAACAGAGCCTTGAGCAGAACTAGACTCTCTTGGTGCCTCCTATACTCTGCTGGGAAATAAGTGTCTTTAGAAGTTCATTGGTCTAGCTAAGGCTGTTACATTCAAGACAATGCAGGGAAAACTCCTGGTGTGGCCTCACCAGTTACTAGCCTACTGTTTGAAAAATGTACAAAGCAAGAAATTGCGGGCTGACTGGCACCTCTCTGACACAACTGTAGGGAAAATCATTCAAGCAAACAGCTGTTTTAGTTGTTAAGTAACACATTTGCTTTTCTAAAATTAATTTCCACTTTAGCAGATTCAGAACTTATTTCCCAAAAGCATCCAAAAGAATATAAAAACCACCAAAATCCCATTGTGCCTAAAAGACAAAAAATAAAAACCTACTATTGTATGACTGTCTACATTTTAAAATTTCTTCACAATAATGGTCCATTTAAAACATCTCTGCTTGTGTTCCATATACTTCTATTCCATTTAGCTTTTTTTCTATCCCTCTCTTTTTTAACTCACCTAACATTTATTGAATAGCTGCTACTATGAGCTGAGCCTTTCTCATTCCTCTTTTCAAATTCTGCACATATTATCATCTCAATTATTGTGGGTAAGGAAACTGATATCAAAGAACTCATGTGATTTTTCTTCCAGATCTCACGATGTCCATCTTCCTAATCTCTCTACTTATTTCTCTGTCCATCCACTCATCTAACAAATGAAAGAATTATCTTTTTTTTTAAATAAAGATGAGATATGTTACTAAAAATACATACCTTTTGGTAAAGTCACTTCTGATGCTTAAAATTTCACAGTGTACTGAGTAGCACCATGTAGGTGGATACATCACTTCCTAAATTCTTCATGTATGAAAAATTTCTTGGACTTTTTTACTAAGTAGTCAGCAGGGGTTAGAGAAGATGATGGGCTGGGTGTGGTGGTGCACTCCTGTAATCCCAGAGACTCAAAAGCTGAGGTAGGACACTTGCAAGTTTGAGGCCACCCTAAGCAATTTAGTGAAACACTGTCTCCAAATAAAAAATCAAAAAGAATTGGAGATGTAGCTCAGTGGTAAAACACTCCTGTTTCAATTCCCAATCCAAAAAAAAAAAAAAAAAAAAAGAAGAAGAAGAAGAAGAAGAAGAAAAGGTGATGGTGTTACCAGTGGGAAAACATAAAAGCCTCCAAGGCTAAGCATCAAAGGGCAGCCTCTTGTGAAGATGTCCCTTACACCTCCCACCTCTTCTCCTATTGGCCTGTCCTTTGGGGAAACTTCTTCATTCTTTTATTCTCTCACTCCTCTGAATTCCTCTATTTGTGCATTTGCTGTGGCACTTTTATGGTCCTTTATCTTTAAAAATGAACATCTCTCGTATAAATTCCTTGAGGACACAGAATCTTTTGATTCCCCATGGTGAGATTATATCACCTAGAAAGTGTGGCAGTTTGCTCTTAATAGTTTAACCTCAGGGGTATCCATATATGAATATCAAGAGATTCCAAGTAACCTCCAATGCATACAGGTTTCGTGCTCTTCATTTAATCCTTAAATCTTAGTGTTTCCTTCCCTCCTTCCAATTTGGGATTGGACTCAGGGGTGCCCTACCACTGAGCTACTCCCCCAGCATCAATCACCCCCACACTTTTGAGGCAGGGTCTCTCTAAATTGCTGAGGCTTGCCTGGAACTTATGATCCTCCTGTCTTAAACCCCAGAGTCTCTGGGATTACAGGTGTTTGCTTCCAAGTCCGGCTAAACCTGTTTTCAACTAGAAGTCTGAAAAACACTTCCCTATCATTATTCCTGTCCTAAGGCAGCACAGCTGCCACCATAAACAGAACTGCTGGTGACATTTACAGCTTCTTGGGTGACCTGGCATTCTGACTGGATACCAGAGGGTAAATGTACTCTTTGGCTATCACACCCTTCCTTGATCCGTTTCCTCCAGAGCCGTGTGCTCTGTTGGTTAAAGATTTACTTTTGTGTTTGGACAATTGTTTTTACAATTTTTTGTGATTCCTGAAAATCACAAGAATAATTATCAAATGGAAAATTAATTTATAAATGACAACCCCTGGTTAAGTTACAAACTGGAAAAATTGACACTAAAATTCTCATAGAAAACATGCAAGAAGAAAAAAGTTAAAACAGGAAACCTACTAATATGGAAGGCACCTAAATATGCCTGAATTTCCCTATGAGGAGCCCTATGTTAAATCTAGGTGCTTTTGATATTTCGTATCGGACTTCTTACAAAAACTGAAAAATGAAACACAACTTTAAATGCAAACACAACTTTCAAGGACAGAGTGCTTAATATATAACCTGTATCTGCATACCCGCAAAGGGTTGTGTAACAGGACTGTTAAACATCCGCCCTTGAATGGCCCCGGAGGTCATTCAATCACCATCTTAGTGGCCAGCGAGGTTAAATCCACCGGCACCTTAGGGTGACCCCGGGCTCCCTCTCACTGGCAAGCTCACCGCTATCTTAGGTTACCTAATATCTTTTCTTGGCATTTCTTTCAAGTCTGGTTCTGCAAAAGGAAAGCGGCCTGGCTTCACCAGCTTGGGACTCAAAAACACCCCTGACGAAGTTGGGGGCCCGCCCAGGTATCTAGCGAACCTGAGACGAAATAACTAGCCCAAGGTCAGAGGGCGCCCCAGGCCCGCCCTGGAAGTTTTTCCGGAGAAATCGGTGGTCCTTTCTCAACCGTCTGCGTGGGTGTCCGGAAATCTGCCCTGCAGAGATACAACTCTCCGCCCAACTCTGATCCGCTTCTGGACAGGGTGTGCGCCCCGCGGCTCTGGGCCAAAGGGACGACTAAGAGATACTGGCTCACTGCCCCGGGTCGTCTGGCCGGGCCCCAGAGAGCGGACGCAATTGACCCCGCCCCCGGCTAGTCCTACTGACAGGACGCCCGGGGCCTCCCTATTGGGCCAGAGAGTGAATGACGCGAAGAGGCCCCGCCTCGCGCCGCGCCCCTCTCGGTGCCCGCCTCGAGGCTTGCGCTCACGCCGTTGACGTGTCAGGGCGGTCGGCTTCCGCTCCTCCCCGCACCGGCAGCCACTCAGAGCGGCGAGAGAGGCGGGGTGGCCCGGGCTGGCGCTCCCCTCGGCCCCAGCTCCCGGCCCGCCCCGCCGCCCTGGCCCCCCGGATGAGGGTATATATTCCGAGCGGGCGCGGAACGCCGATGAGTGGCGGAGCCGTAGGAGCCGGAGCCGAGTGGAGCTGCGGTCGCGCGGAGGGAGGTAAGGGGCTCCCAGTAGGTGAGGAGACAGGTCCCAGGTCTCGCCCCCACCACCCAAACGCCCCTCCGCCACGCGCGCCTACGTGGGTACGCGTCGCACTACGGGCACAGCGCCGGCCACCTGGCCCGCGTCTCGGATCCCGCGGCGCTCGCACGCGCCACCTCGTGCTCCCCGCAGTTGCACCCCATTCTTGGAAGACCCATCTGGAGGGTGTGTGGGATGGGCCTCCGGGTGGGTGGCGGGGCGGGGATGGGACGAGGACGTCCCAGATAAAGTGGGGATGTTGAGAGAGGAGGTTTGGGCCATCTCTGGACAGTATTATAATGTGTATACGTTTTTCAAGGCGGTTGGGGGCGGGGAAATGAGCCCTCACCTGGGTGGGGGATAGGAACCTTGAGGTTCTCAGGTCAGATCCTGTGGACAGTTTTGTCAAGTTTGGGAGGCCTTCAGTCGGGGTAGGTGTGGTCGTTGGGACTGTCAGGTGGGAGCGAGTGGGGGTGTCCTGAATGTATGAGGAAAAGAATTGAGGACTTTGACAAGGACAGGATATACCTGCTGCGGACATGACAATATGACCAAACTTGCTTGCCACTATTTATTTTTGTCTTAATATTGGTGGTGGGAGAAGGTTGAAATTTCTGGGTTTCCCCTCGCTTGGCCAGGCAGAATGGGATTGGAGAGCTAAGAGACCACATATTTGCTGAACAGATGGCTTCTTGAAGATTTTATCAAGTATGCCCGCTCGCTGTACTATATTTATTTGTCCCTGGTTCATGAAATCTGAAATCAGGTGGTAGTGATTATAATATGTATATGTACTTATGTAGAGTTAAAGTTTAAAGACTTTGAGGTGAAAGCAACTGGGTGTGGACCCAAGGGTTTGCAGGAAATTGAAGGCAGTTGTCTGTTCTTACATTATTAGTCAGTTGGCTCCCTTAACTGGGGCTACAAAAGACTTCATGGGCCGTGCTGCCAAGCAGTTACAGGGTTCAGTCAGTGGTTATGGTCAACCTCAACACTATTTTTCAAAAAGCTCTAAAGAGGTTTAGTTATCCATAATGAGTGTATACTTTTAGCCCTCAAAGCAGAGATAGGGACAAAAAAGAGATAAGAAAAGGAAGAGGAAATACTGGATTTCTTTAATATACTGGTATTTACATTGCAATAAAGGTATATTTGATAATGGTGCTTTCTTACCTATTTGTCATTTGTTTTCATACAGATGCATTAGGCTATGGGCATGTACCAAGCTTCATCACAATTTCTAGAGCAGATTTTCAACTTTTTCAGATTTTGTTTGTCAGAATAAAAATCTTGTCTTTTTTTTTTAAATCTTGTCTTTTAAAAACTATCTTCCTCATTGCTGTTTATCATCATACACACATACATACTCCTCTAACCAGTACTGGTGGGAAGTGTACTATAGTGATATGAGGGAGGTGGTTATTTACTTCAGGTAAACATCTTAGATGAATTGTTTGTCCAGAACTTAAGCATAGTTATGTGTAAATGTGCACATGTGACCTTGTTAACTTTTGTAGATTGCCAGTGTTCTGGGCCCAGATATCAAAACTTAACTTGTGAATTGTTATATTTGTATGAATGAGTATCTAATGATTTTTTAGGAAAATTTTGATTTATAATTTTCATTGTTATAATAGTAGGTTTGTATATATTTTTTAGCAGAGTAAGCCTACTCTACTCATGACTCTTGGGGTTGATGATCTTATCTTCATAAGGAGATATATATATATATATATACACACACACATACATACATACACAGGAAAGTGAAATGATAGGTAAAGAAAGAACTTCCTATTCTTCTGTTACCGTTTACCTGCTGATCTTCCCACTACAATGTACTACCTTGAATCTGAGCAATAGTGATAGTATAAATGAGACCGTAGGAGCCATAGCTTGGAAAATAATTTGATATAAATTCATTCTTTTCAACTATTTTTTAATATGATGTTTTTAAACATAAAAATAATAGCAGTATTATTAATCAGTAGAAATGTCTTTGAATATTCTAGTAAGTGTCCACGGCTCAGTCTCCTGAATTTGCTTTATAATTACCTGCACTTCCTTGGGGATCTCATTTAACCCATAACTGAAGATCATGTATGCTGATGACCTTGAAAGTTTTAGCTTTAGCTCTAGTATTTCCTCTGAAGTCTAATATCAAACTTAATATGACCAAAAGTGAAGTATTGATTCTTCCCACTCGCTATACTTATCCCTGTATCTGCTCCTATCTTAGGGTTTGTCTTCAGTAAATGGCACCATAAGGTAGAGTCATCTTTGCTTGATTTCTTACTACACGTTCAATCCATTACTTAATCCTGCTGGTCCACTTTCACCACCACTCTAAGGCATCATCATCTCTCATGTCCTCTACAGGATTAATGTCCTAACTAGTCTCTCTCCTTCCATTTTTTTTCCTTTGTCACAATCCTTTTTTCCCCCTCCCTTCACACAACAACAAATGATCTTTTTAAAACCTGAGACAGACCATGGTATTTCCTTCTTTGACATTCTCCAGTGGGCTTCCCAAAGTTCTTACTGTAACCACAAAACCTCATTCATTCTGCCCTTTAATTAGATCTCCAGCCTTACTTCCAATCATTTTTTGGTTCTGTCACTGTGCACCAGCTACATGGACCTTTTTTACTTTTCTGTGAACATATTAAGTGGGTCACTTCACTTGAAATTCTCTACTTAGAATGCTCCTTCCCAAGTTATTAAATTGTTCCCTCTTGGGCTGGGGATGTGGCTCAATCGGTAGCGCGCTCGCCTGGCATTGCATGCGTCCCAGGTTCAATCCTCAGCACCACATACAAACAAAGATGTTGTGTCTGCCGAAAACTAAAAAATAAATATTAAAAAAAAAATTGTTCCCTCTTTATTTGAATGTTTTCTCAAATGTTAGCTCTATAGAGGCTCTACCTGACCATTGATATGAAATAACCGCCATCATCCTTATTGCTTTTTAGCTCCTTCTCTCACTTTATTTTTCTTCATTATTCTTATGAGATAAGAATAATTTTATATGATAATTTTATGTTTGTCTCCTACATGGAAATGTGAGCATATTAATTGTCGCTTTCTTCTTTGTGTTTGCCAATCACCCAGATAATGTAGAAGTCAGTGCTCATTAAATATTTGGTGAGTGAGCTGGTCCTTGTGGTGCATGCCTATAATCCCAGTGACTCAGGAGGTTCAGGCAGGAGGATGGAAAATTCAAGGCCAGCTTGGGCAACCTAGGAAGACCCTGTCTTAAAATTTAAAAATAATAAAAAAAAAGATTAAAATGGATAGACATAGGGGCTGGGGTTGTGGCTCAGTGGTAGTGTGCTTGCCTCAAATGTGTGAGGCACTGGGTTTGATTCTCAGTACCACATATAAATAAATAAAAAAAGTCCAACAACTAAAATTAATAAAATAAATAAAAATTTTAAAAAAGGGCTAGGCATATAGTTCAGTGGTAAAACACCCCTGGATTCAGTCTTCAATACTAAAAAAAAAAATAAATAAATAAATAATAAAAAATGGCATACGAACATTAATTTTTCTTCTTAAATAATTTAATAACGTATTTTCATTAAGGGAAAACTTTGAGGAATAACCTATTCACGTAAGAGAATGGGTTGTTGGACCCACAGCCACAAAATAGAAATACAGTTATGTGCCACATAACAATGTCTCAGTCCATGGTGGAACCACATCTACCATGGTAGTCTCACAGATCATGATGAAACTGAAAATTTCCTATCCTGCCTAATGACATCATTGTCCTCATAATGTAGCTCATCACATTACATATTTGTGGTGATGTTGGGTATAAACAAACCTAGTATTCCATTGTCTAGTAAAATTATAACACATTCAATTATGTACAATACATAAATCTTGATAATAATAAATGACTGTTATTGGTTTATTTACTATGCTATACTTTTTATATAGTGCACTTCTACTCATAAAATCTAAGACAGTATGTGTATTACACCACCAGAAGCCTCATACACCTTGTGTTTATTGTGTCTTGATTACATCAAGAGACCATGTTCAGTTATTGACCTATATCATTTAGGTTTGTTTAAAGACACTGTATGAGGTTCACACAATGATGAACACCTACCATATGTCCTATGTTCTCAGGACATATCCAAGGTGTTAGACAACACATGACAAAGTAGAATTATCAAATATTGATACCCATATCCCAACTCTGTTCCTTGGATACATTTACTTCCTAGTGCTTCTGTTTTTTATGAGGTTTTGTGTTGAGTGCTCAGTATTTCCTCTGATTTTGTGTATATATGTGATACTGGGGATTGAACCCATGTATGCTTAACCACTGAGCTATATCTTCACCCTTTTATTTTATTTTATTTTTATTTTGTTGGTGGAGCTGGGGATTGAACCGAGGGCCCTGTGCATGCAAGGCAAATACTCTACCAACTGAGCTACATTCCCCAGCCCATTCACCCTTTTTATTTTTGAGATAGGGTCTTGCTAAGTTGCTGAGGCTGGCTTTGAACTTGCACTCATCCTGCCTCAGCCTCCAAAGCTGTTGGGATTACAGGCTTGCACCACCACACCTGGCAGTATTTCCTCTACTTTTATGAAAGATTTATTGTGGAAAGAGCATAGATTTTTAGAGTAAGGTAGATCGGTGTTAAATTCCTGTTTTTCTACCCACTAGTTATAAAATCTTGGGCAAATTATTTAAGTTATTTGTGTTTCATTTTGTGTTTGTAAGGATTATTCAAGTTATGTCTCTGAATTTGTGAAGAAATTTTTATTATTCTCACTTAATAGATGAAGATACCAAAGTCGAAAACATTTTTTAATTTGATTTAGGCAGCAGAGCCTAGAATGCAAGTCACTTCTGTTTTATTCTAAAATCTGATATGTGATGGGCATCTGGAATTCCCCTAAGTACATGGGACAAGAGATAACCTCAGGGTTGGAGTATGGTCCATTTTCATATCCTGAGACTTCTTATGGTTGAAGAAGGTGCAGATGAACTGGGTTTCCAGGGTGCCTGTGGTCTTCTGGGGCTACAGCTTCTGTTTTGACTTTTTATGTCCCTGTCTACAGGTGGGCAATACTGCACTCATTGATCTTCCCTTGTTGGAAAGGCTGTGCATGCTGTATTATTACACCTCAGAGGACATACTTGTAGGTTCTTTTGACCTGAATTTGGTCACAGAATACTCTAAAAATAAAAATTGTCTCTTTCTCTAATTGTTATGTGTGTCTCTTGAATCTGGATTCAAGTTTTTAGTGAATAGAGATAATGGACATATTTTCTTTGCTTCTCTGCAGAAGTGACTATTGAATTGAAATGTATTTTTTATGATCATAAGTAGTTCTCTATTCTTGAAGATTGCTGTATTCTGAATGCAACAACAGTTATTTTTATCATTAGAGTTAAAAGGAGAATAGCTCACGTGTTAACTGGTAGCTTAGTGGTCAGAGGAATAGTTCAAAGACTTAAATGTGGCAGAGTGTGAGCCCTTGGAACCAGACTGCTCAGGTTCACATCCCATTCCACCAGCTCGCTAGGTTGCTTATCCTTTCTGTGCCTTAGTCTTTTCAGTCTCCTGTACTGTAAATAGTGATAACAATAGTATGTGGGCCACGGAGTTGTTGAAAATTAAGTGAGACCATGTAGGTTAAGTACTTTATGTCTGGTACATAGTGCTAATTATTGTTCTTTTACATGTTTGTTCCCTTACAAATATTGAGCTACAGAAGGACAGAAATTAATTTTCTTAATATCAGGTTTCTTTAAATTATAGATATGTGTAGTTTAATGATGTGAATTCATTTCTGAGAATTGTGTTGTTAGCCTATTTCGTCATTGTGTGAACATCAAGGAGTGTACTTACATGAAGATGGCAGTGATGTCATTAGGTGATATAATCTTTGGCACCACTGTCATATCAGTCTGTCGTTGACCAAAACATCGGTATACAGTGCATACCTGTACTTAATTTAGTAGGGAAAAAAACCCTTAGGTTTGAAGGTTGGACTTTGACCTGCTGTTCATCTCTTTTCTTTTTTAGGCTTGCAGTTGCAAAAATTATACCCCTGTTTTCACAGAGGTTGGCTACCAGAGCATTATGAATGTTAATGACCTCAAACTCAGGTTGTCCAGAGCTGGGCAAGAACACCTGCTACAGTTCTGGAATGAATTGGAAGAAACCCAACAGGTAGAACTTTATGCTGAACTCCAGGCCATGAACTTTGAGGAGTTGAACTTATTTTTCCAAAAGGCTATTGAAGGATTTAACGAGTCCTCTCACCAAGAGAAAGTGGATGCACGAATGGAGCCTGTTCCCCGAGAAGTGTTGGGCAGTGCTACCAGGGATCAAGATCAGCTCCACGCCTGGGAAAGTGAAGGTACTGAGCATATCTTACTTGTTATTAGAGACATACTAAAATTGTTAAAGTAGCTGGATCATGTAACTAACATTTTAACTCTCATACTACCTTAAACCAGGGGACTGACCAAAGTGCCAAATAATCTTGCCAGGATATCAGCAACATCTCTCATTGCTGGTCCTTGTATTCCATTTTCATTTCTTATGTCCCATTCAAGGTTCTTCTCATTTAAGTCTTAAAGTACCTCAAAAGAATCTTAGGTTTCTCAATTTCTATACCTCCACTGTCTTTTTTCCTCTGGGGGGGAAAAAAAACATTTCAATTTAATTTGGTTTAATCTGAAAATCTTCCCTAACTTGTCCCTAGCCTGTATTTTCAATCCCATTTTCTTCCCTGTTTCTCCCTATTCCTACTCCCACACATTTAACTGAACCAAATAATTCCCTTTTTCCTGAACATTACATTATGCCCTTTCTGTCTTTTAATCCAACCTTGGTCTGGTCTTTGCCCTTTCTCTACCTAGGTGGGTCACCTGGGAAAGTCATCTCTTGGAGTTGTGGAGTGCAGTGGCTCTTCTGCTTGGGGATTTAACACACATTCTTTTGAGAATAGCAAAATACAAAAGGTAGAGTTAAGAGCTGTGGATGTAATCTACTATTCTCAGAAAAGTAAAAGGTTGACTAAACATTGTAGCCAAGGCCCTTGATTTTGTCCAATCTTGGCTTCATTTCCTCATTTGTGATTGAGCTGATTGGATTAATAATTTTCTTTTCTTTTAAAAATGCATTACTTTATTACAGAAGCTAGTATCAAAATAACAGAAATTGTCTATGATTTCATCAAATCCATTTTAAACTGTTTTTATTTTTTTCATATCACCACCTGGCACTTGGTTATATACATGTTGGGTGTAAATTTTTTTTTTCTTTTTCATTGTTGGGGATTTTGGAGTGCATATGTTGCCTGAGCACTCTATCACTGAACTATATTCGTAGCCCAGTTGTATATGTTTCCTTTGATAGATGTGCAGTAATTTATAGATGTAATGATATCTTTATTTGCACCATACCATGTCTATTTTTCTTCCAGTCTTTGGTGTCCTACCTCTCATCCTGCCCACCCCCTGCCCGCAAAAGAAAGATAACTGATATTATCAACCTTTTGTATACTTGACTGTATCTTTTTCTAGGCTCACAAATTTACTGACAGTAGAATTTATTTTGAAATAATTATAAAAGCATGGAATATAATTTGTTCTAATTCAGTCTTTCAGTACTTCCCCTTCCACTGTTCTCCTCCCTCCACTGTTCTCTTCCCTCTATTCCACTGATTTTTCTTCTATTTACCTATGTATTTTTTAAAATTAGTGTCTTATGGATGCACATGAAGGTGAGATTCACCGTGGTATATTCATATTTGTACATAGGAATGTTATGTGAGATTCATTCAACTGTCTTTCCCTTTCTCATCCCTCCTCACTTTCCTTTATTCCCCTTTGTCTACTCCACTGACCTTTCTTCTATTCTTTTTTTCATACCCTGCCTCCCACCTTATTTGGATTAGCTTTTGCATAATCAGAGGAAAACATTCACCTTTGGATTTGAGACTATCTTATTTCACTGAGTATGATAGTCTCCACTTCCATCAGTTACTAGCAAATGTCATAAAGTCATTCTGTTTTTTTTTTTAATATTTTTTTAGTTGGAGATGAACATAACTTTAATTATTTATTTTTATGTAGTGCTGAGAATTGAGTCTAGTGGCTTACACATGCTAGGCAAGTGCTTTACCACTGAGCTACAATCCCAGCCCAGGAAGTCCTTCTTAAAGGCTGAGAAATACTCCAGTGTGTATATAGAACACACTATTTTTATCCATTCATCTGTTGAATGACAATGATTTTTTCTTTTTTTGGGTGGGCTGTATTGGCGATTAACTCAGGGGCACTCAATCACTGAGCCACACCCCTAGCTCTGTTTTATATTTTATTAGAGACAGGGTCTCACTGAGGTGCTTAGCACCTTGCTAAATTACTGGCTTTGAACTCTAGACCCTCTTGCCTCCGCCTCCTGAGATGCTGGGATTACAGGTGCCGGCCAGGACACTAATTTTTAAACTTCTTCCGAAGAGCCCCAGAGGTTTCATTGCTAGGGATCAGTCTCATTGGGAGGGGAAAGCAGGCTATTAACTAGAGAAGTCCCTAAATCCCTTTATCTCCCCACCATCACTGCAATAGTAGTTCTGCTTTTTCCTAGTTTGTGTATTTGATCTTTACAAGAGATTTTACTTAAAACGGTTAGTATGTTAAAAAGCAGTTTGAAAATAATTGGATGTTCTTCAAGGAGGTGCCTTTCATATCTAAAATGCTTGGTGATGGCTAATCTAGTGCCTTACTTAAACAATGACTCTGTGACTAAGATGTGAGAGAATGTCTTTCAGATGAATTCTTGTGAATGGAAAGTTCTGGTGATATTATAATTTCCACTCTTGAGTTCCACTTCCTTCTTTCCTTCGGTTACCTCTGTTATTCCAGCTGCCTATATTTCACCTTGTAATTTTAAAGGTAAATCTTAGTATTAACTTTTATGGAAAGTCAAAACTTTTGATTTTTGTGTAATGGCCATAAGGAACAATCAGGACCTCCTGTAATTTGAATCTTTTTTTATGATCTTTTGGTTGGAATCTGTAGAACTTATCTACGACTTTCCATTTAAACTATAATTCAGAACTATTAGTACCAAGGTGTATCATAAGAAGGTACAAAGCAAACTTCCTTCTGGCTTGTTTTCAAGCTAAATATTTATGTGGTTTAACCACAGTAAAGAGTGGAGAAGGAGACTTTGTGGCTGACATTATATCCTTTTTACTTAGCCAGAAATTACTATGTGTCTATGAATTTGTAACAAAATAAAGATCCTACAGTAGATCCTCAAAGAGAAGAGATTGTCATTGTGAAGATTATTATATTTCAGATAGTAAGAAAATCCTGGTAATTAAATGAAGGACAATTATTTTTCTTCTGGATGGGGAAAAGGCCTTGTACAATCATTTAAAAAGTCTTCTGGTTATTGAGACGATAGTGGACATTTTAAACCTAGGGTGAAAAATTCTTTTTTTTCTGAAGGATGAATACCAAGGTAACCTTCTTATTGAAAAGAGATCTTGCTTAAATATAGTTTTTGAAGTTTTATGGCCAGGTGTAAGTAATGGAATGTAGAAGAGTGGAAAATCTTTATTTTATAAAGCTGAGATCTGCATGAGAAGTAAATAGAAGCTTTGAAAAGAATATCATTTTGGTAAAGATACACTGGGAAAATGTATTTGCTTAATAACCACCTCCCATTCTTTATTAAGATGAATGCATATTTATTTGAGTAAAAAGTTTCTAAAAAATAATTCTATTCAGTGTTAGTCTTTTTTTGCCTATAAAAATTTTCCTGTTAATCATAATGATGCTTTTTATTTTTTATTAAATATTTATTTTTTAGTTGTAGATGGACACAATACCTTTATTTTATTTTTATATGGTGCTGAGGATCGAACCCAGTGCCTCACGCCTGCTAGGCCAGCACTCTGCCACTGAGCCACAACCCCGACCCCATAATGATGCTTTAAAAAAAATATTAGCACATTATAATTCTACATAGTAGTTTGATTCATTTTGACAAAGTCATACATGGATGGAATTTGATTTACTACGTTAATCCCTGTTCCCCTGCTTTTCCCTCCCCTTCTCCCTCCTCCTTTCTTCCTCTACTCTACTGATCTTCCTTTTACTGACTTATCTATTTATTCATTTTTGACTGGTGCTTTTTCCATATACATAAAGGTGGAATTCCCTGTGTTATATTAGAATATGCACATAGTGTGATTTTATTAAATTCATTTCTCATTTTTTTCCCTTTCCTGTCTGTCCTCCCTCCTCAATCTTCTATTCCTCTGATCTTTCCTGTATCTTTATGATATTCATTTCCCTTGCTTTCCCCCTTCTTTTGCTCTAGCTTCTGCATATGAGAGAAAACATTTGACCCTTAATTTTCTAAGTCTGGTTTATTTCACTTAGCATGATATTCTCCGTTTCCATCCATTTACTGGCAATGCCACAATTTCATTTGTCTTTGTGTCTGAGTAAAACTCCCTTGTGTAGATACACCACATTTTCTTAATATAATTGTGTTTCTTTACCATATAATATTATAGTAGAAAAGCAGCTACATTGTTTAGAAGAAATGCATTCATGAAATTATTTCTTCTACATTTTCTGAATTATAGTGTAGTGATAGTCTTAATAGATTTGTAATAATACAAGTAATATATGCTTATTTTAGAAAAATTAGAAAACACTGAAAATTACAAAGGAAAAAAATACAAAATCTCTTCCATCCCACAAACCAGAGATAATACTTACTAGTAATATTTTATCATATTCTCTCTCTCTCTCTCTCACTCTCACTCTCTCTCTCAAACACACACTCACACACACATAAGCACATTTACATAATGGTTTGTATAGTTGACTGAAGAATTTATTATAAAAAATTTCAAGCATATTCAGATACAAATGTGGTATAATTAATCCCATATGCTGCCTAGTTTAAAAATTATTTTTTGCTACTTTTGCTTTATCTACCCCTCTTTTTCATCCCTTTTCTCTTTGCTGCACTATTTTAAGGCAAATCTTAAACATCTGTGATTTTTACCCTTGTATAGTTCCGTATATATATCTCTATATACGTGTTTTTTTTTTTACTAATTACAGTGCTGTTATTAAGCCTAATAAAATTTATAATAATCTATAATAATCCTCTCATGTCTAAAATGGGTTGATTCAAATAGAGTTCCCTGATTAGTTTGTGTTTGTGCTTAACATTTTGGGGAAACAGTTTCAGCCATACTATGTAATTAAAACTTAAAGACTTTAAAATATTTCCTCTGACTAGCTTTTTTGGATAAGCTTTCCTTTATTTCCACTAGTTGAATAGCCTTTTGATACCATTCTAATGTCTTGGAGTGCTGATAATTTAAAGAAAGTTTTGGCAGCCTGTAAATAGCACCTGTGCTATTTACCTTCCTTGTTTCAGACACATGCCCAGGTTAAAATGTACTGTGAAGTATATGGTAGGAACTTGTGCAAGCAGGAAATTATGTAGGAAACATCTGATCTCTTATAGTCTACTGTAAACTCTTGTAAGTATTATCAGGAAAAGCACTTAAATGCTCATGGACCCACAACACAAGGAGAGAGAGAGATTCCTGCTCAGAAAATGTCTCACTGTGGTTTAAATTTTCATTTCTTTTTTAAAAACCTGTTATTTGATCTGTATTGAAGTCCCTCCCGTAGGAAAGTTATTAACTCTTACATTCTATAATGGAGAGATGAAAAAGATAACTTGAAACTTTTCAGGTTTTCTCATATTTCTACAGAAGTTGTTTTAGAATAGGAGACATTCATAATTTCCTAATTGTCATATTGGCCAAGTATATTAATTAATTTTTCCAAGACAAATAGAATAGCATAATCAGTTCATTTTCCACCATGCTCCCACACAAAATTTATGTTCTGACACATACAGTTTGAAATAATGTATTATTGCCATATAACAAAAAAGCTTATTGAATTTTATTGGTCCACTTAATTTTAATAGGTGTTTTATCTGTCATTATAAGACATACTAATTTGTTATATGCTTTTGATAAACATTGCAGCTTTATTTTATACTGAAGTAGATGACTACTTTAGCCAGTGTACACGCAATTTTATACTATAGACAACAGATGTAGCTGTGTCTATTTTTGAAAATGCCACTCTGATACTCCAGAGACTGCTTTCTTCCCTCTTGTTTTTCTCTGTCTACTCCTAAGTGAGGTGCATTGGCAGGAAGATATTAATGCAAAAGCTTTTTTGGCACAAATGTTTACAGATGTAAATTTATGTTTATCTGGAGGTGTACACCTGGTGGGCATAATCTCAATGCCAGTTTTAAGTAGTGGTGACCAGATTAGTTATTAGGCCCACAGGTAGAAAGAAGAAAGTGTAGAAACTAACACGTGACTTGTTTGAATAAATGAGGCCAGTGTGAGTTGCTGATTAGCAAAACTTTAAAACTGAAAAGAATGGGAAATTGGAATGAAGCAATACTTGAGGGAACTGATCCAAAGAAGAGAAAAGTTTATGCAGCGATATTTTGATAACTGGTTAGAACCTATGGAAATCACTGAATTGGTGTTCAATGGCATTAGGTGAGCAGGTGCTGATCCATGGACTGTAGAAGAGTGGCTTTTACTTTTTTCAGGTAAGATAGCTAAGGGAAATAATTTAAAAAAGTAAAAAGTCCAGAAGATTGACAAGAGCCCCATTAATGGTAAAACAACTTACAACAAGTGCTCGTGAGGCAAATATGTAGTACAAAAAGAACCAAAGTCACGGTATTCAAAGTATTTACCTGTAGTTTTTTAAAACGATATTCAGAAATATTTCTGATTCTGATACCTTTGGTGGTATCTGAGTGTTCAGACAGACTGCAGTTCTGTTTGTTATTCTGAAATGGTACAAAATCTATTTTGGAGGAAAAATTGACCTGAAGAGACCTGAGGCTATTTATATTTATTTATCTCATTTAATTTGATCATGGGGTGTCATTCCAGAACTGCTGGGAATGTAATTATAATAAAATGTTATATATTTCCTAAATACATATTTTCTAAATTTTGAAGAATTTTGCATTCAGAAATAATTCCAACCCAAGAGACTGTGAATTTGTACTTTAAAATAATGCTTTGTGGATCAATTATAGCAGAATTAATTTATTCCCTAGAAACATAGTTTCTGATAATTCAGAGAATAACCCAGTGTTAAACAGTTTTCATATTTGTCTTAAAATGCTCCCTTCATTTCATTCAGGTTTTGTTACATGGTGATTATGGAGCTTGCTTAAGGTAGACATAAATCTAGAATAAAGTTTTAGTGTTTACAACTGAGTTGTAACTCAGTGGTAAATTGCTTATCTAGCATGTGTGAGGTCCTGGTTCAATCCCAAAAAGCACACCAAGGGACAAAAAAAAAAAAAAAATAGTGTTTGGGAAGTTTTAGAGAATGTAGGCTCTTTCTTATTCAACAGCTTTTCTGTATAGGATGGTGGGTAAGAAGAGATTTAAAAAAAATGGGGACAGTCTTTCATGAATTCAGTGGAAAAGAGAAGAAAGGGCAACAGAATTAGGAAGGAAATTTACACATCTAAAAATTATAGTACTGTAATACATGCATTAAATATTTGGACGTGATAAGAGACTGTGGGGCCAGTATGGTGTTTAGTGAATAGGTCCTGTTGTGAGTTTCTAATCTTGATTCACATTTACTAGCTATGTGACCTTGAGCAAGACTCTTAACTTTTCTGAGAATTTTGTCTCTAAAATTGAGAGTATAATATCTTATTTTGGGTTTTAAAGTTATTTTCTTATATTCAACTGCTACCATACAAGTAAATGCCATGAAGTTAATAATAAGGAAAATTCTGATTCTAGTTAAGGAAGAAAGAGAAAATTAAATCCCAATATCTAAGGTCAACTTCAGATTAAAGGTAAAAATTATGAAAATATATAATATTCTTTTAAACTTCTTTCATTAAAAAATAGCTGGAATAGGGCTGGGGATGTGGCTCAAGCGGTAGCGCGCTCGCCTGGCATGCATGTGGCCTGGGTTTGATCCTCAGCACCACATACCAACAAAGATGTTGTGTCCGCCGAGAACTAAAAAATAAATATTAAAAAAAAATTCTCTCTCTTTCTCTCTCTTCTCTCACACTCTCTTTAAAATATATATATATATATATATATATATATAAATAGCTGGAATAGCTGGGCACGGTGGTGCATGCCTGTAATCCCAGCGGCTCAGGAGGCTGAAGTAGGAGGATCATGAATTCAAAGCCAGCCTCAGCAGAAGTTAGGCACTAAGCAACTCAGTGACACCTGTCTCTAAATAAAATACAAAATAGGGCTGGGGATGTAGCTCAGTGATCAAGTGCCCCTGAGTTCAATCTCTGGTAACCCCCACCTCCACCCTGTCAATCAAATAGTTGGAATAGTTGCTATAGATATGTGCTAATGAAAAAATTGTAGGATCAAGTATAACACCTCAAATTTTATAGTGGATTTAGTGTTTAAGTTCTTATTGCTTTTATATTATCTTTAAGAAAACCTGTTATATAAAAAAATACATCATGGGTCTGGGGATGTGGCTCAAGCAGTAGCGCGCTCGCCTGGCATGCGTGCGGCCCGGGTTCGATCCTCAGCACCACATACAAATGAAGATGTTGTGTCTGCCGAAAACTAAAAAATAAATATTACAAATTCTCTCTCTCTCTCTCTCTCTCTCTCTTAAAAAAATACATAAAACACAAAATACATAAAGCGTAAATTCGATCAACCCACATTACCGGATTTGGTATCTGTGGGAGATTCATTCCAAGATCCTCCTTGGATATCAAAATCTTTGGATGCTTGTGTTCCTTATATAAAGTAGTATAGTATTTGCATATATCATACACGCATCCCCTCATATAGTTTAAACCATCTCGAGATTACTTATAGTACCTAATACAGTGTATATGTTATGTAAATAGTTCTTATGCTATATTGTTTAGGGAATAATGACAAGAAAAAAATAGTTTGTTCAAATTTAGTACAGACACAATTCTTTTTTCCTTAGAATATTTTTGATGCACAGTTGGTTGAATTCATGGATGCAGAGCCTGCAGATACAAAGGGCTGACTCTAATTAATGGTGGTTTATAGTTATGGCCAGTGGCCACATTTCTTCACAGAAATTTCTAAAAATTTTAATGAAAGCATGAAATTCAAAAAATTAGAACATAAACTAACCATTGATTTAATCTTATCTTACATTTTATAGTTTTTCTTGCTTGCCAGAGACCCAGTTTTCATTCAGCCTCTTCCCCCAACAAATTTCTCTGCCTTTTGATGCTGAGACTGTACACCTTTGAGTGAAAAAATGGGTCTTAGAAATGGAATATAGTAGATATTGGTGTTTCTTTTTTAATCCAAACTGACAGCCTCTGTCTTACAATAGCTTTTCTAGTTTTATTTGTTTGCATTTGGATTTTTACTCTATCTTGAATTCATTTTGGTTCAAAAAATAACATTTTTGTTCAAGCATTGTTTGAATATTACTTATTGCTGAATATTCAACTGGTGAAAAATGACAAATTCTAGACAGAAGAACTAAGTTAGTCATGAAAAGACTCTGAATCTCATTATTTTCTGAAATACTGAATATGACCCACTTTTTAAAACATTTTTACAAGATTAGTTTATTGAGCTGCATAGGGGATTGCACTTAGGGCCTTGCATATCCTAGACAAATGCTCTCCCACTGAGCTATACCTCCAGCCCAAATTTTATTAAAATATAATTGCATACAATACTATGGATAATTTTATAGTTTTACAAACATATTCACTTATTCAACTATCACCTCAATCAAGATTTAGATTATTTCTCACACCCTACGAAGTCTTCTAATGCCCTTTGTATGTAATTCCCCAAGCTTCATTCATTTTAGTGAGGTTTTAGCCCATGTATTCTAACTTCAGAGACTGGGGTCCTAACCATTTCACTCTACTGCTTTCCCAACTGAAAGTTTCTTTTCTCTGACATATATAGGGTAGTAGCTTGCCTAGTGTATTTGCATGCTTATTGATTAATTATTTTTGATAGATTTATAGCCTGGAGGTAATTTTTTTTGGAGGAAGTTTAATAGCATCATCATATGTCCTAAAAACTTGGTATCTTCTTTTATCTTCTTGATTTGCCACATCTGATAAATTTTTACAAAACCTTTATAACATCTCTTACTCCTTGCCTCCTCATGTTATTAGAAGAAATTTTTATTAGTTCATAAAGTATATCATTCATTTTTTGGTATTTGATTTACATAAACTTAATTGTTTTAATAATAAAAATGTTTTTATTAACAAGATAGTCATTCATGATGCTTTGTAGATTCCTTGTTCTTCATGCCTTAGATTGGGTATGTTTTTGCTAATACCTCTGTATGTTGAATTATAGAGGTTTTGTGATATAAGTGTTTTCTTTTCTAGGACTTTTCCAGATTTCTCAGAGCAAAGTAGCAGTTCTTCTTCTAGCCGGTGGGCAGGGGACAAGACTTGGAGTTGCATATCCCAAGGGGATGTACGATGTTGGGTTGCCATCCCATAAGACACTTTTTCAGATTCAAGCAGAACGTATCCTGAAGCTACAGCAGTTAGCTGAAAAATATCATGGCAACAAATGCATCATTCCATGGTAAGATATGTCTCATGGGAATGTCTGAACAAATATTGTTTTATAATATTCAAAATTCCTGCACACCTTATTCGTATGCAGACACATTTTCTATTATTTCTGATTTTCTCGGGAGGTATATTTTACTATATATGTTAGAATGTGTCCATCTACAACTAAAAACATTTTTAAAAAGAATTAGTATTTCTTATAGCTAGATAGATGACCTCTAAGGCCTTAATTAACAATATCTACTCACTTCTAACTTTTATATTCCCAAGTACCTTTAGAGGTACCTTTAAGAAGGGACCTACTCTGTGGTCTCTTCTAGTGTAGAAGCTTCATACTGATTGATAGTTTGTCTAGGTATAGAATTTTTTTTTTTTAAAAGAAATGAGTTTCTTCAGAATTTGAAGGCATTGCTTTACTTACAGCATTGCTATAATATCTATGCCATTTTGCCATTTTGATTCCCAGTCTTTTTTTTTTTTTTAATTTGAAAGCATTTAGGCTCTCTTTATACATTTAATAGCTGACATTTCATGATGACATGGTATGGGTCTATTTTCAGTCACTGTTCTGGGTGGCTCTCTCAGTATAGAAACTAATATCCTTAAGTATTAGGTTATCTAGTTTTCCCCACCCCGTTTTTTCCATATACACACCAGATGGAAAGCTACATTGATTTCTCTGCTGTAGGTCAAACTGGTGTTCTTGGCCTCCACTAGTGTATGACATATTCTCAGACCCTCTACTTTGATCAGTGTTGGCATTCTAAGCACCAAGAGATTACAGGAAATTCTGCTCTTCTTTTTAGAAGTTCTTGAATTATTTTCCCAGGGTAGTTTTGGAAGTTAGTACATTTTGAGGGGGAAACCAGTTGTGCGTTTGATATCTCTCAAGTCTAATCTTGTTATTTCAGTCTCATGTGACCAGTAAAAGCTCTGCTGGCTTCTCTTCTCTGCCCTTAGCAGTAGCTTTTGGTCCAAGTGCAGACACTCTACCACAAAATCAGCAAAACCCTGAGGACAAGGCAGCTGGATATCCTTAATTCCCCTTTGAAAGATTCTTCCTCTTTGGGACTTTAGATCCAATCTGTGTTGCTTCTGTAGCTCTCTGATGCCTTTAAAGATATTTTTTTTCCCCCTTCAGATTTTTTAGCTCTTCTCAACACAAGTACTGGCCTGCTGTAATTTTTTTTTTCCCTCATCTTGATTCCTGTGGAAGTTTTTTGAAGGACATTTGTGTTCTAAGCAGTCAACATTCTACTTAATGCCCCTGGCCTCCTAACATCAGTCATGCTGGATTTTCTTCCATCTTCTCACAACTCAGAATTTCTGTTTTCTTATGCCAAGCAGTTAGTTACCTCTTTGTCATCATCTAAATCATTCCCCAGTTTTTTGTGCCAAGGTTCAAAATACCCAGATTATTTACTGTGGGGAGAATCATACCTTCATTCATTTAAGAAATATTAATGGAGTGCCTACTCCTAAGTGCTGGGGATTAATCAGTCATCACAACAAAAATCCCTACTTACGTGTAGTTTATAGTAAAGGCCCCAAACTACTATAGTTACCTAATCATGGTTTTAGATGGAATTTTTTTCTCCTTTGCCATACTAGCATAAATTGAATTTTTGTGACAATATAATGTATAATTATACTTTTGTGATTCTAAATGGAAGGCAACAAAGCCTAAATTCCATTTTAAATTTTAATAAAATAAGGGCTGGGTTGTAGCTCAGTGGTTGAGCTCTTGCTTCACATGCATGAGGCACTGGGTTTGATCCTTAGCACCACATAAATAAATAAAACAAAGACACAAAAAATTTTTAATAAAATAAAGAAACACAAGAAAATATTTATGTGGTATATATACACAATGGGATATTACACAGCATTAAAAAAGAACAAAATTATGGCATTTGCAAGTAAATGAGTAGAGTTGGAGAATATTATTTAAGTATTATTGAAGTAAGCCAATCCCAAAAAACCAAATCCCGAATGTTTGATATGAGGATGATACCTCATAATGGGGATGGTGGGGGCAAAAGTTTGGGGGGGATCATGGGAGGAATGGAGGAACTTTAGATAGGGCAAAGGGGAGAGAGGGGAAGGGAGGGGGCATAGGGGTAGGAAAGATAGTGGAATGAGATGGTCATCATTACCCTAAGTACATGTATAAAGACACGAATGGTGTGAATCTACTTTGTGTACAACCAGAGACATGAAAAATTGTGCTCTATATGTGTAATATGAATTGAATTGCATTCTGCCATCATATATAACAAATTAAAATAAATAAATAATAAAATGTATTTGTTCTTTGAAAAAAAAAGAAGCACAAGAGATCATTAGACTGCATGGTAGTTATCTCTTCTCCCTATTTATTTATAATAAAAGCTTTAAATTTAATATACTTTCACAGAGTTCTAAATATTTTAGCTAGCTATAGATTCTCTGTTAGAAAAAGTGTGTTTACTATTATATAGATTTATTTTATGCTTATGCATAAAATTGTTGGAGGAATTCCTCTTGAATAGCAGCTGATGAATTTGTCTTACCCAGGAAAAAGACAAAGGAAGATAAAATAAGAAACAAGTGCTCTCAAAATTTTTCTTTAGCTCAGTAAATAGATAAAGCTTTACTTTGCCCTAATTCTCATGGTTCCACTATTACTTAGAGAATCTTGTACTTTTCTCTTGTAAGGTATATAATGACCAGTGGCAGAACAATGGAATCTACAAAGGAATTTTTCACAAAGCACAAGTACTTTGGTTTAAAAAAAGAGAATGTAGTCTTTTTTCAGCAGGGAATGCTGCCTGCTATGAGTTTTGATGGGAAAATTATTTTAGAAGAGAAGAACAAAGTTTCTATGGCTCCAGGTTTGTAATCATCCTTATTTATTGATGACTAGAAATACTGATAGCCTAAATCATGAAATTTTGATTTCCTTTTGATTTGGATGTTTAAAAAAAGAATTATTTTTTTCTGCAACTTGGCAATGATTTAAAAAGATGGAAATGCCCATTGGTAGAATGGATACATGCTTTGCGTAGACATCTGACTTGGAGTAAATTTGAACAGCATTCAGGATATTTATTCTCTTTACCCAGTGTTTTACATATATAGTAGTGTCATTGACAACATTATGTTATTGTGGTGAAAAATTGGAAAACACCTGCTGTTTAATAAATAAGAGGCGAAATTATAGTTTTAAATGGCATTAACTCTTAAGTAGCATTAAAATTATTGTTTAGAGACAATAAGCAAGAGAAAAGTCATTTAAATAGATTAAGAGAACAAAAATACAGACAGAACTGCATACAAAATGTGGTTAGGGCCATAGCTTTGTACAATTCAACTTAGTGTGTGCACGTTGTGGTTTGTTGGTGGTACCCACTATAATAGGCCAGGGTACCACTTATGTAGCCACATACAGTGACCTTGAGTATGATCACAACTATAAAAATAAATCTAACATAATTTTCCTATGTACACATATGAAAATGTGTATGAACCCCACCATCATGCCCACCCACAAGAATGAGGTTCTCATTAGAATAAGATATAATCCTATGCTTGTATAATTTTATCAAAATGGATTCTGTTGTCATGTAAGACAGTAAGAAAAACAAATAAAATTAAATTAAAAATAAATAAAAAATAAGCCTATTGATAAGTTCATATCTATGTGAAACCATAGTTGGAAGAAAAGAAATAATAGTACTAAAAATGGTGCTTTCCAGATGCAGGCTTTTATTTCATCTTAATTTTCTATGTAAAAATCATAATTCTTTTAATGAAAGAGTTTCCTGTTTATTCTTAGCTTTATTTTGGGAAGTTGTGAGATTTTTTTGTTATTATTTAAGCAATAAACAAGGTTGTTGATGAAAGAAGAACATTAAAGCAGCACTAAAAGTAGATGGGAAAAGAAGAGCCTTTTACCTGTACTGAAATTACCATAGATCTTCACATCAGTCTGATTTGTTAACCAGTGGTTTGGTGTAAACATTTTGGAGATGTATGACATGGATAGCCCATGTCAGAGACTTATATAGAGACCTAATTTGAATCTCATAAATGTTAATAAAACTTGATATGTTATAAAGTTATCATTGCCTGAGAATTTTATGTTGCACAATATATTATAGGCTAAGTTATTAAAAGGAGCTGAGTTAAAAAGAAACATGGTCTTTGGGTTGCCTGGTCCTATTAATAATGTTATTGTATGGATATTTTCGCTTAATAGCCTTCCAAATCATGTAATGACTTTTTAACGCCTAAATTCTTCTATATGGTTATCCAGTTTTCTTGGCTCTGTAATGTGAAACTGTTTTTCAGAGATCTCCATCCCAGTTGGAAACATTAAACAATCTTTGGGTTACCCTTATAATGGGTTTTGGTGTAATATTAATGGGCTATTTTATTTTTTAGATGGTAATGGTGGTCTTTATCGGGCCCTTGCAGCCCATAATATTGTGGAGGATATGGAGCAAAGAGGTATTTGGAGCATTCATGTCTATTGTGTGGACAACATATTGGTAAAAGTGGCAGACCCACGGTTCATTGGATTTTGCATTCAGAAAGGAGCAGACTGTGGGGCAAAGGTAATGACTTTTCAATTATAACAAGACTTTAAGTGGTCTTTCTCTATCAGTATAAACATTCTAGGAGTCGAACTAGGCTTCTTGGGGTGGTTTGAATATTTTAGAATCATTCATCTTTCAAGTGACTAAACTATCTCCCACCCACTTTTTTTCTTTAATTTGTGATACTTTATTTGAGAAATAGTGTTGTGTAATTGTCAGATACAAGTAAGAATTTAAAATATGTGAGGATAATTTGTTAAGTACCTGGGAAAGTGAATGATTGATTTATCACTAGACCTGGGATGGATTCATTAGTATCAAGTTGTATTCAACCAGATTAACCCATTTCTATAGTAAGTAGGTAGGGAAATATGATTAAAAACAGCATATCTGAACTTCAGTAAGGTATTTGACATGGAATCTCATGATATTTTTGTGAATAAAATGGAAATAAGCAGGTTGGGGAGAAGGACAGTTTAAAGAGATTAATTGCTGCTGGACTGATAACAATACTGATTAAGATGGTGGAAGATTTGTAATTTTATATAAGACTCTGTTATTGGCTTTGTTTTTTCCAACCTTTTTAAAATTGCACAGCTGATGATATAGGAGGTATGCCTTTATGGTATCAGACAAAACATATAATATAGCTAGAATAAAATGGAAAACATCCAAGACCTTAAAAACATTGAAAAGTTTAAAAATATTGATATAAACAGTATATTTCTGGAATTCCATAAAGATATCCATTCTTATCAAATAAAGTGTATTAAAATCCCAATCAAAATCCAAGTGAAACTATTTTGGGGACATTTGACAAAATGATTACAAAGTTTAGAGTAAATATGTAAAGATGGCCAAGAAAATATTGAAAAAGATTGGTGATAAGTAGGGTATGGGAGACTGTAGACAATCTATCAAATATTAAAATGAATTGTAAATAAAATATGACTAGGAGTGTGGTACTAAAACCAGAATAGAATGACAGATTAATGGAAATAGAATAGACAAGTCATAAATAGAGCACATCATAGAAAAATGGCATTTCAGGCTTAAGTTATTCATGAAATATATTATAGACATTATAAAAGTCACCCCATTGCATTATAGAAAACTAGAATTTATTCCTTTAGTGTTTTGGTACTTGTTATTTAACCTGTCTTCATCTCCCCTCCCTTCACTCTTGTAATCACTCTTACATTCAGATTGACTTTTCAGAATGTACATATGAGAGAGAACATGTGGTATTTGTTTTTCTCTGATTCATTTTAATATCCTGCTATTCTGTCCATTTTGCTGCAAATGATATCTTTTACTTTTCTCTCTCAATATTTCATTATATCTATTTTTTATTTATATATACTTATGTATGTTGGTGCATATGTGTGTATATATATACCGTAGTTTAAAGAAAATCCATTCATCCATTGATGTCCTTCTGTTCCTTATCTTAGCTATTGTGAATACTATAGTCATGAACATGGGAGCACAGGTATCTCTTTGACACACTTGTTTTCCTTTGGATACTCCCAATAACTGAATTGCTGGATCATATGGTAGATCTATTTTCAGTTTTTAGAGAAAACTTCATAATGTTCTTCATAATGACTATACTAATTTGATTCCTCCCAACAATGTTAATACAAGTATTTGCTTTTCTGCACAGCCTCTTCAGCATTTGTAACTTTTTTGTCTTTTTGATAATGCCATTTTAACTGAGATGAATATGAGTAATGATAAGGAGATGGAAATATTTTTTTTTAATTTTTTATTTTTTTAATTGGTTGTTCACAACATTACAAAGCTCTTGACATATCATATTTCATACATTAGATTGAAGTGGGTTATGAACTCCCAAGAGATGGAAATATTAATTCCCTGGATTTGATCAATTCACATTGTACACATCTATTGAAATATCACACTGTATCTCATAAACACATAATTATTATGTTACTCAAAATTTTTTTAAAATGTTAAGGAGATGGAAATGCTAACTACCCTGATTTGATCATTGCACATTGTACACATATATTAAATATCACACTGTACCCCATAATATGTATAAAATAACAGTGATTAATTTTAAAAAATGAAAGGATAAATTGAAAAGTTTGGCATTTCAAATCAGTGGTAAAAGTGAATGAAATAATTGCCAAAAAAAATAAGTAAATCTCTCCCTCAAAGCTCATACCAAAATTATTTTCAAATGGATTGCAAGTTTAAATATGAAAAAATGAAAAAAAAGGATTAGGAGAAAGTTTAGAATAATTTTGTTCGTTTCTTTCTAAATTATATATAAATTTAATATAAAGTCAAATCCAGAAGCTGAAATTTTAAATTTTCCATTTAAATATAAAGAGATTAAAGTGGTAGGCCTAACACCCTTCCTGCCTCTGAAAACAAAAGAGTTAATTTAACATAGTTCATCTATTTAAGATATCTTTTCAATTCACTACTTTGAATATCTGCAATATATTTTAAATTGCTCCTAAACTATAATAAAAGCAGTATATTGGATCATAAGTAGCTACTGTGCTATAAAAAAAAGTGTATTTCTTATTTTGTTCCACTTGGTGTCACTCTTTGTTCTAAAACAGAAACAATTTTATTGTTACAAGCTTCATAATCACTTTAAAGTCTATACGACCAAAAAGAGTTGAACCTTTGAGATGATCCAGTCAACTCTTTTAATCTCAGAAATAAGCACCCTGAGTTCCAACATTTTTTAAGTCCCAGTCTCAAGGTCCTTTAACACATTAGCAGAGCCAGAATTTGAATTCAGTTTCCCTTCTCTTTGTCTAGTATGTCACATTATGCCATCACACTCTTTGTTTTTTAGTCCTTATTTTATTTATTTTTATGTGATGCTGAGGACCCAGTACTTCACATGTGCTAGGAAAGCACTCTACCACTGAGATATAACTCCAGCCCACCATCAGACTAGTTTTGCATTTGCTGGTAGCTCAAATAACTTTTTAAACTAGTGTGCTAACTTTTTTTATTTTATTTTATTTATTTATTTTTTTTTTTGGTACTGGGGATTAAACCCAGGGGCACTTACTTGGTCTTTGAATTACATCCAAATTACATTTCTTTTTTCTTTTGAGACAGGGTCTTACTAAATTGCTTAGGGCCTCACTAAATTGCTGAGGCTGGCCTAGAACTTCGAATTATCTTGTCTCAGCCTCCCTAATGACTGAATTATAGACACACTTGGCTAGCATGCTAATGTTTGTAGAGATCCAACCTGTCACTCTTCTTCATTACCCATGGAATAAATTCTTCTCATTCTAATTTTTAAAATGCACACAAGGGGACCTGAAATGTAGCACAGTGATAGAATACTTGCCTATAACATGCAGTGCTTTAGGTTCAATCCTCAACATCACACACACACACACACACACACACACACACACACACACACACACATTGCATACAAGATTTGTTTTCTTTTTGTTTTCTTTTTTTTTTAAAGAGAGAGAGAGAGAACTTTTTAATATTTATTTTTTAGTTTTCAGCAGACACAACATCTTTGTCTGTATGTGGTGCTGAGGATCGAACCCGGGCTGCCCACATGCCAGGCGAGCGCGCTACCACTTGAGCCACATCCCCAGCCCACAAGATTTGTTTTCTACTTGCCTCTGTTCACCCCTAATTCCAATCAGCCATGGGAAACAGGAATAACACTTTATATTTTATAAGTGTTATTGTATAAACAGGTATAAATTCAGAATCAGTCTTCCTTTCATACATACTGCTTAGTCCTGTGTCTGGCATTTAATGTAGTAGTCAAACAATGAATTAATAAATGAATGTTCAGTTGGAACCAAAATATGTCAAACTTTTAGAAATGTTAGAAACCATTTAGCTCTCTTTCCCCCTTTTTAAATAAGAAAATGAAGATGTTAAAATGTATATTGAAAAACATCTTAATTAGGGAGGGATTCATAGTGTTGGAATAGAATTCTTTGCAGTACTTCTTTAATAGTCCCTTATCATATGGCATGAAGTATTTTCCTATGGAACAAGAGCCTTGGAAAGGACTTACAGTGTTTACAAAAGTACAAAGCTAAAAAATTAGGATAATTATATAAAGCAATTATAGTAACTGTTATGGATATTTGCTTTGAAATTTTAAATTCATGGGTTATTGAGCAAACCTTGATTTTACACTGTGTATTTTTTTCTTTTTTTTTTAATATTTATTTATTTTTTCTTAGTTCTTGGTGGACACAACATCTTTGTTTGTATGTAGTGCTGAGGATCGAACCCGGGCCGCATGCACGAGCGCGCTACCGCTTGAGCCACATCCCCAGCCCATTTTTTTCTTATAATATAAATTAACTTCTAACTTTATATAGTATACAAATGCTTTCTTGTATAGTTTAAATAATAATATTTGGAGGTTAATAGTTACCATAGAAGTAAACCTTATGCCTGCAGATTAACACTTGTAAAATGTAAAGTGTGAATATGCTTATTTTTATTTCCATGGCTGATTGGAATTAGGGATGTATAGAGGCAAGTGGAAAATAAATCTGTGTGCATTGTGTGTGTGTGCGTGCGTGCGTGCGTGCATGCGTGCGTGTAATGTTGAGGATTAAACCTAAAGTATTGCACGTTGTAGGCAAGTATTCTATCACTGACCTACATTTCAGGTCCCCTTGTGTGCATTTTAAAAATTGGGATGAGAGGAATTTATTCCAGAATTCCCTGCTCTGTAAGAGACCCACTGTATAAGTACATGAAATGAGAGGTGGTGATGGGCTGATAGACAAATAATTGGCAGAAATAGATCAATAATTGGTTTAAATAATTTTGGTTTAAATAATTTGCTGTATGTTTCCTTCCAGTTTAATCCACTTCCTTGGTGAAAAGTTTCTTTTCATTGAGTGCTGTTCCCCTTTCAGGTTAGCAAACAGTGCAGCTACACAGGAGCTTATGTATCCAGTAGCCCTGCCTCACTGAGTTAGATGCAGTGCATATATCTCTATTTGCTTTGTAAATGAAGTTTTCAATAGTGGATTTAGTTGTCTGGAAATAACTATGAGTCACTGTTTATTCAAGAAATCAATTGCTTAAGAGAATTTTTAAGTTTATTGATATAATTTCATGTGTATCTAGAATACAGTTTCCCAGTTGGATACAGATTTTTAAAAATACTCCAAAGCATGCTATATCATTAATTGGATAGGGCAAACAGAGCAATACCTTCAAATATTCTTTATTGTCTAACTCTTGTGTTGGCTGTTCGTTTCATCTCAACCTTGATTTTATATTAGTGCATTGTATACACTTCTTTCATAATTTTCTTCTAACTTGGGCCAGAAATGTTGGGACAATGGTATGACATATCAGAATCACCTGTGAATTTTTTTAAAAATGACATACTCTTACCTTTCTCTCTGATTTCGATAGACTCTTCTCCCAGTTGCTGTACTAGCCCAGGGCCATTGATAAATGATTTAAATCACTCATTTTCAGACTTTTTAAAAGCCTAGAATCTCTTACTTCAAATAAAACATAGTATGCAAAATGGATAGATATGAGTAGTTTTTTTTTCTGATTTAAAGTTAGAGTGGGAGCCCAATGACTTGCCTGCTCTAATCCAAGTCCATAAAACACACACAAAAAAATGCTGCATTCATGAATGAAAATTGAAAAAACACTGTGTTAAAATGAAATAATGGTGTAGACAAAACAGAATGAGAGACAAAATACCTTACTTAAGTCTTTTGTCTTGTGAATCCTAGAGAAATTTTATTTATTCTCAAATTAGTTGAGGATGGATAAAAATAAATAATACAACTATAAAATATCTTAGGGCCAAGTCCTATATGATTACCTCTGGGTCATATATGTATGATGGTATTTCTATCCCAGTTTGGTTAAGTGGTAAATAGGAAGGAGATAATGTATATACTTCATCTCCAGTTGGAAAATAGCTTGTCAAACTATGGGTGGTTGATTTTCTAAAATTAAAGATTCCTTTTGGGTTAATACCTTACAGACAATGTAAGCAAAATTGTAAATATGGCCTTTGACAATGGAAAATCTCCAAAGGAGCATTTAATTAAATTTCTTCCTCTAATGTTGTCTTTTTTTTTTTTTTTCTGTTGTTGGGCAGGTGGTAGAGAAAACAAACCCTACAGAACCAGTTGGAGTGGTTTGCCGAGTGGATGGAGTATACCAGGTGGTAGAATATAGTGAGATTTCCCTGGCAACAGCTCAAAAGCGAAGTTCAGATGGAAGACTGCTGTTCAATGCAGGGAACATTGCCAATCATTTCTTCACTGTACCATTTCTGAGAGACGTTGTCAAGTATGGGCAAAATTAGGGCCTTTTTTTTTTTTAATTGATACATTATAATTGTGACAAAGTAGTGGAATTCATTGTGATAGATTGGCTTATGCACAGAACATAAGTTGGTCGATTTCATTGCTCATTTCCTCCCGTTTCCCTTCTCTCTCCCTCTCTATGCTATTATCCCTTCCTTTTTTAAAAAATAAAAATCCCTTTTTTCTTCTTTATTATGTCTTCCAAATATGAGAGAAAACATATGACCCTTGACTTTGACTTCTTTCGCTTAACATGTTTTTCTTGAGTTTCATTGATTTTCCTACAAATGACATAATTTCATTCTTCTTTATGAGTGAGTAAAACTCCATGTTTATGTATACCATATTTTCTTTTTTCATTCATGCATGGAAGGTACTTGGACTGGTTCCATAACTTAACGATGTATAAATGTTACCTTTCCCCACATCTTTGCCAGTATTTATTATTATTTGTATTCTTGATGATTGCTGTTCCAATTCATGTGAGATAAAATCTCAGTGTAGTTTTGATTTTCATTTTCATAATTGCTAAAAATGTTAAACATTTTTTCATGTATTCGTTGACCATTTGTATTTCTTCTATTTAGAAATATCTGTTTAGTTTGCCCATTTTAATTGAGTTGTTATTAATTCTTGCTGTTATTTCCTGAGCTTTAGAAGTCAGTGATGCCTGAGGAAGTCTATATTGGCACTTTTTTGCTAGAGTATTGACCCTATGTTTTCTTCTACCAGTTGCAGAATTTCTGGTCTAATTTCTAGGTCTGATCCACTTTGCATAGACTTTTGTGCTGGGTGAAAAATGAGGATCCAGTTTCCTTCTGTGTATGGGATATACAGTTTTCCCAGCACTGTTTCTTTTTTTTTTTTTTTTAAAGTTGTCTTTTTTCCATTGTACATTTCTGGTGCCTTTGTTAAGGAACAGAGACTGTATCAATGTGGGTTTGTCTCTGTCCTCTCTTTTATTGTTCCACGTGTCTATTTTTATGTTTTACCATGTTGTTTTTGTTATTATAGCTCCATAGTATAATTTGAAATCAGGTATTGTGATGTCTCTTTTTGCTCTTTATAGTTTTGGCTTCTCTGGGCCTTTTGCCCTTCCATGTAAAATTTAGGACAATTTTTCTAGTTCTGTAAAGATGTCTTTGATATTTTGGATCTTCTAAATATAGGACCATATCATCTGCAAATAGTAATAATTTGATTTCTTCCTTTCCTATTATATTCCTTAAGATAGAGCCTCTTATTATTATTTTTTCTTTTTTTCATTTTTTGCTATTCATTCAAACCAAATGATTTTCCTAAAGTTATGAAATACAGAGGAGACCTCTTATTATTTTTGTTATTAATTAGAAACTAAACCACCTGGGAAGTGGATAGATCCTCCTATGCTATAGGCCCTTCTCTAACCAGGATAGGATTGTATGGTATATAAAATTTTATTTTCATTTAGTTCCCTAAGCCCATGTCCCATAGAATTCATCTTTCCTGAGGATTACTTTTATCAAATGGAAATTTATCTCAACTGTGATTGTTTGTAGTGACATTATTATAAGGTAGAAATTAATAGGAGCTTTTCTCCAACGCATTGGGTGAAGTCCAAAGCATTTCTTCATTTTCTTCTCACCCTCTCAATCCCCTGTGTCCTAGATTCTGCTGAAGCAAAGAATTAAGAAATGAACCTCCTCTTTACCACAACTGAGAGCTTTTTAAAAATAGATGTCTTGACTGAGATTGTAGCTCAGCGGTAGAGCGCTTGCTTAGCATGTGTTGCGAGGCACTGGGTTTCATCCTCAGCACCACATAAAAATAAATAAATGAAAAAAGGTATTGTGTCCATCTACAACTAAAAATATTAAAAAAAAAAAAAAAGATGTCTACCCTTCACCAACTGAATCAATTTCTGGAGACAGAGCCAGAGGATCTATATTTTTTTTAAAAGCTGCTCACACAATTCTAATTCAGCTATTACCAGACTAGCATTTAGAATCTTGTGTATAAGGACTTAAGACTTGAATGGAAGTCAGCCTGGCAATGCCATAAGGTATTAAATAAGAGCTTAGTATATATCACCAGATATTTAAATGAAGGGTGTTTTCACTGTTAGATTCACTTGATAGCATTCATATATTCAAAATGACCATCTGCTCCTTAAAAAATTAATACTTTATTTTTATTTTTTAATTGATAAATGATAATCATATGTGTTTGTGGGGTACAAAGTGATATTTTCCTCTTGGTATACATTGTGGCATGATCAAATCAAGTCAGCTAAGCTTTACTTCAGACAATTCCAGTTGTAAAATAGTTCCCATTTTACTGTGTTTTTTGTAGCTGTGTTATGTATTCACCTATAGTAACTTTAATATTTACCTTTCCATCCTATACTTGAAGGAATCTCAGCTGAAAAAGCTAGAGCAAGAGAACATTTTATAAAAGTCATAAAAGTAATAAGAGAGACATTGATGTAACCTCTGTCTATATGTGCATGGGTGTGTATGTTTTTTAATGTGGAAATCATTATTTTTTTTTAAATATAAGGAAATGAGTGGGAGAAGTCTATTCATTCAGTATTTTAATATAAACCAAAGCTTAACAAATGTTCTTCACTTTGAAAATCTTAGTACTTTGTTCTAACATTTGTGCCTGATTATTATCAAATTTTCTGGCATTTTAAATCTGGAAAGTGATTGTCTGTTTTTCCCCCTTAATTCTTAGTGTTTACGAACCCCAGTTGCAGCATCATGTGGCTCAAAAGAAGATTCCATATGTGGATTCCCAGGGGCAATTAATTAAGCCAGACAAACCAAATGGAATAAAGATGGAGAAATTTGTTTTTGACATCTTCCAGTTTGCAAAGTATGCTTTGAATAACACCAGTAAGATTAAATTTGTCTCGAAATGCTGCTTTTTAGTCTCTTAGGCAGGAAACTGTTCTCAGGAAACACTGGATAGCATGTATTTCAGGCATTTTGATTATGAGTATATCATCTAGATCGATTATCATTCCCTACAATAAACCACCACTCCAAGGAGTGTGGTTTGAGTACCTAGAGTGCAGTGTTCTTTTTATCAGTTGGATTGTTATCTGGCTCTCCTGCAAAGTTGTTAAAGTCATTTATCTTGCTTGGCTGAAAGACTAAAAAGGTTAAGATAAACAATTGACCCATTTGTGTTTGGGATCTGTTACTGACCTGTGAGCAAATGTTTTAGTGAACATGTTTTTGGATTATATACCTCTCTATAATAAAGATCACATCTGATGTTGAGATACTTATTTCAGAATTTGACAAATGTGAAAATGCAGAATGTGAATTAGCTGTATACAGTAAGTCTCTCCATATACATTTCTAAAGCATCTTTTTTATATATTTTTTTTCTTAGCTCCAGTGCTAATATGATCTTTGTGCATTAGGATTTCTGATCTTTCTGATCTAAGATGAAATGTTTTATTATAGTTGGGGTTAGAAATGAGTTTTCATTTTTGTACTGGAGAAGAAAATTACAATTTTCTTTGTTCAAGGGATGAGCATTATTTTTTTGTAATATACCTAAAATTATGTTAAGAAAACTTGTCATTGAATACTAAAGGCTTAGCTATATAGAGAGGAATGAGAAGCTCTGTATGCAATTTTATTTCACGAGAAAGAAGTCTTTGTATGATTTCACTCTAGGAAGTTTGTGGTGTATGAGGTATTACGGGAAGATGAGTTTTCTCCACTAAAGAATGCGGACAGCCAGAATGGGAAGGACAACCCTACTACTGCAAGGCATGCTTTGATGTCCCTTCACCATTGCTGGGTCCTTAATGCAGGTGGCCACTTTATAGATGAAAATGGCTCCCGCCTTCCAGCAATTCCCCGGTAAGTCAGTATCTTTTCTCTTCAGTGGGAATGTTTTCTTGGACTTCTTTTTGACTTCTCTCTTGATATATCCTGAAATCTTTTTATAAAAAAGTAAATTTAAAATCTTTTAAGATAGTAAATTATTGCTGTGTGGGAAGTTCGTGATAAGAAGTAACATCAAGTTTTGCCCATTACAGAGAAGGACAGCTTTACTTTCTCTTAAAGAGAAAGTTGTTTCTTTTTTTTTTTGTTTTGTTTTCTTTTTTTTCAAATAGCCCCACCATGTCAACGAAATCACTTCTATTAAATAATGGTCAGAAGATAATTTAAAATCCCATTAGCAACATATTATACACAGGGCAAGTTTCTCAGCCACAGAAGATGGGTTGTTGCTGCTCATTTATCTGTGGCCTCACAGCAAGTGTTATATGTGAGACCCATCTAAAGCCCTGCCACCCTCAGGAGATGTTGCCTCATGGCTCTTCTCCCGGCACTAAGAAAGGTGCCAGTTATGTTCTGATACTCAAACTTTAGAAATATTTTATATTTTCAGAAGCTTAAGAAAGAAGGTACTTGTAGTTATTCAAATTTGAGATAAAGCACTTTTAAGCTGAATCTTTTATTTTATGATAAAACCTTCATTGGCACCTATATTTCCCTTTTTAAGCTTTTTGGTGTTTTTGTACTTGGGTGAGAAGCATTCTGCCATTTAATTTATGTTCTTAAGGGAAAAAAGGCTGCATATACTAAAGCACTAGAATACTTCAATAAGTATTAAAACATTGGGCATTGGAACTTACTGTTTGATAACTGTTTTTAGAAAAAGGAACAGTGTTAGCTTCTATCTCCAAGTCCAAGGCCACTTACAGGCTCTGCCTTGTCAATCAGCTTGCTTTGTGACATGTCATATTGTTCTCATGCTTCATCTTTGACCATTGAATTTTTTTTTTAACCCCCTGAGGCCTCTCGTGCTAGATTCACGATTTACCATAAGTATATGCCATTTGGTCAAGTGTACTTTGCAACTCCACTTCATTGTTATTGTTTGATTTCTTTCCATTCCCATTAATCCTTATTTATTCCTACATAACAGTGCTACAAATGGAAAGTCAGAGACCATCACAGCTGATGTCAATTACAAGTAAATATACCAGCCTGCCTGCAGTGCATGGTGATGGGGCTGTGCTTCCCTCCATACTAACTGGCATTGTAGTTTAGTGCTCTGCCTTTTGGGGGTCTGGAGGGAGGATGATTGAAGCTTTGGTGGGGGTGCACTGCTTACTTGGTGGCAGGTATCTGTCTGGATGGCACTAACTCAGAATCTCAGTGCATGCTGGAAATGGGGAGCATGCTTTACTAAAGAATCTGACCATGGGTATTTGAGCCCATAGTAACAGTTTTACAGGTGTTAGGCAAAACCCAGAGCAGGTTACAGTCAGAGGGAACAAATTTGAATTCCAGCTTTTAGCATAAGCATAAGTTAGAAAGTATTCTGAAAATGTGTCTTACTGAATTAGATAATATGATGTCAGTATAAAGGTTGTAATTATTCATATATATTCGATGGCTCTTAATATGGAGAAAGCTATTCTGTTGATTTATTCGTACATAAACAGCTCTCTTTTTGTGTAATTGTGTTGTAATTTTGGTCAGTTAGTATCTTTTTTTGTCTTTAACAGATCATTTTTAGCTAGAAGTGCCATATGTCCTCTTATTTGGGTACTGTCAAAGTTTTTAAATGCCATTATCTTTTTAGTTAAAAAGACAGCATGATATTCTTGCTACACTTTCAAAGTTGTTAGGTTTAGTGTACACACACACACACACACACACACACACACACACACACACATACACACATATATCAATTGCCCATCAGTGGGATGGGCCCTCATTTTTTCCATTTGGTTAGTGTGACTTCAAGCCATCCAGAGAGTCTGGTGTATAACTCTTGTGATAGAATCTGGCACATATCTGGAGAGATGTGTGAAGTGTGTGCCTCCTCTTTTCTCTGCATTAGGCTGTTGTCCATCTGCTTTCATGGTTCATTTATTCATTCAGTCAGCAAGCATTGACAGACCTACTTACAGATGCTCTTAGTATCTTCGGTGCTGAAGTGTCTACACAAAAGAGAGCCTACTGAGAGTTCAGGATGCATATTCATAAAAATTAAGATGCACATTCATAAAAACTAAGGGGCATTATTATGTGATTATGTGCTAACAATGGTATGAACAGTACTTTAGGAGGCAGGGAGACTTAACAGGTGCTTAATAAATTTATTTTTTTTTAAATAAATGAATGGAAGCAATCACTATGAAATGCAGTGGTCTAGGAGAGGTGGGGACAAGAGCTAAATCTTGGAGGAACATTATAATTTTTATAGTCAAATGGATCATAGCTGAAAATGACTTGGAAGGATCCAAAGAAAATATGACTCTTCTGGTTCAAGTAGAAAGTAGTCAGATTAAGTAAATTGGAGTAAGATATAGAGTTCTGTTTGGAGAAAAATTGGCCTGTGGCTGACCTCAGAAAACCTCTAATTTTATTGACTCCACCATAGTTGAAGACTTCTTACTAGAAAGAGAACATAGTTTGAGGCTATACAGGACTGGATTTTTTTGTGTGTCCTGTCCTATTTCTAACATTCTTGAAATGACAAATAATGCCACAGTCTAGTGACTGTAAATGTATTGAAAATACTGTTTATTGATTTTTATGTTAGATGATTTGGAAGTTCAGAATTGCAAATAAGTATAAATATTACATTGTGACTGAGAATTATACAGATGGTGACTTTGGCCTTGCTTTTGCTTGAGTGTGTTCTGCCTTAGCACTTTAAAAAGGACTTTTGATAACAGAAGTATTTTAAAGTGTAATGGATAGGCTTCTCACTCTTGAGATAGCCTACATTCTCCCTTGAATGCATGTCTACCTTCCTAAATAAACTCTGTCCTATGCCTTAAAAATAAAATGTAATTAATAAATTAACTCAGCTAATCTAGGATATTTGGATTGTAAAAAAAAAAAAAGCAAGTATTGGGAAATAATTTAAATAATCTTTAGAATTGTACTGTCTAAATGGAATGTTGTGCAGTGAGGGAAGTTTTCTACATCTCTGCTCTCCAGTTTGTTTGTCATTAGTCACTCATGGCTGCTGAGCACTTAAAATATGATTATTATGACTGAGAAAGTGAATTTTAAATTTTCAATTTTTTAAAATTTTAATTATTTTAAACTTAAGTAGCCACATATGGCCATTGGGTACTGAATTGGACAGTCTGGCTCTAGAATATTAGTCAATATTAGTACCTGACTTGGAAGATTATGATGAGGTTTAAAAGGCAATGCAAAGGTTTGAAGGCACCTAGCAATGGGGGCCTGGCACATAGTATGTACTCAATTAATAGGCTCTTCTCTATCAACTTTATAAAACTTGGGATTAGTAAAAAATGAGATGTGTAGAAAGGAATAGTGTATAAATATTGATGAAATGCTTTAAAGAGTTAGCAGTAATTATTGTCTCTTTCCTTAAATAGTATCTTTCTGACCATGAGAATTTCATGTTTACTTAATACTCAGGGAATTTAATGATCATCAGGGTAGGATATATTTCATTTGTTCAACTACAATAATTGTGTTATCTGCAAGCTTTTCAGAGGGAAGTTATGGTCTTCATTTTAACTCTGGCAAGTAATATGGGAAGTAAAATTTTTAACACTTTTTTGGGATTTTTTTTTTTTCCTTAGCTTGAAGGATGCCAATGATGTACCAATCCAGTGTGAAATCTCTCCTCTTATCTCCTATGCTGGAGAAGTAAGTTTGCTTTCCTTTTTTCCCCTCCTGTTCTTTTAAAGAGTATTGTATATTTCCAAACAGCTTTAAGAGTGGACTTTAAATGTTCACAAAAAGCAGTAAGTATTTGAGGTGAGAATTATGTTAATTAGCCTGATTTGATCATTCTGCAATGTATATGTGCATTGAAACAGCATATTGTACCCCATAAATACATATAATTATTTGTCAGTTAAGAATAAACCTTAAAAACAAAGAAAAACAGGATTCTTGTATTATGTTTAAGTAGAGTTACCCTTTGAGAAAATGGAGCATTTTCTTGTCATCCTGTCCTGAGGACCTCTTTCTAGGAATGAGTTGTGAAGCTGCTTTGATTCTTAATTCTTAGAGAATTCCTGTTATGTCTTTGCATCTATCCCATAATTGAGTGACTTGTCAGTAACAGAAGTCTATAATGTTAATTTGTTTCACCTATCCATTAAAATCCTTAGGCTTTAAAATATATTATTGACCTTTTTTGATAAATCATTTAGCTCTTTTTAATGCAATGTACATTTTCTACTGTAACTTTTAACACCTGAAGAGTTGAAGGTCCCTGCTATTCAAATTATTAATATTTTTTTTTCTGGAGATCCTTTTTAGTATTGCTTAGTTGTAGCATCAGGAGATATCCATCTTACTAAGAAAGTTAACTTTACTGAGTGATGATGAAAATCATCTTATTAACTTTAGAAATTATATGATAATCATTTGTGTAGCATATTCAAGGTCCTGGGTTCAGTTTTAGAACTGCAAAAAAAGAAAAAAGAAATTATTATAATCAGAGTAACTTACTTTCTTTTGTTTGTTGTTTGTTTTATGCTTCCATATATAATCATTAAGTCTTGGGCTGGGGATGTGGCTCAAGTGGTAGCGCGCTCGCCTGGCATGCGTGCGGCCCGGGTTCGATCCTCAGCACCACATACAAACAAAGATGTTGTGTCCACCGAAAACTAAAAAATAAATATTAAAAAAAAATTTTAAATAAATATTTAAAAAAAAATCTCTCTCTCTCTCTTTCTCTCTCTTAAAAAAAAACAATAATCATTAAGTCTAGCTTTAAAGTACATGAAATAGATTTTTTACTTTAAAATTCTTTATCTCAGCTTGGTTTTTGGCATCACAACCACTAAGTCCAGCAGTGCTTGACAGGCATCCACCAATTTTCTAACTGTGTTTAATTTCAATCCTTTTAGGGAATAGAAAGTTATGTGGCAGATAAAGAGTTCCATGCACCTTTAATCATTGATGAGAACGGAGTCCATGAGCTGGTGAAAAATGGTATATGAACCATCTACCAATTTCTACCACAATAGGAAATAGCTTTTATTTTTGATAGATCAACTGTGAAACTGCAGGACCTCTCCTGGAAGACTGAAGTTTGAAGACTTTCACAGGATTTCATTTTGCTTGCTGAACTGTTGAAACTACTACAAACTTTTCAAGATCCAGATGACTGAATTTCAGATAGTGTTTTTATTATTCTCAACTCATTGAAGGTTTTATTTATATTTTTCAATTGTATGATTTTTCTTCCAGCCAAGGAAAATATTGACCATCCATAAAGTTTTCTATAGCTTAACTATAGTCAGGATGTTCAACATTACTTTACTTTGTTTTCGAAGTTGTACATAGTAATAATATGTCATGTACATGTCAGAAGGTTTTTATGATACTAAAAGTTTGTTTTATTTTATCAAGCATTAAACTTTTTAAAGGAAATAATTGGACAGCAAAATAAACTTATCTTCTTGTTTCTGGAGTGTTATTATTTGTACCTTAAAGAAATTATTTTTTCAGGAAAACATGAAACTGGGGAGAAACTTTGAGATAATGCATTAAAGCAAATTGATACTTCTCTGATATTGTGGGGTCATAGAGCTTTTTCAGTGAACATCTAACTTTGGATTTTTTTGTCTTCTATCACTTTATAATAGCTCTCAACCAGAGGTAATCCCCTCCATCCCAGGGGGGCACTTAGCTGTCTAGGGACATTTATGGGTGTCACAGCTGGGAGGATAGGATGATACTACTAGCATCTAATGAGTAGAGACCAGGAATGTTGCTGAACATCACATAATTGACAGGATATCTTCCAACAATACAAAGTTATCTGAGCCAATGTCAAGTGTCAAGTTTGGGAGACCCTGTTCTAAGTAATTTGTTTACTCTTATTTTGCCAAAATATTTTGTGGCACTTAAGAATTCAAAAGATAGTTTCTGGATTTTCTCAGGCAAATTAATAACTACTGTACTTGTTTTTCTCCAGCTAGAAAATTAGGGGAAAAAAAGAAGAAGAGAGACAAAGGTGATTTTTTTAAATATACGCCGGAGATCACTGGTCATTATTGGGGGTTCTGTGTGTCTAAAATGCAGTTTGCATAAAACTATTGAAGTTTATACATGTATTTTATATAACATTTGTGCATTGACCAAAAGCATAAAAATTAACATCTGGATACATGAGAGATTCTAAAAATTCTATCAAGATTAATAAATTTTATTTTCTACTAATTTTTTGCCAAATGGGATAGCATGTGTAGTCCTTAAGGATCATTTTTTTTTTTTTAAAGAGCATGTGATATTAGCTGGGTGTGGTGGTGCATAACTATAATTCTAGCAGCTTCAGAGGCTGAGGCAGAAAGATTGCAAGTTCAAGGCCAGCCTGTGCAACTAAACCAGATTCTGTCTCCAAATAAGATTTAAAATGGTGAGGGACTGAGGACGTTGCTCAGTAATAAAGCACCTCTGGGTTCCCCCTTACTGCCAAAAAAAAAAAAAAAAAGCATGATATTGAAATCTTTTTTAGTTGTTCTTGTACTAAGGCCTGAATAGTACATTTTGCATATTTGCTGTTTTATTTTAATAATAACCCAATTTGCAATTGTTATCCACTCTATTTTTCAAAAAGTTTTGTGGAATTTGAATTCTCATTAGAATGAGCTCCAAATGGATTTGTGAATACAGAACTTCAGAATTTGTAGCACCTGAATAGGATTCATCTCCTTTTTTCTGAACATTTACCTGCTGTTTCCTCCCCCACCCCTCTCTCTCTCCTCTCTCTTTAATAATGCTAGGAAAAGGGGGAAATGAAAGCATGGTATTATGCTAGTAGTTTTGTTAGAAAGGAGCAATGACTGGAAAACATTGAATAAGTTAATGGCAGAGTCTAAGAGCTTCCAAGCCATGAAATTGTAAGGAAGTAACATTATATATATCTCTTTAAGAGTAGTTGTTAAATAATTTTTCTAATTCAGGAAATGCAGAATTGGTTAACATGTTTATAAAATATGAATTAGAATCATTTGGCAATAATGTAGAATTTATGTGAGAAGTAATAGTTATTTTGAGGCTGGTCAGATCATACCTATGATGTTAATTTTACTGATAGTACAAATGAATATCTAAACCAATGGTGAATTCAGTCACATGTATGAACAAAATACACTATTTTTCAATCCCTACTCTTGTTCCAGAAGTTTTGGAGGGGTTAATGTATGTGATTTTATGTCTAGCCCTAGTGTACTATTTTAACATTTGCTCTTGAGGATTCATCAGTATACAGTCAGATCTCAGTCATCTATGCAAAAAGAAGCAAGGAAAAGTTATGCATGATTTAAGTGTCTAAAATACGAATCATTCTGTTGGCTTAGAAAAAAATTTTTTTCTACTGTCTGAGACTGATGTTTTACAATCTGTGCCTCTCTTTTGCCTGGTTTAGAAAGAATATAATGAAAAGTGATGAATAAATGAGGCAGCCAGTAAGGTCTGAGTACCTCCCATGTGTCCAGCACCATAAGGGAATAAAAAAGTAAACTTCATAGTCAACTCCTTACTAAATGTGCATTCTAGCTAAAGAGAAAATTAACACAATGGGAAGTTATGGAAAGAAAATTTAGTACTAAGATGTAAGGACTTAAAATCAATGACTTATACAAAAGTGGATGTTACAAACTAGAGTTTGTAGCAGAACTCCCTTAAGAACTCTACTGTAGAGACAGGCAATGGTGGCACATCCCTGTAATGACTTGGGAGGCTGAGGTAGAAAGATTGAAAATTCAACCCTTTCTCAAAAAGTTGAAAGTGCTGGGGATGTAGCTCAGTGGTAGAGCACCTCTGAGTTTAATCCTCAGTACTGACAAAAAAAAAAAAAAGCAATAGGAAATAGATTCATAGGTGGATTTATTATGAGGAATTGTTTCATGTGGTTAGGGAGGCTACCATGATTTTCTTTCCACAAGTTGAAGACCCAGGACTCAGTGGTGTAGTTCTAATCCAAAACCAAAGCCAGGAGAGCCAGGGGAAACAGTGATATTAAGTCCCAGTCTAAGTGTGAACCAGGAATATCTATGTTCCAAGGCAGGATAAGTTGACTTCTCTTGAAAAGAGAAACATGGGCTTCATTATGCTGTTTTCCATTTTAAAACAACATAATGACAAACTAAAAAAGGTAAATTATAGTTGCAAAAAAAAAAAGCACTTTACAAAATCGACATCCCTTGCTAAGAAAAATCCTCACTAGGGATAAAAGAGATAAATGTGATAAACAAAGGTCATGTATTCAGAACCTACCTTCTTTTTCTTTTTTTTTTTTTGGTGGAGCTATACATCCCCAACACTTTTTTTTTTTTTTTTTTTTTTTAAGACAGGACTTTGTTGAGTTTTCCAGGCTGATCTTAAACTTGTGATCCTCCTGCCTAAGCCTCCTAGTTGCTGAGATTACAGGTATGTACCATTGCACCTGATACAAAACCTACACTTAATATTATTAGAAGTAATAATTTTAGGAAAGTTGTAGGTTATAAGATCAAAATAATAAAATCAACTGTATTTATCTTACCAACAAAGAACAAGGCATTGGAATTTTTATAGTGTTAAACATGAAGTACTTACGGATAAATCTGACCAATGTGTGATAAACCTATTTCCTGAAAACTACAGAATATTGCTGAGTGAAATTAAAGAAATAAATTCAGTGTTGTTAAAATGTCAGTTTTCCCCAAATTCGTCTATGTATTCTACTTAATTTCAGTCAATATCAGACTTTATCACAAACATTAATAAGAAGATTCTAAACTGCATATAGAAATATAAAGAACATTTGAAAAAAAAAAGCTGAGGAATTTATAATATCTGACTTTGAGACTTTTAAAATTACAGTAATTCAGACAGGGTGATAATGATGACAAGGTAACCAAATATATAATCAGGACAGAAGAGAGTCCAGAAACGGACCCACACATACATTATCAATTGATTGTCAGAAAAGGAATGGAGGCATTTCAGTGGAAGGAAAAACATTCTTTTCAACAAATGATGGTGCAAAAATTAGATATCCATTAAAACAAAGAAAGAAAACTTTTTTTTACATACCTTGCACCATATATAAAAATTAATTTGAATTGTATCATAGACCAAAATGTAAAAGATAAAATGGAGGGGATAATTATGTTCAGAATACATTTATTCTTAATATTAGCTTTTGAATATTGTGATTATGTGTTAAATTAGATATTAAAGTTTTTATTATTGTCATTAAAAAAACTATAAAACTTCTAGAAGAAAAAGAAAGTCTCAGTGACCTGTGGTTAAACTAAGCTTTTTTAGCTATATCACCCAAAGCACTATTCATAAAAGAAAAAAAAAAAGACAAATAGAACTTTATCCAAATTTAGACACTGTGGCTTGCCAGACACTTAATGGAAAAACAAGTCATAGACAGTTAGAAATTATTTACTAATCACATATCTGATAAAGGACTTGCATCCACAATGCATAAATAACCCTTGAAACCCAATAATAAGAAAAACAATTTTAAACACGGACAAATGATTTAAACAGGGACTTCAACAAATAAATAAATAAATAAATAAATAAACTGATAGCAAATGAGCACACACAAAGATACCAAACATCTTTAGGGAAACAAATTAAAGCCATGATGTTGAGATGACATATCTATTAGAATGTGTAGAATTTAAAAGATTGACCAAACCAAACATTTTGGCAAGGTTATGGAACTCTCAAAGTTTACTGATGCCAATACAAAAACAATACATCTCTACTTTGGAAGGCAGTTTGGCAGTTTATTAAAAAGTTAAACATAAATATGTCATATCACCTAGCAGTAATATTGGGAGAAAGGAGCCAGACCCCAAAGAGTACACATTATATTATTCCAAATATATAATGATCAAGAACTGGCAAAACAAATCCATAGTGGAGGAGGTCAAAATAGTAAAGTCCTGTAAAAGAAATAGCAACTGGTTGAGGAACACAAAGGAGCCTCCGGAATACTGTAAATATTCCAATTTTTGAACCAGAGTGGCTAGAGATATTTGCAAAAACTCATCAAACTGAACACTTAAGATTTGTTTATTTTACTCTTTGAAGTTATACTTCAATGGAGAAGGAAAAAAATCTTACTCCCCATGCATTTTTAAGTTTTAAAATTCATTATAAAATAATTCATCAGACAGAGGGAATTTAAATAAATAATCTGAGATTTCATAACTAGCAAAATGGCAGATTGAGGATAAAAGACCAAGTCTATTTGTCTCTGAAATCCCTACTTCCTGCCACACCCTTGCCTAAAAGCTCAACTAGAGCTTTTGAAAAAGTAAAGGAATGGAATAGTTGTGCTTTACAAATTTTAAGCTATTAGAGTTGTTAACCTTGCTTGGATCCCAGCTGGCTGGATTCAACTGCCTGGCTGCATTGAGTTATACAAAAGTGGTTGTTACACTTTTTTAAAAAAAAGGAAAAAAAGAATTTCATGCAGTTTGGTCAAGCTGGGGAAAGGCTTCTTCTCACCAGCTCCACAGAAACAGTTACAATTTATAGAAACAAAAGCCAGAAGATATACATATGTAGATTTAGTTGGCCTTTATTAAACAGGACTGGGGCTGGGGTTGATCTCCTGTCTCTATTCTCTGCTTTCTGGCTTCTCTGGTGCCTGTCAGGGTAGGGGTATGTAGTCTTTCAGCTTCATTTCTCAGCAGGCGGAAACCATTCTCAATTTCAGATGGGAGGGGGAAGCAAATTCAATCTATTTCAGAGTTGAGGAGAAATGGTAAAACATTTAATAAGGAAGAGAGAGCAATTGTTTAGGTGAACTTCATAATCAGAAGTTCCAGGGAAATTCAGGTTTGTAAGAGGCACTTTAGCCTGAAAGTCTTTTTGGAGAAAGGGCACTAGAACAGAGATGATGGTCAGGGCCAGATGGCTGCAGCCAGGGCCGCATTCAAGTCAGTGTGAAATAAGGGGAATCACATGACAAGGTTATGCCATGCCAGCCCAAAGCCAATTTCAGTTTTCCCGGATGTGAGAAACACTCTCACCTGCCTAAACCCAAAGAATGGCCTGGGAAGACACTGACCAAGTGAGACTTTAACGATGGTCTCGCAAGATGGAGTGTCTGGTGGCCAGGCACACCCAGAGCAGTGACAAGAAAATCAGTATTTTATCCCTTAGTGTGCAAGATCCTCCCCCGGTTTCTTATTGGCTGAGTACTATGGGGTGCATAATCTTTCTGGACATTGTGTAGGTTTTACTGTCTTCTATTGGGTTGTTTAAAGAAAACGTACCTTTAATTGTTTCTACCTCCCTTTGTTCTCATGTGGTGGGAAAGTCTTCCTTGGGTGAGCGCATTTTGGTATGTGTACAATTATTACTTGTTTACCTAAGTTACTATTTCTGAACAGAGAGATTTCTCTCTTTGCTGGTCAAGGCAACCCCTTCCCTCACCTTCTGTTTGTCAAGGGGCTGGCTATTCAGGTGCAAGGACTATGTAAGAGTTAACTGCTGGTAACCACTCTGCTCTATTTCCCCTCTCACTGTTTATCTTATATCCCCAGTGATTTTACATTTAAGGCTAAATACTGTATTCTGAAAATGGACCACTGAACTTCTTATTTCTCACACTGAGTTTAGGCTACATTTCTTCATTATTTGTAGGAAAGTGTGTGCATGTTTGTTTGCAGGGAACAGCAAAGAGTAGTTCTGGGACTAACAACATTTGAGAGTAGAACTGTGCTATATTTAGGCAAGTTTAATTATTTCAGTGGAAAATTTTTTCTCATACTCTTTCCCTTCCCTTTATTATGTTCTCAGCACATGTCCATCTATGTTCATAGAAGACGTACTGAAAGGCAGTGTTTTTGTGAAATGAATTCACAGTAAGCCTAGAGAAGCCAGAATTAGACGGGCAGTCATTATAGATAGGTAAGTCAAGTCCGGTAGGATCAAGGAGGCCAATTTTGAGTGAGTCTGGCAAGTCAGAGACTGTCCCCTGAGGGATTGAAATGTTAATTCCTTCAGAGCCCTTCCTCCACCCTTATCTAGAACCTCCCCAAGCTCCAACCTGTTGCTAGGGTAACTTGTCCCAGGAATTGCCCCTCCCTTCAGGGAGCTATAAAGTTGTTAATTAATGTGTCCTGGGCTGTACCATCCTGCCCTTCCCCCTTTAGCCCACCTGTCTCCCACCTTTTGGCCATCCCACCAAGCATTTCCTAGACCTAATCAAATGCCTAGTCACATATGCAGAGAGGAGAAAGATAAGGGGAAGAGGGCAGGAGAACAAAGGAAGCCTAGGACCTATAAAAAGGGCAGAACACCTTGCTTCTGGGGATATCAGGATATCAGCTATGGTCCCCTTCTCCCTCCCAGGAGAAGTCTATGTTACCCCCTTTTTAAGTAAACCCTCCTTTATATGCTTGCCTCGTCATGCTTCAAACTTCAACATGTGAGCAAGCAGGATATCCGGTGGTATCACTAGTACCAGTCAAGGTCAGGAAAAGGCCTGAAAATGCTAAATTCAATCTCATTTATTGAGCTATTGGGAAATGGAATGTAAAGGTAAAATTTCCAAGCTGATTCTAAGCCGCAGAGCCTGAGTTAAAGTGTAAAAGACCAGGCATCCTAAAGTTTCCAAAGTGCAGAGATTGAGTTAAAAAGTAAAAGACTAGGTATTGTTAGTCTCTCTGCTACCCCCAAAACCTGTAATCCCTGTAGCTGTTAGGACAATACTGGAACTGCCCAGTAAATATTTCCACTGACTTTCTGGTTGTTTAATAGCTAAGGGTTCCAAGTTGCTTGGCACGTAGGCATTGCAGGACCTAAACCAATCAGTTTGAATGTGTACCCCACCTAGGAGCACCAATCACTCCTGCCTGATTGTTCCCGCCAATGTATGCACTAATCCTGACTCAGGGTTGTTGTTCAATTTTCCCGCGCCTCATGATGATTTGTTCTGATGTATGCAAAGCCCCCCACCCTCTCCAAAAAGTGTACTTAAGCTCCGCTTGAACTCTGCTCTGGGCTCTGGGCTGCTCTCCCTTCTTGAGTGAGCACAGAGTCCCAGCGCGCTGGAATGGATCCCCAATAAATATCCCCTTTTGCCAATTGCATGGAGTCAGTCTCTTGGGTGGTCTCTCCCTCCGACGTTTCGCCAGACCTTTACAGGAATACAAATCTTGATAACTTGCTTCGGTTTGATAAGAAGAAAGCAATTGCAACCTACAGTTTGCCTTGGGTTGCAGGTGGAAGTTGAGAACTAGCCCTGCAGGAAAAAAAAACAAAAAAAACTTGAAAGACTATCTTCTTTGCTTATTGGACTATTTGCAATCAGAGACAAGAATGTTCAAATGGAACCAATTAAATGCCCATAGTACTTCTTTTGATTAACATTTATTAGTTATTAGTCATTTTTGCTCCATCCTTTTAAACACATTCCATATTCTTTTGGTCTTTCAACAATGACGCTTCAAAGGACTTTTTTTTTCTGGAACTATCTGGAATCCTCTAGAAGGTAGCAGTGTCTCTTGGCTCTGTTGCTTGTCCTACCTTATCTGCCATGCTGTCATGGGGACTAATGTAAGCAAAACTTTATGTTAGTAAGATCTTAAGTGATGGAGCAGAATGTACTTGATTAAGCAGGTTTTCATGGCTTGATTTTTCACTTATTTTCTGAGTGTTTTATGACTTGATTTTCACTATTTCCTGTGAATCAGCTCCCGCCCCACCCCCCACCCCCCCAGAATTGTCCTGGCTGGCCATGGTTATTGGAGTTCTTTGTGTCCTTCCCAGTAGGGTTATTTCTGAGCAGTAGAGGGCAATATATTCAAATGCTCAGGAATTACTTCTTAGCCTTGGGAGAACCTGGGAACCCAGAGACTCTAGAATGTGTAGATATGAATGTCAGCATGAATGTTCTGGAAGTCCACTGCCCACCTCTAATCAAAATTTTGGCAGGGGGTGTGGGGGGTACTACCATAGCTTTATTATGCGTGAATTCGGGACCCCCAAAAGACCACCAGAGACCAAGATCGATGTAAGCAGCAAAGAAGTGTGTATTGCGAGCTAGCTCGGTCCTCTGCGCACACAGCAGCTGGTAATGCTGAGAGGCCCTGAGCCCAGGGTTTGCAGCAGTTTTATACACTCTTTGGGGAAGGCAGGGAACTTCACATACATCATAGTGTTACCACTGTTGACCAGTGACGGGTCCATGCTTCCCCAATGTTGAAGTATAACACCAGAGAAGCATGCCGAGGCAAGGTCAGAGTGGAAAGTAGAAGTTTATTAAAGGACAGCAGAAAAGACTTCTCCCGGAGCAAGAAGGGGACCCAAGAGGTGGAATCCATGGAAGTGCGGTTGTCTCCCCATTTTATAGTTAAGGCCTTCATCTGGTTTCCCGCATTCCTGTCACATTCTTGTCCTTTGTTCTGTCAAGGGTGGGGCACAGGTGGGCCAAAGGAGTAATCTGGGCAGGAAGGACTTTTGGGTCAGCATCTTCAAGTTTGCTGGGAGCTGTTTCATTAACACTTCTTTGGGATGGGCTCTGGGCCTTGGGGACATTAACATTTCATGAGTTGTCCTGCTTTTCCCGGAATTCATTCTCAACATGGCCTCCATTTTGGATCTTACTCATATTAGACCCGATTTTCCTAACTACACTGATTACCTATCTTTAAATCTGGCTTCAATAGCATCTCTTAGCAAATCATCACACAGCGCGGGAAAATCATAAAACAACTCTAAAACATGATTAGCACATTCACTGGCGGGAACAAGTTGGGTGGGGTGATTGGTTATTACAAGAGGGGGATTCATTTGAACTGATTGGTTTAAGCCAAGAGGGGTGTTCCTGCTGAACTACATGTTTCCAAATAGGTTATCAACCACCATAAACTACTGAGAGGGTCATCTGGCATCCCAGGTATCTCCCTGTCTCATGCTGATTGGTGGCTGCTAGGGGATTGTTATGGGTCCCCACCTAGCCTGACCGAGTCAGGGACATCTGGCTAGCAGATCTCTCCTGTTGTTTGTAGATAAACAACTCAGCAGAGACAAAGGACAAAGGTCATGCTCTTCCTTGGACAGGCTTTGCTCTGAGGTAGAGGCTGGTTTTTCAGCTTCACCCACACAAATGTGTCTCTGTTGTTATTGCTCCCTTATGCAAGAGATCTGAGTGCCTAGTCTGAGGACTTTCTTTTCCGACAGACAATTCTGGGCCAAAATGCAGTGATTCCCTCCAGGTTATACTCTAGTTAATGACAAAGTTCAGACTAGGTTCTAGGCCTGAGCTGGAGTTAAGAATTTTTGAGTCATCATTTCACTGGGAGTAATTAAAACTCTAGGCGTGGATAAAATGGTAGTGAATATGGAGAAAGATGAGAATGGGTAGAGCTCAGGGCTGGGAGAAATAGCACCAATAGCATGAATTATGGAAATTGGGTAAATTACTTTTTAAATATATCCTTTCAAGGTTTGACTCTATAAAAAAAACAACAACAACCCAAAAAAACCTTTCCTAAAAAGGTTATGGGGAGGGGGTATAACTCAGTAGTAGAACATTTGTTTAACAGATGCACAAGGCCCTGGGTTTAATCCCTAGCATTACAAAAAGAAAGGGTGTGATTCATTCATTTATACTGAAATGCTACTAAACATTTACTTTAACATGTTAACTCTCTTGTTCAAAACTTAATGGATAATAAAAGGCTTATAATAATAATAAAAAAAATACTACTCTTCTGTCCCATCCTAGCTCAAACTTCTTCAAGTCCTGTTCCCCAGAAGTAAACCCTTTTTCTTTTGGTGTTGTTATGGTTTGATCTTAAAGGTCCCCCAAAGACCATGTTTTGAAGTCTTTATCACCAGCTTGTGGTTCTGTCACAGAAAAGCAGGGAGCTGAAACTCTAAACCTTCGTTCTTGTGTTCCAATGAAAGAAAATTTAAAATCAGACACCAAAAGCCATGCAAGAGAACTTTATAACAAGTGAAAGTGAGGTAAAATTAAAATAAAAGCGAAGGAAGGCTGAAGCAGAGAGCACTTGAGAGAGAGAGAGAGTTGGCCATCTCCAAGAAGAGAGTGACAAAGGAGACAATGCTGTCCCCAAATTTATTACTGTTTGATGTTTACCTGGAGAACTGAGGTAACCCCTTCAGCAACCTTCACCAACCAGCTGTTGAACTCCTCCTTCACGTGGGGCAGTGGAGTTTTTGACCTTAATTGGCTTTCTCTGCAACAGTCGTGGTGGCCATCATATGTAGGGGGGCTTCGTCTACAAGTCAATCCCATGTTAATGTGGTCATTGGAGTTAGTGGCCAGTCAGACGTTATCTTTGTGCACCTGTGCTGCTAAGGCAGTCTTCCAGACAAATGGAGGCACCTAGAGCCATGATTCCTAACTTCACAACCACCTTGTTGGGCCCTGTCAAGAGTTCATCCCGTGAATCCTTTTCTTTTGACATATTTTCCCATTATCTTGTTTGCTTCTGTTTATTTTCTACAAATTAACTACCACTCTTTGCTTTCTCAGGCACTTTGAAATTAGTTAAGAGAATCTGAAGTAATTAAAGAACACTTGTGACCTTGCCTCGCATTTCTCTGCTCATGGCCAACTATTACCTAACAGTTCTGGCTGGAGATGGGGGAAACTTTAGGCTATGGGGCCTAGCAGAAGGAAGGTGTATCACTTGAGCAGGGTGTTGGAACCCTGACCCATTTCTCTCTCTTTTTGCTTACCAGCTCCCACGAGGCAAGCAGCTTTGCTTTATCATGTGCCCCTGAGTCTAAGCCAACATAAACCATTCCTCCTCATCAGTTGTTTGCCTCAGGTGTTAAGGTAGGGGGTTTAGCTCTTGTATCCTCTCTTACTTCTAATCTTCTTTCTTTCTTCCCAAAATGGATGTGGCAAAATATTTGGTTAAAACAATCTTAGCATTTATAATACCATAATTATAATAGATACGTCCCGAAATCAATCCAGAGAATATACAATGCTTATGCCTTCTTTTATGTATAACTTTTCATTTAACCTAGAAATAATGATACCCTCATTCTTCCTAATTAATTATCTTTCTATTTAACTATTGCTATTTTATTCAAATGTTTCATGAGATGTGAAAGTGAGAAACAATGACACTTTAAAAATGTTTGAAGATATCAGACACCCACTTTAGTCAACATTTTGTTGCTGTGACCAAAATACCTGACTGGAACAACTTAGAAGAGGAAAGATTTATTTGGGGCTCATTGTTTCAGAGATCTCAAACTATACACAGCTGACTCTATTGCTCTGAGCCTAAGATGAGGCAGCACATCTTGGTTAAGGTGCATGGAGAAGGAAAGCTCTTACTTCATTGTAGTTAGGAAGCAGAGAGGGACAAGAGGCAAGAGACACAGGGAAAATATACCCTTTCAGGGCATGCTTTCAGTGACCCACTTCCTCCAGCCACACACACCTGCCCACAGTTACCACCCAGTCAGTCCATTCAATAAGGACAGACTGATTAGGTTACAGCTCTTACAATACGATCATTTCACTTCCAAACATTCCTGCATTGATGTAGGAGATCTGGCTGGGAGAAGGGTTGGGGGAACTTCATATCCAAACCATAACACATCCCTTCCATTTTTTCCTGTCCTCAGACCCGAATGGGTATTCTCTAAGCCTGCTATATGGTGTTTATCTATCCTCCCCTTTGCTCCTTATCTCTGTGGCTTCCTTGATTCCATTGTCTTCTTCATTGGCTAACTCTTGTAATGATGAGGAACATACCGTATGTAGTAACTTTCCAAGAAAGGATGCATGACAGGTAAATTATTTGAATTCCGGTATTCTTAAAAATATTTTACTGTCAGACTTGTTAGTTTGGGCGTGCAGATTTTCAGATTGAAAAAAAATATTTTCCTTCAGGTTTATTATCTTTTAGCTTCAAGATTACTTTTGAGAAATTCGATATATACCAGTTACCCCATGGATCTCCCTATGTTGCTTTTCCTCAAGCTTTGAAAATCTTTTATCTGAATTTCTAATTTCATGATAAAATTAATTGATGTGAGCCACTTTTCAGTAATTTTACTGGGTTCGTTCTTGAGAATGCTTTTAAAATTGGGGAAATCTTATGTATTATTTCTTTGATAATTTTCTCCTGTTTATTTTCCTTGCTCACCCTTTTCTGGAATTCCTATGAGATGTCAGACCTGCAGAATTAACCATCCAAATTTCCCACATTTTCCAATCTATTTTTCTCTTCTTTTTCTTCTGTTTTCTGAGGAATTTTCTTTTATTTAGTCTCAAACACCCTTTTCCCCCCTTAACTACTACTACTACTACTACTACCCTCCTCCTCCTCCTCCTCCTCCTCCTTCTTTTGTGGTATCAGGGATTGAACTCAGGGCATTCAACCACTGAGCCACATCCCCAGCCCTATTTTGTATTTTATTTAGAGACAGGGTCTCACTGAATTGCTTAGCCCCTCACTTTTGCTGAGACTGGCTCTGAAATCATGATCCTCCTGTCTCAGCCTCCTGAACCATCCCCCTAGCTCTTTTTATCTTGTTTATAATATTAATTTAATTTCTAGTAGGTATCCTTAATTAAATATAGCTCTTATTTTATACCACCCTATTTCTGTGTTATGAACACAGTGTCATCCCTCACCTTTCTTCAATAACAAATTTTTTCTTAAAAGTTTTGCCTGTCTTCTGCTTTATGCATAATTTGTTTTCTCCAGTTTTTTTTTCATTTCTTATATTAGTCTATTTATGTTAGGTGTTTCCCTCTGATATTTATTTATATATAATAATAACATTATTTAATAATAAATATATATTGATTACTTATACTTCTTTAAAGAGAAGTGGGAAATTATGTTCACAGTGAGGCTATGTCTTTATGAGCTTAACTACAAGATCTTGAAGAGTTTGAGCTGGCAATTTACTTGAATCGGGATGTACATCCTCACCAAACAGTGTTTTCAAATCTGTGCCTTCTTTATTTTCTGCCAGATGCTCCTGAGGCCAGAGTCTGTTTAAATTTCCCTGAGAATAAACCTTGTTTCTCCCTTGGCAGAGCAGGTAGAATCTGGAGATCTTGGGTTATGAAAGAGAGTTTAAGTTTTCTGTTTGGCCCAAACAGATTTTCCAAACCATTCTTCCTTTTCAACCCCGTGTCTCATCCCTGCCTTCTCGGAGGGGTGGAGCTTATCAGTCGTAAATATCACCAGTATACTATGTCCAACTTCACCTCAATGAGGTCCTGTGTAGGCTCTTAAGTTTTTAAAATATATTATTGAGATATCACTTATAATTAATACATATATGTATATTTATACCTATATTCTATGTGGTATAAAAATATTTTGATGTAAATATACTTTGCAAAATAACCATCACAATCAAGTTAGTTAATAAGAGCTTTGGGGGATACCTCATTTCAAAACCCTAACAACACACAAATAAAAACCCAAACAAAAAGATAAGCCATGCCAATGGGACACAGAGTCAATTTGCAAAAGCTCATCATATGGAATAATTTGAGTAGCAAAATAAGGCAGCATTGTGCCAAGGTCAATGCTTGGCACAAGATTCAGGAGGCACCCACACTTTGTAGATTCAAACAGCAATTCTTTATTCCCGCTCTCACACCGCCTCCACACAGGTCCAGGGGCAATCGCGTTCTGCCATCTCCCGCACAAACCACCTACTCCACGAGGCTATCTCCAAATCCCATTTTAATCTCATGAGAACTCAACGGGAACAAGCAGCAGGAACACCCTAATCCCAGCAATAATCTTCAACTTCCAACTTCCCTAAAACCCATTATCTTAAACTGGCAACGCCTTAAACTCAAGGAGCCGGTTACTTCCTCAAACCTGATCAGCTCTAAACCCGGATCTGCCTTGGTCCTTGAGCAAGGTCACCTTATTAAAGCATGCATGCAATGTCCCATCGAATGTCCTCTAAGCAGCATGGGGTACGCTTGGCAAGGAAATTTCGATGCGTCATTCCTACTTGGTAATGGCCCTCAGCAGCATTGGATTATAATATAAAGTCTGAAGTAACTATACATGAGTTCATACTGACATAAATAGAAAAATCTGTCTTAAAAAGATGTCTAAGTACAATATGTAGCATATATAGATGTTATTTTCTAGAAGGTAAATTTAATTACCATTGAGGGTGAGCTAAGATTTAGTGATTCGATTCCAAAGATTAAAGAAGGGGAAACTAGCTACTTTACAGTACAGAAAACTTGCAAACACTACCTTAAGCAAGTAATGTCACTTAACATCACCAGAGATGTCATGTGGATATCATCTATCTGCAAAAAGAAGAACAACTTCATTTCTGTGACATTCTTTAAAAAAACCTATAACTTCAGTATAATCATGAGGAAAAAAACAAACTCAGAAATTGTACAGGATAGTTATTAAAAAAATGAGGAGAGACTAAGAAATTATCATATACCAGAGGAGACTGGAGTTTGTGACAACAAAATGTACAGTTGTATCCTAAATTAAATGCTGTGATAGAATGAAAGCATTAATAGAAAAACTGGCGAAGTCCAAAATAAGTCCAAAATAAGTCTGAAAATCATTTAATGATAATGCCCTAAAGTCATATTTTTGATGGGGAAAAGTGAACAAGGGACATACAGGAAGACACTGCACTATCTTTGCAATAAACTAAAAATTATTCCCAAACAAGTTTTATCAAAAGAAAAATGTTTTAAAAGTACAGTAGAAAGAAAGTTACTTCTGTAATTTATATAAAAGCAGTTTGTATATCTTTTATGTCTCACTCTCTTTACTGCTTTATTTTGAAGGGTGGTTCTAGGGAATTAAACTAGATGCTTTACCACTGAGCTACACTACCAGCCTTTTTTAATTTTAATTTTTAATTTTAGGACAGGATCTTGCTAAGTTGGTTAGGGCCTCACTAAGTCGCTGAGTCTGGCTTAAACTTGCAATTCTTAGCTTCCTGAGTTGCTGGGACTTCAGGTGTAGACCATGGCACCCAGATCCCCTGCTTTTGAATATATAGTATATAATATATATATATTACATATAATACATAAAGCAAATAATTTTTCTGTTGGTTTGAAATGTAAACATGAGTATATCTTAATCTTTCTATGTCCCTTAGGTATTAATGACCAAGTTAATTTGGGCCAGTATATTTGGGCCAACAAGTGAATCTGCAAAAGGTATAGTCATCTCTCCATTAATGCTTATGGAGCACTCATTCTGTGCCAGGTTATGTGCTAGCTGATGACAATAAAATGGAAAAGAAAATAAACTTGGTCTTTATCTTCAATAACCTTTAATTTTGCACAAAATAAATGGATACATTTTCTTAGAATTTAGCAAGCCAAGCACTCCTTCCTATCTTCCCGCTTCATGAAACACCTAAAGTTTTTCTGTCAGTTTATCCTATGGAGGCAACTTCCTAAATCAGCTGTACATAAAGCCAGGTCCAAGTTACATGGGGTTGAGTAAAAGCCCACCTGTGTAGCCACTTGAGAGATACTAAGGTCATCTATAACCATAGTCTTTTGTCTCAACCCAACAGATGAAAAGCATTCAAACTTATCAAGAGAAATTCAGAAATGCAAAGAAATAGAAAGTGTATTTGAGTCATCTTTTCTTGAATGCAGCTGCTATTACTATTTTTTTGTGTATTTTCTTTTTGAGCATATTTTTCTATATTAAAAGTCTTTAAGTAGCACCATAGCATAAACATTTCTTAATAGAGTTACGTAATATTTGTAAATCTAATTTTTATTGGCTGATAATATTTCTTCAGGTGGGATTGTTCATCTTTCACTTGGTGTTGGATGCTAATATTTTTTCTTCCAGCTTTTGTTGCTACTGTTGTAAATATTTTTAATAAGAGATTTTCCATATTTATGATTATTTCCTGAGTGTGGATTCCCAGAAGGAGAATTATTTGATTAAAGGTATAAATATTCTTAAAGTTCTGATTATATGTTTTTATATTGTTCTCCTAGAGGATTTTGCTAATGTATGCTTTTACCAGTATTGGTTTTCAATTACTGAGGTAACAAATGACCACAAACTTAATGGTTTAAACTCCATAAATTAAAATCTTATATTTCTGCAGGTCAAAAGTTTATTTCGGGTCTCACTGGGCTAAAATTAGGTTATTGTCAACAGTGGTTATTTTCTGTAATAGATAGAAGCCACTTTCTCGATCATTCAGATGTAGAGTTGAGTTCTATCGGATGGTAGGACTGAGGTCCCTGTTCCCTTGCTGACTGTCCCCTGGGGACACCTTAACTCCCAAAGGCCTCTCTCTGGTCCTTACATAGGGCTCCTTCTTTTCAGAACCACCAATAGGGTGCTGAATCTTTCTTATGCTATTGTAAGGGTTTGGCGAAACGTCGGAGGGAGAGACCACCCAAGAGACTGACTCCATGCAATTGGCAAAGGGGATATTTATTGGGGATCCATTCCAGCGCGCTGGGACTCTGTGCTCACTCAAGGAGGGAAAGCAGCCCAGAGCCCAGAGCAAAGGTCAAGCAGAGCTTAAGTACACTTTTTGGAGAGGGCGGTGGGCTTTGCATACATCAGAACAAATCATCATGAGGCGCGGGAAAATTGAACAACAACTGTGAGACGTGATTGGCACATTCATTGGCGGGAACAGGTGTGTGTGGGGGTGATTGGTCATTCCTAAGCGGGTTACACATTCAAACTGATTGGTTCGGGCCCTGTGACGAACTGCACAGGGCCCTAGGCTAAATGGCCAGTAGGGCATTGTTTTACTATCTCAGGAATCTGGGTGTAACAGAGGAACTTAATAATACCTGATCTTTTACATTCAAAGCTTTCCAGCTTAGAAACTTTACCCTTTCACTATCATCTTCAGACTTATTCTTCTGCCATCAGTCATCTCAACTCGCTGACCCAGCCAAGAAAGATTGTACTCCACTCATGTGATCAGAGGGGACCTACACAATAAATAACCTCAAATAACCTCCCCATACCAAGGTACTTACCCTTAATCATATTTGCAACTTAAATTATTATTTCACCAAACCTTACCCTCACCGGCCATTATAAACATGTCTGTGATAATTTGATAGATTTAAAAACATCTCATTATTTAAATATGCATTTTTATTTCTTTATATGAAGGAACTTTTTAATATTTTATAGTTAGTTTTATTTTATTTTTTTGTGGTGTGTGCTCTTGCTCATCTCTTTCTTGTTGGCAAGAGAAACGTGTCTTTTGTATCATGTTTTACCAATTCCTTCTACTCCTTGAATTTAGCATGTTTTTCTTTTTGAAATTATATCTACCTCTTTCTTGTTTTTTTTTTTTTAACATTTATTTTTCAGTTTTTGGCCGACACAACATCTTTGTTGGTATGTGGTGCTGAGGATCGAACCCCGGCCGAACGCATGCCAGGCGAGCGCGCTACCACTTGAGCCACATCCCCAGCCCCTCTTTCTTGGTTTTAATTCTCAATTTTCTTCAATAATCTTCAGGTAACATCCCCAGAAAGGGGAAATGAGAATTAAACTTCTCAAGTTCTTGTAAATTTTGCTTTGGTTTTTCACAGATATTTTGGCAGGGTAGATAATTTTCCTTCAGAATTTTGATGGTATTGCTTTATTGTCTTCAAACATCCATTATCGTTAATGAAAAACTCTGATGCTTGTCTGATTCTCGTGTGTAGTTTCCCCCCTTTTCCAGAAGGCTGAAGAATCTTCTTTGTATTTTGGAAGATAAGAAACCTCACATTGATGTGCCCAATCAATGGTACTTCCCCTCTTTTACTAGTTAGAATTTTTTCAATTTTAGAATTAGTTAATTTAAAACTTTTTATTATGGAAAACTTAAAACAGACTAGAGAAAATAATATTATGAATTTACATATGTTTGTGGAATACTTATCCAAATTTTATAATGATCAATTTTTTTTGCTAATCTTATTTCATCTAAATCATATACTGTCCTCATGACTTAATAATTTTTTTTTTTTTATGACTTAATAATTTTTAAGTAAGAATAATTTTTATCCACAAATGATTCATTATGTTTCCACTAGATTGTAGGAAACCTTGGTACAGAAGGAAAATTTGGAGGGGATGTGGCTAGATTGTGACTTTGATTTTAAAGATAATTCAGAAGATAACAAATGTTTTTCTGTCTATAGAGGAAAAAGCAGATCAACTTATGGAGAAGAAGTCTACCTTGTATTTAAAAAATCAATCCTTGACTGAAAGCATAATGAAAATATCAATTTTCAGTTGACAGGCCAAATAAAGGTTCTATTTTAGACATTTTCTCTCTATTTTTTTTCAAATGTGTAATTGAAATGATGATGATAGTTTCACATTTCCGTAATATATTTTTTTCTTTTTTCAATATTGGGCCTGTTTATGTCCCCGAACCCAGAGCAGCAATTTTATTTTAATTTGATTCTTCTTTCATTCTGAAAACTGCAAATTAAATTCTTTCATATTATTCCAAAAACAGGCTTCCTTTCTTTCCTCCATTCCTGGTTTCTCAAATAATTGCTCCTTTGTGAAGAACCGAACAATAGCAAACCACTGGTAATCTGTTGCTGGTTTAAGTACTATATTTAACCAGCACATTGTTTAATCAGAAACATAATCTGACCTATTGAGTAACCAAATTTTGTCTAGTGTATCTGAGAATAATATATGCCCATCTCTGACCACAACATTCTCTTCTGGCTTCCCATATACAATAAAGACTGTTTAGTACAAAATAAGATGCACCAAAATTATATCATTTGATAAAACTTGAAAAAAAAGCTTACTCAATATTTTGGTTTTATTTTTATCATCCCACAGAAGGTTTTTGGTGTGGTTTACTTTTTCTACTTTTAAATTTTTCTTTGAAGCACAGAATTCTTCATTATTCTCAAATGTACATTTTGGAGATGGTTATGATCATATAATATTGTATTTCAGAGTTGAATGCTTGTGGGTTGTTTCTGGTGAAATGGTTTTTTAAACTAATTCCAGAGTAGGAATAAAAATGCTGGAGAATCAAGACTGAGACATTGGCACCTAGTTCAGTGCAGTTGCTCCTCAGCAACCTTTGCCCTTTAACTTCTCCAGGTCTCCCTCTAATTTTTTTTTTTTAACTATTGGTAAATCATTTCAATTTGGATCAACTGGGCAGATCTTCTACATAGCATTTTCTATGAGATGATTGATATACACTGGACTGGGAATCAAGATGCCTGGGTTTTGTGGGCTGGGGGATGTCGCTCTGTGTTAAGAGTGTTTGCCTGGAACATGCAAGGTCCTGAGTTTGATTTCCTAGGGAGGGAAGAAGAAGAAGAAGAAGAAGAAGGAGGAGGAGGAGGGGGAGGGGGAGGAGGAGGAGGAGGGGGAGGAGGAGGAGGGGATTGGATTCTCATCTTGCCTAGTTAATAGCCAGAGAAACCCAATGCCACTTACTTTTTCTAGCTTCAATTTCCTTCTCTGTAGTATAAAACAGAGAGTATGGATATTGGGGCAGGGGAGTGGTTGGGCTCAATGAGCTTCGAGACCTTGTTAGGCTCTTAATTTATATTTTTCTGTGGCTCAAGCAGAAATCTCTCTGATTATGAAATGTAAACCTTAATTATCCAGTGTATTTGACTTTTCCTAATTTCCTAACAGTTATGTTCTTTCTATGTATTTCTCTATATATTTAACATACACTAAATATGTCTGTACACATATATGTGTATATATATTCTGTCTTCTATGTTCTGTGTTCTAATTAACATTTATGGGGTGCTTCATAGGAAGCAGATATTATTTTAACTGCTTTAAATTGAAAATCACATTTAATCCACACAACAATCACCCAGGGTTTGTATCAGTGAAATGAGGCAAAGAGAGTGTAAATAACTTGCTTGCAATCACCCTGATATCAAGTAGGGTGAACTAGGATTCAAGATCAAGGACCAGGTTCCAGAATCATGTTTTTAACCACTGCGCTATGCCAATTTGCATGTAAGAGTCCTTTGTTTCACCTATTAATGTCAAGCTACTATCTTTTTATTGATCGCCTTTCACTGTAAAATTGTACAAAATATTGTTCCTTTTTCACTGTTCCTGCTTTCTTCTTCATACTCATTCCTCAAGAGCTAGCAAGCTGGCTCCTCCTTCCTGTTGTCTTTAATAGGACTCTATTATTTAGCCCAGAATCTCTCTTCCACATCCTTTTGTTAACTTCTTTGACTACAGGCAGATACCTGGTTCCTTCTTTGCTCTTCTTTATCGCTCTAAATGCCTTTCTCTATTCTCTGCTTCAGTCACACACAGAGTACTAGTGTTTGGGGGCTTCATCATCATTTGTTTTGACTTGAACCATGATTTGCCCACGGTTTGGTATCCATGTTTTGCCTCTAAAATGTGGTTTTCACTTTCTGGCCTTGATATATATCCTAGTTGGCTTGGTTCTCTCTGCCTGAAATTCCAAATGGTACCTTTACTCCAAGACTGGCAAACTCTGAGAAAAAAATAAATCTTTCTTCTTTTAAGTTGTTCTTTTCAGGTATTTTAGTCATAGTGATGAGAAGAATGTAAACATGTAAAAATCATATTCTTTCTACCTATGGAAGTATGCCTTTGTTTTGAGGATAAGGACCAATTATCTGAGTCTAGACTAGGCTTTTCTAAGGGATGAATGACTTGGTCCCTGCCAAATTCCACAATTCCATCCTATCCATACTGTGACGCCCCACTGTTCCCACACTACCAGCTACATGCCTAAGAGTCATCTTGCAACTACGTTTTCTGTTATGAGAAATAGACACCTCATGGAGTACTAGCTACAGCTCCTTCAGCTTATTGGCTAGAATAAGAAGTGCTGAAAGACCTGGATACCCTTGACCTCTTGCGTTCTGCTCACCCCCTGTCATTTTATTTCTCATTTCAGAATGGTTTTAAGTACTCTGGAACCTTTTATGTTCATCTCTCTCCTCTTGAATCTCAGAGATGATTTTTCAGACCAGGCAAGAAGTGTTCTCTCTGTTCTCCTGTCTTGTTTGTTTAGGGCACAGATATTTCCAGTTCTCAGATCTTACCTTGGGTTGGCCTTCCCTCCTTCCTTCCCTTCCCTTTCTCACTACCTCCCTACCTTGCTACCGCCCTGTGTCCTTCCTATTTTCCTTTCTTCCTTCCATATTCAACAAGTATTTTATGAGTCCCTAAGGATAATTATAGGGGCTTGGGTATACAATAGTAAACTAAATAAATAATGCTTACATTTTAGAAGATATACAGAAATAAACTGTATACTGTGGTGGAAGGAGGATGCATGTAGGTGGAAATTTAGGTAAAGGGTAGGTAATGAGTGTAGAAAGTGTGTTCAACAAGTGGATAGAAAGAGTACTATCATTTCTAAGAGCTGCTTCTCAGCTCTAAATCCATTCTTCTCTGCTCTGTGTTGTCATGTCAAAGCTGGGACTTGGCAAACTACATTCACAGATTCATTTACTAACAGGCTTTCTTTTAGGTTTGCCAGTAGAAGGCAGGAGATGGAGATTGAAAGGCTGGAGGAAGGGAAGAGGGGGTCATTTTCTGTTTCTTGACCTCAGTGTTATTGTTCCAGAAATGGCCTTGTCCTGTGGTGGAAATTCATACTATCATGGCAGTCTGTTATGGCTTCCAGCTTTTTCACTTTCCAGAACCACTGTCAACCTTTCTCCTCAGTGGTACCAGAAAAAACCATGTCATAAACCGCCTCAAAGATCTCAGCTTCAGTTTCATGTGTCTCTTTCTTGTAGCTCTTAAGTACAATTCTTCCACTTTTATTCCCTCAATCTTAGGATGGCAACTACTTTCTGCAGTTACTGTTTGTGCTCAGTCAGCCCTCCAACAGCTTTATGACCAATTCTTTATACAAAATCCTGTTGAAATACCTATTGTGGTGTGTTTTTCTGATGTGGTGTATATTTTACTAATATAGAAGTAGAGCTCAGAGCATCAATCCCAAGAGGAAAATATTGCTCCAGGCAAGTAAGTAGTTGGTGAACTGGTGGCCACAGCTGCTGGGAATGCCAATACAAATCCCTTAGCTGGTTTCTTTGTCTGTCATAATTGGAATAATAATACCTACTTTCTATTACTATTGACGTGTTAGTTCATTTACTAGAAGAAACACCTGCACAGACTTGAAAGATGTTGATTTCAAGTTACAGAAGCCCATTTGACACAGTTTAAGCAACAAATGGGATTATATTATAAGAAAGTAGAGTGTTGCTTGGATCCCAAAGTGGAAAGAGCTCAGGACTAGGAACTAGAAAAATGTCAGGAAACTCACTTGTATTTACATTTTTCTGTATTTTGACCTCATTACTTTTACCTGGGGGCCAAATTTCTTGGCTTCCATAGTCCATGTGTTGCAGAAAATATTACCACCTATGTTTTCAGGGTTAAGACCTTCTCTTTCCAATCAACTAGTTAGATGGGACTTGCAATCTCTTTCTCCATTTTCAAATTTTATGATATAGAATTGAAAGAACAACTTAGGTTAGGTATGTTATTCCTGATCCCTTCAATTATGGTCAAGAAAGAAGATGTTACCTAATGTAAGCCTGGATTCTTGTAGTCCACTCCTGTAGGGGTGGGAGCGTTAGCAAGTTTTTTGTGGACTGAGAAGATGTACAAGCATCTCCAAACTTGACTTTAGTAATGCAGTTGAAACTTGGAATTGGGGCCACGATCAGATGTAAGTCTTTAATCCCAGACAGACTAGCCCTCGAGTACAGATCCTCCCACCTCAGGTGTGGATTGCTCCTAAAAAGGCAGGGAGGGGGCTGAGACTGAGTCTGCAAGTGAGAATTCAGGAGCCCCAGCTTCAGATGTGGGAGAGATGTGGACTCAAGATGCATCTTGTCATTGACCTCTGCCAGATCTCTCAGCTACATTCCAGATTTCTCATGAAAAAAGAAAAAAATTAGCTCTATCTCTACTCATCATTCCATTAAAGAGACAGACTTCCCATGGGATAAGCAAAGACTAGAACTTGTGGACCTTGATCTGTGCTCTCCAAGACTGCTGACAGCTCATGGGACCATCTTCCTCAGACTCCATTCCCCTCAAGCCACTCCCCTAACCCTCCATTCGTCTAAAATGCTTTACTTATTTATTTTCCTATTTATTTTGTTAGCCTCAACTTTCTTAAGTGTTCAAATGAAAGGATTTTGGGCAACTGGGTTTCTGTCTGGGACATAAAGGACCTTGGAGAACACAGATTCTAACCATAAGACTAACATCTGAGCCTTCCCAGAAGTCCAGAATCAGAATCTGGCCTCTATCTTGAAAGGCAATTTGAGCGCTGCTGGGCAGTCCACACTGGACTTGTATGTGGAAAAATAACATTGGTGCTTGCTATAAATTCCTTTCTGTTGTGTATTAGAAACAGAGAGGTGGTGTTTACGTGTAACTTAGGGCAATGGGATGGAGTTACACATTAAGGGCGGAATGATAGGTCCTGGTGCAAAGTCTCTATAAAGTGGTTGTTTGTGAGGACAAAATGATTTTGAATACTTATTTATAAGATTAGTTCCAGGGGCTGGGATTGTGGCTCAGCGGTAGAGGGCTCACCTAGCATGTGCAAGGCCCAGGGTCTGATCCTCAGCACCACATTAAAAAAAATAAATAAATAAAATAAAGGTATTGTGTCCAACTACAACTAAAATAAATAAATAAATATTTTAAAAAAGACTATCCCCAATAAACACAGATATTATCCTCTCAATCATCCTAGCTCCCTCTTATATAGATGAGAAAAATAGGGTGAATTCCTAAAATAAAGTTCAAATAAGTTATTGATCTTCTGAAGTTCTTGAATCCCTAATAAGACAGTTAATGGGAAGTATGCATTTTCCCCCTCCACAGATTCTGGAAAAATCACAGCCCAGAAATTTCATAGGGAGGGTTATCATTATGTATAAGATGATTGCTCCTGTCTAGGCCTGAGTATGGAGAATAATGCTATTGCAAGAAATCCATTCTGATCTGACATATAGGTGTATGAGAAACTGAAAGGTAGTTTAACTAACAGGAGTTGTTTTTGCTTGAGACCAGGTACCAGTGGCAGCAGGGGAGATTGAAGATAGATATAAAGCAGAACTTTTGATGCTGAGTGCTGATAAATAGCTGTTTATTGGGCTTTTGAGAGGCATTTAAAAGTTGCTTTTTAAAAATCTAAGGATAGTGCAGGTTTTCACTTTGTAGCCCAGAGAAGGGTTATATCCCTGGAACAATGGTGTGAAATAAGATCCTCCCACCTTAATAACTCTTTTTGCATCTCTCACTCTTGGGGTTGCCCAGTTACAATTCTTAGATTTGGGGGCTTTTTTTTTTTTTTTTAATCCTGCTTCTCAGAATTTCTCCCTCAGCAAGGAATTATGAAATGAAAAAGGAAGAAAAGAACCTCAGGGCTAGGGATGTCGCCTGGCATGCGTTCGGCCCGGGTTCGATCCTCAGCACCACATACAAAGATGTGTCCGCCGAAAACTAAAAAGTAAATATTAAAAACTTCTCTCTCTCTCTCTCTCTCTCTCTCTCTCTCTTTAAAAAAAAAAAAAAAAAAAAAAGAACCTCAGAGCAGGCAGGGAGACCAGATACCCTCGTTCACTGGAACTGGGTGATAAAGTCTAGAGGCTCTGAGGTTTGTTGTTGATGCCAAATGGGCAAAAGGATCACTGAGAATCACAAGAACTGGACTCAAACTCAGATTCAGCCATTTACCAGAAAGTAAAGTTGGTAAGCTACGACTTCCCTGAGCTTCCTTTTCCTTATTTGTAAAATGAGGATATTAATATCCACGCTGAGTACATATTGGGGCTGTCTGAGTGTCAGATGAAGTCATGTCTGTGAAAGCGTTCCCGAAGCTGTGAAATACTGTACGTGGGTGGCATTGTTAAAAACAAATAGGAATCCTACTGCCAAATATTAACCTCCACTTCCTCTTTATTTGACTTTTCTAGCTCATCCAGGGGAGATTCACCAGGGGGACTGTTTTGAATTTTTTTTTTTTTAACTCACATTTTTTTGTTCCGGTGGAAGTGCTCAGAGCAATGAAAGAGTCAGTGATGGGCTTCTGGTGCAAAAAGGATGGGAATGGAAATGACACAGATGATTTTCTGTATGGATAAGAAGACTTCAATCCCCAGGAAAACTCATCATTAATGATGTCCTACTTGATCTGAAATATCTCCTATCCACCATATAAACACATAACTTTATTGTCAGCAAAGCACATGTGTACACACATATGTATTCTAGCTCCAACAGGTACAAGTTCACTTCTCTGTGCATTAGTTTCCTCATCCGGACACCAGGAGATAATAGTACCTACCCCAGAAAACTCTTATCGGCCTTAGATAAGGTAATACATGTAAAATTTTTAGAAGAATGCCTGGCACATGGTAAGCACTCATTAAATGATCTCTTCTGAACCTTATCAAGCCCTCACAACCCTGTGAGTTCAGTTCATATTTCCCTCTCATTTTACTGTTAGAATGGCTCATTCAAAGTGACTCTCCTCAGTAGAGTTTGGAACTTCAATTATCTTTCACTAAACTCTATCACCGGAAAACATCTGGTAGCATGCAGGGTTACACCCCAGATCATAAAGGAAATAATAATCTCTTAGGGTTAAAACTGTCTTTTAAAAACCTTTTAAATCTGCTGGGTGTGGTGGTGCATGCCTGTAATCCCAGCGGTTCAGGAGGTTGAGACAGGAGGATTGCACGAGTTCAAAGCCAGCCTCAGCAACAGCAAGGCACTAAGAAACTCAGTGAGACTCTGTCTCTAAATAAAATACAAAATAGGGCTGAGCATGTGACTCAGTGCCGAGTGCCCCTGAGCTCAATGCTCGGTTCCCCCCCATACACACACACATATATTTATTTTTATAAATATATACACTGTATACAGTGAAGTCATATTGTGCATACATTTAATATAAGTACCAATTTTATAACCCAGTTCTTAAAATGAGACTACCTATTAATGGATAATACATCCACAATAGACAAATCCACTGATACATATATAAAGGCATAAAGTCTTAATATTTTAAAAAACTCAGTATGGAGGAAATTTATAATATATGTATACACACACACACACACACACACTAGGTATTGAACCTAGAGGTGCTCTGCCACGGAGGTACATGCCCAGCTCATTTTATATGTATATTTTTTAAAAATTTGAGATAGGGTCTTAGTTGTCAAGGTTGGCCCCAATTTTCCTGCCTTAGCCTCCCAAGTTGCTGGGATTGCAGGCATGTTATCATCTCACCTGACTGCCACATAAATCCTAAGCACACTAAGATCAAGAATCATGAGCTAAACTCAGGAAGAACCAAAGGAAGTCTATATGCAGCTGTTTGGACATTCAGATTATTCTACTTTTAAGAAAACAAGTATTTTTTGTTATCTATAAATTTCCTCCATACTGAATTTTTAAAAATATTAAGATTTTATGCATATATATATATATATATATATATAAATATATAAATGGATTTGTCTATTGTGGATCTATTATACAATAACAAACAGTCTCATTTTAAGAATTGGGTTATAAGATTGGCACTTATATTAAATGTATGTACAATATGACTTTATATAATGTTCTCTGGATTTGGGTCAGTGAGGCATAATATCTTTAAAATCCAGGGACTGTCAGGCTTTGCTAATTATTTGCCATAATTATTTGTTAAAATTGTGGGGCTCTTCTAATGCATGACACCTATCTTCTGAGAAATGACATCTATGAGTGTGGACCCTTGGGAATATATTCATGTTATCTCACCCATTGCCCCCCACTGTTTAGAGACAGAGGAGAAATAAATAAAGCACACTTGATCAATTAATACAATTCTTTGAACCAAAATTTAGGAATTGGGCCTCAACAAAACTAGTCATTCTCTAATGCTCCCTTGGAGCAAGGAGATAAATTTTAGAGGGCTGGGGATGTGGCTCAAGTGATAACGTGCTTGCCTGGCATGCGTGGGGCGCTGGGTTTGATCCTCAGCACCACATAAAAATAAAATAAAAATAAAGATGTTGTGTCCACCGAAAACTGAAAATTAAATATTAAAAACTTCTCTCTCTCTCTTCTCTCTCTCTCTCTCTCTTTAAAAAAATAAAAGTTTTAGAGCTAAGGTGCCATTTTAGGCTAACGCTTAGGAATGTGTGAAAAGAAACTGAAAGAGCTGGTTTGGTGAAAAGAAATAGGTTAAAGCAAGATGTTCAGGAATATGCAGAAGAAAGAGACAGAGAGTGTCAGGAAAAATGAATGCATGAGGAAAGACATGGAGGAAAAAATAGGATAAGAGAGAAGAGGAAGGCAGAAGAGGGAGGAGATAAAACGAGGTTACTGGTTGCTAACTCCTGTTGCAACTTAAAAGTACCATGTAGATTTGGTTTCTATGTCATTTTAAGTTATGTGTGTGTTTCTTAAACTAAATCAATTAAATCCTTTCTATTCCCATTATTCTTTGTATTTCCTAAAGCATCACAAAGGCATGAGCCATTTAGATATAGAAATACTAATTTCAGTTCTCAACACTTGTATTTGCTTGAATCATGGGTGGAAGACTAGAAAAGATCTTGAAAAGTCATCTTGCACATTTCCTTACTTCTAATTAACACTGCATCTTGAACATTTCAGATATTTTGATGCCACTTTTAGTAAAATCCTAGTACTGGAATTCTGTTTTGCTTCACAGTTATTCATTTTCAGTGTAAAAATGTCCTCACAACTAGGATGTATTGCCTTCTATGGAACATAAATAATTCTGATTGCAATGACTCATGTTTCCCAAGCCGAGCCAACCAGGGGGTAAAATCCGTTCACAAAAGAGTAATAAAATAGTATTTCTCCACATCTGTTCCCACAATATTAGGAATTCCAGCCTTACTCAAAACTCCATCAAATAGTTTTGAGAATCCTCAGGAAATTTCTTCTTTGTGTTCCGTGAATTGGTTCTTTCAGCTTTGAAGCAGCATTTGTTGTTTTTTTTTTTCTTTCTTCTGAAATCTGGTTTCCTATAGCAATGACTCGTCAAGGCTGAGTAAGTATACCCCTCCCTGCCCAACCAGAGTCGCCTCTGAAAACTGAGGCTCAAGTCCTGCGATTCCTCCTAAAACTTTAAATGTCTCTCAAACATTTCAGTGAAATATGACTTTCAGTTTTTCCTTGCTCTTTTTTGGGTAGCATCTACTTCTTAAAGTTCAGGATTAGACCTTGAACTTGGCTCTGGATAGCCTGAATAATAGAGATGGTATTTTGAGTGACAGGCATAATTTTGAGTGAGAGATATGGTTCCCTCCCTCCCTCCCTCTCTCCCTCCCTCCCTCCCTTTCTTCCCCTTTCTTATTTCCTGCCTCTTTCCCTCCTTTTTCTCTCTTTCTTTCCCTTTCTCTCCCTCCCTCTCTTTCTTCCTGTTTCTTTCCCCCTTTCTTTCTTTCAGTTGACCCAGGGTTGTTCTAACACTGAACTACCCCATCCTCAGTGCTCTTTATTTTGAGACAAGCTTTCGCTAGTTTGCTGAGACTGGCCTCAAACTTACATCCCTCCTGTCTCAGCCTCCTGAGTCTCTAGGATTATAGATGAATACCACTATGTCTGGTGACTTAGTGTTTTTCTTTGAGCTTCTCCTTACCCTTGACAAAGCTCCCTTGCACTTGGACCATATTTTACCTTTTAGTTTTCTTTTCATTCAGTGAGTTCTTCCCCAGAAGCCTCCTTGCTCTGTATGTAAAGTCCTAATGGACTGCCTATCCTTCCTCAGACAAGCCCAGGAGGGCTGGATTTTTGAAATCAATATTTCTGGCTCAAGGTGGAATCGGAGTTACACACATATACAAACAGTGTTGCCTGGTGTCTGAGGGCACTCAGGTACCTGTCCTTTATTAGGTACTGACTTCATGAAGATATTATCTTTTTCACATTTGACCTGTAACCTCACCAAATCTGAAATCATGGTTTATATGAACAGTGCATTCTTTATAGTAATGCCAAAGACGTAAACCCCTCCTGGCTTGGATGTCTGAGAACTCTCGGATGATTTCTATAACCAGATGTTTGTAGATGTTTTTGGCAGGCACCCATTAAAGTTCCTGATAAATGCTCAATATACATTGAATTCAGTATATATTGAATTGAGCCGAACATCTTGGCCTCAGTAACCGCAGACCTGATATCAGATGCTGCGAGTTGTTTGAAGAGTCTTAATACTTTTTCTTTGTATTGACCTTTCTGTTTGTAAAATAAATCTAAGTCTATTTTTTTTTTTCCTCTTAAGTCTTGTTTTCTGTCTCTGTGGCTGTCATTTGAACAACCTCTCCATTCTCTGTATCGTCTTTCAACTATGAAACACAGATATTACAGCTGCATTCTGACTCTCAGATTGGTGCTGGGCTGAACCTTTTCGAGGCTTAACATTGACAGTTTGGACTTTAATTTTATGGCCACCTCAATTAGCGTTTTTTTTTAGAATTGGTGCATTATGTTTATACATAATAGTGAGATTTGTTGTTACATATTTGTACATGTACACCACCAGACAAAATAGTTTTACCAATTTCATTCTCAATTGGAGGTTTCTTTGCTTGGTATTTCCCTTTATGAAGCATTTCATGCTCCAAACTTACGATGGGGATGCCCCTCCTTCTTTGTCTTGGTGGCCCCACCTCTCTTCCTGCTAGTCTTTGAGGCTGTGCAATCACATGTCACGTATAAGCAGAGAAGAGTTGGTGATAGCTCAAGAGCCCCAAAGAAGGAGGTCCCTTTACCAGGAGGTGGTTCTTAAAGGTAGGTGAGGCCTTCTTAACCTCTCTTTTGCCATCTACCTTCCTCTGTGGATTCCCTTCCCTCATGTCTCTGTACTCCCTACACTCACAGAGAATCAGGAGCTCCAGGTTCTGCGCTTGCTCAGAAGTGATCCAGGCTTTGAAAGGTTAAAGCTGGAGTCTGGGTGGATGGAGAGGATTATAGCTATCCTATGGAGAGCCGAGCAAGGATTCCTCCCCTGTTGCCTTACATGCCACTTTCACATGATCTCTGGCCCTGGCCACAGAAAAGGAAAAAAAAAAAAGTTTACAAAATAATTTAGAAAGTCCTTGTAAACGCTTGTGTTTTCATTTAGCAGCAAGAATCCAGGACAGCAACAGACCCTTGGCAGCAGCAGCCAACTGGGAATTGAGTGGAAAAAAAAAAAAATAGGAATCATGGATGCTGGAACCGTCCAAATTTTTTGGTAAAGGAGGCAGTGGGGGGAAGGAATTAAATCTAATCTTTTTAAGGAGGGCTCAGCTCTGATCTCTTATGGTCAAAACACGAAGGAGCAGCTCCATGTATGTGACCCAACTGTCCTGGAAGTTTCAATTGGAAGAGACTCCAAACTTAAGTTCTGCTTACAGCTTCAACTCGAGTAAGAAAAATGAGGTGTGTGGGGGTCACAGGATGAGGACCAAGTCTTAGACGGAGGTGGAAGGCTTGGGGATGGATGCCGGTGGGGATAAGGCGGAAAGGAGCTACATCTTTAAGTCTGTCCTATGGTTATACATATTTTTTCTTCTATGAATGGGTTTTGCTGTAAATTATAGCTTTGCTGTGGTCCCTTGGGTCAAAAGAAATAGTCTCTAAACAGAAAACAGCTCTGATTGGTGACTTTCCTTCTTCCCTCCCCAGCCCCCTTTCTAATTGAAACCAAATGTGCAATATATTGGATGCTGGGATCCCTGGCGCTTTCCCAGGAATCCTCAGAATGTGAGGTTTCTCTCAAAGGCATCTTGCATCAGCCTGTGGATGTATGCCTACCACTGGGCTCCTTCACGGGCAAAGTTGAAAAAGAAGCATTTCACAACAAATTCTGCTTTTGGGGCTGGGGAATCGCAGTGGATTATACCTCTGTTTTCTTCTTTCCAAAACTGTGCACCCCCGGATGAAAGTAAGTTGTGTTTTGTTCATTTTTTTTTTCCCCTTCTTTTTCGAAAACGAAAGCTCCTAATACACTTCTGTTGATGTCTCAGGAAAAAGTTTTAAAAGATTCAGGGGGAGTCTCCAGTGAGGCAAGAAAGTGTGGGGAGTGGGGCAGCACACAGCCTCAGAATGTCAGATCCCATGTTTGTGGGTGTGTGTGGGGGGGTCTGGATTTGTGTTGTGCAGGGAGGATTAAAGAGTGTTAATAACCAAAGAAGGTCGAAGCAAAGTAAATGAATCCATGGCAGCTGCAAGATACAATAAACAGTGTGAGCAGAGTTGAAATTGTTGGCAGGCAAGACAGGCCGATTCCAGAGCTAGGTTCAGGAAAGAGAAAGCAAAGCAGAGGAGCTAGGTTTCTAGGCATTTAGAGGGCTGTTTGAGGGTCCTGAGATTTGGAGAGACATAACCAAGCACTTTCTGTGTTACAAGGCAGTTGCTGATTTGATTGTGAGAAAGGCAGCTTTGGATGAGGACTGGGGGTGGCTGGGCTGGAGGCTGGCTGTTTGGTGGAATTTTCAGTCGGTTGACGATGAAATACAGCTTCCCAGACTTTTCTTGCTGGCTCTGGGTGCTTTTCCCTTTGTTATCCAATGACTTGAAGCTGTTTTCAGTTGGGACCTCGGAGTCCTGGCCAAGGTTTCAGAGTCCCATCCAAAGGGAAAGAGAGTTTTTCCGTGTGGCTCAAACTCTCAGGCCAGCCATTTGAGGCGAGAATTCACACTGCTCGCGCCAGTAGGGGGTTCAGCACCATTTTGCGGACTGTTTGCCTTCCGATCCTTTCCTTTCCTTGGAGGAACAAGAGACTTGAAAAAGGCCTTCGCCATCTCATTCGGTCCCTTCATTTCCCAGAGGTCATAAATGAGTGGAAAGGGGACTGACCCGTCCTGGGTCTCACAGCACATTTTATAGTGGAGCTAAAAATGAAATTGAGGTTCTCACTATTACTAATCCAGTACTTGTTCCATTCTATACCTCAACTTCCATGTTCATCTTTTAAGATTTATTCTGGCTGAGATATTAGAGGCAGTTTCATGAACAAGTCATCACAAGGATAGTTATAAGCAATACAGAGGATGTTAATGGTATCTGTGGTTATTCGTGTTTGTGTGTGGAAAAATAAGAGAAAGCTAACATTTGAGTACTTATTGTGTATGTACCAGTCCCCATACTGAGAGCTTAGTGTACATTATTTGAATCTTTGTAGTTATGTAAGGCATTATCTCTATCTTATAGATACATATATTTATGCTAAGGGAGGTGAAATGAGTTGCTTAGAGGAAATGCAACTGAGGTGTTTGAAACTCAAGTACATCTAACTCTAAACCCTGTGCTCTGAATCACTGTTCAACTGATAACTGCCTCACCCTCCTCCACACTAGGGGTTGGTTATTTTTGGAGTCAAATTCCCTGTTTCATTCAGTGACTAGGAGGTAAATTTGTCAGGCTTAGGGGAATGATTTGAATCCCCTCTTGGAGGTGACTTTTGCACTTGGATGCAAATTTATCTGCATGTCAGATGTGAGTTAATTTCTAGGCAGTTGGTATATACTTAACCTTTGTCATGTAAAGAGCCTGGGATTTAGAGTCAGAAGATTTAGGTTAAGTTCTGGCTCTACCTTTTACTACTTGGCAAAGTTGTTTCACCTTTTCTGCCCTCTGGCTTCTCTATTGATTACCTGGGAACAACAATACCTTGCAATATTATTATTTTAAGAGACATCGGACATGAATGCATTGAGGGCTATAATGGCTTTCATGACTGATTACTTGAACACCAGAATGTAAGGTGAAGGAGTTGGTGGTGATGCCAGTGGCAGGCGGGGGGGAGGAGGAGAGGTGCATTTGGCCATGCGTGAGACTCTGAAATAGGTGCCCATCTGTTTTGAATGGAAACAATCACTCCTCCCTGGAAATATTTCTGGGTTTTTCTCTCTGAAACTTTCCTCGGGTGCCAGGGTTTGTCTGTGATTCCTCACACAAAGTAGAGGAGGATGAAGCACACTGGGCTTCTTTAAGCATCCCTTGGATCTGTTGTAGCTCTGAACAAGAAAGATTTGGCCAGGACCAGTCTTTCACTTTCTCCTCCAGGGAGAAAGACATTTGAGAACCTTCGTGTCTAGCTCAGATGCTAGACCTAGGTCCTTCTTGTTACTGGCAATGGGCATCTCTCCTCATCCTTTACCTTCATCCCCTGGTGGTGGAGGGTCGGCATGCAGCAGAGGCCCTCCTTCAGTTTCTGGTTAAAATCTCCTTTAAAACCTCAAAGGTAAGGGAAATGGGGAAGAAGCTTTGTACATATTAGCTGGAATCTCATTTCGGCCTCTCATTTTGAATTTTACTTAGAATCCTTAACAGTCTTCATGTCCAAGTAGTGGAAGCATCAATAATACAATGGAGTCTCATCACCTACCTCTTATCTCAACCTCTCTGTTGAGGCCATGCCAGTTTTCCATCCCATGTAAGAAGTTTAGTTCAAATTTAGCTCAACTTTACCATGTGATTGCATTTTTGATGGATGATCTAATAAAATTAATCTGTCTCCACATATTAATGTCACATCATTTTAAATTAGCCTAAACTCTCAGACATTTTTTCCCAAATTTCTTTACAAGATCAACCTTCAGGGACTTCATATCACCTACACCTCAAATATACAACCCAAACACATGTCTCACAGACATCCAGAAAGCAAACATTCATCTAAACACGGACCTCCACTGACATGCTAATGTCTTGTGCCAGCTCACATAAAGCTGTTACCTGTCCGCAACACGGGCACACTAGAGTCTTTATACCTCCGACCATTTTTGAAACTGCAATATATGAATCAATCATCTCATTCCCAACAATGAATACTCAGTCCAGACATGTGTCCAACATCTCTGGGCAGAGCTTCATTGAATTCAGTAACCATTCTTTTCTTTTGGGGGTGGGTACTGGGGATTGAACTCAGGGGCACTTGACCACTGAGCGACATCCCCAGCCCTATTTTGAACTTTATTTAGAGACAAGGTCTCTAAGTTGCTCAGTGCCTTGGTTTTGCTGAGGCTGGCTCTGAATTTGTGATCCTCCTACCTCAGCCTCCCAAGCCGCTGGGATTACAGGTGTATGCCACAGTGCCTGGTGAATTCAGGAATTATTCTTATTGAAGACTGTTCACCAGTGTATTTGGAACACCAGATTGATCCTGAGGATTTTCAGACACATTAAATTAAAATATTTAAGGATGAGGAAAGGGAGTTGATACTTCAAAATGTTTTCCAGATTATAAAGTGAACCAGGAGGGTTAAGTACCTCAGCTGATGAATCTTCAAGTGTGTTACCTTTGGCAATTCAATTCTGTTCTATTTAATTTAATTTTGTTCAATGAGCATTTGTACATATTAGCTGGAATCTCATTTTGGCCTCTAAGCATGGAGGAAGGTCAGCTTTGGGCTAAATGAAGTATCACTGGATTGGAAGAGCATTTCAGAGACAAATAAATTCCTGAACACAGGTTTAGACTTACTCTGAAACACCCGGATTCTGCTGGGCACTGTATGTAACAGATTCACACACTCAGTTGTCCTGTGGCTTAGTGTTTTGTACCTAGAGAGACCTCAGAGAGAAATATATAAATTTGTACTGGAGATTGAACCCAGGGCTACTTTAACACTGAGCTTTATCCCTAGACTTTTTTTATTTTTTATTTTGAGACAGGGTCTCACTAATTTGCGGAGACAGGCTTTGAACTTGAAATTCTACTTACTTAGCCTCCCAAGGCACTGGGATTACAGGTATGTACCATCATGCTCAGCACCCCCCAAAAATCTTTGAGAAGTCCTTTGGAGGTATTTCTCAGAGGTTACTGCTGCTTTGCCATGTGTGGGAGAGGGAGAGGGCATGGGATAAATAAAATTTCATGGGCCTAATGTAGTACAAAGAACACAGTGAGGCTTTGGTCTCAGTACCATCATTTTCTAGATTTTTGTAGCTGAGGAATTTTTTATCCTCACTGGGCCACAGTTTCCTCATCTGCCTCCCTTAGATTCAGATCAGATAATGTATATGAAATGGAAAGCATTGTACCAAAAAAAAAAAAAAAAAAAAAAGATAGGTGGGATGCCCTTTGGACACATTTCACAGGAAGCAAATTCAGCAAGCTTTACTATAATGCAAGATTGTGCTTAGGATCTGAGTGGCTCAAGCCCACAATAAATTGAGACAGGAGATGGATTAAAAATTAGAGTAATGTAGTACTTTTGGAAAAATTTTTTTCTTTTTAAACTTTGGATACTATGAATTTGGAAAACATAAAATAATAAAAACTGCAGTAAACTCTCAAGTCTAAGATAAATAGCTTCTCATTAATTTTCTTTTTTTCTCCAAGTGGTGTTGGTTTTTAAAAATGTCACAAGGTATGTTCTTTTTCTCATGTTCTTTTTTAAAATTTATTTGTTCTTTTTAGAGAAACATGACAGTAGTGTTTATTTTGAGATGATATTCAAGGTATGTTCTTTACCTGTTATGAATTCCACAGCATCCTGAAACACTGCCATAATTTTGTCTTTGCTATATTAATCTATTCATTCCTCAGCATATAATTATTGGGTACTCTCTGCCAGGCATTGTTCTTGGTTTTAGTTATCAATAAGACTATTTATTTCTTCAAAATCTCATTACTTTAGTTCTGTGGGGATATAACAAGAATTTGGAGAAAAGTCCGTTGGGAAAAATTAGTATTCAGGGTTGGCTTAATAACATTTTGCTTTTTAAAATTTGCTGAGCTGTGATTTTAAAATATTTTGGAACTAGTTCTTGCATGGTGATTGTCAATGGAGCCAGATATGGTTCAAAAAAAAAAATAAGATCCCAAATTTTGTATTTTAATTTTCATAATTTCTCTTTAAAATTAATAGACTTAGGAAACTTAAGTAGGATTAGAATAAAGCCCCAGAGATAAAATAAAGTTGGTTCATTAAAAATATTTAAAAAAAAGCCAAGTGTGGTGGTGCATGACTATAATCCCTGTGGCTCCAGAGGCTGAGGCAGGAGGAGCATGAGTTCAAAGCTAACCTCAGCAATTTAATGAGATCTTGAGCAACTTAGCAAGACCCTTTCTCAAAGTAAGAAATAAAAAGGGTTGGGGATGTGGCTCAGTATTTAAGAGCCCTGAGTTCACTCTCTGGTACAAAAATTTTTTTAAAAAATGAATTAATATACTTTATATTTCTGAGTACCTTTAGCCCTATAGAAAAATTGAGAACAGAATGAGAATTCTATTATATTCCTTTTACCCTTTGTACATTTTTCTAATAATAACCTTTTTATTGTAGTATTATATACATATATATATATATTTATCAATAATTTTTGTTAAGCATGTTCTCAACTAGCTATTATAGAAGTAGAAAAGAATACATCATATTTCTGCTTCTCAAAATATTTATAATTCCTATATGTATAGTTTGAAGTCTCTCTTTTAGTAAAAAAATTTGCTGGACACTTAATGCCTGCCTAGTTCAGGGCCAGGGCTTACCACAATCATAGTAGAGAGTCAACAAATACCTACTAAATATATTAAAAAAGCAGAAATGAAAGATCTAGACGTAAAAGACATAATCTCTGTCTTTAGGAACTTGGGAAACAATAGCAGTGACTAGAGAAAACTTCAAAAGCACATCAAATATTATTGAATTAATAAAGAAGATATCTGTATAGGCAAACAAAATATAAAGTCATTACTAACAGTCCTATCGTCTTTATTGGGACTGTATTTTTTTTATCATCATTATTGTCTTTGTTGCTAAACTATTCATCATTATTATCATAATTATGATTATCATTCTGTCTAAATTCAAGAATTAAAAATCCTTCCCATATCCCCATGCTAAGTTTAAAGTGCAGGCGGGTGTGCATATACATGTGTGTGATTTGGGCATTTGTGTGATTTGGGGTTCTTATGATTTGAGCGCTTTTAAAGTGCCACCACATTAATACATGCCACTTGCATTGCTCACCAAATGTAAAATGAATTAAAATTTGGGCTTTGTATAGGGAGATCACCCTTCAGCAGCCCATGAGAGCTATAACAAAATGCCTTGCAGTACTGTAACTTCCTGAAAGCACATAAAACTTAGAGAACCGGTAAAAGTTACAAAGGCTGTTGGCACTTGTCCCTCAGGATGTACCTCCTTTCGATTCAGGGAAACAAGTTGATCTAAGGTGGAAAGGTAGTGGGTGGGCAGAATGAGAGAGGGAGAAAGAAAGAGAGAGAGAGAGAGAATGAGAGTTAAATTCACTCAGGAATAACTCAAGTTAACTCTTACTTAGATGGAATTCTAATTTTAGAACATGTACATTATGTAGATTTCTAAATTGAGATAATGCTTACATAATATAAAAAGGAAATTAAAAACAAATGAAAATTCCAATCAAAACACTAGGAAGATATTTTCTAGACATTGACAGACTGATTCTAGCATTCATAAGGAGAGTCAAAAGACCCGGAATAGCCAATTCAATATTGAAAGAAGAAAGCAGTTGGAGAACTGGCACCACTAGACTTCAAGTCTTGCTATAAATCCATAATAATCAAGGAAGAGTGGTGTTGGCAAAAGAATAAACAAATAGATCAGTGGAACAGAGTGGAGAGCCCAGAAATAGGCCCATAAAAATATAGTTAACTGGTCTTTACCAAAGGAGTAAAAGGAATACGATGAAGAAAAGATGGTCTTTTTAACAAATGGGGCTGGAACTACTGATCTCTGCCTGCAGATATAATGAATCCAGACACAGACCTGAGTTAGTTCAAATGTATCACAAACCTGAATGTAAATGCAAAACTGTAACACTCAGAAGACAACACAGGAGAAAAGCTAGGTCATCCTGAACATGGTGATTAAAGTACCATACTAAGGGCACCAGCCATGAAAGAATAATTGATAATTTCATTAAAATTAAAAACTTCTTCTCCATAAAAGACATTGTCAAGAGAATGAAAATATAAGCCACAGATAGGAGAAACATGTTTGCAAAAGACAAACCTGAATGACTAGTAACTAAAATATAAAGAACTCTTAAAACTCAATAGTAAAAAAGACAATTGGTTAAAAAATAGGCAAAGTTTCAGTTTTTCCATATATTCAAGATATCACTTATAGGAATTCTCAGTTCCTTTTTTTTTGTAATTGAATATTTGGTCTTTTTAGATACACATGATAGTAAAGTGTATTTTGACATATTATACATACATGGAGTATGAGTTATTCAAATTAGGATTCCATTCTTGTGGTTGTACATGATGTGGAGTTCACCTATGTTCATGTATGAATATGGTCACATATTCATACATGAACATAGGTAAGTTATGTCCAGTTCATTCTACTGTCTTCCCTAATGGCATCCTCTCTCCTTTCCCTTTATTCTCCTTTGTCCAATCCAATGAACTTCTATTCTCGCCCAACCCCTTATTGTGTTAACATCCACATACCAGGGAGAACATTCAGTCTTTGTTCTTTTGGGATTGGTTTATTTCACTTAGCATAATAGTCTCCAGTTCCATCTATTTACCAGCCAATGCCAAAATTTCAATTCTTCTTTATGGCTGATTAATATTTCACTGTATGTATACACCACATTTTCTTTATCCATTCATCTGTTGAAGGGCATATTGGTGGGTTCCATAGTGTAAGTATTGTGAATTGAGCTGCTATAAACAATGATTTGGCTGCATCACTGTAGTATGCTGATTTTAAGTCCTTTGTTTATACACTGAGGGGTGGTATAATTGGGTTAAATGGTGGTTCCATTCCAAGTTTTCTGAGGAATCTCTATACTGCTTTCCACAGTGGTTGCACCAATTTGCAGTCCTACTAGCTGTGACGAGTGTACCTTTTTCTCCACATCTTTGCCAACATTTGTTGTTATTTGAATCCCCAGTTCTTTTGGTCAGGACCACTAGTTTAGCAAGGACTATGTCTTAGGTGGTCTCTATAACTCACTTTATAGCATAACTCCAAGTGAGTAATTACTGAGCCCTCAAGATGCATTAAGGACTTAAATATGCCTAACATAGCGCTTATTTATTGGTGGGAAAAATTCTTAGTAGGGAGTAATTAAAACCTCATAATCTATAAACTTTGAGAATATAAAAGAGTTCAGTTAATTTCCATTAATTTGTTATTTTGTAGGGTCAGAGTCTCAAGAGAACCAGGTCATAGAGAAATGCTCCAAGCGCTGGGTTTGCTATCAAAAGTACTGGGCTCAGATCCTGATTCTTGTTGGTTATGGAAGTGGAGGAAAGATACCAGTGTCTTCACAATATAAATGTGGAGGAATAGATGCGATTACAAATGAATGTTTACTGTACCTTGGGTGTATAGTATATACCCTAAACTATAGTATATAGTGTAGTCAATACATTATTGAATACATAGTGCTGATTTATTTTATTTTATTTTAACAATAAACAGAAGATGGTTAGTCCAAGAAGGCGATGAATAGTCATTTTAGGTTTCAGGATACACTCCCAGATTTGGCTTCTCTTGTTTTGACCATGGGCAGTGCTGGAGTCTTTCTCTGAATCATGCCCTTTCCTCTTTGTATGCTCAGGGTTCTGATATTGGAAGTATTTGCCTATTACCTCCTCCCTTCACTATGGAGTATTCTTGTTCTCTTTCTCCATACCTCCTTCATTAAAAAAAAAGCGCCTCCCAAAAAATTCTGAATTAAAAAATATTGTATCACATTAAGCAAATTAACTGCTGCTTAATATCATGTTTAGAGGTAAACAGTTTTTCTAAGACTTTTTTCAGTCATTTATTACTGAAGCAATATTGAGCTTGGATGTTAAGATGTTAAGATAACCAGAATAATGGCTTTGCCAGTGGTGAAGTAGGATGCATTGGAATAGAAAAATCTCAAAGTAATGACTAGAGTCTCTGTGGATTTGATGTATACAGGGGCACTTTTGGTCACAAGTTGCTGATGTAGCACATTTTTTGCTGCTTACACTCTATTGAATAGACAAGACATTATTAATTTTAATAGTCTCAAGGGTTTGTTAATTCAGGAAAACCAGATCTTTTTGAGGGACAGAGTTATTGATGGTAGAGTAGACATAGTTTCCAAGGAATCTTTCCTTGGAATTGTCAAATCTGGTATTACTTACACCTGAATAATATGTGGACCTATTTTATAGAGAAAATTTTTTCAGTTCTTCAAATGATCAATTATTAGTATGTTATTAAAAAATATATACAAACTTGGGGTTTGGTATGTAGCTCAGTGGTAGTATAGTTGCCTAGTATGCACAAGGCCATGGGTTTGATCCCCAGTAACATACACACACACACACACACACATACACATACACACACACACACACACACACACTTGTGTGTGCAAAAACTTGACGTTATATTTACTTCTTATGCTCATATTCTTATGCAACTATAAATCCAAAGCAAACTTATGAATGAAGTCAAACATAACTATAAGCCTGCTCATGTTTAAATTAGAAATATTATTTTAATGTGACAGGTATTGTGGTTTTGTTGAAATTAAGCACTAGTGTGGAAATTAGAGTGGAACATGTATCCTCAGGGTCCAGTTCTGTTTAATTTGGGTCTGTTATTTAAATGTATTAATACTCATTCAAAGAATGCTTATTAATGTAAGTTTGTTGAACAAGTTAATTTTAATAGTCTCAAGGGTTTGTTAATTCAGGAAAACCAACTTTCAAACACAACTCTCTAATAGGCAATCATCAAATGTCAGTGTTAAAGAGGTATCATTTGATAATTTTCTGAATTTACTTGAAGATAAGGTTAGCACTGTGGAGATAATAACATTAGTATTATGTAGTTATCTAATCTCCTTACAAATAAAAACAGGAACAGAACCATTCTACTTTGTGTATTTATGCTTAAGAATTTCTGTTTATAAATTGGAACTTGTTGGTATGTGTAGAGTCCGATTCCAAATCACACATCTGCTCACAGCATGAAAATGGCATTGATTGCTATGACTGAACAGATTAAACTGCCCCTCACCACGCTATGACTCAGTTTTCCCACCTCTTTTTCTATTTCTAGATTGGTTCTTGTCTTGATCTTTCATTTGGCATTTGTACAATTATAAACACAAATGAAAAGTCAGGCCTTGAAACTCTATGTTGGTATTTGGTTACAACTTGTATTAAAATGTCAAATTGTAGAAGATACAAATTTTAAAAATTCCAGAAAACTCTATTCTATTTTCCTGGGATTCTATCCCTCCCTTATTTTGGGCTGTCTTCTGCATATAAGAAGACGTTCCATTCTTGACTTTCTAGGTCTGGCTTATTTCACTTAACATGATATTCTCCAGTACCATCCATTTACTAGCACATGCCATAATTATTCTTTACAGCTGATTAAAATTCCATTTTGTGTAATATATATATATATATATCACATTTTCTTCTTTAACAGGTATCTGTGTTGGTTCCACAACTTGGCTGTTATGAATTGCACTGGTATAAACATTGATGTAGCTGCATCCCTATAGTATGCTGATTTTTGATCTTTTGGATATATACCAAGGAATGAGATAGCTGGGTCATATGGTGGTTCCATTCCTACTTGAAATTTTGTGGGTTGTAAGATTGCATTTATACTTTGAAACACACTGTACAAAGGCTAAATTTGGGCTCTTTTCAGAAAAACTTCTGATCTGTTCTTTTCCTTTGGATTTAATTAATGAAAACTGTGATGGCCTCAGAGTAATTTTTATTATGCACCAAAATTAAATTAATCGCTTCATATATGAAATCTCACTGAAACCTTGTAATAATTGCATGAAGTGGATAGTTTTCCTGTTTTGCATAGGAGGACAAGTGACTCTAAGAAATGGCTAATCACATGACAAGTGACAGTGTCAGAATTTTAACCTATATCTTTTTCATTGCAACAGGTGAATTTTTACCCACTTCTTTGTTACTCTCCATGTGCCTCCACTCTATGTTGTGAATCTCTCCTTTACTGCTAATAAGCTCAACTGTTCTATAATTATCCCCTTATATGTTTGTCTTTTCCACTGAGTCAGTGGAACTTAAACTTTAGTATGCTTCAGGATCATCTGGAATATAATTTTTTTTTTCCTAAGAAAGTCAGACTCCATGCTTCTCTCCGGATTTACTCAATAAGAAATTTTACATGCAGTATCCAGGAGACCTTCTTGTTTTAGCAGCCTTTCTTAGGTGATTCTGTTGCAGGTCTCCCTCTGGCCACATGATTAAACTGTGTGTGCCTGAAGAACCATGATTTTAAAAAAATCTATCTTTGCATCTTAAAGACTGTTCAGTAAATCTTTGTTGAATAATTGAAAGAAAGAATGAAAAAAATTGTCAAGAGAGCATGTATTCTTGGGAAGAATATATTTTTGGCTAGAGCCTTGGAAAGTTTAGAGATACATGTTTAAATATCACTTAATATACCGGGTCTAGACTCTCAGAGGCCAAGTATGGCAAGGAGCCTATGAGAAGGGGACAAAAAACATGAATGTCTGTAAGAAAAAAAGCGAAAATTTCCTGGTTCTTCCAGGCTGCAATAGAAAAAAGTCTTTCCCTTTTCTAAAACTAAGTTAATTGAACTAGAAAAATTTAAGTGCCTTTGAGGCCCAGAAAGATGTTAGTTTCCCTAGTTTTTGACTTGAAGTTCTGTAGACTTGCAGTTTTCTGCATAATTTGTAGGTCTGAGGTTAATGTGGATTCTTTTATTTGGCATAATTTTTTTAGAGTACTTACCAAGTACCCTTGCACTTAATAAGGCATAGTCTTTTCCCTCCTCGAGTTTCTTATAAGATAAAAAATTTAGGAAACAGTAAAAGAGCAGAACATGTAATTGTGGAGATAACTGCTCTGTTTTTGCAAGTGCGTGGAAGTGTTTCTGTGCTCAGGGGGCTAGCAGTGGATGCTGGAAGGTAAGAACTGGAAAGAACTGGATAAGCAGGAAACAAAGAGAAGTACAGCAGAGTCTTGGCAGCCAGACTGCTATGGCTGGCTCAGTTAATAGTGGAAGATGAGCCCAGAGTAGTGGGAAATGTGCCCCAGGGAGCATGGAGAGCATTGCTCTGTACAGATGTGTTTTATGACATCCATGAGAGCTTTGGATGTTGTAGAATTTTGACCATTTCCTTCATGTGAAAGCAGATGCAGTGTCGTTCTAAGATTAATGTGACAGCAGCATGTCAGATAAATTGCCAGGGAAAAGGAATTGAATTGGCAAACTCATTAGAAAGCTGTTTTCTGAGGTCCAGACATGGAATGATAGGTTTTAGACCAGGATGGTGGAGCATGAAAGGAAAAACTAGAGGAGATGTGGAAAGGACACTGGCAAGACAGCATCAATGCCAATGTTGGACAGAAGCACTGGGAAACTCACACATTAGTCCATGTGCAGTATATGAGAACCCCAAACTCATTTTCCCATAAGAACCCCTGGTCAAAGATGAGTGCTCTAAGATTATCATTAGGATCCCATGTCTAAGTGTCCTGTGGCTATCTTACCTTCTGTTGCTGGCAGAGCAAATAAATGACTCTGGAACAAATGAGGACAATTTTTTGTTTCTTTTTTCTTCCTCAGCTGTTGTGGCTCTCCCACATGGTCCCCATAGTAAGGAGTACTCAGTAGGGGCACTTTTGCTTGGGACCTGTGAAGGGCATCTTGCTAATGAGCCAATCCTTGAAAACTTGTGGGTTTTGGATAGATAACAGGGGTTGGGTAAGGGACAGAGTTCCGTGGTCAAGTTAATTTGGAAAATATTATTAGAGAATGAAACAGATTTCTTTGCTGCAGGACTTCCCAGAGTGTTTCATATGGTAATAAACATGTTGACTGTCTAAGAGAGGTTAGCTTGCAGCACTTCACAAATGTATCAGACCATGTTTTTTTTTTTTTTTTTTTTTTTTGTAGGAGAAGCACCTGGGAGGAGGGATGCATAGCATATATTCAGAGATATTAAGTTCTGGAGAGTTTGTCTTTAAAAATGTCCCTTATACTAAAATTGGCAGTATAATGGGAAGAAACAGGAGTCTGGAATTTAGGTCTGGGATCTACTACCAACTGGAGACCTAGTGCAAGTCAATGAACCCTCTCAGCCTCAGTTTCCTCAGAAGTTTTAACTAATACAAGATGAATTCTCAAGTTTCTTTCAACCATGAAAGTCTGAGATCATGTGTATGTTCAAAAGAAGAAAATTATCTGTGATTTTTCTATTCTATAATAACTGGTGGTGGAAGCAGGAAGAGGCTCAGAGGAAAATAACAAGAACATGAGTAAGATGTGGTTTGAACCCCTTAGGTGATTATATGGTTGGGCACAGTTGCTGTGCTGGACTGATGTAACAGAGATAAATGAAGTCTGTAGTTTGTTCTCAGGCTTCTCTGAATCTAATCATGTCATGTGGCACATGGAACTATTCCAGTTGCTAATTCTCAGGGGTCACTTAATCTATCTAGTCCTGGTTTTGCTGCTTAAAATTGACTATATACTAGGATTGCTGTATGTATACACATGGATGTATAACCAATGCAATCCTGCAATCTGTACATGTGGAAAAATGAGAATTCATACTCTATTTGAATCAAATGCATGATATGTTAAGATCACTGTATTGTCTTGAGCAACTAATAAAAAAAAAAAAAGAAATTGACTATATACAGTCATCCCTTGGTGTCCATGGGATTGATCCCAGGAGTCACATCTGCAGATGTTCAAGTACCTTACATTAAATGACATAGTATTTGCATACAATCTTATGTACATCCTCTCATGTACTTCAAGACGTCTCTAGACTACTTGTAAGATCTAATAAAATGTGAATTCTATGTAAACAGTTGTTACATTACATTATTTAAGCAACAATGACAGGAAAAAGTCTGTGCATTTTCTGTACAGACTCAACCATAGTAAGGACTGATACACAGTATGCAAATAAGACACGGGGCAAATGAAGCTTAAAGAAATGCTGGAAAGAGACTGAGGACCTAGGGAGTGGCCAGAAGCTACAGCAGGTGTCAATTATATCTTCTCTGAGGCCAGAGAACATTGATTTCTTCATCTTTATGTTACCTATAATACATAGTATATATTAGGAGCTCAGAAACTTTCTTGGATGAATCAATATTAAGTTATTAAGCTATTAATCTAACCAAGTGTATAATTTGAAATAATATCTAATAAAATGTAGGTTAAATTTAAATAAAATAAGTAATAACAATCATAAGCTAGTTAAGTCTTGGTTTTGATATTTTTCCATCCATCCTTCTGTGTCTAGTTTGAGAGTGATTTTCTTAAGAACTTTTATTTTTATCATGATATTGGGTTAGTAAATTCATCAGTTAAAAACAGCTAAGGATACTTTGTGTCTCCTGTGAACTCTTTTCATCTCTCTGAAGCTTGCTGGCCTCTGTCATAGGAGGGTGATATTCTTTCTAGCTAGAAAATCAGATCCTGAATAGCTGAAAACATGGGTTTTATTGTTAGACTTGGTTTGGAATTCTGACTGCCTTTGTTAGCTATGCTGTATTGAGGGATTTAGTTAGTATTTCTAAACTTTCCTTTTTTCATTTTTAAATGAAAGCAATAATATATCTGTCCTGCAATTATTGCAAGTGCTGGTTCTACTCCTGAGATGCTTCAAAAGTGAATCATCCGTCATAAGAGTCTCACCCAAATCAGGTTGGATTTCTCTTGGTACTATGGACTTATAAGTACAAACCATACCAGGCTATGAAATTTCAGAGGCATACTAGAAAGTTAAAACAGAAATACAGGGACTGTTGTGCCCATTTTCCTGGTCTGGTTAGGCAGAAAAGAGGAAAGCAGACTTGTGCATCTCATTTTGAATCAGACAGATGATAAACACTTTAAGAAATTCCTTATTGATTGGAATTTCTTCCGCCACATTCATTTTTCCTAGTTTCCTATGTCTCTAAATTTTACCATAGAGGTCTTCCAAAAAGCCAGCTTAGTTCGGGCCATCAGATCAGTCCCACAACTCATTTTGGTTTACAGAACAATTAAAGGAGGGGCTGGGGATGTGGCTCAAGCGGTAGCGCGCTCGCCTGGCATGCGTGCTGCCCGGGTTCGATCCTCAGCACCACATACCAACAAAGATGTTGTGTCTGCCGAGAACTAAAAAATAAATATTAAAAATTCTCTCTATCTCTCTCTCTCCTCTCTCTCTCTTTAAAAAAAAAAAAAAAAAAAGAACAATTAAAGGAGGGGGCTAACAACTACTGAGCACTGAGCGTCTACTTACATGGTGGGAAGGTTTTATACATAATTATTATTTTTAATAACTTTATGAAATAGGTATAATTATCTCTTTTGTATAAATAAATAGAAGCACACTCACCTCTGGAGACTGTACAACTAGTATATTTCAGAGTGAGGAATTGAACCCAGATAGTCTATCTGGTCATTAACGTTTGAGATTTTTGATGTGATTGAACCAAATTAGCTGTATTGGTGGAGTTTTCTTTTACTGTTTCTATGTTAGGAAACTTGTAAACCAACAGGATTAGCCTTTTACCCCTTAATACTGTAGGAAAATAGCTTTCATAATATCATGCTAAGAGAAATCAAAGGTCAAATGTCTTTTATAAGTGGAAGTAGGGAGAGAGAAAAAAGGAATTGAAAAAGGGGGTATCTTAGGAAGATAGGAGGTTAATAGTTAAGAGGAAGGGCGTTGAGAGGGAGGGATATATATTCATATATTTGTATATGAATATAATATGTATATATTATATTCATATACAAAATACATATTATATTCATATACAAATATATCTCAATGAATTCTTATATATAAAATAATAATGTACTACTACTACTACTACTAATAATAATAATAATGGAAGGAAGATCAGTAGAGTAGAGCAAGTGGATCAGGAGGAGGGAAGAGGGAAAAGAAGGGGAAGGGACTGGGAAAGGAGTGAATCTCACTGTTATGTATAATTAAAATACGCCAATAGTGCTGGGGCTGGGGCTCAGTGGCAGAGCACTTGCCTAGCATGTGGGAGGCACTGGATTCTATCCTTAGCACCACCTACAAAAAATAAATAAATAAATAAAGTCATGCTGTCCATCTACAACTACATTTTTTTAAGTGCACCAATAAAATTAAATAAAATAAAAGCACCAATATTTGAATAAAAAATTTGTTTAGTAAGGAAACCAAGAAAAACTGTTTGAGAACCCTTAGACCCTGCTTTTTTCCCTCGTGATGATGTGACATTGATGCGAGAGCATATTTTAAGAGAGTTTGATGTTTGTAAACATTCCTGCACCCACAGGCTCAGACATTGTTAATATTCATTTTTCTGAAGTAGTGAGGTAAGTCCCAACTATAAAGGTTCAGTTATATAGTAACAATTTGGCTGTTTTCTCAAATATGGAAGCAATCAACTATATGTTTGATTAGGAAAGTAAAAGCCAGGAGAAAGCTGTCTGAAGATCTATGGCTCCTATTCTGGCTTTGTGAGGACATTTCATTCTCATTAGCAACTGGCCACTTGGAGTGCCATTTAGCAACACTACTGAACACCATGGCACCACGTATAGTTAAACAGCTATGTCTATTCAGTGGAATACAATAGAACAGAGGTAAGGAATGAGGCAATTAAATAGACTGGAACGGAACTATTCCTAACATGAATAACAGAAAAACCAAGGTGAAATGCATGTGTTAATACTTGATTTTTTGAGATTAAAAATATACAATTCATGGTTTTTATATACATGTAGACTATTTCTAGAAAATACTAAGGTAACAGATAACTAGTTGCCTTCTTAAGCAAGAGATGATATTCTGAGGTGGATGTGGGGTTTACTTTTCAATTATATGGGACGTTGTGTTGGATCTCTGGAAATTTCTTGAGCTTTTTTTCGAGAGGTACAAAAGACCAAATTTATTTTCATAATAACACTAAGATGTTTTTTCTTTTCTCACTCCCATTCTCTCATGAGTAGAAGGTAGAACTTTCCAGAGGTTAAGTGACATGTGATATTGCAACAAATTGAATCCAGAAGCATATATGCTAATCAAACTGTGTTGATGAAGCCAGACATTTAAGAGATTTTCAAAAACAAAACAATGTCACTCTACAATAGCATTTATTTATGGTGGTGGGGCTTTCTTACTAATACACAAATAAATTTAATAATTTCAAAAGGCATTCTATTTGCTTTAGAAGTCGATTCCCAGGAGTGCCATATTTCAGCTACTGTATGTCCTTTTTCCTGCAACGTAAGCAGCTCAGATACCTTGTGCTACCATTTTTTGTATTTCAGGTTTTTTGCACAGGATGTGACCACTGTCAGATCACTGTTCTTTTCTTTCTTTTTGTGATTCAAAAGCATATACTGCAATTTGAAGTAAATGTTTGCTTTTCTTAAAAAAAACAATGTCACTCTTCTCCCTAAGTTTTCTCTGAAGAGAAGTTTTTTTTACCTAAAAATTGTTACTGTGCTCACATTACTATTATTTAAGAAATTAATATTAATAAATTAAAAATTTTTATTTTGTTTTAATTTGTAAACATTTTAATTTGTAAAAGCTGTAATTTGTAAGACAGTAAATTCTAGGAGACATAAACACAATCTCTTTGAGGTTCTCTGGGCCATGTCTGTTTCCCTCAGTGCCTCACGTGCTTGGCAGCTTTATTGTGTAGTGGTGAAGGGGGATGCCAAGAAGGAAAGAAATGTGAATGAAGCAAAAGTTTGCAATAAAATAGAGCTTTTTCTTTTTTCCACTTCCATAAAGGAGATCTGCAGGTGCTCTGGGGTTCAATGCTCTAACAAGTTCCAAAATAATTGAAGAGAAGCCGAGGCCAGTTGTTCCGAGGATCCTGCTCCACAGAGAATGTTCTGCACCCATTGATGTAAGTAGGGCCAGTTGCTGAAGCTTTGTCAACACGTGTGATTGAAGACAGAGACAGGAGCCCTGTGACTCCCCTTGAAGCCCTCATTTATCCAGGCTGGTGTCACAGGAGGAGTTTAGTGCTTGGGTTTTGTGCTTATAGCTAATGTCAAATGAAGAGACAATGCATTTGATTATATAAGAAACCTGATGTTGAATTTCAGTTAACATTTTCCTCTTCTACAAATCTGGTTGTGATGAGACCCATGTGAGAGGCCAATCTTGGGGTGTACTGGCTAAGGATGTCTTCCCCAACTCTGAGTGGGGTATCTGGCCTCAGGCTGGGATTTCTCCATCTTTACTGGTTCCACTGGACTCTGGGGTTCCTGGATTGCTGTGTATTTTCTAATATTAGAAATCTCTTGATTTTTTTTTTAAAGTTACTTTCTTCTAGCAATAATTTGAAGTGACTTACAGTAAAACAATGCTTAATAGAAACATCAAAACCAGGAAAACAGGACAAGAGTCGATATATAATACAGTAAATGTATAAGAATTTCTAGCCCAGAGAGTCTTACTGCAGATCAGTACAACACTAAACAGGGACTCATGGCAAAAAAACAGAGGCATGATGCATTGCAGAACTTTTATTAGGACACCAGGAAGCATTCCCACATATCAAGGTGGTTTACCACAGGTGAATCTTTTTCTGAATGAGACTTCTTTGTTCAACCTTTGGTAGGCTCAAATCTTACCTACGAATCTAGACCTGAAGCGATTTTTTGAATCAGAGACCTTACGAAGCTTAAGCTCATTGAAATTAGAAACCATATCTTCTTCCTGCCTCCCTTTTCAACCCTAGCACAGAGTCTGATACGTGGAAGATGCTCAGTGAGAACCCGCCTACTTGGCACAGACTTTACTGTTTTCCTCAGAGCTTTAGAATGCTTGTTGAATGAATGAATGATTGAGTAGATAATGAGTATATGCGAGTGATAAGTGATGACTGGCTATGAGCAGGGGCTAATGTAGTATGTATATTTTTCACATTCTCCAGGTTTCTTCTCACTGTCACAATGCTCCTTGGATTATATACTGCTTTCCATTTGTTATCTGGAGAACTCTTCATTACTCCTCAGCTGCCTGTGGTGATAATTCATAGTTTAACATTATAAATTCTCTGTTTTTCACAGATTTCCCAGAAACTTGCTTTTTCTTCCCTCCCTCCCTCCTTCCTTGCTATGATAGACTCTTGATACAGGAGAGCTTAGAAGTTTTAATAAAGCCTTTATGGTATACATTTCAGAATGATTAACTCATAGCTATGCCTGACCACTAATCAGAAGTTATTGCAGCATCTCTCTGTTACATTAGATTCCCAGACATTATTTATCTATGAATCATTCTGCTTTACCTTTCAGAAACTATCATTGTGGTCTTTTCTTTCTCTGTCACTGATCTTAAATAACTATTTCCAAAAGCCATTGTTTCAATATCCAAGGCATGTACTATATATAGACTTTCCTGTGAAACCTGATTTGGGTGCCATCCAGCACCCCCACCTTTATAGTATTACACTTGGAACCTTCTCAAATATTTTGGTTAGAACAATAGTTATTGAACATTTGTGCTGTGTAAGGAACCAGGAGAAGGTTTGAGGGGCACAAATATAAATATATAAATAAGAGATAATCTCAGCCTGTGTTTGGCAGGAGCTAAAAGAAGAGAAAAGGAATAAAAAAGAGAACTATACTCAAAAGAGCAACAGTCTAAGGAAAGAGAGAGCACTTGATTCTTGGTTGGTCAAAGAACAAATGTCCTAAATAAAGAGGGTGCAGTTTGGGATTGGAAACTGGTTCTGGAAAGGAATTCAATACCTACAGGAAAGATGTGGGTCAGTCATTACAGCTGATATAGGCAACAAGGACCCAGAGAGATCTGTGTTGGGCATGTGGGGTGAACAAGAGGGAAAACATAGAAGTCTGCTTAGAGCAGAGTGTGGGTTGAAGAGTGGTGGAAGATAAAGGTGGAAGACAAAGAGTAGATGCCAGACTGGGACGTCCTGACTGTTGGCCGGGCTGAAACATCTGGACACCATTTTAGGGATTCACACCTGAATTGTATATTCTTGGGAGGGAAAGAAACATCTTTTGGAGATGTTCATTGTTTCATTATAACTTTTCCTATTTCGATACATATTTTAGCCCCAAATGTAAGTTATACAGTATAGTAATAATGTTGTCAAGTCTTCCTGATTGACAATGTATCCTGAATTGCCTCCTAAGCTTAAATTTACTCAAAAGTTCCTGCTTCCTTGTTTCTACTTTTAAAGTTTGATGAGTGGGATTTAGAGTCTCCTTTCTCAACACTCAAAGCAATTTTAAGAATTTCTCACTGGTGTCTACTTGTCTTACAAGAAAAATTCATAGTCTCATATATTAATTAATTCTTATTATATATGAGTTTTCTCTCCCTCAGATGACTGTGATTTCCTCTTTTAAGATCTGAGTCTCTGTCAGTTATTTTTGCTTTTGCACAGCAGTTGGCATATATTACACCTGTAGTATTTTTTTTGTGGGTAAAGGAACTGGGTAGTTTATGATAAGCTGCAGGAGCCCACCTGTTTCCATGTTTCTCTTCACCATTACCTTTCTTTCTTTCTTCTTTTCTTTCTAGAGAATTGTTTTCAGTAGATCTTGGCTACTTGAAATATTTCCTATTGACAGTATCAATATAACCTAAGAGCTTATTAAGAGTTCATAATTCAGGCCTCAGAATAAAGTAGAAGACATATTTTTCTTGGCATTTGAGACTTTTGTTTTCTTACACAAGTCACCTAGGGATCATGCTAAGTACAGGATCTAACATATTCATAGTTCTTAGGTAATGACAGAGTAGCTAGGCCTTAAAATTTTATACTATCAAAGTAGTTATTTCCTGTCTTAGAGTGTCCTTGGACAATATTTCCCCCGTACTGTGACACTCCTCTATACAACAGGTTTATGATAGAATTGGTACCTAGGGACTTTGGGCTGAATCCAGTCCACCAACCTGTTTTGGTAAATAGAGTTTTATTAGAATGTAGCTATGTTCATTTATCTATAGATTATGTATGGCTTCTTTTGTGCTACATTGGCTGAGCTGAATAATTATGACAGAAATTATATCTTTACAGAAAAAAGTTTACAGACTTTGACTTACAAGAAGAACCCTAACTTTTTTTTAAAGTTAAGGAAGTAGCTATGATCTTTTGCCCCTGTGGCAAAATTTGTAAGCCTATCTTAATTTGTCTCTGCTCTAGGAGAAGCTGAATCGTAAATTGTAATTCCCAAGTAGACAATGAAAAATCTTGAGTCCAGTTGATCCAAATAATGGTACCAGAGAATCTATGACTTTCCAAGTCCCATTTAATCTCTCCCTCTTAGAATAAAAGATTACAACTTTATTGAGATGTATCCTTCTTCCACAAATTGATTTCCTTAGTTGTTTAAGGTAAATTTCACTTTCCCAAGAATTGGAAAGAGTAGAAGAGGAAATTCTGAGTAGACATATGCATATGTTTGGGACCAAAAGAAAAAAAAAATCCTTGCATGGGTTGGATATAATCTTTATTTTTAAGCCTGAAAAGGTATTGTCCGACTCAGCCCATTTCTGGACTCTTCGTTGCACAGCTAGATTCAGATGGTGTGGGCTTGGAGTTCTTTTAATTCCCCTGGAGAATCCCACCACCTGTCTCTTATTTAGGGTTTTGTGAATTGTGAAATAATGGCAGACACAAGCTCCAAGAATAGCTGCATGTGTATGCCAAGCATACAGAGATGGAAGGCTTGGGCCAAGAAGCAGGAAATATGGAAGAGGGGCTGGGTTGCAGGCATCTGTTCTACAAACAGTGCAGCCGGAGGCTGTGGGAGGAGAGAGGCGGGCCCCATGCAATCATTCAAGGATGTGGGCACTCTGCTCTGATCTGCAAGTGTTGGAGATCCTGGCTATGCTTCTGGAATCAAATTTCAGTAGAGGTGGGTGTGAAAGAATTGAGATCCTTTCCCTCATCCAGAGTTATCTGAAGCCAAAGACGTTCAGTGTGGAATTCTGTGGGGAACTTGGCTGTGGCTCCAGGAGCTTTAGTTTTGGTTCCCTTCCTCCTCTTTGTCTGCATAACACAGGACACTGACAGGGTATTTTGAGAAGATGGTGTAGACATAAGTCTTTGCCTCCATTCTAGAGTATATCTCACCCCCAATTAACTCGGAGATGATAAGAGTGAATTAGGACCTCTTACACTAAGAACTGCCCGCCCTGTTGCTGGGAACCCTCATCACATCCTCTCAGGCACATTTAGCTCAATATCTCAGCTGGTCAGAATATGGGGGTTTAAAGCCAAAGTTATTGTTTGGGCTGATATTTCAGCCATTCTCTCTATTGGAAGAAGTCTAGCACATTAATTATTTAACTAATAAATTCCACAATTATCCATCTAAAAATATTCCATGTAAGGGGAGGGTGTGGGAAAAACATACACTGAAGAATCAGAGATGCTTGAGTTTAGATTCTAGATTCGTGAGCTAACTAACTCCTCATTGAAATTCTAATTCAGTCACCATGATTTTTCTCTCCCCATTCCACTTTCCCTGAATCTGTGCATTGGAGTTATTGAATGTTTCCTTCTCTCTGCTTTTGCATCAAACTTTGCATATGATGAATGGATATTCATCATACCATGTTACATGAAAATCATTAAGTGTCTGCCTTTCTCCCCAGATTGTAACGTTATTGATGGAAGAGAGTTTTATTCATATATTTTTACCCCTACTGCCTGACACATATTAGCCATTAAACGTATGTTTATTATACTGAAAGGTACTCATTATGTAACTTTACTTTCCTAAAACACGGCTTTCTCTTATGTAAAATGAAGGTGATAAAGATATACTTTGTGACTTTGTTGTGAGGATAAAATTATGTAGTGTTCAGAAGAATGTTCTGTAAATATGAGGTACTCCTGGATTGATTTTAATGTAGTAGAAGACAATAAGATATGTGGAAAGCATGCAGAGATGTCCTAGACCACTTTTTCTAAACTGAATGATTGATGGGGGAGGATCTGGAGACTTGTAAGACATAATTTCAGTGAATGAATTGACACTGGACAGGGCTTTTATGTCTCTCCCAGGAGATTATATGCTTATAACAGTAGAGACATATCATATTAATTTCTGAACTTCTTTACTCTTCTAGGCACAATTAAGAATGCCAATATTTGGGCTGGGATGTTGCTCAGTGGTAGAGTGCTTGCCTAGCACACGTGAGGCCCTGGGTTCGATCCTCAGCACCACATAAAAAAATAAATAAAATAAAGATATTGTGTCCAACTACAACTAAAAAATAAATATTTTTTAAAAGAAAGCCAATATGTAATAATTGTTTTTTTTAATTTTTAATTTGTTCTCATTAGATATAAATGAGTAGAAAGCATTTTGACACATCCTACATAAATGGAGTATAACTTCTCATTCTTCTAGTTGTACATGATGTAGAGTTACACCAGTAGTGTAATCATGTAAGCATATAGGGTAATAATGTCTGATTCATTCCATTCTCATCCCTACCCCCACACTCCCTCCCCTTCCCTCACTCCCCTCTGTCTACTCCAAAGTACCTTTATTCTTCCCTAGCCCATTCCCTCTTACTGTGAATTAGCATCTGCATATCAGAGAAAACATTCGACCTTTAGTTCTTTGGGATGAGCTTATTTTGCTTAGCATGATACTCTCTAGTTCCATCCATTTACTAGCAAATGCCATAATTTTATTTTTTAAGGCTGAGTAATATTTCATTACACATATATACCACATTTTTTAATCCATTCATCTGTTGAAGGGTACCCAGGTTGGTTCCATAATTTAGTTATTGTGAATTAAGCTGCTATAAACATTAATGTGGCTGTGTCAACTGGGTCAAATGGTGGTTCCATTCCAAGTTTTCTGAGGAATCTCCATGCTGCTTTCCACAGTGGTTGCACCAAATTGCAGTCCCACCAGCAATGTATGAGTGTACCTTTTTTTCTGATCCTTGCCAACATTGATTGTTGCTTGTATTATTGATAATTGCCATTTCTGATTGGAAAGGGTGGAATTTCAGTGAGTTTTGATTTCTCTAGTTTTGAACACTTTTTCATATTTTTGTTAATGGATCATATTTCTTCTGTGAAGTGTCTTTTCAGTTGCTTAGCCCCTTTGTTAATTGGGTTGTCTTTTTGGTGTTAAGTTTTTTGAGTTCTTTATATACTTTGGAGATTAATGCTCTATCCGAGGTGCATGTGGTAAAGATTTTCTCCCATTATGTAGGTTCTCTCTTCACGTTATTGATTGTTAATAATAATTGTTTTTATGATGGGCTTTGCAAAGCTAAAATCTTCTGTACCTCAAATCTTTCCATATCTGTAACTTGTATATGCCCTATCTTGAGAAGGTGAATGGCAGAACTATTAGACTGAAAACAAAGATTTGGAAAGAAGAGTTGAGTTTGAAACATGTTGAGTGTGAAAGCGGTTCATCAAGCATGACATAGAACATGTACAGATTCCATAGTGCTTAATGCTGTGGCTTGTTCGTTTAAAAGCACATGATAAATATTTATTGATTCACTGTGAAATTTTGGATCCCCCAGTCCATGTAGGTAACAAAGAACTACCACAGATATTTGAGCAGGGTTGTAAGATAATATGAATTTCTCTCCAGGAAGACTTGATCTTGCTGTTGAAGGTAAGGAAGATTGGAGGGAAAGGAGTTGGGGGTTGGGACATTCCTTAGGAGGTTCAGCAAAAGAGCAAGTGAGCTGTAAAGGAGCCAGAAACAGACCTGTGATAGGTAGAATAGGGAGGAGGGGACTACACAAGAGACTGGAGATTCAGCTTCCTCCTCACTATTATTAACCCTAGAGAAATTGCCTGGTTCTGGGAGGAGCAAAGACCAGCCTTCTCTGGCTTCAGAACAAAAGGCAATGATTGCATCCAAGGAGAGATAATGAGAAACACACAGGCGGTGAGGATCAGGAAAGCACCATTAATCTTGTTGCAAAACTGCACTTTCCAAAGCCCTGGGCAAGGCTGCAGACGTCTCAGCATGAGGACTTGGGCCCTGTACTAGGAAATGCAAAATGGAATCCCCCTTAATAAATCACAGACCTGATAATATCCAAGAATCTGAGAAACTGGGAGGGCAAAGGGGTGGGGCAGTTTCTGAGGAAAGAGAGAGGAATGAAATACCGATGAGAAGATAAGAGAAAGCAAAGATGGAAAAAAATGGTCAAGGGTTGAGTAGACTAATTTAGATATTTTTTCCCTCTACAAACTAATTTTCTAGAGACTTTGATCCATATACAAAATATTTATTAATTAACGAAAAACTGTTAGAACAGTTGAAGTTACTTTCATTAAATAAAAACTCTTATTCTCTCCAACCCCAGAATTGTACACATACATATTATTTTTACTTATTAAATAATCAAAGATGGAAGTCAAATAGATAAGATACATGAATGAGATTTAAAAATGTCAATATTATTTGATTTAGGAATTTTGTTGTTTCTACTTAGTTTCATTTATCAGTTTGTTCCTGAGGGCAAATAATTGCAGGTTTGCTATTTGAATTCTGTTCAAACATATAAAATAATTTTTTTTATAACCTACATGGAAAACAAGGTCCAAATCCCTTGGACTGCTATCCGAGGTCTTTCAGAGTCAATTTCCAATGGCTCTTTCCATTTTAGTTCCTTATATGTATTTTTTATTCAAATCAAAAAACCTTCATACTCACGATTTCTTGTATATGTCCCAACTACCCATTTCTACCCATTTGTTCCTGGGGACATTTTCACAGAGCATGTGTTAAAGTCTGTAGGTAGTAGTCTCTTTCAGCAAGACCACGGTGATATGGTGTGTGGTCCTGGCAAGTCAGTTTAGACTCTGGATTTTAGACAGCGCACTTGTAAAACAAGGGAGTGTAATAGGTGGTTGTCCAGGTTCTTTAAAGTTCTAAATTTTGGTGAGCTTTGTCCCCTACTGTCCTAGGTTTGCTCATTCATCTGTCTGTACCTCATTTCAGGTTGTGACTGCTGCCTTAAGTGGCCTTTCTCTTCCTCTCCAACTGTCAAACCCTGCACTCCTTGGCTAATCTTTTATTTTCTTCTTGACCCTGTTGTCTATATTTCTAATTAACAGGGACTATATGTGTGATTCCATTGTCCCCTCACTCATACTGCCTTTGGTCAAAATCATGGCATATGCCCGAGATTCAATAGATAATACCATTTGGATAATTCAATCCCATGGTGGTGGGGGAACCTAGCTGAGTGAGGTTTGGTATGAAAATGCATATTTCCTTAAATCTTTGCTTTATGGTCCAATAGAGCCCAATCTGTGTCCCAGTTGCTAAGGGCAAAGGAATATATAGACTATTTATTCCAATATTCTTAAGAAAAAACACACAGAGACCCATGATAAATCTGTGTTTCTTTATTTTGAGTCAGAGGATGTTTTTTCTTTTCTTTCAAAGCCAGCATATAAATATGCACTTCATAGGACCTACCAGGGAATAGGTTCCACTTCTACCATTAGTTTAACCCTATATTTCTTGTATGATTCCAAACATGACTAAAGACTTCTTGCTCCTTCAAATTTCTGCAAATACTTTGGTCCTTTCCTTTATCTTCACCACTCAGATCCATGTTGGACAGAAACAATGACGACTGGAGGAAACTGAGTGTATACCCAAACACCAAGAGCATCTTTGCCATGTTCCCGCCCAAGGGGCATGGTTAGAAGGAGGTGATCCAGAGCCATCTTCTGACTCACCCTTCCCAAGAGTAGCCAGGGCAGATGGACGCTTCCCAACTGTTTACTCTTTCTCTCAACCCCATGAAGCATTCTTTCTCTTTCTGTTTCTTATTAATAGCACAAGAGATTAAAAAAAAAAAAATCTTGGTGTAGAAATCTTGCCATATTCAGCTTTGCAGTTCTTTTTGGAATCAAGTATGGTGCTAAACACAGGGTAGGCATTCAGTAAGTATTTGTGGAGTGAATGAATGAATAAAGGAAGGACAGACAACTTTGATGGCAATAGGGGTAATGTGAACTGTGGGAAGAGTATCAGGTCGTAGTCAGAATGGGTGATGGAGGATTGCTCTGACTTACTAGTACTGTAACCTTGAATAAGTCCCTTCATTGGACTTATTCAAGTCCAATGGACTCCCCCTGCTGTTGAAAAGGGAGTGTGTGTGTGTGTGTGTGTGTGTGTGTGTGTGTGTGTGTGTGTTGGGGTTGGGCGTGGTAGTGATTAAACATGAATACCTTAGAAAGAAATGTATGTAAAATCATCTGGTCTGATTGCAAGTGAAGGCCTGCACTTTATGTAGCTCTCCTTCCTCCTTTTTGTTGGTACTAGGGATTGAACCCAGGGGGGTTCTAATTCTGAGCTGCAACTGAGGCTGGCTGCAAACTTAATATACTCCTGCCTTAGCCTCCCAAATGGCTCCTTAATTTTTTTTTTAATTAAAAACTCTGAAAAAATCACTAAATAATACGAAGGTTTAAACATATCGTTTAAGAATTATATAAAACGAGAAGTAAATTTTTCCATCCTAGCTATCTCTTCTAATTCCTCAGAGTTGACTACATTCCTTGACATTCAGGTTTGAGGCTTACCCTTCCTGTCATCTTCCCAAAGTTCCTTAAAATGGAACTATTTCATATCTATGTATGTAACTACCAATGATTTCTAAGTCGCCTACTTTTGGAACAAAGACAGAAATATTCATTGTTTTAATAAACTATAAATTACTTATAGTCCCCACTTCCAGTATTTTGTGATTACAAACATTATTGCAATGAACCTTCTTATGCATTTATATTTATATGCTTCGTTGTTGCAGTTACTTAAGTATTAAGGCACATTAACATGTATCGTTCCCTTGACTCATAACCACCATGAGAAGCAAGGTAGAAATTGTTGCTCTGTAAAACAGATAAAGAAAAAAGAGGGTGAAGGGAGCAAGTGAACTGTCAGGAACACACACAGACACATACAGCAAGATTGTAGCAGAGTTCAGATTTCCTAGGGCCTTGAATTCTAGTCCACAGCTCCTTTTATCCCACTGCAATAAAGCATGAGTTGAGAGGTAATATCCACAACCAGGCAGAGAAGGGTGGATCAGTGAGCAGGCAAGCACTTTGAATTATATAAAGCATACAAACAAAGAAACAAAAACCAGCAACAATAACAACATCAACAAACACCACACACAAAACCACACATACACACTCACACACACTCAAACTCAAGGCCAAACACATTTAAAAGATTGTTGGAAGAGATATACCAGTGGTGAGTGAGGAGCCAGCATAAGATGAGTTGTTCTTTAATGAGCCATCATCTCTTTTGCAATGTTCTCAGTATGATGTACAAATGGTGAGGCTGGTACGGGTTGCATAAATGTGTCAGGGGATTTACAAAGGACTTTCCAACAATCCTACCAATGTCACTGTCCCCCTCTCCCAAGAGAAGTGTCTAGGGAGGGCCCATATGCATGTGGTTAGGATTGGCCTCAATTGCCACCTTCCTTAATTATCTACAGGAAATAAAAGCTATTTTATTAAAATTCACAGATGCAATCAATTGTCAGAGTCACTGGAGACCAAGCATTTCTCAGTGGTCAAGAGCATGGGAGAGAGGCTGGCAGGAACAAGAGCTAGCCAAAAAAAAAAAAAAAAAAATTAAATAAATAAAAGAAAGAAAACTAAAGTTTTGGGAATTTTTAATGTTAATTTCTTCTAAGTTTACTTTCATATTTTTCTTTTCTTTTCAAGACTTTCTTTATTGGCCTGATTTAATTGCCTCCAAAGTACTTAACATCTGACTAGAAGCAAGAAAAATGTGCGAGAGAGATGGAATTTAATACTATTATGGATTACCATGTAGTTATAATTACTCAAAAATATAAAATGACTCTCACAAGTGCAAACTTGTTAATGTGAGCATTTTATCAATATTAAAGTGTTGTTGTTGTTTTTAAATAATTTCAACCAACTAAAACAATGCAAACTAATGAACATAGTAGGAAGAAAATCTTAGGGAGACATGACTGGGCCTAGGGGAAGAAAGTGAGGCTCTTGTCTTGGGTACAAGCTATAAGAGGTCTCCAAAAAATTTAAGGACCAAGAGAAAATATCTTTTTTTTTAATATACATTTTTTGGTTGTCAATGGACTTTATTTATTTATATGTGGTGCTGAGAATCGAATCCAGTGCCTCACACCTGCTAGGCAAACGCTCTACCACTGAGCCACAAGCCCAACTCAAGAGAGAAAAATTATCTTTTAATTCGGTACTTAATATATCAATCAGCAAAGTACAGTCTATGAGCCGAAAACCTATTCATAAATAAAACTTTACAGTAAAGCCACAGAAAGTGAAGTTATACCAATAAGGAGAACTGAGCTCATTCTTTGACCTGTGGAAATCCTGGTTAATCATTTGACGGTTACACACATGTGACTAGCCTGTGCTTTAAGGAAAAATATTTCTGTAGAAAAAGAATAATTTGTGATTTGAGACTGAATTCACAGTTAGCCAATGGAGCTCTTCTATGGTGCTTTAATTTCAGACCAAATGTTTACAACCATTATTATCAAATAGGACACTTTCCTGGTGGAGGTATGTGTTTTGAAAGGAACTAAGTAACTGAGAGGCATATTTCCAACTTAACCCTTTCTGCTTCTTTGGCTTGCTTGCTCTCCTTATGCATTTCCTTCTCTGCGCTTTTAGCAGAAGTACTCAGAGCCACGTGTATGGACAAGCTATCTTGACTTCATATAATGACCAGCAGCTTAAGTGGTTTGTAAGCTATTTTGATGGATATTATTTATCAAGTCATTTCTAACTCTCTATTCAAAATACACAAACCAAACATATTCCAAGAGACAGTAAATAAATAAAATAATATACAAATGGAAAGGATACTGAATTTGACCATTTCTATTCATTTCTTAGGGCTGCCGTAATGAGTTGCCAAAAACTGGGTGCTTAAGACAACAGAAATTTGTTGTCTCACAATTCCTGAAATTCAAAATTCAAAATTCAAAAATTGTTGCCTCTCGGCTGGGGATGTGGCTCAATCGGTAGCATGCTCGCCTGGCATGCGTGCGGCCCGGGTTCGATCCTCAGCACCACATACCAACAAAGATGTTGTGTCCGCCGAGAACTAAAAAAAATAAATATTAAAAATTCTCTCTCTCTCTCTCTCTCTCTCTCTCTCTCTCTCTCTCTCTCTCTCTCACTCTCCTCTCTCACTCTCTCTTAAAAAAAAAAAAAAATTGTTGCCTCTCTATGCTAGAGAGGCATCCTGCTTTGACTCTTGTCCCTTATGCTGGTGCCTGCAACCATTCCAGTCTTGGCCTCTGTAGTTACATAGCCATCTTCCCTCGGTCCTTCTCTGACTCTATGTCCACCTCTTTCTCATAAAGATCCCATTGGATGAAACCTCAATCCAGATTCCTCATCTTAAACTTCATTTCCAAAGAAGTTCCCATTCACAGGTACCAGAGGCTACGGCTTCCGCTTATCTTTCTGGAATGGGGGTACAATTCAACCCACCACACTATTAAACAGTGGGGGTTTAACTTAGAGGCAGTGGAAACATATTACCTGTTTGCAGGAATCTGGCAGTGCATTGGGAGTGTAGGCTTCTGATCTGATTTAAGTACCTAAAGAAATGCAGTTTAGGTCCATTGGGATGCATATCTTACAGTGTCTCTTCACAGACATGATGAAAAATAAGTGTGGGGGTTTTTAAGGGTAGTCCTGATTTCAAGTATTTAAAAGACAATAACTGAAAATATTTTTACTAAATTATATTTTCCTTTTATGGATATTTCATTCTCAATATAAGCAATTTACTATATCATTACTAATATAACTAGGATAACTTTTAGAGATTTTTCATATAAATTCACCTACTAGGGGAAAGTGTTCTTTGTCAGACCCAGTATCCTGATTTTTTACTTCATGACACATGACTATTGTTTGAACCTGTGAGGTTGTCAAAAGCTTGGGAAACAGACTATTGAACACCATTAGTATTTTAAGTAAGTTGAGTTGTAAATGGGAACCAAATATATTTTCTCCCCTATTTTTCAATACTGCCAAATTCTAAAATTGGAATGTTAGCCTCTTAGTGAACATGCTTGTGTAGTTTCAGTTAATTGAATCAGCAATAATAACAATATTTTAATTGTATATCACTAATCCAAAATTACTGTATGATCAATAAATATGCCATTATAAAGTAAATAATTCAACAATAATAGCTAATACTTATATTGAGTGCTCATTGTGTACAAGGGAGAGGTATCGATCTCTTTATATGCAGCATTTTTCTTTTTCTTAGGAATAAAATTCTGTTTACTTGGGATTGAAATGCCCTACATTGTTTTCTACTTTTGGTTAGAATCAGTAGCCCATTTAAGAGAGCTGTCCATGGGTGGGTACAGTGCTATGTACCTGTAATCTCAGTTATTCAGGACGAGGACTGCAAATACAAAGTCAGCCTGAAACTTGTTTGGCCAGTCCCCAAATTAAAAAAATTAAAAAACAAAAAAGTTGGAGATGTAGCCTAGTAGTCAAGTGATCCTGCGGTCAATCCCCCTTAACAAACCAACCAACCAACAAAAACGGGTATGGGTAAACAGTGTGTTACTACAACAGCGAAAAAAGAATTTTTCTCTTTGTCTGAATCCCCAATTAGAGAAAAACCATCTCTTTCTCTTCCATAGTTTTCAAGTTTCTTTCAATTGCTCCGGGGACTTTTCAGAGATGTCAGCCCTGTATTCAGAATCACCAGCTTCTCACCTACCTTGAAGAAGAAGCTGTTCTTTTTTTTTTTTTTTTCCCCTTCTTTTCTTTCCTGGCTCCAGCTCTGGATTCTGTGGGGCTGACTGCTCTTAAGGTCAGAGCCACTACTACCACTGTCTCCATGGCAACCACACCTCCTGCTCCATCCAGTCAAGGACATTACCCAGGAACAACTATTATAGTTGGCTACATCAGAACTGTACAGGGACAGCTCTGAAGTGCCTGAACTGCCCGGTCTGGTCAAACCCTTGTTGTCATGGTCATCTTCTTCTTTTAAAATCATTTATTCTAATTTAGTTATACATGACAGCAGAATGCATTTTGACTCATTGTACACAAATGGAGCACCAATTTTAATTTCTCTGGTTGTACACCATGCAGTCACACCATTTGTGCAATCACACATGTACATGGGATAATAATGTCCATCTCATTACACCACCCTTCCTACCCCCACACCCCCTCTTCTCCCCTCACTCTTCTCTGCCCAATGCAAAGTTCCTCCATTCTTCCCTTGCCCCTGTCCCACCTCCCCATTGTAGATTATCATCCACTTATCAGAGAAAACATTTGGCTTTTGGTTTTTTGGGATGGGCTTATTTCACTTAGCATGATGTTCTCCAACTCCATCCATTTAACAGCAAATACTATAATTTCATTCTTCTTTAAGGCTAAGTAATATTCCATTGTGTGTATATACCACAATTTCTTTACCATTCATCTATTGAAGGCCATCAGGTTGGTTCCACAGTTTAGCTATTGTGAATTGAGCTGCTATAAACATTGATGTGGCTGTGTCATCGTAATAGGCTGATTTTAAGTCCTTTGGGTATAAACTGACGAGTGGGATAGCTGGGTCAAATGGTTGTTCCATTTCAAGGTTTCTAAGGAATCTTCACACTACTTTTACAGTGGTTGCATCAATTTGCAGTCCTACTAGCAGTGTGTGAGTGTACCTTTTACTCCACATCCTCATCAACATTTATTGTTGCTTGTATTCTTGATAATTGCCAGTCTGACTGGAGTAAGACGAAACCTTAGAGTAGTTTTGATATGCATTTCTCTGATCACTAGAGATGTTGAACAGGTTTTTCATATATTTGTTGATTGATTGTATATCTTCTTCTGTGAAGTGTCTTTTCAATTCCTTAGCCCATTTATTACTTGGATCATTTGTTTTTGTGTGTGTGTGTGTTAAGTTTTTTGAATTCTTTGTATCTCCTGGAGATCAGTGCTCTGATGTGCAGGAGGTAAAGATTTTCTCCCTTTCTGTGGGCTCTCTCTTCACATTATTGATTGTTTCTTCTGCTGAGAAGAAACTTTTTAGTTTGAACCATCTCATTTATTGATTCTTAATTTTATTTCTTGTGCTTTAGGAGTCTGGTGAAGGAAGTCAGGTCCTAAGCTAACTGATGAAGATTTGGGTCTACTTTTTATTTTTTATTTTTTCTATTAGGCGCAGGGTCTCTGATCTTATTCCTAGGTCTCTGATCCACTTTGAGTTGAGTTTTGTGCATGGCGAGAGATAGGGGTTTAATTTCATTTTACTGGATATAGATTTCCAGAACATTCTCCAATGAATGTTTTTGATGCCTTTGTCTAGTATAAGATAACTTTATTTATGAGAAATCCTCATCCTCTTAATGCCACTGTCTGGGTTTTTCAGTAAAAAGGAAGCATCATTTTGATTCACTTTCCCACTGGAATCCAGTTCTGTCTGGTGTTTTCAATGCCTCTTAGAGAATGCATATATATCATATATACAGATATTTCCTGTCTTACTTCAGGATTCTTCTCCTGAGATGTGTTGGCTAGGGCTGGCATGAGTGAGAGGACTGGGGTGAACTTGCTGTCACCCTTGCCACCAACACAGTGATGAGTTAATTGGCCAAACCTGTGGTCTCAATTCTCTTTCTTAGAGCAAATGATTTTCCCTGGAGGCGCCTCAGTCCTTCATCAAATAGACTTCTAGAAAATTCTATCTCAAAAGCCTTCCATACGTGCTAGAACATGTCTGAATCTCACTGTGAACTCAAGTTGGGTTCTATCCTGCATGCCTGCAGTGTGGACTCACGGCTGGACCTCCGGCTCACCTGGAAAGTTGTTGTGAGAGCCACAGTCACTGGACACATATCAGAAGAGTTGTTTTTAATTTTCCCAAGTTTTAAATGGTTAGGAGCTTAGTGAGACCCTCAGACTCATATCCTCTATCTGCTTTCCTTGGGGCTAAAAAATATCCACCTTTACTACAGATTTCCCTTACTCCAGCTAAATAGAGCAGCTGGAAAGAATGCACGAAGGGCTGGTGCTTGACTGGAGTCAAGGTTTCACAGGTCTGACCTAGACCTGGCAGTAGAAGGGAGAAAGTGTGTTAGGTGCCTCCATTTTCCCTTTGGGTACCTCCATAGAATTTTGTGACCTACTTTCCTGATCCCTGTCCTCGAGGGCTGCTTTCTGCCACCCATTCCTCACTTCCTTACTTAGAGACTTCTTGTTTTTTGTAGGCTCTCCTCCATCTTAGAAAAAACTGAAATTTTACTTCTGTCAAATGAATCCTCTTTCCTTATTACCTTCCTTGTTAACCCTATAGGATAACTGGGAAAGTGTAATTCGGGCACCGTGCACGCACTTAATAAAGTCTGTGATTTCAGGCTGTGGTAGAAGGCGCCCCAGGGAAGGCAGGCAATCTGACAGTCATTTGTCACAAGGGATGGGTAGCTGTCCCCTTTTGTATCTCTGTCATCTAGAACAGTACCTTGTACCTAGTAAGCAACTCATTAATTAGTCCTGGTTTATATTTTTAATTTTACTTTTGATTGGCACATAATAATTGCACAAATTTATGGGAAACTATAGGGGGAGGTGGGTGGTGAGAGGTGAGTCAACTGGTACCATGTCAGATAAGAGAAATAAGCTCCAGTGTTTCCTTCCACTGTAGGGAGACTATAATGAAAAGTGACACACATTTCAAAATAGCTTGAAGAGGGAATTATAAGTGTTAAGGCTAGAAAGAAATGATATTTAATAAAGGGATATGTTGTTTATCCAAATTTGATCATAACACAGTGTATGCATACATCAAAATATCAATAATTGTTTACAGAATGGATGTACCTGCTGAGAGTCTATCCCTGATTGGGTTCAACCAGAGAACCAATAGCAGATGTATGGCAAGAGATTTGCTGCAAGCACTTGGGTTAGGCATTTGTGGAGGCTGGTTAGCGTGTTCAATATCTGTAAGCTCTCTGGAAGAGCACACTGGGACTCTTGGCCTGGGCTAGTACTGTTGACCAAGGATGGAATTTCTTCTTCAGGGAAGCCTCACCTCTGCTTTTTAAGGCTTTGCACTTGATTAAATCGGGCTGATTCTGGTTATCTTTGATAATCTCTCTCACTTGAAGGCATCGATTATGGATTTCATTCAGATCTACAAAGCACCGTTACATCCACACCTACATTAGGATCTGAAGGACGGGGACTATTGCCCAGTCAAGTTGACACCTCGACAAACTGTGACTCTGAGGCTCTGTTGCCCTCTAGTTTCCTCTTTGGTGTCAACAATCTAGCTGATATACACTGGAAGATACGGACTGAATTCCGCTTTGCTGATGTCCAGTTGCTTTAACCAAGTGCAAAACCCGGGCTACTTCAGTTGTCCATTGGTACCCAAAGGCTCATGTTATCTGAAGGGTAAGAGGCTTCACTCTGATTTGCCAGAGGAAAGTGGTTATGTCAGCGAGGGAGCCAGAACACTAATTTCAGTGCTTTGACTCTGGTACAAGTTCTGTGGAGTCAGAGGGTGGGATGTTCTTTTTTTTTTTTTTTTTTTCCTCTTTGGTCCCTGTAAACATTTTATACTTGTTATGGTGGTTTAAATACTGGATTTGATCTTTTATTTGTGTGCCAGGAGGTTCACAGTGAATGAGAGGTGTGGTCTGTTAGGGAAAAGTGGCTGTGGCTTGGCTTCTGTGCATCATCAGGGCACACACAAGGTCTATAACACGAAATGCACTGTGTGGGGGCTCATTCTTGAGCTCTGAGTCCTACTCCCTGTGAAACAGTGGGCAGAGGTGGCGGGGGAGGGAGTGAGGCATGGTAGAAACAGCGCTGGACGTAGAATGAGTTCCTAGTCCCAGTTTCTCATTGGTTCCATTTCTGTAGTCTGCTCATTTCTTCACTACTCCGGACATATTTATGTAGTGTCAGGCCAGGCACAAGGCATTTAGAATTCAGGAGTGAGCAAGACAGATGGGAGCCCTGTCCCTTCAGCAGTAATCACGCTGGAAGTATTTATTGAGGGCTCCTATTTCCCAAGCATGTGGTTTATGATAGAGGAAATGGGGGACTCGTCTAGGTATGGTAGTCAGCTTTTTATCACTATGACAACACTATTTGACAAGAACAATGTAGAATAGGAAAAGTTTATTTCTGGCTTATGATTTCAGAGGTTCAGTCCATGGTCAGTTGACCGTTGCTCTGGGCCTGAGGTGGGCCAAAACATCATGGTGGAAAGGCGTGGTGGAGGAAAGGTTCTTGCCTGCTTATGTGGCAACCAGGAAGGAAAGACAGTGGGTGGAGGGCAGCGACAGATATAGTCTAGGGCCATGGTCCCAGTGGCTGCTTCCTCTAGCTACACCCCACCTGCCTATAGTTACCATTTAGTAATCCATTCCCGTTATTAATCCATCAAATGGATTAAGCCACTGATGAGGTTACAGCTTTCATCATTCAATCTTTAAAGCCCCATCTCTGAACCTTGCTTTGGAGGCCATGCTTTCGACATATAAACTTTTTGGAGGATACTTCATATCCAAATAACGACACTGGGTTAGAGTTAAGGGAACCCCTTGAGAAGTGACTCATTATTGATACCTTTCCTACTTTGGAGTCACATCCTTTCTGTGAGCCTCTTTTCATCCATATTCATTCCCTTGGCTTTCTCAGACTGCACCTTGCTTCAGGCTCCTGTCTTCACAGACCTTCTTTAGCCTAATATTTCACTCAAGCTCATGTTTTGAACCTCTGGTTGCCTGATGGACACCTCGTCATGGAAGCCCTCATGGGCTCACGACATACCATCAGTGAAGAACTCAATTCTTCCATTATATTCTTCCTTCCCTTTTTCTGCATCTAATGATTTTGTCATCCTTCTTTTCTTTCGGGTCCAAAACTTTATCAACTTTGACTTTCCATTTCTGTCATACCCACAAGTCACATAGCCCTACCCCTATGAAGTCTCCTATCTCTCCCATCACCTGCAATGCCTACTTGAACCATCATGGACCATTTTCTGGGAAGCTGTTCACCCTCCCTTGCTTACAGTTTTCTCTCCACTTTAGTCCATCCTCTTTAGAGCCTTCGGAGCACATATTCTTTATAGAACTTGTTACTCTGTCACTCACAAGCCTTCAGGGTTCACTGCTAAGATCCATAGCCAGATGCCTGGGTTCTTAACCTGATTCTGTCACTTCATACCTGGGTAACCTTGGGCAAGCCATTGACAACCCTGAATTGGGGTATTTCATCTGTAAAGTATTTGTTCCATCTCTGAGTGTGATGGGAATTAAATGAGTTCATGTGCAGTGCTTACAAAAGTGTCCAATATCCTATCAGTAGTCCATCTAGTAGATATATCAAGTTCCTTGTCTCTCCACAGGTTTTCGTTCATACCTTGCCTTTTTGGTTTTATAGTTCTCATTCTACTTCTGATATTTCTGTTGTTTGCAAAATAGTCCACAAACTAGTGGCTGGATCTATATGAACTACATTACATGTGATATACTTGTCTTTCTTCATATTCCTCTAAAACAATATATATATGACATACACATGCATATACATGCTAAACTAATATATGTATATATATGTATACATAGACTCATATATACATATGATTTATGAATACTCTTGTGTTTATTAATTAATTGAATGTTTTGATGATGCTTCTAAATGAAAAGATTTAGGCAAATCTCTGCTTATTGTGTGATGAAAGATTAATTTTTGAAAACTATCTAGAGAATAGCATTCCATCTCTCTAATCATCAGAGATAATTTTGATTTCTTTTCCTCCAGTGTACCAGTCATTCTCATAAGGGTGGGCTGGGTTGACTGGTTTTAGTAAAAGTTACTAGTGGGCATGTTCTTAGGACCTCTCTATCCCCATGAAATGATCCCACTCAGAGACATGGAAAACCACTGAGATGAGCTCATGCAATTGATTTCTGTGATGAGAACAGCAAAATGGGATAGTTCCAGGCACTTCAGGTTCACAGAGTATAATTAGGATTGTTCCTAAATCAAAGCCCACTATAATTTCACCATTATGTGCATTCTTTAATTATGGGCTCTATTAGCCGTTCTGCAATTAGATATAAAGACATTTTATATTTCAGTTTTGCAATTAGATATAAAGACATTAAATTTGGAGATATATCAACTCAAATGTACTGTCATGATCTTTCCCATAAGCTACTTTTTTCTTTTTAAAGGTATTTTTATTGATGCCTGATAATGATTCCATACTCTATTTTTCAAGGAAAATTAATACATCATTAAAAATTTACATATGAAAAGACTTTCTTAAAGGGCAGCTTGGGGAGCCAGTGAGTGTTTTCACAGGAGAGACCCTGATTCAGGAAGGACATGAGAACATCACTCTTTATATGTTCCCCCACAGACTGAGCTGCTTTATGTCAGCCAGGCACCCCAATGGGGCTATAAAGGACAGGAAAGAACTCCCTTAATTCATATAGAACCTTATTCTCTTAACTGAAAAATGTTAAGGTGACATTAATGCTTAATGAGTCATGAGAGAGGAAAGAACTAATGTTAGGGCAATCCTGGATTTTTGTTTTTCTTGTGACTTACTAAAAGATGAGCAGATGAGACATTTTGGATTCATGAGGTTTATATTTTTGTATTTTTAATTTTGTATGGGCATTTGTTTATCATCTGTCTATTTTTTCTTCTATCATTATCTGTGCATGAGAGAGAGGGGAGGAAGAGGTGGGGGGGAGGGAGGGAGGGAAAGAAGGAGAGAGAGAGAGAGAGATTGCTTTATATTTTAACAGTGCAGACCTTGATTAAACTAGAATCTGTTATAAGAACTCTCGATAAATCATCTCTTTCTGCATTTCCCCCCTCTCTATGGCACTCTACTTAAAACAAAAACACCCCACCAAAACCAGACTAATGCCAGAGTATCCCCATGAATTACGCTATATCCGTTTTATCATATTCAGGCATTTAAACAACATCATCATTGACCATACTTCTTTGTATTTGTGAGGCATCACCAAGGCTTATCTGGCCAGAACATATCCCCAGAATATACTGTAAATCTGTCTGATTCCCTTTTTCTCTAGTGCTAGTGCCTCAGTTCAGACTGCCATATCTCAGTTCAGTTGCTCACCATGCTAACTGATTCTTGCTTTTTCAGCTCCCGTGTTTGCCTCTCTTCATCTTTTCCCTCAATTTTTTTAAATTTATTGCTTTTCCACCAAGAACAATTATTATAAAAGATAAATTAGTTCAGAACACCCTCTTTCTTAAATATTTTCATGGAATAAAACTCAAGCTTCTTACCATGATACATCTGCTAAGGCTGCTATAACAAAACACCACAGACTGGCTAGCTTCTTGAAAAACAGAAATTTATTTCTCACAGTTCTAAAAGATGTAAAAATCCAAGATCAAGCATTGAAAGAATCTGGTGTCTGGTGAGGACTCCCTTCCTGGCTTGTGGATAGCTACCTTCTCATTGTGTTCTCATGTGGCAGAGTGGGAAGGTAGAAGGGTTGTGGGGAGGAGAGAGAGAAAAAAAAAAGCAAGTTCTAGGTATCTCAGTGTCCTTGTTATAAGGACACTAATCCTATGATGCCAGTAGGGCCCAATCTATTTTAGTTAACGTTTTTGCTGCTATGACCAAAAGAGCAATTAAAGGAGGAATAGTTTATTTGGGGGCCTACAGTTTCAGAGGCCTCAGTTCACATATGGCTGACTCTGTGACTCTGGGCTGGAGTGGAGGTATAATATTAAGGTGGAAGAATGTGGTGGAGGAAAGCATGTTAGGATATCTCGCCTGGAAGCAGGGAAGGGGGGCTCTTCTTATCATGAGAAAATATAAACCCCAAAGGTACATCTTCAGTGACCCATCTCCTGCAGCCATGCACTACCTGGGTACAGTTACCATCCATATCCCTATCAGGGGATTAAAACACTGATAAGGTTCTCATAACTAATTTTTTATGTTAAAGTTCTCATAATCCTATCATTTTACCTCTAAACTTTTCTTTCATTGCCTCACACGTGGGCTTTTGGGGGGATACCACGTGTCTAAACCATAACACCATCTTTTATGCTCATTTAATCTTAATTACGTCCTTATAGTCCCTATCTCCAAATGTAGTGATATTGGGAGTTGGAACTTCAACCTGAGAATTTGGGGTACTTTCTTTAAGTGTTGTGATCTTTACTCTGCCAGGTTATCTCCAATTAAGTCACTCTGGCCTCCTGGTTCCTCGAATAGGCTAACTTTTTTTCAGCTTCAAAGCCTGAATGCAAGATTTTTTAATTGTCTGAAGCAACCATCTATCTCTACATTGTCCCTGATGACCTCTCATCTTTAGATGTGAGTTGTCACCTTGTCAGGGAAAGTGTTTCTATCCTCAGATTTCCTAACCCTTCTCGGTCACTATGTCCTCTTATTCCTTTGACGGAACTCAGCATGCCTTGTAATTTGCTTGTTTATCAACTTCCCCAGCGTGTTGTTATGTTCCACTAGGACAACAATTCGCATCCTCTCTATGCACAATGGATCACGCAGCACTTAACACAGAACCTGAAATGTGTACTGAATACTATAAATTGAGGAATTAACGAATGAAAGACAGAAATTCTGCTTCTCGGGAGTTAGTAATACAGAGTGGGACTAGCCTGCTTTCATGGGTGTCATGGCTTGGAGATGAGGTGTCTTACCCCAAAGCTCATGTTAGACAATGCAGGAATGCTCGGAGGCAAAATTATTAGATTATGAGAGCCATGACCTACCTAATCAGTGGATTAATTTGTTGGATGGGTAATATTTTGAGGGATCTGCTGTACTGGGTGATAACTGTAGGCAGGTAGCGGGTGACTGGAGGAATAGGTCACTGGAGGTTTGCTTTGGGTGTTCGTTTTTTGTCCCAGGCACCTTGCTTGCTCTCTCTGCCTCCTGGCTGTCGTGAGCAGAGCAGCTTTTCTTCACCCTGCTCTTCCGCCATGATGTTTTATTCACCAGGGGCGCACAGCAGGGCAGACAGCCTACTTTGGACTGAACCTATGAAACTGCGAGCCAAAGTAAACTTTTTATCCTTTACGTTCTCTTGTTGTGTATTTTGGTCACAATGATGAAAAGTGGACTAACACAATAGGTAACCAACAAACAGGGTAAAGTGTGACACTTCTCTTCTGGGGACAACAGACCACTCATTTTACTTTACTGTTTTACCAAAAAAAATCTCTTTTTTTTTTATCAATTTTCAAAAATCTTAATTTTTTTCTTTTTAATTAACATATAATTACATAAGCATTCACAGGGTTTAGTGTGACAGTTTAATACATATATACAATTCATAATAATCAAACCAGGGTAATTAGCATTTCCATATTCTCAGACATTTATCATTTCTTGTGTTGGAAACCTTCAAACTCCTCTCTTCTAGTTCTTTATAAAATATAAAATTAGCTGTTGTAAACTATCATCACCCAACTGTGCTAGAGAATGCTAGAACCAATTTTCCTGTCTGTATTTTGATACCCATGGTCTGGTCCTCCTCCATTTACTCCCATTCCTGACCACTGTTCCAGCTCAACATCTACGAAATCGACTTTAAACTTCCACATGAGTGAGATCATGCAGTATTTCTTTTTCTGTGCCTAATTTATTTCACTTAACACAAAGTCTTCTAATTTTATCCATGTTGTTGCAAATGACAGGATTTTATTCCTCTTTATGACTGAAGAATGTTTTTTTTTTTTTTTTTTTTTGGTGTGTGTTTGTGTGTGTGTCATTTTCTTTATCCAGTCATCCTTCTGTGGACACTTAAGTTATTTTCCTTTCTTAGCTATTGTGAATAGTGCAGCAGTGAATGTGAGAGTACAGATGTCTCATCAACATGCTGATTTTCTTTCCTTTGGGTACATACCCAGGAGTGGCATACTGGTAGTCGTATATTTCGTTTTCTGAAGAACTTAAATAGTATTTTCCTTGATTTAGTGTGTGTGTGTGTGTGTGTGTGTGTGTGTGTGTGTGTGTGTATTGCTGGGGACTGAATCCAGGGGCCACTCTGCTATTGAACTATATACCCAACCTTTTCCTTATATTTTATTTTGAAACAGGGTCTCACAAAATTTCCCAGGATGGCTTCAAACTTGTTATCCTCTTCTCTCCGCCCCAGTAGTTGGGATTACAGATGTGTACCACTGTGCCTGGTTTTTTCAGTTCTTTTAAGCAGCATAATTCAATCAGAAGTTTGAATTCAAGTCCTACTTTTGTTACTTACTAGTATGACAGAGCATTGTATGAAGATTATTTACTACTTGCTAATTGCTTTGTTATTATTGTTGATAAAGCTACTATCAATGTTGGAAAACCTCATCTTGAGCTTAACTGGGAGGACTAGAGCCCACACCACATTTTAATGACTGCAATCAGAGAAGGAACACTGCTTGCACAGCAAGTGCTTTCTGAAATATTCTCATGGTCAGGTGCTGGGGATGTGGAATAATATGGAGATCACAGGGTTCTGGGGTTGGGCATGTAAACCAGAGAGTAGAAGAAGGGATGTGAGTGATGGTACAGCATTCACCAAAAGCTGAGTGGGACCAGTATCCATTCTACCGTCGGTGGTGGAAAGAGAAGGATGGTGAGTATATCAGAGTCCAAGGTGAGTTTTAACAGTCAAAGGAATTAATAAGCAAGGGCTTGGGGCTTGCAAACGGGCCTAAAGCTTTTAAGGAACCGCCCTTTTTCAGGCCGGCTGAAGTATGTGTTTCAAAGAAATACCAGAAGCAAAGCTTTCTATTTTTAAGCATCTTGCTAAGTTGCCTAGTTAGATAGTTGAGACCTAAAGTTGGAACTCAAATCCAAAGACTTTAACATTGTAGGTATTTGGCTAATATTTGTTTAATGATAGCTCTGAGGCAGGAAGGAGCTTGAGATATTGGGAGAGGCAACATCCTGGGGGTCTTTTTTGTCATGCTGGAATACGTAAGAGGGAGTGAACAGATAAATGGTCAGTGGAGTTTTCTTTAAGCAGGGAAATGACCTGATCAGTTTGAATTTTAGAAAAATCCCTTCTTCTACAGAACACTGGGTGAATTGGTAAGAATAAGACTGTAGCCATGAGCATATACAGGAAAGGTAACAGCATGAGGAAGGAACAGAAAATGTAGACAGAAAGGGTATTCAGATTGCCATAGTAACTCAGGGAGAAGTCCTAGGCCTGGTCTGTCAGGCAGAGAAGCAGAGACATAGAGGTGCAGTCACACTGTGGTGACTGATTGGAATGTTCAAGTGAGCTTGGTTAAGTTGCACGTGTGTGTGTAAGTGTATGTGCATGCAGGCATGCGAGGTAGTGAGCTGTGTTTTGTGTGAATGTACACTAGTGAAATGTGTGCATCTGTGCGTAGGCAAGTGAGTTGAAAAATATGTGGGGTGTGTGTGTGTGTGTGTGTGTGTGTGTGCACTTGAGTTGGGATGTGTATGTGTGTGACTGGAGTGTGTGTGTCTTGGAATGCAGTGTGGCTAGTGTTTTGGAATAAGTGTGTGTCCATGAGTGCAAGTGAGCAGTTAAAAACTATCTAATACTTTTTTTATTTGGCCTAAAGTTTCATGCTGTACTTCTTATGCCTAACTCCTGATCACGTGCAGAAATGGACAGAGTAAATCCTTCCTGACTGACTTAGCTGTTAATTGCTTCTTCCTTATATTCACACAGTACCTTTCTCCATATACTTGTAAGATCTCTATTGTTATTAGTTTATATGATACTCCCCCTTGCTAGCCTGTGAATTCTTTAAGTTGACAAAGTGTGCCATGTATTGTTCTATCCAAATCTACCTTACTGAGGCACATAATAGATTCTCAGCCAATGTGTATTAAATAAACTAAAGAAAAAAACCCCACACATTTAACATAAAGCCTTCAAAAGGCTTTATAATAAAATAAAATCTCATTATTGCCTCCTGCATCTTTTGGAAACAATAGCAATAACAATCGCTATTTATTAAGAATCTATTGTGTGCTGGGCACAGTGCCAAGTACATTATATGCAATCTTAAAAAAAGAAAAAAGCCCCAAACCTAGGCAATAAATATTATCAACTGCCTTCTACAAATGACAGCAGCAAGGTTCACTGTGGTTAAGTCACTTGCCAAGTTGCACAGCTAGGTTGAGAGCCAAAATCAGATCTCAAAAGTGTATGCTTTTAACATGCTCTAGAACCTTCCATTCCCTATGATACCCTACGACCAACTTTCTGTTTCTTGCACTAATGGAAAAGTCACTGCTCTCTCTTTGGGATATAAAAGGGTATAATCTGATTAAAAGGAACCATTGTTTCCTTTGTGCTCAAGGGGGTCTGCCCAATCATAGGATGTTAATTCAAACCAGTATTATCTGAGAGATGTGGCCAGTTTGGATTTGCTCAAGCTCTGGATGCTGTGAACTGGATCCCAGGAGTGTACAAGAAATGATAATAGTTCCACTTGAGATCCAGGCCCACAGTGGGTCAAGGATAGAGATTCCCCTTCCCTCAAAATATTGGCTTTTTCTTTTCTTTCCCAAGGATTTGTAGGATGCCATCTATCCCATGGGGGAACCACTTCCAAATGCTGCTCTATTACTGAGTGGAAATTTTCAAATATATGAAGGGTTTGCTCTTTCCAAATTCTGTGTTGTGACTTTCATGGGCTTTAAGTAAAAGTAAGGCATTCAATGAATATTTTATTATTATCATTTTTTTTTGGTACTGGGGATTAAACACAGGGGCACTTAACCACTGAGCCACATCCCCAGCCTTTTTGTATTTTATTAGAGACAGGGTTTCACAGAGCTGCTTAGTGCCTCACTAAGTTGCTGAGGCTGGCTTTGAACTCGAAATCCACCTGTCTCCATCTCCTGAACCATTGGGATTACAGGCGTGTGCCACTGCGCCCAGCAAAATTTTATTTCTTGATATGTCTTAATTGACTAGTTTCTTTGTAAAGCTCCATTCATAGATAAGCATCAGGTGATTGTTCCAGACTCTTTATGTCTTTTTATTTTTCTTCATTTCTTTTCCAAATGACTTTTTCATTAGTTTGGTAATCCTAGAACAAAGACCTTTTCTTACTTGAACAAATAGGGACATTCTAGAGAGGTCTTCTAGCTCTAGATGATTCATGAACATGTCCTTTTTATTTAGTATCTTGGAACTGAAGAGCAACACTCAAGCAGCGTTTAACTTGGGGATCCTTTAGAAGCAAGCAAAATAGGGAGGTGTGAAATTTGGGGCCTTTAGTGATTTCAGGGCTTCATGAAGGTGTCTTGTGTCTAAAATTCCTCCCCGTCCACTGTATATGACTTTCATTCTCTCAACTTTTGGCTTTCATATCTACTCAAAAATACAGCTCTTTGTTGCCTCTTTCATCTTATATTATTTCTACTGAATATGTTGGGGCTTGAGCAAATTTATTTGTTCTCTAAAACATTTTTTTTTCATTTTATAGAGGGAAAATCATGGTAAAGTTTGTCAACTTGTAGGGAATTGGGAAAGTAAATGTGTTAAAATTTAAAGTCAGTAAAGATTGTTTGCTGGGGAGATACTGAGCTCAGCTTCCTAGACAGATCTTTCCACATGTAATAGGAGCTAAGAACATGGCTCTGGCACCAAACTAGCTGAGTTCTTTTACCTACTAATTGCATAATCATGGTAAGGTTAAGTAACTTAGTTGAACCTTAGTTTACCTATGTGTAAATTATAATAATTACAATTCCTATTTCATAGGGTTGCTGTATTAAATGAGGCAATGTATATAGAGTGCCAAGAATAGTATATGACAGACAGTAAACACTGATTAAAATGGTTATTATTCTTTGCTTGCTAAAGTTCTGTCTTCCCTCAAATATCAACTTCTGTCAAGTGAACCCTCTGGGTTTTTTTTTTTTTTTTTTTAAAGAGAGAGGAGAGAGAGAGAGAGAGAGAGAGAGAGAGAGAGAGAGAGAATTTTTTTAACATTTATTTTTTAGTTCTCGGCGGACACAACATCTTTGTTGGTATGTGGTGCTGAGGATCGAACCCGGGCCGCATGCATGCCAGGTGAGCGCGCTACCGCTTGAGCCACATCCCCAGCCCCAAGCCCCTCTTTTCTGAATGAAGAAACACAAGTCATTGAGGAATTAGGAAGCAGTCTGAAGTCTGTTGTCTGGAGCGCATTTCTTTCACCCGGAAGGACTGAAGGAGAGGGGAAGTAACTTTTTAGAGGTGATCTTGTATCTCCCCATAAAGACCTCAAACTGTTATAAAGTTTTAGAGAAGTTCCTGAGATGACAGAGTAGGTTGTGTTCAAAGAGTAGTGAGGTAGAAAATCTGGTCTGTCTCTGGTCACTTTGGTGAGGTGAACTCAGTGAAGTCTGAGAATCCTGGAGACCAGTGGATCAAGGCAAGTGTCCTGAGAGGTGTTGAAGGAATTCCATATGGAGAGAGAAACATGAAAATTCTCAAGAGATCCTGATCAACGTCTTATTTTTAAGTCGAGAACTTGGGTTTATTTTTGTCTGGATGGTTCCTAAAGTGCTAAGACCTATTCGTAGTAAGAATGACACTTGCTTAGCTCATTTCTTTCTTGTCAAAAGCTTCATTTAGTTCAATGGCCTTAGAGATATTTAGAATGGTATTTAGGAGAATGGACTCCTTTACGAAAGTGTACAAGTAATATTTTAAAAAGTGTAAAAATAAGACAACCCAGCCTTAGAGGTTTTTTTGTTTTGTTTTGGTGGGGTGGGGGAGGAGAGGATTGACTCATAGTCCTATCAACTGAACACATTCAAATCATTTTATACAAGCACACATTTTTTTTTATAAAGTTGAAATTATAGAGCCAAGACATTTCTTTTTTTTTTTTTGATATTTTTTTTCCTAAAGAGAAATTGAGAGAGGAGAGAGAGAGAGAGAGAGAGAGAGAGAGAATTTTTTAATATTTATTTTTTAGTTGGCAGACACAACATCTTTGTTGGTATGTGGTGCTGAGGATCGAACCCGGGCCGCACGCATGCCAGGCGAGCGCGCTACCGCTTGAGCCACATCCCCAGCCCCGAGCCAAGACATTTCTAAGAAAACTCAAGTTCAGTCAGGGACTTGTTGATTATCCCCCGGGAAGTCAGTCTGGCTTCTTTTCTTGGGAGGAGTACCATGACCTTACCAATGTGAGCATCCACATCTGCTTGTTTTTGTGATGGAGTGAGGTAGAATGAAGAGAACACTGTCTGGGCCAAAAGATTCAGATTGAAACCAGACTTTATGCCTGGGCTCTACTTCCCATTTCGCTGGATAACCTTGAGAAAAGGGTCTTAACCTTTTGGGATCTAGTTTTTAGCTTTTATAAAATAGATCGCTGCATGCCAATTTGTTTAAAGTGTGCTGTGCTCAACCTTGGCACACAGGCAAAAGGTTTCTACAAATTCGTGGTTCAGATATTATCTACATAGTCTTTCCTTGAAGTTTGATTGATTGATTTATACAACTTAAAATTGATTGATTTATACAACTTCTTTGGTTGCCTGTGTTTTTTCATGATTGTCCCTTGGTCCACTCCTCTCTGTAGTGACAGAGGTAATTTATCAGAGAATTTTTTCCTTCTCTCTTTCATGAATTAGGCCATCAGCCTCACTCAAATTCCAAGAAACAATGCATGGATGATGTGGGTGGCAGTACAGTGTCCACGTCTGTTCAGTTTATTAAAACAAGCTATATAGAAAGGACGACTTAAAAGAAACAGACATTTATTTCTCAAAGTTCTGGAGGCTGGAAGTCCTAGATTGAATGTCAGCAGATCTGGTACCTGGTAAGGACTACTTTCTGGTTGACAGATAGAGATTTCTTCCTATGTTCTTACATAGTAGAAGGTAAAAGGGAGCTCTCTGGGTCCCTTCTTTTTTTTTTTTTTTAAGATGGACACAATATCTTTGTTTTATTTTTATGTGGTGCTGAGAATTGAATCCAGTGCCTCATGCACGCTAGGCGAGCCTCTACCACTTGAGCCACATCCCCAGCTCCTCTGGGTCCCTTCTTAATCCCTTGAGGTCATTCACCTCCCAAATGCCCCAACTCCAAGAACTGCCACATTGGGGTTTAGGTTCCAACATAAGAATTTGGGCAGAACATAAACCTTGATTCTAGCAGGGAACATGAACGTTCTGTCTGTTCACAGCACAGGAATGCTCCCAGCTGCAGTGAGCCGTGAATTGTGTGTAGACACCTCCAGTCCTCTACTCTGAGTCATCTTATAAGCTCCTTCATTTCAAGGGAGGAAGGTTAATTTTGGGCCCCCTTTGAAGCATTTAGGTGACTCCTGCCAAAAGGATAGGACTGAGCTATAATCACATGAGATGCCTGGTCATGCCTGTAAGTCTACTTTGGACCAGATCCAAGGTGTTGCCCTATGTCCCTCTCCAGCCCACTCCCTCTTCTTTCCTGAAGAAATCCACAGTGAGGGTGGAGGCGGGAGATCAGTGTTTATCTTGGTGAGCCTCCCTTGAGTTGGACACTGCTGCTCTGTTTTCTTAGGCTGAGATCTGGCCCTCCTTTTTTAATTGGCCAGGGACTCTTTTCTGGCCATGCGGCCTGACAGTGATTTTTGTCCCCCGCCCACTGCCCTAAGCTTTCTGGGATCCTGTGGAGTGCACTGACATACCCTGCCTGCTTGAACCTAGCAGTATCAGCAGTCAGCCATGACTGGTATGTATGGTTGTAAATATTATCAAGTCAAAGTCCTACACGGTAAACTGGAACCTCACTTCTCTCCCAAGTGGGGCTGGAGCTCACTGAGCAGGTGTACATGTTAGAATTAGTGCAGTCTTTGCCAAACTCAGCTCTAGGACTGATAATGAAATAGCCTTGCTTGCTCAGGCTGGTGATGCATGCTGGGTGCAAGCAAGAACATTGGAGTGCAACTGGACTCAAATTCCAATTCCACTGCTTCCTGGGTATGTTAACTTCAGCAGATACCTTTACCTCTTTGTCTTACCAGTACCGTGTTCTAACCAGTTACATCACTGGAGCTCCTAATTTTACCTCCCTCTGTCTCAGTTTCCTTCATTAGGGAATGGACATATTTTGAGGATTAAATAAACTCATACGTTAGGCTGAAACATGTATAATTACTATATTTTTTGTACCTATAAAAATGACAGAGACAACAGAATTCTTTAAAAACATGATCCATCTACATGCTGTCTGTAAAGAACTCCCTTTAAATATAAGGATACAGGTATGTCAAAAGAAAAGTGACGAAAAAAAGCTGTATGATACAAACTTTAAACAGAAGAAATCAGGAGTAGCTATACTAATGGGCATGGAATATCTCAACAAAATATTAGCAAATTGAATGGAACCATGTATACAAATAATTACATACAAGTGAGGTTTTTTCCAGTTATGCAATACTGGTTCAATATAAAAAGTAACATGATCATATTAATTGTCTCAAAAATATAATTTGACAACATTCAACATCCATTCATGATAAAATCTCTCTGCAGTTAGAAATAGAGGGGCAGAGCATCAATTTGATAAAAAGTCTCTTTTAATAAAATCATGGCATTTGCAGGTAAATGGATGGAGTTAGAGAAGATAATGCTAAGTGAAGTTAGCCAATCTCCCAAAGCCAAATGCTGAATGTTTTCTTTGATATAAGGAGGCTGATTCATAGTGAGACAGGGAGAGGGAGCATGGGAGGAATAGACGAACTCTTGATAGGGCAGAGGGGTTGGAGGGGAAGGGAGGGGCATGGGGTAATTAATGATGGTGGAATGTAATGATCATTATTATCCAAAGTACAGGTATGAAGACACAGAAGGGTGTGAATATACTATGTATACAACTAGAGATATGAAAAATTGTGCTCTATGTATGTCATAAGAATCACAATGCATTCTTCTGTCGTATATAAATAAAAATTTACATAAAAAGCCTCTTTGAGGAGTCTAGAGTTAACATTATACTTAATGATGAAATGCTCTCTCCCTAAGCCTGGGCTGGAGGCAAGGATGCCTGCTTCTGTCATTCATATTCAGTATAGTGCTGGAAATTCTAGCCATTGGGGGAAAAAAATCAAAGGCTTACAGATTGGAAAGTAGGAAGTAAATTTATATTTGAAGATGACATGATCACCTACATAGAAAATCTCAAGAAATGTCTAGAAAATCCTCCTAGAACTAATAAATGGGTCCAGCAAGCTCACTGGATATAAAAATAAATTGTATGTTTTAAAAAACAAAGTTCAGGTTTTTAAACTTTCTTTTTTTTTTATATCTTTATTTATTTACTTATTTTTATGTGATGCCAGGGCCTCACACGTGCTAGATGAGTGCTCTACTGCTGAGCCACAATCCGAGTCCAATAAATTGTATTTCTATAGTTCAGTAATTAATATGTGGGTGTCAAAATTAAAAATCAATTATCATTTATAATCCCTCAAAAATATTAAAATGTTCTCCAGTTCCATCCATTTGCCAGCAAATGATACAATTTCATTGTTCTTCATAGTTGAGTAAAACTCCATTGTGTGTATACCACATTAAATTAAAAATCCATTTGTCTATTTGGGGACATCTAAGCTGGTTTTATAACTTGGCTATTGTTAATTGTGCTACTATAATATTGGTATGCAGGTATCACTATAGTGTGCAAATTTTAGTTCTTTTGAATAAATATCAAGGAGTGAGATAGCTGGGTCATATGATGGTTCCATTTCTAGTTTTCTAAGGAATCTCCATTCTGCTTTCTAAAGTGATGGCACTAGCTGGCAGCCACCAAGAAAACATGAGTGTACCTTTTCGCCCATATCCTCCCCAACATTTATTGTTATTTGTATTCTTGATGATTGCTATGCTATCTACAATGAGATGAAATCTCAGTGTGGTTTGATTTGTATTTCCCTGATTACTAAGGATGTTGTACATTTTTAAAAAATATACTTTTTGGCCATTTGCATTTTTTCTTTTGGGAAATATCTGTTTAGTTCATTTGCCATTTATTGATTATTATGTTTTGTGTTAAATTTTTTGAATTCTTTTTTTTTTTTAAAGAGAGAGTGAGAGAGGAGACAGTGAGAGAGAGAGAGAGAGAGAGAGAGAGAGAATTTTTTTAAATATTTATTTTCTAGTTTTCGGCGGACACAACATCTTTGTTGGTATGTGGTGCTGAGGATCGAACCCGGGCCGCACGCATGCCAGGCGAGCGCGCTACCGCTTGAGCCACATCCCCAGCCCTGAATTCTTTATATATTCTGGATATTAATCTCCTATCAGAAGAGTAGTGGCAAAAGATTTTTTTCCCATTATGTAGGCTTTCCCTTCATGTTTTTAATTGTTTCCTTTGCTGTGCAGAAGCTTTTTAATTTGATGCCAACTCACTTATTTCTTTAGCTTTAGATTATGTCGAAGTGTTGACCCTGTGTATTCTTCTAGCAGTTCCAATGCTTATGATCGAATTCCTAGGTCTTTGATCCATTTTGGTGTGTGTGTGTGTGTGTGTGTGTGTGTGTGTGTGTGTGTGTGTGTGTGCGCGCGCGTGCAGACTGAGAGATAAGGATCTAGTCTTATTCTTCTACTTATGGATATCCAGTTTTCCAAAAACTATTTGTTTAAATACAGGCTTTTCAATGTATAGTTTTGGTACCTTTGTCAAAGATCAGCTGATTGTATCTGTGAGGGTTTCTCTCTGTCTTCTATTCTGTTGATCTTCATGTTTGCTTTTATACCAATAGCAAGTTGGTTTCATTACTGTTACTCTATACTGTAATTTAAAATCAGATTCTCCCATCATGTACAACCATAAAACTGGAATCCCAATTAAAATAAGATATACTCCATATTTACATAAATATATCAAAATATGCTCTACTGTAATGTATATCTAAAAAGAACAAATAAAAACAATACATGCAAGGAATCTGATTTCAATTTTTATTTCACCCTCACGTTTCTCTCTTCCTCCCATCACCTATTCTCCTTCTTCTACTCCAGTGATCTTCCTATCACTTCTTTATTTATTTTCTTTTGATTGGTGTGTGTGTGTGTATACACATATATATATTGATATATTTATATATGCATATAAAATGATTTTGTTAAATTCATTCCCTATTTCCTCTCCTTCCACAACTTTATTCCCCCTCTCTCATTTTCAACTCCATTGATCTTCCACGTATATTTATCATGTTTGATATCCCCTTTTCTAGCATCACTCTTATTGCTCAATATTGCTTTTGCTATTCTTGGTCATTTGTTCTTCTATATGAATTTTAGTATTGTTTTTCTATTGCTGTGAAGAATGTTATTGGTATTTTGATGAGGCTCACATTGGATCTGTAGATGCTTTTGGTAAAATGTCTATTTTGACAATATTGATTGTGCCTATCCAAGCACGCGGGAGGCCTTTCCATCTTCTGAGGTCATCTTCAGTTTCTTTCTTCAGAGTTCTATAATTTTCATGATAGAAGTCTTTCACCTCCTTGGTTAGATTTGTTGCCAAGTAGTTTTCTTTGTTTATTGTTTTTGAGGCTATTTTGAATGGAGATGTTTTTCTGATGCCTTTTTCAGCAGATTCATTATTGGAGTATAGGAAAACTATTGATTCTTGAAGAACAAAGTGCTAAGTGAAATAAACCAGACGCAGAAAGTCAGGGATTAAATGTTTTCTCTCATACACAGGAGCTAGATAGAAATAAGCAATTTTTAAAATGGGCATCTCAGGAAAATAGGAGGGAGAATTGTAGAGAAGAAGAAGAAGGGGATCAAAGGGGAAGGAAGAAGCTTGGGAAAGGAGAAGAACTATGGAATTAAATTGACCAAATTAGGCTATGTGTGTGTGTGTGTATGAATATATTACAGTTAATTTCACTTTTATGTATAATTATAATGCACTACTTTAAAAAGCATAATAAGTAAATAAAAGGAAGGCCAATAGAGTAATGAAAGGGAATCAGGGAGAGTGAAGAGAGGGAAAGAAGTACTGGGCATGGAAGGGGAGCAAATTGTGTTATATGCATTTATGAATATGTCATAATTAACCCCACTGTTATGTATAAGTATAGTGCACTGACAAAAACATTTTAAAATGCTTAAATGTAAACATACCAAAGTACGTTCAGAACTTATACACTGAAAATTTAAAAACCCAATAGAACAAATCAAAAGAAGATCTCAGTAAGTGGAGATACATACTGTGTTCTGGGAATTACTCAACATAGTAAAGATATGGTAAAGATGTAATTCTCCCCAAATCAAATATATAAGTTTAACATAATTTTCATCAAAATATTAGTATTTTTTTGTGGATATAGACGACATTATTCTATGTAATATTACACGTAAATTCATGCAGTATGGGTCCTTGAGAACTCTGAAACACACACACGTAAGTGGAATACAGAAAACACATGTGCACGCATACACACACATACAGCACCCTTAGCACCAAAGCCATCTGTGTGAATACTACAATAAATACCCATGATTAAAACCAAGCAAGAAAATTTGAAATCTGTATAAGTGTTAACACTCAAACTTGAACTGGGTCATAAAAAAAATTCCCTCTTAAGCTCATGATGCAGTATAGATGATTGGTCAGAAGTGCAAATTCAAGGGACAGACTGCCTGGGTTTAAATCACGATTTCCCTCCAAAGCACCTATGGTAACACAGGAGGTACAATGTTTACAGTATGAGAGCTGTAACCAAGTCAGATCATCCTAGTTTGAACGGACTGACTGGGTGGTAACTGTGGTCAGATGGGGTGTGGCTGGAGGAAGCCTGTCACTGGGGACATTCCTTGGAAGGTTCATCTTTCTTGCAGGCACTTCCTGCCCTCTCTCTGCTTCCTAGCTGCTATGAGCTGAGCACCTTTTCTCTGCCATGCTCTTCCACCATGATGTTCTGCCTCACCTCAACTCCGGAGTGGAATTGATGGTCCACTGCGGACTGAACCTTCTGAAACTAGGAACCCAAAACCAATTCCATCAAGTTGTTCTGATATTTTGGTATTTTGGTCCCAGCATTGAGAAGTTGACCAACATATAAATTTTTGAGAGGATTTGATCTTTTCAGGTGTTTTCCCAGCTGTCTTCTGGGAGCCAATAACTCTGGGTGTTCTAGTCCCAGTTTTCATTGTGACTTCCTGTGATACCATGAGGGGGGTGTGACATGTGTTCTCTTAGGACTGAAGGGAGGGAACTGAGTTCTAAGACCTTGACCTCATCAGCTATGGTCTTAGAGCAGTTATATATCTGATTCTCAAAATGAATGATGACACTGAACAGGCACTTCACAGAAGAAGAAATATGAATGGTCCACAAGTACGTGAAAAAAATGTTCAACATTCTAACAGAGAAATGCAAATTAAAACTACACCGAGATTCCATTTCACTTCAGTCAGAACAGCAATTTTTAAGGGTACAAGTAAAAATAAGTGTTGGTGAGGATGTGGGGGAAAAGGTACACTCATACATTGCTGGGTGGGACTGAAAATTGGTACAGTCACTCTGAAAAGCAGAATGGAGATTCCTCAGAAAACTTGAAATGGAACCACCATTTGATCCCGTTATCCCACTCCTTGGCATATACCCTAAGGTCTTAAAATCAGCATACTACAGTGACACATCCACACCAATGTTTGTAGTAGCTCAATTCACAATAGCTAAGCTATGGAATGTGGTATATATACCCAATGGGTTATTACTCAGCCTTAAAGAAGAATTAAATTATGGCATTTGCTGGAGGCTATAATGCTAAGTGAAATAAGCCAGTTCCAAAAAAAATCAAAGGCTAAATGTTCTCTCTGATATGTGGATGCTAACATACAATATGCTGAGGGGAGGGAAGCATAGAAGTTTATTGGATTAGACTAAGGGGAATGGAAGGAAGGGAGGGAGAATGGGAATAGCAAAGAGAGTAAAATGAATTGGACATAACTCTCCTATGTTCATATATGAATACACAAACAGTGAAACTTGACATCAGGTACAACCATAAGGATGATATCCTAATTAGAATAAGCTATACTCCATGTATGTATAATATGTCAAAATATACTCCACTGTCATGTGTATCTAAAAGGAACAGCAACAAAAACCATACAGCTAAATTTAATTAAAGCTTATCAGAATTGAACTACATTTGGTGTAGTATATGTGCTTTGTTTATCTCTGCTTTAATAGGCATTTCATTGGCATTATTCATTTTTTTAATAATTCGAAGCACAGCTTTTAATAACCTCAAGCACTGGAAGAATCTGAGTATTCAGGGTATACACACCACCAAGTAATAATGGAGTACTGGTGTAGATCATTCTTGTGGGTTCATTTTTATATGTTGGTGCAATCAGAAAAGCAAGACATGATGTAGATGAATGTCTGGTATTTTCACTCTCAAACGTTTGCAACTGCAACTCAGTCTACTAAAAGTTTCCAGGTCAACTCAGTCCAAAGGTGATTGTTTTGGAAACTTTGAATGAGATTGGTTCAGCAACTTTGGTGTTATGCAAGTGAAGGAGTGAGAACAATTGAAAGAGCCTTTGCTTTGGACTGGTTCTAAGTGACTTTTACTAAAGGGAATACTTGAGCATACATTAAGAATGAGACAAGTAAGACCGAATATTTCTCCACTCCAAGAACCAGCACACACAAATGGATACAACCTTTGGTTCTGTTTGGTGTGAGACTTCTCTGTCTCTTTTCTCTTCATTCGCTCAGACACATTTACCACCAGTCCAAGTGGTCTGCTAGCCTGTGTAGGGTACACTCTAGTTTCTGGGCACTCCTAAATATTTAGTACATGTTAATTCATTTAATCCTATGAACACCATATGTGGTAAATAGATTGGTTAAATCTTACTGATATGGCAACGGAGGCATGAAGAGGTAAAGTATCTCAAGCAAGACAAATAAGTGGTTCAGCCAGGATTTGAACTTGGGCAGCAAGTGGCTCTACAGTCTAAGCTCCTAACCACAACAGTGCAACTGGCTCTGTAAAATCTACTGATTTTAAGTTCTGTTATTTGAGGAACATTTATATACTATCTCTGTTAAAGAAACAAAAGCTTGGTTTGGGTTTTGAATCCACCCTTAGGAAGACTTTGTCATGACTCAGAGAGGAGGGGCATCCAGGGTGCGTCAGTGGACGTGAGACTCCCAGCGCTGTCCTGGGTTGAACTGAATTGTGCTTCTGCCAGAACTCTGGCTGGAGAGACAGCCCAGAGAAAGTACCAAGAGGCAAAGAGGTCATCTAAGAGTTTTCAGCTACCGGTGTGTCCGTGGGCACCTGCAAATCATAGGTTGTCCAGTCCTGGCTATGATGCTGGTCCTCCCCAGATTTTTGTTAATGTGTTAGTCCATTGGAACTTATTTCTGCTGATGATGAAGACCCAGGTCCCTGGGTTGCCCTTACAGTGTTCTGCCAGAAAATTGCTCACACTCTTGTTATGTGACCAAGGTTCCATCATTCAGACTGATTGTCATGGGACTTCATTCCAGTAATCTGTGTTGGCTTTGTATATTATTTGTGCATCTCTTCAGGCTAGAGTCAGTGCTGTAGATTTGGACGATGGCTCTGGTGCCAGTTGCAATGTATTCTGCAAGGATAACCAAGGACAGGGCAACCACACTCTGTCACGTAGAAAATTTATGGAAACTCGCATGGATGTCTACTATGTGTGGTGATGGCTAATTCTTGTATTTCCAGAAAGATACTAGGTACTGTTTAGTCCTCACGGCAACCCTACATGGTGAGAGAAGTTATTAAACTCATTTTGCAATTGAAGAAGTGTAAGCAAAAAGAGGGAAAATAACTTGCCCTAGGTTATACAGTAAACCAGTAGAGGAATTAGGATTTAATTTCAGGCAATTTTAATTTAAGCCCAGGCAGTTAAAGCCTAACATTTGTGCTCTTGACCACAAGCCTAGCTCCCTTGACCTCTGCCAGCCCTTATAGGGTGAAGTCCTGGGTAACATGGACAATTCCTGCAAAGACTGACTTGTTGGTTTCAGTTATTTAAGTTTTTGGTGTTCCTGGGTTTACTTTAAGTTGATGAACTTCTGGAAAAAAAAAACACAAGGGGTCACTTATGAATAATTCTTTGTGGGTTTTGTTTGTTGTTTGTTTAGTACTTGACATTGAACCCAGAGGTGCTCTACCACTAAGCTACATTTCCAGCCCTTTTATTTTGAGTCAGGGTCTCCTTAAGTTGCCCCTGCTGGCCTTGACCTTTGTGATCCTCCTGACTCAACCTTCTGAGATCACAGGTGCGCACCACTATGCCCAACTACTTTAAGGTTTTATTTCAGGCTACTTTTTTCAAAGAACTTACCAAGAACTCAGAAGACAGAATGCCGAGTCATTAGGGACTAAGTTTATGTAGTTCCGTCTTATTATCTAGTATAATATAACAAAGGGCATGATGTATTGAGCACGCAAGCTGGGGACTATCTAAATTACTTTATGGATGTTTCCTCACTCTGTACTTGTGACTGCTCCCTGAGAGCTGGACTATGATTATTCCCATTTTATGGAAGAGGAAATTGAAGTTCAGGGATATTATAAAACCCATTCACAGTCACTCAGCTTGTAAGCCATGGAACCGTGTAGGAGTCCAGGCAGTCTGCCTCCAGATTCCGTGTTCTTCATTAACCACCGCTCTAGGGTGGAAAGACCACCAGGCTTGGCTTAGGACACTCACGCCAACCCTGCCAAAACGGGACATGGAACACTGGCTGAGTCATGCCTTCTCTCTTGTTCTTCCTCATTTGTTCATTCAACAGCTGTTTCTAGCAGACCTCCCATGTGCTGGGCATTGTTAGTGCTGGACACAATCTGGTAAGACTTGGTCTAGGCTTTTCTAGAGTTTACAGTTGAATTTTCAGTTTCCTCATCTATAATAGATGAGAATAAAAATAGACAAATATTTCCCATCTTTTTGAAAACGCTTTTTTAAAAGCCATATTTCATAAGCATTGTTATGCTTTCTTTAATGTTCTTTAAAATTTCCAAGTCAGTGACTTACCGAGACTAAAAATACATTAAAACAATTATAACGCTGACTGATTTTTGTCTGAATCACACAGACCCTCATCCCTATTCCTGAGATTCTTATATGCTGACCCCTCCTGCCGGTCCTGGGTATTATTTTGATTAAGAATTGTATCTTTGCTCTAAAAACAAAGAGAAGTTAAAGTTGTTAATTGCTTTTGAAATGTTGGGGTTATATCTTTTATTCTTTCACCAAGTTTTGAGCTCTTGGGATTTTGTGGCAAATAAAACTTTACTCATTCTTTTTACTGAAAACTCCTTTCCCCCCACGGGGCATTGTTGGTGTGACTCATGTGCTTTCCTGCCATTTGACATTTCCCCATCCTGTTTTTGGAGGGAACAGCAAGCGACATGCCCATGTGTCTGACACAGCAGGTCCCAGGCTCCTCCTCCAGGGCTTTGTGAGTAGATGAGATTTTGGCTCTAAGAAATGCCTGGACTCTTTTTACTCTGAGATTTTCATGGGAAAGGACACTTCACAGACTTCCTAGGAACATGAGTTGCCATGTAAGTATCTCCTGAGGACTGGACTCTGGAATGACTGGCTTCTCTAACCCACCGCCTTCCATTTGATTGTGCTTTACCCCACGTTGTTCTCTAAATGCTTTCTGGATTCCTTTTAAACTCTCAGTGATGGTGTCATGGTGTATTATTGATAAACATGACATACATGCTTGTTGTACTGAAGAAGTGGAGAGCAGAACTCTCATAATTATTATTAAAAGAATATATTTACTCAGGATTCTAAAAGAAATAATAGACATGGTAAAAAAAATGCAGTTTAATTAAACTAACATCAATGCAGACTCTATACACAGTGACAGGCATATAACGATGAATAGAAGTAGTGTGTAGTGATGTGCTGCAAATACTTTACAACTGGTTCTATATGAGAGGTGTTTAGGCCTTTTCCAGTTTCCATGGTGTAAATATTCTTCCCATGGTTGATTCTGAGCTAACAGCGTGATGTCAACTCGCTCTCAGAATTTCTGAGCATTTAATAATCACTTCTCATGAGGCTGTACAAGCTGGCCCTGTACTCTACTGTCAATGTCTGCTTAAAAAATTGTCAGTTTAGACTGGAATCTATATAAATTGCAGCGGCAGTGTGATAAAGCAGTGTGAGAAGTATGCACAAGTTACAAGGTGTCCCAGGGACACTGATTCAGTTCTGTGGTGACCATATTCACATGGTAAGCTGTAGGGTAAGGAAGAATTCTAGGAAGGTGGAGACAGGAGCCTTCTGAGCATCCTCACTGCCTTCAAGCCTAGCAGAAATGCCTTGGCTTGTCTTGAAGGTCCCTGTCAGACTAGCCTCACTTCACCTCACTCAACTTTCCTTCCACATTTCCTCACACAAACCTACTCTGGCCAATTCAGAGTTTTCACAGTCTTGGGAACAAATCCCTGCTGCGGCTTATCCCACTCTCTCCATTTTGGAAGTGATTTTCTTTCATCTCCTTTTCCTGCCTTTACTCACCCTCTTTTATGAGCAGCATAAAATTTATTTAATTATTCATTAAATAATATGCATTCATTTATTTAATTATTCATTAAATAAATGAATGCATGTTGAGCTAGATCTTTATCACATGTCAAGGCCCAAGTCACAAAATACATTGCCATAAAGGGAAAGAGTGACAAAATAGATCACATTAAAGTTAAGAAATTTATGTTCACTGAAGTCACTGTGAAGAAAAGGAAAGGCAAACAATAGAGTCAGAGAAAATATTTGAAGTACTTATACCCAAGAAAGGGCTTGTGTTCAGAACATATAAAGAACTCTCACCAATCAATCAGCAATAGGCAAAAAGAGGGGAAATAGAATTGGAGGTAAACTTCATAAGAGTGGATATCCAAACAACATATACAAAAGTAGACCAACCTACTGCATCTCCACTCTAGTCATTAGGGAAATGAATACCACTACACACCTGCCCCCAAAGTGGCTACAACTCAATAGAGCTATAATAGTATTATTGAGGATTTGGAGCAATGGAAAAATAGCAAACCCCTTTGAAAAATATTTTACAGTCTCTATTAAAGTTGTACAAATGCATTCTCTAAGATTCAGTAGTTACTCTTCTAGATAAATAGCTTAATAATATGTTTATGTACAAAGAAGAACAGTAGGGTGAAGGATGGTATCAAGGGTCAGGAAGGGTGTAAAAGGGCAGGAACCATAGAGTGCCATGTGCAGATATGAATATATCACAATGAATTCCACTTTTATGTGTAGCTATAATATAACAATTAAAAAAATAATAACAAGTAAATAGAAGGAAGAACAGTAGAGTAGAAAAAGAAGTTCAGGGAAGGAAGGAGGAGAGAGAAGAGAGAAGTGCTGAAATACTGGCAATTGAAATGGATCAAATTATGTTATATGCATGTATGAATGTCAAAACCAACCCCACTATTATGTGTAACTAAATGCACTAACAAAAACATTAAAAATGTATATACATATGTTAACCTGAAGGTGTGTATTGCAATGTTCATTTAGTATCATTAAGTAATGGTTCTAAATTATAAACATCCAGATATTCATTAATAGTAAATAAAATAAATTATGGATTATTTATAAAGTAGAAACCTATACAGCTATGAAAAGGCATAAAGTATGGGGCTGGGTTTGTGGCTCAGAGGTAGAGCGCTCGCCTACCCCTACCGTGTGTGAGGCCCTGGGTTCAATCCTCAGCACCACATAAAAATTAATAAATAAAATAAAGCTATTGTGTCTAACTACAACTAAAAAATAAATATTTTTATTTTTTCATTGATTTTATTTTTTAAAATACACAACAGTGGAATGTATTACAATTCTTATTACACATAGAAGACAAAAAAAAAGAAAAAAGAAAAAAAAGAAAAGGCATAATCACAAGATGGATGAGTTTTACAAATTTAATTTTGAATGAAAAGTGTCATACTCCAAAGAATAAATGGAATATATGTATATAAAGTTCAAATTAACAAATAAAACAATTTATGGGGTTAGGGGTCAGCTTAATGGCTTCCTTTGGAAAGGACCAAAGAAGGTAGTGATTGGGAGGGTCCTGTTGGGGACTTCTGAGTAGCTGAGGATGTTATATTTCTTGCCCCAAGTGGTGATAGATGGGCGTGTTCATTTTGCTCTACAGGTTGAACATCCCTAAGCCAAAAATCTGAAAGCTGAAACTTTCTGAGCTCCAGTAAGGTGATGAAAAATTTTTAGATTTTACAACATTTTGGATGTTGGATTTTGGGGTTAGGAATTCTTAACTGGTAAAGTCTATGAAAACATTTCAACCCCCCCCCCCAAAAAAAAAAAAAAACCTACAGTCTGAAACACTTCTTTTCCCAAACATTTCAGATAAGGGAACAACCTGTAATTCACCTTTGTATTCAAATCAATAGCATTTGTATACATTTTTGTGTATCTTATATTGTCATTAACTTAAAAAAAATGGGGTTTCTGAATGAAAGTGTTAGAAATAGCCATGAATGTTTTTCTGGATCATGTGTGTATTTTTTCTTTTGTCTTCATCAATTTATTCATTAAACAGATATATATTGAGTGACTATACATGCCAGGAGGATTCTTTGGATTCTGAGGATTAACAAAACAGGGAAGTTACTGTTCTCATAGAACTTACATTCTCATGGGAATGGAAAGGCAATTTAACAAATACACAAAATATCAGTTGGCAATAAATGCTCCCGAAGTAATATTGGGGTAAGAAGATAGAGAATAATGGAAATGAGCTGAGGATTTGGGCACTTAGTAGGCTTTATTTTAAGTCAGAGGGTTGAAGAAGATTTCTGGTAAGGCGGTATTTGTTTAGAAACTTGAATTCAGTGGAAGCCTGGGAGGTATGTGAGGAAAGAGCATTCCTGGCAGACAGAACTTTAAGTGCAAAGTTCTGGTTTAAGAGGAGGCCAGCCTTGAAGCAAGAAAGTCAAGCCTCATTGTGGACTTCTCTCTTCTTCACCTTTGTATTCAAATCAAATCATGACTATTTGCTTCTATAATCCGTCCACTCTTTCTCCATTCCTACCATTATTGTCTATTTGGGCAGTGGTTTCTTAATATGGCCTTCTGATTTCCCAATTTTTTTCTCCTCTGATTTTAAGTGACTTATCTGATTATGACACTCTTCTTCTTCCTAAAGTCCTCCAGTGGCTCTCTTTTGTGCTCAGAGAAATTTCCTTTGAGGTTGCTGCTTCCCTATCTGGTCTCAATTTCTTGCTGGCTGGGCTGTCTATTCCGTGCTCAAGTCATGTGAAACAGATTCCGTTTCCCCAATCCATTTGAGCTCCCTAGTTTTTGGGCCCGTCAGTCTACATAAGGGTGCTTCTTCTTGCAGCACTTTCCTCCAGCTACTCATTTCATGTATTGTGCATCCCTTAGGTCTCAGCTGAGGTGTTTTGTTTGGAAAACTTCCGGTCCCTTAACCAAGGCCAGATGTTCTTTCACCAGGCTCTTATAGCATCCTGTGCTATCCTGATTGATCATACCATCTTATATTAATTTGCAATTGACTCATTCTTCTGAATCTCCCACTGAACTCTAACACAACAGGTGGGAAATAACTCTGTCTGTTTGAATCCTCCTTACCCTAGTTCCTGACATTCGGAAATTGTTTAATAAATACTAAATAAATGAATGCATGTTGAGCTAGATCTTTATCATAGGACAAGACTCTAGAAATACTTTTATAAGTAACTGATAGGAACATCTTACAGCCAGAAAAATATTTATCAACTCACCAAATCCAGACCAGCTTTGTGTTTTAAGTTTTCATCCCTGGTCATTTTGTGTTCTATTATTCGTAACCATTATCTTTCAAATTTTAACATTACTGCATTTTACTCAATCACATGTAAAATTCCAGTTCACAAAACTTTGAATGTATCTGTGAAAACATTCCAATGTAGAGATTCAAATATCTTGCTCTGATTGCAGGACTATATCGTTATTGTGACTGAGTTCCAGAACTGAGTTTTTATTTCTAGAAAAAAAAAATTCTGAAACTTTATGAGTTCTGTCAAGTTTTTGGCATACTAAGGTGAACATTCTTTCCAATTTGTCACAGACCCTTCATATGGAAATGAAAACTTTTTAACATGATGAAAGGGTGGGAAAGGCAAGAAAGATCTTAAGCACATGCTTTGCATCTATATGAGAAAGGATGTTATTGATCCCTCTGAGGTGTGACTATAGGAAAGCTGGAAAGGGCTTAACATGGGGATATGCAGCACTGTGCCAAGGTGTTTTGAACATTGTTTTAAGGATTATATTTGGAAAATTATAAATGTTCGAACATCAGATACACTTATATCCCATCACTTATTGAATAATCACTATATGTAGGGCACTGTAATAACTGCTTTAAGTAGATTATTTTATTGAATTCTAATAACAGCTATTTGGGATCACTACCATTATCCCATTTTGCATAGGAGAGGTTGAGTGATTTGTTCTAGGTCACACAGCATATCAGTGGTAGGATAACTTGAAATGTAGCCAGATACTAATCACTAGGCTCCTTAACCTCCCATATTAAAAAAAAAATATCAACTAACACATTCTAGAGCTAAATGCATTTTACTTTAGGTTACTGCTGTGGTTTATCCATGATATAATGCATTCATGTGCTCCAGAATTGTTTAAAGGGTAGAAGAGAAGTGTTAGCAAATTTTACCTGTACCAAAGAAGGATGGAAACAATATCCTTTATACCAAATAATACTAAAATAAGTGTCACCCAGTGAGATTTCTCAAAAGAAGATCTCTAAATTGTGTGTGGGGCAGCTGACTTTATTCTGAGCAAAAAGAGTCTGTACTCTGGAGAAGCTGCGACCCTAGAGAGGAAGAGAGCCGGAACAGCTGGCCATCTTCCCCTTCAAGGGCTGGGGGCCTCCTCTGGGCCTCTGGGCTCTGCCCGAGGGCGGATTTGTATAGCTGTGACTCTTTTCCTTCAGTTTCTCTCTCCGGGTGTCCTATTTCATGAGTTCTGGGGCTGAGGCTGCCACAGAGCTCAGGGCTCCTGCCTGTTTCAGCCAGGGCCTCTGGCTTTCATCTCTGCTTCCTTGGCCTGAGCTAGGTGAGGCTTTGAAAAATGACACTGATTGGATGCACATTTGGTGGCGGTGATGGCTGGACAGGCCCCCTCACCCATCCCCAGCCCCAAATGAAACTGACAGCTACACCCTCCTGGTTGGGGCCCAGACCACTCCCTTATTAAGAGAGGCTTCTTCTCCCCTCCTCCCCACCCACACCCTCAATGCTGGCCAAGCTCAATGCTGAAATCAGAGGGGAGTCATGTCCCCCCCAGCCTTCTCCCCTGTCCCAGCTCCTTAACCCAGTCCTCTCCGTGGCTGAAAGCTCCTAATTGTCTGACTATGCATTTCTTCTGTTTGAGATTCCTGGATTTGCTTCCTTATTTCTGGGACTAGAATCTCCACTTCTTGGCTGAGATTTCTGTGCTACAACAGGCTCAGATGTCTTCGGTTCTTATGTCTCTACACTCCTTTCACTCAATCCCCGGTGCATCCTGAATCCAATCATGATCTTATGGAGGAGAGCTCAGCAGAAAAGTAATAACACATTTCTCCTTGAAATTTGTTTGTTGAACTTCATGGGTAAGAATTACCGGCTAGAGTATGTATTTCTTAAAAGAGATGGAACTATAGAAATTTTTTTTAAAAAAAACTAAGGACTGTCCGTCCCCAGGAGTACACCAAGCAGCCCAACTATTGGAGCCAAAGTTGGGTCTCCTGGGTACGTCATAAAATCCAGTCATAAGATCTTCCTGGCAGGAAGAATTAAAACTGCAGAGTCTCACAAAGTCTTCTGCTGAAAAAAATGAAGTATCCCAACAAGTTTATAAGAAATTTGTAGAATTAGATATACTCGGAGAAATAAGTTCTAGTAAGAAGATTGAAGCTGACAACTTTTCATGCTAACCTGGACTGCTTCTTATTATAACAAAGGAGGTGGGGCTTTTTGTTTGTTTTTAGTATGTTTGTTTTTGCTTGCCAATATATTGTAATTTTATGATTATTTAATATGTATGAGCCTAGCCATGGACTAAGGAGAGTCAAATGGATTTACTATGAAATGAGACTAGTTCCAGTTGTTTAAACGGCTCCAGTTGTAATAATAGTACGTTAAGACTTGATGCCAAGCTCTGATCTCAGTATTAACTCATTTATTACTCAAGCTAGTCTTCTCAAGCAGCACTGCTATTAGCATCCCATTTTTAGAGGAGAAAGCGAAGGGCTGGGTATTACCTAACTTGTTTAAAATCACTCAGCTATGTAAAGGTTAGAGTTGAAATTGAAAGCCAGGCACTCCAAAGCCTGTGTCTCAGCTACTGAGCTATAAAGCTCGATAGTGTTATTAAAAGGAGAGTCTGTGTAGGATTAGATGGGCTGGGGTTATTAATTCTAACCCTAAGATTTATATAGATTTATAGTCGTTAATAATAGAGCAACTGCCATTGAAAGAAATTCTGAAAGAGACCCTGAATAAAATCTGCTATATTTGGGCTGGGGTTGTGGCTCAGTGGTAGAGCGCTTGCCTAGCATGTGTGGGGCACTGGGTTCTATTCTCAGCACCACATATAAATAAATAAAATAAAGATCCATTGACAATTAAATAATATTTTTTAAAAAATCTGCTATTTTGCTGGTCACTAATGTTTGCAATTTATCTGCTTATTTATCAGCATTAGAACTATCTTCTTAGAGCACTTTGCTGGGTGAAATAAGACACTGGAGCTGACTAGAGGAGAACTGAGAAGGGAGAATAATTGATAAGGGAGAAAGATCAAATGATAAAGCTTAATGGGATATTGTGTCCAAGCGGAACAGTCAAGGGATTTAAGATGATGTCTAGGTAGATGCTCTGTTTACCTGAGTGAGTTAGCTTCTTGCTGTGTACATGCTTGAGGCTTTTCAAGCACCTATGTCCATTCAGTTCTGCGTCATCTCTGAATACTTCTGCTCCCCAGTATCACTTGTTTATAGGATAGTGATTACCTGATCGTGCACTCTGAACCTAGATTTCTACGAAAAAATATCTGCTTTAGTTAATTCTGACTTCAGTTAATTCTAACCTGGGATTACTTACTTTCATGAACATTGGTTTTAAACCAGGGGTGCTCTACCACTGAATTACTCCCCCAGATCTTTTTGACTTTTGTTTTGAGACAGGATCTCACTAAATTGTCAAGACTGGCCACTAAATTGTCAAGACTGGCCTAAAACTTACAATCCTCCTGCCTTAGGCTTCTGAGTTGCTGGGATTATAGGAGTGTGCTCTCATGAATGGTTTATGAACATTGGTTTTGAAGAGTATGGGGTCTTGCTGGAGAATGGCTTGAGGCTTATGTAATCTGATTCACAAACCATCCATCTGGTGTTTGAATATTGTTAATGCTATTCTCTATTTCTTGTTTGAGCCATTCAAAGTTATGAAGAAATAAAAGCAAAAATGTAGAGTATTTCCAAAGTATTCAAGTTCTCTTAAGTTCATTTTGATTTTCTTTCTATAAGAATGATTTATTATTTCTACGAATGTCAACAATTTTATCTTAGCCTAAATTCAGTTTTAGTTTCATAATCTATAGATAAAATTCAAACTCAGTTTTAGTTTCATAATCTATAGATAAAAATTCGAGCCAGACTTGTATGGTGAAATTCTTTAGATAGAAATGCCAAGATTTTTAGATTTGCAGATAAATAGTTTAGATAACCCTCAGAAAGAACTCTTCTTTCCAATTAGATTCTATTCTTACCTTGTCATATTATATTAGTTGGTACGTGCCTCAGTTAGTTGGGAAAGTGATATCCTTTGTATGCCGTAACCATAATCATAAACATCTGCAACTCTATTTTCAAACATTGTTATTCATGAGAGAGCTTTAAACCACATAGAGGTGGATGTCTACCTCATTGGCAATTGACCATGACTTTACCCTGAGCTTATTGCTTACCAAGTTTCTTGTTGCCAATGTGGCAAGATTCTAACCATATGGTTTGCTGTCCTGTTTTCAGCCTTAGCCCACCCCTCACTTGAGGTTGAGCAACAATATTCTGGTTTCTACTGTCAACCTCATCTTGTCACTTTGGGTAAATTAATTCCTTCTTGTTATCACTGAATTGCCAGGCTCTGAACCTCATGACCACTGTGCCTATTGGTCTATTGTGAACCCATGAGTGTGACCTGCCATTCACTTCCATAGGCCACATTCTTTTTTCAGGAAGTTAGGTCAAGGAAATCCTGCCACTCAATTAAGCACTATATTGATGGTTCAGGCCTAGAGGAATATTTTGTTCTTAAGATGCCTGAGGTGCTGGGATTCTGGGAAAGTGCTGAATTTTTATCAGGTGATTTCAGCTTTGGATTCCTAGTATATGTGCAAACTTCCATACAATGGGAAATATTTGCAAGAAGCATGAATTTGCTGGGGTTGGGGCATTCTTCTCTAGGACCCAACCATAAGCATTTAAGGCCATGGCAAGACTTTGGAGAAGATGATATTGAGAAGATGAAGTATGTAGTGTGTACTTCTAAGGCACTACGGGGAATAGCATATAGCTTATTCCCCCAGACCGCTTGTGCTCATGGTAGAGATGAAAGGAAGCTATTGCTTTGTAATTGAACCCATGTTTTCTTTTCCATATTCTGTCTTTTACATGTGCTGTAGTGAAATGAAATAGGAAAACCACTGAGCAATGTTGAGTTCTATTTCAGTGATATTCAAGACCCTTGTAAATAATTTAGGATTTTGGGAGGAGCATGGAAAGAGGAACTATAAAAAAAGGTAATTTGTGAATGTGTGTTTGTAGATTAAAACACTTGAGTAACTAGGATTTTTATAGCTCAGAGTCAATCTAATTATTTTTTGCAACTAAGTTGTATTAAATAGGTTGACCATATTTTCTCAGAGAAGTGTTCAATTTTTCCCTCTAGATCTCAGTTTTGACTGAATGTTAAAGTTGCTTTAAACAGGTGGAGCACTGCCTGATATCCCAGTTTTGCCATAGAATCTAGGCCACATAACATGTTGCACAAAACGAAAGTTATCACAACCCTGGTATCTGCATATGTGTGTGAAAGTGTTCCTGTCTACAGACCATGTGACCATAAGCTGGGCCATAAGCTATTTTCGTGTGAGGCTTCAAGTTGGTATCAATATAAATAAGTTAGCTCTCTCAATTCTATTGTATCTGTCCTGTGTCAGGCTAATGTCAAGTTACCCTGATTCTGTACCTGATGAGCTGATTTTAGAGATTATTTGTCCAGTGTCCTGAATAGAAGCCTCCTTACTAAACCCTCTCAAATAAGATGCATGTCCAACCTCTAATTGAATACTTCTAGGAATGGGGAGCTTTTACCCTCACAGAAAAGCACCTTCATTTGTCAATGTCTTGAATTTTTTGGATGTTCTCTTTTATATTTGGTTGAAACCTGACTCTCTGAATCTTCCTTAGTTATGACTTTGGATTTCTATTGCATGATCAGAATCTCTCTACTTCAGGAAGGTCCATCACCTACTTGAAGATCAAGTTCTGATACAATCTTTTTTTTTTTTCCCCCCTGTCTGAAGCATCCCAGGGTCTTCCAGGGATTCTTCTTTTTCTGGTAGGGAGTCACTACACATCACTACTTTTCTCTTCCCACTCGGGCTATATTAAGTTCCATAAACTTTTAGATCCTGGAGTATAGCTACTTTGTCATGAAGTCACATTCACTGTCTATAAGAAGAGCCATATCCTTTTTATAAGTCCTAGATATACAGTTTTGGTTTCTTCTCTTTTTCCTTTGTCTTATTTTTCTTCAAAGTATTCTCATTACACAGCATTAACATAAAAGTACTGACTCTCATTCCTTGTCTTTGCTTTTCACAATTATTGTCATTCTGCTTCCCTTCTTGGATTATTTTTCCATTCTTCTTACAGGAATTTTTAATTTCCCTAACTAGCTAGAGAAAAGAGATACCCTTTAGAGTCTTTTAAATTGTCTTCCAGCTTATACTTAAAATGCAAGCAGCTTGTACTTATAACCGATGGCATCTGTGAGCTCAGAAAAACCAAGAACAGTGAAATTTCTTACATTGTTTGGTCTTCTTTTGTTCGGGTATTATCTTCCCAATTAGATCCATATATATGACTCTTTAATTTTTAGGATATTTTCTTATAATTTTGATTGAAATCTGTCTTTCTTTGATTTTTAATTAAGACCTTGGATATCTATTGTATGATCTGAATTCCTCTATTTCAGGATGATGCATCACACATTTGAAGATCAATTCCCAGTGCAGTCATCTTTTTACTAACTGAAACATCCAAGGTATTTTAATAAATGTCTGTGCCATTAATTGAAGGTCTGTAATGACTGCAGACTCTGAGTATGTACTCTGTTGATGTGGGCTCAAGAAAAATTGCTTCTACATGCAGTTTAATTGTTACCTGTTAATTATATATCTGCTTCATAGATTTATTCTTCTTTTCATGGCTATATTATTTTTGTTCTCTACTATAAGATTTAATCACATAAGCTTTGGTAATGCTTATTGTTCAGAAGGAACAAAATGTTTGTGAGAGAGAGAGGGTGTCCTGGGCAGTCTTCCCTTTTGTTTTACAGATGAAGAAACAGAGAGAATATTTTACAGGGAAAATATCTGGCTCATCCAAGTTTACATCATTAGGGGAACAGCTGGCCAGATGCTGTTTTCTCTAAATCACTTAGCTAGCTCACTCCCTTGGTTTTCTTAGAGAAGGAGACTTAAATTGTTTTATTTCTGATCTTATACGTGTGTGTATGTGTCCTTGTGTGTGCATTTTTCTTCTTTATCAACCAGTACATTGTCTGCTATGTAATAAGTTCTCAATATACGCTCATTAATGAATATTTAAGGTTTTTTTCCATTGGAAGGTGGGGAAAATGACTAAAGAGAAAAGACTAGTTTGCAATGAAACATAAGTAAAACTAGGGAATTCATAACTCAAGTGAGAGTTATGCTTGTTCTATGATGCTCATTCAGAAATTATCTAAAGCATCATGCTGGATATTATGGTGCTTATGAAGGATGTATAACCTAGTCCCCGATCTCAGTGAATTATAACGAGGTAATTATGGTTGGCACAATATAAATGAGATAAAAATAGAGACAAGACTAAATCATGTGGTAAAGACTAACTTTTAGTCCCATAGAATATCAACAACAATAAAGAGCTCCAGGAAGGGAAGGTAATGGAGAGCCTGTTATTAGGTTGTCATTCTCATTGGGTGAGGGGTGACTATGAGGGAGAAAGGGAGACTAGAGGGAAAATGAGAAGTGTACGTATTTCAGAGCATTATTGTCCATTTAGTACAAGTCACTTGTGGCAAGAAGCCCACAAAGCCTACACTCAGCTTAAGTTTCTGAGACAGAAGAGATTAAGAATGTAAAAAGGGATGCAAAAGTTTATTTTTGCATTAATTAATTCAACAAATATTTCCTGATCACCTGAACTGTGGCAGGCATTTATATTGGGTTTTAGGTATTCATTGGTGATTAAAAGAACTAATATCTCTAAATTCACAAACTATAAATTCAAGTGCAGGCCAGGCACTGGGCTAGGAGTCTACCAAACCATTTCAACAAGGATGTGTTAAAGTCATGTAATCTCCTCTTACATATAGGTATTATAGGTTCTGTTTTCCCTTTATAATAAATTTTGCAATAGCTTCTCTCCTTCCACCTAACCTCAACTTTTTTCTGAGTCTGTTTTCCCCAAATCTAGTTTTGTACTTGTGAGTATGAAGGAATCCCTGGGGGATTGGTGACATCATATACTTTTGGATCCTGTTGCTCTATGCACATTTCTCTGGTTAATCCTGGCCAAAGGAGCTCAAACCCTCATTTTACTATAGACTTTTAATCTCCCTTTTCAAACTCTGACCAGCATGGTTTTTGAAAAGACTTATCATGCATGAGTTTAAGGAAGCGTTTTCCATGTATCTTGCTGTCAAACCAAAATTCTTGATAAATCTATCAATTTCTTATTCTGGTGGAGCAACCACATATTATAGGGTTCAGGGTACAGGACAAACAAGTTGTAGAGAGAGTGTCACATGCCCCTAATCTATTCTTGTCCTGAGATAATGTCTGTTGCATTCCCTAATCACCAGGGAATGTCTTAGAACAATGGAATCAAAAAGTCTGAGAATGATAAGGGGGAGAGGAATCATGTTTGCAGGGTGAGTGTGCATAGAGCCATACACATTTTCTGTATGGAGAATTGCTTAGTGTATATAACCTTATTACCTGACTTGACACATATCAGCATCAGATAACTTTCTGTCTTAGTCCTTTGGATTGCCATAAAAATATTATAAACTAGGTTGTATATAACAAACAGAAATTTATTTCTTACAGTTCTGGAGGCTGAGACGCTGGCACCTTGGGTGTCTGGTGAGGGTTTGCTTTCTGGTTTATAGATGGCACTTTCTTGCTGTGTCCTTACATGGTAGAACACGCCAGGGATCTCTCTAGAGTTTTTCTTTAAGGGAATTAAAAGAGTACCCTTCTTAATTAAGGCGCAAAATGAAGGTTCCTCCTAATACCATCTCTACCTCCTAATCACAATGTAGTTTAGGATTTCAACAGATGAATTTGAGCAGGATGCGTATTGGGCAGACACGTTATAGAAAGACTATCTCTCTGCCCCTAATCCTTTCCTGACCTGAGAGAATATGTTGCAGTTCCTCATCACCAGGGAATACTTCAGGATAGTGGAATCAAATGGATGAAGTGATAAGAGAGAGAGGAGGTATGTTTGCAGGGTAAGTATGCATATGAGCATAGTCAGTCTATAGCATTATCCAATAAAGGAATCTGAACAGTCATGGACCATTTTACAGAATGAGTTTACTAAGGACTTGCTATGGTGAATGGACCATCTGTTATGGTTTAAATGTAAGTTGTCCCCCAAAAGTGCAAGTGTGAGACAATGTAAGAGTGTTGAAAGGTGAAGTGATTGAGTTATGAGAACCTTGTCCTAATCAGAGCATTAATACACTGATATGGATTAATGGGTGGAAATTGTAGGTAGGGAGTGTGTAGCTGGAGGAGGTGGGTCATTGGGGGCATGCCTTTGGGGTTTATATTTTGTAGCAGTGAGGAGAGTCTCTCTGCTTCCTGGTGCCATGTTCCTAGTTGGTTTCCTCTGTACACCCTTCCATCATGACGTGTGCTTCACCTCAGGTCCCAGAGAATGCAGTTGGCCATCTATGGACCTCTAAAACCATGAGTCTCAATATGAACTTTTCCTTTTTTAAAATTGATCTCCTCAGGTCTTATGGTCACAGTAGCAATAAAGCTGACTAAAACATAGGTCTTGCTTCAAGCAGATCTCCATGTCCGCTAGATTCCCCTGCAGATTTGCCCTTTGTTTTCTGGGAAAGCACTAAGAGAAGAAGTGTTTGGCTCCGGTCCTGTCCACAGGCTTACCCGCTACTTATCTTCTGATTAATGCTTGTCATTCTGCTTTGAAGATGCCTCCCAGGACCCAGAGGGAGATGTTAGCCTCTTTTCTGTGGAGAACTTTGGCTGGACTCTCCTGGCTAATCCAGGGGTGAGAGGCTGCAGCTCCTGCAGACTCAAGCTTGGCACTGTTTTTTTTCCTCTGGTGAGTCAAGGACCGGATCTCCAATATGACCCTATCCAGGACCTCTTTGTTCCAGAGTGACCTTGTGGACTGTCCTGCTGACTGGCTCTTAACAATCTCTGTGATGGGTGGTTTTCATTCCAGATAGGAGCCAATGGGTTCCTGAAAGGGAGTGTGTGTGTGTGGACTTCTCTTGCCATCCCCCCTCTGGTCTGGGTCTGGCAATGCTCTCCTCTGTGGTCTGGATGAGGAACAACGTTGAACCCAGACAGCCCCTTGTTCTGTGATATTTAAAGCAGCCAAAGCTCTCATTACTGTAATACAGTATGTGCCTGGGCTGAAATGGGGAGCAGAATCCCTCCTGGATCAAGAGGCAGTTCTGCCATGTAGTGGTGAGCCCTGGGGGGTGTTTGGAACCATAATTGACAGAATTTAGAGTGCCAGGGTGAGAAAGACCTTCAACTCCTCCATTCTCTTCCATCCCAACCCCTCCTTTGAAAGAGCTGGAAGTTGAGACCATTCAGGTGAAGGGATGGCTGCGAAGGCTGTAGCAGGTTCTGTGGCAAAGCTGGACTAAAACTCAGACCCAGAGATGAGGGTCATGTCAGCTGGTGCAGTTTCTGTTTCTATCCTCTTTACTTACTTAAGATCCTTCAGAGGCTCTGAACACAATGAGGAAAATGTGTGCAAAACTTAGCATCCTGCCTGGTTTATAAGTGCTCTATTAAATATTTACCAGTATTCTCAGAAGCCCTGAGACATGAAAAATATTTTTGGTCTTCAGGCATCCTGAGGTCTTATTGAGGAGGCAAGATTTTCACATATATGCATAAGCACAACTAGAAAGAGCAATATAGGTCACAATGTGGTTATCTTTTAAGTTATGAGGTATGGATTCAATGAGTCCAGCAAAAAAAGAGACACATTATTATGATCTGGAAGAAGTACCACTGAGGAGGTATCAGCCTAATGGAAAAAGCCTGTGCACTCGTCTTTTCAATTCTTGGCAGTGAGGTTAACAGGTCAATAGCTAGTGTAGACTCCAAAGAATCGTGTGGTCATCCTTTCTCTTTCCAACACATTCAACATAATAATCAATAATCCAACAACTGATTATTACTAAACTTGGTTCTTTGCACAGGGAATCTAAAGGAGTCCATAATGAGGTCTCTCCTGTTAGGAGCTCACAACCTGGGAGGGAAGGTGGGCGTACGTAAAGATATTACCTCCAACAGATGCTACGTTCAAATATGTGTACATTCCCAAAGCAATAATCTGAACGAACCAACCAACAATAACAACAACAACAAAAAGTCAGATAAGAGCTCAGAGCAAAAGTCTGAAGGGAAGATTTACCAGCTGAAAAGGAGCAATGCAACACCATGAGCTCTTGTCCAAGAGAGCTGGAAAGTATGAGGCTTTCTACAGAAGAGGTGGAGTTGGTGGGAGATTAACCCAGAGGCTGGATTGAGAAGTCTCTGTAGCCAGCATTGGACAGGCCCTTGGTCTCACATTGACCTTGACTATGTGGTGTTTGTTAGCTGGGCTTGGAAGTGGGGAGAGTAGGGCTGGTAGAGAGGGCACTCTTATACATCAAGAGTTAAGTGCCAAGCACTGGTGACTCAGGGGAGACTTCCCGAATGGAGATGGAGGCTGTAGATGTTTAATCACCTTAAATCAACTTATGTTGTCTTCACTGCTTCATCCAGAGGCTGCTGGTTAAAGTAAAATAGAAGAGAATGTCCAGCCAGCTTTGTGAAGGGCCCATGAAATGGAAAGGATTAGAGGCTGAACTCCTTTTGATAAATGATATTATTATTTTGGCAAGGATTGCAGGAGCTGCGAGTGCTGAGGGATTGACTTGCTTGGAAGAAGAGGTAGGGACCAGGAAAGGAATCTCAGATACTTAGGCCTAACCCAGCTGCAGAATGAGGTTTTCAGACACTGGGGTTAGGCCAAGGATCCGATCCTGAGGGTCTAGAGTCTTTTTCTTAGTGTATATTTATTCCCAGGTCAATAGATACATTGTACCCTCTCTTCCACTTTGCGTTAGCATCCCTTAAAGCCAGAGGGAAATGGGAAGGTTAGGTTTAGAACTGTTTTTGCTAAGACTTTGGAGCCTTCTGTCTATGAGAGGATCTACAGGTGTGTCAACTCAGTAGGGACGGGGAGCAAGCTGGCCAATTAGAATTCAATTTTTTTTCTGTCTCAACCTTGAAGGACTTCCTTCAAGCCCTTTTCCTTGGCTAGGATGTTGAAACTTTGTAATTTTTAATGATTCCCTGTTTCATAGTTTTTCCTCTTGATGTTTCCTAAAGTCTGTGGTTCATTCAAGTCCACATGTAGATTTTATGCTCTATTGCACCATCCCTGGGCCATGACCTGACATAAAATTGATTGCCCACCTGATTGTCTTGCTTGTTATTCCAAATATTCATAGTACCAGTCATTTAAATCTCCTCCTGGTCAACAAAACAAACAACCAAACAAAGAGCTAATTTCTTTTTGTGGTTGTATTGCTCTTAAATGACCTGACCTGTGCTGGGCTCACAGTCCATGTCCAGTACATAGATGCCACCTGATTATTGATCTTCTTCTCTTCCTCTACATTATTCTATTAATAATAATATTATGAATAAAATAATGCTAATAGAACTTATTATCTTCTAGGCACTCTGCTATCTGTCCTTTGTATCCCATTTCATCTTAAGAATGATACCATTTTATACTTCTATCTTTCTTATACTTCCCGGATCTATAGAAACATGTACCTCCACCCAGAGACTAATTCGTTTCTATTTTAGAAGTAGCTGACCTGTAATGTTGCTGAAGTTATCACTACAGAGTATGGTTACAAAGGACGAAGAGGAGAAATCCTCTCTTTCTTCTTTAGCTAATAGTCTCAGAGAAGGTGGGGGTTCTCCTGTCTCTTTGTGGCAAATCACCAGGATAAGCCCTGATTACCTGGGTCTTGAACATGTTAAGGGACAGACATGGCTCTGCCAAAAGGGCCTATCCTGGCTGGTGCCTGAGAAGGTGCGTCTAAGTGTCTCTAACTAGAGGGCCTCCCACAGGGATCAGGAAGTAAGGTTCATTGCAATTTCACATAATCACTTCAGTGTTTCCTGTAGCTGAATGAAATAGAATTTGTGTCTCAGAGATGCTTCAAGCCCATGTTGACTTGGCCTGGACAGAAAATAAGCAGCGTAACACAGAGCCATGTCTTCTTAAGAGGCAGTACAGCTGTAGATACTCCAAGGCAGGGTAGTGTTAGTGGAATGGCATCACCAAAATAAGCTCTTGGCCCTTGTGACTTTGGGAAGCTGGGTTGGCAGGCCTCTGTGGTGTGTGCACCTTCGCATGCAGGGATAGAACAGCACTGGGTCATGTAGTATGACGTGGTCACCATCCAGTTTTTCTCAGCCCCAGGCTGACTTCTGCTATTCTGGTTCGGAGTTAAGCTCATGAATCTTTCATGATTGCTGAAGCCCAAGTGTCTTTCCTCAGAAATGTATCACTCATAGGCTGCATCCAGCAAAATTTAGTGTGCTGGTCAAAGACAAGGAGTTTGTATTGTAGTTTTTTTTTTTTAAATTTTATTACAATTTAAATGACCTGTCAACCTCCAGGTATTCTCTGAGCATCTACTATATAGGTATTAATTGACATAAAACTAAATATATGGCTGGGGGAAGCATGCTTTTTTGCACCTAGCTTGCAAATTTGTTGAGGAAACAATGCCAGGCACAGAAAATTAAAATAAAAAGACAAATAAATGCTAATATTTATGAATTAGACACTGTCCTAAGACTTTTATCTTTTTTTGGTACTGGGTATTGAACCCAGGGGGCACTTAACCACTTAGTCACATCCACAGGCCTTTATTAAATGTTTTTTTTTTTTTTTTTTTTTAATTTTGAGACAGAGTCTTGCTAAGTTGTTTAGGGCCTTGCTAAGTTGCTGAGGCTGGTCTTAAACTTGCAGTCCTCCTGCCTCAGCCTCTCAAATCATTGAGATTACAGGTATATGTCACCATAAACTTGTTCCAAGCACTCTTATGTGTTATCCTTAACATTCCTGTTTTTACAGATGAGGAAACAGAGGTGTCAAGGTTCAGGTGTGTGCCTAGTCCCTACAGCTATTGAGAGATGAGAACAGAACTCAAAACCAGTTTTGGTTTCAGAAAAGGTGATTCAGAAAGAGAATAAGGTGAGGAGGAGGCAGCACATTGAATGAGGGGATCCAGGAGCCAAAGGAAGTGTTGAAAATTGAGTCAGATGTGGCTTCGGGATTCACCAGTGAGCTCTCAAGGGAAAGACATCTTAGATATCATTTGTCTTTAAACTCACTCTCAGGATTAAGGAGAAAGCAGGATCCTTTGATTGACATTATTTCCCATTTTGCATTTACCATACGGCCTAAGTCCTCATTCTAGGCTCCAAGGCAACAGCCAGATTGGTGATGAATTAACACACTAGACAACATTCATAAATCAGTACTTAGGTAGGCTATTTCTTACTCAAGGAACTTGTTCCAGTTAAATCTTGCTGTATAATAAATCATCTGTTGTAAATTTGTGACTGAAAACAACCATGATCAGTTATTATTATCTCTCATACTTTGAAGGGATTGGGCTCTGCTAGGCTGTTCTTACACAGGGTCTGCCGTGCCGTTGCAGGCAGAGAGGAGCTATAAGGTCTCAAATGCTTTCTCACTCACAAATGTGAAAGGAGATTCCACTGTCTGTTTATTAGCCAAAACATCTACGTGTGGCTTTTCCTTGTGGCCTGAGTGTTCTCATGGCAGGGTAGCTGGGTTTCCAGGACCATAATCCTCGGACAGAGAGTCAGGTGGAAGTGGAGCATCTTTTTTTTTTTTTTTTTTTTAAATTCATTTCCTTTTTTTTTTTTTTTAAATTTTATTTTTAATATTTATTTTTTAGTTCTCGGCGGACACAACATCTTTGTTGGTATGTGGTGCTGAGGATCGAACCCGGGCCGCACGCACGCCAGGCGAGCGTGCTACCAGTTGAGCCACATTCCCCAGCCCAAAGTGGAGCATCTTTTAGGATCTAACCTCTGAGTTTTCATGTGGTCCCTTTCACCCCATTCATTTTGTTAGAGGTGAGTTAGTTCAGCCTATATCCAAGGAAAGGGAAATTAGACCCAATGTCTCCGTGGGAGAGAGTCAAAAAATTTGTTGACACATTTTAAAACGACCATAGAAATTTTCCTGGTAACTTCCCTCTGGCTTCAGGAAAACAGTTATCTGAAGCAGTCAGCACCTAAAGAATGTATGTGTAGCTCTGAATTTTAGGAAAGAAAAGCAGGCGGTTGGGCCAGAAGAGGAAGAATGATAAGAGAATGCCTGCTGGACTAGACGATCAGAGGCCTGTCTCTGCTTCTGACCAGCAATTGCCCCTGGAGAAGTCATGTGGTCTGGGGGCTGCCTCCCTTTCTTTGCCTCCAACTCAAGAGGGGTTGGGAAAGAAGAGGGCTCAGGACCCTTTGAGCTTTCACTGTTGTGGTTCTTTGATTTTGAGGATTAGCGTGCTTCTTTGATTACTTTCTAGGCCCTCTGACCATAGCTCATCCTGCTGACCTTCCTGTGCCCCATAATGTAGACAGACAGCTTCTGCTCACCAGCCCGTGCTTCAGAGGACGGAGGAGCCTGGGATGAAGTTGAGATGGGAAACGAAAATGGTTGCATGCAGGATTATCTATCGGCACAAGATAATTTTCAGCTGTTTGGAAATTAGAAAGGGGAGGAAACAGTTCAGAGAGCCAGGGACTGATAGACTTCATCAAGGTCTTGCCCAAGATCTTGGCAGGCGGAGGGATACTGGATTGTAGAATTTTTTAGCATCCAGTTCTATGTTTGGGAAAATGTACTGCCTTCACTTTGAATTTACACTCCTTCTTTCTCCTTGTAGTGCCATGAAGACATTAGATTGGAAACTCTGAGTAGAATATGTAAAGGAAAGAAAGCAATTTCACACTGTCCAGTGGCTCCTTTCTGCCCTGGAAGAAGGGTGTCTCCTCTGACATCGATTGTGCTCAGCATCTGCTCCTCTTTCCAGAAGAAAAGCAATGGAAGGAGGAGGCTATTGGCTCTTTCTCTACCTCATTCTTTTACAAACTCTAGCTGTCTCCATTTTACAGACGAAAAGACCCAGGCAGAGAGAAACAGTGTACCGTCCTAACAAAGGCAGAAGCAGAGATGGCTGTTCCATTCCACTCTGGGCAGTGTGGGTCACCCCAGGTCACTGAGTATAGATGCTGTGTCCTTAAACACTGACTGACTGGGCCATTCGAGGGCCTTGGCTCAGTGCTGAGGAGTTAGCAGATTGAGAAGCACGAGGTTGGGGACTCCCAGAGGAAATTTGAGAGTGAGGAAAACTTCAGCAAATCCCTAGGAATCAAGATAAAACATGAGAATGTTTGGGATGGCGTTGTTTGTGTGTGTGTATGTGTGTTTGGGGGCCCATCTCTTGCCAAAACCAAGGTCATTTCTGCATATTTGTTTTCTGAATATGAAACACTCCAAAGATTGCTCTTTGTTTGTTGAATTTGAAATGAAAATGACTCAGCAGAGAGAAAAATAAGTTTTGAATGCCCTGAATGGGCTCTGGATGAAATATATGGCCCTAAAGTGTGTGAGATTCATTGTCTTTACCAAACATTAACGTTCCACATACGTTTAAGTGCCATAGATAGAGTCACGACACACACACACATACATTGTGTGCTTGCTCCAACTTGACCCTAGTCCCTTTTTCTTACCTCCACTCTCACTCCAGCCTTTCCAGGACACCATCCTGTCTTGCAGGGAAATTTTATCTAGGTTTCGGTGGAGGGTCCTGGATTTTAGCCCATAGCCGATTTTCCAGGAGGGGCCAGCATTTCCTTTCTGGTCGTTGTCAATATCAACATCCCTGAAGGAAATCTGTGAATTTTTATTTTATTTTTTTTAGCAAAGTCAGGGTCACCTCAGATTGTCCCTTGCTTTAGGATCTGGGAAGACAGACTGTCTGGGAAGAATGGCCACCTGCCAAATCAGATGTTCCCTGCTTTGTACAGCAGCCATATTCCTAAAAAGTTGGGTATAAACTGGATTTTGATGCACTGAATCACGTTTTGGATGTATTGAAAGGATTTGCTATTGGAAGACCCACAGCACTGGATCCTTTTGTAAAGTGGAGAATTATTTTGTAATGTGGCTACACACTTAATGATTTATGAGTTTGGTAAGTAGATGGAACATTTTTTCATACCAAGTGTTATTTTAAATGCACTCTGTGGGATTTCATATTCAGAATCACCGGAGCAACATTGAACATTTTTTTGCAAAGTACTGTTCTGTCATGTGGGTAAACATTTCATGATTTATGAGTTTGGTAAATTCAGACTTTTCTTAAAATGGGTTATGCCTCTGGTTCTGCTTCAGAGCAAAAGACAGTTTTGCTGATATTCAGGCTTGGGGGGAAAAGCACTGTGCTCTCTGTGAGTTATGGTTATTCTAAGGGGGCTCGGGAAGAACAGAGCTACTCAAACTTTCCATTTTGTTAGAGCAAAAGATGCCATGAGTTCCATATGATCACAGGGGTAGGAATGATGGAGCTATTTTTCCAAGTAAATGTTAACTATTACAGTTAAGTTTTCAAATCTGTCATAATGATATTTTATTATCAGTTCTATAGTGAAAAATAGACATTGCAGTGGGTCTTATATCTTGGACTTCTAATGGGCTGCTGTTATCACCAGTGCAGAGAACTGGACCTTACTCTAAGATTCCTGAACATGTGAACCAGGTGTGAGAGAGATCCTAACTTTCTGCTCACCTTGTCTCCATATGGCTCAAAAAAATAATTTCCACACTGTCCTTCCAGATTCCTTGCTCTATTACAGGCAGTTGGTAAAGAGGAGCATGATCTCAGAGGTATATAACCCAGAGCTGCAGGATATTTAGGAATGACCAGGAGTGAGCCTTTCAGTGAGAGCTCCCCATGGAACAACAGGGTTAGGCAGATATGCTGGTGACGCAAGCTTTCACCATGGTGTGGCCCTGATTGTATTTCTTTTGAAAAAAATTTTATATAAGTCATACTTAAATTTTTTTATGTTATACTTCATGTAGGTATAATATGTCAAGCACATGGAGTGTAACTTATTCTAAATAGGATTCCATTCTTGCAGTTGTACATGATGTGGAGTTTCAATGGTTGTGTATTCATATATGAACATAGGAGAGTTCTGTCCAATTCATTCTACTGCCTTTCCTATTCCCATCACCCCTGCCTTCCCTTCATTCCCCTTTGTCTAATCCAATGATCTTCTGTTCTCCCTCCCTTATTGTATGTTAGCATGAACATTCATAGAGAACATTCAGCCCTTTGATTTTGGGGGATTTACTTATTTCACTTAGTATGATACTCCATCCATTTCCAGAAAAATGCCATAATTTCATTCTTCTTTGACTGAGAAATATTCCACTGTGTATATACACCATGTTTTCTTTATTCGTTCATCTGTTGAAGTGCACTTAGGTTGGTTCCATAGCTTAACTATTGTGAATTGAGGTATTATAAACATTGATGTGGATGTGTCACTGTAGTATGCTGATTTATGTCCTTTGGGTCTTTGTCCCCAGGGAGTGGGAAAATGGGGTCAAATGGTGGTTCAATTCCAACTTTTCTGAGGAATCTCTGTACTGCTTTTCAGAGTGGTTGTACCAATTTGCAGTCCCACCAGCAATGTATGAGTGTACTTTTTCCCCTACATCCTTACCAACATTTTTGCTACTTTTACTTATTTATTTTGGTACTGGATATTGAATGAGGGGCACTTAGCTACTGAGTCACATTCCCAGACTATTTGTATATCTTCTTTAGAGATAGGTTCTTGCTGGCTTATTTAGGGCCTCAGTAAGTTGTGGAGGCTGGCTTAAAACTCGAAATCCTCCTGCCTTAGCCTCCTGAGCTGCTGTAATTACAGGTGTGCACCACCATAATGGGTGTTACTTGTAGTCTTGAAAATTGCCATTCTGACTGAAGTGAGATGGAATCTTAGTGTAGTTTTAACTTGCATATGTATAATTGCTAGATATATTTGTTATCTGATCATATTTCTTCTTCTGAGAAGTACCTATTTAGTTCCTTTGCTGATTAGGTTATTTTTTTGGGTGTGTGTGTGTGTGTGAAGATTTTTAAGTTCTTGGTATATCCTGGAGATTAATTATCTGAGGTGCATGTGGCAATGATTCTCTCCCATTTGGTAGGCTCTCTTTCTTGATTGTTTCTTTGTTGTAAAGAAGCTTTACATCGTTACCATCTCACTTCTTGATTCTTGATTTTACTTTTATGCTTTAGGAGTTTTGTTGAGGAAGTCAGTTTCTAAGCTGACATAATGGAGAGTTGGGCCCTATAGTTGGTGCTGGGTCTCTGGTTTAATGCCTAGGTCTTTGATTGATTTGAGTTTTTTTTGCAGCATAAGAGATTAGGGTTCAACTTCATTCTACTACATATAGATTTCCAGTTTTCTCAGCACCATTTGTTGAAGAGGCTCTCTTTTCTCCAATGTATGTTTATGGTGCCTTTGTTTAGCAGGAGATAACTGTATTTATGTGAGTTTGTCTCTGTGTGTATTCTATTCTTTTCCATTGGTCTTCAGATCTGTTTCGGTGCCAATACCATGCTGTTTTTGTTACTGTATCTCTGTAGTATAGTTTAAGGTCTTGTATTGTGATGCCTTCAGCTTTACGTTTCTCACAAAGGATTGCTCTGGCTATTCTGGGCCTCTTATTTTTTCAAATGAATTTCATGACTGCTTTATCTATTTCTATGAAGAAAGTCATTGGAATTTTAATAGGAATTACATTAAATCTGTATAGTGCTTTTGGTAATATGAACATTTTGACAATATTAATTGTATCAGGGGACACGGGAGATCTTTTCATCTTCTAAGGTCTTCTTCAATTTCTACCTTTGGTATTCTATAGTTTTCATTGTAGAGGTCTTTCACCTTTTTTGTTAGATTGGTTCCCAGGTACTTTATTTTATTGTTTTTTTGAGGCTATTATGAATGGTATAGTTTTTCTAATTTCTCTTTCAGCAGATTCATCATTGATGCATAGGAATGCAATTGATTTATGAATTTTAATTTTATATCCTGCTACTTTGCTGAATTTGTTTATGAGTTCTACAAGTTTTCTGGTGGAGGTTTTTGGTTCTTCTAAATATAGAATCATGTCGTGGGCAAATAGGAATAGTTTGAGTTCTTTTCTTCCCATTTGTATCCCTTTAATTTCTGTCTTCTGTCTAATTGCTCTGGCTAGAGTTTCAACTATGTTGAATAGAAGTGGTCAAAGAGGAAATCTCTGTCTTGTTCCTGTTTTTAGGGGGAATGCTTCTTGTCTGTAAGTCTATTGACATGGTCAATTATGTTTATTGATTTCTGTATGTTGAACCAACCTTGATCCCATATGTTGAACCCCACTTGATCATAGTGCAGTATCGTATTAATATGTTTTTGTATGCAACTTGCCAGCATTTTACTAAGAATTTCTGCATCTATGTTCATCAGGAATATTGGTCTGAGGTTTTCTTTCCTTGAGCTGTCTTTGTCTGTTTTTTGCTATTAGGCTGATACTAGCTTCATAGAATGAGTTTGGAAGGTTTTCCACCTTTTCCATTTAATGAAATAATTTGAGGAGAATCGGTGTTAGTTCTTTGAAGATCTGGTAGAACTTGGCTGAAAATCCATCTAGTTCTTTCTTCATAGGCTTTTGAGGGCAGTTTCATTGCTTAAAATTGATCTGTTTAAATTTTATATGTCTTTCTGATTCAATTTAAGTAGGTCATATGTCTAGAAATTTGTTGATGTTTTCCATATTTTCCAATTTCTCAGAATATAGATTTTTAAAATAGTTTCTGATTATTGTCTATATTTTAGTAGTGTCTGTGGTGATATTTATTTTTTATCACAAATTTTAGTAATTTGAGTTTTTCCTCTCTTTCTCTTGTTAGCTTGGTTAAGGGTTTATCAATTTTATTTATTTTTTCAAAGAACCAAGTTTTTGTTTTGTTTATTTTTTTTTGAAAAAAATTGTTTTTTGTATGTTTCAATTTCATTGATTTTGGCTCTGATTTCATTTGTTTCGTGTATTCTGTAGCTTTCTTGTTGATTTGTTCTTCTTCTAGGGCTTTGAGATGTAATGTTAATTTATTATTTGGTGACTTTCCTATTCTTTTAATGAATGAGCTCTGTGCAGTTTACTTTCCTCTTTGAACTGCCTTCATGGTGTCCCAGAGATTTTGATATGTTGTGTTGGTATTTGTGGGAGACCAATCTTGCACTTGACTGAGTCACATTCCCCGGCTAAGTGCTGAGGCGCTCAGTCACAGAAATGTGGCAGAGCTTTCCCCAACCTTCTTGGGTTCGAGGGTTGGTGTCTTGTGCATGGGTGTGTCTTGCTACAGCCCCATGGATGGAGCTACGCTCACCTGTTCCTTTGTAATATGACCCCTTGCCCTGTTTAGGATAGAATCTTCCATGGAAGTGCCTTGTGTGTGTCCTCTCCTCTTACTGTGCCCTTGGGTGTGGCCTACCCAGGTGTCAGTCAACCTGCTGACAGTGGACATCATGAAGATACTCAGCCCCCTGAAACCTGACCCCTGCCTCATTTGAATAACTTCTCCTCAATAAAAGGGGTCAGCATGTGCTCACTCTCTCTCTTCCTGCGGACCCTTAAGGTCAGAGGAGCCATCACAGCGACCCCCAAGAAAAAGTATTTGTGTCTCTTTTGTGGTTATTTCGTGCAGCCCAATTAACCCAAATTAACTGGAGTGACCCCTGAGCCTTTTAGTTGCGAACAGAAACCCGGCAGGTATTCTTATTCACCTCTAAGTATTATTTTTAAAATTTCATCCCAGATTTCTTCTGCTATCTATTGGTTATTTAATAGTGTATTATTTAGTCTTCAGGTGTTAGAGTCACTTCTATTTTTTATTTTATTGTTGATTTCTAATTTCATTCCATTATGATCTGATAGAAAGCAAGGTATAATCTCTATTTTTTTTTGTACTTGTTAAGAGTTGCTTTGTGGCCTAAGATATGATCTATTTTAAAAAAGGATTCATGTGCTGCTGAGAAAATGTTTATTCAGTTATTGGTGAATGAACATTTTTATATGTGTCTGTCGAGTCTAAATTATTAATTGTGTTTTTAGTTTTATAGCTTCTATGTTTAGTTTTCATTTGAATGGTTTATTCAGTGATGAGAGAGTCATGGTAAAGTCACCCAGAATTATAGTGTTGTGGTCTATTTGATTCTTGAAATTTAAAAGGGTTTGTTTGATGTATGTAGATGCTCTATTGTTTGTGGCATAGATATTTAGGATGTTATGTTTTGTTGTTGTATAATTTTCTTAAATAGTATGAAATGACCTTCTTTGTCTCTTCTGATCTTGAAGTCCAGTTATCTCATTTGAGGATAGAAACCCCTGCTTCTTTACGAGATCCATGCAAATGATATATGTTTCCCCATCCTTTTATCTTCAGTCTGTGGATGTCTTTGCCTATTAGGTGAGTCTGTTGGAGACAGCATATTGTGGAGGTCTTGTTTTTTAATCCAATCTGCTAGTCTTTGTCTTTGGTTTTTGAGTTTAGACCATCTACACTCAATGCTAATTGAGAAATTATTTTCATTTCCTCTCATTTTGATTTATTTATTTAAAAATTAAATTAGTTTCTCATTTGATTCACCGTTCTTCTACTGTAGTTTCTCCCTTTGTTGTTTTTCATTTTTACTTTTTATTTTTTGTTCATGAAACGTTTTATGGAGTATGTTTTCTAGTGCCAGATTTCTAGTTGTGAATTCTTTTAACTTTTTTTTTTTTTTAACCATAGAGGTTTTTATATTATTGTCAGTTCTGAAGCTTAATTTTGCTGAGTTGGCATCCATTTTCTTTCAGAGCTTGATATATATTATTCCAAGACCTCCTAGCTTTGAGGGTCTGAGTTAAGAAATCATCTGAGATCTGGATTCATTTTCCTCTAAATGTGACCTGTCACTTTTTTTTCTCCAGGTAGCTTTTAACATTCTATTCTTTTTTTTTTTTAAATATTTATTTATTTATTTTTTAGTTTTTGGCGGACACAACATCTTTGTATGTGGTGCTGAGGATCGAACCCGGGCCGCATGCATGCCAGGCGAGCGTGCTACCGCTTGAGCCACATCCCCAGCCCCTAACATTCTATTCTTATTCTGTATGTTAGGCATTTTCATAATAGTGTGCCTTTGTGTGATCTGTTGTAATTTTGTATATTTGGGATTCAAGATGCCTCCTATTTTGATTTTCCATTTCATTTTTTAGGTTCAGGAAGTTTTCTGATATTATTTCATTGAAATGATTGTGCATTCCTTTTTTTGTAACTCTGAGCTTTTTCCATCTATCCCGATAAATCTTAGGTTTGGTCTTTTTATGTTATTCTGTATTTCTTGGAAGATCTGTTCATGGTCTCTTAGCATCTCTTCTCCATGGTCAACTTTATTTTCAAGATTATATGTTTTGTCTTCATTGCCTGAACCTTTGTCTTCTAAGTGGTCTAGTCTGCTAATGATGCTTTCCGATGAATTTTTAATTTGGTTTATTGATTCCTTCATTTCAAGGATTTCTGTTTGATTTTTTTCAGAATTTCTATCTCTTTGTTGAAGTGATCTTTCACTTCCTGTATTTCCTCTCTGATATCACTCCTTTACATCATCCTTTACATTGGAGATTAGTTTAACTATGAACATTCTAAACTCCTCTGACATCCACTGTAGTGTCAATCGATTCTGTTATTGAAGTATGTTATTTTGTTTGGGGTGATTTTTTTTCTCCTTTCTTTTTTATGTTGTTGGTGTGTCTACCCATCTAACCATATGGTGTTGAAGCAGTAGAATTTCTATTCTGAGGACTTATAGTTTCCCTGAAGATGTTTAGTACCTCACCTTTTTGGGGAAGACAGGTAATAATAACAATCAATGCAAATAATTTACAGCATTAAACCAAATAATTTCTGCTATGGCATTTACATTGTTAATTGTCACAATAAACAGAAATGATACCATCAGTTATAGCTCATGGTAAGAACAGTAAGTTTACAATTTTAAGTGATGAACAATGAGAGAACAGAAGAGACGTAGGATGTGATGATTATGAGGGAGGAGGAGAGAAAATAAAAGTCTTAAAATTAAAGGAAGATGGTCTGGGTGTAGCTCAATGGTAGAGTGCTTGTTTAGCGTGTGTGAGGCCTGGGGTTTGATCCTCAGCACCACATAAAAATAAATTAATTAAAAAAAGAGAATCAAGGGAAACTGATAAAATAAAAATTAAAAAATATAAATATAAATCAAAGAATACATGAACAAAACCCGAAACATACTAATCAAACATCCTAGTCCTTAAAATGATGATCCAAGAAAAAAAAACTGTCTTCAGAAAATGCTAGAAATGGGTAAAAGGAAGCATGAATATTTATAAGTGTCCATGTGTCATTCAGGTCACAGTTGAACAGAGAAAAGTAAAAAGAAAAAAAAAGTGATCTTAGTGAAAACTTCAAGAATGGTTTGTGTTGGACATCAAAAGATTCTTGGCTTCCCTTCTCAGCTGTGTAAGGTGGGGTTGCTGGGGTGTGAGAGGAAATCCTGTAGTCGGGGATTCTGGAGGCAGGGTTTTAGCATAAGTAGGCTCTGGGTTCTCTGTTGAATGGCAATTGGTCTGAACCTTTTAAATCATCACACCTCCCAGGCCCAGCATTTTCTGGTTGGTACTGGGAGACTGACCCCTGGGAATCTCCCCTGGGTTTCACTCTGTGGTGGAGGTGCCAATCCTTGCACTCCTCAGTCACTCATGCGTTTTCTGGTCTCTCGGGTTCAGTCTCTAAACTCAATCAATCCCTACCCTCCTTTAGAATTCCCGGCCAGGCACATCTGTCCCAGCTGATCTTTCAAATGGGTGGACTTGAGTGGGTGGGGAGAAGCATGGTAGGTTTCCCTACCTGTATTGCCCTGGGTAAAACCCTCTCCATACTGGATTTTCTCCTGGTCACTTACGCAACCTCTATGCTGTAAGGTGTGGGTTTGCCAGGCCTGATTTTCAGGCCAAGCTCAATGTCCACGAATGAGTCCCCCCAACTGTTGGTTCCTGCATTGCACCTGCAAATGGTTCCTTCCTCTGTTCTCCCTAGGAGCCAGGAAAGATGTGGCTGCTTTCCTGCACAAGGATATTGTGCAGCACACCTTTCAGGTTAGTGGGGCAGAGTATTTGATCTCTGATCTCTCTGTACCCAGACATGTTTCAGGTCTCCAAAAAATCTTATTTATTTATTTTTTTAGAGAGAATTTTAATATTTATTTTTTAGTTCTTGGCGGACACAACATCTTTGTTGGTATGTGGTGCTGAGGATCAAACCCCGGCCGCATGCATGCCAGGCGAGCGCTCTACTGCTTGAGCCACATCCCCAGCCCCCTTATTTTTTTTTAATCGACTTATCTCTCCACTATTTTCTTGTGTGTGTCAGGGAGGATTGCACTAGCAGATACTGCCACCAGTAGCAGTGGTGCTAAGGATTTCTCCTCCTCCTCCTCCTCCTCCTCCTCCTCCTCCTCCTCCTCTTCTTCTTCCTCTTCCTCTTCCTCTTCTCCTCCTCCTCCTCCTCCTCTTCCTTCTTCTTTTGGCTGTATGCAACTTCCCGAGTCCCAGATCTTCTTTGAGTGTCCAGAATTTATTCCCAATAAATGTCTCCCTCTCACCTTGCTGAGAAGCTGCCTGACTGCTTTCTTAGTTTCATTCCAAAGAACAACCAGGAAAGTGATCTTCTCTATTCTGCCATTTTGTTCAAAAAAACCCTGATTGTATTTCCAAGAGAGGCTTTTGGAAGTTCTTCCAAGTTCAGAGATAATTTGTGAGAAGTTGAATCTCACAGGCATTTTGTTTGTTTGGTTGTTTCTTTCATTCCTGGAGAGCTGCTAAATTCCAGGTGTGGCTGCCACACTTTTTTTGCCTGATCTTCCATTTTACTTCCTTGTGTTCTGACAGCTTTGACCCATGGTCTGTCCAGATTCTGGCGTGGGCAGTCCCAACGTGAAGAGTCAACCATCTTCCATCAGCTCTTGTAAAGTTTATGGGAGGTCCTGGGCCATGGCTTTCTTTGGAGTCAATTTGGAGTGTTCATCCAGCTTGGCAAAGGAAGAGGGTTTTGATGGAAGAGGAAAGGGAGTTCTTTACTACAAAGTACATATTCTCTCTGAGCCACCTTGGAAATTTTGTGGAAGTAGAAAAACTGACCTCAGGGGCCAGAGGAACTGAGAATCAATGCTAACCAGGCCTCTTTCTAGCTTTATGACCCAGGCAAATAAAAATTAATCTCATTTTGATATAGAGATAAGCTAGATGCCCGATTTTAAATAACTCATTGTCTGGCTTTTCTATAGTGAAGAGGCTAACTATAGACAGCACAATGAATAGGAAGCAGCAGCCAGACCAAGCAAAACTGCCTCCCTTGTCCATGAAGTGATTTTACTTTCCTACTTTGTAAAAGGGGATTAGTAATTGAGGCTCAATGACATAATGCAGTTTAATTTACCTAATAAATACAAAGCATTCTAAAATAGAAAACATAATCAGTCATCTCAACTGCTTTATGTTTTCAATCTATCCACATGCTAGATGTATTAATTAATACATACCTCTCCACACTACAAATGACTTAAGGTGTATGTTCCCCCACCACAATATCTCCTTCAACTCTGCAATATACAGAGTTGTTTGGAAAGCACTCTTGAGATTCTGATAGCCTGCTCCCAAGAATAATTCTTTCTTTTTTTTGTCAGAAAAACTGATATAAATGATACTGAACAAGAATCGCATTTTCCTTGTTAAAAATCAAAACATTACAAATAAGACTGATCTCTTCTGATTACCATTCACCATCTCTGGTGCCAAATGCTGCAGTTCATTTCCCAACTACATTTCTGAGGGAACCATTGCTTTCAGCATGGTGTTTAATTTTCACATCTTCTAAGTACATATAATTGTGTGTGTGTATTCATAAAAATACATAAAAGTATTTTCATAAAATTTGCATTCTGCTTGTTCACCTAAAACATGTCATGGATGTCAAACCATGAAACCACATACAGCTCTAATCCATTCTTTTTCACTATTCCATAGTATTTCACAGTGGGAATATATCATAGTTTATAGCATTCTATTATTAATAGGCATTTCCCCCATTTTTGTTATTTAAAAAAGTGACAAAACACTTCTTTGCACATGCCTCATTGTGTACACAGGGTCTCTTTCTAGTTTAAGCAATAATAAATAGTGTGTATAGATCATATGTTTATGCATTTTATTTAAATTATTGTCTATATACCCAATGGCAGAACATGGAAGTATGCACTTCCCCACATTATTGACAATTATCAATAATGTGAGATATTATACTTGAAACTGCCAATCTGATGGTCAAGACTGGTATTTAATTCATGCTTTAATGGTTGTTTTTCTGACTGCTAGGGAGATTGAACACTTTTAGGTATTTACTGCATTATATTGTCTCCTTTGGTAAAATTTTTTTTGTTTATTTGGCCCATTTCCTGGTGGCTCTTAAAATTATTTATAGAGATCATTTATGTAAAAGAGACCTTTGTTGGCCACCTTGGAATAGCTCTTAATCACTCTCTATCACATTTCTCAATTTTCTTTTCTTTGCTACACATATACATACCTTTCTTTTTTTCACATTTTAAAATATTTTTTTTTCATTTATATTAAACTGACACAGAAAAAAAATCATGAAAATTGTACATTTTAATAGGACAACTTTTCTATGTCCTTAAACATTTGCCATTTCTTTATGGGGAAAAACTTCAAAATTCTTTTTTTCTAGCTTATTGAAATGTACAGTACATTATTGTAGCCTATCAGCCAATGTGCAATAGCACACTAGATCTTCTTGCTTCTGTCTACCTGTAACTTTGTACCCATTGATCAATCTCTCTCCATTCTTCCCTGATACCTTTTTTTTTAATGTTTTAATTTACTGAATTGTAGAGAATTGTAGGACTCTTCTACAAAAGAGTATGGTTAGACAAGGCAGTTCTGAGACTCAGCACTAACTAAAAGATTACTTATATGAGCTTAGGACTTTATGGAAGAACATCGTATATCATGGTCCTGAGCTAGTGCTAGATTATAACCCAGATCAATGTATACTAGACCTGCCTATATATTTTCTTTTCTGAGCATATTTGGGGACACATTTATGGAAATAGCATTCCTGCTGTTGGAAGTGGCAAGGCACACTGAATCACCTATTTATTACATCCAAAATAATAAATTGAAACCCAGTTTATTAGTCTTTATGGTCTGTGGACCACTTATTCCCTGCCTCATAACAGGGCCACATTTATCTTCTGAGTTCCATTTGCTTTGGCACCATTGTTTTCAGACAAAATCATTTGAATATCTGACTTTTTAAATTTGTTTTTAATTTACTACTTTGGTGAGTCATCATTCTATTGTCTAGAAATCATCATAGAAAAATTCTGTAGGCTGAAAACATACCTTATCCTTATCTATTCCATTTTCTTTTTTTTACTTAATCCCCATTATAATCCAGCCTGTCCTTCAGTTACTGATTTCTCCATGAAATCTTCCCTAATCAGTTCAGTTCAAAGGGATTTCTGAAACTTTTACAATTTTATTGCGCCTTCGATTTCTAACAGTGAATCCAATGTATGATTGAATATCAATGTTACTTAGGGGATAATTTTTTTTAAAAAATAAGCATTTTATTTGAGAACAGTTATATATTTATAGAATCATTGTAAAGATAGGACACAGAATTCCTGTATACCCCACATTCAGCTTTCTCCATCATTAACATCTTATATTAGTATAGTCCATTTGTCAAAATGAGTGATTTGATGTGGACACTTTATTGTTAACTAATGTCCATAACTTATTCCAATTCCTCAGTTTTTCCTAATGTCTTTTCTCTGTTCTGGGATTCCATCCAGGATATCACATATTGCATTACATTACATTTAATCTTGTCTCCTCAGGCTCCCTTAGCTGTAAAAGTTTCTCAGACTTTCTTGCTTTTGATGATCTTGACAGTTTTGAGGATTACTCATCAGGAATTTTGTAGAATATCCCTCATTTGGGATTTGTCTAATGTTTTTCTCATGCATAGACTGTGGTAATGGTCTCTAGGGAGGAAGAACACAGAGTCAAGTGCCATTCTTGTCATATCATGTCAAGAACACATACTACCAATATGACTCACCATTGTTGATATTGACTCTGAACACCTGGCTTGAAGTAATGTTTGTTAGATTTATACACTGAAAAGTTATTCTTTTTTCCACCCTGCGCCCTTTGGAAGAAAGTAACCATCTGCAGCTTACATTCAAAGGGGAGGACATAGCTATGCTCCACTCCTTAAATGTAGATTAACTATATAAATTATTTGGAATTCTTTTTCATGGGAAATGCAAATTCTCCCACATTTGCTTATTTAATCATTTATTTACATCACCATTAACTCATGGATATTTATTTTTATTCCAACTGGACTATTGGGAAATCTTTCATTTGGCTTCTGACTTTTTGATATACTTTAATCATTTTTTTTTTGTGTGTGTGTATACTTTCTCAATTTCTGGCACTAAGAGATAAGAGATACTCCAGGTTATCTTGACTAATTCCTGTCCTAGTTCTAGGATCAGCCATTTTTCTAAGGAACACTAATTCCTTTTATTGGATAATGGTATCAGAAACCAAGATTTAAGCACTAGATTTGCTTTTGTTGTTTCCTGGATACTCATTCCTAGGATGTCATTTAGTTTAATTCCTCTCAGCCGATAGAGCAGATAATAATAGTTACACATTAACTTGTGTATACACAAATACCTATAAATATTTCCATATGTAACTATCTGTATCTCTTTAAACCTGAGTTTGTACTGGTATCTCCATATCTAATCCATTATCACATGGTCATTCTGAGGAAACTAGAAAAATACAATCCCAGTTAACACTTCTGAGCTAATGAATCAGGAACTTACACATTTTGAAAGGCAAACACATGAAAATTATTGAATGTTTCTCCTTGTTTAATATTGGAATCAACATTGAAATTATGAAAACATGAGTTGACAACCCCAGAAATATGTTTTATTTTATTGTTTGCCCTTATCTTAGTAAAATGTTATCACCTGACCATAGTTTTGCCAATTTTAATTCTGAAAGTGTATGATCATTTGGAGTTTGAAAATTTTTATATTAAGTGATTACTGGATGATTAGTTGGATTCAACTCATAAGTCTATAATTTGAAGTTCTAAATATAGAAATAGACACTGCAAGAACACAAAATTAGCTGTGATAATTATGTTCACTCATTTTTCCCTTATGTTCACTAATTATGTTCCCTCATTTTTCTGTTTCTTTACTGCAGAACCCAACACCACCTTCTGAGATGATCTTGGTTCCCAGAATGCCTTTGGTGCTGCTCCTGCTGCTGCCTATCTTGAGTTCTGCAAAAGCTCAGGTTAATCCAGGTAACACAACCACTGCCCAGCTATATGCTAGAATACCAGTTGAATGGTCAAGTCCATTAATGTTCATCTTGGGAAAGTCCTGCCAAGGGAGTCAAAAAGTGACTGTATGGTGAAACGTGGACCAATAAGAAACAGAATATAATACTCTTTCTCTTACCATAATATCACATGTTGAATGCTATGAAACAGTGTTGATATATAGAGTAGGGTGTAGCACATGCATTTCTGAAAAATGGGAGGTGGAAAAGGCAAACATTTGCTTCTGCATCTTCTAGAAAAAACAGAAGAAGATAATTTTTAGATGCCCTGGGGAACTTGTGCAGGTTGGTTTATCTGTTGTTTCAGTTTGTCTCTGGCTTAGATTTTACTTAGATGTCCTTCTATGCTTCTAGAACATTGGATCTGCAGGATCTCGGGAAGGGTCTCTTTCTTACAGGATGTGATCATCCTCAAAATAGATATGTATGAGGAATCTTTTAAGATAAGATTCATTTGTGTGTCTGTATTATGTTTTACACATATTTTTAAACTTTGACCTGAAGTATTTATTTGTGTCATATGTCTATTATACAATAGTGCTTCTTAACAACCCATCTATAGATCTATAGTTCAGTGTCTTAAAATAAGCACTTATTTTGCTCATGAACTTATAGTTTGATGGTTTATGCTGGGCTTGGTTGGAATACTCTTTTCTTACTCTTTCATGGTTCATATGCACATCTAGAAGTCATCTGGCTGGTTTAGGCTCATTTAGGATGGCTTTGGCTAATGAGTAGGAGCATCTTGGCTGGGATCTGCTTTATCTTGCAGAATATTAGCCTAGATCTTTTCGTGGAAATTGCACAACAAAAATAACAAGCAGGAATGAGCAAGAAGTTTTTCAAGCCACTGCTTAAAACACTTTTGTTGAGACTTCATCGGCCAAAATAAGTCACATGGTCATGCCTAGAGTCAGACTAGGAAAGCACAAAATATGTCCTGGGTGAAGAACTGATCTCTGGGGTAGGTGAAGAATTGGAGTCATTTATTTTCATTCTTCCACAAACATAAACAGAAAGGTATATGTATCTTAAGTGTTCAATTGGGTAAATTTCACATGCCAAACACACTCAACTAAATAGTACCCAGATCAAGAAACAGAACTTTATCAGCAGATTCAAGACCTTCTTCATCCTCTTTTCTAGTCTTTTCTTCCCTCAATTTTGACCCAAAGGTTAACCTTATCCTGCTTTCTAGCAACATAGATTAGTTTTACCTGTTTTGAACTTTAGATAAATGGAATCATATGATGCGTAAATACACTATGTCTGGCTTCTTTTACTCAACATTTTGTTTACGATATTCATCCTATTTTTGCATGCTTTTGTGGGACTGCTCATTCTCATTGTTGTATAATATTTCTTTGAATAATTCATTTAGCCAGTGTATTGTGGATGGGAATTTGGATATTTATAATTTAGGCTCATTATGAATAAAGCTCCTAACATGATTTTTTAATAGAATTTGTGGTAGAGATATACACTCAGTTTTCTTGGGTTTCTATCTAGAAGTGGAATTTCTGAGTCGTATGTAGCATGTGATCTTGCATAATGCCAAAGAGTTTTCCAAAGTGTTTTAACCCATTTACCATGCCATATAGTATGTAGAACTCGTATGTTCTGTGTAGCTGTATTAAATTCTTGAGGGCACTTTCATTTCGTCCCTTGCATAGCATAAGGGTACGTTTGTGAAAATGCTTGCTTGCCTCTCCTCACGTGGAAATTCTACGTGTGTGAGAGGTATCGGTGGGGCTGCCTGGTGGAGGACGATGAGTGAAAGACCCAGAGGGGCTGCTTCCCTATTTAATGGCATCATCCTTGGGCCAACTTTCCCTTCAATTCCAACTTGGGCCTGGGATGCTGGACTTGATCATGGACTAAGGGAAAATCTACAGGAAAGGAGAGCCTTCAGTCTCGACAACCAGGTACAAGAATATACTGGGCCATCAGAAGTTATTTGTCTAGCTAACAAGGACTTCCTCCCTCCAGGGGGTGTCAATGGCTAAAGGGACCTCCTGGTCCTTATGTTCTTCGAGGCAGGAGAATGAGGAGAAGTATTTGATTATCTTAAAAATCAAGCCCAGGACTCCGAAGTTGCAGGGACCCAGCCAGCCAAGTAGAGAGCTGCTTTGTGTAAAGAGCACAGAGACAGCTGGCCTTCATCTCCCAACTTGGCCTGTGACACCTGCTTGTGCTTGGGAAAGGAAGAAACACCCTTTCTCCCCAATAGGGAAGCCAGACATTCACATTTAGGACCCAGGGCACAGAGCCAGAGTAGGGTAGTGCTGGGACGCCGATTTCACACCACACTCCCTGCCTCCCCCCCACCCCCACCAAAAAAAACCAGGCAACTTGCTACCAGTTCAAAGATTGGGGTGGGAGTCGGTGGTGTTCCCCATCCCACATATCCTGTGTCCAAAATGTTTCTAAATTGAAAAGAGTGTGAAAAGAGTGGTAAAGATAGTCAGGGTTTGAGAACTGAAGAGGCCGAGCTGTTCTCCTGGCTGCAAATTGCACATCAAGCATGTTCACCACTGTGCTGTTTGTTCTAGTCTCAGTTCCACACTCCAGTGAGTTTTTAGCATATGGGCAACTAGAACCCTAGACCACTCATATCATAGTGAACCTTAGAGACATCTAAGTTTCTCTTTCTCATTTTACAGATGGGGAAAATGGGAGTCAGAGCAGATGAGTGATTTGTTCATGATTGCACAATTATCTAATGCTAATGTGGGGGCAAGGACCCAGGCTACCTATCTTCCAGTCCCAGGTTCATTTCATCACACTACCAGGCCCCTAAAGGAGTGATTTGAACAAATAAACTATTTTTTTTTCTCTGAAAAATCCTATACATTACTGCAACCTCATGGTTTCCTTTCTGCAATTTTCAATGTACATTTAGGAAGTGATAGGTAATGAAGATTGAGGGACAATCTGAGATAAAAAAAAATAGAGTAAGTCTAACAGAAGAATATAGAGTTCATATCAGAAACTTGAGTCTTATTATTGTGCTCAGGAACATTGGAGCTAGAAATCCTTCAGGAACAACTCAGCCTTGCAAAGAAACCAAAGCACTGGGGATACTCGTGTACCCTTTTGCACCAAGTTGACTCTTTATCCCTACCCCCTCATATTATGTAATCTTTGCACATTTCCAAATTGGAGAATCATTCTTGTTTCTCTCAGTTCTCATCATTTATGTCCCTGGAGATGTGCTGAGGACTTAAATGGTTTCATTTGTTAATAAGAATGTGGAACTGGTTTCAGGCTTGAGGGGTGTGTGTGTTTGTGTGTGATGGTTTGAGCAGGGGCCTGGTAGGGAAATAAGAAGGCAATGTTTAATTATCCATTGCTTCAATTTCTTTTAAGTGAGCAATGCTAGACACTGCTCAGATGGGCTCTTTCTTGTTTGCATGTTTGTTTGTGGAGTTTGGCCTGATGGTGGCCTCTGGTGCTCTTCCTGCCAGTAAAAGGATCTTACTCTGGGGAAACAGAAACTCAGCTGCCTCCTTGAGATCCCTTAGCTATGCCAAATAGGGAAAAAGAGAATGCAAAATTCAAAGGAAAGCCCCAACTGATATTCAATAAACATTTAATATATTCCTGGTGCCATTGTAAAGGATGTAAATAAATTTAATCTTAATAATAATCCTGTGATTAGGTAATATTATTATTCCAGTTTTACAGAGGAGAAATTGAGTTCCATGAACATTAGGTAACTTGCTCAAGTCTAAAGAGGAAGCAAAGAGACAGAATTTGGATTCATCCAGATCTTGACCTCTGTACTGTATTGGCTCCTGTGGATGTTGAGTCTCACAGAATGTCAGTGTAGAGGAAACTCAAAGTCCTGAGTCAGCTGTGTAGGGATATTGGGCCTGTGAACTTGTATCCTAAATGTAACATTTGGAGGCAAAATCAATTTTCTAAAGAAATCTCTAAGTATTATTGAATATCCAAAGGATTCTGTGATCAGTCCCAGAAAAAGCTTAGAATGATCAGATTTGATTTAACCTAATCTTATACAAATGAGGAAAGTGAGATTCATAGAGATAAAGTGAAGGCAAGAAGCATGTTTGGAAATACTACCAGACCTAACTTTGGATCTCGACTCTGCTACCTACTACATGGGTAAGCTTGGACAAATCTTTAGTTTTTCTGAACCTCACTCTATCACTATCATCTATCCCTAGTCACCTTAAAGGTTGTTATGAAGTCTAAAAGAGTATATGTAAAGTACCTAATGTAGCATTAAACACATGAGTGTGATTAATAAACACTGATTCTTCTTCCTTTTCCTTAATTCTATATTGTGTTTTGAAGATAGTGGATTTTAATAGTCTTTCCACTATTCTAAAGTCTTCTATATTCCAAATTAATTATTTACACTATACTTTAAAACTCCATTCCTATCCTCTAGAGCAGATATTTCATACTTGTGTCTCACCACTTTAGGATGAAAGTGCGTTTGTGAATAAACACATCTTTCCATCCAAAGTAGTCAGCTGAATTCCCTGTTTATACTTTAAAACTTTGCTTGTGCCCTTCCATTTAATACTCTGAGGCCTAGATTCCTGGCTTATAAAAGGTAGACAGTAAGTTGTAATTAGTGCAAGAAAGGACAGAGCTCCACTTTTCTTCAGTCATTAGGGGCAGGGGCCAGAAGCCTGATTGTGAGATTGCTGGAAGGTTACCACACTATTCATACCAACTGAAGTCCCTATTGGACCTCTTGGTTTTCACTATAATCTTCTGAGTTCAGGTTTTCTCAAGGCTTTGATGTGGAAAGGCTAATAGTCTACAAGAGGACCAACAATGTTGGCAGAAACAGATAAGGAGCCAGTCAGTGTCTTTGGTTTACCATGGAGACCAAGCACTGGAGCAATTAGGGCCACATATCACTGCTTTTTCACATTTCTGCTTACCAATAACTTTTCTTTTTTGTTTTTGGCGGTGGGTGGGGGAAGGTGAGTACCGAGGATTGAACTTAGGGGCACTCAGCCACTGAGCCATATCCCCAGCCCTATTTTGTATTTTGTTTAGAGCCACGGTCTCACTAATTGCTTTGCACCTCACCATTGCTGAGGCTGGCTTTGAACTCGTGATCCTCCTGTTTCAGCCTCCTGAGCTGCTGGGATTACAGGTGTGCGCCATGCGTCTGGCCCAATAACTTTTCTAATAGCTGGAAGAACTCTAGGGCTTTGAATACTATAGAATCAAGATACACGATTTATTTATGTTCATGTGCTATCCAAATAGGCTGAATTTCCTGATAGTTAAAATACTAAGTTATGACAGTGAGTTAGAGTTGAAGAAATTTGCCAGAGCAGGTGAAAGAGTAAGGGAAATCATTTGCGTTTAAGAAAAGGCTCATGGGCACAAAAGGAAAACAAAGAGGATAGGGATGATTGTCAATGAGGAATCATGAGAGTAAAGGTGGATTTGGGGGCTGGGGATGTGGCTCAAGTGGTAGCGGCGCTCACCTGGCATGCGTGTGGCCCGGGTTCGATCCTTAGCACCACATACCAACAAAGATGTTGTGTCCCCAAGAACTAAAAAATAAATATTAAAAAAAAATTTTCTTTCTCTCTCTCTCTCTCTCTTTAAAAAAAAAAAGGTGGATTTGGGGTGGCATCAAAAATAGGAGACACCTAATTTTGGAATTTTGGAATTCTCAGTGTGTGCCAAATACTTTATGATCAAAGGCCTTGTCTCAGTGCTAACAAAATACTATGTCCTGTCCTCCTCCCCAGCATGCAGATATCTTTTGCTATTATATTTCAATACATCCTGGAAGCAGAACTAGGTTTAGATAGGCAGGAAGTTTCCATGAGCCCTCCATCCATATTGTTTTCTCACTTCAAGGTTCTTCAACCATTGGAGTCACACTGTGACAGTGTGGACAGTGTGTGCTGTCAGCAGGATGTCATGACCACATGGTATGGTGATTAGACCATGATGATAGAAATCAAGAGGTCTAGATGCTAGTTTCAGCTCTGTCACTACCTAGCTTTATGATTTTAGGTAAATCCCCATACCTTACTGTATTTATCAGCTATTTGCTGCTATAATGAAATACCTGAAATAGGCTAACTTTATAAAGAAAAAAAGTTTGTTTTACTCACGGTCTTGGAGTTTCAAGGGCACGGAGCCTGCCTTGGTTCAGTTCTAGTGAGTGGCCTCTCCATTGCGTCACATCATGTTGGATGGCATGTGAAGGAGCAATTGACCAGGAAAGCAGAGAGCAGTTGGGGCTAGGTTCAGGCTTTTATAACAACCAACTATGATTGGGTTTATGAGAAAATTATTTGATTTCTTTCTCAGGGCAGGGTTCTCAAAGACCTAGGGTCTTCCTGCTTGGCCCCACCTCTTAAAGATTCCATCAGTTTCCCTATTCACACATTGAACTCCCAACACATGGATCCCCACAGGGATAAACCAAACCTAAACCATAGTACTCACTTACAAAATGGAAATAATAGCTCCACTTTCTGTACTTTGTAGGATTATGGGATGGGGGAGGATGTGAATGAGACAATAGTGAATGTGAAAAATGGATGTGAAAGGGTTTTGGAAAGTTATATGCATATATTGAGATGTATTTTGTTACTTTGGGAAAAGAGAGAAATTAAAATAACCCAAACACCCCAAAACAACAGTTCCTTCCAAACAGATGATAGCAGGGGGGAGGAAAGAGAGAGTCACTGGTAATCATTATGGTCCCCTGTGGTCTACAAAAGAGATTCCAGGTGCCTGTGGGGAATGAAGATTTCCAATAGCCTTGGACTCTGGCTATCCTAACTCCAAGGGGATATAGGGCCCTGAGTTCAGGCTGAGAATATCCATTACAGTGGTTCCCCTAACCCATTGGGACCATAGTGTGATTGTTGACTTAACTCTTGGTTTTAGCTAGCAAGTCTCAGAAGACCATGCATGTAGCAAGAGAGGTCTCCTAGAAGTTTTGGTGGTTTGGATACATATATAGTAAAGTAAAACAAAAGTTAAGATAGTCAAAATCTTTTTTGAGATTTTTTTTTTATGCTTAAGTGTGAGGTGATGAGTTGTTAAAAATATGCAACTTTCCTTCATCCCTGATTCAGAGATGTTTATGACCTTGGCTTTTATCTTTTTGCTGTGGTGATGATCTGTTGTGCACCCATGACCACTACCTATCACGGTGCTACCTATGATAGTGCCTGGTTTTTAGAGGCAATTAGTAAATTTTTGAGAATGAGGAGAGGGAGAGAAGCAAAGAAGTCTAGGAACTCTTTTTTTTTTTCTGCAAAAAGAAGAAGAAAGGAGAAAGAAGAGGAGGAGGAGGAAGAGGAAGAAAATCATGCTATGTGAGACTTGATCTTGGGAAGCTGAAAAAGAAGTCTTAGGAATGATATCCCTTATAGGGATACTAAGTGAAGTCAGTAAATCAGGAGAGTGATGAGCTTGAGGTCCCTGAGCTGTAACTATCAATGTGCAGCACCAAGGTCCACTCTTGTGATGTCTGGGGCCTGGGAGAGCCCATCCCCTTGTAGGTGAAGAGCAACTCTGGCTGCAGGGGAGGGTGAAGTCTCTGTGCCTATTCCTAAATACCTAAGTTCTCCCTGCTTTAGACTATAGACAATAGATTTTGATGGTTATACATAAAGGAAAATGTGCTTATATTTTGTGTAGGTCTCTTACTCTTGGCATGTGAAGATAGGAATTCAGATATCATCTTCCAAATGTTGTAACTTTCAGTGAGGATAGTAATAATGAAGCATACTGTCTATGTTAACTTAGCATTGCTAACTTGAGAAATTATTCATTCTGTCATGGGAGGAGCACTGGCTGTGGAGAGCAGCGGGAAAACTTTTGGGAAAACTATACTTTAAATTTACTTGTTGGATTTTAATAGGTTAGACTTTAAGGTTTTTTTTTTTATGTGTGTGTGGTACTGGGAATTGAACTCAGAGTGCTCTACCTCTGAGCCACATATCTAGCCCTTTTAATTTTTTTTTTCCTTAAATTCTGAGTCAGGGTCTCACTAAGTTGCCAACACTCATCTCAAACTTGCAGTCCTTCTGCCTTAGCTCCTCCAAGTTGCTGGGATTGGTGGTGTTGGTGGTGGTGCAACACCATACCTATTTGATAATGATACTGGTCTTGGAAATCAGGATGGGGTCCTCGTTCCTCTGGTATTGAAGATTAAACACCTGAGAAATGCTGAGGCAAACATAGAAAGCAAGTTTTATTTAAGAAAGAGACAGAGCAGAGATAGCAGACGTCTCCAGAGAGAAGTCAGGGCCCAGAGCTGCGTGCCCACAGGAGAGGGTGTGTCTTGCCCTTTTATAGATCTCAGATTTCCTCTCTCCCCCTTCCTACCTCCCCCTTATATCCTGTCTAAGTTTTCCAGAGTTAGGAAAGAGCAGCCCTAGGGCTACAGTGTGGGAAAGTGTGACTCCCCTGCCCCCCCCCCCCCAGCCAAGTTTTAACAACCAGTTGAGCCTGGAAGAGATGGAGGTGTTAGCCACCCATTTCCTTTTCTTTGAAAATCAGTCCTCATCTTTCTGACCCAGTCATTTGATCATTTACTATCTAGGTTGACTACCTGTCCTTTGTCCCTGTCTCATTAATAGATTTTCTTATTAAAGAACTTGCTCAATAAGAAAGATAAGAAAATCTATTATTGCTAGATAAGTGTACCAAAAAATTAATAATGATAGAATGACATATCTTTGGTTATTGGTATGTTTCTTGATTCCATAAAACTAATTCTGAATGTCTTTCACGAGGATGAAACATTTCTTCAGTTAACAATGCTTGTATATAGAAGGTATACTTCATTGTTAGCTCTTACCTCTTGAATATGGACTGTGCACCCAAAAGATTTAATCTGATTTTCCCCCTTGAAATGCCAAGAGAATTCCTTAAATTCATATATATTTGGGCATATTTATGTACTTTATTCTTTATTTATAGCTACTGAAGCACCCAGCCTGTAGGTGAAAAACTTGCTTGGCCCACTTCCCTGTGAAGCTGGGGTGGTCTTTTATGGGAGAATGTACTTGGATTTTTGGCTTTTTAAAGAGGATATGAACCCAACTACATTGGCCAACAACTGGATCTGCCCATTCTTGGCAGAGCAAAACATCTTTGCTCTGGGTAGTTGGTAAGCCTGAATTCTTGGTCATTCTGAGCTTTTCAAAAAACTCTGTGTTTTCTCTTCCTGGCAAGTTTTTAAGATATCTTTATTATGTCAGACTAAAAACTCAGCTTGATTTTTCAGAGGGGTTTCTCCTTAGGGTTTTACATTCCTGATCCACACAGCCCAAACATTTGGCACATGTGCTGAGTGAGAAAAGTGTTGCATGCTTGATGAATCCCAGCTCTCCTCTGCTAATTCTTTCTTGTAGCAATTCTTTATTAGTAAGTGCCATGCCCAGAATCAATCTCTTGCTTCTACCCCCAATTGGCAAATGGCTGCAAGTAGCTGCGGAAATTCTCTCACCTTTCGGATATTCTCCCTTCTCTGAAATCTTAGTCTCTCCATTCCTATTGCTTCAACAGTGTAGATCATCTATGAATTTTACCTATTTTTTTTTCAGTTACTCTTGGGAGAGCATGGCAACCTACTCTAACCCACCTAAAAACAGAAATAAAAAGTTAACTTTCACTTTGTTTTCATTGTGATTTATGTTAACTAATTGTGTTTCGATTTTTAAATTGACTTCTAGGAAGCTCACAGCCAAATTTAAACAGCCAAGAATGTAGGCTTAAATGTAATATATTCTGAATACTAACCTAGCTCTAGATTATTTTACTTTTCCTATTCTTTTCCCTCTTAACCCATATTCTTCATTTATTTATTCATATCATTTTACCTTATGCAACTTAGGAAGCTGGCTCAAATCTTTTATCTGCATGAATCAGATTAAGAATAAATTAAAAATTAATAATAACTAGGCTTTATTAAATATTACACTGCTCTAATTTCTTGACGCATATTAGCTCATATATTTCTTACAGCAGTCCTATGAACAAGTACTATTATCATGATTCGACTGAAAGTATAAGCTTAAGTAACTTTTCCAAGGTTAGAAAACTTCTGAATTGCTGAAGAAAGAATGAGTGTAATATTTAACACAAATAACCCCCTTTCTTGCTCCTTCTAGGTATTATTTATTAAGTTCTATTCTATCCCATAAAATGTGTTAAGTTCTATTTTTTAAAAAAATGTGTTAAGTTCTTTGTGTATATGATATAAAAGCTCTCTAACAACTCTACTTATCAGGATTATTGAAGAGGATATTGAAGTTCCCAGAGGTTTAGTAACTAATTTCAGGGTCCCAGAATTTGGAAGTAGCTGAATCAAGTTTTAAGCACAGACCTATCATGATTCTAAACCATGCCCACTTTTCCTCTCAATTCATAGCCTTCATGACTACCCATTTTCTCTTTGACTTACCTCCTTGTTGGGCAAAAGGTCATACTATTTTACTGTGAAGTTTTCACTAACCCACTTAACCAGGAAGAAAATGTCTTCTCTGATCTCTACCTCAGTACCTTGAAGTCCACTGCAGTTTGAGGCCTTTACTCCTGGAGCGCTATAGTATTTGTTTCTGGAGGTATTTTGGGATTAAAGGAATATTGAAATGCTAAAGAACGATTTCTAATGGGAATTTCAACTTGGAAATGGGTGAAACAGACCCACTGTATGGCCTGTAGATTGAAGAATGGAGCCTAAAAAAATCTTTACTGGACTCTTGCAGGATCCCATTAGGAATTTATCTACCCACTGAATCAGTCTGAGGTCGTTGGTTATGTGGAGTTTGCAGGGAGCAGGGTCCCAGGAGACAGCTTCTACTGGGTTCCTTTCTGGAATTAGAAGAAGTTGATCTTGGTAGTCTGGGGTTGAAGAAGGAAAAAGAACCAGGCATCAGGAGATCTGTATTTCAGTGCTGGTTACACGGGTCATCTGTGTGTCCTTGAGCAAGTAAGTTCATGTTTCTGGGTCTCAGAAATTCTGATATTTAGTATAGAGCCATTGGAGAGGTTGGAATCTTAATTTTCCTTCCTGGATCTAAAGTTTTGTGATTCCAAGCAGGGCATGGTGGCACTTTCCTGTAATCCCAGCACCTTGGGGGGCTGAGGCAGGAGGACAGCGAGTTCAAAGTCAGCCTCAGCAAAAGCAAGACACTGAGCAACTCAGTGAGACCCTGTCTCTAAATAAAATCCAAAATAGTGCTGGGGATGTGGCTCAGTGGTTGAGTGTCCCTGAGTTCAATCCCCAGTCCAAAAAAAACACAAACAAATAAACAAACAAACAAAAACCCCTAAAGCTTTGTGATTGCAAATTAAGCCATCAACTTGCTTGGGCCCCCAGATGACCTCAGTACCTGCCCCTCAGTCAGCTATGTGTGCCCAGAGAAGGCTAGGGACCAGATCTCTATGTTTAGGCTGTGTTTTCCTGGAAGCTGTATATAGGACACGCATTGACAGGGAGCCTGTGGCCTGCAGCTAGTAGTGAGATGGTAAACATCATGGAACAAGAAGCCCTTTCAGCCTTTCAACCTTGGCAGGATAGTATGAAAAATAATTCTTGGGAAGCTGAGGACTGGTGGCAGCTGCTTCTCCTTAGACTGCTGGCCAGGCCCTACCGGAGCTTAGGATGGATGAAGCTTTCAGCCAGGCCTGCTGCAGCTGGTGCTGGTACTTTTCCACTCTGGGAAACTGGAAAAGTCAATTGGCTTCTCTGTCAGGAGATTGGTGGGTAGCAGAAGCATCAGAAAACCACGAAGACAACTCAGCAGGCAAAATCAGGAGGTACTTTTTTTTTTTTTTGGCTACAATTCCCATTTTTCATGCTTCTTTTACATTTCATAATAGAAAGAGGAGAGGTTGGTGGGATCTGATGAACAAGATGGGGGTTCAGGTGAAAGAGAGGGGACCTGACATTGAGGACTCCGGCCAGCTTGGCAATTCTGAGTCTTCACTAGTGTCTGGACTCTCTTCCACCGAGTTTACCCAAAATAGACATTTTCAATGGGAAAACCACACTGGTACTGCTGAGACATGCCACGTTGGTTGTCCTGGGAAAAGGTTTCGCCTGGTTCCAAAGACTCAGTAGGATGATAAAGGCCATCCAAGATCAGCTCGTCCATTTTCCTGTGCCCTTTCTGGGAGGCCCCTGGGAATACTGATTCATCAAGGAACTCTGCCTGTTTTCTGATATGACTATTGCTGCTTCACTGGTTCTTATTTCTGAATTCCCTGTCTTCATCTGTACATTCCTTTGATCCCAACTTTTAGACCTCCAGCCTAACTCCCACTGTCCAAATGGTCTATACAGCAGTCCTCCTTCTCTGGGGTTTTGCTTTCAGTGGTTTCAGTTACCTGTGGTCAACCGCAGGCTGAAAATATTAAACGGAAAATTTCAGGTATAAACAATTCATAAGTTTAAAATTGTGATTAGCGTCATGAAATCGCATGCCCTGCCACTCTGCCCCTCCTAGTGCCTGTGAAATTGGCCTCACTTCATCTCATTATGTATGCAATGGTGTCATCTCATATCACACAGGAAGGATAAGTTTAATACAGTAAGATATTTAGAGAGAGAGAGAGAGAGAGAGAGAGAGAGAGAGAGAGAGAGAGAAAGAGACCACATTCACAGAACTTTTATTAGAGAATATTGTTATAATTATTTCATTTTAATATTAATTGTTGCTTTTTATCACTTGCTGTGCCTAATTTATAAATTAAACTTTACCATAGGTATGTATGTATAGAAAAAAAGAAAACTATGTATAGGGTTTGCTACTACCTGTGGTTTCAGATGTCCACTGGGGGTCTTAGAACATATTGCCTACCAATAAAGGAAGACAGCTGTAGCACTTGTGGCCCAGAGGCTTACTCTTAGCATTGAGCTGGGAATCCTCATCAAAGCATAGAGCAAGATTCCTGCCAGTCTCCATTTCTCCAGTCATCTGTGTCTCTTCTAACCAAAGCCTGGGGATCCCGCCTCAGTTCACCTTGGTAGGTAGTTATCCAGTAACCACTGAGTCGTATTTTTTGCCAGAGCTCTTTTGCTCCCATGCAAATGCCCCCAAAGCTCCTGAAAGAAAGCCCTTCTGCTCATTACTCACTGGAGGTGGTTGTGAATTGGAAAAAGACAGTGCCCCCTATGATGTATTGACTCTGATTTGGGAGAGTGCAGCTGAATAGGCTGCTTCTTAACATGTGCTGAACACTTCAGATGACTATGTTCTGGGGCGATTCTGGGCAGAGAAATGAATCAGATATAGCACCGGCCATTAGAGTTGGATTCTCCATTCATTCATCCTTCCATTCATCTACCCATCTCTCTCTCTCTCTCTCTCTTTTGAAGTTACCTATTTGCCAAATGTATGTTGAGCATCTAATTAGTACTGTGTGTTGGGAAGTGCTCAGGGGGAAATGGAATAATCTGACACAGTTACTGTGCTCAACATTGCTTATAATTCCAGTAAGGAGCTACTCAAGCATAAGTAAAACATGAAAATCGACGATGAAGGGGATTTCTTATAAGTCCCTCCCATCACTTTTATCCTGACACCATGTTTTAGTAACTTTGTCAGACTACCTGAAATATAGTACTGGTCCAACACAACCTCCAGCTCTCTGCCTATCACTCCTTCAGACAACCAACGTGGCATGTCTCAGCAGTACCAGTGTGGTTTTCCCATTGAAAATGTCTATTTTGGGTAAACTCTGTGGAGGAGAGTCCAGACATTAGTGAAGACTCAGAATTGCCAATGGATGATTCTCAAAGGATCAGTTTATTTCTGATTTAGTCTGTTTTCTGTTGCTATCTCTGAATACCATAGATTGGTAATGTATAAGAAATTTGTTTCTCAGCTCTAATTGCTAGTAATAGCTATGTCAAATAGACAGTTGAGGTGTGTGTCTCCTCGATTATTGAAAAATCTATTTTGTTTGTCTCCCATACCAGAATAGATCAGTCATTTCATGTATCTTGTTCACTACTTTATATTTTGAATAGTACCTAATATATAATAAAAGCTTACTGACTAAATAAATATGTGAACAATCATTAAATAAATACATTTGTTAACTAGATACACCAACATAAAGTTTTCTTATGCAATAAGTTTTCTGATGACTCAGACTTATAAGGAAGACTCATACATTTGCTGCCTGATTAAACATCATGAGTTAGGGGTAACCTTGACTAAATTTATAGGACTTTGTTTTTAATTCCTGTAAAAATGAACAACGGAAAACTCATTCGTTTTTCAACAGATATTTATTGAACACTCATTAATTTCAGACACCTTATGAGATAATGGGAATGCAGTAGATATTCCTGTCCTCCTAATGCATACTATTTAGTTGAAAGACCAAAATTAAATAAAATAACTATTTATACGAGGAGTGTGAAAATAGGTATCAAGGGAAAACAGTGTGTACAAGGGCATGTACTAGAGGTTCCTAAGTTAGCTGAGCATTTGGGGGGAATTCCCTGAGGGATTGATAGGCAGAGAGCTGGAGGATGTGTTGGAGTAAGCAGGTAGAGTAGAAAGGAAGAATGTCCCTACTAAAGGGAGTATCATACATAAAGAGACCCTGAGGCTTTAAGTATTTTATACATTTAAAGAATTCAAATAAGGCCAGTGTACTGGTATGTAGAGGGGAAACGTTCAAGGTGAGGCCACAAAGTAGACTGGGTCCTGACTCTGCAGATCTCATGGGCCATATTTTCTTAAGAATTGTGGAGAACTGTTAAGATGTCAGAATAAATTTTAGGAAATTCACTTGGGTGATATGAGAAGGAACAAGAGAACAAAAGCAGGATAAAGAGCTAGGAAGTCCAGCTGTGAGTTGTTGGAAGAGAAGGCAAGATGTAGCTGATCTCAAGAAATTTGCAGAAAGTAGAATTTTCTGTACCTCTTGATGGTCTGGATGATTCTCAAAGGACCAGTTTATTTTTGATTTAGTCTGTTTTCTGTTGCTATCTCTGAACACCATCGAGTGGTAACTTATAAGAAAAGAAATTTGTTTCTTACAGCTCTAAAGGCTGGGAGGTCTAAGAGCATGGAATTGGCATCTGGGGAGGGCCTTCTTGTTACATCATGACATGGCAGAGGGCATCATATGGTGAGACAGGGCAAGCACACTCAGGTCTCTCTTCCTCCTCTTATAAAAGTCACTAATTTCATCATGGGGATCCCATCCTCATGATCTATAAAATCTTAACCATTTCCCAAAGGCCTCACCTTCAAATACCACTAACGAATGAATTTGGGAATTAAGTTTCCAACACACAAGTTTGGGAAGACCAAATCATAGCAACTTCTCATCCTTTGATTGCCTCCTGGTATGACCTATCATTCCTGAATGATTTTTCTGCATGTTCTATATCGGTCTTCAAGCAGAGGTTTGGGGCCATCTGTGCTATCTCTGGAAGAGTCCTTTATCAATGTCACTATTATTCTGCTGTTTATGCACAGTTGATTTAAACTCTTCCATGAGGGAATGAGTCAGGGGGGGACAGTAATGCACTTAATATTTCTTTATGTGGAGAACTGAAGCCTCATTTAATTCCCTGCTCCCCCCACTCCCACCCCTCATACTAGGGATTGAATCCAGGGGTACTTTACCTTTACCATTTGAGCTAAAACCCCAATCCTTTCTCTTTCTTTCTTTTTTTTTTTTTTAATTTTGAGACAGAATTTCATTAAGTTGCTGAGGCTGGCATTGGACTTGTGTGATTCTTCCACCTTAGCTACCTTAGTTGCTAAGATTGCAGGTGTGCACCAACTTGTTTGGCTCATTCTCTGGCTTAAGTCTTAAAATCCAGTGTGCATTAGAGTAACCTGTAGGTGTGGTTTAAACACAATTGTTGGTTCACCTGAGTTTAAGTTTCTGACTCAGATTAGGATGGGGACTGATAATTTGCATATCTAGTAAGTTCCCAGGGAATGCTGATGCTGCCCTTTGAGAATCACAGCTCAAACCATAAGATAATGAAAACATTGATAAGGAGGTCAGATAGCTTTCTGGGAAAGAATTGGCACTCCTCTGACACCAGTAGCAGAGTATCCTATGTAGTATCACTCTGTCTCTCTACTATTTTTCATTCTTTCTCTCGATTACACATATTTCAAATATCTCTTACTTTATTTTCCTCATCTATTAAATGGAAATTTCCTGGATGGGTTTAATGAGGAAAGGATCTTAGGAAATAGAATCCAACTGAAATATGTCACAGAGGCAGCTGCAGCAGCAGTTGCTCTGTTTAAACTTCTGGATTGCTATTCCAAAGGGTGAGCAGTGCCTTGGTAGAGTTATTTGCAATAATATCATAACTCAGCCTGTGCAAGCCTTCTTCCACATTTCTGGTTTACTTCATATGTCCTTAGAAGTAGAGGCTCAGAGTCTGAAGTTTCATGATGGCCAGGAATGGAAACCCAAGGGAACTGTGGAGGTTAGATTATCTGGCTCCAGAGAATCATTATGTATCCAGACAGGATAGAACCTGGGAGCAGTGGTTCCCAAACCTGAGAATACAACAGAAAAACTGCATAGTTTTATAAACATGCAGGTTTCTGGACTCAGCTTCAGATATTCCAAAGCTAAGTCTCTAGGAGGGATTCACAAATGTGTGTTCTGAAACCTCTCTAGGCAATGCTAAAGCAATTGTTCCATGGACTGGTTTTCAGGAACCACTGCCTTACAGCAAGTCTAATCCAGCCCCTTTGCTTTCTAGTTGAGGAAATTGAGACAAAAAGCCGGCATGTAACTTGTCTAGGTTCAAGTCCCCTCTGGTTAAGTGCTGGAGCCAGAAATGGATTTGAAGTTGTGATTTTCAGAGGTTGCATAGCTTGGTAGATCAGAGGCCTTAGAGGCAGATTCCAAGATGGCTTAGTATTTACTCAATGAATAGTCTTGTTTAGTTAACCTCTTGCCTGTAGAATGTAGAATTCATGGGAAACATAAAATATTGAATGAGAAAATGCTTATAATTTCTCACATTTTTAAATGCTTCTAAATGGATGTTGCTTTTATTGTATTTCATCAAATTCAATAAGCTACTAAGATATATTATTACTATATTTTTTCCTCTAAAAAGAAAAAAAATAACTACCAATTAAATTAAGAGGCATAATTAAGTATCACAATTCTAATAAGTGAAATGCATTCATGATAAGGAGAGCAGGGAGTCTTTAGAAAGGGAATTGACACTCCTCTGACACCAAAGAGTAGAGTATCTGTGGGATCTCTGTCTCTCTTCTATTTGCTTGTAAGTAACCAGATGTTAACATGTGTACAAACAGGAAATATGGTATTCTACTTCTCTTCCTTGACCCCCATGAAGAGTTGCGTGTCCCTGAATTAAATACTTTAAACGGTAAATGCAGATTTCCAAAGAAGAAACATACTATTGTGATGGAGGAATATCAAGGCCAGTGTAACTATGGGGAATATGGTATGAGTGGGGTGGGGACAAGGTCAAAGACAGCCAAGGGGACAGGTTATACAGGGCCCTGGGAACCATACAAGGAATTTAAATTTTATTATGAGTGAGATATGCAGTTACTCGAGGACTTTGAACAGAAGAGTTTCATGATCTGACTTACATTTTAAGATACACGAGGAGAAGTGGACAAAGGGAAACTGGTCATGAGATAATTATACTATTCCTGGTGATAGAAGATTGGGAATTGGCTCAGAGTGAACTGTGAACTGGCTCAGTAAAATAAATGTGGGAAGGAGTAGATGGGATATGGAAATACTTCTAATGTGGTCATCAGAACTTTTTGTCCATCTAGTTGATGGACTAGGTATGGGATATGAAAGACGTCAAGAATGGACTCAAGAGTTTTGTCTTGAGTCATTAGAATAATTAAGTTGGATGAAAGGGAAGAAACTCAGGGGGCAGTGAGGTTTGAAAGAAGTCTGTATTTTGCTCAATTTTATTCTTATTCCTCTCCTATCTCTATTTCTAAGGCTTACCTATTTTTCAATAAATATATTTAAGTATATATTTTTTCCCTATGTGTGCACTGAGGAATAAAAATAAGTATGATATAGTCCTCCCACCAAGAAAAAAATTGCCATCTATAGGGGGAAAGGACTTTCATACAAATAATTAAATTATGAAGCAGGGTGTATCTAATGTTATATCAGAGATTAAAAAATGCCAGAAAATAGAGGAAGGAGACATATATTGGAATCATTATTATCCTTCTTTAAATATGTTTGCTTTAGTTCATTGCATTGCAAAAGGAGAATGGTAGTATAATAATGTTAGGTAGCATATCAACTTGGGGTGAAATGGCCTCCTCACTATACCTTAAGCCACCTTAACCAGCATGCTTTTTCCTCAACCACACCTTGGTACTTTTTGTTCCCTTTGCATTAAACATCCCCAACTCTGAGAGTCACTGAGCTCATCTGTTTTCCTTCACTCCAAGCTCTGCTCAAAGTCATCATGTCCAGGAGGACTTCCTTGACTCTTTGCGGAATGAGCGTCTGTTCCCTTTCCATTGCCCTTGCTATATTCTCTCAGATATTTATTTGCTTATTGAATGTCTTCCTACACTAGGATGTATACTTTACGACAAAACACACTTTGTTTTGTTCATTGCTGTACCCCCACAGTGTTTGACAAATTGTTGAATGAATTAATGAATTCTGTAGGCTCTTTCTGACTCTGCACTCATTATATTGTAGCTGAATACTCTCGGGGCAGTAAGTTGGCTCAATTCCAGGGCTTATCTTTGTTTTCCCATCTCTCTGAGATTGCTATTCATTGTTCCCTGATGTTCATGATCTGAAGGCCAGTTTCCCATATAGTTGGCCCCTTCTGTTTCTTTCATACAGGAGAGTAAATCTGGTGTCTGTTACTCTAGCTTGGGTTAAAGTAGATGTCCATTCCCAGAGGTTATTGGTCTTAGCTAGGGGACAGACATGATGCTAATGGGGGCCAAAAATACTCATTCAATCCCTTTTTAGAAGAGTTTGTAGGTTTTCTTCATGTTTCATGCAATTGGCTACCTGGACAAAAAAGAATGTTATGGATTGCAGGGTACCTGGTGGTTTCATAAGTAGTGAAAGAGCACTACAATTGGGAAATTGATTAGAAGTGCACATCTATTACTAAATAAAGGGATAAACCAATGCATTATATCATATTACATCACTTAACAGAGTTTGAACTAAAAGATAAGTTTGGCTAAGGATCAAATGTCGGAAACAAAAGTGGCATTTAGATTCAGGGCTAGGAAGAAAATTCTGGTAGAGTCAGGATGGTCAAACTGGGGTCATGGAGGAATTTAGGAGACTTCAGTTTCTCTTAATTCCCTGTTAATAATCAGTTGCAGTCTTTCTGAGGGGCTTTTGAAATAAAAATAAAAACATGTCCTCTCAACTCTTCTTTGGTTTCTCTTGGTCCAGCTATATGCAGGTATCCTCTGGGCATGTCAGGAGGCCACATTCCTGATGAGGACATCACAGCTTCCAGTCAGTGGTCAGAGTCCACCGCTGCCAAATATGGAAGGTGAGGATGGCTGTATCGAGAAGATTGAACTCTGGGTAGTTCAAATTTCCCGGACACACAGTCCTGACTCAAACAGCTGGGGAAGATTGGTGATGCTGGGGAGAGGCGGTGAGAATAGAAGAAAGGCACCAAGTGGGTCTGTCCTACTCTGCATGTTTTTAAGGACAGAATTCAGGTCTTGGCTAATGTGCTGGTCTGGCGACCTCATTCCAACCACAGAGGCTCCGGAGCCACACCGCATCCAGTGGATGGGTTGATTGATATGTGTTCAGTTTGCTTATCTGGCCTTCTCACTGAGAGCTGCTGCAGGAGAGAGGCCAAAGTAGCAGATGTGGGAAAATGCAGATTATATAGGACATTGAGAGTGAAAAGGCCTCCTTCTCAGATCGTGTCTGTGAAATACCAATTACTCGATAAACAATCAAGGACTTAATCAGACTTTGTTGCCTCCAACAAGTCCTTTTCTGCTATCAAGGAAATCCCACACCGAAGGACCATCTTCATTCATAAACAGGGTGTGGTAGGTTTCTTCTGGCAAAGTTTTAGGAGTCCTATAAATCAATAAACTCCCAAATCAAAAAGTTCTCTGTGGGTCAGGACCTATTCCTCCTCTTGGAATCGAATTCTTGAGGGTAAGGTATTGATTTTTATTAAAATGGAATGGCCCAAAAGGAAAGGTAAACCTCCCCCATAATATTTATCTTGGTGGGTGAAAGATGAGGGTTAGTGGGGTTAGAGGGGACAAAAATTGAGCGGGTAACATCTGCGAGAAAAGGGAGCATTCCAGGAAAGAGAGAAAATGGTAAAAGGTTCCCAGTGTAAACTTTATACTGATTTCACAATTTTGCTTAGTGGTAACTCAGCCTGGAGATAATAAAAGTGAAACCAGATCATTTACAATTCCCTTAACATGCTCTTATTCCTCACCCTCGCTGTGGATTTCCATGGTTTTTGCTGGGTGGCCATGCCCATCCTGCTGGTTAAAATTCCACTGCACTGCATAGCCCACACTGGAGATTTTACTGTTCCTCCCTCTCCACTCCCATAATTTGATATCCAAGCCAGGAGTGGCTAATTTTATTAGGCTGTGTCTAAAAAAAAAAAAAAAAAAAAAAAAAAAGTAGGAGAAGGGGATGGTGAAATGATTCCATAGGGTAACAGGGGATAGAAATTGTTTCATTTTCCTTGGATCTTCTAAATTGAGAGGGAATGTGAAAATACTCTGAAGGCCTTAAACTCCCTGATGGTGACTTTCCTGGGTTCCATGATGCTTCAAAGAAAGAATATTGAGCCTAAATAAGAATGGTTGGGGGCAATCAGACTGGTGGGAAGAACCCAGATGTGAGTCTGGACTGGACTTCCAGGCTGTTCTCTCCCCTCGGGTCAGGAAAGCTGTTTTTTTTTTTTTTTTTTTTTGTGAATTGGTAAACAACTTGGTTTCATCATTGCTCTCTCTTTCCCCGACTCTTGCCTTCCAAGGCTGGACTCAGAAGAAGGAGATGGAGCCTGGTGCCCTGAGATTCCAGTGGAACCTGATGACCTGAAGGAATTTCTGCAGATTGACTTGCACACCCTACACTTTATCACTCTTGTGGGGACCCAGGGGCGCCATGCAGGGGGTCATGGCATCGAGTTTGCACCCATGTACAAGATCAATTATAGTCGGGATGGCACTCGCTGGATTTCTTGGCGGAACCGGCATGGCAAACAGGTAGGAAGAAGAGATGTCCACACCCTGGTGTGTCTGCAGACAATATTTTGATTTAGGTGAGAAGGAGAACAGCACAGATTATCTGTGCAGATATGTGTGCCTACAGACCTGGCATGATCTAGTTAATGGGACCTAGGGAGAAGGAGGTTTCACAGGGAGGGTCATCAAGCCTGTTGAGAAAGCTGAATCAATATATTCTGTTCTTTGAATTACATGACAGCTTCCATATAAAATGGGTGATAGGGTTGAAGAAAAGTGAACATGATTTTATACCATCTCTTCACTTTTTCTCTTCTCTCTCTTCAGGTGCTAGATGGAAATAGTAACCCGTATGACATTTTCCTAAAGGACTTGGAGCCACCCATTGTAGCTAGATTTGTTCGCTTCATTCCAGTCACTGACCACTCCATGAATGTTTGCATGAGGGTGGAACTTTATGGCTGTGTCTGGCTAGGTAGGTCTCTAGCACAGGGATTTTATAGACTTCAAGCAAAACCCCACTCCCTGGGAAATAAAGTCAACCAAATCAGAAAGGGATCGGACTAGTTACTGCCAGAAGGATGTGATGTCCTCTTGATTAGAGAAAGATGCGTTGTTCATCCACCCATGGCTTGGTGCACCACACCTGAAATAACATATTCAAAGTTACTTTGCTGACTATCACCAAGGAAAGCTTTTCAGTAGTGCTCCCTGTTTACCCAAATAGAGCCTGATGGGACACATTGCACAGAACTGCACCCTTGAAACTCATGTAGCTCCCTGAGGTAGTTGGTCTGAGGAGTAAGCACATCTTCCCAAAGACACTGACAACTCTGTTTCTTTGGCAGATGGCTTGGTGTCTTACAATGCTCCAGCTGGGCAGCAGTTTGTACTCCCTGGAGGCTCTATCATTTATCTGAATGATTCTGTCTATGATGGAGCCGTTGGGTACAGGTAAATTTGGGGAAGCTGGATCATCAGAATGGGAAAATGACCACCAGGAGTTAAGAATATCATTTTATCATGACTTTACATCAGTAACCAATCAAACCAACCAAGTATTTATTTAGTCCCTAGACTATACATGGTAAGGTGATTTAGATGAAGCCAACTGTGTGGTTTTTATTTCCGATGAACTTAAAGTCTACCTTGGGAAGACAAAGTAACAACATAGAAAGCAACAATAAATTACACAAATCAAGGCTGAACTTTTTGGTATGATTTTAAAGTGCGGTAGCCATATTTTTGACCCAGAGAACAGGGCATCTGTCCTGACACAAATATTGGCCTCGCTGTGAAAAAGAAGGGCCAGAAGAATTGAAATGATAAGCATAATAAATTGGGAGCAGTCAAGAAGTTCACAAAGAATGGACTTCATAAATATAAATCTTTTAGAAATTGTGGAAATTAGTAAGACAATAGGCAAGGAAAATTTCTAGGATGAGATGAGAATTGAAGCAGGGTAAGGTAGAGGGAAGGAGAGCAGAGGAAACACGGTTGAGAACAAGAATGGTCTGATTATGGCAGAAGTTGGATGCTGCAAAATACCAAGAGAGCCCCCTGAAGTGGACTGACAGAGAGCCATAGCAGAGAAATATCATTAAATAAGTAAGAATTTAGAAGTAGATAAGAGATGTATCCCATTCCAGTCTGAGCTTTACCATTCTTCTAGCCTATCCCAATACTCTTCTCTCTTATCTTTGTCTTTATCTGCAAAGATTGAGCCTGGGAGAGATCATGGGGATTTACAGGGGCTGAGAGAGGGAAATATTAGTGAGTCTCAGGAAAGGGGATATGGAATCACAGCACTGCCATTAGCTTAGGTGTAGAGAATAAATGATTGCCCCCAGCTGTCATCCTCTGGGTGAAATCCTTATTCATCCAGTCTTCTATTCTTAGTCACTTCCTATTCACCTTCTTAGTCACTGGTCTTTCCAATTTGCTTAAACTGTGTTAGCATCATTTTACTCAGCACGACCCAGACGGCAAATACTCATGTCATAAAGGAAACCAGAGATCAATTGAACTCAGTTTAGTTTAATCAACCTTTGCTAATTCACTGTTACTCTATGTAAGGAATTTGGTTAGGCATTATAAAATAAATAAGCTGTTGATTGATCTTACCTTTAAGGTACTCACAGTTTGGAATGGAGGCTACATGAAGATATAAACTACTATGATGCAAGAATATGAATAAGAGATTATTTTATTAACACTTTGAGGTTCTAAGGAAAGAGTAAGCCATACAGTGTTGGGAGTGAAGAATGGCTGGATTCCCCATGTTCTGAATTATTATTTTTTTTTAGGGTTAAGTAAATTAAAATACTTAAGAAAAGCATTTTGTAAAAGTACAGTACTATACATGTGTAAGTTATTATCTTATTGGAGGACGAATAAAGATAAATGGAATTGATAAAATCTAAAATGCATTCCAAAGGATAGATAGAACTTCTATAGGTAGAGAATCTTGAAATGGCATTTAGATTGAGAGAATAACATGGGGATAAAAGAACATTGGTTGTAAATTTCAGAAGAATATTTGTAAAAAAAAATTGAACAGTTTAGTTAACCATCAACCATATTTACATAGCAAAGTAGTAGATGAGAAGTAGAACAAGGATTATGCCATATTTGGAGGAATTTGAATGTCAGGGCCAGGAGGAACAAGAAAAGGAGAAGAAAGAAGAAAGGAAGGAACAGGATGATGAGGAAGAGTTGTTCTGCTTATTATTAACATCATTATCAATATGATGAGCAACTAAACATTTTTAAAGCTGGGGAACATGATCACTGTGCTTTAGAGAGATTAATCAAAGATTAGATTTGAATAGAATAAAAAATTAGGGATATTCCTAAATTCCGGTTTTGTCAGATAAAATAATTAATGACCAAGGCCAGAATCATGACCTTGGGAATGGGACTGAGGGTCAGATATTCTTTTACAGGACATCAGCAACCTGATTGGATGTAAGGGATAAGATAGTATGGTGAAATAAAGAGATGAAGTATGACAGTCTAAGTGACTGAAACAATGGAGCTGACATTATTTGCACAGCAAATACATTTTGAGGGTTTAATATGGATGCACTCTCGGGGACTGTGAAAGAGAAGTATAGCCGGCAGAAATGGAAAACCTGGATGAAATATTTAGTTTAATAGGAGATAAAGATAGATTTCATTTGGATATAAGTCAAAGGGATATTCAAAATATTCAAATGGAGAAATAAGAAAGTTAGTTGAAAATATAGCTATAGACCCAAAAGGAAAGATCAGATAATTATAGAAATGTAAACACTAATAACTGAGATAATCACATTTCTGATTGGGATGTGGCTGAGGAGATCCAAGGTACTTAGATAAGGGTCTCAGGAAAAAGAGTTGTTATGGATAAAAGACAGAAAATTACAAAACATTTGTTGAAAGATTTATAGACAATCCAGGGGCATTTTTGAACTTCATCATTCTGTTAATGTTTCATTTGATAATGAGCTGAACTGTTGGATAAAATAACTTTATATTTTTAATTCTGAATCTGCCATCATAATTATTTTAGAATTATGGGGTTCAATTCATTTTTTGACAAACTCCATTTGACCCTGTCCATCTAATCCTACATTGTCTCTGGTTACCATATTTTGTATCATATATATTTGTCCAGATACAGTAGTAGTAGATATTAAAAATGATGTCTTTACCTAGATTGATGGAGAGCATGACCTGCCTACCACCATGCAGCCCACTTTAATACAGGAGCAGTATGAACTCCTCTCCACAAATGTGTGTGTGTGTGTGTGTGTGTGTGTGTGTGTGTGTAATTTTTTAAAAATGTTTCTTTAGTCTTGTTTGTGTTATACCAAATTGAATGGATTACTTTTTGGAAAGTTTTTATGGTACTAATCTTCTAAATTTAAGGACTATGTTAAAAGAAAAAACTACACACAATTTGATGGAGAATAAAATCAAATGGTTATGAAACAGTGATAACTGTGGACAGTTGGCTGAGATCATTTTAAAATAATCAGTTAGTAATTGGAACTGACTTAAAGACAGATATTATATCTAATATGAAATCATAATAATTTTTAATTTTTAAAAAGTTATAAAATAACTATTAATTTAAAATAAATATGAGTAATATATGCTCATTGTAGTAAATTTTAATACAATATAAAGTTAACTTGGAAAGTTTTTTGTGTATTCTCCACTTAATTTTTATTTTGAAGAAACTGAATAATCATTCCTCTTAATTTGTGTTGCTTCTCTTAAAACTTTCATGAGATTTATTTTTCTGGGGACAATGGGAACTACATTTATCACAAGTAAACTTATGTTCTCCTAGCCTTCTGATCTGTAGAGAGAAGAAGATGGCAAAACCTTGGAAGGGAGATCCAGGTCACTGTGGATAAGGCCAGTCAAATTTTATAATTTGCCAAACATTTTTATTGAATAAATATAGTTTCAAGTGTATATACAAAGCTGGCACAATCCATCTTAATCTTTTTTTTTCTTACAAATTTTATATTCTACTGGTTCTGGCTAGAAACTTTAGAGGTCACATCCAATAATGCTTGAGAATGACTATTGCAGTATCTTCTTTTAAGAAACTCCTGATATATCTCTCAGAGCTTGAGGAAAGACACATTTCACTTGATGAGTTCCTGCTCTTTCCCACCATAAAAGGAAGGAAGAAGGCTTTTTTATGTCCTACATATAGTCAAATTATGTAAACATACTTATGTCCCATACAGCAGTCAGACAAACTCAGCTATTCAAAACAGAACCTCACACTCAAAAGTAGAAAAGGCTATTAAGCTCAGAAACAAAATTACCTGAGACTCTCATGAAATCCATGTGTTTTGCTCCATGGGTCTAGTATTCTACATATTTACTTAAAATTAAATAAAAATAACATTTAAATTTTGTAAGGATAATTTTTTCCCCTAGTTAAATTAGGTTGTTGGAGATGTGAGGTATACGAGGACATGATTGGCTTCTCTGAAATTGATTCACTGAATAATGACAACACATAGTCAAAGAAGAGTCAGAAAAATTTCCAACAAGCTCTGGATATATTTATTTAGTGATGGGACAAGTGCTACTATGTATGGCATTCATTCATTCATTCACTTATTAATGAATTAATTCTTCAAGTGCATTTGATAATACTGAGTCACTACATATTAAGACATGATATTCAATATATAAGAAGAGATTATAGAAAAATTTTCATATAAATTATTATTTAAAACTTTTGCTATTAAAATGGTAAGCATTGAATTTTGTAAAATTCATTTATATAAACTCTTATTTTTCCATTGATGCTGAGATAAATGAATCACTACCATAAATAAAACTGCGTTTTTATAATCCTTCAATGAACATCTAAGATTATCAGCTCTTAAAAAACTCAGAGTGAAGCAGTTGGGTGAATGCTCTTCCATGAATGTGTAATTAACTTCTTTCCTTCACCTATCTTAATCTGAGCAGCATGACTGAAGGACTGGGCCAATTGACAGATGGGGTGTCTGGTCTGGATGATTTCACCCAGACCCATGAATACCACGTGTGGCCGGGCTATGACTACGTGGGCTGGCGGAATGAGAGTGCCACCAATGGCTACATTGAGATCATGTTTGAATTTGACCGAATCAGGAATTTCACTACCATGAAGGTCAGTGGAGATAGGTATGGTGGAACTTCTTCCAGGAGGGTAAACTCACAGTGTGGAAGAGAAAAAGTATGCCAGGAAGAACCCTTAGCTGGTGCCAGCAGAACTGGATTCAAATACATATTCCATTAGTAACTAGTTATATTCATTTCAAAGTTAGTTTATCTCTAAGGCTTATTTATTAATTTGTAAATATTATAAGGATTGGGCTAGGACAATAGTTCTCAATGCCTTCCTATCTCTTTCCTTCTTTCCTTCCTACCTTCCTTCCTTCCTTCTAGCAACATTGGAGCCAATGTGTACATTTCACTAGGCACAGCAGCTATTTTGTCATCCTGTTACTGTTGTTGACATTTACTACTGCAGTTGAGAGAGCAGTTAAGAGAGAATAGGTCTCATCATAATGTACATCCACAAGACTGAGGTCCTAATTAGAATAAGATATATTCAGTGCTTGTGTGATTTTATCAAAATGGGCTCTTATTGTCATGCATAACTGAAAATAACCAATAAAAAATAAAAATTAAAAGCTTATAAAAAAGAGAGAATAGGTGAATTTTATTATGTAATTGGATAGAGGCTAAAGGCTTGGAAAAGATCTAAAGACTGGGCATGTGAATTCAGACACTTGAGAAGAGCTGGGGGAGAAGCCCCAAGTTCCATTCTCTGAAGCAGGACCCCACCAGAGAGCCCAGTCTTGGTGTTAGAGTTGAGGAGATTTCTGTTGATAAAATTATGTGTTTCCTGGTGCTTAGCTCAAATAATTATTTTCCTTTTCTCTTACTCAATCACAAGTCTGTTTCAGAAAGAAAGGAATGGAAGGCAAGAACAAATATATAAAACTGTGTGGGAGTGAAATCCTATGTTATTTACTTGCATTCCAGGAGAATTTCCAAGATATCTGTAGAAGAGATTATCACTTTCTCCACAGGACACTTGTCCAACACTTCGAATATTTCAAAACATGAAAAATCTGTTGAAGCTATGGATGCTATTTCTTTGATTTTTTTTTTCTTAGCCTTATTCCATTCACCTATGTTCAAAAACTAGAATGGTTAACTCACCCCAAGGAAGGTATTAACATGTTTTCATGCGAAAAAGTGACCAGATTCGTTGTTAAACCTGAATTCTAAGCTTGAGGAAAATTAGGACTCAGGAGTGTGAAGGAAAGCTGTCTTGATGGATTAATAAAAAAGTTGCAGGATGTCATGCAGTGTTACTGATTTATGAAGGAGTATGAGGGGGTCCTCAAAATAAGCCTTGAGGGAAAAAAGTGGGAAAATCACACATAGATTCTTCTTATATATTTTTTATCCCCATTAATAGTTCGATGCAGGGCTGGGGATGTGGCTCAAGCAGTAGCACGCTCGCCTGGTATTCGTGTGGCCCAGGTTCGATCCTCAGCACCGCATACCAGCAAAGATGTTGGGTCCGCCGAAAATAAAAAATAAATATTAAAAAATTCTCTCTCTCTCTCTCTCTCACTCACTGTCTTAAAAAAATAGTTCGGTGCAGGTTATTAGTAAACAAAAATTAATGCAGGTCTATTATTGCCTCTATTTGTACTCAGTCTTCAGCTTTAATATTTATTTCCTAAATTCATCCATTCTTCTGTCTGTTATTATCATCTATGTTTGAAGCATAAATGGTACTACTCAGCTCTGAATGTACACAGTTGAATAATAAATAGTCTGTATTTTGGAACACAATGCAGTTCAGTTGAAGAGGCAATGTTTATTTGCAGAAGCAGATATTATGGGCTGACATAGGACTCAGAAGAAGGAAATGTGTGTTGTCATTAAGGGTTTCTAGTAACGCAAAACTTTCGATTCCTTGAACAAACTAGGTTTCCAAAAGAAAAATGCATGTCTTTTACATTTCATCCAGATGTTAGAATGATGATATCTCCCAATTAGATGAACAGATATTCATTAAATTAACAAACATTAAAGATGATAACAGAAGAATCAACATATGCCCAATCTGCTAGTTTATCATTCAAGGATAGCTCTTTGGCAGTTGTACAACATAAGTGTGTGTGACTGTGTGTAACACATTATTCTTCACAGGTTTTTTTTTTTGAAGGAGGAAAAGAAAAGAGGAAGTAAATATACATAGCAACAAAAAATGCTTTAAAAGAAAACTTACTTTTAGTCCTAAATAATGTCTATATCCATATGTACCTATGGGCATGTAGGTAAATTCACACATAGATAACAATTGAGAGATTACTTAGTATAATAAATGATAAAATTATTTTTACACTCCCTATAAAGTTATATTGTTTAGTCAATAGACACTGATCTTCTAGAATCCCCAGGATTCTGTTCAATAATTTATCACAGGTTAAAAATACCCAAGAGCTTAGACAGCAATAAGAAAGTGTCAAAAGTATCTATGGAGCGGATTCAGGGAAGTCTCCTGAAGAACCAAACAGATCTCTGGCATATTTTGACTTTTCTGAGAGAAATAAAAAGTAAAATATGACTTTCAAGGAGTTTCTAGAGACTAGTTTTTGCTTCCTGGACAAATTACTACACATTTCTCACTTTGAAGTATGATGAAACTATACCATTAAGATATATTAATGCATTTTAAATGTATTGTTTATTAAACAAATATGTAAAACTATATGGTAATGAAATCCTATGCTATTTACTTGCATTCTAGGAGAATTCCCAAAATATCTGTAGAAGAGATTATCACCTTTCCCACAGGACACTTGTCCAACACTTTGCAGATTTAAAAACATGAAAAATCTGTTGAAGATATGGATGCTGTTTATTTTTTTATTTTTTTATTATTCCATTGACCTATGTTCAAAAAACTAGAATGGTTAACTCACCCCAAGGAAGGTATTAACACATTTTCATCAGTAAAACATTTGAAATGAGAAAAACCCAAAGGGAAAAGTTCAGAAGATTTGCCACATTTCTGTGTGACATAATAAGTGGAAAGAGCACTATCTCATAGGCAAGTCAAACTTCTCTGATACCAGTGTGTCATTGGTAAGTAAAGAGTTAGACTAGATGATTTTTACAATCTCTAGTAGTTCTAACATTCTGTTCTTAGAGACCACACTCTGGTGTGGTCTTCAGTTATTGAATTTCTATCATTGCTGATCTTTCAACTAAAAACAAATTTTATAGTATAGTCCTATATTGATTGTTTAGAAACCCCAGGAGGGTATTAAGGCAATTAAAGGGTTATAACTCAGGGCCTATGCAACATATTAAAACAGAAACAGAAAGCATATTTTGTGAATGACGATAATATCTTTTCAACCCAAGAAATCCTTAAATTCAATGGATAGTGGCCAGCAAAGATCCATTTCCACATAAGACCGAGTCAGAGGATATGTTACTGAACTACCACAGGGGCTTGAGTCAGTTACAAATATATACACTTTATTTTTGCGGGTTATTAAATACAGCAATGTGCTACAGAGGGACTGTTGTGGAATTTCTGCTCCTGATGGCCTTAAACAACCATATAAATAACTGGTGCAATCATGACATTGGGAAAAAACATGCCAATTAATTTCCCATAGACCTTTTTTTCATCTCAACAGTTACTTATGAGAAATATTTGATGACTGCATCAGAATAACTTAAACTGAATTTAATTAAAAGAGATGATTAAGTCTGTGTCTCTGGCTGAAAAGTTCTGATACTTGAAATAAGATATCTAACAATATGAAATTGTGTTGGTTTATATATTCTCATCTTTCAAATTTCTTACCTTTCCTTGTTGAAAAGGAGTAGTCTGGCTTTGGAAGGAGGTAGGATGGCAATTTATCTCATGCCTAGTTCAGAATAGCTCAAATAGGGGTAGGTAGCAACTGTGGTTGAGAGGATCTTAGATTTAATAGAGTTCAGAGCCTGAGAGGATGGTGGTTCATCTCTCATTTAACAAATGAGGATATTGGAGCCCAGAAACATGAATTGAGGAGGCATGCAGCTGCATCAAGGTAACTGGGGTTGCAGCCCAGGTTTTATAAGACCTGATCATTGTATCCTTGTCACTATGAAGTCCCTAGAGAGAAAAATGCAGAAGTCTGTGGATCATCAGCTATTCACCAAGGGTGGTGCTCAAAGAAACAGGCAGGTCTAGGATTTTTCTGGGTTTGCTTGCACCATGTTCCTATGTGACTTAGCTGGCCCAACCTGTCACTCACGTGCTTTTTTTCTCTGCCAGGTCCACTGCAATAACATGTTTGCTAAAGGTGTGAAGATCTTTAAGGAGGTACAGTGCTACTTCCGTTCTGAAGCCAATGAGTGGGAACCTAATGCTGTTTCCTTCCCTCTTGTCCTGGATGATGTCAACCCCAGCGCTCGCTTTGTCACAGTGCCTCTCCACCACCGAATGGCCAGTGCCATCAAATGCCAATACCATTTTGCTGACACCTGGATGATGTTCAGTGAGATCACTTTCCAATCAGGTAAGAAGCTTGAGGCCCATCGGGAAGTCAGAGCAGGGTGATTAAGGATGAAGGCACACATCTAGGCTTCCACCGGCACATCTCTGAGAATATCAGGGTTGTATAGGTGGTTTCTCACTGATGGACAGAGGGAATGCTTTGTGTGACTAGGTTTAATTTTGGAGGGGTAGGGGTGAAAATGGAAATGAACAGAATATTTACTTGACTCTTCTTCCTTACACATTTATCTAGAAAAGATATGTGGTAAAGAACTTAAAAATGTGACACAATCTGCCAAAAATTATACAAACTAAGACTATTAAGGTGAATCACACCTAAGTATTGCTATTCAAATGAAAGTCTCTATTATTTATGAAAGTAAACAGAACAAGGAACCCCATCTATCACTTAACTTTACTAACTGTCACTATTTGCTATTCTTGTTCAGTCTAGTCCTCTTTTTTTCCCCCTGTAGTATTTTAAAACAAATCTGAAACACTATTTGATTTTACTATTAACAATTCTGGAATGAATCTAATAAAATAAATATATCTTCATAGGCATAATATCCTTATAAAAACTCAAACATTTATGAATAAATAAATCCTCAATATCACCTAATATAGTATCCATAAACATTTATTAGTAAATGATTCATTAATATCACCTAATATCTTGTCCATATTCAAGTATCTCTGATTATCTAATAATGTGTTACTATAGTTGTCTTGTTTGATTCAGGATCAAATAAGGTTGTCTTGGTTATATCTTCTAAATATCTTCTTGAGTCTAAAAGAGTACTCCCTTTACCTAAGAAATTCATTTTGGTTTGATTGGTTGCTTTCTGTGGTATTATTTTACAAGAACCTCTAGTCTCTGTCATGTCTATAAATTGGAAGCCTGTACATCTATAGGCTAATTTGATTCAAGTTTGATACTTACTGTGTATTTTGTGTTGAACTTCATCATTGGTATGTAATACTGGATTCCATCACTTTCAGTCATACTAAAAGTGATTTCTGGTCTCAGATCATTTTCTCTTCATGGGAAAGATCCCTCTGAACCTTTACTTAGGTTTTGACCTCCTGAATCACTGGGATTACAGGTGGGTACCCCTGTGCCCACCATCTAATTTAATTTTTAAATTAAGAAAATTCCAAGAATTTCCTTATTAAGATGTACTGATAATGAAATATAGATTGTATTTAGAAAAACAAATTTGATACCTAAATGCCTTCTGAGCTAGTGATTTTATTAAGAGTAAACAGACTGATTATGTTATATGAGTATCAGTTGAGAGCAGAAACCAAGGTGGTCAAAAACAGTGCCACTTAATACTCTGTTAACTGGGGGACTAATAGATTCCTATGTATCCTTTGGGATACCCTTGGCACAGTAATTGATACACTTACCTGATTTTTGACTAATTGTAGCAATGGACTATGGATTTTGGCTCCTGGGTCCTCTTGATCTTTAAATTCAATGCCATTAGTTTTCACTGGAGACTAAGGACTCAGTTCAGAAAGTACATGTCGATGCTAGACACCTTAATTTCTATAGTAAGGTTAAAAAGAAGAAAAATAAAATTTTTGAAAGGAATGTCTCATATGAGAATGTATATTCTAGTTTTTGACTCCCTTGATTAGACAAATCAGAGGAAAAAAATTAGTTGTCAACATCTACCTGACAAATACACTCTGGGGGCCAAGTCTCAGAAGCTGCAGCATCATAGCAAATATCAATATCTCTGATATCAATATTCTCTCTCTAAGGATGGATGAAGTCTTAATTTATAAGATAATGACTTTGGGAAATAAAGCATAGTGGAAAGACTTTTATGGAAAGAATTTCATTTTCATGAGGGAAATAACTTCTTTGCATTATGTCCGTCCCACGCCCACTTACCCACTGTATTCTCTCTACATTTTGCTAAATTTGTGTCCTGCCTTCTGTGCATATTTTATGATAATGTGTGGTCATAGCTCTCAAAACCTCTTAACTTTTTGTACTTGAACACCTATTATATAATAGTTGAAACTAAAATTTTGCAAAATAAAGGTCCCCCTTACTGTGGTTATAATTTTACTCAATGTGTTTATGATCTCATTTTATTTTGTTTTTAATTGTCATATAAAAGTTGTACGTATTTATTGGGTACAGTGTGGTGTTTTGATAATGCACTCATTGTGTAATAATCAAATGAAAGTATTTTCATTAAAGTGATTTCACACTGTGACAGGTCACAACCCTCAGATAAGCCACTACCTGACTATCTTCTCCCCAGCTCTGACTCCCTCTTATTTTGTAACAGATGCGGCCATGTACAACAACTCTGGAGCCCTGCCCACCTCTCCTATGGCACCGACAACCTATGGTATGTGTGATTCCTAATTATAAAAATTAAATTGAAGTCACCTCCTGGAGGATGAAGAAGGGTGGAGATTTGCAAAGGCCTGACTGTCTGTGTGGGAGGCTTGATACCAGGTGGCTTTGGATGAAGAGTAGCCCTGGAAAGGTAGGATAGTCCACCTTCAAAGCTGAGAGTTCAAACTTACTCTCTTCACTGCTCATTCATGTGATTCTTTAGCTTGGGGAGACAGAATTTAGAGTGTTCCAACTGCTCCATGAAAATCTGAGAACCCTGGGGCAGAAATAGAGAAAGAGATATTCCTAAGTGAGACCCCATGGTAGGATCTCAATAAATAGGAAGAAGTCTATGAATCCAAATAGTGGTCCCATTAATTGAAGATAAATATACAAAAGTATATTCTTTGCTTCAGGCGGTTATTGACTGTATCTGCCAGCAATCTGGGAAATATGTTTGATTTAATGTTTCCAAAGAGGATTATCAGCAATCTTTGCCTATTGCAAAGAATAAGGAGAGTGAAACCAGTTCCTCACTTGTATTTCATGGGCTGTGATTAGGTCTATGCCATGGTAATATAGGAATAAATTGGGGGAAGAATGGGAAAGCTCTTCATTACCCAGTCGTGAGACATGGGGAAAGGGAGGCTACTATCTCATGAAGGGGTACTGTAAGAGACAGAAGCAAAGTAACAAAACAGTAGCAAAATCAAGAATAAGTAGAAATGTCAAGGTAGAATCTTTGGAATTATCCTGAAAGAACAGAGTGCACTTCTTTCCCCATCCCCAGTTCAGTCCCTGATGCTTTTATTTGCCCAATAAAATGATTATATTCTTTGCCTTTTCTTCCTGGCTACAGATCCAATGCTTAAAGTTGATGATAGCAACACACGGATCCTGATTGGCTGCTTGGTGGCCATCATCTTCATCCTCCTGGCCATCATTGTCATTATCTTGTGGAGACAGTTCTGGCAGAAAATGCTGGAGAAGGTGAGGAAGTGCATAACTGGCATGGGACAGGAGGTTGTGCCTCTCTTTATTAAGCTGTTATTGACCCAGGAGTAAAAAGGCAGATTACAAGAGTTTACAAATGGCAAAGGAGTCATCAGAGACTGCAAAGAACTATAGAAATTGAGAAGCTAGTTGCTGAAAGGAACCAGAAAAAGAATTAGCTAACTTCATTTCCTCATTTTTAGAATGAAGATTTTGGAACCTCCCTAGAAATCTCAGAAAATGCTTCCTAATACATTAAAATTTTCACTTGGACAATTCTCATGAAAATTCTTATTCATTTGGCTTGGGATGGAGTACAGGCATCTATGTATCTCTCTATATATCTTATCTACCATCTATCTATTTCTTATTTCTATCTATGTATCTATCATCTATCTATTTCTTATTTTTTCATTTAAAAAGTAATTTTGATGCATATACAAGATTGAGAATCATTCTTCTAAAGCTTAGTTAAAATTTCTGATAGTGCTGTTGAAATTCCATCTCTTCTCTTTTTGTTTGTTTTTGGAGAGAGTGAGAGAGTGAGAGAAAGTGAGTAGAAAAGCATCCAGCCTCGTTAGTATACAAATCAAGTTTCTTACAATTCTACCCTTATTTCTTTGTGTATTTAAATATTATGATTATGTGTCTTTTTGCTTCCTCTTTCTATCTAGGTCAAATGATCTAAATAATTTCTCATTACATTTATCTATTATTTTATAGTATATAAGTATAATATTTTATGTATTGTTTTATATGAACCTCTGAGTAATGGTGAGATAGGCATAGTGGTTATATTAAAAAAATTTTTATGAGAAAATTGGATGAATTCAAGGTCATGCAGCTAGTATAGTGTCTTTTATGCTCTTTTCAATTGCAAATATTGAAATATGTTGCCATCTTTCTTCCAAAGTTACATTTTATCATAGATGATATTAACTCAATTGACACTGCTTCTAAGTGTCTGATTCTCTTGGGCCCGCTGCCAATGTCCTTAGGCATAAACACCGCCCTTGGGCAATGAGTTTTTAATGGACAGGGACTGACATGGTCATAGAAACTCTGGGCTGTAAGGTTTTGAACTGCCTATCAAAAGAAGGGGACAGGAAGGAAGGTATTGTCTGATTGATTTCTGTGTTCATGTAGGAGTATATTCTAGAGGAGGATAAGCTCACCATAGAATGGGCTTGAATCTCCAAAACTCTTTGAATATAGACAGAAGAAAAGAAGAAGAGCAACCCAGATGGGTGACCTGCAAATCATTCTGACCTGTTTTACATTCGGATTCTTGAGATGGTTGAGGTTTAATTTAAGATTTTGGCAAGAATATTCATGGAATTGAAGTCTCTTTGCTTCCAACAAGGATCTCTACCATTAATCTGAAAACACTTTACCTAAATAAACACTTTAGCTAAATTAAAGCCTGATATAAAGAAGATTTGAACACTGAAAGAAAGAATCCACAGAGAGCTCACCAATTTGTGTGACTATGTTTTAAGGCATCTATGAGATGATATCAAGATCTTTGCTCTGGGTTGGGGTTGGGGTTTAGTGGTAGGGCGCTTGCCTAGCACGTATGAGGCACTGGGTTCAATCCCCAGCACCATGTTAAAAAAAAAAAAAAACTAAATAAACAAAATTGGAAAAAAATCTTTGCTCCTTTAGAATGCTGGAATACATGAGGTGTCTAAATAAGGAATTCTAGCATGAAGGGTAGCAAAGGGTGGTAGTGATAAAAGATGAGAGACTAAAGGCTCATTAGGCAACTTAGATTCCTTACTGAATGATTGATTTCTGTGTTTTATTCTCTATTCTGTAATATCTTTTTTTTTCTCTTTATTTAAGCCAGAATATACTACCCTTCTCTAGGCCTTTCTTCTGAGGCCTATTGGAATGTCTTCATGAGCTGAGAAAGGAATATTGGATTAAAGACTCTCCAGATAAAAGGGAGAGCAAATATTTTGTCCTTGAATATTTAAGTTGGTCCTTCAAGAAATTCTTTCTATCCTAATGCACTCAGTGTAAGATAATTCAAGGTGCTCTAGAATGACACCTTGATTTAAGTTTCTCCATTGAGCACCCAAGGGCTCAATGTTGTTGGAGTGGAGCATTTTACACATTTAACTCTAAATAGTTATATCAATTCAGATGCATTTTCCTTTTGATGGAATGGGCAGATTACCTTAAATGATATGCCATAACAATTAATTATTTGGCTCTTTTTCTTTCTGTATTATATATAATTAGTCTTGGTATCCTCAGACACCTAGGACTTTCTTATCCCATTTTGTAGCCATTTTAATTTTTGTTAGTAAATATAAGGGGATGGGGAGTGTTATCTTAACCCATGCTGCTAGGTGATGAGGTGAACTATTAACATCATGTTACAGCTCTTCTAATGAGTTAATGAACATTTTAACTTACGTTTACCCAGAATCAAAGTAGTATAAGGTAATCCAGGAAAACTCATTATTTAAAAGGACCTAAAAATCTCTTTAAACATGAGTAATATTCCATTGTGTACATATGCCACATTTTTTTAATCCATTCATCTACTGAAGGGCATCTAGGTTGTTTCCACACTTTAGCTACTGTGAATTTTGCTGCTGCTAAGTGAAGTTAGCCAATTGCAAGAAAACAAATGATGAATGTTTTCTCTGATACAAGGGGACTGATTTATAGTGGGATAGGGAGGGGGAGCATGGGAGGAATAGATGAACTCTAGAAAAGGAAGAGGAATAAGAGGGGAAGGAAGGGGGCATGGGGTTAGCAATGATGGTGGAATGTGATGGACATCATTATCCAAAGTACATGTATGAAGACATGAATTGGTGTGAATATACTTTATATACAAATGGAGATATGAAAAATTGTGCTCTATCTGTGTAATATGAATTGCAATGCATTCTGCTGTCATTTATTAAAAAATCAATAAAAAAATAAAAATTAGAAGATCTTTGGTTACTTATAGGTTCTTATTTCATTGTGTAAATAATGCTTAGAAGTGCTTCAGTGAAAGTTAATGAATGTTAACAGGACAGGAGTTCTAGCTTGAAGAAATGAAGGATTTTTCAAAGTTTTTTTGACACAGAAGTTTGTGGAACTAGACTGTATCCCTGTCACTTACAGTGTTTCTAGGTTTAGCAGGAATAAACTGAATGGAAGAGCTAGGTTTTAAAAGTAAAGGAAGTGATAATACCCTTGTGCTAGATGATCTTCTCTGCTCTTTTCCTTCAGGCTTCTCGGAGGATGCTGGATGATGAAATGACTGTCAGCCTCTCCCTACCAAGCGAGTCCAGTATGTTCAACAATAACCGCTCCTCATCACCAAGTGAACAGGAGTCCAACTCGACTTATGATCGCATATTTCCTCTTCGCCCTGACTACCAGGAGCCATCCAGACTGATACGAAAGCTCCCAGAATTTGCTCCAGGGGAGGAAGAGTCAGGTGAGAATGAAAGAGTGAGCAGGGGATTGAGGAAGAAGCCTTCACACATGTTACATAGGTATAACAGTTTTGCTCCTAGATAACTGGATCTATTTTTGGTCTGTGCTAGCTTCCTGAGAAATCCACATTCTCTTTCTAGATTTGATTAAAATAAAAGATGATACTAAGGTGGTAACACCAAAAGAAACTGATCAGTTTAACTAGTTTAACTTGCTCATTTTATGAAGAATGTGAGAAGGGCCAGATAGGGCACATTCATGTAACATAAAACTTCATTAAGGATAAATTCAGGATTGTAATTTCACCTGGAAAAAAATATATATATATATTTTTAAAGTGAAGCTAAAGAAATTCTGAATTGCAGCCTGGTATGATGGCATATACCTGTAATCCCAGTGACTCAGGAAGCTGAGACAGAATCACAGGTTCAAAACCAGCCTCATTTAGCAACTTAGCAAGGTCCTAAGCAACTTGGTGAGACCCTGTCTTAAAATAAAATATAAAAGGGTTGGGAATGTGGATCAATGGTTAAGTGCTCCTGGGTTCAATCCCCAGTACAAAAAAAAAAAAGAAAAAGAAAAATAATTCCTGAATTTCCCAGTTTTATAGTTATCTACATAATTAATTATCTTATTTTTCTTGATTTGTCTTTGGTCAACATTTATTAAATAATACAAGATTTTATTATGAGAGTAAATATTTCTTGCTTTTTATCAATAAAAACATTGATAATGTTTTGAACAACCAACAATAAAAAAAATAAAAAAATAAATTTAATATTATTTTGATATAAAAAAAAAACATTGAATAAAGTAACAGTAATGCTAATTGATTAAATTCCCAGTGCCTGTTTTAAAAGTACTGCACAGTGCCTGACTGTATTGGGGATGCTAGGGTCATCTCTGAAACTCAGAGCTGCTGTTCCATAGTTCATCAACCTAAGAGTGACCCCATTCTGCAGAAGAGGACTTGTGCAGCACTTAGCCTGAGCCAGTTGTGGAATCAGACAGGACTAAACTGGAGAGCATAGGCATTTGAGGGAACAAACCTGAAGGGATCTTGTGGAAAGAAGGAAGGAAACCAACACCTATTTTTATCATTTAGTGGATAGAAGACATTGAAAAAGCATATTGAATTTAAGTAATTTTGGCAGAGACAGCAAGACTAAGGAATGTAAATGAATTTATTTTCTAGGCTAAGCTGAAGTTATTTACGTATTCTCTCAAGTTTTAAACATTCCCCACCTCATATTTTAGGTTTTTTTTAAAGACGTTAACATGTATCTTAAACAAGATTTTATGAACTTGATCATATTCTTAATCCCTAAAATAGGCTCTTACACCAATTAAAATGTTTTAAAATTAAGGAAATTTGGTATTAAACCTTCAATCTTTAATACTCCCATCCTGATATAGCAGGAAACTTGTTGTAGCTTTTCTTGGTTACAAGATTGACCCAAGAAATTGTTAATGATCATGTATTATGGGGAGAATGAGAAACAAAATGGTGGCCACCTACATTCTGAAAATCACAAGAGTCTCTAGAGGAAGCAAAAGTGTTCTCCAAGTAAGAGAGTTATGAAGAAGGCTAGACTGTCATGGAGGCATGTTCTAGATCTCCTCTTGGTTTTTTTTCTTGAAGAGATCTCCAAAGATGGCTCTTGGAATGAGACTCATTGTCTTTGTCTTCCCAGGCTGCAGTGGCATTGTGAAGCCAGCCCAACACAACGGACCTGAGGGAGTGCCCCACTACGCAGAGGCTGACATAGTGAACCTCCAGGGAGTGACTGGAGGCAACACCTACTCAGTTCCTGCTGTCACCATGGACCTTCTCTCAGGAAAAGATGTGGCTGTGGAAGAGTTTCCCCGGAAACTCTTAACTTTCAAGGAGAAGCTAGGAGAAGGCCAGTTTGGAGAGGTGAGTTGACCCTTTGTGTGAGGCCTCTAGTCCTTGGTGGTTCAAATGAAGTAAGTGCCTAACAATGGTCAGTAGAACAAAGTGTCCCTTCCAGAAGTGAATGCCCAACTGAAAGTTTTCTCTACTTGGCTTTCTTTGAATTGTCCTCTGGATGACTAGTAATTAGGTCAACTTCATCTTAGTCATATAGCTAAGGAGTTCCTAGAAACTCTGATTCCTATACAAGGGTTTGTAAGGCAAATACGTCATTAGACTTCAGATATCCTGAAAAACATTTAATGCTTCCAAAAAATGTTTATAATAGGTTACAAAATGTTTATAATAGAATGGAGCTCATGAGATGTAATCATCTTTTATAAACCATCCAGGAACACCCTGCTGCTGGGTGTTTATTCCACTTTGTTTTTTTTTTTTCCTTTTAAGATGGGAGTTACATATAAAGTAGTCAAAACCAACCTCGCCCCTGCTGTGTGTCCCAGAATTAGCTACTAGGGAATGACTCACCAACTAACATAAGGAGGAGTTTTCTTCTCAACTGTCCTCAGAATGATGTGTGTAATATTAAGTATTTCACTCTCGCAGCAGTCACATAAACCTTCTGAGATACAGAAATGTTTAATTTGTAATAGGAACTCGTCAACAACCCCGAATACCTGGTTTTATAGAAATATGTTATTGGTTTTCAGTTTGGGTCAGATGTTTTCCCCTTGATTAGGTCTGGTGTTGGGGGAGGTAGAGGAGCCCATTTTATCTGCTTATGGTGTTTATATGTACTCATTCTGTCTCCTGAGTTGAAAAACCACACTCATTATAATGTTATTAAAACTCAGGAATAATTTGCAATGCTAAATCCCATACTAAGGTATTATTTTAGAAAATTGACTTATATTTTGTAGGTTCCAGTAACTAAACTTTCTCAAATCCAAGTTCAAGCATTTAAATTGAAACATTTTTTTTATTCTTTTTTTTTAACTTGTTCTTTTTAGCTATACGTGGCAGAAGAATGTATTTTCCATTTTAGAGTGGAGCTATGTTATAATGAAATTTTATGTTATAGATTCATGTATTCCCTTACTGAATGTATATTTGTTTTAGAAGACAGTAACATATCCTATTAGCTGGGTACTTTACCATTATTTTTACTTTTATCATTTGAATCAAAGATATGTTATATATACCTTCTTATCATTCTTTTGATTACTTTGCCTGAGTGGTAAGAGTTAGTTTATCTCCAGGAAATGCCCAGCAAGAGTACTGAGACATCTTCAGGAGAAATGATGATGCTGAGACTAGATGACTTTTGTCTAGGTTCATCTTTGTGAAGTGGAGGGAATGGAAAAATTCAAAGACAAAGATTTTGCCCTAGATGTCAGTGCCAACCAGCCTGTCCTGGTGGCTGTGAAAATGCTCCGAGCAGATGCCAACAAGAATGCCAGGTCTGTGGTCTGCATTTTGAATTTTCCTTTATTTATTTCATCTTTCTGACCAGGAATATTTCTGGAAACATCTGAGAATCTTTTTTTTTTTTTTCATTTGAGATGGAGAGTTTGGTAAATACCCTTGTTTCCATTATTATGCCTTATTTTTCTAATACAGTCAAAGTCCTCATCTTCTCCATCTTTCTCAAACATAAATGTACATTTCCATTATATTTGTCACATTGACTTCTTAACTCCCTTTGTACAGCACCATACTTCCCAATACACGAAAGTCTAGTGGGGTACTTCTTTAGTCATTACACAGACTTCTGAATTCATTACATCCTACCACACTTCACAATCAAACACATCTTTCTTGCTAAGCTTTTTACATTCTCCTGTTTTTGCATCTCTATTTACTTTTATCATCCTTTCTTTCTCTTTTATGCTCCTTTTCTTCTATGTCCAGCAACCCCACAAATGAGAAGTTGCCTCTAGTTGGAAAAGTATCCATGGACCTTAAAGCAAAAGGATCCACAATCCTTTAGCAGTTTTTCAAACTGCTAATAATCTCTTGGATCCTTTACTTCATAAATTGCTGTTTCCAGTCATACTCCATTGTCTGAGAGCCTTTCCATTACAGTAATGGTGAGTTAATTCTCACACAGAGAGGCATGCTGATTGAAAGCTTGTTTGTGTGTTCCAGAAAAATCTGCACATCTGGTTAACATATGCATTTGGGTTGCCTTGATTCTTATCACTGATATTCATAGTGTGGTAAAGTTTGTTATTCCTATTTCATTAAGTCTTGAAATTAACAGGGTGTGGAATCAAAACGAGAGAAAGGCGAGAGATGGAACAGAGTACTTTTAACTGAGAATTTCAGTCTTAAGGATATTAGTGTGAATGAAAAGTGACATGTTCTCTGGTTCCCATGGAGAGATGGAGTATTCTTCATATTAATCTTAGCACATGAGTGGAAAAAATGGCAAGGAGAGAAACAAAAACATAGAATATGATAAAGTCCTTATCATTGTTTTATTTGGTGAGGTTTACCGTGCTGCACTGTGCCCAGCGTACTGACCAGTGATGAATGGTCTAGACTCTGGGCCCTTCTAGGCCATGGATACCTCTGATTTAAGATTAAAGGGGAAAATGAAGAAGGAAGATCTCGGATTAGGACTATATTGTTTCCAAGGGTTAATACTGACATAGTACGGCTTTCAGAAGAGAATTCCTATGCAACCCATAGGAGACTCCAATACTTTTAAGAATGTGGGCCAGTGGCTTCACCAAAGCAAATGTTGCTACTTTATATAACTCAAGAATGACTGTCATTATGTACTCAGAGAATTATTAGTCTCGACTAGGTGAGTACTTCTTTTGACGTGACCCCACTTTACCACCATAGCCTTTAAAGAACATGCTACCAAATGTGTGTTGTGACTGACTGTAGGAATAGACTGCATTAAGAAAAATCAGTAAGAGAAAATAAAAAAATTATGAGATAAACCAGAAGGTGGTTATCCACTTTATAAAAACTTTCTTGACTTTATTAATAGTGTGAATCTGTGGCTTTTTGAAAAGGCAAATGATTTCCAGTGAAAAGTTTTATTTTTCAGAGTAGTTTTTTATGCAGCATATATTTGATTTAGTAAATATTGACCACTTTCTGCACGACAGACATTTTGTTAAATACTAGGAATGCGATTTTTATGTGAATAAATCCTAAATCTTATTCTTAAAACCATTATAATTGAATAGTGATGTTCCAGGAGATACGGAGAATGAAACAGTTCATAGTGCCAATTTCTCTGTCCTTTCAAAGATTTCCCAAAGACAAATGAGCCTTGGTGTAATAAATAGAAATAGACTTTGATGTGCATACTTCCCCTCTTCATTCTGATCCTGGCAATCTCTGAGTTTATCTGTGTCTGTATCCTCCAAAGGAATGATTTTCTTAAGGAGATAAAGATCATGTCCCGGCTCAAGGATGCAAACATCATCCGTCTCTTAGCTGTGTGTATCACTGATGACCCTCTTTGCATGATCACGGAATACATGGAGAATGGAGACCTCAATCAGTTTCTATCCCGCCATGAGCCTGCCAATTCTTGTTCCAGCAATGTACCCACTGTCAGGTAAATAAGTCAGGTCTTCTATCTCTTCCCTGTGGTCATGAGAGTCACTTGGAGTTTTAAAACAGACAGCAATAAGCCTTAAAGTTTATCATTTTTCTGGCATGGTGAGTGACTATTCTGCAGGGAATAAAAAAGCAGCTGACCCTTAGGAAGAAAGCAAAAGGGATTCTTTAAGAATAGTGAAAGAATGTTAAGGTTTAAATGCTTGGTTTGTTGATATCAACTTTAGAATGAGTACCTTTCCTAACTTCCTGTATCCATACTTTCTCTTCTCTTGTATTTTCCTCAGTTATGTCAACCTGAAGTTTATGGCTACCCAGATTGCCTCTGGCATGAAGTACCTTTCCTCTCTGAATTTTGTCCACCGAGATCTGGCTACACGAAACTGTTTAGTGGGTAAGAACTACACCATCAAGATAGCTGACTTTGGAATGAGCAGAAACTTATACAGTGGTGACTACTACCGGATCCAGGGTCGAGCAGTGCTCCCTATCCGCTGGATGTCTTGGGAGAGCATCTTGCTGGTGAGTTCCTGGCATTTGTAAGCCTTACCCTAGGAGGGGACAAATCAAAGAGAGCAGGAGTCAAGCTCCGTAGACCTCCATATTTTCTCTGATTGGAGATGATCTTTCTTGTGTACCAATTATTATTATTATTATTATTCAATACTTACCTATTAATTGAAAAAAAGTAATATACTTTAGGAAAGAAAGTTAAACAGTATGATGTGGGATTCAGTATCATATTTTTTCTACCCTTTCCACATCCTCTTTGGTCTTAGGGTTTTAAAAATCTTATTATGTAAAGAAATGTTAATCACATAAAAAAATTTTCTTCTATGTTAACTTCATAATCATGTTGCTCATTAGATTTTGCCCTAGATGTCAGTGCCAACAATCCTGTCTAATCACTATATTTTTATGGTCTTTACCATTTACTTTTTAAGTTTATCATTATTTGTTTTCTATCTTTTATTTAATTCCTGGTATTCTCCATCATGAATGAATGACTTTTTCTAATGTCTTTCTTGGAGATGTTATATGACCATGCATACCTAAGAGTTTCCATTGCTGGTTTTATAAACATTTCACTGATTAAAAGGATTAATAGGCTATGTACTTTTACTTGCTACAATACTGTGTACATATAATTTTATCTTTTGTAGTACTGCAGAGAAAAGTCACTTTGGTTTTATTTGTAGCTAATTTGCTTATTTACAGCTCATCCTTTTACAGGATTCAAAAATTAAATTTGAAATGAGAAAATATATAATTATCTCCTTCCCCTCATCAGTTAATACTTTAGTATATTTCCTTTGAGAATTTTTTCATATGCCTTAATTTCTTTATGTTATTTCTGTGCAAAGTGTATATTATGTAATTGAAATGATGCCAACTCATACAATTCTATATATTTTTAATGTCTAATATCATTACATATTGTTTAAAGCATGGATTTAGTGACTGAATCATTTCTATTGTAGGGATATGTTCTGTGATTTAATAATATCTTTATAATTTGATGTCTAAGTTCTTTTCAACTTCTTGCTATTAAGAATGATGCTGTAATATATACAGCTTTTCAAAAATCTTTATAATTTTTCATCTCTATATGTGAATCTTTATATTTTACCTAATTCTAAGGTAAGTAGTAATTGCTCTTTCTATGTTGTTAAAAAAATATTTAAGACTGAGGTAGAGAGACCCTGGCTCAAATTTCAATTTCTCCAATATTTTATGTTCTTATTAACCATGGTAATTTGGCAAACCCTCTTCTTTCATTTTTCTGATCTAAATATATCATCTACTGTGCTGTGTGGTTGTATTTATTGAATAAAAAGGGTCCGAGTATTTATTACATGCTAATTACATGTGAATCTTAGTGCCATCACTTGATAGTCTCTTTTTTAATACTATGACTATCACTGAAGTGGGAAGAAAGAGTGCTGGATTCACTCAGGGACTTAACTCCAGACACTTCAACCAGATTCCTCTATCTTTGACTTTCCCAGGGACCTTTTTCCAAGGTACCCTAGAGCCTAAAAGTTGAATCTCTGACATTCAGTTTATGATGAATGCTTTGTGGCTGTGTTCCTTTCAGCTCCTGGTTCTCATCTGTAAGAAAAGCAGATCTAAGTTGAGATCATGAAGATGAGAGAATGGCTTGCCTTGTGACAACTTCACATTGTTATTTCTAGAACCTCTGTGCAGATCTTGGCAGTTTCAGTATTCTTTGCCCTGGGTTGAGGAAAGGAAATTAACTCCAGATTATGAAAATATAACCTGCTCTTGTTTTGCATGGGTTATTCTGAGTTTTCCTTTTTTGACTTCAATAGGGCAAATTCACTACAGCAAGTGATGTGTGGGCATTTGGGGTGACTCTGTGGGAGACGTTCACCTTTTGCCAAGAGCAGCCGTATTCTCAGCTGTCAGATGAACAGGTTATTGAAAATACTGGAGAGTTCTTCCGAGACCAGGGGAGGCAGGTAAGAGTATTTAGGGATGAACAGATGAAGACTTGGGTGCTTTTTTTTGGTTGATTCAGTTTTTTGATATTCCTATGAGTGGATATTTAAAGCTTGCTAGAAGCTAGATATCCTTTAGATATTTTTTAGGAGGGGGTTCTAAATTATCTTGATTATGAGACATTTCTCCTATAGATTTTATTTTATTTATTTTTTATAAATAAAAATATAGTGGACTTTTTAAAAAGTCCACTATTTTTACCTTCATCAGTGCTAGTGGTGCACAAAATATACATTTTTGACTATCAATGCTCATGGACTAAAAGTCCGTATTTGACTAAAGCCAGGCCAAAGCCAAATAGCATCATTACAAGCTGAGTAAACTCATCTACAAACATCCAAATGTAAATTTTTGATGAAAATTTTCTAAACTAATAGATTAAGCATAATTTATTTGATTTTTATTTTATTACATTTTACTATTTAATTACTATTGGATTTCTTATTTAAATTTCAGTATTTAAATTTTAAAAGTTTAAAAACATTTTTTTTATTTGACATGACAGGACAGTGTATTTTGACATATTATACATACATGGAATATAACTTATTTTAATAAGGATATCATTCTTGTGGTTGTACATGATGTAGAGTTTAAAGTTTGATAGAGTATAGAAACACCCATTTCAGTTATCAAGTTCAAGAAAGTGGGCAAGGGGGATGTCTAAACTATGATGCAACCAGTCTTCATTTTGTTTCCTGATCTTAATATTTCTTTTTCTCTCTCTTCTTTAAATTTTTTGTTTCCAAAGATTTACCTCCCTCAACCAGCCATTTGCCCTGACTCTGTGTATAAGCTGATGCTCAGCTGTTGGAGAAGAGATACAAAGCACCGTCCATCATTTCAAGAAATCCACCTTTTGCTCCTTCAACAAGGGGATGAGTGATGCCGTCAATGCGTAACAGCATTCCAATGGCCCAGGTTCTTCCCACAAGACCTACCACTCAACCATACCTAAGCCACTCCATCAGGACATTTTACGGAACTGAGAGACACAGGCCTTTTGCTTTGTTGTCTCTCTCTGTCCCTCACCTACCCCATGCCACTCCTTCACTCCCTACCACTGTCTCATATATACTTTTTTTTTTTTTTTACATTAAAGCACTACAAAAGAAAAAAAAAAAATCTAGGGCAGATAAAATCTAGTAAAAGAAATCTTGATATACCAAAGAGTTAGATAACAAAAGCTACAAAATTTAGATAATTTATAAAGGTTAAATATGCTTATGTTTATAAATGTGCAGATCCTATAATATTTTTCCATGTCACCTTTTATAAAGTGTCTTCAGAAAGAGAAAAAAAAATTGAAGAATACTAAGGTCTTGGGAAACATGAGATTAGACTTAGGGGAAGCATGTAGTAGCCATGGAGAATCTGAAGACTTGATATTTAACAACTTACCACAGATGGTTTTCTGATTTGGCTTCTGAACATGTACCATTTTCTGATTTCCCTCTCCTATCAAAGTGAATAATGTATTCTGGAAAAGTCCTAGTTTTTTGGAATGGGTATTTTCTTCATTCGTGGGCAGGGGTCATGGTTGAAATGCATTTATAAAGTAACAGGGGATATGGAGAGGAAAGAATGTCTGCTGCAAGGCTAAATGTAAGAGAACAGTTATTTTTTTTTAAAAGTACATCCTGCATGGAAGGATTCTTGAATGGATAACAGATGTAAGAAAGGAGTTCTATGAAGGACAGATAACAAGTATCCTATTCAATATTCACTTGTGAGGGTCCTCTTCTTTGTCTTGTTAAGAAATTTTTATGTGTGTGTTTTAGTGGGTATTTGATTTTTTAATTAGTAAAGGCTGGTGTCTTAATAGCTTGATGATAGACCCTTTGTTTCACCTTGTACAAGTTTCTATTAATGGTTAACATCGCTGGATGTATGAACTGGAGACTGAATTTCTCAGGCATAAATACCTAAAGGACATGTATAACAGAGTAGATCTGTTCTGAGTGTCCCCAAAAGGTTGACCCAGAACAATGAGGAGATGTTAAAAGGAAACTGAAATCTATTCTTTTTAGGGAAAATACATCCAGTCAGGACATACAAGAATCAATGGGCTGCCTCCAGAGATGGAGAGTCCTCTGTCTTTTGCAGAGGATCATATATAGGCTAAAGAACTCTGCAAGAAGATGAAGGTTTCCAAATAGAGGAAAGATAGCTATATTAGACAATATTTAATGATTTTCTAACCCCAAGAATCATCGATTCCAGAGAGGCATAGGATGGCCATTCAGTGCTACTGCTTAGTGTTCATCTTGTTAACAAGATAGTATGAGGCTCTGATTCTCAGAATTCATGGAAGTGGATACCTGTTGAGTAGGAATCTCCTTAGAGAAGATTCTGAGCTTTCGACACATGATAAATTTCCAGATTCATTGGGAAAACTAGAAAAGGGGACCCTTAATTCCCATTGAGAAAAAAATTAGAGAAGATTACAAAACTAACTTCCTAAGGTGGCAAGAAATAGTCTTGATCCCCTGGATCTGCTTCTCTTGCTTCCATAGTCTGCCTTTTTATAGTCTCTTAGAAACGTCAATGTTTCTCCATTTAGCTTTCAAAATTGTTCCAGGCCCTGCATGAACATAAATCTAAGTCCCCAACATTCATTTTGCAGGTCATCTTCTGACTATAGCAAATACCTTTTCCCCCTGGTTGTTCTAAGCCTGGACTTCAGTCTCTTCCATGACTAACTTTGGTTTAAGAGTCGGGAGAATGTTTGACCATCTTTTGCTTTAAGCCAAGTGTGCCATCTTGTTTCTCTGAATTTTGTTTTCTTATCTGTAAAGTGAGTAAACTGAATTAGATGGCATTGAAGTGCTTATTGAATACTGTTTTTCTATAACTGATGTGGATTCAGTAATCCGGTCATCTCTTGTTCTGGAAAATGTGGTTGGTAGAAGGGATCTTGGGAGAAGTTACTGTAATAGTAGTAACAATGGCACCTGCATCTGTATAGTGCCTTAGCATTACCATTTCTATAATATTTATTTCATTTTATATGTACAGGGCTAGACATGTTTTCCTATGAGACCTACCACCCTCTGATCTCAAGGAAAGTGTTAACTTCCTTAGAAATAAAAGGATGTGACATCAGAACCTACAGTCTACTTATCCATATGCCTCTGGTAGGACTACCTCCAGACCATTTCCCCTTCCATAGCCTAACATCTTTCTGCTTAGGACTTTTTAGGATTCTGCCTCAATTCACTGTATTTCATGATCCCATACTTAAAAATATTTAAAATGTTATTAAAGTATATGAATTTTCCTGACCTTGAGTCATGGAAGTAATCTGTTTTAGGTGGCAGCCAAATATGTATTATCATGTACAAGTATCCTTTTCTGGATGAAGAATTCTCCATCTTTTGGCACTGAGAAATTGCACTATAGACATAGGTTTAACTTCTAACCTAACTCGTACCTGTAGAGTTCAGCAGCACAAAAGTGACCCAACAGAGTAAATGGTAAAGACTTAGTATGTAGACTTAGTATGTTATATTAAAAAGGTGTTCAAATCTAAATTAGAGGAATGAAGCTAGGAAAAGAAATAGGGAAAATGATAAGAAAGTATAGGACCTTCTTCTCTTTGCTATAAGTTATCCTCTTCATGATGCATGTAAGCTATTTTGTGTCAAGGTTGTGTTTTTAGATAGTCAAGATTTTAATTTATACTTGTGCTGGTTAACGTGTTGATAGCTAGGTCAAAATCTTGATGTGCTGTCCAGACACATATATGATTAGTTCGCAAGTGTTTACTGGAGTGAAAAGAAGTATCCAGGGAGAGTAAGCTGTGGAAAGATCACTTGTAAGTGTTGAAGAATATATAGCAAAGAGGGAAGTATGCAAGTGGGACAAAAAATGAATGCATGAATGTGCATATGACTGGGCAGGGAGGCTGAGGAGGGGTTAGGAAAGAGAGTGGCGATAGTAGAGAGGCAATAAAAAGAGGCAATGAGAGTGCATGAGAGCCATGGATAGGGGCTAGTCAAACAAGGTAGAAACAGGGGTAACGGGAGCTGATGGAATGTGCTCTGAAGCAAGGAAGCAAAAATTTAGAAAGAGACCTGAGAAAGGATAGGAAAAGTGACTTGAGGTAGGGATGGTAAAGAGGAAATACTGGGTGATAGAGATTATAAAATATTTATTAAAAATGAAAAGACAGGTGCAGTAATGGAAACAGGATTGTTGTTTTTATTGTTTAAAGGTATGTAGGGATGTCCTCCACAGATCTAAAAACACATAACTATGAGGGAATGATCCTCTAATTTCAGAGTCAGGGGGTGAGGGAGGCAGTTTAAGCCCCTGTGTGTTCTAGAGTACTTCAAGGGCTGGTGAGAGGTCAACTCTCTGCCTGAACTGGATTTGACTTTCCAAGGGTTATTTTAGACATGAAGACCTAGATACGGGGAGCTAATGGTAGTTCCTGAAACTTTGCATTCCCTCCTCTTGCCTTTGTTAATGAAATCCATCTTCAAGGATGTCCATCATTGCTGTGCCCAGAATGGCAACAGACAACTGGAAAAAATAGGCATAAATTAGGTAAAACTTAATCTCATCTGGTGTCCTCCACACAATGAGTTATGTGCCACGTTAGAAACATGCATGTTTCTAGTTCCATCCAGTCTTCCCACAAGAAAGCCATGATGTGGGGCTAGGCCATGTGTTTTGAGTAAAGTAGAATAGAGTGTCTAAAGGAGGCAAAAGGAAGATGTTGCAAAGAAATATAATAAAACATCAGCATCTGTTCTCAAAACTAAAAAAAAAAAATGAAAAGGATGACAGTGTATAGCTATTATGTTTTTGATCCTAAGTTGAATTCATAAACCCTGATCTTGCCATCTTAGTCTTCTCTTGTCTGTCGTATTTTTATTCTTTGTTAGTGCATGTGGTAGGTCACTAATATTTCTGGAAGATGCAGATCCTGATCTACTCTGAGAAATACTTCTGAACTGAAATTTCACATTTGTATAGAAACAGATAAATGTCTTCATCTGCTCCAATTAGATACATTGCGTGGTGGCAGAAGACTAATGAGTAATTGTTTAGTTGCTGTCTCCTTTTTGAAAACTTTTTATTTTGAAATAACTTAAGACTCTCAAGAAGTTAAAAAAAAGTGTAGAAATGTTCTTACCCTAGATCTAGTTTTCCCTAATTGATAAAATTTACATAGCCCATTTCAACCACAGAAACCATAGTCCCTTTTGAACCATTTTCAAAATCAGAAAATTGACATTGGTGTAATACTGCTAACTAAACTACAGATTTTATTTGGATTTCACCACTTTTATACATATATTCCTTTAGGTACTGAATTCTTTTGAGTTTTGTGAGTGCCATTTTTTAAGCTGCCCTATTGAAGGGTCACAAGACTATAACAATGTGTGTCTTATAAAATTCCTAGCACATAAGTGAACACTTGATAAATATTTTCCAAATGTTGTTTTTTGAATGAATAAAAGTTGGGGACAAAAACCCTGTCATCTAGTATAACTAGGGTGACGTTAGTGAGATTGCTTTGTTGTAACAGAAATTTTATTTTCAAATAAGAGGACATAGTGCTCATTCTTGTACCAGGTAAAATACATTCTCCATCTGCACACTTGGAAATAGCGAAATTGATCTATGGAAATGCTTCATTCTTTGAGGTAATTAGACAGCAGTGCAAGGTAGTTCTCAACACTGTACCAGATTAAAAGCAAGGACCAAACTCTGGCTCCAAACCTAGTTTCTCCTGTAGACACTTTGTCAACATCTTTACAGGTGAAGGGATTTGCCTCCCAAGCTAGCCTGTGCATGTTAAGGAAGAATTTGAAAATAATAACAACAACAAAAACACACCAAAAACTTACGGCAGAGTATGTTAGGATGAGGTACTCATTTGCACTGTAAAATTGTTTTTTCAAGGAAAGGTTTGGAAGTAACTGAAAGTTGGGAAAATTATTGCATACACACCAAGAATCTGTAAACTAGCCTAACAGTTCTTTACTGTTCATGATATCCTATTTTTTCCCCCTGTTGTCTGGTAATTTTTTTTGGAGGACTGAGTTTCTGCAGCAATGATGAGGAAACATCTGGGCATTATTCCATAGGCTTTGGAGGATAATGTGTCTCATCAAGGGGTAAACATCAAATGGATTTAATTTTTGCTTAAAACTATTATAGTCATTCCAAAATAGAATAAGTAAAAATTCTCTGTATTAGAAAAAGAAACATGATACCATTTGTATATTTTCTTTTCTTTATTTATTCTCTGTCTGTCAGATGATAAATTGTAAATAACAATGATTAAAGAGTTATGATACTAATGAATCCTTATTTCTGTGTAAACATCACCTGAGATTTCTTACATCAGTTTTGGAGAAGTAATGGGACATGGGGACAGAGATAGGGAAGTTATACAGTATAGTATGGCTGTCTCTTGCTGAGGTTGTCTGACAGGGTTATTTAGATAGGCTTCTAACACCTTAGTTGAATGTTTATTGGAAGAAAAACATTCTAGTCTCTGACATATCCAAATATACCAGAGTCTGTGATTTTATATCCTCAAATTAATTATCCAGTTCTGAGGAAACCAGTCTAGAGTTTATTGGGGACCTTTCTTGTTATTGTTACAGAGTTATCTATACAAATCCCTGCTAAATCCAAATATGGTCTGTCTTAGATTGTACACAATGCACAAACCAACAAAATTATACACAATCAGAATATAGATTCAGTTTTCATGTTAGATATTAGTGTGAAATCAGTCAACATAATACATTATTTTTAGCCTGAAGAATAAAAATAAATTTATATTTTCAATTATCTAAGTAACATGAACACATTTCTTTCAATAGTGGTCATGGTAGATAAGGATATATATATATAGATAGATAGATAGATATAGTTGCTACATTTACTATTCAAATAATAGGAACCGAGATTTGTCAGTGATAGATGGAATCATTGTGTGCCTGGTTTCCAGGAAAACAGAATGAGCTCTGCACAACGAAAACCTATTCATCTTGAGATTATAAAAACATACCTTCCCAAACTCATCTACTTAGTAAAAAATATGTTCCAATATTTATTGAGCTGTGTTTTATGTGTCATAACATTTTTAAAATACAAAATTAAATGACATTTATTAAAAATGGTTTTATTCTAGTAGGTTAGCCCATCTTTCAAAGCTCACAGCACCCTGAAAAAAGCAGATTATACTAAAAAAAAAAAAAAAAGGAAAAAGAGACCAAAGTTACTTCATTCAGTTAAATGGAAGTCATAAGGGATGAGACCCCGATGCCCTTGCTCTGCAGTCAAATGGCCTTCACATAATTCACACTTCATCCTACACTATCATCGCAAGATTGTGGTGATGCTGAACCTCTGGAGTCTGTACCCTCTACTTTCTGTGTAGAAATTAATTTTCTTTGGGATGGCCACACATCTCTCTTTCCTCTCTTACTCCTTTCACATGTGCCTGCTGAGCTCCAGGACATTTTAAAAGTGTTTGATTTATATTCTCAAGATTGGGGTTAATATCACTCTGATACATTTAGAAAATATTGATGAACTGTGGTCTCTTCAGAGCAATTGAAAGTGAGATAACAATGAAAGTTGAGTCCCACCTCAATAATGAAAAATTTTTATCTAGGAATCTAATGTTCAAATAATCAGATTCGCTTTTTAAAATCTAATTTTATTGGCATAAGATAAATGATTACTCTCAGTGGTATTATTAATCAAAACGTCTAGGATCAAAAACCAATACCAATTATCCCAGTGTCTTAGGGATCATAGCTGTTCATAAGTAATTGAAATTTTGAAGGAGGCCATGGAGTGGATTAAAGCATGTTCAGTAGTTTGATGTATGATGATATACAGTTTAATTCAGTTAACAGGGCATGGTAATGGTTCTTCTGTCTACTCGAAATATAGAAACCTAGAGGAAACATTAGAAATTTTTTACAGCCGTTTGGTAGAGTACTTTTATATGTGTTGATTCTAATAAAAAAAACTAGGGCTCGTAATTTGTATGAATTTTGTTTTTAATTTTTCCAGTAATTTTTTTGTTTTTCGTATTTTCCAAAAATACGTATATGGAATGGCTTGGAAACAAAAAACTACTTCTTGGCCAGAAAGAGTTTGAGAGGCATTGATGTAGATTATAGTATATTTTCAGTACATCATTCTGAGAATGAAGTTCTGAGAATATCTGATTCCATACCACATTCCAATCTTTGAAGATTGATATTTCATGCATGATTCTACATAAAATTCTTAATAAAGTCAATGTTCATTTTCCAAAAGAGGATTAAGCTGGATCTATACACTCAAAAAACAGTGGAAAATTTCTCATTTTTCTGATTGTACAGGTTGCAGAATCACATTGGTCATACAGTCACCTATGTACATACAGCAATAATAATGTCTATTTTATTCTGCTGCCCTTCCTATCCTGCCTTCCCCTCCCCTCCCATCACTTCTCTCTACCCAATCTAATGTGACACACTTTTTTTTTAATTAGTTACAAATTGTAATCACATTATTACTTGCATAAGTTAGGTTGACTTTTTAAATGTGTTAAATGCAAAGAACTCTAAATAATGCAATACTATCCATTTTAATACAATGTTCATTTTACATGAGACAAGTAAGTGATCATTTTAAATTTATTTTGTTAGAAAGTTTCAAGCATTTATCTTTATTTCTTAATTTCCTCACTTTCCCTTTATCCCTCTTATTTTTTTCTTAATATGAGAGATTTTTTTTGATAAAATGATAAAATACAAAACATACAAATATTTCTTCCAAATTTCACAATTCATAAATAAGAAATTCACATATATTCAGATTTTCTATTTTAGGCAATATTTTTCAAAAGTTAATATATACTTCAAATAATTATGTATAATATGCATTATTTTTACTTGATGACATCTTAAACATTGTTGCACATTACTAATAAATGTGATAAACATAAAAAAAAAAACAGTGGAAAAGCACATAATCCCTGAACCTTAGCTCCTGTATCTATCCCTTTTCTCTAATACAAGCTCGGGTGCAACCATCCTAAGGCCATTCTCAGGCTCCAGTACATCCACTCTGTGCGAGCCACCGCAACCCATGCTCTGCTCAAAGAGCCCCACCACGCGGAAAAACGCAGCTGCCGCAAGCCCGGAGCAGCTGGGCGGGAAGCACCTGCGCCCCGGAGTAGGCGGGGACTTCCTGGATTGGCTTGACGCTCTGCGTCACGCGGCTCCGCCCCTCGGCCTATCTCACTCCACCCGGCCTAGGCGTTGCGCGCCGACGGCAGACTGCGATTGGCAGGCACGGTGTGGAGTCGATGACGCAAGAGTCCCGATCGGTCCCCCATTGGTGGGCGTGCGCCTGGGTGCAGCCTCTCTGGGGGCGGAGCGGGGGAGGAGGGAGGTTCCAAAGTTAGTATGAATTCGCAGGGGTTCCGAACGCTGAGGTGAGGACCTGCTTTACTGCCGGGCTCTTGAGTGTGCGAAGATGCGAAAGGTGGTTTTGGTCACCGGGGCGAGCAGGTGAGGGCCCTTTGGGGATTGCAGAGGCTGCGTTCTGGGGTCGGAGGGAGCAGAAGCCGGCGACCTGCCGTTGATAACCCGGGCAGTTGCCTGTCTTTGAATTTGCTCCGTTGGGGACTTGGGCCGAGACCCCGTCCTACTATTCTCTGGTTCCTTCGCCAAGGTATGGGGCATGCTGGCCCCTTGAGGTACTCCGAAACTGGTGCTTTGAATTAAACATGGCAGTGAAAGGGAGAACTACACCACCAGTAAGTCGTCAGGGTTGCTTGTGATTATCCAGGGAAAAGGAAGATTCCTACGCGGACCCTGCACACACCTTTGACCCACTCTGAAGTATACACTGTGAATTCCTGAAGTTTAGTTCGGTGCTGAGCACGTGGCCATGTCCTTATGCTCCTAGTTTTAAAATTCAACTTCCATGAGCATCAGGAGCCTGCGCGCGCGGTGGGGAGCTGGTGTCTTATTTCATTTCACACAGCACTAATACATACTCTGTAATACAGAGTATATGATAGGAACATAGGAAAAAATGATTTCCTGTTAAGGCATAGTCCGAGTGCAAAGTAATTAGCTCATAAATATTCCGGGATTGCTCACCTGGACTCTCAGCCTCCTTTATTGACTGACTGTTTTACAAAGTAAATTTGTACTTTCACGAAGACTGTGTGGAGGATGAAATCAATCAATCCATTTTTCTACTAATTGCTTTTTGGCGTTTTGAGAGATTAAGACAGAAAATATGGTAAATGAATGTCATTTAAGATTGCCCTGCTTCAGTTATCTAACCATATTCATATTAACTAAATCAATTATGTAGGTGTCTGCCATGCACAGTTTTTCCGTATGCCCTCTACTTTGCCAACGGGGGATAAATAAAGCAGGGTTGACTTAGTGTTTGCTTCTTTTTCATATATTGTGATATGTGCAATTTTATATTTAAAGTCCTGTTATTCTTTAGTGAAGATGAATAAACATAACATACTTGATGCAGCATTGGTAGTACCAACATATTACTGATGGTTTCAGGCTCTTTTTGGAATTCTAATATTTAATTTATTGCCCCGGTTTTCATTAGTCCCAGCAGATGATCTGACTGCTGTCGCCATCTAGTGGGAAGTTTTATAGTGCTCTTTCTGAAGTAGTTTATTTAAAGTCTAAGCATACTTGACCCTGCATCTCTTTCTTGGTCCCCATCTAATATTTATTGATACCTCCTATTCAATAATACTGAGTTCTTTCTCTTTGTAGTGGTTATTCAGTCACAGTAATTGAGAGGGACTTATACCTCCTGCCTGTCACTGATGCCTCTTCCTAAAAAACTCATTCATTCCCTTATCAGGGATTTCTGGTGCTCCTTATAGTGGTGATGGTACCAATAGGTGGTGGAGCCCTGGACCTTGAAGAATGTAGACAGCAAAATAAACCATAAGCACAAGAAACAGCTAATAAAATGCTCTTTTCAACACTTGCTAGTAACGTATCACTTTCATGAATAGCACACTAAGTACATAATGAAAACCAGTTATTGTGCCATTGAGATTTTTTGGAATGGGAGAAACAAACAAGACATCATCCTGAACAAATGACTATTTGAGTGGCAGATTCCTATTTTCTTTAAATAATGCTTAAGTATTTTTTTTCTCCGTCTCTACTCCTCCTTGGAGCTCAATTTGATACAGTCAGAAAGAAATGCCTTTATTTAGCACCATCTGAATTTACATATATCTTGTACCTGAATTGCTTTCTCAGTGGCATCGGCCTAGCCCTTTGCAAGAGGCTTCTGGCAGAAGACAATGAGCTTTACCTTTGTTTGGCGTGCAGGAACACGGGCAAGGCAGAAGCTGTCCGTGCTACTCTGTTGGCCTGTTACCCCTCTGCTGAAGTCACCACTGTGCAGGTGGATATCAGCAACTTAAAGTCAGTGTTCGAGGCTGCCAAAGAACTTAAGCAAAGGTATGTCTCCTATTGTCACATTTCTCTCTCATGTGATTGTGTAACATAACATTTAATAAAATATCAAAGGATAGGAAAACTTTGAACAGGTCAGAAGTTATGCTGAGAAAATCTGTAGAGTGATCCTCAATACATCTCAGTTTCATTTCAATACATCACATTTTCATTCTCAGTCATGAAGATAAATTTGTGAATATACCCTGATATATGGTCAGTTGTAAAGGCTTAAATTAATGTAACTCCTTTGATATTTGAACCTGTTTTTACATATTTCTTCCACATAACAAACTCACTAATTGATAGGGAGAGTATTGATATTTAACACTTGATGAAACTAATACAGAAATAGGAGTGATATGCCTAATAGGATCATGTAACTTTATCTGGTTGGGCTGTTCTAAAGCTCAGTTCTCTTCCTTGCTCCTAAGAAATCTTTTTCCCCAGGCAGTAAAGATTTCTTCATATCTGTACAATAATTGTCATGTGATAGGCATTTGATGAGTATTTTGGTATATGAAGGAATAGAGTCCTTGGGTGTTTAATTTCCCTGGAAGTGCACACAGAATTGTGCCTTGGTACACAGTACATTTTTTTCTGGATTCAGAGGATCCTTTCTTTAAATTCTAAGAGGAATTTATGATCTCCAAAGGTTATAAATCCTACAGTAAAAATACGAGTGAGCCATAGTGTTATCCACATTGATTAATTTTCATACTTTTTTATTTCTTTTTAAATAATTGAGGCCTTTACGAAACAGGAAACTACTTTATTTCCTTGTACAGTAGAGGAAATGTGATAGATACAAGGAAGGTGTTCTTGGTAAAGACATTTCCTGGACAATAATACTTTGTATTTTATTTTTGTGATTTCATAGTCATTTGCATTTCCCTGTCACAAATGCACAAGTTATGAAGCTGTATTTTCACCCCACTCCTGTTCTCTATGGCCTTGGACCTTGTGCATCCAGTTTCTCTCTCTTGCTGAATTTCTGGAGTTTTCTGTCACATTATATTTCTAAAAAAAAAAAACGAGGAGATTTTATAGGTTCTACTTTCCAATAAATTGTGATATGTTTTATACCCCTTATTCTTCCATAACTTAGACAGTCTTCAAGCCGAAACTGCATGAAGATTCTTTATAGAGTTACAAACAGGACTTAGAAGCAGAATACTACAGTGGCACAGCCACATCAATGTTTGCAGCAGCTCAGTTCACAATAGCAAAGCTATGGAACCAACCTAAGTGCCTTTCAACAGTCAAATATAAAGAAAATGTGGTATATGTACACAATAAAATATTACTCAGCCGTAAAGAAGAATTAAATTATGGCATTTGCTGGTAAATGGATGAAACTGGAGACTATCATGCTAAGTGAAATAATAATTCAGTCCCCCCAACCAAAGGCCAAATGTTCTCTCTGATATATGGATGTTAATACACAATTGGTGGTGGGGTGGGGAAGAATAGAAGTTCATTGGATTAGACAAAGGGTAATGAAGGAAGCGGGGGACGGGAATAGGAAAGACAGTAGAATGAATCAGACATAACTTTTCTGTGTTTATATGTGAATACACAACTAGTGAAACTTGACATCATTTACAACCACAAGAATGATATCCTAATTAGAATAAGCTATATGCCATGTGTGTATAATGTGTCAAAATACACTCTACTGTCACGAATATCTAAAAATATCTAAAAAGAATAACAAATACCTGAGTCAGGAGAGAAATTTGCAGGCCTTCTTTCCCCAGACCTTCCTAGCCAGCTAGTTATCTTACTTAGTATAAATTGAATTATTTTTTTTCCTTTTCTGGTGGAAAAGAACCTTCATCCTTTGTGAAAAATGGTCCATGTCAATATAATTGACTTTTGAGATGTTAAGTTTTAATATTTGTAGTATGGACTATTCTTAGTTGCCTTCAAAGACTCAAGATATTTGGTAATCTTTTGCAAATTTAGTAATATAATGAGATATTTAGTGATTTAGCACAAATTTAAGGCTGTGTAACAGAAGGGAGCATTGAAGAGGGTAAGATGGCAGTTGTCTCAGTTGCCTGTCGTCAACTTTTAGTGCAACTTTGATGTATTTGTTTAATCCACAAAATCCTTTCTCTGGGATGGGCAGCATTGCCTGGTTTTAGGAAATGGTGGTGATAGTGATATTCATGAATTTGGGAATATTTGAAAGTGTATGGATAGATCTCTTGCCTATGTAGACCCTACATACTATACTTAATGGCCCAAATGGATATTGTTGGTTCTGATCCTGAAGTAAATTTGAGAGCTTGAGAAGGATCCCTTCAGCAGCACCATCCTTGAAACCTGGTCTTTTCATCTATAATACTCTGTTTTATTAGATATGTGCAGTTTAAAACTCATAAGAAATAGTGATTCTCATGTATCCAGAATAGAGCAACTGTGTCAATCATTTCATCTTTGAAAATATTTTGTTCTTTTATTGAAGCCAGAGCTTAATTTGATGTTCTGGTGCAATGTTTATTCTTCACTAAGCATTTTGTCTTCATTCCTAGCAAAATAGATTAATAGTCTTAGATGGAAGTTTGAAAATTAGATAATGGAACCATAAACAATAGCTGGAACTATTTATTATCTTTATGGCCCTTGTGTGATAAACTGATCTTAATAAGACCAGTGTTTAAACAGCTTAGTAACTAGAGTCTTTTGACTGTTAATTATTTATAAGATGAATAAGAAATACTTATGTGTGATCTGAATTGGCAGCCATATATGTATTTCAAGGTCCAGTTTTAATAGCTATGGCCCTGTCCTTCTGTCTATACAGAAGACACAGTGTGTACATAGAATTATAGGAATTATTTTTAATATGCATGGTACCTTTGAGTATCATGAGAAGAGGCTCCACTCATCTTGAACCTAGTTCAAAAGGGTTACACTTAGATTTAGGTTTATATAGGTTTAAAAATAAAAAAGTTTTCTCAAGTCACCATTTTACAGTTCCCTCCACAAGTATTCTGGACCAAACTTTCCAAGAATATCTTACCCCCATTCAGGTCTTATAATGTCACCATATGATAGTGAACTTTCATCATTTTATGGTAAATAGTTCTTGTCCATGAATGCTGAATGGCTTCCGTGTGGGTCCTCCATTTTAGTAGACATCTTGGCCTTCAGATAGGTTAGGCCAGATCTATTATATGTGATATAAATTTCATTTGTCAACTAGGGGGGATGGTGAACTAATTAATTAACCAACTAACTAAATGCAAGGAAAAAAAAAACTTTGTAATAACAGGAAAGCAGATTAAGAGAGGGTTGCTGCACTTCCTAATTGGAAACCTGAAAGGGTTTATTGATCAGAGAAGATTTGACTTTCAAGCCCATGGAAACCAGTGTCAAAGCAGAGAAACAAAGAGACAAACAAAACCCCCCCCCCCAAAAAAAAAAGTTAAAAAAAAAAGAAAGAAAAAAGAAAAACTCAAACATTTACTGGGGCTAAAAAAAAAAAGAAAAATGCTATAACACTGTCTTATTTATTTATCTTGAAGTGGCCATCTTAATTAGCCAGAAAATTTTTCCTGTTCTCAGGCCTTCTATACTCTAGAGATAGAATACACTACCTTTTGTCTTCATATTCTAACAATCTTGTCTTAATGTTTTACTTGCAGGTTTCAAAGATTAGACTATGTGTATCTAAATGCTGGAATCATGCCTAACCCACAGCTAAATATTAAAGCATTTTTCTCTGGCCTCTTTTCAAGGTAATTTCCATAATTTTCTAGGTGAATTGATTGAAAGAAAGGTATTCTTTTTTTTTTTTTCCTAATTTTGTCTTTGGTGTGTTAAATTGTGGGGAATGAAAGGCAAAGGAACGTTGGGAAGGATGAAATCATACAAAGCAGGTGTTACAACCAGGTCATGAAAGAAAAGCATTCATTTTTTCATGCAACTTCCTTCTTATGGTATTTTAGGTCTCTAGGACATTCCAAGTGGTTGGATGTTTCAGGATGTTGGGTTTTGGTCTGCCTGAGAGTGCCTATTTGCAGGATCATTTCTACATTAGAGTTTCCAGGGAGACTCCAGGCTCACAAAGGCTGCTTTGGAAGCTTTTCCTTAGCTGTATGTCAGGTGCTCTGACTGGTAGCTGGGAGAAACTCAAAGAACTAGTGTTTACTTGGGAGTTTCTCGATACACATTGATGTATTAGCTTTCAAAAATGTTTACCTGGGGCTGGAGTTGTGGCTCAGTGGTAGTGCACTCCTCTGGCATGTGTGAAGCACTGGGTTTGATCCTCAGGACCACATAGAAATAAATAAATAAATTAAATAAAGGTATTGTGTTCATCTACAACTAAAAAAAAAAAATGTTAAAAGAAAAACCTATTTACCTGGGTTGGGAGCATAGCTCTGTGGTAGAGTGCTTTCTTAGCATGCTCAAGACCCTGGGTTTAATCTCTAGTACTGCAACAAGTAAAATCATAAACCAGAGTAAGAAATGTCTTGTGACTCGGTACACTTATTTATAAATACATATTTTTATTGCATGCTTTTCTTGCATTAAAATATACACAGACAAATCCCACATTGTAGTGGCACCCCCTTCTTCACAGGAAATCTTAAATTAAGCTTCTCTAGAGACCCTCACCATAATTGCTCTTAGACTATCAGAAAAAAATTCTGAAAGAAGTTTTTAGGCAGGAGATATGTTTGCTGAAGCAGAGTGTGATAAGACTAACCCAAACACTGGAGAAATCCTTGAAAACTAGCTGCTGAAGGAAAAGGGAGAAAAACTCTCCCTATCCCAGGCACTGCTTTTTACAGAGAATATCCTTGATTTATTTGTATCTAGACTGGGTTAACTGCCAAGTACATTAGAGAAAAAACAAACAAACAAAACTACTTTTATGTGGACTTCTACAGATTGTGAACCTCTGAGCTCCCCCTCCCCCTGTACACTGGGTATAAAATTCTAAATATTTCTAAACTCAAGTGTTCAGAAGAAGAATTCTTAGGCGAGACCTACCTCTGAACCCTGCAGCCAATAAACCTGCTTCCTGCTATTCCTCAGTGTCCAGAACACTGGTCTTGACCTGCTAAATTGATTGCGTAGCAAAACAGCATATTACTATGTTCAATGCTCTTAAAATTCCTAGTGAAAAAGCAAACCTGCCTATTTTTTTTTTTTTTTAAGCAGTTAAACTCTATGCAGGTAGACTTTTTTCTCTTGGCATAGCTGTTTTCCTTCAGAACAGTTTATCATTAACCTGATTTGGAAAGAGGTGAAGAGAGTGTTTGCTAGAAGCAGGTTTTGAGAGACATGGCTTCCTTTTGGTAGTGGAATGGTAAGAATATAAATATTTCCATGAATTTGGGGAAAGAAAGCTTTTTTTTTTTTTTATCTCATTTAATACTCAGAATAACCCTGTCTGAGAAACTGATATTTCTATTTCTGTCATTATAGACTCAAGGAAGCTGTAGCTTGTGTGTATGTGTTGGTGGGGGAGTGGGGCAAATGGGGAGTGTCTTTAATTAAAGAAGCTTTAAAAAGTCATACCACTGTCTTTTGCTGTTTCAGAAAAGCGATTCATATGTTCTCCACAGCTGAAGGACTGCTGACCCAACAGGATAGGGTCACTGCTGATGGGCTTCAGGAGGTGTTTGCAACCAATATCTTTGGACACTTTATCCTGGTAAAAAAAAGACTTAACTAAACCCATATTTAGTGCTATGATCCTAAGGGCTTGCATGGACACATTACAGTGATTTTTTTTTCTTTTGTTTTTAAGCTCATTAGTTTATGGTTAGCATTAAATGTTTGAGTATTTAAATATAGTGATCAGCTGGGCAGTGACACAGGCCTGTAATCCCAGTGCCTCGGGTGTCTGAGTCAGTAGAATTGAAAGTTTGAGGTCAGCTGCAGCAACTTAGTGAAATCCTGTCTACAAATAAAAAGTAAAAAGGCTGGGGATGTAACTCAGTGGTAAAGTGCCTCTGGGTTCAGTCCCCAGTACCAGTAAACAAATAAACAAGTAAATAAATAAGGTAATCACTTTATTTCACTTGACTTTTTGAAAACATTGTTTCCCTATAGTGACCTATTGATATATAATTTTTTTTTCTTTTAACAAGGACTGTAGCGAATCGCGATAGAAAGTGGAAAATGTACAGTAACCTTCATAAATAATGTATAGAACTGAGATAAAGCATACTAGTTTTTATTTTATTTCATTTTTTTTTTCTTTTTGGTACTGAGGATTGAACTCAGGGACACTTAACCACTTGAGCCACATCCCCAGCTCTTTTTTTTTTTTTTTTTTTTAACCTTTATTTGCTTATTTTTATATAAGTGCCTCACGCATGCTAGGCAAGTGCTCTACCATTGAGCCACAACCCTGGCCCCTCAGCTCTTTTTTATATTTTATTTCACTGAGTTGCTTAGGGCCTCACTAAGTTGCTGAAGCTGACTTTGAACTCAAGATCCTCCTGCCTCAGCCTCCAAACCACTGGGATTAAGGCATGCGCCACCATGCCCTGCTACCTATTCTTAATTCTAAGTAGTCTTTGGAAGTGTGCTTGGCATCCAATAGTTTGGGATGGTAGACAAGCCATTATTAAACAGTAATACATAGTTAATTTTTTGTTTTCATGATTTCTGACTTCTTAAGCATTAGCACTTTGGTGTTATAATTTCAGGCATGCATATAAAGTTAAACATGAGATGTGTAGCTTATCTAGCATGCTCTATGCTCTTGTCCCAGGAAGGGACAAGGGCAGATCATCTATAGAAATTACTTGGAATTTTTCTGGCAATAGAGATTTGTGTCTTTTCCATTTCTAAATCTTTCTTTATTTGATCATCTTTTTATATCCATATGGACTCATGGATGTACAATTTCTACTTGGTTCTTTCAGTTGGTTCCCCCATCTCTTGTACTTTTATGCCATTGTTTGAGTTTCCTGGTTTTGTTCTAACTTTCATTTAGAGCACTTTCTTTCTTTTGGGCACTGTAGGGTGCTTCTTGTATTTTCTGCCTTGATCCTAGAACAGCTGTTTCTCTAAAGAGATCTGGTTCCTTTTATTGGAAAATTGTTATCAGAAAACAAGATCTGGGTGCTTGTTACTATTGAGATGTCAATTGCTTCATGCCTCTCTGCTAAGGAGATAAGTATGTGCATGTGAACTCATGGATGCATACATATCTATTTTATATGTAACTAATCTGTATTCCTATAAGGCTGGACATGAGTTAATACTGATGTCTCTAATTTCTTCCTCATGGATCATTCTAGCCTCCTTCTCTTTCTTATTTGTGATTTTTTTCACTCCATCAGTGACAACTGGTTCTTTCCATTTTCAATCCATGTATGTAATAATTCAATTCCAGTATACAAATGTAGTACTTTCAAAATTGTTATCCTGTACCGCTCAGCAGATTTTGATACTTTTTTGTTCTTTTTTTTTTTCCTTTCAGATTCGGGAACTAGAACCTCTCCTCTGTCACAGTTATAATCCATCTCAACTCATCTGGACATCATCTCGGAATGCAAGGAAATCTAATTTCAGTCTTGAAGACATCCAGCACAGGAAAGGCCAGGAACCCTACAGCTCTTCCAAATACGCCACTGACCTTCTAAATGTGGCTTTGAATAAGCACTTCAACCAGCAGGTGAGTCCTGTTTCAGTGCTAAGGAAATGGCAGAATAGTAGTTTCTTAATTACAATCTATTTCCTAATAATATGACTGGTTTCCCACTTACTATTGTAGTTTAGAGTGAGAGTTGGTATACATGAAAGCTTTGGAACAGAGATGATTAGTTCCTGATCTTGTATTTTTATGTGGTTCATTTATTATAATGTAGTATTTAGGAACTCCAACCTGTTAAGAGAATGACACTATTAACAATAACAATAGCCACTGTTTAAGTACTTACTGTCAGGTGTTCTACTTTTTATCTTGTTTGTTATTTATTGTCTTCCCTGTGTAGTTAGGTGGGTCTGATTATTACCATATTTCAAATGAGAACAAAAAAACTTGAGTCATTTACTCAAAAATCTCAGGCCAGCTGGCTTCACAGTTTGGACTTTTCCCACTAAACTGCACTACCTCCCAGTCAATAGTTATAATGCTCTTTGGATAATGGTGATTTTTAGATGACTCCAGAGCTCTTCTTCCATGGGGATCTGAGTTTAGAGGGTTTTCTTTGGAGAAGCTGACCCTTGTGAGTCGTGTTGGCTCCTTGTACCCATTGTGGTTTGGAACTTACTGCTTCTTTGCCTTGATTGCCTATGTCTAAAATATTAACTGCAAGTCTCTGATCTTTCTCATGTACATTTTATTTATGAGAGCTGTGACTTAATCAGTCTATTCTAGTTTGAATGGACTAACTGGGTGGTTACTAGAAGTGGGTAGGTTTGACTGGAGGAGGTGACTCACTGGTGGTGTGCCTTGGAAGAGTTCATTTTCCTCCTCTTTCCCTTTCTGCTTTCTGGTTGGCATGAGTGGAGCAGTGCTCTTCTGCCATGCCCTTCCACCTTGAGGTTCTGTTGTCACCTTGGGCCAGAGCAGTGGAGTCGGCCAACCTTGGACTAAACCTTTGAAACCATGAACCAGAATCAATGTTCCTCCTCTAAGTTAATCTTATCAGATATTTGGTTGCAGTGTTTAAAATCTGACTAACTCGGGGTAGTATAAGAATATCTTCTCTAAAACTGGATTTGAGTTTTCACTTTGTTACTAGCTTTTTAATCTTTGCCAAATTATTTTGTCTCCTTATGTCTCAGTTTTGCCTTCTGAAAAAATAGGGATAATAAATGTCTGCCTCATGGATTTGTTAGGAGAGTGGAATGAGGGGATCAATATGAAGCCTTCACAGAAGTGCTGTGTTGCTCAGAATGTGAGGATATTTATATGTGTGTATGTGCATGCATTCACATGGGGATACCTGTGTGTGTATGTGTGTGTGTGTATTTTTGTGGGTGTGTATGCATTTGTATGTGTATGTGTGGGGTGTGTATTTGTGTAGGTGTCTGCATCTTCTTGTGTATGTTCATGTGTTGTCTATTATTATTTCATTTTGTGCTCAGTGTGTTGGTCCATTTAGGTACCTCTTTCTAATGTTTCTTGAGATGTTTAAAAACTTGTCACATTGCTTCTTTGTACTCTGGAAACTCCCTTTTAAAGGGCAAGGTCATATTAGCTTCTCCTTTCATAGAAAGCTCTGGGAAGGAGGGAAAGAGAAAGAACTGGTGAGTAAAACTGACCAAATTATGCTATATAAATGTATGAATATAGCAAATGAATCCTACTTTTATGAATAATTATAATACATGCGTCAATGAGCTCTCTTATTTGGGGAAACTGGAAATCCATATGCAACAAAATGAAATTGAATCCCTTTCTCTCACCATGCACAAAAGTTAACTCAAAATGGATCAAGGATATAGGAATTAAACCAGAGACTCTGAGTCTAATAGAAGAAAAAGTAGGCCCTAATCTCCATCACGTGTGGCTAGGCCCCCATTTCCTTAATAAGATGCCTATAGCACAAGAATTAAAACCAAGAATCAACAAATGGAATAAATTCAAACTAAAAAGTTTTTTTCTCAGCCAGACAAATAATATGTGAAGTGAATAGGGAGCCTACATCCTAGGAACAAATATTTTCCCCTCACACTTCAGATAGAGCTCTATACAAAGAACTCAAAAAGCTAAACACCAAAAAAGCAAATAATCCAATCAACAAATGGGCCAAGGATCTGAACAGACACTTCTCAGAAGAGGATATACAATCAATCAACAATTACATGAAAAAAAAGTTCTTAGCTTTTTGGTTCAAGCTTTTCCTCCTTGGCTTTTATAAGGAGAGAAGAAACTTAGAACTACATTAGGAAATTCCTTTTGAAGCTTTGTATTACTGTAAGTGTCAGGTTCTGTATTGGCTACCTGAGAGATTTTAATGATTCATTAATGTAGGCTGTCCTTATATAAGCTACATAGAAATTCTCAAGATCATCACAATTTTTTCCCTGTAACTAAGCATGGAGAGGTGTCTTGTTAATTTCTTTTGCTTATCAAAGAAAGTTTTACATGTTAAAACCCTGTATTTTTGTTTGAAGATTTCTCATTTGGAACTAAATATTTTCTAACTATTTCTAGAATAAGAACTTTTCCTTAGCGATCTTTGGGGCAAAATAAGATACTTTTTTGGGGAAGAATTTTTGGGTATAGTGGTGATGAGTTCCAGCTCTTGACATTTTTTTCAGAGAATTGTTTGTTAATCCAAGGAACTCTGAGGCGTGAATGACCCATGTCAGGTACTACCAGTCCTCTGCAGCACCAAATAAATGATGAAAAGCTTCCAGCTTCTGTTTGTCAGTGTGCCATCTGTCCATTGATCTGTCTGTTACCCTGGCACTGCCTTTTTGTTTTGTTTTTCGGTACTGGGACTGAACCCAGGCATGCTATACCACTGAGCCACATCGGGCAGCCCTTTTTATTTTTATTTTGAGACAAGGTCTTGCTAAGTTGCTGAGGCTGACCTTGAACTTGGGATCCTCTTGCCTCAGCAGCCTGAAGTGCTGGGATTATAGATGCACACCATGATGCCTGTCCTTAATTTCTATTTATTTATTTATTTATTCATTCTTAATATTTATTTTTTAGCTGTAGTGGACACAGTATCTTTATTTTATTTTTATGTGGTGCTGAGGATTGAACCCAGAGACTCGTACATGCTAGGTGAGCACTCTACTGCTGAGCCACAATCCCAGCCCCCCTAATTTTTATTTGAGAGGAAAAAAATGAGATTAAATGTAAAAAAAAAAAAAAAAAAGAGTTAAAATATTCAGTATTAAAATAAGGTAAAATGTAGTAAAAATTAAACTAAATGAAATAGTTTTAACCAAGCCCAGTGCCACAGAGCTTTCTACAGATGGCATAGGGCCCTTCTTATTAACATAAGCTCTGTTAATTGAGGCTGTCTTTCTAAGACAGAATTTTCTAACCTGATGAATCCCAGACTAAGGATCTGATTTAGATATCTTCAGTTGGAGCCCTTCATGGCACCAGAACAACTCTTTGTTCCTCTCATGCCAGGAACACCCATCTCAAGCTAGAGGTATGGGTCTTAGGGACCTACAGGGAAACAATACATACTTTAGGTTTGGCTATCTGTATTTACTACATCAGAAACTTTTTGAAGGCAAGGACTAAATAAACTCTGTCAGTCTTTTCATCTGAAGTGCTTATGAAGATTGATAAATTGATCTTCAGTTAAGTTAGTACTATAGAAAAATCAAGTCCTTATAAGGCTCTACTTTTCTCCTCCAGCTTCAAGATTGGTTATTCTTTTTTTTTTTTTCTTTTGTGGTACTTTTTAAAATTGTTTTTTATTGATCTTAGAAATTTTATCTCAATAAACAGAACATCAATAAAATTTTGCTTACACTTGGCATGGATAGCAATATACTTTTCTTTTTAAAATTTGTTTTAATTAGTTATTTGTGACAGTAGAGTACATCATATATAATGGGATATAATTTCTCATTCTTCTGGCTATACATGATGTAGAATCCCACTGGTCATAAGTTATATATGTACATAGGGTAATGATGTCTAATTCAGTCTACTATCCTACTATTTATTCTACTACTCCCATACCCCCTCCTCTCTCTTCACTCCTTTCTACCTAATCTAAAGTAACTATTCTTCCCTAGCCCCACCCCCCTCCATTGTGAATTAGCAGAAGACATTTGTCCTTTGGTTTTTTGGGTTTGACTTATTTCACTTAGTCTGGTATTCTCCAGCTCCATTCATTTACTGGCAAATGCCATAATTTCATTATTCTTTAAGGATGGGCAATATTCCATCATATATGTACCAGTTTTTTTTTATTCATCTGTTGAAGGGTACCTACTTTGGTTCTATAGTTAAGCTATTTTCAGTGGAGATGCTATAAAAACATCGATGTGGCTGCAACACAGTAATATGCTGATTTTAAGTCCTTTAAGTATATACTGAGAAGTGGGATAGCTGGATCAAATGGTGGTTTATTTCCAAGTTTTCTGAGGAATCTCCATGCCACATTCCATAATGATTGTACCAATTTGCATTCCCACCAGCAATGTATGAATATACCCTTTTCTCCACATCCTCGCCAACATTTATTGTTGTTTGTATTCTTGATAATTGCCATTCTGACTAGAGTATTTTGATTTGCATTTCTCTAATTGCTAAAGATATTGAACATTTTTTTCATATATTTGTTGATCAGTTGTATTTCTTCTGTGAATTGTCTGTCCAGTTTCTTTGCCCATTTAATGATTGGGCTATTTGTCTTTTTTGGTGTTGTTTTTTTTGAGTTTTTTACATATTCTGGAGATTAATGCTCTGAGGTGCATGTGGTAAAGATTTTCTCTCAATCTGTAGGCCCTCTCTTCACGTTATTGTTTCCTTTGCTGAAAAGAAGCATTTTAGTTTGAATCCATCCCATTTATTGATTCTTGATTTTACTTCTTCCACTTGAGGAGTCTTATCGAGGAAGTCAGTTCCTAAGCAGACATGGTGAAAATTTGGGTCTACATTTTCTTCTGTTAGGCACAGGGTCTCTGGTCTAGTGCCTAAGTCTTTGATCTACTTTGAGTTTTTGAGAGATAGAAGTTTAACTTTATTTTGTTACATGTGGTTTCCAATTTTCCCAGCATCATTTATTGAATAGGCTATCTTTTCTCTGGGGTATGTTTTTAGCACCTTTGTCTAGAATGAGATAACAGTATTTATTTGAGTTTGTCTCTGTGTCTTCTATTTGGTACCATTGGTCTACATGTCTGTTTTGGTACCAGTACCATGTCATTTTTTGTTACTATAGCTCTGTAGTATACTTTAAGGTCTGGTATTGTGATGCCTCCTGCTTCACTCTTCTTGCTAAGGATTGTTTTGTCTATTCTGGGACTCGTTTATTTTTCCAAATGAATTTCACGATTGCTCTTTCTAATTCTATGAGGAATGTCATTGAGATTTTAATTGAAGGGGTGCTATATTTTGTCAAGTGCTTTCCTGCATCTATTGAAAGGATTATATGATTCTTGTCTTTAAGGGTATTGATGTGATGAATTATGCTGTGAGTTTCTTGAAAATAGAGACTTTATCTTACTAGTTTATGCACCCTTAGTGTCTCTCATAGTGGGTTCTCAGTACCTGATTCTTAAAGTAAAATAGTCCCAACTTCAGAGATGACTTGGAGTATAAATTCTTTATATCCTGGCTTCCTGGCTTATGTATGTATCTCTTTTATTACCTAGTGTATACACTAGCTATAGCTGGACTGAGTCAATGTATGTTGAATTAAAATCATATTGTGTCTCCTCTCTGTGCTTCCAGGGTCTGTATTCGAGTGTAATTTGCCCAGGGACAGTGCTGACCAATTTGACCTATGGAATTCTACCTCCATTTTTATGGACACTGCTGATGCCAGTGATTTGGCTGGTGAGTAATACTTCTTAATTTAAGAGTTGGGAAAAGACATAAGAAATTGAACCTGCGTGTGTCAGAATTCTATTTAACTGGAAGGTTTTTATGTTACTTATATGTAGCCTCTGCTCCAAACTCTCTGGCATTACCACTGCTCTAGTATCTGAGCATTTTCTTTGATAATGCACCATGGATCCCAAGAGTTCTGTATTCAGATAATTTTGGGAAACCTGTGTTAAGCAATGTTAAGCTGGACTGTTTTTGCATTTTTAATGTGTTTATGAGCATTAAAATTTTTCAAGACTTGCTTCTTCTGGGAATCTATACACTTACCTTTGGATAAAGTTTAATTTATAAGTTAAGCACTGTAAAAGATGAATAATAATTAATAATAAAATAAAAAAATTATGATAATAAAAAGCTTCTCAATAAGGGAATGATTGTATATTATATAACCCAGAACTGTTTTCATTTGTTTTGCATTTTGAGATCTTGTAAGACCAGTTCCTCTAGTACACATTAAAAAATTGTACAGATAGGAAATGTTCCTCCTGATAGGAGTCAGGAGAAAAAATGTCCCTTTATTGCGCAGGCATAGAAAAAAGTTCAGAAGTAAAGATGTCTCATGCTAAAAGTAGTTGACTCAGAGTGTTGGAGATTGATATTTCTTTTTTGATGTCTTTATTTTTTTTCAATATTGAAAAATGTTCCTTAATCAGAAGTTTAAGTTTTCTTTCTTAATATTAAAATGAATAATTCTTTTGTGACTCTATTCTAACCCTCTCAAAATGACTGTTTTCTTTTCTCAGCTTCGCTTTTTTGCAAATTCTTTTACTTTGACACCATATAATGGAACAGAAGCATTGGTATGTTTCTTGAGTTTTTATAGCTTGTATAAGGACTTAGCTGATGTGAATTATGAGTTCACTGGTAAAAGAAACAGTTTCAGCTGAAAAAATAATGAGAGATGGTAAGAGAATAAACTGAAAAATCAAGGTTCTGTTTAGTACTAGGGTGAACCATCAGGGTAGATGCAGAACATTAGGATTGGAGCTTGAAAGTGTAGCATCCACCGTGGCACTGTGCCGCAGTCTGGCTGGGCACAAAATCACGAGCCACTCACAGCCTTGTAGATTCAAACAGCAATTCTTTATTCCCGAACTCACACCGGCACTCTACACAAGGTCTCACTAAGTTGCTTAGGGCCTTGCTAAATTGCTGAGGCTGGTCCCTGAGCCTCTGGGATTATATGTGTGTACTACTGCTTCTGGCCTATACTATGTTTTAATTAATTCTTAATATAGATGCCAGTTGAGGATAAGTATTAATATGTAATCCTTAGGAATTACTCATCTGTGCATCTATAGTACTGAAAATCAAGTCTAGAGGTCAAGAACATATAGGTATCAGAGGTAATGGGGAATAGTTGGATAAAAAAAAATCTCTTAGCTAAGTCGCTTAGAATTATTTTAGAAAAAAGAGTAAACCCACAAAATATACAAGAAATAAGACATCATATAATGCTTCCTCCAGGAATAATCAGAAGGTAGGACCAGTGAAGGGACTGGAGTAGTTGGAGCAGACTTTGCTCACTGAGTTGAATTGATCTAGGCTCTGAGGGTCAGGAAGGATTTGGATAGGATGACCCAAGTATCACAATTAAAAATATTGTAACCTTTCTATAATTTCCCAAAATATGGATAGGTAGGAGAATATCACCTTAAATACCACCCAGTGATGGTCATAGCTGCTGGTGGGTGTGGATAAGAATGTGAGCATAGCACATGGGGAGAAGCTCAATCTCTTTCAGTCTCTAGATGCGTTTTATCTCCTTAAAAGGAGAGCTTGAACTTGAGCTTGAGAGACTTAAAGCACAGTGATGAAGAGTGAGGGCACTAGAATTACTATTAACTCTGTCCAAATCCCCAATTCTCTAGTTCCTGGCTATGAATACTCGGCAAGGCAAGGACTCTGCCAACTGAGCTATGACCCCAGCCCATCTGAGCCTTTATATGTGTGTGTGGTGCTGGGGATTGAACCCTTGGCCTTGTACATTCGAGGCAAGCACTCTATCAACTGAGTTATATCCCCGACCCCTGCTAAGCCTTTCATTATCTATAAAATAGGAATTAGATGTAAATAAGAGAAGGTATATTGCAGAGGATTTAGTATATTTCAGCGCTTAAGAATTTAAAGGAAATTATTTTAGTGAAAAAAGTATGGGCTGGGATATATAGTTCAATGATAGAGCACTTGCATAGCGTGTGTGAGGCCCTGGGTTCAATCTTTAGCACTTGCAAAAACAAACAACAACAAAAAAACAAGTATAGTTCTGACATGCAAATAGATGGATCAAATGGAACAGAGTAGAAAGTTGAGATACAGGCCCATAAACCGTAGCAATTTATTATGTTATAAATATGACATTTCCAAAATTAGTGGGGAAAAGGTGGGTTATTTAGTAAATGTTTCAAAAAACGTAGAATAGGATTTTTTTCTTCATACCTCATACCAAAATAACATTATAGATAGACTAAGAGATTAAATTTAAAAAATGTTAAAATATTAAATTACTAGGAGAAAATATGGGGGAATTATGAATGGCTTCAAGATTGTAAATCCTTATCTAATTGCAGAAACAGCAAAAAGAAAGACTGAAAATTTTGACCAAAAAAAAAAAATTGATTGGCCAGAAACTTCACTATTAATAAAGCCCAAACTGGAAGAAAAATATATATCTGCCACTCTTAGTAAACACAGAGTTTCAGCAAATCAGGAAATGAAGTCTGTTAGAACAATAAACCTTTTTTTCTGTTCATGTCCTTTACATGAATAGAAAGTTTAATGGTTTCTATTGTGTGAAAAGATGCTTAGTCTCACTCATACTAAGAGAAATGCAAATTAAAACTTATTGAAAACTTTTAAAGCTCAGATTATCAAGGATCAGAAAGTTTGATAACATATATATTGAAAAAGGTGTATGGAAACGAGAACTCTTCTACATCAAGGGAGAGTAAATTAATATAGCTGTTAGTAAGGACTCTGGCAAGTTCAGTCAAAATACTAAATAATGCATGTACCCTCAACCCAGCAGTTTTATCTGTGATATTTATCTTACAGATACACTGAAACGTATGAAATGATATGTTCACCATCCATTGCAATATAATTCCTAATAGCAGGGTCTGGAAACAACTTATATATCCTTTAATTGGAACTTCTTATATAAGTTGTATATTCCTAAAATGGGATACTGTGTTTGTTTTAAAACCAGAATGAAGGGGCTCTACATATATAATTTGAAAGTATCTCCAAGCCATATTTTATAAATGAAACATCTATATGTTATCCTTCCATTGAGTAAGAGAAAATGATATAAATGCTTTTCAGTAAATAGATTTTCTTTGGAATAATATACAAGAGTTTAAAAACAAAAAATGCTTTCCAGAGAGGAGAGCTTTTTGGCTAGAAAATTAGAAAGGGAGGGAGACTTTTTACAATATACAACTTTTGAGTATCCTTGTCTATTAATAAAATATTACATCAGTGCCTATATTTTACTGTGATCTACAGACCAGGAAATTTACTTGAGGACTAAGGGAAAAGACATACTTTAGCAAGTATGATTCTTTTGCTGTAAATAAGTTTTCAAAGGATACTATTAAGTGGTCTTTTTTTTTTCTTTTCAAATTATAATAGCACAAGTTGTGGGTTCAATCTCCAAAACTGCAAAAAAGGAAAGGAAAAATGTATATATGAGTGGTTCATGAGATTTTAACAATTAGCTGATGATATTTGAGAGGATTTTAGAAATTGTTTGGGAAGTTCTATAAGGTGCTGATTGTAAATCTTACTCGCACAGAAGAAAGAAATCATTGTCATATTCTTCCTTTCCAGATTTGGCTTTTCCATCAAAAGCCAGAGTCTCTCAATCCTCTGATCAAATATCTGAGTGCTACTACAGGCTTTGGAAGTAATTATGTCACAGTGGAAAAGGTAAATCTGTTTACATTGCTACACTGAAGATACTAGCTGCTGGGCTGAGGGATTGGATCTTGCATTCCAGCCTTATGCCTTCCCAGCCTCTCTTCCCTGCATCTTCAGGGGAAGACGGCATCACTATTCAGTAGCTTTACTTTAGCTTGTTTTCATTTCTTTGTGTTCTCTCCTTCCTCTGAGCTTTGCATATTCTGTTTTTCCTACCTGAGCTGCTTTTACACTTCTTCTTTCATCTGATTGATTTCTGTTTTTCCCTCCCAGCCTTCTGTGACCCTTTAGACCAGGTCAGGTCCCTAAATTGTAGACTTTCTTATGTAACACTATTCATCCTTGGGTTATCCTATCATCATATTAGCTTTCTGAAAAGGACTATGCCCCCAGTTTTAGAATCTTATATTACACATGAAGGTATTGGATAATATGTTGCAAATTAGGTAAAATAGGAATTCTCTCTCTCTCTTTTTTTAATCTTATTATTATTGGTGGGGTTCTTTTTTTTTTGTATTTTTTGGAATTGGGGGTTGAACCCAGGGCTTTGCGAACGCAAGGCAGACGCTTTGCCACTGAGCTACATCCCAGCCCTAAAATAGGAATCTCTATGTGTAGTTAATTTCCATTTGAGTATTCAGTTCTGTTTACAACAATTATCAGCTTTAATAGATCAATGTTTTGAAGAGAAGGGGATGGAATACAGAAAAAAAAAATAATATTGTGTTTCTTTTTGGGACTCTGTATAATCTTAAAAGAAATCATGGGAAATGAGAAAATTTATTTTGAAGTATAAGAACTGTTGTACTTCTGTCATGAGTAAGGTCTGTTTCAGCCTCCCATCTGCCTATCTTATTGTGAGGAGGCATTGGCATAAAATAAAACTAGAGGGAGATAAATAAGTCATCTTAGGCAAGTCAGATAAGTAGCAGTGATCTTTGTAACTCAGTAGTATGAGGTCTGAGGAGATCCATGTTCACTGGTTCCCATGCTATCTGCTTACTAAAAACAAATCTTATGTGTTTTTCAAAATATGTTCTGTGAGATATTAGTTTCTTGAGAATATTTGCAAAAAGCATTTCTTTGAACAAGTAAATTTGAGTGATGCTTCATATTATTCCCTTTCTAAGACTTCCACAAGTGCACATTAGTCCATGAAAGGCTTTCAGAAGTTCAGAGAGTTCAGAAATGTGTATGTGACATGTTTAATCCTGGTTTTTCCAAATTATCTTGATGATGTGAATTTTTTTTCCCTTAGATTTTATATTCCCCTCAACATTCCAAAGAATACATTTTGGGGGAACTCTATTGTAAATTAGTTTATTTTCAAGGTTATAGAGTTTATCTGAATTTAGTAGAATATATAGTAATATAGAGGGAATAGGTTTTTTTTTTTTTCTCAAAGGGAGAAAGCATTTAATTCTGCAAACTAAAGTAATTCATTAGCATTTTATGGAAGTACATGGAAGAAAATGTTTTAATTCATGGATGTCAGCTTTAGTCTGTTAAAAGTTAAGGCTGGACTACAAGAGATCGCTAATGTCTCTTCCAGTTCTAATATGGAAAAAATTGTAATGTGGTTGAATGAATATAATGTCATTTCTAAAATGTTAAATAGTTTTTTTTTAATTGTTAGTTTTTCAATTGTGTGAAGAAAGAGCCTGTTTTTAAATTTTAGCCTCTGCATTCTCTTAAAAAAAGAGCTATCATTGTTTTAGAGAGGCTGAAAGTGTTTTACATACATTATATCAGAATAAGATTTTTGATTATATTTCTGTGATTGCTAGGGATGCTGAACATGTTTTAATATATTTGTTGGCCATTTGTATTTCTTCTTTGGAAAAGTGTTTAATTCTTCTTCCCATTTATTAATTGGGTTATTTGGTTTTTATTTGTTTTTGGCATTATGTTTTTTGAATTCTTTATATATTCAGCATATTAATCCCCTGTTGGAGGGGCAGCTGACAAAGATCTTTTCCTGTTCTATAGGCTCTCTCTTCATGCTCTTAATTGTTTCCGTTGGTGTGCAGAAGCTTTTTAATTTGATGTCATTGCACTTATTGATCCTTGGTTTTAGTGGCTTTGCCAATATGTCAGATGTTGAACCTGTGTTTTCTTCTAGAGGTTTCAGTTTCTTGTCCAATTCCCGGGTCTTTGATCTGTTTTGAATTGACTTTTGTGCAGAGTGAAAGGTAGGGATCTAGTTTCCTTCATCCACATATGGATACCCAGCACCTTTTGTTAAAAAGGTTTTCTTTTCTTCAGTGTATGTTTTTGGCACCTTTGTCAGTCAGGGAAATGCAAATCCAAATTTCATTGAGATTTCATCTCATTCTAATTAGAATAGCAATCATCAAGAATACAAATAATAAATGCAGGTGAGGATGTGGGGGAAAAGATAAACTCATACATTGTTGGTGGGACAGCAAATCAGTACAACCACTCTAGAAAAAAGTATGACGATTCCTCCAGAGACCAGGAATAGAATAACTGTATGACCCAGCTATCCCACTCCTTTGTGTTTATTCAAAAGAGCTAAAATCAGCATAATATAGTGATACAGGCACATACATGTTTATAGTAGCTCAGTTTACAATAGCCAAGTTAGGGAATCAGTCCAGGTGATAAATGGATAAAGAAAATTTGGTACATATTGGAGTTTTACTTGGCCATAAAGAAGAAAGAAAATTTGACATTTATTGGTAAGTGGATGGAACTAGAGAATATAAGGGTTAGTGAAATAAGTCAGACTCAAAGTCAAGGGTTGAATGTTTTTCCTTATATACAGAAACTAGACCTAACTAAGGGGGGAAAGGGATGATAATAAGAGATAAATCAAGTCATCTCAGTAAGTCAGATAAGTGGCAGTGATCTTTGTCTATGTCAGTAGCATGACATAAAGTTCAGAAAAATAGAAAATAGAAGGGAGATCAGTGAAAGCAAAGGAAGGGGAATGAGAAGGGAGAGGAAAGTGTGTATAGGAGGGAATCCCAGGAAAATAGAAGGAAGATCACTGTAGCAGAGGAGGGGGAATAAAGGAGAGGAAGAACGTGAAAAAAAAGAGGAAATGCCAGATGACACTGACCACATTATGCTGTGTACATGTATACCACAATGAATTTCACCTTTATGTATATTCATAAAACACTAATTAAAATTTTAAGAAAACTATACATAAACAGAAGTAAGACCTATAATAGAGTAGAGAAAAAGAAACAGAGGGAAGGAGAAGGGAAGGCAAAGGGGAAGTACTGGGCGACTGAAGTGGAACAAATTAGATTCCATACATATATGACTATGTCAACATGAACCCCATTGTTCTGTGGAAAAAATAATGCACTAACAAAAAATAGCCAAAATGGAATATTCTATTTAAACACAAGAATTTAAAATAACAGAAAATTAAATAAGATAGAATCTTAGATTTCTTTCAGGTAAAAGCAGTTTGGAAAAAGGCAGCCTCAGGTTGGCACGGCAGCTCCACAAATTGTCAGGCATCCAGGCATCCTATTGTTATTGATCTGCTGTCCTTAGGGTATGGCCCTCATCCTTCTGGTTAAAATAAACAGTATGGAAGAAGGAAGAAAAGGGATGCCCCATTCTTTTGAATACATGTCATTGGGCAGAACGGTGTTACATGGAACCCATAGCTACCTTGGAAGTAGGAAATGCGTAATCTTTTGTCTGGACAACTGTGAGCTCAGCAAAAACAAGGGCTCCTTTACAAAAGAATATGGATCTTGGTAATTGCTGTTGGAAATTGTAAATTCTCTTGATTTTCCTCTTTTGTGCTTTTCTTTCATCATTGGTATCTTCTGTAACTGATACAGGGGAGTTGGGGAGATAGCAGTACTCAGATATTTCAGTCTTACTGTTTAAGGTGAGCAGCAGTAGGTTTGGTGAGTGTTGAAGTTCAAATGAGAGTTTTTATAGTCTCGGTTTCCACCATGCCCTTTTCTTCTAGCTCCTTTGTTTTTAGTTCTCTTACATATGTAGAATGTCATCTTTTTATACACATGGTATTTGTTTTATTTTTTCTTCTTTCTTGTCATTGTTTTTTTTTTTTTTTTTTTTTTTGGCTTCTTTTTCAGATGGATATAGATGAAGACACCGCTGAAAGGTTTTACCAAAACTTATTGGAACTGGAAAAGCGTGTTAGGGTCAACACCACTCAAAAATCAGATCACCAGAGCTGACAGTGATACTCTCTGGAACATTGCCTACCTTCTGTGCATTCTGGGAGACATGGCTTTCCATTGAGCTGGGTGGTATGCATTTGTATGAACTGTGAACTCTGATTATCTCTTTCCTTTCCTTTCAGAATTATCTCCAAGACTGTTTCTGTGTACATATGTGTGTGTACATAAGATTGGTAAAGTAAACATATCAATTAGATATTTTCTAGAATGGTGCCACATCAAAATTACTAAAATAACCTAATATATCTGTATTATCCTTCCAAGTGGAAACAAGTGATAAGGAATGGACTTGAATAATTTTGACACAGACACATCTTGGACTTGCTTTTGGTTTATTACCAGCAAAAGGAGGCACTGTCTACTCTCTTGAGTGGCAGTTTTCATTATGAACAATTTTTTCTAGGGTCCGGTGCTTTATTTCCTTCATATACTGCTTCTAATGATCCTAACCTAAGATTATTAGAATCCAAACAATTCTACTATGGATGTCCATGTAGTTAATCTCAGGAATAAAAATATTTATGTGTTTGGGTCACTTGAATTATTTCTTTTATTTTAAAAATGTCTTTTATGATATTGGGTTAGTTCATGGTAAAAGTGGGCTTGATCCTTAACCCCATTTGTAGATTTGCTTATTAGGGACCAACTCATTTTCATAATCATATTTTGACAGATATAAACTTACTGCAAAATTATTTACCCATGTTAAATTTTAGTAACATTTTCTGATTAAACAAGTTGCTAATAGAATATCTACTGGTATGAGGTTCACTGTAGTAATGGAGGAAAGTGGTTAATTTACATGTGCCACATAATTAAGCAAAATTTTTTCTTTATTAATCTTAAAAGGGCCACACCGGAGTCCTCATTTGATATGAAACAAATTGCTAAAATATCTAGATGTTTTTTATTATACATATAACTAACATAACACTGGGGATATGACAAAGTCAGTACAATTTTGAGTAAATAAAGTGAAAAATGATACACAAATATAATTTCCCCATAAAGTGTGAAAACATTTTTTGATTACAGTGCCTGTAAGTTTGTTGTTTGTTTATTTATTTATTTTTGTGCTGGGAATTGAATACAGAGGTGTTCTACCATTAAGCTACATCCCTATCCCTTTTTATGTTTTACTTTGAGGCAAGGTCTAAGTTACCCAGGCTGACCTTGAACTCATGATCTTTCTGCCTCCCAAATCATTGGAATTACCAGAGTGAGCCACCACACCTGACTGTTAAAAGATTTTTATTTTTTTAAATTTTGTTTTGTCAGCAGCACATATTTATTATTCATGAGTGGTCAAAGAATTATGAGATCTATTATTATTATAACCACACATATGAAATGTTATTTAGCAACATGGGATGAAAAGAATAGTTCTATATTTATATTTAAAAATACACATACATACTCTTTCAAATGTTCACCATCACTGCTAGGAAAGCAGGAGGCATCAAACTGCAGAAGTTCCCATATACATAACATATTGAAGTATCTCAAGCATAAAAACTGTACTTAAGTTGCAAAAATAAAGTTTCTTTCTTCAAATATTTTGATCTTCGCTCAAGCAAAGCACAAAATGAACACCAATGATTTTTGTATGACTTCACACTTTAATCAACATACGAGTCAACAGCTTAAAAAAAAAACAAACCTGAAAATACAGAACTCGTAGAAATGAACAATGCATTTCATACAAAATAAGTCTACAGCAGGTCTGATTCATCCTGGCTCTAAATATTTAAGAATTATAATTTTATTTCAAACTGCAAATTCAGCCAGAACAAATATGATAAAAATCATCACTAAATAAAGCATCATTGCCCTGTAGTTTCTTTAGACAATTTCACTAGTGTAAGAATATCATTTACCTGAAAGATTTTGAGTCACAATTAAAGAGTACCCATACATAACTATTTCCTTTTTTCTTTAAAAAGTGCCACAAAATATATACTTTTCATTAAAAAAAATAATAATAAACTAGTGAAAGACTGTCTCCTTCTCTTGTCAATGAGGAAAGGCCAGAGTGATTCCTTGATTCCAATTTGAAATGGTGTTAGCTGGCCAATGCCCAAGGTCTCCAATTTGGAGCAGTCAAGCTGAGCATTATGTGGACATTGTGCTCCTATGACTGGGCTGTCAGTGATAGGTCTTAAGTGACTCCTGGGGAAGTTGAAGGCATCTTCAATGCACATGCCATTTCATACTTGGTCATCGGTTCATTACCAGACCAATGAAAGGTTCCCTTAATTAATGGGTACAGCATTCTCTTCTCTGCCAGCTGCCAACACACTGTAGCCACATCTTTGACATGTGTGGGAAACCTCTGATGCCAGTGGTCCATGTTTGCTGACTTGTTGCTGAACTGCACTTTGTCAAACATGACCGTCACAGCGCTTTCTTCAAGCTTTTCAACTTCTCCATACAGAACAGGAATTCTCAAAACGGCAGCTTCCAAGTTATTCTTCAGGACTGCCTTTTCTCCTAATTTTGTTTTACCTTACAAATTTAGGGGACTTGGTATGTCTTCCTCACTGTAAGGTGGATCCCTTCCATCAAATAGATAATCTGAGCTAATATAAATGAGAAATGCTCCAATTGCAGCTGCTTCCTTAGCTAAATTCCCAGAAGCATCCACATTAAATTGAGAAGCAGCATCTGGCTGATTCTCTACAACATCTGGTCTTCTCTGCTGCACAATGTGCCAAAGCCAATGTCTCGGCTTGGCACCAGAATCACGAGCCACCACACGCCTTTGTAGGTTCAAACAGCAATTCTTTATTCCAGCTCTCACACTGCCTCCACACAGGTCCAGGGGCAATCGTGTTCTGCCGTCTCCCGCACAATTCACCTACCCCACGAGGCTATCTCCAAACCCCATTTTAATCTCCCGAGAACTCAAGGGAACAAGCAACAGGAACACCCTAATCCCAGCAATAATCTTCAATCTCCAACTTCCCTAAAACCCATTATCTTAAACTGGCAACGCCTTAAACTCAAGGAGCCGGTTACTTCCTCAAACCTGATCAGCTCTAAACCCGGATCCGCCTTGGTCCTTGAGCAAGGTCACCTTATTAAAGCATGCATGCAATGTCCCATCGAATGTCCTCTAAGCAGCATGGGGTACGCTTGGCAAGGAAATTTCGATGCGTCATTCCTACTTGGTAATGGCCCTCAGCAACAATGTACTATGACATGAGGCTGAAATTCATGAATGATGTGATGAACTGCATTAGAATTCAACAGATTATTAACCTGTCCAAATTAACCTCTTCTAAAACCACAACCAACAGCATACCAGTTATTCTGCTGAGATTCTTTGTATACAGCTCTGCCAAGGAGTCCAATGGCATCAGTAATTAGAGCCCGCCTTCTGGGGATGTTTACTTTCTCCTAACCCACCATGCACAACGGAGCAGCTGCCACCTCTCCAAGCGTGCTGTATCCCACTGACACCCTCTGTCTTTGTGAGAGAAAGTGAAGCTGAAATCAGAACTGTTTTCCACTCTCTGTTGGCTCACATTGTCAATTTGGAAGAAGTGCCTCACTTGTTGTAAATGTCCAGTTCTTAATCTGTAAAGTGGAGTAAATATCTGTCTGCTTCTGCTCATGGGTATGGTGAGAGGAGGAGGAGTTAATGCAATAATATATGTAAATGAATGAAGTATTTTTTTTTGAGAATGATGATTTTTATTAGTAATCAATAAGTTGGAATGCCATGGCTCAGTTGCTGCAGAGTAAAGTACTGAGTTACCACTGCCTGACTGGGAGTTGGTTCTGTTTCCTGAGCATTGCCAGAAGGCAACTTTTAGTCAAAGGGGAAAGGTGTGAGGGAGGAATTCAGGCCCTGGGGCAGACACAGGATCAAATTTGGCTTTAGCCAATTAACTAAAGGTGACTTTGGGAAAGTCACTTCAGTTTTTACATCAATGTAATTATAAAAAATGTTGATTTTTTTTTTATAATTAGAGAACTACTGTTTAATTCTGATCTGTATTAAGTGTCCAAAAGGAAACTTCAAATACATACTAAATCCTGATTTCATATAATTTCTAATGTTCAGTATGTTGATGTGCAACATATTTTCTGTCACTTTATGCAAATTCCTCAAAATAGAGAACAAATCATAGTATCCATCCTGACTCTTGTAAGTAGCATACTGCAACAGTTGGTTCCTGTCAGCAAATGATCTTCAATTTTGCTGTTTTGTGTCTGAGTTTGACTACCAGGTTGAAGATTCAACTACTAGGAAGTTGGGCTTTAGGAGATGTCCAATTCTTTACTTGGACTGATGCATTTATTCTGATTTCCATGATGGGTTCAGTATAAATAATTATTTCAATTGTTCCACAAATATTTATTGAGCACTGACTCTGTGGGACACTGTTGGATTCTTAGGATATAGATATTAACATGTGGATGATAGAATGAGACATTTCAAAATACATCTCCTAAGTATTCCTGAAGGACTGAATTGAGAGTAAGTCACTTTATGAAGGGATAAAAGCTGAACATTTTTTAAAGAATTGATGGAAGTTTAAAAGTACCCCCCCCCCAAAAAAAATTGATGAAAGTCATGATCATCAGATTCTGGAAAAATGAAAATAAATAAAAGCCTAGATATAGTGAGACTGCTAGGAAACAAAGTAACCTGCAAAACCAATTAAAGACAATAGCTGACTATTAGGCTAACAATAGCTTTACCTAGTATTGCTTTTCAGAAGAAAACTTGAAAGTACTGAATGAAAGTAAACCCTTATAAAATGTAATTTAAGTGGAGGTTGAAATAAAATTTTCAAAGATTGATAGTTTATCTCTCCCTTACTAAGTGACTTCACTTCTTAATCTTTTGGAAGGTTACTGGATTTTATCTCTACCCTTTACTTCAACCCTTACTGAAGGAGTTTACCTCTATTTATCTCCCTCTAAGTAGGTGTTCTTGAGGAAATTGAATGCTCCAAGGGAGAAGTGAGATACAAAAAGGAAGCATGAGTGAAGAAATTTGAAAACCAAGTTTCAAATACTTAGTTCATAAAATAATTAAAATGACTAGTTTCAAGAGAAAAAAGCAATGTAGAAATATGCAAAAGTTTATTCAAATTAAGAAATTCTAATTATTATTCAGATGGAAGGAATATATTAACTTAGAGATTGTAACATATTTGATATACTTATTAAATAGTTAATGGCAATCTTATGGTAGAGAAATAAAATTAGTTTCCAAACCAGCAGAAGTTTAAAAAGGAATAAAAACCCAAGTATCCTCTTTCTCTTCTTTGTATCCCAAAAAGAATGGATTGGAAGAAGAAAGAGAAGATACTCAGCAAAACAAAAAACAACAACTCCACAACTAAATTTTGAATATAAATAGAATGAAAAAGTTAATTAAATTAAAAGACAAATTTCCAGAATGGTTTTTATCTCTTTTAATAAGAAGAACTACTAAAGCCAGGAATGGTAGCAGATGCCTGTAATCCCAGTGACATGGGAGGCTGACGCAGCAGAATTGCAAGTTCAAAGCCAGCCTCTGCAACCAACCAAATTGTTACTAGTGACTTAATCAAAATAATCTGGGTGTCTCTCAGGATCCAACCTAGGTGTCCCTCAATAGATGAATGGATAAAGAAAACGTGGTATATATACTCAATGGAATATTACTCAACTTTAAAGAAGAGTGAAATTATAGCATTTGCCAATAAATGGTTGGAGTTGGAGAATTATCATGCTTAGTGAAATAAGCCAGTCCCACAAAACCAAAGGCCAAATATTTTTTCTAATATGAGAATGCTGATTCACAATAAGGTGGGGGGCACTAGGGAAGAATAGTGTTATCTTAGATTAGGTAGAGGGAAGTGAAGGGAGAGGGGGAGTTGGGGATAGGAAAGATAGTAGAATGAAACAGACATTAATACTCTATGTATATATGTGACTACATGACCAATATGATTCTCAACATGTACACTCAGAAAAATGAGAAATTATATCCCAGCTATGTATTTCAAAGTGCATAAATGTATTTTACTGTCATGTATAACTAATTAAAACAAAAAATTTAAAAAATAATCTGGGGACTACTGGCTAGAAATCTGGAAGAAAAATAAAAGTGGACCCCTCTTTATTGTAGTAGGCAGAATTTGAAATGTTTCTTAAGATCTTTGTTCAGTGTTATTCTTATGATTGTGTTATGTGTTTTATGTGGCCAAACTGACCTCAAGTAGAGAGATTATCATGGCTTATTTGTATGTTTCAGTGAAATCACATAAACCCTCAGAAGAGTAGTAGCAGAAGTCAATTCAGAGTTGAGGAGCTGCAGGAGATGCTCTAATGTGGATGATGAAGGAGAAACTACCATACGTGGAAAGGGCCATGTGACAGGGGATGAGGGTTAGAAGAGCCCATCTCCTGACAAACAGGAAATGGGGACCTCTGACATCTGCAAAGAGCTAAATTCTTCCAAGATTGTGAGTGAACTTGGAAAATAGATTCTCCCAAATGCATCCTTGATGTTCCCTTGATTTTAGATTAGTGAAATCTTGAGCAAATATTTTAGTCCAGACTGAACCCTGAGTTCTGTTAAGCTGTCCTGGACTTCTGACTCAGAAAACTGAGATATAATATTTGAATTGTTTAAAGCTGATAAATTTACGACAATTTTGATAGCAACAACTCAAGACTAATAAAATCCATTATGCCAAAATAAATTCCATATGGATTGATGATGAATATGAATATGAAGATTAAAACTTTCTTCAACAAATTATAATAAATAAAATATAAGTCAAAATACAAAAAAAATATGGGTGAATATTCATGATTCATGAGAGCCCATTAATCTGATATTTAAAAATTTAAATATTTGCACAAAAATCAACCATAAGTTTTATAGTCATAATCTCACCAATAAAAAAGGAACTGAAATTGAAACTATGTAAGTTATCACCTTTTCACTTATATTAACAAACATCAAGTAATTTTTTAATATTAAGGACTATGTACTTTCATTTAATGTTGGTGATATAAATCATTTACTCCTTGAAGAGCAATTTAATAATACCTATCAAAATTTAAAATGCACATACCTGTAGCAACTCCACTTTTTCAAATTTATCCCAAAGATACAACTCATAAAAATGAACATCTATAGACCCACTATCACTTACCCAAAACTCTTAGTATTTTTGAAAGATATTTTGATGTATACAACTGAGTATATCTTGTAACAACTCTAGTAGGAGTTGGGGGTAACAGCCTATAATCAAACAGTTATATATTGGTGAAAAAATACACAAATTCACATTAAGTAGTATAAATAAATATTATAAATAGCCTAACATCTTCTCAACTACAGTTTAGCTGCCAAATGAGCATGCCAAATGAAAATATTTTCAGTTTTGTAAGTTTGGGCCTTGGAATCACAGATAAAAGATGTTAAAATTGAACAAGATTACCTACTGCAGCAGAGTTTTTGTTGTTGTTGTTGTTGTTGTTGTTTTTCCTGTAACAGTAAATGAGTAGAAAGAACTTAAACTTTTTATCCCAGCCTCTAGGTACTGAATAAATAATGGTATCATATTCACAAAATGTATTAAAGTAATAAAAGTATTAAAAAGAGTGAGAAAAGGCTGGGATAGGTATATGTGGATTGTGGATTAAGTGAATAAAACCCAGATACTGTGAAATGTGTCTTTTTGTTTTCATTTGTATCACACACACACTCACACTTGCACATACATGAGCACACACATACACATACCCCACACTCATATATTTACATTTATGCAGTGAAAAACCAGCCTCTACCTCAGAGCAAAGCCTCTTCAAGGAAGGGGGCGTGACCCTTGTCCTTGGAAAGACCCACAGAGCATTCCTAGGCACCTACCCACCCTGCTGAGTTGTTTACCTACAAATAACTGGATACAAAAATTTTAAAGTATTTTAAAAGATAATGACAGCTTGATCATTTAAAGGTTAATATTATGAGACCAACTTCAGAACTAGAACATTTTACCTAAGATTTGTAAAGAGCCCCACTTTACCTGAGACAAGGCTCTGCCTTCCACTTTATAGTGTGTCAGAATGACTCCAAACTAAGCCAGACTTCAGTTCATTTAAAGTTGTATTCAAAGATTGATTTTATTATAAGATCTCAAACAGGGGATATAATGTATGACTCAGCCAATGCTCAAAATTATATACAAGCTAAATATGTTTTTACTCTTGTTAATTTCACTTTGTATTTTTCTTGTAACTAATGCCTATTAATGTTTTGCAGAGGTAATAATTCAAGAACACAAAACCTAAATTAATTTGAGATATAAAGCCATCATCTATAGACAGTAATTGAAAGAAATAAAATGAACCATAAAGTAATGAACATTAGAGTTAAATTCAAGTACTCTTAGTTTAAGACTGATAAGACTGACTTGCTGAATGTTTAAGGCCAAGGTTTAAAGATGAAGGTTAAAATAAAGGGGCCAAGAAAACCAATATTTGGCTCTTGCCCTCTGAGTCAGCCTGAACCTAGGGAAAAGGGGAAGAGCTTTGCAACCCTGGGCCACTTAACCTCCCAATAAGGGAGATTAATGAGATCACTGGAGAATGGAAAGCCAATCAGTGGGCATGCTGCAAAAGAGGAGGGCCATTGAAAAAAGGAGACCCACCTGACGCTTCCAAGGGAAAGCCACATGGTTAGCAAGACCTTGACCCATCCTAACACAAATGGCACTAGCAGAGCTAAAATGCTGCTCACAAGTTCCCCAAGAGTGTCCCCCAAGGGAACTCACCTCACTCTTAACAATAGATGGGAGCAAGTTCAGTTTGAGCATCTTGATCTTAAATACCTAGCAAAAGCAGTCAAAACCAAAGCACAGCCATTCTTTACTTGTATTGACTAGGAACATTTTGATCTATTTCTTTTAATTATGGTTATGGAAAATCCCATGAGAATACAAATATTATTAATTACCTTACATTGTTTTGCTAACAGCTCTACTCAGCTTCTGTATGTGTGTGTGCTTGCTTGCTTGTTGCTATGCTAACCTAACTGCATGTTTGTGTGTGTGTGTGTGTGTGTGTGTGTGTGTGTGTGTGTTTCTGCCTTTAAATATCCTGAATTGTTAAAGGTGGGGCTGCTTTCTGGGGAGACAACTTGATCCTGTGAGAAGCAGACCCAACTGGTCAGAATAAAGACTCTTTAATTTGGATAAACTTGGGACTTGGTGAGTTTTCTAAGTAACCCACCCCACCACACATGTGTTGAAAAGATACCATAAAAAATCAATGAATACCCATGGAGCAGAGTGGGATGGAAGTGGGAAGGGAAAAAGGAGGAATTGTAGAATAATATTGACCAAATTATGCTACGTACATAAATGAATATACCACAGTGAGTGTTATCTTTATGTATATCTATAAAGCACCAATTAAAAATTGAAAATCTACAAATAAATAGAAGAAAGTCCAGTGAGTTAGAGAGAGGTGAGTAGGGAGAGAGAGGAGAGAAGGGAATGTGGAAGTATTGGGGACTTAATTGGAGCATGTTATAATTTATCCATGCATGATTATATCAAAATAAACCCCAATTTTATGTGTAAGTATAATGCACTAATGAAACATAAAAAAAATCTGGAGTGTGACTAGGACACATGATTTTCATAGTACTAGCCTCAGACTCCAAACATTTAGAGACCACTAACCCTGGATTCCTGTGGCAACACTTTTAAGCAAACTTTGGAACCCACAATGCTATTATTTACCCAAAAACCATAGCAAAGACTTTGAAGTAATCAGGGAAATGAGAGGAGCCAGTGGAAAAAATGAAGAAAGGAGAAAACTTTGTGGTTTTCCAGCTTCACTTGGAAGCTTGGCTTCCTGCACTCTATCTAGAGTTTCACACATTTGGAAGCAATCATTCATCATGAGATATATTAAGGCCCCTTTGCCATGTTTGAAAGAAAATAAACCTAAGAGTATTTTCTGTCAGAGAACAGCATTTCTTGTGAATTTCTAAAGTTTACAATAGTGACCAGTTGCCATGCCTTTGCAAAAGAAATTCCCTTCTTTCATTTTAAGCCCATTTGAAAGTTTTCTCATCCCCCTCCCACTAAGTTCTTTGTCTCTAGTACCTCATTGCTACACTGAAATGACTCCCCACTACCACCCCACTTCCTATAAAGGTAACCTGTAAAGAAATAAAGAACCTACAACAACTATCATTTTCAGCTACTCCTTAAAGATTATAGAACACCTGTGTTAGAAAATTATAGGTGATAGAGAGATTGAATGAGAGAGATTGATGTTAAATATGAAAGCATTGACATAGCAACTTTAAGAATCTAATAACTAAAAATGGGGAGGTTAGTACAGCACATACTTTTAAAGAGTGTGCCTATCAAAGTACCAGGAAGGTGAGAAAAGCACTAAACAATAGGCACAGAAGCCAGCATAAGTTATTCAAAATTTTAACATGCAAACAAGAAAGAACAAAATCTGAGAAGTGCATACATAAGTATTGGTCTTCATTAGATCTGCTGAAGCCAGATTCTAGAAAAACAAATAGCAGTTAGTTTCAGTTCAAGCACAAGTTGACGGGTGACTCCCCAGCTGAAATAAATCTGTAGCAAAGGGGAGATTCTCCAGAATGTGCTTTCATATTTAACATCAATCTCTCTCATTCAATCTCTCTATCACCTATAATTTTCTAACACAGGTGTTCTATAATCTTTAAGGAGTAGCTGAAAATGATAGTTGTTGTAGGTTCTTTATTTCTTTACAGGTTACCTTTATAGGAAGTGGGGTGGTAGTGGGGAGTCATTTCAGTTAGTCTTTCTTGCTCCTTTTGAATACAGACACTCTTGCTTATCTTGCTAAAAATGAGTTGGAGCTGGGGGAGGTCAGTATTTTATTTGTTCTCTGTTCTTGAGAAGACCTGAAACTTTACTTAAAACACAAATATCAAGAAAGCTTGGGAGCATTTTCCATAAAGGGGGAATAAGGTAATAATATTTTCTAAAGAGTCTCTTGGCTTTCTTCATAAGAAAGAACCTGGAAATATCTAAACTAAAAAATTTCTGAAGAAAGCTTATGCTATTAGTAGCTGTCAGAATTTGTAAAAACAGAATGATAGATTCAAATACTTCACATACCTTTTATAGAAATTCTTCAGATTACCTTTTTTTCCTTGAATTAAACTCATGATGTGAGTATAGTGAGGGGCCCATTCTTCTAAATATGGATATTTAGTTTTTTCTAGCACCATTTGTTTTAAAGATAATCTTTTCTCCAATCTATGGCTTTGGCACCATTGTCAAGATCAGATGACTCTATTTGTATGGGTTTTTCTCTGTGTCTTCCATACTGTACCATTGGTCTACATGTATGTTTTTATGCTATACCATGCAGTTTTTGTTACTAGAGCACTGTAGTATGATTTGAACATAGATATTGATATGCCTCCAATATTGTTTTTTTTTTTTGGTTTAGAATTACTTTGACTATTCTGGGTATTTTATTCTTCCAAATTAATTTTACAACTTTTTTTTTCTAGTTTTGTGAAGAATCATTGGTATTTTGATGGGCATTGAAATGAATCTGTAGAATACTTTTCACATTATGGCCAGTTTGACACTATTAATTCTGCCTACCCAAGAACATGGGAGATCTTTTTATCTCTTAGTGTCTTTTTCAATATTTTTTCAGTGTTTTATAATTTTTATTATAGACATTTTTTTTCTCCTTGGTTAGATTTATTCCTCAGTGGGGTTTTTCTGAGCTATTATAAATGGATTTCATTCTCAGCAGTGTCATTATTAGTGTATTTAAGAGATACTAATTTTTGTGTGTTGATTTTGTATCCCAGAACTTTGCTGATTTTATCAGTTTTTGAAGTTTTCTGATGGACTTTTTTGTTGTTTGTATATTTTAAGTATAGGATCATATCATCTGCAGATATTGGTAATTTGCCTTCTTTCTTTTCTATTTGTATCCCTTATAATCTTCTCATGCTAAATTTATCTGGATAAAATTTGGAATACTATATTTAATAAGAATGGTGTTGATGAAAATCTCTGTGCTGTTTCTGATTCAAGAGGAAATGCTTGCAATTTTTCAACAGACAGCATGATTGTGGCTTTATAATATTAAGTTAAGTTCCTTTTTAACCCTAATTTCTTCAGTGTTTTTAACATGAAAAAGTGCTCAAATTTATCAGATGCCTTTTCTGCATCTATTGATATGGTCATGTGACTTTTGTCTTTAATTCTATGCATATATTGAACAATTCTTATATTCCTGAAATTCAGCTGATTTGATCATGATGTATATTATTCTTAATGTAATTTTGAATAAAAATTGCTAATATTTAATTAAGCATTTTTACATCTCTGTTCATCATGGAAATTAGTCTATAGTTTTCATGCCTTATGTGTTCTTAATCTTTTTTTGTTATCCAGGTGATACTGACTTCTTAGAACCAACTTAGGAGTATTTCCACATCTTCTATTTTATGTAATAATTTACAAAGCATGAATATTAGTTCTTCTTTAAAAGTCTGGTAGAATTTGTAGGGATTCTGATCATGGAAATATACAGGAAAGCATTCCTCTGGTGAGCAAACTCCCGGGAGTAAAAGGCATACTGTTTCCCATGTTTAGAATGCTCTGTAGTTTCTCCGAGAATCTAGTAAGATAACTAATACATGTGCAATGTCTAGTTGCTATGATAATGTTCTTCGTGAAGAGGCTCTGCGCTAGTCTTATTAGCATGGACCTTGATCTCAGACACTCAGCTCCTGGGAAAAAAGAAACACTAAACAATTTTGTAGTTATGGCACTAATGACCAAACATAACCTTTTGATATAAATAAACATGGCCACTTGGAGCCTTTTTTCCTGCCTCTGCATCACTGTATCTCTGTTAATATTCTTTGCAAGAATTTAGCTGAGAATCCATCTGGTCCTGGGCTTTCCTTTGTTGGAAGAATTCTTATTTCTCCTTCAATTTCATTGTTTATTATCAGTATCTTTAGGTTTTCTTTATCCACTGTGCTCAAGTTTGGTAATTTTGGTAATTCACTTGTGCCTAAAAATTTATCCATTTCTTCTTGACTTTCTAATTTATTAAAATACGTGTTTGAATATAGTCCTTAGTTATCCTCTGGATTTCTGAGATGTCTGTGATTTTACCTTCTCATTTCATGTCTAATTTTCTTAATTTTGATCTTTTCTTCCTTTTGGTTTATTTAGTTAAAGGTTTATCAATCTTGTTTTACTTTTTTTTGAATCTTTTAATATTTATTTTTTAGTTTTCGGCGGACACAACATCTTTGTTTGTATGTGGTGCTGAGGATGGAACCCGGGCCGCATGCATGCAGGAGAGCGCGCTACCGCTTGAGCCACATCCCCAGCCCTTGTTTTACTTTTTAAAGAACCAACTTTTATATCAATCTTTTTATTATTTTTAAATTTTCTCTCTCATGAATTCCAACTCTTATTTATTTTCTTCCTTCTAGTTCTTTTGGAATTGGTGTGTTATTGATTTTTATAGGATCTTGAGATACATCATTATGTTATTTATTTCAGAGTTTTCTGATTTTTTTTGTGTGTGCAGGCCCTCACAGCTATAAACTCTGAGAACTGGTCACACAGAATACCAGAGATTCTTGTATGTTGTTTCTCTATTCTCATTAGAGTAGAGGGATTTTTAGAAGTCTCCCTAATTATTTCCTTACTTTCTTTGTCACCTGTATTTTTATGTTGAGATTTTTTTTCCTTGAATGGATCTCTCTCATGCCTATTTTTTAGAGAAATTGTTAGTAGACTTAGTAGACTTCTTTTACCTTAATATGTGTGCCCAGACAGAGGTATGCCTCTAAGTCAAAGCATCTAATCAATGTATTCACAGTGCTTTAATCAACCCCTTCCATCTTTTTGAGGGAATATGATAATCACCAAATACATGATAGCAAACCACAAACTAATAGATTATAAAACTTATTAAAAATGTTTTTTCCAACTCCAGTAGTTCTGAAATGGATAAAAGGAGGGTATACTCTACAAGATTGTTTTTCAAGAAGTTAAATTGATATTAAACTGTATAGGACATGAAAATAAAGATAAAGGAGAAGAAGGATAAGAAGAGGAAAAGAGAAAGGAAATAAAAGAAGCAGCAGAGAAGAGAGGAACAGCCACAAGTATGTGATACTAATTAGAATAAGTTATATTATATGTAAGCATAATATGTTTAAATACACTCTACTGTCATATTTATGTAAATAGGCAGGCAGACTCTCTGTCAAGGTGCTTGCTAGACAGGTTTGGTAGCAGGCCTTCTAGCAGGAGTAAAAGTTTGCCTTGCCTACCCATATTCTGAATTCTTGGTATTTCTAACACCTGTTAGATATTTCTAATACCTGTTAGATATTTTAATTTAGTTCATGCTTTCTCATCTATATCAAATACAAAAGTTATTGTTACCTTGTAGCATATGCTGGTTGCCACTGCATGTAGCATGTGAGAATTGCCACCAGTCTAATCAGAAAAATAGTAGTCTATCAAATTTGGGTTCAATGTTAGCAAACTGGGCTTTTCCTTCTTGGAAAATTTGAAGTATATTTCCACTTACCTTAGCACCCCAGTCTTTATTTAAATAATATATATACCACACACATCTTTTATTTCCATTTGGATTATCAACTGGAAAATCTGTCCCACTGCTTGGGTTACCAGAAACCCATGGCTTTCCTCTGACCCTTGATCTTGTAGTTGACCAGCTTGCTGTTGCAGTGGAGTATCAGGTCATTCATACTGTTCATGAGCAGCCTGATGGTCTCACAGCTGGCCTTATAGCCCTTGGTCAAGGTGATCTTGTCACCCCAGATGTCCTTGGATGAGTCACTCTTCTGGGTGAATAGCTGCCATTAACTTGATGGAGTTGTACAAGGCAAGAGCAGTGGAGCTGATCTGCTGCCTGGTCTTCCTTTCCAAGAAGTCATTCACCACTTAGATACTTTGCTTAGTGAGGCATCTCATCATGTATGCCAGTGCCAGCTTTAGCATGGGAAGCAAGTTGGTCTGCTAGTATGTTGGCTTCTGTTGGAGGCTCTGTGCCACTGCGTGAGTTGCCTCCAGGCATAGTCAGGCACCATGATCACTGTGTGAGTGGCTTCTCCTGATCATGCTCAGATGCAATACAGTAGACCTGGTTCTGGGATACCCATGCTCATCACTGCCTTCCTTGCCAGTTCCTCCTGGGATGGGCTGGCTGGGCACAGGGGCCAATGGTGAGGTTGGTGTATATTAGCCTTTGACAGGAGCTATGCTTCTTCCAGTCCTGGAGACAGTTAGTGCTCCTTGCAGCAGTAGAAGGAACTGTGGCAAGGAGCCTACTTCAGTAGAATGTATCCTGTTCCAGTGAGGGAGATTTAGAACTGCATAGCCAGTCAGGGTAAGATGCTAAATAAGGAATTTAGGACCTGGTCTAGGTGTTAAGAGTATAAAGAAGTTCCCCCAGTAAGGTCAATTTCTTGGTTGAGGAAATGCTCACGGACATGAACAGGGGACACAACTGAGGCCGGAAGGTAGGTCTCCCATAGGCAGATAGGATAAGAGCCCTCAAGGAGCATAGGATGGGAGGGGAACATTATGCCATCAAGAAAGGAGACAGCATGGTTTGAAAGACATCTGTGACTCACTGCTCTATGCCAATGTTAATCAAAATGCCTTCTTCTGACCCGTAATGCCTGTTTCTGTTCCTTCACAGCTGCAACTACAGCAGCCTTTCCCATGTTATCCTTGCCCTACCCTAGAATATCTGATCACAAGCAGGCCCCTACTCAATATGCTTCCTTTTTCTAACAGGAAGGTTAAAAACCACTGAGATGAGCTAGAGGAAGGCTGCATTCCTTGTCACTTTGTGACTCAAGCAAAGAAAATACTGTTTCTCTGCAAGACAGTGCTTGCTGCCAATTGATCCTCTATTCTTTGTCCCCTCCCCTGTTTGTCCACTGCAATTACCAGCCTTTGGCCAGTATATTGTCTGATTTTCATCTGCAGCCACCTCTGCCTTCTCAAGGTGTGGCTCCCCCAGTCAGGGGACACTGGCCAGGAACTAGAAATATATTGTCAGAATACCTGTAGGTCTGGTTGCCCTTACGGTCTTCCTGCTGAGTGTTCTAGTGGCCTCCATCTGGTGGCCTCTTTGCAGGATCTCTACTTTGTGTGAGTGCATCCCTGGTGGTCTCTCTGCAAGTTGGAATGGCATTGAGATAGTGGGACTGCAGCAAGGCAGAGCCTGCAGAATATGAAGCCCAGGTCTGTCAGATTGCAGCTGGATCTGCATGGGCCAGTCTGGGCCTGAAAAGCCTGTGGAAAGCCAAAGATTGGGGGCAGTTTCCCAGGGGTAGCACAGGTTAGAGGAACTGGAGAAACCTGGGCTCTCTCCAGCTCAGTGAGTCCTGAAGGGTGTGGGGAAGAAAGGAGCTGGCTACAGGAGGAAAAACTGGAAGAAGGTGTAACGGCATCCTGTTTTGGCTCACTCAGTCAATTGGTCCGGCATGCACAAGACTGGATGTACAGTTAAACTTCAGACAATCCTACCTATAAGCAGAGAATGGAAGGTGAGAAAATTATTGAAAGCAAACAGAAGCAGTGGCAATTTTCCATAGAGACTTTCCTTTTTCTTTTCTATCTCTTTCACACCTCTACTATCTTTAAATCCAAATATGTTTTATGCATCAATTTATTAAAGAGTGGGATGTCTGAATAGTATGTTACATTTTGGTTGTGTATTCTTATATTTTAACTTTGTAAAAATATCTGTATTTTTTTTTCTCTCACTTATATGTCTCCTTGGATTCTCTTCCTCACTTCTCATGCTTACAGCCAACCTCTATTAATTCCTTCCTTTATCTTCCTATATATTTTTTTTTACCTCTATCTTCTCTCCTTCTCCTTTATAAACATCACATCCTACACTACTTCTGTATCTCTTTGTCCATCATTTGAAATGGTAAACATTTTTAGCAAACTTACTGCTTATATTGTAGACAATAAGTGAACACATCATTTCTATTTATTGCAACAAAACTGTAGATGCCTTAATAGGAGCTATTCAGTTTAAGGTTGTATATTGTTTGCATTGGATGTTATTAACATTGGTCTGCACCTTAAAGGTAAGGGAATGGAAGCCTTCAGGTACATTATAAGATTATAGGAAACTGTACTGCCTCAGATCCATGCCACTAGATGGGAAGAACACAAACAACTTGAAAAACAAGAAAACAAAGCACCTCAAACAAACCAAGATGTTTCAGTAATATAATCTGTAGACACAGTAGAAGAAATTCCAGTCCTGAGAAGGAGTTTAGAATGTACATAGTTGAATTAACCTGCAAAGTATAGTATGAGGAGTAAAATCAAAGAGAAAATACAAGAAGTGAAAGATCACTTCAATAAAGAGTTAGGTTGGCTGGGGTTGTGGCTCATACATAGAGCACTTGCCTTCCATGAGTGAGGCACTAGGTTTGATTCTCAGTACCATATAAAAATAAAATAAAGATATTGTGTCCACCTATAAGTAAAACAATAAATATTAAAAAAATGAAGAGTTAGACTGTGAAAAACAAAACAAGCAAAAATTCTCAAAATGAAGGAATCAATAAACCAAATTATAAATTCAATAGAAAGCATCACCAACAAACTAGATTAATTGGAAGACAGAATATCAAGCAATGAAGAACAAACTTTATACTCTTGAAAATAAAGTCAACTGTATGGAGAAGAGGAACAGAAACCAGGAACAGAAATTATAAGAAATATGGGAATAACATGAAAAATTAAATTTAAGATTTATTAGAATAGATGAAGGCATGGAGATACAAGCTAGGGGTCTGCACAATCTTTTCAATTACATAATATCATAAAATCTCCCAAATCTAAAGAATAAAATGGAAAATCAATTAGAAGAGGTTTACAGGAACCCAAATGTACAAAATTACAATGGACCCACACCAAGACACACTATAATGAGAATGACTAACATACAGAATAAGAATATAATTTTAAAGGCTGTGAGAGAAAAAAAAGTCAAATTACATGTAGGGGAAGCCAATTCATATTTCAGCTGACTTTTTCAATCCAGACCCTCAATGTCAGAAGGTCCTGAACTACATACATAAAACCTAGAAAGAAAATGGACCTCAACTGAGAATTTTAAATCCAGTAAAACTAAATCTTCAGATTTGAAGATGAAATAAAAGCATACCATGATAAACAAAAGTTAAAAGAATTCACAATTAGAAATCCTACAGTATAGAACATTCTCAGAAAAATATTTCACGAAGAGGAAATGAAAAGAAAAAAATGAAAAACAGCAAAGAAAAAAATTACACTAAAGGAAAGGTCAATCGAAGGAGAAACCAAGTCAAGTTAAAAACCAAAAATAAACCAAATGAACAGGAATGAAAATTATATTTTAGTAATAACCCTGAATGTTAATGGTCTAAACTCATCAATAAAAAGACATAGACTGGCAGATTGGATTAAAAAAGACCCAACAATATGTTGTCTTCAAGAGACTCACCTCCTAGGAAAAGACATTCATAGACTGAAGGTGAAATGTTGGGGGAAAAATGTCATTCACATGGACTTCCTAAACAAATGAAGTTTTTCTTCCTCATATTAGGTAATCTTCAAGCTAAAGTTAATCAGAAATGATAAATAAGAATATTTCTTATTGCCAAGGGAATCATACATCAATAAGACATAACAATCATAAATATATATGCCCCAAACAATGGAGCATCTACATACATCAAATAAACCTTTCTTAACTTCAAGAATCAAATAGACCACAACAGAATAATACTGGATGACTTTAACACACCTCTTTCACCACTGGGAAGATCTTTTAAACAAAAAGTCTCTCATCATTGAGTGAATACACTTTCTTCTCAGACACACATGGATTCTTCTCTAAAATACATTATATGCTATGTCACAAATCAACTCTGACCAAATAAAAAAAGTTAGAAATACTACCCTGAATTCTATCAGAATAATAGGACTAAAACTAGAAATCAATGATTAAAAAGAAAAAGCACAGAAGTTACTCCAACATCTGGAGGCTAAATAACATGCTGCTGAATGATGAATGCATAGCATTAGAAAACAGGGGAAAATAAAAAAAATACTTAGAGGTAAATGAGAACACCAATACAACATATCAAAATATCTAGAACCCTATGAAGCCAGTGCTAAGAGGAAAGTTTATTGCATTGAGCTCATTCATTAAAAGAATAAAACATCAAAGAAGTGGCCTAACATTACATTTCAAAGCCCTAGAAAAAGAAGAACACATCAACATTAAAAGCAAAAGAAGACAGGAAATAATTAAAATCAGAGTTGAAATCAAAGAAATTGAAACAAACAAACAAAAAATTTTAAAAATTGACAAAACAAAAAGTTGGTTCTTTGACAAAATAAATAAAATTGATAAACCCTTAGCTACACTAATGAAGAGAAAGAGAAAACAAAAATTTCTAAATTTGTATCATAAAAGACACTATTAAAATACAGAAGATAATTAGAATATTGCCAAGGCCAATGTCTCGGCTTGGCACCAGAATCACGAGGCACTCACAGCTTTGTAGGTTCAAACAGCAATTCTTTATTCCAGCTCTCACACCGCCTCCACACAGGTCCAGGGGCAAACACGTTCTGCCGTCTCCCGCACCAACAACCTACTCCACGAGGCTCTCTCCAAATCCCATTTTAATCTCAGGAGAACTCAACGGGAACAAGCAGCAGGAACACCCTAATCCCGGCAATAATCTTCAACCGCCAACTTCCCTAAAACCCATTATCTTAAACTGGCAACGCCTTAAACTCAAGGAGCCGGTTACTTCCTCAAACCTGATCAGCTCTAAACCCGAATCCGCCTTGGTCCTTGAGCAAGGTCACCTTATTAAAGCATGCATGCAATGTTCCATCAAATGTCCTCTAAGCAGCATGGGGTACGCTTGGCAAGGAAATTTCGATGCGTCATTCCTACTTGGTAATGGCCCTCAGCATCTCCCCCCTTCTGATTAATTAAACAACAAGCAATGCGGCTTAGGACCGTGCCTGGTAGGTTGTCCAATTCAACATATGGTTCTTACCCGTCATCGGATGAACTGACCTCTAGGCGTCAGTCCCCTGTCTTAGGTTGAATCCACTGCAATCAGATCAACCCGTCGCTGACTACCGGTCCAACATTCAGCCATGCTTGTGGATAGGCCTAAGCACCAGTGGGGGGGTGAGGTTCTTGCCTCACCTCTGTTGGCCCCCAAATTTAACCTTGGTGCCAGTGGGGGGTGAGGTTCTTGCCTCACCTCTGTTGGCCCCCAAATTTTAGACCATCACTAGTAGAAGGGAGGAAGATACAGAAATGCCACGACACCAAGCCAATTGACGGCTCCTTTGGAAAAATTGCATCACTGGTGACACCATCAGCAAAGATGTCAGCATTACCACAATTAACATGGGGTGCGCTGGCAAGGAAATTGCATCACTGGTGACACCATCAGCAAAAATATGCCAGCAGTACCACAATTCGCTGCACCAGACGATAGTTCACAATGCATGCAACTGATATATAGTCCAGGCAAGTTCTGCAGGCAGTTCAAATCGGAGGAGTCTATCAATATGTCCATTTCCTCCCAAAGTAAATCAAGTCCTTGATTGAGCATTACTTGTTGAGTTATATTCATTGATGCATCAGTTTATACAGTTTACTGTGGTAGCTATCATAGAAGCTGTAGTTTGGTTTTCTTTGTCTTCACCGGCACTGGGATGGAGATGGGAATTCTGGCAATGATGTTAAAGAGACATTATCCTGAACAGAATTATTAAATATGATGAAAAGGAAAAGTGAAAGTAAACAAACAGATCTGTTAATCACCTTTAAAAACAATAGTAAGCAAACAGATCTGTTAATCACCTTTGAAAGCAATCATTAACAGCTGTTTAACTAATTTAAATTAAACCACTTAAATCACGTGAATAAAAAAAAATTCGGATCCATTTTTTCATGAGCGCTCCTCATATAAAAATATACACATACTGACATGCAACACAAAACAGGGCACACATAACATACAACATATAAGACAATAATAACGGCCTTGTAGCTTTACCTAGGTAAAATCTCCATTGCAATGTTTAAAAACTCCACAGTCAAAAAATAAAACATAGTCAAAAAACAAAACTGATCAGAAAAACATTAACCTAGGTTTGTATGAGCTCAAAAAATAAAATAGAACTTTATGATGTGGGAAAAAGCAATAATAAAATAGATATTGAAAAAAAAGCACCGTGATTAATCACTGTCGCAGATGTAAGAATAGCCAAGCTGGAGCTCTGGATATCAGCTGTTATGGATTTCAGTCAAATCATCTTCTTTTTCTGTAGAAATTGTTTTGGTTAACCTCTCTGGAATCCAAATCGGCTGCTGTTCTCCCTGTGGGAACACACAAACGGAACCCCGACTCCAGACAATAACTGGGTCGGGACCTTTCCATTGTCCTGTTAGAATATCTTTCCAAAGTACCTTAGGCTTATGTACATTTTTCGGATACATATGTCTTTCCGCAGCACTAAGTCCTGATGAATCCAAATGTAGAAAGTTTAGAGTAAAAAGGGTTATTTTAAGTTTATCTTTGGGGGATATATACCCCTTTCCAATTCCCTCTTTTTGCTTTAATAGGTACGTTTTAATAGTTTGATGAGCTCTTTCAACTATGCCTTGTCCCTGTGGATTGTATGGGATTCCTGTTATATGAGTAATACCAAATGATGAGCAAAATTGTTTAAAAGATTTAGACGTATAACCAGGACCGTTATCAGTTTTTAACTGTTTAGGAACACCCACAGTGGCAAAATTTTGTAAGCAATGAGCTATAACATCTTTAGTTTTTTCTCCGGCATGAAGGGAGCCCATCAAAAATCCGGAAGAAGTATCAACTGTAACATGTAAATATTTTAATTTTCCAAATTCTGGCAAGTGTGTGACATCCATCTGCCAAATATGGTTAGGTATCAATCCTCTAGGATTGACTCCAAGATTAACTTGTGGTAAAAAGGTCACACAATTTTGACATTGTTTTATTATATGCCTGGCTTGTTCCTTAGTTATTTTAAAACGCTTTTGTAAAGTATTAGCGTTAACATGAAACCTTTTATGAAAATTTGTAGCTTCTTCTACAGTAGAAAAAATATGTATATCATGTGTAGTTTTATCTGCTAAATCATTGCCCAAACTAAGGGCTCCAGGCAATCCTGTATGTGCCCTGATATGTCCTATAAAGAATGGATCTTTTCTATCCCAGATTAGACTTTGTATAGTGGAAAACAAAGAGAAAACAGTAGAGGAAGGGGAAATCCTACCAGCATCTTCAAGGGATGTTATAGCATTAACTACATACTGGCTATCAGAGAATAAATTAAATACAGAATCTTTGAACATCACAAAAGCTTGTAGAACTGCATTAAGCTCTACCTTTTGAGCTGACTGTTTGGGAACTAAAAATGTAAAAGTTTGATCAGGGGTAACTACTGCAGCTGTACCATTATTAGACCCATCAGTGAATATATTTGGAGCATTCATGATAGGTGTTTTTCTTGTCATTTTAGGAAAAACTACAGGATGCTTAGACCAAAAAGACAACAAAGGATTAGATGGTAAATGATTATCAAATGAAACATTCGATTTACACATGATTATTGCCCAAGTATTTAATTCATTAGCTAACTCATCAATTTGCTCCATAGTATATGGAGTAATAATTTTATTGGGAGAAATTCCAAACACTGTCTTTGCTGCTCTTATACCTTTGAGTATTAATTGTCCTACAGCCTCAGGATACCTAGTAAGAATAGTGTTAGGAGAATAAGATAAATGTATCCACAATAATGGACCTTCCTGCCAAAATACTCCTGTAGGAATATTTCTTGTTGGTAGTACAATAAATAATAAAGGCAAACTTATATCAATTCTATCTAAATGCATATTTTCCATATATGTCTCAATAATTTTTAATGCCTTTCTAGCTTTAGGAGTTAACATTCGGGGTGAATTTGGATCTGATGGACCTTTTAGAATATCAAATAAAGGTCCCAACTCTCCTGTTGGTATGCCTAGATAAGGCCTTATCCAATTTATATCTCCCAACAACTTTTGAAAGTCATTAAGTGATTTGAGTTGATCTACTCGTATTTGAATTTTAGGTGGACGGACCATGGTTGAGGATAATAGAACTCCTAAATAATTAATTGGAAAATTTAATTGTACTTTGTCTATTCCTATCTCTAGATTATAATTTTTTAATAAGTTTGTAAGTGTGGCATAACATTCCAGCAATATGTTTTTATCTTTATGTGCCAATAATACATCATCCATATAGTGAAATATTTTTAGTTCAGGATTTTGATTTCTAAGTGGCTGGATTGCTTTATTAACATATATTTGACACATAGTTGGACTGTTAGCCATTCCTTGAGGGAGTACTTTCCATTCATATCTCTCATCAGGACCTTCATGATTTAATGCAGGGATAGTAAATGCAAAACGTGGACTATCCTCGGGATGAATTGGAATCGAAAAAAAGCAATCTTTAATGTCTATAGCTAAAACATGCCACGTTTTTGGTAAAGCAGACAATTGAGGAATCCCTGATTGAGCAGGTCCCATAATGACCATTTCATTATTAATTGCTCTTAAATCTTGTAATAATCTCCATTTACCCGATTTCTTTTTGATAACAAAAATGGGAGTATTATGGGGAGATACGGAAGGTTGTAAATGTCCTTCCGCTAATTGTTGTTTGACCAGATCATGGGCTACTTGTATCTTTTCTTTAGTCAGGGGCCACTGAGGAACCCACACTGGTCTTTCTGATTTCCAAGTAATTTTGATTGTCTCAGTGGCCCTTTCTGAAAATCCAACCCATGTCTGTCTGTTCCTTGATCTATTTGAATTGGCGCTGCTATACCTTGTTCTTGTTTTCCTAATCTTTTTTCTTTCCTGATACCTTGTCTAGCCCTAGTAGTGGGCACATTAGGATTGATGTTATTTGTTAACATCAAACCTAGTTGATCTAGGACATCTCGTCCCCATAAATTAATAGGAAGGTGATCCAAAACATATGGCTGTATAGTTCCTTCACATCCTTCAGGATCCTTCCAATCTAATACCATAGCACTTCTATGGGGATTAGTCGCCACTCCTAGGCCTCGAAGCGTTTGAGTGGCTTGTTGTAATGGCCAATGTTTTGGCCATTCTTGAAGAGATATGATGCTAAGGTCAGCACCTGTGTCCAGCAGTCCATTAAAGTCACGACCCTGAATATTTAGTTTTAACATTGGGCGAGAATCTAAATTTAAAGACAACATAGCCCAATCTACACCTGTGGAGCCTAATCCCTTGGAACCTCTTTCTACATTAAGACTAGAGAACTTATTATGTAGGCTGGGTAGTATTAACAACTGTGCTATTCTATCTCCAGGTGAAATTACTGATATACCTCCTGGAGAACTAGCTATAATTTTTATTTCACCTACATAATCGGGATCAATTACCCCAGGACTTATCATAAGTCCTTTTAATGTAGATGAACTACGTCCCAACAATAAGCCTACTGTTCCTTGGGGAAGAGGTCCTTTTACTCCTGTGGGAATGATTTGAACTCCCATCTCTGGAGTTAATACTGCTCTGGCAGAGGCGCAGATGTCCAACCCTGCGCTCCCTCGGGTTTGTCTGATGAGGGATTTAATGGACAATGTGTCCTGGGCACAACCCTGATGGGGTTTCTGGGTTCCTCCACTGCCCCGTATATTTGTGGTTGTGGGCCCCGGAGCATTGGGCCCCCCGGTCCGTTTTTTGGCAATGAAGCCTGGTGCCTTTCTCCACGATATCGTGGGTAAATACCTGATCCTTGTCCGTTTTTTGATAAGGGAGTACCTTCTATGGTGGTTTGAGAACGGCATTCATTAGCCCAATGTCTCCCTTTACGGCATCGTGGGCAAATACCCGGTATTCTATTCCTTTGATTTCTAGTTTTGTTAAACCCTCCTCTTATGGGGCAACTCCTTTTAAAATGTCCTGTTTGTTCACAATTATAGCATGTTTCTAGCCTGGCATCTAAAGCCTGTTGTACTGCAGCTGCCAAGACTTGCCCTTGTTCATTAACATCTCTACATAATTTAATATATGTGTTTAAATCTTCATGTCTCCATGGTCTAATAACCTCTCTGCAGCAACGATTTGCTTGGTCATAAGCCAGTTGTTTTATTAATGGCATTGCTTGTTCTGTGTCACCAAAAATTTTGGCAGCCGTTTGAATAAGCCTATCTACAAAGTCAGCGTAAGGTTCATTAGGTCTCTGTATTACCTTAGATAGCTGACCTTGTAAATCTCCATGTCCTTGTAAAGTCTTCCATGCCCTAACTGCGTCTGCAGCAATCTGTACATATACAGCAGGATCATATTCCATTTGTTGCCGCTGACCCTCATAAGGTCCCTTTCCTAATAACATTTCAAGACTTCTTTGAGGGTAACCGGCTGCTGCATTTCGCCTAGCTGTCTCCATGCAAAATTCCTCATTGGCAACCTTCCATAACAAATATTGTCCTCCATTTAGCACAGATTTACACATGCTAGCCCAATCTGCTGGCGTCATGTCCAAGTTAGTAATGGACTCCACCATGCTTACCGTGAAGGGGGCTTGAGGACCATAGGTTGTTACAGCCTCCTTTAACTGCTTCACTGTGTTAAATTCTAAAATACGGTGAATTCGCCGCCCTCCTGCCTGTTCAAATACAGGGCATGCTAATCTTTGAGGTCCTGTCTCAGGATCCCATCTATCAACTACGGGGTTTGAGGGCCACTCAGCTGTCTCCATCGGTGGGGCTGTTGGTTGAATTACACCCTCTGGTAAAACGGAGTTAGTGACAGCCTCTTGTTGTGGCCTTTTTTCTAATAACCCCTTTTCCTTTAAATTTTCTCCCTTTCTCTGACTAGCTTGAGAGACCTTCTCTTTTGCTTGACCTAAAATGTCTTCCTCCATGGTCTGAATCTCTAACAATTTACTTAACACTTTTTCGGCTTCTTTTTTAATAATTTCTAATCTTCTATAAAGATAACGCAATCCAATAAGATAACACAAAACAAAACCACAACTGAATGAAACAAAAACTGAATAAAAATTCACTGTATCAATTTTCTCTTTCTCGGGGCTAACAAACTTCAAACCTTGAGCCAACCATTTTTCCCAGTTTGCCTGAGAAATTTCTAGGGATAGGCAGCTTGAAACAAAAACGAAATAAATCAAAACAAGAACACATTGTTTTTTGAAATGGTCACCCATTCTCTCGCCTTCCCTCAGGGGGGAGCGATTTTACTCACCTCCAAATTTCAGACGTTCCGCGTACGGGCCACCAAAATGCCAAGGCCAATGTCTCGGCTTGGCACCAGAATCACGAGGCACTCACAGCTTTGTAGGTTCAAACAGCAATTCTTTATTCCAGCTCTCACACCGCCTCCACACAGGTCCAGGGGCAAACACGTTCTGCCGTCTCCCGCACCAACAACCTACTCCACGAGGCTCTCTCCAAATCCCATTTTAATCTCAGGAGAACTCAACGGGAACAAGCAGCAGGAACACCCTAATCCCGGCAATAATCTTCAACCGCCAACTTCCCTAAAACCCATTATCTTAAACTGGCAACGCCTTAAACTCAAGGAGCCGGTTACTTCCTCAAACCTGATCAGCTCTAAACCCGAATCCGCCTTGGTCCTTGAGCAAGGTCACCTTATTAAAGCATGCATGCAATGTTCCATCAAATGTCCTCTAAGCAGCATGGGGTACGCTTGGCAAGGAAATTTCGATGCGTCATTCCTACTTGGTAATGGCCCTCAGCAGAATATAGTTTGAAAATTTATGCTTCAATAAAATAGAAAATCTCAAAGAGATCAACAAATTTCTAGAAACATATGAACTACCGAAACTGAATCAAGAGGACATACATAATTTAAACAGATCAGTGTCAAGCAATGACATACAAGACACTATCAAAAGCCTACCAACCAAGAAAAGCCAAGGACAATAAGAATTTTGAGCCAAGTTCTACAAGACCTAAAAAAAAAGAAGAATTAAGACCAATAATTCTTAAATTATTCCATAAAATAGAAAATAAGGGAACCCTTCCAAACTCATTCTATGAGGTTAGTATCACTCTGATACCAAAAGCAGAAAAATACACATGAAGGAAAGCAAACTTCAGACCAATATCCCTGATGAAAATAGATGCAAAAATTATCAATAAAATTATGGCAAATTGAATATAAAAACCTATTAAAATGATAATGAAACATGATCAAGTGGAGTTATCCCAGGGAAGCAACTTTGGTTCTGCATACAAAAATCAATAAATGTTATTCATTACATCAATAGACTTAAACACAAGAATTATATGATCATCTCAATATATGCAGAAAAAGCATTTGCAAAATACAGCACCCCTTCATGCTGAAAACAGTAGAAAACTTAGGGATAGTAGGAACATACCTCAACATCATAAAAGCTATATATGCTAAACCCAAGGGCAATATAATTCTAAATGGAGAAAAATTGAAAGCATTCCCTCTAAAATTGGGAACAAAATAAGGATGCCCTCTTTCATCACTTCTATTAAATCATCCTGAAACTCTAGCCAGAGCAATTAGGAGAAAAATATAAAGGGATACAAATAGGAAAAAAACCCTCAAAAACAATCACTATTTGCTAATTACATAATTCTATATTTATAAGAGCCAAAAATTCCACTATAAATATTCAAAAACTCATAAGTAAATTCAGCAAAGTAGCAAGATATAAAATTAACACCCACAAATCAAATGCATTCCTGTACCTCAGTGATGAATCTACTGAAAGAGAAATTAGAAAAACTACTTCATTCACAGTAGCTTAAAAAACTTCAATAAAATAAAATAAAATAATTACAACAAACAAGGTGAAAGACCTATACAATGAAAATTACAGAACATTAAATAAATAAATTAAAAAGTTAGCCAATCCCCCCCAAAACAAATGCCAAATGTCTTCTCTGATGTAAGGGGGATGACTTAAAATGGGGTTGAGGGGGAGAGCAAGGAAGGAAGATTACCTCTAGATAGGGAATAGGGGTGGGAGGGAAAAGGAGGAAGAAGGAGAATAGCATAGATGGTGAAAGAAGACCCTCATCACTATACAAAATACATGTATGAAGATGTGAATTTGGTGTCAACATACCCTATATATAATCAGAGATATGATAAGTTATGATATAATGGTGTATTAAGAATTGTAATGCAAAAATAAATAAATAAATAAATATTAAAAAAAAAAGAAATTGAAGAAGACCTTAGCAAATGGAAAGACCTTTCATGCTCCTACTTAGGCAGAATTAATATTGTCAAAATAGCCATAATACCAAAAGTGTCATACAGATTTAATACAATTCCAATTAAAATCTCAACAACATTCTTCATAGAATTGGAAACAGTAATTATGAAATTCATCTGGAAAAATAAAAGACCCAGGAGAGCCAAAGAAATCCTTAGCAAAAACAGTGAATCAGGAGGCATCTCAATACCAGACTTTAAACTATACTACCTTAAACTATACTATATAGCAAAAATGGAATGGTATTGGATCCAAAACAAACATGTAGACCAATGTTACCAAATAGAAGACACAGAAACAAACCTACATAAATATAGTTATACTAGACAAAGGCACCAAAAACATACTTTGGATAAAAGATAGCCTCTTCAACAAATGATTCTGGGAAACTGGAAATCCATATGTGCATAATGAAATTAAACCTCTATCTCTCATCCTGCACAAAACTCAACTCAAAGTGGACCAAAGACTTAGGCACTAGACTTGAGACCCTGTGCCTAATAGAAGAAAATGTAGACCCAAATCTTCACCATTTCTGTTTAGGACTTGACTTCCTTAACTAGACTCCTAAAGCACAAAAAGTAAAATCAATAATCAGTAAATGGGATAAAATCAAACTAAAAACTTCTTTTTAACAAAGGAAACAATAATTTGAAGAGGGCCTACAGAATGGGAGAAAATCTTTACCATATGCACATCAGATAGAGCACTAATCTCCAGGATACATAAAGAATTAAAAAAATACCAAAAAACGAAATAACCTAATCAATAAATGGGCTAAGTAACTAACCAGACACTTCACAGAAGAAATACATTAGATCAACAAACATGAAAAATTGTTCATCATCTCTAGTGATTAGAGAAATACAAATCAAAACTACACTAAGATTTTCTCATTCCAGTCAGAATGGCAATTATCAAGAACACAAGCAACAATAAATGTTGGTGAGGATATGGGGAAAAAGGTACGTACATTCATACATTTCTGGCGGGACTGCAAATTGGTGCAACCACTATGGAAAGCAGTATGGAGATTCCTTAGAAAACTTGGAATGGAACTACTATTTGACCTAGTCATCCCATTCCTTGGTTAATACCCAAAGGGCTTAAAGGCAGTATACTACAGTGACCTAGCCACATCAATGTTTACAGTAGCTCAATTAACAATAGCTAAACTGTGAAACCAATGTAGATGCCATTTAACTGATGAATGGATAAAGAAAATGTGGTACACATATACAAAGAAATATTACTCAACCTTAAAAATGGATGAAATTATGGAATTTAGCAGTAAATGATGGGGCTGGAGAATATCATGCTAAGTGAAATAAGTAAAACCCCAAATCCAAAAGCCAATTGTTTTCTCTGATAAGGGGATGTTGATCCATAATGGGGGTGGATAATGAAAGGACTTTTGATTATGCAGAGGGGAATGAAGGGAGGGGAAGGGGTTAGAGGATGGGAAGTATAGTGGAATGAGATAGATATTATTACCCTATATACAAGCATGATTACATTACCAGTGTGACTCAGCACCATGTTCAGCCAGAGGAAGGAGATGTTGCATTCCATTTGAGTACAATGTGTCAAAATACATTCAACTGTCATGTATAACTAATTAGAACAAATTTAAAAATAAAAAACCCACCAAGTGAGATTAATTTTCTTAATTATGTAAATGAGGGATTGAAATTATACTCTCCTTATTGGCTTAATAAGTCCAAATCCATCAGCTTGATTGGTCTGTAGCAGCATTTCCCAATAGCACAGACTCTCATTCCCCAAACTAGTAGATAAGCCCTTAATATCCCAAGCAAAGAGGAGCAAGCAGTATCCTCTCTTGGGACCCCTTTCATTCTTTGGGAGTCCTGTATTTCTCTGCTTTAAATAAAACATATTACTTTATCCTCCACTTGTCCATGGATCTCATTCCTTGAATTCATAAGGCAAAGAATAAAACTGCCTAAATCCAGTGTTACATATTGGCAGCTTGTCTGGGATCCACAAAGGGCAAATAGTATGGACAAAGGAACTCTTATCCCTCTTTTCTGTGCTTTTTCCTAGTTAACAATTTGTCTGAAAAAGAATGAGGGCCTGTCAGTTGATAAGTTACATGTGACTAACACAGCTGCCAGTTTTAAACTCAGGTGATAGGTTTCTCATCTTGCCTAGGAGTCAATTCCCTGATGCTCATTAAGAATGTTGGTCCTGGAGAGATGATTTCTATTCTCAGGTTTTGTTTTTTTTTGTACACAGAAAGAGAGCAGAAATAGGTTTATGGGCAACTGAGGGTCTCAGGTAAGAGCTATTCTCCCATGTGATCCAAAGGCCCTAAACTGCAACCTCCCATCAGGGTGAGAAGCCTGAATTTTGCACTTTCATATTTCACTTTTGCATTTTATTGGGAAACTGAGATCTGATGGTGTTGAGTGTCTGTATCTGTTGATCCTGGATCCCAGTTGGTCTGGGATCTGTGACATCAGATTTAATGGCAATCTAGGAATCCCCAGAGTAAGAATCTCAAATCCCTTCTTTTGCCTGGAATTCTATCTTGACCCAATCAGTCCCTCTCTAATTCCCCTAATTCTTCAAGGTCTCTGTAAAAGAAAAGGAAAGATTTTTTTCTCATATTCTTTGTTGTCTTCCCCCAAACTGCTCTTGATGTGCCTTTAAAGCTCCAGTGATTCTACATGTGATTCTACAGCATTATCCAGAGGAAAGCTCTTCCATAGATCCTTCTCATGCACTAGTTGGCCTGTAGATAAATTTAATCAAGTGTCCAACTACAAGGGAACTTCCATTAAAATACCATTCTGATGTCCTAACCTCTGGGACTCATTTCTTGGCCATACTTAAGAATGGATTTTTGTCTCTGGTCATATGATAAGGACTGTCTCATTCAGTCATGCAGATTTTCAGGGATCCCCATATGACTTTTAAGGCCTCTATGGTCATAAGGCCACCTTGCCAAGACTTCTAGAAGATGAAAGCTGGATAGAACCCAACTGACCTACACTTAACTTGCTTGAGAAAATTGTAGAGTCATATTGTCAGAGAGCTCCAATACCATATCCCCAAAAGTATTACAATTGGTTTTGGGCTCAGGACATCCCAGAATTAAATAAGTTTAAGTCATTCTATCAGTGAAGTCATTCAGTAGATCAGAGGAGGGAGTCAGATGAGGCCTTGCTGGTAAGAACATGACTTAGTCCACTAGGTTGGTTCCTCTCATGATTGAGCATGAGGGCAAAACTGCCACTATGCAGCACTGTGTAGATGTTAGTACAGGTGAAGTTGCCAGTATGCAGCAGTCAATATGGTTGTTATTAGTATGCAGGCAAAAAGCTGTTACTATTCAGACACTGCACAGCACTGCAGAGGTGTTGTTAGTGTGCAGGGAAACCCAAAGGATGCTCTGGTTCACAAGAGACCATTAATTTTGGGGGATTTCCTATATTTTCCCTCTGTCTCACAGATGGGAAGCCAGGTTTCCACCCCTCTGGAATACATAGGAAAAAAAAACCACACTGGGATATACTTGACCCCCAGAACTTAAGGAAGAAACATTGGAGGTTTTTCTGAACTCAGGTCTGGCCAACATATCAACTGGAGGATGGAGAAAAATGTCCCCTTGAGGGAAGTATCAGTTATAAGGCCATCTTACAATGAGATCTATCCTGTAGACAGGAAGGCAAATGGTCTCAAGCCCCTTAACTTCAAGGCTTCTTTGCTTTGAAAAACATTCCTCAGTTATATGCACAGTGACAGTTAGACCCAGCCTCTATAAGAGCCCTCATCTCTGCACCAGTTATCAAGAGAGATCCCCCAACTCCTTGTCTACCTTATCCAGGATCTTTTGGGGCCTCAGGTCCAAGTGCTCCAAAATTTATTACTCCTAAGTTTCCATTCCTCAAAACCTTAAAGCCACTTTTCCGGAGTAATCCTCCCCTATTTCCATTAAGAGTGACAGGAATTTCTGGGAGGCCCATCAGAGTGCATACTGCTTTTAACTTACAGAATACAAGACAGATAAAATCAGCTCTGGGGAAGTTCTCAGAAGACTCTAGAAAATATATTGAAGGCATGTAAAAAGTTTTTCTCACCTTTGACCTAACCTGGAGGGATATCATGGTACTTCTAAACCAAATCCTGATGTCTGAGGAAAAGATAGCTGCCCTTTAGGCAGCTGAGATTTACAGAGATGAACTATTTGTCATCTATGGAAGGGAGACCTATTATATGGTCAGGTCATAGAACATCCATTTCTCATGGGGACAGAGGCTCTTTCCCAAGATGACCCATTCTGGGACACCAGCCATCAGATAGGACAATGGAGAAATAAATATCTCTAACAATGCATCCTTGAGGGGTTTTATCATATCTGCACTAAGCCTTTAAAACACACCAAGCTTTCCTAGGTTAGCCAGGGACATACTGAGAGTCCCACAAACTTCCTAGAACAAAAAGGGGGCCCTCATAAAGTTTAATTATATGAGAGATGATTGATTTTAAGGGATCATTTTATTACCCAGTCAGCAACAGACATCTGTGAGAAACTCTAAAAATACCTTTGGGTCCAGACCATGCACTATAAAATCTCTTACAGAGATTTTTAAAGTTTATTGTGACAGGAACCAGGAGGAAAGAGAAACAAAGAGGTTTGTAATTAGAGAAAAATAATGGCTCTTGTAGCTGCTTTAAGGGAGGCCAATTATGAGCCTGAGGACTTCCAGAGAAGGTAAACTCCCCCCACATATTACTGCTGTGGACAAAAAAAAAAAAAACATGTTCAAAAGGAGTGCTCTTGAGAGCCCCAAAGGCTTCAAAGGCCCTCTCCTTTATGTCAAGGAGACTATTGGAGGATAGGTTGTCCCTGAAGGTGAAGGCTGCCAGGTCTAAGTTCTTCCTTGATGGTGCAAGCTCAGGGATGAAGGAGCCTAGGTGATTCCCTTCTGGTTCCTATGTCACCGACTACTATCACTGAAAAGGAGTCTCAGGTAAAGATGACCACTGAAAGAAAAGAATTTGATCTCCTCTTAGGCACAGAAGTCAGCTTTTTCATACTCCTGGCCAATCCTGGTTTCCCTTCTATACTCCAAATAAAAGTACAAAAAGAGATCCACCCCACCAGCCTGTGCAGGAACCAGGCTCACAGTCTGCCCTTTCCATCCCTCCACAGGGGCGAGGGTGAGGGGGAACAGACACCTGCTAGAGCCTAGCCTCTGGTGCAGGACCGTCCCTTCTGACTCAAGAGGTCAAGTCCAGTGGCCCAGATCTACCCATACCAGCCTATGCAGGGCCCAGACTCACAGAAGGCTTGGATCTACCCCTCCACCAACAGGCAACAGCCAGGGCAGAGCCTCTAGCATAATACCGCCTCTTCTGACCAGCAGACTACCATGGGAGTCAGGCCTAACCCAGATCTGTCCGGACCAACTTGCTCAGGACCCGGTCCAGGATGCAGTAGCATACATTGAGAAACTTCAGCAGGAACTGGAAGCCCGCCATCAAGGTGAGGTACAGACAATCTGCATGGGTACTACATAAATATAGGGAAGAAACTGTAATATTTCAGATCCACACTGCAAGAAAGGAAGACACATAGACAACATGAAAAAAACAAGGGAAGAAAGTGCCCCCACCCCCAAACCAGGACACTATAATAACAGACAGTGAAGTTGATGAAATATCAGAGAAGGAGTTAAAAAGGTTCAGAATTAAAATAATCTGTGAATTAAAGAATGAGGTAAATGAACAAATATAGGCAAAAATTGATCACTACAACAATAAAATTAGAGAGCAAATACAGGTAGCAAGAGATTACTTCAAGAGAGAGACTCTGAGAAAAAACAGTCAGAAATCCTTGAAATGAAGGATAAAATAATTCAAATGAAAACTCAATATAAAGCATAATCAAGAGACTAGATGGATAACTTGGAGGAAAGAATATCAGATAATGAAGACAAAGTGTACAATCTGGAAAATAAAGTTGATCACACAGTGAAGATAGTAAGAAACCATGAACAGAACATCCAAGAATTATGGAATAACTTCAAAGGCCAAATCTAAGATTCTTGAGATAGAGGAAGACACAGATTCAAACCAAAGGAATGCACAATCTCTTCAGTGAGATAATCTCAGAAAATTTCCCAAGCATGAAGAACAAATTGGAAAACCAAATACAAGAGGCTTACAAGACACAAAGCTTACAAAATTACAACAAATCTACACCAAGGCACATTATAATGAAAATGCCTAGCATACAGAATAGGGATAGAATCTTAAAAGCCACAAGAGAGAGGAATAAGATCATGTATAGGGGGAGGCCAATTTGTATCTCAGCAGATTTTTCAACCCAAAACTTCAAAGCCAGGAGATCATGGGACAACATATACCGAACTCTGAAATAAAATGAATGCCAACCAAGAATCTTATATCTAGCAATACTAAGCTTTAGATTTGATGATGAAATGAAAACCTTCCATGATAAACAAAAGTTAAAAGAATTTACAACTAGAAAGTCGGCACTATGGAACATACTCATAAAAATATTTCAAGAATAGGAAATAAAAAACAATGATGAAAATCAGCAGAGGGAGGTATTATACTAAAGGAAAATCTAATCAGAGGAGAAACCAAGTCACATTAAATACCAAAAATAAACAAAATGGCTGGAAATACAAATCATGTCTCAATAATAACCCTGAATGTTAGTGGCCTACACTCACCAATCAAAAGAAATAGACTAGCAGATTGAGACATCCACAGACTGAAGGTGAGGGTTGGGAAAACTCATACCACTCACATGGACTGTGGAAGCAAGCAGTGGTTTCCATCCTCATATCAAATAAAGTAGACTTCAAACTAAAGTCAATCAAAAAGGATAAAGAATGGCACTACTTACTGCTCAAGGGAACCATACACCGACAAGACTTAACAATTATAAATATATATGTCCCAAACAATGGAGTGTCTACATTCATCAAACAAACTCTTCTCAAGTTCAAGAGTCAAATACACCACAACACAATAACTTTGGATGATTTTAACACACCTCTTTCATCACTAGATAAGTCTTCCAAACAAAAGATGAACAAAATAACTATAGAACTCAATATTACAATAAATAACTTAGACTTAACTGACATATATAGAGTATTTCATCCTTCAACGAGAGAATTCACTGTCTTCTCAGAAGCACATGGCTTTTCCCCCTAAAATAGACCATTTACTATGCCACAGAGAAACTCGTAGAAAATATAAAAAAAGTAGAGATACTACCTTTCATTCTATCAGATCATAATGGAATGAAATTAGAAATAAATAATAAAATAAGTAATAAAATCCATGCCAACACCTGGAGACTAAATAGTACGCTACTTAATGAACAACGGGTTGCAGAAGACATTAAGGAGGAGATTAAAAAATTTTAGAGGTGAATGAGAACACAGATACAACATATCAAAATCTCTGTGACACTATGAAAGCAGTTCTAAGAGGAAAGTTCATTGCATGGAGTTCATTTCTTAAAAGAAAAAAGTTAACAAATAAATGACTTAACATTACATCTCAAAGCTCTAGAAAAAGAAGAACAAATCAATACCAAAAGCAGTAGAAGACAGGAAATAATTAAAATCAGAGCTGAAATCAATGAAATTGAAACAAAAGAAACAAATAAAAAATTGACAGAACAAAAAGTTGGTACATAGAAAAAATAAATAAAATTGACAGACCCTTAGCCATGCTAACAAAGAGAAGGAGAGGGAAAACTCAAATCACTAACATACTTGATGAAAAAAGAAATATTGCAACAGACACTACAGAAATATAGAATACAATTAAAATTATTTTAAAAATTTGTACTCCAATAAAATAAAAAATACTGAAGGCATCAACAAATTTATAAAAACATATAATTTTCCCAAATTGAATTAGGATGATACACACAATTTAAGCGGATGAATTTCAAGTGAAGAAATAGCAGACACCATCGAAAGTCTGCCAACCAAGAAAAGCACAGGACCGGTTGGAGAGACAGCCGAGTTCTACAAGACCTTTAAAGAAGAACTAATACCAATACTCTTCAATATATCTCAGGAAATAGAAAAAAGGGAGCACTTTCAAAGTCATTCTATGAGGCCAATATCACCCTGATTCCAAAACCAGGCAAGGACATATCAAAAAAAGAAAACTTCAGACCTATATCTCTAATGAACATAGGTGCAAAAATTCTCAATATAATTCTGGCAAACCGAATACAAAAACATCAAAAAGATCATGCATCACAATCAAGTGGGATTCATACCAGAAATGCAAGGTTGGTTCAACATACAGAAATCAATAAATATAATTCATCACATCAATAGACTTAAAGATAAGGATCATATGATCATCTCAATAGAAGCAGAAAAAGCATTTGACAAAATACAGCACTTCTTTATGTTCAAAACACTAAAAAAACTAGGAATAACAGAAACATCATAAAGGCTATCTATGTTAAGTCCCAGACCAACATCATTCTCAATGGAGAAATATTGAAAGCATTTCCTCTAAAAACTGGACCAAGACAGGGATGCCCTCTTTCACCACTTCTATTTAATATAGTTCTTGAAACACTGGCCAGAGCAATTAGACAGATGAAAGAAATTAAAGGGATATATATAGGAGAAGAAGAACTCAAATTAGCACTACTTGCTGATGATATGATTCTAGACCTAGAAGACCTAAAAGCTTCACCAGAAAACTTCTAGAACTAGTAAATAAATTCAGCAAAGTAGCAGAATATAAAATTAACATAAATCAAAGGCATTTCTGCATATTAGTGAGAAATCCTCTGAAAGGGAAATGAGGAAAACAATCTCAATTACAATAAACTAATAAACCAAACTAAACTAAACAAACAAACAAACAAAAAACCCCATCAACAACAAAACCTTGGGAATCAACATAATAAAAGAAGGAAATATCTATATAATGAAAATGACAGAAACCTAAAGAAAGAAATCAAACAAGACTTTAGAAGATGGAAAGATATACCTTGCTCTTGTATAGGCAGAAGTAATATTATCAAAATGGCGGTACTACCAAAAGCACTATACAGATTTAATGCAATTCCAATGAATTTTGAAATAGAAAAATTCCTCATTGAAATAAAAAAAAGCAGTCATAAAACTTATCTGGAAAAAAAAAGAGACCCAGAATAGCTAAAGCAATCCTTAGCAGGAAGAGTGAAGCAGGTGGCATCACTATACCAGACTTAAACTATACTACAGAGCAATAGTAACAAAAATAATATGGTATTGGCACCAAGACAGAATGGTAGACCAATGATATGGAGCAGAGGACACAGAGACTAACCCACAAAATTACAATTATCTTATATTAGACAAAGGTGCCAAAAATATGCATTGGAGAAAAGATAGCCTCTTTAACAATGGTGCTGGGAAAACTGGAAATACATATGCAACAAAATAAAATTAAACTCCTGTCTCTCACCATGCACAAAACTCAACTCAAAATGGATCAAAGACCTCAGAATAAAACCAGAGATCCTGCATCTAATAGGAGAAAAAGTAGGCCCTAATCTTCATCATGTGGGATTAGGCCTCAGCAAAAGATTCCTTTTGCGTAAGAATTAAAATAAAAAATCAATAAATGGGATGGACTCAAACTAAAAAGTTTCTTCTCAGCAAAAGAAACAGGTGAATAGAGAGCCTACATCTTGGGAGCAAATCTTTACCCCTCACATATCAGATTAATCTCTAAAGTATATAAAGAACTCAAAAAGCTAAGCACCATATAAACAAATAACCCCATCAATAAATGGGCCAAGTACCTGAACAGACACTTCTCAGAAGATGATATACAATCAGTCAATAAGTATATAAAAAATGTTTATCATCACTAGCAATTAGAGAAATGCAAATCAAAACCACTCTAAGATTTTATCTCACTCCAGTCAGAATGGCAGCTATTAAGAATACAAGCAACAATAAGTGTTGGAGAGGACATGGGGAAAAAAGTACACTCATACACTGGTGGTGGGACTGCAAATTGGTGCAGCCAATCTGGAAAGCAGTATGGAGATTTCTTGGAAAACTAGAAATGGAACTACCATTTGACCCAGCTATCCCTCTCCTCGGTCTATACCCAAAGGACTTTAAAATAGCATACTACAAGGATAGAGCCACATCAATGTTTATAGCAGCACAATTCACAATAGCTAAACTGTGGAACCAATCTAGGTGTCCTTCAATAGATGGAATCTTACTCAGCCATAAAAGAGAATAAAATCATGGCATTTGCAGGTAAATAAATCGGTTAGAGAAGATAATGCTAAGTAAAGTTAGGCAATCCCCCCAAAACAAATGTTGAATGTTTTATTTGATATAAGGAGGCTGATTCATAGTGAGATATGGAGAGGGAGCATGGGGTGAAATAGAAGAACCCTAGATAGGGTAGATGGTTGGAGGGGGAAGGGAGGGAGTATGGGGTTAGAAATGATGTTGGAATGTGATGGTCATTATTATCCAAAGTACATGTATAAAGACAAGAATTGATGTGAATATACTTTGTATACAACCAGAGATATAAAAAATTGTTCTCTATATGTGTAGTAAAAATTGTAATGCAGTCTGCTGTCATATATATATCAACCCAATTGACTTGAACTGTTTTACCATAGGAATTCAGAGACAGTCCATATCTCTTTGGACAAGTTCTAGCCAACACCTGTCCCAATTCAGCTATGCACAGAAAAGTGTTATTCAGTATGTAGATGACCCTTTCGATGCCCCACTGTAAAAACTGTTTCAAAAGGGCACTCAAGCTTTTTAGCCAAAAAAGGATATAGTCTTCAAATCTAAGTATGTATATATACTTGTTAAAGATATACAGAAGAATGCCTGTATATCTTTAACAAGTATGCCAGACATCTGTCAGGTACCTGGGCCTAATTTTGAGTAGTGGGATCAGAGTGTCCTATAAGCATTTGTAGCAGTGGTTCTTCTAGTCTCAGAAGCTACTACACTAATTTTGGTGAGAGAGCTAATCATGCTCAACTTTCATGATGTAGCTGGACTTCTAGAGGCTAAGGGAAGCCTCTGGCTGTTAGATAATAGGCTTCTTAAATATCAGACGCTGTTAATTGAAGAACAAATTGTTCCACCAAAAACTTGTTCAGCTTTAAACCCAGTCGCTTTTATCTCAAAGAGGTAGATGAAATCAGTAAACATAGTTGTGCATAGTGTACAAGTTATACTCCAGACCTATGCTGAGAGAGAAAATCTTGGGGAGAGAACTCTGGAAGCCCCAGATCTAATCCTTTGTACTGATAGAAGTTCCTTCATGAAAGCAGGAAATTTCCAAGTCAGGATATGCTGTAGTCACTGCCAAGTAAGTCACTGAAAGTTTACTCAATCCACCAGGCCCTGGTGAACTCATATCTCTCACCTGGACATTAGAAATCATTTGAGGCAAGAGAGTTAACATATATACTGACTTTAAAAATGCCTTTTTTGTTGTATATGCCCATGGTGCCATCTGGAAATAGATACACTTCCTAATGATTAATAGATCCCCTATAAAATATCAGGAGGTCAACAGGCTTTTATTCACTGTCTTCTTGCCTTCTAAGGTTGCTGTAAGTCATGGTAAAGGATATCAAAAGAGAAGAGACAGCTGAATGCAACAAACTGGGCAGACTCAGCAGGTAGGACAGCTGTGACCAGGGATCCCATGACCCAAAACAGTTCTAGAGGTACCTCTAGTATGGAACAATTCTGTTAAAGAATTACAACCCAAATATTCTCAATCTGAGAAGGATGAAACACTTCTCAGGACTATATCATACTAACTTCAGGATGGATCCAGACCCCCAGTGAAAAAGTACTCAACCTGGTGGCAAATTGAGGGAAGGTTATTAAAACACTTTACCGCACAATGCAATGACTTTATGGCATTTGCTGGTAAATGGGTGGATCTGGAGACTATCATGCTAAGCCAGTCTCCCAAAACCAAAGTGTGAATTTTTTCTCTGATATATGGATGCTAACCCACAACAAGAAAGGGGAAGGGGAACAATAGAAGTTCAATGGATTAGATAAAGGGGAATGAAGGAAATACTGAATAGATGGGAATAGGAAAGACAGTGGAATGAATGTGATATAACTTTCCTGTGTACATATATGAATACAACACAGTGAATCTCAACATTGCACACATCTGTGAGACTGGAATTACAATAAATATATTTCATGCTTGTATAAATTTGAAAAAATTAGATTCTACTGTCATGTGTAACTAAAAAGAACAAATAAAAAGAAAGAAAAATTAAAAAAAAAAAGAAAAACACTCCACCAGGACTTCCATTTGAGAATAAATGGTACAAAGATTATTTACAGGAAAAATCTCTTAAAGACAGTCCAATAAGTAACCGGGACATGTTACCAGAGAAAGAACTTCTTCAATAAGAGGATGAGTCCTCCTGTTCCCTTGTGGAAGGGGTTCTATCTGGGAGAAGACTAGCAATTAGATTTTACCCATATGCTGAAGTGCCAAGGCATACAGTACTTACTGGTACAGGTGGGTACCTTCCCCAATTGGGTGGAGATATTCCCTTGCTGAATTAATAAAACCACTGAAGTGATAAAGTTTCTGGTTTTTGAAATTGTTCCCAGGTTTGGATTCCCCAAAAACTTACAAAGTGGTGCTGAGGGCCATTACCAAGTAGGAATGACGCATCGAAATTTCCTTGCCAAGCGTACCCCATGCTGCTTAGAGGACATTTGATGGAACATTGCATGCATGCTTTAATAAGGTGACCTTGCTCAAGGACCAAGGCGGATCTGGGTTTAGAGCTGATCAGGTTTGAGGAAGTAACCGGCTCCTTGAGTTTAAGGCGTTGCCAGTTTAAGATAATGGGTTTTAGGGAAGTTGGCGGTTGAAGATTATTGCTGGGATTAGGGTGTTCCTGCTGCTTGTTCCCCCTGCTGCTTGTTCCCGTTGAGTTCTCGTGAGATTAAAATGGGATTTGGAGATAGCCTCGTGGAGTAGGTGGTTTGTGCGGGAGACAGCAGAACGCGTTTGCCCCTGGACCTGTGTGGAGGTGGTGTGAGAGCTGGAATAAAGAATTGCTGTTTGAACCTACAAAGCTGTGAGTGCCTCGTGATTCTGGTGCCAAGCCGAGACATTGGCCTTGGCATTTTGGTGGCCCGTACGGGGAACGTCTGAAATTTGGAGGTGAGTAAAATCGCTCCCCCCTGAGGGAAGGCGAGAGAATGGGTGACCATTTCAAAAAACAATGTGTTCTTGTTTTGATTTATTTCATTTTTGTTTCAAGCTGCCTATCCCTAGAAATTTCTCAGGCAAACTGGGAAAAATGGTTGGCTCAAGGTTTGAAGTTTGTTAGCCCCGAGAAAGAGAAAATTGATACAGTGAATTTTTATTCAGTTTTTGTTTCATTCAGTTGTGGTTTTGTTTTGTGTTATCTTATTGGGTTGCGTTATCTTTATAGAAGATTAGAAATTATTAAAAAAGAAGCCGAAAAAGTGTTAAGTAAATTGTTAGAGATTCAGACCATGGAGGAAGACATTTTAGGTCAAGCAAAAGAGAAGGTCTCTCGAGCTAGTCAGAGAAAGGGAGAAAATTTAAAGGAAAAGGGGTTATTAGAAAAAAGGCCACAACAAGAGGCTGTCACTAACTCCGTTTTACCAGAGGGTGTAATTCAACCAACAGCCCCACCGATGGAGACAGCTGAGTGGCCCTCAAACCCCGTAGTTGATAGATGGGATCCTGAGACAGGACCTCAAAGATTAGCATGCCCTGTATTTGAACAGGCAGGAGGGCGGCGAATTCACCGTATTTTAGAATTTAACACAGTGAAGCAGTTAAAGGAGGCTGTAACAACCTATGGTCCTCAAGCCCCCTTCACGGTAAGCATGGTGGAGTCCATTACTAACTTGGACATGACGCCAGCAGATTGGGCTAGCATGTGTAAATCTGTGCTAAATGGAGGACAATATTTGTTATGGAAGGTTGCCAATGAGGAATTTTGCATGGAGACAGCTAGGCGAAATGCAGCAGCCGGTTACCCTCAAAGAAGTCTTGAAATGTTATTAGGAAAGGGACCTTATGAGGGTCAGCGGCAACAAATGGAATATGATCCTGCTGTATATGTACAGATTGCTGCAGACGCAGTTAGGGCATGGAAGACTTTACAAGGACATGGAGATTTACAAGGTCAGCTATCTAAGGTAATACAGAGACCTAATGAACCTTACGCTGACTTTGTAGATAGGCTTATTCAAACGGCTGCCAAAATTTTTGGTGACACAGAACAAGCAATGCCATTAATAAAACAACTGGCTTATGACCAAGCAAATCGTTGCTGCAGAGAGGTTATTAGACCATGGAGACATGAAGATTTAAACACATATATTAAATTATGTAGAGATGTTAATGAACAAGGGCAAGTCTTGGCAGCTGCAGTACAACAGGCTTTAGATGCCAGGCTAGAAACATGCTATAATTGTGAACAAACAGGACATTTTAAAAGGAGTTGCCCCATAAGAGGAGGGTTTAACAAAACTAGAAATCAAAGGAATAGAATACCGGGTATTTGCCCACGATGCCGTAAAGGGAGACATTGGGCTAATGAATGCCGTTCTCAAACCACCATAGAAGGTACTCCCTTATCAAAAAATGGACAAGGATCAGGTATTTACCCACGATATCGTGGAGAAAGGCACCAGGCTTCATTGCCAAAAAACGGACCGGGGGGCCCAATGCTCCGGGGCCCACAACCACAAATATACGGGGCAGTGGAGGAACCCAGCAACCCCATCAGGGTGGTGCCCAGGACACATTGTCCATTAAATCCCTCATCAGGCAAACCCGAGGGAGCGCAGGGTTGGACATCTGCGCCTCTGCCAGAGCAGTATTAACTCCAGAGATGGGAGTTCAAATTATTCCTACAGGAGTAAAAGGACCTCTTCCCCAAGGAACAGTAGGCTTATTGTTGGGACGTAGTTCATCTACATTAAAAGGACTTATGATAAGTCCTGGGGTAATTGATCCCGATTATGTAGGTGAAATAAAAATTATAGCTAGTTCTCCAGGAGGTATATCAGTAATTTCACCTGGAGATAGAATAGCACAGTTGTTAATACTACCCAGCCTACATAATAAGTTCTCTAGTCTTAATGTAGAAAGAGGTTCCAAGGGATTAGGCTCCACAGGTGTAGATTGGGCTATGTTGTCTTTAAACTTAGATTCTCGCCCAATGTTAAAACTAAATATTCAGGGTCGTGACTTTAATGGACTGCTGGACACAGGTGCTGACCTTAGCATCATATCTCTTCAAGAATGGCCAAAACATTGGCCATTACAACAAGCCACTCAAACGCTTCGAGGCCTAGGAGTGGCGACTAATCCCCATAGAAGTGCTATGGTATTAGATTGGAAGGATCCTGAAGGATGTGAAGGAACTATACAGCCATATGTTTTGGATCACCTTCCTATTAATTTATGGGGACGAGATGTCCTAGATCAACTAGGTTTGATGTTAACAAATAACATCAATCCTAATGTGCCCACTACTAGGGCTAGACAAGGTATCAGGAAAGAAAAAAGATTAGGAAAACAAGAACAAGGTATAGCAGCGCCAATTCAAATAGATCAAGGAACAGACAGACATGGGTTGGATTTTCAGAAAGGGCCACTGAGACAATCAAAATTACTTGGAAATCAGAAAGACCAGTGTGGGTTCCTCAGTGGCCCCTGACTAAAGAAAAGATACAAGTAGCCCATGATCTGGTCAAACAACAATTAGTGGAAGGACATTTACAACCTTCCGTATCTCCCCATAATACTCCCATTTTTGTTATCAAAAAGAAATCGGGTAAATGGAGATTATTACAAGATTTAAGAGCAATTAATAATGAAATGGTCATTATGGGACCTGCTCAATCAGGGATTCCTCAATTGTCTGCTTTACCAAAAACGTGGCATGTTTTAGCTATAGACATTAAAGATTGCTTTTTTTCGATTCCAATTCATCCCGAGGATAGTCCACGTTTTGCATTTACTATCCCTGCATTAAATCATGAAGGTCCTGATGAGAGATATGAATGGAAAGTACTCCCTCAAGGAATGGCTAACAGTCCAACTATGTGTCAAATATATGTTAATAAAGCAATCCAGCCACTTAGAAATCAAAATCCTGAACTAAAAATATTTCACTATATGGATGATGTATTATTGGCACATAAAGATAAAAACATATTGCTGGAATGTTATGCCACACTTACAAACTTATTAAAAAATTATAATCTAGAGATAGGAATAGACAAAGTACAATTAAATTTTCCAATTAATTATTTAGGAGTTCTATTATCCTCAACCATGGTCCGTCCACCTAAAATTCAAATACGAGTAGATCAACTCAAATCACTTAATGACTTTCAAAAGTTGTTGGGAGATATAAATTGGATAAGGCCTTATCTAGGCATACCAACAGGAGAGTTGGGACCTTTATTTGATATTCTAAAAGGTCCATCAGATCCAAATTCACCCCGAATGTTAACTCCTAAAGCTAGAAAGGCATTAAAAATTATTGAGACATATATGGAAAATATGCATTTAGATAGAATTGATATAAGTTTGCCTTTATTATTTATTGTACTACCAACAAGAAATATTCCTACAGGAGTATTTTGGCAGGAAGGTCCATTATTGTGGATACATTTATCTTATTCTCCTAACACTATTCTTACTAGGTATCCTGAGGCTGTAGGACAATTAATACTCAAAGGTATAAGAGCAGCAAAGACAGTGTTTGGAATTTCTCCCAATAAAATTATTACTCCATATACTATGGAGCAAATTGATGAGTTAGCTAATGAATTAAATACTTGGGCAATAATCATGTGTAAATCGAATGTTTCATTTGATAATCATTTACCATCTAATCCTTTGTTGTCTTTTTGGTCTAAGCATCCTGTAGTTTTTCCTAAAATGACAAGAAAAACACCTATCATGAATGCTCCAAATATATTCACTGATGGGTCTAATAATGGTACAGCTGCAGTAGTTACCCCTGATCAAACTTTTACATTTTTAGTTCCCAAACAGTCAGCTCAAAAGGTAGAGCTTAATGCAGTTCTACAAGCTTTTGTGATGTTCAAAGATTCTGTATTTAATTTATTCTCTGATAGCCAGTATGTAGTTAATGCTATAACATCCCTTGAAGATGCTGGTAGGATTTCCCCTTCCTCTACTGTTTTCTCTTTGTTTTCCACTATACAAAGTCTAATCTGGGATAGAAAAGATCCATTCTTCATAGGACATATCAGGGCACATACAGGATTGCCTGGAGCCCTTAGTTTGGGCAATGATTTAGCAGATAAAACTACACATGATATACATATTTTTTCTACTGTAGAAGAAGCTACAAATTTTCATAAAAGGTTTCATGTTAACGCTAATACTTTACAAAAGCGTTTTAAAATAACTAAGGAACAAGCCAGGCATATAATAAAACAATGTCAAAATTGTGTGACCTTTTTACCACAAGTTAATCTTGGAGTCAATCCTAGAGGATTGATACCTAACCATATTTGGCAGATGGATGTCACACACTTGCCAGAATTTGGAAAATTAAAATATTTACATGTTACAGTTGATACTTCTTCCGGATTTTTGATGGGCTCCCTTCATGCCGGAGAAAAAACTAAAGATGTTATAGCTCATTGCTTACAAAATTTTGCCACTGTGGGTGTTCCTAAACAGTTAAAAACTGATAACGGTCCTGGTTATACGTCTAAATCTTTTAAACAATTTTGCTCATCATTTGGTATTACTCATATAACAGGAATCCCATACAATCCACAGGGACAAGGCATAGTTGAAAGAGCTCATCAAACTATTAAAACGTACCTATTAAAGCAAAAAGAGGGAATTGGAAAGGGGTATATATCCCCCAAAGATAAACTTAAAATAACCCTTTTTACTCTAAACTTTCTACATTTGGATTCATCAGGACTTAGTGCTGCGGAAAGACATATGTATCCGAAAAATGTACATAAGCCTAAGGTACTTTGGAAAGATATTCTAACAGGACAATGGAAAGGTCCCGACCCAGTTATTGTCTGGAGTCGGGGTTCCGTTTGTGTGTTCCCACAGGGAGAACAGCAGCCGATTTGGATTCCAGAGAGGTTAACCAAAACAATTTCTACAGAAAAAGAAGATGATTTGACTGAAATCCATAACAGCTGATATCCAGAGCTCCAGCTTGGCTATTCTTACATCTGCGACAGTGATTAATCACGGTGCTTTTTTTTCAATATCTATTTTATTATTGCATTTTTCCCACATCGTAAAGTTCTATTTTATTTTTTGAGCTCATACAAACCTAGGTTAATATTTTTCTGATCAGTTTTGTTTTTTGACTATGTTTTATTTTTTGACTGTGGAGTTTTTAAACATTGCAATGGAGATTTTACCTAGGTAAAGCTACAAGGCCGTTATTATTGTCTTATATGTTGTATGTTATGTGTGCCCTGTTTTGTGTTGCATGTCAGTATGTGTATATTTTTATATGAGGAGCGCTCATGAAAAAATGGATCCGAATTTTTTTTTATTCACGTGATTTAAGTGGTTTAATTTAAATTAGTTAAACAGCTGTTAATGATTGCTTTCAAAGGTGATTAACAGATCTGTTTGCTTACTATTGTTTTTAAAGGTGATTAACAGATCTGTTTGTTTACTTTCACTTTTCCTTTTCATCATATTTAATAATTCTGTTCAGGATAATGTCTCTTTAACATCATTGCCAGAATTCCCATCTCCATCCCAGTGCCGGTGAAGACAAAGAAAACCAAACTACAGCTTCTATGATAGCTACCACAGTAAACTGTATAAACTGATGCATCAATGAATATAACTCAACAAGTAATGCTCAATCAAGGACTTGATTTACTTTGGGAGGAAATGGACATATTGATAGACTCCTCCGATTTGAACTGCCTGCAGAACTTGCCTGGACTATATATCAGTTGCATGCATTGTGAACTATCGTCTGGTGCAGCGAATTGTGGTACTGCTGGCATATTTTTGCTGATGGTGTCACCAGTGATGCAATTTCCTTGCCAGCGCACCCCATGTTAATTGTGGTAATGCTGACATCTTTGCTGATGGTGTCACCAGTGATGCAATTTTTCCAAAGGAGCCGTCAATTGGCTTGGTGTCGTGGCATTTCTGTATCTTCCTCCCTTCTACTAGTGATGGTCTAAAATTTGGGGGCCAACAGAGGTGAGGCAAGAACCTCACCCCCCACTGGCACCAAGGTTAAATTTGGGGGCCAACAGAGGTGAGGCAAGAACCTCACCCCCCCACTGGTGCTTAGGCCTATCCACAAGCATGGCTGAATGTTGGACCGGTAGTCAGCGACGGGTTGATCTGATTGCAGTGGATTCAACCTAAGACAGGGGACTGACGCCTAGAGGTCAGTTCATCCGATGACGGGTAAGAACCATATGTTGAATTGGACAACCTACCAGGCACGGTCCTAAGCCGCATTGCTTGTTGTTTAATTAATCAGAAGGGGGGAGATGCTGAGGGCCATTACCAAGTAGGAATGACGCATCGAAATTTCCTTGCCAAGCGTACCCCATGCTGCTTAGAGGACATTTGATGGAACATTGCATGCATGCTTTAATAAGGTGACCTTGCTCAAGGACCAAGGCGGATCTGGGTTTAGAGCTGATCAGGTTTGAGGAAGTAACCGGCTCCTTGAGTTTAAGGCGTTGCCAGTTTAAGATAATGGGTTTTAGGGAAGTTGGCGGTTGAAGATTATTGCTGGGATTAGGGTGTTCCTGCTGCTTGTTCCCCCTGCTGCTTGTTCCCGTTGAGTTCTCGTGAGATTAAAATGGGATTTGGAGATAGCCTCGTGGAGTAGGTGGTTTGTGCGGGAGACAGCAGAACGCGTTTGCCCCTGGACCTGTGTGGAGGTGGTGTGAGAGCTGGAATAAAGAATTGCTGTTTGAACCTACAAAGCTGTGAGTGCCTCGTGATTCTGGTGCCAAGCCGAGACATTGGCCTTGGCAAAGTGGTAATAGACATTCCTTTGAGATCACTGTCACTCGTGGAGTCTCTAAGGCATTGAATATCACGTATCATCTACATTGTACCAGGAATGGTAGAAAAGACTAATGACACTATTTAGAGACTAATGAGGAAATTGACTCAAGAACCTTACCTTCCATGAGCCACATTTCTTCCTATGACATTGTTACGTATGAGGAACACACCTTAAACCATGGGAATAAGACCATATGAGATGTTAGTTTATATGGGAAGTCATTTCTTAGCAATGATTATCTACTTGATAAGAAAATGACAGCACAGATACAGGACAAATTCTAACAAAACTTACAGCAGTTGTCAGAAACCTATAGCAGGAGACAGGGCCCCCAACTGTTTACCCCTGGAGATCTGGTGCTGTTCAATTCTCTCCCTTTTGTCTCCCTGTTCTTAGAACTAGTCTGAGATGGTTTGTAAACAGTAATTCTGGCAACTATCACTGCCATCAAGATTTCTGGAATTGACACCTGGATTCATCACTTCCTAGTCAAATGTTGGAGACCTGCGGGAGCTGAGTCAACTTCATAGCCTGATTCAGGAGAGGAACCTGACCAGTACATTTTTAATTCTAAAGAGGATTTAAAACTCCTCTTCAAACAGCTACCATCTGGTAAGACTCATCCATAACAATTGATCATCAGGCTCTCAAAAAAAAACCCCTGTTTTTGATAGTGACTTTATTGTGGATGGTTTCGATAGTTTTTGTTTTCTGTGTTAGCCATCGATTGCTTCCACTGGGGGATGGAACTTCTCAAACTCTTTATGTCCACCGCCATAACTCTTTCAATGACTCCTATCATTTTGACCTCTCATTAACAGCTCTAAGAGGAAAATACCCTCCTAAACCTAACTCATGTCTTGAATTGTGGCCTTGAGATTCATAATTGCTGGGTATGTTACCAAGGTATCAAGGCAGGGGCCAATGTTCCCTTGTGGAATATCTGACTGGCAAATAAATCAGAGCCTACTGGTCTCATTCTTGAGGGAAAACCCCTTTTACCTCTCAACCCAATCATCTTTCTTAACTACCTTGTCTGGACAGACAAAAAACTATGGTATGTCTCTGTGAGTACTCTTCTCTGGAAAGCAAATGTAGATCTCTCTTCTTAAAAACTTAACGAGAGATTCTAACCATAAATTTACAGAAGACGAATGTCTAAATAAAATCATTTGTTTTGCATATTGGTATGTGGCCGTCAGGCATTAAAAACAAAATAAAACAAAAACTCCCAAACTCCTCTGGTTCTGGATTAACAATCCTCTGACATATTTCTATTTAATCACTTTTCACTCACTCTCCTCTATTAACATGACTCCTCACAAACATTCTAAATTTTTTAGCTAAGGAAGGTGAATTCTGTGCTATTGCCAACACCTCTTGCTGTGTGTACATAAATTCTACCGGAGAGGTGGAGTCACAAGCACAGATGACTCTACAAAAAAGCTAAATGGAACAGGATCAAGCCTTCCAATTCATGCTAACCGAGGAAACACAGGAACAGATAAAATATAGGATGCCTTCTCTGGTATGGCTAACCACACTTTTTGAACCCATAATAATAATTGGTTTACTTTTACTTTTTGGAACACATCTCTGAAACTTCCCTACAGGATTTCCTTCTCATATAGAGAGCATGAAGCTTCAAATGGTGATGGAAATTCAATCCCTCATGGAACTTCCTTCTGACTTCTATGGAGGCCTTCTAGACAGACCCTCTGAGGGAGGGGTGAACTCTGCTGCAGCCAGTGTCCCTTTTCAGTACTAAGCAGACAGAGTGATCATTGCCCAATTCCATCTAATGGCAGCTAGTTACCTCTGTGGAGGAGAGATCTGAGATAAGGAGGCACATCTCCTGAAAATGGATAGGATTAGGACATTTGGAGAAGGATGGGAGGAGAGAGGGACATCATACCAACTCGAAAAGGGACACCAGGCCTGAAAGACATCCTGTGATTTGCTGGTCTCTTCCAGTATTAACCAAAATGTTCTCTTCTGATCAGGAATACCTGTTTTTGTTCCTCACAGCTGCAACCACAGCAGCCCCTTTTTTTAGCTATCCTTGCCCTACCCCTAGCAATGGCCAACCACAAAAAAGACCTTTACTCAAAATCCTTCCTTTTCTAACAGCAGTGCCCCAAACCACCAAGTGAGACAAATCTTCTTAATTATGGATTGAAATTATACAATCTTGATTGATCTTCCTAATTATGTAAATAAGGGATTGAAATTATACAATATTGATTGGTTTAGTAAGTCCAAATTCATCTGCTTCATTGGTCTATAGAAGCATTTTCATCAGCATAGAACCTCACCAACCCCCACTCTACCTGCATAAAGCCAGTAGATTAACCCTCAAAAACTCCAATCAGGAATATTACTCAGCCATAAAGAAGAATAAAGTTATGGTATTTGCTGGAAAATAGATGGAACTAGAGACTCTCATGCTATGTGAACTAACCCAGTTCCCCCGAAACCGAAGGCCAAATGTTCCCTCTGATATGTGAATGATAATACACAATAAGGGTGGTGGTGGTGGAAGAATAGAAGTTCATTGGGTTAGATGGAGGAAAATGAAGGAAAGAGCAGGGGATGGAAACAGAAAAAACAGTAGAATGAGTCAGACATAACTTTTCTATGTTCATATATGAAGACATGACCAGTGGTACTCCACACCATATATAACCACACGAATGGGATCCTAATTAGAATAAGCTATACTCTGTGTATGTATAACATTTCAAAACTCCCTCTACTGTCAAGGATATCTAAAAAATGAAGAAGAACAGAAACAAAAATAACAAGAGAAGCACAGCAACAAAAATAAACAAAGAGCAGCCAGCGGTACTCTCCCTTGAAACTCCTCCCATTCTTGGGGAGTCTTGCTTTTCTCTGCTTTAAATAAAATCTATTACTTTACCTTTCACTTGGCCATGAATCTCTTTCTTGAATTCAAAAGACAAAGAATGTGACTGGCTAGATCCAGTGTTACAAAATTAGGTACACCACTGTGTTCTAGACATAAGTGGGGGATTCAACAGAAAGATTAAACAGATGCACGGACATGGGGTGCCAATGAGTGAAATAAGGAGAGTATGGAGAGGGGATGAGATAGAAAAGGGAGGAAAACCCAAAGCCCATAAAAAGAAGAGTACTTTCCTATCAGACTACCAGTTCTTGGGCCCCTTCTCTTTAAAGAAGTCTGTTACTTTATTTATCTATTTATTCTTTTTAGTTAAACATGACAGCAGAATCCATCTTGATATAACCACACCAGCATAAAATGTAAATTATTCTAGTTAGGGAAGCCTATTACTCTGTTTCTTTTGATCTTGCAATAGACCTGCTGTTTTCTTGCTTTCTCTTTGACCTGTTTTTCAATTCTTTGTTGAGTGGATATAAGGAATTTGAGACCACTAGAAAGTAACAAGCCTTGGTTAGTAACAGTCATGTTAAACAGCTGTTGAAACTGAGAAAGTCACTGTTGATTGTCTGGCTCTTCTTTGAGCCTCTGAGGCTGGGGAAAACTCAGCCATGGTTAGCACTGCTGAATTCCCAGACTGACTGACTCCTTTTGCTTTCTGAGTAGGTACAGAGTGAGCAATGAACTCCACTGTTCCAGACAACATTGGTACAGTTTCTTCTTTTCTTTGTGGGAGACAATGCTGTCTTCAGATGTAAGGTTCCTACTAGGTTGCTTATGTCCTCCACTGCTGGGGGAGGGAGGGACTATCAATAAAAGGAAACTAAGACCAGACTCAGTTTGGAAGAATTCCTCCATTTCTGAGACCTTTAAGTAATCATCACTCCCTATTTCACAAAAGCATAATGGACAAAAAATAAAAATAACAAAAGGGAATCAGGAGAGGGAAAGGAAGAGGAAATTTTTATAGTGGTTGACCAAATCCTACATTTTGACTGCATAGAGTTTGAAAAACAAGGACTAGGTGGGTTTCAACACCACATTCATAGGTGCAATTACTTTATCCTAAATTGGAAAAGAATTGCCTAGATAAAAAAGTGACCAAAAAATTATTTACAAGAAGGATGCCCTCTCTAGAAATCCTTTTTCTTTTTGTGGCCATCACTTCTATTGTAGTAGCCGTGTTAGGTCTAAATGCTTAGAGAAATCTCCCAAGACAGAATCCCAAAGTTTATTGACAGAGATATCCTGCCAGGCTGCCAAGTTGAATGGCACAGCAGCCAGTGGCATTTGAGTGGAGGCTTATATACTTTTTAAAACAAGAAACAAGAGCAAGCTCGAAATGACCTTAGATGCAGGTGGTTGGGTAACAACAGATTTTTTGTATTTAGGAACACTGTGAGGATTATGGGAACAGGATATCTTAAGTTTCTTTTTCTTGGCAGTTTATAATTTCATTTTTGAGTTAAAATATAGTTCCAAGTTAAAAAAGTGTGTATTACTAGGACTCATAATATAATATTTCCTTCCCTATTTCAAAACATATATGTTTATATACGTTTTCAGACATATTTTCACATGAATATTATTATGAATATTTATGTTTTCTGATATTCCTATTTATTCCTTAAACTTAACCCTAACCCAGCCCCCTCATGCCTATGCCACTGGAGACAGGACCACTGAGGCCATGTGGAGAGGACCACTGTGCCCATGTGGAGAGGACCATCACACTGTGGTTCCCTATCCACTAACATGGGACTCCACCCAAACCACCTCCATCATGGGACACTGCAGCCACTGCTATAGCCCTCCCCATGTGGTAATCTCCACTGTGGGACAACAGACAAGGCCAGGAGGCAGCTTTCCATTGCAGCATGGCACACCACAGTGTGGCATCACTGAACAGATTGCCCAATGTTATTGCATACCCATACTTCCAGTCCCATCTCTGAGAGCTATTGCCTCCACCTTGGTACACCTCTACTGCCATATTGGGTTACCTCTACTGCCACTTCTGCCACTTTTAGTTGGGGAAGCTTCCATCTTGAGACGTCAATTGGTGTCTGGAAGCCCAACATCAAGGTACCTACAGGCTTGACACAACTGCCACCACCAAATAGGGACATGGCTGCTTACATCTAGGAACAACAACCAGGACCTAGAAGATCATTACTAAGGTCCCTGTGGGCCTGGCTGCACCAGAGGCATCCCTACTAGATGTGCTAACAGACACCATCCTGTTACAGGGCAAAAGGGTGCACTTTTGAGTTAAGATGTAGTTTGTATTATTCTCCTTTTTCTCCTGCTAAAAGCCAATTAATTTTGATTACCCTTCACTTATCCTACAATCTAATACCTCTATATTCTCACATCCTACCTCATAAACATCACATCCTATTCACCATTAGAAACTATAAACCCTTATGCAAACCTACTGCCTATAAGGTAGAAGATAATCAAATTCATCATTTCTGTTTATAGTGACAAAACTGTAAGTGTTCAAAATAGGAGCTAATGCATATTGGTTGCATACAGAAACATCAAAAGATTTTAGGGTAGAAAATGCAATACCTCACATGTGCATTGCAAGAGAGGAAGAAACATAGACAACATAAAAAACCAAGGAAGAAAATTGCACCACATAAGCCAAATTACTGCAATAATAGAATCCATTTTCAATGCAGTAGATAAAATGTCAGAGAAAGAGTTCAGAATGTATATAATTAAAATGATCTGTCAATTAAAAAATGACATAAATGAGCAAATATAAAAAAGTTAATCACTCCAACAAAGAAATAAGTGAGCAAATACAGGCAATCATTGGTCACACCAACAAAGAGACAAGAGAGCAAATACAGGTAGCAAAAATTACTTCAAGAAAGAGATAGACATTCAAAAAAAAAAAAACCAGAAATACTTGAAATGAAATACTTGAAAAAAGAAACTCAATAGAAAACATCACCAACAGACTACAGGACCTCAGACAACAAAGACAAAATATACAATATTAAAAATAAGTTGACCACACAGTGAATATGGTAAGAAACCATAAACAGAATATTCAAGAATTATAGGGAAATATAAAAAAAACATATCTAAGATTTATCAAAATAGAGAAAGGCACAGAGATTCAAACCAAAGGAAGGCACATTCTCGTCAATAAAATAACATCAGGAAATTTCCCAAACATGAAGAATGAATTGGAGAATAAAATATAAGAGGCTTACAGGACATCAAATGTGTAAAATTACAACAGATCTACACCAAGGCACATAATAATGAAAATACCTATCATACAGAATAAGGGTAGAATTTTAAAGGCCACAAGAGAGATGAATCAGATTACATACAGGGGGAGATCAATTCAGATCTCACAGATTTTTCAACCCAGACTCTCAAGGCCTGGAGATCCTGGAAGCTCTGAAAGAATATGAATGGCAACCAGGAATCTCATATCCAGCAAAATTAAGCTTCATATTTAATGATGAAATAAAAACTTTCCATGGTAAACAAAAGTTAAAAAAATTACAACAAGAAAGCCTGCACTACAGAACATTCTTGGCAAAATATTTCATTAGGAGGAAATAAAAAACAACAATGAAAATCAGCAAAGGGAGAAACTACATCAAAGGAAATGCCAATCAAAGGAAAAAAAACAAATCAGGTAAAAGACCAAAAATAAAACAAAATGATAAGGAATACAAAATAATTTTCAATAATAACCCTGAATGTGAATGGCCTACCCTCATCAATTAAAAGACATAGACTGGCAGACTGGATTAAAAAGATAGCCAGAAATATGCTGCCTTCTAGAGACTCATCTCACACGAATAGACATTCACAGTCTGAAGGTAAAAGGATGGGAAAAAACATATCACTCACTAGGACCATGTCAAAAAGGAGGGGTTTTCATCTTCATATCACATAGAATGGACTTCAAACCAAAGTTAGTGAAAAGGTACAGAGAAGGACATTTCATATTACTTAAGGGAATCATACATCAACAAAACAAAACAAGCATAAATATCTATGTCCCAGACAATGGGGCATCTATGTATAGCAAACAAATCCTTTTCAAATACAAGAATCAAATAGGCTACAACACAATAATACTGGGTGACTTTAACATTCCTCTCTCACTAATGGTTATATCTTTCAAACAAAAGCTAAACAAAGAAACTGTGCAACTCAATAAAACAATCAGTAATTTAGACTTAACAGACATATGTAGACTATTACATCTATCAATGAGTGAATACACTTTTTTTTTCTCAGAAGCACATGGATCCTTCTCCAAAATAGACAATGTTATGCCACAGAGCAAGTCTCAGCAAATTAAAAAAAAAATAGAATACTCCCCTGAATTATATCTGACCATTATGGAAATTAATGATAAAATTAGAAATCAATGGTAAAATAAAAAATAGAAGCTACTCCAACAGGTGGAGACTAAATAATACAGTATTGAATGATTAATGGATATCAAAAGACAACAGGAAGGAGATAAAAACATTGTTAGAGGTAAATGAGAACTCCAATACAACATATAAAATATCTGGGACACTAGGAAGGCAGTGCTAAGAGAAACGTTCATTGCATTAATGTTATTCATTAAAAGAAGAAAAAGTGGGGCCCGGCCCCGAGTGCCAGACCAAAGGAGGAAAGTCCATCAACCCTTAAAACCCATCAACTGGGGGCGTGGCTACCAGCATGGTTCTGTGGCTGATCCAGGTACATGGTTTCCAACTCTCCCACCCTTAGCTGCGATAACTCAAAATTTTTCCCACAAGCTTTTGGGGGGTGTAGCTATCAATGCAAAACAACAACTGTACAGGGACCTGATTTCTGTCTCAGAGACTAGAGTAGGGAGGCTACAGGTGGAAGCTCAAGTCCTTTCACACTGGCTTCATCCACCACCCTGAATGCAGAGGTTTAAGCTAGGAATAGCCATGCCACCTACTGGAAGAAAGGAAAACAGAGTTCTGAGAGACTTTTTTTTTTTTTTTTTGCTTTTTTTCTTCTCTTTCTCTCTTCTCATCCATTCATCCAGTCTCCTCTACCCTTTCCCCTCTGTTCCTCACAACCTCAACATATGTGAAACCAAGAACTGTGCATGAAATAGGACTTTAACAACTGAATCACCAGAGTAATATAATATAGAGGAATTGCATATGCCCCACCTTCCCCCTTTTTTTCTTTCTTATTTTCTTTTTCTCTCTCCATTTTTTCTCTTTTTTCTTGTTATTTTTTTCCTTCTTACTCCCTCTATCCCACTTTCAACCCCCTAACTTTTACTATTTATATGTAGGGTAACTTTCTAAATACAGATAGGAGTTTGAATCTATACATTCTTCCATAAATTACCCATCTATTGGTTAGAGTTCTCCAAAGTTGCTAAGTTAGATTAACCTCATACCCTCACTCCTTTCCCCCTAAGCATAACATCCTACATCTGAAATTCAGTTTTCTATATGCCACCAGAAATGGTATGCCTTTTATGAAACTAATGACTATATTTTAAAATAATAATTGAAGCCAACATCTGTAGATTTAGAGTCTAACTATAAATGTATTAATAATGAAAATTTGTGCTTAGATGATATACTATTGATATTGGGAATTGTTAACATTGTCTTTCTCCACAAAAGAGAGATTTTGGAACTATACAAGAGCAATATAAATATATAGGGGGAAAATCATTAACACAACAGTTTCACAAAGCTGGAAAGAAATGTGAGCAGTATGAAAAGACATGGAAAGAAAAAAGACATGGCAGGTCAATTCAACATTAGATGAGGTGATATCTGCAGCAGATGGAATGTCAGATAAAGAGTTCAGGATATACATGTTTCAGAAGATCTGGAGTCTCAAGGAAGACATTATACAGCAAAATCAGACAATGAAAGAGTACTTTGACAATGAATTACATAAACAAATCCAAGAAGACAAAGATCAACTCTACAGGGATAAAGAGGCTATAAAAAACCAAATAAACAGAAATCCTGGAAATGAAGGAAATAATAAACCAAATTAAAAACTCAAATGAGAGTATTACCAGCAGAGTAGAACACTTAGAAGATAGAATGTCAGACAACGAAGACAAAGTATTTCAACTTGAAAAGAACATAGACAGCTCAGTGAGACTGTTAAGAAACCATGAGCAGAACATCCAAGAAATATGGGATAACATAAAGGACCAAACTTAAGAGTTATTGGGATACAGGAAGGTATAGAGGTCCAAACCAAAGGAATGAGCAATCTATTCAATGAAATAATACTAGAAAACTTCCAAGACTTGAAGAATAAAACAGAAATCCAAATCCTAGAAGCCTATAGGACACTGAATGTGCAAAATCACAAGAGATCCACACCAAGACACATTATAATGAAGATGCCCAACATACAGAATAAGAAGAGAATTTTATTAGCCACAAGAGAAAGGAAGCAGATTACATTTAGGGGTAAACCAATTAGGATAATGGCTGATCTTTCAACACAGACTCTGAAAGCTAGAAGATCCTGGAACAACATATTTCAAACACTGAAAGAAAATAGGTTTCAACCAAGAATCATGTATCCAGTGAAATTAAGCTTCAGGATTGAAGATGAAATAAAAACCTTCCACGATAAACAAAAGTTAAAAGAATTTGCCCTTGAAAACCAGCACTTCAAAACATCCTTGGCAAAACATTACATGAAGAGGAAATGAAAAATAACAATAAAAACCAACAGTGGGAGGTAGTACAGTAAAGAAAAAACTAATCAAAGAGGAAAAACAAATCATGTTAAGTAACAAAAATAAACAAATATGGCCTGAAAGTACAAACCATATCTCAATAGTAACCCTAAATGTTAATGGCTTAAACTCACCAATCAAAAGACATAGGCTAGTAGACTGGATTAAAAAAAAAAAGATCCAACAATATGCTGCCTACAGAGGACTCTTCCGATAGGAAAAGACATACACAGACTGAAGGTGAAAGGTTGGGAAAAATCATACCACTCACATGGACCTTGGAAGCAAGCAGGGGTGTCCATATTCATATCAAATAAAATAGACTTTAAGCCAAAATTAATCAAAAGGTATGAAGAAGGACACTACTGCTCAAGGGAACCATACACCAACAAGAATTAACAATCATTAATATATATGCCCCAATCAATGGTGCAGCTACATTCATCAAACAAACTCTTCTCAAGTTCAAGAGTCAAATAGACCACAACACAATAGTCATGGGAGATTTTAACACACCTCTCTCACCTCTGGACAAATCTTCTAAACAAAAGTTGAATAAAGAAACTATAGAGCTCAATAATACAATTAATAACTTAGACTTAATTGACATATATAGAATATAACACCCAACATCAAGTGGATACACTTTTTTCTCAGGAGCACATGGATCCTTCTCAAAAATAGACTATATATTATGTCACAGGGCAAATCTTAGCAAATACAAAGGAGTAGAGATACTACCATGCATTTTATCTGATCATAATGGAATGAAATTGGAAATCAATGATAAATAAGGAAGAAAAATTCCTACTTCACATGGAAAATAAACAATATGCTACTGAATAAACAAGGGGTTACAGAAGATATCAAAGAGGAAATTAAAAAATTCTTAGAGGTAAATGAAAACTCAGACACAACATATTGAAATCTCTGGCACACTATGAAAGCAGTACTAAGAGGAAAATTCATTTCATGGAGATCATTCCTTAAAAGAAGAAAAAGCCAACAAATAAATGACCTCACACTACATCTTGAAGCCCTATAAAAAGAAGAACAAATCAGCACCAAATGCAGTAGAAGGCAAGAAATAATTAAAACCAGAGCTGAAATCAATGAAATTGAAACAAAAGAAACAATTGAAAAAATTGACAAAACTAAAAGTTAGTTCTTTGAAAAAAATAAATAAGATTGATAGACCTCTAGCCATGCTAACAAAGAGAAGAAGAGAGAGAACCCAAATTACTATTTTTACAGGATGAAAAAGGCAACATCACAACAGACACTTCAGAAATACAGAAGATAATTAGAAATTATTTTGAAACCCTAACTCTAATAAAATAGAGGATAGTGAAGGCATCGATAAATTCCTTAAGTCATATGATCTACTCAGACTGAGTCTTAAACAGACCAATATCAAGTGAGGAAATAGAAGAAGCCATCAAAAAATTACCAAACAAGAAAAGCCCAGGACTGAATGAATATACAGCAGAGTTTTACAAGACCTTTAAAGAAGAATGAATACCAATACTCTTCAATCTATTTTGGAAAATAGAAAAAGAGGGAGTACTTCCAAATTAATTCTATGAGGCCAACATCACCCTGATTCCAAAACCAGATAAAGACACTTCAAAGAAAGAAAACTTCAGACCAATATCCCTAATGAATATAGATGCAAAAATCCTCAATAAAATTCTGGAAAATTGGATACAAAAAAATATCAAAAAGATCGTGCACCATGACCAAGTGAGATTTATTCCCAGGATGCAAGGCTGGTTCAATATACAGAAATCAATAAATGTAATTCACCACAACAATAGACTTAAAGATAAGAACCATATGATCATCTCGGTAGATGTAGAAAAAGTATTCAACAAAATACAGCATCCCTTTATGTTCAAAACACTAGAAAAACTAGGGATAACAGAAACTTACCTCAACATGGTAAAAGCTATATATGCTAAGCCTCCGGCCAGCATCATTCTAAATGGAGAAAAATTGAAGGCATTCCTTCTAAAATCTGGAACAAGACAGGGATGCCCTCTCTCACCACTTCTATTCAACATAGTTCTTGAAACACTATCCAGAGCAATTAGATGAAAGAAATTAAAGGCATAAATATGGGAAAAGAAGAACTTAAATTAGCACTATTTGCTGATGACATGATCCTATACCTAGCAGACCCAAAAATTTCAACCAAGAAACTTCTAGAACTAGTAAATGAATTCAGCAAAGTGGCAGGATATAAAATCAACACCCATAAATCAAAGGCATTCCTGTATATCAGTGACAAATTCTCTGAAATGAAAATGAGGACAACTACCTCATTCACAATATCCTCAAAAAAATAAAATAAATAAAATACCTGGGAATCAACCTAACAAGAGGTGAAAGATTTATACTATGAAAACTACAGAACCCTAAAGAAAGAAATAGAAGACCTTAGAAGATGGAAAGATATACCTTGCTCATGGATTGGTAGAATTAATATTATTAAAATGGTCATATTACCAAAAGAACTTTACAGATCCAATGCAATTCCCATCAAAATCCCAATAGAATTCCTTGCAGAAATAGAAAAAGCAATCACAAAATTCATCTGGAAAAATAAGAGACCCAGAATAGCTAAAGTAATTCTAAGCAGGAAGAGTGAAACTGGTGGTATCGCAATACCAGATTTTAAACTATACTACAGGGCAATAGTAACAAAAACAGCATGGTACTGACACCAAAACAGATTGGTAAACCAATGGTATAGAATAGAGGACACAGAGACAAATCCACAAAATTACAACTACCTTATATTAGACAAAGGTGCTAAAAGCATGCAATGGAGAAAGGATAGCATCTTCAACAAATGTTGCTGGGAGAACTGGAAATCCATATGCAACAAAATGAAATTGAATCCCTTTCTCTCACCATACACAAAAGTTATCTCAAAATGGAACAAGGATCTAGGAATCAAACCAGAGACTCTGTGTCTAATAGAAGATAAAGTTGGCCCTAATATTCATCACATGGGGGCAGGCCCCAAATTCCTTAATAAGATACCTATAGCACAAGAGTTAAAAACCAAGAATCAACAAATGGGACAAATTCAAACTAAAAAGTTTTTTCTCAGCAAGAGAAATAATATGTGAGGAGAATAGGGAGACTACATCCTGGGAACAAATTTTTATCCCTCAAACATCAGATAGAGCTCTAATTTCTAGAGTATACAAAGAACTCAAAAAGTTAAACAACAACAAAAAAAACCCACAAATAACCCAATCAACATATGAGCAAAGGACTGAACAGACACTTCTCAGAAGAGGATATACAATCAATCAACAAATACATGAAAAAATGCTCACCATCTCTAGCAATCAGAGAAATGCAAACTACTCTAAGATACCATCTCACTCCAATAAGAATGGCAGCCATTATAAAGTCAAACAACAATAAGTGCTGACGAGGATGCAGGGAAAAAGGTACACTCATACATTGCTGGTGGGACTGCAAATTGGTGTAGCCAATTTGGAAAGCAGTATGGAGATTCCTTGGAAAGCTGAGAATGTAACCACCATTTGACCCAGCTATTCCTCTTCTTGGACTATTCCCAAAAGACCTAAAAAGAGCATACTACAGGGACACAGCCACATCAATGTTTATAGCAGCACAATTCACAATAGCTAGACTGTGGAACCAACCTAGATGCCCTGCAATATATGAATGGATAAAAAAATGTGGCATTTATACACAATGGAATATTACTCAGCACTAAAAAATAACAAGATCATGGCATTTGCAGGGAAATGGGTGGCATTAGAGCAGATTATGCTAAGTAAAGTTAGCCAATCCTTAAAAAACAAATGCCAAATGTCTTCTCTGATATAAGGGGGTGGATCAAAATGGGATAGAGAGGAAGAGCATGAGAAGAAGATTACCACTAAATAGGGAAGAGAGGTGGGAGGAAAAAGGAAGGAGAAAGGGAATTGCACGGAAGATGGAAGGAGACCCTCATTGTGGGGAGCCATTCTTACACGTGACTGGGCAACTCCCTGTTTGGGTCTGAGGCGCTCTGGCTAAACTGTGTTGGAGCTTTCCTGTGCCTCTCCTGGTTCGAGAACTTGTCCATGTGGGGGTGTGACTGACCACTGACCCCAGGGACCAATCACTGACCCTGACCTTGGAGTGCTGCCCTCCTCAACCTTCATTGGATGGAATTCTCCCCTGAATTTCTTGTTCCCCAATAAAAGGCCACTCCCTGGAGTGCTCTCTCTCTCTCTCCTGCTAGCCCTGAGTAATCCCTGCTGCCCTACCGGGTGGTTCGAGGTGTGAATTCAGAGGGAGAGCCGTCTCAGACCTGGTCATAGAAAAAGGTAACTGAGTCTGTGTGTTTATTTCAATCTCACTAGCTAACTTTTATTCCAAGAACCTCATTAATGAAACCAGTGTGCTGGTCGCATGGTGGAACCTTATCATTATACAGAATACATGTATGATGATGTGAGGGGGAAAAGTGTGTCACATTAGATTGGGTAGAGAGAAATGATGGGAGGGGAGGGGCGGGGAAGGAGGATAGGAAGGGCAGCAGAATAAAATAGACATGATTATTGCTGTATGTATATAGGTGACTGTATGACCAATGTGATTCTGCAACCTGTACAATCAGAAAAATGAGAAATTATACCCCATTTGATTCAAATGTATGAATTGTCAAGATCATTGTAATGTCATGTGTAGCTAATAAAAAAAGAAGAAAAAGCCAAAATATAAATTACCTGACATTACATCTTAAAGCCTTAGAAAAAGAAGAACAAACCAACACCAAAAGTAGAAGAAAGGACATAATTAAAATCAGTGCTGAAATCAATGAAATTGAAACAAAAGAAATAATTCAAAAATTGACAAAAACCAAAAGCTTGTTCTTTGACAAAATAAATAAAATTGATAAACCCTTAGCTACACAAATGAAGAGAAAGAGAAAACAAAAGTTAACAAAATTTGTAATGAAAAAGGAAATATGACAAACATTATTGAAATACAGAAAAAAATTAGAAACTATTTTGAAATTTTTTTTTCCAATTAAGGAAAATCTCAAAGACATCAACACATTTCTAGAGACATATGAACTACCCAAACTGAATCAAGAGGACATACAAAGTATAAACAGACCAATTTCAAGCAATGAAATTAAAGATGCCATCAAAAGCCTATCAAGCAAGAAAAGCCCAGGACCAGATAAAATTTGAACCAAGTTCTGCAAGATCTATAAAGAAGAATTAAGACCAATACTCTTTAAATTGTTCCATGAAATAGAAAATGAGGGAATCTTCCAAACTCATTCTATGAGGCTATTATCATCCTGAAACCAAAACCAGACAGGCATACAAAGGAAAGCAAATTTCAGACCAATATTCCTGATAAACATAGAATGCAAAAATTCTCAACAAAATTCTGGAAAATTGTATACAAAAACATTAAAACATAGTGCATGATGATCAAGTGTGTTTTATTCCAGAGATGCAAGGTTGGTTCAACAAATCAATAAACATAATTCATCACATCAATGGACATAAAGATAAGAATCATAAGATTATTTCAATTGATGCAGGGAAAGCATTTGACAAAATACAGAACACTTTGATGTTCAGAACACTAGAAAAACTTTAGGTAGCAACATACTTAAACATTGTAAAATCTATCTATGCTAAGACCAAGGCCAATATTATTCTAAATGGAGAAAAATTAAAAGCATTCCCTCTAAAACTAGAACAAGACATGGATGCCCTCTTTTACCACTTCTATGCAACATAGTCCTTGAAAGTGTAGCCAGAGCAATTAGACAGATGAAAGAAATTGAAAAGATACTAGTAGGAAAAGAAGAACTCAAACTATCATTATTGCCAATGATAATTTTATACTTAGAGGATCCAAAAAATCTCCACCACAAAACTTCTAGAATTAATAAATTCATCAAAGTAGCAGAATATAAAATCAATACCCATAAATCAAATTCATTTTTAATACATCAGTGATGAATCTTCTAAAAGAGAAATTAGGGAAACTATCTCATTCACAATAGGTTAAAAAATACTTAGGAATCAATTTAACAAAAGAGATGAATGACCTTTACAATGAAATCTACAGAACACTAAAGAAATTGAAAAACTCCTTAGAAGATGCAAAGATCTCACATGCTCTTGGATAGGCAGCATTAATATAGCCAAATGGCATGCTACCCAAAGTGCTATACAGATTCAATGTGATTCCAATTAAAATCCCAATATCCTTCCTTAGAGAAACAGAAAAAGCAATCAAGAAATTTATTTGAAAAAATAAGAAATCCAGAATAGCCAAAGTAATCCATAGCAAAAAGAGTGAAGCAGGATGCATCACAATACCATACTTTAAACTATACCTCAAAGCAATAGTAACAAAAATGGCATGGTATTGGCACCAAAATAGACATCTAGACAAATGCTACAGAATAGAAAACACAGAGAAACTCACATAATTATAGTTATCTCATACTAGATAAAGGCTACAAATGCAAATATTGAAGAAAAGATAATCACTTAAACAAATGATGCTGGGAAAACTGGAAACTCATCTGCAGCAAAATAAAATTAAACTCCTATCTCTCACCATGCACAAAACTCAACTTGAAGTAGATCAAGGACCTAAGAATTGGACAAGAGACCTTACACCTAATAGAAAAAAAAAGTAGACTCAAATCTTCATCATGTTGGATTAGGCCCCCATCTTCCTTAACAAGAATCCTAAAGCACAAGATATAAAGTCAACAATCAATAAATAGAATGGATTTAAACTAAAAAGCTTCTCAGCAAAATAAACTCTCAATGAGGTGAAGAAAGCACCTACATTTTGGGAGCAAATATTTTTCTCATACCCATCAGATAGAGCACTGATCTATATTCTAATATATCTCAGAATATATAAAGAACTCAAAAAACTTAACACTGAAAATAAATGAGCTAAGGAGCTGAACAGACACTTCTCAGAAATATGTAAAAAATGTTCAACTTCTCTAGTAATTAGAGAAATGCAAATCAAAACTATTTTCAGATTTTATCTGACTCCAGTCAGAGTGGCAAGCAATAATAAGTGCTATTGAGGATGTTGGGGAGAAGGTACACTTATCCATTGCTGGTGGAAATACAAGTTGGTGCAGCCAATATGAAAAGCAGTATGAAGATTCCTTAGAAAACTTGAAATGGAACCACCATTTGACCCAGTTGTTCCACTCCTAAGTCTATACCCAAAGGACTTAAAAACAGCATACTACAGTGATGTAGCCACTTCAATGTTTATAGCAGCACAATTCACAATAGCTAAACTGTGGAACCAATTTAGCCTCCATTCAATAGATGAATGGACAAAGAAACTGGTACATATACACAATGGAATATTACTCAGCATTAAAAGAGAATAAAATTATGTCATTTACAGATAAATGAATGGAGTTGGAGAATAGCTAATCTCCAAACACCAAGGGCCAAATATTTTCTCTGATAAGTGGATGCTAATCCATAATGCGGTGGGCATGGGATGAGTGGAGAAATTTTGGATGCAGCAAAGAAAAATGGGGGGAGCTTGGGGTAGAAAAATTGGTGGACTAAGATGAACTTCATTACCCTAGATACATGTACGATTGCACAAATGGTGTGACACTACTTTATGTACAACCATAGAAGTAAAAAATTGTGCTTCATTTATGTATAATGGATCAAAGAGCTTTCTGCTGTCATGCATAATTGATTAAAATTAATAAAAAGTTTTAAAAAAACCTAACCCTAACCCAACCCAAATTTTAATACTTACCCTAACCTTACTGTTATACCTAAACCTAATTTTACATAAAAATACATACAGTAATTTGAACATTTATGTGTATTTTGACTTATATATTCAATTATTAATAGTTCATTTGCATATATTATATTTATTTATATGATATATCTATGCATCACAAATTTTAAGTATGCATATTACTATGACTCACATTATCCTTGACCCTGTTTCAGAACATATATATTTGTGTATGTTTTCAAACATATTTTATGCATACTTATATGTGCATTCTTATAAATATTCATGTTTTAAAATATACATATTAATTTCCTAACTCTAACCAACAACCCAACCCAAAATACAATACTAAACCTAACTTTCGTATATACATTAACCCAATTTTACATAAAAACATGTATCATGCTATGAATATATGTATTTTGACATATATATTACTTTTTCAATGGTTTATTTGCATATATATTATTATATACTCATTTCCATGGTATATCCATGCATTACCAAATTTAAAAATGTGTATTCTTATGACTCAGATTGTACCTTTCTATGTTTCAGAACATATGTGTTTATATATGTATATACATGTTTTACACACATATTCTTATGAATATTCATATTTTCTGATATTCATATTGATTTCATAAACCTAACCCTAACCAACCAAAATTTTAATAATAACCCTAACCTTATTGTTATACTTAAACATAGTTTTATATAAGAGCATATAGAGTAATGTTTTTTTGACAAATATATTCTATTTTCAATGGCATGTTTGTATATATTGTATTATATATTTATTTATATGATATTTCCATGCATCCTGAATATAAAAAAATTGTAACCTTATGACTTACATTGTTACATTGTACCATTTACTTTTTCAGAACATGTTTTCATACATATTTTTACACTTTTATTTTTATGAATATACATATTTTTTTGATTTACATATTTATTTCCTAAACCTAATCTGCCCCAATTTGCATAGCTGATCCTAAGAAACTAGTAAGGAGTAATGGGGATTAAGAAACACACAAACACATACACACACACACACACACACACACACACACACACACATTAAGATAAAAGCCTGGGGTCAGGTGGAACAATGCTGGAGAAGCCATGAATAAAGAAGCCATGAATAAAGAGGTAACTCCATGAGTTTTATTTATATAGGGTCTCATTATCAAGAAGTTAAAAACCATAGGCATTATTCTTTATGCTAAGAAAGATACATGACTAGAAACATTTATGTAGCTTTTCCACTGTTGCAATGTGCAATGTTAGTAGCTTTGTGCAGAACTCAAGAAACTCATTGTCTAAAATTACTGTTAAGCTTGTAGGCTCAGAGATACCAGTGCTGGTGAAACATTGTGATTGTCTTGCCATGTTCAGAATTTCTCTATCCCTGGGGCTATGTGTCTGAGATCAAGCTTGAAGTTGATAAGACTTGTTCACACAATCTCTTTGGGTGGGATGTCACCATAGCAACTGGGCATCTTGTACCCTTGCATAGAAACATTCCAAAGGAGCAGGCACACCATAGTCATTTAAATATTTAATTAGCAAGCTATGTGGGATCCACAGAATCAATCTGACTTTCTCAAATGTCCTGGATATGGTGATGTAACTCCATAAGATCCAGGCTACCATCATTTCTCTGCCAAATGCTCATTAGATGATATTTTAATTTTCTCCCAATCCCATTGAGAAGCATTATACTTTGCTGATGTGACACAAATGTTTTTGTAGTTAGCATGGCAGTGAAGCTTCTTTATGAATTTAAGAACAGTATCTTCATTACCTATAATAATAATTGTAGCTTCCAAGATGTTTAATTTAGTTTCTAACATGTCATCAAGACCTGCCTGGTTTTTCAGGGCTTTGGAAGTATTTTGAAGAATTATTAAGAAAGTGATAAGGCTATCACAGAGGTCATGACAGAAATGCAAATGGATATCCAAGTGACTACTCCAAATATAACAATACCAAGAACATCCTGGTGTCTTCCTAAGTGGTCATGAATCTGCTGAAGTAATTGAACTCCAGTATCAGAATACCAGGGCTCTGAAATATTAGCTGGAGTCATAATAAATGAAGGTTTCCAGGTTTCCTGGCACCAATTGTTGGAAGAGGCTCTCTTTTCTCCAGTGTAAGTTTTTGGTGCCTTTGTCTAGTGTGAGATAACTGTATTTATGTGAGATTGTCTCTGTGTCCTCTCTTGTGTACACATTGATCTCCGTATCCATTTTGGTGCCAATCTCATTCCATTTTCTTTCTGTTCTCATGAATGCAAACAGATTCTAGCATGAAACTTAGCCACTCCATACTATCCAGACACTGCTTGAAATGTCAGTGCTGTGGTTGTGGGATTAAGACCTTTCACTCAGGGACAGTCTTCTAAAGCCACATCAGTGATGATTGACAGTTACTTGTCTCTGAGGGCCATTTAGTAGCCTACATGAAATCACTTAGTGGTCTAAATTTAATTCCAGTTTGAAAAATAGAGCAAAAATGGAATGAACGTGTTAACTAAGAGTGAATTTCTTCTGTGGACTTAGCAAATTTTATCTCCTGAAACTAAGAAGTGGCCTTCAAGTTTTGTGAAAAGAAAGATGTTTTATGCAGTGAACCATTATAGTGAATAAGCAGATTTTTATTGCAATGTATACACAAGGGTAATCCTCTTACTAATAATATGAATTTAGAAATGAATATCATGTTTCTGCCTTTATTCTCCATATTTGTCTTGTCGAATTTCATTAAAGTGAACTACGTCATACTATTTATTGTCAGGTGAGTCAGAAGAAGTTGAATACAAACTTAAGAGATTTCTACTTTATTTTATATTATTTCAGGAGTCTACTGTTAGGTGTATCTTACAATTTATTAGGAAAAATTAAAAGAACAATCTCTGGGCATTCTCCAGATACTTTATCAGGCATTTGTTTCAATATAAATTATAAAGTGTGTCCTGGCATTTTTGTGGCTATTACCCTCAAGGTGACATTAGTCATGGTGGTGACGAGGCCTCTCGATGTGTAGTTCTTGTGCATTATAGTGATTGATACCTTCCTTAAGTAACTTGGCACACTTTCCTAGAAATACTCCAGATCCCAGAGGAAATAAGTGGGGAACAAAGGAAAAACTAGTGACAGCAAGTGAATATTTAATAAGCACCTCGCTCAAAGGCAGATAACAATAATATGCTCTCTGGTTATCAAATAGAAATTGTTGTATAACTTTTTAAAGATAGCTTTAATGACTTATAGATAGTCTTTTAAAATTCATAATCTCCTACTTAGAACCATTTCAAGCATTTTCGCAACAGGCATTTTAAAAATGTGATATGAACAAAGAGTGAATGTACCACTGATTACTTCTTCCCCACTTCTGCTGACTGACTATTCCCAGCCCAGGAAGGGGGCTTTTCAACAGGTTTTTGTTTCTACTGGATGTTGTTGACAGTCACAAACCAAGGTAATGGTGTCTCATGGTTCACGACTCTCAGACAAATAATGGTTCAAACAGCAGTCAGTGCCACAGGGTTGTGTCTGGTATTACTGCACAACCCCTGATAGTGCAGGTATAGTGCCAACCACAAAATCTTTAGTGATTCAGAGGAAGCTTGTTTTTTACTAGTTCCACTTTCTAAGACCCTTTTTATCATAAGTGGGTACTGACTCTGATTGACCTATTTCCCCTAGTCAAGTAAGAGAGTGTCATAATTGTTGATTTTACTTCTTTATATAACTCAAAACAATTTCCTAACTAGGTCATGTTGAGCAGTGGAAAGTTATCATAAACACATAATTGTTATCAGCATTTTTGACAGCTGATTTGTTACTAAAATGTGTTCAAGACTATCACATGAACTGAACTTCATAGAAGTATATCGGTTTGATTATGATACAGAGAATATAAATGTACTTTAAACTCTTTGAAGTGAATACTTCTGATGGACACTATCATGTGGTTCTCTCTTTGAATTGTATTGTTTTTAATTTAAAAGTTATGTTCAACTTTCTGATTTAAATTTATTAGATTTTTCTTCTTTGTAAGAATTTCATTTTAATATTTTTCATTTAATTTAGTGATTACACAAATAGATATGCTTATATGAGGATCTCTGATAGACCTGATATAATACCAATCACAACGTTCCTTCACAGAGGAAATTTGTTTTGTCTCCCTAAACTTCAAAATTACAAGTGAGTTCTTTCATCCTTGGGTGATGTAAACTACTGTTGAATGGAGTTCTGCTCCTCAAAATTCTTGTTGAATTCAAACTCCCAATATTATAGTATTTGGCCTTTGGGAGATAATTTGGTTTAGGTGAGGTCATGAGAGTAAGGACCCTGTGACAGAGTTAGTATCCATAGAAGAAGAGAAGCCCAAACAATGTTCCCCCCCACCCTCCCTCTCCCTCCTCCTCTCCCCTCCCCCACCCCTCCCTCTCCCTCTTACCTGTGAGGACACAATGACAAGGCAGCCCTCTGAAAGTCAGAAAGAGAGCTCTCACCAGGTACCTGATGAAAGGGGAAGTCAGTTGAGCTTCAATTTCCCAGCCTCAAGAAGTATAAGAAATAAATTCCTTTTGTTTAAGTGGGGATTCAGTTATAGCACATTGTTATGGCAGTTCAGACTAATACATCAATAAACAAAAGAGTTGCACTATTTGTTTCCTACTTTATTTGTGATTTTCAGCCTGACCCAGCCAGTATTCTTTCAGATTGGCCACAATTTCTACATGTATGTATCTAACCCCCTTCAAACCACAGTAATGGTCCTTCATAGACCAAAACACTCTGGGTCTGCAGGTCTTCATTAAATGTTCACCGAGAGAGTTTAATAGCTCCCATTATTCATTGTTTACAAAATGTCAGCCATTTAGTAATTTGTATTAACAAAGTAATTTTAATCACATTTAACATAAAAGCTTATTAATATTCCAAGAGTTTAACTATTTTAAATGTTGACTTAACCAATATCCATCGATTTCAAATTTAGTAATTATAGTAATCTATACAAAAGTTAATTTTTGGAATTAAATGCAAATGGGGGAGCACCATGTTGGTAGATGGGGTCTACCTGGGAATGGCAGCTGGAGTTGCTACTTGTGGGAAGCTGCCAGGTGACCTGTGTGGGAGCGGCATTTTCTGCTCAGGTGGGTGACTGAAAGTTCTGCATGGGTTCTGCTGCTGCAGATGGTCTCGCTGGGGCACCCAGTACTGCTGCATGGGTGAGTAGTTGGGAAACCTACTCTGACACTGATTCCTGGAGCCAAGGATGGGCACAGGACCATGATTCCTGTGTGGCAGCAGGAACATTGCTGGCAGAGAAGCAGTATTCTCACTACTTGAATCCCAGGTCACCTAGAGACACAGAATGCTGCCTCACTCTGGCCCACCATCCTGAATCCTTCAGAAAATAACTTTCTTAAAAACCATGATCTGGTGTAATTGTGTTTTGGGGAAAGTCTGTTTGATTGATCCACAGGAAATTGCCATTTTTGTAAGTAAAAAACATGGCAATATCATATGACTGTATGTAAATACAAGTGGTCAAGAAAAGGACGAACAGGTGTACAAAAGCTCCTTACTCCAGAACCAATTAGTACTAAAAGTCAAAGGCAGAGCTGGGGCTGTAGCTCAGGGGCAGAGCACTTGCCTAGCATATGTGAGGCACTGGGTTCAATCCTCTGCACCACATAAAAATAAACAAATAAAATAAAGGCATTCTGTCCATCTACAACTACAAACAAAACTTAACAACAACAAAAAAGTTAAAGGCATTTATAATTGACCTGATGATGGCCTCTTGATACACTAAAAATATATATAATTAAATAGAGAATATATTTATTGTTGTTCTCTAGATTATACAAAGTTAAGTCTCCCAGAAAGAAATGGAAAGTCTTGCCCACATAGATAAATTAAATTTCTTCTATGAACCATGTATCTGAGATATGAAGATCATTGGAACTTTTCCAGAAGCTGTCTATCCACCACTAACTTAAAATATTAATTACAATAATTTAAATTCTAATGTTATGAAAGTTTTAATCAATTGACAAGGGGATAATTATAAATGAATTAGCAATAATAAATGTCACAAATAACATTTGACATATCAAATTCTTACTATATGCCATGTACTGTTTTTAAGGTTTTTGTTATATATGACTGATGTGATATGTATAGCAATAAGAAAACATGTAACAAAATAATAATTCAACAAATCTGTGAGACTTCATTTTCATTGCAGTTTGTGACTGTAATTTGTAATTTTGAGATCTAATTTCTAGGAAATGAAACACCCCAAATTAAATTAAAATGCGAATACTGATTAGACTGAGAAACAATTTTAAATATCCCCCAAAGAAAATAAGAAATTAGCTTTAAAAGTAAAAAATGTGATGTTTGACCAATATCCCTATTGTTTGAATCCTATAAAAACAGAAATAAATATCCTGGTCAAAATTTTATATACTTGTATGCAAAGAAAATACACACAAATGTATGTATTTGCTGCATGTGCTTTTTTTTTTTGCAAAAGAATTAAAAGTTTCTGGAACTTTGGAAAGTAAAGAGTACTGCAGTGATTTTAGCAATTCTTGAGAGTTGTTATATTCATCTTGGTTTAGAAAGCTAAATTGTTGTGCATAACCTTTTGATTCATTTTCATTTTTCTTGTTACTAGTTTTTTTTTTAACCATGATTTACAAAATCACACTTTCATTCTGACTATGGAATCTCTGACAGCTCTAGTTCTAGAGAGCCTCATTCTCCATGTGTTAACATTGACTAAAGTTCTTTACAGTCTCCTATTGATATTCTTTTGAATCTAGAACTTCATTTGTATTTTAATTAATTTATTTTATTACAATAATTTAAATTCCAATGTTATGAAAGTTTTAATCAATTGACAATGGGGCAGTTAGGTATATATGACAGCAGAATTCATTTTTGATTCATTGTACACAATTGCAGCACAACTTTTCACTTCTCTGATTGTATAGGATATAGCGTTGCACCATATGTGCAGTCATACATGTACCTAGTATGATGTCCATCTCATTCCACCGTCTTTCTTGCCTCCAATCCTCCTCCCCACCACTTTTTTCTCTTTGCCCCCCCATCAAAGTTCCTCCATTTTCTCCACCCTCCCCAATATGGATCAGCATTCACTTATCAGAGAGAATATTTGGTCTTTGGTTTATTGGGATTGGCTTACTTCACTTAGCATGATATTCTCCAACTTCATCCATTTATCTGCAAATGCCATAATTTTATTCTCTTTTAATGCTGAGTAATATTCCATTGTATAAATACACCTCGGTTTCTTTATTCATTCATCTCTTGAAGGGCGTCTAGGTTGGTTCCACAGTTTAGCTATTGTGCATTGAGCTGCTATAAACATCGATGTGGCTGCATCACTATAGCATGCTGATTTTAAGTCCTTTGGGTATAGATGGAGAACTGGGATAGCTGGGTCAAATACTGGTTCCATTCCAAGTTTTCTAAGGAATCTTCATATTGTTTTTCTATAGTGGTTATACCAATTTGCAGTCCCACCAGCAATATATGAGTGTACTTTTCCCCCACATCCTTGCCAACACTTATTGTTGTTTGTCTTCATAATAGCTGTCATTCTGACTGGAGTGAATGAAATCTTAGAGTAGTTTTGATTTGCATTTCTCTAATGTTGATGTTGAACATTTTTAATATATATATGTTGATTGAATGTATATCTTCTTCTGAGAAGTGTCTGTTCATCTAATTAATCCATTTATTGATTGGGTTGGGTTTTTTTTTTTGGTGTTAAGTTTTTGGAGTTCTCTATATATCTTGGAAATTAGTGCTCTGTCTCACATACCTGTGGCAAAAATTTTCACCCAAAAATGTAGGCTCTCTCTTCACCTCATTGATTGTTTCTTTTGCTAATAAGAAACTTTTTAGTTTTGAGTCTACCCCATTTATTAATTCTTGATTTTTAAAAAATGAAGGTAAAAACCCTTATTGAGTTCCTTAAATTTCTTTTAGAGTGTGTGGCATGCATTTTTGTAATGTTTCATACCTTAGACTACTTATTATTGAAAAGTATTATATTTTATATTATATGATTCTTTTGACCCCTATTGCATTTGAAACTGCCTTAGAGGAAGAGCTAGACATATTTTCTTAAATAAACACACATTTTTCTTCAAATTGCTAGTATCTATCTTCTTAGTAGGCTTTATGGGCAATGAATATTTTGACTTTGAAGTCACATGTGTTGTGTTCATGTTGATAAGTTTGTTTCATACCTTTATTTTTCTTATATTTGACCAATGTCTTTCAATTCAAGTTTGTTTTAAACTGTTTATCACAGAGTCATAACTTATCCTTTTCCTGTACTACCAGGAAATATTTTTGCAAATATAAATGTAATGTTTTATATTTTGTTGTATATTCTCACCAATGTAATATAATGCGTCAAAAATAAGACATTTTTAAATGCATGCAGACTAGTGAAATATTTAATTCTATTTAGTTTATTATCTCAATAATTAATGAGAGGCTGGCTCATCATTGAAACAAACAAACAAAAAACAGAAAGCATTTTTAATTGGGGTCTGAAGAAAAATTAATTTACCTTGTCACATTCCTAGTTTTGCTAAAGTGACAAAGGGGTAATAGTTATTGGAATTTTAAAAGTGGTCAGGAATTTTTTCATGCTACTGAATTTGTCCTCATAGAATTATTTATATGAAACTAGTCTTTTTCTAAATATCATTTATAAATACATAATACATTTAAGATTGATAAATGAATAGAGTCTCTGAAAGAGACTGAAGCCATGATATTTCATGGAGGTTTGTAGAATTGGTTTGTATGTTCACTGTCTAGACAGAAATAATTTGCAGATTATTCAGCATCCCAGTTTTCTAGCCGCCTAGTGTTAGAAAGATTGTATTTGAATAGACATAAAAAGTATTTGATGTTGAAAGAATGATTATTTAATATTCTAGCTTAAAAATATTTTGGATATTTAAGAAAGAAGTTAATAAACAGAAGAATGAGATCTAAGAAATTAGGGCATGATATCACTGGTATGTTGGTTATTGAGATTTTCTTTCAGGCCTGTGAAAATTGGTCTCTGAAAATCAGAATCAGGTTTGCCAACAGCTAATTCCTGTGTCTCCTATAGGAAGCAGCTTAGATAATTACTTTCTACCATGGCTGGTGAAGTTGATCATTTTGTGTATTCCTTTATAACCTATAGGCAAATTACATTTTATCTAGATATTTATCCTATATGCAAATTATAATTTAGATATTTGGCTGTAACTCTGAAAGAAGAAAAGTATATTATTTTGTTCACTGCTCCATCCCTAGCATGGGCAAGCAAGCCCAAAGCAGCCCAGGAGCCCAACATCAGTAGTTATGAAGGGGAAAAGAAATAGATTGCCTTACTTATATACCTATTTCAGCAAGTAGTGAACTGGAGTTATACCTCAGCAGTAGCATACTTGCCTGGCATATGTGAGGCACTGGGTTTGATTCTCAGCACCACATACAAATAAATAAAATAAAGATATATCAGCACTATTTCAGCAAGTAGAAATCTCAGTCATTTGTATCTAGTAACTCCTTATGCTACAGTTGATTGATGAAAAATGTCTTTTGCCTTTTTACACTCTGTTTTAGTCAGCTATGTGCCACTGTGACCAGAAGACCTGACAAAAACAGAACAGAGGTGGAAAAACTTATTTTAGCTAGTGGTTTCAGAGGTTCAGTCCATGGTCAGCTGACTCCATATCTCTGGGACTGAACTGAAACAAACATCATGGTGGAAGGGTATGATGGAGAGAAGCAGCGCAGGACATGGCATTCAGAAAGCAGAGATCTCAAGAGAGCTCTGCTCACCAGGAACAAAATATAAATCTTAAAGACACACTCCACTTCCAGACACACCCTACCTGCCTATAGTTGTAACCAATCCATATTAGTGGAGTAATCCAGTGATTAGGAAGAAGCTCTCACAGTTAAATCATTTTCACCTCTGAAAATTCTTTGTCTTGCACATGAGCTTTTGGGGGACACCACCTGTGTAAACCATAGTGTACTCACAAATGTTTATAGATAATATTCATCTGTAAAGGCCTTTTCTCAGTTTCTGGAGTTATTTTGACTACTGATAGCCTTAGTTTCCTTATTTCATGAGAATTGTTCAAAAACATCTAAAAATACTGGAATTGTGTCCTGTTTAATTTAGCAGTATTTACCCTGAACACTTACCCCAAACACACTCTGGAAGTGATATGAAATGCACATGGTGGTTTTCTCCCAGAATCAGTTGTTTGCACTAGTCATTAAGCAACTATACTAGTGTCTGGTTAATTTAAAGCTTCTAGACTCTAGTGTCATTGTGTTTCAAGAATTGAAGGCTGGAACGCTTTTATTTTATTTATTTTCTTTTTTATTGTTGGTCGTTCAAAACATTACATAGTTCTTGATATATCATATTTCACAGTTTGATTCAGGTGGGTTATGAACTCTCATTTTTTAAAGCTCGCTTCTGTTTTCTCCCCTTATCCAGGGTTGCCTCTGCTGCTAAGTTTAATTATTCCCTAAATCAATTTTGCATCACCTAAAGGAACAAATTGTTTATTTCTCCACAGATTTGTAGCTGTCAATCTCAGCAGAAACTCAATGATTGATTTTTTTCAAACCTCTACATCAGAAAGACTCAAATGGGAAGGAATAATTTGAGTCAAGTCCAGGATATACTAGTTGAAGTATGAAAGTTAAGATTTCATGCCATACAAAGTAAATGTTTGCCATTAATTTCTTAAACCACCTTTAGGAGATATAATTGGAATGGTCATCAAGTAATTTTACTTCCCACTTTCTGATTCTGTTCCTTCATTGTTCTTTTCATATTATTGCTTCTCAGTAGTGGTATCAACTAGAAATTCTTAAATTATGACTCATTTCTAAAGCATGTAAAGTTATCACAGGTGAAAGCTTTCTCAAGAGCTTTCAGTCTTTCAAATACATGGATATGAAATCTATGTCAATAAAGAATACTGAACATTAAATTGATCTGAAGATTGGAGCCCAAACTTTTTTTTCTCAATTTTGACAATTTTTTTGACATAAAATTTAGAATGTAAGAATTGAAAAAAGCAATTAGAATAATGTACAAACAGATTGGCAGACCAATGGTAAACAATAGGGAACATAGAGACTAACCCACAAAATTACAATTATATTAGACAAAGGTGCCAAAAACATGCATTGGAGAAAAGATAGCCTCTTTAACAAATGGTGCTGGGAAAATTGGAAATCCATATGCAACAAAATGAAATTAAACCCCCATATCCCACCATGCACAAAGCTCAACTCAAAATGGATTAAGGATTTAGGAATAAAACCAGAGACTCTGCATCTAATAGAAGAAAAAGTAGGCCCTAATCTCCATCATGTGGGATTAGGCCCCAACTTCCTTAATAAGACTCATTTGGCACAAGAATTAAAATCAAGAATCAATAAATGGGATGGACTCAAACTAAAAACTTTCTTCTCAGGAAAAGAAACAATCCGTGAGGTGAATAGAGAGCCTACATCTTGGGAGCAAATTACCCCTCACACATCAGATAGAACATTAATCTCTAGGGTATATAAAGAACTCAAAATGTCAAAACACCAAAAAGCAAATAATCCAATCAATAAATTGGCCAAGGATCTAACAGACACTTCTCAGAAGAGGATATGCAATCAATCAACAAATATATGAAAAAATGTTCATCATCACTAGCAATTACAATTACAAAATTACAAATGCAAATCAAAACCACTCTAAGATTTTATCTCACTCCAGTCAGAATGGCAGATGTTATGCATACAAACAACAATAAGTGTTGGTGAAGATATGGGGAGAAAGGGACACTTACACACTGCTGGTGGGGCTGAAAACTGATGCAGCCAATATAGAAAGCAGTATGAAGGTTTCTTGGAAAATTGGGAATGGAACTACCATTTGACCCAGCTATTCCTCTCCTTGGTCTATACCCAAAGGTCTTAAAAACAGCATACTACAGGGACACAGCCACATCAATGTTTATAGCAGCACAATTCACAATTCATGATTCACTGTGGAACCAACTTAGACACCCTTCCTTAGATAAGTGGATTAAAAAATGTGGCATATATACACAATGGAATATTATTACTCAGCAATAAAAGAGAATAAAATCATGGCATTTTCAGGTAAATGGATGGATTTAGAGAAGATAATGCTAAGTGAAGTTAGCCAATCCCAAATAACCAAATGCCAAATGTTTTCTTTGATATAAGGAGGCTGATTTATAGTGAGATAGGGAGAGGGAGCATAGGAGGAAGAGACAAACTCTTTATAGGGCAAAGGGGTTGGAGGGGAAGGGAAGGGGCATGGTGTTGGAAATGATCGTCATTACTATCCAAAGTACACATATGAAGAAAAGAACTGGTGTGAATATACTTTGTATTCAATCAGAGATATTAAAACTTGTATTATATAGTGTAATAGGAATTGTAATGCATTTTGATGTTACATATAAATAAAAAAATGAGACCTAGAAAAAAGAAAAAGAATAATGAGAATAATGTACAGACTCTGAAAAGATTTCCAGATAACTACATTTTTTTCTTTGATAAATATAACTGAAATTTCCAATAAGTTTTACTGAAGAATAATTTGACTTTCTGAATTTGATAGTTTAGAAAAAGATAAAATTATTAGAGGAACTGTAAGTAATTCCATAAAGAACTGATGGCAAAATATTATGTACTTGATAAATTTATGTAAAGGTTCTTGTCTGAGTTCATTCTAGCACCAAGATAAAATTATCAGGGTCATAGAATTGCATTCTTCATGATTCAGGTAGTTTACTTTGACTTTCTTCCTGACAACCATTGAAGTAATCCTGTCCAGATATCCTATACATCTCAACACAACAGGGAATGAATGATGAAAGACAGACCAGAGCCATCACAGATACAATATCTGTAAGTGAAAATATTACTAGTGTGATAATATAGGTGCATATTTATATATGCCTACATGCATATATATAATATGTATACATAGTATCACACATATACATGTCTATCTACATATTAAAACAATTCTTTACAAAAAGAAGCAGATCTCTGATTTAATGACAATTATTTGTTTTCATTTTAGTTTTTAAAGCAGTGAAATTAAACCAGATTAACTTTCTGTTTGATGAAAGGTCAAGTTCATGCATTTGTAATTTTACAGGACACAAAATATCTACAAAAATGTTTCAGAGGGAGCAATAGTTTTTGGCAGTTTCCTAAAATGAGCAACGGTTAAACTTCTTTTACTGTTTGGCATCTTAAGGAGTGTTCTAAATTCATAACTTAAAATATTTATATTGTTTATCTTTTAGTAACAAGATAAATGACAGGTTTCCTATCTGAAATGTAAACAATTTACCATCATTATTTCTTCTCTTTAGACTCCCAAGCATAATGCTCTGCCCAAAGCATTCATAGCAAATGTTTGTTGAAGATATTTAGTCAGTTGTCTGTGGTAGAGCAAAAAATGTCCCAAACTCTTGACCTACAATTACAATTTCTAACAACCTTAAAATGTACCATCTTTAACATTTATTTAGAATTTATCTCCTTGATTTCTTTTGGCTCAGAGTCACAAGTATTAATTGAGGACTTGTAAAGCAACTTGTTTTGACCTCTGCTCTAATATTTGCCAAATTATTTTAAATTGAGCCAAAAAATTCCTATGTATTTTATAAGTATAATAACCAAACTTTTCAATTAGCCCATTTAATTGTATTTCAACATTTCTCCCACACTGTGTACACTAAGTTGTTTAAGATTTTATTGGCAAATTCTTCATTTTCTTGGAGTTTGTACTTGAAAGTTCACCAGGTGAACATCAAATCAATAAAATTAAATACTTAAAATACTTAATTAAAACTAAATATAGGTGCTCTATATATTTCACAATGCTTAATTAGTCTCCCTCAATAATATAGTTCAATTCTATTTTCAAAATGGGAATAGTATTATAAACTCTAAAAATATCTTATGTTGCAGCCAGTTGTGAATTATGAAGCAAAGCTTCATTCCTATTTCCCCCTTCGTGTGCAATCACACTATTTACTGTTTATTATATCCTGAATTTTATGCCAGTTAAATTGGTTATATATACTATAATTGCATATAGTCCATGAATATTCTATAATTTTTCTACTACTTAATATCTGCCTACACTATATTTTTATTATCTCAGTATCCATTTTATTGAAGTTTCTATGTCAAAAATGTATTCTTAACCTTCATGAAATGGCTTAAGCCAAGGCTATTTCTTTCTAGATATAATATTATTTCTAATGTCATTAAATAAAATACAAAGACACATTGTCAAGAAAAGGCAAAAAATTATACAAGATTAGATACAGTCAACACTTAATTCTTTTAACTTTACTGTAAAAATTTGATTTGTCATAATGTTAGTTGATCATTTGGAACACTGAATTCAATCAATCAGTTAACCAAGGAAAATGGATAGTGTTAAACAAGAACTTTAATAAGATTGGTATGGAGTACTAAAATAGATTATCTAGTTTGAGTCATGTTTTAATAAAAGTACTTTCATAGATAATATATATGTTCACACATAGAACAATGTTGACAAACTTAATTTTCATTTCTTCTAAAAATAATCATCTTTGCATTTGTTGCATTGTAGTTCAGTGTGAATATCATGTAGTATATGTATATGAGTCCTTTAAAGAAATATGATTATAAAACTGCCAGAAACCAAATATAGGACACTCATACTAAATCATACAGATTCCTATATATCTCACCTTGTAAACATTAGAAATACTGAAAGGTTTGATCTAGCTGAAAAGTAACCTACATAAACATATTTTATGTATTTTTTCATAGATGCCTATAGGGATAGCAAACAGTTAATAACATTAAGTTATCTTATTGTAAAATCATCAGTTTCTTTTGATTTTAAAATGAGGATTATGGAAACAATAATACTTTACAAGCAACTAGGTTTCCATTTTCATTGGACATAAAACAATTAAATAGTAACACTTCCCCAAAATATTAAACTAAAGCTTTTCTTGTTATAAAAGCAGATGCAGATACATAAAACGGTCTTAAGTAACTTGAGTCCTTAGTATCTGCAGTTTCCACATCTGTGGCTTCAATCAACTGCAGATCATTTACTACATATGTAGTCGGGCCTCTCATGGCTGCAGCGGTACTAAATATGTACAAGCTTATTTGTCATTCCATAAACAATACAGTATGCAAACTATTTAGCTACCATTTACATTGTATTAGGTTTATGCAGAATCTAGAGATGACTGAGAGTACCAGGAAGAGTGTGTGTATATTACATGGAAATAGTATACCATGTGATTTAAGGGATTTGAGCATCAGTGCACTTTAGTACCTGAAGAAAATTTCAGGAACCATGTTGTACAGATCAAGTACAACTGTGTATGAAGAGAAGAAATTATTAAACAACTGTTTTGAATTACTGTATACGTAGACAAATTTCATTTTTAATGTAATTAATCAAGATTATACTTATATAACTTTCTTTTGTAGCATGTTCTGTACAATGTTTCTCTTACAGATAATGGTTGACAAATTAGGAGAGTATAATAGAGATGTTTTCGTTACTACTTAACAGTTCACTTGGTGTTGGAAGAATGTAAGTAAAGGATAATGTGTCAACTAATAGGATTTAAGTTCTATTTGTTCTTTCAAATGAGAAATAAAGAGTACACCTCCGTTTTTAACAACAAAATCTATAAAACAGAATTTGGCTTTAATTCATGTTTGAAAACTAAGTACACAATATCATATAAAATATAATACGTGTGTATATATTGTGTGTGTATATATACACTCACACATATGTATAAAGATAGAGACATTGATTGAGTGATCAATGGAAGAAAGATACTGAATTATTACTCCTAATTTAAGAGCCAATTTCCAACAATTTGCTATATTTTTCCTGCTCTTATTAACCAAGTCTTTTTTTTATGGCTACAGCCCAAGTTATATTCTTCAGCTTTAAAATAACACAAGCACTAAATTCACCCATTTGTTTGACAAGCATTTCTTTTCATGAACTGTCCTATGCCTGGCTTCATGAGGGTAGAAATGATCAGCTTTGCTAAACCCAGAATCTATGTCTACAATCTTGTAGTATAAATTGAGGATGAAATGTAAATCTGGTTTATGCATGATTGGTCATAATATATTGATAGAGTTTTCATACCAAGGAACCATAAAAAAATGATACCTATTTACAATATATAAAGAAAGAACCCTAGAATGAACAAAATCTTTTGAATTCTGCAGTGTCTCAAGAGCTTTGACTTCTGAAGTATGTAAAACTTAATGCAATTTGTAGAAAAGTTGAAGCCACTGCTGTGTTCTCTGTGTATGCTGTGGGTCATACTTGTATTAAACAGGGGGCATTGAGAATTCGTCATCCTTAGCTCACTTTCTAGTCAGTGCATTTTTTATGTCCTTCCATGAAAGCAGCAGCACTCTGCCATTATCCTAGGTGGACCAATTTCTTTCTCTTAGAAGGTAGTTCCCATGACCTTCTATGACCACTCCCTTAGGTCTTTTTCCAGACGTCCTGGGACTCTTGCATTCAGTCTTTCTTGGTTTAATCATACACTTCATCACACCAGGCTGAAAAAGAGGGACAAGAGGAAAAGGCAGAAGTGGAAGAAGCCTTGAAGGACTCATTGAGGAGGGCCATAAGACATCCTCCATTTACTGTGAATTGCCTCATATCCACCAACATCCCTGTTCCAGTATTGACCTGTTGAGTGAGTATGAAGTCTCTTCTCTGGATGCAGCTTGGGAGTAGTTCATTAAGTGAGAATTATACTCATATCAGTCATATTTTTGGGGGGATCAGTGAAAATTTGGGATGATGAAGATGGGAATAACCAGAGTAGGGTGGTTGTGGAGACTGCAAAAGCCCCACAGGCACCACTGATGCATGTGTGGAGCAGAGATCTGCATGGTCTCTTTCCTCCTAGCTGTAACAGCTGATCTCTCCTATAATATTCTTGCTAATTTTTAATCCTGAACAGTAAGTCTACTTTAAGGATTGGTGAGTGTACAAATACATTAATACTTTTGATTACATCATGGGAGATATTTTTTTATTGGTTGTTCAAAACATTACAAAGCTCTTGACATATCATATTTCATACACTAGATTCAAGTGGGTTATGAACTCCCATTTTTACCCCAAATACAGATTGCAGAATCACCTCGGTTACACATCCACATTTTTACATAATGCCATATTAGTGACTGTTGTATTCTGCTACCTTTCCTATCCTCTACTATCCTCCCTCCCCTCCTCTCCCATCTTCTCTCTCTACCCCATCTACTGTAATTCATTTCTCTCCTTGTTTTTTTCCCATTCCCCTCACAACCTCTTATATGTAATTTTGTATAACAATGAGTATCTCCTTCCATTTCCATGCAATTTTCCTTTTCTCTCCCTTTCCCTCCCACCTCATGTCTCTGTTTAATGTTAATCTTTTCCTCGTGCTCTTCCTCCCTGCTCTGTTCTTAGTTGCTCTCACTATATCAAAGAAGACATTTTGGCATTTGTTTTTTAGGGATTGACTAGCTTCACTTAGCAAAATCTGCTCTAATGCCATCCATTTCCCTGCAAATTCCATGATTTTGTCATTTTTAATACTGTGTAATACTCCATTGTGTATAAATGCCACATTTTTAAAATCCATTCATCTATTGAAGGGCATCTGGGTTGGTTCCACAGTCTAGCTATTGTGAATTGTGCTGCTATGAACATCAATGTGGCAGTATCCCTGTAGTATGCTCTCTTAAGGTCTTCAGGGAATAGTCTGAGAAGGGCAATAGCTGGGTCTAATGGTGGTTCCATTCCCAGCTTTCCCTGGAATCTCCATACTGCTTTCCAAATTGGCCTTACCAATTTGCAGTCCCACCAGCAATGTATAAGTGTACCCTTTTCCCCACATCCTCACCAGGACTTGTTGTTTGACTTCCTAATGGCTGCCAATCTTACTGGAGTGAGATGGTATCTTAGGGTGGTTTTGATTTGCATTTCTCTGACTGCTAGAGATGGTGAGCATTTTTTCATGTACTTGTTGATTGATTGTATGTCCTCCTCTGAGAAGTGTCTGTTCGGGTCTTTGGCTCATTTGTTGATTGGGTTATTTGTTATCTTATTGTTTAATTTTTTGAGTTCTTTGTATACTCTGGATATTAGGGCTCTATCTGAAGTGTGAGGAGTAAATATTTGTTCCCAGGATGTAGGCTCCCTATTTACCTCTCTTATTGTTTCTCTTGCAGAGAAAAAACTTTTTAGTTTGAGTAAGTCCCATTTGTTGATTCTCTTTATTAACTCTTGTGCTATGGGTGTCCTATTAAGGAATTTGGAGCCCAAACCCACAATATGTAGATCGGAGCCAACTTTTTCTTCTATCAGGTGCAGAGTCTCTGATTTGATACCAAGATTTTTGATCCATTTTGAGTTAACTTTTGTGCATGGCGAGAGAAATGGATTCAGTTTCATTTTGTTGCATATGGATTTCCAGTTTTCCAGCACCATTTGTTGAAGATACTATCCTTCCTCCATTGCATGCTTTTAGCCCATTTATCAAATATAAGAAAGTTGTAATTTTGTGGATTGGTCTCTGTGTCCTCTATTCTGTACCATTGGTCCACCTGCCTGTTTTGGTACCAGTACCATGTGTTTTTGTTACTATTGCTCTGTAGTATTGTTTGAAATCTGGTATCGCTATACCGCCTGACTCACACTTCCTGCTTAGAATTGCTTTTGCTATTCTGGGTCTTTTGTTTTTCCATATGAATTTAATAATTGCTTTATCTATTTCTAGAAGAAATGCCCTTGGGATTTTGATTGGCATTGCATTAAACCTATAGAGAACTTTGGGTAATATCGCCATTTTGATGATGTTAGTTCTTCCTATCCATGAACAGGGTATATTATTCTTCTATTTCTCTCTTTAGGGTTCTGTAGTTTTCATTGTATAAACCTTTCACCTCTTTTGTTAGGTTGATTCCCAAGTATTTTATTTTTTTTTTGAGGATATTGTGAATGGGGTGGTTTTCCTCATTTCTATTTCAGAAGATTTGTTGCTGATATACAGAAATGCCTTTGATTTATGTGTGTTGATTTTATATCCTGACACTTTGCTGAATTCATTTATTAACTCTAATAGTTTCTTTGTAGACCCTTTTGGGTCTGTTAGATATAGTATCATATCATCCGCAAATAGTGATAATTTTAGTTCTTTTTTTCCTATTTTTATGCCTTTAATTTATTTTGTCTGTCTAATTGCTCTGGCTATTATTTCAAGAACTATGTTGAATAGAAGTGGTGAGATAGGGCATCCCTGTCTTGTTCCAGATTTTAGAGGGAATGCCTTCAGTTTTTCTCCATTCAGAATGATGCTAGCCTAAGGCTTAGCATAGATAGCTTTTATAATGTTGAGGTAAGTTCCTGTTATCCCCAGTTTTTCTAGTGTTTTGAACATAAAGAGATGTTGTTCTTTGTCGAATGCTTTTTCTGCATCTATTGAGATGATCATGTGGTTCTTATCATTAAGTCTATTGATGTGGTGAATAACATTTATTGATTTCAGTATATTGAACCAGCCTTGCATCCCAGGGATGAATCCTACTTGATCATGGTGCACAATTTTTTTGATATGCTTTTGTATTTGATTTGCCAGGATTTTATTGAGGATTTTTGCATCTAAGTTCATTAGAGATATTGGTTTGTAGTTTTCTTTCTTTGAAGTGTCTTTGTCTGGTTTTGGGATCAGGGTGATGTTGGCCTCATAGGATGAATTTGGAAGATCTCCTTCTTTTTCTATTTCTTGAAATAACTTGAAAAGTATTGGTATTAATTCTTCTTTGAAGGTTTTGTAAAACTCCGCTGTATGTCCATCCGGTCCAGGACTTTTCTTTGTTGGTAGTCTTTTGATGACTTCTTCTATTTCCTCCTTTGTTATTGGTCTGTTTAAATTGTGTGTATCTTCCTGACTCAATCTGGGCAAATCATATGACTTAAGAAATTTATCGATATCTTCACTATCTTCTATTTTATTGGAATATAGTGTTTCAAAATAATTTCTAATTATCTTCTGTATTTCTGTTGTGTCCATTGTGATATTGCCTTTTTCATCCCATATGTTAGTAATTTGAGTTCTCTCTCTTCTTCTCTTCATTAGCATGGCTAAGGGTCTGTCGATCTCATTTATTTTTTCAAAGAACCAACTTTTAGTTTTATCAATTTTTTCAATAGTTTCTTTTGTTTCAATTTCGTTGATTTCCACTCTGATTTTAATTATTTCTTGCCTTCTACTATATTTGCTGTTGTTTTGCTCTTCCTTTTCTAGGGTTTTGAGATGAAGTGTGAGTTCATTTATTTGTTGGTTTTTTCTTTTATTTAGGAATGAACTCCAGGCCACAAATTTCCCTCTTAAGACTGCTTTCATTGTGTCCCATAGATTTCAATATGTTGTGTCTGTATTTTCATTTGTCTCTAAGAATTTTTGATTTCCTCCTTTATGTCTTCTGTAACCCATTGATCATTCAGTAACATATTGTTCATTTTCCAGTTGATGCTGGATTTTTCCTTTCTTCTTTTATCATTGATTTCCAGTTTCATTCCATTATGATCAGATAAGATGAATGGTATTATCTCCACACCTTTATAGTTACTAAAAGTTGCCCTATGGCATAATATATGGTCTATCTTTGAGTAGGATCCATGTGCTGCTGAGAAGAACGTGTATCCACTTGATGATGGTTGATATATTCTATATATGTCAGTTAAGTCTAGGTTATTGATTGTGTTATTGAGTTCTATAGTTTCTTTATTCTGCTTTTGTCTGGTGTATCTTGTTCCAGGATCTTCTTGCTTTCAACATCTGTGATGAAAAATCAGCCATTAATCTAATTAGTTTACCCCTGAATGTAATCTGCTTTCTTTCTCTCATAGCTTTTAATATTCTCTCCTTGTTCTATATGTTGGATATCTTCATAATTATGTGTCTTGGAGTTGGTCTATTACGGTTTTGTATGTTTGGGGTCCTGTAGGCTTCCAGGATTTGGCAATCCATTCCATCTTTCATATCTAGGAAGTTTTCTAGGATTATTTCATTCAATAGATTGTTCATTCCTTTGGTTTGAACCTCTATACCTTCTTCTATTCTGATGACTCTCAAGTTTGTTTTTTTTTTATGACAGCCCATATCTTTTGGATAGATTGCTGGTGATTTCTTAGCATCCTTTCTGTGTAGACTATATTCTTTTCAACTTGATAAACTTTGTCTTCATTTTCTGATGTTCTGACTTCTATTTGATCTAGTTTATTTGTAATATTCTCGTTTGAGTTTTTAATTTGGTTTATGGTTTCCTGCATTTCTAGGATTACTGTTTGATTTTTTAAAATATCTCTATCTCCTGGTAGACCTCGTTCTTTGCCATTTGAATTTGCCTATGTAATTCTTTTTCAAAGTATACTTTCATTGTTTGGACTTGCTGTCTAACGTCTTCTCTAAGATTCCGTTCCATCTGAGTTAGGTATGCCTTGAGTTCTTTCTCTGTCCATTTTTCTGAAGCCTCTAGGTTCTTCTGTGAATTTAAGTTGTCCTGCATTGTTTGTAATCCTTTTTTTCCATTGTTTTTTCATGGTGCTCATGTTAGTTTAAAACTCTGTTTGACTGCTGTGTTTCTGTTTTCTTCTTTAAATTTGTTTTGGTTTTTATAGTTCCAATATCTCTCCTTTGTGTTGGGAGACAATGTTTAGAGATGTTGGATTTAATTGTGATTTAAGGTAAATTCATTAGTTTTATTAAAGGCCTACAGAATTTAATGGCATGTATAGAATTGAGGTTTGAACTTAGGATTTTATGGTGAGGTCGGGCGATTTGATGGTATGGAGGTTAGTATATGTTAGCTTCTTTTGGGGGTTGCTCAAATGCAGGCAGATATTAACAAGAGAATAGACAGGAGTTCTTGGGGGGTAGTTAAGGGCTTAGGCGGACTATGGACCAATTCGTAGTATTCATCTATTTGCATTTAGTAAGCTGTACATAATCTGGGTGGTCATGCATAAGAGGAAAGATGGGGAAAAGGTAAGGAAGCAAACCAAGAAAGAGAGAGGGAGAGAGGAAAGAAAGAGAAAAGAATAGAAAAAAAAGAAATGATAATAAGAAAAGAAAATAATAAAATGCAGTAAAATAAAAATTACATTTAAAAAATAATGATATAATTATATAAAAGAAAAAAATTAAAATTAAAAATTAAAAAAAAAAGAAAAAAGGGACACTGTTAGGCTTCTATTTTCTTTGCTTCCAGTAGGTGGTACTACGCCTTCCGGGCCAAGTTTTTGCCCTCTGGCTGTAGGAAACTATCTGCATGAGGCCGCTCCCTCCTCCCCCCCACCCCTGTCTCTCAAAACCTGTTAGCTTAGGTTAATCCTGGTTTCTAGTCCCCTGGCTTCTCCTGCCAGCCAGGCCTTTCCCAGTGTGATACCTCTCAGCAGTTCAATCTACACCCTGTGCCTGCAGTTTCCTGGATGTGGAGCCCAGCTTTTGGGAACTGGCACCTTATTGTTTTGATTCCTTCTGCTAGCCCCTCCTCCGAGAGCTGGCGAGCCAGGTTTCATTTTCGCTGCTGGTGGGAGGGGGGAGTTGGAGGTCAGGTGCCTCTATTCATGCTCACTCTGTTAATCACGTCCCTGGAAAGCTGGGGAGAGATTTTATGTGATTTCCCCACTGCATGGGAGATGGTCTAAATGACACAGACCTGTTCTATCCCTGAATGAGCTGGATTCTGTCAAAAACTGGTGATGGTGACATCAGCTATCCAAGATGGTGGCCGCTGGCTTCCTCGGTGGGCTGACCAGTGTGGAGGACAGAACTGCACCACTTCCTTCCCCCATCTCAAATCCAGAACTCAGCCCAGAGCACAGTGAGGGCACATCCGGCAGGAGCCCACAGAATCTGCAGCACCATTTCTCTGTGTTGCTAGCATGCCATTTCCCAGTGCGCCACAGTCTCTAGCAGTGGGGCGGGCCACTAAACAAACAGCTTGAATCTCCTGGCGGACAGTTCACTCATGGTTGAGCCCAATCCTCGGGTGATGGAAATCCTTCCTCTAGGTTTCAGTGCACCCCAATTTTGCTGGAAATTCCTAACAAGATAGCTTTGGCCGTCATTCACCCGCGCAATGACGTGGTACACGGGGGTGATGCACTCCATTCGCCGCCATCTTTGTGTCTGAGATATTGTTTGTATGGTCCCTCATGAATGTGTTAGAATTATTCCTGAAGGCCTGGCCTGGACCCTGACACAGTTCACTCCCTATAATAGTAATTATCCTGTTTTCTAAGTAGCACAAAAGATCTTTCCTCATGGAAGGTCTACAGATCTCACACATTTCAGTCCCTGTAAATAATCTCAAATCTACCAAGAAGCACCAGCTTCTGGAGTAGGGTCTGAGTTTTGAAGAAAGTTTACTAGAAGCCAGTTTCAAATTTTTCTTGATCACTGGGATAATGAATAGTTTTAACCGATCACCAGGTTCAGAAAATAGAGTATGATTATATTATTGACCAAATAAAGGATATCTGACCAGTGACTAAGGAAAGAACACCTTTCCATTTCTCAGAAGATACAACTGAAGAGTTCCTTGAGTGTACTCGTCAGAGTTTCCTTTCATCACATAAAGAATACACTCACCCTGTAAATAAACTGGTATAGAGTTGGTAATTGGGTATAAGGTTAAATTTTTCTTGAGATTGTTTCTGTCTAAATATATTTGCAGAAACTCAAGGCAATGTGAAGCAAAAGAGCCAGTGGACTCCGGGTAAAGATGAAAATCATGTATAATGAATGTAATGGTGACATCTTGAGATTGCAAGTTCCAAGGAAGAGCAAAAGCATGAAAAAGTACTTATTTCATCCATTCTGATAACCAGGAGGGGTTATCTATTTTTTTTCCCCTGGTGGTTCTTTTCTGGTTTCTACCTTCCATTAGTCTTTACCTAGAAACAGTCTTTCTCATGGTATTAAATTTAAAGTTATGTTTCCTTCATTCACAGTGACTTGCAAGGTAAGTGCAAGGTAGTTAGGAAGAGACACATGTCATTTTCTGTGGGTTTGGCCTCAGTTTATTGTCTTTGTTGATTCCATAGCAAGAAATGTGACCAAATCAAAGTCATATTAAATCAAAATATTAAAGAACAAGGCCTGAATGCCCAATATCTTTTGGAATCAATAATGACTCAGAAACTTTGACTTAGCAGAACCATTCAAAGAACATGGAGCAAAAGACACTGGGGTTTTACCTTCTGTTATGGCTTTTATCATGGTATGACATGCCTGAACCATACAGGGAAAGATGAGTCTCCTTCCTCATCAACAATGTTACCTAACCAGTGAACTGAGCACCTGAAGCCCTCTCTCACACTTCACCCTCCTTCTCAAACTCCCATGAAAGTCACACTCTATAGTCAAGGGGTTTGATTTGTTTCTCTTCTTTGAAAGGATAACCACTCTGCCTTCTGGAGCTTTCCCTTGCAGGTTTTAATCAAGACCAGGTGAGTAGTTGTGAAGTCCAATCTTTCAAATTTTAGCATTCTGCTCTCCTTACATACAGGTCTCAGCATGGAACTGCAAGTGGAGGAGGATATGAATGAAGTGCTGATGGACTCATTAAATGAGGTTTTTTTGGCTCATTTCAGCTGTCATGACTTGTTTCACTCTGCCAGCTTCCCAAGCAAGAGTCCATTCTCCCTCTCTGAGGAACATGTGGTTTACTCTACTCTGGATGTGGCCAGTGAGTACACTGCTTACAAAAAGACAGTGGGCTAAGGCTGTACCTCAGTGGCAGAGTGCTTGCCTAGCATGTGTGAGGCACTGGGTTTGATCCTTAGCACTTCATAAAAAGCTAAACAAAGGCATAAAAAATAAACAGATAAAGCCGTCCATTTACAACTATTAAAAAATTAAAAAGAAAAGAAAAGGTGGCTCCTAATGACTCCCCAGGTAGCCTCCCTATTCTTCAATTTCAGCCTTTTGTGTGGGTAGAGAGATCTCTCTGCAGGCAGGTCCCATAGTTACTCATTGGCATGAGTCAAACACTATGACTAGGTCTGAAGCACAGGCATTGTGTAGGTCAGGTAGCTTGCACTCTTACTACTTTTAGCCCCACCTGTCCCACCTGTCACTCACTGGCAAATGCAAGTTACGGAACATTGCAGGTAGGGGTGAGGGGAGTGAATGTATCCAAAGAAACTCATTCAGATCTTCAACATGCAGATGCCTCATCATCTATCCAAAAGATTTTTTTTTTGCAGTGGGTTCTCTTATCTCTTCTCTACTTGTCCTCTTAAATGTCAATCTCAACAGTGTTGTTTGAGCATTTGTGGCATCCAAGGAGGATGGCATTTTTAGAGATGGTACCATGTTTGCTTGGCTCTAAGCTCCAGTCCCAAATCCTCATTGCCCATGTATAGCCTTTTCCCTGAAGGAAAGGCTTCACTCTGTCACTTGCAAATTCCATGAATGCCCAAACATTCTGTGTCTGTGGAGCATCAATAATTCTTTCCCTTGTGAGAGTTTGCATATTGCTTCTAAATCTACCTTCTGTGTCTTTTCTAATTTGAACCAACATCAAGCAAAATGTCCTCTGAGGCAAGTTACCCATGTGTTTTAGAAGGCAGCAAGGCACTTTTAACAGGATCTCTGGGGGGAAAAAGTCATGTATGACTTTTTGCCAGATTTAAGATGCAGGATCTGGGTCAATAATTTATCAGGACTCACTTGGTCCCCCAAACAAGGCCAGTTTTTCTCATAAGTGCAGAGTACCTACATTTAAGTTCTCGTTCTGTATTCTTCTCAGGATATCCCAATGTACCCAGAGAACATTTATATGCTTGTATTTGCAATGTGTAAAGCAGGAGTGGTGTAATGTGGCTGTTTCAGTCTGGTTTTATTGGCAGAAAACAAGATAGTAAGGATGAAGGACAAGAGCTAGATGCCCCCAGGTAATTCTCATCATTGAGGGGTGCTAAGCTGACTAATGTGATATGTTGATTGTATATCATCTTCCCTCCAGATCCAGGGAAAAATTGGTCTGCTGTATTTACATACCTATTGCACACTATTTAAAAGTGTGTTTTCAAAGTATGTCACTTGCTTTCTTCAATATTCCTGTATTAAATGCCAAAATTTATTATTTCTGAACTTACTGAAATAGAGTTCAAGTAAACTATAAATGCTCATGGACTTCTGACATTAAATGAGTCAGAATTGCACTGAAGGACTCTCCATGATACCTTCCAAAATGCCTCTCTCAAATCCTTATCACTTCTCAATACTGCATGCATTCTGATGCATTCCCTTCTACCTGCATCAGGAAATTCTTTCTTCTAAGTCATGCTCAAGCTTGAGAGCTGTCACCCAGTTACCCCAGCAGTCACTGTAAGGGAGAGATGCCTAATTCTCCTTCAGTAAGCATCTCAAGGTCTTCTGAATTAAGAAAGACTCTGACAGTCACCTGGGGCAGGTCCTCTGAGAGCAAGTTGCTGATGGGAGTAGGCTGGCACAGCACTTTGTCTTCAGGCTCAACCCAAGTGGAAGGACAGAGAGAAACATGGCCACATCCATGATAGAGATACACACAAACTGCTGATTTTTACCAGTTCCATTCACCCAAACAACAATGCCATTGCCCACATAAGTTTGTATGTTTTTCTTCTGGTACTTGTAGTGTTACTCTGAATGAATCCGTTTCAGGATTTCTTGTACCCCCAAGTCCCATCCACCTTTTCATGTTTGGTCTAAAGGCAGGGTTAAATTTAGACCTCCTCTCATGTACTTCATCTTTTTTAGTAGTGATCTCACAGCAAGAAATGCAGTTAGATATATTTCAATACTTATGTATGTTTTATCTATACATATGCATGAGTGTATACATATACATATATGTGCTTAAATGTATAGATATACAAACATGCACAAATGTATTTTTTATAGTATCAAAAGAAAAGAACCCAGAAAGTATGTGAAGTACCAACATTGGGTGTTTACTAGTCTGCAGGAGCTAAACTGATAGTTGCAAAAATGTATGCACAATTGCTTAAAGTGTACCAGAATTCTGGTTTGAAAGCTTCAAAGGGATATTATCATAGAAATATCTGTCAGAATCCTACTATCCCATCATTCATTGAGTTCTAATTATAAATTTCCCCTTGTACCCTACCTTAGGGATTTTAATTTTCTGATTGAAGTTCAGGCACCAGAATTGGCCCACTGAATCTGCAGGAAGATGGAGATGCTTCTTTCTTCCTCATTAGGCATATCAAGGACCTCCTCACCCAGCATGACCCTGAGGGCCATCGAGAGGAACTGGCTGAGGAGCACAAGCTGGCAGAGCACTTTGTAAGTTACCCAGAGTTCCTGCTCAGAGAAAGCTGCTCCAAGGTGCCCAGCTTGTGGGAGATTCCATTAGGGAAGTGATATTTGTACCTGCTCTCCTGGTATCTGAATTTTGTTTGTAGTCTTGAATGATGGGGACTGCCTCAGTGGGAGGACAGTAGATATATCCATGGGGTCATACTGTCCCAACACTGTTCCTACATGAAGTCATGTGCCAATTAGATGGCAGGCAGCATGTACCCAGCATACTTTCAGGAAGAAGAATGTGACAAGTGCAAGTTGTTTGTGAGTTTGAAAAGAGCCTGCCCTAAGAAAGAAAATTTTCAGGTATCTGCAGGCTAATTTAATTGTGGGCCAAAGGGTGATTTATCCTTTCTGTATGTTTACTCTTCTCAAAAATATTGTTTAAAATGCACATTGCATGATAGCTGTAATTTCTAAAGAATAAAGTCACTTCCATGTTTTTTTAATGGAGTTGAAGTAGTAGAATCTGAGGATGGGATGTAGGGTACACTGGAATACTTAAGAGGTGACATGGAGAGACTTTTCCCTGGTTAGGTCATAGAAGGCAGGGAGGGTCCTGTGAAGTTCCCAGGTGTATGGAGTGTCATGGGACAGGGTTGTCTTTCTTCCCTGAAGAGGAATGAGTAGGTTTTCTATAAAGCCATATTGGGAAGTAAACCATTGAGCCTGGGAAGCAGCCATGTGGTAGGAGGTAGCTACAGCTGGAGCTTCCCAACATTAACCAGTTGTCTCTAGTTTCTGTTGATATGGGGAGAAAAAGACATTTTTCTCTTTGCCCAGTTAAACAAAAAGCATGCTGCTAAGGAGATCCATTTGATGGGGGCCACTTTGTTTTATAGATACCTGTTCAGGATATTTGTTTAAAGAAATTCATGAGCCCTTTCTAAATTCATACTAATAATTTCTGTGTGCCATGATACGCCACTGTGTTTTTAACAGATGAGGTAGAACTGCCTAAAATCTAAAAGGGCTTTTATAAATTTGTTTGTAGGAAACAGTGAAGAGCATCATGATTAAGAAGAAGAAGCATCACTTGAGTTACTGATTCCCAGGGAATCTTCAGGGGAGGGTAATTATCCAACAAAAAGGAGTACATAAACAGACCAAAATAGCTGTAAGGGTAAAAACCATCTGCTGGTGTCACTGGTTTACTATGCTTAACCAGTCTGTATTGCCTGTTTTCTGTTGGGCATTTTTATCATTTATCTAAGGAGTCTTGGGGACTTTTTTCCTTAAAAAAGTCACTTGTTGCATTGTAAGTACTAAAATGAGAATGACATGAATAACTTCTTTCTGTAGTGTTATCCCAAGACCATGGACAGTTCTGCCATAGCAAAAACAGCAGCTACACAAACAACAACATATATGATGTGAAAATATTGATAGGAAGAGGCCTAGAAGGCACAAGTTCTCTGGATCTTTCCAAATGCAGGAGACTATATTCACTGGACAGGTGAGTGTAAAATTCAACTTTGGTTATCCATAAGGTTGACCCACTTCTATGGTTTTCACTCTGAATTCTTCTTTAATCCTAAAGCTGCTATCCTGCTCTTCTCTGTAAGCACCACACTGAAGCAGAGCCAACTCAGTGTCCAAATATTATGAAAATTATCCTTTAAACACATGGTTCTGTCCCTGAATCACACACTTTGCAGGCTGTTTTGCCTTCTCTTCCCAGCTCCCTCAGCTCCACTGCCTCTTTCTCCTGGGAGGCATGGTCTTTGTAAATCATTAGCACATGGATGCTTTTCTATCTTTTAGAACAGGAGGAAGACCTATCTTTTAGAACCAAGAGGAAGTCAACCTGTAAGCCTTTTTTTTTCAGGCAACATTTAACTTTTATATAAATTAAAAATTTAAAACTGATCAAGAGCCCCGATTACAAACCCTAAAGTGCAATGTGGAGTATATGTGGGAAACAAACTCTTCTAAGGAAAATTTTCTCTTCATTACATCTGCAGAGTTATGTGCAGGAATCTGTATGTGTAACTCATGGACTCAATGAAGGGGACACTAACTAGAATGCTTTAGATGACACCGTAAAGGGACTCCTTCTAATAACAGTGATATGCAACCACTTTTATGCATTCATTGAGTGTATCCTGGCAGGTGCCTCAGTGCTTGGTCTTCACTGGAAACTATGAACAGAGATGGGTTGAACATAATCTTAGCTTTCACAGAACTGTCAGTCTGGTGAACAGCAAGTGAAAGAATTGATAGTGGACTCATTGGTGAATGTAGCTAGTGCTGTATCAAAAAATGTTGGTAGTCAGGTTGATCCCCCTACTGGTTGTTTCCAACAGGTTCCAGCATAATGATGGATGACTTCTCAGACCAACACCTGCTTTCCAGTTTGTCTCATAGAAATGTATACTATGAAGGTCTGAAGATGATTCTGATGACATCAGTAGCTACTGAGTATTTTCTGGCCAACTGGAGAAAGAAAGAGGCAAGTTAAGTAAAACACATAAATTCATCCTTGAGAAAATTGTCGTGATGTTTTCTCTAGACCTCAGCATTCTCTATCCACTTCAAACTAAACTAATATTGGTCATTCCTCAAAGTTCAACTCTTGTTTTTACTCAAACATCATTTCAAATGCAGGGAAAGAATTGAAGTAATTTTCAGGTTTGCAGTCCAAAGGGAGGAAGTGGGGCTAAAAGCCAGGCTTTCTGACATTCAAGTGGATGAGAGTCGATGACTCTTGTGTTCATAGAAGCAGAATAAACTAACTCCCCTGCTTTGCTCCTCAGTTTACCCTATCATGAGTATAAAATGTAAAATCTCCACGTATCTTGAGAACTTGCATTGTAAGTGAGGCAAGCCCAATGCATGCATTTGCTGAGCTCCTACAGGTAAAGCATTGGGCTCCTTTCACTGGGGCATGCTAGAAAGGGTATCCAGTCATTACTGAAAGGAGCTTAAAGTATCTGCTCCACATTCAGCCATGGTTCTCAGTAGGTGAGAACATCAATAGCAGACACCAGTAGCCTGACCTGGTAAAGAAAAGATTGCCATGAAGAGTACAGTCAGCACTGGACATTATGTGCTGAGGACTTAGTAAGAGGGGTCTGCGAAATCTCTTCCAATGAGTGTCCCACAGTTGAGGGTTCACAAATATTAGCATGACTCCCCTCCATGTTTCTATTCTCCCTACTATGTTTTTATTGCCTGAGCCAATAGGAACTTAAGTAATGGAAGTGAGGAATTCCTTCAGTCTGATACACCAACAGATGTTCCAGTGAGAGAAAAGAGACCACAATAAAGATGGAGTATGACAAAATAACATTGATAAAGTGCAGAAAACAATTTCAAACTCTCATGGTTTACTTTTTAGTGTTCTAGAGTGTTCATTGTTCTGTATTTTTAATGGATTTTGAGTTAAAAAATCTTTAGTCTGATTACTTCTAGTTGGATACAGAAAGGAACCACAGAGAAAAAAGACACTTTGTTAAAAGACGGACTTCTTCCATGGTTGAGAAATGCAGTCATACCAGCAGCTTGAGAAGAGAAGAACACTATGACTATGTTACGTTGTCAGTTTTGCATTGTTCCATTGAGGAAAAGCCTTATGATACACTTTAATTTAAAGAAAATAATGAGGTGACCACTGGGTAGTCCTGTAGATAATTTTACCTTGTTGGGAAACCATTTTTACTTTGAAGATTCTCAACATACACCCTTAGAAGAAATGTGAAAAATGATAAGTTTGGAGAGGGAGCAAAGAGAAGTTGGTAACATTGCCATGAGGGTACACAAGTACTGAGACTGCCCAATGAGTGGTGGTCTACATCTGTGGTCACCTTCTGAAGAAACCAGTAGATCAGCCATCATGAGGCCATTGGAAGGCAGGGGCTCCCCACAATCCATGACATCTCCTACCTTCTGATTCTGTTAGACTGTGACCTAGTGCACTCAGACCTACCTCCTCATTCCTGTCTTGAGTCCATGCTATAGACTCAGGTATCATAATTCTTGTTTGGAAGGTGAAGGAGTTTTAAGTGTTGTTGACTGCTGAGTACTCGATTTTCAACTGTAAGTTAATCAGGACAACTGCTGTCATCCCTTAGTCCTGATGAATTCTACTTGGGTTATTATTATTTTTTAATTTGGATCAGAAGCACTTAACCAGTGAGCCACATACACAGTCCTTTTTGTATTTTATTAAGAGACAGGGTCTCACTGAGTGGCTTATTGCCTCACTGTTGCTCAAGCTGACTTCTAACTCCAGATCCTCCTGTCTCACTCTCTGAACCTCTGAGATTACAGGCATGTGCCACTGCAGCCAGCTCTTGGGTTCACTTGTTTTTAACCCATAACATGTTTGGGTTTCTTCTTTGCAGGCCCTGGCTGTATGTGTAGTGTACACCACCATGGCAGTATCCTTCAGCCCTTCCACTAATGGAGGAGCTGAAATGAACCTTGAAGAAATCATGTGGGGATTACAATATGAGTCATAAGAACACAAACAGAATTTCTGAGATCTGGAAAAAATATTCATCTTATGTCAATCTACCATGTATGCCTTGGCCAAACAGTTCCAGAAATATCATAAGTTGCAGATAGGTTTATGGTCACTAAAGGGAGGTATGATTGTCTGTTTCCCCTCTGAGAAAAAGATTTTCTCCAAAATATCTTCTCCTCTTTTCTTTCATCAAAAGGAAATCCATCATTAGCACCTTTCCAGAAGCAAAAATATTGATATTTTGCCATCAGTTTACTGACAAGAGGGAATAATGAAACACAAAGACTACAGCAACTTCTAGTTTACAGGGAAGTGAAGGGTGGGAATAGGGTTAATTCCCAGTTACTGATTTCTACTGTAGGCATGGAAATGCCTTTTCATCATCAAGAATAGCTCAAAACTTTTTTATTATTATCCAGTCTGTACCATGTCAGATCCACAGGCATATAACAGCCATGTTGATAAAGGTCTGGGACTAATGACTCTCCATTGAGTTCAGGCTTCCCCTGTGTTTGTAGTGAGCGATGTAGAAACTACTCATTGACTGACTGGACATTTCTGAATTTGATTTCAGGGAGTGGTGCAGAGGAGGAGAGTGGAAAAGAACAGGAATTACTGGCTCCCAGGTAACAATGAGTGTTAAGAGCCTGGAAGAGGATGGGTTAAATATAAGGAGGGTTCCCAGATGAGCAAATCAAGAGGTACAAAGTGTCCACACTATTCATATGCAAAGGCAAACACAACCTGCTGGTATGACTGCATTCCTCAATTATGGAAGAAGTCCATCTTTTAACAAAGTGTCTTTTTTCTCTGTTGTTCCTGTCTGTATCCAACTAGAAGTAATCAGACTAAAGTTTTTTTGTTTTTTAACTTACAGACTCTACATCTCCTGTCTTGTATGGGTCCATTGAGTATGAGATATAAATCTGGTTTCCTTCTAGTTGATATGACTTTTTTTTTTTAAGAGAGAGAGAATTTTTAATATTTATTTTTTAGTTCTCGGCGGACACAACATCTTTGTTGGTATGTGGTGCTGAGGATCAAACCCGGGTCGCACGCATGCCAGGCGAGTGCGCTACCGCTTGAGCCACATCCCCAGCCCTTGATATGACTTTTTGGAAGGAATGTCATAGCCTTGGGTGGGGGGAATACACACACACACACACACACACACACACACACACACACACATATACAAATGTGCACACACACACACACGTAAAATCCATTCTCTATGTATGCTGTGGCCCTGGTTGTATCACACAGGGAGAGTGGAGTCGCCATCCACAGCTCTTTTCTAGTCAGTAGATTGAGCCTCTCCTCCTATCTCCTGTCATGAAGACATCGGCAACCTGCCCACATCCTAGGAGGATCATTTTCTTTCTCTTTCAAAGGAGTACCCCTTCGCCCTTCTGTGACCATTCCCTTAGGCCTCAATTTAGACCACCTGGGACTCATATTTAATACTTCTGGTTTAATTGTACTCAGTATGAGACAAGCCCCACAGGAGAAGAAAGAAATCCTGCTGGACATATTGGATGAGGGCTGTAACACTTGCCCCAGTCACCCTGAATCATCAGATAGCCACCAGCCCCCCTGCTTCAGTGCTGTTGGGTGAGCATGAAGTCTCCCTTTCTGTAGACTGCAGCTCATGACTACCCCGTTAAAGCACAAATGCACTCCTCGCAATCATACTTCTGAGGGTGCAGTGACAAATTCAGGATGGTAAACCTAGTACTAAGAAGAGTGGGGAAGTTGTAGAGATTGTAACCTACTCACAGGCACCATCGATGCATGTGCATATCAGGACTCTGCATGACCTTATTCTTTCAACCTAGGACAACTGATCTCTCCTACAGGGTTCTTGCTCATGTTTGATCTTTGATTCTAGGCACAAGCCTATAATCCCAGGTGCTCAGGAGGTTGAGGCAGGAGGATCTAGAGTTTAAAACCAGCCTCAGGAAAAAGCAAGGCACTAAACAACTCAGACCCTATCTCTAAATAAAATATAAAATGTGATGTTGGATAACATTGTGGGGCCAGGAATGAGGACTTTGAATGCCAGATGGGAGTTGGAATTATTCAGGGGGATGTAGGAATACAGTTTTCACAAGCAGAATGGGAACATGTTAAGAGCAGGACATCGTGTGAGAAGGATAGTGAGGCTGGGCTCTGCAGCACACACAAGTGGTCCCAGCAGGAGGTTCTCTCATTGCCAGGAGTGTGAGGCCAGCGTGGGTAACACTGTGCAGCTATATCTTAACAAAAGTGAACCTGAGGAGACAGTTGATCTTTGGGGAACTTCACAACCAGAGAAGGTAATGAGGAGAGTGGATGAATCTATAGACACCATGATGAGGGTCTGATGTGGTGTGCTCTCAGGGAAATGGAGCCAGTAACATGGAAGAAATTTAGAGAAAACTGAAGCAGACTATGGTGAGAATGAGAAGTTTTTATGGAGACCATGTGGAGAACACAGCAGTGGGCAGCCTGCCCTGTTGGTATCATTCCTTTCTGAGCCTGATCTGGGTTGGCATGAGGCTGTTGGAAGACTTCAGTCAGCTCAGTTTCTGAGGACATTTGTTCATTTCCCTAGGGATGTAGAACTCTATCAGGATGAATGTCCAAGATGCCTCATTAGGATGTGGAAAATATAAGATAAGGATTTTGGACCTGGCATCTCTTCACCGTTCCATACAATTTATTTATAATAAGGAGCCAGCTTCTCTGCTGCATTGCTTACAGCTCCTAACAGCCTCCAGGTGGCAATAGAGTGTATATGTGTATGGACAGGTGGTACATAGGCCACAGGAGTCATAGGCTTCCAAAATCCAGAGAGGGTCCCATAACTAGAAATGTTATGTAGCCACTCAACACCCCTTTCAATGGTATCCTAGATTCTTTCCATGATCTTTCCTCCCTGGGGAGAGAGATCAATAACTCTTTTTATTTCAGACATGTCCTTGAGTTTCAATAGAATGTCCTCTCTACAAAAAGTGACCGAGTTTAATAATCCTGGGAAAATAGCCTTGAACTCATTTTTTTCTTCAAAGCCATCTTAAGTGGATGATTTTTCTTTACTCTTTTCTGGGCACCTGCCTTTGTTGTTGTTGTTCTTGTTTAGTAACATATGACAGTAGAATGTATTTTGCAAATTATACATTGTTAGAATATAACTTATCTTATTTATGGTCCCACTCTCTCTGTACACGATGTGAATTTATCCTGGTCATGTATTCAAATACAAGGCTAAGAATGTTAGGTCCAGTTAATTCTACTGTCTTTCCTAGTCCTCTCTCCCCTCCCATCCCTTTATTTTCCTTTGTCCAATCCAGTAGATTTTTATTATTCTCTTCCCCTACCTTCCTTGTTTCAGGTTAGCATCTACAAATCAGAACAGATAGCCTTTGGTGTTTGGGATTGGCTTATTTCACTTAGCATGATATCTCCAGTTCCATTCATTTACTGGCAAATGCCATCGTTTTATTTTTCTTTAGGGCTGAGTAATATTCCATTCTCTATGTACACTACATTTTCTTTATCCATTCATCTGTTGATGTCAAATGGTGGTTTCATTTCAGGCTTTCTAAGGAATCTCCATCCTGCTGTCCATAGTGGCTGCTCTAATGTTCAGTCCTACCCAAAATGTATGAGAGTACCTTTCTTGCTCCATCCCCACCAACATTTATTGTTACTTGTATTCTTTATAATTGCCATTCTGATTCAAGCAAGAATGAATCTCTGTGCAGTTTTAATTTGCAGTTCTCTAATTGCTAGGGACGTTAAAGAGTTGTGCATATATCTTTTGGCTATTCCGATTTTTTCATCTGTGAAGTGTGTGTTCAATCCTTTGCCCATTTATTTATTGGGTTATTTGGAGGGTTTTCTTGTTTTGTTTTTTGTGTTAAGATTTTTGAGCTCTTAATATATCCTGGAGATTGAATGCTTTTGTCTGAGGTGCATGTGGTAAAAATCTTTTCCCATTCTGTAGGTTCTCTCTTCACATTACTGTTTCATTAACTGTGAAGAAGCTTTGCAGTTTGCCATCCCATTTATTGATTCTGGCTTTCTTATCATCCCAGACACAGAAACCAAAGGTGACATATTCAATCACACTCATGATCTCTGTCACTGTACCTGAGTCACTAGATGGTTTTTCCCACAGGCAGAGACATAAGAAATGGGCATTCTGGGGGTACTAAACAAAGAGAACTGGTATAGTTACTGAACACTCTTCTCCTTTTAGGTGACACTGAGAAGGTCTGTTTCCAAGGGCCTTTGAGTGGACATATAAGCCCCAATGTGTCAGAGATGCAAGCCTCAGATGCACACCTGGATTTAATTGCCCAAATAAGCAGTTGTCAGGGGACAATGTTGGGTCACCAGTTCAACTGTGGTGATGGTGGAGCCAGGCTGAGCCTTCCCTCTGCTATCAATAGCTATGTAGCCAACACTGACCCTGGTAAATAGTGGATGCTCTTCCCAGGTCAAGAAGCAAAGGGAATTTGTAAGCTCTGATCCACGTGTTGGTTGTCAGAATGTTATGGGTGGCAGAGATGATGGCCCTGTCTTTGTTCTCTCAGGGTCAGACTGAAAGCTGAGATTCTCTGACATGGTGATGTGACCTGGAACCTGGGGTCTAGGGTTAGATACACTCTCAGGTCCTGGGCTGCCTTGATCAAGTGGATATCTTGGTGCTTTCATCTCTTTCATGGTTTTATTAGTTAAAATAATTTCCATAGTACCAATTCAATAAAAATAGAAAACTTTTTAATGTAAGCTTTGATTATGTAATCTCAAATCTTTAGATAACTTCTGGTGATTTGATAAATATAATTTCAAAAGATATTTTCATTTGATATAGAGCAATTTTTCAGTAATAGTATAAATCCTGGGCCCACAAGTCTGTGTCCTGACATATCCAGCTCACTTTTCTCCTTTCATCATCTCTTTGAAATAATGTGACACCTTCACACAGAAAGTGCACAAATTGGTCTCCCTGATGATTCCACACTTGAGTCCATTCTCTCCATTCATCTGTCTCCATAGCCATGTTGCCAGTGTCCTCACAAGGACTCAATTCTGCTCAGATGTGAAGACTGAGTTTTAGTCCCTCCTTGTCCCCTTAATCTGGGTTGTGTTCATCTTGATTCTCTGTCTCCCTCAATATCAGCTTCTGGAACCTCTGGTTCTCATGTCAGGTGCCACACTCATCTGACAGATGTGGGCAACCTTGCACTCATTACAAACCTCTGAGGGTCATGCAAGAGAAGAAACACCTGTGCCTCATGTGGAGCACTCCCTGGCATGGGCTCAGCGTGTGTCACTGGTGTGTAGTTCTTGAAGCACGTGTGAAAACTTGCGGAGTTTCACCATCTTTTCTTCCTGCTGGACTCTACTGGGTGCTCCCACAATCCCAGTCAAGACTAAGCCTACAGGCTCAGTTGAGTGATTGTGTTCTGGTGTCTCACAGAGAATTTTTGAGCATCTGCTTTTCAAACATCTCTTTTTTTCCCTCAGGTTTCTAAATTATTTCTGACTTCTAGTGGCCAGAATATTGATATTATACAATCCCACATGTAAATGTTCATAATTTTCTGTTCATCAGATGTATCCATCCTATGTTAGGTATATACAGTAGTTCAATTAGTAATAATGCCTGTATATAAAATAAGTCAGTCATAGTAAGATTTAAATTTTTCCAGGGATGATTCTTCCCCAGTTCTTGACTTTTATATAGCTTTTTTCTTCTACTATGATTTTGCTTAACTTTGATAATCTCTTCCTGACTAAAAGCTCTGCCTATATCTCTAATGGTATTATTGCCTTATATACCAGTGAGCTATAGATGTCTATAACTTCCATATTTCTTGAATATTTTCTAGAATTGGAAGCACACTTGCCTCCTGTCAAGTTTATCATTACTGGATATGTCAGAAGCATCAACAAAAGTATCAGTCTCTATAAGCTGCACATCAATCCTTAGACTTTCTTGTGCAAGGCTGCTTTCTTGATTTGGTGACCCTTTTGGATCAATAGCTGTGTCACAGGATAATAGTTCCTGTTTTATTTTCAGAGCTGAAGTTGGATACTTGCACTAAAGTGAAGAACCCACCCAAGCTTGATGGTGATGCCCTTGGAGGCTCGGCTGTCAAAACACCTGGGTTTGAGCTGCATATTCTCATTGACACGATGACACAGAAGATCATGAAAAGAAAACAGCTCTTCTGCAAGTGGAGAATGGCATGCAGATTCCCTGGACTTCAAGCTTCAGGTGGAGTGGGGATGGCTCCTGTGGCTCTGGGATGCACTTTCCAATTTTAGCTCTCTCTATGAGGATGTAGCTCCTTCTGCTGTGATTTCTCTTCACCATTGGTTCTTTCCAACAGCAGATGGAGACTGTCTTGTCTTATGTCTCTTTCTTATGGTCTCCCACCCTGACAGGCCCTTCCATCTCCATCTCCTGTTTGCATTATAAATATTGTTCTGTTCCTACGTCTGCTGTCCTGATATTCCCTGTAACTGACACAGGAAAGCCCAGCCTGATTGGGGGTCCTAATCCCATGAAGAGCATCTTTCAGACACATGCCACCTTCCCTGGAATCACACACTGTCTAGGCTTTTGATCTACCCAGCTTCCTTGACTCCACTGCCTCTTTCTTCTGGGGACATGGCCTTCATAAGTCACTGGCACATGACTCCTTCTTGGACCCTCCTTGGCAAACAGGACTAAATCAACCCTGGGTACAACCCTTATCTTGTACACACAAAGGAAAATTGTGAAAACTGATGAGAAAGATTATGACAACTAAACTTCATCTGGGCTGTAGGTGGCAGACCCAAACCTGTCTAGAGTCATTTTGTCTTCACCCCTTAGCCCACTCCATTTTCCATGACTCCTTTTTCTGCTCATTCCTGACCTGCATTGCAATAACTCTCAAGATTTCCTGCAGATTCTTTTTCCTGTCTAGCCAAGGTGACTGAAGAACCCAAGTGGCCTCTATATTAAAATGGGTGAAATAACACTATTTAATTACTCCTGGATGTTTTTGAATTATTTGCAGAAAACCATGAAAATGATGATGAAAAAGACCAAAATTCACTGAATTCCAGGTAACAAAAATAATCTGGGGATTGTAAGAAAGGGCAAAATAAGGGGTTAAGGATATCCTGAAGGAGTAGATCATGAGGTCAAAAGTAGACATATTTGATGACCAAATGTAAAGAAAGACTACTGTTGGCAGTGGTGATGTTGACTAAGCCCAGTGTGACGGATCCCTTTAGCAAGGTTATCTTTTATCTTCCTGGTGATGGTAGAATGAGTGTGACTAAGAAGAACTGCACAGTCAGTCTTGGCATATTTTGCTTTTAATGAAATCATTTGTTAACTCTGTAAATTTCAAAATCAGGATTAGAGACATACCATCTTTCTACACTAATGGTCTAAGATTGTGGACAGATGTGCCATAGCAAGAAAAGCAGAAATACGCTCTTTCCCTGAAAGAATGAACAAGGCTTGCCATTGGAGCAAATGCCCATTTATTGAGGAACAGCTCTGCATATTTATAGAGCCAGGGGTGGTTTGACAGTTGGCATGGGGTGCTTTTTGATTAGAGGGTAAGGATCAGGTGAGCCAACAGGACTAGTCTGATTGGTGGGTAGGATCAGGTGAGCCAGCAGGGCTCTGATTGGTGGGTAAGGATCATGTGAGCCAGCAGGGCTCACCATTGGACAGCTCTTCTTGGGGGATGGGGAAGTTAGTCTTTGGAGCCTGGGCGACTCCCAACATTTCCTCCTCTTTGTTATTAAATGAGAATGGGCATTGACACATTCTGGCTGCTTCCTGCTGAAATGAGGCAGTGTGGGAGAAAGAGAAGGGAAGTAAGGAGCCCCCACAGGAGGGCAGAGAAGACTGGTATCAACGAAGGTTCCTTGCCACCACAGATCCATGTTGATGTCAGTCTATTTCAGCAAAGGTCTTGACTGGAGGTATCATCAGTAGCCAGGAGTTGGTAATTCCTGAGGAGAAGCTGGTTAAAAGCTTGATCAGAAATTTTACCCATCTGAGTCTGAATGAACTTTATGATGGGGGAAGGAACAGGCTCAGGGAGATTTTATAGCTCAAATCTAATAGGGTCTCTGGGTTTGCAAGCTGCCTTGTTGGCCCAAGGGGGGTTAAGTGTTCAACCCTGATTGGGGGCTTGAGTGTTTAGCCTTGAGTGGGGGGTTGGGCATTTGGGCTTGAAGCAAACAGGTGATATAGAACTAGAAAGAGGGTTTGAGAGACCAGGTTATCCTGCAGCTAACTTTGTTTGGCATGCCCTGCAGGCCCTGCAGTCCAGCCTGTCCTGCACCTAACACCCTCAATTCCACTCTTCATTCCTAGTCCAATCTAGCTCCCTCCCCTCTCTATTAAGGCTGCTCTTCAAACTTTCTCCTATCTGGGTGTATCAGCTACCATATTTCCCTTTGAGAGCAGTCAGATCTCTACAGGTTTTATGTGAAATACCTCAACTTTAAAAACTGATACTTGGAATTCTTACAAAACTGGGAGGCCCTCTGGAGCCCTGTGTAAACTTGAAGGTGGACACACTAAGTGCATGCTATCACACTTGGCATAGATGCTCCAGCTAACCACTGGTCTTAGCAGCGAGTCTCAGTGGTACTTGCGTACACTCCAGGTGCCGTCAGAAGATGGTGACTTCTTCCCCTGGGAACTTAAAACTGAACTCAGACATGCACACACATACACATAGGAAAAGTAGAAACTCTATCAAAGCCTGTAACTAGCTCATGACACCAAAGATTCTCACTCTTCTATAGGCAAACAGGCAGGACCCAAAGAAGCACCTTGGTTTTTCAGAAGCAGGGCATGTGGATCACCATAACAGGGCAACCTCCACACAGGATGGAGAAGTTGAGGAAAGGAAGGATTTAGAGAGCACTTCAAACAGGGGAAGACAGAGTGACGATAGAGCAGGTGGGCTGGACCAGAGCATACCCAATGCCTCACCCAAGGAGAGCTCAGGTTGCCTCCCAGGACAGTTATGGACTCACTGAAGGTAACTCAGATAGGGGTAGATGTAAGCAACAGGAAGAAACAACTTCACCAGGAACCCAGGCATGGGAACAATGTTGGAGGGTGGTGATGGGAACACCAGCGTGTGCACATGCCCAAATTGTATGCGCCAACTATGTGCAGGGTCCTGCACATCAGTTACATGGCAATGAAACTGGAAAGGTAAACAAAACACACATGTTTCTCCTTAGGCCCAGAAGGCAACTGGTAAAGTGCTCTCTTATGATCCCACTTATTCAGGGGTCACCATGCTCTGGACACCTAAGTGGTTTGTCAGAAGGACAACACACAACGGTCCCACTACTGGCCAGATCCAAGCAAGTAGGGGGTCTGTAAGGAAGAGAAGGGGGTCTGGCTGGAGGAAGCCCTTAGGGTCAATTGCCTTGAATAAAGGGCAAAGAGAGGACCCAAGAGGGGCCAGAAATGAGGGGGAGCATTGACAAGAGTACTTAATGACAGGTGACGATTGTTGGCTCTTCTGATGAAGGTGTAGGAGTGCCAGGCTTAAGCCTGGAAATATGAATCCATGAGGTAAGTTGATTATTAGGTAGTTTGAGTTTGGCTGCCAAGGGAGTACAGGATCCTCCCAGTTTGGTTTTAGAGGGGGATTTTCCCCGGGTGGGCAATAGTAAACAATTTGACCAGGTGTTAAGGAGGTAGGGTTTTGAGAGACACTGGGGACAGGAAGGAGCCAGTCTTGATAGCGCCAGAGTTCAGAGCATAGATGGAAGAGGAGGGGCAGGGCATAGGTTTCAGAGATGGATAGGGGTTCCGTAGGCAGTCTGGGAGGAACGAGGGGACGGCCATACATGACTTTGAAAGGTGAGAAATTAGAAGGCTTTTTTTGGCAGGGCCCTAATGCGCAATAAAGCCAAGGGGAGCACTTTTACTCAGTCCAGGCTCAATTCCATGGTGAGCTTGGTGAGGGTCTCTTTAAGGGACCAATTGGTCCTTTCAACCTTTCTGGAAGCCTGGGGGTGATAAGGGCAATGGAAATACCAAGGGAGTGATAGCGTGTGAGCCAGACCCTGAGTTATCTGCGAGGTGAATTCTGGGCCATAATCTGATTGGATAGAAGTGGGCATCCCAAAACAGGGGATTAGTGAGTAAGCAATAGATCAACTACTGTAGAGGCCCATTTATTGGAAGTGGGAAAGGCTTCAACCCATCCCGAGAAAGTATCTACCAATACAAGAAGATATTTTATGTTTTTTACTTGGGGCATGTTGGTGAAATCAATCTTCCAGTTTGCAGCTGGGGTATTGACAGTGGGCCTGATGAGAAGGGAAAGGTTTATGTTTTAATGGAGTATTGGTATTGGTTTTCTGGCATATCTGACAAGTGGAAGTGATCTGTTGTAGGAGGGTCTTATCGCATGGGAAAGGGTAAAAAAGGAGTGAAGGAAAGTAATGAGACTCTGTGGACTAGAATGGAATAGAGAGTGAAGAAACTGGAAGAGTTGTTGGGGATCTTTGGGCTAATCCGCAGTGGTAATGAAGAGTAGCAGAGAGGAGGTAAAGCTCTGTAGGGCGGCTGATCGAGCTGCTTGATTGGCCTTGGAATTCCCCCATAGTATTAAGGGAGGAGTCAGTTTGGTGGGCCTTGCAATGGACTATTCCCAGTTGGGAAGGCAGCCTGGAGGCTTGTAGTAGGCCAGAAATAAGTGTGGAATTAATGACTGCCATCTCTCTGGTGGTCAATACCCCCTTTCTTTCCAAATGGCTGCATGGGAGATCAGGATATGGAAGAAATATTATAAAGGATGATGGATGAGAGGGAAATGACAGCATACCCCGCTAATTTAACCCCTTTGTATATAAAGGAGCTACCATCTGAGAACCAGACAAGGTTTGAAGAGGGCAGGGGTCCCTCAGAAATGGTGGTAGGGCAGGGTAAAATTGTCTCTAATACCTCCAGGCATTTGTGGATGGGATCTTGTGAGTGAGAAGATGGGAGGAGGGAGGCAGGGTTTAATGGAGAGCAGGACTGAAAAGAGATGGAGGGATTTTCAAGGAGAGACAAGGAGGGGGAGAACCCTGGAAGGAGGAAGTGACTGTAGCCCCCTTGTAAGTGAGAAAATCCTTTAATGGTGAGGAGATGAGATGGGTATCTGGGAGCCAAAGATAAGCTTGTGTGCTTCTTTCTGGAGGTCATGGGCCACTGCTAGGGCTCTGAGGCGTGAGGGCCAGCCCCTGATGGTGGGTCAAACTGTTTGGATAGGTAGGCCACTAGTGCAAATGTGGGGCCATATTCCTGGCCCTGAATGCCCAGACTTTGTTCCTGTTTTTCATGTACATAGAGGGTGAAGGGTTGGGAGAGGTCGGAGAGATGCAGGGTAGGTACCCAGAGGAGGACCTTTTTAAAGAGCTTCCCTACTGCTGAGGGTAGGGGTTCATCTTGGGGGCCCTTGGCTAGATTATATAGTGGCCTGGCAAGGAGAGAGAAATTCAAAAGTAATACAGGCCCTGAAGTACCCAGCCAAACCCAAGAAGGAGAGTCATCTTTGGTCTTTGGTGTAGGTATAGACACAATAAGCTGTTTTCTGTCTACTGTAATGGCCTTTTCCCCTTGAGAGATAGAGAACCCTAGATACATACTATTTTGGCCTTTTGTGGAGAGGCCTGATATCCCTTTAAGGCCAAGAAATTAACTAGGAGAACTGTGTCATCTGTTGAGCGCCCTTTGGACAGGCTAGAAGAGTTTGTAGAGGTTTGCAAGGGGTGCAGAGAGCAGGATTGGATCAGAGAAAGAAGAAAGCCTGGAAGAGATCCCTTAGAATTGAGGGATCCAGGGACCCAAAAAGGGGCCATCTGCTTTGGTTGTCTAAGGGATAAGTGGGCCAGGCCTGGGTGCTATATTTGATCCAAGAGGCATTGTAGGGGAGAATTGACCAGCAGAGAGGACACATTACCCATGTAAGGAGGAGGAAAGAGGACGCAGAGAAGGAGGAAACTGATTTATTGGCAAAAGGGGCGTCCCCACTAGAGCCAAAAAATCAGGAGTGCCTAAGTGGCAGGTTTGAGCTGCAGAGATTGGTTGTCACCAAATCCTGACAGTCAAAGCTCTCATCCTGGCCAGAGCCAGAGCCAGAGCCGTGGGAGACCTTGGCCAAGGCTTTTTGGGACCCCTCCTGGAGAGGCCAGATACTCCCAGGGCCGGAAAGAGGGGAGATGAAGGGGAGGGTAAGTGTCTCTCTAGCAGCCGAGTCTTAAGGTGAGAGGACTAGGACTTTTGAATCTGCCCAAGGAAGGAGTCCCTGAAGGCCACCATAGCCTTAAAGGCTGTGGTGGGGTGCTTTCCTCCCTACAGGTGGGCAAAGAGATTTGCCAGATGATAGTCAACATATTGCAAGAGGGTGGATTCGGGGCACTGGGGGTGAAAAGATTGGAGGTCAGAGGCCAAGGTTTGTCCAAAGAGGTGTGGACTATCTCAAAATCCCTGAGGAAGAACAGTCCAGGTTAAAGGCAAAAAGATAGATATCTTTTAAATCTATGTCTATGGAACAGAGTATTAGGGGAGTCTTTCTTGGATAGATGGTCTTTCCTCCTACCCCAACAATAGGAGAGGTGAAAGGTACTGTTTGCCCCCAGAATTCTGTCAGGACTGAGAAGGTAGCTCTGGTGTCAAGGAGAAAGTCAACCTTGCACCTATCCACCTGAATTTGCACCCTGGGTTTCTTTGTATTGATCGTTACAGCCAGGGACAAGGACCCAAGGCACCATCAACTGAATGCCATGCCCAGAAGGTCAGAGGGTTCCCTGGCCATAGGCCTCCTACGAGATCTAGGACAGTCAGAGCCCCAGTGACCTTGTTGTTGATATTTAGGGCATGGGGTATGCTGAGTCATGGTGTGGGACATGCCCTGGCCCAATGTCTGTCCTTGCCACACTTGAAGCAGGCACCCAGGGAGGGTTTTGGTGATGGGTGGCAACCCAAGGAAGCACCCTGCAGGACCTGGGCGAGCATCTGAAATTTCTTAGTCTGGGGGGTGGCAGGGCCTTGTTTGAGCTTTTTTAGTTTGGCCCAGATGTCTGGCTAGTTCTGTGAGAGGAAATATGTCATAAGGACATGACGGCCATCTGGGGTTTTGGGAGTTTGATCTGGGGCAGCAAGTGGCCCTGGAGGGTGATTGGGATTAACTCAGTGAGTTTCATCCGCATGGGCTCTGGCAAGTTCCCAGACTCTGGTACGTTCCTCAAGAAGGAGAGTATTAGCCAATAACATATAAGTGAGGCTATAAGCCTGGAGGACCCATTGAAACTCTCTTCTATGGTGAATGAGCTCAATCTTCTCTCTAGTTGTATGAGGTCATTCATAAAGAATGGGACATGAACCCGGATAATGCCCTCAGGTCCAGCAACCTCTCTTAAAGGGGCTATGATTTGTGGGACTAGGCATGGGACCTAGTTTGAGGGAAACTAAAGGTGTCAGCCAAGTCAGGGGGAGCACCTGAGGGGCTAGATGGAGCAGACGGGGGAGGTCGGTAGGGAGGGGGTTCATCTGCTGGATAGGTAGGGGTGAGAATGAAGAAGAGAAAAAGCCTCAACATAGGGGAACTCCTTCCACTTTTTCGAGTGCTCACAAGAGTTAAACAGATCTCTAAGAATTGCAGGATCTAGGGATCTTCCTGGGGGCCATTGATTTGGATTGTCTAATTGACAGTAAGGCCAATCTTGTGTGCAGAATTTAATAAGGGGGAGTCTGCAGGGAGGGAAGAATAGGCCCCCATAGGTCAAGAGGGACAAGGGTGGTTAAGAGAGGGGGGAGAAAGGGGAGTGCCTGTTCTTCCACCCCTCAAGACCTCCCACTCATGAACTTGGTTCCAGAGAGTCCACCGTGACCATGAAGGTCATGGTGGGGTGCGTTCTCTCCTCCAGATTGGGTGTCAGAGGTTTGCTGGACGATCACGGTCAAAGCCCTTGAGTAGCCCATCTGAAGTTGGATACCCAATAGGGAACTCGCCTACTGAAGATCTGGTGTTGTAAACAGCACTTGAAAGAGTGGACCAGGATGGCAAGCCTTGAGAGAGGGGGCCCTCGAGCAGTGAGGCATTCCCCCTCCTGGGTTTCGGCACCAATGAAAGAATGAACTAGGATTGTCGTCAGAGCAAATGCTCCTTTATTGAGGAACAGCTCTGCATATTTATAGAGCCAGGGGTGGTTTGACAGTTGGCATGGGGTGCTTTTTGATTAGAGGGTAAGGATCAGGTGAGCCAACAGGACTAGTCTGATTGGTGGGTAGGATCAGGTGAGCCAGCAGGGCTCTGATTGGTGGGTAAGGATCATGTGAGCCAGCAGGGCTCACCATTGGACAGCTCTTCTTGGGGGATGGGGAAGTTAGTCTTTGGAGCCTGGGAAACTCCCAACAGTCCCCCCCCAAAAAAATATTATGTTAGAAAAATAGATAGAAAAAGTTCTAGAAGGCACATATTCACTGGCACTCTGTCATGTACCAGGCTATATGTGCTGGCTATCTTTATGTAAGTGTCAGTGTCAGTCATGCTCTAGGTTCAGGCACAGCTTTGCTTCTCATTGTGTGCTCCTTTCTGTGACTGTACCTTATAGAAGGAGTCAAGCCTCCTTTCTCATCAGCTTGTTATCTGCCCAGTACACTGGACACGGTGACTCTCCCTCTCTCTCTCATACCATGGCACCTAAACTATGTCCATGAGTTGAAAATGGTTTTCTGAATCATTTTTGAAGGGAGGCACCTGTTTGGGGACTCCACTCTTCAACTTTGAATCAGGACCAACTGGGAGGCTGTAGCTTCTAAACCACCTTAATTTTATCTGTTATTCTTCTTTGTCTCAGCACTCTCAATGGTGACCTGCAGGAGGAGAAAGAGAATGACCTCCTGCTGGACAAAAAGTTTTTTCTACCCTTGGGTCATCCTGACTCAAAATTTGACTCACAAGAACTTGTCAGAAGCTCTGTCTTCCCATCTGATGAGCCTAAAGTCAGTTCTGCTGTGGATGAAGCCAGTGAGTACTCCTATCATAATTCAGATGAATTCAACTTGTCTCCCTGGGAAAGGACAAATTCTCTGCACTCAACTCTACTGTGTAGGCTGAGACATATGCAATCAGAGGCAGGCGACCCATTTTGTTTCAGAGTAGGTACAGAGGTCAGGTGGGTCTTAAGCTTTGTTATTTTCCTGTGGCCTGGTCAGATTTCTTTCATTGTTGCCTTTGCTGTGCCAGCCATATATTTGCATGTAGGTTGCAGTAAGAAAGAGGGCATCATGAGCACTTCTCAGACTCTGACTGATTCAGTGAAACCCAATTTGTAAATGAAACACAAAATAGGGCTGGGGACATGGCTCAGTGGTTGAGTGACTCTGAGTTCAATCCTCACTACCCCCCCCAAAAAAAAAATGATGTCCACCATTTCTATCCATGATCTTTTCTGCCTGTGAATCAAGATAAATCTCCTTTTTTTTGTCTCATGACCTGGTATCTTTGTAGAATGTTCTCTCCAGAAAATGTAACTAAGATTAATCATATTTGGACAATAAACATGAACTCATTGTTACTTCAAAGTCCTCTTTGTCAATTGGATGACTTTACTTTAGGGACTTTTGTATGGGCACCACCCACCCAAGAATACCTAGGCACATGTACAAAAGATGACATGTCCATCGGACACATGATTTCTGTCACTGTGCCTGGGTCACTAGGTTGGGTCAGTTGGCAGGGACATAAGAAATGGGTTTTCCAGGAGTTGGTTAGAAAAGGGAGAACTGGGATTGTTACTGAACACTCTTTTCCTTTCAACTTCCTCAGAGAAGGCCCAAGGGCCTTTGAGTGGCCTGTACATATCATTGAAGCAAGTTTCCCATGCACAGGTGGAGTCAAGGGCCCCAAGGAGCAGTTGTCCATCAGATAAATATAGAGACCCCCATGTGTGTATTACACAAAGTTTATATATGTGTTTTATCATATATAATGGGTATACGTGGAACATATCATTATTACACAAATTTTTTAATTCCTTAGGATGAGTTTTCCTTTCCTTAATAATTTGTTTGTTTCTCCTTTGATTTTGCTTGATTTTTATTATCTCTTCCTTCCCCAAAGCACAACCTACCTCCACTGTGATTTCCTAGTATTTGGCAAATATATCTGGGTGCTATTGGACTTTATGAATCATATCTTACTTGCACATACTTACAGAGCATTTCCTTAATGATGCCAGGTGTCTGCAAACAAAAGATAATTACAAGAAAAATTCTGATGGGCAAGAGGAAACTAGCATGCAGATTCCCTGGCCTTCAGGCTTCAGGTATGTTGGGTCTGGGATGCACTTGACTCCTTTTAACTCTATAGAAGATAGTAGCTCCTACTTCTATAGTAATTTCTCCTCACCTGGGCTTGTCTCCAACAGCAGATGGAGCCTCTGTTGGGTCTTATCTGTATTTCCCACAGCCTTATAGACCTGACCTGCCTTTCCATCTACTGTTTACATTCTGTTACATTCTGTTTACATTCCATTTTCTGTTTACATTCTGAACTCTGCTCTGTGCTCATGTCTGCTCTCCTGATATTCCTGATAACTACAGCAGGGAAGCCCAGTCAGATTAGGGTCCTTACCCTGTGAAGAGCATTTTTCAGACACATGCTACCTTCCCTTAAATTCCATACTTTCTAGAATTTTTTACCTTCCATGCCTAACTTCCTTGACATCATTACCTCTTTCTGCTGGGAATGTGGCCTTCCTAAGTTACTAGCACATGGATCTTTCTCTGGGGGTTTTCAAGGGGAACAAGTCTAACTCAAGCTTGGATTGTTATCTTAGAGATGAAAATGAAAGTGTCATTTTTTATTGTGTTTATTTTATTAGTTCTTTTTAGTTATACATGAGAGTAGAGCCCATTTTGATATCATATACAAGCACAAAATATATCTTATTCTAATTAGGATATACACAATGATGACATTCTCTGTGTTGTGTTCCTATATGTACATAGCAAAATTATGTCAGGTTCATTCCTTTTCTTACCATTCATTTTCTTTCCTTACCAGTTCCTCTTTTTCTTTCATTTCTCTTTGTCTAATGCCTGGAACTTGTATTATTCCCCTCTTCCCTCCTTAGTGTAGATTAGCTTCCAAATGTCAGAGAAAACATTTGATCTTTGTGTTTTGGGGGATTGATGTATTCCACTTAGTATGGTAGTCTCCAGATCTATCCATTTACTGGCAAATGTTGTAAAATCATTCTTTATGGCTGAGTGTGTGTGTGTGTGTGTGTGTGTGTGTGTGTGTATCCATCCACAGCTTAGCTATTATTAATTGTTCTGCTAAAAACATTGTTGTGATTATGTCACTGTAGTGTGCAGAGGATAGCCTCTTCAACAAATCGTGCTGGAAAACCACTCACCCCACTCAGAATAGTAGATATTAAAAATAAAAGCAACAGTGAATGATGGCAAGGACGTGGGGAAAGAAATTCACTTAATACATTGCTGGTGAAACTGCAAATTGGTGAAAACACTCTGGAAAGCAGTGTGGAGATTCCTCACAAAACTTGGAATAGAACCACTCTTTGACCCCATCATCACACTCCTCACTTTATTCCCAAAGGACTTATAATCAGCATACTACAGTGACACAGCCACTTCAATATTTAATAGCAGGTCAATTCACAATAGTCAAGCTATGGAACCAACCTAGGTGCCCTATATCAGATTAATAGATAAAGAGTTTGGTATATATATACAATGGAATACTACTCAGCCATAAAGAAGACTGAAATTATATCATTCACCAGTAAATGGATGGAAGTGGAGACTATCATGCTTTGTGAAATAAGCCAGTCCCAAAACTCAAAGGCAGAATGTGGATGCTAACTCACAACAAGAGAGTGAAAGATTAGAGGTTCAGTGGACTAGACAAAGGGGAATGAAGAGAAGGGTGAAGCATGGTAATAGGAAAGACAGGAGAATGAATAAAAGACACATCTTTTCTTTCTTCATTTATAAATATACAATCAATGTAGCTTCTCATCATGTACAACCACAATAATGGGGGGAACATATTTTCAAAAAGTTAGATTATTCTATGTATGTATAATATGTCAAAATATACTATTATGTCAAAATAATAATATTTTTTAAGAGAAGTTTCAAAAAAATATTGTATTCCTAGATCTAAGGTTGTAGCTCAGTGGTGGAGCACTTGCCTAGCATGTGTGAGGCACTGGGTTGGATCCTCAGCACCACATAAAAGAGAATTTAAGTAAAGGTATTAAACAAAAATAGCTCTACCAAAAGAAAAATATTGTATTCCTAAATATATATGTGTGTGTTTGTGTATTACTTATTTATTTATTTATTTATTTGATTCCCACCACTTCAAGTTGGGAAGTTCATATATTAGCCCACGTATTTGACTCCTACTATCTAATTGTTAAAAGTGTGTTTTATTTCAGTTTGTTTTTTATTATTGGTACCAGTGTTAAATACAAAACTCCAGACTATAAGTAATGCTGCAGAGCTGTAGTAACAAAAACAGCATGATATTGGCACCAAAAGATACCCAAAGACCAATAGGACAGAAGAGAAGACAGACAAATCCACATACTTAGAGCCCTCTGGTACTTAACAAAGGTGCAAAAAATATATGCTGCAGGAAAGAGCCTTTTTAATGAATGGTGCTGGGATAACTGGATAACTATATGTAGAAAAATAACACTAAAACCCTATTTTGCACCCTGCACAAAACTCAAATCAAAATGGATCAAACATTTAGTAATTAGACCAGAAACCTTACAACTGCTAGAAAAGAACGAAGGGCCAACACTCCATCATAAAATTGCTGGTACCAGCTTCCTTAACGGGACACTCAATAGTACATGAACTGAAACTATGAATAAATAAGTGGGACTCCGTCAAACTACATAACTTCTTCCCAGCAAAGGAAAGAAAGAAAAGTGTGAAGAGAGAGCCTACAGAATGGGAAAAATATCTTGGCCAGCTACTCATCTGATAAGGGATTAATATCCCAAATATATAAATAACTCAAAGCACTTCAGACAAAAATATCTCAAATAACCCAATCAATAAACAGTTAATAGAAAAAACTAAATAGAAACTTCTTTACAAACAACAACAACAACAACAACAACAACAAAACACAAATAGCCAAATAGATGAGAAAAGGTTCACCTCTCTAGCTATCAGGGAAAAATAAATGAAAACAACACTAAAATTTCATCTCACTCCAGAATTGTAATGATTAAGAATACACATAAACAAAATGTGGGGAAGGTTGTGAGGAAAAGGAGAACTTGTACATTGTTAGTGGGACTGCAGACTAGTACAACTTCAGAAAAATCTTTATTTTTATTTATTTTTACCTGTTGCTGAGGATTGAGCACAGGGACTCAGGTGTGTGAGGCAAGTTCTCTCCACTGACTCAGACTTAGAGAAACCTGAGCAGATTGATTGAGGATATGATCTATGCAGGTGATTGGAGAGGGTGGATCAGTTGGTGTCCCAAAAGGCAAAACAAAGACACAGAGTGGAATGATGTGTCCAGAGAACCCCAGCCCTAGAATTAATTCTTAAAAAGTTGTTATGTGCACATATAAATATACCACAGGGAAGTCCACCTTTATGCATAGGTAGAAAGAAGCAATAAAATATAAATTGATATAAATTAATAAATAAGGAAAAGGAAGTCTAGTAGAGTAGATGAAGGAGATTTGGGAGACATTAGAGTGGACGGGAGGAAAAAGAGAGAGGGAAAGAGGCAAATCCTGATCTGAAGTCAAATTGCACGCGTGTATGATTTTGTCCAAATGAACCCACTACTATGTATAACTAGACACTTCTAATTTTAAAAAAGAAATATATGTAAAAAAATCATTATGAAACCTCAAAAGGCAAAAACAAAAATTCTATGGAAGGTTGGCTATAGGTGGGAGACACATACTGGCCTGGAGCCTGTTTAATCCAATGTCATTTATAGTTGAAAAGGTTTTACTATATTTTTATATTTTACATGATCCAACTGGCAAAGAGGGGCATTGAGACATTAATAGACAAGCTGTTTCCAGGGGTTAGAGACCAAATCAGGTGCTTGGCCTTTTAGTTGGTCTTCCTTCTACCTCACTAGGCTCTTTCTTGTTATTACAGACCTTCTACACTCTCTAGAGTGGCTTCCTTTTTCTTCACCTAGGGGGACTTCAGTATGTGGCAAAATGCTCATGTCCCTAAGGAAACCAGGGCTGTGGAAAAGTGCTGGGTGGAAGGCACACTTATTTCACATGGTTGACATTCAGTCCTGCCCCAATCTCTTGCCTGCCTGTTCAGATAAGCATGTTCACCAACTTTCTATGGATCTCTTCAATATCCAGCCTCTATCTTGATTTCCTAGTTTTAATTTGAGTGTAAACAGAGGGCCCACTCCCCAGTCTCTTGACACAACATTCCACTCTGTGTCTTCTGTTTTGACTTTTGGGGACACCAACTAATTCACCCTCTCCAATTGCCTCCATGGCCATGTCCTCAATCACTTCTGCTCAGGTTTCTCTAAGTCTGAGCCTTGAAATTCTCATGCCAGATATTCTTGGGTCATGTTAATCCTTATTTTCTCTGGTTGTGCTGAATACTCATTTTTCAGATAATGACCTCAATTTTCAAATAAAAATGGACAATTTCTTGGAATTTTTATTATGGCTTTTAAGTAAGAAACATCTGTGAACTGCTAAGCACAGTACCCAGCTGGCAGGAACTGCTTAGCATTCATTAGGTTGTTGCCTTGCCCTTTTGGAGCTGCCATGGTGGGTGTGGTGTTGAGTCTCATCTTCACTTCCTCCTGACAGGGCTTCCCTGTCACTGTGTTCCCATGTAAGATGCAGCAGCATGGCTCAGTCCCTGCTCTTCCTCTTGTTCCCAGCCCCCAGAGGTCTAAACTGGAACCTGGCTCTGACCCACTCTCCTCTTACCAGGAACTCCTTTTATTGATAGTTTACATTTTGATCATCTTTCATAATACAGGGGAATTGAACCCAAGTCCTTCTGTGTGACAAGCAAGTATTCTACCACTGAACTACACTCCAGGCCTTGATCAATATTTTAACATATACATATATCACATATATGCATATGTGAGTTTAATTTATACATGTATGTGATTTTGTGCATATTTAAGTTTCACTAAAAGGCATTGTACTAACACATAGAAAATTAAACTCAAAGTTGGTTTACACAATTGTACCTAAAAAGTTTTTAAACTGGAAGTTACATTAATTTGTAATACCCATCCATCAAACGTATTTTTTCTAAATAATAGAAACATCAATTTGCTGACTTTTGCTTTTCCATGTGGCATATGTATGCTAATGATATGAGGAAGAAGTCCTGGCACCTTAGATCTAACATCTTGTGTGGTAAAGGCTAGAGTGTGTATTATTTGGGGTGCATGGTGTTTATGGTGACCTAAATCCTGGTTGTTTTTACTCCCTAGATTCAGTCATTTCCTCTGTAGTTTGGGATGTTGGCATGGATTTTCTAACTCAACAGCTCTTCTTTCTTTGCTCCTGGATTAGATACTGTTATTGTCACCAGGACAAATGGTATAAATATGACAACTAAAGGGCTTGGATACACTGAAGGAAAATTATTAATGCAAATAATTGTTGATCCTCTGTTAGTGTGTCATGTGAATTTAGAAATTTTTCTGTGTGCAACAAAGCCTTCTGTCCTGTTCCTTGACTCTTCTGTGGCTGCCTTTCTTCTCATTCTTCTTCTTGCCACAGTTGTCCTATTGCTCTCTTTTGGTCATTGCCCTGTACACATTCTTATTCACTTTTCTGTGCCTTTATATCCAGAAAACTTTCATGTTTATGCTATTTGTCCTGAATAGCCCACTTGTCAATGAAGACAGAGTTTGTCTTCTGAAAAGTTTATCATTATGTAATGATGTAAGAAAGATTATAAAAATAAAGAAACCAAAGTCTCTATGGACTTGACACACCCTGCATTTTTGAAGGCTACCTTTCTTGATTTTTGGACTCTTTCACAGTCTCTGCACTGGTGGGAACTGAGGATATTATCATGAATAAAAGCAGAACCTGTATTATTGTGGTTTTCTTTTTTAGAGCTGGATTCGGATGATCCTCCTGGAATGAAGAACTCTCTGACCCTAGAGGGTGATACTATGGATGGATCCTTCAACAACAAGCATGGCTGTCACATCATAGGCCACATTGATGACTATACTGCTCTCAGAGTGAAGACTGGGGAGGGGAAACAGCTGGTTCAAAAGATCCAGGCTCTCCTGAGGCCCACATGCAACTTCCCAGGCCTTGAAGCTCAGAGCTCAGAGGTAGCCACACCTGCAGCTCTTGGGTTCACCCATTCTTTGTGCCCTTTGTCCTTAATTATACTTTCTTCTCCACTATTTTTGTGGCCTGCATTTCCCAATGACAGAGAAAGCATCTTCCAATTATTTTAGCCAGGCCCTTGCTTCCCTATCTCCTGATTCAATCTAAGTTCTACTCTATTGTAGAGAAGGTTAACCAGATATTCTCCCTCAGAGCCACAGAGAAATCTGTGCAGCATTGCCACCAGCCTCAGTAAAGCATTTGTTACGTGTTGATGACCATATGATGTGGAAATCAGCACCCTCTGGTGGTTTATTATTTGTTACAGCCATGCTGGTCCATGTGGACAGATTAAAATAAAAAAGATGGACAAGTAGTGAGGGATTTGCATCCATAAAGGCCTTGTGTGTGGAAAGACTAAGAATCTGGCCACCACAGCATTTCTTTTTTTCCCATGGAAAAATGGAAGGGAGCCAATCTGCAATGCTTCTCAGAGTGCCTCTCTGTTGAGAGAAAACAAAGGCCAATGGCTGTGCTGTCTGAGCCACCAGAGACCCATGGATGTGTAGAGAGATACTTGCTTCTAAGGAACCCCCAATTCAGGGTAAGACACAGACCCCTATTTATAAACCAACTAAGGGGCCACAGGCCCAATGTGAGAAGTCACCTCTTGTGCCTCAAGTTCACTGGTGCATAGGGGTCTTTTATTGCATGCGAGGAAGGTAAAAGGTCTGTAGAGGACATGACTTGGGAATGAGCTGTGACAGCCTTATATAGGGTGTCCAGGGGAGGAGTCATTCCAGATAAAAGGAGCAGCACTTCAGTCCTGGGACCTCAAAGGGATGAGCCAGGGTTTTACAGGTTCAAGCAACCCATGCTTTGTGCCTCATTGTCAAAGGAAGCTTGATTCTTGTGCAGGCCTTCAATGTCCTGAGCCCTGAGATGTCTCAGCTTCAGTGATGTTCATGGCTATCTTCTGCCTTTCCACAGGCACCAAGCAACAAATGTTTTCATGAGCTAAGAAGTAGCACCCGTGCCCTGCAGCACATCCTAGAGAAGTCAGCCTCACTCCTGACCATGTTCTGGGGAGCAGCTTTACCAAGCTTCCACAGCCCTGGGCTGCCTGGCAAAGTGGTAAGAGGCCAGTGTTGTCTTCTGGTATAAGCCCTGCTCTTCTAACCCAGGAGATTCTGTATTCTCAGTTCCAGGGCTGTCTGATGGTCAGGAGCTACATAGGTTGTTAGAATATGCTGGATCTTAATGTAGCATCCTGGAGGGAGACCCCTGGTGGATGTTTTCATTGAAGCGCTGATTACCTTACTTTGTCCTCACACCCCAACCCCCAAGATAATAATTCAAAGAGAAGAAAAGGAAATGGAGAAGCACAGACATAGATGCCCTGGTAATCCATAAAAAATCCACTTCCAATAATTCTGAAATTTGAGCTGAAATTCAGGGGCCTTTGAAGCTTTTCCACTCCTTGGGACTTCTTGGTCAAAAGATCAAAGGAAGTCACTGTGATCCTGCAGCTTCTTTCAGTCATGCTCCTAGAATCCCAACACACCTTTTATCTCTGTTCCAGTCTTGGGAAAAGGTAGAGCCCCTAAGGAATTGTCCTGCTTTGGGTGGGCTAGTCTCTGGATCCCCTCCTTAGTTTTTAGTTCCACATTAATGTTACAGGTATGTTTTTGATCAAACTATTTTAATTCCAAGAAGGTACTTTACCATCTTTTGATCCATACAGACATTTTGAAATATGAACACTTGTGATCAGTGCAGCCCTGTGTCCCAGACATAGTATCTCTGAAATTCCAAGTCCTTCATGGATGGGAGAAGGGTGAGACAAAACTTCTGCAAGGACTGACTTGGAGGTCTTGTTCACAGTTGGGAGTTTCTGCAGGTCTGGAGTCAGGGTCTCCTTGATCACAGAAATGTAGGCCTGTGCTAGTCTGATTGGGGGCTTTCAGGTTCTCAACATTCCTACCTGTGGTCTTTTTTCCAACTATTCTGAACTGAGGGATTGAGAAGCAATAATGGAGGAAACTCAGTCTGGAGGTGCTAAGAAGATTATAGAGTTCTGCTTCTGATTGGTGGGAACCACAAAGAACTGGATGCATTTGGTCTCCAAACTGTTGTCTGAGAGCTTGTCCTTCTTTCCCAGGATGAGTCAATGGAAAGGGAGCTCCTGGATCTGCGAGCCCAAGTATCCAAACAGGAGAGAAGCTCCTTGAGAGCACAGCTGAGCATCTGAAGACTGCTAACCAGCAGAAGGAGAACATGGAACAGTTCATTGCCAGCCAGTGTAGGTTCCCTTGAGCTGTGGAGCAGCAGAGGAAAGGGCTGGTCTTGCAGATGTCCCACTTGTGCTGCAGATAAACAGTGACCACAGAGGCACTGGGAATGTTGGGAAGGGAGAGTCTGATGCACTGGGCCCAACCCTCCTGTGACATGAGCAATTGTGCTTGCAGAGGGAGGGGAGGAAGGAGTCAGCAAGAGGCCATGATTGAGGGGTGAGAAGAAAATGCTCTACAAAATGCATGCCCAGCAAGTAGGGCCCAGCTGTAAATTCCTTCTTTGTGGTGCTCTTTTCTTTTTTTCAGTGACCAGGACACATGATGTTTTGAAGAAGGCAAGGACTAACTTGGAGCTAAATAAATGATTACACTTTACACATTCACATAGTCTGCTTCAAATATATCACTGTCTGTTACCAGATCTGTAAGTGACCCTGAACTCCTTTATCTTCTAGGAGGTATCTGGCCCACTACATAGGTCTTAGCTCTTGGATAGCTTCCTCTCTTCATCCTCCTGCCCGCTCATCTCCCTACCCTGTTCTTGCTCTCCCTTAGTCACCATCTCTCCCCTTTATCCCAATTTTCTCTCCTTGATGTCAGTCAAGCAAGGATCTAGGAGAAATCCAGTTCAGTTGGTCCTTGAGGGAAGAAACTTTCAAAGTCTGTCCATGAATTAATTGTTTACTAAGAGATCTTGAGGCCATTTGTGCATTATGGGCTTTCCTGAACTACTTAATAAAAAAAACAAATAAGGCATAACCTTATTAATTGATTTCAGTGCACAAAATTAGGTTAAGAAGAGCAATTTTATTTTGACACCTCATTTTTCTTTAAAAAACATGAAGGAAGATCAACTTGGTCTTCTTGATATAAAAAAAAACCTGATAATGAAAAAAAGACAACTTTAAGGGAAAAGTTTTTTAAAAATATATAGCAGATATTCTTTACGTTTACTTAAATGCTATGCTAATAATACCCTAGAAATCCTATGAAGAGAAACTTAATGTGTAACTGATTGTTTTAAATATAAGAAATTAAACCTTTAAACTTATATGGTAAACATCAGAGCAGTTGAGCATTCTAGGAATGTTCTTAAGTTGTACCCTGAGAGCCTTGACACACATAGTGTGATCAAGCATGGGATGTATATTAACTAGCTCTTGTTTTCTAATTCCCTTTGGTTCTTCTCCGAGAATTGCTTTCTTTCCTGAGCCTCTTAACACAACACTTAGAGGATTGGCTCTGTACAGCCTCTTCCTATCCCTGCCAAGTTAACCCACAGCCTCCAGTTCCTGCTGGCTCCCTCCAGTGTGCAGGCCACCCTCTTTTGTTCCAAATTTCTGGTCTCCAACTCCAGGCTTATTATTAACTGGTTGTATGCCTTTGGCTGACCCCTTTGTCTCTGTGAGCTACTGACCCTCATCTGTTAAAGGTGGACCTAGACTTAGATCATCTCTGAGGTCCCTGCCAATTTGACTTCTTCTTAAGAAAAATGAGACACACACTTAACAAGGAAACTTGCCCCAACATGTCTTCTTTAATACAGGCTGTTTCTACATGCTCCATCCTTCTGTTCCTGGAATATGACAAAGACCTTTGTTTCCCTTCAGACCATATAACTTGTAGCATGAAGTGGGTAATAAAAGGAAAGTAGTAGGATCTGACCATATGGCATGCAGTAGGGCTATGGCTGGGGCACCAGGGACTTGGGTGCACAGGAAGGCTTATCCTCTAAGCTGGAACCTGGAATCACCTCCAGACCCAGTGCATCTCCTTGTCTCATCCTCTTAAACAACTCCCACCATGTTCCTGCCTTCCTGCATGCTTTGCCCTTATTGCAGGCTCTGGGCATCATAAGCGGTTTCTAACAGTTCCATCTGAACAGGATTCTTTTGTTTACTTGAAGGTGAAATCCTTATGGGCCCTGCTGTGTGCTCCAGCATTGAGATTCTTGCCTTCCAGGAGCCACATAAGAAGCAAAGCCATCACAGGTCCCTAAAGCATGAGGAAGCCTAGGCCTACCCCCCTCCCCACATCTGAACAACTGCCTATCTGCTAAGGAGCATCTGGGTCCTATTCCTTCAAAGTTGGTACAGATCTGAAGAGGTGATCAGAGGTGTCTCCTACTAAGGCAGGCAGAAAGGCAGAATGACTTCCTGGCAGTGATGGAATACCAGTAGTCAAATACCACCAGGCCCCCCACTAGGCAGAGTGCACCTAAGATTGCATGGTAAACCTTGTGACAATGCTTCTGAACAGCCTCAGTGGCACAGCACCAGCCACAGCACAGTTCTCACCTCAGCAGCTCTCCTCAGAAGATCAACTTGGGGAAAATGATTGCCTCCTACACAAGGGTTGTGTGTTTCCAATGTGGAGCTTGTTGGCAGTTCTGGAAGCACTCTAGTGAGCATCAGGCACTGCTGGGACAGTGTCAGTGAAACTAAGCTGGCACCTTTCACAGATCCACACCTGACTATGTAGCTCCTCTGGGCAAAGCCAGGCTGGACTTTGCACTGCACCATCAGGTCTGACCTCTTTGAGTCCATGTGAGGAAGGAAATTGGTGACCTCCCATTCATAGCCTAGCACAATCTGCTTCCTTTATTGACATGTTCTTCAAATTTTACTGCCCCCACTCCTCCACATTAAGTATGCTGCACCATTTTGCTAATCTAACTTCCCTCAGGGAATATGAGACTGATGTCCACACCAAGCCTATGCAAAGTCTTGCATATGGCAGCCTCTGCTTGTTTCTTAGTATTATGGGCCAGGCCCCAATTGTACTGAAGCCTCCTTTGTGTCTTCAGAGTGCTCCTAGGGTGTGAGTAGTTGTGTATAAATGTAAGATAGAGATTTATTTATGTTGCTGTAGCCATACGTTGAAGGCCAACATCATTCATGGCAGGCACGGTGAAACAGTAACGTCTTTAGGGCTTTCCGTGGCTTTTTTTTTTTTTAAGCAAAGTTTGTATAAATAGTTTCTTTTCTTTTTTTTTTGTCTTTGTTTCCCATTTCTATACCAGTCCCTAGAACAAGTGTTAGGAATAGAAATTAAAATAAGCCAAACCCAAAAAACCAAAGACTGAATATTTTTGCTGATAAGCAGATGCTGATCCATAAAGTAGGGTGAGGGGAATGAAGGAACTTTGGATTGGACAGAGGGGAGGGAGGTAAAGGGAGGGGTGTGGAGGTGTGAAGGATTGTGGAATGAGAGGGACTTTAATACCCTATATACATTTGTGACTAACTACTGGTGTTGACTCTGCACCATGTTCAGCCAGAGGAAGTGATCCATTTGTATACAATACTGTCATGTATAAAATTAATTAGAATAAATTTAAAAATTAATATTAAAACAAGAAAAAAATCTTTAAAAGAATATAAAATAAAACTGTCATGAAGAAATTTATTGGCTAAATCTGAAGTCTAAGTTTAAAAATATGACAATTTTTCCTCTTTGCCATTTTTCAAGAATTTCTAAGATAAGACAAGTGATTCTTCAACCTGATGTACCTTTACAATTTCACACGGAAGGACATATTTTGCTGTTTGTTCTGCAGCATTAAAGCTCAGGAGTCAGGATGGCGATGGAGAATTGGTTTCTTTCCATCCTGAGTTTGAGCAAGATAGAGAAGAACATTTTCTTTGAGGTGTCTTCATCTTTGATGACTGTGAGGCATAGAAAGCTTTTATAAAAACAGGTCACAGTGTGGGCGAAAGGCAGGAAATACCCAAGTGTGTATTTAGCTAGACTGTGTTAATCAGGAACCTGTCTCAAAGTGTATGTTCCCCTTTGCAGTGCCCAAGAGGGCCAGGCAGTCCATCAACCTCCATCATCAGTTTAAAGAAGATCAAAATTAAAACAAATTGGAAGATTTTCCTTTCAAAGGGGATCTGTTTCACAGTCAGCTGTAGGGATTGTGGGAGCAACTCCCTGGGCTTAATATCAAGTGCTCTAGTGGGTGTGGGACTCTAATCGAGGATCTGCCTCTATACATAAGTATCCCAGATGATACTGATGCAGACACAGTTTAACACATTGATGATTCTGATATGGGTTGACTGCAGACTACAGTTTAACACACATTGTGCATGTCATTGAGTCACAATAAATTTATTTAAGAACCTTAATTTATAATGATCATTTCATAAATTTATAAAAAAGTTTTAAAACAATCCTTCAGAAAATTCTTGTGTCCTTTCTCCTTGCAGAATTAAAATGAAGCTATTGGTCTACAGTTATTTCCTAGAAATAGTTAAAATGAACACAAACAATGACAGAACAAAAACTGTAAACATTATCAACAAAACTACCACCATTACCAGCAGCAACAACAAAATACCTTCAATAGACCTCCCTGTGTAGAGACATGGCCACTCCTTTGGAGAGAGATGAAATCATCCTGTGCTTTACACTTGAGTGTTTTAAGCATTTGCATGAGTGATTTTGGCTTTGAAATACAGAGAAATCTGCTGGCAGATTTAGCTGAATGGTTGGAAACTCCACAGACCCATTACTGAATCTAAAGATACAGCAGCCAATGATATGGATGTACCTATACAATTTCACAGGAAAGGACATATTTTGCTGGTCAAGAGATACTATTATGTATTTTAAGTGCTATAATAGGTACATGTCTTCTTTTCTGGCTCTGAGTTTATTGCAGCCGCCTGCAAATTTCCTTCCTTTACTTCTGATCTTCCAGGGCTGGTAGCCTTAATAAAATAATCAATGGTCACAGGGCAACTCAAATATTTCTACTTAGTAAGTCAGCTTACTAGGAAGCAACTTGATGATGAGAACAACAACATATTCCTTCTTGTATTCTGAGATTGGTGGATATATTCCCCAGCTATTTTTGGAGAAAACTTTTGAAAGCTATTATATTCCCCTTTTATGATTATAGAAATAATTCCAAATAGCTGTTTGAATTAATTTTTTAAAAGATGACAGCAAAAGCTGGAGTTGTAGCTCAGTCATAGAGCATTTGCCTTGCAAGTGTGAGGCACTGGGATTGATCCTTGCACCACATAAAAACAAAGGCATTGAGTCCATATACAACTGAAATAATTAAATAAAAGGTGACAGCAAAATATTCTTGAGGCAAATTCTCCAGTATGTAATTTTTTATATAAGTATATTATTTCCCTGTGTGTGCCAGAAACAGAGCTGTTTCTTATTCTGTAAGAAATTTTAAAAAGGGGGGGGGCGTGGTGGCTGGTGCATATAGTTCAGTTCATAGAGTGCTTACCTTGCAAACACAAGGCCCAGGGTTCAATCCCCAGCACCAGGAAATTAAAAGAGAAAAAGAAAAAGGAAAGGAAATGGGAAAACCTCAGTCATATATGACTACCACTTTCTTCCAATTTTTTCTAATTCAAATAAAATCCATGGAGAATCCTGTGAGGAAAATAGAGTGAAAGTCCATAAAGGGAGACAGAAAAGAAACGAGAACAGGTACCTATTGTAGCACTTAATATGCATAATAGTATCTCTTGACCTGCTGACCTAAGACCTTCAGAATTGACAGAGAATTCATCATAGGGTTTGGGTTAGGGTTAGGGTTATGAAATAATACTCTATTTCTAATAGTGAAGTAGAAGAACATGGAGAAGGAGGAGAAGAAGGAGAGAGAAAAGAGAAAGAGAGGAGAGGAAAAAGATAAAGAATGAAGAAAGGATGGTGTGCTGTGTCCTTAGAAATCTTCCAGGGGCTCCATTGCCTTCCGAATGCCTCCATGATTCTAATAAATATAGTCATCTTCCCCCTCAATACAATGGCAGCCCTTCCAGAACTAAGTCCAACCATCCGTGCTCTCTGCCCTGAAATTACAATTCTGCATTTTTCTCTATCGCTGGCTCCTTCACCAACAAGTCTTCTAATCTAGTTCTGAACTTAGGGAAAAAAAACCTCATGCTTCAAACTGTTTTAAAAAATTAATTTGGAGGTTATTAGACTGAAACCCCTCCAGTACTGTGGCTTCCTATTGAAGTAAAACAAACCACAACTCAATGGAAACAGAAAAAGGAAACTCTTAAGATTACTCACTAGACACCAACAATTAACTTGCAACTAAAAGCTTTGCAATTGAACCAATCAAATATTTTGTCTTATTTCATTAGCACCTTAAAATTGATTTCTCTGCCACCCATTGAGCCCTGATCTCCTGCCAACTGAACTATTAATTTGTGAATCAAAGCTGGTCAAATAACTATTTAAAATTTTAATATGAACAACTTTTTCTTTGATTCAAATAGCAAAATCCTCATCTTCCTATTCCTTATGTTAGCCAGCATCTTTTTTTTTGTGAATTTTCATTTCTTATAATCTGTTTTGTGAGGAAAAGAAACAAATGGCCCTGAAATACTACCAGGATGGACAAGGAAGGATATGCCCAGAAAACCCACATCTGGTCCTTTGAGAAATAGCCCTGAATCTGCATACGCACATGCACATTTTGTTCATGGAATATGGTACAACTGTCATGCACTGTTCTATAGCCTTTGTCTTGCAAGTTTCAGATTGTTATAACACTTGAACTAGATTTCCTCCCCTTGGTGTATAATCAGGGAGAAAGTTTAAGAATCCAACCAAACAAGCAGGGAAGAATCACCAAATTTGCATGTTTAAGTTAAACAGATAATATTTTATGGTTATTCATGGGGCACAAAATGATAGTTTATAAAATGTGTAATGATCAAAATCAGGGCTGTTACCATTTCCATCCCCTAATAAACTCAACAAATTTTTAAAACACTAATTGTGATTACTGACCACAAAATTATGTTATAATTAATAATATATCTATTAAATTCCCATATACAAGAAAGTCAAATAATATCTTCTTAAATAATACAAATCAAAGAAAAAAATCACAAAAGAAAGTGGAAATTCTTCAAACTTAATGACAATGAAAGGAATGTATGCTAAAAGTTGCACCCAAAGTGGTACTGACAGGAAAATATAAAATTTCATGTCAATATCAGAGAAGACAGTTTAAAAGATATGATCTTCTTTTCTATCTGAAGAATCTAGAAAAAGACAAGCAAATAAAATCCAAAGTAAATAGGACAAAGAAATCATAAAGAGCAGAAAACAATCCATTAGAAAACAGTTAAACTACAGAAAAAAAAATCAAGATTTTGAAAAGATTAATAAACTGATAAATACCAAGCAAGAGTAATTGAGAAAAATGACAGAAAATACAGATTATCTTTAGGTGATATCCATAGATTCTATAAACAATAAAAGTAAGATAATCATGGACTATAATGAACAACATTGTGTCCAGAAATATAATAACTTAGGTGAAGTAGACAAATCTCTTGAAAAATAGATTTCTGAAGACAGCAAGATTATCCCTCTATGAAAAATGCATCTATAATTTGAAAAGAAAATTAAATACTTTGGTTTTTTTTTAGTTATACCTTTATTTTATTTATTTATTTTATGTGGTGCTGAGGATTGTCCCTAGCACCTCACACGTGATAGGTGAGTACTCTACCACTGAGCCACAACCCCAACCCATAATTTGAAAATTTGACACAAATAAAATTCTAACTCTCAGAGATTTCACAGATTGAATTCTTTCATTTATTTAAGGAAAAAGTGATACAAATATTCACAAGTTAGAGATAAATAAATAAAAGGAGAAAAAAAAATCTCCCAACTCATTTCTTAGGTAGACATAACCTTGATACCAAAACCAAATGGAACATATCTGATACCAAAAGATCTGATAACAACAACAAAAAATATGCACAACTATTTTTAATAAACACGTGCAAAAAAAAAAAAGCCTCTACAAAAGCAAGCCAAATCCAGATATATGCAACAGGAATAATACATCCCAAGTGTAGTTTGGGAATGTAAAGTTTGCTCAACATTTGAAAATTAATGAATGTAATTTAGTTCATTAACAGAAAAAAAAGTATATACAATAATTTAAATAAATTTTAAAAAAGTATTTGACAAAATCGAAATTCATTCCTATTTTTTTTTTTTGTAAACTAGGAATGAGAATATATTTTTCTCACCTGACACAATGTGTCTATGAAACATTTAGTAGTGAAATGCTGAATGTTTCTCACCTAACTTCAGGAACAAGGTGAAGATTTCTCTCCATGTTCACTTACTCTAATGCTGGACATCTTAGTCCACAAAATAAGGAAAAATAAGGAGAAGCTGAGAGCAATAATTGTGGAAATGAAAATAAGAAACTGCTTTCATTTGAAAAAAAATCCTAAAAAATCTTCTTCAAATTGTTATTATTATTTTGTGATATTGACAGGGTCATAGGATTAAAAGTTAATGAACAAACACGCAAAAGTGTTGACAAAGGAAGAGACCCCGCACAGAGAAGAATTGGAAGACTTTAATGTTATCAAATACGTTATTCTTCTCTTTACATCTGCTAAGTTTCCAATGTTAGTTGAAAACTTCTCTCCAAGGCCAATGTTATACAAATACTTCTTAAAATTATCATGAAATTAGTGTTTAAGTTAATTTTTTTTTTACATTTTAGGCTTACATTACATTAATTTAGAATTTTTTTTTTGTCTGATGAGTCAGTGCTCCAGCATTATTTCTTTCCAGGTGGACACCTAATTGGACCAGAAGAGATTATTTTTTTTAAAGTTACCATTTTCTCCATTGACTTGATATATTATTATTTGTTTATATGCCAATATCATCATATTTTTCAAATTAAAGGAACAGAATTGTTTTAGTCAGCTTTGGGTCACTGTGACCAAAATACCTAGTAAGAACACCATAGAGGAAGGAAAGTGCCTGTGCAGCTAAATATAAATGGAATAGTTTGTCATACATTCTTTACTATCTGACTCTTTTTGCTCAGCATAATACTTCATGCTATTACTCATATCAGTAGTTTATGTTTTTATTGCTGAGTACTATTCCATTTCAAGGATTATGATAACTTGTTTTAGCCAGGTACTTGTTCCTGGACATTTGGATTGCTTCTATTTGGGCACTATTCTGAGCATAGCAGTTCTGAAGTTCATGGGAACATGTACTTTTCTAGTTTTGTGCTTTTATGTCTGGTGACAGCATTGACAGGTCATATAATAAGTGTATGCTCATCTTCATAAGCAGCCACCAAACTGTTTTTCAAAGTGATTGTAACATGAACCCCTCTCAACAACACAGGATGGAGCTGCAGTTGTTCTAAATCCTTGCCAATACTTGGCATTGTCATTTGAATTTTAGACATTGTGATGGATGTGAGTTGGTCCTCATTCTTGTCTTCCTAATGGCTCATGCTCTTGAGCAAATTTTCAGTTGTTCATTTATGTTTACATTCTCTTCTTTGTATAGTATCTTGTGAAATATTTGATCCTTCTTTAAGTTGTTTGTCTGACTATTGCCAAGTTTGACGATTTCCAATAACCATAAATCTTGTCAGATATCTGAATACTGTTAATCTATAAAATATATTATTATTATTACTATTGTAAATATTATATGTGACTTATCTTTTCATTTTCTTTTTCTTGATGAAATCTTTCAAACAGCAGAAATTTAAGATTCTAAGAATATTTAATTTATCTATTTTTTACATTAATAGTTTGTCCTCTTTGTCTCAAATATAAGAAATCATTGCCAACATAAAAATTCAAGGCCAGAATTTTTTTCATCTTAGTTTTCTTCTCCAAGGTTAGAGCAGCTTTTATTTCTAATGCAGAAACAATGAATTAGCACACTGAGAGACCAAGCTGAAGTCTTTCTCTAAATAGAGAACAAGGGGGTAACAGCATCTATAACAAGAAGATAAAGAAGTATAAAAGAGATGCTAAGATAAATGAGTCCCAATCTGATTTCTAGAAAACAAACAAACAAAAAAACAAAGAACACATTGGAGGAGCACAGATATGAAAAAATAACATAAACATAAGAAAAATGTCCTGGCTTGTCTTCAGATCCAAAGACATACAAAAAATTAAAGAAAAGTTTAAACCACACATACATGTACACACACACACACACACACACACACACACACACACACACACACTAAGGCATACCCCAATAGAAATTTAAAGTGTTTAAATTTAAAGTGTTTCATAACCAGAGTAAAAACAGAAAGTGCAGATTCTGCACAAAATTACATAGGAATTCACAATAGTAGTACATAATGAAAAATACAAAGTAAGATCTTATTATGTTATAAAATTACTAATAATATAACTGTGGATTTGACAGAAATTTTTTAAAAGAGGTGCATAAAATAGAAGCATGAGTTAAAGTATGTTATTTCTAAGCTCTTAAAAAAGTTTCACATGATGTTGACAAAATTGCAAGATATTGGAGAAAATAGTAACAAATTATTGTGTAGGAAAACTATGTTACCCAAGGCAATTTTTACTACCCCAGAAAGCATTTGAAACCCATGTAAAAGGGAAATATGAACTGGCCAAGGCTCCAACTGTTCTTTTCCCCATGTGTCAAATTGAGAAATCACCAACTGCACATTTCACTGTTGCTGTTTATTTATGTTACTATTTTCATGGCTGGTCCCTAAGATCTGAATTGGCAGAGGCAGAGGCTCTATGTATATAGACCAACATCTCTAAAATATATAAAAAAAAGTGTATTTTCTCTTTTCTTATAGTAAACACAGAACTACATTTGTTTACCAAAATGTGTGTGGATATTTGATGCTCTAACAGTCAGTCAGTTCTCTAGTAGATACCTCTGGGGGGTATCCTGACACTTCCTAGAGAATAGGATTAGATTCCACAGTTTGAAGGTGAATCTGCAGTCCACTTTGGATGCCAAATGCAAGAATAAAACCTTATTTTAGGGGGTACTCCTATAAATTTGTACTTCACCAAAGAGGACCTGTGCTTCTATATATGTGGGGTGTGTGTGTGTGTGTGTGTGTGTGTGTATTTGTGCATATTTACATTTTATTTTATAAAATGTTTGTTTATAAAATAAATTATAAACATTATAAAATAAATAAACATTTTATAAAAGAAATATATATAATATAAATCAATATTTTATTATACACACACATACATATAGCTGGTAGGCTATAAATTGGGGTTCCTAATCCCCTTCTTAGGTTTCTTTAATTTTCTAGAGCAGCTCAGGGATACACTTGTGTTTGTAATTTCATTGGTCTATCAACAAAAGATATTACAGAGGAGATTGATGGGAAGCCAGATGAAAGAGAGCACAGGTAAGGGAGAAGAGGTGCAGAGCTTCGTGCTCTCTCCAGGAATGCCACTCTCCAGGAAGCTCCCCATGTTCCACTACCTGAATGTTCATTGAAATCATGCCTATTGAATTCCTATGAGTAAAACTGAAAATACTTTAGATGGCAGTATATAGTGTGTCAATGTCTAGGTCAATCCTGACATGCCTGGTCATGTTACTGGAAAGCAGAAAACTGTTCTGTGCTGGGGCAGAGTATCATGAGTCCTTGACAGCCTGTGGATTTCCAGATTTGGGCAGGTGGGGAGTGGTGCTTCTTGTAGTAGACTTGATATGTGTTGGGGATGAGTTGAATTCAGAGCTCTAAATTAACAGTTGGCCTGAGAAGGGCAACTGCCAAGGCATTTGCAATAAGAAAAAACTGCCACTGTTCTATTGACTGTGTCCTCCTTTCTATGGGGAGCAGGCATTTTAGGAAGTGTCCACAGTGGACCTGCAGGAGAGATGAGAGGACCTGTCCAAGAAAGAGCAGTGCCCTTCATTCTTTTATTGGTTTCTTTCTCTTGCTGTTATCTGCAATCCTTGTATTTTCAGGGTAAGGATAGAAAGATATCTTCAATATGTAAAGATCAGAAAACCAAAAAAGACACCACATGCTGAAAGTAAAAAAGACACCCAAGGTGAAAGTAAAACCAAATCAAAGAGATGTGTAAAAATGAAAAAGCTACCCCTATGTATTCTGTAACATCAGGTTTTATTCTAAACAGTGCATCTTTAGGATACTTCCCTTTGCTCTACTCTTGACAATATCAATGACTGCTATTTTCTTTAGGCAAAGAATAGTGTAATCTACTTAGAAAATTTTACACACACACACGCGCACACACACACACACACACACACACACACACACATATATATATACATATACACACACACACAGTGTTCTAAATAAACCAATTGTGACAGTCACTACAGTCACTATCAAGAATATCACTCTATACTGACTAAACTAAAAGTAATTATCCTTTGGGGCTGGGGTTGTGACTCTGTGGTGGAGAGCTTGCCTGACATGTGTGAGGCCCTGGTTTGATCTTCAGGAACACATAAAAATAAATAAGTAAAATAAAGGTATTGTGTCCATCTACTACTAAAAAGCTGTTTAAAAAAGGGGAAAAACACAATTTTCCATGATGAAACTTTATTTTAGGTTTCATCCTATAAATTGGTAGTCCACCAAAGGTTTTGATTGTGTGTTTGTCATTCTCATTCACTTTTGTGTATCAATTCTTTTAAATATGAATTTGTCTTATATTTTCATTAGTAAGTAAATTTGCTTTTTCTTCAAATCTTTGTCAATCTGATTTTTTAAAATCAGCTTGTCTTGTTCTAAAATTGAAGAAATCATGTTATTTCTGTTGAAATTATAGTCCCTTATGAATCTTGTAGGCAGAAGTGAAAATGAAGGACATTAAGTCTAAGAAAAATCAATTCAAGTCTCTTTTTTTGTGCATTACAGCATTTTAAATTATCCTTCCAATAGATCTTGCACAGCTTTCTAATGGTTTTTGTCTAAGTATTTGGTTTGTTGTTGCTATTACTAATGAATTCTTTCTTCCTTCACATCTTGTGGTAGTTGCTCTATGTGTAGCACTAGTGATAATAATAGAAAAAATATGCTGAATATTAACCATGGGCAAGTCAATTGTTATAGTAAGGACCTAGAAATGTCCCCTAAAGAATTCGAGTGTTAAATAAGGCAACCATGTTCAGAGGTGAAACAGTTGGATTACAACAACTGGATTGATCCATTTGATGAATTAAAAATTTGAATGAACTATTGGTTGGTAACTATAAGCAGGTGAGTCATGATGAGAGGAAGAAGGTCAGAGGGAGCATGACCTTGGGCTGTATATGTCCTGGTCCCTTCCCCTCTTCTCTGGTCCCCAGCTCCCATGTGCTGAGCAGCTTTCCACCATCACATCCTTCCACCATAATATTTCTGCCTTGGAGCCAGCCAATGATGATCTGAACACTCTGAAATTGTGAACCAAAATAAATCTCTCCTCTAAAAGTTATTCTTTCAGGTATTTTTCATCAAAGCTCATTAACACAGCAATGTTGTGTTTTAGGTCAATCAACTCAATCTTCACAAATAAGGTATCAGTCAGGTCTTATATGTAGAGAGGAGAATTATATTACATAATTAATTACATGCAATTATATAATCTAATGTAATTATATTACATTAAGGGATATATTTAAGATATTTCCAAGCTTTATAAAATTTCTAGGAAGGATAGAGACCTCTGTTTGGATGCTGCACAGCTAGAAAAAAAATGGAGTAAGGAGAAAGGTCCAAACACAGCACAGAAATATTCCAGTGGACACTACTCCCCAACTTGGGCCATTTAACACCTTGCTGCCAGAAACCCAACTTCAGAGCTTGATCAGGATACTCACTTTCTTCACAAGAACATAAATTCCCTACATGCCACTATTACCCTGAATCGTCCATATGCACATGTAGGTTTGTCTCACATGAATTCATCTCATTGAAGAATCAATGCCAACTGCAATCCTTACTCCAGATGAGACTGGGAAACTGCATTTATATATTATCAATCTATGCAGTAGTAGAAGGTATGATAAATGGAGAAAAAGACATCTGCCATAGTAGACATTAGACTCATTATACCCTTGATACAAATTTATATATTGTTCAGTCCCACAGAGGCATCCCTGGCAGCAACCTTAGTTTCAGGGGTTAGATGAGTGGCTCTGAGTGCTGGGGGAGGTAAGGTTGGGGTTGTGCTGGTCCTGCAGTCTGCTGGGGGCCAATTGCACACCCAGAGAGATAGGGAAGCTGAAGACAAACTGTGAGGTAAGGGTGGGAGTGGGCTTGCAGTACCCCTAAGGGGCCTGAAGGGCTGGCGGGCCTGGAGGGGCAGGATGTGGCCAGCACCTGGGACAGCTGTTCCATGCAGCTCAAGGCCTTCTCCAGCCTCAGCTGCTCCTTTATCATCTGCCAAGCCAAGCAGATGGTAGCAGAGCACAGGATGCCCTCCTAGCAGTGCACTATAAGGGATATAGTGCACTGGACCGTGGTAGTCCTTCACCGCACAGTCCTACTCCATGGCTTCCATAAATCAGGAGCCCATGTTGGACTTGTGGTTATCTTTCGCCAGATGCGTTTGTACTGGTAGCATCCTTGCATGTGGTTTGGGCATTCAGAGGAGACATTCAATAGGACTGTGATCCCTAGGGCGTGCAGCATGTCTCTCCAGGCAGCGTGGAAGGCAACCTGGAAGTAGAGGAACTGAAGTATCTCCAAGGGACCCTGCCGCCTGTGCAGAGCGGCTCCAGTGGAGCTGCAATGCAGGTGAAATGACTCCATGGCATTGGGGAGAAGTCTGCCGGGGCTCTGGTTTTGGAACAGAATTCTGGGTAAGCAGAGGAAAAATTCTCACAGCCACCTTTGAGCAAGCAGATGTCTCTTCACTGGGGCTTAGGATGGAGTGTCTGCACTATTAGAGTCAAGGTGAGGTCCTCCCTGAGCCCCTGGCGCCTGGGCTCCACTCAAAGTAGAGGATGGCAGCCAAGTAGAGACTAGAGCACAAGAGGGCGCACTTCCCCTTGAGCGTGCAGGATGGATTCCAGGATCTTGGAGCCCTTGGCCTGCCTATTTTCCTGGGTGTTGTATGAAAGAAGGTGGACAGAACCTCTGTCTAATAGGAAAGGTGTGCAAAAAGTCGAGCAGCAAGTGCTTGCTGGCGCTCCCCAGCCCCAGGGTTCAGGGGCTGCCACTGCTGTCAGCCCAGCTGCCTCCAGGCACTGCAGTCTCCACCCCTCACATGCAACCCAGGGCAACCACCATCTCCTGCCGCAGTCTGGCTGGGCACAAGATCACGAGCCACTCACACCTTGTAGATTCAAACAGCAATCCTTTATTCCCGAACTCACACCGGCTCTGTACAAACACGTTCTGGAGAAATCCAAGTTCTGCTGCACAATTCACATCCCAAATACTTTCTGAATTCCACAAGATCTCAAAGGGAACTCAGGCAGCAGGATACGCCCTATTCCCAGCAGGAATAACCTTAAACCTGGAACTGCCCTAAACCCAGATTGTTTTAAACTGGGAACACCCTTAACTTGTCTTAAATGGGGAACGCCCTAAACCCAAATTGTCCTAAACCGGGAACGCCCTCAACCCAAGGAGCAGGATACTTCCTAAAACCTGCAGGATACACCCTAAACCTGGATCCACCCTGGTCCTTGAGCAGGGTCACCTTTCTCAAACACACATGCAATGTCACAGCGAATGTCCAAAGCAAGTGCATTTCCACGAGTCCTTCCTCTAAGCAAAATGGGGTGCGCTGGCAAGGAAATTTTGATGCGTCATTCCTACTTGGCAATGGCCCTCAGCAATCTCCCAACTTCTTTGCCTCTGCCGCCGCCACAGCTACAGCCTCTGCCTTAGCGGTTCTCACACAGCTTCATAGGCTTTTTGAGCACACTGCAGTCCATCTCTCCCAGAATCGTCACCATGGAGTGTAGGAACTGGGGCAATAGATAGTCACCCAGGCCAGCCAGGCAACAGGAATGAGCGAACAAGAGCTAAGAGAGGGAGCTTTCAGAAGTGACCGCCAACTTGGTCCCCAGAGGCTTGGGCATCCAGACTCCTATTGGGTCCCCTTCCTCCTGCAGCCTTCAGGTTACATAGCAGCCCTAGCAGCCTCAGGTGCCTTGCCCAGGCTGTGCTGACAAGGGAGTGGCAGCACAAGTGTGTGTGTTGAAGACAGAGAAGCACTATTTTAAAAAATCTGTATTCATATGTGTCACATTAAATCCTTTCTCAGTTCAGGGCTGTGGCTGTGGCTCAATGGTAGTGCACTTTACTGGCATGTGTGAGGCACTGGGTTTGATTCTCGACACTGTATATAAATAAATAAAATAAAGGTCTATCAACAACTAAATTTTTTTAAAATAATAAAAAATAAAACCTTCCCTAGTTCAAAACATATTTATTTATATTTTCATACATGTATTCATGGGTTATTCTAATGAGTATTCTTAGTTTTCCATATGCATTTTTTTTCACTAACCCTACCCTTACCCTACAGAAAATTTAACACTAAACCTAAATATAACCATATACCTGAATCTACATTAATATAAAGCATATGTAAAATTGTGAATATACATGAGTAATAAGACCTATATATTCAATTATCAAAAATATATTTGCATATATTGTATATGCATATTTACTTGTGCATTCACAAAATTTAAAATGGCTACTTTCATACCAGATTATAAACACCTCCACTTCTGCTTTTGCTAATCTGATCCCATCCTCTCAAACTTGAAACCTACTGTCTACGTATTTTCCCTAAAATAACTCATGTCCACCTGTAGGTTTTTCCTGATAGATTACCTGCAGCTGAATATCAATGTGAACACACTGTTGACAAGCAAGCAATTAAACATATCAACATCAGTCGAGATATGCTGAACACACAAAGGCTAGTACATAAATTCATACTTAGATTGGATATCCACTCTTCCAGACTTGTACTCTTCATATATGCATCCTCTCCATTCCTCTGCGTCCATCACTCTTCTAAGGGAAACACAGAACCACAACTTTTGTTTTCTTCAGAGAACAAGAAAACCTCACACTTCCCTGGTATTTACCACCTAAGTATGAGCTTAATGAATGCTTGATTTTATACTTTGAAAAGCACTGGCTCACTAGTCTAGAAACTCGGTGGACAGGGCCCATATTTGTTTTGTGTCCAACACCCAATAGTATGCTCTCACTAGCATTTCAATAAAACGATAAATAAATGACTATATTATTATTTTTTTAAAGATCTTTTTTTTTTTAAATGGGCCTGTATCTTGGTGCTGAGAATGGAACCCAGTGCCGCACACATGCCAGGCAAGTGCTCTACCACTGAGCCACAACCCCAGCTCCAAAGATATTATTAAGCGCGATTCTGTCACTCAGTTGCTGCACCACTACCTTCTGTGGGGGAGATGAGTTTTCAGAGTTTGACTGAAGCAACTGATAAAACCACGCAGGCGAGGCCTCCAAAGGATGGGAACTTAAAAGTACCATCGCACACCCTCGCGCACCACATCCTGCTTCCCGCCCAAATTTGCAAGTTTCCCCGCCCACCCGCCTGCCTACCCCAGATGTGGCCCACGCCTAGCTCCGCCCCCCACGCACACGCACGTGCTCCGCACTCTCCAGGACCCCGGAAGGCCCAGGCGCCTGTGGGGAACACAACCCTCAAGACCGGCCCCAAAAGGCAGTTCCCACGAGTTGGCTTCTGGGCAGTCCTTCACCAGGTGACTTCTCATCTTCCAAGCCCTACTGCAGTGAGTCCTGCGCCTGTGCCCGCGTCCATTCCTCTGAGGGTCTGCTGCTCACCTGGAGAGCTGGTAAGAAGCCCACCAGCTCGTCTGCCCTGTGGCCGCCGGAGCCTCCGCCCCGCGCACCCTGGGTACACAGCCTCTCCTGTGTGCTGCAGAGGACGGTGGCAGCGCCATGGAGGACCCTGGGAGCGCAGCGCAGGATCCTGGGAGTGCCACAGAAGACCTGGGAGTGCCACGCAGCTGGGGGGCTCCTGCTGAGAGGACTTCGCTGGGAGCTGCAGCTGGGTGTCATCCTCCAGGTGAGTCTGGGAATTCTTGGGTGGAGTCCTGGAATGGCTACTCTGTTCTCAGGAGTCCAGCTCAATTCTGTTGACTCTAGTGATGAATTGGGTTAGACCCTGAAATCAATTCCCTGACCTTTCCCTGTTAGCTGTAGGCCAAGTGAAAGCTTCTGAATGTTAGTGAGTTGAAATGACCAAACACTGAATGCCCCCAAGGATGTTTCAAGGAAACTATGGGGAGTAGATGAAACCGATGTGTTAAGGGGGACTCAACATCAGTTTTGAGTGATTTCATGATGTAGTATACCACTAACACAAATATTAAAATAATAACAAAATAGAAGCATTAATATTATAATAATAACAAAATAGAAATACAAAAAAGAAAGACTTTGTATTTCTATGTGCTACCCTAAGGAGTTTATACATATTTTCTTATATAACACAACAACTTTATTAGTAGGTCATGTATGCTGGAACTTAGAATGGTAATCAGCAAAACAGAGAACAGAAGTTGTATTATTTTCTAAGTAACATCATCAGAATATTATTTCCATGTAAGTTAATCCTGGTGCTTCCATTTTACAAGTGTGTCCCCCTTCAGTAAATTCATTCTGAACTACAAAAAAGTTGAGTTTGGGTTGTTTTTTTCATAGAAACTCCAACAAAGCATGTTTTTATGAAGGTAATATTGTGTCTTGAGTCTTCATGAATACTGATTGAGCCACCTAATTTATGTGCCAACCACTCCTTACTGCAGATAGAGGCTTCTAATCTTATATTTTAAAAGGAAAAGATAGGCAATAGATAAAAATCAGGTAGTTATCACTGCTAAGGCAGTGCAATGCTAAGATCAATGCTTTAAGACAGTAGAACAGTGTCACGTCATAGGGCTTCATTGATTTTGCCCAGCACCTTTCCTGTTACCTAAGTCCTAGGCTAGAGGCCTAACTCTGTGGATCCCCCAAAATCAGAATTGACCACTTGCCCCAAAAAACAAATGGAGAATACAATGGGGAAAGAAGGAAATAAACTTTAATAATCATTGTACCTATATTCGGAAGACAAGTGATGTCAAGTGTCTCAATTCTGTCTTTCAGGAAACTGATGTGAGTTTTACCTTCAGAGGAAGAACTGGGGTGGGAAACAAGAAGTACGTGTAATAAGTAGTCTTGGTCAAACTGTGGTGTGTTTTATGATTTTCTTGAATTCTTATCATACCACATGTTATTGGTGTTGAAGAAATTGCCAGCTATTCAAGGGGCAATTTCCATTTGCTTCATAGGATACTTATCTATTAGATCTGTGATTCTGGGATGTCCCATTCATTTCCCATGGGCCTATATTGCTTCTGCTGAGAGAAGGCAATCTCTTCAGGGTTGATCTGCCTCCAAGACTAACTGTACTAAAAGTAGGGTAAAGACTGAAGACTTCTGGGCACCACTCCAGGTTCCTGGAACAGGACATAGTAAAAGAATTCGGTCTGTAGAAAATATCTTAGTTTTTCTGACCTTAATGTCTTCAGCCTTGAAGGAAGTAAATTATCAGATGTAGACAAATATTCCTTAAATTATTAATATGCTTATGCTTATGTAAATTAGTAGAGCAGTTATGGAAATACTATGAGTCTCCTCAAAAAAAAAAAAAAAAACAACCAAAAACCAAAAAACAAACAAACAAAAAACACTGGGGATGTGAGTCAGTGATTGAGCTCCCCTGGATTCCATCCTCAGTACCAAAACAAACAAACAAACAAAAAAGTATTCTTAAATGTTTGAGGGCCTTTTGGAGCATTTTGAAAATCTAGGACCTGTGATTGTTAAAACCTTGGGGAAAAGAGAGGATATTTAACAATGAGCAAACTAAGACACAGAACATTTAGGAAACTAGTTCAATATTTTCTAGTGAGTCAGCATTAACTTCCAGAATGAAGTCTAGCTCAACTCGTTTTTCATTCCTTGCTTAGGTTATGCAATCATGATGCTTTCATTAATTCTGTTTTATTCCTCTACAAAAGGGTAAGTCCTCTAACAACAGCAACCCAGTAACATTGACAGTAATCAAATCATGCCTTTGATAGTTCTTAGCATCTTCAACCCCAACCCAGACAAGCATGATTGAAGGACAGGTTAGTGAACAGATTATGTGTGGTATCTACTATATCTTTGGTTTACTGGGTTACAATAGAATACTAGCTGGCAGCATCTACTGAGTCAGATATGAAGCTTGAGTAAAAGATGTGACCATAAGGGAAAATGCGTAGAGAACTCTACTTGCATACATAAACTTAAACTTTTGGGCTAAGGTTAGGATTAAGTCATTGCCCTTCACTGAGTTGAAAGCAGTTTGAGTTTTTACTTTCCAAGAATGAAAAACTACATTTGACTATGATGTAATTATATTTCTGAGGCATTAAATTTACTTAATAAATGTAAAACCCAGAGAACCCAAGAGCCTGAGAAGATATACCAAGGAGAGTGTACATTCAAGTATAGCAAGAAGTGTTTTCAGCATCTTGCCCAGTCACCTCTGAGAATTGTCATTTCCTTTCAATATTAAAGGTAAGGTCACAAAATATTTTCAAATAAATCTTCAAGGAAACAGGTCAGAGATCGTAGATGGCTCTGCACTGAAATTTGCCTGTGCGTATTGTTTGACAGAGCAGTTCTTGTTTTCCTTTTTTGTTCATTTGTGATACTTACTGGGAGTGAACTCAAGATCTTGCACATATTAGGCAAGCACTCTCTTACTGAGCTACATCCCCATCCTTTTATATATTATTTTATTGGACTTTATTGAGTAGGGGTTAATGTGTTTAATTTGCCAAAGCTGGGCTTAAATTCGTGATCTTCCTGCATTAGCTTCTTTAGTAGCTGTGATAACAAGCATGTGCCATTGTGCCCAGGTTTTTTTTTTTTTTTTTTTACTTTGTAATTGAATACTTTTGCAAATTAGTCACATCAGTTTTACCTTTTGTTCTCTGTCCTGCCTGAAAACTTTTATATAATCCACCTTGCTAGTTCCTGGAGCTTTTGAGTTTACAAGTGCTGGAATTTAACTTTTCTGACAGATTTTCACATAGGGAGTAGGTTATCTCATTAATGAAATTACACGAACTCAAAATGTTCCTCATGATTCAGCCGACATTGAAACCCTAGGAACTCTCTGTGACCGTCCACTTCCACTGTGTTGATGAGAACCCCAAGCCATCTCATACCCTAAGTTCACAAAGCCTGGGTCTTTGTTTATATTTTGTAGTTTATCTATCTGTTATTACAGCAAAAAGTCAGAGTAACTTCCATATTGCAGCTGAAGGATCAGATGGGTGCTTCTGGAAAGAGAGGAAGATGACACCAGGGTGCTCCTCAGCTCTGGGTCTTGCAGACACAGGGCTTCCCCATCCTGTGCAGAGGATTTCTTCTAAAGAGGGCAACTGAATCTGGCTTCCCCAGTCAGCTCTTGTTACAGCATTTATTTGAATGCCATGGCAGCTGTCGTTCTTAAGAACTGTTGACAGATTTGTGCTTTCTGCCTCTTGTTCTTTCTTTAGGAAAAGTGAGATTGTCCTATCCAGGTGAAGATCCTTGAAGACCATGAACAAGAAAAGAATCTCTGTGATTGGGTGGAGCCTGTTGGCTCTGTTTTGTCAATGGCTGCCTGGATGAAGTCTTGGAAAACTTGTTTGCTTTGAAAGGATTGATGACATTGGAGAGCTCTAGAGGTATCAGGTCAGTCTTTTAGTCCCTTAGTACTTGAATCCCTTCCTGCACCGGGGCACATGCAATATTTTATCTCATGTGAGGTAATATCAGAGCTTGTTAGTGACTAAATCTGATAGAATTCTGCCTGTTGACTTCTTAGCAGCCCCTCACCCCACCTTTTATGGGGGTTTGACTTTCCCTCTGTTGGCTGCAAAATGCCACATAGATATGACCCTTTTTCCTTTTCTGCTATCTATGTAAACCACAGAGAACATTTTCATTTCATTCGTTTTGCTGTTTTTCAGAAGGTAGAAATAATATGGAGAGGAAGGAAGGATGAGAAACAAAATCATATGTATTAGAAAGCACATAGGGATTAGAAAATGTAGAGTGGTTCCTTCTGATATGTCTTAAGGGTAAGTGAGGTAGAATTACCTGCTGAAAACTTGTTCCAAGAACACCCACTCCCCTGCCTAATCTTTAACTTTATTTTTTACTATTAAAAATCCAGGTATTTCTCTGACAATTCCAGTCCGTGAAGAAAATATAAACTCTGATGCTGTTATTTGTTTCAAATTTCTTGCATTGAGAAGTTCAAAGTTCTTTGTATTATAAAAAAGAGCGGAGGGCACCTGCAAGTGGGTTTTCTTATTATTTTAGGTACTCATTTTTAAAGTTAAATTGTTTTTAATATGCCTTTGAGAAATAATTCTACAGACAATAACCTTATTCAGATCTAGAATGGATCCCCTTAGCAAATCCCTATATCTTTATCATAACTAGTTTTGGATGTGTGGTGAGAAAGCTGTTAATTTGTTTTTAGTAACAGAAAATTCTACATTTGAAAGTCAGCTACACCCAAAACAAAAAAAATCAACAAATTGGAAAGGAATGAAAAGACACTTCATAGAAGAAGAAACCCAATAGATCAACATATGAATTTTAAAATGTACAATATCTGTATCCTTTATAGAAGTGCAAATCAAAATGACACTGAGATTCCATCTCACTCCAGTCAGAATGGCAGTTATCAAGGATATAAGCAACAGTAAATGGTGGTGAGGATGTGGGGGAAAAGGTACTCACATACAATGCTGGTGGGACTGCACATTTGTGCAAGAACTATAGAAAGCTTTATGGAGAGTCCTAAAAGTGAGTGAACGGAATAGGAAGGCAAGGGGTAAGAGTATAGTGAATGAATCAGAAACAGTACTGGCACCAAACCAGATATATGGAGGAATGTTAGGTTTCTTGAGTTCTTAATGTGTTCTGGAGAATAATGCTTGATCTGAGGTACATGTGGTAAAGATTTTTTCCCGTTGTGTAGGCTCTCTCTTCACGTTCTTGATTGTATCCTTTGCTGTGAAGAAGCTTCGTAGTTTGAATCCATCCCATTTATCCATTCTTGGTTTCACTTCTTGTACTTTAGGAATCCCAGTAACAAAGTGCGTTCCTAAGCCGACATGGTGGAAATATGGGCCTACATGTACTAGGATCAGGCCCAGGGTCTCTGACCTAGTGCCTCCACCTATGATCCGCTTTGAGTTGATTTTTGTGAATGATGAGAGAGAGGCTTTTTATTTCTTTTTGGTAGGTATGGATTTCCAGTTTTCCTAGCACTACATGTTTATGAGGCTGCCTTTTCTCCAATGTATATTTTGGGTGCCTTTTTCTAGTGTGAGATAACTGTATTTTTGTCAGATTGTCTCTGTGTCCTCTCTTTGGTACCGTTGGTCTCTGTATGTGTTTTGCTGCCAATATCATGTCATTTTCATTCTGTGCACCTCACCTGGAAAAAGACTGTACCTTGCTCCTTAGTCAATGCATACTTTGCAGACAGTGACAGACCCAAAGGGTCCCCACTCTGTGTTCCTAAATGCTAGCTGAGCGAGAGCTGGTCCTACATTGAGGGTATAGGTCAAAATCAGGGCACCATCCACATCTGCCGACCCTCACGTTTCTTGATCCATCCAGTTTGGGGCATGCTCTCCTAAGCCTCTCTGTAAGACGGAGTGGATAGAAGAAGCTAAAAACCCCAACATCCTCTATTCTGTACCATTGGTCTACAAGTCTGTTTTGGTGCCAATACCATGTTGTTTTTGTTACTATAGCTCTGTGGTATGGTTTTACGTCTGGTATGGTGATACCTCCTGCTTTACTTATCATGCTAAAGATTGCTTTGCCTATTCTGTGTCTCTTATTTTTCCAAATAAATTTCATGATTGCTTTTTATATTTCTATGAAGAATGTCATTGTGATTTTAATAGAAATTGCATTAAATCTATATAATGCTTTTGGTAGTAGAGCACATTTGACAATAATAATTCTGCCTATCCAGGATCATGGGAGATCTTTCCATCTTCTGAGTTTTCTTGACTTTCTTTAATGTTCTCTACCTTTCATTATAGAGCCATTTCACCTCTTTTGTTTGATTGATTCCCAGGAATTTTATTTTGTTTTGAGGCTGTTGTGAATGGGGTAGTTTTCCTAATTTCTCATTCAGTGGATTCATCACTGGTGTATCAGAATGCATTTGATTTATGGGTGTTGATTTTACATCCTCCGACATTGCTGAATTCATCTGGTAGTTTCAGAAGTTTTCTGGTAGAATTTTTTGGATCTTTTAGATATGGAATCATGTCATCAGCAAATAGGGATAGTTTGGGTTCTTCTATACCTACTTGTATTCCTTTAACTTCTTTCTTGTAATTACTCTGGCTAGAGTTTCAAGGATGATGTTGAATAGAAGTGGTGAAAGAGGACATCCTTGTCTTGTTCCAGTGTTTAGAGGGGATGCTTTCAATTTTTCTCTATTTAGAATGATGCTGGCCTTGGGTTTAGCATAGATAGCTTTTACAATGTTGAGATATGTTCCTACTATTCCTAATTTTTCTCGTGTTTTGAACATGAGAGTGTGCCGTATTTTGTCAAATGCTGTTTTTTGCATCTATTGAGATCATATGATTCTTGTTTTCAAGTCTATTCATATGATGATTTACATTTATTGATTTCTGCATGTTAAACCAAATTTGGGTCCTTGGGATGAACCCCACTTGATCATGGTGAACTATGTTTTTAATATTTTTTGTGTGCAATTTGTCAGAATTTTATTGAGAATTTTTACATGTATGTTCATCAGGGATATTGGTCTGAAGTTTTCTTAAAGGGTCTTTGTCTGGTTTTGGTATCAAGGTGACGTTAGTCTCATAAAATGAGTTTAGAAGGCTTCCCTCTTTTCCTGTTTCATGGAATACTATGAGAAGTATGGTATTAATTCTTCTTTGAAAGTCTCGTTGAATTCAGCAGAGAATCTGTCTGGTCCTGGACTTTTCTTGGTTGGTAGGCTTTTTTTTAATATATTTTTATTAGTTTTAGATAGGCACAATGCCTTTAGTTTATTTTTTATATGATGCTGATAATCAAACCTAGTGCCTCACACATGCCAGGCAAGCACTCTACCACACAACCCCAGACTGGTTGGTAGGCTTTAGGTGGTGTTTTCTATTTCATTACTTGCAATTAATCTATTTAAATTGTGTTTCTATTTCATTACTTGCAATTAATCTATTTAAATTGTGTATGACCTCCTCATTCAGTTTGAGTGGAATTTGTTTATGTATTCTATATTTTCTATTTTTTTGGAGTACAAATTGTCAAAGTAGTTTCTAATTTCTTTCTGCATTTTAGACATGTCCCTTGTGATATTACTTGCTTCATCTTCTTTTTTAGTAATCTTAGTGTTCTTTTTCTCTTCGTTAGCATGGCCAAGGATTTATGTATTTTATTATTGTTTCAAAGAACCAACTTTGTGTTTTTTCAATTTTTCAATTTTTTTTCCTTTAGAGTTCATTGATTTCAGCTCTGATTTTATTTTATTTTTTTATTGGTTGCTCAAAACACTACAATGATCTTGACATATCATATTTCATACATTTGATTCAAGTGGGTTATGACTTCTTATTTTTACCACTTGTACAGATTGCAGGATCACATTGGTTATATATCCACGTTTATACATACTTCCATACTAGTGTCTGTTGTATTCTGCTGCCTTTCCTGATTTTCATTAGTTTCTGTCTTCTATTGCTTTTGGTATTGATTTGTTCTTCTTTTTCTCAGGCTTTGAGATGTACTGTTAGGTCCTTTATTTGTGCACAGTGCAGTAAACTTTCCTTTTAGTACTGCCTTCCTAGTGTCCCAGAGATTTTGATATGTTTTATTAGTGTTCTCATTTACCTTTAACAATTTTTTAATTTCATCCTTGATTTATTTGACTATCCATTCCTCATTAAATAATGTATAATGTAGTCTCCCTTTGGTAGAGTAGCTTCTGTTTTTTACATGAGCGCTGATTCCTAATTTCTTCCATTTTAATATGATATAATGCTGGGTAATTTCTTTGCTTTTTTTGTATTTACTAAGAATTGCTTTTCAATGTAAGATGTGGCCTATTTTAGAGAAGAAGACAAGTGCTGCTGAAAAAAAAGTATATTTACTCGTTAATGGATGAAATATTCTATATATTTCTATTAAGTATAAATTATTGATTGTATAATTGTATGGTTTCTTTTTAAAAAATATTTATTTTTACTTCTTAGAACTTTATTTTATTTATTTTATTTTATATGCTGTGCTGAGAATTGATTCCAGTGCCTCATACATGCTAGGCAAGTGCTCTACCATGGAGCCACAACCCAAGCCCCTCTATAGTTTTTTCATTTAGTTTTTCTTTAGAATGACTGTCTAGTAGTGAGAGAGGTGTGTTAAAGTCACCCAGTATTATTGTGTTATGGTCTATTTTACTATTGAAATTGAGAAGGATTTGTTTGATACATGCAGACATCCATTGTTTGGGACACAAATGTTTATAATTGTTATGTCCTCCTCATATATACTTCTCTTAAGAAGTATGAAATATCCTTCTTTGTCTCTTCCAATTAAATTTGACTTGAAGTCTACTTTATCTGAGATGAGCATGGAAACCCCAGCTTGTTTACACAATTAATGTGATGTTTTTTCCTATCCTTTCACCCTCAGCCTGTGGATGTCTTTCCCCATGAAATGAATCTTCCAGTCTGCATATTCTGATTAATGAGTTCAGGCTGTTAATGTTCAAGTTTATTATTGAGATATGATCTGGGTTCCCACTTATTTGACTTATATCTGCTTATTAATGTAACTTATTTTCTAGTTTGGTTGACTATGTATTTAGTGTAGATTCTCCCTTTCCTGTTTTGTTTTTTATTCATCCTCATAAAATATTTTGTTGAGAATGTTGTGTGGTGTGGGCATTCTAGTTGTAAATTATTTAGTTTTTGTTTATCATGGGGAACATATATCTGGCAGGGCTCTGAATGACACTCGTTGATGTATATCTCCCAGCAAGGTGCCTTATGGCCCTCAGGACCCTTGAAGTGGAAGCTGCTGTCCGTGTTCACATACATGCCTGCGTGCTCCCAAGGATTGCTGTTGGCATCAAGACACAAGCACCTGTGACCAGGACCCACATACCAGCCAGAATTTCCACACATGCAGACAGCAGAGGAGCATCTACTACTTACACCAGCCCCAGAACTTTGGTAAGCTTGCTTTCTGCTTTTTAATTTGTTCAAATATATTCTTCATTTGTTCTGATCAGTTACACATGACAGTGGAATGTGCTTTGACACATCCCAAATCAGTGAAGTGTAATTTCTCCTTCGTCTGGTTGTCCATGAAGCAGATTTACAAAAATCATGTAATCATGTGGGCCCATGCATTAGTAATGGCCAAATCATTCTACCATTGTTTCTTTTTCTTTTTTTGTAAATATTTATTTTTTTGGTTATAGTTGGACACAATATCTTTATTTAATTAATTTATTTATGTGTGGTGCTGAGCATCGAACCCAGGGCTTTGCACATGTGAGGCGAGTGCTCTACCACTGTGCCACAACCCCAGCCCCTCTACCATCATTTCTAACCCCATAGTGTCTTTTATTCAATTTTTTTTAAAGCTGTGTTTTTCTTTCTTTGTAATCAGGTATTGAACTTTTAATTAATCATTCACATATACTATTGTAACACCAACGTATTGAAAAGGTAATCTGCAGCTTTAACAAAGCATGCTTTGAACAAACAAAATCCAAGTAACTTTTTATTTTTGCATTTCTAAGATATAATGACTGATGATATGCTTTGGAAGCTCCAGACACTACAAACAATACAGGGCTCTGGTTTATTCTTTGTTTCTAATTGTGTATTACTCTTACTTTTTATGTAAAAGCTTACTATTTTGTTACTATTTTGTTTATTAAATTGGCCTCCATTGTAAAGACAAATTTTATGTTAAGTGGTCTAGTTTGAAGTAAAGGTTTAATAACCATAAGTAATAATTATCAGTTTTATTCAAAATATTTTTATATTAAGTTGTTTGTTTTTGATTTGGGAGTACCTGCTTTAAGTGCATAGTGGGTAAATTTTCAGTCATATCCAATTTACTTGCCTTTAAGACTTCTTCTACTTTAATACTTAATTTAGAAATGTCATTTAAAATGGTTCTTAAAGATCAAATGCACTCATACTGAAAAAAAAAAAAGTCCCAGATTCTGTTAGTTGAGTGCCATACTCTGAGACCGACTGTTCCCATTTTTAGAAACTCTAGGTTTGAATATAGGACTCCTCACTTTACAAGCTGTGACTAGAGGAATTTAAATTATCTGGATCTTGATTGTTTGGTAAACTCAACTTTCAACTACCTGTTCTACTTATTTTATAAGACTTTTGTGAGAATGAAGTGAAAATAAAGTATATGCAAACTAAAAAAAAGGTCAAATGCACTCATTATTTTGGTAGCTGTGATATTTTAAGTATCCTCATATAAATGTGTTTTTATTGCTGACTAAGAGTATCAATTAGCTGATGTTCAACAGTGTTCATCAGTTTCAGAGAGTGTGTTTGTCAACATTTCATTTTCACTATAAAGATTTCTTTAAATCAATAGATACTGTAGAAGATGATGTGCCTAATAAATACAGGAGTTAAATTTGAGTTTTTAAGACTTTACAACTAAGTCTGTAAGTGCTACAGTACTTAGAAATAAAAGTTTAATTGAATTTGAGTAAACAAAATTTAAGCCTTTTTTCCAACCTCAGAGAACAATCTTTAAAAATATTAGCAGTCCTCAGGCAACATAGAGGTCTCTTATTAAAGGAATAAAAAATGAGGTTGACAATAAAATTTTAAAAATTACTAAGTCTACTAATTTTCTGATTATTATGAACTCTGACTACATATGCTTTTTTGTAATTGACATATGCTATTGTTTTAATTAAATAACATGTACAGAATTAATTCTAATTAAATCTTAGAGAATTAAATCTAATTAAATCTCTTATCCTCAAAATTATGATTTTTTTCATGTTAAATTTTCTAATTGAACTTCTGATTTTAATACCTTTTTTTTTTCTTGGTTCCATAGCCTTTAAAGGAATTAACTGTTGGATTCTGATAATAGAGTTTTGATATTGAAATAGATAACATGTATACCTGTTGTAGAAAATGAAGAAGTAAAAGTGCATGTACTCAAAGAGTAATTGGAGGTTACATTGCTATGTTCCACATTTCATCAGACTTTATCTGTTTTGGAATTTGATTTTTCACTCACATGAAAAGGAAGTTTATTCCTCAAAAACTTTTTAACAAAAATGGGTTGACTTTGACTTGACATCATGATAAAGGGCAATACTTCCCATATTTCTTAGAATACAGACATCTTTTGTTTATCAGTAAACCAATGTGGATCTAAAGTGAAGGTATTTATGTTTTAGAGTATCTATGGTATAGCTCTGAAATGAGACTAAACGTTGTAGTAGAAGAAAAATGCTGGAAAAATTGTGTGTCTTATCAAAAGGAAAAGCCTAGGCAAATTATAGTAGAAGATTTGTAGTAGAGATATTCTCCTTGCCCATAAGGACTCTAATAATTATCTGTCTGTGTATCATTGAACCATTGCTTTCTTGAAACCATGCAAGTTAAAGGAAGACTAATAAATGATTGGCACCATTGGCACTTTCAGCTAGAATTATGTCATACAAATTGCTACTTGAAATTGAAGAGTCTTAAATGGGGTCTAGATTTACAGTAGTATTTTTTTTTTTACTTTCACGTTCTTTTTTTGTATTTTTAAATTTTTAATTTGTTATATATGACAGCAGAATGCATTATGACTCATTCCACATATAGAGTACAAATTTTCATACCTATGGTTGTACACAAAGTAGAGTCACACCATTTGTATCTTCATACATGTACTTATGGTAATGATGTCCACCTCATTCCACAGTCTTTATGTTTGTCCTCTTCTTGAGAACATTAATTACATGACGGCAAATGCAGAAGACAAATTGGCTATGTTTTCTTAAGCTTTCAAAGACTTACTGCTTCTCTGTCAAGTTTTCAGGATATATATTTCTAGTTGCTAAATATCTACAACAATGCAAGTATTATTGTTTGGGAGAAAAGAATATGTAATTTCAAATTAATGAAATTTCCATCTCTCCCTTTTTTCCTCCATTCATTCTTATTCTCCATATTATGTCTATTTTACCTACATAGCAAAGTAACCTACAGTAGGAAAGAAGAAAAAAATCCTTTAGTAATTACATATCAAGTAAAACAAAAAGCTTGGGTAATTTTTCAAGAGAATTGTCAAGTTGTTTGTACATGTACACCTTGCTTTATATTCTATACTCCGTTTTCTGTATTTAATAATGATTGGAAATTGCAAGAGAAGGAACCACAGAGCTTTATTGTTTTCTTGCTATGAAAATAATTTGAAGTCAATGAAATATAGAATAAGGGATCAAAAATTATGCTAACTCAAAAAAAGAAAAAAAAACATTTGTACATATTTTAGATAAATTAATCAGGTATTTATTCCAAATTATATGTTGAATATTTTTGTTGCATTGAGCCATGCAGTTTATACATTTTATATTACTAAATTTTTTCCCCAAGAAAATTAGCAATACTTTGGGATTTGAGCTTTCCTGAGTATAATATTGAAAAGCTAAAAAGCCAGTGATACCTGTGTATCTAATTGTTTATTTATTTTTATTATTTATTGATTTCTTTATTTTTGTCTAAGGATTAAAATTAAATGAGCCAACCAGACTGGCAGCACACAGGCCAGCAGCATCACCGACAAGAATGAGCTCACATCCATCAACATAAATGATTCAATAGTTGAACACTTACAAAAATTAGCATAAAGACTATTTTGTCTTCATCTTATCATCATAATATTAGATGTCACTAGCTGCTATTGGCTATTTGTCCTTTATCTATTCCCTTGACTTTTGTGTTTTGTTGAAATGATATTCTTTTGGACATTCCTTTTTTAAGTTTCTCAACATCCAGAATTGCTATGTATTTGGAAGCTTTCTTTGATCTAAAGAACACAGAGACGTAGTTTGGTAGTCCAGTAGGTAGAGAATCTATAAATACTCAGCTCACCCACGAGAGATTCAGGGCAATATTCTTGTGTTAAGCTTAGAAAGGGAGCCCGGTGGATACTGTTGCTGGACTGATTGCCAGGGATTTATTGAAGGTTAATCTGATTTGTCTAGGAGGAGAGCTTGATATTGAGTGCGGCGGGCATTTGAAGTCCAGTGATTTGTGGCATCCCTCAATAGAGCTTCCACTGAATGAGGGGCAGTCACAGTTAGAGTCTGCCCTAGGGTAAGCTTGTCTGTTTCCTTCAGCAGAAGTGCAGTAGCCGCTATGGCTCATAAACAAGGGGGCCATCCTCATGCTACTGGATCCAGCTTTTTGAAATGTAGGCAGTTGGCCTTTTCCATGGCCCTAGATTTTGGGTAAGAACCCCCTTTGCAATGCCCTTTCTCTGATGAATGTACAGATGGAAGGGCTTAGAGATATCAGGGAGGGTTAGGGCTGGAGCCTGTACCAGGGCCTTTTTTAGATTTTTAAAGGCTAATTCATTTTCTTCAGTCCAAACTACAGGTGAGTTACCCCCTGCAGTTGCAGTTTATAAAGGCTTGGCAATCTCAGCAAATCCAGGTATCCAAAGGCAGTAGTACCCAACTGCCCCCAGGAATTCCCTAACTTTCCTTTCAGTAGTTGGGATTGGGATCTTCATTATGGCCTCTATGCGGGCTTGGGATAGCAACCTTTTCCCTTCCCTCAGTTCATATCCTAGATAAGTAACTCGAGGAGAACAGATTTGTGCTTTCTTTTTGGAGTCTCGGTACCCCAATTGAACCAAGGTTCTCAGTAAACCCTGGGTGGCCCTTAAACAGTCCCTTTCATCCCTTGCTGCTAGTAAAAGATCATCTACATATTGGAGCAAGTTTATCTCGGGGTACTCACTGTGGAAGAGGCTCAAATCTTTGTTGAGTGCTTCATCAAGGATGGTGGGGGAGTTCTTAAATCCTTGAGGTAGTCAAGTCCAGGTTAGTTGTCCTGATATCCCCTGTTCTGGGTCAGTCCATTCAAATGCAAAGATGGGCTGACTCAGTTTTGACAATGGAATGGAGAAAAATGCATCTTTCAGATCTAATACTGTGTAGACTTTATGTTCCTGTGGCAACATACTAAGCAAGGTATAAGGGTTTGCAATGGTTGGGTGTATGGTTTCTACCCATTTGTTTACTTCTCTTAAGTCCTGTACCAGTCTGTAATCATGAGTTTCAGGCTTTTGGACTGGCAGCAAAGGGGTGTTTCAGGCTGGCATCTAATTAGAATTCCCTCTTCTAGGAGATGTTTGATATGAGTTTTGATGCCTTCTCTGGCTTCAGAGCTGATGGGGTATTGTCTAACTAAATGGGCATAGCCCCAGAGATTAGTTGAACTATGACTGGTGGCACATGTTTAGCTAACCCCGGAGGGTTATCCTCAGCCCAAACTGTAGGAATTTCTTGGATTAATATTTTTTCCATTTTCCCTCTGAAGCTTGGATAGGATTTTGAGAGAGCAGATATTCCTCACTTAATGGGCATGTTATAGTTAGGGCTCTTGTAGGACTCCCCAATTGTAGTGTAGGCATCTCCCCTGAAAATTATCTAGTTGCCTGAAGTTTGCTTAGAAGGTCCCATCCCAGCAATGGGAAAGGGCATTCAGGGATAACAATGAAAGAGTGAGTCACTGTTCCTTGTTCTACATCAACAATCCGATCTGTGGTCCATCTATAATTTTTAATTTCTCCTGTTGCCCCTTGTACTTCCATAGTTTCATTAGTGAGAGGTCCTAGGGGCTTCTGTAACACCGAATATAAAGCCCCTGTATCCACTAAGAAATTTGCAGGTTGGCTCCCAATTGTGAAGGTTACCATTGGCTCTCAGGAGCCTAGTTTGAAAGAGCCATAGTCCCCCTATTCTTCTAAAGTTAGAGCTGATTTTGGCTGAGGGTCTCCAGTCTGCAGCTGGAGAAAGTCTTTTCGATTTTGTTGGGGGCATTGATTTTTCCAGTGTCCATATTCCCGGCAATAAGCACACTGATCTATTCGGAGGGGAGTCTGTCTTTTGCCTCTGCCATGTGCAACCTGCATCTGTCTGGAATTGAAAACTTCTGGAGACCTTAGTGCAGCTACTGTAGCCCGATTTACTTTCCTTATCAGTAGATCATCCCGGCTGCCTCTGTTTTCAAACACCTTTTGGGCTACTCTAATAATTCTGACCTGTTCTTCCCAGCAAAGCCATCTATCTTTTGAATCTTTTTACGGATGTCTGGGGCTGACTGAGCTACAAAAGCCAGGTTAATCGCCTTCAGATTTGTCAAGTCCTCAGGGTCTATAGGAGTATATAGATGGAATGCCTCTAGGAATCATTCAAGAAACGCTGAAGGTGATTCTTCTGGGTTTTGTTTCACCTCTGCTACTTTAGACAGATTGGTGGGTTTGCGAGCTGCCCTCCTAAGACCCTCTAATAGAGCCTGGTGGTAATCACTGAGTGCTCTCCTACCTTCAGCCTTTCCATGATTCCAGTCTGGTCTTCTTTTAGGTAAAGCCAAGTTGATTACTTCTGTTTTCTCATCTTTCCTAAGAGAGTTTATTCCAGGTAGGCTTTAGCTATTTCTGCCAGGATTGGCTTCCTTTCCTCCTTAGTGAAAAGGGTATGGAGAATCTGTTGGCAGTCATCCCAGGTGGGGAGATGATTAAAAAAGACAGAATCAACCAGGGAAATCAGGGAACTCGGATCCACGCTAAATGGGGGATTCTGGTTTTTCCAGTTGTAGAGATCCCTTGTGGAAAACTATATATAAGGACCTTCTGGAACCTGGCGAAGAGGAAGGACAGGGGTGGGAGTCACCTCTTCCTCTGGGATAGAAATAGAAACAGTGCCTGAGGGTCTGCCTGGGGAGGGGATTGAGTCAGACCTTCCGTAAGTGCGACCCTGTTGGGTATGGGGAGGGGTAGGACAGAGGCTGGCTTATTTGGGGAAGCTGTAGCAGAAGGAGTGGTGGAATGAGATGGTTTCAGTGGCTCAGGGGAGGGGGAGAGAGGTGGTGGTGCAGTTGTTGGAGCTGTCTCCATTGTCCCTGCACCATCGGCAGAAAGATAAAGAGGAGCCCCAGTGTATGGGGGAGAGGGGAATCCTCCTGAGCGTCCTGTAAAACAGGGTTCTTAATTGAGGGCTCCTGGGGAACTTTTCTGGTCACAATTAGGGCCTGCCCTCCCTGTCCATTCCCAACCATACAAACCTTCATCCAAGGGGGTGGATTAGTTGTTGCTTCTGCCCAGGGTAGGATATATCCTATTTGATCTGGATGGCCAGGGTTGCCAAGAGTGGCATTAGTTACAGCCCATGCCACCTGGGGATTAAAGGTGCCCTCAAGGGGCCAGCTGACTCCAAATTTGGGCCATTCTATCTCACAGAAAGTTTGGAGGCAATTCTTGGTGATGGGATAATCATAGCCCTGCTTAACAAAAAGGGGGTAAAGTTTATCAAAGTTCCGTAAAACACAATTCAAAGGGCTATCAGGCTTACTTGCTTTATTACCCATTTTGATGTCCACTTTTCCTTAAGTTTTACCACAGAAATCACACAACAAAAGGCAGGAAAAAACATATAGAACACAGAACAAAACACAAGGAAACACAAACCCAGCGCCAAAACAGAAAACAGAGGAGCAATGCAACATCTTGCTAAAGTTCCAGGGGTAGGAGTGCATACGTGCCCATTGGCACCTCTATACCCTTCCAGAGGAATTCCCTATAGAACAGAACAGAGGACAGAATGATATCTAGTTATTGTCCTGGACAGGAGTATATGTGAACCTCAGAAGAGATCTCCCTTAACTGGATCCCAGATGTTATAAAGGCACCAGTTACTATGGAGGTCTCCTCCATCAGGTGCTTGCTAATTGTTTTAGGGCAGCAGTTCACTCCAGCTGTCCGAGGACCAAAGGCTCACCCTGGGGCCTTGGACCATCTCAAGGTGCTCACTCCCTAGAGTGGTTCTCCAGCCCAGAGCCTCAGAGCGAAGGTCCAACTTCAGAATTTCCAGCAGTCTGATATTGCAGTCTTGACTTGCAGTTTGATCTCGCTGGGGCCTCCAGAAATGTTAGACCACGATGCAAGAAAAGACCAATGACTCCAATTAAAATCAAATTAAAGCAAGCTTATTATTTCGACTGGCCAGGCTGCCTTTCCCATCAAAATCATGGGAGCCAAGGACAGCAGCGAAGCTTCCTTGCAGCCCAGTTTATAGCTCAAAAAGTTACACAAAGGGGGGGTTACAGATAACAAAACACTGAGGAGCATAACACAGGTTTACATTTTTGATGGCCCTGACATCAAAATTTATGAAGGTTGTTAGAGTCTCAGAGAGGGTTGTTATCTGGCTAGGGAAGGCCAGGATTCATGAGGCATCACTAAGGTTTAGGAAAGGGTTATTATCTAGTCAGGGAAAACTAGGCATGGGTGAGTTCAAGGCCCGGCAGGCATTCCAAACAGCTTTACAACATCAACTTATGGCCAGGCTGTACAGAAATCCTAATATTTTTACACAAAAATATTATTATTTTTTTAGAGAATTAGGCTAGGTATATCAATTGTTTAAAAAGAGCCATGGGGCTGGGGATGTGGCTCAAGCGGTAGCGTGCTTGCCTGGCATGCATGCGGCCCCGGTTCGATCCTCAACACCACATACACACAAAGATGTTGTGTCCGCCGATAACTAAAAAAATAAAATATTAAAAAAAAAAGAGCCACGACCAACACTGTTGCCTGAGAACATAATATGTACACTCTAGATGAAGCTTAGAGCTAGCTATATAACCACTGTGGCACCTGGAGAGGCTATAAAAGGCCTTGTATGTAAAATCAAAGATGCACAGAGAATGTGAAAGTCATCCCTAAGAATATATGTATGAGGCCAAACATCAGAGCTTCTGTAACATCATGTCCTTCCTATGTATATGTCAGTGTTGTCCAAGGGCAAGGGCATAACACCAAAGTGAGTCACCTGTAGAGTCCTACCTGCTCATGAGCACAAGGTCAATATCAACCAGTGCTGTGATAAATATTCATGAATTAAACATCCTCTGGTAATGTTGGTTTACAAAATTTCTGTTGAGATCAATGTGCTGACTTCAGTATTGCAATGACCTCAGACAAAATATTATTGGAGGTTGTGTGCCACATCTCCAAAGAACCCCACTAACCCTTTTAGAAAGATACAGATGTAAAACACCAAGAATCATTATCTAAATCTAGTTTCATAGAAGTCATCAGAGTATCAGATAACTGCCTGAGAATGTGGAAATTGTCAATGGTGAAAAGTAAATCATACTTGAATCAACTCATTATCCCTGAAAGTAGGTAAATATCATTTTTGTTGATGAAAAACAATCTAGGGCATGAATTTCTAACTTGTGCATGTATTCTAAATAATAACTAAGCTAAGAGATTTAATCACTTCCAAATACTTTGCATAATGTTATACTACATCTCATTTAAACCTCTCAAAGTCATATCAGCAGTTCCTATTGCCATTTATAAATTATATATAGAAAACAATCAGAGAGGCTACATAACTGCCCAAAATTACTCGGCAAGAGAAGGGCAGAGCTGGAATTGGAATCCTTGTTTGCATAACCTTGATTGACATCCCTTTTTAAAAATGAAGGTAGATTTTTCTTTCCAAGTTGGAAAATCTTCTATGTTATACTATTTATGCTTATGTCAAAATTATTACAAAGTGTGTGTAGGGACTACAAATGTCCAGTGAATGAAGACACTTAAATGGCTTAATTATTTCATACCTATAGTCACTTTCCTTGCTATTTTTTCTAGAGTAAGATCTTATCAGTTCTTAAACTTGACTAAGCAAAGGAAGGGATAAACATTAATGGCAACACTGTAGTTCTTATCCAGAGGAGGGCATATGCAATTTTTAATTTCTTCATTTCTTAGAATTTTCCAATGTTTTACAGATTCTGCCTTACGTGGTAGCTAAGGTGAGGGAAGATGTGGAAAGTCTTTATTTCATAATGGACTATTGCATCCACAAGAATAGAATCTTTTCCACTGAGAAATTATGTTCTGTGTCAGTTATTTGCATCACCTGCATTGCTACATGGTATCATATATGACACCACATCTACATTCATAGCAGTTGAACTTAAGAAATTTGTAAATAGGATTTTATCTGATGTATACATACAAAAGGAGTTTTCACTGTACCATTTTTATTTACTATTTATTGCAACCTAAGACATTTCAGTTTACTGAAGGAAATTCACCACAGCACCTCTTGTGGAACATTTATTTATATATATATATTTTTTATTGTTGGTCGTTCAAAACATTACATAGTTCTTAATACATCATATTTCACAGTTTGATTCAAGCGGGTTATGAACTCCCAACTTTACCCCGTATACAGATTGCTGTATCGGATAAAAAAAATGTGGCATTTATACACAATGGAGTATTACTCTGCATTAAAAAATGACAAAATCATAGAATTTGGAGGGAAATGGATGGCATTAGAGCAGATTATGCTAAGTGAAGCTAGTCAATCTTTAAAAAAACAAATACCAAATGACCCCTTTGATATAAGGGGAGTAAACAAGGACAGGGTAGGGAGGAAGAGCTTGAGAAGAAGATTTACATTAAACAGGGATGAGAGGTGGGAGGGAAAGGGAGTGAGAAGGGAAATCGCATGGAAATGGAAGGCGATCCTCAGGGTTATACAAAATGATATATAAGAGGAAAGGAGGGGTAAGACAAGATAATATAAATGGAAGAAATGATTTACAGTAGAAGGGGTAGAGAGAGAAAAGGGGAGGGGAGGGGAGGGGAGGGAGGATAGTAGAGAATAGGACAGACAGCAGAATTTATTTATATTTTAGGGGAGTACAGGAAATTTCAGGGCAGTGGTTGTGGGATTTAAGACCTTTCACTCCAGAACCAGTCTGCCAAAGCCACATCAATCATGATTGACAGTTATTTGTCTCTGTGGGCCATTTAGTAGCCTACATGAAATCACTTAGTGGTCTAAATTTAATTCCAGCTTGAAAAGGAGAATAAGAATGGAATGCACCTGTTAACTAAGAGTGAATTTCTCCTGTGGACATAGTAAAGTTTACCTTTGGAATTTTAGTTTTAAGTGACTTAAAAGTTTTTAAAAGAGAAAGATGTTTTATTCAGTAATCAAATATGGTGAATAAAGCAGATTTTATTTCAGTGTGTACACAGGGTAATCCTCTTACTAATAATATGCACTTAGAAGTGAATATTGTGTGTCTGCCTTGATTCTCCATATTTGTCTTACTGAATTTTGTTAAGATGAACTGTGTTATAGTATTTATTATCAAGTGACTAAGAAAAAGTTGAATACAAAAGTACATAATTTTACTTTATTTTATATGATTTCAGGGTCTACTGTTTGGTAGATCTTATAATTTATTGGTAAAAATTAGAAGAACAATCTCTGGGAATTCTGCAGATAATTTATCAAGCACTTTTTCTCAATATAAATTATAAAGTATATCCTGGCAGCTTGTGGCTATTCCCCTCAAGTTGACATTAGTCATGGTGGTGACAAGGCCTCTCCATGTGTAGTTCTTGTTCATTATAGTGATTGATTGATACCTTCATTAAGCAACTTGGAACACCTTTCTAGAAATACTCCAGATCCCAGAGGAAATAAGTGGGGAAAAAAGGAAAAACTAGTGTCAGCAAATGAATACTTAATAAGTACCTAGCTCAGTGGTGGGTAATAATAAGTGCTCTCTGGTTATTAAATAGAAATTGTTGTACAACTTTTTAAAGATAGTTTTAATGACTTATAGATAGTCTTTTAAGATTCATAATCTCCTACTTGGAACCATTTCAAGCATTTTCTACAACAGGCATTTTAAAATGTGATATGAACAAAGAATGAATGTACCATTGATTACTTCTTCTGCACTTTTGCTGAGCGCCTATTCCCAGCCTAGGAAAGGGGCTTTTCACTAGGTTGTCATTTCTACTGGATGTTGTTGACAGTCACAAACTGAGATAATGGTGTCTCATGGTTCATGACTCTCAGATAAATAATGGTTCAAACAGTAGTCAGTGCCGTAGGGTTGTGTCAGCTCTTAATGCACAATCCCTGATAGTGGAGATATAGTGCCAATCCCCAAATCTTCAATGATTCAGGGGAAGCCTGGTTTTTTTTTTTTTTACTAGTTTCATTTTCTAAGACCCTTTTATCAAAAGTGTGTACTGACCCTGATTGACCCATTTGTCCCAGTCAGGTAAGAGAGTCTCATGATTGTTGGTTTGACTTCTTTATATAACTCAAAACCATTTTCTGACTAGGTCATGTTAAGCAATGGCAAATTATCATAAAGACATAACTATAATCAGCATCTTTGACAGCTGATTTGCTACAGAAAGTTCCATTTGTGGAGGAGAAATTGTTCAAGACTATCACATGCACAAATTTCCTAGAAGAGCACAGTTTGATTACAGAGAATATGAATGTTCTTTAATCTTTTTGAAGTGAATACTTCTGATTGACACTATAATGTGGTTTTAGCTCTTTGAAATTTGTTGTTGTTAAGAAAGTATATTTATTCATTGATGGATGAAATACTCCATATATTTATATTCAGTATAAATCGTTGATTGTATTATTTAGTTGTGTAATTTCTTTTTTTCAATTACTATTTTTTTTACAGCTATGTTTTTCTTTCTTTATAATCAGGTATTGAATTGTTCAGTAATCATTCACACATTCTATTGTAAAACCAACTTATTGGAAAGGTAATCTGCAGTTTTAACAAAGCATACTTTGAACAAACAAAATCCAAATAACTTTTTTTGCATTTATAAATAATAATGAATGAATATATGCCTGGGAAACTCCAAGCCCTGTTAGGATCTGTTATGATCTGTCCATTCCTCCTACTCAGCCTAATGAATCTGAAATTTCTCTTAGGGAAGAACTGGCAGGTGACAAATTTGCATTGAGCATGCTTTTCAAAGAGTCAGTTTCTACCCTGCTGGTGCTAGTTGGAAAATGTTCAGTCTTTCAGGAATATAGTTGAGCATTGATAGCTAATATTCCCCATCCTGTTTGACCAAGGAATTTCAATGCTGGACTTGTCATTAATAACTTTTCAGAGTTCATCTCAAGGTAATTTATGACCTAAGAAAATTGGAAATAAGACAAATGTGCATCATGCACACAAAGAATATGATGGTGTAACTTAATATTAGTATGAAGGAATTTAAATTGTGTGAAGCAAGTTATTTAACAATATAATAAAATGGATGTTCAAATAATAAGTAGTGATACTTGGTGTGTAGATAGTGATAAATTTTTTGTTTCTAAATTATAACTTAGTTTGTAAGTATTAAAAAAAGATGAAAAAATACAATTTTAATTGCAAAATGTCTTCAGGTTGGGATTATATTTTTTCTTAAATCTGTATATATGACCCTTCAGATTTTTCAAATTTATATATTTCCCCAATTTTAACTTTCAAAAACTTACATTTAGCTTATTTCAGAAAGCAATTCAATGCTCAAGACTTCAATCTTCATCATAATTTTGAATAAGCAGGATAATAACAAATATACTTTGGTGATTTTTTTCATTACAAAATGAAAATTACATTTTTCACAAAATAGTTCTACAAATGGATTTTTAAAATTTTTAAAAATATTTAATTTTTAGGTGTAGATGGACACAACACCATGCCTTTTATTTTTATGTGGTGCTGAGGATCGAACCTGGGTCCCGTCCATGCTAGGCGAGCACTCAACTGCTGAGCCACAGTCCCAGCCCCGATTTTTTAAAATTTTGACAGGTAGTTTTTCTTAAAATCCATTGAAAATTTGTCACTGTTGTGGTAGATATAAGTTATGTTTTTCTAAATTATTGATGCTTTTTGAAGAATAAATTCAGACTTTTTATGGCATTCTTTTGACTTACTTTTTCCAAGAAAAGAGGCTTAAATACATTAGTTTGTCTTCTGTTTTCCCCTGTTTATAATTATCCATATATATGCCCAAAACATGTTTAAGAAAATTATTCTGTTACCAGGAGGTGAATTAAAAAAGATTTGGAAAACTACTCTATGTCTGTTGAATTCCTACATCTTTCAGTAATTAATTCAAATATTACCTTTTTAAGAAGGTTTCTGTGGTCTTCTCAGCTGGACATCATGTCCCTCCATTATGTGCACACTCTCTCAGAGAGGACAACTTTAGACTTTATATCTTGCATCTTTTATATCTTAGCATATTTTCTGTGTTTTAATTAACATTATGATCTTTATTTGAATACTGCTTTCAGGATATAATATATGTTTTTCTGTATCCCTTTAAATATTATTCTGAGTTCTTAAGTATGGTATGTAATAATATTGTTGATTGATTCTCTGTAATATCTGGGCATTTTTATTGTTTCTGTTTACTCTTTATTCTGTCATTTACTCTTTATTTGAGTCTGAATGCCTCAAATATTTACATTGGAAATTCAGGACCACCAAATCTGGAATAAGGCTGGAATTTATTGTCTGTTAATTTTATATGCCCCACAAAATATTTCGTCTAAAGTACACTTTAGAGATGCCTTTAATTCATAGTTGATATATTCTCTTTGGATTCAAGGATAAAAATCTCCCTTGAATAAAAATGAAAAGGTTTTTTCTTTTTTTTCTTTTTCATTACCTTAGAATCTTTATTTTTAATGATTTTGTAATATGTTTTTCCTAACGTGGTTAAGCAGATTTTCATTTGGCTATGAGAACTCTTCCAAACTTAATAAATTATGATGATAAACTTATACAACCTGGTGGAAAGAATGTCCATGAGATGATACAACTTTTATAATTGTCAGGTTTCAATTAGAATAATCTAGAAAATAGGGCTAAAACATTCAGTAATCACATCATCCAGAATTAGTTATTGCCAGACTATTAAAATGGGGGAGGGGGGTTGAGGGGATGTAACTCAAGACTGCTTACATAGCATGTGTGAGGCCCTGGATTCAATCCCCAGCGACACACACACACACATACACACACACACACAAAAAAAAAAAAAAAAAAAAGGTGGATGGGGTTGATGGGGGTGGGAAGGATCACATAAGCACAGTGCTGATAACAGGTGTTTAATGATACAATGCTCTTCACAGGGATGACTACAGAGACTTTTTAAAACTAATTTAGGAATTTATAACCATGCATCATAAATCTGAAATAAAACTACTTTCTTACCACAAATACTTTGTAAACACTGCAACCTTTCTTCTCTCCAAAATAACCCTAATATCACTTGAAAACAGTTAATGGGGGAACCAGAAACCTAGATTTATGAACAAAAATATAAACAAAATGGAAATATGTAATTCAGTGGTTTGATAAAAGCAGGGAACTCGGTGCTCTTTACTGTGCTGCTTTGCTCTTCTTACTCTTGCTCTTTTTGTCTCTCTTCTTCAGCCCATCATGTTAGCTCTCAATAGGTTTGAATAAGCCATCTGAAATTTATTCACTTCTTTGGAGCTCACCACTGTGCTGATCTTCTTTTTTTCATCCGTTGCTCTCAACAGACACTTGTTGTCTGAGGGCTCAACGCCCTCCACAGAACCCTTACTCGGTGTGGGTTTAGTTCGACCATCATACTTCTTCAAGGTGATGTACACGCTGCCCGAAAACCGACACTTCTGGAAGAGCCTGGTGAGCTCCGTCAGGAACTGCTCGCTCTCCAGGAGCACCATCGCAGCGCTCTGGTTTTTTCATTCTAAACACATTCTCTATGATTTTACAGAGGATTCACCATCTCTGCGATATTTTCAGAATATAAACCTTAATCTTTAAAATTAGTTCTCATATGGCAGCTACTTAAACTTATTTTTTGTTGTTCTTAAACATAACACAATCAGATCTTTGCTAAGTCTTCAGGACGAAAAATATATCTATTCTCTATTAGATATAAATATATTTTTTTCTGATTGACTGTATTTTAGGGGGCTGAAACCCTGTTAACCTTTGGGTACAGCAAGCCCTTAGAAAATGATCTTATTTTAATGAAATAAAATTTAAAAATCAGTTCCTTAGCTATAATAGTAGCTGCATTTCAAAAACCATGCATGATTATTAGATACTTTCTTGATAGTACAGATACAGAATATTCACATCATCACCGAAAATTCCTTGAGGCAACAGTAGTTTACAGCTTCTCTGTTTTGGTGGCTTTCATATGGACAATTTAGCTCATCCAACCTTCTGAATTAAAAATAAGCTGTTTTACTGAAAAAAAATCATATTTCCCTTGTCATTGTTTTGTAGTTGCAGCATTTGACTCTTACTCCCATTTTTCTGTCAGAATGTAATCATTTTCCTAATGCCTAACAGCCCCAATTTTCCTCTTTATCACTGCTTTTCAATAAGTTGATTCTGATATATCTCGTATGATTTTCTATGTATTTATTCTTCTTGTATTTATTCATTGAGATTCTAGGAGTATCATTTTTGTCATAGTTAGAAGTTTTTTGCATTCTGTTTCTGAATATTTTTCTGTTAGCTTCTCTGGGACTCTAGAGGCATTTTAAATAACTTGATATTGTTCACTGATCTGTGAGGCTGTTTGCTTTTCATTTACATTTTGGTTATTCTCTATTGGAACAGCTTCAGATTTTCGTACTTGTTCTGCAAAGCTTTATCACCTGTGTTGTCTATCCAGTGATTTTTTTAAAAAAATGTTTATATATTTAAATTTTTCTTTTTAAAAATTCCACTTGATTCATTTGTGTATCTTTCATTTCCCTCTTGTCATATTTTTCAAATGCCTCAGATGACTAGGAGATTTCGATCTTATGCTGGAGATGGTGTGTTTCCTGTTGCTATTTTTAAAAATAAATATCATGCTTTTCTCTGATAGTCATTTTGATTTCTACAGTTTTATCATCTGGTTTTCATGTTTTACCAGGATTGGCCTAGGTATCATATATCCCCATTAACTAAGGTCCACTTCTTCTGATGTCTAAATTTGATGCTCTCAGGAATGAGTTTAGACTCTTCACTTTTGCTCATACACCCACTGTGGATCTTGTGATTAATAGTTCACAGCTTTCCAATAGCTTTTTAAGCAGACACATGCAATTTTCCTCATTGTATGCATGTTATGGAGATCAGCATTGATTTCAAGGAACACCCTGAAGCAGATTTCTGGAGTTCCTTTCCTCCATAGCTCTTTTCTCTCATGAAAACTGCCTCACAGGGCTGAGTCTATAGATCAGTTAGTAGAGTGCTTACCTAACATGCACAAGGCCCTGGGTTTAATCCTCAGTCATGTGCGCGCGCGCGCGCACACACACACACACACACACACACACACACACACACACACAAACATACTCCATCACAAAATCCTGCCTTCTTAGACGCTCTGATCTCTGGTCTTCAGCTCCTCAACTCAGGTCACTGTCTGTATTTGCAAAACCTCCCTCAGCCCCTCTTTATTTTCTGTGATCTAAAATATACTTTCTAGGCAGAAAGCTAGGGCTACCCTAGGACTTAATTTGTATTCTCTTAGATGTCTTGGCTTTGTACTGCTTGTAGTTTAATGTCTGAAAAACAGTTGCTTCATCTCTGTTTGCCAGGGTTTTCTAGTTGTTTGAGTCAGGTGGATTAGTTTAGTCCCTGTTATTTTATCATGACTGAAAGTTAAAGTCCTTCCTCACCTAATTGAAAATTCATGTAATACATTTGTATTGATTTAATGTACAAGCCAACCAGTAGACTAATAATCAAGTATTTGCACAATAGTAACAGACTTGAGGCTTGATTTTCAGAGAATGTTTAATAACCACAGAAGTAATAATTAACAGTTTTATTCAAAACATTTTCAGGTTGTTTGCTTTTGATTTGGGAGTACTTGGTTTAAATGCATAGTGGATAAGTTGTCAGGCATATCCAACTTACACAACACCACAAAAAATCATTCATTCTCCTCAATGCTGACAGAAACTGGCAAGTGAGTCTTTGTGAGAGAGATTAGATGCATATAGACTTTAGGGTAGCTAGTAGTCATTGATTACAATTACACAATCTACAGTTGGGAGTTCACGAGTTAGTCATACTCATATGGTAAAAGGATCCTGTCAAAGGTCACATGTTGACATTTAAAGTGAGAACTCTAAAGTACCAATGTACCTTCTTAATAAATCTGAATGAGGATCACTGTCTAATCCAGAACACGGGGCTGTGTAAACCATGGGTCCAATATAATCTAACATTTCTTGTGTTTGCATTTTAACCCTATATCGATTTCCAGGAAATAAAATGTCAACCATAAAAAATATTTAGTCTAGAAAATGACTATGATATTTAAAAAATATTTATCAAATATCAGGAAAAAGAAAGTAATATGATATCCATGGATTATCTTACTGACTTTGACCTCTACTGGTAAGAAATGGAACCTGACACTAGGTGACACAGCTAACATTGTTATATACACATATTTTGATTTTTGTTGTTGTTGTTGTCTCACTTGATTCTTGGATCATTTCTCTTGAGGATTACAATAGCTCAAACTCCAAAATTTCCAAAAAATTATTACCTTTTCTTTCTTTAGTCCTAGCTTGATTAGTTTATAAAGAAGCCATTTAAATGTAGCTAAATCAAAACAGTACAAGGCTGTGGAATAGTTTTTGTTTCTAATGGTGTCTTTTCTTACTCTTAATTTTTATGTAAATGGCTTAATATTTTGTTTAGTAAATAGGCCTTCATTATAGACAAACATAATGTTGAGGGGTGTAGTTTGACATAAAGCTTTAATAACCACAGAAATAATAATTAACAGTTTTATTCAAAACATTTTTAGGTTGTTTGCTTTTGATTTGGGAGTACCTGGTTTAAATGCAGAGTGGATAAGTTTTTAGGCATATCCAATTTACATGCTTTTAAGACTTCTTCTACCTTAATGCTTAATTTAGAAATGTCATTCAAAATGGTGTTAAAGATCAAATGCACTTATTAATTTGGTAGCTGTTGTATTTTAATAATCTTCATATAAATATGTATCCATTGCTGATTAAGTATATCAATTAGCTAATGTTCAACAGTGATCATCAGTGTCAGAGAGTGTGTTTGTCAACATTTCATTTTTACCATAAGGATTTTTTTAAATCAGTAGGTACTGTAGAAGACGTCTGGCAGAATATATGTGCTTAATAAATATAGGAGTTAAATGAGCTTTTAAGACCTTAAAACTAAAACTGTAAATGCTACAGTACTTTGAAATAGAAGTTTAATTGAGTTTGATTAAACACAGTTAAGCCTTCTCCCAAGCTCAGAAAACAATCTTTAAAAATATTAGCAGTCCTCAGGCAACATAGAGGCCTCTTATTTAAGGAATAAAAAGTGAGGTTGAGAATAAAATTTCAACAGTTACCACGTCTGTTAATTTGCTGATTATTATGAACACTGACTACATATGCTTTTTTGTAGTTGACATATGCTATTGGTTTAATTAAATAACATGTACAGAATTAATTCTAATTAAATCTCTTATTCTCAAAATTATTGTTTTTATGTTAAACTTTCTAATTTTAACTTCTGATTTTAATACCTTTTATTTTTTTGCTTCCAGAGCCTTTAATATAATTAAGTGTTGGATTCTGATAATAGGTTTTGATATTGAAATAGATAACATGTATACCTGTTTTAGAAAGTGGAGAAATAAAAATGCATGTTCTCAAGGAGTAATTGGAGGTTACATTGTTATGTTCCATATTTCATCAGATTTTATCTGTTATGGAAGTTGTTTTTCATTCACACAAAAAGGCAGTTTATTCCTGAAATTCTTGTAGCAAATATGGGCTAAATTTGCTTTGGCATCCTGATAAAGGGCAATACCTCCCATATTTCTTAGGCTACAAGACCTCTTGTGTTTATCAGTAAATCATTGTGGATCTAAAGTGGAGGTATCTATGTTATAGACTGAAGTGGCTCTGAAATGAGACTAAAAGTTGTAGTAGAAGAAAAAAGCTGGATAAACTGTGTACTCTTACCAGAAGGAAAAGCCTAGGCAAATTATAGTAGAAGATGTGTAGTAGAGATATTCTCCTTGCCCATAAGGACTCTAATAATTATCTGTCTGTATATCATTGAACCATTCCTTTAGCCTCTAAATTTATAGAAAAAGGAAACTCTTTGTAAACATGCAAGTTAAATGAAGAGTATAATAATGATTGGCACCATTGACACTTTCAGGTAGGATTATGTCATACAAATTTCTACTTGAAAACAAATTCCCTTAAGTGGAGCCTAACCTTACCATAGTATTTTCCTTTTTTTTAATATACTTTCACATTCTTTAAAAAATATTTTTAAATTTTAATTTGTTTATATGACAGCAGAATTCATTATGATTTATATTCTACATATACAGAGCATATTTTTCATTTCTCTGGTTGTATAGAAAGAAAAGTCACACCATTCATGTCTTCATACATGTACTTAGGGTAATGATGTCCATCTTATTCCACCATCTTTATGTTTGACCACCTCTTCATAACATTAATTATATGAAGGCAAATGTAGAAGAAAAACTGGCTATGTTTTCTCAAGCTTGGAAAGATTGTACTGCTTACTCTGCAAGTTCTGAGGATATATATTTTTAGTTGGTAAATATCTACAACAATGGAAGTATTATTACTTGTTTGGAAGAAAAAAATAAATAGATGACAATTTCCACATGTAATTTCAAATTAATGAAATTTCTTTCTCTTCCTCTTTTCCTCCATTCTTTCTTATTCTCTATGTTATATCTATTTTACCTACATAGCAATGTATCCTACAGTAGGAAAGAAGAAAAAAAAATCCTGTATTAATTTACATATCAAAGTAAAACCAAAAGCTTGGGTAATTTTTCAAGTGAATTGTCAAGTTGTTTGTACATGTACATCTTGCTTTGTATTCTGTTCTCCATTTTCTGCATTTGATAATGATTGGAAATTGCAAAAGAAAGTACACAGAGCTTTATTGTTTTCTACCTATGAAAACAATTTAAAGTCAATTAAATATAAAATTAAATATAGAATAAGTGACCAAACAATGGGCTAACTGAAAAAGAAAAAAAACATTTGGTCATTTTTCAGAAATAAATTTTGGGTAAGTGAATCAGTTATATATTCAAACTTATATGTTGAGTATTTTTGTTACGTTGAGCCATGCAATGTATACCTTTTATATTACTAAATTTGGGGTTTGAGCTTTCCTAAGTATAATATTGAAAAGCTAAAAAAGCCAGTGATACCTGTATATCTACTTGTTTCCTTTATGACTGTGTTCTTTTGTTTCTTTGTTTAAGGATTAAAACTAGGTGAGCTAACCATGACTGGCAACACACAGGCTAGCAGCAGCACCAACAATAATGACCTCAGGTCCATCAATTCCGGTGTTTTCATTGGCAATTTAAACTCAGCCATTGTCAAGAAATTTTACATTGAAGCCATTTTTTCAAAGTATGGGAAAATAGTTGGATGCTCAGTTCACAGAGGTTATGCATTTGTACAGCACATGAGTGTGCAGCATGCAAGAGCTGCAGTGGCTGGGGAAAATGCTAGGATCATCCAGGGTCAACCGCTCAGTAAGCCATGTTCACTTTCAGATTGCACAGTAGGTTTTCTCTGTATACATCTTCATATAGTTTCCTCTTTGAAAATCCAGAACCACCATAATATCTTTTTTATTAACCAATCATGGTGCTTGAATATATATAGTTATGTTGGTTTCTTGTTCTCATTGTTGTGCATGTAGTTATCATATTTTCTGTGCAAACTTATAAACTCTATATCAAGGCTCCTTCGAAATATGTGTTACTTCTACCAATCTTAGCAGAACCATGGAAATAATAAATTTACATTACATGTAACATTATTTCCTTAAAATGGTATTTTCCAGGAAACTATAGACTAAGTAAAATAACTTTTCATGTTATAATATTTGCTCAGAGTAGCTATTTTTTTAATCTTCAGTTTTTATTTTTGTGAAGGAAGAAGTAGAATATAGTAAAAGGAAGCAAACTGTGTAGAATTGGAAAAGGCATGTTTTAACTCATTCATTTATATATGTATATATATAAATCTTATATATCACAACTGTTCAATCATGTACAATAATCAGATATGTGCCTTATGTCCATGGAATAAAATTGTATTTTTTCAGAGAGAATAATATAGTCTGAAGTCAAATTCCAAGACAGGAGAAAATATGTCATAAATAATGCATGAGAAAGAATAAAAATTAGATAATCCTTAGATGTTTTCCCCATATGGAAAAATACAATCAATATATTAGTGAGTCCCAAACATCTCTTGCTGTTCACATTCACATCTCAAAATGATTATTATACAACATCTACTCTTGATATCCAGCAGGCATGTCAGAACAAAATTCTCAATTTTTCATACCCCACCCTATTTTACCCCAAACTTCTCTCATTATATTTGGGATCCCTTTTTCTTCACTGTTCTTATAAAATCTTCACTTTCAACCCTGATTCTTCACTTCCCCCTGCATTCCAAACACAATCCATCATCAAGTTTGCTTGCCAATATATCTCTAGTCGCCTTCTAAGTCTGCATTGCAGGCCAGCTCATGCAGGCCTTCATTTTACATCAGTGGACTACTGGGAGACTCTCCTAGCTTTTCTCTTTTCATTCTTACCATGTGTCTTTTAAAAACATCTATTAGATTATGCTGTGTACCTACAATGCCCTACCATCACATTCTCAATCTCCTCCTCTCCACCTTCCTATTCCATTCTAGTAAGGCTATCCAGTTGGATGTGCCTCAAGCATTCCAGAATGTTCCTACTTCAGTGGCTTTGAACTCCCTAGTTCCTCTAGTGTTTTTTTTTTTGCTACCTGATTTAGTGTATGCTGTGCTCAATATTTACCTCTAAAAAGAGGCTGTTCTTGACTAGCCTATTGAAACAAAGTCTCCTTCTGCCCCAGCACCTTCACTGTATATGCTGTGATTCAACTTCTCATGCATTGTGGCCCTCATTAGTATATGATTATATGCTTTAATGTTTATGTTACCTCTGTCCTGTTCACATACATAAAACCAAAGGGCCATAGGAAACAAAAAAAATATTGAGATATCAAGTTTGAAGAGTATTATAGTATAATGTGAGCAATATGAAATTTTATAATGTACTTAAGAAAAATATTTGAGAATTCATGGAATTCATAAAAATGTGAATTAAGTCTAAGAAATAGTTTTTCAGAAAAAAAATCAAAAGATACTTTACAAAAGTGGTTGTGATTACATATCCAAAAGTAATCATTGCAGGAATATGTTTTTTATTTACCTTATTATTGTTCAGTTTTCCATATCTTAAAAAAGTTAACGCTTTTCATTTGTTAGTTTTCCATTTTTCTCTTTATTTTTCTTAATGTCTCCGTTTTGTTTATTCACCTTGATATTCTGACCTTTTTATTTTTTGTATGCTGAAATTCTTATTTCAAAGCCACATTCAAACCAGTTTCAGTGAAAACTCCACTAATTGCCTATACCCTGATGGTTATCAACTTGCAGACCCTTTTGATATGCATTTAGCTATTTCTGATTTTAAAAAAATAATGATTGCAAATGTAAGGCCAATTAAAAGTCTGGTTAACTTTTAAATGAAGAATAGCTAAATTTCTAGAGTTCTATTCCCTGTACCACTCAACTGATCATTACCTTTTTCTAGCATAATGCAATGGATAAAGAGAAACATCCAGAGCAAAAATTTAGTTTCTTAATTTAATTCCTGAAAAAAATGCTAATACCAGATCACTTTGCTTTGAGCAGCACCAAGTTAAAATGCTCCATTAATAAAATGCATTTCTCATGTGCCCTCACTCCCCTTGGAGCTGCTTAGTTCTATGCTCAGAACAGTGTCTGGAACATATGTCTAAATCAGCCATAATCACACTTTGTGCCCAAATGCAAGTTAAATATTTTATTTTTGGTGGGGAGGAGTTACTAGGGATTGAATTTAGTCAGGGTAACTCCATTTACAATAGCCTCTAAAAAAATAAAATGCCTAGGAATCAACCTAATGAAAGATGAAAAAGATCTATATAATAAAAATTGCAGAACCCTAAAGAAAGAAATCAAAGACTTAGTATATAAAAAGATCTACCTTGCTCTTGGATAGGCAGAATTAATATTATCAACATCACCATACTACCAAAAGCACTATAAGATTTAATGCAATTCTAACCAAAACCCTAATGACATTCCTCATAGAAATAGATAGCAGTCATGAAATTCATCTGGAAAAATAAGAGACCCAGAATAGCTAAAGCAATCCTTAGCAGGAAGAGTAAAGCAGGTTGCATCACTATACCAGACCACTTAAACTATACTGCAGAGCAATACTTAAAAAAAACAACAACATTGTTGTATTTGGCACCAAAACAGGTTGGTAGGCCAATGGTATAGAATAGAGGACACAGAAACTAACCCATACAATTATAATTTTTATATTAGACAAAGGTGCCAAAAACATGCATTGGAGAAAAGATAGGCTCTTCAACAAATGGTGCTGGGAAAACTGGAACTCCATTGCAACAAAGTGAAATTAAACCCCTGTCTCTCACCATGCACAAAACACAACTCAAAATGGGTCAAGGACCTAGGAATTAAACCAAAGACCCTGCATCTAATAGAAGAAAAAGTTGGCCCTAAAGCTCGCTTCTCTACATTCTGTTTTCACCCCTCATCTAGGCTTCCCTCTGCTGCTAATTTTTATTATTCCCTAAATCAATTTTGCACCATCTAAAAGAACAAATTGTATATTTCTCCACAGATTAGTAGCTATCCATCTCAGCAGTAACTCAATGATTGCATTATTTTTTTCAAACCTCCACATCAGAAAGACTTAGTTGGGAAAGAATAATTTGAGTCAAGTCCAGGTTGTACCCCTTAAACTAAGAAAGTTAGGATTTCATGCCATATAAAGGAAATCTTTGTCATTAATTTATTAAACCACTTTTGAATTGACAGATATAATTGGAATGATCATATAAAGAAATTTTAATTCCCACTTTCTGATTCTGCTCCTTCTTTGTTCTTTTCATATTATTGCTTCTCAGTAGTGGTATCAACTAGAAATTCTTAAATTATGACAGGAAGTAACCTCATTTCTAAAGCATTTAAAGTTATCACAGGTGAAATCTTTCTCAAGAGCTTTCAGTCTTTCAAATACATGGATATACAATCTATGTCACTAATGAATTCTGAACATTAAATTGACCTGAATGATTGGAGCCCAAACTTTTTTCTCAATTTTGGTAAATTTTTGACATAAAACTTAGAATGTTAAGAGTTGAAAAAAGCTATTAGAGTAATGTACAGACTCTGAAATGATTTCCAGGTAGCTACATTTTTTTTCTTTTCTAAATATAATGGAAATTTCCAATAATTTTTACTGAAAAATAATTTGGCTTTCTAAATTTCATAGTTTAAACAAAAGATAAAATTGTTAGACAAGCTGTAATTAATTCAATAAAGGCCTGAAGGCAAAATATCATGTACTTGATAAATGTATGTAAAGTTTCTTCTCTGAGTTCATTCCAGCACTAAGATAAAATAGCTTGGATCATAGGATTGTGTTCTCTGTGATTCAGGGAGTTTACTTTGACTCTCTTCCTGACAAACATTGGACTAATCCTGCCCAGATATCCTGTACATCTCAATACAACAGTGAATGAAAGAAGAAAGACAGATCATAGCCAGTGCAGAGCCATCACAGATACAATATCTATAAGTGAATATATTACTAGTGTGATAATATAGGTACATATTTATATATGCCTACATGCATGCATATATATATACACACACACATATACATATTGTCACACATATACACATCTATTTACATAGTAAAACAATTCTTTACAGAAAGGAGCATATCTCCGAATGACAATTACTTGTTTTCATTTTAGTATTTAAAGGTGTAAAATTAAACCAGATGAACGTTCTATTTGATCAGTCATCAACAAGTTACACATTTTTACTTTTATAGGACTATAAAAATGTTTGTTTCAGAGGGAGCAAAAGTTTTTGGCAGTTTCCTAAAATGCGCAACAGTTAAGCCTAAACTTCTCTTACTGTTTGGCAACTTAAGGTGTATTCTAAATTCATAATTTAAAAACTTTATGCTATTTATCTCTTAGTAACAACACAAGTGACAGGTTTTCTGTCTGAAATATAAATCACTTACCATCACTAATTCTCCTCTTTTTACTCCTATGCATAATGCCCTGCCCAAAGCATTTATAGCAAACTGTTAAGGATATCTAATTAATTGTGTGTGGCAGAAGAAAAATGTTCCAAACTCTTGACCTACAATTACAATTTCTGGCAAACTTAAGAAGTCATCTTTGACTTTTATTTGTGTCCCTGATATCTATTGGCTCAGAGTCACAAGCATTGATTGAGGACTTGTAAAGCAATTTGTTTTGACCTCTGCTCTACTATTTGCCAAATTTTTATTTTAAATTGAGCCAAAAAATTTCTGTATATTTTATCAGTGCAATAACCAAAATTCTCAATTAGCCCATTAGATTTTATTTCACCTTTCCCCCCACATTGTGTACACTAAGTTGTTTAAGATTGCATTGGCAAATTCCTCATTTTCCTGGAGTTTGTACTTGGAAGTTCACCAGGTAAACATCAAATCAATAATACTTAATTAAAACTACGTACAGGTGCTCTATATATTTCACAATGCTTAATTAATCTCCCCCAATAAAATAATTCAATTCTATTTTCACAATGGAAATAGTATTATGAGTCTCAAAATATCTTCTGTTGCAGTCAGTTATTGTGATGCTAAACTTCATTACTATTTCTCCCTTGGGGAGCAATCACATTACCTACTGTTTATCATGGCCTGAATTTTATTCCATGTAAATTGGTTTTATATACTATAATTGCATATGGGTCATGAATATTCCATAAGTTTTCTAAGATCTGCCTACACTATTTTTTAATTATCTTAGTATCCATTTTATTCAAGTTGTTATTTTAAAATTGTCTTTTTAACCTTCATGAAGTGGCTTAAGCCCAGACTATTTCATTTTAGATATAACATGATTGCTAATGTCATTAAATAATATTCAGAGACTTATTGTCAAGACAAGACCAAAAAAAGAAAAATACAAGAATGGATACAGTCCATACTTAATTCTTTTCACATTACTGTAAAAATTTGATTTGTCTTAATGTTAATTGATTATTTGTCTTATTGTTAATTGAATCCAATTGATCTAGAAACTTTACCTAGGAAAGAAGATAGTGTTAAACAAAGACTTTGATAAGATTGGTATGGAGCACTAAAACAGATTAATTAGTTTGCAGCACGTTTTAATAAAAGTGGTGCTGTGTACTTTCATAGATAAAATATGCATACACACATAGAACAATGTTTTGTTGACAAACTGAATTTTCAGTTCTTCAAAAAACAATAATCTTTGCATTCAGTGCATTCTATCTTGGTGTAAATACTGTGTAGTATATGTATATGAGTCCTTCAAAGAAATATGAGAGGTTATATAACTGCCAGAAACCAAATATAGGAAACTCATACTAAATCATACAGATTCCTATATAATTCACCTTGTAAACATTAGAAATAATGAAAAGTTAATCTAGCTGTTAACTAACCTACATAAACACATTTTATGGATTTTTTCATGGATACATATAAGGATAGCAAACCTAGTTAATAGTATTAAGAAATTTCTGTGTAAAATCATCAGTGTCTTTTAATTCTAAAAATGAGATTATTTTAAAAATCCCATTTTACAAGCAGCTGGGTTTACATTTTCATTGGAAGTAAAACAATTAAGTAATAACACTTCCCCAAAATCTTAAGCTAAAGCTTTTTTTTTAATGAAAGCAAATGCAGATACATAAAATGGTCTTAAAGCAACTTGAGTCCTTTGTGTCTGCAATTTCCACATCTGTGGCTTTAATCAACTGCAGATCATTTACTATGTATGTAGTCTGGCCTCTCATGGCTGCAGCTGTACTAAATATGTACAGTCTTATTTGTCATTCCATAAACAATACTGTATGCAACTATTTAGATACCATTTACATTGTATTAGGTTTATGCAGAATCCATAGATGACTGAAAGTACCAGGAAGTATGTGTGTATATTACATGGAAATACTATTCCATTTGGTTTAAGGGATTTGAGCATCAGTGCACATTAGTAAAATTCCAGGAACCGTTCTGTACACATCAAGGACAACCATATATAAAATCAAAAAAATATTAAACAATTGTTTTGAATAACTGTATATATAAGTAAATCTAATTCTTAATATAATTATTCAAGATTACAACATTTATATAAGTTCCTTTTTGTAGCTATGTTCGATGTAATGTCTTTCTTACAGATAATGGTTGAAGAATTAGTTAAGTGTAATAGAGATGTTTTGGTTACTACCTAATAGTTCACTTGGTGTAAAGGGTAAGGATAAGTGTAAGTAAAGGATAATGTGTTATCTAATATGATTTAAGTTCTATTTGTTTTTCAAATGAGAAATAAAGAGTACACTTCCATTTTTAACAACAAAATCTATAAAACAGAATTTGGCTTTAATTCATGTTTGAAAACTAAGTACACAATATCATATAAAATATAATACCTGTGTATTTGTGTATGTATGTATACACTCACACCTATGTATAAATATAGGTACATTGATCGAGTGATTGATGGAAGAAAGGTATTGCATTATTACTTCTAATTTATGAGCCAATTTCCAACAATTTGCTGTAATTTTTTTTGCTCTCATTAGTTTCACAAAGTCTTTTTTATGGCTACTGCCCAAGTTATCCTCTTCAGCTTTAAAGTAACACACTAAATTCACCCATTTATTTGAGAAGAATTTTTTGGGGGGGAACTCTCCCATGTTGGGCTTCATGAGGGTAGAAATAATCAGCTTTACTAAAGGTTTTAAACTCAGAATCTATGTCTACACGCTTGTATGGATAAATTGAGGATGAGACATATATCTGGTTTATGCATGGTTGGCTGTAGCATATTGGCAGGGATTTCATACCAAGGAACCACAAAAAAATGATATCTATTCACAATATATAGAGAAATAATTCTAGAATGCACAAAACCTCTTGGATTCTGCAGTGTCTCAAGTGCATTGACTTCTGAAGTATGTAAAAATCAGTGTAATTTATAGAAAAGTTGGAGCCACTGTTGTGTTCTCTGTGTGTGCTGTGGGCCATGCTTGTATCAAATAGGGAACATTGAGAATCCATCATCCTCAGCTCATTTTCTAGTCAGTGTATCTTCTTTTATGATTGCCATGAAAGCAGCAGCACTCTGCCATTATCCTAGATGGACCAGTTTCTTTCTTTTAGAAGGTAGTTCCCATGACCTTCTGTGACCACTCCCTTAGGCCTCTTTGAGAACCACCTGGGACTCTTGCATCTTACTTTCTTGATTTAACCATACACTTCATCACACCAGGCTGAAAACGAGGGACAGGAGGAAAAGGATGAAGTGGAAGAAGCCCTGAAGGACTCATTAATGAGACCCATAAGACATCCTCCATTTACTGTGAACTGCCTGATATCCACCAACTTCCCTGCTCCAGTGTTGACCTCTTAGTGAGTATGAAGTCACTTCTCTTGATGCAGCTTGGGAGTAGTTCATTAAAAGAGAATTATACTGATATCAGTCAGATTTCTGATGGGGTCCAGTGAAAATTCAGGATGGTGAACACAGGAATAATCAGAGTGGGGTGGTTGTGGAGACTGCAACAGTCCCACAGGCACCACTGATGCACCTGTGGAGCAGAGATCTGCATGGTCTCTTTCCTCCAAGCTGTAACAGGTGATCTTTCCTATAATGTCCTTGCTAATTTTTGATCCTGAACAATAAGTCTACTTTGAGGATTGGTGAGTGTACAAATAGGTTAGTGCTCTTGATTTTATCATGGGAGATATTTTTGTATGGTCCCTCATGAATGTGTTAGAATTATTCCTGAAGGCCTGGACTGGACCCTGACACACTCCACTCCCTTCAATAGAAATTATTCTGTTTGTTCAGTAGCATAAAAGATCTTTCCTCAAGGAAGGTCTATAGATCCCACACATTATTTCAGTCCCTGTAAATAATCTCAAATCTACAAAGAAACTAGCTTCTGGAGTAAGGTCTGAGTCTTGAAGAAAGTGTTCTACAAGCCAGTCTTTAAGTTTTTCTTGATCATTGGGATAATGAATAGTTTCAGCTGATCATCAGATTCAAAAAATAGAGAGTATGATGCTATTAATTGACCAAACAAGGGATATCTGGCCAGTGACTAAGGAAAGGACACCTTTCCATTTCTCAGAAGATACACCCCAAGAGTTCCTTGAATGTACTCCTCAGAGTTTCCTTTCATCACATAAAGAATACACTCACCCTGTGAATAAATTGGTACCGGGTTGGTAACAGGACATAAGGATAAGTTTTTGTTGTTATTCTTGTGTCTGGATATATTTGCAGAAACTCAAAGCAATCTGAAGCAAAAGAGCCAGTGGACTCCAGGTAAATGTGAAAGTCATGGATAATGAATGTAATGGTGATATCTTGAGATTGCAAGTCCCAAGGAAGAGCAAAAGTACAGAATGTACTTATTCCATCCATTCTGGTAACCAGGAAGGGGGCCCATTTTCTTGGTTTCTACCTTCCATTAGTTTTTATTACCTTAGTAACCTAGAGACAGTCTTTCCCTGGTGTTAAAGTCAAGTTTCCTTCACTCACAGTGAACCACTGTGCTCTCCTATGCAAAAGGTAGTTAGGAGGAGACACACAACATTTTCTGTGGGTTAGGCCTGAGTTTGTTGGCTTTGTTGAATTCCATAGCAAGAAATGTGACCAAACCACACCAAAGCCTTATAAAATCAAAATATTAAAGAACAAGGCCTGAATGCCCAACATCTTTTGGAATTAATAATGCCTCAGGAACTTTTATTAGAACTTGTTCAAGGAATGTGGAAGAAAAGACTCTGGGGTTGTACCGTCTGTTATGGCTGTCATTGTGGTATGACATGCCTGAACCACATAGGGATAGATGAGTCTCCTTCCTCACCAGCAATGTTAGCTAACCAGTGAACTGAGCACCTGAAGCCCTCTCTCACACTCCACCCTTTCTCAAATTCCCATGAAAGTCAACTTGAATGAGGTGCTTTTGACTCATTCCAGCTGTCATGACTTGTCTCACTCCGTTGGCCTCCCAAGCAAGAGTCCAGCCTCCCTCTCTGAGAAACATGTGGTTTACTCTACTCTGGATGATGTGGCCAGTGAGTATACTGCTTACAAAAAAGGTGATGGAATGGGGCTGTAGCTCAGTGGCAGAGTGCTTGACTAACATGAGTGAGGCACTTAATTCAATCCTTAGCACTGCATAAAAAAAAAAGGCATAAAGAAATAAACAAATAAAACTATCCATCTACAATTATTTAAAAAAAAAGAGAGAGAAAAAAAGCAACTGGCTGAGGAGTGCAAGCTGGCAGAGCATTTTGTAAGGTGCCCAGAGGCCCTGCTCACAGGAAGCTGCTCCAAAGTGCCCAGCTCATGAGAGATTCCATTAGGCAAGTGATATTTGTACCTGCTCTCCTGGTATCTGCATTTTGTGTGTAGTCTTGAATGATGAGGACTGCCTCAGTGGGAGGACAGTAGATTCTTCCAGTAGGTAGAGGTCATACTATCCCAACACTGTTCTTGTCTAGACCAGGCATGTGCCTTTTAGATAGCAGCCAGCAACTACCTAGCATAGTTTCAGGAAAGATCGTGTTACAGGTGCAAGTTTGTGAAATTGAAAAGAGTGTGGCCTAAGAAAGAAAACTTTTAAGGAATTTGCAGGCTGATTTAATTGTGGGCCAAGGGAGATTTATCCTTTCTGGTTTATGTTTCCTCTTCTCAGAAATATTGCTTAATGCACATTGCATGATAGCTGCAGCATTCAAATGGAGAATGTTTATGAGTATACTTTCTAAAGTCATTCCCATGGTTTGTTTTAGGGAGTTGAAGTAGTAAAATCTGAGGGTGGGATGTAGGGTACACTGGAATACTAAAGAGGTGAAATGGAGAGAATTTTCCCTTGTTAAGTGATAAAAGCAGGCCTGGAGGGTCCTGTGTAGTTCGCAGATGCATGGAGTGTCATGGGACAGGGTCCCTGAAGAGGAATGAGTATGTTTTCTATGAAAGTCATATTGGGAGGTAAATCACTGTGCCTGGGAAGCAACCATGTAACAGCAGGTAGGTACAGCTGGAGCTTCCCAAAGTTTACCAATTTTCTCCAGTTTCTGTTCATGTGAGGAGAAAAAGACATTTTTCCCTCTGCCCAGTTAAACAACTAGCATGCTGCTCATGAGATCTATTTTACAGGGACTACTCTGTTTCATGGATAAGAATACCTGGGCAGGCCATTTCTTTAAAGTAATGCATGAGATCTTTCTAAATTCATACCAATAATTTCTCTGTGCCATGAAAGGCTACTGTGTTTTTACGAATGAGGTAGAACTGCTTAATATCTAAAGGGGCTTTAATAAATTTGTTTGTAGGAAATAGTGAAGAGCATCATGATGAAGAAAAGCATCACTTGAATCACTGGCCCCCACAAACAGGCCAAAATAGCTGCAAAGGTAAAAACCGTCTGCTGGTGTCACTGGTTTACTTTGCTAAACTACTCTGTATTGCCTGTTTTCTGGTGAGCATTTTTGTCATCTGTCTGAGAAGACTTGGGGACTTTCTCCCTTAAAAAAAGTCAGTTGTTCCTTTAAAAGAACTAAAATGAGAATGACGTGAATAACTTCTTTCTGCAGTGTTATCCCAAGATCCTGGACAGTTCTGCCATAGCAAAAACAGCAGCTACACAAACAACACCAGTATATCATATGATGTGAAAATATTGACAGGAAGAGGACTAGAAGGCACAAGTTCTCTGGGACCTTCCACATGCAGGAAGCTATATTCACTTGATAGGAGAGTGTAAAATTCAACTTTGGTTATGCATGAGATTGACTCACTCCTGTGGTTTTCACTCTGAACACTTTTCTGTATCCAAAGCTGCTGTCCTGCTCTTCTTTGTAACTGCCACACTGACGCAGAGCCAACTCAGTGTCCAAATATTATGAAAATTATCCTTTAAACACATGATGCTGTCCCTGAATCACACACATTGCAGGCTGTTTTGCCTTTTCTTCCCAGCTCCCTCAGCTCCACTCCCTCTTTCTCCTGTGAGGCATGGTCTTCGTAAATCACTGGCACATGGATGCTTTTCTAAGACCTACCTTTTAGAACAAGCATAAGTCAATGTGTAAGTCTTTTCTTCAGTCAACCTTTAACTTTTATACAAATTAAAAATTTTTAAAAAATTAAAACTGACAGAAGCACTGATTATAAACCCTAGAGTGCAATGTGGATTATAGGTGGGAAACAAAGTGTTTTTAGGGTAGTTTTCTCTTCTTCACATGCAGAGTTATGTGCAGGACTCTGTATGTGGCACTGTGGACTCACTGAAGGGGACACTAACTAGAAGGCTTTAGATGACACTGTAAAGGACTTCATTGTAATAACTGTGGTATGCAACCACTTTTATGCATTCACTGAGTGTATCCTGCCAGGTGCCTCAGTGCTTGGGCCCCACTGGAAACTGTGAACACAGAGATGGGTCGAACATAATCTTAGCTTTTACAGAACTGTCAGTCTTGTAAACAGCAAGTGAAAGAATTGATAGTGGACTCATTGGTGAGTGTAGCCAGTGCTGTATCAAAAAATGTTGGTAGTCAGGTTGATCCCCCTACTGGTTGTTTCCAACAGGTCCCAGCATAATGATGGATGACTTCTCAGACCAACACCTGCTTTCCAGTTTGGCTCATAGAAATCCATATTCTCAAGATCTGAAGATGATTTTGATGACATCAACAGATACTGAGTATGTTCTGGCCAGCTGGAGAAAGAGGCAGGATAAGTTAGACATATAAGTTCTTCCTTGCGAAGATTATCGTGATGTTTTCTCTAGACCTCGGCATTTTCTATCCACTTCAAAACAAACTAATATTGTCATTCCTCAAAGTTCAACTCTTGTTTTTACTCAAACTTCATTTCAAATGCAGGTAAATAATTGAAGTAATTTTCAGGTTTGCAGTCCAAAGGGAGGAAGGTGGGGCTAAAAGCCAGGCTTTCTGACATTCAAGTGGATGAGAGTCGATGACTCTTGTGTTCATAGAAGCAGAATAAACTAACTCCCCTGTTTTGCTCCTCAGTTTACCCTGTGACGTGTATAAAATGTAAAATCTCCATGTATCTAGAGAACTTACATCATAAGTGAGTTAAAGCAAATGAATGCATTTGCTGAGGTCCTACAGATAAAGCACTGGGCTCATTTCCCTGCAGCATGCTAGGAAGGGTATCCAATCCTTACTGAAAAGAGCTTAATGTATCTGCTTCAGATTCAGCCATGGTTCTCAGTAGGTGAGAACATTGATTGCAGACACCAGTATCCTGACCTAGTGAAGGGAAGATTGCCATGAAGAGCAGAGTCAGCACTGGACATTATCTGCTTTGGACTTATTAAGAGGGATCTGGAAATTTTCTTCCAATGAGCGTCCCACAGTTGAGGGTTCACTAAGACTTAGCATGGCCCCCCTCCATGTTTCTATTCTCCTTTCCATGTTCCTATTGCCTAAGGCAATTGGAACTTTTGTAATAAGTGAGGAATTCCTTCAGAGTCCTATACACCAAAAGATGTCCCCGTGAGAGAAAAGAGGCCACAATAAAAATGGAGTATAACAAAATAATATTAAGAGAGTGCAGAACACAATTTCAAACACTCATGGTTTACTCTTTGTTCTGTATTTTTAGTGGATTTTGAAATAATGGCTGCATATTCAGAGAAGAACATTATGACTATGTTACATTGACAGTTTTGCATTGTTCCCTTGAGGAAAAGCCTTATGATCCCCTTTATTATTAAGGAAATAATGAGGTGACCACTGGGTAGTCCTGTAGATAATTTTAACTTGTTGGGAAACCATTTTTACTTCGAGGATTCTCAAGATATACCTGTAGGAGTAATGTGAAATATGGTGTTTGGAGAAGGGAACAAAGAAAAGTTGGTAACATTGCCATGAGGGTACACAAGTACTGAGACTGCCCAATGAGTGGTGGTCTACATCTGTAGTGACCTTCTGAGGAAACCAGTGGGTCAGCCATCATGAGGCCATTGGAAGGCAGAGGCTCCCACATTCCATGACATCTCCCACCTTCTGATTCTGTTAGACTGTTACCTAGCGCACTCAGCCCTACCTCCTCATTTCTGTCTTGAGTCCGTGCTATAGACTCAGGTGTGTGAATCCTTGTTTGAAAGGTGAAGGAGTTTCAAGTGTTGTGAACTGCTGAGTACTTAGTTCTCAACAGTAAGTGAATCGTGACAGCTGCTGTCTTCCCTTAATCCCAATGAATTCTACTTGGGTTATTTTATTTTTTTAAAAATATTTGGGTCAGAAGCACTCAAACACTGAGCCACATATGCAGCCCTTTTTTGTATTTTATTAAGAGGCAGGGTCTCACTGAGTGGCTTAGCACCTTGTCATTGCTCAAGCTGACATCTAACTCTAGATCCTTCTGTCTCATCTTCTGAGCCTCTGAGATTATAGGCGTTTGCCACTGCATCCAGCTCTTGGATTCACTTGTTTTTAACCCATAACATGTTTGGGTTTCCTCTTTGCAGGTCCTGGCTGTACATTTACTGTACAAACATGGCAGTATTCTTCAGCCCTTCCCCTGATGGAGGGGCTGAAATGAACCTTGACGGAGAGCCTCAGATGAAATTGAAAGAAATCATACGGGGACTACAAGCCGAATTACAAGAACACAAACTGAATTTCCGTGATCTGGAAGAAAAATTCATCTTATGTCAATCTACCGTGTATACCCTGGCCAACGAGTTCCAGAAATATCGTAAGTTGCAGATAGGTTTATGGTCACTAAAGTGAGGTATGATTGTCTGTTTCCCCTCTGAGAAAAAGATTTTCTCCAAAACTTTTTCTCCTCTTTTCTTTCATCAAAAGGAAATCCATCATTTTCTAGAAGTAAAGATATTGTTATTTTGCCTTCAGTTTACTAACAATGGAATAATGAAACACAAAGTATAGCAACTTCTAGTTTACAGGGAAGTGTAGGGTGGGCATAGGTTAATTCCCAGTTACTGATTTCTACTGGAGACATGAAAATGCCTTTTCATCCTCAAGAATAGCTCAAATCTTTTATATCAGGATCCAGTGTGTACCATATCAGTTCCACAGACATATAATGGCCGTGTTGGTAAAGGTCTGGGACTAATGATTCTCCACTGAGTTCAGGCTTCCCCTGTGTTTGTAGTGAGTGATGTAGAAACTACTCATTGACTGACTGGACATTTCTGAATTTGATTTCAGGGAGTGGTGCAGAGGAGGAGAGTGGAAAAGAACAGGAATTACTGGCTCCCAGGTAACAATGAGTGTTAAGAGCCTGGAAGAGGATGGGTTAAATATGAGGAGGGTCCCCAGATGAGCAAACCAAGAGGTACAAAGTGTCCACACTATTCACATGCAAAGGCAAACACAAGCTGCTGGTATGACTGCATTCCTCAACCATGGAAGAAGTCCATCTTTTAAGGAGGTGTTTTTCTTTTCTCTGGGGTTATTGTCTGTATCCAACTAGAAATAATCAAACTAACTAAATGTTTTTGGTTTTTTTTTTACCTCACAGAATCTACATCTCCTGTCTTGTATGGGTCCATTGAGTATGAGATATAAATCGATTTCTTTCTGGTTGATAAGACTTTTTGGCAGGGATGTCATAGCCTTGGGTGGGGGGAATACACACACACACACACACACACATATACAAATGTGCGCACAAACACACACATAAAGTTCATTTTCTGTGTATGCTGTGGCTCATGGTTGTATCACACAGGGAGAGTGGAGTCTCTGTCCTCAGCTCTTTTCTAGTCAGTAGATTGAGCCCCTCTTCCTGTCTCCTGTCATAAAGACATGTGCACCCTGCCCACATCCTAGGAGGATCATTTTCTTTCTCTTTGAAAGGAGTACCCTCTTTCACTTCTGTGACCACTCCTTTAGGCCTCTATTTAGACCAACTGGGACTCATATTTAATCCTCTCGTTTAATTGTACTCTTTATCCCTCCAGTCTGAGACAAGCCCCACAGGAGGAGAAAGAAATCCTGCAGGACGTATTGAATGAGGGCTGTAACACTTGCCCCAGTCACTCTGAATCATCAGATAGCCACCAGCCCACCTGCTTCAGTGCTGATCTCTTGGGTGAGCATGAAGTTTCCCTTTGTCTAGCTGCAGCTCATGACTACCCCATTAAAACACAAATGCACTCCTATTAATTATACTTCTGAGGGTCCAGTGACAAATTCAGGATGGTAAACCTAGAACTAACAAGATCAGGGAAGTTGTAGAGACTGTAACCTACTCACAGGTACCATTTATGTGTGTGCATATCAGGGCTCTGCATGACCTTATTCTTACAACCTAGGACAACTGATCTCTCCTAAGTGTTCTTGCTCATGTTTAATTCTTTAATTACAAGCACAAGCCTATAATCCCAGCTGCTCAGGAGGTTGAGGCAGGAGGATCTTGAGTTTAAAGCCAACTCAGAGGGCATGGGATGTGGCTCAAGTGGTAGGACAGTCACCTAGCATGCATGAGGCACTGAGTTCAACTCTCGGCACCATAAAAAAATAAAAAATAAAGATATTGTGTGTCTACCTAAAACTAAAAAAAAATTTAAAAAAATTTAAAAAGCCAGCCTCAGGAAAAAGCAAGGCAGGAAACAACTCAGACCCTATCACTAAATAAAATACAAAATAGGCCTGGGGATGTAGTGCAGTGGTCATGTGCCGCTAAGTTCAATCGCCGGTACCAAAAACATAAAAGAGAGAGAACATTGAAATGGTTAATTTTGCTTCCATTAAAATGCTAGAATCAGGTGGTAGTAATATTGGTTTATACCAGAACAGTTCTGAAAGAGGAATTTCCTTCTAGTACACTGCCAAAGTTAACTTTGCGATCTTTAAAAAAAAAAAAAAAATCCCTAGTATTGAGAAAAATGAGGCTCAGGGCTTTTAATCCACTTCATAGAGAATGAAACTGGTTCTATTTGAGAATTGTGGGGGGGCCCAGAGCCACTAAGTGTTGGAATGAGCTTTGTGGAAGGAAGGAAGCTGCAGTTAGTGAAATCCAGAAGAACCTGGATGAGTATCCAGGGATCAGGAGACCAAAATGCATTTTGACTTTGTCCAATTACATGAAGAGCATTCCATAATGATCCCCCCAGTCAGAGATGTTGTGCATGATGGATCAGCATAGCATTTCAGACCATTTCTTTAAACTCAACATGTGAGTTCTCCCAGGTTAAGTCCCTTAGTTGCTCCCTGAATTAGATACTCATAAATTATGTCTTCTTCTGAGGGAGGTGTCTGTATTGGAATGAGTGAAGGGGAGTTATTTAATGACTTCTGCATTTCTGAATATGTTTACAGAACACCATGACAATGAGGACAATGATAAAGAAGAGTCACTTTATTTCAGGTAACAATGAATGACCAGGGGCTAGAAAAAAAATGGATAAAATAAAAGGGGTGCAGGAATTCTAAAAGTACAGAGCATGAGGTCAAATGTAGTCAAAGTTTCTTAAAGGCACAGTAGGAGTGCTGATTGCAGTGAAGTTGTTGATTCAACCCAAGATGATGGAACCCATTAGCAAAATTCTTTGTCTTCTTTATAGTATTGTAAGAGTAAGTCTTCTCAAGAATAACTGAGCAGCCTTGGGCACTTCTAGATCTTAAATAAATCAAATGTTCCCTTTGTAAATGTCAAACTCAGGATGAGACTCAAAAATCATTTCTGTACTGTTAGCCTGAGCTCATCAACAGGTATTCCATAGCAAGAAAAATAGATAGAGTAAAAATGATATCATGTCATAATATGGATGTGCAAAGAAGGCAAAATGTCTCTGAGACTCTTCAATCCAGGAGACTATTGATCAGACACTTGTGTCTAAAATTCACCATGCTTTATGCACAAGGTTGGCCCCTGCTATGCTTCTCATTGTGTGATCCTTCTGTGACTGTATCTTATAGGTGAGTTGAGCCTCCTTCCTCATCAGCTTGTTATCTTGTTATCACTACACTGAGCACTGGTGGCCCTTGGTCTCTCTCATACCGTGGCACCTATACTATGTCCTTGAGATGAAAATGGTTTTCTGGATCATTTTTGAAGGGAGGCACCTGTTTTGGACTCCACCCTTCAGCTTTGAATCGGGACCAGCTGGGAGACTGTAACTTCTAAATCACCATGATTTCATCTTTTGTTCTTCCCTGCCTCAGCTGTCTCAGCAGTATCAACAGTGAATTTCAGGAAGAGGAAGAGAATGACCTCCAGCTGGATGAAAAATATTTTCAGTACTCTGGTCATCCTAATTCATGTGACACACAAGAACTTGTCATAAGCTCTGTGTTCCCATCACATGAGCCTAATGTCAGCTCTACTGTGGATGGAACCAGTGAGTACTCTTATCCTAATTCAGATGAATGCAACTTGTCTCCCTGGTAAATCACAAATTCTCTGCACTCAACTCCACTATCTAGGCTGAGACATATGCCTGAAGGGCCAGGAGACCATTTTGTTTCTCAGCAGGTGTAGAGGTCAGGTGGATCTGAAGCTTTGTTATTTTTCTTGCCAGGTCAGTTTTTTTTTAATCCTGGTCTGCAATGTGCCAGCCACAGTTGCAGGTAGACTGGAGTTAGGAGGAGGGGATTAGAAGCATCTCACAAACATCACTACAACTTGTTCCAGGAGGGATTGGTCAGACCTCAGTCTTTAAAGGGGTTAAATCATTCCTTCTGCAGTGTCCTTGGAAATTGCATTTATTTTCTAATGATTTCCTCTCTTCTTTTCATGAGATAGAATATTCAAAAATCATTGTGGAGGTCTTTTATGGTTCTTGAGTGTTAACGCACTTTCTCAACTTCCTCTGAGAAGGCTATTCTTCAATTAATCATTCCTGTTTCTGTTTCACCATACATTGCTGTAGTTTTCAACCCAAAGGAGCACAAATGATTCTTTCCTCCATGGATTACATGTTGAATCATCTGTTCCATCTGAGAGTTATGTTCTCATGTAAATTGTCAATGGCCAGTGTACATGATGGGGAACTGACCCAGTTATTCAGATAGCAGAGAGCATTTCTCTCCACAATTCCCAGGAATGTCACTCTTGTTGAACAAGAGCCATGAGTGGTAGAAGCTTTATAGAGTATGTACAGAAAAAAAATATATTCTTCTTGCCTCTCACTCAAGGTAGAGTTCAACTTTTCCTTAGATAAACTTTTGAAATTCTTGGGAGTTTTTACTCATTAAATCAGTTTTTAGGAAGAGCAGAAGTCTGATGTCTCACTGTATCAGAATGTTTTATAGTAAAATTAACTGACTAAATTCATTTTCCAACCCTTGCTTTAGTCAGTGCCTTTTCAGGTGTGACCATCTTTTTCTTTTTCCCATTTCCACTGAGGTGCAGTGATGCAAAAGTTTAATCTCAGTGTCACAACATTTCAGAAACAGAAATAAAATACATGTGTGAACTGTAACCACTACCAAGGGATCTCTGTATACAGACTACTCCATTAAATCCTCAAGAGACACTATTCACAGTTGGTGGTGTCTCTACAGTAGTGCTGAGGACACTGAGATTCAGCATGGTCACTGCCCCCAAATCTCCACTAGTGTGTGGTGGGAACACAGGGCCCATGTCTGCCTGACTCCTCAGCCAACATATTTTTACTGCTGTGCAGCCTGATCTTTCAAAGAGGAGGCTGGGTTGGGTGTTCACCCATTTCTAATTCTGTATGTTACAAATGTTTTTGAGACAATTTCAAAGAGAAACAGACATTGCTTCTCTGGAACAAAGAATTCATAAGGCCTCTCACATGGGTTTTTGAGCTATTAATCAGTATACTTTATCCCTGGGAAGAGCCAGTGCCTCATCCATTCCCTCCAAATAGAGATGGACACATTCACCTTTATACATGAATCTGAAATGAAGAAAAAGAGCATTCTAATTGTACTAATATTCATCCTGTGTGGGTTCACTGACCCTAATGTGTATATTGTGAACAGGACACAGCTGTAACTACAGTAGTGGTGCTGACCTCTCTGCTCGGACCTATCCTCTGTGTACATAGAAAGCCCTGCAGAAACAACATGAATATAACTAAGCTACAACTTGATATTTTGTTGAGGACTTTTGCATCTTGCCCACTAATAGCATGCAACAATACTTTTAGAGTTTGATAAATGGCTCCAATAGTTGCAGAGGATCTTCTACTGTGAGCCTTGAAAAATGTCAGCAAGGTTCCTCCCTGATAAAAGCAGGCAACCGAAAAGAGGAGAAAATTCTAACCCAATTTAAAATATTTATTGCAGATGACCTAGAGGGTAGTAGTAGCTCTGTAGTCATTCACGGAAGTGGTAGAGAGAGTGAGTCTACATTGAATTACAGCCACTTTGAGACCAAACTACCCCAAAGCCCTTCAGTCTGAGTTCAAGGTAGTTTAAATGTAATATCCTTGAGGGAAGGTGAGACTTTCCCATGGGACTTCACAGATTTGGCCACTTTTCATAATAGATACTATATGTAGGAGGGACTGGAGGTTTAGACACAGTGGAAATAAATATTGTACGCAATGATTGAGGGATCCAGCCTCAAGGAACTGAAAGAAGTAGATTGAAGGGGAGGAAATTTGATTTGATATAATGATACTAAATAGGTTTTCATGAAAAGGAATGGGCCAGGATTTCAGGGGTTGGACATATAAAAGGAGTTCTCCTTCCCACCCAAATTATGTAACGACAGAGTGGCTGGTAGAAAGCATGCTGTACAAGACCTTTGTGAAGAAACTGTCCACGTTGCCAAGAATCCATGAAGAGATTCTTGTGTCAGTGGCCATTTTCAATCCTTAAGGGTCTAATCTCCTTTTTTTCTCTGTTTCACCATTGCTTTCACAAACAGGTATATTGGTTTAAGATACTTTCTCCTTCAGGTCAAGAGGATCTCTCATGCATGTTACTGAGTGTCTTCAATGACAGATGATTAATAATGGATGAACTGAGACTTGGGGACACACAGTACGTGACAGGCAGGGAGCAGCACCTGTAGACAAAGACATGAATACTGGAAGACAGAGAAGCAGAGTGAGAGTCAGGGAGGAGACAGCCTGAAAAGGAAGGATGGTGTATAGGAGTGTTGGGATGTGATGTTGGATAACCTTGTGGGGCCAGGAATGAGGACTTCAAATGCAGGATAGGGAGTTGGAATTATTCAGGGGGATGTAGGAATGCAGTTTTCACAAGCAGAGTGGGAACATGGTAAGAGCAGGACATTGAGTTAGAGGTTAGTGAGGCTGGGCTCAGTGGTCCCAGCAGGAGGTTCTCTCATGGCCAGGAGCATGAGGCCAGCATGGGTAACACTGTGCAGCTGTATCTTAACAAACGTTAACCTGATGAGACAGTTGATCTTTGGGGAACTTCACAAGAAGAGAAGGTAGTGAGGAGGAGAGTGGAAGAATCTAGACACCAGTGATGAGAGTATGATGAGGTGTGCTCTCAGGGTGATGGAGCCAAACAGTCAGATTGAAGAAATTTTGAGAAAACTGAAGCAGATCATGGTGAGAATGAGGGATTTTCAAGGAGAGTGTGTGGAGAACACAGTAGTGGGCAGCAGGCCCTATTGTACCCAGTTCTTCCTGAGTCTGACCTGGATAGACCAGAGGCTGCTGGAAACCTCCAGTCAGCTCAATTTCTGAGGACATTATTCATTTCCCTAGGGACATAGAACTCATTATCAGGAGGAATGTCCAATTTGCCTCTGTAGTATGTGGAAAATATAAGGATTATGGACCCGATATCTCTTCACAGTTTCATACAGTTGATTTACAATAAGGAGCCAGCTCCTCTGCTGCATTTCTTATAGCTGCTAACAGCCTCCAGGTGGCAACAGACTGTATATGTGTATGGATTGTAGGTGGTACATAGCCCACAAGGAGTCATAGGCTTCCAAAATGCAGAGAGGTTCCCATAACTAGGAATGTTATACAACCACTGGACACCCCTCTCCATGGTATCCTAGATTCTTTCCATGATCTTTCCTCCATGGAGGGAGAGATCAATAAACCTTTTAATTTCAATCACGTCACTGAGTCTCAATAGAATGTCCTCTCTACAAACAGTGATGGAGTTTAATAATACTGGGAAAATAGCCTTAAACTCATTTTTTTCTTCAAAGCCATCTTAAGTGGATGATTTTTCTTCAGGGACACTCTTTTCTGGACACCTGCCTTTGTTGTTGTTGTTCTTGTTTAGTAACATATGACAGTAGAATGTATTTTGCAAATTACACATTAGTAGAGTATAACTTATTATCCTGTCGATGATCCCGCTCTTTTTGTTTATGATGTGAATTTACCCTGGTTATGTATTCAAATACAAGGCTAGTTAAGGCTAGTTAAGTCCAGTTAATTCTATTGTCTTTCCTGTTTCTCCCTCTCCTCCCATCCTTTTATTTTCCTTTGTCCAATACAGTAGATTTCTATTATTCCCTTCCTCAACCTCCCTTGTTTCCGGTTAGCATCTAGAAGTCAGAACACATAGCCTTTGGTGTTTGGGATTGGCTTATTTCATTTAGCATGATATCTCCAGTTCCATCCATTTCCTGCAAATGCCATTGTTTTATTTTTCTTTATGGCTGAGTAATATTCCATTCTCTATATACATTACATTTTCTTTATCCATTCATCTGTTGATGATGTCAAATGGTGGTTTCATTCCAAGTTTTCTAAGGAATCTTCATACTGCTTTCCATAGTGGCTGCTCTAATGTTCAGTCCTACTCAAATTTTTGAGAGTACCTTTCTCACCCCATTCCCCACCAACATTTATTGTTACTTGAATTCTTTATAATTGCCATTCTAATTCAAGTGAGATGGAATCTCTGCATAGTTTTAATTTGCATTTCTCTAATTGCTAGAGATAATAAAGAGTTGTTCATGTATCTTTTGGCCATTAGTATTTTTTCGGCTGTGAGGTGCATGTTCAGTGCTTTGCCCATTTATTTATTGGGTTATTTAATTTTTTTTTTCTTTTGGGTTTTTCGTTTTTTGAGTTCTTAATACATCCTGAGGATTGAATGCTCTTGTCTGAGGTGCATGTGGTAAAAATCTTTTCCCATTCTGTAGGCTCTCTCATCACATTATTAATTGTTTCCTTTACTCTGAAGACGCTTTGCAGTTTGCCATCCCATTTATTGATTCTGGCCTTCTTAGCATCCAGGCACAGAAACCAAAGGTGACATATCCATCACACTCATGATCTCTGTCACTGTACCTGAGATACAAGCTGGTTTCCCCAACAGACCGGGACATAAGAAATGGGCATTCTGGGTGGGGGTACTAAAGAAAGAAAGAACTGGGATAGTTACCCTCTTCTCCTTTTAGGTGTCACTAAGAAGGCCTGCCTCCAATGGCCCTTGAGTGGGCATGTGAGCCCCAGTGTGTCAGAGATGCAAGCTTCAGATGCACACCTGGATGTAAATGCCCAAATGAGTAGTTGTCAGGGGACAGTGTTGGATCACCAGTTAATCTGTGGTGATGGTGGAGCCAGGCTGAGTCTTTCCTCTGCTATCGATAGCTGTGTAGCCAACACTGACCCTGGAAAACAGTGGATGCTCTTCTCAGATAGGAAAGGAAAGGGAATTTGTAAGCTCTGATCCACATGTTGGTTGTCAGAATATTGTGGGTGGCAGAGATGGTGGGCCTCTCCATATTCTCTCCGTCAGACTTAAAGCTGCGATTCTCTGACATAGTGATGTGAGCTGAAGCCTGGGGCCTAGGGTTAAATACACTCTCAGGTCCTGAGCTGGCCTTTACCAAGTGCATATCTTAGGTGCTTTCATCTCTTTCATGGTTTATTAAAATAATTTCCATAGTACCAGTTCAATAAAAATAAAAATTTTTTAATGAAAGATTTGACTCTGTAATCTCAAATCCTCAGATAACTTCTGGTTATTTGATAAATATAATTTCACAAAAGATATTTTCTTTTGATATAGAGCAATTTTTCAGTAATAGTATAAATCCTGGGCCCACAATTCTGTGTCCTGACATATCAAGCTCACTTTTCACCTTTCCTCATCTCTTTAAATTAATGTGACACCTTCACACAGAAAGTTCATAAATGTCTTCTTGCTGATTCCACACTGAGTCCATCCTCTCCATTCGTCTGTCTCCATAGCCATGTTGCCAGTGTCCTCACAAGGACTCAATTCTGCTCAGATGTGAAGACTGAGTTTTAGTCCCTCCTTGTCCCCTTAATCTTGGTTGTGTTCATCTTGATTCTCTGTCTCCCTCAATATCAGCTTCTGGAGCCTCTGGTTCTCATGTCAGGTGCCACACTCATCTGACAGATGTGGGCAACCTTGCACTCATTACAAACCTCTGAGGGTCATGCAAGAGAAGAAACACCTGTGCCTCATGTGGAGCACTCCCTGGCCTGGGCTCAGCGTGTGTCACTGGTGTGTAGTTCTTGAAGCATGTGTGAAAACTTGCGGAGTTTCACCATCTTTTCTTCCTGCTGGACTCTACTGGGTGCTCCCACAATCCCAGTCAAGACTAAGCCTACAGGCTCAGTTGAGTGATTGTGTTCTGGTGTCTCACAGGGAATTTTTGAGTATCTGCTTTTCAAACATCTCTTTTTTTCCCTCAGGTTTCTAAATTATTTCTGACTTCTAGTGGCCAGAATATTGATATTATACAATCCGACCTGTAAATGTTCATAATTTTCTGTTCATCAGATATATCCATTATATGTTAGGCATATACAGTAGTTCTATTAGTAATAATGCCTGTATATAAAATAAGTCAGTCAGAGTAAGATTTAAAATATTCCAGGGATGATTCTTCCCTAGTTCTCTACTTTCATATAGTTTTCCTTCTACTATGATTTTGCTTAACTTTGATGATCTCTTCCTGACTAAAAGCTCTGCCTAGATCTCTAGTGGTATTATTGCCTTTTATATTGGGGAGCTATAGGTGTCTATAACTTCCATATTTCTTGAATATTTTCAAGAATTGGAAGCACACTTGCCTCCTGTCAAGTTTATCATACTGGATATGCCAGAATCATCAACAAAATGAAAGTATCAGTCTCAATGTCTTTATTTTTATGTGGTACTGAGGATAGAACCCAGGGCCTCATGCATTTGAGGCAAGTACTCTAACTCCAAGCTACAACCCCAGCCCTGAAAGTATCAGTCTCTATAAGCTACACATCAATCCTTAGACTTTCTTGTGCAAGGCTGCTTTCTTGATTAGGTGACTCTTTGGGGTCAATAGTTGTGTCACAGGATAATAGTTCCTGTTTTATTTTCAGAACTGAATTTGGATACTTGCATTGAACTGCATAACCTTCCCAAGCTTGGGGGTGATGCCCTTGGAGGCTTGGCTGTCAAAACACCTGGATGTGAGCTGCATGTCCTCACTGATACCATGAGTGTCATGAAACAGAAGATCATGAAAAGAAAACAACTCTTCTGCAAGTGGAGAATGGCATGCAGATTCCCAGGACTTCAAGCTTCGGGTAGAGTGGTGACAGCTTCTGTGGCTCTGGGATGCACTTACCTCTTTCAGCTCTCTCTATGAGGTGGTAGCTCCTTCTTCTGTGATTTCTCTTCACCATTGGTTCTTTCCAACAGCAGATGGAGACTGTCTGGTCTTATGTCTCTATTTTATGGTCTCCCACCCTGAGAGGCTGTTCCATCTCCACCTCCTGTTTGCATTCAGAAATCTGCTCTGTTCCTACATCTGCTGTCCTGATATTCCCTGTAACTGACACAGGAAAGCCCAGCTTAATTGGGGGTCCTAATCCCATGAAGAGCATCTTTCAGACACATGCCACCTTCCCTGGAATCACGCACTGTCTAGGCTTTTGATCTACCCTGCTTCCTTGACTCTGCTGCCTCTTTCTTCTGGGAACATGGCCTTCATAAGTCACTAGCACATGGCTCCTTCTTGGACCCTCCTTGGCAAACAGGACTAAGTCAACACACAAAGAAAAATTGTGAAAACTGATGGGAAAGATTATGACAACTGAACTTTATTTGGGCTATACGTGGCAGAAGTCATTTTGTCTTCACCCCTTAGCCCACTCCATTTTCCATGACTCTTTTTTCTGCTCATTCCTGATCTAAATTGTAATAACTTTCAAGATTTCCTGCAGATTCTTTTTCCTGTCTAGCCAAGGTGACTGAAGAACCCACTTGGGCTCTGTGTTGAAATGGGTGAAATAGCACTATGTAATGACTCCTGGATGTTTTTGAATTGTTTGTAGAAAACCATGAAAATGATGATGAAAAAGACCAAAATTCACTGAATTCCAGGTAACAACAAATAATCTGGAGATTGTAAGAAAGGGCAAAATAAGGGGTTAAGGATAACCTGAAAGAATAGACCATGAGGTCAAAAGTAGACACATTTGGTGACCAAATGTAAAAAAGAGTACTGTTGGCAGGGGTGATGTTGACTAAGCCCAGTGTGATGGAGCCCTTTAGCAAGGTTATCTTTTATCTTCCTGGTGCTGGTACAGTGGGCGTGACTCAGAAGAACTGCACAGTCAGTCTTGGGCATTTCTTCCTTTTAACAAAATCACTTGTTTATTTTAAGTTGAATAATTAGAATTAGAGGCATACTATCTTTGTATACTATGGCCTGATAATCACAGACAGGTATGTCATAGCAAGAAAAACAGAAATACGCTCCCTTTCTACCCCTTCTCCCCCCAAAAGTATTATGTCAAAAAAATGGATAGAAAAAGTTCTAGAAGGCACACATTTTTTGGGCACTCTCTCATGTACCAGACTGTATTTGCTGGACATCTATATGCAAGTGTCAGTATCAGTCATGCCCTAGGTTCAACTACAGCTTTGCTTCTCATTGTATGATCCTTCTGTAGTTGTACTTTATAGATGAAGTTGAGCCTCCTTTCTCATCAGCTTGTTATCTGGCCAGTACACTGGACACTGGTGGCTCTCACTCTCTCTCACATACTATGGCATCTAAACTATGTCCATGAGTTGAAAATGGTTTTCTAGATCATTTTTGAAGGGAGGCACCTGTTAGGGGACTCCACTCTTCAACTTTGAATCATAACCAACTGGGAGGCTGTAGCTTCTAAACCACCTTGATTTTTTCGGTTATTCTTCCTTGTCTCAGCATTCCCAATGGTGAACTGCAGGAGGAGAAAGAGGATGACCTCCTTCTGGGGAAAACTTATTTTCTACCCTTGGATCATCCTAATTCATCTAACACACAAGAACTTGTCAGAAGCTCTGTCTTCCCATCAACTGAGCCTAACGTCAGTTCTGCTATGGATGAAGCCAGTGAGTATTCCTATCATAATTCAAATGAATCTAACTTTTCTCCCTAGGAAAGCAAAAATTCTCTGCACTCAACTCTACTGTGTAGGCTGAGATATATGCATGCAGAGGCAGGAGACCCATCTTGTTTCAGAGTAGGTACAGAGGTCAGGTGGATCTGACTGATTCTGTCTTTAAAGTATGTCTGCTGTGCTTGGCAAGGGGGCTCAGGCCTATATTCCCAGTGGCTTAGGAGGCTGAGACAGGAGAATGATGAATTCAAAGCCAGCCTCAGCAACAGCAGGGTGTTAAGAAACTCAGTGAAACCCAATTTGTAAATTAAACACAAAATAGGGCTGGGATGTAGCTCAGTGATCAAGTCCCCTGAGTTAAATCCCTGTTGTCCCCCCCCCAAAGAAAAATATGATGTCCACCATTTCTATTCATGATCTTTTCTGCCTGTGGATCAAGATCAATAAATTCCTTTTTTTGTCCCATGCCCTGGTGTCTCTGTAGAATGTTCCCTCCAGAAATAGTGACTAAGATTAATTTTATTTGGATACAAAACATGAAGTCATAGTTACTTCTAAGCCCTCTTTGTCAATTGGATTACTTTATTTTAGGAACTTCTGTATGGGCACCACCCACCCAAGAATACCTAGGCACATGTACAAAAATGACATGTCCATTGGACACATGATTTCTGTCCCTGTGCCTGGGTGGCTAGGTTGGGTCAATTGGCAGGGACATAAGAAATGGGTTTTTAGGAGTGGTTAGCAAAGGGAGAATTGGGATTGTTACTGAACCCTCTTCTTCTTTCAACTTCCTCAGAGAAGGCCCAAGGGCCTTTGAGTGGACATGTGAGCCCATATATATCATAGATGCAAGTTTCCCGTGCACAGGTGGAGTCAAGAGCCCAAAGGAGCAGTTATCCATCAGATAAATATAGAGATCCCTCTTGTGTATTACACATTGTTTATATATGTGCTTTATCATATATAATGGGTATACATGCAGTGTATTATTATTATGCATATTTTCAAATTCCTTAGGATGAGTTTTCCTTTCTTTAATAATGTGTTTCTCCTTTGATTTTGCTTGATTTTTATTATCTCTTCCTTCCCCAAAGCACAACCTACCTCCACTCTGATTTTCTAGTGTTTTCAAATATATCTGGGTGCTATTGGATTTTACAAATCCTGTCTTATTTGCACATACTTACAGAGCATGTTCTCAATGATGCCACAGGTGTCAGCAAAGAGAAGATAATTACAAGAAAAATTCTGATGAGCAAGAGGAAACTAGCATGCAGATTCCCTGGCCTTCAGGCTTCAGGTATGTTGGCTCTGGGATGCACTTGACTCCTTTTAACTCTGTAAGATTGTAACTCCTCCTTCTGCAGTGATTTCTCTTCACCTGTGCTTATCTCCAACAGGAGATGGAGCCTCTGTTTGGTCTTATCTGTACTTCCCATGGCCTTGTAGCCCTGACCTGCCCTTCCATCTACATTTCCTATTTACATTCTGAAATCTGCTCTGTTCTCATGCCTGCTCGATAGCTGCTTCAGGGAAGCCCAGTCCCAACCCTATGAAGAGCATCTTTCAGACACATGCTACCTTCTCTTAAATTGTATACTTTCTACACTTTTTTGCCTTCTGTACCTGAATTCCTTGACTTCATTACCTCTTTCTGCTGCAAATGAGTCTTTTCCTAAGTTAGTAGCTCATGGATCTCTCTCTGGGGGTTTTCATAGGGAACAAGTCTAATTCAAACCTGGGTTGTTATCTTTTTTTAATATTTATTTTTTAGTTGTAGTTGGACATAATGCCTCTATTTCGCCTATTTATTTTTATGTGGTGCTGAGGATCAAACCCAGGGTCTTGTACATGCGAGGCAAGTGCTCTACCACTGAACCACAAACCCAGCCCCCTGGATTGTTAACTTAGACATGCAAATTAAAGTGTCATTTTTTATTATGTTTTTTATGACTTCTTTTTAGTTTTTCATCAGAGTAGAGCCCATTTTGAGATCATATAGAAGCATGGAATATATCTTAATCTAATTAGGACCCCAGGCTTTTGATGTACATAAAGGTGACATTCTCTGCATTGTGTTCCTATATGTACATAGCAAAATTATGTCAGGTTCATTCCTTTTCTTACCATTCATTTCCTTTCCTTACCGTACTCTTTTTCCTTCATTTCTCTTTGTCTAATACCTGGAATTTGTATTCTTCCACTCTTCCCTCCTTAGTGTAGATTAGCTTCCAAATGTCAGAGAAAACATTTGATACATTTGATATTTGTATTTGGGGAGACTGACTTAATTCACTTAGCATGGTAGTCTCCAGATTCATCCATATAATGGCAACTATTATAAAGTTATTCATCTTTATGGCTGAGTAATACATGTATGTGTGTGTGTGTGTGTGTGTTGACTCCATAGCTTAGCTATTGTGAATTGTGCTGATAAAAACATTGATATGATTATATCACTATAGTGTGCTGAGGATAGCCTCTTCAACAAATGGGGCTGGAAAAACTGGAAATCCATATGTAGCCAAATGAAATTTAGCCCCTCTCTCTTAAAACTGAACTGAAAGCATATCAAAGACCTGAGAAGTAGACCAGAAACCCTGCATCTACCAGAAGAACATGTAGGCCTAACACTCTAACATTGAGGCTCAGGAACTGAATTCCTTAAGTACACTCCTAAAGTTCAAGAAATAAAATGAAACATCCACAAATGGGATGTCATCAACCTGAAAAGTGTTAAAATTGATGAGCAATCATCCTGGATAAAAAGCTGTATTGCAAGACCAGAAGATGGTGAGATAGTGGAAAGCTGCATTACCTTGTATCATGAGCACAGCAGCAGGAATATAGACACCTACTGAGGTTGATGAAAAAGGAATTTCACAAAATATAATAGTGTACATTCAGTTGGACTAGGGAATCAGAAATTTGAGTACAACAACAAAATATAAGAATATATAGATGCCAACTCACCTGCCACATGGGTACTGAAAGCAGCAAAGAGACCCCACAAAGGGAGGGGAGAACACAGAGAAACACAGATTGAGTACAGAAAAACCTGAAATCAGAGAAGCTGCCTGAACTTGTTTGATTTAGAGGTTGCAGTATTTAAAATCTTAGCAATTAGAGAAATGTAAATCAAAACTACACAGAGAATTCACTCACCCCACTCAGAATGGTAAATATTAAAAATAAAAGCAACAGTAAATGATGGCAAGGATGTGGGGAAAGAGATTCACTTAATACATTGCTGGTGGAATTGGAAATTGTTGCAACCATTCTGGAAAGCAGTGTGGAACTTTTTTACAAAACTTGGAATGGAACCGCTATTTGACCCCATTATCCCACTCACTTTGTACCCAAACAACTTAAAATCAGCATACCGCAGTGACATAGCCACTTCAATATTTAATATCAGCTCAATTCACAATAGTTAAGCTATAGAACCAACTTAGGTGCCCTACATCAGATGAGTAGATATAGAATTTGGTATACATACAAAATGGAATACTACTCAGCCATAACGAAGAATGAAATTATATCATTCACCAGTAAATGGATGGAAGTGGAGACTATCATGCTTTGTGAAATAAGGCAGTCCCAAACCCAAAGGCAGAATGTGGATGCTAACTCACAACTAGAGAGTGAAAGATTAGAGGTTCATTGGACTAGACAAAGGGGAATGAAGAGAAGGGGGGAACATGTAATAGGAAAGACAGGAGAATGAATAAGACACATCTTTCCTATCTTCGTGTATGAATATACAAACAATGAAGTTCTTCGTCATGTACAACCACAATAATGGGGGATCCTATTTTCAACAAGTTATACTTATTCTATGTATGTATAATATGCCAAAATATGCTATTGTGTAAAAATAATAATATTTTTAAAAAGAATTTTCAATAAAAATACTGTATTCCTAGATTTGGTATTGTAGCTCAGTGGCGGAGCACTTGCCTAGCATGTGTGAGGCACTGATTGGATCCTCAGCACTAGGTAAAAATAAATAAAGTAAAAGTATTAAACAAAAATAGCTCTGCCAGAAGAAAAATACTGTATTCCTAAATATATATTGTAATTCCCACCACTTCAAGTTGGGATGTTAATATATTAGCCTACATAGTTGTCTCCTACTATCTAATTCTTGAAGTAGTTTTCTATTTTAGTTTGTTTTTTATTATTGGTACCACCGTTAAATACAAAACTCCAGACAATAAGTAATGCTGCAGAGCTCTAGTAACAAAACAGCATGATATTGTCACAAAAATAGACCCAAAGACCAATAGGACAGAATAGAAGACAGAGACAAATCCAATCCTTAGAGCCCTCTGATACTTAACAAAGGTGCAAAAATATACATTGGAGGAAAGAGGATTTTTAATAAATGGTTCTGGGACAACTAGATAACTATCTAGAAAAATAACACTAAAACCCTATTTCTCACCCTACACAAAACTCAAATGAAAATGGATCAAACACTTTGGAATTAGACCAGAAACCTTGCAACTGTTAGAAAAGAATGTAGGGCCAACATTCTACATATAATTGCTGGCACCAGCTTCCTCAAAAGTACATGAACTGAAACTATGAATAAATAAGTGGGACACCATCAAATTACAAAACTTCTTCCCAGCAAAAGAAAGAAATAAGAGTGTGAAGAGAGAGCCTACAGAATGGGAAAAGTATCTTGGCCAGCTACTCATCTGATAAGGGATTAATACTCTAAATATATAAATAACTCAAAGCACTTCATACAAAAATATCCCAAATAACCCAATCAATAAATGGGCAATAGAAAAAATGAAATCGAAACTTCTTAAGAAAAAAATTACAAATAGCCAAATGAGAAAAGGTTCAATATCACTAGCAATTAGGGAAAGCAAATGAAAGAAATATTAAAATTTTATCTGACTCCAGAATTGCAATGTTCAAGAATATACATAAAAATGCAGGCAAGGTTGTGGGGAAAATATACACTTGTATATTGTTAATGGGACTGCAGACTAGTACAAGTCCAGAAACCACTGTAGAGATTCATCAAAAAACTAGAGATGTAAGCATCCTGTGAGGATCTGCCCACTCCTTGGTATTTTGCCAAAACTTCTAAAATCAGCATACTTCAGTGACAGCCACCTCAATGTTTATAGAAGCACATTTCACTAAATGGTGGAATCACCTTAATAGATAAATAAATTTTATGATTCTGACACATATATATGATATGTATGTAAACACACATGCGCACGTGCACACACACACACACACACACACACACTAGGGTTCTTCAAAGGCATAAAAGAAAATGAAATAATGGCATTTACAGGTAAATGGATAGCAATGAGAATATCATGCTATGTGAAATAAGCCAAACACAAAAACTTAAAACTTGAATGTTTACTCTCATGCAGAAACTAGAGTAGAACAAAGGAAATGGGGAGGGCAGGATAGGATATCATACAGATAAAGGAAAGAGCAGTAATGGAGAAGATTGAGAGGCAGAGTGCAGAGATGGGTAAGGGGAGGCAATGCAGATGATTGTTTATTGTTGTTGTTATAGATGAACACAATATATTTATATATATTTTTAACCTGGTGCTTAGGATTGATCAAAGGGACTCAGGCATTTGAGGCAAGTGTTCTCGACTAAGCCACAACCCCAGCCCCAGAATGAATTCTTAAAAATTTGTTAGGTGGACATATAAATATACCACAGGGACTCCACCTTTATGCATAGGTAGAAAGAAGCAATCAAATATAAATTAATAGATGAGCAAAAAAGAAGTCTAATAGAGTAGATGAAAGAGATTTGGGAAATGTTAGGGGGAATGGGAGAAAAAAGAGAGAGGGAAGGGGGCAATCATGAACTGAAGTCAAATTGCATGTGTGTATTTTTTTGACCGAATGAACCCACTACTATATATAACTACACAGTTCTAATTTTAAAAAAGAAATATAGGTAAGAAAATCATTATGAAACCTAAAAAGGCAAAAACAAATTTCTATGGAAGTTTGGCTATAGGTGGGAGACACATACTGGCCTGGAGCCTGTGTTTCCCAATGTCATTTATTGTAGGACAGGTTTTACTACATTTTTATATTTTACATGATCCAACTGACAAAGGGGAAACTGAGACATTAATAGACAAGCTGGGTTTACAGGGCTTAGAGACCTAATCAGGTGCTTGGCTTTTTAGTTGGTCTTCCTTCCACCTCACTAGGCTCCATCTCAGCATCACAGACCTTCCACACTCTCTAGAAGGGCTTCCTTTTCTTCACCTAGGGGGACCTCAGTTTGTGGCACAATGCTCGTGTCCCTAAGGAAATCAGGGCTGTGGAAAAGTGCTGGGTGGAAGGCACACTTATTTCACATGGTTGACATTCAGTCCTGCCCCAGTCTCTTGCCTGCCTGTTCAGATAAGCATGTTCACCAGATTTCTCTGGCTCTCTTCCATATCCAGCCTGTATCTTGCCTCCCTAGTTTTAATTTGAGTGTTAACAGAGGCCCCACTCCCCAGCCTCTTGACACAACATTCCACTCTGTTTCTTCTGTTTTGTCTTTTGGGGGGCACCAATTAATTCACCCTCTCCAGTAACCTGCATGGCCATATCCTCAATCACTTCTGCTCAGATTCCTCTAAGTCTGAGCCTTGACATTCTCATGCCAGATATTCTTGGGTCATATTAATCCTTATTTTCTCTGGTTGCGCTGAATACTCATTTTTCAGTTAATGTCCTCAAATGTCAGATGAAAGTGGACTATTTCATGGACTTTTTATTGTGGCCTGTAAGTAAGATATATCTGTAAACAGCTAAGCACAGTACCCAGCTGGCAGGAAGTGCTCAGCATACATTAGGTGGCTGCCTTGCCCTTTTGGAGCTGCCATGGTGGGTGTGGTGTTGAGTTTCCTCTTCACTTCCTCCTGACAGGGCTTCCCTGTCACTGTGTTCCCATGTACCAGCTGAGATGCAGCAGCATGGCTCAGTCCCTGCTCTTCCTCTTGTTCCCAGCTTCCAGAGGCCTGAACTGGAACCTGGCTATGACTCACTCTCCTCTTACCAGGAACTCCTTTTGTTGATAGTTTACATTTTGATCTACTTTTGTAATACAGAGAATTTGAACCCAAGTTCTTCTGTGTGTGCTAGACCTGCCACACTATATAGAGTGGTTTTTTTTTCTTCATTCTACCACTGAACTCTGCACCCCAGCCCTTGATAAATATTTTAACATATACATATTTCATATATATTCATATGTATGTGTATTTTATATATGTATGTGATTTTGTGCATATTTAAGTTTCAATACAAGGCATTGTACTAGAAAGCACATAGAAAATTATACTCAAAGTTGGTTTATGAAATTGTACCTAACAAGTTTTTACTGGAAGTTACATTCATGTGGAATATCCATCCATCAAACATTTTTTTTCTAAATAATAGAAACATATCAATCTGTTGACTTTTGCTTTTCTATGTGACATATATAGGCTAATGATATGAGAGGGAAGTCCTGGCACCTTAGATCTTGTGTGGTAAAGGCTAGACTGTGCATGATTTGGGGTGCAGGCTGTTTGTGATGTCCTTGACACTGGTTGTTTTTACTCCCTAGATTCAGGTATTTCCTCTGTGTTTGGGGTGTTGGCATAGATTTTCTAACTCTGGTCCTCCACAGCTCTTCTTTCTCTTCTCCTGGCTCAGATACTGTCATTGTCACCAGGACAAATGGTATAAATATGACAACTAAAGGGCTTGGACACAATGAAGGAAAATTATTAATGCAAATATCTCCTGGTCCTCTGTAAGTGTGTCATCTGAATTTAGAAAATTTTCTGTGTGCGACATCCTTTTTCCTCACAGAGAAAGCATCTTCCATGTTCCTTGAGACTTCTGTGGCTGCCTTTCTTCTCATTCTTCTTCTTGCCACAGTTGTCCTATTGCTGTCTTTTGGTCATTGCCCTGTACACATTCTTATTCAGTTGTCTGTGCCTTTTCTATACAGAAAGCTTTCATGTTTATAATATTGTCCTGAATAGCCCACTTGTCAATGAAAACAAAATTTTTCTTCTGGAAAGTTTATCATTATGTAATGTAGTAAGAAAGATTATAAAAATAAAGAAAACAAAAGGTGTCTATAGGCTTGAGCCACCCTGCATTTCTGAAGGCTGCCTTTCTTGACCCTGAGCTCTTTCACTGTCTCTGCACTGTGAGAACTGAGGATATTTTCATGAATAACAGCAGATATTTATTATTGTGGCTTTCTTTTTCAGAGCTGGATTCAAATGATCCTTCAGGAATGAAGAACTCTCTGAAGCTAGAGGGTGATTCTATGGATGGCTCCTTCGCCAACAAGCATGGCCGCCACATCATAGGCCACATTGATGACTATACTGCTCTCAGAGAGCAGATTGCAGAGGGGAAACAGCTGGTTGAACAGATCCAGTCTCTCCTGACACCCACATGCAACTTCCTGGGCCTTGAAGCTCAGGGCTCAGAGGTAGTCACACCTGCACCTCCTGCCTTCACTCTTTCTTTGTGCCCTTTGTCCTTAATTCTAGTTTCTTCTCCCCTATTTATTTTTGTGGCCTGCATCTCCCAATGACAGAGGAAGCATCTTCCAATTATTCTAGCCAAGCCCTTGCTTCCCTATCTCCTGATTCATTCTATGTTCTACTCTGTGGTATAGGAAACCAACTAGATATTCTGCCTCAGAGCCACAGAGATGTCTGTGCAGTGTTGCCACCATCCTCAGTAAAGTATTTGTTAAGAGTTGATGCCCATATGATGTTGAAATCAGCACAGTCTCATGGCTCATTATCTGTTACACTCATGCTGACCCATGTGGATTAAAATCTGTCAGGTGGACAGGTACTAAGGGATTCACATCCATAAAGGCCTTGTGTGTGGAAAGAGTAAGAATCTGGCAGTGGGAGGGAGGCAATCTGCAAATGCTTCTAAGAGTGCATCTGTGTTCAGAGACAACAAGGGCCAATGGCTGTGCTGTCTGAGCTACCAGAGACCCATGGATGTATAGACAGAGCCTTGCATCCAGGTAACCCCCACTTCAGGGCAAGATACATACCCCTATTCATAAACCAACTAATGGGCCACAAGCCCAATGTGAGAAGTCACCTCTTGTACCTCAAGTTCACTGGTGCAGAGGGGTCTTTTATTGTATGCAAGGAAGTTAAAAGGTCTGTAGAGGACATGACATGGGAATGAGCTGTGACAGCCTTATATAGGGTGTCCAGGTGAGGAGTCATTCCAGGTAAAAGGAGCCACACTTCAGTCCTGGGACCTCAAAAAATGAGCTAGAGTTTTGCAGGTTCAAGCAGCCCATGCTTTGTGCCTCATCAACAAAGAAAGCTTGAGTCTTGTGCAGGGCTGCAATGTCGTGAGCCCTGTGATGTCTCAACTTCAGTGATTTCCATGGCTCCCTCCCACCTTTCCACAGGCACCAGGCAGCAGATGTTTCCATGAGCTAAGAAGCAGTGCTCATGCCCTGCAGCGCACCCTAGATGAGTCAGCCTCACTCCTGACCATGTTCTGGAGAGCAGCTTTACCAAGCTTCCATGGCCCTGGGCTGCCTGGCAAAGTGGTAAGAGGCCAGTGTTGTCTTCTGGTATAAGCTTTGTTCTTCTGCCCCATGAGATTCTGTATTCTCAGTTCCAGGGATTTCTGAGGGTCAGGAGCTACACAGGTTGTTAGAATGTGCTGGATCTTAATGTAGCATCCTGGAGGGAGACCCCTGGTGGATGTTTTCATTGAAGCTCTGATTACCTTACTTTGTCCTCACACCCCAAACCCCAAGATAATAATTCAAAGAGAAGAAAAGGAAATGGAGAAGCACAGACATAGATGCCATGGTAATCTATAAATATCTGCTTCCAATAAATCTGGAGTTTGAACTAAAATTCAGGGGCCTTTGAAGCTTCTCCATTCCTCAGGGCTTCTTGGTCAAAAGATCAAAGGAAGTCACTGTGATCCTGCAGCTTCTTTCAGTCATGCTTCTAGAATCCCAACACACCTTTTATCTCTGTTCCAGTCTGGGGAAAAGGTAGAGCCCCTAAAGAATTGTCCTGCCTTGGTTGGACTAGAATCTGGATCCGCTCACTAGTTTTTATTTCCATATTAATGTAAATGGTATGTTTGGGGAAAAAACTATGCTAATTACAAGGAAGCACTTTACCATCTTCAGATTCATACAGACATTTTGAAATGTGAACACTGTCATCAGGTAGCCCTGTGTCCCAGACATAGTATCTCTGAAATTCCAAGTCCAGCATGGATGGGAGAAGGGTGAGACAAAACTACTTCAAGGACTGATTTGGAGGTCTTGTTCACAGTTGGGAGTTGCTGTGGGTCTGGAGTCAGGGTCTCCTTGATCCTTGATTGGGGGCTTTCAGGTTCTCAACATTCCTACCTGTGGTCTTTTTCTCAACTGTTCTGAACTGAGGGATTGAGAAGCTATAATGAAGGGAACTCAGTCTGCTGAGAAGATTGGAGTTCTGCTTCTGATTGGTAGGAACCACAAAGAACTGGATACATTCGGTCTCCAAACTATTGTCTGAGAGCTTGTCCTTCTTCCCCAGAATGAATCAATGGAAAGGGAGCTCCTGGATCTGCGAGCCCAAGTATCTAAACAGGAGAAGCTCCTTGAGAGCACAGCTGAGCGTCTGAAGACTGCTAACCAGCAGAAGGAAAACATGGAGCAGTTCATTGTCAGCCAGCGTAGGTGCCCCTGAGCTGTGGAGCAGCAGAGGAAAGGAATGGTCTTGCAGATGTCCCACTTGTGCTGCAGATAAACAGTGACCACAGAGGCACTGGGAATGTTGGGAAGGGAGAGTCTGATTCACTGGGCCCAACCCTCCTGTGACATGAGCAGTTGTGGTTGCAGAAGGAGGGGGGGACAAAGGGGTCAGCAAGAGGCCATGATTGAGGGGTGAGAAGAAAATGCTCTAGAAATTGCATGCCCAGCAAGTAGGGCCCAGCTGGAAATTCCTTCTCTCTGGGGCTCTTTTCTTCTTTCAGTGACCAGGACCCATGATATTTTGAAGAAGGCAAGGTCTAACTTGGAGCGAAAGCAACGATTCCATCTTACACAGTCACAGAGCCTGCTTCAAATACATCACCATCTGACATCAGCTCTGTAAGTGACCCTGACCTCCTTTACCTTCTGGGAGATATCAGGTTCACCACACAGGTCTTAGCTCCTGGATAGCCTCCTCTTAAGATTCCATCCCTTCACCCTCCTGCCCGCTCAGCTTTCTACCCTGTTATTATTCTCCTCTCCTCACCATCTCTCCCCTTTAGCCCAATTTTCTCTCCTTGATGTCAGTCAAGCAAGGAGCCAGAGAAATGCAGTTCAGTTGGTCCCTGAGGGAAGAAACTTTCAAAGTCTCTCTGTGAATTAGTTGTCTACCAAGAGATCTTGAGGCCATAAGTGCATTCTGGACTTTCCTGAACTACTTGAAAAACCAAATAAGGCATAACCTTATAAATTGACTTTAGTGCACAAAATTAGGTTAAGAACAGCATTTTATTTTAACATCTCATTTTCTTTAAAAAACATGAAGGAAGATCCATTTGGTCTCCTGGATATAAAAGAAAAAACTGATAATGAAAAAAAGATGTATGAAAGATGATATGTCATGAGCTTTGTAATGTTTTGAACAACCAATAAAAAAAATAAAAGAAAAGAAAAAAAATACACTTTAAGGGAAAAGTTTTAAAATATATATATATATATATATATAGCAGATATTCTCTACTTTCACTTAAATGCTGTGCTAATAATTCCCTAGAAATCCTATTAAGAGAAAATTCATGTGTAACTGATTGTTTTAAATATGAGAAATTAAACCTTTAAACTTATATGGTAAACATCAGAGCAGTTGAGCATTCTAGGAATGTTTCTAAGTTGTACCCTGAGAGCCTTGACACCCATAGTGTGATCAAGCATGGGATGTATATTAACTAGCTCTTGTTTTCTAATTCCCTTTGGTTCTTCTCCGAGAATTGCTTTCTTTCCTGAGCCTCTTAACACAACACTTAGAGGATTGGCTCTGTACAGCCTCTTCCTATCCCTGCCAAGTTAACCCACAGCCTCCAGTTCCTGCTGGCTCCCTCCAGTGTGCAGGCCACCCTCTTTTGTTCCAAGTTTCTGGTCTCTAACTCCAGGCTAAATGTTAACTGGTTGTATGCCATTGGCTGGCCCCTTTGCCTCTGTGAGCTACTACCCTCCATCTGTTAAATGTGGACCTAGACTTCTATCATCTCTGAGGTCCCTGCCAATTTGACTTCTCCTTATGAAAAATGAGACACACACTTAACAGGGGAACTTGCCCCAATATGTCCTCTTCAGTACAGGCTGTTTCTACATGTGCGTGTTTCATGCTTCATCCTTCTTTTCCCGGAATATGACAAGGCCTTTATTTTTCTTCAGACCACATAACATGTAGTATGAACTGGGTAATAAGAGGACAGTAGTAGGATCTGACCATATGACATGCAGTAGGGCTATGGCTGGGGCACCAGGGATTTGGGTGCACAGGGAAGCTTATCCTCTAAGCTGGAACCTGGAATCTCCTCCAGACCCAGTGCATCCCCTTGACTCATTCTTTTTACTACCTCCCACCATGTTTATGCCTTCCTGCATGCTTTGCCCTAATTCCAGTGTCTGGGCATCATAAGTGGGGTCTAACAGTTCCATCTGAACAGAATTCTTTTGTTTACTTGCAGGTGAAATCGTTAAGGGTCCTTCTGTGTGCTCCAGCATTGAGACCTTTGCCTTCCAGGAGCCACAAAAGAAGCAAAGCCACCATGCTTTTGAGATATATATATATATTTATTCATTCCCTAGCACTATGTCTAACCCTACACTATTCCTAAATTTAGTTCTATACATAAAACTACATTAATATAAAGCATATGTAATAATATGAATATTCATGTGTAATTAGACATAAATTTAATATCAATGGAGAAAGAGTGTGGCATAGGGAGGCAACTTACACTATGATCAGAAAGCAGAGAAAGAGAGAAACTCTTTTCTCCAGATTCAAAATGTATACCTCATAGACATGCCTCCAATGAACAACTTCCTCCAGCCACACCCCACCTGCCTTGAGTTTACCACTCAACTAATTCACTGATTAGACCAAGACAAGCATTCAGTCATTTCTCCTCTGAACCTTCTTGCACTGTCTCACATAAGAGACAGTGTGAGACAGTGATTTTCTTTGCCTTCAACTTCATTGATTGGCATGAGACAGACAACCTTTTGCAAGGCCTCACTGACAAAATGTAGTTCAACTTCATCTATTTGTGCTTATCTTCCTATGTTAGCTCTCAAAATATTTTGTGAGTGCTACTCAAGAAAATATGAAATGGTGATCAGTTCTGCTAACACTGAGTATTTGTTTCACTAATATCAAATTTCTACCCTGCTGCTCTGTTTCCATGCTTTTCTGCATATATGATAAACTTGAGTCATAGGGTAATATTTTTGAAGCCATTTTACAATGCCAATCAAACCTGGCATTTTTTATATTAATGGTATGCAGGTCAGTCAAGAGGATACCACTATAAGCTATAATTCACATGTGCACAATCTGGGATAATTCTGTGACTATCAACTGGTTGGTGGTAATGAGATGCATCCCAATTTCAGACAAGCTAAAATGTGAAGAAAAGAATACTCTGGCAGACACCCATAGAATCGCTTCTGATGATTCCTTCTATCTTTCTGAAAGTGACGAGAAATGCAGTGTGGTGAGCATGGACAGCACCCTGGACAATGTCCTGGAGGAGGCCACCTTCCTGTGCACTGGCTGTGCCAAGGATTGAGGGCTCCTTCAAGCACTGGTGCAGTGGGGTCCTCGAAATGAGAAGGTGCAGGGGACCAACTGCAGTGCTTGATGGGCCTTTTTGTTGTCTGCTTTGTGGACACTGTGATAACCTTAGCAGAGTGCCCCCATAAGCATCAACTGGCAAGGCAACGAGGAGAACATGGCCCTAATCACAGCTGTGCCTGCAGGACACCCCACCATCACCAACTACCTGTTCAACTATTTCTCTGGTCTTGATCTTGAAAGAAGGGACATTTTCAGCTTCACTGCCATGATGAAAGTCACCATGTAGGGCTAAATGGAGTGTGCTAGAGTCCTGATGCAGGGGCAGATATACATGGAAGGGACACCCGCCATGAAATATCCCCTCAGAAGCGAGCCGCTTTACATAGGCCGCGCGGAGGCCGCGCCCAACCCTATCCCGAAGAGTTTGAGGAAAAGTACAGGCTAGAGCTGCTGCTGGCCTCTGAGGAAGTTCTGAAGCCTACAACCTCCAAAAATGCTTGCAGAGACTCACTGAGTTTGTGCGGTCCATGCTGACCTAGCACTCCAACTGGGGCCTGGAGGATGGGAGCATCCTAGACCATATGATCAGGATGAGCATAAGCTTTTACAGTCCAATTCTGACTTATCATCTGCCAAGCTGTGAGCCCTGAGGACCTTTCCTGTGGGCGAAAAAGGCAGCAGGCAGTAAGAAAATCCTAGCAGCTAGCAGGGAACCAGGACACCCTTGCCCAAGAGAGGGCTGAGGAGGAGGGCACTGAACAACAATAGCAGACTTCTGAGGCCCAGAGGACCTCCAGAGAGGAGGTTCCAAGAGTCAGCACCCCATCTCTTTACCTGCCAGGGGCCCAGGGGTCAGCCTCTTCCATTTGGAAGGCCAGCCTCCTGCCCCACAAACTCCTGCATCAGAGAAGTGAGTGGCCAGGTGTGGTGGTCCTCAGCATCCACATCAGCAAGGTGCAAGCACCCACCTTCCAGAGGGACCAGAAGGGCAACACCAAGATAGCACCCACCTGCAGATCCCCAAGTGGCAGGACAAGAGTCCAAGAAAGAAAAGAGGAAGGCAGAAGGGGCAGAGAGGAAGCACCAGGCGGAAGCACAGAAGGAAAGACGGGCACCACACTGGAGGAAAAGGACATGAGGGGGTCTGTTGAGCAGAGGACCTGTGTCAGGCTAGCAGCTGTGGACTTGGTGCAGAGCCCCAGGTAGGAGGTGGGTGGGGTCATGCAAGAAGTTGAGACATGCAGTGATGGGGAGAAACACAGGGAGGGGGGCCCCAGGATGGATGCACAGAAGGATGCACAGGGCTCCTACAGTGTGCTCTGCCAGTGCTGCACAGCCTCTAACAGACTTCTTCCCAGAATCTAGGAGGTGATGAACTGTTTCTAACTGGGAACAACACAAACTGATTTGTCTAACACCCATTCTCCTAGCAATCAATACACCTAAAGGACAATTTACCTAAATGTCACCATTTATAGAACATCAATTAAGAAATTAAAAAAAAAACAATTTATCAAAAGGTAGTATTTTTGCATTGTTTTGTATTTTATTCATTATTCACCATTCTGCACCATTTTACAGGTGATGTGGCTCTTTGTATTTAAAGAAGTTTAAGTACATGTGCCCGAATACCCTTGGATTAAAATATTTGTGGTGGCTGTATGAATACACACAGAACTCATGGGTTCTCCATCTTTTTACCATTGGTTTTGGCTTTTACCTTTTCCATCTAATTGTGGGTGCAAATTTGAACTATATTTTCCTATTAATTTGATTAATTGATGCTGTATATTTCTTTTTATTTGATGGAATCTTTGACTTTTACAGCAAAATGATCAAGTGAACTCTTGGCCATACAGTAATAAAAAAAATCATTGTCAAAATTTATGAAATAATGCATAAATAAACTTGCATTTATTGCTAGATTCATTTTAAACAGACACTTTGGATTGGATACACCACTTAGTAAATCTTTAACTAGTTATAAGAAAAAAATTGAGTTTTAATAAGAGGGGTAACTTTAAAAAGTGATTAGTAGAAATAGAAAATTAAGTCATATGCCCTTAGATAAGTCAAATCTGTATATCCTTAAAAGGTAAAAACTATGCAAAAAGGATGAGAAAACCAGAGTGATGAAGTTGCTGAAGTGGGCAGGAGGTGATTTTTAGAAACAGGTGGTTAGAGTTGAGTATTAAGTTAGATGTTTTAGTAAATTTCAAAGAGTATTCAGCACTTTCAGGACAGCCGTCTCTTCCAGGCTCAAGTGGAGTTTACTTTTATTTTTCCTTTGGTAATTGTCCCTGATGTTCATCCTCATGCCAGCTTTATAAAATTTCCAGGATGTGAGGTCTTTGGCAGAACAGAGGTGTGATTTGCCTGGGTGCAGAGCTCTCAGTGGAGCTTTCTCTCTATGCTTTTATCTCCAAAGCACTGAGAAGTTTTTAGTGGATTTTAAAGTATCTGTCACATATGCACTTTACTTAAATGTTAATTTAAATACTGGCGACATGAACTGAAACTATTGTACACAGTTTGAAAGCTCTTTACAATAACCCTGGATTCATGCTGACATGTACTTCTCTGTCTCATGATGCAGGCAGGGGCTGGCACTCAGTTCTCCTTGCTGCTTCCTATTGGCACTTCTGGGTGTGGAGCTTATCAAAGATTTCACACTATTCCTTCCCAACTTAACAGATCATAAGGCTGCACCCAGGCTGTTGGAGAGACTGCTGAGATAAATATACCATGTAGCAAAGTCAGATTTTAACACATTTCTCCTAAATCCCAGAAAGGCACCAGGATGAATGCCTCAGAATCCTGGACCCACCTTTAGAACTACCGATGTTTACTGGATTTGGAACACCCCTATGGCTTAGAAGTTGAGGTTGGTCACATCACCTTGGAGAACAGGGCTGCAAATGACCTCATTTATCTTTGGAGTTGTACTGTGTCCCTGGCATTGTGGCATCTTCATACCATGTCTATGGAATCCATAGCTTTACCAGTCTTACCACAAGCCCCTCCCTCATCAGCTGAGGGCCCAGCCAGGCAGGGTCAAATGGCCTCTGTTTTGTAATCCTCAATACTGGATGCCCTGCGGACCACCTGGCAGCTTTGCAACATTTCCCACCCTTACTCCTAATGCAGAGACTGTTGCTGTGTTGCTCTGGGGGAACTGAACATCAGTGTTTGAGTTCCCAGGAGACTACACTGCAGCCTGTGTTGACAACTGCAGATTCTATTCTCACTGATTTAGAGACTGTTCTTCCTGGACACCCATCCTGAGTTCCTACAAGAAGCTCCAACTTTGAAGAATGCCTAATTGTCATTGGAACAGCCAGTGTTAGGCAGATTCTTCTCTGGCTAATTTGGCATCTGGCTGCCAGAAGATTGTCTAATAATCCTGCCTGTTAAGCACCATGGTATATGGGCACTGGGAATGGCATGGAGCCCCACCCTGACAAGCTGTGACACTTTGTTGCTACCTTGCCAGAAATGCACATTCCTGGTCCCATCCAGCCCTCTACTCCACCACAAGCCGTTGTCAGAGTCTCCAGTGATGGGAGGACTGTCAATGGTATGGCAGGTGATTTCTTCAGTTTCTGAGTTATTGTGAGGTGTGTGACCTGGGACTTCTTTTTCATGTTTGTTCTAATTTTGTTCAGATGCACAGAATATGCCTGACCAGCCTGAGGCATAGCCAATAATACTGCTGGTGTCCACAGAATAGCTCAGAAGATACATGCATTTAGAAAATCCACTAAATCAGCAAACTGATGTCAGCACAACAGTTTTTTTGGCAGACTTGAAGTTGAGCCTGCCATTTTTCTGGTTAGGTGGAAGCAGTCATTATCTGATGAGTATCGTGAAGTGAGGAGAATGATACATGCTTGGGAGAGCTCTGACAGTTCTTAGCTGTGATGTAGGTTAGGGGCAGAAGAATGTGACTGTGAATCCCAAAAGAGCCAAGTGCAGGAAGAGTTGGTGCAGAGCCTGGTGCAAACTCTCTCTCCAGTTCTTCTCTCCAGAATCAAGTCACTTCCAGGCTACCTGGGAAGTCCTTCTCTTTGATATCCACAGGTGGGGTCCGAGTGGCTTCTGGATCAGGTGCCCAGCACTTCTCAGTCTGGCTGTGTGGTAGCATATTAGGTAGTAAAGTTGTTACACTTCAAGGACAATGTCTCTTCCCTTTTCTTCTCACTAAGGAGGAGGAGATTCCCCTTATTCTTTAGTCTCTTTGGAAAGGGCTGCAGTACAGCAGGTGAACACTCTGCCTAGGCTTGGGGCAGGGGCAGTGCAAGATGTCAAGAAGCAAAGTTTGGATGTTTTTCAGCAGTTGATCTTTGGACTCATGACTCTCTCAAGTTAGGGATCTGTGGGAGTGCAAGGGCAGATATTCTCAAGTGGAATCCTCCTGCCCATGCTTGACAGACTGGTAGTGTCCCTATGATAAAGGTGAGAGAGGCAAGTGGGGGGTCAACTGGGCTTGTGATCAGCCCCTAGGTCACCCTGAGGAGTGCTGGGGCTCAGGTGGGCCAGTTAGTTCTTAGGCGACATTGTTAAGTTGACCTCTTTCTGGGTATGGGATTCACAGAGATGTGATTTTATGATCCCTGAGATGGAGAAAAATAGGCCCTGGTCTCCCTGACAGTCCAGCTGACATTATTTGCTGTGTTTTTATTTCTTTGAACAGCTGCATCTAGTCCCAGACTGTCTGCCCTCCATTCATCATCTTTCCAGGGGACAGGTGCTGATGAGTGGTGACCTACCACAGTTTCCCTCCAGCTTCCAAGTTCCTTCCCTAAAATCCTCCTCACTTTCTCTTTTCTTCTCCTATTCCTTTTCTTTCTTTGTCCATTTTCTTCATCCAATTTGGTTAAACTCCTTGCTCATTTGTGGCACCAGCTGTCCTGAGGTCTAAAAAAAGCAGAAAAATAAGGTTCCTAAGAAGCATTATGGTGGCCCTGATACCCCATTAGGTCAAGACCTCTGAGTCTCCAAGTATGAGTGAGCATCATGCACCTCATGCTCCTGTGCTGGGATTCTGCATCTCAGCACCTCACCCTACCCTGCTTTTAGAAAGGGTGGCCTGGTCTACAACTCTTCTGACATGTGACAGCACAGATGGCACAGGCTTGGGGTTTCTGCTTCCATGCAGAAAGTTTATTAACTCTAAAAGCAAATTTCAAGTAGATAAATATCTTCTCAGGGATTTATATATAAAAACAATTAGAGAAAAGTTGAAGTACATTTTAATACTTTTCAGAGTGTGAGTAAATTATGATCAAATTGGACAGAAGAAATAGTTCTAAAACATGGTTAATGCTGCGGATTTTAAAGTGAGATTCCTGAATCTTGCTTCTGTGTGAGCAGAGGTTGCTCTTTTACAACACAGATGGGCCCTTTATTGCTTTTACCTCCATAGCTGGTTACTTCAGTTCTAATGCTGGAGGCTACACCGTGACACTGATGTAGTTTTTCTACTTGCTATGTGCTTATAGTGTCCCACAGTCAGCCCAACACCAATCCAACAAGAAGAGCAGGGAGAGCATGGAGCTGCTCCTGCCTCTGCTTCCTCTAGAGAAATGCACATAAAATATCACTGACATCATGGAAATCATGGTGTAGCTTCTCAGGTTACTCAAGCAGACTCCTGGCAGCACTAGGATACCTCAGATTGTGAAGAATTGCAATGCCATTACCACCTCCACTTTGGGCACTCCTGAGACACCAGGCTCATTCCGTGGTTCAGGAGAGCTTGTGACAAAATAGGATTTGTGATGCCTGTGCCTATTCCTTCCCAGCTGTCAGCAGATTACAGGTCTCTGGGGTAGAGGCTGCTGTTGGTGAGACAGAAGCCCAGGAGGGTGCCAGATCTTAGGCAAGAAATGATGAAAAACCTGCTGTTCCAGACATTTGGGGAGTATCAAGACTTCCAAGTTCCATGAAGAAATGCCTCATAGAGGCTGGGGAATGAGCCCAAAGCAAGGAGAAGGTAGCCCCTGCATGCTCCCCCTTATAGATGAAAGACCTTTTTGTATAATTTGCCTTCATCTAAGTTTGCTTGAGTTACACCCTGATGCAAGTCTCCTGGGCCTTTCCCCAAGTGCACCTGCAGGGTCATACTGGCTCCTGTGTTAACACTACAGTTATTTCCCACATGGCTCAGAGTGATTGGGCACTGCTGTAAAATCCAGCCCAGTTGGTTGTTACATGATAAAATGCTTTTAATTTACAGTATTGGAGAGGGTCTCACACTGTCAGAACCGCCCTCCAACAAAGGTTTGGGGAATGCACGAGACCAGCTGGTGCTTCCCTTATCTGAGCAAGAGGGTGAGTGTCAACCCGTCCCACCACCCAGCCTGGCCCAGAATTACAGGGAGTCCGGAGTTGAGTCAACCATAGAGGTGCAGCAATCTCAACTGTGTGTCAGGGACAAGGTTATACAGTGATAGAAAGAGGGAGTAAGAAGAGATAGTACCAAGAACCAATAAGGAGCAGTTACGTCACTATCACTAAGGGCCTAGCAGATTTCAGGTTAAACCATTAGGCGGGACTAAGGTCAAAACCCCATGAGGCCACCACAGCCAACACCCAATAATGGCCGCGGTCCCAAGGGAGGTAAAAGATTCCAACATCACACATCCTGCACTGGTTGGCTTAGGGTCCTAATCCTCCAAAGAGGGTAGTTGTTTGGATTCTGAACCTGTGCCCAGTTCTTGGTTTCCTGCCAACTAGGTACACATGAGTCTTGCTTTGAGTCAGGCAACCCCCTGGAGGGCCTCAGTGTTCTAAGGAAATAAAGGGCGGAACATTGGCCATGCAATATTCTTATAAAACAGAAAACATCAATCATGATAGATCCTTATATTACAACTAAGTCATGGTCATTGAGACACCAGGAAACTTTGCAGTGGGATGCCATTAGCCACAAAGAACTTACAACAAACACAGTTATTTCTAAAATGAGAATTGTCTAATTTGCCACTTCTTCATGCATTTAGAACTTGTTTTATGCATCTGTATAATAACTCTTGAGTCAGCTAGTCATTTCTGTGCCCATGAGTTCACTTGTCTTCATTAAGATTTTAAACAAGTGGCTTAAAAATTGCTTCTGCAATTTTTTTTTTAATTTAAAGAAATGGGAGAGGACAAAAAGACCAAAATCACTCTCTGCACTGATTTGACTTGATTTTCAAGGGATGTTGAATGCCAGTGCTGCACACTAAATTCCCTCACTCTGACACAGTTTGCAATAAGACTGTGCAAAGCACAGCCCCTTTTGTGCTTCAATGAGCACAGTGTGTCACTGGGTGATTGTGTGCAGAAGCAACCAGGTTCATACACATGCATGAACACTATGTGCACACAGATGACTTCAAGGGAGACCAAACTGCCTGCCTGACCATGGCTTCCTAAGGGAGTGTCTCTTGTGACCCACTTAGTCAGAAGAATCACAAGCCTAAGAATTCTCTGGGAGTCCAGGTGACACATGTTGTGGTACATGAAAGAAAAGTGACCACAACACTAGGAGCAACTAAAAGATCTTTATTGCAGCAGTGCAACAAAGAGAAAAGAAAGAAGGAGAGAGAGAGAAACAGAGAGAGAGAGAGAGAGAGGAAGAGAAGAGAAGAGGAGAGGAGAGAAGAGGAGAGGAGAGATGAAGAGGGAGAGAGCAAGAGCAAGAGAGAGACAGAGAGCGCATGCAAGAAAGACAAAAAGAGAGCAAGAGAGAGAGAGCAAGAAGGGGGGCCTGGCAGGAGGGAGTTTTTATAGCCCAAATCTAATGGGGCCTCTGGGTCTGCAAGCTGCCTTATTGGCCTAATGGGGGGTTAAGTGTTCAGCCTTGAGTTGGGTTGAATGTTCAGACTTGATGCAAACAGATGATAAAGAACCAGATAGAGGGGGGGTTTGAGTGCGTGGACTATCTTGTAGCCAACATCTGTTCAGCCTGCCCTGCAGACAACACAGTTCAGCCTGCTCTGCACCCAACATTCCTCCCTTTTTGTTTTTCTAAGTGACATGAGGGATGGCATAAAGTCCTCTGGCTACTATCTGCTTAATGGTGGGAGGCTTTGGACCTAGAAGGGGAAGTGGAGGAATGTTCTGGGGACAGGTCTGAGAACACCAGGGCAGCCAGAAATAACACTCAGTGGCTACAGACAACTACTGTGGTAGGGGTAAAGTCCATAAAAGTTCCTTGAAGCCACAAGTCCTTGATGGCATAAAACCAGTCCTGGATGTAGGAGATTCTTGGTATCAGCCACTCTTCCTGTAGCAGGGACTCTAGGAGGTATTAGAGGTGGCTTGGTTGAATCCAGTAATATTAAGGGTGACAGACCAATTGCAGCCAGTGGAAGGGCAATTGCCTTGACCCATAAACTGAGAGTGGGTGGTGTCATCCTGGTGTCATGTCACTTGGATGTAGAAGTGGTATCTGTGGTTTGAGATAAAAACTTGAGGGAGAAAAATGATTAGTAAAAGAAGAAGAGGGTTGGCGAGAAATTTTGAGTTTGGTGGGCATGGTGGAAGTCCAGGACTGGACATTTGGAACAAGTGCCTTTTTAAGGTGGGAGGCATGGTACCAGTGGAGTGGCCCAAAAGTTTGACCATCATTGGGGTAGTAAGTATGACTGTATGGGGTCCCATCCATTGAGCTTCCAATGATTGAGAATGGAGTTCCTGAAGTAAGACTGAGTCACCCAGTTAAAGAGGGTCCAATTCAGTTGGTGATTGTGCAGGGATTGAGGCAATGAATGGAACATGAAGGCACCCGTCTGCATGTTCCCTTAGGAGTTTGCATAGAAGTGTGAGATTAGGCAGGTAGGACACAAGGGGAGGAGGAGTGATTGAAAAGCTTTGGTTGATTAAGAAACGGCACCCAGAGAGTAGCTCAAAGGGGCTAAGGCCTGAGGGAGCTCTTGGGGCTCCCTGAATTCAGGTGAGGGCCAATGGCAGGAGATTGGGCCAGAAGAGCCTGAGTTCAATAGCATATTTAGTGAGATGATCCTTGAGAATGCCATTAGGCCTCTCAACCTTACCCAAGGATTGGGGTTGATAGGAGATGTGGAGCCTCCAAGTGATGTTGAGACCTTTGGAGACTAGTTGAACAACCTGAGAAGTGAAAGCCAGACTGTTGTCTGACTGGATGGAAGTGAGAACTTCGAAACTGGGAATGATCTGCTGGATGAGGATGGAGGTGACAGTGTCAGCAATTTCCCTGGATGTAGGGAAGGCTTCTATAAGTATCAGCCAATGTAAGTAGGTAGCAAAGCTTTTTGTGCCTAGGCACATGAGTGAAGTTGATCTACTAGTCTTTGCCTGGCTAGTGGCTCCTCATCTGAGGTGTGGGGAGTTTAGGTTTGATGCTTCCTTGTGGGGATACTGTAGAACAGACAGAATAAGCAGAGTGGACCTGCTGGAGAGTAGTTCTCATTCCTAGGAAGTTAAAGAGGGGTTGTGAAAACTGGAAAAATGGGTTAGACAGGGTTTTAGATGGGCACAGAGTCTCTGGAGCCAGAGGAGTTGGTCATGAATCACAGGTCTCCATCTTGGGCATCAGGGCTGGTAGTCTTAAAGAAGTAGTTGATTGACCAGCTTGTTGGTGAATTTGTGTATCTGATCTTGCATGAACTTCTATAGGCAATTTAATAGATATGGTCCGATTAGGAGAAACCGAGAGAGGACTAATAGGAGTCATGTGAGGGGGAGGAGCCAAGGCCATACTTGACGGAACATTCCCCATGGAGCCTGTTGGCTTATTTGCTGTCTCCTTTTTTCTAGCTGTTTTTGTCTTTTATTACTCCCAGGAAAGACTGTGTTTTGGCTGAACTGGTTTTGGTAGGTGTTTAAGATCAATTTGGTCAAAATTGACTTTGTTTCTATCTATTGTTAAGAGTCAGCTGAGTTCCCATAGGGGTCCCTCATGGGGGAACTTGAGAGCAGCTTCTTAGTTCTGCTAGTGCCTTTTGCGCTAGGATGGGTCCAGGTCTTGCTTGATCTTGTGGCTTCCCTTGGAAGCATCAGAGATGTCTCCTGTCTCCAATGACCCTCCAATTCACAGCAAGTGCACTGATTGGGTTTTCATTCTCCAGTGGCCTCAATAATCTCTCTGACCAGGAGGTTATGTTGCCCAGAGTTGCAAAGCTCTTTATAGAAGTTCCCTGTTCCCTGGATTCAGACTGACTCAGAGGGCCAGAACCAAATATTGGTTTTCTTGGCCATTTTAATTTAACTTTAAGTCTTGCTCATAAACACCCAGCAAAGTCATTTTCACCCTAAATTAAGAGTATTGGGCTTTAGCTAAAGTCTGGCCTACTTTGGAGTCCTTCTGACATGTAGTAAGATGGGAAGCATAGCCTTATCTCAGGTAAGGCTAAGATTTATAAATCTTAGGTAAAGTGTTCTACTATCGAACTGATCTTTGTTTTTAAATATTATTTTATAAAGTTTATGTATGTTGTTGCTTGATGTCACATGAATACTAGGTAATACAGTATATTACATATAAATTGTACCCAGTGTATAGAACTTTATATTAATCTTATTGATAACAGGTTCAGTTTTAGAACATTAAATGATATAAATAAATCTCCAATGTTATTTTTATAAGCCTAAAATAACCATGCAACCTTTTAGAGAACACTAGCTTGATATAATTTTTTAAAAACTTTTATCTTAATGACATATATCTGGAAAATATGAACACACTTAATATACAAAGAAGAGTAATAGTACCACAATTATTATTGATGTTTTTATATTAATCAAGTTTAGCTTTTAAAGAAATAACATATTACAATATTGCAAAATAACAGTTGTTGTTTAACCATAGTTGTATACACAGACCTTCTTTAGCACTTACTTAAACCTATATAGCCAGCATACACAGACTTTCTTCATCACTTGCTTCAACCCTCTTATTTACTTAATAGACTCTCTTATCTAGAAACACATTATTCTTCTATTAAATCCATATTTAGAACCTTCTAATTTCTCTCTCCTGTTAACTCTTTTTTTATTCACACTTTGAAACAATCCTTGTAAATTGTTTAGGCAAATTATTATAAAAATAATTTAGGCAAATTATTCCATTTTAATAAGAGATAGTTTGTTCTTTGCAGCACACAATTAATCACATCTGTTGACCATTTCATGAAAACATGAACAATGTTTAAGTATATAGAATTATACTGTAGTAGGGACAGACAAGGCAAGGCACCTAAGATAGCACTGAAGATAGGGAAATAGTTTTATTTTGTTGCAGCCAGATTCAGAAGGCACAGCTTCTGTTGTAATCAATTAATCCCCTGAACCCCAAGTTTAGGTTGTTTCAGAATTTTGTACCCAACATGTAAGGTAAGGGGCTCAGAAGTTCACAGTCTGCAGAAGTTCACAAAAAGCAGTTTTTGTGTATTTGTGTATGTGTGTGTGTTCTGGGCAAGTTAACCCTTCCAAGGACACACCTGGGAAGGGGAGAGCTTTTTCTTCCTTTTCTCTCCTCCTCACCCCCCACCCCCCCACCAGCTGTTATCATGGAGTTACAGTTGGTAACTTCCTTATCTTAGAAATGTAGCCTTCTCTGTGAAGCCCCAGCTCAAGGCCAGAGGCCTTGTTTACATATTTTGGGAAAACTAGTAAGGAGGTGTCCAGGTTCTGGAGTGCTGATTTTTTCCAGACAGTGGCCAAGTAAAACAGGGCAACAGGAAAATAGGAAGTTTATCTACATTAATATTTTTGGAGAGATTCTTTTGCTGAAAGTCCTAACATCAGCCATGGTGAAGATTTGTGGAGAAGGTCAGTTAAGCCTTTTCTATGGGCCTGGGTAGGGAAGGGAAAAACGGGAAGGTGGGGCTGAGAGCAGCTTGGTGGATCTGAGAATGAGGAAGGAGTGATGTAAAGGAATAGGACTTTCCCTAGCAAGGAAAACTTGAGCAGTAGAACAGGTAGAGCAGAGGGGAGGATGGGAGTGGATATCCCAAAAAGCCTGTAAGGGACAATTCTTAGTAACCTGTTTCCAGTGATGACAATCAACTTTAAAGGCCATTTTCACCAGATCTCTGATAGGGTCCAAGGGCTCTCCTCAGCTAGTTTGAGCTTTGGGTTAGCTGGTAAGAGGACCTGGTGGGACCTGGTGTGGGCGCTGACAGAAGAAGAGAGGAGTGAGTGGGTGAAGGGATTCCTTCAGTACCTGCTACCTCAGAAAAGAGGCAGTGGTTTGAGGAAAGGCGGTTGTTTAAGTTTTTGATCTAGAGAGTGGAGAAGAGAAGTCAGGTTGTTCGGGTGGGGGAGTCAGTGGAGGGGCTGGGGCAGAAGGTTGAGGGTGAGGACCTATTTGAGCCAGGTGATAGGGTGGAAATTCATCAGTAGGGTCAAAAGTAGTGGATGAGTCCGGAGGAGGAGGAGATTGGGGATTAGTGGTTGTGGGTGTTGATTTGCAAGCTAGAAAAATTTTCAGAGATCTGCAAGAGATGCAGAGAGCACAAGAAAGAAGAAAGCTTTGATATAGCAGCCTTTTACCCATTTTTTTCAAATGCTCACAGTAATTGTAGAGATCCCTTAGAATGGGGGTATCCAGGGACCCAAAATTGGAACCATCTGCTTTGGTTGTCTAAGGGATAAGTGGGCCAGACATGGGTGCTATATTTTATCAATTTTGGGGGTTTGATGTCTGGTGTCAAGGAGAGGGTTTTGAGGTTATCCAAGAGGCATTGTAGGGGAGAGTTGACCAGCAGAGAGGACACATTACCCATGTCGCAAACGTAGTATAAGCAGGAGGGAAGAGGATGCAAACATAGTATAGGGGAGAAGGAAGGAGATTCAAATGTAGTATGAGGAAGAGGGAAGGAGATGCAAAGATAGTATAAGAGAGAAGGAGGAAACTGATTTATTGGCAAAAGAAGCATCCCCGCTAGAGCCAAAAATCAGGAGTGACTTAGTGGCAGGTTCGAGCTGCAGAGATTGGTTGTCACCGAATCCTGACAGTCGAAGCTCTCATCCTAGACAGAGCTGGAGCCGTGGGAGACCTTGGCCAAGGCTTTTCAGGACCCCTCTTGGAGAGGCCAGAGACTTCCAGGGCCAGAAAGAGGGGAAAAAGAGAGACAGGGGAAGAGGGAGGGAGGGGAGGGGAGGGTTCTCTCTGGCGGCCGAGTCTTGAAGGTGTGAGGACTAGGATTTTAGGAGAGCCACCAAGACGGTGAAGGTCTGGGTGGGGTGTGATGTTCAGTTCTCTGTTATGTGTCCCTGGAAGTTACAGAGTCCTTCAAGGAAGACCTACAAAGCCTATGCTGGTAAACTACCAGCTGGGAAGGGAAGGGAATTATTTTGAACCCAGGAGTCTATTCTGACCTAGGAAGGAGTCCCTGAGGGCCACCGTGGCCTTAAAGGCTGTGGTGGGGTGCTTTCCTCCCTGCAGGTGGGTGAAGAGGTTTGCCGGACAATCAACGGTCAAATCCTCCTGACACCACTGTTGAGTTTAGGACTCCAGGAAGGGGAAACTCACCAATCGAAGGCCAGGGGTGGATGGAGTTCTGGGGTCGAGAAAATGGGTTCAGGCCATCTGGTGAGTGGCACTTCCGAAGGAAGAGGGACCCAAAAGTGGGTTTTAACCCTCTCCTGGGTTTCGGCAGCAATGAAAGAAAAGTGAACACAACACGCAGAGCAACCAAAAGATCTTAATTGCAGCAGTGCAACAAAGAGAAAAGAAAGAAGAAAATAATGAGAGAGAGAGAGAGAGAGAGAGAGAGAGAGAGAGAGAGAGAAAGAGAAGAGGAGAGATGAAGAGGGAGAGAGCAAGAGCAAGAGAGACAGAGAGCGTGCACAAGAAAGACAAAGAGAGCAAGAGAGAGAGCAATAGAGAGGGGGGCCTGGCAGGAGGGAGTTTTTATAGCCCAAATCTAATGGAGCCTCTGAGTCTGAAAGCTGCCTTGTTGGCCCAAGGGGGCTTTAAGTGTTCAGCCTTGAGTGGGGTTGAATGTTCAGACTTGACGCAAACAGGTGACAAAGGACCAGATAGAGGGGGGTTTGAGTGTGTGGGCTATCTTCTAGCCAACATCTGTTCAGCCTGCCCTGAAGACAACACAGTTCAGCCTGCTCTGCACCCAACAGTACAGGCCTTATTAAAAGATGACCCAGGCAGCTTAAATAGAACTGCATTGGCTGGGTCTGCAATCTCTTCTTTAATCAAGGCACCTTAACACCAGTTTGAAGTTCTGAAAGCTGGTTTAGAGCATACACCTATGGCTATGCTTGGTGGAAACCAAGTGTGTGATACCATACTCACAGAAATGGTAGCAGCAAATTCATGAGCCCTTAGTATATTTAGACTCTTAGTTTGACTCAGATGCTTCATTCAAATGAAGGGTTAAAGCTAATCTTTATGGAACTTTCTTAGTTCAGATGATAGATGGCATTTACTGGATTTCCCAGGATCTGTGTTTTTATCAGTGGTGGTCAGCTATGTACTGCTATGCCCTACTTGGTGGTATAAGCCATTATCATCTAGAAAAGTCATCTGAGACACAATTTGGAGAAGCAATCCCCCATAATACATGAGAAAACTTACATATACACAGTGAATAGATTAAAGGAGAATTCAAAATAATACAGTAAGAACAGTCAAGCTGAGAGCCCTTGTTGTCGTTGTTTTCAATTTGCCTAAACAAATAAGTACAGTGTTGTCAATACAATATTTTTTGTAAGAAAATTAACTTAAGATTGCCAAAACATAAGATCAAGAGTTAGCGAGAATTCCTGCCACACTCTAGCCCTAAATTGTTGGAAAAAGCATTGAGTGTAAAGGTGAGTACCTCAATTCTTATTTCTGCCATTTGCTAGCTAATATGACATTGACATAACCTTTCTGCATCTGTGACATAAATCTTTCCATCTCTAAAAGGCAATAAAATATAACAAGACTACATTAGTTCATGACACGCCTTAGTTCATCCTAAAGGGAAAATATTAAAATTCTTGAGAATCTGGTCTTTTTCTAGACCCCCTCTTTCCTGTGGTCATGAAGATGTACATGCTGGATACGAGGCTGGTGAACATTAACCAACTATGATTTTCTGATACCCAACTCTCATTTCTGGGAAAGAATATCACAAGTTCCCTTTGAGTTTAAATCGAATCCTACACGTTAACAAGAACCAATGTTTGCTGAGTCTTTACTATGTGTCAATTCAACACAAGGTACCAGCAGGCAATTATAAAAAAAATGCTCAATGTTGACTCATCCTGTGGATCCAAACAATATAGCTGGACTGCTGAGGTGAATGCACACTAATCAACCCAGTAGCAGATTAAGGGGGGCTTGCCAAGTCCTGGAGTAAGATACTAAATGCTGTAGGAATTCAGGAAAGAAAGGATACTGGTGGAGGAGTGGGGTCGAATGAGATGGAATGGGGTGGGGTGTAGAGTTGCAGAGAAAGTAGACCCTGAATTAGAGACTTGTATAAGGAAAACTTGAATCAGTCTCAAGAAATCTCTAAGTTTCTCATTATTCATGTTTTAACCAGTTACTAGCTCAGAGCACTACATGTGAACAATTACCTACCTGGAATGCAGGAATGCCAGCAGCTTATCCAGCTGGTGAAATTTTCCACTTAGCCTCAATCAGGTGGTCTCCAACTACAAAAGGCTTTGGCTCTACACCTGGAAAAAAAGAGCCATTCCTAATCATGTACCCTGAGTCAGGGAAAACTTCTTGAATAGAAAAGCCAATCACTAGGCAATGAGAGAGAGAGAGAGAGAGAGAGAGAGAGAGAGAGAGAGAGAGAGAGAGAGAGAGAGAGAGAGAGAGAGTCTGCAAGAGTATTGCAAGTTTTGGGGAACCTTGGGTAACTTAGTGAGAATTTGTGAACGAAACAGGTAGGAGATGTATCTCATTGGTAGACCACTTTAAGGTTCACTTCTGTACACCAAAACTACTACAACAACACCTGAACAACAGAAATCCAACAAAAAACATGAAAGAGTACTTCATGAACAAGAGAATACCTTCATTTTTTTAAAAATAGAAGTGTTGGACACCATGTGAAAAATGGGAGGCCTCATGCACTTCTGTTAAATATATAAAATGGTATAGTAGGTATGGAAATAAATTTGATGATTGCTAAAATTTTAAACATAGAATTACCACATGACCTACCAATTTTATTCCTAGCTATATTTCCAAATTCACTGAAAACAGATATTCAAACACTTGAACATGAATAGCAATGGCATCGCCATTTCCACCAGGAAATATATGAAAATTCAAATTTCCTTCCAAAATGATAAAAAATGTGTCTATGTATTTATATGTATCCATGTCTAAGTAAGCACATGTACATATAGATATATTCATATAAACAAATATATATCTCTATATAGCATCTATATATATGTATGAATATTATTACTCTTCCATAAAAATGAAGTACTGAAACAGGCAACCATGTAAACAAAATCTCAAAAATATTAAGAAAAGTAAACAAAATCAGACATGAAATTTTACCTGTGCTATAACTACATGTATATTATATATCCCAAACTGGAAATCATAGAGTTAAAAAGGTCTCTCCTTTTTGGAGAGTTGGCCAGGGGCTTTGAAGGCATGTAAGTGAGCGGTTGCTTAACAGATTACATAATTTATTTTTTTTCTTTAATTTTTATTGTTGGTTGTTCAAAACATTACATAGTTCTTGACATATCATATTTCACATTTTGATTCAAGTGGGTTATGAACTCCCATTTTTACCCCGTGTACAGATTGCAGCATCACATCCACTGTTTTACATATTGCTATACTAATGTCTGTTGTATTCTGCTGCCTTTCCTATCCTCTACTATCCCCCATCCCCTCCCCTCCCATCTTCTCTGTCTACCCCATCTACTGTAATTCATTTCTCCCACTTGTTTTTTTCCCCCTTTCCCCTCACTTCCTCTTGTATGTAATTATGTATAACCATGAGGGTCTCCTTCCATTTCCATGCAATTTCCCTTCTCTTTCCTTTTCCCTCCCACCTCTCACCCCTGTTTAATGTTAATCTTCTTCTCATGCTCTTCCCCCCAACTCTGTTCTTAGTTACTCTCCTTATATCAAAGAAAACATTTGGCATTTGTTTTTAGGGATTGGCTAGCTTCACTTAGCATAATCTGTTCTAATGCCATCCATCTCCCTGCAAATTCTATGATTTTGTCATTTTTTTAATGCAGTGTAGTACTCCATTGTGTATAAATGCCACAATTTTTTTATCCATTCGTCTATTGAAGGGCATCTAGGTTGGTTCCACAGTCTTGCTATTGTGAATTGTGCTGCTATGAACATTGATGTAGCAGTGTCCCTGTAGCATGCTCTCTTTAGGTCTTTAGGGAATAGACCAAGAAGGGAAATAGCTGGGACAAATGGTGGTTCCATTTCCAGCTTTCCAAGAAATCTCCATACTGCTTTCCAAATTGGCTGCACCAATTTGCAGTCCCACCAGCAATGTACAAGTGTACACTTTTCCCCACATCCTCGCCAGCACTTGTTGTTGTTTGACTTCATAATGGCTGCCAATCTTACTGAAGTGAGATGGTATCTTAGGGTGGTTTTGATTTGCATTTCTCTGCTAGAGATGGTGAGCATTTTTTCATGTACTTATTGATGTTGGTCGCGTAGAATGAATTTGGAAGTTCTCCCTCTTTTTCTATTTCCTGGAATAGCTTGAAAAGTATTGGTATTAGTTCCTCTTTAAAGATTTTGTAAAACTCTGCTGTATACCCATCCGGTCCTGGGCTTTTCTTAGTTGGTAGTCTTTTGATGGTTTCTTCTATTTCCTCAATTGGTATTGGTCTGTTTAGGTTGTCTATATCCTCCTGATTCAATCTGGGCAGATCATATGACTTAAGAAATTTATCGATGCCTTCACTATCTTCTATTTTTTTGGAGTATAAGGATTCAAAATAATTTCTGGTTATCTTCTGTATTTCTGAAATGTCTGTTGTGATATTGCCTTTTTCATCCCATATGCTAGTAATTTGAGTTCTCTCTCTTCTCTTTGTTAGCATGGCTAAGGGTCTGTCGATTTTATTTATTTTTTCAAAGAACCAACTTTCAGTTTTCTCAATTTTTTTAATTGTTTCTTTTGTTTTGATTTCATTAATTTCAGCTCTGATTTTAATTATTTCTTGCCTTCGACTTCTTCTGCTGTTGTTTTGCTCTTCTTTTTCTAGGATTTTGAGATGAAGTATGAGATCATTTATTTGTTGGTTTTTTCTTTTTTTAAGGAATGAACTCCAAGCAATGAATTTTCCTCTTAGAACTGCTTTCAATGTGTCCCATATTCCAATATGTTGTGTCTTGTATTTTCATTTATCTCTAAGAATTTTTTAATTTCCTCCTTGATGTCTTCTATAACCCATTGATCATTCAGTAACCTATTGTTTATTCTCCAAGTGATGCATGATTTTTCCTTTTTTTTTTGTTGATTTTCAGTTTCATTCCATTATGATCAGATAAGATGCATGGTATTATCTCTACTCCTTTATATTGTCTAAGAGTTGCCCTGTGACATAATATATGATTTATTTTTGAGAAGAATCCATGTGCTGCTGAGAAAAAAGTGTAACTGCTTGAGGTTGGGTGGTATATTCTACATATGTCAATTAACTCTAGGTTATTAATTGTGTTATTGAGTTCTATAGTTTCCTTAATCAACTTTTGTTTGGAAGATCTGTCCAGTGGTGAGAGAGGTGTGTTGAAGTCTCCCATGATTATTGTATGGTGGTCTATTAGACTCTTGAACTTGAGAAGAGTTTGTTTGATGAACATAGCTGCACCATTGTTTGGGGCATATATATTTATGATTGTTATGTCTTGTTGGTGTATGGTTTTCTTGAGCAGTATGTAGTGTCCCTCTTTATCCCTTTTGATTAACTTTGGCTTGAAATCTATTTTATTTGATATGAGTATAAACACTCCTGCTTGTTTCCGAAGTCCATATGAGTGATATGATTTTTCCCAACCTTTCATCTTCAGTCTATGTATGTCTTTTCCTATCAAATGCGTCTCCTGTAGGCAGCATATTGTTGGATCTTGTTTTTGTGATCCATTCTACTAGCCTGTGTCTCTTAATAGGTGAGTTGAAGCCATTAACATTTAGGGTTATTATTGAGATTGATGTTACTAAACCTGATTTGTTTTCCTCTTTGATTATTTTCCCCCCTTTACTGTACTACCTCCCACTGTTGGTTTTCATTGTTATTTTCCATTTCCTCTTCCTGTAATGTTTTGCCAAGGATGTTTTGGAGAGATGGTTTTCTAGCTGCAAATTCTTTTAAGTTTTGTTTATCGTGGAAGGTTTTAATTTCATCTTCCTTCCTGAAGCTTAATTTTACTGGATACACAATTCTTGGTTGGAACCCATTTTCTTTCAGTGTTTGAAATATGTTATTCCAGGATCTTCTAGCTTTCAGAGTCTGTGTTGAAAGATCAGCTGTTATCCTGATTGGTTTACCCCTAAATGTAATCTGCTTCCTTTCTCTTGTAGCTATTAAAATTCTCTCCTTATTCTGTATGTTGGGCATCTTCATTATAATGTGTCTAGGTGTGGATCTCTTATGATTTTGCACATTCGGCATCCTGTAGGCTTCTAGGATTTGGGATTCTGTCTCGTTCTTCAAGTCTGGGAAGTTTTCTCGTATTATTTCATTGAATAGATTGCTCATTCCTTTGGGTTGGACCTCTATACCTTCCTGTATCCCAATGACTCTTAAGTTTGGTCTCTTTAGGTTAGCCCATATTATTTGGATGTTCTGCTCATGGTTTCTTAACAGTCTTGCTGAGCTGTCTATGTTCTTTTCAAGTTGAAATACTTTGTCTTCATTGATGTTCTATCTTCTAAGTGTTCTACTCTGCTGGTAGTATTCTCAATTCAGTGTTTAAGTTGGTTTATTGCTTCCTGCATTTCTAGGATTTCTGTTTGTTTGTTTTTTATAACCTCTATCTCCCTGTATAGTTGATCTTTTGCTTCTTGGATTTGTTTATGTATTTCATTGTCAAAGTGATCTTTCATTGTCTGATTTTGCTGTCTAATGTCTTCCTCGAGACTCCAGATCATCTGAAGCATGTATATCCTGAATTCTTTATCTGACATTCCATCTGCTGCAGATATTACCTCTTCTAATATTGAGTTGACCTGAATTGCTTGTGGTCCTTTCTTTCCTTGTCTTTTCATACTGTTCACGTTTCTTTCTGCTTGGTGAAACTGTTGGTTTATTGAATTTTCCCCCTATATATTTATATTGCTCTTGTGTAGTTGCAAAGTCTCCCTCCCAGGTGCGGGCGGCGGCTCTGCCCCTCCTCCAATTGGGGCAATGTTCTGCTGGTTGGTAACAGGTCCGCCTACCTTGCAGGCATGGGTGGTGGCTCTGCCCCTTCGCAGGCCGCTGGGCCTGTTCTGTGGGTGGTCACATTTCCGCCTACCTTTGCAGGTGGGGGAGGGGTGGCTCTGTCCGTACGCAGGCCGCTGGGCCTGTTCTGCCAGTGGGTCGCCTGTCTGCCTAACTTGCAGGCTCGGGAGGGGCGGCTCTGACCCTCTCCGGGTTTCTGGACCTGTTCTGCTGGTGGGTGGCAGGTCCGCCTACCTTGCAGGCGCACAGTGGCTCTGCCCCTCCCCCAATGGGGGCGGTATGTCTACCACACTGGCGGGCCACTGGTCCTGTTCTGCCGGTGGGTCACAGGTCCACCTACCTTGCAGGTGCGTGGGGCGGCTCTTCATAATTTATTTTCAGTAATTAAGATGTTTAAAAGAAGGTAATTTTGGTAATTAAACCACAACATTGTAAATGTCACTACTTAATTTATTTTTTGATGGACACTCTTATGAGAATTCCACCTCAATAACACCAATAAGAATAAAGTCTTGAAAACACTGAAGTCTATACAATTATAGCTAGAGGTGACAGAAATCAACTATGGAATTGGACATAATTTCCTTATCCTTGTATTTGAACACATGACCAGAGTAACTGCATTATGTAGAACCACAAAAATAGAATCCTAAATACAATGTCATACTCCATGTATGTGTAATATGCTAAGATATATTCTGTCATCATGCATATCTAAAAAGGACAAATAAAATAAAATAAAGAAACTATGAAGTTATAGTCTCCCACATGTACTCTGCATCACCAAACTAAAGCATGAATGGTTGCACTGGATACCAGAATTCAAGAGCTTTCTCTGTATCAGGCAGTATTGTTGATTCATTGTTTACTTTGTCCTTATCTTTACAGTATCTTGAGCCCTGATTGGAAGACTTCTGGTCTTACAGATGAGTACACTTAGTTTGAGGAATGACTGATTGTTCCAAGGTCACCATCTATGCAGACTAAGGCTCTGACAGTCAATTTGTGTGATTTACAATCTACTGTATCAAATGAGAAAGAGAACAATCCCATTTTTAACAACAAAATCTATGAAACAGAACTTGGTTTCAATTCATTTTTGAAAACAAATTATACAATATTAAATAAAATATAATACTTGTGTGTTTTTGGGTGTATATATGCTGATTGACTGATTGACAGAGGAAAGACACCATATATTTACTTTTAATATAATAGGAAATTTCCAACAATCTACTATATTTTCCCTGATTCTCTAAATTTTACCAAGTCTTTTTTATGGCTATATCCCATGTTATTCTCTTCAACTTTATGGTAACACAAATACTAAATTCACTTATTTATTTGACAAGGGTTTCTTTTTGGGAACTGTCCTTTGCTGGGCCTCATGAGGGTAGAAATAATAAACTTTGTTAAAGTTTTTAAACTCAGAATCCATACACTCTTGTATGGAGAAACTCAGGATGAGATGTATATCTGGTTGATGCATGGTTGGCTGTAGCATAATAGCAGGGATTTCATTCCAAGGAACCAGAAAAAAATAAAACAACAATATGTATTCACAATATGTAGAGAAATAATCCTAGAATGCCAAACATCTCTTGAATTCTGCAATGTCTCAAGAGCATTGACTTCCAATGTATGTAAAAATTGATGCAATTTATAGAAAAGTTGGAGGCACTGATGTGTTCTCTGTGTGTGCTGTGGGCCATGCTTATATCAAACAGGGAATGTTGAGAATTCATCATCCTCAGTGTTAGAGTCTGTAAACAAGTCTGAATGGCACCTGGCAAAATGACAGAGGGAGTGGTTTGTGAAGTAACACCAGCAAGCCATTAAGTGTGGAGATTCCTTATTGGTTGACTGATGTATTTAGTTTATGTTAATTAGATAAGCTGTGTGGAATGTGTAAATACTGTTCCTGTCCTACAATAAATGGCTTCCACTCCTGCTGTATTAATCTACACAAGTTGTTCATCACCCCCCCCCTCCCTGGGTTATTTTGCTGCAGCCGGACTGCGGCACCTCAGCACATTTTCAGTCAGTACATCTTCTTTTATGTCCTGCCATGAAAGCAGCAGCACTCTGCCATTATCCTAGGTGAACAAATTTCTTTCTCTTAGAAGGTAGTCCCCCTGACCTACTGTGACCACTCCCTTAGACTTCTTTCAGGACCACCTGGAACTCTTGCATCCAATATTTCTTGGTTTAATCATACACTTCATCACACAAGGCTGAACAAAGGGGGACAGGAGGAAAAGGAAGAAGTAGAAAAAGCCCTGAAGATGAGGGCCATAAGACATCCTCCACTTACTATGCCTGAAATCCACCAACTACCCTGCTCCAGTGTTGACCTGTTGGGTGAGTATGAAGTCTCTTCTCTGAGTGCAGCTTAGGAGTAGTCCATTAAAAGAGAATTAAAATCATATCAGTCATTTTTCTGGGGGGAGGAGGTCAATGAAAATTTAGGATGGTGAACCCAGGAATAAACAGAGTGGGGTGGTTGTGGAAGAAGAGTCTTCTTTCTCATCAGCAATGTTACCTAACCAGTGAACTGAGCACCTGAAGCCCTCTCTCACACTCCACCCTCCTTCTGAAACTCCCAGGAAAGTCAAACTCTATAAGAAGGGGATTTATTTGTTCCTCTGCTTTGAAGGGATAAACACTCTGCTTTCTGGAGCTTTTTCTTGAATGTTTTAACCAAGACCAGGTGAGTCGTTGTACAGTCCAATATTTCAATTAGAGCATTCTGCTCTCCTTATATACCAGGTCTCAGCATGGAGCTGCAAGTAGAGGAGGACATGAATGAAGTGCTGATGAACTCATTGAATGAGGTGCTTTTGCTCATTTCAGTTGCCATGACTTGTCTCACTCAGCTGGCCTCCCAAGCAAGAGTTCAGCTTCCCTCTATGAGGAACATGTGGTGTACCCTACTCTGCTTGTGGCTAGCGAGTACACCATGCTTACAAGAAAAAGGTGGTAGAGTGGGGCTGTCACTTAGTGGCAGAATGCTTGCATTGCATGTGTAAGGCACTGGGTTCAATCCTTTGCACTGCATAAAAAAACTAAACAAATAAAGGTATAAGAAATGAACAAATAAAGCTATCCATCTACAACTGTTAAAAAATTATAAAGAAAAGAAAATTGCAGCTCCTGAGGAAATCTCAGGTAGCTTCCCTATTCTTAATTTAAGTCATCTACATGGGTAGAGAGATCTCCCTGCAGGAAGGTTCCATAGTTACTCATTGGTTTACGTCAAAGTCTAGAACATGGTCTGAAGAACAGACATTGGGTGGGTAAGGTAGTTTGCACTCTTCCTACTTTTAGCCCCACCTGTCCCAACTGGCATTCACTGGCAATTACAAGTTATGGAACATTGCAGGCATGGGTGAGGAGAGTGAATGTATCCAAAGAAACTTAGACAGTTCTTCAACATTCAGATGCCTCATTTATACAGAATTCTTTTCCCATGTTTCCTCTAATAAAGATTCTCAACAGTGCTTTTGAGCATTTGTGGCTATACAAGGATGGCAAAATAGTTTATATTTTTAGATATGGTATGTTTCCTTAGCTCTAAGCTCCAGTTCCAAATTCTCATTGCACATATATTACATTTTCTCTGAAGGGAATGCTTCACCCTGTCACCTGCAAAACCCATGAATGGCCAAGCGTCTTGTGTCCATGGAGCACCAATAATTCTTTCCCATATTCCATCTAAATCTACTTTTATTGTCTTTTCTAATCTGTACCAACATCAAGCAAAGTGTCTGCTGAATCAAGTTACCCATGTGTTTTAGAAGGCAGCTAGGCACTTTTAACAGGATCTCTGGGAGAGAAAAAGTGCATGCTCCACTTTTGCCCTGAGTTCAGACAGTGGATCTGGGTGAATAATTTATCAGAACAAGACTGCATACTCACTTGGTCTCCAAAACAAGGCCATATTTTATCATAAGTTCAGGGTACCTACATTTAACTTCTCCTTCAGTGTTTTCCCCACGATGTCCCATTGTATCTAGAGAAACATTTATATGCTTGTGTTTGCAGTGTGTAAAGCAGGAGTGGTATAATGTTGCTGGTCCAGTCTGATTTTATTGGCAAAAAACAAACAAGATAGTAAGGATGAAGAACAAGAGTCTAATTCCACCAGGTAATTCTGATCATTGAGGTCTGCTAAGCTAACTAATGTGATATGTTGATTGTATATCATCTTTCCTCCAATTCCAGGGAAAAATTGGTCTGCTGTGTTTATGTACCTATTGTCCACAGTTTAAAAGTGTGTTTGGAAAGGATGTCACTTGATTTCTTCAATATTCCTGTATTAAATGCCCAAACTTATTAGTTTCTGAACTTACTGAAATAGAGTTCAAGTAAACTATAAATGCTCATTGATGTCTGGCATTAAATGAGTCTGAATTGCACTGAAGGACTCCCCATGATACCTTCAGAAATACCTCTCTTAAATTCTTATCTCTTCTCAATACTGCATGCATTCTGATGCATTCCCTTCTGCCTGCATCAGGAAATTCTTTGTTCTAAGTCATGCTTGAGCTTGAGAGCTGTCACCTAATTACTTCAGCAGTCACAAGAAGAGAAAGATGCCTAATTTTCTCTCAGTCAGTGTCTCAAGGACTTCCTTACCAAGAAAGACACTGACAGTCCCCTGGCACAGGTCCTCAGAGAGCAAATTGCTGATGAAAGCAGGCTGGCACAACACTTTTTTCTACAAGCTTAACCCAGGTGGAAGAACAGAGAGAAACATGACCACACACACACAAGCTACTGATTTTTACCAATTCCATTCACTCTAACAACAATGCCATTGCCCACATAAGTTTGTATGTCTTTTGTTGTTTTTGTTTTGTTTTGTTTTCTTGTTTTTCTTTGTTTGTTTGTTTGTTTGTTTTTTGGTACTTGTAGAGTTACTCTGAATGAACCACTCTCAGGATTTCCTGTACACCCAGGTCCCATCCAACTTCTCATATATGGTCTAAAAAAAGAGTTAAATTCAGACCTTTTTCCACATATTTCATCTTTTGTAGTAGGGATCTCACAGTAAAGAATATAGTTAGATATATGTCTGTACTTACATATGTTTTTACCTATACATATGTATACACATACTTACATATGATTAAATGCATAAATGTATTTTTTCATAGTATCCAAAGAATAGGACCACGAAAGTATACAAATTACCAACATTGGGTGTTTACTAGTCCACAGAAGGTAAACTGGCAAGTGCAAAAATGTTGAACAATTGATCAAAGGGTACCAGGATATTGGTTTGAAAGCTTCAAAGGGATATTGTCACAGAAATCCCTGTCCAAATCCTACTATCTCATCATTCATGGAGTTCTTGTTATAAATTTCCCCTTGTATCTTACCTTAGGTTTTTTAATTTTCTGACTGAGGTTCAGGCACCAGAATTGGCTCACTGAGGCAGAAGCTTCAGGAAGGGGAAGATGCTTCTTTCTTCTCAATAGGCATATCAAAAACTCCTCATCCAGCATGACCCTGAGGGCCATTGAGAATAACTGGCTGAGGAGCACAAGCTGGCAGAGCACTTTGTAAGTTGCTCAGAGGCCCTGCTCACAGGAAGCTGCTCCAAGGTGCGCAGCTCATGAGAGATTCCATTAGGCAAGTGATATTTGTATCTGCATTTTGTTTGTAGTCTTGAATGATGGAGACTGTCTCAGTGGGAGGATAGTAGATTCATCCACTAGGTAGCGGTCATACTATCCCAACGTGTTCCTACCTGAACCAGGCATGTGTCCTTTAGATGGCAGGCAGCAACTACCTAACTTACTTTCAGGAAGGAGAGTGTTACTGGTGCAAGTGTGTGAGATTGAAAAGAGCGTGGCCTAAGAAAGAAAACTTTATGAAATTTGCAGGCTGATTTAATTGTGGGACAAGGGAGATTTATCCTTTCTAGTTTATGTTTTCAAATATTTTCAAAAATATTGCTTAAAATGCACATTGCATGATAGCTGTAGCATTCAAACAGGGAGTGTTTATGAGTGTACTTTCTAAAGTCACTCCTAAGGTTTGTTTTAGGGAGTTGAAGTAGTAAAATCTGAGGGTGGGATATAGGGTACACTGGAATACTTAAAAAGTGGCATGGAGAGAATTTTCTCTTATTAAGTGATAGAAGCCTGGAAGGTCCTGTGTAGTTCCTAGATGTATGGAGTGTCATGGGACAGGGTTGTCTTTCTTCCCTGAAGAGGAATGAGTACATTTTCTATGAAAGTCATATTGGGAGCCTAGGAAGCAGCCATGTGACAGGAGGTAGGTACAACTGGAGCTTTCCAATGTTCACTGGTTATCTCCAGTCTCTGTTCATGTGGGAATAAAACAACATTTATCCCTCTACCCAGTTAAGCAACTAGCATGCTGCTAAGGATATCCTTTTGGCAGGGGACACTTGGTTTCATGGATAAGAATACCTAGGTAGGGTATTTGTTTAAAGAAATGCATGAGACCTTTCTAAGTTCATATTAATAATCTCTCTGTGCCATGATAGGTCACTGTGTTTTTAATGGAGGAGGTAAAACTGTCTAAAACCTAAAGGAACTTATATAAATTTGGTTGTAGGAAATAGTAAAGAACATGATGATGAAGAAAAAGCATAAGTCAGATCACTTGTCCCCAGTGAAACTTCACAGTAGGGTAATTATCAGACAAAAAGGAGCACACAAACAGGTCAAGATAGCTGCAAGGGTAAAAACCATCTGCTGGTGTCTCTGGTTTACTTTGTTTAACCAGTCTGTATTGCCTATTTTCTGTTGGGTATTTTTTTTTCATCCAAGGAGTCTGGGAGACTTTTTCCCTTAAAAAAAAAAGTCACTTGTTCCCTTGAAGGAACTAAAATGAGAATGACATGAACATCTCTTTTCTTCAGTGTTATCCCAATATCATGGATAGTTCTGCCATAGAAAAAAAACAGTAGCTACACAAACAACAACATGTCAAAATGTTGTAGAGAAAGAGGCATAGAAGGCACAAGCTCTCTAGAACTTTCCACATGCAGGAAGCTATATTCACTGGATAGAAGAGTATAAAACTCAACTTTGGTTATGCATAAGGTTGACCCTCTCTTATGTTTTTCACTCTGAAATTTTCTTTTCCCAAAGCTGCTGTCCTGCTCTTCTATGTAACTGCCACATTGAAGCAGAGCCAACTCAGTGTCCAAATATTATGAAAATTGTCTTTTAAACACAAGATACTGTCCCTGAAATCCCACACTTTGTAGACTGTTTTGCCTTTTCTCCCCAGCTCCCTCAGATCTACTGCCTGTTTTTACTAGGAGGCATGATGTTTATAAATCATTGGCAAATGGATGCTTTTCAAATACCTAGCTTTTAAAACAATAGTAAGTAAACATGTAGGCCTTTTTTTCAGTCAATATTTAACTTTTATACAAATTCAAAATTTTAAATTGACAAGAGCCCCAATTACAAACCCTAAAGTACAGGTGGATTATAGGTGGGAAACAAATTGTTCTTAAGACAGTTGTCTCTTTATCACATCTGCAGAGTTATGTGCAGGACTCTGTATGTGGTACTCATGGACTCATTGAAGGGGACACTAACTAGAAGACATTAGATAATATGGTAAAGGGACTTCATTCTTCATTCTTATAACAGTGGTATGGAACAACTTTTATGCATTCATTTAGTCTACCTTGCTGGGTGCCTAAGTTCTTGGACCTCACTGGAAACTATGAAGACAGAGATGGGTAGAACATTATTTTAGATTTCACAGGACTGTCAATCTGGTGAACAGCAAGTCAAAGAATTGGTAGTGGGATAATTGATGGGAGTAGCTAGTGTTCTATCAACTAATGTTGGTAGTCAGGTTGATCCCCCTACTGGTTGTTTCCAACAGATCCCAGAATCATGATGAATGAATTCTCAGATTACTGTCAACACATGCTCTCCAGGTTGACTCATAGAAATTCATATTCTCAAGGTCTAAAGGGGATTCTGATGACAGCAGTAGCTACTAAGTATTTTCTCGCCAACTGGAGAAAGAGGAAAATTAAGTGAGACACATAAGTTCATCCTTGCAAAAATTATTGAGATGTTTTCTCTAGATGTCAGCATTCTCTATCCACTTAAAAACAAACTAATATTGGTCACTCCTCAAAGTGTAACTCTTGTTTTTACTCAAACTTCTTTTAAAATGCAGAGAAAGAATTGAAGTAATTTTCAGGTTTGCAGTCCAAAGGGAGGAAGGTGGAAACAAAAGCCTGGCTTTCTGAAGTTCAAGTGGATGAGAGTCAACGACTCATGTCCAAAGAAGCAGAATAAAATAAAATTCTCAGTTTTGTTACTCAATTTACCCTATTATATTTATAAAATGTAAAATCAACCTGTATCTAGAGAACTTGCATTATAAATGAGTTAAGCTCAATGAATGCATTTGCTGAGTTCCTACAGGTAAAGCATTGTGCTTGTTTCACTGGGGGTATGCTAGGAAGGGTATCCAAACCTTACTGAAAGGAGCTTAAAATATCTGCTCCAAATGCAGCCATGGTTCCCAGTAGGTGAGAACATCCATAGCAGACACCAGTAGACCGACCTGCTGAAGGAAGGATTGCCATGAAGAGCAGAGTCAGCTCTGGACTTTATCTGCTGGGGACATAGTAAGAGGGATCTGGAAACCTCCTCCAGTGAGTGTCCCACAGTTGAAGGTTCACAAATACTTAGCATGGTTTCCCTCCATGTTTCTATTAACTGATCATATTTAGATAGTAGCAAAATCAAGAGAATCCTCACAGAGAGGAAGTGGATAAGCCTGATATATATGACTTTGTGATTCTCCAACAAGGTCAAGATTGTGCCCAGAAAGTGAAGCCAGAGGAATTCAATGCATTAGGGGGGTTACTGTCCTGTTGTGAGAGAATAATCACTGCACTTAGAACTCTTAATGACTTCAGGAGAAAATACATTTCCATGTAATATAATTGGTGGCCCTACACCAAATGGCAAAGACTTCCCTTGACCTCACAGTAACCTGAGGCCCCTCTTGCACTTAAACAAGCTGGAAAAATAATTGTGACTCTAGGGCCAAGAAAGAAAAGGCATCCCAAGGGCTTTGAAAAGAGCACATTAGCTGGCTCAGATTAGCACAATTTTTTAGAAAAGTACAGCAAAACGTTGGACCCAGTGGATGCTAAATATGTAGTCTATGATCTGCAGCCATTCTCTACCAATTTCATCATGTATTTGTCTGAGCCAATAGGAACTTTTGTAATGGAAGTGAGCAATTCCTTCAGAGTCCTATACACCAACAGATGTCCCAGTGAGAGAAAAGAGGCCACAATAAAAATGGAGTATGAGAAAAAAAAAAACATTGAGAAAGGGCAGAAAACAATTTTAAACATGGTTTACTTTTCAGTGTTATAGAATTCTAGTTGTTCAGTATTTTTAATGGATTTGGAAATAATGGCTGGATAGTCAGAGAAGAACATTATGACTGTTTTAGATTGTCAGTTTTGCATTTTAAGAAAAAGTCTTATGACCACTTTAATATTAAGGAAATAATGAAGTGATTACTGGGAATTCCTGCAGATAATTTTACCTTGGTGGGAAACCATTTTTACTTTGAGGATTCTCAACATCCACCCATAGGAGAAAAGTGAAATATGGTAAATTTGGAGAAGGGAACAAAGAGAAGTTGGTAACATTGGCATGAGGATATACAACTACTGACACTGCCCAAAGAGTGGTGGTCTACGTCTGTGGTGACCTTCTGAAAAAAACAGTGGATCAGGCAGCATGAGGCCATTGGATGGCAGGGGCTCTCCACATTCCATGACATTCTCCTACTTTCTCATTCTGTTAGACTGTTACCTAGCACACTCATCCCTACCTCCTCACTCCTGTTTTGTGTCTGAGCTATAGACTCACGTATCTGAATCTTTGTTTGGAAGGTGAAGGAATTTGAAGTGCTGAGTACTCATTTCTCAACAGTAAGTTAATCATGACAGCAGTTGTCATCCATTAGTCCTGATGAATTCTACTTGGGTTAATTTTGTGTGTGTGGGGGCGTCAGAGGCACTCAACCACTGAGCCACATTCCCAGCCTTTTTTGTATTTTATTAAGAGACAGGGTTTCACTGAGTGGCTAAGCATCTTGCAGTTGCTCAAGCTGACTTTGAACTCCAGATCCTCTTGTCTCAGTCTCCTGAGCCTCTGGCATTACAGGTGTGCACCACTGAAGCCCGCTCTCAGGTTCACTTGTTTTTAACCCATAACATGTTTGGGTTCCTTCTTTGCAGGCCCTAGATGTTGTGTACTGCTACAAACACCATAATGGCAGTATCTTTCAGGGCTGAAATGAACCATGAAGGAGGGCCTGGAATGAATCTTAAAGAAATCATATGGGAATTACAATATGAATTAGAAGAACACAAACAGAGTTTCTGAGATTTGGGAAAAAAAAATTCTTATGTAAATGTACCACCTATACCCTGGCTAAGAAGAACTGTGCAGTCAGTCTTGAATATTTCTTGCTTTTAAAGAAATCACTTATTAACTTTTAAGTTATAAAATCAGGATTTTATAACTGTCTTTCTATACTAATGGTCTGAGAGTATGGACAGGTATGCAATGGCAAGAAAAGCAGAAAGACACCCCCTATGCCCCCCCAAAAAGTATTATGTCAAAAATGGATAGATAAATTAACAGAAGGCCCAAGTTCTCTGGCACTCTGTTATATACCAGGCTGTATTTGCTGGCCATCTATATGTAAGTGTCAATATAGTCATGCAGGAGGTTCAACCAGAGCTTTGTTTCTCATTGTGTGCTCCTTCTGAGGCCATACCTTAGAGATGGAGTCGAGCCTTCTTCCTCATTAGCTTGTTCTCTGGCTAGTATACTGGGCACTGGTGGCTCTCCCACTCTCATAGAGTGATAACTATATCCATGAAATTTTAAAAAAATGGTTTCCTAGATCATATTTGAAGGGAGGGACTTTCTGGGGACTCCAACCTTCAGCTTTGAAGCAGGACCAGCTGGGAGGCTCTAGCTTCTAAACAACCTTGATTTCATCTGTTATTCTTTACTGTCTCAAAAGTCTCAATGGTGAACTGCAGGAAGAGAAAGAAAATGACCTCCTGCTGATCAAAAAGTATTTTGTACCCTCTGGTCAACTTGATTCACCTGACTCACAAGAACTTCTCAGAAGTTCTATCTTCCCATCGATGAGCCTAAAGTCAGCTCTGCTGTGGATGAAGCCAGTGAGTACTCCCATCATAATTCAGATGAGTCCAACTTGTCTCCTTGGTAAAGCACAAATTCTCTGCACTCAACTCCACTGTGTAGGCTAAGATATATGCATACAAAGGCAGGAGACCCATTTTGTTTCCGAGTAGGTTCAGAGGTCAGGTGGATCTTAAGCTTTGCTATTTTCCTATATCCTGGTCAGTTTTCTTTCATTGTGCCTTTGCTATGCCAGCCATATATTTGCATATTGTTTGCACTTAGGAGGTAGGGGCATCTTATTGTTGCTGAGTCTGGATTTGAATTCATGATTCTCCGGTCTTAGCCTCCTGAGCCACTGGGATTATAGTCCTGAGCACTGTCCCCAGTACAGTGGACATTTTTAAGAGTAGAATCAGTCAGAGTCTGTGTAGTGCTCTACACATAAAAGTAAGCATAAGAGTAAAAGAAAGGAAAAATAAAATAGCAGAGTCATTATAAGCTGCATATCAACTCATGGGCTTCCTTGTCCAAAGCTGCTTTCTTCATTTGGTGACCCTCTTAGTGGAAGAGTGTGTCACAGTGAGATCATAGATAATAAAGGATTCTGTTGTCTCTGGTTTTATTTTCAGAGCTGAATTTAGATGCTTCCATTCCAATAAAAACTCATGCCAAGATAGAGGATGATGCTCTTAAAGGATCATCTGACAACACACGTGGTTTTCAAGAGCATGTCCTTAATGTTGCCAGAGGTGTCTGCAAACAGAAGATAATCAGAAGACAAATTCTGTTGAGAAAGTGCATGTAGATTCCCTGACCTTCAAGCTTCAGGTATGTTGGCTCTGGAATGCACTTGACTCCTTTTAACTCTATATTATATTGTAGCTCCAGACAATAAATAATGCCGCCAAGCTGTAATAACAAAAACAGCATGATATTGGCACCAACATAGACCCAAAGACCAATAGGACAGAGTAAAAGACAGAGACAAATCCACATACTTAGAGCCATCTGATACTTAACAAAGGTGCAAAAAAATATACATTGGAGGAAAAACATTTTAAATAAATGGTGCTAAGACAACTGGATAGTGATATGTAGAAAAATAACACTAAAACCCTATTTTGCACCCTGCACAAAACTCAAATCAAAATGGATCAAACACTTAAGAATTAGACCAGAAACATTACAACTGCTAGAAGAGAATATAGGGCTAACATTCCATCATAAAATTACTGGCACCAACCTCCTTAACAGGATACTCAAAAATGCATGAAATGCCCTCATTTTTATACAAAATTACACATAAGAGGAAGTGAGGAAAAAGGGAAAAAAACAAGAGAGAGAAATGAATTACAGTAGATGGGGTAGAGAGAGAAGATGGGAGGGGAGGGGAGGGGGGATAGTAGAGGATAGGAAAGGCAGCAGAATACAACAGACACTAGTATGGCAGTATGTAAAAACGTGGATGTGTAACCGATGAGATTCTGCAATCTGTATATAGGGTAAAAATGGGAGTTCATAACCCACTTGAATCAAATGTATGAAATATGATATGTCAAGAGCTTTGTAATGTTTTTAACAACTAATAAAAAAGAAAAAAGTGCATGAATTGAAATTAAGAATAAATAAGTGGGATGCCATCAAACTAGAAAGCTTCTTTCCAGCAAAGGAAAGAAATAAGTGTGTGAACAGAGAGCCTACAGAATGGGAAAAAATCTTGACCAGCTACTCATCTGATAAGAACTCAAAACACTTCACACAAAAATATTCCAAATAACCCAATCAATAAATGGACAATATAACTAAATGGAAACTTCTTAACAAAAGAAATACAAATAGTCAAATATATGAGAAAATGTTCAACCTCACAAGCAGAAAAACACAAAATGAAAACAAAACTGAAATTTCACCTCACCCGGAAATGGCAATTGTCAAGGATACACAAACAAAAAATGTGGGCAAGGTTGTGGGGGAAAGGTGCACTTGTACATTGTAACTGCAGACTAGTACCATTCCATAAGCAGAATTGAGGTTCATCAAAAAACTAGAAATGTAACCATCCTATGAGCATCTTCCCATTCCTGGGTATTTTTCCAAAACTTCTAAAATCAGCATACTACAGTGACAGCTTCCTCAATATTTACAGTAGCACATTTTGCAATAGCTAAATTATGAAATCAACCTCAATATTCCCCACAATAGAAAAATGAATTTAAAAATTCTGATCATATATATATTTATATATATACATTATATATATATAAAATGTTTGTGTGTATGTGTGTGTGTGAGACAGAGAGAGGGGGGGAGAGATGCACTGGAGTTCTACAAAACCATAAAAGAGGATGAAATTATGGTGTTTGCGAATAAATGGATAGAAATGAGAATATCATGCTACGTGAACTAAGGCAAACACAAAAACTTGAAGCTTGAATGTTTATTCTCATGCTGAAACTAGAGTAAAACAAAGGAAATGGGGAGGGCAGAATAGGGTATTTTACACATAAAGGAAAGAACAGTAATGGAGAAGATTGTGAGGCAGAGTGCAGGGATGGGTAAGGGGAGGCAGTGAAGAATGATTTTTTTTAGTTGTAGATGGACACAATATCTTTATTTATTTTTACTGGGTGCTGAGGATAAAACCCAGGGACTTGGGCATGAGAGGCAAGTGCTCTTCACTGAGCCACAACCCCAGCCCCAAAATGAATTCTGAAAAAGTTGTTATATGCACATATAAATATACCACAGGGAACTCCACCTTTATACATAGGTAGAAAGAACCAATCAAATATAAATTAATATATTAGGAAAAAGAAGTCTAGGAGAGTAGATGAAGGATATTTGGGAGAAGTTAAGGAGGATGGGAGGAAAAAGAGAGAGGGAAAGGGGCAAATCATGAACTGAAATGGCATAGATGTATGAATCCACTGCTACATATGACTATAAACTTCTAAAGTTAAAAAATGTAAGAAAATTATTGTAAAATATAAAAAGGCAAAAACAAAAATTCTATGGAAGTTTGGCTATAGGTGTGAGACATATATTGGCCTGGAGCCTGTTTTTTCCAATGTCATTTATAGTAGGACAGGTTTTACTATATTTTTATACTTTACACGACCCAACTGGCAAAGTGTGGCACTGAGACTTTAATAGACAAGCTGGGGTTTACAGGGCTTAGAGACCTAATAAAGTGCTTTGCTTTTTAGTTGGTCTTCCTTCCACCTCACTAGGCTCTGTCTCATTTTTATAGACCTTCCACACTCTCTAGAGTGGCTTCCTTTTCTTCACCTAGGGGGACCTCAGTATGTGGCAAAATGCTCCTGATTCTAAGGAAACGAGGACGTGAAGAAAGCACTGGGTGGAAGGCACATTTATTTCACATGGTTGACTTTCAGTCCTTCCCCAATCTCTTGCCTGCCTCTTCAGATAAGCATGTTCACCAAATTTCTCTGGCTCTCTTCAATATCCAGACTCTATGTTGCTTCCCTAGGTTAATTTGAGTGTTAACAGAGGCCCCACTCCTCAACCTCTTGACACATCATTCCACTCTATGTTTTCTGTTTTGCCTTTTGGGAGCTCCAATTGATTCGCCGTCTCCAATCACCTGCTTGGCCATATCCTCAATCACTTCTGCTCAGGTTTCTCTAAATCTGAACCTTGAAATTCTCATGCCAAATTCTCATGCCAGATATTCTTGGGTCATGTTAGTCCTTCTTTTCTCTGGTTGCCCTGAATACTTATTTCTCAGATGATGACCTCAATTGTCAAATAAAAATGGACAATTTCATGGATTTTTAATTGTGGCCTTTAAGTAAGAAACATCTGTGAAGTGCTAAGCACAGTACCCAGCTGGCAGGAAGTGCTAAGCATACATCAGGTTGTTGCCTTCCCCTTTTGGAGCTGCCATGGTGGGTGTGGTGTTGAGCCACATCTTCATTTCCTTCTAACACAGTCTTCCCCGTCACTGTTTTCCCATGTACCAGCTAAGGTGTAACACCATGGCTCAGTCCCAGCTCTTCTTGTTCATAGACCCCAGATTCCTGAACTAGAGCCTGGCTCTGACCCGCTCTCCTCTTACCAGACTACTTTTTTTGTGATACATAACATTTTGATCAACTTTCATAATACAGGAAACTTGAGCTGAAGTCCTTCTGTGTGCTAAGTAAGCATTCTGCCATTGAACTGCACCCCAGCCTTTGATCAATATTTTAACATATACATCACATATATTCATATGTGTATTATATGTGTGTGATTCTGTACATATTTAAGTTTCATTGCAAAGCATTGTACTAGACAGCACATAAAAAATTATACTCACAATTGGTTTATAAATTTATACCCAACAAGTTTTAAACTGGAAGTTAAATTCATTTGGAATACTTGTCCATCAGATGTTTTTTTTGTTGTTGTTGTTCTAAATAATAGAAACATATCTGACGACTTTTGGTTTTTTATGTGGCATATGCATGCTAATGAGAGGGAAGTCCTGGAACCTTGTGTGGTGAAGGCTAAACTGTGTATGATTTGGGGTGCAGGCTGTTTGTGGTGTCCTAAACACTGGTTGTTTTTACTCCCTAGATTCAGTTATTTTCTCTGTAGTTTGGGGTGTTGGCTGGGTTCTCTAACTCTGGTCTTCCACATCTCTTCTTTTTCTTCACCTGGCTCAGGTACTGTCATTGTCACCAGGACAAACTAAAGGACTTGGACACAATGAAGGAAAATTATTAATGCAAGTAACTGTTGGTTCTCTGTGTGTCATGTGAATTTATAAAGTTTTCTGTGTGCAACAAAGCCTTCAGTCCTGTTCATTGAATCTTCTGTGGCTTCTTCTCATTCTTCTTCTTGCCACAATTGTCATATTGCTCTGTCTGGGTCATTGTCCTGTACACATTCTTTTACTTGTCTGTGCCTTTTCTATCCAGAAAACTTTTCATGTTTATACTATTTGTCCTGAATAGCTCACTTACCAGTGAAGACAAAGTTTGTCTTCTGGCAAGTTTATCATTATGCAGTGATGTAAGAAAGATTATAAAAATAAAGAAATCAAAATGTCTCTATGGGCTTGACCCACCCTGCAATTTGAAGACTGCCTTTCTTGATTCTTGATTCTTTTTTTATTTATGATCAAGTTCTGTTGGGCAACATACATAGTTAAATAAATTAAAGATGTGCCCTGGCTGTGAATTTCCACTCCCCTCAATACAAGTTCTTTGAATGGCAAAACAAAAAAGAAGATGCAAGCAGGGAAATGATGGAAAATAAAAATGATGTCCCTGTCAGAGCAAAGATGCCTCATTTCTTTCTCCTTTTCTGGTACCCATGTACCTCATGTCCAGAGAACAAGTGTGGAAGAAAAAAGTGCAAATGAAAATGTGATAAAAGCATGATGTTATGGACACTGACACAGAATTAAAATCTTACACAGGTCAACGGATTAGGATAAATGTTTCTGAAGCCTTCATCACAGCCCAACAGGAAACACACCACCACCATGCTCCTTGGACTGGGCTTCCTGCACTGAACTCCAAGGTCAGTGCATGCAGGACTGGAGAGGGTCAGTGGCTGGAATCACCACCATCAGCTCTGGAGAAAATACATCAGATACCTCTAATCCTTTATCATCAGTAAGAATGTGGCAAACACACACCTTCCATGCATTTGTAAAATGATTCAGGAGCCCAATTTTCAACTCTGTCACAAACCCACCTCACTTGAAAAGGCTGGCACATGTTCTTGCCTGTCTCAAAAATTTTTCTAACCAAATCAATATACATTTCTTGACCAAGAAGTAGATATGTAGAAGAACTGAGCTGGATGGAGTCAAAGTTTTTAAGACCACTCAAAAGACCTCAGGTTTCAGCAATAATGAGTTCATGAGAGCCCAATGATCAGCCCTGGCCCTGTGTTTGGGATTTCCTCTAATCCAATGCTTAGAGCAAGTCCACTAGGCAAAGGACCTCCAGTTGAAGGGCTGTGTCTGCCACGCGACCAGCGCTGACTTCATGAAAGAAGGTTTGGTTCATAAGTAATTGCTAGGGAGTTTAAAATTAAAGAGACAAGACTCTCATTACCTTTAATACCAGCTCTGAGATGGCTTCTCCTAGCTCCTGCCACCAGCCACCTAAAGTGGTGGCGAGGTTTACAGAAGAGGTGAGAGAGAGAGAGAGAGAGAGAGAGAGAGAGAGAGAGAGAGAGAGAGAGAGAACATGTCAGGGAGTGGGCTTTTATTGGGGAACAAAAACTTCCAGGGAAAATCTCATCCAATGAAGATGAAGGGGGGCAGCATCCCAAGGTCAGGGGTGATGCTTGGGTCTTCAGGGCAGTGGCCAGACATGCCTCTGCAAGGACAAGCCCTCAGACCTGGAAAAGGGTGGGGAAGGCTCTAACACAGTTGTTTCTAAGCGTCTCTCACCCAGCCAGGGAGGTAACTCAAATCACGTGCAAGGATGGCCTCCCATAGCTGTGCATCTGGTAGAACTGGATGGGAACAGCACAGCTGCGGACAAACCTGGACATGTGGGTGTCACTGGCACTGTCATCCAGTGAGAAGAGCTAGAGGGGACCCTGTGGCTCCCCAATGAGGTATGGAAGATCAGAATTACTAGTGTTTCCCACACCAACTGAGACAAGAGCCTCATCCTTGGCCAGGTGACTTGCAGGGTCAGGCTGTTTCAGTATTTTTTCCTCCGAGCCATTAGAGAGCTTAGTCAAAATTCTCAGAAATCCTGTACAAAGGAAGGCCACCATGTTGCATGACATGGGCTCTTCTCTGGAAGGACCTGTGCCCACAGGACAGGACTGTGTGCATCCCTGCCACTCTCCTGAAGGTCATCAATTCTGTGCCCTTAGCATAGATTTGCTGCTTTTGTTCACACTGACAACATGCATACTGGAGAGACACCACACCACAGTGTTGACAGAAGAGCTTCTGGGAGAGACCAGAAGAGCAGTGGAGTCAAGACTGTAAACCATACCCAGTGCATTCCAAATCCAGCTGTACCTGCCCAGGCAGAGACTCGTTGACAGCAAAAGAATTCTAGAGAAATTCCCCATGCACTGTAAGTCTGGCTCACTTAGCAGTCGGGCCTCACTGAATCCAGCCTAAGGGAGCAGCTGTGCTGTTTTGAAAGAACCTTCTCCTCTTTCCCTGTGAGCACTATCCAGACATAGAGAGAGAACAGAGAGAGCCCTTGGCCAAGACTGCTACCACATAACTGCAATCAGGCCTGAAGACTCTGGTACAACAGTCAGAGCTGCACTTGAATCCAGGTGCTCTGAACCTCTGCTTGAGAGCATTTGTCTGAAAACCAATGATTTTCAGCAAGTCATCATGGGAAGAGCTCAGAAGTTCAGTCCTTTCTGGGTTTAGATCCAAAGCAAAAATCTTCCCCAACAGCTCCATTTCTCACACCACACTCTGACCAGATGTCCCTGAAATGACTTTTCTTGTCAAAAAGTCCACTCATCACACATTGCTCTGTGCAAACAACATCATTGTAACTGAATCCTGCAAATGCTCTCTTTATGCTTTCTTGCATAGATCCCAGAGTTCAAGAGTCAGGTCATGACTTCCTGAGACATCCATGCATTGTCCAGCAGGAAATCAGCAGGGAACACTTTCCCACTATGTCCTGTGAGCATGTGCTATAATCAATAATCATCCACAGTCCAGATTCAGTTTCCAAAATTATTTGAAGTTGTAAGCCCTAGTACTATCAAATGAATCCTAATGTTATATATAACCAAAAAGAACCAATAAAAAATAGAAAAAGAAAAAAAAGAAAATTCAATGCTTGGGGCTGGGGATGTGGCTCAAGTGGTAACATGCTTGCCTGGCATGCATGGGGCACTGGGTTCGATCCTCAGCACCACATAAAAATAAAATAAAGATGTTGTGTCCACCAAAAACTAAAAAATATTTAAAATCTCTCTCTCAAAAAAAAAAATTCAATGCTTGTAATTCCAGCATTACTACCAGATAGGGAGCCTTTGAACTCATATTTGTCTCCAAATGCTTCCCATAACTTAACATTTCCATTCACCTGTGGCCAGTAATAGGGAACCTGCCCTGAGCTGCACAGGATTAACTTCCCCATCATGTGCATCAAAGACACATAAGGCAGTAGTAGTTGGTACCCTCATATGTTTACCAGAGCCAGGATGAGTGCTCACATTGTCTTGGGGGAGTGGAAACGGAGAGACAGAGCATCTCCTAAAGGTATTAGTGATAGAATCCTGAAGACCTCCAGCGGGCTGTGAGAGTCACTTAGCAGCTGCTCTGCTGATAGCTTGCACAGGGGAGATCTCCTCTGTGTGCTCTGTCCCACCCACAATGACTTCAGTGTCATCATCCTGTTCAATGGGCAGCGGTTCCTTTGTGGCTTCGGCAAGCTCTTTCTGCAGCCAGGCCTGCTGTCTCCTGGAGTCCCTTTCCTTCTCTGCATTGAGGCAGCTGGCTTCCTGGGCCTTGTTGGCCATCTGCCTAGTGACTGGCTCCTAGTTCTCTGCAGTAGTTTTCCTCAGGTTCTCCTCAAAGACAGTAAAATGACCTTCATGGCATCATATTTGTCTTTCAAGGTCTGGTTGGATATGTCAACATTCCATGTGCCACTGTGTCCAGGAACTGCAGGATTATCTCCCCAAAGACTCTCTCTGCATCCAGTTACAGCACCTCAGCTCCTCTGCAAGGTGGCATGTCAGCTGGAGATGCCAGCAACACTGAAGCCTGAAGAAGTGGCATGTTGCCACAGCACCTAAGGGACTCCTATCCTAGTGGAGGCCTGCGACCACAGCATAAGGGGACCAAAGGAGACAGGAAGGAGAGCAGCCCCAGAGATCAACTCCAGACACAGGTGCTCCCAATGCCATGTCCATTTTGTAATTTTTTGAGATTTACTTTTTTTTTCTTTTTTTTAATTCCAAGTCTTTTAAAATAAAACAAACATAACAGTGTAGAAACCTAAATAAACATTTCTCCCTCAAAGTTGTTACATCCTTAGTTCCCAACAAAACTCTCTACTATTGGAGACAGTATTTGGAATTCCTCTTTTGGGAAGAGCCTTAAAAGGCAGTTTATGAGCCACATTAGAAACTATCCTTTCAAATGCTGGGCTTTTTGGAAACAGAAAATCCACAGTCAGAGGATGACACTGGAAAAAATGAAAGAGGTGCTGCAGCTTTTGCAGAAATTCCTTAAAGACCTCTAGCAAGTTCTGAGTAATAACACAGCCACTGAAGAAATGGGTGGGCACCCTGCCTGGACAGCCACTTTCAATGGGGAGAGCATTCATTTGATAGAAAAATTCTGTTGTCTGCTTAAAAAAGAAAAAAATCAGCCACACTCCTTTATAGTCACACTTGCATTTGATTAAAAAAAGATACAACACTCACACATCGTTCTTATATGAATTCTAATTAAGAGACAATACATTCAGAATTATAGCACTCAGATAATTTTCAGAAACTATAACAGCTTCGTTGCCACTTAAGGGGTACATAGGGTGCAGCTGTTTACCTGAATGTATTCTTAAATAAGTGACTACTACCACTCTAATTTTCCTAGTTGTAGCTCTGTTACAGGTTACTGACCGCAAGTTCATGTTCCAGATTCCCTTTGCCAACACAGATTAATTACAAGGGAGCCAACCCCAAAGTCTTAGGGTGAATTGGGAAAGGGCCGGTTAAATGAAGAAACAGGCCATTCCTTGGTAAAAGTTTGTAGTTTTCTTTCCCAATACATCTTCTTGTTATTGAGAACTTCCATTTTTATCCTGTGTTCCTCCTCTGCCATCTCACACTCTCGCTCTATCTGCTGGATTTTGGCCACATGCACCTCATTCATTTGTATCAGCTGCAGTTGTAAGATGGACATTTGTTGATGGTGTTCTTCCTCATGCATCTTTCTTAAAGCACCTTCCTGAGAGGTTTTGCTCCTGTAGTTTTTATTGGCTGTTATTCTGACAGCTGAACACGAGGGTTCAGGTTGAGAGGTCCCCTCACATCCCGGAAAATGTATGAACTCTTTCTCATCATGGCACAGTTCTCTATTTGAAACAGCAAATGATTCTGGGGCTGCGGCATCAGGATGGTACTCGGGCTCCTCCTCGGGCGGGCTCTGCAGAAAGTACAGCTGCCCGGGCAGCATGCTGGCCATCTTCTCCTTCCCCAGGACGTGGGTGCTCAGCAGTGGGCTGACGCTTCGCTTCACTTTCTCCTTTCGTGGGCCATAATTTTTTTGGTCCGAGCCTTGATGTTCTCCCAGCACTTCTTGAGCTGTTTGAAATCCCGCAGCGACACGCTGGGCTGAGAGTTGTCTTCGTGGGCAAGCGCTTGCCAGGTCCGCTGCTTGAGGGCGATAGTTCGGGCATCGCTTTTCTTGCACTCCAGCACACATTTGTGCTTTTCTACCAAAGCAAGCAAGATGCTCTTTTCCCACTCTGAGAAGTATTTGGCAGGTTTTATAATTTCGTTGTTTTGCATTTTCCACTCTTTCTCTGGGCAGTTAGCTATCCTGAGGGGGTGGCGCGGCGGCCGCGGAGACCCGGGGAGGGGCCGGCGAGGCGCGAGCGCGGCGGCCTCGACTCCTCTCGCGGGCTGAGCGGCCGGGAGGGCCGCGGGCTCCGGAGCGCCTGGCGGCGGCGGCGCGCCCCCTGCCGGCCAGGCCCCGCCGCGCGCGCGTCGAGGCCACAAAGCCCGAAGCCGCCGCCCCCTCGCGGGCCACCGACGCCTGCCGGTCGGTGGGCGCCCTTGGGATGACTGAGGTGCTTGCTCAGCAGTAGAATCCTTGACTAGGGTTCACAAGGCCCTGGGTTTGATCACCAGCACTGAAAAAAGTGATACTAGTTATAAGTTTTAATAAAACATTTAAGTGTTGTTTGGGCATTTTGTGACCAGGATCCTTCTGACCTCATATTATGGGTTTGGCTGTATCGTATATCCAGGGCATGTTATCAGAAAACTTTGGATAAGGTTAGTATTATTTCTTTCTTAAATATTTGACATAATCACCAATGAAGTCATAGTTTTAGAGTACATTTGATATGTTTTTATAAATTTGGTTAGTATCACATGTATATATACTTATTCAGATTTTTCACTTTTTTCTGGTTTTTTAAAAAAATATGTTGTCATTGAATTAAATGTTTTTTTTTTTACAATAGAACCTTACAGGAAGATACACAATACTACATTATTGTAGTACATTAGGATCTATTGAGATGGTTTTTGTATTTGGTATTGCTTATTGCGCTTCTCTCTCTTGCTTGGTCTTGCTCTTTAGCTTTTTGAAGAATCATTTTCCATTTTATTGTTTTTCTTTATGGTGTCATCATTTTCTATTTTATTTTTCCTCCTATCTTTATTATTTCCCTTCATCCATTTACTTTGGCTTATTTCTTTTCTTTATTTGTAGCTTCCAAGGTGGGAGCTCAAGACATCCTTGATTTTATGTGTCTTTTTCTAATGTAAGCAGGTGGACGTAGAAATGCTCTTTTAAGATCTTCTTCATCTACCTACTATTGCTGTTGCTTGGTTGAATCTCAGTTATCCTTCAGCTCAAAATAATTTCCAATTTCCCTTGTAATTTTTTTAACACACATGTATTTTAAAAAGTAATATGCTACTCGATTCCAAAAGGTTTGGTTATCTTTCAGATACTTACAATGTTGACACATAATTTAATTCTGTTGTCAAATAATATACACTGAAAAAAATTCTTAAGAAAATCTTGAGACTCACTTTATATTGTATGAGTTAACTTGCCAACACTGTGACAAAATACCTAAGATAAACAACTTAAAAGAAGGAAAAATATATTTAAGCAAATGTTTCAAAAGGTTAAATCCATGGATTCTTTGCCCCTTTTCTTTGACCTGTGGTGAAGCCAAACACTTTGGTTGGGGTCATGTGGTGGAGCAAAGGTGTTCACATCACAGTGTGTGGGAAGTGAGAGAGCAGAAGAGGTCCAAGTACTTATGGCCTCCTTCCAGGACATGCCTCCAATGACTTTACTTCCTCAAAATAGGTCCCAGTTCCCAAAGTTTCCACCACTCCTAATAGTGCCATCGGTGAGGGACCCAACATTCAGCACATAAGTATGTGTGGAAAATACAAGATTAAATCTATAACCAAGATGTACCTTACAGTTTACTTTGGTGAATGTTCCATGTAATCCTGAAATGAATGTTTCTTCTCTATCTGCTAGATATAATAATCTAAATACCCTTGTAGTATTTAAATATTTTATAGCCATACACACTTTTTTCTTTTCTTGTACTTGTTCTACCTTTTACAGACAAATGTTTATAACTCTATGTGATGGTAGATTTCCTTTAATTCTTGTCATTTTTCTCTACACGTATTTTGAAACCTATATTAGGTGCACACACATTTATGAATTGCATGTTCTCTTAAAATATCAATTATAATTTTAGTCTAGATTATAAATTTAGGACTCTTCTGGTTTAATGTGGTGATGAACAGATGGAGAGGAACTGGTGGGTTCCAGCTTTCCCTTGCTCTCCTCCACTTGCACAGAGCTCTCCTTCGTGACTGCTGCCAGCATAGACCCACAGTGGCATGAAGCCCATACCCAGATATCTGGGTGCAGAACCACAAAGGAATAACTCCCTAGGTGAGTCCAGCACTTCTTTCCTTGAGGTCACACTTGAGTTAATGGACATATCAGCTCTATGCATTACCTTCATTACCTTCTCACTGGTTCTTCTGACTCTCCAACTCCACTGTTCAGATCCTCTCTCCCACAATTCTTCCTTTAATTTTTGAAAATGTTATTTTCTGAGAAAGTAAAAAATGTAATATTCTAACTGGTATTTATGAAAAAAGAAGGAAAACACATATTAGTATTATCAAGAATGACTCTGAGGGCTCCATGCTTGCTGGTACTGGAGGTCTCCACCCCGTGGCCAATGGGCCCCATGACCCTGCAAGACCCCCTCTGTCCTCAGGTGACCCTAAGCCGCTGACCACCAAATCCTTCGCCAGGACACCTGCTTCTATTTAGACCTATTGTCCTATTTCCATTCAAGTAGAAAATACTTGAAATAGGAAAAGGTGTTCCTAGGCTCAGAGGTGGGATGATCAGACTCAGTTTCCAGTCCTGGGTCAAGCGGTTGGGAGCAGTTCAGTCAGTTACTTAGATTCTTAACTGTCACCCACGTTTGACCTGAAGAACCGCGCGCTGCCCAGTGTCTATTGAGGCCAGTAGGGGGCGCAGGTGCCCAGGGTCTTGCGCCTCAGTGTAGGGCATCCCAGCGGAGTTCGTCCTGGGAGAAGGCGAGAGGAGCCTGAGCAGCTCAGGGGCGCCCCCAGCATCGCAGGGTTGCTCCTCGCTTCTGCCAGGCTCTGCTCTGTGGAGGCGCCTTGGAGACCATGAAAAGTTATGGCGATTTCCTCCTCTTCACGGAGAAATTTAGGAGAGGACTTGAAAGGAGCTTCCTGTCTAGTTAAAATGTTCCCCACCTGGCGCTAGACAGGCTTTTCTTTCTTTCTTTTCTTTTTTTTTTTTTTTTAATTTCCGTGGAAAATGATTGCTTTTTGGAGGGACGCACTTGGGAGCATCTGAAAAGAAAGAGTTGGGGGGGCTGGGGATGTGGCTCAAGCGGTAGCGCGCTCGCCTGGCATGCTTGCAGCCCGGGTTCAATCCTCAGCACCACATACCAACAAAGATGTTGTGTCTGCAGAGAACTAAAAAATAAATATTAAAAATTCTCTCTCTCTCTCTCTCTCTCCCCTCTCTCACTCTCTCTTTAAAAAGAAAAAAAAAAGAAAAAAAAAAGAAAGAGTTGGGAGCCTTGGATGGTCCTGTAGGGAGGGGATGGCAACAGAAAGGAGAAAGAAGAGGGTCTACCAGCAAGGAGCCAAAATGGTAGTTTTCAGTTGCTGGGTTTGGTTTTTCTTTTTTGGGGGGGTGGGTGGGTGTAGGGGGGTGAGTATCAGGGATTGAATTCAGGGGCACTCGACCACCAAGCCATGTCCTCAGCCCCATTTTGTATTTTATTTAGAGACAGGGTCTCTCTCAGTTGCTGAGGCTGGCTTTGAACTCCTGATCCTTCTGCCTCAGCCTCCCCAGTTGCTGCGATTGTAGGCAGGAGCCACCACTCCTGGCAGTTGCTGGGTTCGAAACACCAGATTTGCCCAATATATATGTTTGTCTTGTTTATGGAACATCAAAAAGCTTAAACTGAGCCATAAATGGAAAATGTACCCCCTCACACAGCTGTGAAGGTAGGAAGCCTGCAGTGTCCTATTCTGCCAACCCAGAGGGTCTCTCCTCTCCATATTGCATCTATTAGTATCCTGTGAAGACAGTGCCCTTTGGTTTCATTGTCCAGCTGCCTCCACTATCCACTACCAGCTGCAGTTCCAGGGCTGGAGATTGATCCACAGTTGTCCACCCAGTTGTCTTGCTTGGCTAGGCTAAGTGGACACCCTTCCTGGAATCACATATGAAGTGTACTCCTTTGGGGGTAGTGAGCCAACCTCAGGAATACTGATTGATCATGACTTTTATAAAAGAACAGGCAGTAATTAGCAGGCTCTTAAGCTTTTTACAAGAGTGGGACGATGCTGGCAAAGTCGCAAGGAATCACATCCTCAACAATTTCATTCAAACTGACCAAGGCATGACTTCCCCTGAATTGAAGCAGGAGTTTTCCCAAGGATCCAGCTTGTTCCTTGTTAGCTTGATCCTGCCTTAGAAGCAGGTAGCCTTTACTGAGTGGTGGAAACAATAGAAAATTTCAAAAGAAAAAGAACAGTTTTAAGGGAGCTTTTCTCTTGATATTCTCTAATATTTTAGAACAGAACATTTGATGATTAAAAAAAAAAGCCATGTCCTCAGCCCCATTTTGCATTTTATTTAGAGACAGGGTCTCACTCAGTTGCTGAGGCTGGCTTTGAACTCTGATCCTTCTGCCTCAGTCTCCCCAGTTGCTGGGATTACAGGCATATCCCCAAAATCAAGGATTCCATCGACTTCCATATTCCCAACTTGTAAATGTGTCCCCAGTCTGACCTCTGTCTCTTTTTTCTCCTATTAGAGTGGAAGTTGGTATTCTTTCTTAGGAATAATTCTCATTTGTTCAACATATAAATCCCTTCCCATCTCCTCAAGGACTTTATTTTTTCTCTCCTGTAGTTTTCCCTTTTGCCTCATTACCAGCTTTTTTCATCTATATTTTGTATGCTAGAATCTCTTTTGCCTTAAAAATAAAATTAAATCCATGCCTCAAACGTAAGTTGCACCCAGATCCTGCCCTTCATAGTGAAGCTTGTTGAAAAGGCTAGTTACTCTCCCTGTCTCCACACGCTCTCCTGGTTCCTCCTCTGCCTACTGCAGTCTAATCCCTGTTGCCCCAACTCCACTGATGCTGGTATGGTCAAGATTACCAATGGTTTTCTAATTGTGGAGCCCAGTGACTACATCCTCATTCCTTATACATGACTCGAGTGGCATTTTTCAATCAAACTTTCCCACTTCTCAAAACACTCTTCCCTGGGTTTCTGTGATGCCAAGACTCTTTGTTTCTCCCTTTTTTTCTTCTTTAAGGGATACTTTCCCTTAAATGTAGTTGTTCCTTGAGACTCCATCTATTTTACCTCTTCTCTGCTCACACTATCAAATTCTCCCTAAGTGGTCTCATCCATTTTCATGATAATTTCCTTCTGGAATCTGGGCTCCATATTTATATACCCAGCTACTCTCTCCACTCATGCCTCAGGATGACTCTCATATTTCTGGCTTGGGAAACGAGGTGAATGGGAAGATAACATAAAAAAGAAGCAAGTTTAGGTGTAGTTAAGTTTGATTTGGGACATGCTGAGTTTGAGGTTCCTGTGTTCAGGAGCCCTGTAGGCACAGCAGGACTGAAAGCAGATTTGGACATCTTTGAGGTGGTTTGTATTATAGAAAGATCTGGGGATATTCTTGGTCTGTCTGCCTGTGGATTCATCTCAGACCATTTCATTTATTTTGTTTTGTTTGGCAGGACAAAGAATTGAACCGAGGGTCACCGTACTACTGAGATATAACCCGAGTCCTTTGTATTTTTTGCTTTGAAAAAGGATCTCATTAAATTGCCAGAGCTTTCCCTTGGACTGTATTCCTCCTGCCTCAGTCTTTCTGGTAACTGGCTTATAGGTGTACACCACTACACCCAACTCAGACCCTTTTATTATAGGGTTTTCCCCTAGCCTGAACCTCCTTTTCTTCTGAAACCCCCCTCCTTATTTAACTAATTCATACTCCTATATTCAGACCTCAATTTAAATATCAGTTTTTAGAAAGCCCTTCACTGAGGCCCAGACTACTTGAGAACCTGAGGTTCCCATTACCTGTACTCACAGCCCTCCCTGTGTCCTGATAGTCATAACATTTGATTGTTACTACCTGGTCAATATCTCTTTCACCCCCACTGAGAGACCAGGAGCTGCATCTGTCTCCTTCATTGTTCAGCTCTGCATTTCTCTTATCTAGGAGGGCTGGCACTTGTTTGCTGAATAAAGGAAAGAATGAACCAAAGAGTGTGCAGCTGGGCAGGACTAAAGACTTAATTAAACAGAGCTGTTTTTTCCTTCCATTTAAGTTACTGATAAAATTATTAAACAGCCTGGTGTGGTGGCACATGACTGTAAACCCAGCTATGGGTGTGCTGGGGTGGAAAGATCCCAAATTCTGGGCCACCTGGGTGGCTTGGTGTGACCTTTTCTCAAAACGGAAAGTAGGGGTGTCTGGAGATGTGGGGATGGAACTCCGTGGTAGAATGCTTGCCTGGCATGCATGAGGCCCTGGATTTGATACCACCAAAATAAACTTTTTAAAAAGTAAAAAGGGCTGAGGATATAACTCAGTGAGAAAGGGCACCTACTTTTGTTTTTTTAATTATTGATTAGATTCAGACCTAGAACGCAGACCAAAGGGAATATCAGAATATGTCTCTAGGTTCACCCTAATGTCGTCCTTTGGTGTGCATAAAAGAGTTGCCAAAGTCTGGCTGGGCACAAAATCACAAGCCACTCAAGCAGGAACAAACTTTATTTCCAAAACTCATTTGAATGCCACACATGGGGCCTTCTCCAAGGGACACACCACACCAACAGGAAAATCCCTTCTCCTGAAATCCCTCCTACCACACTTCCCCAAACAATGGGAACTCTCCAGGAGTCCTGCAAGAGCTCCAAAATAACAGGCCTAGGAGGACAGCAGAGGTCCAATGTTCAATTGAATGCACATCTTAACATAATCATTATCTCAATGGCTTGCTGGCATCACCTTTCAACCAAAAATGCCATGCATCACTCCTACTTGGCTATGGCTCTTAGCAAAGAGGTTTAAAATAAAGGTTAAGGTTGGGGACATAGCTCCATGGTAGAGTGCTTACCTAACATCACAAAAACCTGGGTTTTAATCCAGCTCAGCAAAAAATTAAAAATAACACGTACAAATTACTAGTCTACCTCCCTACGCCCACCCCATCCCTAGGGTTCTGATTTAACAGATTAAGTATAGGGCCCTGACCTTTTTTTCTAACAAGTGCTCCCAATAACTCTGATGCTATGGTTCACAGATCATGCTTTGAGAAATGTCAGTACCTGTAATCTGGCTTCTCAACCCTCAAGTCATGAAACTAAGCTCACCGTGGTTACCAGCAACCTCTGTGCAGCCAAATTTAGATTTCCAGTTTTCTTTCCTTGTCTTACTTAACATTTTCCACTTGAACACAGGGTGAGGAAAGTGAGGCAGGATCTCAGGTGTAAAGTCAGATCCTGTTTTTATGTAAAATGTTGATATTTGATTCATCATGAATTTTATATTAATTTGATTATTTTAAATATTGCACTGAAATATGATTTTATTGCTGAGGTGATTTTCTTTTTTAATTTTGGTGTCGTTTACAGAGATGATTTACCACTGAGCTATATCCCCACCCCTTTTTTGGGGGGTCTTGCTGTGTTGCAAGGACAAGCCTCAGGTTTACAGTTCTCCTGTCTCAACTGCCCAAGTCACTGGGATCATAGGTGTCTGCCATTGCACACAACTTTGGTGCCCCTTTAAATTCGAGATCCAAGGCAAGTGCTGTGCCTCCTTCACCTCATCTAGTCCAGCCTGATGGCCTCTGCCCCTTCTCAGCTCTCTTCTTCTTCTCCTTCTTCTATTGCTATTTCTCTTGTCTCAGCTGCAGAATTTCCTCCCACTCCTAAATGTTAGTGTTTCCAAGGATTCTGTGTCCAGCCCACTTCCTTTCTTACTCAGTCATTGCACTTGTGCTAGGCATCCTCATTCTTCCCCATATCTCAGGTGCTAGTAATAGTGCCTTACATTTAGTGGACATTCAGCTAATGCTTATGCAATGACTGGATGAACCAGGCCTTAAAGGTACAGCTGTAGATTCACTTTCTATAGCCAGAATTATGTATTATTTCCTAACTTTGGGAGGTGGGGGGAGTACTAAGGACTGACATTTATTATAGATAAGAAAAAATGAACTTGGAAAGATTGAGTAATTTACTAGTAAATAGGAATGGATGTGTCTGACCCAAAGCCCATAGGCCATCTATTGTACTCCAGGATCTCCCACTAGGTAGGCAGTGCAAACCCACAACTCCACCTGCAACACCATACAGGGAGACCACCCACATCAGCAGCCTCACCCACTCCCTATGTCTACAGGTAGAAAGGCCTGGCAGGAAGAACCTGGGCTAGCCTGCTCAGGTTCAAATCCCAGATCCACCAGTTACCTTTGGTAACTTCATGTTATACTGATGGAGTAAATGGAAATACTGACAGTGAGCACCAGAGAGCTGCAGTGAGGATTATATGAGACAATTCAAGCAAAGCAGTTAGCACACTGCCTAGTACTTGTTATCTACTGCTGATACTATGGCAACCTTCTAGAACTAAATAATGAAAATAATAGACCCAAAATATGTATAGCAAGTGACTATGAAAAGAAGACCAGTCTAGTACAGAGAGAAAAGATGGTGACAAAAGTTGGTTGGCCTAGCTGGTCACTGAAGAAAAGGAGAATGCACTGAGTCAGGAACAGGGCAGAGGATGGGGGAACAGGGAAGGGATAAGGTAGGGATAAAGAGACTTCCATGTGGCTGATAACCTGGCCCCCAGCTATGGTGGCAACATGCAGGGGAGCCTAGCTCTAGAGCAAATGATATTTTGGCAGTAAAGAGCCTTTCCTAATGAACCAATCTGTATTTACTTCTATTGGCATCCTGGGAACCAGGGTGCAGCAGAGATAATTTGACTCATTTCCCCACCCTTCCCCCAACAAAGAATTATTACATCCAACCCATTACATTAGCTCTTATCAGTCTTGGAAGCTCTCAGTCCTCCTCCATGAGCTGTAATCATTTCAGCTAATATCTTAAAGTGTTCAAAGAGCCTGTGATATGTTATGAGCCTAGTAATTGTTGACTGGTTCCCTTTCTATTGTGGCTTGATTTTATACCTTGTATCCAAGCTGACACGTGCTCTGGGTGCTATATTATGATGAGACTTTTTGCAAAGGCTGATTTTTAAAAATAAACATTAAATATTGAGGCTGTTTTAAATCAAAGTTTAATTTTTCTACCATCTCTTGTTATTCTTATTAGGAAGCCATGCAGTTCTTCATAAGGATAGTAACCTCTAGTGTAAAACTTCGAGCAAGTACACAATTGAGAATTAATTAGGAAGTTAAAATCTAGGATTGGGCCCAAAATAATGAACTATATTGAGACGCAAGAGTACAATGATCATGGCTTAGAGAGACTTGAGAAATTGACCCTCAGCTTTTTCCATGCACCTTTGATTGATGCAAGCATCCTTGCTCCCTAGGGAACCTGTCAGAGCCAAGTGGCTAAACTATCATGGAGGAACTTCCTGGACAACAAGGAATGACCCAGCACCTATCCTCTGTGTGTTGCCCCTTCCCCTTTAGCTCCTCTCAGAGTAAAGGGTGCACTCCAGCTGCTTTGTTATCCTGGACCTGAAGGGTTACCCAGAATCAGGCACAGGATCTATTTCTCTAGGGAAAACTATCCTGAAAAGCATTCTTTGACTTGTGGTTCAGCTGTATCACTTTACCTATGTTTAGAAAAGATTTTCAGGTCAATTGGCATCTTCTTATCAGCTGTGGGCACGTAAGATCCACTCTAGAGAAATTCCAGTCTCTCGTGGTATCCTGGGCATTCATACCACATGGGATTCTAGGTATCTGTAGGTGCACCCTAACCTTCAAGATGGGCCCAGATGTAGTGTCCTCCAGAAGTCTGCTCCAATGACTCCTCCATCCCATGTTCCTCATTGGCCCTTTACTAGTTAGTATCCTTTTGATTGAGAATTACAGAAAAGTAATTCCTGCTACACTCAGGAAGAAGAGATTTATTGGATTGCTTAACTGAACCACCCAGAGGTGGAAATACATATTTCAGACCTGACTAGACCCAGGGGTTCAAACACTATCATCAGTATTTGGTCCCACCCTCCCTCTTTCCCCTTCAGGTCTCCATCTGTCCTCTATATTCAGAAGACTCTGTGAGCTGGGGTTCCCAGGAGCTCCAGACATGCACCTTATAACCCAGCTATGCTGAAAAGAAACCAATCTTTTACATGGGTCCCAAGAACATTCTGGCTTTTGAGCCTCATTGGATCAGCTTAGGTCGCATGCCTGGTTCCAGACCAATTTCTATAGCCAGAAGGATGATGTACCTGTCACCTGTTTACCCCACTAAAATCACATGACCAAGAATGGAGTAAGCATGAGTCCCCAAGGGACAATCAAGGTGCTATTACCAGCAGAAGGGGAACAGAGGCTGGAAAGCCCCAAATAAAGAGATGTCCACTTCCTGCTAGAAGGAAGAACATCCAAAGTATCATACCACTTTACCTATAAACGTTTCTGGGATAGGAGGCAAAATATGTGAGGAAAGGCACTTAGACTCCCTTAGGAGGTCAGTGTCAAGGAATTTGTCAAATGTTTTGTTTCAACTCTTCTACTCCCTGGACAGTAATTGGATAGAATTTCTTGAGGTCAGAGGTGTCCTAAAATTCTTAGAAATACTTGGACTGGAGAAAATCAAGGAAGAGGGCAAGAAGGAATCCACCAGCTTCTTCAGCTTATTTCAAACTCAGGAAGTTTGGAAAGCTATGGTGGGTACTGTGTGTGATGAGGTGTCCAGGGCTCCCTAGGAGCCTGGGTTAAATGCTGGCAGTACCTGCCACTCTATTTTGTGATTTCCAGCCTCTGTTTCCCCTTCTGCTGGTAATAGCACATTGATTGTCCCTTGGGGATTCATGCATCCTCCACTCTTGGTCATGTGAATTTAGTGGGGTAAACAGGTGACAGGTTCATCATAGGACTGATGCACAAGCAAGCATTTCATACATGGCTCAATTAGCTTCTGTCCATATCACCACCAGAAGACCAGACAAGATTTGTTTTCTAGCTGGGCATAGTGGTGCACATCTGCAATCCCAGCAGCTCAGGAGGCTAAGACAGGAGGATCACAAGTTCAAAGTCAGCCTCAGCAACTAAGCAAAACCCTGTCTCTAAATAAAAATACAAAAAAGGAAAAGAGAAAGAAAATGTATGTAACCACCAAAAACTATTTGTGTTTTTAGAGTTTTGGTTTTGAGAAACATAATAGGCAAATGATCACTGATAATGTTGACAAATATTATTAATGGTAGCATTTTTAGTATGAAATTAGTTTTTATATTTAGCTCAAAATGAATGCATCACACATTGCCAGAATTAAAACTAAAGATGAACACTTAGAGAAAAGGGTGGAAACACATTGTTTCCATCTCTTGGGAAACCAATAAGGCAAGTGCTGTAATTTGGCTTGTTTTTTTTTTTTTTTTTTTTTTTTTTTGAAACAGGACTAGTCTAAGCAAACAAAACAAACCAAAAACCTCTCCCCCACTTTCCCTCTACTGTCAGATGTATCTGTCAGGACTGTGTCTGGCTAGATAGAACCCTCAAACCCTCCAATGCAACATTAAACATAAAAGAGATTTGAAAAATTGAGAAAAACCTTTTAACCTGTTCATGTAAAAACCCTTTCTAAGGAGATTTGGTAAAGGTAACATCCATTGGCAGCTTAGTTGAGGTTTCTGCTGGGTGTGTTTGTGATTGAGCACACAGTTAATTCAAATTAGAGTCACCAGGGTGCAACTCACATCTCTGTTTCCCACAGAGATGTGTTTAAGTTGAATTTCAGTTTCAGTACATACTTCTTATTTACCTAAGCAATATCAAAGACAATGTATTCATTGTACAGTAGGCAGGTGTGGATAACACCTTATGAGATCCCAGTCCTTTATACTCTCCCGAGTATTACTAGCCGAAAGATCAGGGATAGTTTTGCCCAAATCTTTTGACATTCTGCTTGCCCTTAGGTAATTGGTTGATATGTGAAGCATGCTTCAGTTCATTCATGTTCCCCAGGACAACTTCTCCCAACAGGATTTAGCCTATCTGGTCTCCCTGAGATGTGTGGAAGTAGTAGGTACTCTTTGAGACAATATCAGCAAAAAATATCCCTTTGCCAAACATGTAGCCTGTCACAGGTGCTTCAGGCAGGGCTATGCCTAGAAGGGGACCAGGATCCCAGCAAAGTTAGTGGTCCTGCACCTGTGCCACAGCAACCTTTGATTGTGAAGCTACTTAAAGGGTTTGTACTGTTGGCTCTCCCCTTTGCACTCTACCTTAGAGATATCCAAACTTCCAGGTCATAGGCATTGTGCCTGTGTGTTCCTAACATACTTCCTGATGATCTCTGCTTCTTCAGAGTCTTTGTCAACTACCTTAATGTCACTTTTGAGCTTCTTGTAGTTGACATCAATGGGGTCCTTGCTACTGTCATCAGATCCACCCCTAAGCCAACTGCAGGCCATCCCAATGTCCAGGAAATTGTCTGGCATTTGTACTTTGGCCTGCACACTGTCTGCATTGTTCAGGAGCAGGACTTTCTCATCCCAAAGTCAAGGGACATCAGGGTGTAGAAGCAATTTGGTGGGGGGTGGGGAGGTGTATCTAGGATTGAATTCAGGGGCATTTGACCACTAAGCCACATCTTCAGCCCTATTTTGTATTTTATTTAGAGACAGGGTCTTACTGAGTTGCATAGCACCTTGCCCTTGCTGAGGCTGGCTGGAACTCCCCATCCTCCTGCTTCAGCCTCTTGCACTGCTGGGATTACAGACATGTACCACCACACCCAGCCTGCACATATAAGCCAAAGAGTTTTAAATTTTCTTTTAAGTAGAGTTCTGTTTGGTGACAAGTTAACACTCCCACTAAATGAAATGAATAGATTTTAAATGGATATTAAAGAAAAGGCTATCCTGTCTTCAAGAAAGTATATAAACTTCTCCAAAAAACATACAATTTAAGACATGTCAAGTACAACCCACTGACAGTAAAATCTGATACTCTGTACACCTGCAGAGTTACACATCTGAATGACAATAAGCCTCCAAAATTAAAAGGCTGATGCTTGCTGAGTATCCAAGAAGCCTTCCAACAACACAAAACAATTCCCACTAATACTGCACAACAGTGCTTGTGAGCTGGGGCAGGATGTGGAGCAAGGTGCTGCAGACTGGATGCCAAGATTGGCATGCCCATGATCTCATCATGCTTTTGCTGGAGAGACATCACTGATCATCTGGAGTGCAAGAGAGTGTGCAACAGAACTGAGCCCAGGAGAGGAAAGCACATACTTTTTTGCATGAATCCCTCTGCTTGGTCATAGCTCTGAGTATCTAGTCCCCCAAGTTCACACTATCAGATTCCCTGATTTTTTTTTCATGTTTTACATGAACAATAGCAATCTTTTAATAAAAATTAGTAACATTTCCATAGGAAAGGTCTCTAATTGAATACAAACTATACAGATGATAAAACTGTCATAGATTGCATCATACACAAGTATTTCTACATACCCACATTTTGGCAAAGAAGATCAAAGACATAGATAGAAAACCAAAGAAGGCAAGTTCTCTTTGTGCCTAATTCATGCAAAATAGGGGTACCATCTTGTGGGCTTTGCAAAAGACCAGGAAAGTGATGCCTCTGACACCCATCCCAACTCAATCTTTAAGAGGTTAGGGAGAGGCCTGTGTAATCATGTAATGTTCCTTATTTTTCTAAAAAGTGAAAAAGATAATCCATGAAACATAAAAATATCTGATTTTGTGTTCTTTGTTTTTCTAAGATAAGTATATATCGTTGAGTACCTTCAGGGAAGTCTCATCATGTTTGACATGACATATAAAAACACTGTTTTTCTCCCGCATAAAAGAAGTGAATTTTGTAATCTTGACAGTACACTGAGATACAATACTTTGGACATAACTTACATGTCCATTTAATATCTATTTAATAAAATTGCAAACTGTTCAGTAGAAAGTTTTCTGACTATATGATTGGCACTTCAATTTTGTCTTTTTTGTATAAATACTCAGTTTACCCTGATTTGGTTAATTTCTCTTCCACTGCTAAGCTGCTAGCCAAAAATTCTTGTCACTTGAAAAGAAGAACTCTCTTAATACTTCATTTACCTTTCATTCTTTTATTATTTATTTAGAACTTACTATATCCCTGGCTACGTATATGTAAATATGTATAAGGTATGTTTTCTCTTGCAAGAGATAAACCAGCAGTGGTGGTGGTGTGTGCAAAAGTTGAGAGAGAGAGAGAGAGAGAGAGAGAGAGAGAGAGAGAGAGAGAGAGAGAAAGGGAGGACAGATGCAAACCCCAGCTCTCTGCCCCATGACAGCTCCTTTCTGTGACAAGAGGCGGTCCTTAGGCCTCAGAAGAAACATTATAAGTGAGAAATAGGAAAAGAAATTACTTTGCACCGAGCGGCCAGTGGAACCAAAGCAGAAGAGCGGAGCGCCCTTTTCATCTGCCTGACGTGCAGGACCTGGGAACCTGCAGAGCTCTAGAGCCTTGGTCAGTAAGGACGTCTGGGCATGTGTCTTCCAAGGCACAGAGTTGGCACAGCGTACCCCCTTCTCCTCGCTGACTCTCACTGGCCTCCACCGCCCAGAGCTCCAGAGAGCTGAGTGCAGACAGTGAACTGCGTCCAACCAGCGCAAAGCGAGGCTGGACTCCCCAGCTGCCCCCACCTGCGCTGCGTCCCTAAGGCGGGGGAAGGCGTAGGCGGGGCGCCAGCTGCGCTCTTGAACTAGGGCGGAGCACACAGCGTGGTCCCCTCCGGGATTCTGCTTTCCCCACTTTCACTTCTGGACCCGCAGGGGGCGGGACTCCTTGTTAGACTCCCTTGCCACCTCCTCCCCTTCGCGCTGTCCGTCCCCCTTCCCCAGTGAACCGCTCCTCCGCCTGCAGCAGGCGGGCAGGCGGGCAGCAGGGCGGCGGTGGACACACGGGTGTGCGAGATGGAGGGCTGCAGCAGCGAGACCAAGCTCCAGCGTCCCACGTGCATCAAGCTGGGCGTCCAGGGCACGGACTTCTGCTCGCAGGTAGATCCCGCTCCCCAGGAGCGCTGCCGCCTCTGCGGACCCTTCCTCCTCTTCATTGCGATATTTATACCTGCACATAACACAATTTGGTCAATTTCATCCCCCAGTACTTGCGCTTTCTCTCCCATCCTCCCGCCCCTTGACCCCATCCTTTACACTACTGTTCTCTCTTCTGTCTTTATGAGATGTTGCATCCCCCCCCCCTCCCTTTTCTCTCTACCTTCCACATATAATGGATTCAGATGACCCTCACTCTCTGAGTCTGGCTTATTTCACGTTACACCATATTCTCTAGATTCATTTTCCTACTAATGACATGATTTTGTTTTGTTTTCCAGGGCTCAGTAAAACTCTGTTGTGTCTATATGTATCACATTTTCTTTTGTCTTTTCATCTGGTGACAGACACCTAGGCTGCTTGTAGGACTTGGCTATAAGTTAATAGTTATAGTTAATTGTTTTACTATAAACATGAATTGTGCATGTTCTGCATGTTTATAAACATGATTATGTTTGCTCTATATGTGCTAACTAAGAGTTCTTCTGGATAAATACTGTGGAGTGGTATAGCTGGGGCATATGGTGGTAATATGACTACACCATTGAAGAACCTTCATATTGATTTCCATATTGGTTGATCAATTTAGGATTCCACTGAGGGTCCCTGTTCCCTTTTCCCTGCATCCTTGTCAGCATTTCTTACTATTTGTACTCTTGATGGTTGGCATTCAAACTGGAGCGAGATACAACTCAGTGTAGTTTTGATAAATTATTTTTTAAAAGGAGAAAAAATCCTGAAAATTAAGAAAGGAACTTTCGGCCAGGCATGGGGGCGCCCTCCTGTAATCCCAGTGGCTCTGGAGGTGGAGGCAGGAGGATCTGGTATTCAAAGCCAGCCTCAGCAATTTAGAGAGGCGCTAAGCAACTCAGTGAGACCCTGTGTCTAGTAAAATACAAAATAGTGCTGTGGATGTGGTTCACTGGTTGAGTGCCCCTGAGTTAAGTCCATTGGACACCCTTCTCCCTGCCAAAAAAAAAAAAAAAAAAAAGAAAAGAAAGGCATTTTGCATGACCATGTGATCCTAATATCATTCTGCATTGTTATATGCAAATTTATGTCAAGAAATTGTTATTCCATAGTGAATTTTCTTCAATTAATAAGCTTATGCTTTACATTAATACTTAAGCAAACCAGAAAAAGTTTAAAATAATAATCTTTGTGATAGAACCACATTATTGAGAACAAAGCAATAACAGTTTTTTTTCCCTTGTTTTAATTTTTCAAATAATGTTAAGTTTGGAATCTCATGATAGGTATTTCTATTGAAAAAGTGTCCTGTGTAACAAGGTTATTTTCATATTAATCATATGAGTCTGTAGTAAACGGTCTTTGCTTGTATAGTTATATTGAATATTGAACATCATCAATTTCATTTTTGATATTTTTTTGTGCTGATTTATGCTTAAATAATCTTTGTGTTCTTTTAGCTGTTAAATAATCACACCCTTTATCTATGCTCTTCTGCAGTCAAGCAGCCACTGAAATTCCATTCAACATTTAGCAACCTTAAAAATCTCTAACTGGACACACACAAGCTGCACAAAATGGTCATGAAGCAAGACCCACAGAAAATAGACCCACACAGTAAGAAACTGTGTATCTTGGAGCACATTTTCTTAAAAATAGTGATTCACTGTTTTGGGTTTTGTTTTTAAATTGCTACAGGGACCTATGTATCTAATCTTGTTCTTATAGGTATAAAATGATCTCCACTAATATACTCATTTTTGAAAGAATTACAAACTAACAAAATAATTTATTGTACTATAGCATAAATATAATAGTTTGTGTACTGTTATAAAACTGGTGACACTCTTATAGGTAACTGATTCACTGTTGACTAATTGTTGCCCTTATTAGCCACACAGTGAAAATAGCATATTGATTTTGTGCCTAGAATTGGAGGATAATTAATATGAGCTATATTATTCTATATTGTGTCTAAATGAACATCTTAATGTTAAAGATAATGATTTTGTGATTCCTTATAGTATACTTTGAACATATTTTCAAGATCTAAAAATTGGAGAATTAGAATTTCATCAAAATGAAATTAAGTATGTGTGAACATTTAGCATTTAAAATAAATATAAAATTATTTCAATTTCTAGTTTGTTATCATTAAATGTAATTTTACTTTTTTCCTAATTTACATGGCTATGATATGAAGCTAATACCTAAAAACAATAGATCTTAAATTACTTTTTTCCTGTGCAGATTAGACATAAATTTTCAAACACCAGACTAGGTACATACTTTCCTCCTTCACCCTCTAGAGACATAGAGTGTTAGTTGTTGCAGCAGTGTAGACCTTGTGACATAATTGAAGGCTTCTGAGTTCTTATGGTCCATCAGGCCATTGTGATGTAGCTGATTAATAACTTCCACAGGATGGTAGTAATCCTGAAATTCCAACTTCAACTTAACAGTCTTTGGCTCTCCATTGAATAATAACACAAATGATTGCAATTAACTTAAATAATGTGCTTTTATCCTTAATCTTAATTCTACCTATAGGCAACCAAGCAAAGGCATCATTAACCAAAAGGTGGGAAATATAATAATTGATGAAAAGATGAGATAATTACTTGAGAGTGAAGTAATTATCAAGAAAGAAGGGAGAAATGGAAGCAGTTGTATTTTTGCAAAATACTGCTTAGAGAGAAAACACACTGGGTTAGAACTAAAAGCTTTTTCTGAACAAAAGCAACATTTTCCATGCAGTACTATGTTCTAAAACAGAAGATGCAGTTTTATTTTGGAATATTTTGTTTTCCATTAATTTGTTTTGTGCACATTCTTTATTTTAATATATTTAGTCTCTTTTCTAGACATTATTGGATTACATCAATTCAGATATGTAAATAATTTTCCATTTTCATATTCCCTAAATTAAGGTGCATTTTTAAATTGGTAAATGTTTAATGTAGTTTTTCTTTTTTGAAAAACTTTTGTCGACTTGAAAGACAGTATTACTATTACAATAGATAGCGCCTTAGAAATGAAGATAGATAGATCTTTCAATAAACTCATTCATTTAACAAGTATTTACTGATGTTTCTCTTCTGTGAGAGATAAGAGTAGGCTGTAGGAAATCCAGTGCAAGGAGACAAGGTCTTAATCTTATTTTAAGAGTTCTTGAAAGTAAAATAAATATGTAAAATCAAAACCTTAGTCTATAATCTAATAAATTATCACTGCAGAATAATGTGGATACTTTTAAAATGCTGTAGGGTGGGCTGGGGTTGTGGCTTAGCTGGGTTTGATACTCAGTACCATATACAAATAAAATAAAGGTATTATGTCCAACTACAACTAAAACAAAATATTTGAAAGAGAAAGTACTATGGGGTATCCAAAGAGAGTGAGAATAATTCTGAATGTGGTTTTCAGAGGAGAAAGAGCTCATCAAGTGGAAGGACACCTGGCAGGGGAAGAACCTATGCAAAGGCAGGGAAGTGTGACATGTCAGGGTGAACTGAAATGAGGAGTACTCTAGCAGAACACTAGTAAAGGGCAGGTTCTCTGAAACATGAATAATAAACAGAACATTTTAAAAAGAAAAATCAATTTGAAAGATACATAAAAAGTTTATTTCACAATAAATTCCAGAAAATATTAAAAAAACTCAAGTTGTTACATTGAATGACAGAAATGAGGTAACTCAAATTTGTTTCTTCCTGTTTATAATAATATAATGTCTGTGCTTATATTTAATCTATTGTGACTTTTAAATTTTACTTTATTGTGGTAAGAACACTTAACATAAGATGTATCCCCTAACAAACATTTAGGTATAGAAGACAGTGTGGTTAAGAAGAACAAATTTGTACAGCAGATGTCAAGAATTTATTCAGCTTGCATTATTGACACTGTATGCCCAGTGAGGAATAGCTCATGTAATCTGTAGTTTTATTGCAGGGATAGGTAGTATCACAGGGTCTGTGGATATGAACTCTGCCTGAAGTGAGTGCAGAGGATATCAAAACTTCATGACCACAGTCTTGACTGTGTAATGAAGGTGGCTCAATTAACACCCATATTCCATACAGTTTTATTTTCCTCCTCAATTTAAGGATCACTAGTGAAAACATGATAATCTGAAAATTGCAAGTATACTATTAAAATTCAACAATAGCCAAAGCAATTGTTTAGAGCTTTGACAAGAGAGAAAGAGAGAGAGAGAGAGAGAGAGAGAGAGAGAGAGAGAGAGAGAGAGAGAGAATTTTTTAATATTTATTTTTTAGTTTTAGGTGGACACAACATATTTATTTTATTTTTATGTGGTGCTGAGGATCGAACCCAGTGCCCTGTGCATGCCAGGTGAGTGCGCTACCACTTGAGCCACATCCCCAGCCCCAACAAAGAATTTTTGAGAGGCAATATGATTTTCACTGACCTAGGTTAGAATTACCTGCATGCTGGTAGAGTATTTCCATTATTCAACCATTTGTAGGCCACTTAATTATGAGATAATAATAACAAATCTGAGGTAAATATACTTTATGTCCTAGAAATTTTTTGTAGTTACTTGTATTAGTCATGGTTTGCTTTACTGCACGTTCTTTTATGTATTATTTCCCAGTTTTTTAATACATGACAGGGATAAAAAAAAGTGGGCCCACAGTTCAAATCTGACCTGTTATGAGTGTTTTTGTAAATAAACTTTTGTTAGAATAACCATGATCATTCATGTACATATTGCCTGCTTTTAAGCTTCAAAGTAAGAATGTAGTAATTAATACAGATTAAGTGGACTGAAAAAACTAAAATTTAAGCTACTTTTTCCCTCAAAAACAAGTTTACAAAATCTGTATCTGTTACATGTACAAAATCTTGGATATGTTAAAGTTTACTTCATATTGAATTAATTTATTGTACTGTGTTAAAGAGAAACAGGAAAGCAGATAAAATTAATCTAGCTTGGCTAGGATGTACGTGCTGTCTGAGAAAAGCATTGCTAAGGCAGCAGTTGTTTTAACATGCCTGAGAGGTCAACAGAGGAAATAGGTTTATATTTATTAATATTGGAACCAAAATAGCATTTGTAGAAGAAAAATGATTGATGCTTTAGCATCCATACAAGGTAGAGTTACAGGAAATAATTTTTCCCAGGATGATTTATAACTTTGTTATGCAGAGACAGATGTCTTTGTAGTAAAAATATTTCATATCTGGAAATGAGTGTTACAAATGCTATTTTTCCCCTTCAGCACAAGCTGCACGAACTGCTTCACAAGTTTGGTGGTACAAATACCGTTGAATATTGTACTTGCCCAATTAATGGCATGAGTTCTCTCCTTTTTGCCAAGAAGTCTAATATCAACTGTTTTGGACCTCACAAATTCCAGAATTCTATTAGTTTGGAGGTTTTTCCATGCTAAAGAATACACAAATGTAAGTTGATGAGCTCAAAGTATGCTGCACACAAGTTTCCATGTTCAAATGCTTCTGGGCCCTATTGCTGGAAGTAGCTCTGAAATTTAGAGTCTCTGTGGGCTCTGGATGTTGACTCCTGAACTCTGTTCCTTTTCTTCCCAGTAGGCACCTTGTCCTTTTTCTACAATCATTTCTACACAGAAAGGGACTAGTGGTCAGGGAAGCTTCAGTCAGAACACTGAAGGTCAAGTATATCTCTGTCCCCATTCACAGAAGCGTGATTTTTCATCACACTGTTGCATAATTGGGAGGACCACTCAGTTGACTTCCTAAAATAATACAATTTCTAAGGTAAAACTGGGCCCAGCTAGAGAAAGATGTGGGCGACAACTTTTTGTTTCTAATATAATAAGTACTAACAACTTTACAAGTCATACATTTAAGTGTGGACTTAGTAAGAATTATAAGTAGTGTATGCTTTTAACTGTTTAATATCTTCCAAAGTGTTTTAAAGTTATTTTCAGTAATTTGAAGGGAAATACTGACATTGAGCTAAATTAACAAAATAAAGGAAACCATGTAAAGCTGAATAAGATGTATTTAATAATTAATCACAAATACCTTGTGTAGTCATGATTTTAAATTGCTTCTTCTGTCTGTTATGCTTGATATTCTATTTAATCTCTCATCCTTACGCTATATAAACTGTAGTATTTTCATATCATAAATGAGCATAAAGACTATTTTGTCTCCATCTTATCATCATAATATTAGATGTCACTCACTACTATTGGCTATTCGTCCTTTTCTCTTCCCCTTGACTTCTGTGTTTTGTTGAAGTGATATTCTTTTGGACATTCCTTTTTTAAAGTTTCTCAACATCCAGAATTGCTATGTATTTGGGAGCTTTCTTTGATCTATAGAACACAGAGATGTATTCTGGAAGTCCAGTAGGTAGAGAAAAGTTCCTGTATTAAGTGTCCCTGGCTTTTGTTGTTGCCTCATGTTCCAAGAGCTCTGATATCCAGTTTAGAATCCAGTTAGTCAAATAGAAAGACTCTAAAAGGGAAACTTTGTCCTAACAACAATATTCATATTTTCAAATTTAAGTTTGAAACTCCATATATGAAATTTTTAATATTTTAGTATCTGGAGTTTATGGCACGCAATTGGCAAACATTTTTTGTGCACTTACTGTGACAAAGTGCTTGGAATTCAAACATACAAGATATAAGACCCTCAGGTGGTGTGTGGTATAGTTGCATAAAGTGGCAAGCAGAAAAAGAATTTGTGCACGTTCTGTATCTGTTGGATGGGAATTAACAGAGTGCCATAGAATCACCTAGAAAGAGCAACTGAGCGAACTGTAAGCACCAGTTATCAGAACATCCCACTGATAGACTCACTTTAGAAAGCTAGGTAGGAATCAGCCAGGCAATGACATGGTATGAGGCAGGAATTATAAGTCATTGGAAATGCCATATTAAGGAGTAAGGGACTGAAGGTGCCCAGAAATACTCAAGCTTGACTATCTAGAGAACCCAAAGTTGCAAGTGGTTTGCAACACTAGAATTAGCATTTTTGTTTTAAAGTGCAAAGAAGCAGGTCAAATTAGTGAAAAGGATCCAAGTCATGAAACACCAATCCCCCCAAATAGAATTTTTCTAAAAACAAAGAGTGATATTGAATGATTTTAATGACAATAATGCAATCGGGTATACTTTCTGTGAAAATTGCATTGATAGAGTTATTAGAGTCCTTTATTGTATGTGTGTAAATGTATTTAAGTGAATTGAGGAGGAAATGAATAATAAGTATACTATTATAATAATTGTTGAAGATCTGAGCTCTGGAAAGACAAATATGAATATAAAGGAAGAATACTATTTCAGAATTGTGATTAGAAGAATTTATTAATTTATGAGGGTTCTAAGCCTTTCATCTCTTCCTCACCATGAAAAAGGTTTTGAATTTGCCTTTACACAGTCCTCTGTGATTACTGGGGTAGTTTTATAGCTCCCAGCTGGGTAGAAGCTGATTCAAAGCCAGTGAAGTCTCTAAGATGTCAAAAGAAAGGAGGAAGACTGCTCATGGTCAATGGGAGATGAACTGAAAAAGAATGGACAGAAGATAAAGGTTGTTGCCTAGAGTAATTTCTGGAGCCAAGCATTTTGTTATTTTAGTGCTTTCTTTTGGCACTGAAGGCTGGGGGGGTGTCAAATGAGTATAGAAAGTCAATAAGAATGGACAAATCTGTGAATATATTTCATGGGAAAGTCTGTTAATATATTTAATCTGTTAATGTATTTAAAAGAAGGTAGAAAGCAGAAGGGAATGCAGAAAGTGAATCAATTTTATTAAATGAAGGAAAAGATCAATTTCAGTATCTTCTAAGAAATTCCTATTATCAGAGTTAGTCTTCAATTTTTTTTTAACAATGAGCTGTCATTGATGTCATAAAATCAGTTTCTGAACTGAGAAATAAGTAGTCTTGCAGCACTTGTAGATTTATTTACATTTTTTTGGTCTTTATTAGAACATTTGAACATTTTATCCAACATTATGCTCTTAGCCCCCATCCTCACTATTTGTGAAAGTTTCAAATACAGTAAGCAAATAGCAATTTGTGTCTTCCCACTTTTAAAGAAAAAAAAAAACCTTTTTACAAACAAAACACTTGTAGAAGTCACTCAACAATTAGGCAATAGTATTTAACTTAGAGATATACACAATCAACTCCTTTTCAGTCTAACATTGACACTTGCCAAACACTACATTATTGGATAATATCAAGTCTGTCTTTTCATATTCAATATCATTTTCTAGGGTTAAATTGCATAACAACCATTATTCATAATTCTATTAATTACTCCCTTTGACTAAAACAACCTCATTGTAGTTACTAATGGATCTCTTCAGTGCTTATTAACACACTACCTTAAATACAACTCTCCTGTCTGTTAGCACAATGCACTTTGACCTTCCTAGTACCTGATGTGCTCATCAATAGTACCTTTAGCTAACAAAGTAAGAGGTGCTTGAACTGCTGTCTGTTTAATCATCATAGTTTCCATAGAGCTCAATAATTTTTGTTCTTGTCCTTATCTCAATGAAACTGTCCTTTCCCAATATGTTTTTTAAGAGAAATATATCAAGTATTAAAGAATCAAAATGATGGGCTATATTGAAAATCAGTAGTAAGATATGAGAATTATTTTTAATCTTAAATTATATTGACAAATATGATTACATTTTAACCAATTAATGAGTCATATTTTGCAGGTGTTCAACTATTGAATCTCAGTACTGTGTTACAATGTACTTCATTGTGATTTGGGAGCTCTGAAGGAAGGCAAAGACAGCCACAAGATAAGTTCAGGGTCTAACTTTGTACTCCTGTGAATTGAGAGATTGCAAAACACATGCTCACTTATCAAAAGGAAAAAACAAAACAAAACTACTTTTCTCGATCTGAGATTTGATGTGATTTTTTTTAAAAAAAAAAAAAAGAGAAGAGAATATTTTTAATATTTATTTATTTATTTTTTTTTAGTTTTTCGGCGAACACAACATCTTGCTTGTATGTGGTGCTGAGGATCGAAACTGGGCCGCACACATGCCAGGCGAGCACGCTACCACTTGAGCCACATCCCCAGCCCTTGATGTGATTTTAAAGTAGTTTCTTTTGTACCAAATTCAGGACTACATGAGACAAGTATAAATTTATCATCATGTATGTAGTACTTAAAACTACTTCTTATAAAACTGAAATATGAAAGCAGATTTTCAAAATGTTGCAAACGGCTGCTTTTTAATGTCTTTTCCAGTGGCAGTGTTTATTCTAGAATCTTTTTTCGGATCTTTTACTTCGTGACATCTAGCAAACTTTACTGATAATTAGGGGTGAATAACTTATAAATATCTACAATAAGTATGTAATCAAATCTGATGAAAAAACATTTATGCATGCTTATTACATTTCTCTATATATTTTCAAATGAACTATTTTAAGGATTGGTATTTAAAACTTTATTCTGAAGATGTTAAACTAGAAATGTTCTTTTTGTAATGAATACTCCAGTACAAATAGGAATATTCAAAATTAATCTGGTATTAGTAGTGGCATTTAAAATCCAGTCTTTATATTTGATTTTGTTTTGTCCTTGTCTTCAGTCTGGTGCTAATTTGTATGTTAGTATGAACATTTTCAGGAAATAACTTTGTTCTTCAGAGTCACTTCTAAATACTTGGCATCTAAAATGTTATTAGGTGAAAATGGATTGCATTTCATAAAAAAGGACATTTTACAAGACTGTATAATCATAATAAAATAATGACTGGACTACTAATGGGAATTAAATGTGATGCTGGGTGTTCTGACCTGTGGCCTGGAAGCTAGACCTGCATATAAAAATATTTCTATCCCTGCCTGTGAATGTTGAAACTCAAAATAATTAATTCCGTCAAATAATTAATTTTGTTGATAGGACTAAGTTCAGAATATACAACCTCACACACATGTATTACAATTATTCAGAATAACAAGATGATATAAGACAATAATCTTCGATTCTGGCTGTCAAACTTGCTCAGATCATTTCTTTTAGTACTTTTGCATTTCATGTTACTAACTTTGAATGTAGCATATAAATCATTATCACTACTGCCATTCACGTAGAGTATATTTATTGTCATTGAAGGTTGCTTTTTGTGTGTAAGTATAGGAAAAACTAGTGTTTGTACAAAACACTGCAGTGATATACTCTTCTGAAACTAAGAAAATGCAGCCATGTAATTGTTTTGTATATCATACAGGTCTCTGCATGGAGCTGCAAGTTGAGGAGGATATGAATGAAGTGCTGATGGACTCATTGAAAGAGGTGCTTTGGGCTCATTCCAGCTGTCATGACTTGTCTCACTTTTCTGGCCTCCCAAGCAAGAGTCCAGCCTCCCTCTCTGAGGAACATGTGGTTTACTCTACTCTGGATGGGGCCAGTGAATACACTGCTTCCATGAAAAAGGTGGTGGAATGGGGCTGTAGCTTGGTGGCAGAGTGCTTGGCTATGTGTGTGAGGCACTGAGTTTGATCCTTAGCACTGCATAAAAAACTAAAGAGATTAGAGCATAAAAACAAAACAAATAAAACTGTCCATCTACAATTATTAAAAAAAATTAAAAAGAAAAAGGTGGCTCCTGGTGGGTTCCCAGGTAGCCTCCCTATTCTTCAATTTCAACCCTCTATGTGGGTAGAGAGATCTCCCTGCAGGCAGGTCCCATAGTTACTCATTGGTATGAGTCAAACACTAGGACCAGGTCTGAAGTACAGGCATTGGGTGGGTCAGGTAGCTTGCACTCTTCCAACTTTTAGCCCCACCTGTCCCTCCTGGCACTCACTGGCAAATGCAAGTTATGGAACATTGCAGGCAGGGATGAGGAGAGTGAATGTATTCAAAGAATCTCATTTAGTTCTTTAGCATGCAGATGCCTAATCATCTATCCAAAAGACTCTTTTGCAGTGGGTCCTCTTATCTCTCCTCTACTTGTCCTGTTAAAATATCAATTCTCCACAGTGTTTTTTGAACATTTGTGGCTATCCAAGAAGGACAGCAAAATCGCTTATATGTTTCAAGATGGTACCATGTTTGCTTGGCTCTAAGCTCCAGTCCCAAATTCTCATTGCCTATGTATGGCATTTTCCCTGAAGATAAGATAAGATAAGGATTTACCCTGTCACCTGCAAAATCCATTAATAGCCAAGGATACTGTGTCAATGGCACACCAATAAATGTTTCCTTTGTGAGAGTTTGCATATTCCATCTAAATCTATTTTCAGTGTCTTTTCTAATCTGAACCAACATGAAACAAAGTGTCTGCTGAGGGAACTTACCCATGTGTTTTAGAAGGCAGCTAGGCACTTTTACCAGAATCTCTTGGGGGGAAAAAAGTGCATGCTTGATTTTTTCCAGAGTTCAGAGACAGGATCTGGGTCAATAATTTATCAGAACAGGACTGCCTACTCACCTGGTCTCCAAAACAAGGCCATTTTTTATGGTAAGTGCAGGGTACCTTCTTTTAAGTTCTCCTTCAGTATTCTTCTCAGGACATCCCAGTGTACCCAGAGAACATTTCTATGCTCGTGTTTGCAATGTGTAAAGCAGGAGTAGTTTAATGTGGCTGGCCTAGTCTGGTTTTATTGGCAGGAAATAAATAACATGGTAAGGATGAAGGACAGGAGCCAATGCCCCCAGGTAATTCTGATCATCCAGGGGTGCTGAGCTAACCAATGTGATATGTTGATTGTATAGATTCTTCCCTCCAGATCCAGGGAAAAATTGGTCTTCTGTGTGTTTGTATGTATTGCACAGAGTTTCAAAGTGTGTTTTTAAAGGATATTGCTTGCTTTCTTCAATATTCCTGTATTAAATGTCAAAACTTATTATTTCTGAACTTACTGAAATAGAGTTCAAGTAAACTATGAATGCTCATGGACTTCTGGCCGTAAATGAGTCAGAATTGCACTGAAGGACTCCTCATGATATCTTCAGAAACACCTCTCTCAAATCCTTATCGCTTCTCAATACTGCATCCATTCTGATGCATTCCTTTCTACCTGCATCAGGAAATTCTTTGTTCTAAGTCATGCTCAGGCTTGAGAGCTGTCACCCAGTTACCCCAGCAGTCCCCGGAAGGGAGAGATGCCTAATTGTTCCTCAGTCAGCATCTCAAGGACTTCCTCACATGGAAGACTCTGACAGTCCCCTGGGGAAGGTCCTCTGAGAGCAAATTGCTGATAGGAACAGGCTGGCACAGCACTTTGTCTCCAAGCTCAACCCAGGTGGAAGGACAGAGAGAAACACGACCATGAACACACGCTGCTGATTACTACCAATTCAATTCACCCAAACAGCAATGTCATTCCCCACATAAGTTTGTTTTCCCTTTGGTACTTGTAGAGTTACTCTGAATGAATCAGTCTCGGGATTTCCTGTACCCAGGTCCCATCCACCTTCTCATGTAGAGTCTAAATGCAGGGTTAAATTCAGACTTCCTTCCACATACTTCATCTTTTGTAGTAGGGCTCTCAAAGCAAGGAATGCAGTTAGATATATATCTGTACTTATGAATGTTTTTATCTATACATATGTACGTGTACATGTGTATACATATACATTTATATGCCGAAATGTATAAATATATACACATGTACAAATGTATTTTTAATAGTATCAAAAGAAAAGTACCAAGAAAGTACATGAAGTACCAACATTGGGTGTGTAGTAGTCTGCAGGAGGTAAACTGGCAAGTGCAAGAATGTGTGAACAATTGCTCCAAAAGTACCAGAATATTGGTTTGAAGGCTTCAAAGGGATATTGTCATAGAAATCCCTGTCCAAATCCTACTATCCCATCATTCATTGAGTTCTAGTTATAGATTTCCCCTTGTATCCTACCTTAGGGATTTTAATTTGCTGATTGAATTTCAGGCACCAGAATTGGCCCCCTGAAGCTTCAGGAAGATGAAGATGCTTCTTTCTTCCTCAGTAGGCATATCAAGGACCTCCTCATCCAGCATGACCCTGAGAGCCATCGAGAGGAACTGGCTGAAGAGCACAAGTTGGCAGCGCATTTTGTAAGGTGCCCAGAGGCCCTGCTCACAGAAAGATGTTCCAAGGTGCCCAGCTCATGAGAGATTCCATTAGGCAAGTGATATTTGTACCTGCTCTCCTGGTATCTGCATCTTGTGTGTGGTCTTGAATGATGGAGACTGCCTAAGTGGGAGGACAGTAGATTCACCCACTAGGCAGAGGTCATACTATCCCAAATGTTCCTTCCTGAACCAGGCATGTGCCTTTAAGATGGCAGGCAGCAAATACCTAACATACTTTCAGGAAGGAGAGTGTGACAGGTGCAAGTTTGTGAAATTGAAAAGAGCATGGCCTAAGAAAGAAAACTTTTAAGGAATTTGCAGGCTGATTTAATTGTGGGCCAAGGGAGATTTATCTTTTCTGGTTATGTTTTCTCTTCTCCAAAATATTGCTTAAAATGCACATGGCATGATAGCTGTAGCATCTAAACAGGGAATGTTTGTGAGTGTACTTTCTAAAGTCACTCTCAGGGTTTGTTTTAGGGAGTTGAAGTAGTAAAATCTGAGGGTGGATGTAGGGTACACTTTAATACTTAAGAAGTGACATGGAGAGAATTTTCCCTGGTTAAGTGATAGGAGCAGGCATGGAGGGTCCTGTGTAGTTCCTAGATGTATGGAGTGTCATGGGACAGGGTTGTCTTTCTTCCCTGAAGAGGAATGAATATGTTTTCTATGAAAGGCGTATTGGGAATAAATCACTGTGCCTGGGAAGCAGCCATGTAATGGGAGGTAGGTATAGCTGAAATTTACCAGCATTCACCAGTTGTTTCCAGTTTCTGTTCATGTGGGGAAAAAAGGACATTTTTCCCTCTGCCCAGTTAAACAACTAGCATGCTGCTCGTGAGATCTGCTTTATAGGGGCCACTTTGTTTCATGGATAAGAATACCTGGGCAGGCCATTTCTTTAAAGAAATGCATGAGATCTTTCTAAATTCATACTGATATTTTCTCTGTGCCATGATAGGCTACAGTTTTTAATGGATGAGATAGAACTGCCTAATATCTAAAGGGGGTTTAATAAATTCAGTTGTAGGAAATAGTGAAGAGCATCATGATGAAGAAAAGCATCACTTGAATCACTGGCCCCCAGGGAATCATCATGGGAGGGTAATTATCAGACAAAAAGAGCACATAAACAGGCCAAAATAGCTGCAAAGGTAAAAACCATCTGCTGGTGTCACTGGTTTCCCTTGCTAAACCACTCTGAATTGCCTGTTTTCTGTTGAGCATTTTTATCATCTGTCTGAGAAGTCTTGGGGACTTTCTCCTTTAAAAGAGTCACTTGTTCCTTTGAAAGAACTAAAATGAGAATGACATGAGTAACTTCTTTCTGAAGTGTTATTCCAAGATCCTGGACAGTTCTGCTATAGCAAAAACAGCAGCTACACACACAGCAACAACATAGCAAAATATTGTGTAGGTAGAAGGCACAAGTTCTCTGGGACCTTCCACATGCAGGAAGCTATATTCACTTGATAGGAGAGTGTAAAATTCAACATTGGTTAAGCATAAGGTTGACTCACTCCTGTGGTTTTCACTCTGAACACTTTTCTGTATCCAAAGCTGCTGTCCTGCTCTTCTCTGTAACTGCCACACTGATGCAGAGCCAACTCAGTGTCCAAATACTATAAAAATTGTCCTTTAAACACATGGCGCTGTCCCTGAAATCACACTTGTAGGCTGTTTTGCCTTCTCTTCCCAGCTCCCTCAGCTCCACTGCCTCTTTCTCCTGGGAGGCATGGTCTTCCTAAATCACTGGCACATGGATGCTTTTCTAACACCTATCTTTTAGAATAAGAGTAAGTCAACTGTAAGCCTTTTCTTCAGTCAACCTTTAACTTTCATACAAATTAAAAATTTAATAAAAAAATTTAAAACTGGCAAGAGCCCCAATTACAAACCCTAGAGTGCAATGTGGATTATAGGTGGGAAAGAAAGTGTTTTTAGGGTAGTTTTCTCTTCTTCACATGCAGAGTTATGTGCAAGACTCTGTATGTGGCACTTGTGGATTCATTGAAGGGGACACTAACTAGAAGGCTTTAGATGACACTGTAAAGGGACTTCATTGTAAAGACAGTGGTAGGCAACCACTTTTATGCACTCATTCAGTGTATCCTGCCAGTGCTTGGTCTTCACTGGAAACTGTGAACACAGAGATGGGTAGAACATTATCTTAGCTTTTACAGAACTGTCAGTCTGGTGAACAGCAAGTGAAAGAATTGATAGTGGGCTAATTGATGAGTGTAGCCAGTGCTGTATCAAAAAATGTTGGTAGTCAGGTTGATCCCCCTACTGGTTGTTTCCAACAGGTCCCAGCATAATGATGGATGACTTCTCAGACCAACACCTGCTCTCCAGTTTGGCTCATAGAAATCCATATTCTCAAGATCTGAAGATGATTTTGATGACATCAACAGATACTGAGTATGTTCTGGCCAGCTGGAGAAAGAGGCAGGATAAGTAAGACACATAAGTTCTTCCTTGCGAAGATTATCGTGATGTTTTCTCTAGACCTCTGCATTTTCTATCCACTTCAAAACAAACTAATATTGTCATTCCTCAAAGTTCAACTCTTGTTTTTACTCAAACTTCATTTCAAATGCAGGTAAATAATTGAAGTAATTTTCAGGTTTGCAGTTCAAAGGGAGGAAGGTGGGGCTAAAAGCCAGGCTTTCTGACATTCAAGTGGATGAGAGTCCATGACTCTTGTGTTCATAGAAGCAGAATAAACTAACTCCCCTGCTTTGCTCCTCAGTTTACCCTGTGACGTGTGTAAAATGTAAAATCTTCATGTATCTAGAGAACTTACATTATAAGTGGGTTAAAGCAAATGAATGCATTTGCTGAGGTCCTACAGATAAAGCACTGGGCTCATTTCCCTGCAGCATGCTAGGAAGGGTATCCAATCCTTACTGAAAAGAGCTTAACGTATCTGCTTCAGATTCAGCCATGGTTCTCAGTAGGTGAGAACATTGATTGCAGACACCAGTAGCTTGACCTAGTGAAGGGAAGATTGCCATGAAGAGCAGAGTCAGCACTGGACATTATCTGCTTTGGACTTAGTAAGAGGGATCTGGAAATTTTCTTTCCAATGAGTGTCCCACAGTTGAGGGTTCACAGAGACTTAGCATGGCCCCCCTCCATGTTTCTATTCTCCTTTCCATGTTCCTATTGCCTGAGCCAATTGGAACTTTTGTAATAAGTGAGGAATTCCTTCAGAGTCCTATACACCAACAGATGTCCCCGTGAGAGAAAAGAGGCCACAATAAAAATGGAGTATAACAAAATAATATTAAGAGAGTGCAGAACACAATTTCAAACACTCATGGTTTACTCTTTGTTCTGTGTTTTTAGTGGATTTTGAAATAATGGCTGCATATTCAGAGAAGAACATTATGACTATGTTACATTGACAGTTTTGCATTGTTCCCTTGAGGAAAAGCCTTATGATCCACCTTATTATTAAGGAAATAATGAGGTGACCACTGGGTAGTCCTGTAGATAATTTTAACTTGTTGGGAAACCATTTTTACTTCGAGGATTCTCAAGATATACCTGTAGGAGTAATGTGAAATATGGTGTTTGGAGAAGGGAACAAAGAAAAGTTGGTAACGTTGCCATGAGGGTACACAAGTACTGAGACTGCCCAATGAGTGGTGGTCTACATCTGTAGTGACCTTCTGAGGAAACCAGTGGGTCAGCCACCATGAGGCCATTGGAAGGCAGAGGCTCCCACATTCCGTGACATCTCCCACCTTCTGATTCTGTTAGACTGTTACCTAGCGCACTCAGCCCTACCTCCTCATTTCTGTCTTGAGTCCTTGCTATAGACTCAGGTGTGTGAATCCTTGTTTGAAAGGTGAAGGAGTTTGAAGTGTAGTGGACTGCTGAGTACTTAGTTCTCAACAGTAAGTGAATCGTGACAGCTGCTGTCTTCCCTTAATCCCAATGAATTCTACTTGGGTTATTTTATTTTTTTTTAAATATTTGGGTCAGAAGCACTTAAACACTGAGCCACATATGCAGCCCTTTTTTGTATTTTATTAAGAGACAGGGTCTCACTGAGTGGCTTAGCACCTTGTCATTGCTCAAGCTGACTTCTAACTCTAGATCCTTCTGTCTCACCTTCTGAGCCTCTGAGATTATAGGCGTTTGCCACTGCATCCAGCTCTTGGATTCACTTGTTTTTAACCCATAACATGTTTGGGTTTCCTCTTTGTAGGTCCTGGCTGTACATTTACTGTACAATCATGGCAGTATTCTTCAGCCCTTCCCCTGATGGAGGGGCTGAAATGAACCTTGACGGAGAGCCTCAGATGAAATTGAAAGAAATCATACGGGGACTACAAGCCGAATTACAAGAACACAAACTGAATTTCCGTGATCTGGAAAAAAAATTCATCTTATGTCAATCTACTGTGTATACCCTGGCCAACGAGTTCCAGAAATATTGTAAGTTGCAGATAGGTTTATGGTCACTAAAGTGAGGTATGATTGTCTGTTTCCCCTCTGAGAAAAAGATCTTCTCCAAAACTTTTTCTCCTCTTTTCTTTCATCAAAAGGAAATCCATCATTTCTAGAAGTAAAGATATTGTTATTTTGCCTTCAGTTTACTAACAGTGGAATAATGAAACACAAAGACTATAGCAACTTCTAGTTTACAGGGAAGTGTAGGGTGGGCATAGGTTAATTCCCAGTTACTGATGTCTACTGGAAACATGAAAATGCCTTTTCATCCTCAAGAATAGCTCAAATCTTTTATATTAGGATCCAGTCTGTACCATATCAGTTCCACAGACATATAACGGCCGTGTTGGTAAAGGTCTGGGACTAATGATTCTCTATTGAGTTCAGGCTTCCCCTGTGTTTGTAGTGAGTGATGTAGAAACTACTCATTGACTGACTGGACATTTCTGAATTTGATTTCAGGGAGTGGTGCAGAGGAGGAGAGTGGAAAAGAACAGGAATTACTGGCTCCCAGGTAACAATGAGTGTTAAGAGCCTGGAAGAGGATGGGTTAAATATGAGGAGGGTCCCCAGATGAGCAAACCAAGAGGTACATAGTGTCCACACTATTCACATGCAAAGGCAAACACAAGCTGCTGGTATGACTGCATTCCTCAACCATGGAAGAAGTCCATCTTTTAAGGAGGTGTTTTTCTTTTCTCTGTGGTTCTTGTCTGTATCCAACTAGAAGTAATCAAACTAACTAAATGTTTGTTTTTAACCTGACAGAATCTACATCTCCTGTCTTGTATGGGTCCATTGAATATGAGATATAAATCTATTTCTTTCTGGTTGATAAGACTTTTTGGCAGGGATGTCATAGCTGGGTGGGGGGAATACACATACACACACACACATATACAAATGTGCGCACAAACACACACATAAAGTTCATTTTCTGTGTATGCTGTGGCTCATGGTTGTATCACACAGGGAGAGTGGAGTCTGTCCTCAGCTCTTTTCTAGTCAGTAGATTGAGCCCCTCTTCCTATCTCCTGTCATAAAGACATGTGCACCCTGCCCACATGCTAGGAGGATCATTTTCTTTCTCTTTGAAAGGAGTACCCTCTTGCCCTTCTGTGACCACTCCCTTAGGCCTCTCTTTAGACCAACTGGGACTCATATTTAATCCTCTCGTTTAATTGTACTCTTTATCCCTCCAGTCTGAGACAAGTCCCACAGGAGGAGAAAGAAATCCTGCAGGACGTATTGAATGAGGGCTGTAACACTTGCCCCAGTCACTCTGAATCATCAGATATCCACCAGCCCACCTGCTTCAGTGCTGATCTCTTGGGTGAGCATGAAGTTTCCCTTTGTCTAGCTGCAGCTCATGACTACCCCATTAAAACACAAATGCACTTCTATTAATTATACTTCTGAGGGTCCAGTGACAGATTCAGGATGGTAAACCTAGAACTAACAAGATCAGGGAAGTTGTAGAGACTGTAACCTACTCACAGGTACCATTTATGTGTGTGCATATCAGGGCTGTGTATGACCTTATTCTTACAACCTAGGACAACTTATCTCTCCTAAGTGTTCTTGCTCATGTTTAATTCTTTGATTACAAGCACAAGCCTATAATCCCAGCTGCTCAGGAGGTTAAGGCAGGAGGATCTTGAGTTTAAAGCCAACTCAGAGGACATGGGATGTGGCTCAAGTGGTAGTACAGTCACCTAGCATGCATGAGGCACTGAGTTCAACTCTCGGCACCATAAAAAAATAAAAAATAAAGATATTGTGTGTCTACCTAACACTAAAAAAAAATTTTTAAAAATTTAAAAAGCCAGCCTCAGTAAAAAGCAAGGCAGTAAACAACTCAGACCCATCACTAAATAAAATACAAAATAGGCCTGGGGATGTAGTGCAGTGGTCATGTGCTTCTAAGTTCAATTGCCAGTACCAAAAACATAAAAGAGAACATTGAAATGGTTAATTTTGCTTCCATTGAAATGCTAGAATTAGGTGGCAGTAATATTTATACCAGAACAGTTCTGAAAGGAATTTCCTTCTAGTACACTGCCAAAGTTAACTTTGCGATCTTTAAAAAAAAAAAAAAAATCCCTAGTATTGAGAAAAATGAGGCTCAGGGCTTTTAATCCTCTTCATAGAGAATGAAACTGGTTCTATTTGAGAATTGTGAGGGGGCCTAGAGCCACTAAGTGTTGGAATGAGCTTTGTGGAAGGAAGGAAGCTGCAGTTAGTGAAATCCAGAAGAACCTGGATGAGTATCCAGGGATCAGGAGACCAAAATGCATTTTGACTTTGTCCAATTACATGAAGAGCATTTCATAATGATACCCCCAGTCAGAGACGTTGTGCATGATGGATCAGCGTAGCATTTCAGACCATTTCTTTAAACTCAACATGTGAGTTCTCCCAGGTTAAGTCCCTTAGTTGCTCCCTGAATTATATATACATAAATTATGTCTTCTTCTGAGGGAAGTGTCTGTATTGGAATGAGTGAAGGGGAGTTATTTAATGACTTCTGCATTTCTGAATATGTTTACAGAACACCATGACAATGAGGACAATGATAAAGAAGAGTCACTTTATTTCAGGTAACAATGAATGACCAGGGGCAAGAAAATAAATGGATAAAATAAAAGGGGTGCAGGAATCCTGAAAGTACAGAGCATGAGGTCAAATGTAGTCAAAGTTTCTTAAAGGCACAGTAGGAGTGCTGATTGCAGTGAAGTTGTTGATTCAACCCAAGATGATAGAACCCATTAGCAAAATTCTTTGTCTTCTTTATAGTATTGTAAGAGTAAGTCTTCTCAAGTATAACTGAGCAGCCTTGGGCACTTCTAGATCTTAAATAAATTATATGTTTCCTTTGTAAATGTCAAACTCAGGATGAGACTCAAAAATCATTTCTGTACTGTTAGCCTGAGCTCATCAACAGGTATTGCATAGCAAGAAATATAGATAGAATAAAAATGATATCATGTCATAACATGGATGTGCAAAGAAGGCAAAATGTCTCTGAGACTCTTCAATTCAGGAGACTATTGATCAGACACTTGTGTCTAAAATTCACCATGCTTTATGCACAAGGTTGGCCCCTGCTATGCTTCTCATTGTGTGATCCTTCTGTGACTGTGTCTTATAGGTGAGTTGAGCCTCCTTCCTCATTAGCTTGTTATCTTGTTATCACTACACTGAGCACTGGTGGCCCTTGGTCTCTCTCATACCGTGGCACCTAAACTATGTCCTTGAGATGAAAGTGGTTTTCTGGATCATTTTTGAAGGGAGGCACCTGTTTTGGACTCCACACTTCAGCTTTGAATCGGGACCAGCTGGGAGACTGTAACTTCTAAATCACCATGATTTCATCTTTTGTTCTTCCCTGCCTCAGCTGTCTCAGCAGTATCAACAGTGAATTTCAGGAAGAGGAAGAGAATGACCTCCAGCTGGATGAAAAATATTTTCAGTACTCTGGTCATCCTAATTCATGTGACACGCAAGAACTTGTCATAAGCTCTGTGTTCCCATCACATGAGCCTAAATTCAGCTCTACTGTGGATGGAACCAGTGAGTACTCTTATCCTAATTCAGATGAATGCAACTTGTCTCCCTGGTAAATCACAAATTCTCTGCACTCAACTCCACTATCTAGGCTGAGACATATGCCTGAAGAGCCAGGAGACCATTTTGTTTCTCAGCAGGTGTAGAGGTCAGGTGGATCTGAAGCTTTGTTATTTTTCTTGCCAGGTCAGTTTTTTTTAATCCTGGTCTGCAATGTGCCAGCCACAGTTGCAGGTAGACTGGAGTTAGGAGGAGGGGATTAGAAGCATCTCACAGACATCACTACAACTTGTTCCAGGAGGGATTGGTCAGACCTCAGTCTTTAAAGGGGTTAAATCATTCCTTCTGCAGTGTCCTTGGAAATTGCATTTATTTTCTAATGATTTCCTCTCTTCTTTTCATGAGATAGAATATTCAAAAATCATTGTGGAGATCTTTTATGGTTCTTGAGTGTTAACACACTTTCTCAACTTCCTCTGAGAAGGCTATTCTTCAATTAATCATTCCTGTTTCTGTTCCACCATACATTACTGTAGTTTTCAACCCAAAGGAGCACAAATGATTCTTTCCTCCATAGATTACATGTTGAATCATCTGTTCCATCTGAGAGTTATGTTCTCATGTAAATTGTCAATGGCCAGTGTACATGATGGGGAACTGACCCAGTTATTCAGACAGCAGAGAGCATTTCTCTCCACAATTCCCAGGAATGTCACTCTTGTTGAACAAGAGCCATGAGTGGTAGAAGCTTTATAGAGTATGTAGAGAAAAAAATATATTCTTCTTGCTTCTCACTCAAGGTAGGGTTCAACTTTTCCTCAGATAAACTTTTGAAATTCTTGGGAGTCTTTACTCATTAAATCAGTTTTTAGGAAGAGCAGAAGTCTGATGTCTCACTGTATCAGAATGTTTTATAGTAAAATTAACTGACTAAATTTATTTTCCAACCCTTGCTTTAGTCAGTGCCTTTTCAGTTGTGACCATCTTTTTCTTTTTCCCATTTCCACTGAGGTGCAGTGATGCAAAAGTTGAATCTCAGTGTCACAACATTTCAGAAACAGAAATAAAATACATGTGTGAACTGTAACCACTGCCAAGGGATCTCTGTATACAGACTACTCCATTAAATCCTCAAGAGACACTATTCACAGTTGGTGGTGTCTCTACAGTAGTGCTGAGGACACTGAGATTCAGCATGGTCACTGCCCCCAAATCTCCACTAGTGTGTGGTGGGAACACAGGGCCCATGTCTGCCTGTCTCCTCAGCCAACATATTTTTACTGCTGTGCAGCCTGATCTTTCAAAGAGGAGGCTGGGTTGGGTGTTCACCCATTTCTAATTCTGTGTGTTACAAATGTTTTTGAGACAATTTCAAAGAGAAACAGACATTGCTTCTCTGGAACAAAGAATTCACAAGGCCTCTCACATGGGTTTTTGAGCTATAAATCAGTATACTTTGTCCCTGGGAAGAGCCAGTGCCTCATCCATTCCCTGCAAATAGAGATGGACACATTCACCTTTATACATGAATCTGAAATGAAGAAAAAGAACATTCTAATTGTACTAATATTCATCCTGTGTGGGTTCACTGACCCTAATGTGTATATTGTGAACAGGACACAGCTGTAACTACAGTAGTGGTGCTGACCTCTCTGCTCGGACCTATCCTTTGTGTACATAGAAAGCCCTGCAGAAACAACATGAATATAACTAAGCGACAACTTGATATTTTGTTGAGGACTTTTGCATCTTGCCCACTAATGGCATGCAACAATACTTTTAGAGTTTGATAAATATATCCAATAGTTGCAGAGGACCTTCTACTGTGAGCCTTGAAAAATGTCAGCAGGATTCCTTCCTGATAAAAGCAGGCAACCGAAAACAGGACAAAATTCTAACCCAATTTAAAATATTTATTGCAGATGACCTAGAGGGTAGTAGTAGCTCTGTAGTCATTCATGGAAGTGGTAGAGAGAGTGAGTCTACATTGAATTACAGCCACTTTGAGACCAAACTACCCCAAAGCCCTTCAGTCTGAGTTCAAGGTAGTTTAAATGTAATATTCTTGAGGGAAGGTGAGACTTTCCCAAGGGACTTCACAGATTTGGCCACTTTTCATAATAGATACTATATGTAGGAGGGGCTGGAGGTTTAGACACAGTGGAAATAAATATTGTACGCAATGATTGAGGGATCCAGCCTCAAGGAACTGAAAGAAGTAGATTGAAGGGGAGGAAATTTGATTTGATATAATGATACTAAATAGGTTTTCATGAAAAGGAATGAGCCAGGATTTCAGGGGTTGGACATATAAAAGGAGTTCTCCTTCCCACCCAAATTATGTAACGACAGAGTGGCTGGTAGAAAGCATGCTGTACAAGACCTTTGTGAAGAAACTGTCCACGTTGCCAAGAGTCCATGAAGAGATTCTTGTGTCAGTGGCCATTTTCAATCCTTTGGGGTCTAATCTCCTTTTTTTCTCTGTTTCACCATTGCTTTCACAAACAGGTATATTGGTTTAAGATACTTTCTCCTTCAGGTCAAGAGGATCTCTCATGCATGTTACTGAGTGTCTTCAATGACAGATGATTAATAATGGATGAACTGAGACTTGGGGACACACAGTACATGACAGGCAGGGAGCAGCACCTGTAGACAAAGACATGAATGCTGGAAGACAGAGAAGCAGAGTGAGAGTCAGGGAGGAGACAGCCTGACAAGGAAGGATGGTGTATTAGAGTGTTGGGATGTCATGTTGGATAACCTTGTGGGGCCAGGAGTGAGGACTTCAAATGCAGGATAGGGAGTTGGAATTATTCAGGGGGATGTAGGAATGCAGTTTTCCCAAGCAGAGTGGGAACATGGTAAGAGCAGGACATTGAGTTAGAGGTTAGTGAGGCTGGGCTCAGTGGTCCCAGCAGGAGGTTCTCTCATGGCCAGGAGCATGAGGCCAGCATGGGTAACACTGTGCAGCTGTATCTTAACAAACGTTAACCTGATGAGACAGTTGATCTTTGGGGAACTTCACAAGAAGAGAAGGTAGTGAGGAGGAGAGTGGAAGAATCTAGACACCAGTGATGAGAGTATGATGAGGTGTGCTCTCAGGGTGATGGAGCCAAACAGTCAGATTGAAGAAATTTTGAGAAAACTGAAGCAGATCGTGGTGAGAATGAGGGATTTTCAAGGAGAGTGTGTGGAGAACACAGTAGTGGGCAGCAGGCCCTATTGTACCCAGTTCTTCCTGAGTCTGACCTGGATAGACATGAGGCTGCTGAAAACCTCCAGTCAGCTTAATTTCTGAGGACATTATTCATTTCCCTAGGGACATAGAACTCAATTATATCAGGAGGAATGTCCAATTTGCCTCTGTAGTATGTGGAAAATATAAGGATTATGGACCTGATATCTCTTCACAGTTTCATACAATTGATTTACAATAAGGAGCCAGCTCCTCTGCTGCATTGCTTATAACTGCTAACAGCCTCCAGGTGGCAACAGACTGTGTATGTGTATGGATTGTAGGTGGTATATAGGCCAGAAGGAGTCATAGGCTTCCAAAATGCAGAGAGGGTCCCATAACTAGGAATGTTATACAACCACTGGACACCCCTCTCCATGATATCCTAGATTCTTTCCATGATCTTTCCTCCCTCGGGGGAGAGATCAATAAACCTTTTAATTTCAATCACATCACTGAGTCTCAATAGAATGTCCTCTCTACAAACAGTGATGGAGTTTAATAATCCTGGGAAAATAGCCTTAAACTCATTTTTTTCTTCAAAGCCATCTTAAGTGGATGATTTTTCTTCAGGGACACTTTTCTGGACACCTGCCTTTGTTGTTGTTGTTCTTGTTTAGTAACATATGACAGTAGAATGTATTTTGCAAATTACACATTAGTAGAGTATAACTTATCCTGTGGATGATCCCGCTCTTTTTGTTTATGATGTGAATTTACCCTGGTTATGTATTCAAATACAAGGCTAGTTAAGGCTAGTTAAGTCCAGTTAATTCTATTGTCTTTCCTGTTTCTCCCTCTCCTCCCATCCTTTTATTTTCTTTTGTCCAATACAGTAGATTTCTATTATTCCCTTCCTCAACCTCCCTTGTTTCCGGTTAGCATCTAGAAGTCAGAACACATAGCCTTTGGTGTTTGGGATTGGCTTATTTCACTTAGCATGATATCTCCAGTTCCATCCATTTTCTGCAAATGCCACTGTTTTTTTTTTTCTTTATGGCTGAGTAATATACCATTCTCTATATACATTACATTTTCTTTATCCATTCATCTGTTGATGATGTCAAATGGTGGTTTCATTCCAAGTTTTCTAAGGAATCTTCATACTGCTTTCCATAGTGGCTGCTCTAATTTTCAGTCCTACTCAAATTTTTGAGAGTACCTTTCTCACCCCATTCCCCACCAACATTTATTGTTACTTGAATTCTTTATAATTGCCATTCTAATTCAAGTGAGATGGAATCTCTGCATAGTTTTAATTTGCATTTCTCTAATTGCTAGAGATAATAAAGAGTTGTTCATGTATCTTTTGGCCATTAGTATTTTTTCGGCTGTGAGGTGCATGTTCAGTGCTTTGCCCATTTATTTATTGGGTTATTTAATGTTTTTTTTTCTTTTGGGTTTTTTGTTTTTTGAGTTCTTAATACATCCTGAGGATTGAATGCTCTTGTCTAAGGTGCATGTGGTAAAAATCTTTTCCCATTCTGTAGGCGCTCTCATCACGTTATTAATTGTTTCCTTTACTCTGAAGACGCTTTGCAGTTTGCCATCCCATTTATTGATTCTGGCCTTCTTAGCATCCAGGCACAGAAACCAAAGGTGACATATCCATCACACTCATGATCTCTGTCACTGTACCTGAGACACAAGCCGGTTTCCCCAACAGACGGGGACATAAGAAATGGGCATTCTGGGTGGGGGTACTAAAGAAAGAAAGAACTGGGATAGTTACCCTCTTCTCCTTTTAGGTGTCACTAAGAAGGCCTGCCTCCAATGGCCTTTGAGTGGGCATGTGAGCCCCAGTGTGTCAGAGATGCAAGCCTCAGATGCACACCTGGATGTAAATACCCAAATGAGTAGTTGTCAGGGGACAATGTTGGATCACCAGTTAATCTGTGGTGATTGTGGAGCCAGGCTGAGTCTTTCCTCTGCTATCGATAGCTGTGTAGCCAACACTGACCCTGGAAAACAGTGGATGCTCTTCCCAGGTAGGAAAGGAAAGGGAATTTGTAAGCTCAGATCCACATGTTGGTTGTCAGAATATTGTGGGTGGCAGAGATCGTGGGTCTCTACATGTTCTCTCAGTCAGACTTAAAGCTGCGATTCTCTGACATAGTGATGTGAGCTGGAGCCTGGGGCCTAGGGTTAAATACACTCTCAGGTCCTGGGCTGGCCTTTATCAAGTGCATATCTTAGGTGCTTTCATCTCTTTCATGGTTTATTAATATAATTTCCATAGTACCAGTTCAATAAAAATAAAAATTTTTCAATGAAAGCTTTGACTCTGTAATCTCAAATCCTCAGATAACTTCTGGTTATTTGATAAATATAATTTCACAAAAGATATTTTCATTGGATATAGAGCAATTTTTCAGTAATAGTATAAATCCTGGGCCCACAATTCTGTGTCCTGACATATCCAGCTCACTTTTCACCTTTCCTCATCTCTTTAAATTAATGTGACACCTTCACACAGAAAGTGCACAAATTGTCTCCTTGCTGATTCCACACTGAGTCCATCCTCTCCATTCGTCTGTCTTCATATCCATGTTGCCAGTGTCCTCACAAGGACTCAATTCTGCTCAGATGTGAAGACTGAGTTTTAGTCCCTCCTTGTCCCCTTAATCTGGGTTGTGTTCATCTTGATTCTCTGTCTCCCTCAATATCAGCTTCTGGAGCCTCTGGTTCTCATGTCAGGTGCCACACTCATCTGACAGATGTGGGCACCCTTGCACTCATTACAAACCTCTGAGGGTCATGCAAGAGAAGAAACACCTGTGCCTCATGTGGAGCACTCCCTGGCTCAGTGTGTGTCACTGGTGTGTAGTTCTTGAAGCACGTGTGAAAACTTGCGGAGGTTCACCATCTTTTCTTCCTGCTGGACTCTACTGGGTGCTCCCACAATCCCAGTCAAGACTAAGCCTACAGGCTCAGTTGAGTGATTGTGTTCTGGTGTCTCACAGGGAATTTTTGAGCATCTGCTTTTCAAACATCTCTTTTTTTCCCTCAGGTTTCTAAATTATTTCTGACTTCTAGTGGCCAGAATATTGATATTATACAATCCCACATGTAAATGTTCATAATTTTCTGTTCATCAGATATATCCATTATATGTTAGGCATATACAGTAGTTCTATTAGTAATAATGCCTGTATATAAAATAAGTTAGTCAGAGTAAGATTTAAAATATTCCAGGGATGATTCTTCCCCAGTTCTCTACTTTCATATAGTTTTCCTTCTATTATGATTTTGCTTAACTTTGATGATCACTTCCTGACTAAAAGCTCTGCCTAGATCTCTAGTGGTATTATTGCCTTTTATATTGGGGAGCTATAGGTGTCTATAACTTCCATATTTCTTGAATATTTTCAAGAATTGGAAGCACACTTGCCTCCTGTCAAGTTTATCATACTGGATATGCCAGAATCATCAACAAAATGAAAGTATCAGTCTCAATGTCTTTATATTTATGTGGTAGTGAGGATAGAACCCAGGGCCTCATGCACTTGAGGCAAGTGCTCTAACTCCAAGCTACAACCCCAGCCCTGAAAGTATCAGTCTCTATAAGCTACACATAAATCCTTAGACTTTTTTGTGCAAGGCTGCTTTCTTGATTAGGTGACCCTTTGGGGTCAATAGTTGTGTCACAGGATAATAGTTCCTGTTTTATTTTCAGAAGTGAATTTGGATACTTGCATTGAGCTGCAGAACCTTCCCAAGCTTGAGGGTGATGCCCTTGGAGGCTTGGCTGTCGGAACACCTGGATGTGAGCTGCATGTCCTCACTGATACCATGAGGGTCATGAAACAGAAGATCATGAAAAGAAAACAACTCTTCTGCAAGTGGAGAATGGCATGCAGATTCCCAGGACTTCAAGCTTCGGGTAGAGTGGTGACAGCTTCTGTGGCTCTGGGATGCACTTACCTCTTTTAGCTCTCTCTATGAGGATGTAGCTCCTTCTGCTGTGATTTCTCTTCACCATTGGTTCTTTCCAACAGCAGATGGAGACTGTCTGGTCTTATGTCTCTATTTTATGGTCTCCCACCCTGAGAGGCTGTTCCATCTCCACCTCCTGTTTGCATTCAGAAATCTGCTCTGTTCCTACATCTGCTGTCCTGATATTCCCTGTAACTGACACAGGAAAGCCCAGCTTAATGGGGGGTCCTAATCCCATGAAGAGCATCTTTCAGACACATGCCACCTTCCCTGGAATCACACACTGTCTAGGCTTTTGATCTACCCTGCTTTCTTGACTCTGCTGCCTCTTTATTCTGGGAACATGGCCTTCATACATCACTGGCACATGGCTCCTTCTTGGACCCTCCTTGGCAAACAGGACTAAGTCAACAAAGAAAAATTGTGAAAACTGATGGGAAAGATTATGATAACTGAACTTTATTTGGGCTATACGTGGCAGAAGTCATTTTGTCTTCACCTTTTAGCCCACTCCATTTTCCATGACTCTTTTTTCTGCTCATTCTTGATCTAAATTGTAATAACTTTCAAGATTTCCTGCAGATTCTTTTTCCTGTCTAGCCAAGGTGACTGAAGAACCCACTTGGGCTCTGTGTTGAATTGGGTGAAATAGCACTATGTAATGAATCCTGGATGTTTTTGAATTGTTTGTAGAAAACTATGAAAATGAAGATGAAAAAGACCAAAATTCACTGAATTCCAGGTAACAACAAATAATCTGGAGATTGTAAGAAAGGGCAAAATAAGGGGTTAAGGATAACCTGAAAGATTAGACCATGAGGTCAAAAGTAGACACATTTGATGACCAAATGTAAAAAAGACTACTGTTGGCAGGGGTGATGTTGACTAAGCCCAGTGTGATGGAGCCCTTTAGCAAGGTTATCTTTTATCTTCCTTGTGCTGGTACAGTGAGCATGACTGAGAAGAACTGCAGTGTCAGTCTTGGGCATTTCTTCCTTTTAACAAAATCACTTGTTTATTTTAAGTTGAATAATTAGAATTAGAGGCATACTGTCTTTCTATACTATGGCCTGATAATTGCAGACAGGTATGTCATAGCAAGAAAAACAGAAATACTCTCCCTTTCTACCCCTTCCCCCCCCCCAAAAGTATTATGTCAAAAAAATGGATAGAAAAAGTTCTAGAAGGCACACATTTTTTGGGCACTCTCTCATGTACCAGACTGTATTTGCTGGCCATCTATATGCAAGTGTCAGTATCAGTCATGCCCTAGGTTCAACTACAGCTTTGTTTCTCATTGTATGATCCTTCTGTAGTTGTATTTTATAGATGAAGTTGAGCCTCCTTTCTCATCAGCTTGTTATCTGGCCAGTACACTGGACACTAGTGGCTCTCACTCTCTCTCTCATACTATGGCATCTAAACTATGTCCATGAGTTGAAAATGGTTTTCTAGATCATTTTTGAAGGGAGGCACCTGTTAGGGAGGCTGTAGCTTCTAAACCACCTTGATTTTTTCGGTTATTCTTCCTTGTCTCAGCATTCCCAATGGTGAACTGCAGGAGGAGAAAGAGGATGACCTCCTCCGGGGGAAAACTTATTTTCTACCCTTGGATCATCCTAATTCATCTAACACACAAGAACTTGTCAGAAGCTCTGTCTTCCCATCAGCTGAGCCTAACGTCAGTTCTGCTATGGATGAAGCCAGTGAGTATTCCTATCATAATTCAAATGAATCTAACTTTTCTCCCTAGGAAAGCAAAAATTCTGTGCACTCAACTCTACTGTGTAGGCTGAGATATATGCATGCAGAGGCAGGAGACCCATCTTGTTTCAGAGTAGGTACAGAGGTCAGGTGGATCTGACTGATTCTGTCTTTAAAGTATGTCTGCTGTGCTTGGCATGGGGGCTCAGGCCTATAATCCCAGTGGCTTAGGAGGCTGAGACAGGAGAATGATGAATTCAAAGCCAGCCTCAGCAACAGCAGGGTGCTGAGAAACTCAGTGAAACCCAATTTGTAAATTAAACACAAAATAGGGTTGGGATGTAGCTCAGTGATCAAGTCCCCTGAGTTAAATTCCTGTTGTCCCCCCCAAAGAAAAATATGATGTCCACCATTTCTATTCATGATCTTTTCTGCCTGTGGATCAAGATCAATAAATTCCTTTTTTTGTCCCATGCCCTGGTGTCTCTGTAGAATGTTCTCTCCAGAAATAGTGACTAAGATTAATTTTATTTGGATACAAAACATGAAGTCATAGTTACTTCAAAGCCCTCTTTGTCAATTGGATTACTTTATTTTAGGAACTTCTTATGGGCACCACCCACCCAAGAATACCTAGGCACATGTACAAAAGATGACATGTCCATTGGACACATGATTTCTGTCACTGTGCCTGGGTAGCTAGGTTGGGTCAATTGGCAGGGACATAAGAAATGGGTTTTTAGGAGTGGTTAGCAAAGGGAGAATTGGGATTGTTACTGAACCCTCTTCTCCTTTCAACTTCCTCAGAGAAGGCCCAAGGGCCTTTGAGTGGAAATGTGAGCCCATACATATCATAGATGCAAGTTTCCCATGCACAGGTGGAGTCAAGAGCCCAAAGGAGCAGTTATCCATCAGATAAATATAGAGATCCCTCTTGTGTATTACACATTGTTTATATATGTGCTTTATCATATATAATGGGTATACATGCAGTGTATCATTATTATGCATATTTTTAAATTCCTTAGGATGAGTTTTCCTTTCTTTAATAATGTGTTTCTCCTTTGATTTTGCTTGATTTTTATTATCTCTTCCTTCCCCAAAGCACAACCTACCTCCACTCTGATTTTCTAGTGTTTTCAAATATATCTGGGTGCTATTGGATTTTACAAATCCTGTCTTATTTGCACATACTTACAGAGCATGTCTTCAATGATGCCACAGGTGTCAGCAAAGAGAAGATGATTACAAGAAAAATTCTGATGAGCAAGAGGAAACTAGCATGCAGATTCCCTGGCCTTCAGGCTTCAGGTATGTTGGCTCTGGGATGCACTTGACTCCTTTTAACTCTGTAAGATTGTAGCTCCTCCTTCTGCAGTGATTTCTCTTCACCTGTGCTTGTCTCCAACAGGAGATGGAGCCTCTGTTTGGTCTTATCTGTACTTCCCATGGCCTTGTAGCCCTGACCTGCCCTTCCATCTACATTTCCTATTTACATTCTGAAATCTGCTCTGTTCTCATGCCTGCTCTCCTAATATTCTTGATAACTGCTGCAGGGAAGCCCAGTCCCAACCCTATGAAGAGCATCTTTCAGACACATGCTACCTTCTCTTAAATTCTATACTTTCTACACTTTTTTGCCTTCTGTACCTGAATTCCTTGACTTCATTACCTCTTTCTGCTGCGAATGAGTCTTTCCTAAGTTAGTAGCTCATGGATCTCTCTCTGGAGGTTTTCATAGGGAACAAGTCTAACTCAAACCTGGGTTGTTATTTTTTTTTAATATTTATTTTTTAGTTGTAGTTGGACATAAGGCCTCTATTTCGCCTACTTATTTTTATGTGGTGCTGAGGATCAAACCCAGGGTCTTGTACATGCGAGGCAAGTGCTCTACCACTGAACCACAAACCCAGCCCCCTGGATTGTTAACTTAGACATGCAAATTAAAGTGTCATTTTTTATTATGTTTTTTATGACTTCTTTTTAGTTTTTCATCAGAGTAGAGCCCATTTTGAGATCATATAGAAGCATGGAATATATATATCTTAATCTAATTAGGACCCCAGGATTTTGATGTACAGAAAGGTGACATTCTCTGCATTGTGTTCCTATATGTACATAGCAAAATTATGTCAGGTTCATTCCTTTTCTTACCATTTATTTCCTTTCCTTACCGTACTCTTTTTTTTTTTTTTTTTCATTTCCCTTTGTCTAATACCTGGAATTTGTATTCTTCCACTCTTCCCTCCTTAGTGTAGATTAGCTTCCAAATGTCAGAGAAAACATTTGATACATTTGATATTTGTATTTGGGGAGACTGACTTAATTCACTTAGCATGGTAGTCTCCAGATTCATCCATATAATGGCAAATATTATAAAGTTATTTATCTTTATGGCTGAGTAATACATGTATGTGTGTGTGTGTGTGTGTGTGTGTGTGTGTTGACTCCATAGCTTAGCTATTGTGAATTGTGCTGCTAAAAACATTGATGTGACTATGTCACTATAGTGTGCTGAGGATAGCCTCTTCAACAAATGGGCCTGGAAAAACTGGAAATCCATATGTAGTCAAATGAAATTTAGCCCCTCTCTCTTAAAACTGAACTGAAAACATATCAAAGACCTGAGAAGTAGACCAGAAACCCTGCATCTACCAGAAGAACATGTAGGCCTAACACTCTAACATTGAGGCTCAGGAACTGAATTCCTTAAGTACACTCCTAAAGTTCAAGAAATAAAATGAAACATCCACAAATGGGATGGCATGAACCTGAAAAGTGTTAAAATTGATGAGCAATCATCCTGGATAAAAAGCTGTATTGCAAGACCAGAAGATGGTGAGATAGTGGAAAGCTGCATTACCTTGTATCATGAGCACAGCAGCAGGAATATAGACACCTACTGAGGTTGATGAAAAAGGAATTTCACAAAATATAATAGTGTACATTCAGTTGGACTAGGGAATCAGAAATTTGAGTACAACAACAAAATATAAGAATATATAGATGCCAACTCACCTGCCACATGGGTACTGAAAGCAGCAAAGAGACCCCACAAAGGGAGGGGAGAACACAGAGAAACACAGATTGAGTACAGAAAAACCTGAAATCAGAGAAGCTGCCTGAACTTGTTTGATTTAGAGGTTGCAGTATTTAAAATCTTAGCAATTAGAGAAATGTAAATCAAAACTACACTGAGAATTCACTCACCCCACTCAGAATGGTAAATATTAAAAATAAAAGCAACAGTAAATGATGGCAAGGATGTGGGGAAAGAGATTCACTTAATACATTGCTGGTGGAATTGGAAATTGGTGCAACCATTCTGGAAAGCAGTGTGGAGCTTTTTTACAAAACTTGGAATGGAACCGCTATTTGACCCCATTATCCCACTCACTTTGTACCCAAACAACTTAAAATCAGCATACTGCAGTGACATAGCCACTTCAATATTTAATATCAGCTCAATTCACAATAGTTAAGCTATAGAACCAACTTAGGTGCCCTACATCAGATGAGTAGATAAAGAATTTGGTATACATACAAAATGGAATACTACTCAGCCATAACGAAGAATGAAATTATATCATTCACCAGTAAATGGATGGAAGTGGAGACTATCATGCTTTGTGAAATAAGGCAGTCCCAAACCCAAAGGCAGAATGTGGATGCTAACTTACAACTAGAGAGTGAAAGATTAGAGGTTCATTGGACTAGACAAAGGGGAATGAAGAGAAGGGGGGAACATGTAATAGGAAAGACAGGAGAATTAATAAGACACATCTTTCCTATCTTCATGTATGAATATACAAACAATGAAGTTCTTCGTCATGTACAACCACAATAATGGGGGATCCTATTTTCAACAAGTTATACTTATTCTATGTATGTATAATATGCCAAAATATGCTATTATGTAAAAATAATAATATTTTTAAAAAGAGTTTTCAATAAAAATACTGTATTCCTAGATTTGGTATTGTAGCTCAGTGGCGGAGCACTTGCCTAGCATGTGTGAGGCACTGATTGGATCCTCAGCACTAGGTAAAAATAAATAAAGTAAAAGTATTAAACAAAAATAGCTCTGCCAGAAGAAAAATACTGTATTCCTAAATATATATTGTAATTCCCACCACTTCAAGTTGGGATGTTAATATATTAGCCTACATAGTTGTCTCCTACTATCTAATTCTTGAAGTAGTTTTCTATTAGATTGTTTTTTTATTATTGGTACCACTGTTAAATACAAAACTCCAGACAATAAGTAATGCTGCAGAGCTCTAGTAACAAAACAGCATGATATTGTCACAAAAATAGACCCAAAGACCAATAGGACAGAATAGAAGACAGAGACAAATCCAATCCTTAGAGCCCTCTGATACTTAACAAAGGTGCAAAAAATATACATTGGAGGAAAGAGGATTTTTAATAAATGGTTCTGGGACAACTAGATAACTATCTAGAAAAATAACACTAAAACCCTATTTCTCACCCTGCACAAAACTCAAATGAAAATGGATCAAACACTTTGGAATTAGACCAGAAACCTTGCAACTGTTAGAAAAGAATGTAGGGCCAACATTCTACATATAATTGCTGGCACCAGCTTCCTCAAAAGTACATGAACTGAAACTATGAATAAATAAGTGGGACACCATCAAATTACAAAACTTCTTCCCAGCAAAAGAAAGAAATAAGAGTGTGAAGAGAGAGCCTACAGAATGGGAAAAGTATCTTGGCCAGCTACTCATCTGATAAGGGATTAATACTCTAAATATATAAATAACTCAAAGCACTTCATACAAAAATATCCCAAATAACCCAATCAATAAATGGGCAATAGAAAAAATGAAATCGAAACTTCTTAAGAAAAAAATTACAAATAGCCAAATGAGAAAAGGTTCAATATCACTAGCAATTAGGGAAAGCAAATGAAAGAAATATTAAAATTTTATCTGACTCCAGAATTGCAATGTTCAAGAATATACATAAAAATGCAGGCAAGGTTGTGGGGAAAATATACACTTGTATATTGTTAATGGGACTGCAGACTAGTACAAGTCCAGAAACCACTGTAGAGATTCATCAAAAAACTAGAGATGTAAGCATCCTGTGAGGATCTGCCCACTCCTTGGTATTTTGCCAAAACTTCTAAAATCAGCATACTTCAGTGACAGCCACCTCAATGTTTATAGAAGCACATTTCACTAAATGGTAGAATCACCTTAATAGATAAATAAATTTTATGATTCTGACACATATATATGATATGTATGTAAACACACATGCACGCGCGCGCACACACACACACACACACACACACACACACACACTAGGGTTCTTCAAAGGCATAAAAGAAAATGAAATAATGGCATTTACAGGTAAATAGATAGCAATGAGAATATCATGCTATGTGAAATAAGCCAAACACAAAAACTCAAAACTTGAATGTTTACTCTCATGCAGAAACTAGAGTAGAACAAAGGAAATGGGGAGGGCAGGATAGGATATCATACAGATAAAGGAAAGAGCAGTAATGGAGAAGATTGAGAGGCAGAGTGCAGAGATGGGTAAGGGGAGGCAATGCAGATGATTGTTTTTTGTTGTTGTTATAGATGAACACAATATATTTATATATATTTTTAACCTGGTGCTTAGGGTTGATCAAAGGGACTCAGGCATTTGAGGCAAGTGTTCTCGACTAAGCCACAACCCCAGCCCCAGAATGAATTCTTAAAAAGTTGTTAGGTGGTCATATAAATATACCACAGGGACTCCACCTTTATGCATAGGTAGAAAGAAGCAATCAAATATAAATTAATAGATTAGCAAAAAAGAATTCTAATAGAGTAGATGAAAGAGATTTGGGAAATGTTAGGGGGAATGGGAGAAAAAAGAGAGAGGGAAGGGGGCAATCATGAACTGAAGTCAAATTGCATGTGTGTATTTTTTTGACCGAATGAACCCACTACTATATATAACTACACAGTTCTAATTTTAAAAAAGAAATATAGGTAAGAAAATCATTATGAAACCTAAAAAGGCAAAAACAAATTTCTATGGAAGTTTGGCTATAGGTGGGAGACACATACTGGCCTGGAGCCTGTGTTTCCCAATGTCATTTATTGTAGGACAGGTTTTACTACATTTTTATATTTTACATGATCCAACTGACAAAGGGGAAACTGAGACATTAATAGACAAGCTGGGTTTACAGGGCTTAGAGACCTAATCAGGTGCTTGGCTTTTTAGTTGGTCTTCCTTCCACCTCACTAGGCTCAGTCTCAGCATCACAGACCTTCCACACTCTCTAGAAGGGCTTCCTTTTCTTCACCTAGGGGGACCTCAGTTTGTGGCACAATGCTCGTGTCCCTAAGAAATCAGGGCTGTGGAAAAGTGCTGGGTGGAAGGCACACTTATTTCACGTGGTTGACATTCAGTCCTGCCCCAGTCTCTTGCCTGCCTGTTCAGATAAGCATGTTCACCAGATTTCTCTGGCTCTCTTCCATATCCAGCCTGTATCTTGCCTCCCTAGTTTTAATTTGAGTGTTAATAGAGGCCCCAATCCCCAGCCTCTTGACACAACATTCCACTCTGTGTCTTCTGTTTTGTCTTTTGGGGGGCACCAATTAATTCACCCTCTCCAATAATCTGCATGGCCATATCCTCAATCACTTCTGCTCTGGTTTCTCTAAGGCTGAGCCTTGACATTCTCATGCCAGATATTCTTGGGTCATATTAATCCTTATTTTCTCTGGTTGCGCTGAATACTCATTTTTCAGTTAATGTCCTCAAATGTCAGATGAAAGTGGACTATTTCATGGACTTTTTATTGTGGCCTGTAAGTAAGATATATCTGTAAACAGCTAAGCACAGTACCCAGCTGGCAGGAAGTGCTCAGCATACATTAGGTTGCTGCCTTGCCCTTTTGGAGCTGCCATGGTGGGTGTGGTGTTGAGTTTCCTCTTCACTTCCTCCTGACAGGGCTTCCCTGTCACTGTGTTCCCATGTACCAGCTGAGATGCAGCAGCATGGCTCAGTCCCTGCTCTTCCTCTTGTTCCCAGCTTCCAGAGGCCTGAACTGGAACCTGGCTATGACTCACTCTCCTCTTACCAGGAACTCCTTTTGTTGATAGTTTACATTTTGATCTACTTTTGTAATACAGAGAATTTGAACCCAAGTTCTTCTGTGTGTGCTAGACCTGCCACACTATATAGAGTGGTTTTTTTTTTCTTCATTCTACCACTGAACTCTGCACCCCAGCCCTTGATAAATATTTTAACATATACATATTTCATATATATGCATATGTATGTGTATTTTATATATGTATGTGATTTTGTGCATATTTAAGTTTCAATACAAGGCATTGTACTAGAAAGCACATAGAAAATTATACTCAAAGTTGGTTTATGAAATTGTACCTAACAAGTTTTTACTGGAAGTTACATTCATGTGGAATATCCATCCATCAAACATTTTTTTTCTAAATAATAGAAACATATCAATCTGTTGACTTTTGCTTTTCTATGTGACATATATAGGCTAATGATATGAGAGGGAAGTCCTGGCACCTTAGATCTTGTGTGGTGAAGGCCAGACTGTGCATGATTTGGGGTGCAGGCTGTTTGTGATGTCCTTGACACTGGTTGTTTTTACTCCCTAGATTCAGGTGTTTCCTCTGTATTTGGGTGTTGGCATAGATTTTCTAAATCTGGTCCTCCACAGCTCTTCTTTCTCTTCTCCTGGCTCAGATACTGTCATTGTCACCAGGACAAATGGTATAAATATGACAACTAAAGGGCTTGGACACAATGAAGGAAAATTATTAATGCAAATATCTCCTGGTCCTCTGTAAGTGTGTCATGTGAATTTAGAAAATTTTCTGTGTGTGACATCCTTTTTCCTCACAGAGAAAGCATCTTCCATGTTCCTTGAGACTTCTGTGGCTGCCTTTCTTCTCATTCTTCTTCTTGCCACAGTTGTCCTATTGCTCTGTTTGGGTCATTGCCCTGTACACATTCTTATTCAGTTGTCTGTGCCTTTTCTATACAGAAAGCTTTCATGTTTATAATATTGTCCTGAATAGCCCACTTGTCAATGAAAACAAAATTTTTCTTCTGGAAAGTTTATCATTATGTAATGTTGTAAGAAAGATTATAAAAATAAAGAAACCAAAAGGTGTCTATAGGATTGAGCCACCCTGCATTTCTGAAGGCTGCCTTTCTTGACCCTGAGCTCTTTCACTGTCTCTGCACTGTGAGAACTGAGGATATTTTCATGAATAACAGCAGATCTTTATTATTGTGGCTTTCTTTTTCAGAGCTGGATTCAAATGATCCTTCAGGAATGAAGAACTCTCTGAAGCTAGAGGGTGATTCTATGGATGGCTCCTTCGCCAACAAGCATGGCCGCCACATCATAGGCCACATTGATGACTATACTGCTCTCAGAGAGCAGATTGCGGAGGGGAAACAGCTGGTTGAACAGATCCAGTCTCTCCTGACACCCACATGCAACTTCCTGGGCCTTGAAGCTCAGGGCTCAGAGGTAGTCACACCTGCAGCTCCTGCCTTCACTCTTTCTTTGTGCCCTTCGTCCTTAATTCTAGTTTCTTCTCCCCTATTTATTTTTGTGGCCTGCATCTCCCAATGACAGAGGAAGCATCTTCCAATTATTCTAGCCAAGCCCTTGCTTCCCTATCTCCTTATTCATTCTATGTTCTACTCTGTGGTATAGGAAACCAACTAGATATTCTGCCTCAGAGCCACAGAGATGTCTGTGCAGTGTTGCCACCATCCTCAGTAAAGTATTTGTTAAGAGTTGATGCCCATATGATGTGGAAATCAGCACAGTCTCATGGCTCATTATCTGTTACACTCATGCTGACCCATGTGGATTAAAATCTGTCAGGTGGACAGGTACTAAGGGATTCACATCCATAAAGGCCTTGTGTGTGGAAAGAGTAAGAATCTGGCAGTGGGAGGGAGGCAATCTGCAAATGCTTCTCAGAGTGCATCTGTGTTCAGAGACAACAAGGGCCAATGGCTGTGCTGTCTGAGCTACCAGAGACCCATGGATGTATAGACAGAGCCTTGCATCCAGGTAACCCCCACTTCAGGGCAAGATACATACCCCTATTCATAAACCAACTAATGGGCCACAAGCCCAATGTGAGAAGTCACCTCTTGTACCTCAAGTTCACTGGTGCAGAGGGGTCTTTTATTGTATGCAAGGAAGTTAAAAGGTCTGTAGAGGACATGACATGGGAATGAGCTGTGACAGCCTTATATAGGGTGTCCAGGTGAGGAGTCATTCCAGGTAAAAGGAGCTACACTTCAGTCCTGGGACCTCAAAGGGATGAGCTAGGGTTTTGCAGGTTCAAGCAGCCCATGCTTTGTGCCTCATCAACAAAGAAAGCTTGAGTCTTGTGCAGGGCTGCAATGTTGTGAGCCCTGTGATGTCTCAACTTCAGTGATGTCCATGGCTCCCTCCCACCTTTCCACAGGCACCAGGCAGCAAATGTTTCTATGAGCTAAGAAGCAGTGCTCATGCCCTGCAGCGCACCCTAGATGAGTCAGCCTCGCTCCTGACCATGTTTTGGAGAGCAGCTTTACCAAGTATCCATGGCCCTGGGCTGCCTGGCAAAGTGGTAAGAGGCCAGTGTTGTCTTCTGGTATGAGCTTTGTTTTTCTGCCCCATGAGATTCTGTATTCTCAGTTCCAGGGCTTTCTGAGGGTCAGGAGTTACACAGGTTGTTAGAATGTGCTGGATCTTAATGTAGCATCCTGGAGGGAGACCCTGGTGGATGTTTTCATTGAAGCTCTGATTACCTTACTTTGTCCTCACACCCCAAACCCCAAGATAATAATTCAAAGAGAAGAAAAGGAAATGGAGAAGCACAGACATAGATGCCATGGTAATCTATAAATATCTGCTTCCAATAAATCTGAAGTTTGAACTAAAATTCAGGGGCCTTTGAAGCTTCTCCATTCCTCAGGGCTTCTTGGTCAAAAGATCAAAGGAAGTCACTGTGATCCTGCAGCTTCTTTCAGTCATGCTCCCAGAATCCCAACACACCTTTTATCTCTGTTCCAGTCTGGGGAAAAGGTAGAGCCCCTAAAGAATTGTCCTGCCTTGGTTGGACTATAATCTGGATCCGCTCACTAGTTTTTATTTCCATATTAATGTAACTGGTATGTTTGGGGAAAAAAACTATGCTAATTACAAGGAAGCACTTTACCATCTTCAGATTCGTACAGACATTTTGAAATGTGAACACTGTCATCAGGTAGCCCTGTGTCCCAGACATAGTATCTCTGAAATTCCAAGTCCAGCATGGATGGGAGAAGGGTGAGACAAAACTACTTCAAGGACTGATTTGGAGGTCTTGTTCACAGTTGGGAGTTGCTGTGGGTCTGGAGTCAGGGTCTCCTTGATCCTTGATTGGGGGCTTTCAGGTTCTCAACATTCCTACCTGTGGTCTTTTTCTCAACTGTTCTGAACTGAGGGATTGAGAAGCTATAATGAAGGGAACTCAGTCTGCTGAGAAGATTGGAGTTCTGCTTCTTATTGGTAGGAACCACAAAGAACTGGATACATTCGGTCTCCAAACTATTGCCTGAGAGCTTGTCCTTCTTCCCCAGAATGAATCAATGGAAAGGGAGCTCCTGGATCTGCGAGCCCAAGTATCTAAACAGGAGAAGCTCCTTGAGAGCACAGCTGAGCGTCTGAAGACTGCTAACCAGCAGAAGGAGAACATGGAGCAGTTCATTGTTAGCCAGCGTAGGTGCCCCTGAGCTGTGGAGCAGCAGAGGAAAGGGCTGGTCTTGCAGATGTCCCACTTGTGCTGTAGATAAACATGACCACAGAGGCACTGGGAATGTTGGGAAGGGAGAGTCTGATGCACTGGGCCCAACCCTCCTGTGACATGAGCAATTGTGGTTGCAGAAGGAGGGGGGGACAAAGGGGTCAGCAAGAGGCCATGATTGAGGGGTGAGAAGAAAATGCTCTAGAAAATGCCTGCCCAGCAAGTAGGGCCCAGCTGGAAATTCCTTCTTTCTGGGGCTCTTTTCTTCTTTCAGTGACCAGGACACATGAAGTTTTGAAGAAGGCAAGGACTAACTTGGAGCGAAAGCAACGATTTCATCTTACACAGTCACAGAGCCTGCTTCAAATACATCACCATCTGACATCAGCTCTGTAAGTGACCCTGACCTCCTTTACCTTCTAGGAGATATCAGGTTCACCACACAGGTCTTAGCTCCTGGATAGCCTCCTCTTAAGATTCCATCCCTTCACCCTCCTGCCCGGTCAGCTTTCTTCCCTGTTATTATTCTCCTCTCCTCACCATCTCTCCCCTTTAGCCCAATTTTCTCTCCTTGATGTCAGTCAAGCTAGGAGCCAGAGAAATGCAGTTCAGTTGGTCCCTGAGGGAAGAAACTTTGAAAGTCTCTCTGTGAATTAGTTGTCTACCAAGAGATCTTGAGGCCATAAGTGCATTCTAGACTTTCCTGAACTACTTTATGAAAAACCAAATAAGGCATAACCTTATAAATTGACTTTAGTGCACAAAATTAGGTTAAGAACAGCATTTTATTTTAACACCTCATTTTCTTTAAAACACATGAAGGAAGATCCATTTGGTCTCCTGGATATAAAAGAAAAAACTGATAATGAAAAAAAGATGTATGAAAGATGATATGACATGAGCTTTGTAATGTTTTGAACAACCAATAAAAAAAAATAAAAGAAAAAAATACTCTTTAAGGGAAAAGTTTTAAAATATATATATATAGCAGATATTCTCTACATTCACTTAAATGCTGTGCTAATAATTCCCTAGAAATCCTATTAAGAGAAACTTGATGTGTAACTGATTATTTTAAATATGAGAAATTAAACCTTTAAACTTAGAGGGTAAACATCAGAGCAGTTGAGCATTCTAGGAATGTTCCTAAGTTGTACCCTGAGAGCCTTGACACCCATAGTGTGATCAAGCATGGGATGTATATTAACTAGCTCTTGTTTTCTAATTCCCTTTGGTTCTTCTCCGAGAATTGCTTTCTTTCCTGAGCCTCTTAACACAACACTTAGAGGATTGGCTCTGTACAGCCTCTTCCTATCCCTGCCAAGTTAACCCACAGCCTCCAGTTCCTGCTGGCTCCCTCCAGTGTGCAGGCCACCCTCTTTGGTTCCAAATATCTGGTCTCTAACTCCAGGCTAAATGTTAACTGGTTGTATGCCATTGGCTGGCCCCTTTGCCTCTGTGAGCTACTACCCTTCATCTGTTAAAGGTGGACCTAGACTTAGATCATCTCTGAGGTCCCTGCCAATTTGACTTCTCCTTATGAAAAATGAGACACACACTTAACAGGGGAACTTGCCCCAATATGTCCTCTTCAGTACAGGCTGTTTCTACATGTGCGTGTTTCATGCTTCATCCTTCTTTTCCTGGAATATGACAAGGCATTTATTTTTCTTCAGACCACATAACATGTAGTATGAACTGGGTAATAAGAGGACAGTAGTAGGATCTGACCATATGACATGCAGTAGGGCTATGGCTGGGGCACCAGGGATTTGGGTGAACAGGGAAGCTTATCCTCTAAGCTGGAACCTGGAATCTCCTCCAGACCCAGTGCATCCCCTTGACTCATTCTTTTTACTACCTCCCACCATGTTTATGCCTTCCTGCATGCTTTGCCCTAATTCCAGTGTCTGGGCATTATAAGTGGGGTCTAACAGTTCCATCTGAACAGAATTCTTTTGTTTACTTGCAGGTGAAATCGCTAAGGGTCCTTCTGTGTGCTCCAGCATTGAGACCCTTGCCTTCCAGGAGCCACAAAAGAAGCAAAGCCGCCACACAGGTCCCTGCATTGACAGGTCACATGATTAGTGTATGCTCATCTTCATAAGCAGCCACCAAACTGTTTTTCAAAGTGATAGTAACATGTATCCCTCTCAACAACAGAGGATGGAGCTGCAGTTGTTCTAAATCCCTGCCAACACTTGGCATTGTCATTTTAATTTTAGACATTATGGTGGATGTGAGTTGGTCTTCATTTTTGTTTTCCTGATGACTCTGTGCAAATTTTCAGGTGTTCACTGATGTTTACATTCCTTTCTTTGTGTAGTATCTGTTGAAATATTTGATCCTTCCTTAAGTTGCTTGTCTTACTATTATCCAAATTTGAAGATTTTCAATGACCATAAATCTTGTCAGATACCTGAATACAGTTAAAATTGTAAATATTATATGTGGCTTATCTTATCATTTTCTTTTTCTTGATGGAAAATTTCAAACAGCAGAAATTTAAGATTCAAATAATGTTTAACTCTTTTTTACATTAATAATTTGTCCTCTTTATCTCAAATATAAGAAATCATTGCCAATGTAAAAATTCAAGACCAGAAATTTTTTTCACCTTAGTTTGCTTCTCCAAGGTTAGAGTAGCTTTTATTTCTAATGCAAAACAATGAATTAGCACACTGAGAGACCAAGCTGAAGTCTGTCTCTAAATAGAGCACAAGGGGTAACAGCATCTATAACAAGAAGATAAAGAAGTATAAAAGGGAAGCTAAGGTAAATGAGTCCCAATCTGACTTCTAGAACAAAAAATAAAAAGACACATTGGGCGAGCACAGATAAGAAAAAATAACATAAACATAAGAAAAATGTCCTGGCTTGTCTTCAGATACAAAGACATATAAAACATTAAAGAAAAGTTTAAATCACACATACATATGTGTACACACACACACACATACACACACACACACACACACACACACACACAGGCATACCCCAATGGAAATTTATCATTTTAAAGTGTTCCATAACCAGAGTAAAAAGAGAAAGTACAGATTCTTCACAAAAGTACAGAGGAATTCACAATAATAGTACATAATGAAAAATACAAAGTAAGATCTTATTATAAAATTACTAATAATATAACTGTGGACTTGATAGCAAATTTTTAAAAGAGGTGCATAAAATAGAAGCATGAGGTAAAGCATGTTATTACTAATCTCTTAAATAAGTTTCATATAATGCCAACAAAATTGCAAGATGTTGGAGAAAATGGTAACAAATTATTGTGTAGAAAAACTGTGTTACCCAAGGCAATTTTCACTACCCCAGAAAGCATTTCAAACCCATGTAAAAGGGAAATATGAACTGGCCAAGACTCCAACTGTTCTTTTCACCATGTGTGAAAATGAGAAATCACCAACTGGCACATTTCACTGTTGATGTTTATTTATGTTACTATTTTCATGGCTGGTCCCTAAGATCTGAGTTGGCAGAGGCAGAAGCTCTATTTTTACAGACCAACATCCCTAAATTATAGAAAAAAAGTACATTTTCTCTTTTCTTATACTTAATGCAGAATGACTTTTTTTCACCAAAATGTGTGTGGATATTTGATCCTCTAACAGTCAGTTCTCTAGTGGATCCCCTCTGGGAGCCCTGTAATTCAATTCTATGCTAACACTTCTTAGAGAATAGGGTTAAATCCCACAGTTTGAGGGTGATTCTTATGAGGCTGTGCTCCACTTTGGATTCCAAAAGCAAGCATAGGCTGTGGTGTGTGTGTGTGTGTGTGTGTGTGTGTGTGTGTGTGTGTGTATTTTATCATATAAACATTTCATAAATCTATCTATTATATGTATAGATGGTAGGCTATAAATTGGGGTCCTAATCCCCTCCTCACTTTTGGTTAATTTGCTAGAGCAGCTCACAGAACTCAGGGAAACACTGTGTTTGCAAATTTATTGGTCTGTCAACAAAAGATATTACAGAATAGATTGACAGATGAAAAGAGAGAACAGGTAAGGGAGAAGAGGTGCAGAGCTTCCGTGCCCTCTCCAGGAATGCCACTCTCCAGGAACCTTCCCATGTTCTGCTACTTGAAAGTTCATTCAAACCATGCCAATTGCATTTTTAAGAATAAAACTGAAAATACTTTAGATGAAAGTATGTAGTGTGTCAATGTCTAGGTCAATCCTGACATGCCTGGTCATATTATTGGAAAGAAGTAAACTGTTCTGTGCTGGGGCAGAGTATCACAAGTCCTTGACAGCCTGTGGATTTCCAGATTTGGGCAGGTGGGGAGTGGTGCTTCTTGTAGTAGACTTGATATGTGTTTGGGGTGAGTTAAAGTCAGAGCTCTAAATTAACAGTCAGCCTGAGAAGGGCACCTGACAAGGCATTTGCAAAAAGAAAAAAAACTGCCACTATTCTATTGACTGTGTCCTCCTTTCTCTGGGGAGCAGGCATTTTAGGAAGTGTCCACAGTGGGCCTGCAGGAGAGATGAGAGGACCTGTCCAAGAAAGAGCAGTGCCCTTCATTCTTTTATTGGTTTCTTTCTCTTGCTGTTGTCTGTAATCTTCCATTTTTCAGGGTAAGAATGGGAAAATATCTTCAATAAAGAAAGATCAGAAAACCAAAAAAGGTGTCCCATGCTGAAATTAAAAAAGACACCCAAGGTGAAAGTAAAACCAAATCAAAGAGATATAAAAATATAAAAGCTACCCCTATGTATTCTGTAACATCAGGTTCTACTCTAAACAGTGCATCTTTAGGATACTTCCCTTTGCTCTACTCAACGTCTTGACAATATCAGTGACTGCTCTTTTCTTTAGGCAAAGAATAGTGTAATCTACATAGAAATTATATATATATATAATAGTATTCTAAATAAACCATTTGTGACAGTCACTATCAAGAGTATCACTCTATAGTGACTAGACTAAAAACAATTGTCCTTTGGGGCTGGGTCATGACTCTGTGGTGGAGAGGTTACCTGACATGTGTGAGGCCCTAGTTTGATCCTCAGCAACACATAAAAATAAATAAATAAATAAAGTTATTGTGTCCATCAACAACTAAAAGGCTGTTTAAAAAGAGGAAGAAACACAATTGTCTCTCATGAAACCTTATTTTAGGGGGTACTCCTATAAATTGGTAGTCCACCAAAAGTTTTGATTGTGTGCTTTTCATTCTCATTCACTTTTGTATAACAATTCTTTTAAATATGATTTTCTCTCACATTTTCATTAGTATGTAAATTTGCTTTTCCTTAGAATCTTTGTCAATCCGATTTTTAAAAATCAGCATTCTTGGGGTTGGGGTTGTGGCTCAGCAGTAGAGCACTTGCCTAGCATGTGTGAGGCCCTGGGTTCAATCCTCAGCACCACATATAAATAAATAAATAAATTTAACAGTATTGTTTCCAACTATGTCTAAAAAATAAATATTAAAAAATTTTTAAAATCAGCTTGTATTCTAAAATTGAAAAAAATCATATTGATATTCCTTTTGAAATTATAGTCTTTTATGAATCTTTTAGGCAGAAGAAAAAATTTAATTATATTGAGTCTTTCTAAGAAAAATCAATTCAAGTCTTTTTTTGTGCATAACTTAGTATGTTAAATTATCCTTCCAATAGATTTTGCACATCTCTCTTATATTGTTTCTGTAATTATTTGGTTTGTTGTTGCTATTATGAATGGATCCTTTCTTCCTTCACATCTTGTGGTAGTTGCTGTATATGTAGCAGTAGTGATAATAATAGAAAAATGTACTGAATATTAACCATGTGCAAGTCAATTGTTATAGTATGGACATAGAAGTGTCCCCTAAAGAACTCAAGTATTAAACAAAGCAACCATGTTCAGAGGTGAAACAGTTGGATTACAAGAGCTGGATTGATCCATTTGATGAATTAAAAATTTGAATCAACTATTGTTTGGTAACTGTAAGCAGATGAGTCATAATGGGAGGAAGAAGGTCAGAGAGAGCATGACCTTGGGCTATATATGTCCTGGTCCCATCCTCTCTCTCTCTCTCCCTGCTTCTTAGCTCTCATGTGCTGAGCAGATTTCCTCCATCATATCCTTCCCCCATAATATTTCTGCCTTGGAGCCAGCCAGTGGTAGTCTAAACACTCTGAAATTGGGAAACAAAGTAAGTCTCTCCTCTAAAAGTTGTTCTTGTATTTTTCATCAAAGCTCATTAACATAACAATGGCATGTTTTTAGGTCAATCAACTCAATCTTTACGAATAAGGCATCAGCCAGGTCTTATATGCAGAGAGTAGAGTTCCCTCCAGTAATTATATAATTAATTACATATAATTATATAATTAATTATATAATATAGTGCAGTTATATTACATTAAGGGATATATTCAAGATATTTCCATAATTTATAAATTTTCCACGAAGGACAGAGACTTCTAGTTGGATTCTGCACAGCTAGAAAAAAATGGAGCCAGGAGGAAGGTGCAAATACAGCACAGAAGTATTCCAGTGGACACTGCCCCCACAACTTGTGCCACTTAACACCTTGCTGTCAGGAACCCAACTTCAAGGGACCCTACCGCCTGGATGCGCAGAGCACTTCCACTGGACATGTACTGACTTCAAAAGAACACAAATTACCTACATGCCTCTCCTACCCCGAATTGCCCATATGTACATGCAGGTTTGTCTCACATGAATTCATCTCATTGAAGAATCAATGCCAATTGGAACTCTTACTTCAGATGAGACTGGGAAACTGCACTTGTCTATGCAGTAGTAGAAGGCATGATAAATGGAGAAAAAGACATCTGCCATAGTAGACATTAGACTCATTATGTACTCTTAAAACAAATTTTATATTGTTCAGTCCCCACGAGGATCTTGCATCCCTTGCTGGCAGCAACCTTGGTTTTAGGGGTTAGGTGAGTGGCTCTGAGTGCTGGGGGAGGTAGTGCTGAGGCCGAGAAGGTCCAGCAGTCAGCTGAGGGCCGAGTGCACACCCAGGAATATAGGGAAGCTGAAGACAAATTGTGGGGTAAGGGTGGGAGTGGGCTTGCAGCACCCCTAAGGGGCCTGAAGGGCTGGCGGGCCTGGAGGGGCAGGATGTGGCCAGCACCTGGGACAGCTGCTCCATGCAGCTCAAGGCCTTCTCCAGCCTCAGCTGCTCATTCCTCATTCCTGCTAAGCCAAGCAGATGGTAGCAGAGCACAGGATGCCCTCCTAGCAGTGCACCATCCCTGGACTGCGGTAGTCCTTTACCGCACAGTCCTACTCCATGGCTTCTATGAACCAGGAGCCCATGTTGGACTTGTGGTTGTCTTCCACCAGATGCGTTTCTACTGATAGCATCCTTCCATGGGTTTGGGCATTCGGAGGAGATATTCAACAGGGCTGTGATCCCTAAGGCATTCAGCATGTCTATCCAGGAAGCATTGTAGGCACCCTTTGAAGTAGAAGAACCAAAGAATCTCCAAGGGACCCCTCTGCCTGGATGCGCAGAGCAGTTCCACTGGAGCTGCAGCCCAGGTGACAGGACTCAGTGGCACTGGTGGGATGTCTGCCAGGTCTTTGGTTTTGGAACAGAATTCTGCGTAAGCAGAGGAAAACTTCTCACAGTCACGTTTGAGCAAGCAGATGTCTGCTCACTGGGGCTTAGAATGGAGTGCCTGCACTACTAGGGTCATGGTGCAGTCCTCCCTGAGCCCTTGGCATGCGAGCTCCATTCAAAGTAGAGGATGACAGCCAAGTAGAGGCTAGAGTACAAGAGGCTTCCTCTTGGGCGTGCAGATTGGACTCCAGACTCATGGAGCCTTTGTTCCGCCTATTGTCCTGGGTGTTGTATCAAAGGAGGTGGACCGAACCTCGAATAGGAAAGGTGTGCAAAAAATCGAGCAGCAAGCATTTACTGGTGCTGCCCAGCCCCAGGGTTGGAGGCTGCCCCTGCTGTCAGCCCAGCTGCCGCCACTCACTGCACCATCCACCCCGCTCCTCAACCCTTGGCAACCACCAGCTCCCAACCTCTGCCTTGGTGGTTCTCGCTTAGCTTCATCAGCCTTTTGAGCACATTGCCACCCATCTCTCCCAATTAATCAATCGTCACCATGGAGTGTAGGAACTGGGGCGATAGATAGTCATCCAGGCCAGCCAGGCAACAGGAATGGGCGAACAAGGGTTAAGAGAAGGAGCCTTCAGAAGTGACCACCAACTTGGTCCCCTGAGGCTTGGGCGGCCAGACCCATATTGGGTCACCTTCCTCCTGCATGTTCAGGTTAAATAGCAGTTCTAGCAGCCTCAGGTGCTTTGCATGAGCTTGCACTCACTAGGGGGTGGCAGCAGAAGTGTGTGTGTTGAAGGGAGAGTAGCGCTGGCTCCTTCCTGTCATTGCCTCAAACGTGTTTTGCTGCTCCTGCACCTTGGGTTGCAGCCTGCTCATTGCTGCTCTTCCCCTAGCACCCGCCAGAGTTCTGGGCACTGCATCCACTTTTTCTTGGAGGAAGTTTGATAATTGGTTTGGCAAGATGCTTGTCATCTATGTTGTCATTGAGATAATTGTTTTTCATATCATACATCATTACAAGAGTATACATAGTACTAAGTCATTGTAACATCATAGGATCAATTCAGATAACTTTTGTATTTGGTATTGCTCATTGTGCTTTTCTATATCTTACTTGGTTTTGTCCTCATAAAGTTTAGTGAACTTTTTGAGAAAATTTTTTCTGTTTTCTTTTATTTTTCTTTATGGTGTCATCATTTTCTCCTGTCTTTATTTTACCTGGAAAAAGATAATAAGGGTAGGCCCTTATTATCTTTTTCCATCCACTTTGTTCTAATTTCTTCCCTCTTGTTTTTTGTTTGTTTTGTTTTGTTTTTGTTTTGTTTTTGTAACTACTCAAGGTGGATGATCAGAGTCAACATTTATTTTATCCATCCATATATCTTTTTCTAATGTAAGCATGTTGAAGTAGAAGCAGTACTTTAAGAGCTTCTTAAGACGCATCCTGTTGCTGTTGATTGGTTGAATGTCAGTTATCTTCTGCTCAAAATTATTTCCAAATTTCCTTGTAAGTTTTATCTTTACCCCAAATGTATATTTTACTAAAATGCTTTGGTTCATTTCAAAACTTTTGGTGATTTTTCACAAGGTTTACTTTGTTGACTCATCATTTAGTTCTGTTGTCAAATCATCTACTCTGAACAACATCCTTAAGAAAATTTTGAGACTCCCTTTTTGCTTGTATTAGGTCACTTGCCAACACAGTGACAAAATACCTGAGATAAACAATTGAAAAGAAGGGAACATCCATTTAAGATTTCCATTATTCAAGGAAAAAGTGGGAATGTCCAAGAGTGCTGTCTGTACATGGGTCCACTGCCCAGAAACCCCAGCCCCTTTATGCTTTTCTTTCAACCCACTGTTCAGCCACGCAGCTCCCAGGGAAGCAGGGCACCCATGCAAGGGCACAAGTGGCTTTTCTGAAAACAGTAAGCCTCACCCAATCATGAGGCTTTGAGACAGGCAGACAGGATGAACCATGCCAACGCAGGTTATGGTTCATGGAAGCACACGTAGTGAACCTGGGCCTGTTATTCTGGGTGAGAAAGAGCATTCTGACCTGATGGTGACATTGAGGCTTGAAGTCATTCATGGGTGAACAGAGATGTTTGTTGCCACGTAGCCTCTTCAAGGGCTTTAAAAATGCCCTCCTTTCTAGCCAAGTTTGAAAGGACCTCTAATCTGGCACTCAATGACAACACTGGTCAACAACACTGCAAATGAAGTAACTTTTTCCTTCCCTGCTCCCCTAGCCTTCCCAAAGAAGTACATCCTTCTTTCTCCAAAACCATTGCTCCTTCTGAAATGGCTCCTTAAAATGGCTTTAGTTTGAGTCAGGCTTCAACATGGCTCCCCAGATGCTCTTCACAGGAGCTGTGACAAGGCAAGGACTCTGTCCCACCCCTAACTCTCTTGCACTTCTAGAATTCAAGGAGACCTGAACAGTGGAGTCCCCATTTCAATCAAAAGAGGGCCTTTGAAAAGAGTCTCCTAACAGGAGTTTAATTATGCAAGACTATATTAGTATACTTCCAGTAATCTGCCTAAAATTAAAAACTATAATATATGCAAGAGAGAGAAGATGGTGCTTCCAAGCACAAAGGATTCATTTCAGGTCTATGCCTAAGTAATCACTTTCCTCCATGATCTTGCCAGATAATTCACTAAAGAAAAATCTGAATTGTACCAGAGTTTCCAGGAGCACCTTATGAAATGTGGCCTGTGACACAGAGAGTGGGAGTGGGCCTAGAAGAAAAATGCTCCAAAGACCAAACCACACATCAGAGAAAAAAAAAAAAAAGTTCTGTGGTTGTGGTCAATGTGCCCAGGATGCAGCAGCACAAACAATAGTCCTTTCCCTTCCTTTCTCTTCCACCCCATCCTGCCTCTCAGTGACAACAAAGTCAAGATCTTCAGCTGACCTGCACACATCTTCAAGACACCATTCAGCTCCTGGCCACTTGCACATCTGCCTGCTATGGTGCTGCACTCTTTGTGATCCCACGTTGGTATATGCTACATTCACTGGCCATGGACTTCATGTACATATCTACTCTAAGCAAATTCTTAATTATTATTAGAAATAAATTATTATTAGTGCTTCCCAAGTTGCATGATCAGAGTCAACATTGATTTTGTCCCTGTGTCTTTTTTCTAATGTAAGCAGGTGGAATTATGAACTGCTTCATCAGCCTCCTATTGCTTTGATTTGTTGAATCTTTGTTATCTGTCATCTCAAAAGCATTTCCAATTTTCCTTGTAATGTTTTTCTTTACCCCATATATACTTTTTATAAAAAAATCTTTGCTTTATTTGAAACTTCTGGTGACCTTTCACTTATTTTTTATTGTTGACTCATAATTGAATTCTATGTTCAAATCATCTATTCTCAATAAATCCTTGGGGAAATTTTGAGTCTTGCTTTATGATTTCATTTGTTATCTTGCCTTCACTGCTTCAAAATACCTGACATAAACTTTTTTTTCCCTTGTACTTTTTTTATTTTCTATTATTATATATTAAACATATATGTTTCCAACTGTATATATGGCAGTGGATTTCCTTTAGTTATTGTCAACATTTCTCCATATAATATTCTTTTTTACTAGGTTTGTGTTCATTTTTTCATATATGTTTTATATGTATTTTCACATGCATATTATTTGAATATTCGTGGTTTTATATATATATACATACCCTAACTTTAACCTTTACCCTACACAATATTTAATACTAATCCTAAATTTACCCCGTTTCTAATCGAACATTAATACAAAAGCATATATAGTAATATGAATATTCTTACATACATATTCAAATATCCAATTGATAATTGTATACATAAGTATTTATATATGTTCACATATAATTTATCTGTACAATTGGAAGTTAATAAATGTGTATTTATATATCTCACACCTTTTCCTATCTCAAAACATATATATTTCTATGTATTTTAATGCACATTTTTACATGTATATTCTCATAATTAAACATGTTTTTCAATATACCTATTCATTGCCTAATTTTTATGTGTAATTTGACTTGCATTCAAATATCATTGGTATATTTTCATATATACATTTTTATATACATATATATACATATATCTGCTTTCACAAATTAAAAATGTGTCTTTCTATATCTCACATTGAACCCTTCAGAATTTTAAAATATCAAAATTGCACATGTGCATTCTTAAAATATTCATATTTTTCAATATACTTATTCATTCCCTAACCCTAATATATACAAAATGTAGTACTAACCATTGTTTTACCCCTATAACTACCCTACATTCAGATAAAAGCATATATACTTGTATGAATACTCTTATGTATTTATATTTACATACACATTTATCACTTATATTTGCAGAAGTGTTATTATAGGTACATATATAAAATTTATCTTTGCATTTGCATATTTAAAATTTGTATTTATATCTCATATTAACCCTTCCCTATTTCAAAACATATATTTATGTTAATTTTTATGCAAATGTTACCATGCACATTCTTAGGTGTATTTATGTTTCCAACAAGTATATTTATTCCCTACAGATAAATGTAAGTTGCTGAGGGCCATTACCAAGTAGGAATGACGCATCGAAATTTCCTTGCCAAGCGTACCCCATGCTGCATAGAGGACATTCGATGGGACATTGCATGCATGCTTTAATAAGGTGACCTTGCCCAAGGACCAAGGCGGATCCGGGTTTAGAGCTGATCAGGTTTGAGGAAGTAACCGGTTCCTTGAGTTTAAGCCGTTGCCAGTTTAAGATAATGGGTTTTAGGGAAGTTGGAAGTTGAAGATTATTGCTGGGATTAGGGTGTTCCTGCTGCTTGTTCCCGTTGAGTTCTCGTGAGATTAAAATGGGATTTGGAGATAGCCTCGTGGAGTAGGTGAATTGTGCGGGAGACGGCAGAACACGTTTGCCCCTGGACCTGTGTGGAGGCGGTGTGAGAGCTGGAATAAAGAATTGCTGTTTGAACCTACAAAGGTGTGTGGTGGCTCATGATTCTGGTGCCAAGCTGAGACATTGGCCTTGGCAGTAAGTGTAAACCAAAATTTTAAAATGATAATAATCCTATATTTACTTGTATACTTAAACCTACCTTTAAATAAATGCATATATAATAATTTTAATATTCATTTGTAAATAATTATGTATACAAGTATCAATGTTATATTAGAATATGTATAAGTATATATTCATATATATAATAAATCTGTGCAGTCCTATTTTTAAAAATCTGTGTTCATATGTGTCATTTTAAAACCCCTCTTAGAAAGATATAGAAGAAGACCTTAGAAGATGGAAAAATATACCCTGCTCATGGATAGGCAGAACTAACATCATCAAAATGGTGATATTACCAAAAGTTCTCTATAAGTTCAATGTAATTCCAATCAAAATCCCAACAGCATTTCTTGTAGAAATAGATAAAAGAATCATGAAATTCATATGGAATAATAAAAGACCCAGAATAGCAAAAACAATGCTAAGCAGGAAGTGTGAGTCAGGCGGTATAGCGATACCAGACTTCAAACTATACTACAGAGCAATAGTAAAAAAACAGCATGGTACTGGTACCAAAACAGGCGGGTGGACCAATGGTACAGAATAGAGGACACAGTAACCAATCCACAAAACTACAACTATCTTATATTTGATAAAGGGGCTAAAAGCATGCAATGGAGGAAGGATAGCATCTTCAACAAATGGTTCTGGGAAAACTGGAAATCCATTTGCATCAAAATGAATCTGAATCCCTATCTCTCGCCATGCACAAAAGTTAACTCAAAATGGATCAAGGAGCTTGATAGTAAATCAGAGACACGGCATCTGATAGAAGAAAAAGTTGGTTATGATCTACATACTGTGGGATCGGGCCCCAAATTCCTCAATAGGACACCCATAGCGCAAGAGTTAACAACTAGAATCAACAAATGGGACTTACTCAAACTAAAAAGTTTTTTCTCAGCAAAAGAAACAATAAGAGAGATAAACAGGGAGCCTACATCCTGGGAACAAATCTTTAATCCACACACTTCAGATAGAGCCCTAATAACCAGAATATACAAAGAACTCAAAAAATTAGACAATAAGATAACAAATAACCCAGTCAGTAAATGGGCCAAGGACCTGAACAGACACTTCTCAGAGGAGGACATACAATCAATAAGTACATGAAAAAATTCTCACCATCGCTAGCAGTCAGAGAAATGCAAATCAAAACTACCCTAAGATACCATCTCACTCCAGTAAGATTGGCAGCCATTAGGAAGTCAAACAACAATAAGTGCTGGAGAGGATGCGGGGAAAAGGGCACTCTTGTTCATTGCTGGTGGGACTGCAAATTGGTGCAGCCAATTTGGAAAGCAGTATGGAGATTTCTTGGAAAGCTGGGAATGGAACCACCATTTGACCCAGCTATTCCCCTTCTCGGTCTATTCCCTAAAGACCTAATAAGAGCATGCTACAGGGACACTGCTACATCGATGTTCATAGCAGCACAATTCACGATAGCAAGATTATGGAATCAGCCTAGATGCCCCTCAATAGATGAATGGATAAAAAAAATGTGGCATTTATACACAATGGAGTATTACTCTGCATTAAAAAATGACAAAATCATAGAATTTGGAGGGAAATGGATGGCATTAAGACAGATTATGCTAAGTGAAGCTAGTCAATCTTTAAAAAACAAATACCAAATGACCCCTTTGATATAAGGGGAGTAAACAAGGACAGGGTAGGGACGAAGAGCTTGAGAAGAAGATTTACATTAAACAGGGATGCGAGGTGGGAGGGAAAGGGAGTGAGAAGGGAAACTGCAGGGAAATGGAAGGCGATCCTCAGGGTTATACAAAATGATATATAAGAGAAAAGGAGGGGTAAGACAAGATAATACAAATGGAAGAAATGATTTACAGTAGAAGGGGTAGAGAGAGAAAAGGGGAGGGGAGGGGAGGGGAGGGGGATAGCAGAGAATAGGACTGACAGCAGAATACATCAGACACTAGAAAGGCAATATGTCAATCAATGGAAGGGTAACTGATGTGATACAGTAATCTGTATATGGGGTAAAGTTGGGAGTTCATAACCCGCTTGAATCAAACTGTGAAATATGATGTATTAAGAACTATGTAATGTTTTGAACGACCAACAATAAAAAAATAAATAAATAAATAAATAAAACCCCTCTTAGTTCAGGGCTGGGGCTGGGGCTCAGTGGTAGTGCAATTTACTGGCATGTATGAGTCACTGGGTTTGATTTTCATCACTGCATATAAATAAATAAAATAAAGGTCTATCAACAACTAAATTTTTTAAAATAATAAATAAAAAATAAAACCTTCCCTAGTTCAAAACATATATATTTATTTATATTTCATACTTATATTCATCAGTTATTCTAATGAGTATTCTTGGTTTTTCATATGCATTTCTTTTACTAACCCTAACCATTACCCTACACAAAATTTAACACTAAACCTAAATATAACCTTATACCTGAATCTAAATTAATATAGAAGTATACATAAAATTGTGAATATACATGTGTAATGAGACATATATATTCAATTATCAAAAATATATTTGCATATATATTATATATATGCATATTTATTTGTGCATTCACAAATTTAAAAATGTGTATGTATATATCTCACATTAAACTCTTTTCTATTTCAAAAAATATATCTTATATATTTTCACATGTGCATTCTTAGAAATATTCATGTTTTTTGATATACATATTCATTCCACAGCCATATTGCTAACTCTTGCCATAATTTAATACTAATCCTATGCATACCCCTTTAATTAAATCTAATTTTACATAAAAGCTTATGTATTTACATAAATGTTTTTGTGTATTTTGATACATATATTCAATTATCAATAGTGTATTTGCATATTTTTGTATTAATATATATTTTCTATTTCTGCATTTTCAAAATAAGAAATATATATTCATAGAACTCACATTAAACCTTTCATTGTTTTAAAGCACATGTGTTTATATATATTTTCATAGATTTTTCACAAGTATATGCTCATTAATATTCATGTTTTCTGAAAAAATTATTCATTCCCAAACATCAACCCTAACCCAAGCCATAATTTAATACTAAATCTCACAACACCCTTATACCTAAACTTATTTACATAAATATATGTGCAGTAATATGAATGTGTATGTGTATTTCAACTTAGATATTCAATTACAAATGGTATATTTATATATATATTATTGTATATGCATATATAAAATTTATCTCTACAATTGCAATTTTAAAATGTGCATTTATAAGACTAACTTCCCTATTTCAAACATATACCAGGGGCATAGTGACACAAACCTGTAATCCCAGTGGCTCTGGAGTTTCAGGATGATCTGGAGTTCAAAACCAGCCTCAGCAAAGCAAGGCAATAAGCAACTCAGTAAGACTCTCTAAATAAAAATTGACATAGCGCTAGAGATGTGGCTCAGTGGTCAAGGGTACCCCTGAGTTCAATCCCTGGAAACCCCCCCAAAAAACCAAACCCATATACAGGGATATATGTTGCCATACAAATATGATCATGTACATTCTTATGAATATTCATGATTTTCAATATATATATTAATTCCTAACCCTAAATCTAAAAACAATAGTAATCCTAAATTTAACAATATACCTAAAAATATTAATATGGCATCATATATAATAATATGAATATTTTTGTTAATTAGACACGTCCATTTCATAAGTATTATTACATATTAATATACATTCATCTGTGTTTACAATTTTTTAAAAAGTGTATTAAATGTCCTATTAAATCCTTCTCCATTTGAAAAATGTAGATTTACATATATTTTCATGTGTAATTATATTTTTGTTTTTGATTTACATATTCATTCTCTAACTTTAACCCAAGCTGTAATTTAATATTAACTCTCAAAATCTCTCTATACTTAATTTTACATGAATGTGTGTGTAGTAATGTTTATGTATATTTTGACTTATATATTCAATTTTCAATTTTATATTTGCATTTATATATCAATGTTTTATATAATTTATCTCTGCATTTGCAAATTAAAAATGTGTCTTATGATTCAAATTAAACCCTTACCTATTTCAAAACATATATATTTTCATACACATTTTCATGTGTACATTCTTATGAATATTCATGCTTTTGATATATATATATATTTTTTTCATTCCCTAGCCCTATGTCTAACCCTACACTATTCCTAAATTTAGTTCTATACATAAAACTACATTAATATAAAGCATATGTAATAATATGAATATTCATGTGTAATTAGACATAAATTTAATATCAATGGAGAAAGAGTGTGGCATAGGGAGGCAACTTACATGATGATCAGAGAGCAGAGGAAGAGAGAAACTCTTTTCTCCAGATTCAAAATGTATACCTCATAGACATGCCTCCAATGAACAACTTCCTCCAGCCACACCCCACCTGCCTTGAGTTTACCACTCAACTAATTCACTGATTAGATCAAGACAAGCATTCAGTCATTTCTCCTCTGAACCTTCTTGCACTGTCTCACATATGAGACAGTAATTTTCTTTGTCTTCAACTTCATTGATTGGCATGAGATAGACAACCTTTTGCAAGGCCTCACTGACAAAATATAATTCAACTTCATCTATTTGTGCTTATCTTCCTAAGTTATGTCTCAAATATGAAATGGTGATCAGTTCTGCTAACACTGAGTATTTGTTTCACTAATATCAAATTTCTACCCTGCTGCTCTGTTTCCATGCTTTTCTGCATATATGATAAACTTGAGTCATAGGGTAATATATTTGAAGCCATTTTACAATGCCAATCAAACCTGGCATTTTTTATATTAATTATATGCAGATCAGTCAAGGGGATATCACTATAAGCTGTAATTCACATGTGAACAATCTGGGATAATTCTGTGACTATCAACTGGTTGGTGGTAATGAGATACATCCCTATTTCAGACAAATTAAAATGTGAAGAAAAGAATACTCTGGCAGACACCCACAGAATCACTTCTGATGATTCCTTCTTTCTGAAAGTGACAAAAAATGCAGTATGGTGAGCATGGACAGAACCCTGGAGAATGTCCTGTAGGAGGCCACCTTCCTATGCACTGGCTGTGCCAAGGATTGAGGGCTCCTCCTTCAAGCACTGGTGCTGTGGGTTCCTCGAGATGAGCAGGTGCAGGGGACCAACTGCAGTGCTTGATGGACCTTTTTGTTTTCTGCTTTATGGACACTGTGGTGACCTTAGCAGAGACATAAGACATCAACTGTCAAGGCAACGAAGAGAACATGGCCTTAATCACAGCTGTGCCTGCAGGACACCCCACCATCACCAACTACCTGTTGAACTATTTCTCTGGTCTTGATCTTGAAAGAAGGGACATGTTCGGCTTCACTGCCATGATGAAGTCACCGTGTAGGGCTAAATGGAGTGTGCCAGAGTCCTGATGCAGGGGCAGATATACATGGAAGGGAGACCCGTCATGAAATATCCCTCCAAAGTGAGCCGCTTACATAGGCTGGGTGGAGGCTGCGTGCAACTCTCTCCCGAACAGTTTGGGGAAAAGTACAGGCTAGAGCTGCTGCTGGCCTCTGAGGAAGTTCTGAAGCCTACAACCTCCCAAAAATGCTTGCAGAGACTCACTGAGTTTGTGCGGTCCATGCTGACCTAGCACTCCAACTGGGGCCTGGAGGATAGGAGCATCCTAGACCATATGATCAGGATGAGCATAAGCTTTTACAGTCAAATGTGGCCATCATTGCCAAATTGTGAGCCCTGAGGACCTTTCCTGTGTGGCTAAAAGGCAGCAGGCAGTAAGAAAATCCTAGCAGCTATGGGAAAACCAGGACACCCTTGCCCAAGAGAGGGCTGAGGAGGAAGGCACTGAACAACAATAGCAGACTTCTGAGGCCCAGAGGGCCTCCAGAGAGGAGGTTCCAAGAGTCAGCACCCCATCTCTTTACCTGCCAGGGGCCCAGGGGTCAGCCTCTGCCAGGTGAAAGGCCAGCCTCCTGCCCCACAAACTCCTGCATCAGAGAAGTGAGTGGCCAGGTGTGGTGGTCCTCAGCATCAACATCAGCAAGGGGCAAGCAACCACCTTCCAGAGGGATCAGAAAGTCTTCAAGGGCAACACCAAGACAGCACCCACCTGCAGATCCCCAAGTGGCAGGACAAGAGTCCAAGAAAGAAAAGAGGAAGACAGAAGGGGCAGAGAGGAAGCACCAGGCAGAAGCACAGAAGGAAAGGAATGGGCACCATGCTGGAGGAAAAGGACATAAAGGGGTCTATTGAGCAGAGGACCTGTGTCAGGCTAGCAGCTGTGGACTTGGTGCAGACCCCCAGCTAGGAGGTGGGTGGGGTCATGCAAGAAGTTGAGACATCCAGGGGAGGGGAGATACACAGGGGAGGGGGCCCCAAGATAGGTGCACAGAAGGATGCACAGGGCTCCTACAGTGTGCTCTGCCAGTGCTGCACAGCCTCTCCTAACAGACTTCTTCCCAGCATCTAGGAGGTGATGAAGCTGTTTCTAACTGGGAACAATACAAACTGATTTGTCTAACACCCATTCTCCTAGCAATCAATACACCTAAAGGACAATTTACCTAAATGTCACCATTTATAGAACCTCAATTAAGAAATTTTAAAAAACCAATTTATCAAAAGGCAGTATTTTTGCATTATTTTGTATTTTTATTCATTATTCACCAGTCTGCACTACTTTACAGGTGATGTGGCTCTTTGTATTTAAAGAAGTTTAAATACATGTGCCCCAAGATCCTTGGATTAAAATATTTGTGGTGGCTGTATGAATACACATAGAACTCATGGGTTCTTTGTCTTTTTACCATTGGTTTTGGCTTTTACCTTTTCCATCTAATTGTGGGTGCAAATTTGCACTATCTTTTCCTATTAATTTGTTTAATTGAGGTGTATATTTGTTTTTATTTGATGGAAGCTTTGATTTTTTCAGCAAAATGATCAAGTGAAACAATTCAGATTTCAGTGTATCTTATTTTAAATCTCTGTTGGCTATACAGTAATAATAAAAATCATTGTCAAAATTTATGAAATAATGCATAAATAAACTTGCATTTCTTGCTAGATTCATTTTAAACAGAGACTTTGGATACACCACTTAGTAAATGTTTAACTAGTTATAAGAAAAAATTTGAGTTTTAATAAGAGGGGTAAGTTTAAAAAGTGATTAGTAGAAATAGAAAATTAAGTCATATGCCCTTAGATAAGTCAAATCTGTATATTCTTAAAAGGTAAAAATGATGCAAAAAGGATGAGAAAACCAGAGTGATGAAGTTGTTGAAGTGGCAGGAGGATGATTTTTAGAAACAAGTGATTACAGTTGAGTATAAAATTAGATGTTTGAGCAAATTTCTAAGAGTATTTGGCACTTTCAGGGCAGCCGTCTCTTCCAGGCTCAAGTGGAATTTACCTTTATTTTTCCTAGGGTAATTGTCCCTGATGTTCAGTTCATCCTCATGCCAGCTTTATAAAATTTCCAGGATGTTAGGTCTTTGGCAGAACACAGATGTGATTTGCCTGGGTGCTGAGCTCTCAGTGGAGTTTTCTGTCTATGTGTTTATCTCCAAAGCACTGAGAAGTTTTTAGTGGATTTTAAAGTATCTGTCACATATGCACTTTACTTAAATGTTAATTTAAATACTGGTGACATGAATTGAAACTATTGTACACAGTTTGAAAGCTCTTTACAATAACCCTGGATTCATGCTGACATGTACTTCTCTGTCTCATGATGCAGGCAGGGGCTGGCACTCAGTTCTCCTTGCTGCTTCCTATTGGCACTTCTTGGTGTGGAGCTTATCAAAGATTTCACACTATTCCTTCCCAACTTAACAGATCATAAGGCTGCACCCAGGCTGTTGGAGAGACTGCTGAGATAAATATACCATGTAGCAAAGTCAGATTTTAGCACATTTCTCCTAAATCCCAGAAAGGCACCAGGATGAATGCCTCAGAATCCTGGACCCACCTTTAGAACTACCGATGTTTGCTGGATTTGGAACACCCCTATGGCTTAGAAGTTGAGGTTGGTCACATCACCTTGGAGAACAGGGCCGCAAATGACCTCCATTATCTTTGGAGTTGTACTGTGTCCTTGGCATTGTGGCATCTTCATACCATGTCTATGGAATCCATAGCTTCACCAGTCTTACCACAAGCCCCTCCCTCATCAGCTGAGGGCCCAGCCAGGCAGTGCCAAATGGCCTCTGTTTTGTACTTCTCAATACTGGATGCCCTGGGGACCACCTGGCAGCTTTGCAACATTTCCCACCCTTACTCCTAATGCAGAGACTCTTGTTGTGTTGCTCTGGGGGAACTGAACATCAGTGTTTGAGTTCGCAGGAGACTACACTGCAGCCTGTGTTGACAACTGCAGATTCTATTCTCACTGATTAGAGACTGTTATTCCTAGACACCCATCCTGAGTTCCTACAAGAAGCTCCAACTTTGTAAGAATGCCTAATTGTCATTGGAACAGCTAGTGTTAGGCAGATTCTTCTCTGGCTAATTTGGCATCTGGCTGCCAGCAGATTGTCTAATAATTCTGCCTGTTAAGCACCATGGTATACTGGCACTGGGAATGGCATGGAGCCCCACCCTGACAAGCCATGGCTCTTTGCTGCTACCTGACCAGAAATGCACATTCCTGGTCCCATCCAGCCCTCTACTCCACCACAAGCCATTGTCAGAGTCTCCAGTGATGGGAGGACTGTCAATGGTATGGCAGGTGATTTCTTCAGTTTCTGAGTTATTGTGAGGTGTGTGACCTGGGACTTCTTTTTCATGTTTGTTCTAATTTTGTTCAGATGCACAGAATATGCCTGACCAGCCTGAGGCATAGCCAATAATACTGCTGGTGTCCACAGAATAGCTCAGAAGATACATGCGTTTAGAAAATCCACTAAATCAGCAAACTGATGTCAGCACAACAGTTTTTTTGGCAGACTTGAAGTTGAGCCTGCCATTTTTCCGGTTAGGTGGAAGCAGTCATTATCTGATGAGTATCGTGAAGTGAGGAGAATGATACATGCTTGGGAGAGCTCTGACAGTTCTTAGCTGTGATGTAGGTTAGGGACAGAAGAATGTGACTGTGAATCCCAAAAGAGCCAAGTGCAGGAAGAGTTGGTGCAGAGCCTGCTGCAAACTCTCTCCAGTTCCTCTCTCCAGAATCAAATCACTTCCAGGCTACCTGGGAAGTCCTTCTCTTTGATATCCACAGGTGGGGTCCAAGTGGCTTCTGGATCAGGTGCCCAGCACTTCTCAGTTTGGCTGTGTGGTAGCATATTTGGTAGTAAAGTTGTTACACTTCAAGGACAATGTCTCTTCCCTTTTCTTCTCACTAAGGAGGAGGAGATTCCCCTTATTCTTTAGTCTCTTTGGAAAGGGCTGCAGTACAGCAGGTGAACACTCTGCCTAGGCTTGGGGGGTGGGGGGCAGTGCAAGATGTCAAGAAGCAAAGTTTGGATGTTTTTCAGCAGTTGATCTTTGGACTCATACCTCTCTCAAGTTAGGGATCTGTGGGAGCACAAGGGCAGATATCCTCAAGCGGAATCCTCCTGCCCATGCTTGACAGACTGGTAGTGTCCCTATGATAAAGGTGAGAGAGGCAAGTGGGGGGTCAACTGGGCTTGTGATCAGCCCCTAGGTCACCCTGAGGAGTGTTGGGGCTCAGGTGGGCCAGTCAGTTCTTAGGCAACATTGTTAAGTTGACCTCTTTCTGGGTATGGGATTCACAGAGATGTGATTTTATGATCCCTGAGATGGAGAAAAATAGCCCCTGGTCTCCCTGACAGTCCAGCTGACATTATTTGCTGTGTTTTTATTTCTTTGAACAGCTGCATCTAGTCCCAGACTGTCTGCCCTCCATTCATCATCTTTCCAGGGGACAGGTACTGATGAGTGGTGACCTACCACAGTTTTCCCTCCACCTTCCAAGTTCCTTCCCTAAAATCCTCCTCACTTTCTCTTTTCTTCCCCTGTTCCTTTTCTTTCTTGGTCCATTTTCATCACCCAATTTGGTTAAACTCCTTGCTCATTTTTGGCACCAGCTGTCCTGAGGTCTAAAAAAAGCAGAAAAATAGGGTTCCTAAGAAGCATTATGGTGGTCCTGATACCCTATTAGGTCAAGACCTCTGAGTCCCCAAGTGTGAGTGAGCATCATGCACCTCATGCTCCTGTGCTGGGATTCTGCATCTCAGCACCTCACCCTACCCTGCTTTTAGAAAGGGTGGCCTTTTCTACAACTCTCCTGACATGTGAGAGCACAGATGGCACAGGCTTGGGGTTTCTGCTTCCATGCAGAAAGTTTATTAACTCTAAAAGCAAATTTCAAGTAGATAAACATCTTCTCAGGGATTTATATATAAAAACAATTAGAGAAAAGTTGAAGTACATTTTAATACTTTTCAGAGCCTGAGTAGATTTTGATCAAATTGGACAGAAGAAATAGTTCTAAAACATGGTTAATGATGCTGATTTTAAAGCGAGATTCCTGAATCTTGCTTCTGTGTGAGCAGAGGTTGCTCTTTGACAACACAGATGGGCCCTTCATTGCTTTAAACTCCATAGCTGGTTACTCCAGTCCTAATGCTGGAGGCTACACTGTGACACTGATGTAGTTTTTCTACTTGCTATGTGCTTAAAGTGTCCCACAGTCAGCTCAGCATGAATCCAACAAGAAGAGCAGGGAGAGCATGGAGCGGCTCCTGCCTCTGCTTCCTATAGAGAAATGCACATGAAATATCACTGACATCATGGAAATCATGGTGTAGCTTCTCAGGTTACTCAAGCAGACTCCTGGCAGCACTAGGATACCTCAGATTGTGAAGAATTGCAATGCCATTACCACCTCCACTTTGGGCACTCCTGAGACACCAGGTTCATTCCGTAGTTCAGGAGAGCTTGTGACAAAATAGGATTTGTGATGCCTGTGCCTATTCCTTCCCAGCTGTCAGCAGATAACAGGTCTCTGGGGTAGAGGCTGCTGTTGGTGAGACAGAGGCCCAGGAGGGGGCCAGATCTTAGGCAAGAAATTATAAAAAACCTGCTGTTCCAGACATTTGGGGAGTATCAAGACTTCCAAGTTCCATGAAGAAATGCCTCATAGAGGCTGGGGAATGAGCCCAAAGCAAGGAGAAGGTAGCCCCTGCATGCTCCCCCTTATAGATGAAAGACCTTTTTGTATAATTTGCCTTCACCTAAGTTTGCTTGAATTACACCCTGATGCAAGTCTCCTGGGCCTTTCCCCAAGTGCACCTGCAGGGTCATACTGGCTCCTCTGTTAACACTACAGTTATTTCCCACATGGCTCAGAGTGATTGGGCACTGCTGTAAAATCCAGCCCAGGTTGTTACATGATGAAGTGCTTTTAATTTACAGTATTGCAGAGGGTCTCACACTGTCAGAACCGCCCTCCAACAAAGGTTTGGGGAATGCAAGAGACCAGCTGGTGCTTCCCTTATCTGAGCGAGAGGGTAAGTGTCGCAACCCGTCCCACCACCCAGCCTGGCCAAGAATCACACGGAGTAGGGAGTTGAGTCAACCATAGAGGTGCAGCAATCTCAACTTTATTGTGTCAGGGACAAGGTTATATAGTGATAGAAAGAGTGAGTAAGAAGAGACAGTACCAAGAACCAATAAGGAGCAGTTACGTCACTATCACTAAGGGCCTAGGCAGATTTCAGGTTAAACCATTAGGCGGGACTAAGGTCAAAAGCCCATGCACAGGCTAAAAGCCGGCAAACCCCAATCCAGCCAGGTCATGTATATGGAAATGCTCTGGAAGATCCCATGAGGCCACCTCAGCCAACACCCAATAATGGCCACGGTCCCAAGGGAGGTAAAAGATTCCAACATCACACATCCTGCACTGGTTGGCTTAGGGTCCTAGTCCTCCAAAGAGGGTAGTTGTTTGGATTCTGAACCTGTGCCCAGTTCTTGGTTTCCTGCCAACTAGGTACACATGAGTCTTGCTTTGAGTCAGGCAACCCCCTGAAGGGCCTCAGTGTTCTAAGGAAATAAAGGGTGGAACATTGGTCATGCAATATTCTTATAAAACAGAAAACATCAATCATGATAGATCCTTATATTACAACTAAGTCATGGTCATTGAGACACCAGGAAACTTTGCCATTAGTGGGATGCCATTAGCCACAAAGAACTTACAACAAACACAGTTATTTCTAAAATGAGAATTGCCTAATTTGCCACTTCTGCATGTATTTAGAACTTGTTTTATGCATCTGTATAATAACTCTTGAGTCAGCTAGTCATTTCTGTGCCCATGAGTTCACTTGTCTTTATTAAGATTTTAAACAAGTGGCTTAAAAAATACTTCTGCAATGTTTTTTAATATAAAGAAATGGGAGAGAACAAAAAGACCAAAATCACTCTCTGCACTGATTTGACTTGATTTTCAAGGGATGTTGAATGCCAGTGCTACACCACTAAATTCCCTCACTCTGACACAGCTTGCAATAAGACTGTGCAAAGTATAGCCCCTTTTGTGCTTCAGTAAGCACAGTGTGTCACTGGGTGATTGTGTGCAGAAGCAACCAGATTCATACACATGCCTGAACACTATGTGCGCACAGATGACCTCAAGGGAGACCAAACTGCCTGCCTGACCATGGCTTCCTAAGGGAGTGTCTCTTGTGACCCACTTAGTCAGAAGAATCACAAGCCTAAGAATTCTCTTGAGTCCAGGTGACACATGTTGTGGTACATGAAAGAAAAGTGACCACAACACTCAGAGCAACCAAAAGATCTTTATTGCTGCAGTGCAACAAAGAGAAAAGAAAGAAAGAGAGAGAGAGAGCGAGAGAGAGAGAGAGAGCGAGAGAGAGAGAGAGAGAGAGAGAGAGAGAGAGAGAGAGAAGAGAAGAGGAGAGATGAAGAGGGAGAGAGCAAGAGCAAGAGAGAGACAGAGAGCGCGCACAAGAAAGACAAAGAGAGCAAGAGAAAGAGAGCAAGAGAGGGGGGCCTGGCAGGATGGAGTTTTTATAGCCCAAATCTAATGGGGCCTCTGGGTCTGCAAGCTGCCTTGTTGGCCCAATGGGGGGTTAAGTGTTCAGCCTTGAGTGGGTTTGAATGTTCAGACTTGATGCAAACAAGTGATAAAGAACCAGATAGAGGGGGGTTTGAGTGCGTGGACTATCTTGTAGCCAACATCTGTTAAGCCTGCCCTGCAGACAACACAGTTCAGCCTGCTCTGCACCCAACATTCCTCCCTTTTTGTTTTTCTAAGTGACATGGGGGATGGCATAAAGTCCTCTGTCTACTTCCTGCTTAATGGTGGGAGGCTTTGGACCTAGAAGGGGAAGTGGAGGAATGTTCTGGGGACAGGTCTGAGAACACCAGGGCAGCCAGAAATAACACTCAGTGGCTACAGACAACTACTGTGGTAGGGGTAAAGTCCATAAAAGTTCCTTGAAGCCACAAGTCCTAGATGGCATCAAACCAGTCCTGTATGGAGGAGATTCTGGTATCAGCCACTGTTCCTGTAGCAGGGACTCTAGGAACTATTGGAGGTGGCTTGGTTGAATCCAGTAATGTTAAGGGTGACAGCCTGATTGTAGCCAGTGGAAGGGCAATTGCCTTGACCCATAAACTGAGAGTGGGTGGTGTCATTCTAGTGTCATGTCGCTTGGATGTAGAAGTGGTATCTGTGGTTTGAGATAAAAACTTGAGAGAGAATAATGATGAAGAAGAGGGTTGGCGAGAAATTTTGAGTTTGGTGGGCGTGGTGGAAGTCCAGGACTGGACATTTGGAACAAGTGCCTTTTTAAGGTGGGAGACATGGTACCAGGGGAGTGGCCCAAAAGCTTGGCCACCATTGGGGTAATAACTATGACTGTATGCGGTCCCATCCATTGAGCTTCCAATGATTGAGAATGCAGTTCCTGAAGTAAGACTGAGTCACCCAGTTGAAGAGGGTCCAATTCAGTTGGTGGTTGTGTGGGGATTGAGGCAATGAATGGAACAGGAAGGCACCAGTCTGCATGTTCCCTTAGGAGTTTTCATAGAAGTGTGAGATTAGGCAGGTAGGACACAAGGGGAGGAGGAGTGATTGAAAAGCTTTGGTTGATTAAGAAACGGCACCCAGAGAGTAGCTCAAAGGGGCTAAGGCCTGAGGGAGCTCTTGGGGCTACCTGAATTCAGGTGAGGGCTAATGGCAGGAGATTGGGCCAGAAGAGCCTGAGTTCAATAGCATGTTTAGTGAGATGATCCTTGAGAATGCCATTAGGCCTCTCAACCTTACCCAAGGATTGGGGTTGATAGGGGATGTGGAGCCTCCAAGTGATGTTGAGACCTTTGGAGACTAGTTGAACAACCTGAGAAGTGAAGGCCAGACTGTTGTCTGACTGGATGGAAGTGGGAAGTTCGAACCTGGGAATGACCTGCTGGATGAGAATGGAGGTGACAGTGTCAGCAATTTCCCTGGATGTAGGGAAGGCTTCTATACAACCTGAAAAAGTATCAACCAATGTAAGTAGGTAGCAAAGCTTTTTATGCCTAGGCACATTAGTGAAGTTGATCTACTAGTCTTGGCCTGGCTAGTGGCTCCTCATCTGAAGTGTGGGGAGTTTAGGTTTGATGCTTCCTTGTGGGGATACTGTAGAACAGACAGAATAAGCAGAGTAGACCTGCTGGAGAGTAGTTCTCATTCGTAGGAAGTTAAAGAGGGATTGCGAAAACTGGAAAAAGGTGTTAGAGAGGGTTTTAGATGGGCACAGAGTCTCTGGAGCCAGAGGAGTTGGTCATGAATCATAGGTCTCCATCTTGGGCATCAGGGCTGGTAGTCTTAAAGAAGTAGTTGATTGACCAGCTTGTTGGTGAATTTGTGTATCTGATCTTGCATGAACTTCTGTAGGCAATTTAATAGACATGGTCCTATTAGGAGAAACATAGAGAGGACTAATAGGAGTCCTGTGAGGGGGAGGATCCAAGGCCATACTTGACTGAACATTCCCCATGGAGCCTGTTGGCTTATTTTCTGTCTCCTCTTTTCTATCTGTTCTTGTCTTTTATTACTCCCAGGAATGACTGTGTTTTGGCTTAACTGGTTTTGGTAGGTGTTTAAGATCATGTTGGTCAAAATTGACTTTGTTTCTGTCTATTGTTAAGAGTCAGCTGAGTTCCCATAGGGGTCCCTCATGGGGGAACTTGAGAGCAGCTTCTTAGTTCTGCTAGTGCCATTTGTGCTAGGATGGGTCCAGGTCTTGCTTGATCATGTGGGTTCCCTTGGGAGCATCAGGGATGTCTCCTGTCTCCAATGACCCTCCAATTCACAGCAAGTGCACTGATTGGCTTTTCATTCTCCAGTGGTCTCAATAATCTCCCTGACCAGGAGGTTATGTGGCCCAGAGTTGCAAAGCTCTTTAGAGAAGTTCCCTGTTCCCTGCATTCAAACTGACTCAGAGGGCCAGAACCAAATATTGGTTTTCTTGGCCATTTTAATTTAACTTTAAGTCTTGATCATAAACATCCAGCAAAGTCATTTTCACCCTAAATTAAGAATATTGGGCTTTAGCTGAAGTCTGGCCTACTTTGGAGTCATTCTGACATGTAATAAGATGGGAAGCATAGCCTTATCTCAGGTAAGGCTAAGATTTATAAATCTTAGGTAAAGTGTTCTACTATCAAATTGATCTTTGTTATTAAATATCCTTTTATAAAGTTTATATGTTGTTGCTTGATGTCACATAAATACTAGGTAATATAGTATATTACATTTAAATTGTACCCAGTGTATAGAACTTTATATTAATCTTATTGATAACAGGTCCAGTTTTAGAACATTAAATGATATAAATAAATCTCCAATATGTTATTTTTATAAGCTTATAATAACCATGCAACCTTTTGGAGAACACCAGCTTGATATAATTTTTTTAAAGCTTCTATCTTAAAGACATGTACCTGGAAAATATGGACGCCTTTAATATACAAATAAGAGTAATAGTACCACAATTATTATTGATATTTTTATATTAATCAAGTTTAGCTTTTAAAGAAATAACATATTACAATATTGCAAAATAACAGTGGTTGTTTAACCATAGTTGAATACACAGACCTTCTTTATCACTTGCTTAAACCCTCTTATTTACTTAGTAGACTCTCTATCCAGAAACACATTTTTCTTCTATTAAATCCATACTTAGAACCTTCTAATTTCTCTCTCCTGTTAACTCCTTCTTTATTAACACTTTGAAACAATCCTTGTAAATTTCTGAATTTAGGCAAATTATTCCATTTTAATAAAAGATATTTTGTTATTTTCAGCACACAATTAATCACATCTGTTGAGCATTTCATGAAAACATGAACAATGTTTAAGTATATAGAATTATACTGTAGTAGGGACAGACAAGGCAAGGCACCTAAGATAGCACTGAAGATAGGGAAATAGTTTTATTTGGTTGCAGCCAGATTCAGAAGGCACAGCTTCTGTTGTAATCAATTAATCCCCTGAACCCCAAGTTTAGGTTTTTTCAGAATTTTGTATCCAACATTTAAGGGAAGGGGCTCAGAAGTTCACAGTCTGCAGAAGTTCACAAAAAGCAGTTTTTGTGTGTTTGTGTGTGTGTGTGTGTGTGTTCTGGGAAAGTTAACCCTTCCAAGAACACACCTGGGAAGGGGAGAGCTTTTTCTTCCTTTTCTCTCCTCCTCACCCCCCCCCCACCAGCTGTTATCATGGAGTTACAGTTGGTAACTTCCTTATCTTAGAAATGTAGCCTTCTCTGTGAAGCCCCAGCTCAAGGCCAAAGGCCTTGTTTACATATTTTGTGAAAAACTAGTAAGGGGGTGTCCAGCAACTGGAGTGCTGATTTTTTCCAGACAGTGGCAACAGGAAAATAGGAAGTTCATCTACATTAATATTTTTGGAGAGATTCTTTTGTTGAAAGTCCTAAAATCAGCCATGGTGAAGATTTCTGGAGAAGGTCAGTTAAGACTTTTCTGTGGGCCTGGGTAAGGAGGGGAAGATGGGAAGGCAGGGCTGAGAGTAGCTGTGGATCTGAGAATGAGGAAGGACTGATGTAAAATAATAGGATTTTCCCAGCAAGGAAAACTTGAGCAGTAGAACAGGTAGAGCAGAGGGGAGGATGGGAGTGAATATCCCAAAAAGCCTGTAAGGGACAATTCTTAGTAACCTGTTTTCAGTGATGACAAAGCAACTTTAAAGGCCATTTTCACCAGATCTCTGATAGGGTCCAAGGGCTCTCCTCAGCTAGTTTGAGCTTTGGGTTAGCTGGTAAGAGGACCTGGTGGGACCTGGTGTGGGCACTGACAGAAGAAGAGAGGAGTGAGTGGGTGAAGGGATTCCTTCAGTACCTGCTACCTCAGAAAAGAGGCAGTGGTTTGAGGAAAGGCGGTTGTTTACGTTTTTGATCTAGTGAGTGGTGAGGAGAAGTCAGGTTGTTCAGGTGGGGGAGACAGTGGAGGGTCTGGGGCAGAAGGTTGAGGGTGAGGACCTATTTGAGCCAGGCGATAGGGTGGAAATTCATCAGTAGGGTCAAAAGTAGTGGATGAGTTCGGAGGAGGAGGAGATTGGGGATCAGTGGTTGTGGGTGTTGGTTTGCAAGCTAGAAAAATTTGCAGAGGTCTGCAAGAGATGCAGAGAGCACAAGAAAGAAGAAAGCTTTAATATAGCAGCTTTTTATCCATTTTTTCAAATGCTCACAGTAATTGTAGAGATCCCTTAGAATGGGGGGATCCAGGGACCCAAAAGGGGGGCCATCTACTTTGGTTGTCTAAGGGATAAGTAGGCCAGACCCGGGTGCTATATTTGATCAATTGGGGGTTTGATGTCTGGTGTCAAGGAGAGGGTTTTGAGGTTATCTAAGAGACATTGTAGGGGAGAGTTGACCAGCAGAGAGGACACATTACCCATGTTGCAAACGTAGTATGAGGAGGAGGGAAGAGGGTGCAAACGTAGTATAGGGGAGAACGAAGGAGACACAAATGTAGTTTGAGGGAGAGGGAAGGAGACGCAAAGATAGTATAAGAGAGAAGGAGGAAACTAATTTATTGGCAAAAGGGGCATCCCTGCTAGAGCCAAAAATCAGGAGTGCCTTAGTGGCAGGTTCGAGCTGCAGAGATTGGTCGTCACCAAATCCTGACAGTTGAAGCTCTCATCCTAGACAGAGCTGGAGCTGTGGGAGACCTTGGCCAAGGCTTTTTGGGACCACTCCTGGAGAGGCCGGATACTCCAAGGGCCAGAAAAAGGGGAAAGAGAGAGACAGGGGAAGTGGGAGGAAGGGAAGGGTAAGGTTCTCTCTGGTGGCCGAGTCTTGAAGGTGTGAGGACTAGGATTTTAGGAGAGCCACCAAGACAGTGAAGGTCTGGGTGGGGTGTGATGTTCAGTTCTCTGTTATGTGTCCCTGGAAGTTACAGAGTCCTTCGAGGAAGACCTACAAAGCCTATGCTGGTAAACTACCAGCTGGGAAGGGAAGGGAATAATTTTGAACCCAGGAGTCTATTCTGCCCTAGGAAGGAGTCCCTGAGGGCCACCGTGGCCTTGAAGGCTATGGTGAGGTGCTTTCCTCCCTGCAGGTGGGTGAAGAGGTTTGCCGGACAATCAATGGTCAAATCCTCCTGACACCACTGTTGGATTTAGGACTCCAGGAAGGGGAAACTCACCAATCAAAGGTCGGTGGTGGATGGAGTTCTGGCAATCAAGAAAATGGGTTCAGGACATCCAGTGAGTGGCATTTCCGAAGGAAGAGGGACCCGAAAGTGGGTTTTAACCCTCTCCTGGGTTTCGGCAGCAATGAAAGAAAAGTGACCACAACCCTCAGAGCAACCAAAAGATCTTTATTGCTGCAGTGCAACAAAGAGAACAGAAAGAAGAAAATAATGAGAGAGGGAGAGAGAGAGAGAGAGAGAGAGAGAGAGAGAGAAAAGAGAAGAGGAGAGATGAAGAGGGAGAGAGCAAGAGCAAGAGACAGAGCATGCACAAGAAAGACAAAAAGAGCAAGAGAGAGAGAGAGAGAGAGAGAGAGAGAGAGAGAGAGAGAGAGAGAGAGAGCAAGAGAGAGGGGGGCCTGGCAGGAGGGAGTTTTTATAGCCCAAATCTAATGGGGCCTCTAGGTCTGCAAGCTGCCTTGTTGGCCCAAGGGGGGGTTAAGTGTTCAGCCTTGAGCGGGATTGCATGTTCAGACTTGATACAAACAGGTGATAAAGGACCAGACAGAGAGGGGTTTGAGTGTGTGGGCTATCTTGTAGCCAGCATCTGTTCAGCCTGCCCTGAAGACAACACAGTTCAGCCTGCTCTGCACCCAACAGTACAGGCCTTATTAAAAGATGACCCAGGCAGTTTGAATAGAACTGCATTGGCTGGATCTGCAATCTCTTCCTTAATCAAGGCACCTTAACACCAGTTTGAAGTTCTGAAAGCTGATTTAGAGCACACACCTATGGCTACACTTGGTGGAAACCAAGTGTGTGATACCATACTCCAAGAAATGGTAGAAGCAAATTCATGAGCCCTTAGTATATTTAGACTCTTAGTTTGAATCAGATGCTTCATTAAAATGAAGGGTTAAAGCTAATCTTTATGGAACTTTCTTAGTTCAGATGAGAGATGGTATTTACTGGATGTCCCAGGATCTGTGTTTTTATCAGTGGTAGTCAGCTATATACTGCTATGCCCTAGTTGGTGGTGTAAGCCATTATCATCTAGAAAAGTCATCTGAGACACATCAATTTGGAGAAACAATCCCCCATAATACATGAGAAAACTTACATATACACAGTGAATAGATTAAAGGAAAATTCAAAATAATACAGTAAGAACAGTCAAGCTGAGAGCCCTTGTTGTCATTGTTTTCAATTTGCCTAAACAAATAAGTACAATGTTGTCAATAGAATATTCTTTGTAATAAAATTAACTTAAGATTGCCAAAACATAAGATCAAGAGTTAGAGAGAACTCCTGCCACACTCTAGCCCTAAATTGTTGGAAAAAGCATTGAGTGTAAAGGTGAGTACCTTAAATTCTTATTTCTGCCATTTGCTAGCTAATATGACATTGACACAACCTTTCTGGGTCTGTGACATAAAAACTTTCCATCTCTAAAAGGCAATAAAATATAACAAGACTAGATTAGTTCATGACACACCTTAGTTCATCCTAAAGGGAAAATATTAAAATTCTTGAGAATCTGGTCTTTTTCTAGACCCTCTTTCCTGTGGTGATGAAGATGTACATGTTGGATACCAGGCTGGTGAACATTAACCAACTATGATTTTCTGATACCCAACTCGCATTTCTGGAAAAGAGTATCACAAGTTCCCTTTGAGTTTAAATCGAATCCTACATGTTAACAAGAACCACTGTTTGCTAAGTCTTTACTACGTGTCAATTCAACACAAGGTACCAGCAGGCAATTATAAAAGAAATGCTCAATGTTGACTCATCCTGTGTATCCAAACAATATAGCTGGACTGCTGAGGTGAATGCACACTAATCAACCCAGTAGCAGATTAAGGGGGGGCTTGCCAAGTCCTGGAGTGAGATACTAAATGCTGTAGGAATTCAGGAAAGAAAGGATACTGGTGGAGGAGTGGGGTCGAATGAAATGGAACGGGGTGGGGTGTAGAGTTGCAGAGAAAGTAGACCCTGAATTAGAGACTTGTATAAGGAAAACTTGAATCAGTCTCAAGAAATCTCTAAGTTTCTCATTATTCACGTTTTAACCAGTTACTAGCTCAGAGCACTACATGTGCACAATTACCTACCTGGAATGCAGGAATGCCAGCAGCTTATCCAGCAGGTGAAATTTCCCAATTAGCCTCAATCAGGTGGTCTCCAACTACAAAAGGCTTTGGCTCTACACCTGGAAAAAAAGAGCCATTCCTAATGATGTACCCTGAGACAGGGAAAACGTCTTGAAGAGAGAGAGAGAGAGAGAGAGAGAGAGAGAGAGAGAGAGAGAGAGAGAGACTGCAAGAGTATTGTAAGTTTTTGGGAACCTTGGGTAACTTAGTGAGACTTTGTGAACAAAACAGGTAGGAGATGTGTCTCATTGGTAGACCACCTTAAGGTTCACTTCCATACACCAAAAATACTACAACAACACCTGAACAACAGAAATCCAACAAATAACATGAAAGAGTACTTCATGAACAAGAGAATACCTTCATTATTTTAAAGATAGAAGTGTTGGGCACCATGTGAAAAATGGGAGGCCTCATGCACTTCTGTTAAATATATAAAATGGTATAGTAGGTATAGAAATAAATTTGATGATTGCTAAAATTTTAAACATAGAATTACCACATGACCTACCAATTTCATTCCTAGCTATATTTCCAAATTCACTGAAAACAGATATTCAAACACTTGAACATGAATATCAATGGCATCGCCATTTCCACCAGGAAATATATGAAAATCTAAATTTCCTTCAAAAATGATAAACAAATGTGTCTATGTATTTATATGTATCCATGTCTGAGTAAGCACATGTACATATAGATATATTCATATAAACAAATATATATCTCTATATAGCATCTATATATATGTATGAATATTATTACTCTGCCATAAAAATGAAGTACTGAAACAGGCAACCATGTAGACAAAATCTCAAAAATATTAAGAAAAGTAAACAAAATCAGACATGAAATTTTACCTGTGCTATAACTACATTTATATTATATATCCAAAACTTGAAATCATACAGTTAAAAAGGAGTGAGTTGGTTGCCAGGGGCTTGGAAGGCATGTAAGTGAGTGGTTGATTAACAGATTAATTTATTTTCAGTAATTAAAATGTTTAAAAGAAGGTAATTTTGGTAATTAAATCCCAACATTGTAAATGTCACTACTTAACTTATTTTTTGATGGACACTCTTATGAGAATTCAACCTCAATAACACCAATAAGAAAAAAATCTTGAAAACACTGAAGTCTATATAGTTATAGCTAGAGGTGACAAAAATCAACTATGGAATTGGACATAACTTCCTTATCCTTGTTTTTGAACACATGACCAGAGTAACTGCATTATGTAGAACCACAAAAATAGAATCCGAAATACAATAAGTCATACTCCATGTATGTGTAATATACTAAGATATATTCTGTCATCATGCATATCTAAACAGGACAAATAAAATAAAATAAAGAAACTATGAAGTTATAGTCTCCCCCATGTACTCTGCATCACAAAACTAAAGCATGAATGGTTGCACTGGATACCAGAATTCAAGAGCCTTCTCTGTGTCAGGCAGTATTGTTGATTCATTATTTACTTTGTCCTTATCTTTCCAGTATCTTGAGTCCTGATTGGAAGACTTCTGGTCTTACAGATGAGTACACTTAGTTTGAGGAATGACTGATTGTTCCAAGGTCAACATCTATGCAGACTAAGGCTCTGACAGTCAATTTGTGTGATTTACAACCTACTGTATCATGTATTACAATACAAAGTCAGTCTGTATTATTGTTTTTTTGTTTTGTTTTGTTTTGTTTTGGTTTGGTTTGGTTTATCTTTTTTCCCCTGGTAGAAAGAGGAAGTAAGAGGTATAAATTACAACAGGGGACCAAAAATAATCTGTATGATTCTTGAAGGAAATTTGGATTTTCATGTATTTCCTAGTGGAAATGGTGATGCCATTGATATTCATGTTCAGTGATTATGGTCACTGTTACACTGGTAAATAGGTATGTCCAATCATGACAAAGTGTGAATTATATATGCATAGTTTATTGTATTTTAGTATTACCCTAATAAAATTGTTTTAAATTTGAATGAAAGAAATAAACATGTTTCTAAAAAAAAGTTATCTTTGGAAAGCATAGGAAAAGATGGCTGAATATTATATGTCATTAAGGAATTACAAATTAAACATACCTATAAAAATTTACAAAATTTCATATCTGACAATATCAAGAGCTGGCAAAGATGGGGAACAAGAAGAACTCTCATACGTTGCTGTTGGGATAACAAAATTCGATAGCCACTCTGGAAGACAGTTTGGGTAGCTTCTTAAAAATCACAACATACAATTAATATGGCCCACTAATTGTATTTCTCAGTATTAATTCAATGGAACTGAAAACTATGTCCACAAAAAACCCACATACAAATGTCTACAGCTTCTTCATTCATGATTGCCAAGAACAGGAAGCAGGTAAGAGAGACTTCAGTAGTTATTTACCTTTTATTAATGTAAACACTGTGATACATCCATACACTGCAGGGTCATTCAAAATTAAAAAAAAATAAAATTTACTATCAAACATGAAAACACATGGAGGCATCATAAATACATATTACCAGAAAGAATATATTGCCTGGAATGCCATATTTGTGGGATGCCAAATTTATGACTTTCTGGAAAAGTTAAAACTTAAAAATGTTAAACATTGCCAAGAAATCAGGGGGAGTAGAAGATGCTAAAGAGGTAAAGAACAAGGACTTCTGGCGTGGTGAATCTACTCTGTAAGATTCCATCATGGTGAAAATTGACATTATTCTTTGTCAATGCTTAAAAAATGTAAAATTAGTGTTTTAATAAATAATTAAACTATTTATTGTCATTAATAATTATTTAATATCATCACTATTGGCAAAATATTTTGATTTTGTGCTTACATCAAATGTTTCTCAGTAATATACAAAGAAAAAATAGTGGAAACTCTGAATAAGAGAAGGCATATGGGAACATGGTACTAGGTGCTTCATTTTTTTGTAAATCTATAACTCTCCTTAAAATAAAGTCTGTTCATTAAAACAATGAGAGAAGGCTTGGTGATTTTCCTAGCCTCAAACATGCCCTGCCTTAGGACTGGCCCTCAACAATATAATTTGTACTGAGAATAAATATTTCCAACAACCTTGTTTTCTTTCTTCCTTTTCTTTCTTTCTTTCTTTCTTTCTTTCTTTCTTTCTTTCTTTCTTTCTTTCGTTCTTTTTTATTATTTTTCTGTGAAGTGTTGCTGGTCTTTTCCTACAAGAAAGTCAAGAAAAATCTATGTTTACAATTTTCATTATCTTTTTAGAGAACAGTGAATATAAGCCCTTAGTGAATAAACTAGTACCTTACATTCAAAAGATACTTATACATCAATAAAAAATGATTATTTATCACTCTGCTCCATAGGTAGTAATTCTTTAAATACTAAGGAAAATATGTTCTAAACTTATTTTACTACACATGAGAAAATTATCTGAGATTTTTTTAAGTCCACCTCACTTTCAATATGCTACCTATAAAACAAGAGTACTTTCTTTTTCTACTCAATAAATATCTGGTTGAAATAAATAAAGATACTCCAAGTAAAAAGGTGTGCTGATACACATTAAAGGGCAGATAAATTATGGGTGATATTACTGAGAAACACAGTCCTATTGATCAGATAAATAGTAGGCATTTGGTGATACCGAGAGCACCATATTTTTTCTCCATTTTTTTTTATAACTTAATCCTTTCCATGTAGATCTTGCATTGCTGGGCAATGGTAGTTCCTAACTAACACTAAACTACCAGAAACAGATAACAGGGTCTGTGAGTCATTTCCATCCAGATCAAGTTCCATTATGCTCACAATAATATTTAGTAGAGTTGGACATGACCAGGGCCAGTCAGGACCTTCCCTTACATTTCTCAGCCAAGGTTAGCAGAAAAAGCTTCTCATTTTGGTTTCTAGATGGGAAAGAGAAAATCCTGCATGATTGGCATCCACGGTTCCTTTTTTTTCACAGTTCTTAAACTACCTGCTCATGGCTAAGCTGGACTGTATAGTAGTTGAATTAATTATCTTCATGCACAGATTGGTTCACAGTAACAATGTATATCTGCTAAATATTCAATATGATGGGGGTGAGAGAATGACAAGATGGACTACAATGGAAAGGGGAAATTGGAAGAAAAAGTGGCTCCTTCAGGAAGAAGGTGCTTTAACCTGTCTCCATTCCCAAATGAGAAAAACCATTAGTCAAATTTCTTCCTTCATTTCTCTCTTGTCTACTTTCTTCCTTCCTCATTTCATTGCTTATTTCCTTCTTATCTCTCATTCTCCATCCCTTGTTTGATTTCTTTCTAAGAGAAGATGTCTCAGCTCACTCTTCAGAAACTAGTCATTTGGAAGATAAAGCTATAGGGGAGGCATATCCATTTATATTGGGTGTCATTACTCTAAGTTGTTTTCAGTTGAAAACCCTGAAAAATATATTGTAAGAGTATACGCACTCACATGAACATTAGTTTGGGGTTTTTAAAAATTTATTTTCTAATACAACAAGCCATACATATCTGGGTTCTAGTGAGAGGCCTTACATTGTTTTGCTAGGAACAGAACAACAACAACAAAAAAAAAACACAACAATAGCAATAAAAACAAAGTTATTTTCTATCACATTACTGACTTTTCTAATAAATAGAAAAGTAATAAAAGCAGATATAATAATTTAAAGTTATTTTTTTCTTGAAAAATATTTAAACTTTCAAAGAAATTTTCACTGATTTTTCACCCAAATATCAAAGGATGATTTTGTTTACTGATAACTTTAAAGAAAAAATGTTTTTCAAAGACAATTCAAATTCATTCAATGAATGACAACAGACTTTGGGTGTTCGGGTAAAGAAAAGCATTTTCTATAAAAAATTTTTGTAATTTTAAAGGAGAAAGGTAACTGGATCATCAGAGGACAGCTTTGCCCCAAATATGTGCATCCATACATTGATGTTAGGATGGTCAAAGCTTGGGAAAAAAGGAAATTTTTCTTGAAGACTCAAAGCCCTGGGTACCTACTTCTTTGTACTCATGAGTCTTTCAGGCATGGAGTGACTATTCTGTAAGAGGTGCCAGAGTTAATGAATATTTCAGCATTATTCAAAGTGTAGCCATTTATCTGAGAAGACTTTCTGTTATTACTGAATTTATTCATGGGAAATAGTCATTTTTTCCTTCTTGGTCATAGATGTGTCAAAGACAGTTTAACAAGTTGTACTTGACAGTTCCTTCTACCACAGCGTGGTTTATTAGTTTCCCTTGAAATGAAGCATTTTATTGAATTTATTAAAAATATGTGTGTATACTATTGCCTTCTACTTTGTCCTCAGTAGAAAGAGAACTGATGATCTATTTGCTTAACTTTGTTGCTTACAAAACATCTCTAGAGTTCACATTTGGATTTCCAGCTAAATTCAGCATGACTATTTATGAAACTGTTCCTCTTATTTCCCTATTTCTTAAACTGTGATAATATCTTATATTCTCCTACTTTATAAACACCTAAATATCTTAATGTAGTAATTATCCCAATACACACATGAAAACTGTCGATTCCACTTTTCATAGAACTTAGCTTTTACTTCAGAATTATTTCATAATCTTCATCCTGCTCTTGTGGGGCTCTGTCACCTCCCTTGACTGATCCTCATATGTTTTATTTACTTCAAAGGTTTTTACATTTATTGTAGGAACATTATGTCAAGAGTATGAATAACATTAAATTCCATTAGAAATAAATTTGATACTACTGGAGAGTTAGAGTGTTAAAATATTTTATCCCATCATTTCATACTTCCATGTAGAGACTCTGATAGAAATTATAGCTACTTTAAGTGTTGTATGGATCAAAAATTTAAGATGTGGGCTAAAAACCTTGAGTAAAATACCCAAATTGAAGTCATGGCTGTGTTATTTAATGAAATTTTACCAAGTGACCACAAAACCCTGGATACACACACACACACACACACACACATACACACATGTTTAAAGAAAGGAGTCTTGGAGGTGTCAGTCTTCTCCTGGGGATCACAAAAAATGTCTAAAAAATATTGTTATTTGATGACTAAGATTTGTCAAAGCAGTATAATGTTAGGGTAGGTATTTCTCCTCTAAAGCATGAAGTCTTGAGTGTATTACATTAATTCTCCCAAGCCAGGGTTTATCACAAGCCTAACAACTAAAACCAGTATCAGAGGAATTCTCAGCCCAGTTCTACAAGAAGTTGAAAAAAGAATGAACATCAATTCTTCTAAAATCATTTTATGAAATAAAAAAAATAGCAAAACCTTCTAACCTCATTCTATGAAACTAATATCAACCAGACCAAAAACCAGATAAAGACACATCAAGGAAAGAACATTTCAGATCAGTATTCCTGAGGAACAAACATGTAATAATTCTCAATAAAATTATGGCAAGCAGCATACAAAATCATATTAACATGATCAGTGGGGTTTGTCCCAGGGTTGGTTCAACACATGGAAATCAATAAACACATTTTTAAAGTAAATAGATATAAAGACAAGAATCAGAAAATTATCTCAATAAGTGCAGAAAAAGCATTTGACTAAATACATGGTCAAAACACTAGAAAACTATGTATAGTAGAAATATATCTTAACACTATCAAATATAAAAGCTGTCTATGGTAAACACAAGGTAAACTTATTCCCTTTCTTTCTTTCTTTCTTTCTTTCTTTTTTTTTCTTCTTTCTTTTTGCATAGGAAAGAAAAAAACAGAAAACTGGGAGAGCGTGAACAAAGGATGACCAACAGGAATGTGGACTTCTAGCAAAACAAAAACAAAAGAACAAAAAGGGGAAAGGGGAGGGGTGTTGGAAAGACAGAAGGGGATAGCATAGCGAGAGCGAGGAAAAGACATACTATTTTTTTTTCTTCTTCCCATTTTTTTTTAAAAACACCAACACAAGGAAACATACACGCATACACAACCGTTTCTATGAGTAGAACCATAAATAGGGCAGAATGGAACATTCTGTTTTTCTCTCTTCCAAAGGCAAAAAAAAAAAAATAAAAAAAAAGGCTGGAGGCTGCTCCCCACAGAGCCCCCTTCCACAGCGATGTGTAGATGTGTACGAAGGGGCAGTCAGGGAGGGAAGGTTTGTGCAACACAGGACAGCATCACTGGGAACAGAGGCAGCGCAATGGAGGAGGGGGTCATGCGCTTGCCCCACCCCATGAGCAGGGGGTCCCGCTTGTTGAAGTCCAGGGCTCCCTCTCTTGGTTGTGAGCACCCACGGGGATATCCCTGGGGACCCTACCCTCTCCAAGTCCAGTTGCCAGGGTTGCAAACTCTCCAAGTCGGGGGCGCCCACCCTCTCCTCCGTGAGCCCGCCCATCAAACAGGGGACCACACATGCACCCGGTGCTCGGGCTCAATATGCAGGTGCCTGATGCTGGAGTAGCAGCTGGAAGCTGATGTTGACATGGCTGAGGACTTTCTGCTTGAGCTGCGCCACCTGCAGACTGGCAGTGGATGCCAGCTCCATATTCTGGCTCTTGAGCGTCTTCACTTTCTCCTCCAGGCCCGCAAGATGCGCTCCAGCTTGCATTTGTGGCACTTGGAGGCTGTGATGCAGTTGAGCAGCTGCTTGCGTTCCACCTTTTTGCTCTCCTGCGTGTCCATGTCGATGGGTGACAGCCCCTGGCTCTCCCCGAAGTTTGGCATGTCAGACATCCTCTGTGGCTAGTCCTTGAGCACTGCCAGGTGCTGCCCCAGTGCCGTGGCGGGGGTGGGTTGGGGTGCTCCGTGGCTAAGGCGACCATCGCAATGCCCCCAGCATCCCCAGCGCCACCTGAGTAGCTGCTCAAGTTCCCATAGACCGCTGCCTCAGTCGCCGCCACGGAAGGTGCTGCACTGGATGTCATGCCAGGGGGGTCCTCCTATGGCATCCGCAGCAGCGGCTGCACCCGCGTCTAGCTGGTTCTGCTTGTGCAAATCCTCCAGGGCCTTGACAAAGTCCTTGGTGAACTCCTGCTCCTCACTGGCCGCCACTAGGGTAGAGGAACTGCGTGCTCATCAGCGTGGTGATGACCAGCCCATTGGACTGTATAATGAGGTGCTCGAGCTCAGGAGAGCGGAGTTTGAGCAGCTCCAAGTCCGGGGAGGAAAGCAGGCCGTGGGGTGCACACCTGGCTGGGGGCGCCGTCTGCATGCAGGGCGGCCGTTGGTGCCTCCACTACCTGCTCTCTCTGGCTCGGCCTCAGCGCACACTTTTTCCTCTTGGTGCTGGCTGCCACAGTCCTCCCCGCCAGGGGAACAAGAGGTCTGGGGACACTAAGTTGCTGCTGCTGCCACTGGCGCCACCAATAGGCCGCTCAGCGCCCCATCGCCATAGAACAGTGTTTCCAAGCTCCACCTCCCATGCTGCTGCGCTGTTGGGGGTGCGGGGGAATGGCCCGCGGCCTCCCAGGGGGCCGCGCCCCCCCCTTCCCTGTCACTGGGCCCTATGTCCACCCAGGGCGCCTCCACTGCACTTGGCTCTCCGATAGTGGCGGCATTATTATTATTATTATTATTATTATTATTATTATTATTATTTAAATATATTTTAGTTGTCAATGGAGTTTTTATTTTATTTATTTATTTATTTATTTATTATGCTGAGGATTGAACCCAAGGCCTCAAACATGCCAGGAAAGCGTTCTACCACTGAGCCACTACAGCCCCAGAAACATTATTCTTAAGGGAGAAAAATTTAAAGCATTCCTTCTAAAATTCAAAAAAAGTAAACGGATGCCCTTTTTTTGCCACTTCTATTCAAACATCCTCCTTGAAACTCTATCCAAAACAATTAGAAGAAAGAATTAAAGATAAATGAATAGAGAAAGAGGAACTCAGACTATCACTATTTGCTAATGACATGCTTCTATATTTAGAAAATCCAAAAAATTTCACCTGAAAACTTTCTTGACAAATAAATTCAGCAAAATAGCACAATATGAAATAAACACCCATAAAACAAATGCATTTCTATACTTAATCCATGAATCCACTGTAAAAAAAAATAGGAAAACCACTCCATTAACAATGGCCTCAAAAAAGAAAAAGAAAGAATAAAATAAAATACTTGGGATCAATCTAAAAAAAAAGAGGTAAAATACCCCGCTACAATGAAAACTACAGAATACTAAAGATAGAAATTGAAGATCTTAAAAGAGTAAAGATGTTCCATGCTCTTGGATAGGCAGAATGATCTTGGACAAAATGGCAAATCTAACAAAATAGTTATACAGATTCAATGCAATTCTTTTTAAACTCCCAATGACATTCCTAATAAAACTAGAAAAAGCAATTATGAAATTCATTTGAAAAATAGAAGAGACACAGTAGGCAAAGCAATTCTCAACAAAATGAGTGAATCAGTAGGCATCACAATACTAGACCTTAAACTATTCTACGGAGAAATAGTTTTACAAAAGTACCCAAAGACATGTAGACCAGTCCATACTAGTCATAGGTGCCAACAACATAAATTGGAGAAAAGACAACCTGTTCAACAATTGGTGCTGGGAAAACTGGAAATCCATATGTAAAAAGATTAAATTAAACCTCTGTCTCTCACTGTGCTCAAAAATCAACTCAAAGTAGATCAAAGACTTAGGAGAACAGAGACCCTGTACCTAATAGAAAAAAAAAAAAAAAGAAGGTCCACATTCTCATCATGTTAGCTTAGGACCTGACTGACTTCTTGAATCACAAGAAGTAAAAAAACACAAACAGTATAATTAGGTATCAATAAATGGGATGGATTCAAACTAAGAAGCTTATTCTAAATAAAGAAAACAAACTATAACATGAAGAGAAAGCCTACAGAATGGGAAAATAAATCTTTGCCACACACACATAAAATAGAGCAGTAATCTCCAAGATATATAAAGAACACAACAAACTTTAATGCCAAAAAAAGAGACATAACCCATCAATAAATGGACTAGGGAACTGAACAAGACACTTCACAGAAGAAGAAATACAATTGATCAACAAACATATAAAAAAGACCATCATCTTTAGCAATTAGATAAATGCAAATCAAAGCTATTTCAATATTTAATTTCACTGCAGTTATAATGGCAATTATCAAGAAAACAAGCAATAATAGTGTTCATGCGGATATGAGAGAAAAGATACACTCATACATTACTGGTGGCCACATCAATGTAGAGTAGGTCAACTCACAGTAACTAAACTAAGGAACCTACCTAGATACCCTTCAAGATATTAATGGATAAATAAGATGTGATGGGCTGGGTATGTGGCTCAGGAGATAGCGCGCTCGTCTGGCATGCGTGCGGCCAGGGTTTGATCCTCAGCACCACATACCAACAAAGATGTTGTGTCCGTCGAGAACTAAAAAATAAATATTAAAAATTCTGTCTCTCTCTCTCTCTCTCTCTCTCTCTCTCTCTCTCTCTCTCCTCTCTCACTCTCTCTTTAAAAAAAAAAATAAGATGTGATATCTTTGCCACTCTTTTTAGTGGTTTTCAGAATAAGAGGTTCTGCCTTTCTTTTTAAAATAATCTCTTACAGAAATCCATGTCATTACATTTCCCTGGTTTTGTATCTCCTTAACTGGATGACCTCACTCTCTGTCTCCTTCTTAGACTTTTCTTCTCTGTTGCTAAATATAGGTTTCTCTGAGCCCCAGCTCAGAGGAATGCTCCCTGTACTTGTATATCTTCACCCACACCCAGGGTCATGCTCAGTCTCATGGCAGTATTTTCCGAATTCCCTTCCCTCCCAAATATCCATTTTCTTCCCAGTCCTCTCCTGTCACCTTCAGACACGTTCATGTGGATATCTAGGAGAAATCACAAACGTCAACACAAAAGCCATCCACAAGACTAGCACTCTTTTCCCTGCCTCCTGTGGTCTTTCTGCCCCATACAGGATTGGGTATCAGCAACTACCCTAGAGTGCTCAAGTCAAAAATTCAGCATTTGTCCTTGGTCTTTTCACCATTACACTCACCCCAATCCATCCCCAAACCCTTCTTATCTTAAAGACAATATTATAAATATATATATGTGTGTGAGAGAGACAGAGAGATACATATATTCAAAATTATAAATATATAAGTATACAATTATATGTATATTAAATATCTATAAAATATATAATTATAAATAAATAAATCAGGTTAAACTAATTTATTCCTATTATCAAGTCATGCCATCATGTTATGTCATACATATTCTATTTGATAATCATACCCATGGGGACAAGTTCTGCCATTTAGGCCACAAATTCTCCTCATATCAAGGGACTCAAAAGCTGCTTTTGCCAAAAAGCACTGATTATTCACTTATTCCTACAGATGCCCAATGGACAACTACAAGTGAGATAACACTTGGCATCTCTGAGATATATTTATTCTATTTATTGGCTCATAATAATCACAACATAGAAAAGAGAAAGAAATACCTGCAGTATTAGTGAGGACTCCTGAAACATCCCAGGCACAACAGGTGTAGGAAGAGGCCGTGACTGAATTGAAACCTTTACCCCACTTGTGAATGAAATTTGAAAACACACACACACACACACACACACACACACACACACACATACACACACACACATACATACATACACTGGGTAGTGAGTGTAATACTCTCTTTCTTACCTGGATGATTAATTTTGTAATGCAATTAATGAAGATTTGTATGAAAAAAAATTAAAAAGCTGCTTGTAGAACATGGACTGAAGAGCTTTCTAAAATGTTTCATATCCAAGCCAGCCAATAAGTAGGCAGATACTCTGGTGGAACTAGAAACCTAAATGACTTTGCAGATGTGTAAATATTCATAATCAGTCTCATTTCATCTCTTTAAACAACAACAACAACAACAACATACTATCACCACAATATTTTACCATTTGTTTGATGGTACACTAAGCTAAAGCCTTAACAGTATTTTTACTTCATTAGATCATTAGAAATTAAGCACACTTTGGAGTTAATCTGCAAATTAAAAAAAAAAAACTCATGAAATTAAATGTTATTTCATTTTATACCCTTTCACACTTCTTGAATAAGCATTATCTTATAAATGAAGCTACATCACAAGTTAATAAATTTATACATATTTATTTGCTATCAAGTTAAAATGATTATTTCTCCATGAATTATGCTGTAATTGATAATAATTAAGAAGAAGCTTAATTTAATCTACCTCCCCATCCCTAGTACAAATTTCTCTCTAGCACTTCTGACACCTTCATCTATCATACTGTGATGTGATGTGATCCAATCTGAAACATTAGTGTAAAACTCTGGATGGTATGTTCCAGAATGGTTCTATAAAACTCTGCACTGGGCTGGGGATGTGGCTCAAGCGGTAGTGCGCTCACCTGGCATGCGTGCGGCCCGGGTTCGATCCTCAGCACCACATACAAACAAAGATGTTGTGTCTGCTGAGAACTAAAAAATAAATATTAAAAAATTCTCTCTCTCTCTAAAAAAAAAGAAAAAACTCTGCACTAACATTTGCTTAGCCTAACAATTTCTTAAGATAATAAGATATTTATTTTTCATTTTTTTTGTTTCACCCAAACTTGAAAAGCATCTGTAATGATTAAAATAAATATAAAGTGAATATCTAAATTACTTTTCATAAAACAAACAAAAAGTGATAGCAGTCATCACATTTTCTAAGGTCATTAGTAACTTTAGAATTTTAAAATATGACATTTACATATTTTTCAGGTTTGTATTCCTGTTTTAATAACAAAAGTATAAATACTTGCTAAATAAGCTTAAAATAGTCTACATTACAACAGTGTTTTTGTAGGCCTAGGTGGACAAATGAAAAAACTGGGCTTAAAGAGGAGATTCCATATGTTTCAAGTTAGGGGAGGAAAAAAAAAGTTTATGCCACAATTACTTTCATAATTTCAATTAATATCTATTTAGCAATTGTCTTAGAAATATCTCTTTTGAAAAACGAAACAAAAAAAGCTTCTTCATACACTTACAAAAAATTCTTCATAAATCTTTACATAAGTGCAGCCACTTGGCAGCATAAATATATTTTACCCCAAACTTATATCATTTCATGATTCTTTTTGAAATTTTCATCCTTGACACATTTATATTCAGAATATTGTCTTTGGATTACATATAAATAGTTTTAAAATATATACCAAATATTCTTGTTAACCACATAAATTTCCAAATGAAGAAAACTTGTCTAGCATTATACAAATATCTTGAATGTGAGATAAGCAAGTACACCTTGAAATAATGCTTAACTAATCACAAAGTGACGATTCTGTAATAGATTGCTATTATTAGACAAAAGTAAATAAAACTGTCATGATAAGATAAAAAAACAAAGAGAAATAAGCAGTGATCACTGTTTTGTCATTAGAGAAAGTAATATCCTAAACAGCTCAATAAAAAAGGAGGGAAAGCCCACAGCTGTACAAGTAAAGAAGAGGCCTGGTCAAATCAGTACTAGAAGCTAGACACACTTCAGGGATAAGAGTGACACCTAAACATCTATCGAAGAATGGAACAATGGGCTGAAAGAGAAGGCAAGTGTTTTTAAGTTCTGGGTATGCCACATACTGAAGAATAATATCACATGGGCAATGGCTGAAAAATAAACAAGCTATTCTCAAAACAGCTCTTTATTAAAGACTGAGTTAGGAATATTAAGTGAGGATATTCTTTTCAAATCATTGGTAGTCTTAATTAGGTCACTTAATATGCAAATGGTCCCAGCAAGTATAATCAATTGTGTCTGAAACTTTAATGTTTAGAGCAACTTAAATTCTAAGGACACAGAGAAGCCCAGGAAAATGTCATGCAAACATGGAGACAGAAGATGGCGATCTACATGTCAAAGAGTGCACCTCAAAGGAATTCATTCCAGAAATTACCTTGATATACAATTCTAGAATTAGGACAAATAAATTTCTGTGTTACCCCATCTGTGCATTGTCTTACAACAGCCCTGTGAATCTAATGCAGCCCATTTGGACACACATACACTGTCCCTGCCACATGGCTGAATGAATATACAATTAGATCACATCACCTTTCAACAGCATTGAAAGGCTGACCTGCTGCAAGAAAAGACATGTCTTACTATAATATTCTAAAGGTATGCAAAAACACAGCTCCTGCCCTGATGGGGATATAGAGATTTATGGTATGGCACAGTAATACAAAATATACACTATTTTACCTCCTTTATTAGTTTAACTCTCACTTCTCTTTGTGTCAAATCTTTCCTGGTGAAAATGTTTGTATACAAGTTTTGAAAAGAACTAGGAGGCCAATAGAGTTGACTGGTACATGGGCTATCTGGGGCAGGTGGCTAAAACAAAAACAGCAACATCACAAAAGAAATATTCAGTGCCCAACAAATACTGACAATGATGTGAAAATGATTTTTGTTATTCTACATGTATGTAATCTGAATATCACACCTATTATGTTGTCAGGAGAAATAATACAGTCCAGATTATTTTGGAAAGGGCATGTAGGTCATTCAAGTGGTAAAGTTCTAAAAGTTTAGAGAAGTCCCCATCTTGGGTATTTGTTCTGGCATGTTCTGGCCATCTCTGGAATTTTCCTGTGGAGACAATTCTCCAGAAGGCTCAGCTAACTTCAGACCACAGATATCATTGTGGGTTTTGTGGTGCACTTGCTCTTTCCACAGGAGACAGAATTAAAATGTAGCTTTTTGATGATCTACAAGAAGCTCTGCAAAGAGTTTGTCTTACATGTAGGACAACAATTAAGATAACCATCATGGCTGTTTCCACAGGAGTCACTCCCACTGAAAATTTTTACACACAGATTAAAAATAGATGGATATATGCATAGGCCTCCATACATTGGATTACATAATAAGGTCTTTGGATAATTATTTTAGTAGAAAAACTAGAATCCAATATTTAAATATCCACCCTACCACACATGTCCTGATAACGTAATTCTGCCATTTCAGGTGCCCACAATTACTGCCCTCCGCCCCCCAACACACAGAGAAGGGGAAGGTCTAAAGACTTTCCAGCTGTGATCCAAGTTAAGAACTTGCCTGGATTGCTCTTCTCTGGACTGCTCTCTTTTACCTGTAAATACCTCCTGATAAATAGTCATAGATCCTGGTGTGAAGGCTGAGACAACATGTAAATATTCTCAGGACATTTTTGTGCCTAGAACCCTGGAAGGTTTGCATACATCATAAAAACATATTTTTATCTTGTGCATCTTCATTTAAATGAGCTGAATAATGCATCCTCTCTGGAATGTGTGTGCCTGGTTATCAGAGTTCTAAGTTCTGTTTGGTTCTAATGCTGAGAAATTGAGGTTGATCCTTCAAAGTTTCATTACCTTGGCCACTTCCTATAATAAGACCACCACAAAACATTCTTTAGAGTGCTGAATTTTTATCTCTTTATCTGTGTAAAAATACACAAATGGATGTGGTCTTTTAGTCTCTTGGGAAGTTGTCAATACATCTTGTAAAAGGACTATAAGGCCAGTGGAGTTGACTGCACAGGGGCTACCTGTGGCAGAGAGCTGAAACAAAAACAGTAGCAACAGAAAAGAAATATTAAGTCCCCAATAAACCCTGACAATGATATGTGCACCCTTTGGTGAAGGCTTCCAGCAGGCTTGGTAGGTGCCCTAGAGTACACTTGGACCTGGATGGCAACATTAGAGCCTGATTTTTTTTTTTTTTTTAATATGGAGGCAGAAAAACAGAAGAGACATCATAGAACACAGACACGTGTACAACCCAGCTGTCCCTGGGCTCCCTTGCTCTCTGGTGAGGCATTTTTTGAGAGAAATACCTGTGGTCGCCACATGATGGCAGTTTGCACAGACCAAAGCAAACCTGGGCATTCTGTCTGGCTCCCGCCACTCCCCTGGATCTTGGGACCTGGGTGCTCACCTGCCTTTCCACAAAAGTCAAAAATACTCTGCCCAAAGTGCATCCATAATTGCAGCTGGACACTCTGAACTTTACAAAACAAAACAAAACAAAACCAAAACCCCAGCATTACTAACTGCCCACCTCTGGCTGCTTGCTTTGATGCAAACAGAGCAGATCTGATTCAAAACAGAGTTCTGTATCTTGCTCCCCAAATATCAGGGGTGCAAAAAAAATCACATATTACAGACAAGACTTATTGTCAAGAGAGGGTCAAGGGTCTCTCTCTTCAAGGAGAAAAGAATATTTGGCTTTCATTGTGAATCCAGGAAAACTAATTCCAGATTTTTCTAATTCTATGAATAACTCCATATACATGCCAATGAATAAATACATAACCAGGCACCCTGCTCCTCTCTGCCCTAGTTAAATGTGGGCTGCCTTGAGATTCCCTGCTCCCTTGGATCCCTTCACCTGCATATCAATGCAGCAGGTGTGCAGTCCCTTCTGCTCCTCTTTGAAGCATCCTGAACTTCTACCTAATTATTTTCATCTTTGGCAGACTCCACTTTGGGAGAGATTCAGAAATTTCTGGAATAAACCTAAAGACATTTCATCATCACACTATGATGCCATCAATTTCTTTCTATGTTCCTATTCACTATTTTTAAATTTATTTTATTTTAATTGTTCTTCTTAATTAAATATGACATAGAATTTATTTTGGTAAAATTATACAAGCATAGGAATTACTATTTACGATTCATAATTATTTGGGGCTGGGTCTATAGCTCATCAGTAAAGTGCTTGCCTCACACATGTGAAGAACTGTGTTCGATCCTCAGTACCACAAAAAAAATCAATAAAATAAATAAAGATATTGTGTTCATTTAAAAAATGATTGATAATTATTCTAATTATGCTATGCTTAAGTATAGAAATGCATTTGGTTTATGGGTGTTTATTTTATATTGTGCTATTTTCCTAAATTTATTTATTAGTCAAGCAAGTTTTCAGGTGAAATTTTTTGGATATTCTAAATATAGAAGCATGTCATTAGCAAATAGTTATAGTTTCAGTTCCTCTTTTTCTATTCATTTATCTTTAATTCTTTCTTCTAATTGTTTTGTATAGAGTTTCAAGGAAGATGTTGAATAGAAGTGGCAAAAAAGGGTATCCTTTTACTTTTTTTTGAATTTTAGAGGAAATGCTTTAATTTTTTTTCTTTGGATTTTTAACCATAAATTCTTGCAGATTTTAGAGTTATAAACAAATATCTTTATCTCCCTGTTTTTCAGAATCTGGTATGTGGAGAGAGTCACAGAAATTCCCTTCTTCAAGGTAATGTGGGTTTCTCTTATGGACATTATTTCATGACTGATTTTCTCCTGCAGATAGCAGATAGTTCAATAAAGAATATGACATACCCTCTCCACTTAAGTCAGGCAGGGATGCAGGTTAATTTCTTTGTGAAAAGGAAAGCATGTGGGGTCAGCACAGTGGGCCCACTTTATAGAATTATTCCCTGAAAACCTCAGGGTCCCACCACTCACATCTGTCCTCTATCATTTAGCAAGAAGTAGCCCAAGTTATAGTATGATTGATCCTTGGTCCCAAAGACTGAGCCCCAGAAAAACATGTTTCACTAGAGAACTGGATAGAATATGGATTTTCAGGCTTCATCCCAGCCTTACTATATGAGACTCAGAGTGGCTCACAAATCTTAATTTTCATAATCCATTTAGTTGCATGCTTGGGGCTGAGAATCTATGCCCTGATTTGGTCTCTCCTCCAAGAACAAGGTGGTTTTTTGTTTTGTTTTTTTACTACTCTATAAAAATATTATGGTCTCAATAAGTTACACCTCAGTAATCTGCATTTAAAATTATCTAGTTCCAGCCCTGGTGTACAGACCCTGAGATCCAAGGGGCTGTATGGAACTCAACTGCTCAGATCTTCAGGGAATCCTGTTGCAATATCCCCCATTTAGACCCTCAACAACACCACCCACAGCTAATAATCAAATCCCTGTAAATATTTTGATCTTTACTTCTCTTCCAGAGAAGAAAGCAATACCCAATCTGTTGTTTAAGAAGATTAAAGGGGGCTGAAGTTTTGGCTCAGTGGAAAAGTGTTCTCCTATCATGCATGAGGCACTGGGTTTGATCCTCAGGGCCATATAGAAATAAAATAAAAATTTTGTGTCCAACTAAAACTAAAAACATATTTTTAAAAGTTAAAAAAAAAATCTCTAAAGGCCATGTTACTGCACTATAACCATGATTGGGTGGACCATGGTTTTCTTAAATGAAGATTCTGGATCACAATGTGCAGATCCCCACAAATGCCCGATAAGACCACTAGATGGCAAGAGTGTTTTTTTTTTCTTTGCTAGTGGTGGGCGCTTTGCAGGTGGATCTGGCTTCTCTTTGTTGCTCCCATCAGAGTCCCTGAAGTGTTCCTCACTGAGGCAGATTTTACTGCAGATACCAGGAAGTGATATGAAGCCAGAGTCTTTGACTACAGGGAGCAATGGCTATAGGATTTTAATAGAAATTTTTTTCAGAATGTTACAGGTCCTCCTCCACATATATGAGAGGCTGACAATTTCTCCACAGCCTGAAGTCCTGGTAGTGGCAGAGGTATGGTCACAGGCCCTAATAATACCTATCTGGAGGAGGAAAATGGAGACAGGATATTTTCTTCTCATGAAAAGTATACTATGGTTTTATGAACACCCAGAACATATGGCCTGCCTTCTTTGATGCTTTAAAGTATTGATTGAGATGGTAAATGAGAAGGTGGGAGGATAACTCGAATTTGAATCTTGGGTCCAAGTCTAGCTCTACTCCAGACTATTGTGGCCTTTATCTGCTCCTGTGCCTCTTCTGCAACCCACATTTTCATCCATGGCAGAAGAGGCTGTATGCAACAGGAACAGTGCTTGCACAATTCCCACATCCCAGGAGCAGTGCTCCTCCTACCCTCCCACTTCTGGCAGCCCTTTGTGTTTCCCAGCACTAAGAGGGGAGGGCTTAACAGAAAGCAGGGGCTTGGGTGCCTCCCCATGACTAAAACCCAGGAGTGCAGGTTACAGACGCAGTTGCCCTGGCCCTTTTGAGAAGCTGTATATGTTTGACATTGTAGTAAGAGTGCCTTGGGGTTGTTTTAATCAGGGATGGGAGACTCACATCAACACATGGACTGTCACAGAGATCTACAGTTTTCCATCAGCAGAAGTGCAGAGCCATTTGGGAAGCTTCGGGGTTGGTCAGGAGATGAGCATGTGGAAGGTGATGGAGAACATGGGAAAGAGACTTTCTTGTATTTGTGCAGGAAGATGAGACAGCATAAGTGAATTTAGGGTTAGTATATTATAATTTTAGTTATCTTTAGGGGGCATGGACCATCCCTGGTATTCTGGTACCTGACATGCTATGATTAGATCAAACAAAGACTGACCTTGGATGGTAGGAGCACAATAGGGAGGATAGTGGTGGTATGGAAATGACATTGTTTAATTTGCACATAATGAACAACCTGGGGATTTGGCTAACTATCTCTAAGAATTAGCTCTCTCCAGAAGGTCATGACTGGGTGCAGTGGTCCGTGCCTGGGTAGTGGTACATGCCTGTAAACCAAGTGACTCAGGGGACTGAAACTGGTGGATTGCAAGCTCAAGGCCAGCCTGAGCATTTTAGAGAGACCACAGTAAAATTTAAAAAAAACACATATAGGGATCTTGTTTAGGTATAGTAGAACAACTGTAGAATGCTCCTAATTTAAATCCCCAGTACCTTCCTCTGCGCCCAACATACACCCACCCACCCCCACACACACAAGCAGTCTAAGAAGTCATTCCCTTCATGGTCAGCAAAGCACCATTGTCAAAGAAAGAGAGTCCCAATAAAAAAAGGCCTTGGTAACACAAGTACTGTTTATTTCCACAAAAAAAAGACAGTAACTCTGTAGGTGTTTCTAGCAGCCTGCTCTCTGCTCCCTCAGGCAAGGGTCTGTGTTTATAATCTTTTAGGTCACATGCTTCATGGACCCTAAGCAACCTTGTGGGTGACTGCAGAGCACCAAGACTCCTTGTTTTAATGGAGTATCTTCCAGTGAGGCATAAAGCTTCGCCAGCAGAGCAGAGAATTCTGATGCCAGTCAACAATCTCTCCTCTGTCCTTTGATCCTCAATTTGTCACCAGGTGATACCTGCCTGGGGTGAGTTCAGGATGTTTGGGACAAGGACATACTACTCAGGTAGAGAGAAGAGGACAGTGGCCTGGATTTGCATGGCATTGCATCTCACTGGAGGTTTATTCTCTCAGATGGCACTTTGGAAGGGGAAAGTGAAGCACTGCACAGAACACTCTGGAATGTGCAGGATCAGAAGTGAAAGGATTTCTTTGTAGGTGGCAAGATAATGTCCCAGGCCACCAGCTCCAGTATGGGGCTGCAGATTCTGATAGCCTGCATGTTTGTGTGTGTGTACGTGTGAATGCAGGTGAAATGCTTAATGACTCAATGTGCATTCTTGGGATAGAAGAGGTGGAAAGACTACTTACTCAATGGGGTTCCTGCTTAGGAAGAATCTTGCCTGTTGTTCAAGCAGGGGCATCTGTCTTGACATTGATGACTGACCTGGGACTGGTAAGCTTTGGGAAGGATGGTAGAACTATTTGACAGAGGTTTAGTAGCACCACAATCAGGCCCAAATTAATAATTCTCCTGCTTGCAGGCTTTAGGTTTCTTCTGATAATATGTTGTGTGTCTCCCTCTGCTCCTTATTTTGTTTCTTCCCTCCCTTCCTCACCTACTGGGAGACAATAACGGTGCTTAAAGCACTGTAGAGAAAATAATAAATTAGAAAAATACTAGTTCTTTTTTTTGTGTGGGATATATGATCTACCCAGGGTTCCTGAGCCTTGGCATGGTTAAACTTAGAGACCAAAGACTTGTTTTTGGTAAGGGGCTTGCCAATCATGATGATGTTTAGTAATACTATTCCCTACCTTGAAAATCAGAAATGCCTCTAGAAGGCCCAATGTCCACTGGGTGTGACCACTGCCATGGCTGAGAACTACTGAACAGTGAAGCACGAAGCTTAGTCCACACCTGCAGTGGAGTTTGCATGGATGTCTCTGTGTCTACTTGGGGTCGTTCAGAGTCTGCTACTGCTCACAGTCTGGGTTAGTGGGACTTGCAGGGGGTTTAGTGCACACCAGTTGTGAGAGAGTAATTGACCAGAGGCTATCAAATAAAACTACCATCAACAAAGGCACCATCTTAATATTGTGAGATTATCATGCAGATATTTCTGTTACAGCAAAAGTCAGTGGAGGTATCTGTGCTTTAAAGCACTATGGTGATCACTCAGTAACTATAACTATTATCATTTGAAAAAAAAAACTTTCTAAATGATGCAGTTGTCCAGACTGACACACAGCAAATACTTAGTCTGACTACCACAAAACCTGAGTCTCTTTTTCTTTTTTTCCTTTTTTTTTTTTTTTTGCACATAATATTAAACCAAGGTGCTCTCTACCACTGAGCCACATCCCCAAATCTTTTTTAGAGTTAGGATCTTCCTAAGTTGCTTAGATTCTTGTGAAATTGCTGAGGATAAATTTGAACCTGTGGTCCTTCTTCCTCACCCTCCCCTGCTGCTTGGATGACAGGTGTGTACCACTGTGCCCAGCTGAAGACTGTCTTCCAGAATCCTGAGAGAATCTGAAGTACTGCAGTGGAAGAGATTTTCTCATACTTTATTAACTGTCAAAACCATCATTCCCTGGGAAGAAGCACATTGGAGGCTGAGCCAAGGATGAGACCAGGGAAAGGTTTCACTTTCTCAGCTTTCACAGTGTGAATGGAAACGGACCTGCATTTTCCTGGGTGACACACCAGTATCCTTATTAGAGTTGCTGGTAGGATGGACTCATCAGTTCAAATGCTATTCATTGACACCATTTTTTCAACCATTCTTATTTTTTTTCCAAATGTAACAACACTATGGATTTGTAAAGTGTGCAGGGCTGTGGTATTCTTTTAAGAGAAAAAAAAAAAAAGGCAGCTATGTTTCATCAGGTACTGGATCAGTGTTCTCTAAAACAGATGTCCTATACATGCAAGCAGAGCCACACGTTGGATACAAAGACACACAATGCTTCCCCTGGTCTATCTAGTAAATGCTATAAAGTATGTTTAGGGGTGGGTGAAGGGTAGTGTGCTTCATTCTCATTTGTGCACACCCTCTGGAGGCTCAGGGGCTCTAATTAATGGATGGAGGCTCAGGGGCCTCAGGGGTCATGGACAGGACTCCTGGTGTCTATTCAGTTTAATCATTCAAGCCCACTACATGTGTGGATTTAACAACAGGATGTGTTGCATTTTGCTGTTCAATATCTTTGTTTCTCAGTCATCTGGTTTCAAACTTGTAAACTCTGCATTTGATGTAGAAAGCTAAATTGTATCATGCAGGACATTTTAAAAGCCAGAATATGATGCCTGATGTGTGACAAAAACAACTTTTGAATGTTTTTATGGACACCAAATCCTGAGTAAAATCTTGTATCTAACTTCAGAGCAAGAGACACTGACTTCTGGATGTAGCGGTGAATGCCTCTCATCCATGTAGCTTGGGAGGCTGATGCAGGAGAATTGCAAGTTCAAATCCAGCCTTAACAAAAGTGAGGCCCCAAGCAACTCATTAAAATTGTGTCTCTAAAGAAATACAAAATAAGGCTGGGATGTGGCTTAGTGGTTGAGTGCCCCTGAATTCAATCCCTGGTATAGTACAAACATAAAATAAATAAATAAATAAACATTGACAAAGGACCATGCTATCCATCTGAGGTTATGGAAAAAAACTTTGATGTGATCATAGACTTTACTCATAAGATAGTTTTATTAATGTGTTGGTTTGGTACAAAAGTGGCCTTTAAGTTCAAACACAGCTTCTGAAAAAAAAAAGATTATTTTAATTCAATCAATACAGAGTGATTGAGGAAGGGGCAAGTGAACTGGAGAGGTTCCCAGGAAGAAAGAGGGCCAAGGTTCCAACTGTGCTCCCTGCTCACTTTCATGGGCTCCTCGGTCATGGCTGGTTGGCCAAGTGAGAGGTTTCATGCAGTCAGCTCTCCAAAAATATCTCTGGGTAATTGTAATGTTTCTTTCCAGTATGAAGTTTCTGGTGACCAATGAGGTATGATCTCACAATAAATGACTTTTACAAATATATAGGTGTGAGGATGGTTTGAAGTATGAATCACCTGTTGCTTGGTAACACTTGAAGCATACTTAACACTTTGCCACATTCATTACATTTATATGGCTCTTATCTAGTATGAATTTTTTGGTGAACAATGAGACTTTTCCTAATAAAAATAGCTTTTCCACATTCTTTCCATTTGTGAGCTTTCTCCGCAGTATGAATTCTTTTGTGTTGAGAAATGTGTGATCTTGATAAAAAGCTTTGCTATATTCTTTACACTTGTATAACTTTTCCTCAGTATTAATTCTCTGGTGTTGAATAAGGCATGATCTTTGATTAAAAGCTTTGCCACAGTATTTGCCTTTGTATGGCTTTTCTCCATATGAAGTCTCTGGGTTGACAAAGGAATGATCTTCAATTAGAAGCTTTGCTATATTACAGACATTTATGTGGTTTCTCCCCAATATGAATTGTCTGATGTTTCCTAAGTCTTGATTTTTTTATTAAAAGCTTTGCCACATTCTTTACATTTGTATGGCTTTTCTCCAGTATGAATTATCTGGTGTTTAGTAAGGCATGCATTTTGAATAAAAGCTTTGACACATTCTTTACATTTGTATGGCTTCTTCCCAGTATGAATTTTCTGGTGTTTACTAAGGTTTGATTTTTGATTAAAGGCTTTTCCACATTGTTTACATTTGTATGATTTCTGCCCAAAATGAATTCTCTGGTGTTGAGTAAGGCATGAATTTTGATTAAAAGCTTTGCCACATTGTTTACATTTGCATGCTTTCTCCCCAGTATGAATTCTCTGGTGTTTTATAAGGTATAATCTTCAATTAAAAGCTTTGCCACATTCTTTACATTGTATGGCTTTTCTTCAGTATGAATCCTTTGGTGTTTAGTAAGGTATGAATTTTGATTAAAAGCTTTGCCACATTCTTTACATTTGTATGGCTTCTCTCCAGTATGAATTTTCTGGTGTTTACTAAGATTTGATTTTTGATTAAATGCTTTGCCACATTGTTTACAATTGTATGGCTTTTCTCCAGTATGAATTATCTGGTGTTTAGTAAGGCATGCATTTTGATTAAAAGCTTTACCACATTCTTTACATTTGTATGGCTTCTCCCCAGTATGAATTTTCTGGTGTTTAGTAAGGTTTGATTTTTGATTAAAGACTTTTCCACATTGTTTACATTTGTATGGTTTCTCCCCAGCATGAATTCTCTGGTGTTGAGTAAGGTATGATCTTTGATTAAAAGCTTTGCCACATTCTTTACATTTGTATGGCTTTTCACCAGTATGAATCAGCTGGTGAATAATAAGTCCTGAGTTTCCACTAAAAGCTTTGCCACATATTTTACATTTGTATGGGTTTTCTCCAGTATGAATTTTCTGATGTTGAGTAAGGCATGATTTTTGATTAAAAGCTTTGTCACATTCCTTACATTTGTAAGGTTTCTCTGCAGTATGAATTCTCTGGTGTTGAATAAGGTTTGATTTTTTATTAAAAGCTTTGGCACATTCTTTACATTTGTATGGTTTCTCCCCGGTATGAATTCTCTGGTGTTGAGTAAGGCTTGATCTTTGATTAAAAGCTTTTCCACATTCTTTACATTGGTATGGCTTTTCTCCAGTATGAATTTCCTGGTGTATACTAAGGTATGATTTTTTTAAAGAGAGAGAGAGAGAGAGAGAGAGAGAGAGAGAGAGAGAGAGAGAGAGAGGGGAGAGAATAATTTTTAATATTTATTTTTCAGTTTTCAGGGGACACAACATCTTTATTTTATTGTATGTGGTGCTGAGGATCAAATTCAGCACTCCGTACATGATGCCAGGCGAGCGCGTTATTGCTTGAACCACATCCCCAACCACTAAGGTATGACTTTTGATTAAAAGCTTTGCCACATTCTTTATATTTCCAGATTTTCTATCCACTATGATTACTGTAGTTTTAAAAAATGTTTGAACAACACTTAAAAACATTTTCCCATTTCTTATATTTGTAAGGTTTATCTTCACTGTGAAGCCTGTGGTTTTAGTAACAGATGAATTTTGAGTAAAATATTTTCTACATCCTTTACTTATGGAGGATTTATCACTACTCTGATATACAATTGAGGAATCTTTAAATATTTTTACATATTTTTATAACTTGTAGGGATTCCCTCCAATATTAATTCTCTGGTGTTCAGGAATGCTTGCAGTTTTACTAAAAGTTGCTTTCACATACCTTATATCTGTAATTTGTTTTTTGGTTATGAATGCTTGGATAAATAAATTTGGGGCATGGGTTAAAATCTTTCTCGCTTTTACCATTGTAAAGCTCTTTAAAATGATCATATGGGTGTTTTCTAAGATTTAAATAAGAAATAAATTTTAATGAGTTTTACAGAATTAATATTGTATTACACCAAAAACAAATGTACTGCAAATTACCTAGGGTAGAAACATGTCTATAGATATTGAAAGATTTATCATAAATATAGAGGTCTCTCCAAGTATCTACATCAGCTATGGCTTAAATGGTAAGACAATTTGTCTATATTGTATAGAAAATCAACTCCTTATTACTTTATGTTAAAGACAGAATACTGCAATCTTATATTATTGATCTGTAGACTTTTATCTAATGTGTACTCATGTAGAGATTATTGAAAGTTTTAAAACATAATTGATTTTTAAGCATTTTATTACTGTATTGATTTTTTTCATTAAAATGCCTATTTCTAAATACAGCATCCCTTTATGTTCAAAACACTAGAAAAATTAGGGATAACAGGAAATTACGTCAACATGGTAAAAGCTATATATGCTAAGCCTCAGGCCAGCATCGTTCTAAATGAAGAAAAATTGAAGGCTTTCCCTTTAAAATCTGGAACAAGACAGGGATGCCCTTTCTCACCACTTCTATTCAACATAGTTCTTGAAACACTAGCCAGAACAATTAGACAGACAAAAGAAATTAAAGTCATAAATAGAGGAAAAGAAGAACTTAAATTAACACTATTTGCTGATGACATGATCCTATACCTAGCAGACCCAAAAAGTTCAACCAAGAAACTTCTAGAACTAGTAAATGAATTCAGCAAAGTGGCAGGATATAAAATCAATACCAATAAATCAAAGGCATTTGTTGAGGGCCACAGCCGAATCGGGATGATGCATGGCATTTTTGCCAGAAGTAGTGGTTGAGAGTGACGCCAGCGAGTTCTCATGGAGTTCCCAGTGAGTTCCAGTTGAGCTCTCGCGGGAATTCCTGGAGAGTTCCCATTGTTTGGGGAAGTGCCAGAGGAGGGATATTTCCGGCTACTGGGTCCTGGACGAGCCATGTGGTGTGCGGGAGAAATTCCCAGGGAGCATGTGTAGAGTGTGCTGGTGGAATTCAGAAATAAAGTGTTTTTTTTTTTTTTTTTTTTTTTTTTACTAATTTCTAATCTACTATAAAGATAACACAACCCAATAAGATAACACAAAACAAAACCAAAACAGAATGGAACAAAAATTTGTTGTATTAATTTTCCTATTTTCTTGACATGTGCATTTGTGGTCTATTTCTATCTCATCCTCAGGGGCAAATAACTTCAAACCTTGAACCAACCATTTTCCCAGTTTGCCTGAGAAAGTTCTAGGGATAGGCAGCTTGAAACAAACAAAAAAAAATCAAAACAAGAACACATTGTTTTTTGAAATGGTCACCCATTCTCTTGCCTTCCCTCAGGGGCGAGCAATTTCACTTACCTCCTAGCTTCAGGCGTTACCCGTATGGGCGTCAAATGCCACAGTCTGGCTGGGCACAAATCATGAGCCACTGAAGCAGAAACAAACTTTATTTCTGAATTCCACCAGCACACTCCACACACGCTCCCCAGGAATTTCTCCTGCATGCCAGGTGGCTCGCTCAGGAACCAGCAGCTGGAAATACCCCTCCTCTGACACTTCCCCAAACAATGGGAACTCTCCAGGAATTCCTGTGAGAGCTCAACTGGAACTCAACGGGAACTCCATGAGAACTCGCTGGCGTCATCTCTCAACCACTACTTCTGGCAAAAATACCATGCACCTCCCGACGTGGCTGTGGCCCTCAACAGGCATTCCTGTATATCAGTGACAAATTCTCTGAAATGGAAATAAGGACAACTACTCCATTCACAATATCCTCAAAAAAAAAACCTGGGAATCAACCTAACAAAAGAGGTGAAAGATCTATACAATGAAAACTACAGATCCATGAAGAAAGAAATAGAATAAGACCTTAGAAGATGGAAGGATTTACCTTGCTCATGGATTGGTAGAATTAATATTATTAACATGGCCATATTACTAAACGCGCTTTACAGATTCAATGCAATTCCCATCAAAATCACAATGACATTCCTTGCAGAAATAGAAAAAGCAATCATGAAATTCATCTGGAAAAATAAGAGACCCAGAATAGCTAATGTAATTCTAAGCAGGAAGAGTGAAACTGGTGGTATTGCAATTCCAGATTTTAAACTATACTATAGAGCAATAGTAACAAAAACATCATGGTACTGGCAGGAAAACAGGCTGGTAGATCAATGGTACAGAATAGAGGACACAGAGACAAATTCACAAAGTTACAACTACCTTATATTAGACAACGGTGCTAAAAACATGCAATGGAGAAAGGATAGCATCTTCAACAAATGGTGCTGGGAAAACTGGAAATCCATATGCAACAAAATGAATCTGAATCCCTTTCTCTCATCATGTACAAAAGTCAACTCAAAATGGATCAAGGAGCTAGGAATCAAACCAGAGACTCTGCATCTAATAGAAGATAAAGTTGACCCTAATCTTCATCACATAGGGGCAGGCCCCAAATTCCTTAATAAGATACCTATTGCACAAGGCTTTAAACCAAGAATCAACAAACGGAATGAATTCAAACTAAAAAGTTTTTTCTCAGAAAAAGAAATAATACGTGAAGTGAATAGGGAGCCTACATCCTGGGAACAAATTTTTACCCCTCAAACATCAGATAGAGCTCTAATCTCTAGAGTATACAAAGAATTCAAAAAGTTAAACAACAAAACAACAAATAACCCAATAAAAAAATGGGCCAAGGACTTGAACAGACACTACTCAGAAGAGGATATACAATCAATCAACAAATACATTAAAAATTGGTCACCATCTCTAGCAATCAGAGAAATACAAATTAAAACTACTCTAAGATACCATCTCACTCCAATAAGAATGGCAGACATTATGAAGTCAAACAACAATAAGTCAAACAACAATAAGTGCTGGTGAGGATGGGGGGGGAGGTACACTCATACATTGCTGGTGGGACTGCAAATTGGTGCAGCCAATTTGGAAAGCAGTATGGTGATTCCTTGGAAAGGTGGGAATGGAACCATCACCATTTGACCCAGCTATTCCCCTTCTCAGACTATACCCAAAAGACCTAAAAAGAGCATACTACAGAGCACAATTCACAATAGTTAGAATGTGGAACCAACATAAATGTCCTTCAATAGATGAATGGATTTTTTTAAAATGTGGCATTTATACACAATGGAATATTACTCAGCACTAAAATATAACAAGATCATGGTATTTGCAGGGAAATGGATGGCATTAGAGCAGATTATGCTAAGTAAAGTTAGCCAATCCCTAAAAATCAAATGCCGAATGTCTTCTCTGATATAAGGGGGGTGACTCAAAATGGGATAGGGAGGAAGAGCATGAGAAGAAGACTTATCACTAAATAGGGAAGAGAGGTGGTAGGGAAAAAGAGGGAGAAGGGGAGTTGCATGGAAGATTGGAGAAGAACCTCATCGTTATACAGAATACATGTATGATGTTGTGATGAGAAAAAGAAAAAAATAAAATGTGTCACATTAGATTGGATTGAGAGAAATAATGGGAGGGGAGGGGAGGAGTAGGGGGGATAGAAAGGGCAGCAGAATAGAATAGACCTTAGAATAGAATAGACCTGATTGCTGTATGTATATAGGTGACTCTATGATCAGTGTGATTCTGCAATCTGTACAATTAGAAAAATGAGAAATTATACCCCAATGATTCAAATGTATGAATTGCCAAGATCATTGTAATGTCATGTGTAGCTAATAAATAAAATTAAATTTAAAAAAATGCCTATTTCTAAAGCTGAGCAAACTGGTTGAATCTTTATTTTCCTGAAGATATTATTAAGATGCAGCTTCATAATGGCTTGTAAATATCACATATATATGTAATTTGATACATGTTTTTGAAATTGAAAGTATTTTGTATTGTAAGTGATTTTACACAGAATACAAGTAGTAAAAATTTTACGATTACAATAATGTAATTAAAAGTTTTAACCAAATAAAAAGTGACAGGCACATTTGAGCAGTCAATCTTTTGAGATGTTTATAATAATATAACCTGATCAATGTTGGGATAAATAAATTTGGGGCATTTTTGTGTAATTTTGTGTAATTTTCTGTATAAATAATTTTCATGTTTTTTCTTCATTAAAATAATTTAAAATTTTCTTCTCTTTCAATTTCTATTTCTTATTTAAAATTAAGCATTACCTGTCTTGTTATACATACCTTCTCTTTATCAAGTTTTGCAAAAAACATTTTATTTCTTGCTCTCCTGAAAATTCTTGGTTTTGATTAGAAGTCATACCTGAAAAAAAATTAAAATAGCAAGTTATTCTGCTTACTACACTATGATGAATATACTCTGCAAATATATAAAATTTTATAAAGTTGGGGGAATAGTCAGAGAACAGTATGATTCAAAGCCACTTTTACTCAAGAACTATACAGAGTTTACTAGAATAAACTGAAAAAGGTTGTGAAAACTTTGAAAATCATCTTAAAAATTTACTGCACCACAGATGAGGACAACATTCAAACTGACTACTATTACCACAACAATGTCAAATCACAGCCCTTCACTTCAAAATATTCAGACTCCACCTGTGACTCAAATGTTGCAGGAAATGAATATCTCTTATTTGTTTGTTATCTCTTTGGGGATTGTTTCTTAAGATTGAACACAGGAGTATTCTATCACTAAAATACATCCAAAGACACTTCTATATTTATGCTGTTTTGAGACACTTCTATCAGAAAGATGCTGAAATGTATTTCAAACTGGCATTCCACTGCCTTGGCTTCCCAGTTATATGGAATTACATTGGCATATCATTGCACATGACCTGTTTTTGTTTCCTTTGTAACTTACAAATATTTTCCAAAATGACTTTAATGATGTAATTTAACAGATTTTAAATATAAAAATTTCAATGAAAATAATAGCTCCTACAATAAAGGGTATTATGAACTCAAGCAAACAAAGAATATAACACTAGTAATTGAGAGTTAAAAAGTTGATGCTGTTAAATAACTAAGCGATGCCAAATAACTACTTGAAAGATATTTAATAAAATAAATAACAATGTAGAAAATTAAAAGAAATTCAGAAAAAAATAGCAACAGAAAAAGCAGAAATTATATACTAAAAATATTTTTTATAAAACAATGCCTTTGCTGGGGATACAGCTCAGATGGTAAAATGTTTACTTCACATGCAAAGGTGGGGCTTAATTCCTGGCACCACACACACACATCACACACACACACACACACACACACACACACACACACAGTCTCATACAATAGAAATTTGAAGAATATATTAAAGGCTAGAATTAATTAAAAGACACAGGTAGTGCTGGATAATGTAGTGTACAATTGTAATCCCAGCATCTAGGGAGGCTAAGGCAAGAGGATTATGAGTTCAAAGACAGACTCAGCAATGGTGATGCATGAAGCACCTCAGTGAGACCCTGTTTCTAAACAAAATACAAAATAGGCTGGTGATGTGGCTCTGAGTTAAATCCCCAGTACCAATAAATAAATAAACAAATAAAAAAAAGACACAAGTTAATACATTTATAATCAATCTTTTGAAACTCTTCCAAGAAAAAATTTTGATATGAGTATGAAAAAGAAAAATTTTAATTATAATGATAGTGTTTTATGGTTAACCATTGATTTCTTTGAAGAAGGCTTCCAGAAAAGAATTGGAGCATAAAGGTATGTATGTTGAAAGAAAAAGAAAATATGAACCTAGAATACTTTATCCACCAATACCATTTTTTAAACTTTTAAGAAAATTACAGGCTTAAAATATATACATATTCAAAAATGACTTTACTTCTTGGCCTGCTCTAAGAGAAATAATCAATGGAATCTTTCCAATAAAATAAATCTGCACAACAGAAATGATAAAAAATTTGAAAGTTTATGTGAAAAAAAAATATATACATATACAAATATATATTTTATTTTAGTTTCATTGTTGTACATAAAACATTTCATTCTACTATAGAATTTGGAAAACTAAAGCATAAATATTATCATAATTCTTTGTTAATCAGCATAAATTAGAAAAACGGGTGTGAAATCAATAATAAATCATGACAACACATGTAAAGACACTGATTATCTTAGAAAACCAAAGTTAATTCAGTTTAAAACATAGTGCAAACTAATAAATTTTTAAAATTTCTTCTATAGTAATACATGACAGTAGAATATATCTTCACATATTATACATTCATAAAGTATAACTACCTATTTTTGTGGTGGTAAATTTTGTGGAGTTACACTGGTTGTGTATTCACATAAGAACATAAGAATGTTATTTCCAATTTATTCTACTGTTTTTAAGTACTTTTATGTAATTCCAAATAATGAAAAAATAAACATCAAAGATAAAAATAGGAAAAAAATGAAATATCACTATAAAAATTTATGAACTACAAATTAAGGCAGTTTTTTAATAGTAGAAAAAATTATACGAAATAAACAAAACTTGAAAACTACAGAAGTAAGTTCTTCCTCATCAGTAACTTAAGTACAAATAAACTATTTTTGAAAAAACCTAATCAGAACACAATGTGACTAACAAGATTAAACCTAAAAATATGTTAACTATTTCAGATGTAAATCTACAGAAGATTGTCTTTAGATATAAGGTCACAAAAAGACTAAATCAAAAAGATATAACAAATATTACATTCAAAATTGCAAAGATTATAATACTATATAAATAAGAGACAAAGTAGATTATTATATAAAGATAAATATGACCAATCCTGGGAATACAATCATAGTGAATATATTTGTAACACAAATCATATTTTTATATGTGGAAAGAAAACACACACTAAAAATTCAACATCATACAAAGTAACAAAGCTATAGTAGGAGACATCAATTCCCAATTAATGAAAGAAAAAAAATAGAATTGCATTAGTACCCAGGGGGGGGGAAAAAAGAAACTTCAAAAAGCATTAAAAACTAATTAGGTTTAAAGAGGCAATCTTGTCTATAGTGTATGGAATATTATTCCAAAGAGATCAGGTTAAAAGCACATAACAAATGTTAAAGATATTAAAATATTGAAGTTGCTTTCTAACATAATACAATAAGTTCCAAAACAAAAGTGAAAGTGATCTTCAAAATTTATGAATATGAGTTTAAAGCCAAATTCAGTGATTAAACAAGGCCCTAAGCAACTTAGATAGACACCGTCACAAAAAGAAATATAAAAACAGCTGCCAGCCAGGCATGGTAACACACATCTGTATTTCAAGCAGCTTGGGAGTCTGACAGCAAGATTTTGAGTTCAAAGCCAGCCTCATCAAAAGAAAGGTGAAATCAAGGAGACCATATTTCTAAATAAAAGAAAAAATGGTGCTTGGGATGTAGCTCAGTGACCAAATGCCCCTGAGATCAATCCCCAGTACCCTTCCCGAAAAAGGGTTGTTGATGTGGCTTAGTTGTAATGAACCTCTGCAAAAAAAAAAAAAAAAAAAAAAAAAAAAAGAAAAAAAATCCTATAGCTCCCAAAATAATCTAAGCAGTCCATGTAATTCCAAATAATCAATATTACTTTTGTATAAACAAATAAGTTTTTTGAACAACTCTGTGGAATAACCTGGGTGCATCAATAACTAAACATATTAAAATTTTTTATAAACTGCTTCCTGATATAAAAGCAATAAAAGCTACAATATTCAATATATTTTGAGGGTAATTTAGAAAGCCACAAATAAGAAAACTGAAAGTACATCAATTAGCCCTCAACTTGATGGAAAAATTAAAGTATATTTACAGATTTATTCTCATTAAAACAACATTCAATAGAGACCAATGTGGCAAGCCAATCAAATATCATTTCACATAATTACATGAAGGCAATTTGGAATAAACTATGAAAAGTTTTCAAACTTTTCAAAGATAAGAAATTATATAATATTTACAATGCTCAACTTTTAGTATAGTGTGTTAAGTGAAATAGTAATTGACAAAAAAAAAAAAAAAACAAATACCAGGTAATTATACTTATGAGAGATATCTACTGTAGCCAAATATACAGACCAAAAGGAATGGCATCAGGGATGAAAAAGTGTGACAAAGGAGCACTTGTTTGGAGGAAAAATGAACTTACTTTTTAGTTGATACAAACTTTCTAGAAAAAATGTTACAAAAAAATTTGAATGAACACTACTGACCAGTAAATTTAAAATATATAAGACAGTAAGTTCAGGAAAGTTACACAGTTTTGATCACAATTACAAATTTGACAAATATATAAAAGTTAAAAAATTGTAAAAATCTTTATGGTACCTTTAAAAAGCTAAAATCTTACTCCTAGACAAAAGAACAGATTCATATATAGAGAGATGATGAATATGCCATTAATTCTAACTACTTGGAAGGTTGAGGCATGGAAATACAATTTTAGCTTTAGCCACTAAGCAAGAGTCTATTTTAAACTAAAAGTCAAAAGGGGGTGATGATGAAGGTAAATATTATAAGAAACTCTGAGTTCAATCTGCAGTGTGTGTATATAAATATATATATCAAAATTTAGATACATTATATGAATAAGCACAAGAACAGGGTAAACAATCAAGGCACTATATATAAATCATAAATAATACATGTAAGTAAAAGTATAGAAAACTTGATTGAAAATTGGCACATGGTTCAAGTGCAGTCTAATTTCACCTAATGTTTTCCTAAAGTGACAAATTATGATAATTTCTATTTAATCATAACATATAGATATAAAAATAAAAACAATATCACTGAAGTGAGAAAAACTAATGAAATCACTGAAGCGGTCTAAAGAGTGAAACTCAAAAAAGACACAAGAATTAGAGTAATGTAACCCACAAAATTCTGAATAATTATATTACAATAGAAATCTTTCTTTTAATTATTTTGTAGTTATAGGTGGACAGAATGCATTTATTTTATCTGCTTATTTTTATGTGGTGCTAAGGATCAAACACAATACCTCACATGTGTGAGGCAAGCCCTTTGCCACAAAGTACTTCTAAGCCCTGAAAAATCTTCTTTAAACCCCATTGATCAGCTATACTTACATAAGCACTAGGAGCAGGCATTGTGAATTACTGCTATTCATTACATAGCAGAAAAAATTCACAGAATATTCAGTATAAGCATTCATATAAAGCTCTGATGAGAAAATTTTGAATGAATAAATATTTAAATTATATTAAAGAAACTTTTCTATAATATTAATATATTACAATGGTTTTACCTAGAGGTATTTGGAAATTAGCAGATTTTCAAGGGAGTCCCAGAATGCAAATAAGTGCTAGGTTAATGCATATCCTCACAGGCATTGTAGAAGACTAGTAGGGATTCTGAAAATATACAGAGAATCATTCCTCTGGTGAGCAAATTCCTAGGCCAGGGGTAACAGGCACTCTGTTTCCCACCCTTAGAATGCCCTGGAATTTTCCATAGGAACTAGTAATGTTATTAAATGCATGTGCAATGTCAAGCTGCTATGGCAATGCTCTGCTCAAAAAAGGCTCTGCATTAGAGTCTTATCAGCCTTAAACATGATCTCTGGAAGACAGCTCCTGAGAATAAAGGAACTCTCTTTTTATACAAGCACAATGTTTCAAAGAGTCTGAAACTCTCTACAGATCAGTAAGTTTATACAATGAACTTTCTTGAGAGCTACACAAAAATCCTAAGTTTGCACATTGCAACTTGGTATATAACTGAGGAATAAAGTGCATAATGTTGCTAAATTTCTAACCTTCCTAATAATAAAATGAACAATATGTAGTAGCGATGCCAATGACCTAAATTAACCTATTGATATAAATAAAGCTTGGCAGCTTGGCCTCTTTGCCATTTTGCCATTATGCCTCCTTTCCTGACTCTTGTCTCTGTGTCTTTTTTTTTTTACTTTCCTACAATACTTTGATAATTTGAATGTAGAGATCACTGGAGGACAAGAAGGAGCTTAAATAATTGATATGCATGGTAAATATAGAGCATGAATGCTCTATAATGATTGCAATAGAAACAAACCTAGGCTTGAAAAAACTAATTTCTGTTGAATTTTAGCTTATCAATTAACATTTTAATGTGAATTCCTCTTTGACATTTGGACCTTTTATCTGTACTCTTTTGCTTCATTGATTTCTACCCACTTTAATATGTCTACTGTCAGTTTTCTCTTCAAATCCCAAGGTTATTTCTTCGGGGACAGAAAGGTGACCAAGGATTACTTCGAGAAAGCAAAAATTTTTGATGGAAAATGAAATGTGTTACATTTTGTTATTTTCTTGGTAACTACAGAAGTCTTCTTAATGTTGTCCTCATTAGGAAAAAAGAAAAAGAAAACACCCCATAAGATTCTACACAATTATTTCCCCATTTTTTTTTCCAGACAACAACACTAAATAATTTGAAACAATTTTCATTCTCTACATTGTGACCACTACTTAGAAAAGATAAATTAAACATAAAAAGAAAAACCTTGAACATTTTCTTTTCTACATAAACAAATGCCAATCTTTGTCCTAAAAATAAGAGTCTAAAACTTTTTCATGCAGAATAGAAATTGTCATAAGACACTCTAGTGTCTTAATCCTTGGTTTTGAATTAGAAATTCTGACTTAAATTTAGGCTTACCAATAAAGAGTAGGTTTCTACAGATCTCTAACATCACATCTCCATATAAAGTCTGCTGAGAAGGGTCCAGGCATTTCCATTCCTCTTCAGAAAAATCAATGACCACATCACTTAATGTCAATGGTTCCTGAAATAAAAATGAGTAAATACATATCACATAAACCATCTGATTAATGACATAGCATTTATTTTATACAAATTGTAATGAGAGTTAAAAGAGGTGGCTTTCACTTATGGTAGTGACCTCATCCATTCAAAGAGATACTTTTTAATGGTGCTGGGGATTGAACCCAGGGCCTTGTGTATGCAAGGCAAGCATTCTACCAACTAAGCGATATCCCCAGCCCTAATAATTAGTTACAAGCAGAAAAATTGGTGGATAAAGCTGGTATATTGGAACCCAGGGAGCAGCATATGTGAAGCAAAACACTGAGGCAAAGAAGTGGGAAAAAATCCAACATAATCCCAAAGGATGAATAATAGTAGCAATTAGTTATTGAATATTCAAAAGAAGCACAAACAAACAAAGCAATGATACTTGAGATATGCATAGCAAAATTATAAGTAATAATTTTACTCATACAACAGTGGTCACCTCAGTGACCATACGAGATCACTAAAGACACAAAAACATCTAATAGTCCACGTATTTATTTGAATGGTCAAAGTTGTTTATCTTCTCATATTTACACATACCATAAGACAAGTACTGTATTTAAAAGATTACTTTTACTTCTTCAGACCACAGCATCACAACTCACTTCTAAAACAATAGAATAAAAGTTTTAACTATCAAACTATTACAAAACACTTAGGTACTTGGGTCAACTTGAATTACATGGCAAAAAGTTATAAAAAATTAAAAAAGCAAATTAAGTGAATAGACTGTTAATCTTTCAGTTTATAAGGAAACTGACACATCAGTTTAACATTCCCAGATTTGGAAAGCCACTCTCATTGTGAAATTGTATCCTCATCTGGCTCATTTCAAAGTAGGAAGTGAGAGAATACCAAGCAGTTAACAAAAAAGTTCTGAAAGGTTCTGGCACCCTAATTGCCTCCCTGACAGCATAAGAATACTACTTTTTCCAAAATCTCAATTACCACTAGTGAATAAACACATATGTGAAGTTAGTTTAAGGTTCTGATCTGTGATGTTGTTGTTGTTATTATTATTATTATTATTATTATTATTATTATTATTATTATTATTATTTAGATATTTAACCCAGGGGCACTCTACCCCAGAAAGGCATTTCTAGAAGTTTTAATTTTTTTTTAATTTTGATAATTGGGCTCAAAAAGTTGCTTAGGGCCTCTAAATTACTGAGACTGGACTCAAATTTACTTTCTTTCTACCTCATTTTTCCACACCACACTCCTGACTCTGCAGCCACTTTTGATACCAAATACTCAAATTTGCACAACAAACATTATTTTAACAACTAGTAGTCAATAATTCAATTCTGATACCATTTAGTACAGATCCCACAAGTTTAGGGTTCACTCCTATCAAATTTTACTAACTGAGGTACCAGTTTCAAGCCCCAGAATAGAATAACATTTATATTTACGATTCATTTTCTATAATTTAGGCATCTCAATATCTACATGCTCAAGTTACTTATTCTGAAAAAAAAGAACACACTTATGTATACCAGGTTCTTATAAATTATATAAATCAGGAAGTTGACAATTGAAAATTTGCATAGAACATAAAAAATGTCAGAGAAAAATTGGACACTATATAGGCCATTTTAGGAAATAACTTGTTGAAGATATTACCTCCAATTTTTCTGTTCTGCTATAGCAGTGAAGAGCCCCCTTCCCATTATGATTTAGAAGATCCTCACTATTTTAAATATGCTGTTTCAGTTACTCATTATTTTGCATATTTCCATTTGTTTTCATCAAATATATTTAATTGAACACTTTTACATTCAGGAGTAAGAACAAAATATTTGTATAAGAAAAAATAAAAATGAAGCTCAAGTTTCTTCTCTATGTGAAACCCTTAGAATATTGAGCATGTCAGCCCAAACCTACATATATTCAATTTTCTTAAAATACTTATTCATTGGCTTCAGGGTAAGGGATCTTTCATTTGGAATTTTGATTTATTTATATTTTTGGTACAGGAGCATTCTACAACTGAGATATATCCTATGCCTTTTAATTTATTTTTCCTTTTGAGACAGTGTCTCACTAAGTTGCTACACTAATCTTGAACTTTGACCTTTCTCCCTCAACCTCCAGGTTGTTATTACTGGCATGTCCTAATGTTCCCAGAAAGATATAAATGTTCTAAACTCCACCTGCTTTTCACCTTCTTTTTTTTTTTTTTGCTTTTTCTTCTAAAAATAAGCCCTTGACAGCCTAAGATTTTACATGCATCCATATATTATATTTTATGAATTTGAAGTTTTGCAATGTAGATTTAGAAAAAAAAAGCTGCTTATTACCTATCTCTGAATTTTTCCAATCTGATATTCTAGAAATAGCTCCACATCAATGAAAACTATAGCCATAGATAGAAATAAGATCTAACTTAACCTTCAATAATGTTGTTTTACAGGCTCAAAAATTGATCTTAGTTTGAATACAATTTTATTCTAAAATTTATCTCTATCTTTTCTCTTTGGAAACATTTTTTTAATCTTTCAAATATTAGTGATAAACTACATTTCATAGGCAATGAAATGTTAAACAAAATGAGACATATTTTCTTAAATATTTGGTTACCACCCCAAACTTGAGGCACTACATTATGTCTTTCAATTAGCATATAGTGAGTTTTCCTTTGAAGACTTCTGAACAAACACTAGAATTTTTTTTTTTTTTTCGGAATTCTTGGTACAGTTTATTTTCCTTTCAAATTCTGGTACCTTATAACCATTTTTTCCAAGATGAGTAAGGAAAGGGAGGGCAAAAATAATATTTGCCTTTCTTTTAAGTTACAGAAGCAATAAATAGATCAAATATTTCAAATATTTCAATATTTGATCTATTTAGATGAAAACCACAAAGAATATTCCTGAAATATCTAGAGTATTCAGCTAGTCCAACAAGGTGCACCATTCCCTGACCACAAGCTGCTCGGTAGGAAGGGAGGGTTACACACAAGTTGGTATTCTGTAGGTAATTCAACAAACATGGAAGCTATGGGTACCTTGGGTGAGTTTCATGTAATTTTTACACCATGGCCACTCAAAGACATGGCAGATAATGAAGAGACATCACACTCTAAAGTTTCTTAAGGGGGCCCTAAACTTGCTGTCTATTCTTATAAAAGACAAATAAACAGAAGGTTCAAAGTTTTGTTTTTAATTTTAATACCAAGGATTAAACTCAGGAGTGCCTACACACTGAGCATCATTCCCCTCCCTTTTATAATTTTTATTTTTAATTTATTGATCCTCTTGTTTCATCCTACTAAAATGCTGAGATTATGAACATGCATCTTCACACCTGGAATTAGGTACAAATACTTTTTCAAAGAGTTTCTTGTTATAACCGCATGTTCCTCTCCTGTGAAAGTACAACCACACACATGCACACACACACTCACTTTTTAAAATTCCATCCAAACCTAAGAGGAAAAGTTGATTTAAAACCCTGTGTTATTTGAAATGTTCCAGGGAACCATACTTCATATTATAGTAAATTATCTGAGAAAAGATGAAACTTCAGAAAATCATGCTTACTACACATTAGGAAAATGCACTTAAAAATGGGTGCCACCTGGTAAGGAAAGAGAAACTGAAAACTCCTTGGACCATAGCTCCTCCCAAATATTAATTATTTACATGAATCAAAATGGTCCTGTCTTTAACATCCACTCTGAAGCGGTGTAGGCAAGAAAGTACAGAGTTGGTTTCAGGCCAGGCAGAGGTCACCAATCTGGCATAGGACAAAAAGTAGAATCCTGACTGTCAACCCCATTCTTAGGGCCAGAGGGGCAGTGTATTGAGCTTTATCAAATTTAAACTGGGGGGCTGGGGATGTGGCTCAAGCGGTTGCGCGCCATGCCTGGCGTGCGTGCGGCCCGGGTTCGATCCTCAGCACCACATACCAACAAAGATGTTGTGTCCGCCGAGAACTAAAAAATAAATATTAAAAATTCTCTCTCTCTCTCTCTCTCTCTCTCTCTCTCTCTCTCCTCTCTCACTCTCTCTTTAAAAAAAAAAAAATTTAAACTGGGGTTAAAAGATTACAAAGGTGACCTCAGGAAACCCAGGTTCTCACAATTAGTTCTGACTAGTTTTACTCTGCCCCTTTCTTCTGTTTCATAATGCCCAGTCCTGCAGACATATCATTTTTAAAATAATCTGGACCCTGAATGTTAGAGGAAAAGGGCCTCTGACAGAGTCACCCAGGCATCACAAAACCTGGAGATGAATCAAGAGATTTGCCTGAGACAGAGATGAATTGTCTCCTAGATTTTGAAGCCTACCCTCTATTCTTTGGTTGTTGCTCTGATTCAATAATTATCACCCAAATCACTTCTGATTGAATAATTTTTACCTGAATATAAAAAATACCAAGCTCAGACCCCTCTCCCTCTGAGTGGAAGGTGAAACAATTCTCAGGCTATAGGACCCCCAAATAACAAAATATTAATTATATTTCTTCTCAGATAGAGCTTTCTATGTGCAAGAAGACTTGGCTATACAAAGGGACATAAGTATTTAATGTTTAATATAATGTTATATCAATTATCAGTGACAATAATGCCAATGACAGATTCAAAAATGCAAATAATATAGAGGGAATTACTTTACATTTTTGGGTTTCATGACCTTCATACTCTGGCTAAATGAGGCTTGTTTGTTTGTTTGGTTCCAGGAATAGACCCCAGTGATGCATCACTGAAAAACATCTCCAGTTTATATATATATATATATATATATTTCTTTTTTTTTTTTTTTTTTTTTGCCAGAATCTCACTAAGTCTTTGAGGCTGGCCCTAAGCTTGTGATTAACTTTCTTTACTTTCCTGACTCACCAGCATTATAGGTATGCAACAACACACCGAGCTCATGTTCCGAAATTTTGATGCAGCTAGATTTTAGAAAAAGTAGTTAATCTTCTATAGCATCATAGTTAAAAGAAATAAAATGATAAATATATGTGTAACTGAACTTTTAGAGGTCATAAGTAAAACAAATAAGATAAATAATTATAATAATTTATAAATATATTCTTATAATTTATCACAAAATTGGTACTTTATAATAATTTAAGTTATAAAATAATTAAAATTTTTATTTCATAATAAAATTATGATTATATTTTCTAAGAAACTATTATATTTTTAATCCAAAATATCCATAATTTTATCATTCTAACATATAAATAATGACATTTTTTAGCTAACTTCATGTATTTTTCATTAAACTTTCAATTCTCACACTTCTTTCCACTCCTAATACTTCTCAATGTAGATCAGCCACATTCCAAAAACTCATTAGCCACATGTGGCAAATGGATGCCACATCACAAGTGTATATCTGAGTGCCGTGTTTCCTGGACTGCAGAAAATTGAATAACTGAACCCCTCCTTTCTTATTAGAGATGAGAAAACATGTCTTCCTTAACAATATTTCTTCTTTAAACCAAATGAGAAAGAAATGGTATTTTTAGACCCAGGAGTGTGGGTCTAGCAAACAAAGGATGATGCAAATCCAGGGGGAAGTGTCCTCATGTCTTCATGTCAGTCTTCACCTTGAGACTAAATTTTAGTTGTGGACAAAAAGATTAAAACTTCTTTATTTTGCCATTGGGCCTTCATCCTAGGGATCCAGCTATGGTTGTCTGGTTTATCTTTTTTTGTAGAGTATGCTGTGAGTTAAAGTACTAATAACATTGTCATGTCTACATGCATTTTGGCATTAATCAAAATCATTTTATAGAACTTTCAATGTTAAATCAAGAAAATTAAATTTAAATTCAGTGTTTTTTCCATGCCTAAATCTATGCAGTCAACTTGAAATTAGCATGTTTTGAATTCTGGCTTCCTGTTTCTATTAAATGCATTTAAGCTATCAAGTATTACCAAGCTGTCAAGTATTACACACTACCAGCAAAATTACTAATTCATGATTCAAATGAACAGTTTATGAGTAAGCCAAATTTAGACTGGGTTTATCTGGGCTATTCTGATTTCAGCAGAAATTTTTACAAGCATATGCTCTGCTATTTGACATGGTTACCCTGTTCCTGGAAGAGAGATGGCTGTCCACTCTAGTCTTTTCATTCTCATCTACATGGACTCTTCTCCTTCATAAGCCTAATATGAGCTTCTTCTTCTTCTTAAGATGGTGGGATTTACAAAGATAAAAATGGGAAGAAATCAAGACACTCTATGTCTAAGAACAATATCAGTACGTTTCCATATTTTCTCTCTTCTACTGGCTGTAATAAAATAGCCATTTTTTAATTCACATATTGACAAAGAGACACTATCTCTTGATAAAAAGCAGCTAGAAAAGAGTATTGCCAATTTGCTGGGATACAGGGAAGGATATGGAACTGGAGATATTTTTGCATTTTATACTTTTTAACCTTTTCTTTCAGAGAATATTTGTATGTCTATTCTAAATTTATAAAATTTTACCATACCACAGATACTAAGAGGCTAGTCAGGGTTTGAACTCAGAATTTCAACTGGCTGCCTCAAAAACTCAAATATTTTCCTAGGTCACAATAATCATACAACTTTTCTAGGGCTCTTGATATAGTTACAATTGATAGAGTGCTTGCCTTGAATGCAAAAGACCCTAGGTTGAATTCCCAGCACCAAGTAAAATGAAAATAAAACTTTTCCAGGAATTTAGTAACTGAAAAATTACACCTCTGCTATAGAAGCATGATTCTCTTCAGCCTCATATCCTTTACTACTTTTTACTATTAGAACACTTTCAAGAACACTCAAGGTTTTTTTTTTTAATAGGGAATAATTTGGGTAGGTCAAATTGCACTATGTTTTGAAAATAAAGCTAAATGAATCATTTTTATTTCTCATCATGAGATAATAATAAAAAATGTGCTAACACAATATACAGGCAACTTAATTTGTTCCTTTTCTTTGGTTTTCATAGTCTACTTATGATTTTTAACCTACATTAAACCTAGACATTCTTTTCATGAAACAGTCTCTTGATATGAAAGCAAGAGAACAAGATAGATCTACTGAAAAGAAATTTTTTTTCCACCAGCAGTTTGACTAAACACCTGAAAATATAAGAAAATAATCTTTCTATTTTTTCAACATGGGCAAATCTTTCTTCTATAAACCCCACATGAAAGCCTGAAGTGGATAAATCCACACAGCACACAAGGAAACCACACAGAGCTAATGCATTTTCAACTGGGAATCAGTGATGAGCCCCTCTCCTTGTATATTTATTCTTGTTGAGGTCATATGTCCATCTCTTGAATGTCATAGAAATACATTATATAGTTTTAAAAAATAGAATGATAAAAACCTTCACTGCTTTTAAGCACAGAATATTTACATCATACCCCCCCAAGAAACATTTTCTTTCACATGCAACTTTTTGTTCCCAGAAGGATGTTAGCGTAATGGATTATAGAACTACATTTTTATTTTGCCTGACATCATGCAATATAATTCAAATACAGCTGCTGAACTATACAGTATCTGTGAGAGTCAGTAAGCATGTGAGATAATAATAAAAAATGTGCTAACACAATATACAGAACAGTGTTTGTTTGTATTGATGGCTGCTTTTATATTCTATGGATTCACTACAAACTGTTAATTTTAACATTCAAGAACATTTGAGTTATTTCTTATTTTGGACTACTTAGGACAAGTGAGGCCATCAATAATTTTGAACAAATAATTATTAAACACAGCTTATTCTTTCCTAGTATTTCAATGACAAATATATATTATTTTTTCTGGTTGCTATGAAAATTATAATTTCCATCTGATCATTTCAATTTAATTAGAGTCAATATTATATGAGTTTACTAAATACAAAATAAAAATCTGACCACAGTCTGTTTATTTTCTTGTAGTCTTTGTGCAACTACTATAAATATTTATGTGCACCTTATACATCCCAAAAATACACTGTATAATTTTTTTGTATGAAATAATCATAGATTATTATAAAACAAAGAGAAACAAGTATCAATCATAAGATTGCTATTACATGCTAGCCATGATGATACACACCTATAATAATTCCAGTGACTTGGGACAATGAGGCAGCAGGATAACAAGTACAAATATTGCCTCTTTTACTTAGCAAGGCTCTCAGTCACTCAGCAAAACACTGTCTCTAATAAAAATATAAAAAGAGCATGGGAGCTCAGGATGTGGCTCAGTGCTTAAGTGTACCTAGGTTCAATCAATGGTACCAAAAAAAAAAAAAAAAAAGATTTGTAATATATTATAAAACTTAGGCAGTGTGGTAAAACATTGACAATAATGTAACAAATACAGAATTTAATAGATAATATGGAGAAATTATGAAATGTGATGAGTCACATTTTGGCTACAATATTAGTAGATATGTAGATTTTGGTAAATTTTCTTTCCTATGTGCCACATATTTCTAAGTATAAATTTTCAATGTCATGACTTATAGGCTGAGATACCATTTAAACAACAGGATACATTATTCTTTATATTGATTGTTTTATGTTCTACAAGATACTTTGCTCTCAGCTTTTTAAAATTTCAGAAAAGTGAATTCAATAATGGTTTCAAAGTCACCAAACACTACACAATAATAAGTATAAGGAACCTTTAATATCCCTGAGACACATTAAAGATGAGAAAACAGCTTTATGTGAACATTCTGAATTTAAGTCTTCACTCTCAAATTTTTATCTACACAATGACAGTACACTTTAGATAACATTCAGTCAGAAATTCACCACATTACACATTCATCAGAAGTCCAAGTGCATATGCTTTGTTGACTTTTCCATTTCATCTACTTTTTTTTTTTTTAATTTTTACGCCCTTCATTTTTGGTGACCTTGAAAGTATCTACCTTTTAAGCTCCGTTATTACAATTTGGGGAAAGAACAAAATTAAAATAGCAAGCCACACAAGGAAGCTACTTTGTATATACCTTACTTTCACCATGTTCAAAAAATTGATAAGAATCTCAAAAACCCACAATTCAGAAACAAACAAACAAACAACAACAACAAACAAGACCACCAAACAGACAAAAGTACATCCACTCAGTGAAAGAAACATGAAGCAGTAAATTTTCTGTTCTCAATGAAGTAGATTACAGAAGCAATAAAGAATTCCTCCAATCTTTAAAAATAAAAACAATATTTTCAGGAAGTTTGTCAGAATCAGCCCTCCACTTTTGAACACTGCAAAATATAAAATACATTCAAAAGTATTTTAGAACAAAATATTTTATAACATAACTAATGAGAAGTTATATAAAATAATACTTCCTAAAGTCACATCTGCAGTAAGCAACATTTAAGAAAAAAATTAAAATGCTGTCAAATTTGAAGAATTTGGTCATATCATCACTGAAATTTGCAAAAAATCTCTAGATTCCCATTGCTGCTAAAGGAAATAATCACAAATATAACAGTATAAAAGAGTAAAAACTCATTCTTTTATAGTTATGGATGTTTTCATTATTATGACAGAAAATTAATAAAGTATTAGCAAAGCTACACTCTTTTCAGAATCTCTGGAAGAGAATCATTCTAGCTTCTAGTGGCTATTCGTATTTTTTCTGTGGTTACAAATGTTTCCCTTTTCCTTGTAGTGATACAACCTTCAAAAGAGAAAAACAATCATTTTATATATATATATATATATATATATATATATATATATATATATAGAGAGAGAGAGAGAGAGAGAGAGAGAGAGAGAGAATGGTGCTGTCATAACAAGCTACAACATTCAAGTATCATAGAATCTGAGAACTATAGCAACATAGAAGGTAGGTACTCCATTGAGCTTATTTTTATTCATGCACAGATTATTTGAAATTTCATGCACAGTGATGAAGAAAGAGAAGGGACACAGAGCCAGAAGAATGTAGCAAGACAGGTTAATTATGCACAAAAGTGAGTATGATGGATAAAAATGTGACATCATACACTGTCTCTGGATGCACATCACAGGACAGAGCCATGTCCAGAGTCGAGATCTTATTTGTTTTTTTCTTGGAACCCTGGAAACCTCTCTCAATCCCCTGGAGCTTTGGATTATTCCAACTAATACTCTATTCATACTTTCTGCCTGTCCTTGGTCATCCTCTTACAATAAATGTGCAAGGTACTTATTTGAATACTGCGAAAGAAAAAACTACATCAGTGATCTCTGTTACTCAATTTTTAAGAAACTTCCCTGTATATTTCCATGGATTTATGTATCTGGAGACCAATTTTTAATATTTTAGAATGAGGAACACTCAGTGATCAAAGCTAAAATATAAAGTGGGAAAAAATACTTGCAAAGTACATATGTAGCAAAAAGTTGAAATGACAGAATGAAAGTGGTTTATATTTTTGAGGAATAGAAGGCATACCAAAAGAGTATGTTACAGTCAAAATATTTCTAAATTCACTTAATAAAAGAGGAAATATTCAACAATCACATGAATTTACAAAAAGGAGTATAAACCACTCCTACTAAGGCAAGTTAACAAAAAAAGCAAATTCATTATTGCATACCAACCAGGAAGGAAAACATTAGCTAGAAAGGAAAACAAAAAACAAACAAACAAAACAAAACAAAACAAAAACTGAAGTTAAAAACATTGGAATTGGCCCAGATCAGCAGAGGCAGCAGCCAGAGCGCCGTCTCCTGCCAGCCCACCTGCCCTCTGCCTCCTCTGGGTCTCTTTCCCCCTTCCTCCTCCTCCTCCTCCACCCACCCTCCCAGGGGGCAGGGAAGGGGGCTTGCCTTCCCGCCTGCTCCAGAATAAATCTGAGGAGGAAGAAGAAACTGCTAACTGTGTATTAGATGAGAAAAATGTTGATCACAAGCAGGAGAAGACAGGAAATATTGTGGCAGCATGACACTTACCCCAGTGGCCTCATATTATGCATCTCCTAAACACCAGAACTTAATGGTATAATCAAACAAGGATGCCACACACCTGGCTTCCTGCTCTTAGAGCTCTACCAGAGATGTCACACTTTTTCTTTCAAGGCTTCTAATTTCTTCCTCTCCAGGCACTGCTCATCCAACTTAAATGTGCTGTTGCTCCACTTCTAAACCTGTTCCATCTGAGCTCCCTCAGGTTGTCTCCAGTAGCTCACACCTAATCTTTTTTTTCTTCAACCCATCCCACCACTCCTTATACTCCTTATACTCCTGAAATTTTGAGCTACCCCTCTTTTTTCTGACTCCTGGATCACCCTCTGATTTGCTCCACCAACAAAGCATCAAGCATAATTGGTGTAAGATTTTGTTTTCTACACAATGAGCTACATACTTCACTCATTTTTTGTATAATTAAATAAATAAATTATCCCACTCTTTTTAGAATAATACTTTAAAAAAACTAGTTGGAGAAAAATAGTTGAAGTTACCACTAGGGTGACTGGAGGGTATAGTTAAAGCAAGAGGACACGAAGCTGTTCTCTGTAGCATCATTGTATTATTTCCTGGTATGACTTAATAAACCATTCACTTGTAAAAAATATTTTAATATGAAAGAAAAACATAAGATATGCCAAATTTTTTATAAGAAAGAGATTTATTCAGTGTATATACTGGTTGGCAACTGTAATGCCAGCTACTTGAAAGAAAAAGGAAGAAATATTGCAAAATTAAGATCAGCTTAAGCATCTTAGTTAGATGCCTACTCAAAATAAACTTTAAAAATGACTGTGAATGTGTCTGATAGTATGTCACACATTTCCTTAATCATTCAGAATAATAAAATAATAATAATTTAAGAGAGAAATATGGTTGTTTGTTTTCAAAGTTAAATGATATCTTTATAACAAAACAGAAAAAATACTTAAATTCAATTTATATTTATAATATGATACCCTTAAAGAGTACAAACTAAAGTAACAAATTGGGAAAAAAACTAATTGTCTCACATATAACAAAATATATGCCTCACATATGATAAAGGAGTAACAGAAGCTAGGGAAAGAGAATCCCAAGTTTAAAGCTAGGTTAGCAACTCATTCAGGCTCATAAGCAAATTAGAGACTCTGTCTCAATGATAAAAAATAAAAAGATCAGGGGATGTCGCACAGTAGTTAAGAATCCCTGATTTTAAAACTGGGTACCAAAAAAAAAAAGTAAATAAAAATAAACAGAATGTCAAAAACAGAGACTCCAAAAAAGAGAAGGTAAGAGCTATGAATGATGGCAGATTTCTGTACTCCCAGCAGCTCAGGATTCTTAAGAATGACAATTCTGAGTTCAAACCCAGTCTTAGCAATTTAGTGAGGCCCTAAGCAATTAAGTGAGACTATATATCAAAACATAATATTAAAAAAATGTTGGATGTTGTTCAGTGGTTAAGTCCCTCTGGATTTAATCTCTGGTACCAATAAAAAGAAGGGAAGAGACATCAATAGCCACCTTTTAATTGGGAACATAAGTGTTCAATAATTATAAAATAGCTCAATAGCTTTAGAAAATTGAAAATGGCAAATAAAATCATATCTGTGAGACAAAATCAAATAGTATCAGTAAACACATGAAGAAAATAAATTCTTAGGAAGTAAGAGAGAGTAAAATTTATTATTTCTTTCAAGTAATGGCTATTGAAAATACATGTTCATTCCCCAGCAGAAGCATATGCTTATAAAAATTACTGTGTATCTAAACCATGATAACATGGAAGGATATGGCAGTATTGGTCAAAAAGATGAAATCCAGGACAGGAAGAAAATGCAATGTACATTGAGAAAGATATAAGGAGAACAGGGTTAGAAAGACAAAGGGAATACAGTGAGGAAAATGATTTCCAGAACCCATTTGCATCATAATATATCCAGTTTGACAAATATATGAGTCTTCACATAATTTTATCTCGATGTCACATACATGTGATATTTTGCATTCATGCATGTTTAAAAATATGTAGAGTTTGAGAAAATAAAAATATTCAAAAGAACATAAAAGACTTGACCACATACACCATTGTGTACATGATAAAAATCATTACCAAGTTGTAAAATTTCTTCTAAATCTACAATATCACCTCATTAAAATGTTAGCATATTTTACTTTTAATGAGAGAAGTGACCAGAGCAAAAATTTTAAAATTTATCTGGAAGGTTATATGTTATACATAAAATCAGCCCCCAAATTCTGAATTAAAAGAATAACATATTTTACAATAACAAAAACCAAGGAATCATAATACAATACAAAATCCATAGATGAATGTATATGTATGTAAAACTTTATTTACACTTAATAGAAATTGAAAGGTCAATATAAGTCTGAACACCTCAAGAACAACATCACATGTGAATGATTGACATGGCCAAACCTAAAGAAAGATTGACTTGGGGGCAGAATTCACTGGTGTAGTTTGTGTATACAATCTGCAAAGTACTGGGTTAAAATTCCACCCCAACAACAAAAGGCATATCTTAAGTGAGGGCAATGTTGTAAATATAAATGAATAGTAGCTCCTGACTTTCTCTGCATCCATGAATACATTCAATGGAAATATGTTTCAAGTTCCTCTTAGGCAAAGTAAAACGAATGAGTTGAGAGATTTATATAAACTGTACAACTGGGAATATATCTGCCACTTAGATGATTTTAAAAAGCTGGGGTAGACTTGGGCCTCAGTCCAGCCTTAGGCAATGTGCTATGTAATTGGAATAGAATTAACAACAGCCAATGTCACCCTGAGAAGAGGAATATTGGGACCATACATATAACACCCTACCTCCAAATAGTTTTCTGTGCTTTAGATCTTAATTTTGCTTGTGCTGAAAAAGGATCTTCACATTCATACTACTAAGAACACAGAAAAAAATGATACTTATCTATGTTCATGCAAGGGCATTCATGTGCTTAAAACCCTGGGATCAGGACAGAAAAATAAAATCACAAATAATTTGGTTTATGCATTTATGGGTGTTCAGAACACAAAGAGCTCCAGTTTCCAGTTTGTGCCTCTAAAAACTCCATAACAGCCAATTTTTCTCAGCAGGAAAATTTGTCTTCACTGACTAATGTAATTTCTTAATATCTTCCATTCAATAGAAGAAACTAGTTACCTCACATATAACAAGGCACTCTGAAAAAGAAAGGTAGGAGGCTTAGGCAGAGGACCCCAAATGGAAAGCCATTCCAAATGCTCAAGCTAACTGATCATTTGCAAATCTCCCCTAGATCACAAACTATTGGTTTTCCATTGATTTGCAAGCATCCCAATGGGCTGCTAAAATCCCAAGCAGTAGTTCAAAGAAGGGATTAAAAAGCACATATATTTGTTAATTCCCAGAAAAGGTTTTTACACACTCTCTCTGTAGATACTTGACAGACTGGACTCCACAATCTTCCCTGACATATTTGATGCACAAGTCAAATAGTGGACACCTGTATACTGAGAACAGGTGTTAGAGTAGCTTTTGTCACCAGGCACAGTCGTACATGCCTGTAATCCCAGCAGTTTGGAAAGTTGAGGCAGGAGGATCTTGAGTTCAATGCGCAGCCTCAGAAAAAGTGAGGCACTAAGCAATTTACTGACACCCTATCTCTAAATAAAACACAAAATAGAGCTGGGGATGTGGCTCAGTGGTTGAGTGCCCCAGTGCATACCCCAAAAAAGAGAGGGAATAGATTTATCAGTAATCTAATACCAAAAAAGAGTCAAGAAACTATGGATCTGGGAAAAAGACAATCCTTGCACACTGTTGGTGAAAATGTAAGTTTAGAAGTCACTTGTGACAACAATGTAAGCTCCTTGAACTTCTTAAAACAGAAGTAACATATAACATGGTTAAATTAATTCTGGGTATAAATTCAAAATGAGTAAATCAACGAAATGACTGCATGCCCATTATCATGTAGCAGTGTTGCCAGTAGTCAAAGAAAAAAAAAAAAAGACTTAAGTGAAGAGTGTCTCAGGAGTTTTATTTCAGGTGCAATGGATCCAACTCCTCCCCAGATAATCTCCACACTATATTTCAGACTGCTTTCTCTTGGCAGGAGAGGACACAGAGATTCAAATGGGCTAGACACTCCAAAACTATATAGACATGACACCAGTGGGTACCTCAGAAACAACTGACCCAGGAGAAAGTATGAGAATCACATGAGGAAATATCATCCTGCCAAGTCTACAATGGGAATCCCCACTTAAATACATTTCAGTAAGGTATCTGTGTCTATGGAAGAATAAGAGAGGACAAGAATGAGCATTTTATTACAAAATATCGAGTGATTCTTCTCTCTTTTTCTCTCATATTAAATTCTCACAAACAGGAGGATACAAATCCCATAAACAGTGCCACCTAGGACTTGGGTTGTGGCTCAGAGGTAGAGCACTTGCCTAGTATATGTGAGGCACTGGGTTTCATCTTTTGCACCACATAAAAATAAAATAAAGATATTGTATCCACCTATAACTAAAAAAATAAACTAAATATTATGAAAATCATGCTATCTAGTGTTAGAAAAATATAGTTACAAAATAATGTGTCTATTTGAATATGAGAAACAGTTTATTTTGTTGTGGAGTAATAAAGTTGGCATTGGGAGTGTGAACAGAAAAATGAAAAAAGAGAATTATATTCTGAGACTATAGAGAAATAAAACTAAAGAAAAAGTCCAGCATTCTGAATTTGAGGTCCTGCTTTCCAGACATACAGAAAGCTCAGGAGAAAAATGCAACTCAGTTACGTATATACCAGCAACATTTTTATGAGAGAAAAAAAATTACATCTGTATTTGGGATTCACTCCTGATGATCATGCCAATCAGTACCACAAAATCTGAGGAGATGTCGCACTTCCAGAACAAAGCTGTCCACATACGCTGAAGGTCATGCCTGAAGATACCGTGATTGGATAGTACAGAATGTCTAGACTCTCAGCTGCTGATGTATTTCCCACTGAATTAGTCAGGGGAGACTGAGAATGAACTTCTCTATAAGATGATTCATTTTTGCATATACTGGAGACTATGCTGGAAAGTTCCCATCTACCAAAACCACTTCCAGCCATAGCAATTGCTCTTTGAAACTTCTTTCAAATGGTCTCCCTTTCCAGTGTACAGATGCTGTCTCAAAACCCTGCACAGTCATTATTGCCTGGCTTTCAGTGTGCCTTGCATTCTCTGTATAGACTTTTTATCATCTGCATGGAAGCAGAACCTGTGTTTCCTGAGCATTAAGAAGGAAGCCTAGAAATGTATCTGAAAGAATGGAAAGCTACAGAAATTAAAACTTGATCAGATAATGTAAGCCATACCTCTTGTGCTTATCATATGTATGATCAAACAATTATCACCCAAGAGCAGCTGATTGGAAACTGCTGCCCTCTTAGTCTGAATCTGATGAGCCTACTTTCCAAATGACATTAGATGGCATCAAACTCCAGGAATGAATGAGGCCAGAATGAGCCAAGATAGGCAGATTCTTGGGTGCATTTACTCCCCACTTCCCCCTCTTTTTTTTAAGGTGATTAGAATTGAATACAGGTAGCAGCTTTTTTAAAAGGCAAGTTTTTCCAAAAGTGATGGAGTCTAGTCTTACAGTAGAATATTTAAATTAAGCCTTTTATATATGATAATATCAATGTATGAATTATATGCACACTTATTGTTAATTGTTGGGAACCATATAATGGGCAATATATTTTTTTAATTTAATTTTTTCTGATCTATTTTCTAAAAAGGCAGTTAGAGCTCTCAACTGGGAAGCATTCCTCTAATGTCCAATATAAATAATATGTTAGGCACAGGTGTAATTTTTAACTAATTTAGTATATGCAATAAAAAAGACATATTTGAAATTTATTTTAATCACAAAACTGAATATATCAAGAGTACTATTATTATGTGACAAATATAAAATTACTAATAAATAATATATATGTATTTAAAACTATATCCTTACAACTCCCTCTATTTTAAGGCTCTAGCACATCTTAATTCATAGTGGTGACATTCCATTTTGAGAATATGGCTCCTCTGACCTTGGGGAGTCAAAGAGCCTGCACTCCTTCATTCCATACAAGAGGTGTGAGAATACACTTTTTCATCAATGCTTTTCCACAAAACCAAACAGCAAGAGTGGCACTGTCCTCAGAAAGAGAAGGAAGACCAAACAAGACAGGGATTAAAAGATACCGATTTTTTTCTATGTGATGCTGAACACAGACTTAGTAACATTTCAGATGTCAGACAGCATAAAAGAGAAGAGAAAGTTCCAAGAATGGATGTCTCAATTTTGGTATATCTTTTCACAGCCTTGACTCTAAAACTTAAATATATTAAAGAAAAACATCTTATTTTGCAACTTAGCCTTTGACCTAATGCCAGGCTGTGATATTGTTTCCTCACTTGGTATGAGGTACTGTGAGAGTTTTAGCATCAATCTGATGAGTACATGTCCACATAGCTAATAGCACCAAAATAATAGTCCAGACTTAGGGAAAAAAGAAAACAGTACCAATAAGGCAACTGCTGTTTTCCACAGAATTTTCTCAAAGTATGTGACAGAATCCTGGTTTCCAATTATAATTGATAGATGAGTCACTCTAGAGCTTATTAGATCATAATTGGACTGGTTTATTAAATCATGCTGGTCTTATCTTTTTTTTCTGGTAGAAACAGTTAGCTGATGACTGTTGAACTTCAGAGGGTTACGTATCATCTTCATCAGGGCACCTTAATTCTCTGCTTGGATAATTCCTCCTCTAATGTGGGCTTGTTATTTTTTACACAACAGGATTTGAAAAGCAAAATCAAAAGAAATCAAGATCTTTTGAGTGTAGGTACCATACTATTTACTTTTATCTTTAGAGGTTCCTATGAACCACAATAAATTTAAAAATGCCAGGCACAGTAATGCATGACCATAATCTAAGTGGCCCAGTAGACTAAGGCAGGAGGATTGTTGAAAATGTTTAAACTGAGCCTCAGCAATGTTGAGGAACTGAGAAACTCAGTAAGACCCTGCCTATAATAAAATACAAAATAGGGCTGGGGATGTGGCTTGGTCACCAAGTGCCACTGAATTCAATCCCTTGTACTCCAAATATCCCCCACCCCCCAAAACAAAAATATTAGATTTAAAGACTTGGAAACAGGTTCTGCATTTTAACACATGAAGATAAAACACACACACACACACACATACACACACACACACACAATACCTAGTTTATAAATACAGAAAAGAAGAAAAAATTGCTGATATCATGCACTGTATATCATGCTACCCTATTTTAAACATGATGCTTATATAATGGTTTGAAGGAAAGAAACATGTTCAAATATCCACAATTATTAAGCAGATCAGGTAGAATTTAGAATCAACTATGCATGACTCTAAATTCCAAAGATTTCCACTAGACCACATATTACATGCAAATTTTCTTACTCTCTGAGGTTTTGGATAGAGACATACCAAAAAAAGCAGGATCTGTGTCCATATTGTGTACATCACCAGTGGAAATAATATATTCAAGAGTATTCTTCTGAAGCTTCTAGAAATTACTTGGAATAATTTTGAGTAATGGCTGATATCTCAATTTAGAAAATCAATAATCAACAATACTTTTTTAATGAGAATACTACAATGCATTCCACAGACATGGTGATAAAATATTCTTTGGACATTCTAGAAAGAGAATACTTCATCTGTGTCCCAAAAGTGCTAAGAATGAAAATTTGAAAACCCATAAAAGAGAGCATAGAAGGATACAGAACTTTTAAACAAGATACCAAAGAACACACTAGAACTTTCTGATGAGATTATTATCGGGTCTTTCTATATAAGAAAATGAAGCTACATGGAACTTGAATCCATACAAAATGATTTTTAATAGACATAAATGGGAAGTACATTGCATGATTATGATATATATGCATTGATAGGACACCATCTTAAATTTAATTGCAAGAATTTTTCTAAATATTTAATAGAGAGAAATAAAATGAGTCTTAGTGAAAAAAATAAAAACAAATTAATGGTAAACAACTAATAATTTAAATAAAAATAAATTCTAAGATACACCCGATGTAAGTAAAGTCACCCCTGTCACAAAAGTGGTCCCTGGTATACAGATGAAAATGCAGTTCCAGTTATCAACTAAAGGAGCCACATTTATCCTAAAGTTTTCTGATTACTAACACTTCTATTAGTAAGTGATAATAATTTTCAATAATGCAGGTAAACACGATTTCATCTTTGTGAAATATGTAAGCTAACCAAGAATGGTGGCACAGACCTAAAATTCCAGTGACTCAAAAGGCTGAGATAGAAAAATAATAAGTTCAAAGATAGTATCAGCAACTTAGTGAGGCTCTAAACAACTTTGAGCGATTCTGTCTAAATAAATATAAAAAACGTATGGGGATGTGGATCAGTGGTGCACTGCCCCTGGGTTCGATTTCAGGTACAAAAAAAAAAAAAAAAAATTTTTTCCTTTAAAAATGTTGTGCTTCAATTTTTCTCACTAGTTGTTCTTGTTTATGTCTCTTAAAATTAAGTAAAAATTATCTATTGTTACATAGTGTATCTTATTGACATTGACATATCCTATCACCTTAAGCATTATAATTATTTGAATATTCAGGTAGTGAACATATGAACAAGACAGAACAATTCAAAAATGAAAAAAAATTGAAAGTATATAAGTAAACTCCACACTTCTGGTCAATTTGATTTTGACAATTTTGTCAGAAAAATTAAATGGAGAATAAGTAGTCTCTGTCTTATGCAAGGTTGATATAAATGAATATTTATGTTTCAAGTTATGTTATTGGATTTTTGATGAGATTATGTACAATATTTAACATGAAATGTATTTTACACTAGACTATAAGAGCAAAAACTATAAAAATTAAGAAGAAAGCAATTACATATTTACAAATCAGATTTAGCTTGAAGTCTTAGTTATGCTTCCAAAGTAAAAATAAGAAATAATAAATTGGACTTGAAAAACCTTCTGTACAAAAAAAATAACCTCAACATGAAAGTGAAGACATAATTATAAAGTTTTCCTTTTTGTTTTCAAAGAACTATTTGTTCTAGTTTATAACCTCTGCTAGAGGGCAGTCAATCCTCCTTACTGAGAAGCTGATTGAGCTCACAGCCCAGATAATTTTTTTTTAGGCTCTCACACTCCACTGCCAAAATGCACACTTCATAATTATCCCATGATAAGAGACTCAGCCATTGAAAAATGTTTTACATCTCAGAGACCCCCAAATTTTTCAAGATGTTAAGTCAATGATAAGTCTAAAATATAGATGATTTATAGAACTTTACATGTACAAATTGCTGCCACAGTTCTAATTTGTTTTAGTTAGACCTTTGAATAAGTCACTATTTTTTGGCAGTATTTTTCTGTTTCTTTTGCCTATCCAAATACAACTGTTTTACATTATGTAAAAAAATAATTAACATTTGCAAAAAATACCATAAAGTGGGTCAATATGGAAAAGAAAAAAATGTCAGTTTGTAGAAAATTAAAAATTTCATGCCTCTTTAATACAAAAGTAAGATTAATTTGGTGGTTTCTTGGTAAAATAAAGAACTACTATATGAACAAGCATTTACCTCTGAAATACACCAAAAGTAACTGGAGATGTGTTGAGACTGTCATTCATATAGAAACATTTATTGCTGAACTATTCATAAGAACCAAAATGTAAAATCAATGCAAGGTAAATAGATAAATGGAAACATGTAAATCCTCACAGTAGAATATTACTCAGTAATATTATCTTTGTATTACTAGGAATTGAACTCTGGGCCTCACACATGCTAGGAAAGCACTCTACCTCTGAGCTATTATCCCAGCTATATTGAGCAAGTATGTTTCATGAGAGCACTAAATGTTATGATGAATGTGTACACGGAAACCTTAAGCTAATTGAAAGTAAGCAGAAAAACTATAATGTGTTTTACAATTAATATTATATGTAATTTTCTAAACAAGTAAATCCAAGAAGCCAAAACACAGATTAGTCAATGCCAAGGGCTGTGTGAAAAAGAAACAATAAACAACAAGAACAAAAAACTGCTAGTGGGCACTAATTTCTTTCCATCTAAAATAGTTTGTGGAACTAAATGTTGGGGATGGTATACATGTGAATATACTAAATGATAAAGAGTTACAACCTGAAAATATTTATAAAGCTAATTTTAAGTTCATGTGGGCTTTGCAGGAATGAATATATAAATAATTTATAGAATGTATAAAGCAGGCAAAATCCCGTCCAGTAAAATAGGGAAATAAAAATGTAACTGATAGTGTTCAAAGAAACACTGAGTTTTCATTATGAGATCCACTTGCATTTATGTGAATATACTGTAGCTTTTTTGGTTTTCCTTTGTACTTTATAATTTGTGATAAGTATATTAGAAACCTATGTCTATCCATCAACCACTATTATAAAGTTGTCATATTTTTAATATACTTATGTAAATAAATATGCATTTTTTGTGAATGTGTGTGTGTGCATGCACTGACTGAGATCAAACCCAGGTTCTTACACAAGCATGGCAGGTGTTTCACTGTTTTGCCACAACCCATGCACAAATGTGCATTTTTAATCTTGGTTGTCTCTCTCTCTCTGTCTGTCTCCCTCTCTCTCTCTGCTCCTCACTCCCTATCTTTCTCTCACTCTCTCTATTTTGTATTTTTGGGAAACAGATGGCACCCAGGGAGTCATTTACTACTGAACTACATCCCTAGTCCTTTTGATTTTTTTCTTTTTCTTTTTCTTTTCTTTTCTTTTTTCTTTTTCTTTTTTTCAGTGACAGAGGGGTTTTCTAAGTGTATTAAGCTGGCCTCCAATTTGTAATCTTCCTGCATCAGCTCTCAGTACTGGGTTTACAGGCATCTCTTGCCATAACAGTCTATTTATCTTTTGATAAGGGTATCTAATGCCAATTTTATCTTTGTATTGTATATGTTTCTTATTGCTAAAATGAACTTTTTATCATGTTCTAATTAACATTCTACTAATACTCTATTGATTGTTGTTGCTGTTTTATGACTGAATAAAAATTTCACATGATTAACCACTATCTTTTACTACTTCACACATGTGCTTTCTTGTTTTGCCTATTTATTTTATATAGAATAAAAACTTGATCTCCCTGCTCATTAGTTTGCTCAGTCTCACATACTTCTCAGTTCTCTGGGCTCCTCAGCCTCTCACTCCTGCTTTTGCTCTAGTTCACTGTTGGCAATCTATCTTACCTCTGCTAGTGCATAGGTCCTGGGTCTTATTCTAACATAGCAAGGCACAGGTCTGTGTTAAAACAAAGAAATAAACAATCATCTTTATCTCATGGCAATGTTTCAGACAGAAGAAACTATGCATAGGAACAGTTAGATTTATGAATAAGGAGTCACAAGGCATTTACTAAAAGACAAAATGAAACCTGAGAAATAAGATCCTGAGTATAAAGTTCCCTGACATGTTATTTAAACATTAATTATATGAGTGATTTAAAAAGATGCAAATTACACAATTTATAATACATCTGTGAAACTGGCAATTTTGGAGGCTGAAACCAGAGGATTAAAAATACAAAGCCAGCTAAGCAAGGTCATTCTATTTCCAATTGTGCTCTCTTAAAATCTAATAATTATAGGGGGAACAGTGGCACACTACTGTAATCACAGAAGGTTGAAGGTTGAGGCAGAAGGATTACAAGTTGGAGTCCAACTTCAGCAACTTAGTGAGGTCCTATGCAACATAGACAGATCCTGTCTTAAAATTGAAAATGCTCAGGCTGTCACTCATTGGTAAAGTGTCAATGGGATCAATCATCAAAATCTCTAAAAAAAAAAAAAAAAACCCAATACCCACAATTTATAAAAAATTAATTAATGAATTATCTTATAGTTGTTTAAATTACAAAATCAGTACTTAGTACTTAAGTGAAAAAATCTGGCATACACATTGTTTAGCCTCACTTTTAATTTCTACTTGAAGGAGATAACTTACAGTTGAGGTACATGACATATATTGTAAATAACTGAAGAATTGTAATCCCCTGAGACTAGAATATATACATTCCTTGTAGTTCATTATCCAGTTTCATGAGGCCTAATTATAATAGTATAGGTTTAATAACCAGTGTTTTTAACAATTATTAATTTAGTAATAAAATAAAAAACAAATTTGAAATAAATATGTATCTTGATATATATCAAGATACATATTTGATCTTTTATATATAATCAGCAAGCACCAGTCATGATGGTGTACATCTATAATTTTAGTAAGTTGCGATGGTAAGGCCAACCAAATAAGTACAAGACTCCTAGTTATGATGGTGAATTTCTGTAATATCAGCAGCTCAGAGGGCAAAAACAGGAAATTCTCAAGTTTAAAGGCAACCTCAGAAATTTAGTAAGCCCTTAAGCAAATTAGTAATTTTCTGTCACAAAAAAATAAATAAATAAATAAAAAATAAAAGCTGTGTATGGTGGTGCATGACTGTAGTCTCAGTGGTTTAGGAGATTTAGCCAAGAAGATTGCATGTTCAAATCCAGCCTCAGCAGTGTAGAAGAGCTATGAACAACCTAGTGAGACCCTACCTAAAAATAAAGCATAAAAAACCTGGGAATGTGGCTTAGTTGATATGCACCCATGATTTCAGTGCATGGTCCCAAGAATAAAAATAAATAGAGAAAAGAACAAAACTAAGCAAAACAAGTTTTTGATGTGACTCAGTGGTTAAGTTCCTCTGGGTTAAATTCCTGATACTTATAAAAGTACAAAACCAATTGGACAATGTAGGCAGAGATAATATTATTCAATTATAGAACACTGCTAGATTTGACCCCAGTATAAAGAAAAACAAGAATAAGAAGAATAAAATAAAGAGTCTCACATTTACTTAAATCAATTCCACAGGAAAAACTTTTTTTTTAATTTTATTTTTTAGTTCAATTACTAGTTGTAGTTGAACACAATACCTTTATTTTATTTATCTATTTTTATGTGGTGCTGAGGATTGAACCCAGGGCCTCACACATGCTAGGCAAGTGCTCTACCTCTGAGCCATAGCCCCAGCCCCCACAGTAATTTTTTTTAAATTAATTAATTAATCAGTGCCTTAGTTAAGTTTGTAGACTTATAGAATTTAAAACAGAGTTGCTTCTGCACATTCAATGTGAGAAAAGCTGGATTAACTAAAATTGAATGATAGTTTTTCTCAGCCCATATGAGTACTATCCATTGATGAATAACTAATGTGGCACTAAGCATATGGTAGACTGCAAGATGTACATGCTGAAGCTATTGATTGCACCCTGAAAAAAAGTGCAAATTGGTAAAATTAAACCAGGATTTTTGTAACAAGCCAAATGCATGTATGTGAGAGATGGATAAAAATGTTAAACACCCTATTTTTTTTACATGTTTTTCTTTAGAAACCCCAAAATGTGTCAAATAATATAAGAAAGAATACTGAGAATGCTTCCCACATGGTGTGAGTTTTTTTTTTTTTTAATTTTTCTGGTACTAGGGACACATATTCTAAATATACAATTTTATATGTTCCTTTCCATATCCAATAAGAAAGTAGAAAAATGTACATTTCTATTGCCTTTTATACTTTTGTTTGTACTTTTACTTGTCTATTTTCTTGGTCTCCATTTCTGGACCAGCATTTATAAATGGTTGGAATGGGTTTTTTGTTTGTTTGTTTGTTTGTTTGTTTTCTGTTTGTTAGTTCTGCTGGGCTAAACTTTCATAGATATCTTCTTGCTGTCATGCTAAAAGTCTCTCTTAAAACAATTTACAATCACCTATGAAGCAGTCACACTACTATGTTCTTTATAGGCTTATCAGATGTGATGATGACTGAATAAAAAAAATTAAATGTTTCTTTTTTTGGATGAATCAAAATTTTGTCCTTGGCCTACTCATCATAAAATGACAAATTTGAGTACCAACACAAAAAAGTGTGTGTGAAAGTAACTAGATTGGGGTCACATAAGATTGAAGAAATATGAGCTTATTTATCTTTAGTTACAACATACCTACAAAAATATTAAATGTTGTAAAAACACTTTCCAGGAAATTACACTAACATAATGATATATCAAATATTTAATTTAATATGTAATACATAAAAATCATAGAGAAACATTACCTCCCAAAATTGCTACCACAATAATAATTATATACTGAATGGAAATATATTTCTCTAAGTGCAATACAGTTGTATTTGCAAGTTTAAAATAACATCAAATTAAAAGATGCAAGATGTAGCTGGGCAAGGTGGCACATGCCTGTAATCCCAGTAGTTCTGGAGACTGAGGATGAAGGATTTCAAGTTCAAAGTTAGCCTCAGCAACAACAAGGCACTAAGCAAATTTGTGAGACCTTGTCTCTGAATCAAATACAAAATAGGGCTAGGTATGAGGCTCAGTAGTCCAGTAGTCCTACGTTTAATTGCTAGTTATACCCACCACCAATCAGAGACTTTGATGGGAAACTTTGAAGAAACCAATATCAATGAGGCAGAAAAGTAGAGAATGGGACACTCAAATTGATCAAACATTCACTCAATGAAACAAATGATAGAAAACTAGCCAACAAATTGACCAAGTTTAAATTGAGTAGCTTAAAAAGCTGAAAATGTATCAGCCAATCTCCAAAGTATAAAACAAGAGTGATCAAGATATGCATAACAGTAAAAAACTTCCTTCTCTGAAAATCAGTTTATTTTAGTTCCAAATAATAAAATGTATCCCTATTAGGTTCATAAGGAAATAATAGTTAAGGCAGAAGTTACCAGAAGTAACTAAAAGCAAAGAAAACATGTTAGTGTCTAGCATAAAGAGAATAGTTTACCAAAGAACACCAATAGGTTACATCACAAAGAAACTGTTATTTTTTTTTATTTTTTGGTGCTGAGGATTAAACCCAGGTGAGTAAGATTCCGAGATGCACATGATGCTTTAGAGGTTCCCAAGGCAAGTGCAAGGCAAGCACTCTACCAACTGAGCTATATTCCCAGCCCAAGAAACTGGTACTAAGACATGAATCACAAATAAACTTACATACTATTCTGAAATTTAAAGCTCCCTGGTCAACCTATTTCTGACACTCAGAAAAGGAAGGGAAGTTTCAATCATGTTTTTATCATGATGGAAATTTAAATACATAGATTTAATTTGCAGTAATTTCTGATTTTAATATAGTGAAGAAAGAGAATTAGACACTTATTGGAATGAAATAATCAGAAATTATTTGTTACAATTTTGGATTATTTAAATACAAGACTTTCACAGTGTGAGTGACTGTGAATGTACTAATTACAAAGTATTTTAAAATGATGAAATAGTCATTCTACCTATAAAAGCTCTAAGAGAAAATTATTCCTTGCATTTTCTCAAATCTCATGCCTTCTAGTATTCCTTAGCTTGTGACCACAAATGCTTTTCTTCTGAGTTGATCGAACACTAAAAACACAGAAAACAGGTAAGCCCTCTCACAGGGAATATGGTAGTAATACAGCAGGGAACTACCCTCAAACCCCACAGGGTCTGAGAACCATATTATATGATATAGAAGACCCCCCAATAGACTGGTTCTTCCAAATATTGTTTGTAAAGATAGAGAAAAGTCAGTTCATTAAACAAAATGAGTGAAATGGTTCTGTGCCTCTTTTGATGAGAATAAGTTGTAAAAGAGCCACAAAAGTGAGTTCAGGACTGGACATTACAAGACACAGCTAATAAAATCCTGAAAACAAAAGAAAACAATAATTCAGAAAGCACTTTACTCACCTAAGCTCATTTGAGAGAATCAAATTCAGATGAACAGCAGGACAGAAGCATATCCATACATATATAACAGTATCTTTTTTTTTTTTACTAAATTTTTATTACTATTTCCCACAATTATAGAGTTATAAATCACTTCAATTACTTCTTCATCTTTTGGATGTTATTATTATATTGTACATACAACTCATGTAGCACAATGAATTTACCCCTGCATTTATGAATTTATCATTTATCTTTTTCTTGTATATGTATGTGTATATTTTTATCCCACATTTCCAAGATTCTGCCATAAAAATTTCTTTGACTACACCTCCCTGACATGCATTTTTGTCATTTCAGTTCAGTACAACTAAATGTTCCATTCCATGTAGTTGGAAAAGATGGGGCAATTGCAAGGTCTTTCTTATTTGACTAATTATCCACTAGAATTAAAGATCAACCTCAGTGCCTCCAGAGGATTTAATTCTCACTCATCTTTCTTATATATAATGTTTTATTTTTTATGCAAGCAGAAGTAATTGTATTTAAAAGGTGAGTAAAAGATTCTGAGATGCACATGGTGCTTTAGAGTTTCCCAAATCCCTAGGGTGGTGGTTCTGACACCACATTACCACTGAAGCATCTTGATTGCATTCCATCTTGGTCACTGGTACTATGCTTCCACTGAAAGTGATTCATTAGTTATGAGTATTGTTCTTTTTCTGCCCTCAATACTCTTGGAATTGTGGGGATTGGTGTGTTATGCTCAAATTTGGGACCCCCAAAGACCACCAGAGACCCAAGATCAATGCAAGCAGCAAAGAGGTGTTTATTGCAAGCTAGCTCAGTCCTCCACATGCACACACAGCAACTGGTGACACTGAGAGGCCCCAGCACAGGGTTTGCAGCAGTTTTATACATTCTTTGGAGAGGGCAGGGACTTCACATACATCATAGCAAATCATCACACACCACGGGAAAATCAAATAACAACTCTAAAACATGATTAGCACATTCACTGGCGGGAACAAGTTGGGTAGGTGTGATTGGTCAGTACAAAAGGGGTATTCATTTGAACTGACTGGTTTAAGCCAAGAGGGGGTGTAGGTGCAGAACTACATGGTTTCCCAACATGTTATCAACTACCATAAACTACTGGGAGGGTCATCTGGCATCCCAGGTATTTCCCTGTCTCATGCTGATTGGTGGCTGCTAGGGGACTGTTATGGATCCCCACCTAGTCTAACCGAGTCAGGGACACCTGGCTCAGCAGATCTCTCCTGTTATTTGTAGATAAACAACTTAGCAGGGTGGGAATGTGCCTAGGAGTTCTCTGTGGGTCTTTCCAATGACAAAGGCCATGCCACTTCCTTGGACAGGTTTTGCTATGAGATAGAGGCTGGTTTTTCAGGTTATAGGTTTAGAATAATAATTTTCAACACACTTATCATAGACTCATTTGATAAAAAAGAGATACCGATATTCTAAGAAGAAGAAAGAAGACCATTTACTAAGTCCTAAAGAGGTAACAGAATAAACTCTGGGAATAAAATGGTAGTTAGTCATTCAAGAAATTTGTTTCAAAGATATTTTAGTTGTTAATATATTACTGCATATGAAAAGAGTGATGTAAAAATGCAATTTCAATTATTAGCGAGTGACTGAGTATTTAAAGAGTATCAAAAACTGTGTGCAATGGTTCATGCCTGTAATCCTGGATTCTTCTGAGGCTGTGGGAATAAGATTACTAGTTCAAAGCCAGACATCCTCAGCAACTTAGTGAGGCTCTAAGAATAGCAAAATCCTTTTTCTTTTCTTAGCAGAAAAGCTTTCCTGGGTTAGACCTGTAATGAGAGAGAGAGAGAGAGAGAGAGAGAGAGAGACAGAGAGAGAGAGAGAGAGAGAGAGAGAGAGAGAGAATATAAAAAGGTTGGGTTATTGATTCAATTCAAACAGATATTGAAAAAGTATTAAAGCTACTGGTTAATATTAATATAAAACAGAGTAGCCAGATTTAAAGATAGGTAGTTAGTGTAGTTAGGTACATTGGGTCTAACATTGAGTAAAATAAAGAAAATGGAGACCATTATAGAGAAGGGAGTCCAGGAAACCAGAACAACTGGGGATATTGAAATGTTAATGTCCCCAAGGCCTGGAACCCATCCTAAAGAATTGTTAATGAAGTAGGATCCAGCAAACAAGGAGGTGATAATCAAACCACCCCAGGCCCTTCCTGCCCAGATTACTCCTCCAGGCCACCTATCTCCCACCTTTAGGCCTTCCCACCAGTATTCTATCACTGCATGATAGAGGGAAACAAAGGACAGGAATGTGGAAGGACTAAAAGAATACATTAGCTATAAAAAAAGGAAAGACCTCCTCCTTCCAGGGATTCCAGGTCCCCTCTTCCTCTAGGAGGAAGTCTTTTCTTCTATCCTTTAATAAAGTCTTCTACCTTCTACTCTATACTTGCCTAGGTGTGCTTCTGCAGTGTTATATGTCAGCATTCAGGGAAGCAAGGACTCATCACTGGTACACAGTGGTAATAACAGGTTATTAAAAATGAACCAGGTTATTTACATGGCTTTTGACTTTCAAATTCATATGCACTCTAGCCCTTGTGATTAAACTTTCCTGTAGTCTACAAGAAGTCTAGTCCCATTATTATTTTCCTCCACACCACCACAAAGATGTTGGCTGAAATATTTGAAATGGTTTTACAGGTCATTTTAATAAAGTGGTCTCACATATAAGGGAAAAAAATCTTTAACTGGGACACATTAACTATACTATTTTATTTAGAAGAGTCATTATTTTTAATGTCACCTTATTTTCTAATTTTTCCCTTTCTTCTTATGTGAAAGACTCACAAAGATAAAGCAAAATCTTTTAAATCTGCCCTCCAGTTCTTGGAGAAAAAAAAAATTACAAATAAGGCATCCCTTCAATATGAAACTTGGGAAAAAAATCATTGTTCAAGTTAAAAATGCAGTTTTGAGATGAAACTAAATTTTCCCATTTAACCATTTTTTTTTCTGAGATTCTGTCTCATAAAATTTGAAGAATAAAATCTATGAACACTCAGTGAAAGTAAAAGTAAAAAGAATAAGATTTATTTAAACAAGAGAAAATAGAACTTCATGTTGTGGGAGAGGGCATAATAGCAGAAAAACCCAATTTGGTGTGCCAGCATTGGAGTATATGTATGGCTTTGAGAAGAATACGAGGCAAAATCTACTTAAAATAGATATTGGAAAAAGCTACCACCTGGTTTTACATCTGTCCTTTCTGTATCCCATCCTTCTTCCCAGTAACTTCCACCTGGGTTCACCCCTGGGACAAATAATTTGCTTGAAAGTATTTGCACAAGTGAGCTCAAGGTTTTTTACATTTGAAATAGGCCTTAAAGAGGCTCATTAACATATCTATCCATTAGCTCCAGGTGTGGTAGAAAGTGCTCCATTATACAGCTGCCTGGTCATTTTACTATCTACTCATTTATCCTCAATCAAGGTGAGCAGGGAACCCTGGCTTTGCAAATGTGAAGTGAGAGCTGGAAATTTAGAGATATATTCTCAGACATATGGATAGCTAAACTGGAGTTCTGGATATAAGATAGCTGTTCTGGATTTAAAATATTGCTTATCCTAGATTTAGAGAGCTCAGGAGGCATGAGAAAAAAAAAAAGTAAAAGAAAAAGACAAAAAAAAAAAGAAAAAAGAAAGAAAGAAAGAAAGAAAAAAAAATGAGAATGGAGAGTTCAAAGTCAGCCTTACAACTTACTGGGGCCCTAAGCAACCCAGTGTGACCTTGTCTCTAAATAAAAATATAAAAAAGGGCTGGGGTTGTAAATCAGTAGATAAACATTTCTAGAATTAATTCCTGGTCACAAACAAACATATATTAAAAGACAAAAACAAAAACAAGACAAAAGAAACACACAACAACAACAACAACAAAATCTCAGGAGGAGCAAAAACAGGGCTTCTTAAAAAACACAGTATCTCTCATGCAGGAACACAGCCAATGTAGCTGGTCTCCTCTCATGATGATTATCTCAGTCTCCATCACACAATCTGGGATCATGCTTGGCTAGTGGCACACAGCTAGTGGTATACAGATTTCCACATATGAATTTTGGAAGGCCCTGAAAACACCATACAGTGATGGCAAAGAATGCCAAGGGTCTCAAAGGCTGATCTAAGCTCCACTAGACTAGTCAGAGCAAACTGAAGAATGAGTTGCCACAGAGAGACCTTCTCACCACCAGACACTGGAGAAACCTCTGAGGAGTCCCTGACCACCAATTCTGGTTCCCACCATTGCCAGTTCCACTGGCTTCAAACAGCCTTCCTACCCAGTCTCAAAATATGAACACACACTTACCATTTCTTGGCTTCCAATATGCTTACTTCTTTTCCCTGATAATTTTTTCAGCTCCTGTGTAGTGCAGAAACCTGGGGCTCCTGATCTAGGATTGGAAGCATAGAAATGGATTCAAAGAATGCAGACTCCAGAAACAAAAGGAACAGAAGATTGTGGAAGTCCGCCCCCTCATCACTGGCTGCATGAGGATTGGACACTTCTCACCTAACAGACAGATTGGAAAGGGCTTCAGGCACTTCTTCCAAACAGAGCCTAGTAGGCCAACTCTTTGAGTGACACTAAATTGGATCCAACCCCGGAAACAAATAAGGTCAGAAAGACAGGTCCTTGGCTGCTCTTTTTTTGTGGATAAAAGACTAAGGATCAACCATGTGCAGTGGTGCATGCCTTTAATCCCGGCAACTGGAGAGGCTGATGAAGGGGGATTGTGAGTTCAAAGCCAGCTTCAGCAATGGTTAGGAACTAAGAAATTCAGTGAGACACTTTCTCTCTAAATAAAATACAAATATGGGGCTGGGGATGTGGCTCAAGCGGTAGCACTCGCCTGGCATGCGTGCGGCCCGGGTTCGATCCTCAGCACCACATACCAACAAAGATGTTGTGTCCGCCAAGAACTAAACAATAAAACATTAAAAATTCTCTCTCTCTCTCTCTCTCTCTCTCTCTCTCTCTCTCTCTCTCTCTCTCTCTCTCTCTCTCTCCTCTCTCACTCTCTCTTTAAAAAAAATAAAAATAAATAAAATAAAATACAAATATGGCTGCAGATGTGACTCAGTGGTCATGTGACACTGAGTTAAATCCCCAGTAGTAAAAAAAAAACCCACTGGGGATCAGATCCATGGGTACTCACTAGAGAGTCCCATGACCCCAGATGGATGGAGACAGCAGAATACAACAGACAATAGTATGGCAGTATGTAAAAATGTGGATGTGTAACCGATGTGATTCTGCAATTTGTATAGGGGGGGGGGGAGGATGGGAGTTCATATCCCACTTGAAGCAAATGTATGAAATATGATATGTCAAGAGCTATGTAATGTTTTGAACAACTAATAAAAAAAAAAGCCACTTGGGATCAGATCCATGGGTACTCACTAGAGAGCCCCATGACCCCAGAGGGATTGATGGATAGATAGAAACATAGATAGATAGATTCCTGGGACAGGGTCTCTAAATCTCCTGAGATTGATTTTCAACTAACTAATATTACAATAATGCTCCCCAGGCCTGGAATTTTTTTCTTCTGTGAATTGCAGTAAGTATCTCAGGACGGAATCATTTTATGGCAGTGTTTTCTCCTAATACATAGACCCAGCCCAGACAGAAGTTCATTTAAATTTATCATTGTATCTAAGGTTAAATAAATTTGTGGATACATATGTATATATTTTTATAAAAGTAAATATCACAATTTTTAAAATTTCTTTAATATTTCTGTTCTCTGGTATTATGAGAAAACATCTTGAGATTTCTACTCAGAAGTAATTCCTTGAGGCAACAATGTCCCTACTCCCCTAAAAATATGAGGCACAAATAAAATTTAATGTTTCTAGTATTAACATTAAAATTTAAAAAAAAAAGATGTAGGGTGCAAGGTATCTAGATCTTTCAGTATCCCAGACTATGAAGTATAAGAAATAAAAAAACAAACTTATTTGTAATGTTTCTTTGAGCCTAATGGTAGGATTATGCTCTTTTTTTTCCCTCTTTGGTATGGGGTACTATGAGAATATGAGCACAAAGCACAGGCATATATATGTGTGTGTGTGTGTGTGTGTGTGTGTGTGTGTGTATGTGTGTGGCTTATAGTTAGATATAGATATAGATATTTTTCTATAGTTCAGTACAGCCCATCAACAGAGTTAACTTTAAATTTAAATTAAAAATAGAATAATATAAAATTAATATACATATATTTTAGAGGCACTTCAGATTAGTAGGCTTTTAAGAAATAGGCTTTCAACTATTTGAAGTGTGATTAATTGAGACTTTAGAAGTAAGAAAGCTTACCAATAATCATAGGTATGCTTTAAAGTTAAAGGTTAATGATATAATTATAGGTATGTTTTAAAGTTAAAAGTTAATAATAGGTCAAGATACATGTAGTCCAGTTGTGTAGTCTAGCACCTAGTGATTGAGGTGAAAATGTAAAAGCCTAATCATGATTGGCAAAGGTTACAGAAAAATATTTTAAACAATGTGCTGAATATCTTAGGTAATTAATACATGTCTGAAAATATTGTAACTTTTGAAAATTATGGAAATCAAAAAGTTTTGAGCTTTGAAGCTATCCATTAACGACATGAAAAAACACCTATAAAAAAGATATAAAAATAAAAGCCCCTCTAGGGCTTCAGATACTTCTGAAGGCTTCTTGTAACTTGCAACTGTAGTCCTGCCTCCTCTTCTTTCACCTAAGCCACTCATGCTTCCAGACTCCTGGATCTCTGCTAGGGCTGGACCCTGGAAATAGAGACTTAATTTTTATTTATTTTTATGTGGTGCTGATAATTGAACTTAGTGTCTCACATGTGCTAGGTGAGCACTCTATCGCTGAGCAACAACCCCAGCCCCACATGCTAAAATTTTGATGAAAAAATATTAAAGATTATATTAAAGGAAAATTGTTGTCTTTGTAATGATGAGTAGTATCTAAACACAAGTGTGTAATTGGGCCTTTTATGTCCTTGTCCAAGTTTTTATTTTCCCATAAATTCTACATATTGTCTTTTAAAACATATATGCACTGTGTGAAGTAGTATACAAATGTGACATTTATATAATGCTGACATGATGTTTTGTACTATTGATTAGGCTGAATGTAGTGTGGCCAAAATGTGTCTCAACCTTAGAAACCATTTTACTCACACTTTATTATTTGTATCTTCTTACAAATGTGCACATTCTCTTTTCCTCCACCCTACACATTTCAACTGTATGGAACATTCAGCTCTACTTTTATATGTTATTATAGTTTACAAGGGCAATCATTTCTATATTTTAATGTTATATGAGATGGAGTCTCAGTAAGTTGTTAATTCTCAAAAATTTATTTTTTTCATTATTATTATTATTTTTTGTTTATATGTGACAGTGGAATGCATTACAATGCTTATTACACATAGAGCACAATTTTTTATATCTCTAATAGTATATTCACATCAATTTGTGTCTTTATACGTATACTTTGAATAATGATGTGCAACATATTCAGCCATCATTTCTGTCCCCATGCATCCTCACTTCCCCTCTCACCCCTCTGCCTTATCTAGAGTTCATCTAATCCTCCCATGCTCCCCCTCCCTACCCCACTATAAATCAGCCGCTTTATATCAAAGAATACATTCGGCATTCGTTCTGAGGATATTCGTTTTGCCATAACCTCTCAAGCAGTTAATATTATGAGCATGTGCCAAAAGATTCACAATAAAAGTCTCTTTTTATATATTAAGTTTTATAGTTACATATTGTTTAACTCTGAAAGATTTATTATGTTGTGCTCAGCATGATTATAATCACTGTTTTGTGTAACACAGATACCCCAGAGCTCCAGCAGCTTTCTTTAGAAATGATGAATATTTTCTATTTCTCATCAGTGGAAACTTTCATTTTTCATTGTCTGATTGTAAGTTTTTTTTTTTTTTTTTTAAGATGCTCTTTTGAGCTCTGAAGATCCCGGCACAGAGTGCCCTCAGGAACTCGGCGCGCCCGGTGTTCCTGTCCCGCTGGCGGCCCCGGCGTGCAGCTCGCGTCCTGCAGAAGCCTGAGCTCCTGAGTCGGGGGACAGAGTTCCCCGGGTTTGCAGCGGAGATCGCGGCGGCGCTCGGCAGAAGGCGCGTAAGCGCGCGCCACCGAACCCCGCACGGGCGCCAGTAAAGGCAATGAATTGTTACAGATTAGCTTGTAGGAAGACGCTGGTTTAGGTTAACAGAACTGGAAGTTGAGTGTGTCACTCAGCTCAGGAAATTGAAAATAGACTGAATTCTCTGGGTTCTGTAGCAGAGGTCCCACCTAGGGAGATGCCTGGAAAGAAGGGGTGAAAGAAGGAGCAGCTGCCCCAAGCGACCCCAGCATCAGCATTAACAGAGGTGGAACTTGAGTCTGGCATTCAACTCAGGAGATTTGGAGACAAAGTAAATTTCCGTCAGAAACTTCTGAATTTGATTTCCAAACTCTTCAGTTTAGCAACCTGACTGCTTCAAAAGCCTTTGGGTGAAGGGAGTCCTTTAAAAAGGAAGTATCCCCAGTAGGTCCAATTTCATCAGAGGAGAGACTGCATTATAATTGAAAGGAATGCGAAAGAGCATTCACTTCCTTTTGGAAGTCTTTGGAAAGGAAAGCATAACAAGTCAAAAGATGAATTTCTGTAGGAGGCTTCCCAGAAATCATTCTTTGGGATGAGAGACCTTTGTGGAACCATGTTTTATTTTAAAACATGAATGGAAGAGGTTTAAAAATAGGGAAGTTATTGTTAATGCATTTCTTTTTTTTGCTTAGAGATTATTTTAATATTTTTGTTGAATGTCGCTGCCCAGTCTGGTGTAACAAGAGTTGACAAATGATCATATTGGGCAGTGGGGAAGAAGTAGCTCTGTGTTTTTGCTTTTTCAGATTGTTTTATACATTTAATTATGGTAAAAGAAAACATTTCATTCTGATAACACTGGGTGTTATTTTAAAAATATCATTTAAGAAAAAGTAAAGTTCACAGGGAACATTGATTGCATAGGTCACTACAAAATGTAACATAGTTTAATTCTTTTATTTTATTTTTTTTTTCAATTCAGACTGTATTGTTTCTGTTCAGGTGACCTTTAAGTGTGTTTCTGTGAGCATTAACTTCGAGTGTGAAAAAACTAGAAAGTAAATTTGAAAACATTTGATTATATAGTGTCAGTAAAACTCTAGCCAATTGAATATTAAATGATTAAAGAGTTTGGTGATTTCATATGACCAAGGATAATAAAAAAGGAACCAAATGTCCTCTCCCTCACCCCCTAGTACTGGGATTGAATTCATTGTCTCTCATCACTGAACCCTGTTTTTCATTTTATTCTTGAGATGAATCTTGCTAAGTTGCTGAGACTGACTTCTAACTTGGCAGTACCCCTGGCTCAGCCTCATGAATTTCTGGGACTGACTTTTTAATTGGTAGAATTAAAACTTAGTAAAACAAATATTCACAGAAAGTTTCTAAAAAATTGAAGATGCCCTTCTCACAGTAGTCAGTGTGTGGATCCTGCAAAAAGTGATCTTTTAAAAGAAATTAGAACATTTTCATAATTGGGATATTATCAAAAAAGAAGAAGAACAGATATTTCTCATTCAAAATAAAAATTTCATACAGACATGAAGAGATATCTATATATATGGATATCTGTATAATTTATATTAGAGTAATATGAAGGCTCTTTGAAGAGTTTCATCAGTGTTTTTTTATATGAGTTGTAGACATGAAACTAAGTATTCAATAGCAAAACAAACAATCCTATTAAACTTGGTCAAGGGATTTGAAGAGACATGTCTCGAAGGAAGACATACAAATGTTCAACAGATAGAAGATTCCGAGTGGATGCTCCAGTGGTGCAACCGGTTAACACGGTTAACACATTGGTACTTATACAGCAGAAGAGTCTGAAAAATGCAAATGAAAACCACAAGAACCTTATACCTGCTAGATTGGTTATTTTTAAAAAGATGAAAGATAACAAGTGCAGGAGACATGTGGAGGGGAAAAGGAAACTTGATCTACCTTTTCTGGTTTTGTAAGTTAGTACAGCCATTTTGGAAAACAGTATGAAAATTCCTTAAGAAACAGAACTATAGTATGATCCAGCAACCCCACTACTGGGGTATATATCCAAAGAAATTGAAGTCAGTATGGTGAGGGGTTATGCTCACTCCTGGGTTTGCTGCAGTGTTATTTACAACAGGCAAGACATGGAAACAGCCTGTGTCCAAGAGATGACTGAAGTAGTATGTAAACACAATGAGTATTATTGAGCCTTAACAAAGGAGATGCTACCATTTGTTAAAGTGAATGCAATGAATCTAGAGGACATGCACAGAGATTAAATGCCCTTTGATCTCATTTAATCTGATCAAAATCAAATTCTGACTTTAGGATGGTGATTACCAGATAACCTGAATTTGGTTGGAGAAGTGGGGGTGGGGTGGAGAACAGACTACAAAGTTGGAAATGAGTTCTAATGTTCTGTGTAATTAAATAGTTAATGTACATTTCAAAACAACTAAAGGAATTTTGTGTGTTCTTACCACATGAAAAAGATAAATATTCTGATTTTATCATTCTACAATGTATCCATATATTAAACATATTGTATATATGATTTATCAATTAAAAATAAAACTAAAAAAATTAAAAAAGGAAAAAAAAAGATGCTCTTTTTAGGGCTGGTATTATTGTTCAATGGTAGAGTGCTCACTTAGCACAAGTGAAGCACTGGGTTTGATCCTCAGCACCACATAAAAAATAAAATAAAATAAAATAAAATATAGACATTGTGTTCACCTAAAACTAAAGAAATAAATAAAATAAGATTCTCTATTTAGTTTTACAGGTCTATTTATTTATAACATTATGATGTATACACTCATCTCTCTAAGTTTATTTTTTTTTTATTTTTTTTTTTAAAGAGAGAGTGAGAGAGGAGAGAGAGAGAGAGAATTATTTTAATATTTATTATTTTTTAGTTTTTGGCGGACACAACATCTTTGTTGGTATGTGGTGCTGAGGATCGAACCCGGGCCGCACGCATGCCAGGCGAGCGCGCTACCACTTGAGCCACATCCCCAGCCCCTCTCTAAGTTTATAACATACAATAATATGTAGCATAGTGACCTTTTAATCAGTGATGGACATTATATACAACAGCTACGATATAAAGCCTAGGGTTGTAGTAATATACAATCTAAATGTCAGTACACAGTATGATATTTGCAAAAATGGCAAAATCACTTTGAGTGCATTTTTTAGAGAGTATGCCTGTCATTTAATGAGGTATTTTTATACACATACTATATATTGCAAGAATAGATATAATTTTTTATGACTATTATATCTCAGATTTACCAGAGCATACTTGTAATTTTATTTGCCTATCAAAGCATAAACAATGACATATTAGTTCCCATTACTGGGGATTCATTTGTTTTGAATATTTGTTGTTGTTGTTATTATTATTATTATTATTAATTATTATTTTAGTATCAAGGATTGAACTTAAGGGCACTCAACCCCTGAGCAACATCCCTAGAGCTTATTTGCATTTTATTTAGAGACAAGCTTTCAGTGAGTTGCTTAGTGCCTCATTTTTGCTGAGGCTGGCTTTGAACTTGTAATTCTTCTGCTTCACCCACCTTGTTAGTTGCACAAGATTCTTACCCTCTTTCTTTTTTACATTGAGGCCTTGCTAACCTCTCATGGTGTCCATTGCTTGACTCAGCAGTTTTAAGTGTGCTTCCTTTAATATTTTGTCACTATTGTCATCAGAGCCAAGATCCTAAACTATATAGTACTTAATAAGTTTCTCAATTTGACTTCTTGGTGTTCAAGTTCATGAAGAACTTGGAAAGTGTTCAATAGATAGCTAATATGTGGTGCTGAGGATTGAACTCAGTGCCTCACATGTGCTAGGTGAGCACTGTACCACTGAGCCACAACTCCAGCCCACAATCTGACATTTTTATTTGGATAAATACTGAATTCTAAATTAAGGTAGCACCAGCACTATCTTACGGAGAAAAGTAAGCATCTTCCAAGAAAGATAAGAAAAAAAAGGGAGAAAAACCATAGAATGAGAATCCATTTTGACCTTGAGAAGGAGTTAATCTTTGAAAACTTTCTAGCTAAATCTGGCACATAATTTTAGAGGGTTCAGAAGCACTCATGAAATTGATGCCTCAGAGGTATCTAAACAACCTCATTGAAAGGAAGTTTTTTAAAGTGATACCTACAAAACATGAAAATGAATCAAAGAAGGATTACCAATACTCCTCTGTAAAAGTGTTATAGATTATTTTCATTGAAGCCTAATGTAAATGATTATATATATATGTATATATATATGTATATATATATATGTATATGTATATATATATATAGTGACTAGATAGTACTTTTTTCAGATGTACAATAGGGTCAAATGCTGATTAAAGCCACATTTTCCAGAATCATAGGGAAGAAAACATAATCAAAGTACAGAAAGAATGCTGTTTTATTTGAGGTCCTATTATTTATTTGTATCTGAACTTAATATTCCATTAATGTGATATGCAACTCAAAATGATTCAGTCATTTATCTGAGTTCCCCCACCCCCACTTTTTTTTTTTTCCTACAAAATGAGAAAATCTGGACTAGGTTAGTTCTTAGATTTTTTATACCAAAAATCAGAGGACCAAAGGTAACTTTAAAAATACTTGGAGCTGGGGTTGTAGTTCAGAAGAAGAGCTCTCACCTAACATGTGTGAGGCACTGAGTTTGCTGCTTAGTGCCAATAAATAAATAAATAAATAAATAAATAAATAAATGTATTGTGTCCACCTACAACTAAAAAATTAATGTTAAAAATACAAAGAAACAAACAAACAAACAAAAAGACCCCTCACTGATATTTACTCATACAATAACATTTAAGGTTTACTTCTTGTTTATAAGCAACACCATAATGGGGCTGGAGTTGTGGCTTAGAGGAATACCATTTATATAACATGTGTGAGGAATTGGGTTTGACTCTCAACACTACATATAAATAAAGGTCCATTTTCTACTTTTGTGTCTTAGAATGATGCTACCCAATTTTGTGGCCATTGGCCATGTAATCCATCAAAGTGACAAACTCAGTTCTTTTGTTGTAGGATCTATATTCCAAAATATCATGTGCTTGAAGCTACAGGATTAGACAGGATAGACACAGGATATTTCCATAATAGCAAAATATATTGAAAGGTTGATGTTCTATAAATCATCAGGTGCAAAGATTATTGACAATATGACATATTTAGAGTTCAAATCTAGTACCTTGCCACAAATACATGTTGGTAACTGTGTTTTGATACAAATTTTTGCCTAAAAGAATTAATAAATAAATAAAATCGAGTGGTGTGGATACAGCCTTCAGGTGCTACTTTTATGAATTCTGTTCCAGAGCATCTACAGGTTGTATCTGAACTCTTCCAATCACAGAATTCCAAGCACCTCCATGAGAGGTCCCCTCCCTTTCTGGTAAATGCCAGTGACTCCTAAGATGTCCTTTGTCAGAATGCCTCTTACCTTCTAGGCTAATGAGGAAACTGGCCTGGCAGAGGACCACTACCACTGCCATCCAGATAAATCCTGTGAATGGGCTTTCATAGCCATCCTATGAGTCTGAACCTGCTGGCATTGAAATCACACTTAGAGAACCTCTGCTCCAGCAGACTCCAATATTGGCCTGTATTTAGAACAGGTTGTAGAAGAACATGACTCAAGTCAACTCTGTTACAAGCAGGGGATGCTGTTGAAATAAGACACATATCACCACCGCCAACAACAACAACAATAATATAAAGCCCTAGAATTGGTTATTGCATAAATAGTGGAGAAACAGTATTTCAGGTCATTTTTAACTACTGACATCACATTTTTAAAATTTTTCTTACCTAAGCCATTATGAATTTCTCTCTCTCTCTCTCTTTCTCTCTCTCTCTCTCTCTCTCTCTCTCACACACACACACACACACACACACACACACACACACACACAAACATTATAAGGCATATATAAATCTAAACACAGTTTTTCAGGGTAACATTTCTGTCAGTTGAAAACAGTGTGCTGCAATGAAACTTTGTACTCACCATAGAATTCCTCATGAATTTTGAACTGCCGAGGATATTTCAGTTCCTTTCATTTCTTGTAGAAATCATTCTTCCTGATTTGTTAGCATCATTTAATTTCTATCATGAGGGGACATTCAAAAATTTTCTTACTTTATACTTTTACTTCTATAACTCTCATTAGCAAACATTTTATGTAACTTATATATTAAACATATTTTCTGTATCTAAGATAAATTTAAGTTTTCAGACAGCAGAATTGTTTTTTGTCCATTTTTGTTCTCTGCTGAATCTAAAGCACATAAAGAAGTACCTGGAAAAAAGAAACATTTGTGGTTTCAATGAATTAATGAAACATAAACAATATGTGAAAGACTCCTAAGGGCCAGAATGGAGTTTTGTGTCTCATAGAATCCAATGTGTCATAAAGTGTTTTGTTTACAAAAGAAAGTGACAGGGGACTCCTGCTCTAAATCAAACTATCATTTTTACTGTGTATAATAAAATTTTCCTTTCATTTTCTAATTTGTAAGTACTTGTGTTTTGGAATCTGTTAGTTTCTCTTTGCAAAGAACAGTCTCACCCTCTCTCATGAGAAGTTTTGAAGCAAGCCTGATTTCATAAACAAAGTAGAGTGGCTCATATTGTTACTGGAGTAATGTTTTAAGAGCACAAATCTAATCATATCACTCCCCTGCTTAAACTACTCTTTGGTTTCCTGTTTTTACAAGGTTCACTGGTCCACTGTCTTCTAAGGGACTCATGGGGCTGCAAATCATAATATGTCTTCATTGGAAAGTCAATTGTGTAATGGCCCTTGCACTCAAGAATTGTATGTACAGAATGGGTAACTTCTGAAACTCAATTTTGACATCTATGGGAAGGGATTATAATAGATGATTTTATATGATCTACAGGAAAATCAAATAAAAAAATACTTTTCAATAGCTATTCATGCTGAATAATTTCAAAAAAATCTATTTTCATAAACTTTGTATCTTGTAACTAATATATATTAAATTTCTTCAGCACTGGACATTGAATGCAATGAAGTCAATGGTACATAAGTTGATAATTGTGAGACAGAACCTCAGAAGCCTTTGCTTTAATGAAATATTTAATTGTCTCAAGGTAATCTGATAGTGAGAAACATAAGATACCTTGGGACAGACTGTAGAATTGGATACCCAATTGCAGTGCCAGTCTTCGGGTCAAAATAACATTGACATTATCTTCCCAGGGTCAAGAACTGGAAGACTGCAGCCTGCATTGTGATACTGAGGAAATTCAGATCAAACTCCTCAGCTCTGTCAGGGGCCATCTGAGGTATTCTTGTCTATGTTTATAAAAACAATAGCATGGAGATTCTGCACAATGAAAGTCCCAATATGTGAGGACAGAATTAGGTTTGTCACCATGGAAGAGTTTTTTTTTTTTTTTTTTGGTATGGTTGAGAATGAATCTTGAATGCCCTTTTCACTATTGGGCCCAGTGTATTATTCTGTGAAATTAACAACTTGCTGGAAAGCTCTGTGACAATAACCTTACCCCTGGAAGACCCACCCCATTTATAGCTAAAGCCCTGCTTGCCCTCCACTGCAGATCTTTATGACCTCTACCACCATTGGTGTTTAAACTCCAGTTAAATGGTTGCTCTCTCTAGTATCCTCCCCTAACATTGCATTCAACTTCTCCATTCAAGTACACTCCTCTTCCATCACTGTGCCACCTGGCATGCAGGCACTCAAAACTGCTGTGCCCTTTTACACCATTAGGCCTAAACATGTCAATTCTGGGAATAACATTATGAGCATGTGAGAGAAACTTTCAGAGACCATTCACTAACAGTGAGAGGAGTCAGGTGCTGAGACAGTGGAATGAGGCAAAGTGACGTGGATGTTCCCCAATTTCCTTTGAGCAGAAATATCCCCCTGCAGTAATCATGTAGTAAAAGAAATCCACCACCAATGAATTCACATATTGTTATGTCTTAATATGATCAACTATTATATTAATAGAGAAATGGCTGACCCCTAAAAAATATTAAACTGCATTTAAAGGACATCTGTTGCCCCTCTTTTCTTCAATCATATAATCTTGGGGAAAGTGTTGCTTTAACTTAGGAGTTGTGACCACTGGGAAAACAACTTTATAAAAACAATATTGTCATTGGCTACTGAAAATACTAATGAAATCATGCATTTTATAATCGTAATACATAGAGAAAATAAATTATAAATCATTCATTTAAAAATTAATAGCACAAAGCCCCAGGCTAGCATCATTCTGAACGGAGAAAAATTGAAGGCATTCCCCTTAAAATCAGGAACAAGACAGGGATGCCCTCTATCACCACTTCTATTCAATATAGTTCTCGAAACACTGGCCAGAGCAATTAGACAAACGAAAGAAATTAAAGGCATAAAAATTGGAAAGGAAGAACTTAAATTATCACTATTTGCAGATGACATGATTCTATACCTAGAAGACCCAAAAGGGTCTACAAAAAAACTACTAGAACTAATAAATGAATTCAGCAAAGTGGCAGGATATAAAATCAACACGCACAAATCAAAGGCATTTCTGTATATCAGCAACAAAACCTCTGAAATGGAAATAAGGAAAACCACTCCATTCACAATATCCTCAAAAAAAATAAAATACTTGGGAATCAACCTAACAAAAGAGGTGAAAGATTTATACAATGAAAACTACAGATCCCTAAAAAGAGAAGTAGAAGAAGATCTTAGAAGATGGAAAGATATACCCTGTTCATGGATAGGCAGAACTAACATCATCAAAATGGCGATATTACCAAAAGTCCTCTATAGGTTTAATGCAATGCCAATCAAAATTCCAATGGCATTGCTTGTAGAAATAGATAAAGCAATCATGAAATTCATATGGAAAAATAAAAGACCCAGAATAGCAAAAGCAATTCTAAGCAGGAAGTGTGAATCAGGTGGTATAGCAATACCAGATTTCAAACTATACTACAGAGCAATAGTAACAAAAACAGCATAGTACTGGTACCAAAACAGGCGGGTGGACCAATGGTACAGAATAGAGGATACAGAGACTAATCCACAAAGTTACAACTATCTTATATTCGATAAAGGGGCTAAAAGCATGCAATGGAGGAAGGATAGCATTTTCAACAAATGGTGTTGGGAAAACTGGAAATCCATATGCAACAAAATGAAACTGAATCCCCTCCTCTCACCATGCACAAAAATTAGCTCAAAATGGATCAAGGGCCTTGATATCAAATCAGAGACTCTGCGTATGATAGAAGAAAAAGTTGGCTACGATCTACATATTGTGGGATCAGGCTCCAAATTCCTTAACAGGACACCCATAGCACAAGAGTTAATAGCAAGAATCAACAAATGGGACTTACTTAAACTAAAAAGTTTTTTTCACAGCAAGAGAAACAATAAGAGAAGTAAATCCGGAGCCTACATCATGGGAACAAATTTTTACCCCTCACACTTCAGATAGAGCCTAAATATCCAGAGTTTACAAAGAACTCAAAAAATTAGACAATAAGACAACAAATAACCCAATCAACAAATGGGCCAAGGACCTGAACAGACACTTCTCAGAGGAGGACATACAATCAATCAACAAATACATGAAAAAATGCTCACCATCTCTGGCAGTCAGAGAAATGCAAATCAAAACTACCCTAAGATACCATCTCACTCCAGTAAGATTGGCAGCCATTATGAAGTCAAATAATAACAAGTGCTGGAGAGGATGTGGGGAAAAGGTTACTCTTATACATTGCTGGTGGGACTGCAAATTGGTTCGGCCAATTTGGAAAGCAGTATGGAGATTCCTGGGAAAGCTAGGAATGGAACCACCATTTGACCCAGTTATTGCCCTTCTTGGTCTATTCCCTGAAGACCTTAAAAGAGCATACTACAGGGATACTGCCACATCGATGTTCACAGCAGCACAATTCACAATAGCTAGACTGTGGAACTAACCCAGATGCCCTTCAATGGATGAATGGATTAAAAAAATGTGGCATTTATACACAATGGAGTATTACGCAGCACTAAAAAATGACAAAATCATGGAATTTGCAGGGAAATGGATGGCATTAGAGCAGATTATGCTTAGTGAAGCTAGCCAATCCCTAAAAAACAAATACCAAATGTCTTCTTTGATATAATGAGAGCAACTAAGAATAGAGTAGGGAGGAAGAGCAGGAAGAAAAGATTGACATTAAACAGAGGCACGAGATGGGAGGGAAAGTGAGATAAAAGGGGAATTGCATGGAAATGGAAAGAGACCCACATTGTTATAAAAAACTACATAAAAGAGGTTGTGAGGGGAATTGGAAGAAAAAATAAGGAGAGAAATGAATTACAGTAGATGGGATAGAAAGAGAAGATGGGGGGGAGGGGGATAGTAGAGGATAGGAAAGGTAGCAGAATACATCAGTCACTAGTATGGCATTATGTAAAAATGTGAATGTGTAACTTATGTGATTCTGCAATCTGTATTTGGGGTAAAAATTGGGAGTTCATAACTCACTTGAAACTATTGTTCGAAGTATGATATGTCAAGAGCTTTGTAAGGTTTTGAACAACCAATAAAAAAATAAATAAATAAATAAATAAAAAAATTAATAGCACATTATTTACAACATATTTATATTTTTGTCATTCATATTAGGCTCCATCATGTCTAAGGTGGCATTGGCTTGTTCCCATGTCATTGAATTAACAATCTTGATATTAATATGTTGTTCCATATTATGTGTGTTGTACCCTATGCATCTATGTGGGGATTTCTCCCTGAAAATGACCCTGGATTTGTAAAAATTAACACATCACCATATGGATTTTACTCAACAAACCCCTCAAGGATAAATACCTTTATAAAATAAGATTTTCTGAAATATTTTGTGAGGAAGTAAAGAGCAACACACTTGGGAGCAGTCCAGAATGTGAGCACTTTTTTGCTAGATTATTAAGATAAACTTCTAATAAAGCTGTAGCAACGACCCTCCACAGACTTCAAGAACAGACTGAAGATTTCCTCCTGCTAAACATGTTCTCAAGTGAGAGTTGCAACTAACTTGAATCATCCTGAGGCAAAGAAGACCCATGAGGTCATTAGACCAGCTGTTCTGCCACAGGGAGAACATATACCATAAATTACTGATTTATACATCTAATACAACTAATAATTACAAAATGCTGTCTTGAACATAGTGTGATTAAATTTAATTTTGAGTGAAAGTTTTTAACTCTTTAATATACCATATTTATCTTACTGCCAGATAGATGAGATTTTACTGCCAGAGCATGATAACTCAATGCTCTCTGATAAAGAATGCAAGTCAAAGGAGAATTCAAGCATCAATTATTTATAAGCATACTTGCTGCTGTGACTCCATGTGAAAGTAGCAAAACTCCAGTTCATGAGGTTGTTGCACCCCTGCATCACGGGACCACAATTATCTCATCTGAAAGAGACCACAAGTATGGGAACAACCTGACACATCAAGAAAACTTAGTAGAGGAAGGCCACAGTAATGTCTTAAAGACCATCTGTGAGTACAAGTGCAAGGAGTACTGCATACATAGCATACGTTAAGGGCATCTGAGTGGCAAACCACTCCATTGTGCTAGGTGTGTGAGTGGCAAATCACTTACCCAAAGGCACATCCCTGGGCATGAGACCATGTGTTGCATTCCCTAGTCTTGCTCCATGGCCCACTCCTCGATTGGTCTGGTCACTGCATGAACAGTTGGCCAGAAATCGTATTGGTGGCTGCCTGTAATCTGCTTAGCTAATGCCTGAGTATATATACATGGTAACTGTGCAATAAAATCAGACCTGCTTCCTGCTTGGTCTCTGGAGGTCTTGATTAGTGACTTCACAGCCACAGTCTCTTTTACACTGTTCTGTGAACCTTCTCGCTGGATGAGAGAGAGCCCACACAACCATCAGTGCATAGCACTTGTTTTTCTTTGAAGGTCTGAAAAAAACCTCCTGGTAAGGTGACTTTCCTGAACTCTAAAGAATGCCAGTATGGTTAACATCTCTATCACCACATCTTTGATATTTGAATATTTGCTCACTTAGTCCTTGTACCAGGGAAGATTCTTCCTCCATGAGCTTTGACTTGGTGATCTTCATTTTTCTGTAAGCATTTATAAGGCTGAGAATAATAAAAAGCACGCTCTCCATCCTGCTATTCTCTAAGAATGACAGTCCCTTCACACTCTTTTGAGCAGCATTCAGGTTGTGGATGAGTTTGCATTTTTCTTTTTCTATGCAGGGGTTTTTACTTTTCTTCACACTGCTTTTCACATCTTACCTACAAGTCAATTTCTAACTGATGGAGCAATTCTGAGTGAAAATAAGAAACCCACTTAATAAACTATTGATAAGTAGGCCTACTACATCTTCTATGGAGGTTGCAAAAACTGAATTGTGGCCCCATGTTATAGGTAAAAAACAACTCCAGCCCCACCTCACTAAGCTCATCATATTTTAGCCTAAATTTAATCTCCACAGGGAATTTCAGCTCCCCCAAGGCATCTATTCACCACAGGACTCTGCAAAGTAACCATGGATCCACTAGCTACAACATAAAACCAGGTGAACATTCCAACATTCTTCCTGGAACCAAATCCAAACATTAACTGTCCCTCTTCTGCAGGATTCAACACTCCCACCATGAGAGTCATATTCACTAATGAAAAACAAAATATCTTGTATAATTCTCAACTGCCTTGAACATATGCAAGTTTGCTTTGATTTTGATCGACATATTAATTTAATCACTTATGAAACATTATAGACTGAAAAAAGTCATGATATACACTTTTTAAAATATTTATTTTCTAATTGCAGGTGGACACAATATATTTATTTCATTTATATGTGGTGCTGAGGTTTTAACCCAGTTCCTCACGTGTGCTAGGTGAGAACTCTACTATTGAGGCACAATCCCAGCCCCTCATGATATACGTTTTGATGTCTACTTTTTATTCAAAATAGTGTTTTGATATTCATTCCTGTTTTTCTGTGGATAAGCAGCTTATTTATTTAAATTAATTAATTAATTGGTTAATTAATTATATTTGAACCAGGGATGGAACCCAGGGGCACTTAATCACTGAGCCACATCCCTATCTCTTTTATTTTATTTTATTTTATTTTATTTTATTGTGAGACAGAGTCTTTAAAATTTGATTAGGACCTTGCTAAGTTGCTGAGGCTTGATTTGAATAGTGATCCTCCTGCCTCAGCCTCTCAAGATGCTGAAATTACAGGCATCACTTCCATTATGTCTAAATAGCTTGACATTATATGAATATGTAAAAAAAAAGTGTTAAACATTTGAAAACTTCAGTTGTAGGCAAATTTTAAAATGGGGACAAACACAGGTAGGAGTGACTAGTTCAGGTGTTCTTTTGTATACCTACAACAATTTATGATTCGATTCAAATTTACTAGAACAAACTAAATGTGGCCAACAATTAGAAGTGATAAATATTTGAGGAGGCAAGATATAAATTACCCATTTTTATCAATATATGTATCAAATTATTATATTCTACAATAAAGATGTACTTGTGTCAGACTGGGGTGGTGGCTCAGGAGTGGAGTGCTTGCCTTGCACATGTGAGGCACTGTGTGCAATCCTCAGTACCACATAAAATAAAAAAAAATAAAATAAAGGTATTGCATTTATCTACAACTAAAAAAGTAAATTAAAAAAAGATGTACACGTGTCAATTAAATTATTTAAAAAGTTATGAATAGTTGTACATACATATGTACTTTCACAAACATGTTTTTATTTCCACTTGAAGTAGAAAAATGTTTAGTCAGTTATTTTAAAACAGATTTTTGAGTTGAAATTTACACATCTAAATATTTAGACAATCTAAAAAATTATATTTTTGTAAATATTCAAAATTGTGCAACAATCACAATCTGATCTATCACCTGAGGATATACCCTTAACTTTACATTATTGATTGTAATTTTTCATCATGGTAAAAAATATTTTAATGAGACATATCCTCTTAACAAATATATATGACATAAATATGTAAATACCTGCCTGGCCAAAATTGAAAATCTAGTAAATAAGTGTCCAAACTTCCCCAAAGCCTGGACCTCATGTTTTACAATGATAGCCTTTTTACCGGGCTTTACTTAATATCATTATTTTTTTGACTAGTTATCATTATCATGATGATGCTTAACACTGAATGTCTTTTCATACAATTTTTCCATTTCTATGCTTTTGGGGGAAAATATCTATTAAGATTATCTGACCATTTTCAATTAAGTTTCTATTTATTACTTGTTCTTGAGTTGGAACTGCATACCATGTACTTTAGATATTAACTCCCTGTCATATATCTGGTGTGGGAATCTATTCTTCCACTCTGTTGACTTTTCACTCTTATATTCTTTGCTAAGCAGGACATTTAAGTTATGACATAGTCCTACTTGTCTATTTGTGTATTGTGGCCCATGCTTTTGGTATCATGTTAAAGACCACATAGGCCCTACAGGCCTATGTATTAAATGTCTGGTCTCCCAGTGATGCAACTGGATGGTGGTGAGACCCTTAGAAGAGTTCAGGTATAGGTCTATAGGTCAATGGGCATGCCTCTTAGATTGTGTAACCCAACTGTGCTCTCTATTTGCTTCCTGGTTTAAGATGTGATTATTTTCTTGCACACATGGTCCTGTCAGGGTGTGCCATAATTCAGAGCCCTCTCCAGAACTGAGCAAGAAAGGCACCGTGCGGTTCAACACCAAAAACTGAGGTACATGAGTCCTTTTTCTTTATAAATTGTTTTATTCAGGAATTTTGTGGTACAATGTGCAACTAATTAATGTATGTCATTTTCCAGAAATCATTGTCAATATCATTGCTATTAAAATATTCAAGTATGGCTTTTTCTACCAGTTTTAGTTTCATTTCTTGCACATCATTTTTTTCTTAAAGTTACTAAATTTGCATTTTATTTATATCTCTACATTAATGCTTCAATGACATCAATTCTATAATTAGTGGGTTTGACTATTCTATTTGCATACTTGCATATATCAGGCTTTGATTGAATTCATTTCTGATGCCTTTATTCTCTCTCTCTCTCTCTTTCTCTCTCTCTCTCTCTCTCCATTATGTTTTACAAATAATCTGTCTTCTCCTTCTTCTCTTCATTGTTTTTCTTTAGTTTTCACAAGTGAGAGAATTTGTATGGTAAAAAGGTTTTCATGACTAATTTTATGTGACATGGTAATATACAATTCTATCTATTTTCCTGGAAATGAGAGGTTTCATTCTTCCTTATGACAAAATATAGGTTTATCCTGTGTATATGCCATTATTTTTTCTACATTCATCTTTTGAAAGGCACCTATGATAATTCCACATCTTATTGTCAATAGTACCAAAATAGATGTGGTTATGAATATATCTCATTTGTATGCTGACTTTTTTCCCAAAGATATATACCCAGGAGTATATATTCATTCTTCATACTGACTAAAATAATTTATATATCCACCAACATTGTTTAAGCATTTCCTTTTCCCCAGATTCTCACCAGTTTGTATCATACCATTTCTTCTCAGGGTGATATAAAATCCTAATAAAATTTTGATGTGTATTTACATAATTGAAGATTGTGTTAAGCCCTCCAACCACAGGTAATTCTTTTGCGCACCATGACATCTACTTTCCTGCCCCCCAAACCACCCCACCCCGTGGCCTAGGAAGTGAATATGGCCCTGGCCTTCTCAGGTAACCCACAGCCCCTCTACTGCCATACCATGGGGAGCCACCCTGCTGTGAAGACCCCTGTCCTGAGCTCCCAGGATCCCTGGGTTCATTCAGGCCTGGCACTCACCTCCTGTGCCCACCTCCTGCCACTTTCAGCATTACACAGAGGTTGGGACCACTCCAAGGCAGCTAAAACACACATTGGCACCAGCTGAGCCCAGTCTGCCCTAGAGCACAACCATCCATGTGCACCCTGCCATTCCCCAACTCCTGCTGAAGTATGGAGGTGGTGCACTCTTTGTTGCCAGGGGACAAGGGCCACCACCAATTTCTGCCACACATAGCACAGTATAGACACCAAAGAAGTCCTGCTGGCAGTCATATGTCTTTTGTGTGAAGATATGTGGAGAGGGGCAGCAAGGGACCTTCTGCTCACACACCAGGCCAAGAAATAGATAGAGCAGACCCTGAGACAGAACCAGCTTTTATCCCAGGAGAGCTTAGGCCTGGTACCCGGGAACTTAGGGGAAAAGGCCTACAGAATTAAAAATACAAAATAGCTACACAATTCAAATTCCTATCACACTTCTTTTCACCCACGTTCCCACAAACCTCATGCATAGACATCACTAATAAGCAACGCATTTTAACCTACACATACCTCAATAGGGACAATCCCCAAGAACCTCCTACACATACCAATTACATAATCAAACCATATTATCCTGAGGCAAGATTCCCTCATTACAATTATTCAGCATTTATGTCCACATGTCCTGACTGATGTGAACATTTCGGGGAATTATAATGAAAACACCAAAGTGTGGTGTGTCACAGATTTTTCTAACCTCCCATACTATGGTAAATTTGACTTACTACATGTAACATCAGATTTTAAGATAGATAATGACTAATTTCCAAAAGCTGAGACATAGACAGTCATATTACCATAAGATACACAAACATATAAATTTCCTATAATTATTACAGATTCCACATATCTCAGCCATGTAAGATGGTGAAATAAATTTGGCCATTTCCAAAATAGGCATTCCTACATTGGGATTACCTCTGTTTCAAAATGATGTTCTTTGGCAGGTACACTGCACAGTTTCTACCTCAGGCACCCCTGGGGTACAGCCTTATACAAGAGGAACCTCACAAGCATTCTTAGAATATTCTTGCTTAAACTACAATCATAAAAATTTAACTACATAAAGGAACATAAAAAAACAACTTTGGAGATGTCCTTGAAGCTATTGACACCAAATATAATTTCTCAAGAAAAATAGCAGGATACCACCTTCACACATTTTAATAATTTCACACATTATGCTAATAAATCATATCTTTGCATAAATAAGAAGAAAACCTATACACTAGAATAAGCATGTATAAAACTCAATAAAGTATCCAATAGGAAAACACTTAAATTATAATGTTTCATCAAATTGGACACACACAAGGACACACAATGGTACACATTGGGACTCACCTAAGCCACATTCCATTCTTTTAGAAAAGAGTCTAGTGGCATTCTTTGACTATACAGCACTTTCTAATGCATCATTCATAACACCATATAGCCCCCAATATGATCCCCAAACAAAAACCCCAAAATAACAAAATGTTGATCATGTCTCTACAAGGACTAATGAAAGTAAAATGACTTATGGATACATCCCATAGTATAGATGACAACAAATGCACATCCAGATTATCTGTATTCTTTATGTTTAATCAAATACCTGCAATTCACATGGACAACACATTAGACTTTGAAATTCCTTTAGATATAAAACAATCAAACATGCATAATACCATACCAAGACAAAGGATCAGACTATAAACTTAACATAAGTGGAGATGTGTGGATAGATGGTTATGTAACACCAGACATACTGATGGAATCACTACAATGGGGTAAGCATAAAAATGAATACACCTACTTCTAACTCAGGTATAAGATAAAAGCAGCAGATAAAAGGCCTTAATCATGGTGGAAAACAGCAGGTGTGAAGTTTGATAGAGTATCACAATATACGGTAGATCATACTAATATGCATACCATTTCTATATGCTACTACACCAACGGAACAAGCCTTGGAATTAAGTCAATTTGATGTTGTGGCTCATACACCTCTATTTAACAGATCTTTAATTACCAAAAGATTATGGCAGAAACAGGAACATGTATTTATTTGTATTAATCCATGTCCTTTGAAAGATGTTACACCAAGGACCATCTCCAGCCATGCATAATTGATAGGGAAAGTATTAATGCCACACATAAACTATTTACAGCAAATTACTCATGAGAAGTGAAATTATATAGAGAAAGTCCAAGACTAACCACAACCACCAGAGCACCTTATGTAATACCAAATGTACAGATTCCTCTACAAATAATTGTAAATTCCATAATTCAGAGGATAACATTAATTATTGACACAGCAATATATGTTAAGGGGCTATACAGAAATTGCCCTAAGAAAACAACATGGCACATTTCAACAATACAGAGGCAAAACATTAGGAGAACAAAGGAGATTTTAGAATGGGTAGCTATAGCTGGACTAGAATTAGGAGAAATTGTTAGTGCAAAACACACAGAGGACTTGGATGTTAGAATTACAACCCTGGAGCACATTAAAGAGAAAGAAATTAATGGACTAAAAATAATTTCTAAATCTTTATGTACAATCACAGATATCATATATCAAGCTGAACTACAGAGGCAAACTATAGTTCAGACACTAACAGCCCAAAGGAAATATTATGATGCTTTTATAGAGAAAATGGATAAGAGAATGAAAAAAAAAAAATAAACACGTAAAACCACTAAGATCAGACATTATCCTAAATGGAACAATTTTACCAGAAGTGTTAGTGATACCAATTGGCACATTGACTTACCTATACTTAGGACATATAAACCATCATGAGTTACACAGGAAGAAGTAATACCATTGGGAAATAATCTTTTTGCAGTCTTTTCACCTAATATCTTTAGCATAACTTATCCATGTAAACACATATGCCCTATAACTCAAACAATGACAACTACTGAAGATTATTATTATTATTATTATTACTCTGAATATACCCTGACACCAATAGATGTTTTGGTGAATGTAAAAAAACCCATGAAGTACATGGAAGTTGACATTACACACTAAATCAGGTAAATATATAACAGCATTCTCAAATCAACAGATACAGATGAAACATACATTACAAACTAATATGGTATTTGATGAAGATGAGGATAAACCAGACATCCAATAGGAATGTATTAAGCAACCTCAAAACCATTTTTAATATAATATAGAACAACTACAAATACAGGATGCCCAAATAATATTGGCTATAGCACACCTTAATAACACAAATCATATTGTCTCACCAATAGTACATGTAATGAAAACAAATTGTTTATCATACAAACATAATGTAGTCAATAGGTGATGAAGCTCTTGGGGAGATAATATAATCAAAAGCAGGTGATATGATAGGGTTGACACCGTATGTTGGCACATTCCAAAGTGATTCCAAGATATAAAAGAAATTCTCCACTATGTACTGCTAATATGCATATTCATGGTAGCCTTAAAAATTTCAGAATGCATGCTAAATGGAATAAAGAAATTAAAACCAGACACAAAGAACTTAAAATACATGTAGGTAATATTAGATAGCTATGTGACCACTCTACAGTCACCTCTGATTATGGAGAAGTGGATGTAACATGTATGAATATTACCTGTACATTACAACTCACTTGGATACCATTGGACTCACTTATCTGTGTTAACACCTACCTGGACTTCCTGAGAAACAGACCATGGAATTTAGAATACCATTTTATGACATTGATTGAAAATTGCTTCTGCCTTCTGCTTGGTGCTAACATTTTGACATATATTGACTGTAACAACCTAATGATTCTTGCAAAATTGTTGTAAGTAATCTTAAATTTAGGGTTAAGACTTTGCTGTGTGCTACCAGATTTGAATTACTATATAGACATACCTTAGTTGAGCTGCTGTGGCAGATAATTCCTAACAGATTCACTAGAAAATTAAGATATTTAGAATTTAGGAGAAGATGGAAACAATAAAAAGTGAGACCATTTATCAGAATTTAACAGATGTTTTAATGAAAAATTTAAAAAAGGTCATGTCACTGTATCTCATATACAACACTGTAGTTTTTTGGTGTGTACTTCAGAGCTATGTTTGTGGCTAGGTCCTTGTATTTTACACAAAGCTTATGCTGGGGGATGGATCTACCCATATAAACTACCACCCATTTGGGATGCTTTTAAAAGTAATCCATCTATTCATTTCAATTTTTCTTGACTCCCACTATAATATAGAATCTATCAGAATATAGGAAATATAGATAATGTAGTGCCATTAGAACAATAGATTTACCAATGCTGACATTGCTCCACAAAAGCATAAGATTGAGCCTTATTTATTTATAATCTTACCCACAATTTAGTCCTGCTATTCCCTAACCCAACTAATAACATAGACTCATCCCTTCTCATTAGATACAAGATTCCAAAGTTCAACTCTTTCAGATATGTACTTTTTACGAATAAAGCATATTATTCAGAAGAATTACTATAGGGCATAATACCTAAACAGATGGCAATACTGATCTTAATAGCAGGACCAAAGCCCTTATCACTGTACCCAGGAAAGTTTCCACATTTTACAGACAATTTTATAAAGGACACTATTAGGTCGGTGGCAACTTAGTGGTGACTTGGTGGCAACTTAGAACAAAGCAGGGCGCTCTGGAAAAGAACATCAATCAGATGCTGGCGGAAATGCCTGTCAATCAGCCAGATCTCCTGACTAATGCCTGTCAATCATCAGGACCCCTGGCCAATCTTGGAGTTCAGCCAACTCCCCTGACCAACTCCAAGGGGGCAAGGGACCCTAGAAACACCTTTTCCTGTCCCAAGCCCTTCCCTTCCTGCTGTAAGCCCCATAAAAGTCCAGTCCAATCGAGCTTCCTCGCGGTTTCTCCTCAGACCCTTCCCCGTCCCCTCTGTGGGTCTGATAGAGTTCTGCCCGCCCTGGAGTGATACTTCAATAAAGCCTGTTCAGTGGCCCTTTTAAATCTGCCTCCTTTGGTTGCTGCCTGCCTAGCCTGATCTGACAGACATAATATTGGAACAAACCAGAAAAAAACATAAGATTAGAATCTAATCCTTTAAGAATTATTTTCCTTACTCCAAAATATTTGCATGTGCAAACCTATGTAATGCATTGACCCAAATCTTATAAGGATTTTGATCTAAAGGAATGGGTAGAACCAGGGTGGATTTAGGAAAATCCAGACTCTGTTTTCCAAGATAGAAATTTGTATTTTTATGAACTTAGAAAGATGAAAGTTGGAATTGTAATGCCTATGTTTGTACAACCAGAGGAACCACCTTCATTCTGGTATTTTAGTCAATATTTAGATTCAATATGTCTCAGAGCATTTGAAAGCCGTATAGTGACTATTAGGATCAACCGGGACAATATAAAAGAATTAGCCCATTGGGACTTATATGCAAAACAAACTTATGAATGTCTCAACCCTACCACCTGACTTTGATATATTATAATTTCATATTATAACTATGGTCACTATTTGTTGTTATGGAACAATACAACAAACCACAATGAGAAGTGACTTTTGGACATATGTGGAGTTTGGCCTTTGGCCAGCTAAATGGATGATTCCTCTGCATTGGTTCACAGCACCCAGCTCAGATACTCCTCCATCCCCCAGCATGTGTTACCGCTGTTGACTGGTGAGGAGTCCTTGCTTCCCCAATGTTGAGGAATAACACCAGAGAAGCACGCTGAGGCAAGGGCAGAGTAGAAATTAGAAGTTTATTAAAGGACAGCAGAAAAGACTTCTCCCAGAGGAACAAGGGGACCCAAGAGGTGAAATACGTAGAAGTGCGATTGTTTCCCCTATTTATAGTTCTTTCAGTGATGGAACGTAGGTTGGAAGGCCTGAGGGGTGGGACACAGGTGGGCCAAAGAAGTAATCTGGGCAGGAAGGACTTTATTAACACTTCTTTGGAATGGGCTATCTCCAAATCTGTTGGGGCTGTTCATTAACATTCCTTTGGGATGGACTTTGGGCCTCAGGACTTCATTATCATTCCATGAGTTGTCCTGCTTTTCCCAGAATTCATTGTCAGCATGGCCTCCATTTAAGATTTCACTCGATATTAGACCCAATTTACCTAACTACACTGACTACCTAACTTTAAATCTGGCTTCACATGGACACTGTGAATCAAGTGGTTGGATGGTGAGGATGGCCTTAGGCCTTAGCCTAAGCAACTCCATCTTAAAAATCTCCAGTATGAAACCTTCAGTCTCACCAGGCACACCCACAGAGCCCTCCATTATGGCCTCAGAAAAGTTACTTCCTCTCACCCTGATAAACAGTGTGAAGCCTCTGGCAGGCTGTCCTCTCCTGATAAGAGCGAAAGGTGAGAAGATAAGGGTGGGGACCACCAGACCAGATGTTTCTGTCCCCAGGATAAGTGATGTCATGGAGAAATCCAATGGTAGCTGATAAGGATTGCTGGGAGGGGGGTCAGAAAGCCTCAAAATTTAGTATAAAAAATAGAGCTAATGAACAGGGATTCAGCCAATCGAAACAAGGATGCACTTGAGCTGGAGAGCCTGATGAGGACCTGGACTTCCATTACTTGTCATCATTCTCCCAATTCTCTGTGTGATCCTCATCACTCTTAAACTCTACAGCCTTGTCTGGACCTTGGTGAGAGACTTAACTTCTCCCTATGACCCTTTCCTCAACTGGTCATCCACTCTATACCAGGAAAAGCCTGCCTTAGTTCCGTGCTGCTGGGCAGAAATCATTGAGCCGCCACAAAGCCTTGTAGGTTCAAACAGCAACTCTTTATTCCCGAACTCTCCCCGGCACTGTTACCGCTGTTGACCGGTGACGAGTCCTTGCTTCCCCAATGTTGAAGAATAACACCAAAGAAGCACACCGAGGCAAGGGCAGAGTAGAAATTAGAAGTTTATTAAAGGACAGCAGAAAAGGAAGGAAGGACGAAGAAGGGGACCCAAGAGGTGGAATCCGTGGAAGTGCGGTTGCCTCCCCTTTTTATAGTTTTTGGTGATGGAATGTAGGTTGGAAGGGTGAGACACAGGTGGGCCAAAGAAGTAATCTGGGCAGGAAGGACTTCATTAACACTTCTTTGTGGTGGGCTATCTTCAAATCTGCTGGGGGCTTTTTCCTGGGTTTCATTAACATTCCTTTGGGATGGACTTTGGCCTTTTTGGGGGACTTCATTAACAATCCATGAATTGTCCTGCATTTCCCCGGAATCATTCTCAGCATGGCTTCCATTTTAGATTTCACTTGGTATTAGACCCGATTTACCTAACTACACTGACTACCTAATTTTAAATCTGGCTTCATTATTCTACACACATTCCCCAGGAACACACTCCCTCCACTGGGTTCTGCATGACAATTCTTCCCGAACCCCGGGAGAACCCAATGGGAACTCCAAAGTAGCTGGCACCCAAGGCAGCAGGATCTGCCCTAATCCCAGCAGGATCTCCCTAATTCTGGAGCCGCCCTATTCCCCCTGTTATGCTCAAATTCGGGACCCCCAAAGACTAAAAAATAAATGTTAAAAACAATTATCCAATAGAAGCATGTGAACTCATGGCAGAATAAAGACGATCCTCAGGGAGACTCCCATGGCAGTTGTACTTATTGCTTTAAGTCTTTGATTTTATAACATTTTCATTGTTGGCCAGTAAATCAGTGACAGTACCATTCATACATGTCCTTGGCAAAATAGGATACAGCATAATTACAAAGGAGTGAGGAGGGATGGAAAAGGGAGGAACTGAGGAACAAGATTGGCCAAATGATGTATGTACATATATGAATATACCCTTGTAAATTCCACCTTCATATATATCTATAAAGCACCATTTTATTAAACAATAAATAAATGGAAGGAAGACCAATAAGGGGCAGAAAGTACAGGAAGGACGGAGAAAAGAAAGCAAAGTAAAAGTACTGGGAATGAAATGTAGCAAATTATATCCCATGCATGTACACATATCAAAATGGACCTCATATTATGTATAACAAAAGTGCTCTAATAGAACATTTAAAATGAGGAAAAATATACATACACTGCCAATTAAACTGGGACTTTCTCAAACAAATAAAAATGTAATTGATGTGTTTAGTTCCATAAAAGCTATGGAATAAGATTTTAATAAATGCTGATTTTATTAGGAATAATAGTATTTTAGGGGGTGGGATAACAGATTGGTTGAGAAATGAGTGGCAAGCAGAGAGGAGAACTCCAAATTTTATTTTACTCTAGAGGGTCCCAAAAGAAAACAAAACTCCAATTTCTGAGCACCCATTCAAACTTTCTCACAACATTTATTGGCTATCAAACCTCATAAATTTCTAGTCTAGCCGATATATAATTGTGCCCAGAGTTTTTAATGGGAAACTTGTTTACAGAATCAGAGTGTGATTAGGGGAATAACTGGCTGTTCTTATCAGACCTTTGATAAACATCTAGCCTTGGGCCTGAAGCCTGCACAGGTGCATATTCACTTCAAAGGGGAGTGGTCAGACACCCAAGAGAAGTTCTCTACAATCCAAATGGTAGGGACCCACAGTCAATCAGGCTTCTTGGAGAAAGACTGAGAGAATGGAATTGACACCTTACCTAGGAGTAGGTTTGTTACTATAGTATTTTTACAATTTCATTTTCCAACCAGGTCTGTTTTTTGCCATCACAATGTAACAAATAACTTAGTGGTCTTAACACACTTTTCAATCTTTCAATAGTTTTTTTCTAATACTGCAATAAAATAAAATAAAATAAAACATCAAAGAAAACAAGTAATTAAGTGCACTTGGGCCCCATCCCCTCAGGTTCAGGAACCTCCATCAGCATTCCTGCTTATTTCCTGCCAGGTTCACAAAAAACATGTGAGGTCACTGTGTTAAAATGATGAGAGTCGAAGCCTCAAGAAAAGGTACTTCTGTACAGTGATACTCTATAAAATAGTGAAGGAGAGAGCTGGGCTCACAGCTAGGTTCCCCTCAGCTCTCAGGGCCAGGACTAGCCCAGCCCTTATTCCTAGCTTTTTTTTTTTTTTTTTAAATCTCAATACAGCTTTCCAGAGTTGTGCTAATTTGCATTCCCACCAACAACATATAAGTGTACCTCCCCCAATCCTCACTAGCATCTAGTATTATTTGTATTCTTTATGTTTGCCATTATAACTGAACTGAGATAAAATTTCAGTGTAGTTTTAATTTTCATTTACCTGTTTAACTAAACTTTTTCTTCATGTATTTTTTGGTCATTTTTATTGATTCTTTTGAGAGATGCCTATTTTTTTTTTTTTTTGCCCATTTTCATTGAGTTTTTTGTTACTGATGTTAAGTGTTTTGAGTTCTTCTTTTATCTGGGTATTAATATGTGGTTGGAAGAGAAGCTGCCAAAGATCTCCAATTCTGTAGACTTTATGTATACTTCTGTTTCTTTTGCTGGGCAAAAGCTTGTTACTTTAAAGTCATGACACTTATTTATTATTAATTTTATTGTTTGAACTTTATGGGTATTTTCAAGGAAGTTGGAGCCTGTGACAATATATTGAAGAATCAGCTTTTTATGAGCTCAATCTGGCTTTTTCCCTGACTTTCACAGTTATTTTAGAAGTCCTTTATTTTGAATTGAATCACACAGTAAATAGCACCTTACATTTTGCTTTTCAAATGCTCTACAGCTTCTGCCAAATAGTTCATTATCCATGAGTATTAAAATGCATGAAAGAATAAAGAAAAAGAAGGCTGAAAAAAGAGAATGACTTTAAATTAGCCACACATTCCTCTTCTTTTTTTTTTCTTTTTCTTTTTTTTTCCTTTTATTTATTATTATTACCAACAATCACTGGTGAGAGCTAGTGCAGCACCTCCCCAGGCAGGTGCTCCAGTGGTAGCAGCCTCCACCATTCCCCACTGTTGCACACCAGCCTTCTTCCCTCAATCACCACCAGCAGGGCATCTGAAGACACTTGAGTTGCCCCCTCTAGTTTCTAGGCAAAGACTTGTAGCACATCAGGGAGGGAGAGAGGGAGGGGAGGGAAGAAAGGGAGAGAGGGAATGGAGGGGAGGGAGGAAGGGAAGGAGTAGAGGGAGGGAGGAAGGGGGAGAGAGGATGGGAGGAAGAAAAGAAGGAAGGAAAGAAGAAAGGGAGGGAGGGAGGGAGGGAGGTGGGCAGGAGGCAGGAAGGGAGGGAAGGAAGCTTCAGCTCTTTTGGGGGATCCAGAGTGGCTCCAGAAAAGGTTTACTTCCTCCCAGGGACCAAGGATGCACAGGAAGCCCTCTGCACTCTCAGGCACTTACTGCAAGTTTTGTCACATGGGCTCTTTATGTTGCAAGACATGAATACTCAACTGAAACTGGTTTTTATAACAAAAAACAAACAAACAAAACAAAAAACATTGAACTGGCCAAGGCTACTAAAATATCCAGGACTGGTCAGGCTGCTGATAATGTTTGATCCTGGGCCTCAGTACAATGACAAGGACTTCGAGTTCTCTATCTTTTTCCTTGTCTTCTGTGTGATTGGCTTTATCCTTAGGAGTCACACTGTGCTTCCCCACACCCCCTAACAGTTCTGGAATCTTCCCCTTGGTCACAAATAGCTGTAGTGATTCTAAACTTCACATCCTCATTCTGGAGGCTTCCAGGGAAAGACAGGAAGTGTGTTTTGCCAGCAGGCTGTTGGCAATCTCTTCTTGGGTTTCCCATGGCTTCCGATTGAGTTCTGGGCCCATCCCTGAGCCAGTCACTTCAGTGTGCAGGCAGGAGGTGAAAACCACTTTTGAGTAGCAAGAGCCAAACCATATTCTCTAAAACAGGGAAGCCATAACTTCCTGGAGGAAATGTGGGGTGTTAAATCCAGAAAGTAGGGACAAGATGCAGAGCTACAAGCATGAGCCCATTCTGTGGTTGATTCTCATTTTACTTTCATCCTTTTAGGCCCAGGAAAGCCTCTGGGACAGGAGACACTGTTTTTTCTTACCCAGATATAGGCTAACATTGACGATGCTGAGGGCCATTACCAAGTAGGTATGACGCATCGAAATTTCCTTGCCAAGCGTACCCCATGCTGCTTAGAGGACATTCGATGGGACATTGCATGCATGCTTTAATAAGGTGACTTTGCTCAAGGACCAAGGCGGATCCGGGTTTAGAGCTGATCAGGTTTGAGGAAGTAACCGGCTCCTTGAGTTTAAGGCATTGCCAGTTTAAGATAATGGGTTTTAGGGAAGTTGGAGATTGAAGATTATTGCTGGGATTAGGGTGTTTCTGCTGCTTGTTCCCATTGAGTTCTCATGAGATTGAAATGGGATTTGGAGATAGCCTCGTGGAGTAGGTGAATTGTGCGGGAGACGGCAGAACGTGTTTGCCCCTGGACCTGTGTGGAGGCGGTGTGAGAGCTGGAATAAAGAATTGCTGTTTGAACCTACAAAGCTGTGAGTGCCTCGTGATTCTGGTGCCAAGCCGAGACATTGGCCCTTGGCAGACAACTTCCCTTTCCAGATGTCTGTTTATTTGGAGTTCTGAGTGCTAAAAATCCCAAGTCTGTCCCTTTCAAAGTTTCCCTGGTCTATAGAATCTCCCCCAGGTAGACAGGTAGGTTCTGGCTGAAGTAAAACACATTTGCCTGTGGAAAGCTTTCTTCATTCAAAATAAAATCCACACTGCACCCGCTGGCCAATAGACCACTTGCCCCCTTGCTCATATTTAGCCATGTTTGCTGCTTCTTATTTTTTAAATGAGCCAATTGCTGTGGAGCCTCAGAACCATCCAAGTGTTCTTTCTATCCAGAATGCTCTGGACACATTCAGGGCTCTGTTTAAATGTCACGACCTCCAATAGGCCTTGGATCAGCCAAGCAGGTAAGACACTTAATATTGCCACGTGCATCAATGGTTCAAGTCTCTCTTTCCCTACTCTATAGATACCAGAACCATGAAGCAGGGACTGTGTTTAGCTGCAACTATGAGCATGGCCTTCAAATCCTGGTTCTATGTCTGGATCACTGTAGGTTCTCAGTACTTGTTGAATAAATGACTGAAAATTCCTTTTGAATGGCCTTATAAACTTTTTGAGGGTGGGGCCATTTCTGAAGCTTTTGTTGGCTTTTATTGGGTGCCTTCAAAAATGCTGGGCATAAAAGAGATAAAATAGTCACATTTTTCAAATGAAGGTATGGAAGCTCTCTGCTGAAGGCATTTGCTCTAGGTTGTACCATATTGGCAGGTGCTGAGTGCTTCTTTGAGAAATTATCTTAACAAAGCCATTGCTTGTGAGCATCTGAAGGCATGAAACTGCAGAAGGGAACATGGGGCCATCTTTCTATGCAGATTCCTGAACACGATGGCACGACCACCATGCGCCAGTAAAAGTCAGAAAATGACACGTGAGGACGACATTGTTTACACCTGCACTCAATGAGGCAACTGAGATGATTGCCCTATAGTAAAAAGGATATTTAACCACATCCATTGCAGACCCACAGGTCAAGGCCAAAGCCTCCAAGTGCCAATCACCAGGTGGAATCCCCGACCTTTCTGTGGACACAAACTCTCCCTGAGACTTTCTTGCTTTTGTTTATCCTCAGGACAATTGGGTGAGCGTACGGGTGTCCCAGTGCAGCTCATGGAAACTCAAAAATATGCCACCTACCTACAGCCATTAGTTGTCTCTATTCTCAATAGACAATACACCATCTGAGTTATCTGATGTGCATGGTCCTTTTCTGTCCCCACATCTAGGCCCATTCCTCTCTCTGCACTTTCAGGGCACCTTGACCTTTTCTGTACATAACTTTCCATTATTAGTGATAATATCTTTATTTAGGCAATTATTTGATTAAAATTCATCTTCCTCACTGGATTTCTTATGGGCGGAGACACCTCTTTTTATCTATAATGGGTGCTCCAGCCTGGCACCTAACACATAGATGGCCTTGCAAATACTTTCAGCTCAGGATCAGAGGTTGGATTTTTTCACTGTTAACCATACCTGTCACCTAGTCATCACCTACCCCTAGAGTAGTGTCTGGCATAGAAGAGAGGGTTAAGAGTTAACAGGAGAGAAAGTAAACAAATGGACACTATTATTTTCCTTCCCAGAGAGGAAACATGGGGGGAAGGTATAATTAACCAGTAAGTCTTACCAAACCCAATGGTTTTACCCAAGTCTCTTCTTTTAGGCTCAGTAGGTCTGGTTCTCAGGCTCACTAACCCAACATGTCAGCAAAGGGAGCAGCTTCAAGCACAATCTACACTAGTTCTCTGGAGAGGCTGCACCTTTGGACTTCGGTGCAACAAGTCCTGGGTTAGATATTTAAAGTTTTAGTGGGTCATAGCTCCTAATCCTTATCAAATACCCTTGAAAAACACAACAAAGCAAACACCCAAGAATGGTATTGTACTTTGAGAGACAACCTGGCCCCAGTCTCTGCCTCTAGGTCAGGAAGATACTGGAGAGAAAGGGATTTTTTTCCTCTGTAGTCACACCCTCCTTCCTTGGGGGACATCTAAATCTTAATGGGGTCTCCTTGCATCTGATGTTTCACAACCCAAGGGCTCAAGGGCTTTTGTGAATCCTTGAGAGAGACAGAGGGGTCACAGACCTAATATTCTATCATGAATCCAAAATGAAGCCCCCCTAAACCATACTGAGAAACCACTAGCATCCAAACATGCCTGGCCACCACTGCCAACAACCCAAGTGGCTCATCCTTGAACCCTTCCCCTTTTGAAGCCAGAAGAAAAGGCAGAGGGGTTCACGGGTCATCTCTGACTCTGTGGGCTCTGTCTTGTGCCCCAGGATGAGTTCATTTCTTATTCTTAGAGACCAGACTCAAATTAAACAAAGAGTCCCTATAAATAGAGTGGGGATACACTGGGCTCAGTGTCACTGAAAGGTCCTTTTCATGGGGACAAATTCACTCCATGAATGTTCTTGGGTTACATGGGTATTACATGTGGCAGGGTTGTCCCTTTTCAAGTGTTGTCTGGGAGGGAGAAAATAAAGCAGGTGAGTCAGACAATGGGATTTGGTCTGATTCTGTTTTCTTCATCCATCTCTCTCTCTCTCTCTCTCTCTCTCCCTCTCCTACATGCTTATTCATACCCTGAGAAGGGGCCTAGAGGAAGGAGGTCATGCTATCAACATCCTGGCCATCCAAATTGAGCAGTTTCCTCCTGGGAATGAGTTCTATTTCAGATTATACTTGACAGAATGTTCCAGCCTTTTAGATTACATTGTAAAGTCCCTCTAGGAATGGCCCAAGTGCTAAGATTTTTTCATGGTTTCCCTAATGCCACCAAATGCAGAGTGGCTATGATTTCCATGGCAGACCATGAGCTGCAGATTACAAGGACCCTCATCATGCATGGTGATCTTTATGGCAGGGAGCAACATGGACCAGAGCCCCAGCCCTAGCATGACTTTGGTTTTAATCACACTGAGATGTGCTTGAGAGGTGGATGACTTCCTGCCACCAGGATAGCCAAGTGAGGGCTTCAAATGTCCAGAATAACTGAATAAACATAAAATCACAGGGAAAGAAGTTCATACATAATGACAGCTCCATTGACTCTGCCAAGCAATTTCAGCACACTATTCTAAGAGATTTGTAAAAATTCATTAGGTTTTTCTCTAACCCTACGATGTTGGACTTACTACTATTTCTTTTCTGCAGATGATAAAACTGAAGCATGGAGAGATGATGTACTTTCCACAAGGTCATGCAGCTGGTGAGTTACGTTTAGGATCTGTGTAGTTGTGGCCCCAAGGTGTGGCTGCTGTCCCATGGTAAAAAATAAATACTTGGCATATCCCACTGCTGGCAGCTCCTTCTTCCTTCCCAGGTGCCAGCTCTTCCCACTATCAATTCAGGGGATTCTGGTGCCTTCTCTTGGGTGAAGCCCCTAGCAGCACCTCCCCAACCACAGGAATCTTTGAGGCAGAGCCATGGAACTTAGGCCAGGTGATTATATCAGATATCAGGACTGTTGTGGTGGAGGCAAAGATGGAGACATGCTGGACTTTTCTTTCACTGGATTTGAACTGGAACTAGGCAGTTTTGTAAGTGCCCACTACCTTGTCCCCCCAGAGGGGGGCTGGCTACTGGGCTGAGAATGAGATCAGTATTGAAAATAACCAGAACTTCAAAGTGGGTCCTGGTGGCATTTAGAAGCCTGAATCCAGCTGGGCCTGCTGCTGAAACTTATGCTTCTACTTTGCACTTTTAGGAAATCTTTCCTTTTACTGTTTAAGTTGGTTAAAGCCAATCTTCTATCACTTATAATGGAAAGAGCTCTACCCGAGAGATGCTGGCCCACAAAGAAACATGGATTGGTCCAACTAATAACCCAGTGCCACCCATAAATGAAAGCCCATCTGCACACACCAAATGCTCTGTTCCCAGTGACTCAAATCCCAACGGCCATTTCCAAAGCTTCCTCAGGTTGCACCAGGCAGAATTACCTATCACTATCCTTGGTTGTCATCATACAAAACTTGTAGGTACTTATCACTTATTTTAATCTGCCTTGAAATACACTGAGGTATATCTATAAATTATTCATTAACATTTATCAAATGCTTCTGATATGCTACATTCTCTTTAGGGCACGGGGATTTGGGGGGAAATAATGTCAATCACATATCTGAGTCTTCCTAAGTGTTGGGCACTCTGCTTGGGACCTAGCAAGCATCAGTGATGTCATTGCATCTCCACAAAACCCCAATAGATAAGAATGGTGGTGCCTGAGGAAATGATGATTTCAAAGCACTGAGATTTCAAAGCTGCAAAATCACCAAGTGAGCTACCAAAAGAAGATGGAGATTTTTACAGACCAACTTTAGAACTTGTCTCACTTCTCAAATCCTGCCAGCTTCACAAAACCTTGGTCAACAAAGAGGATATAAAAGAATCAATAGGTATTAGAGGATTTTACAAACATTAGACTGTTGTTCACCTTCTGATGAACACACACATACACTAAAGTTGGGGATGTTTTACCTATTCTTGCACCTCTAGTCCAGCTTCTTTGAGAGGCTGTGGAGAGTTTGATCCTCTGAGGCTGGAGAGAGGGAGGCAAAGGGACTGTGTGCAATTACTCCTGAGAGTACAGGAGGTTAAAGACCAGTGAGGAAGCTGCTATGGCTTGGATCTGGAATATCTCCTTAATGTCCATGTGTTAAAGGCTTAGTCCCTGGCACTGGTGTATATCTAGGTGGTAGAGCTCCCTTAAGTTTAATCTATAGTGAGAGAGAGAGAGAGAGAGAGAGAGAGAGAGAGAGAGAGAGAGAGAGAGAGATGGTGCCAATAGAGGTCATAGGTCACTGAGAGTATCTCTCTAAAAGGATTGTAGGATCACAGTGTGCCTCTATTATCTTTGGCCTTGAGGTGAATGGGCTTTTCTAACCCAAGCTCATGTCTTGATGTGCTGCCTCACCGTGATAGGCCCCAAAGCAACAAGTCCAACTAGTCATGGACTTCAAAACTGTGAGCCAAAGAATCCTTTTCTCTCCAGGCACTGTGGTGCATGCCTGTAATCCCAGAGGCTCAGGAGGCTGAGGCAGGAGGATCCCAAGTTCAAAGCCAGTTGCAGCAAAAAGCGAGATAGTAAGGAACTCAGTGAGACCCTGTCTCTAAATAAAACACAAAATAAGGCTGGTCATGTGTCTCCATGGTTGAGTGACCCTGAGGTCAATCCTTGGCACACCCCCTCAAAAAGAAAAAAAAAAAAAACAGGATAAAAAAAGAAAAGAATCCTTTCTCGTTATAAATGTATTAACTTAGGTATTTGTTAGAGTCAAAGGAAGCTGACTAACACAGAAATGGATGTGAATTTGTATGCCCAAAGCTTGTCCTGGCAGAGTATGTTTCCTGCAGACAGTCTTGTGTTGTGAACATCTTAGATATGGTCTCCTGGGATCATCTAGAGGGCATGAATCCCCATCAGACACATGGGAAGGTGAACACCAGAGTCTGCAAAGCAGGAAGGGATTTCTATGGTGGCCAGAGCTGCAGCTGCCTCAGGGCTGGTGGCTCCTTCTGTGCCAAATTATTACTTTTTAAATTTATTTTTATTTTTTAGTTGTAGTTGGAAATAATACCTTTATTTTATTTATTTGTATGTGGTGTTGAGGATCAAACCCAGGGCCTCTCACATGCTAGGTGATCACTTTTTGACTGAGTCACAACCCCAGCCCCTGCATTCCCAATTATTGACCCACGTGGTGCCTGAGCACACTCAAGTAAGTACCTTCCTTTCCGCCCTTATGAATCCTACCTCTCCCCACTCCCAGCCCCCATGTGGACATGTTGGGGGAGGTGGCATTTTTTTTCCCACTTCCCAGAAAATCAGCAACCCTTTACCATGGAGCACATGGAGGAAGACAAAAAAGGCTCTCTTGAAAAAAGTCTGAAGTATAGGTTGGTGTCCTAGGTATGACATTTCAGGTTTAGAAAAGAGACTAACTGTGGGACTTAGGAATAAAAGGAGTGTTTAAAACTATGAGTGAGAAGGAATGTTCTGGAGCCAGCCTGAAGTTCTTATCCGGTGTGAGGATAAGGACTCCCCCATTGAGACTTTAAAGAGACAGAGGCAAAACTAAAGTTCCACTGCTTAAGTTTTCTACCTGGAGGGCCAGACAGGCACAGTGAGCTGCTCCGGGCCCTGGAGGTAGTAGGAAGGCAGAGCCATGTCTTCCCCCACTGGACACTGCTTCCCCCCTCGAGGGAATCATCAGCACTCCTGTTCCTCAAGGAAAGAGCCCCTTCCTATTCTCTTCAATGCCTTCTTGATTTTCTTTTTTTTTTTTTTCCTTCAACTTATCATAAATTGCCCTGGACTAGTGTTGACAAAAGTAAGCATAATCAGAAATGGAGACAGCCATCCCAGGGTAACTTCAACCTAGAATATGATTCCAAGACCAACAAGTCCCTGAACACCATATCTGGAGACTTCCATTTTCAGCTACCTGAGTATATTACGATGACATCGATGGTACAACTGGTTAATATGACCACTGAACTCTCCCCAGGCTCTGGGAGCCCTGCTAAGGACTTTCACATATTTCCTTATTCAATCCTAAGTCCAATAAATCCTCCTGTTACTGCCATTTACCAAGGAGGGAACCAAGGCTTAGAGGAGTCAGCTGCACAAGGTTTCAAAGCCAGCCAACAGGGCCCAGTCCAGGCCTGGAGGATGCACTGCACACCTGACTATGCTGCAGTTCTCAGCACGGGGACCTGGAAATCCATGGCTGTACTCTCCTTGGGGCACCATGTCAGCTTGAAGTTATGTGCTGCTCTTCCCTATTTACAATAAAGTTCCTCTCCTGGTCTTTGTCGGCTTTTAATTAAGAAAGTTATTTGACCCACTTCAAGCACACAGGGTTTTCTCTGTTTGGAATTTAGTCTGGAGTTTTTTGAGAGCAAAAGTGCTGTGTATGTGGGGACGGGGAGTAAAAGGATATGATCTTTATCTATGAAGGTGGTGACAGGACCAGGGGTCTTCTATGTCTCTATGGAGATGATTACATGGACCCTGGTTTGAAGCAGGCAGGCAGAGTTAGTATTTAGAGACCATGAGATGGCTCCCTGGATGTGAGCTCGATCTCATTGTGGGACGGAGTAAAGCCACGTGCCAAAGTTGTTCATGTGTGTGTGTGTGTGTGTGTGTGTTAACCTACTCCTCAGTAGGGATGTTTTAAAACTCTGTAGCAAACAATATCTCAGTGAAAGTGTCAATGTAGTTAATAAGAATGCAAGCAACATGGTGCACACCTGTCATCCCAACAGCTTGGGAGACTGAGGCAGGAGGATCATGAGTTCAAAGCCAGCCTCAGCAACAGCCAGGTGCTAAGCAACTCAGGGAGAAACTGTCTCTAAAAAAATACAAAATAGGGTTGGGGATGTGGCTCAGTGGCCAAGTGCCCTGAGTTCAATCCCTGGTACACCCACAAACACACACACACACACACACACACACACACACACAGGCTTGGGTAGTGGATTGCTTCCACTTGAATTATCCTCAAGGCCCTTCAGCTCTGATCTTTGGCTTCCTAGTTCTGTAAAAAGCTGAGACTCTCTTCCTCAGCATTTATGAAATGCATTAGCTTTTCACAAATATTCCAATTCACCTTTCCCTCTTGATAAATTAATGATTCTCTTTTTCACTCACTTTAAAAAAATAATTGTTGGTAGACATTTATTTTATTTATTTATTTTTATGTGCTGAGTATTGAACCCAGTGCCTCACACATGCCAGGCAAGTGCACTACCACTGAGCCACAGGCCCAGCACTTTTTGTCTATTTTGAAGTTAACAGTGATCGTGTGAAATGTCAGCTAGTGAAATAGGAATGAAAGAGACTTTGTCACTGCCAGGCAGAAGCTTTGAGAACTGGTGTGGTCTGTGTCTTAGCCCATGTTCTGTTGCTATAACAGAACATTACACGCTAGGTAAATTATAAGAAAAAAGAATTTCTCACATTCTGGAGACTGGGAAGAGCATGGCATCAGTGTCTGGCCAGAGTCTTTTTGCTGCATTGTAACATGGAAGAAACGCAAGTAGATAAAGCAGGCAGAACTCATCCTTTCACCAAGAGTCCACTAATAATGAACTCACTCCTGCAATAAAAGGCTTAATCCATTGGCAAGGGTGGTGCCTTTTTGTCCTAATCATCTCTTTAAGATCCCACCTCTCAAAGGTGCCACCTATGTTACAATGGCAATTAAATTTCACCATGAGCATGGGCGGGGATGGTAAAACCACAGCAGTCTGCCTTTTCCTCCTCCAGGACTTCCCATCAGCCTGGGTCGCTGGGTGCCATTGATGAGCACTCCTTCTCCTCACCATTTCTAGTCATCACTAGCCATGCAGCATGTGTGAGAAATAACCTTTGTGGTTTGAAGTCACTGAGGGTTGGAGGTTGATTGTTACCACAGCATAACCTAGCCTATCCTGACTAAAGTATTGATGAGGGTTAGGGCAGAAGACATAGAAAACCACACCCAACAAGATGACTCTACATGCCCATGTGACTGGCTACAATAAAAAAGGTAGACAACACCAAGCATTAGCAAGAATATAGAGAGACTAGAATCTTCATATATCGTTTGTGGGAATGATGTTGTCCCTCAGGAAAACAGCTCATTAGTTTCTTTAAAAGTTAAAAAAAAGTTTATTAAGCACCCTAATGATTTTACTCCTAAATATTTATCTAAAAGAAAAAAAAACACATGTTCACATAAATATTTGTAGGTGAACATTCACATCAACATTATTCATGATAACTAAAAAGCTACAGTGATCTAAATGTCCATCATATTGTCAATAGATACACAAAATGTGGTATATTCATACAGTGGAATACTGTGCAACAATAAAAATAATGGAATACTGATACATGCTATCACATAGATGAATCGAAAAAACACTGTACCAAGAGAACAAAACCAGATACAAAAGAATGTATACTATATGATTCAACTTACTTGAAATTTCTAGAAAAAAATAATTTATAGAGACAGAAGGCAAATCAATGATTGCCTGGAGCTGAACATGGGTTAGAGGACTGACTGCAAACAGATTTGAAGGAGTTTTTTTAAGATTATGGAACATTCTAAAACTGGATTTTAATAATGGCTGCCCAATCCTATAAATTTTCTGAAAATCTTTGAATTGTGTATATTTAATGAGTTAGTTTTATGGTATGTAAATTCTGTCCCAATAAAGCTCTTAAAAAAATACTTAAGCATAATATCTGGCACATAGCAAAAGCTCAGTTAACTTTTTTCAGTGCTAATTATTTCAGGAATGTAACACAGGGACTGAAATCCTACAAGGAATTGATTAGAAGTGAAGATTTTTGTTCCATAAAGAAGGAAAGTTGTGCAGTCAGGCATGGGCAGACACCCACCTCCTTCCATCCCCCAATTTTGTATTTCCTCTCTGCTGGTTACCGTATGCAAAAGGCCAATAGATATTGACACTGTTCTGCATGGAGTTCCACCAGAAGTCATGGATTAATTCAGGTGTTTCTTAAGGTTCTCTGTGGAAGCCCTAGGATGCCTTGAAAGTGGTCCTTTTGAGATGTCACAGGTAGATTTAGCCTGGTCTGACTGAAGAGTGTTTCACACTGTACATCCCTCCCTCCTCCTCAACAGTTTAATATTTTAATAAAATCCATTGACATGATCCCTTACATCTTCTTAATGCTCTGTACCACAGACCTCCTTCTATAAATCCGGCAGAGCCAGGAGGAGATGAGAGATGGCTGAGGGGATTGGGGTAGAATGGGGTAGGGCAGGGCAGGGCAGGGTGACTCCTGTGCCAGGGTGTCAGAAACACTCAGTATAGTCACATGAGTGGTCTCGTTCTCAGGCTGATCAATGCACTTCCCAGTAAGTGCCAGTTAGGCCGCAGGGTCTTGCAAATGAGACAAAACTGCTTCAGAAAAAGCAATAATGTTGGAAGGCCCTTTGTTTCCATGACTGCCAAAGATGGCGTGCAGCCCTGGGCCACTTTGGCTCTCTGGTTAACATTTAGTAAGAAGCAAAGTAGGAAAGAGGTGATGTACATAATGGCACCATCTGAAGAGCTACCACCGAGAGGCAGAGCTAGGTGCCCAGCAGAGAAGTGCAGTATTGATGTCTATTTCTGAGCCTGCTGTCCTAGCTACAGTGTCCTCTCTGTGCATCCTTCTTTCTGATCACTTATCAGAGAGGAGACAAAGTTTAAGTGGTTTTGTAACTGAATAAAAATGAAGGATAAAAAAGAAACACTGAGCAATTGACTAAAAAATGGAGACAAAATATAATCGACAGTAGAAACAGAAAGTGAAAGATAAAAGCAGACATAAGTAAATTAGAAAGCAGGATATAATAGAATTGATAAGAAATCAAAGAACTAGCTCTTTTAAAAGACCATTAAAGGCAGGGGGTGGAGGTGCACACCTGTAATCCCAGTGACTCAGGAGGCTGAGGCAGGATCAAAGCCAGTCTCAACAATTTACTGAGGACCTAAGCAATTTAGTGAGGACCTAAGCTCCGTATCTCTGAGTTTAATCCCTAATACCAAAACAAAACAAAGCAAAAAATAAATAAATAAATAAAAGAGGCAAGCCTCTAGCAAGTTTACATGTGAAAAAAGAAAATACAAATAAATAATACTTGAATTAAGAAACATAGAGATGGAAGAAGATTAAAGTCATAAGAACCCAGTGGCTTCAGAGGCTGAGGCAGGAGGATTGTGAGTTCAAAGCCAGCCTCAGCAAATTATCAAGGCCTTAAGTAACTTAGCAAGACCCTGTCTCTAAATAAAATATAAAAAAAGGAGTGGGGATGTGGCTCGGTGGTTAAGTGCCCCTGGGTTCAATCCCCAGTACCGAAAAATAAAATAAAATAAAAAAGCATACTTATTTTATTTTCATAAGTAGAAAAATTATTTTCATAGATAGAAAAATCTGATGAGACTAAAAGCCATGGAAGAAACTGATGAAGAACACCCCACCACTTCCATAAGATAGAAGTTCAGATGTTTGGGGGATGGATGGACAAATTCAGTCACACATGACGGTAAGAGGCACTTTCTATATAATTTAATTGGCTTCAGGCTATAAAAATGTTTAAGAGTGTCCCAATTAATTTTACTAAGAGTCCCAGTCCTGATAATCTGAAACTAAGGAGAGAGAGAAGGAAAAACAAGGGTGCTACTGGCCCAGCAGATTCAGGGATAGTGAGGCAGGTTAAATGGTGTCCCCACAATTGTGAATTCCTGAACTGTGCTCAGGACTGTAAAGGTAAAATTTCTAAGCTGACTCTAAGCTGCAAGAGTCTGAGTTAAAGTGTAAAAGACTGGGGATTGTAAGGTTTCTAAATTGAAAGGCTTGGGCTAAAAATAATAATAATAGGCCAGGTATTGTTAAAATTCCTCTGCTACCCCCAGAACCTGTAATCTCTGTAGCTGTTAGAACAATACCTGAACTGCCCAGTAAATATTTCCATTGATTCCCTGGTTGTTTATTAGCTAAGGGCTCCAAATAGCTCAGACATAAGCATCCAGGCCACAAAACCAATCAGTTTAAATGTGTACCCCACTCAGGGGTGACCAATCACCTCTGCCCAGACTGTTCCTGCCAATAGATGTACTAATCATGGCTCAGGGTTGTTGTTCAATTTTCCAGTGCCTCAAGATGATTTGTTCTGATGTATGCAAAGCCCCCCACCCTCTCCAAAAAGTGTACTTAAGCTCTGCTTGACCTCTGCTCTGGGCTCTGGGCTGCTCTCCCTTCCTGAGTGAGCCTTGAGCCCCAGCATGCTGGTTCAATAAAACTTCCCCCTGCAATTGCATGAAGCTGGTCTCTTGTATGGTCTCTCCCTCCGACGGTCCGCCAGACCCTTACAAGGACAAGACAAAAAAATATGAATATTGAGAAGGGCACAAAGTTATCATTGTACAACCTGTAATATTCAAAAGTATCAGCTGAAAAAAGTATTAATAGTGAGTGAGCTCCACAGATGGCCAGTTATAAAACCCATAAAAGTTCAGAACAGGATAGTGAGGGCAGGGCAGAGGAGGAGAGCTCTGTCTCAATGTGCAGTAATGATAAACAGCTTCAAATTAACTGGGTGAGTTAATTGCTTGATCTTTATGGAGTGAACTATAAAATATGACTGAAGAACATGAGAAACACCTTCAACAAATGTCAAAACACACTAATTTCCTAATATTTTAAGGATGCCCATTATTACCAGAATAACATAAATGTAACATAATTCCATGAAAAATCTAAACAAAAATTTTTTTAAAAAAGTTTTATGAAAGGAATATTGAATGTTTATGTAGAAGAATAAATGTTTAAGGATGGCCAGTTAGCCAATAAAAATTTCAAACAGCATAATAATAGAAAGGCAACTATTCAACAAGTTATTAAAAGTCATTGCAGAATGATAAAAATATATGATTGGAAGAAGAATCAACATAGGAATAGAGTTGAAATAACAAAAATATATCCAGCTGCAAACAGATGTACAATATAACACAAAGGTGCCAATTAAAATAAGGAGACAGAATATTTTCAATAAATGTTGTTTGACCACTAAGCTCACCATCTCAAAGCAGGTTAGATCCCTGCATTGTCTCTCATACTGACATAAATTTTCAGTGGAACCAATATTTAGATAAAGAGAATGAAAAAAGAATATGAAAAGAAAAATTGGATGCAATATATACATATATATGCATTCAAACAAAAAGAGAATTTAAAAATTCTGAAAGATTAACAACATAACATTTTTAAGAATCTAAAGACAAAGTTATAGAAAAAAGACAAAACACAAATTTATAAAAATGGTTTGCAGCTTTAATGAAGACAATGCTCTTAACAGACACACTTCTTGCAAATAAATAAGAGAAAAGACTCTTGGTGGACAAAAGGAGAAAGAATATCAACAGACAGTCCACACAGATGAACAAAAATGACCAAGAAACATGGAAAATTTTATCTCAATAGTAATAGAAGAAATGCAAACTGAATTAGTGAAATGTTACTTGAACTTAGATTATTGATGGTAGTATTCTCAGAGAGTGTGGAAAATGGACTCTTGTTTCCTACCAAAGTGAATGTAAATTAATAAAACCTTTTAGAACAGTTTGGATAAATATATTATAAAAGTTAAAACACAGAAATTCCTTTAAGAATTATTAAACTTATTAAACCTTATTATTAAACTTATTAAAACATTTCCTTAGAAATTGATCATGCTGGAAACAAAGGTTTAGTGTACAAGATACTCACTTCATTCTTGTAGCTGGTTGGGAACAGATGAAAACAATGTAAAAGTCAGCACAGTCCAATTGGCTCAGTGGATCCCCAGTCAATGACAGTGTAGGAGGGCACTAGCCAGCATCCACTGTGATTGGTTGGTGACTGTGATGCACATTTGGAATGCAGTTTAGACATTGCCCACATGATGCAATATTCTGTACCTCTCAAACATTGCTGTAGATATAACATTGATGAACTATTTGTAGTGTTAGGCAAAAAAACTTACAAACTAGAATATACTGTATGAGAAGATTCCATAATATCCATGTGAGGAATGACAGAAGAAAATTCTAGGATATACATTAAAGTGCTGAAAATGATATTTGTTTTGTAAAAATTTACATTCACACATTTATTTATTTATCTCCTGTCCATATTTTCTAATAATCACAAAACCCTCTTATCCAGCATTTTGATGTCTGCTGTTTCAGTTAACTAAAGTTCCATTCAACGAGAGAGAGAGAGAGAGAGAGAGAGAGAGAGAGAGAGAGAGAGAGAGGGGAGAGAGAGAGAGAGAGAGAGAGAGAGAGAGAGAGAGAAACATTTTCATATATAGAATATTGCTGTAACTGTTATATTTTATTATTAATTATTGCTGTTAGTCTCTTACTGTGCCTAATTTACAAACTTTAGTGCACACATATGCATAGAAAAAGCAGTAGATAGAGGGTTCAGTGTGTTTTCAGGCATCTGCTGGTGTCTTGGAACCTACCCCATGTGGATAAAAGGGACTACTGTAATTTCTTTAGTGGAAGTTCCTTTTTTTTAAAGATAAGAATATCATGCTAAGTAAAGTAAACCAACCCCAAAAATCAAAGGCCAAATGTTTTCTCTGATATGTGGATGCTGATCCATAATGGGGGTTTGGGGAGGAGCATGGTAAAAATGGAGAAACTTCATATTGGGCAAAGGGAAGGGAGGGGGCATGAGGGTAGGAAAGATGGTGAAATGAGATGTACATCATTACCCTAAGTACATGTATAAAAACATGAATGGTGTGACTCTTCTTTTTATACAACCAGAGACATGGGAAACTGTGCTCTATATGTATACTATAAATTGAAATTTCTTCTTTTGTCATGTATAATAAATTAGAATAAATAAATAAAATTTTACAAAAGAACAATGGTCAATACTGGTAGGTGCTCCAGGGTGGAGAAAGATACTATCTGGAAAGGTTCTTGACTGGGATCAGGAAGTCACCTTCTGGTCATTATATCAAGACTTTCAACCTTTCAGGAGAAAAAGTAAAGTATCAAGAAAAATTATTATTAGCATGTCCCATAAAAATGTGGCATTTATACACAATGGAGTATTACATAGCACTAAAAAATGACAAAATCATGGAATTTGCAGGGAAATGGATGGCATTAGAGCAGATTATGCTAAGTGAAGCTAGCCAATCCCTAAAAAACAAATGTCAAATGTCTTCTTTGATATAATGAGAGCAACTAAGAACAGAGCAGGGAGGAAGAGCAGGAGGAAAAGACTAACATTAAACAGAGACATGAGGTGGGAGGGAAAGGGAGAGAAAAGGGAAATTGCATGAAAATGGAAGGAGACCCTCATTGTTACACAAAATTACATATAAGAGGTTGTGAGGGGAATGGGAAAAAAAAGAAGGAAAGAAATGAATTACAGTAGATGGGGTAGAGAGAGAAGATGGGAGGGGAGGGGAGGGGGATAATATAGGATAGGAAAGGTAGCAGAATACAACAGTCACTAATATGGCATCATGTAAAAATGTGGATGTGTAACCGATGTGATTCTGCAATCTGTAATTGGGGTAAAAATGGGAGTTCATAACCCACTTGAGTCTAATGTATGAAATATGATATGTCAAGAGCTTTGTAATGTTTTGAACAACCAATAAAAAAAAGAAAAAATAATAAAGCTAAATTACAACTAAATTCAATTTTAAACTTAATAAATTTAAATTTAAGCTTGATATACCATGAAAAAAATTGATGAAAATCATAAAAAATTTACAGTTCAAAGAATAGAAAGACATTTATGAGTATGAAAAAGAAATGAGAAAAAATTGAAGCAAATTTGTTTTACATAAAATGCCTAATATTTGGTTGGAAAATAGCACTTCACATGGAAAACAAATTAGCTTACACTTATTCCTGCTTTGCCATCTCCCCCTCATCTCCCTTTGCAGTGCTGAAGGTTGAACCCAGGACTTTGCATGTGTCACTTTTTAAAAGGTAGCATTACACAAGATTCATTTTCTGGGTGGCATTATCAAGCTAAATTTGGTTAATAGAAAAACATATCTTACAATCACTAACTAAAAGTTGAATATTCTAATTAAGCTTCTTGGTAACTTTGGAAAATTTAGTGTATTAATCATTTGGCCAATTGAATGATTTGCTGTGAGTTGGTCACGAAAAGAATTGACTTAAGAGCTAAGTACTTGAAACATTTTAATTTAATTCTCCTTATGAACATATGTTTTCTATCATCCCTGTTTTACAGATGAGAAAATGAATGTTTTCGCTGGTTGGGTAATGTAAGATACTAAGTGGGGCTGTTTAAGCCAGAGCTTGAATTGTGTGCTTAACCTCAGAACTAGCTGTCTAGCACCTAACTGGCTCTCTGCTCCTGGTGGCCTCACAGAGCACAAACTATTCCAGCAGGCATCCTTTCTTGCAGGAAGTCTTCTAAACTTCCAAGACTAGACTAGGTGTTTCTCTTCTGGGTTCCCAGTGAACTCCATTCACATCTCCATGGTAGCAAATGTATTGTTTTGAAAGTGTCACCATGTGTTTCCACTTGCCCAGTATATTGTGAGTTCCTGGAGAACATAAGCACATCTTGGTAGCCCTGGTACCTGCCACAGGATCCTTGCACACAGTGGGTGCTCAGTGAGGGCATACTTGACACAGGTGGATTTCAGAACGTATCCAGTCTTGTATACTCATAGCTCCATGGCTCTCTGAATCATGTTTGCCTAACTTGGGTGCTGGGTTTGCATTACTGGGTTTGATTGGCATACCAGATAGCAATCCAAGCAGCAATGGGAGGTGTTTTCAGATGGGAGTTTGAGTGCTTGTAGATACCCTACTAGTCAACATCACCCTCAGGAAGGCAAAGGAGAATAAGGGAGGCCCAAGAACAGTAGTTTTCTGTTTCTCTCTCTCCCTAACTAACCACTGTGTTTTTCAAAGTACCTTAATCAAACAGTCATCCTGATTCCCTCCCAAGATGAGAAAGTAACTCCAGAAAAGTGGAGGTTCTTGTTTGACTCATTCTCTAGTAAATTTCCAGGGCTTAGGGTAATAGTTAGCACCAAGTTAGTCCTGATTAATATTTGTTGAATGAATAAGCCTTAGTTAGGTTCCTCATTCCTATCTCCAAAGCTTCTTTTAGCCTTAATGTGACCCATGTGACCCAGGGACTGTTCTGGGAATTTTACCCAAAGCATCTTATCAACCTGTCAGGCATATTAGGGAGAAAATGAGGATGAGGGAAAAAAGGTACACTCAGACATTGTTAGTGGGACTGCAAATTAGTACAAGCACTTTGGAAAGCACAATGGATATTCCTCAAAGGAACAACCAGATGACCCAGTTATCTTACTCCTTGATATTTATCCAAAAGATCTTAAATCAGCACACTATAGGGATGCAGCCACATCAACATTTATAGCAACACAATTCACAGTAACTTAGTTATGGAACCAGCCCAGGTGCCCATGAACACATGAATGAATGAAGAAAATGTGGTATATCTATGCAAGGGAGTTTTACACAGCTATAAAGGGGAATGAAATGATGGCATTTACTGGTAATTGAATGAATAGATGGAATTGGAGAGCATCATGCTAAGTTAAATAAGCCAGGCTCAGAAGGTTAAGGGCCAATTTTTTTTCTCATATGTAGAAGCTAGAGCACAATAAGAAAAAAAAATTAAAAAAGAAGTGGATCCCAGGAAAATAGAGAGATCAGTGGAGTGGAGGGAGAGACAGGAGGCACAGGAAGAGGGAAGAACTGTGGAATAAAATTGATAAATACATACAAATATACCACAGTGAATTCCACCTTTGTAAACAGCTATACAGCACCAATTTATTTATTATTTTTTTTAAGGCTACTAGATGGTTTAATGAAATCTTTTCTAATTTCACTTTGAACAGGATTAAATTTGAGGAAAACACAATCATATTAGACACTAGAAAAAATTCTTTAACTCCTAGAATTATATTTTTGATATTCAGGAAAAATTAAATGTCTTTTTTGATATTATATGGGATTAGAGACCATACACATAACACAGTTCAGAAAGGTGAACATGGCAGTAAGTTTTAAGATGTTTCAGTAGAGTCTTGATACATGATCAAAGGCATAGTTTTTCCAAGATGTTTTAATACTTTTTCTGTAAGTACCAGGTACCCAAGATATTTTAGTCCTGCTCTAGTGAAGCCTGCAGAGAAAACAAGTAAAGGTGCCAAAGATAGAGTAACATAGGTATGATAGAAAGACAAATGTATGATAGAAAAAAATAAATTCATATGTCTACATGGAAGGTGAACCTGACATTGATGTCTATTTAAACGCTCATACTCAAGGCAGGTATATAAGGTGGAGAAAGCTATTTATCTACTAAAAATTTTAAATTTTGAACTTCACTAATCCAAAGCAATGTGTTTATCTTGATTTGACTCAGAGTATAGAGTATAGCTCTGAGAAAAGGAACAAAATCGTACCATTTGCCAGTGTTGTTAGTTTTCCATATTCATTTGCTTCAGAAATCAATAAAGTTGCAGTATTTAGAGGGAATGCACCAGAGATTGAAATAGCAATAGAAAATAGATCTATATTTGCAGGAGGAACTACTCTGATTCAGAAGATTTTGGAGGATGATATTATATAGACATTTATATAGCTGTTCCAGAAATAATACTTGAGCTTCATCCATTAAAGAAGCTGAACAAAAGTTTTCCAGAATTTATTGGAAATTCCATTGGTTAAGACCTTCTAAAATGCTTGAATATCTATAGCTAGACATGAAATTAAGGTAAATGAAGAAAGGAAGAATTTTCTTAAGGTCAAAGTAGCAGATTGGTTATGTCAGGTAACCAAATAGCTGTCAATCTACAAATAGTTATAGACTTGTAGTCATAGACCACTTGAGTTGGATCCAATTATGGTATCAGTTTTCCTTTTTAGCTCAACATGTGAAGGTTTGTTAAACTTAGAGATTGATCTATTGTTGCCGAAAGAAATATAAACTGAAGAATTAAAGAATCTGCTTAAAGTGTTGAATTGTAAAATTAGTTTCGGTGAATTAAGAATCATCAGAGCTGGGTACAGTGGTGCATGCCTGAAATTCCAGTGATTTGGGAGACTAAGGAGGATTGCAAGTTCGAGTGTAGCCTCAGTAACTTAGAAAGGCCCCAAGCAACTTAGTGAGACCCTGTCTAAAAATAAAAACTAAAAGTGATTCAGTGGTCAAGCACCCCTGGGATCAATCCCTAATGCCACTCTCTGCTCTTCCAAAATCATCAGAGAAAATTTCTATATTTGTTGTCTTGCTATTTTTTGATGGTCACACTTGAAAGTGAATTTTAACTCTGAAAAATCTTAAGAAAGGAAACTATTGATACAAGCCTTGTATTGGCAGTGTGCTCTTGAGCCAGTTTATGCTGAATTAACAAAAGGAACATAAAAACAAAGCAAGTTTTAAAATGAAGCAATTGTTGTCTAGGAAAACAAAAATTGTACAAGAAAGAAAATCTAAGTGTGGCTTAACTATGAACAATATTTAAATATAATTGTACATAATCACTGCTCATTTAATGAAAAGTTATGGTATAATTTTATGGAAAGAATGGGGGATAGGGGGATCCATCATGGCGGCCGGCGAGGAAGCAGCAATTCCAATGTCTCCACTTTAACGAGACCAGAACGACCCACTGCAACAGCCCCAACCTACCTACGGAGGAACTTCTAACAAAATTCCCTTAAGAGGAGAGCAGCTGAGAACTGGTAGGTTTATTGGAAGTGACAGTTTGTCCCAGAGAAGTGGATCTTGGCTGGCCACGCGGGCACAGAGGTACAGTACTGCAGCCATCAGCCGCTCCTGCAAGCGGCTCTCACAGGAAGCCTATCTCTGGCTCAGCGAGCGGCTGCCCCACCCACCTGCCTGGCTCTAGACCACACAGCCTCCACAGGCAGCTCCACGGCGGGTGCAGGTGTTTAGTCCCCAAGCCAGCACCCCCTAACGCAAGCGGCCAGCACCCGGCAGCCGGCCCGCCCCGCCGAACCGGCAGGCGCCCTTCACCATCCAGGCTCGCACCGGAGGCCCATCTCGCTCAGCGAGAGGCTGCCCCACCCACCTGCCTGGCTCTTGACCAGGCGGCCGCAGCGTCCTGGCTCCACAGGCGGCTTCACGGCGGGTGTAGGTGTTTAGACCCGCAGCCAGCACCCAGCTACTGCAAGCGGCTAGCACTCGGCGGCTGGTCGCTCTGCCCGAACCGGCAGGCTTTCTTCACCATCCGGGCTCGCAAGGGAGGCCCATCTCTCGCTCAGCGAGAGGCTGCTCCACCCACCTGCCTGGCTCTTGACCACGGGGCCGCAGCTTCCTGGCTCGCCAGGCGGCTCCACTGCGGGTGCAGGAGTTTAGTTCTGCAGCCAGCACCCGGTTCTGCAAGGGGCTGGCACCTGGAGCTGCACGGTCCAAACCGGCAGGTGCCCTTCACCATCTGGGCTATCACAGGAGGCCCATCTCTCCCTCAGCGAGCTGCTGTTCCATATGCCTGGCTCTTAACCACGCGGCCACAGTTACCCGGCTCCACAGGCGGCTCCACGGCGGGTGCAGGTGTTTAGACCCGTAGCCAGCACCCGCTACAGCAAGCGGCCAGCACCCGGCGGCTGGTCGCTCTGCCCGACCCGGCAGGCATTCTTCACCATCCGGGCTCGCACCGGAGGCCCATCTCTGGCTCAGCGAGAGGCTGCCCCACTCACCTGCTTGGCTCTTGACCACGCGGCCGCAGCTTCCTGGCTCCACAGGCAGCTTCACGGCGGGTGTAGGTGTTTAGACCCGCAGCCAGCACCCAGCTACTGCAAGCAGCTAGCACTCGGCGGCTGGTCGCTCTGCCCGAACCGGCAGGCATTCTTCACCATCCGGGCTCGCACGGGGGGCCCATCTCTTGCTCAGCGAGAGGCTGCTCCACCCACCTGCCTGGCTCTTGACCACGCGGCCGCAGCTTCCTGGCTCGCCAGGCGGCTCCACTGCGGGTGCAGGAGTTTAGTTCTGCAACCAGCACCCGCTTCTGCAAGGGTCTGGCACCTGGAGCTGCACGGCCCAAACCGGCAGGTGCCCTTCACCATCTGGGCTATCACAGGAGGCCCATCTCTCCCTCAGCGAGCTGCTGTTCCATATGCCTGGCTCTTAACCACGCGGCCGCAGTTACCCGGCTCCACAGGCGGATCCACGGCGGGTGCAGGTGTTTAGACCCGTAGCCAGCACCCGCTACAGCAAGCGGCCAGCACCCGGTGGCTGGTCGCTCTGCCCGACCTGGCAGGCATTCTTCACCATCCGGGCTCGCAAGGGAGGCCCATCTCTCGCTCAGCGAGAGGCTGATCCACCCACCTGCCTGGCTCTTGACCACGTGGCCGCAGCTTCCTGGCTCCTCAGGTGGCTCCACGGCGGGGGCAGGAGTTTAGTTCTGCAGCCAGCACCCGCTTCTGCAAGGGGCTGGCACCTGGAGCTGCGCGGCCCAAACCGGCAGGTGCCCTTCACCATCTGGGCTACCACAGGAGGCCCATCTCTCCCTCAGTGAGCTGCTGCTCCACACGCCTGGCTATTAACCACTCGGCCACAGTTACCCGGCTCCACAGGCGGCTCCACGGCGGGTGCAAGAGTTTAGTCCCGCAGCCAGCACCCACTTTGGCTATCGGCTGGCACCTGGAGCTGCGCGGCCCGCCCCGCCCAACGGGCAGGTGCCCTCCACCATCCGGGCTCTCACGGGAGGTCCATCTCTCGCTCTGCGAACGGCTGCCCCACCCACCCGGCTCTTAACCACGCGGCAGTATGAAAAGACAAGGAAAGAAAGGACCACAAGCAATGCAGGTCAACTCAACTTTAGAAGAGGCAATAGCTGCAACAGAGGGAATATCAGAGAAAGAGTTCAGGATATATATGCTTCAGATGATCTGGAGTCTCAAGGAAGACATGAGACAGCAAAATCAGACAATGAAAGATCACATTGACAAACAAATCCAGGAAGTAAAAGATCAATTTCACAGGGAGATAGAGGTAATAAAAAACAAACAAATTGAAATCCTAGAAATGCAGGAAGCAATAAACCAACTTAAAAACTCAATTGAGAATACTACCAGCAGAGTAGATCACTTAGAAGATAGAACATCAGACAATGAAGACAAAGTTTTTCAACTGGAAAAGAACATAGACAGCTCAGCAAGACTGCTAAGAAACCATGAGCAGAACATCCAAGAATTATGGGACAATATCAAAAGACCAAATTTAAGGGTCATTGGGATACAGGAAGGCACAGAGCTCCAAACCAAAGGAATAGATAATCTATTCAATGAAATAATACGAGAAAACTTCCCAGACTTGAGGAATGAGACAGAATCCCAAATCCTAGAAGCCTACAGGACGCCGAATGTGCAAAACCATAAGAGATCCACACCTAGACATATTATAATGAAGATGTCCAATATACAGAATAAGGAAAGAATTTTAAAAGCTACAAGAGAAAGGAAGCAGATTACATTTAGGGGTAAACCAATTAGGATAACAGCAGATCTCTCAACACAGACGCTGAAAGCTAGAAGATCCTGGAATAACATATTTCAAACACTGAAAGAAAATGGGTTCCAACCAAGAATCGTGTACCCGGCGAAATTAAGCTTCAGGATGGAAGATGAAATTAAAACCTTCCACGATAAACAAAAGTTAAAAGAATTCGCAGCTAGAAAACCTTCTCTTCAAAAAATCCTTGGCAAAACATTACAGGAAGAGGAAGTGGAAAATAATGTTGAAAACCAACATTGGGAAGTAGGACAGTAAATGGGGGAAAGTAATCAAAGAGGAAAACAAACCAGGTTTAGTATCATCAATAAACAAATATGGCTGGAAGAACAAACCATATCTCAATAATAACCCTAAATGTTAATGGCTTAAACTCACCAATTAAGAGACACAGGCTAGTTGAATGGATCACAAAACAAAACCCAACAATATGCTGCCTGCAGGAGACGCATTTGATAGGAAAAGATATACATAGACTGAAGGTGAAAGGTTGGGAAAAATCATACCACTCATATGGACTGCGGAAACAGGCAGGAGTATCCATACTCATATCTAATAAAATAGATTTCAAGCCAAAGTTAATCAAAAGGGATAAAGAGGGACACTACATACTGCTCAAGGGAACCATACACCAACAAGACATAACAATCATAAATATATATGCCCCAAATAATGGTGCAGCTATGTTCATCAAGCAAACCCTTCTCAAGTTCAAGAGTCTAATAGACCACCATACAATAATCATGGGAGACTTTAACACACCTCTCTCACCACTGGACAGATCTTCCAAACAAAAGTTAAACAAGGAAACTATAGAACTCAACAACACAATTAACAACCTAGACTTAATTGACATATATAGAATATACCATCCAACATCAAGTAGTTACACTTTTTTCTCAGCAGCACATGGATCCTTCACAAAAATAGATCATATATTATGTCACAGGGCAACTCTTAGACAATATAAAGGAGTAGAGATAATACCATGCATCTTGTCTGATCATAATGGAATGAAACTGAAAATCAATGATAAAAGAAGGAAGGAAAAATCAGGCATCACTTGGAGAATGAACAATAGGCTACTGAATGATCAATGGGTTTTAGAAGACATTAAGGAGGAAATTAAAAACTTCTTAGAGTTAAACGAAAACAAAGACACAACATATCGGAATCTATGGGACACATTGAAAGCAGTTCTAAGAGGAAAATTTATTGCTTGGAGTTCATTCCTTAAAAAAAGAAAAAACCAACAAATAAATGATCTCATACTTCACCTCAAAATCCTAGAAAAAGAAGAGCAAAACAACAGCAATAGGAGTAGAAGGCAAGAAATAATTAAAATCAGAGCTGAAATTAATGAAATCGAAACAAAAGAAACAATTGAAAAAATAGACAGAACTAAAAGTTGGTTCTTTGAAAAAATAAATAAGATCGACAGACCCTTAGCCATGCTAACGAAGAGAAGAAGAGAGAGAACCCAAATTACTAACATACGGGATGAAAAAGGCAATATCACAACAGACACTTCAGAAATACAGAAGATAATCAGAAATTATTTTGAATCCTTATACTCTAATAAAATAGAAGATAGTGAAGGTACAGATAAATTTCTTAAGTCATATCATATGCCCAGATTGAGTCAGGAGGATATAGACAACCTAAACAGACCAATAACAATAGAGGAAATAGAAGAAACCATCAAAAGACTACCAACTAAGAAAAGCCCAGGACCGGATGGGTATACAGCAGAGTTTTACAAAACCTTTAAAGAGGAACTAACACCAATACTTTTCAAGCTATTTCAGGAAATAGAAAAAGAGGGAGAACTTCCAAATACATTCTACGAGGCCAACATCACACTAATCCCTAAACCAGACAAAGACACCTCCAAGAAAGAAAACTACAGACCAATATCTCTAATGAACCTAGATGCAAAAATCCTCAATAAAATTCTGGCGAACCGGATTCAAAAACATATCAAAAAAATTATACACCATGATCAAGTAGGATTCATCCCTGGGATGCAAGGCTGGTTCAATATAAGGAAATCAATAAATGTTATTCACCACATCAATAGACTTAAAAATAAGAACCACATGATCATCTCAATAGATGCAGAAAAAGCATTCGACAAAGTACAGCATCCCTTTATGATCAAAACTCTAGAAAAATTAGGGATAACAGGATCATACCTCAACATTGTAAAAGCAATCTATGATAAGCCACAGGCCAGCATCATTCTGAATGGAGAGAAATTGAAGGCATTCCCTCTAAGATCTGGAACAAGACAGGGATGCCCTCTCTCACCACTTCTGTTCAACATAGTTCTCGAAACACTGGCCAGAGCAATTAGACAGACGAAAGAAATTAAAGGCATAAAAATAGGAAAAGAAGAACTTAAATTATCACTATTTGCTGATGACATGATTATATACCTAACAGACCCAAAAGAGTCTACAAAGAAACTATTAGAGCTAATAAATGAATTCAGCAAAGTGTCAGGGTATAAAATCAACACGCATAAATCAAACGCATTCCTGTATATCAGCGACAAATCCTCTGATACGGAAATGAGGACAACTACTCCATTCACAATATCCCCCCAAAAAATAAAATACTTGGGAATCAACCTAACAAAAGAGGTGAAAGATTTATACAATGAAAACTACAGAACCCTAAAGAAAGATATAGAAGAAGACCTTAGAAGATGGAAAAATATACCCTGTTCATGGATAGGCAGAACCAACATCATCAAAATGGCGATACTACCAAAAGTTCTCTATATGTTCAATGCAATGCCAATCAAAATCCCAACTGCATTTCTTGTAGAAATAGATAAAAGAATCATGAAATTCATATGGAATAATAAAAGACCCAGAATAGCAAAAACAATGCTAAGCAGGAAGTGTGAATCAGGTGGTATAGCGATACCAGACCTCAAATTATACTACAGAGCAATAGTAATAAAATCAGCGTGGTACTGGTACCAGAACAGACGGGTGGACCAATGGTACAGAATAGAGGACACAGTAACCAATCCACAAAACTACAACTATCTTATATTTGATAAAGGGGCTAAAAGCATGCAATGGAGGAAGGATAGCATCTTCAACAAATGGTGCTGGGAAAATTGGAAATCCATTTGCATCAAAATGAAACTGAATCCCTTTCTATCACCATGCACAAAAGTTAACTCAAAATGGATCAAGGAGCTTGATATTAAATCAGAGACACGGCATCTGATAGAAGAAAAAGTTGGCTATGATCTACATACTGTGGGTTCGGGCTCCAAATTCCTCAATAGGACACCCATAGCACAAGAGTTAACAGCTAGAATCAACAAATGGGACTTACTCAAACTAAAAAGTTTTTTCTCAGCAAAAGAAACAATAAGAGAGGTAAACAGGGAGCCTACATCCTGGGAACAAATCTTTACTCCAAACACTTCAGATAGAGCCCTAATATCCAGAGTATACAAAGAACTCAAAAAATTAGACAATAAGACAACAAATAACCCAATCAACAAATGGGCCAAGGACCTGAAGAGACACTTCTCAGAGGAGGACATACAATCAATCAACAAGTACATGAAAAAATGCTCACCATCGCTAGCGGTCAGAGAAATGCAAATCAAAACTACCCTAAGATACCATCTCACTCCAGTAAGATTGGCAGCCATCATGAAGTCCAACAACAACAAGTGCTGGAGAGGATGTGGGGAAAAGGGTACACTTGTTCATTGTTGGTGGGACTGCAAAATGGTGCAGCCAATTTGGAAAGCAGTATGGAGATTTCTTGGAAAGTTGGGAATGGAACCACCATTTGACCCAGCTATTCCCCTTCTCGGTCTATTCCCTAAAGACTTAAAAAGAGCATGCTACAGGGACACTGCTGCATCGATGTTCATAGCAGCACAATTCACGATAGCAAGATTGTGGAACCAACCTAGATGCCCTTCAATAGATGAATGGATAAAAAAAATGTGGCATTTATACACAATGGAGTATTACTCTGCATTAAGAAACGACAAAATCATAGAATTTGGAGGGAAATGGATGGCATTAGAGCAGATTATGCTAAGTGAAGCTAGCCAATCCTTAAAAAATAAATGCCTAATGACTTCTTTGATATAAGGGGAGTAACTAAGGACAGAGTAGGGACGAAGAGCAGGAGAAGAAGATTAACATTAAATAGGGAAGAGAGGGGGGAGGGAAATGGAGAGAGAAGGGAATCTGCAGGGAAAGGGAAGGTGATCCTCAGGGTTTTATAAAATTACATACAAGAGGAAGTAAGGGGTAAGGAAGAAGTACACAAGTGGAATAAATGTTTTACAGTAGAGGTGGTCGAGAGAGAAGAGGGGAGGGGAGGGGAGGGGTGGGGGGATAGTAGATGATAGGTTAGAGAGCAGAACTCATCAGACACTAGAATGGCAATGTGTAAATCAATGGAAATGTAACGGATGTAACCGATGTGATTCAGCAATCTGTATACGGGGTAATCATGGAAGTTCATAACCATTCTGAATCAAATTGTGAAACATGATATATTAAGAAAGATGTAATGTTTTGAAAGACCAACAATAAAAAAATTAAGAAAAAAAAAAAAAAAAAAGAATGGGGGATATGAAATGTGTATTCATGTCTAATAAATAAGAATTTAATTATAAACTAGTATTCAAATTAAATTATGCTTGAAGAACTCCTGAAGTCTTCTAGAAAAAGTATTTTAAAACTATTTAAGCCTCTCCAGCAATCTGTTAGAATACCAAAAAGATTTTCTCACAGTGTACTTAACAAAAGCTTAATTAATTTTATATGAATATTTTATTTGGTATCATTTAGATAATATACACTTATGATGAAAGTATGAGGTATCATTATCCCATTTTACAGATGAAAAAACTGGTGAGTTACAGCACCAATTTAAAAAGAAGCAATAAATAAAAAAAGAAAGAAGACCAGCAGAGTAGAAGTAGGATAACAATCGAGGGAGGAGGGGAAGGAAAGAGAAAGTACTGAGGAATGAAATGGGGAAATTATATTCCATGTATATATGATTATATATCTGTTATATAAAACTATAATGCACCAATAAAAAAACATTTAAAAAAACCAGTTTGACACTCTCCTCTGAAGTTGAATATAACCCTTAACCTAACAATTTCACTCCTAGATTGCACATGGATAAGATTGAATAGATGTAAGAATGTTCATAAAAGCACAGTTCATAATATCAAGAACCTGTGAGTAACCCAGTCAACCAGGAAAGGCAGTGTTGGTGAACAAATTCTGATATACTCATATAATAAAATACTATAGAAAGCCCAAACCAAATGCCTGCCACAAGCAACACCAGGGTGGATCTTACCAATTACACTTTTTGTTTTTATAAAGTTAAAACAACATGTATGCATACATATACTTTTTGAAATATGTATAACACAAAGAAGACTTTTTATTTTTATTTTATTTTATTTTCATTTAATTTTTTTTGTGGTGCTGGGAATTGAACCCAGGGCCTTGTGTATGTGAGGCAAGCACTTTACCAACTGAGCTATATCCCCAGCCCCCACAAAGAAGACTTGATAAGATCCTATAGAAAAGAATGCCAGGGAATATTAATCATGTAACTAGAGATGAGGGATCATTTTGGCTTGGGAGAAGGAGAGAAATCAGATGAATGTGGATCTATAAGATTGATATATGTTTTAATTTCTTGTCAAAGTCCTAGTGTTTTTTTTTTTGTTTGTTTGTTTGTTTTTGGCAGTGGGGGGAGGGAGAGTTTCAGGAGTTTTAATTTCATTGAAAATAACAAAGAAGGTCATGCATGGATCAATGCATGTTTTGTGGACCATTAAATACCAGGGGCCCAATTATAAAATCATCTGTTTTAAAAAGAAGTTAGACTAAGATGAGGGAAATAAGGTTATTGGTTATAAGAAACACAGGAGGTTTAAATCTGGACCACAGATAAATGATTCAATTCAAAGGGTCAGATGGAAGGTTCAGAGCTTGTGCTAAAAAGCTCCATTATGAAAATTATCTACACGACAGCCTCTCAGGAGTACATTACAAAACACCCACCTGAAGAATGTATTTTCTTTTGTAAATATTCTCTTCCATTTCTGGATGGCACCCAGACCCAGCTCAGCAAGACCAGTGAGTGACTTGGAGATCCCTAGCAATGAAGGACATGGATTCCTTGCTTTTCACAACGGAACTCTCCTGTCTGCTCTAAGGACTCTTCTCGTGTTCTCTTCTTCCTACAAGGCATTAAATGTGAAATAAGGTCTTGCCACCAAGTATCCTTTTGCAACTTCTGTTTCCCATGCTTATAGCACTGCGGAGCTCTGTAATGCATGTTGGAGTACTGCGAACACAGGCTACTTGGAGGCAATGAGTTTGTTGTCATTGTTTTAAATAACTAACATGTTACTGGGATTCCACTGTTTCAAGTGCAGAAGCTTGCTCTGTTTTTTGGATTCCTTAGGACCTGGAGAAAACAACAACCTGTTAACTCTGATCCCTGGGATGTGCTCTGCTGTTCTGGCACACAGTAGGCACTTCAGAATGCTTGTTGAATAAACAAGCATGATTTTCCAAATACTAATTTTTGGATTTCAGAAGAAAGACTGGTTAAGAACATACTTCCTATGGACAGTGTTTTCTATAGCAAAAAAGATCAATCTAAAAAGTATGAATGTATATATGGCATATGTCAAAAGAAGTTGAAATCTTGAACTATCTTTGGGAATTACAGACACTGATAGGCATTGCACTTGAGGACATCCACATGGCAAGAACATACCTTCAAAGAGTGGATTGAATCTGGAAATGCAGCATATGTGCCTGCGCACATGCACACCCCCCCCACACACAATGATTGAGCAATTAGGAGACCAACAAAGCCCTCCAACCTAGATGGCCCCCTTGTTAAAATGACAAATTCTCCAGATGACAAGGATACAAACCTTGAATTTCTTTGCCAAAAGACAGAAGCAGGGTCTAATGTTGGTCATATTAGAAACCAAAGGGAAAATGAAAGACATACTTAAGTCCTTTGGGATGAAGTTAGTCATCAAAGTGAAAGAAATACAGAACTTTCCAATAAGGTCAGCCATCAAAAGCAGATATTCGCAAGAGCATACCTCTAGAATGAAGAAGAAAAAGTCCCTTTTCCTGTACTTTAAGGGCATTTTATCCAAAAGGAGAAAATTCCCACATACTTTTCAGGAAGTCATAGGATATTCATGCATAGACACAAGTTCATATTTTCCCAATTGAGGACATTTATATTAAAAAAAAAAAAATCTGAACCTTCCCTCTGCTGGTGACTACTAATTCTTCGAGTGACTCTACTTGTCAAACTACTTTATTTTTGTTGTTGTTTTTTTCCATCTAAACACCTGTGTTCATTTTCCCCTAAATTAATATGCTTTCTGGTAAGCTGGTCTCCAAGCATAAAGTCATTTCTCATGTGCATGTTTTGCAGGCACCACTGACAGCCAGCTCTTGAGTGCAGTCACGCTGTCGACTTGACCCGACTTGCCTCCACTGGAACACAATGGTACAAGAAGCCACCTCATGACTGCCTGAGGTGTGGTGGGGCAGAGTCCTCAGAAGGTGCTTCTTTTTCCTTGGCTACCTAACATTTCTCCCCACCACTCCAAATTGGTTGCCAACCTGGGCTTCACCCCTTCCTGCTGCTCTAATTCCCTTTGGAGAGTGGGGTGTTGTGTGAAAAAATAAGTATCACACTTACCAACACATGCTCTGGGAGACTGGGATCAGTGTTCAATGATACAACATCAGGATCCCTGCAGGCTGGTGTCTTACGGGTTTGCACCCACACACAAGCAAACATAGGGATGGGTGGAAAAAGAGCTACCTGGAGTTCAAAATACAGCACCCTGAAGATGGGTTGTGGCTAGGTGTTTTCACCTCCTCTAGTCTTCGAGTTGTATTATTTCTTCCTCCTCCTCCTCCTCCTCCTCCTCCTCATCCCCCTCCTCATCCTCTTCTTCTTCTTCTTCTTTATTATAGATGGACACAATATCTTTGTTTTATTTTTATATGTGTTTCTGAGGATTGAACCCAGTGTCTCACACAGGTGAAGCAAGTGCTCAACGACTGAGCTACATCCCCAGCCCCCTCTATTTCTTATTTTAAAAACATCCTTTAAGTATAACTTACATAGAGTAAACTGTACATATTTAAAGTGTCCTTTGTTGATTTTTGACATATGCTGAGAAATCATCACTGCTAAGATTACAAACATTTCTGTTCACTCCAAATGAATTTCTTTGTAGATTTGGACAATTTTTATCTTTAACTTGAAATTATTCTTGGTTTTGAGGGGATTTGGCTCACTTAGAAGCCCAGGGTTTAACATGAAGTCTCTGATAGGATTTAAGAAACCCACAGTGCTACCCCCCACCAGTGCACCTCTTCCTGGGGAGGTGGGGCTGGAGGGAGAATGCTCTGATCAACAAGGCTCAGGACTTCTGTTTTGACTCACACTTGTCCTGAGGCACATACTCGGTTCCAATAAAAGGCAGTGAATCTGTCCTCCATTTGTTTATAATGAATAAGTCATGCTGGAAGCCAGGCATCTCCTTTTTTTCTCTCCCATGTTAAGGTTAGACAAGAAATCAGAGGCAGAGACATCCCAGTCAAAGTGTAGTCATCCTTAAAGTGTTCAGTGACTCCAGCTTAAACAGTTTAGAACTGGTGACTCAATGAGGACCCCTACTGGTGATACCAGGAGGCCCAAGCAGAGGAGCTAAGGCCTGCCTTTCCCACACCTCAGGGGCAGAAAGGGGCGACTTCCAGATGTACAAGAGGAATGGAAGCTGCAGCTGAGGTCCTTGCATCCTGCATCCTGTCCGCCTCACCTGCAAGGAGGGGTGAGCTCAAAGTGTGAGTCACAACCTTCAACCTAGGCCCACACTGGAGCAATTAACTACATTTTTGCTTCAGGAGAACCTTCCCTCAGCTGCAGGCCACCCTCAGGGTGCAGCTCTCTAGGCTACAAGCTAACAGCCTTCAACTCTGTGAATTGTAAAGCCCTAGGTTTAAAAAGCAAAGTTGCATTATTATTATTTTTTAGCCAATCCTTCTTGGCCCACTTCAGATTCCTATACACAAGTCCTAATGGGAGCAGGGGTCGGGCGTGGGGGTGGCGTGGAGGAGTGTTGTCTCAACTAGAATTAATGCCAGAATCAAGTCAACATAAAGTAGATTTATCGACTGTTTCAATGCATTGAAGCAAAGTGCTTTGTTTTGAGAACAAATCATCATAGCAACTCAGCTGCCCCAGTTACACTAAGCTCAGCACAACCAAAATGAAAATCCTTACCAAGTTTTGAAATTGGCTGGGGAGAGCCACTGAACCTTTGTTTGCAGCTTCAGGTGCCATTAGCCAGCACAGGGTTTGATTTTGTAATTTGCTGAAAGGGATGCTTTCAGTAATAATAAAGCTGTAAACCTGGATTTGAACAAAGGAATTCTAGGCCTTTCCCCAGCCAGTGTACATACAGGCAGCCCTCAGGGCCAAACAGCACCACTGCTTTGTTAAAATAGAAGGCTTCAGAAAAGTGCTGGTTGTTATTCACTGTGACTTGTGGATGTGTTCCAAGTTGGAGGTACGTCTGGTAACATAAATGCTCATCTTTAAAAAGAGGCAAATAAATACAAAAACAGGTTTTCTGTAGGCGTGAAAGGAAGAAAAGCAAGGCCACTTTTATTATTTTCCTCTACCCCCAGCTCTGAGCTTTAGCCCCACTGTCGATTTTTCTCTGGGGCCTTTTCATTCTCCCAGTCTGCTCTGCTCCTGCATCCCCATCACCCATGAACAGCGTCACCTTTGACCTGGGCCTCACCCCAGTCAGTCTCTTTCCCCATCTTGACCTTCCCTGTGGCTTCTCAGCCTCTCAGGCTGGAGTGTGTCCCAGGCCCCTGCCCCATGACCCAGGATGCCCAGTGCACTCTGTGGTACAACTTGAGGCCACTAGCACTAGGGCTGCTGGACTCCTAACCTTTGGGGGTCAGTGTTTTGAAATTCTCTCCTGCCTTTCAGGCTGGTTACTGTGATTCAGTTCCCTCTCCCTTTCCTCCCCTAGTTCTGTCTCTATCCTCCACCTAAACGTGGGCCTTGTCTAAAGCTGTCTGCTGGTCCTTCCATGTTCCTTCACCTTAGCCATTTATTCAAAGCCTTCACCTCTCACTTCTGTGCAGATGTCTCCTACATCTTAAATGGAGCCTGACCCATCTCACGGTAACTATGAAATGGAGCTAATCCTTCTTCCTATAAACCAGGCCCTTCTCCAGGCTTGCTTTTTTTTTTTTTTTCCCTGTAAAACATTCCCATCATTTTCTGAGTCCAGGTTTCAAAACTGGGCATTAGACTCCTCCTAGGCATCGATTTCCTTTGCCACATAGACTGGCCTTCTTGGATGCTTCTTTATGTCCTTCTTTCCTTTTCCAAAGCCATCTTCCTCTTTCTGGCCCTCATTACCTATGGCTTGGATTGGTACAGTGGCTTCTGCAGTGATCTCCCCACCATTCCTCACTGCTAGCCATAAGAAGTGGGAGAAAGAAGGTGAGCTTTGTGATTTGAATTTGCAGTTATTTCTGCTGTGGTTTTAATTTATCAATAGTCCCAGTCTCCAGGCTGACAACTATCAAGTCCCCGACACACTGTAAGTGCTCAATTAATAGTAGTTCCTTTCCATCAAATGGACTTCTTGGCCACATCTTTTCCTTCTGCTTTTATACTGAATTGAGAACCAGCCTCTTATGCTATCCCTTGGGAGCCTAGTACAAGGTGGGACCACTATGTTGCTTTTGCCTCACTGTTCATAAGTCTTTAAACACCATTGTTCTATTTCCACACATCTTTGCTGAGCTGGTGGACTCGACCGAAGGGCCCCACTCACTTCTGTCTGTTGAAATCCTAGTTGTTCTTTCAGACCTCTCTGGATTTCCACCACTGCTCTGAGGCCCCTTCAGGTCCGTCTGTGGATATGTCCTCCTCCTCTGACCTCCAGAAAACTTACACCTCTCCTGTGTCATTTTTATTCTGCTTGCTCATGTTCTAGCTTTGATGTCTCTTTATGACAAGACTGTGCATCCCTGGATGGCAGAGACTGTTACAGTATCAAACTCAGACAGTTCTTCACCTTATGCAATAAATAGCTGATGCTGGACAGACCTGCCCAGTCACGCTTTTTTACTAAATTTTCTTCTCTCCTAAGCGACTAGGTGTCACCCTTGACAGAAATAAAGTTGCATGGGGATGCAATCTCTCACTCAGACAAAGGCAGCACCTAATTGACACCACATTCTGGAGCTGAAAATCATAGGAGAGGGTTCCTTTCAAATTTGCTATGCCACCATTTCATTAGATGTGGTTTATTTACTATTTTCACTAATCCCAGGAAATCCCTTTGAAATCACAAATTTTGTTTACCTTCCAGTCCTCAGAGAGTCATGCTCTTCTCGTATAGAGATACGGTGGTCACACAGATAGATCCCTGAGAACGTTTAAAATTCTTCTTTTCTCATCCATGAATCTTTAACACCCATAGATTATCTATGGCTCCACAAGAGAGGAAATCAGATCAAACACTGGGCTTTGGCAAATAGAATGAGAGTCCATTGAGCAACAGGCCAGCCTCTTAAAATTGTCTGTAGTTCTTAAAATTAAAATTAATATCAACTTGTAGTTTTTAATATATTAACATCATAGTAACAAATTATACTTCTCTTTATATTTAAGAAAAAAAAAAAATATATATATATATCTTACACAGCATATACGTATGTATGTGTGTTATTCTCTTTTACTTGGTTGGAAGTGGGTCTTATTATATGGGAGTTATATGAGTTCATGTTGGCAATACTCTTGCAAAGTGTAATTTTCAAAAAGTTAAAAGTCTCTTAAAAAAAAAAAACAACCAGAAGTCAAAAGATTCTACTTGACTGAATTAATGAGGAAATCAGGAAGATGTTAAAACTGGTTTAGGAGAAAGTCAAGGACCTGGAGGTTTAGAGTTGGTCAAGGAGATGCAGAAATAAATTTGCCAACAACTGCAAACCAATTTGATTTTTCTAGAGCATATTTATAATTAGATACACGAAAATGGACACAAACTAGTCTCACAAACTGCTCCTTCCCAAAAATCTGTCCACAGTGTTTCATTCTGGGCTCTAGAATCAGACTACTTGATTTCTGATCACAGTTCACCATTAACTATGGGTGACTGTGGGCAAATTACTTAACCTCTTTGTGCTTCATCTTTGATCCTGTAAAATAAGATTGAGTATCTTTATGGTTTTGTTGAGGATTAAATGAGAATGCATGAAGCTTCAACAAATTCAAGTCATATACTACTATTAAGAAAAGGTTCAGGGCTGGGGATGTGGCTCAAGCGGTAGCGCGCTCGCCTAGCATGCGGGAGGCCCAGGTTCGATCCTCAGCACCACATACAAAACTAAGATGTTGTGTCCGCCAAATACTAAAAAATAAATATTAAAATTCTCTCTCTCTCTCCCACTCTCTCCCTCTCCACTCTTTCACTCTTAAAAAAAAAAAGGTTCATTACACTGCCAAAATTTTTATTCAGATATTAAAGCATTTTGAGTAATAACCTATCCCACATCTCATTAAAAAGGGATATGAAGCTACATTTTAAAGATAAATCAAGAATAATTAAATCATTGAGATGAGTCAATTTGTAAAATAATAATTAAACTTGCTTAAAAATTACAGTAAACTCCAGATGTCTCAAAAGTGTGTCTTCCAATTTTGATGTCAAAGGAACAAGTATCTATGTGGTGGGCATAGGAAAATTAAGCTTCCTTAAGATGTCCCAGGAATTATGGTTACTGTGCAATCATTGTGTATCAGAGAATTGAGTATTTTCAAAAGGAATCCTCCTTCCCTTGTTTAAGAAGATTGTTGCAGAGTGAAAATAACCCATAGAAAAGTGTATTTATGCCAAAAAAAGTGGAGAGTATGTTGATGTTGCAGAAAGTGCATCACCAGCGAGTCAAATAGCACAGGCAGTGAGTGGTTCACCAATGTTCAGCTTTAATTATTTATTCTGCATAATGAAAAAGAAGATACTTTGAATTTTAAATACTTACTAACATGTTGCTGGTAATATATGCCCTTTCATTATACATTGTTATTTTTGCTTTTTCTGTAACACACTGTGGAGGATGTTGAATAAATATAAATTTTGTCACATGCACACATGCGTGCACACACACATTGGTGACAGATATATTTCAGTTTCATCTTCCTCTCATCCAAATCTTGACTTACACAACCATAAATTTAAAAAACCACTAGCACAGTGGTAAAAGCTGTTAAAAAGTCAAGAAGTTCTCAAGTTCAGGATCAGAAAGGCAATAGCTATGAGGGAAAATAATAAAGCATAGTGACAACTCATTTCGGAGCCTGGTGACTTGTGAATATACTCAAGGCTGAGAAAATAATTTTCCTAATGTGTCAGTTTTTCAGAGGCCATTTCTAGGTTAAACTGAACTGAAAAACAAGAGCGAAAGTTGATAATGCCTGTCTCCCTCCTCTGGCTACTTTCCTCAGATTTGCTTAAAGAAAGTTTTCCTGCTGAAGACCCTGGCTTAGTCTTGTACTGTCACCTCACCACCATCAAATCTGGATTTACTCCTTTATGTCCTGATGGGTTGATGAAGAAGACAATTATGTCAGGCCCTGCTGAGCTGGGGAACTGCATTCTCAGTAGACACCCAGTCTACTAAGCCTCAGACTAAAGGATCAGTGACTTACAATATTTATGGCCCCTATGAAAAAATGATTTTTTTGTATAATTTTAAGGAATATCAAGAGAGGTACTGTGATTTAAACAAATAAAACTCAAAATGATTTCTTACAATATTTCATGTGTTTAAATTTTTAGACAAAAAAACTTATAAAATCAGGTTCAATTTTTCATTCTTAATAAGGCCACTTACTTTATGAGTGCTCACTGGCTTACATCATTAAATTTTCAATTACTGGGTGTAAGTTCACTTTAAAAACAAACAAACAAAGTAACCAGATTGCCTCTTTTCTTCCATCCACCCCTTCTACCCCTAAGGGCACTAATTGCATTTTAAGGCCCCAAATTCTTAGAACAAAGGAGATGTTATAGTTTGGATGTGAGGTGTTTCCCAAAATCCTACATGTGAGACAATGCAAGAAGGTTTAGAGAAGAAATGACTGGGTTATGAAAGGCTAAACCCAATGGGTGAATTAGTCCCCTGATGGGAATTAACTGAGTGGCAACAGAAGGTGAGTAGAGTGTGGATGGAGGAACTGGGTTATTTGGGGCATGACTTTGGGGTATATATTTTGCATCTGGTGAGTGAAGTCTCTCTATGCTTCCTGATTATCATGTGATAATATAAAAATTATTAAGTTAATTATTAAATTAGCAAGTCTATATCTGCTCTCCTCTGCTACACTCTTGCACCAGGAAGTTCAGCCTTACCTTGAACCCCAAGTAATGGAGCCGGCTGCCTATGAACTGAGGCCTCTAAATCAATGAGCCCCTAAATAAACTATTCCTCCTCTAAAATTGTATTGGTCAGACCTTTTAGTCACAACAGTGACAAAGCTTCTGATTATTTATGATGAATGGGATACCTTTGGTTTACAATTTTGATAATGAGAGTTAAATAATGAGATAGACAATGCATTTTAAAGCTGAGATTCAGCTAGATAACTAGAGAAATGGTTCTTCACTGTTATCCTGCCCATTTACAAATTCTGCAAACATCAATCTACTTCAGGAGCTTCCCTTATCAAGTTTACATATCAGCACTTCTGCCGCTTTGCAGTAGCATCTGATGCACTTGAATTTCAGGAATTAATGAGGAGATGGGCTATGTCACCTTGCTCTCTAATGGCTCCACTATAGAATAAGAGATGTGGACAGGGAGAATGAACAAATATGCGCAGCCCAGGCCTTCAAACAATCCACGCCTTTGTAGGTCTTTTTTATCTGAATAAATACAGAATCTGGTCTTTACAGCTAAGCTTCAGCTGTGGTTCTCATACTTAAATGTGCTCTCTACTCAATACCATTTACAGGACATCAAAATACATTCATGATTTGTCTTCTATTAGATTTTACATTCAGGTTCAAGAGTACTTCTTGAAAAGAAATTGTCATCTATTGATCAGGTAGATTATACTTTGATATATATGTCTCATTATGTGATTTTCTTATTTTTTCCTCAATATGAACCAATACCAACTCATGATATCTAAGCCCAGTAGCTAGAAAGCAGGAAATCACAGAGGTGCCTAACACACTGCAGCAGAGCCTAAATTTTTCATGCTGTTCTACAGTAAAGATTAGGGAAGGAGACCATTGCTCCTTTAAAAATGCTACTCTTAATTTTAAAAAAACTGCTATTTCATCTTCAACATCTAATTTATTGTAGCTTTGTGGATTGGCTTTGTGAAGACATTAAAATTGAACTGTGTGTGTAGCTACTTGGCCAGTATGTGTAACACAAAAGTGCAAGCTTTTCTTGCTCTTGATTTGGACAGTGGAAATGGAAATCTATGGTGTATTCCAGGGTTCCACAAAACTTCTGGATCTAATCAGCACCAAGCAATGCTGCCAACAGTGTCAAGAGCACTAAGGAATCCACTGAACTCATTCTTGTGCTTCAAATGTTTCTGTAGTGGAAACACACACACACACACACACACACACACACACACACACACACACACACATGGAAGAGGCTGGAATGTAAAAGAAAAATGCCTTTATTAGGATAAACCATATATTCTCATTCTCTGAACTTAATGCATTGAACTCAAACCCTTCCTATCCAACACAATTTCCCTGAGCACCTTCATCTGGGAGTTTTTCTGGGGACTGGGTATGGAAATGAGTAAGACCTGTTTTCTCATTCTATAATTTGTTGGAAAGACAGAAGACAGACAACCATGACATAGCGTGTAAAGCATATTAGCTAGCGGAACAAAATGCTGTGAAAGCAGCGGGTGTAGGGGTGAGCATTACATTGGGAAGGGCCACAATGCTGGATTCCAGAGGACATAAGTGCTAGAGCTAAGTCCTAATGAATAAGATGGATAATGGATTAAGAGGCTGGGAGGAGAGGGTACTCCAGGAAGAGGGAGCTGATATACCAGTGGTCTCTACTACAGAACTTTATACCATTCAACATTCTGCACCTCATTATCCTCCTATAACCTTAAAGCTAAAGCAACAGGAAGCCTCCAACAAGAGCAAACTGCACATTCCACAATACCTGTCATAACAGGAAAACAGTGTTCACACACCATGAAAACACTGTGCAAATTTCAAGGCATTTAACATGAGTTAATATTATTTATTCATATATTGTTTACCCAACACATCATTAGAAAGTTTAAGACTGAACTGAAGAGCCAAACTTTAGCACTGAAAAGCTAACAGCTTTAAAAGAATTATGAATGCAGGGAAATTCACTTGAATTTATCTAATGAGAAAAAAAATATTTGTAATTCTCAAAGAAGATGGAGTGGGCAAGTTAGACTCACTTTAGAGTAGCTTCTTATCTGCATATGAACCTTAATAATTTCCTTGAGTTCTTAAAATGGAGAAAATAAAACCAGTGTGCAAAATATTGTCAAATATATACTGAATAATAATAACTCATAGATTCTCATTTAACTTACAATCATAAGAAAAGTACCATTACCATTTCTTTTTACAGGTGAATGATGCAAGGGTGAGCCCCTGGTTGAGCAGGTTGTCAGAATCAGTTTCCTAACTCGAGTCTGGGTCCTTACCCTGCCATGACCACAAACTAGTTGCTTGCCCTTCCACATTGTTCTTTTTTTCTCTAAAAATTCAGGGATTGAATTTTCTTATTATTGAGAATTAAGCTTTTGAAGGAGTAGCTTGTTTTTCCCACCATATTTTTTTAAATGAAAATGTAGCATAATAAACACAACGCATTGCTCTCATGGCCAGGGAAAATAACACCTTTATTTTTCCTTTAGTTTCTTGCCTACAATCGACTACTGGCCACAGGAGTGCTTCTCAGCAAACAGCTGTTATATATATTTTTTAAATCCCTAAATATATTACCTTGATTTATATTGAAGAGATATTCAACTGTCTAACATGGACAAGAGAAGTGTTATTACATTATTCTGATTTCAATTCATCTATATAATAGTCAAAATTATATTTCACTATATGTTCTTTTCATATCTCTACAAACTATGGTGATATCATCTTTTCTTTACTGATATTGGTAATATGTATATTCTCTCTTTTTTCCTCATCATCCCAACTGGAGTTTTACCACTTTTGTCTGTCTCCTCAACGAACAAGTTTTTTTTTTTTTTCTTTTTTTTGGTGCTTGGGATCAAGCCAGGGCCTTACACATGCTAATCACACACTGTAATACTGAGCTATACCTCAGCCCAAGAACCAGCATTTAATTAGTTTATTTTTCTCTATTTTTTTTCTGTTTTTTATTTATTGATCTTTCTGCTTATTCTTCATTACTTCCTTTTCTCATTTACTAGATTTTAATTATTTCTTTTGCCATATTTTAAAATTTTTATACATAAAATGTGGTACTTCAGAGATTGTGATTTAAATTGTTTTCTCCCTGAGTCATATAAAGATATTGAGGCATCGAGAAGTTAAAACTGACAACCAGTTAAGATGCATAACGTATGTTCTTTTTCTTCCAGTTATAGCAAGAAGTGCATCACAGAACTCTAGCCCAGTCACCTCTGAGAATTTTTATTCTCTTTCAATTCCAAAGGTAAGGGCACACTATGAAATATTATCAAATAAATCTTTGAGGACACAGGTCAGAAATTGTAGATAGCTCTGCCCTGAAATTGTCCTATGTATCTTGTCTGACAGAACAGATCTTATTTTCCTTTTTTTGTTTGTTTTCGGTACTGGGATTGAACCCAAGGTCTTTCAGATATTAGGCAAGTACTCTCCTACTGAGCTACACCCCCATCTCTTTTTATTTTATTTTACTTGGCAGTGGGGGAATCTGGCTAAGTTGCTAAAGCTGACCTTAAATTCATGATCCTCCTGCGTTAGCCTCCTGAGTAGCTATGATAACAAGAATGTGCCATCATGCCCAGTTTTTTTTCCTTTATAATTGAATAATTTTGTAAATTACTCACAATCAATTTTACTTTTTGTTTTCTGTCCTTCCCTAAAAACTTTATGCAATCCATCTAGCTAGTCCCTGAAACTTTTGAGATTACTAGTGCTTAACTTTTCTGACAAATTTTCACATAGGGAACATGTTATCTCAATTCTATAATTACATGAAGCCTCAATGATCCTTATGATTCAGCCTACATTAAAATCCGAAGAACTCTCTGTGACCTTCAGCTTCTTCTGGGTTGATAAAAATTCAAAGCCATCTTATACTCTAACGTGGCAAAGCCTGGGATTAGGTTTTAAAAATGAACATGCCTATTGCACATATATCTCTATTGCTGAAGTACAGTTGTAGCATGAAGCCAAGGATATTCCCTATTTTGATACCCCCAAATGCTCAAAAATGCTCTTCAACATCAAAAGGCTTAAACAATCTGAGAGTTCTTCTGAAAGGTCCATGATGCATTGTAATTCATAGTGAGGACATTGGTAGCTGGTATATGAACACTAAGTTAAACCACTTTTTTAAAAATAAGAAACTAAACACAAATTTGAATTTCTAGGATATTGCAGAGGACCAAAACACATTAGATGGAAATGAACATGGAAATCACCCAACTGTCTGTGTCTCACCAGTAATGACTCCAGAGATCAAGAGTCATCCTTCATAGTTGAGGTTCCATGGTAATCTCATTAGTTTGAGAAGTCCACAGGCAAACAGATTTCCCCATTTGCATGGCCCATAGATATGCTATTTGAAGGAAAACAGAAACAGAGTGTGCTATATCTTCTCAATTATAGGTCATGGATAACCAAATTTGGTAGATTGTATTTCTATTCCCAGCTATCCACTTTCTCCTCTATGGGATTACTGTGCATCCTGACCCTTAGTCATGTGACTTTCTGTGTCTCTGAATGGGCAGTGCCCATGTGCTTTGTTTTGGAATGCGAATAGATATGATGTATGAGTTGAAGCTTTAAATGTGCCTGCTTACCCTGTTCCTACCCGCTTCCATAAAACCTGTACAAACCAATTAAATTTCATGGTGATTAAAATCTTTCCTAAACCTCCATGTAATTATTAATTCATATCATTTTCAAAAAATATCTGCATACATATAGATATATGTGCGTGTCTCTTAATGTCATCACCTGTAGAGGTGGAACTTTAATGTCTCTGCATCCTTCTTCATCATGTCTCTTCATGTGTCCCATATCTCATATCTCATTTCCAGCTTAAGTCTCCACCCTAGGTCTTCTGCTGTGGTGTGCATTTTACTCTGCAAATAAGGTAAATATAACTGTTGATTAATTAAATGACTATTCTGCACAAGTTTTTGCCCCTCACCACCTAGAGTTGCACTTATTATCTGGGAAAGTCACCACTATAAATATTTTTTTTAATTTAATTTTTATTTGCTCTTTTTATTTATAAATGACAGTAGGATGTATTTTGGCATATTATACATACATGGAGTATAATTCCCATTCTTGTGGTTGTACAGGATGTTGAGTTACACAAATCATATATTTATATATGAACATAGGAAGGTCATGCCCATTTCTTTTACTGTCTTACCTATTCTCATCACCCTCCTTTTGCTTCATTCCCCTTTGTCGAATCTAAATTACTTCTGTTCTTCCCTCCCCATGCTTATTTTGTGTTAGTATCTTTATATCAGAGATAACATTCTGCCTCTCATTTAGGGGGATTGGCCTATTTCACACAGCATGATAGTATCCGATTCCATCCATTTACCAGCAAATGCCATAATTTCATTCTTATTTATGGCTGAGTAATATTCTATTGTGTATACACAACACAGTTTCTTTATCCATTCATCTGGTGAAGGGCATCTAGTTGTTTTCATAGCTGAGCTAACATGAATTGAGCTGCTATAAACATTGATGTGGCTGTGTCACTGTAGTGTGCTTAATTTAAGTCCTTTGGGTATAAGCTGAGTAGTGGAATGACAGGGTCCAATGGTGGTTCCATTCCAACTTTTCTTAGGAATCTCCAGATTCCTGTTTTCCAGAGTGGTTGCACCCATTTGCAGTCCCACCAGCAATGTATGAGTGCAGCTTTTTTTTCCACATCCTTGCCAACATTTACTGTTAACTGTATTTGTGATAATTAATATTATGACTGGAGTAAGATAAACTCTCAGTGTAGCTTTAATTTGCATTTCTCTAATTGCTAGAGATGTTGAACCATTTTTTCATGATTTTTAATCTGATATTAATATTTTTAAAATAGTGCAGACCTATCTTTGTCTGACCTGAGCTGGACTATTATGCTGACTCCATAGTCTCAGGAGGCTGAGCTGACTTTCCTAGCTTTTGATCCCCTGGTATTATTCACTCCCATAGTCTTGAGGACTGCTGTACTTTTGACTCCTAATTTTTTAGTGTGGTGAGCCATTTCTGTGAACTGTGGCCGCCATTACAAGATGGCGCTTGTTTCCGCTATAGTCTGTGACAAACAACTCCTTATCACAATGAGTTGGCACGCTGTGACTTGGCACCCTATGAGAAAAGTGCACGTGGCAGTTGTGCATTGGGGCTTGATGTGCTTTATCAAGGCTGGGGCGCTCGGGTGAGGGAGTAGTAGTAGGAGTAGTAGTAGTAGAAGCTAGAAGACATGTCAAAATAAAGGCCTGAATAAACTGCTGAAGGAAGAATCCTGTGTCGTGTTTTCCTTTGCCGGCTGGGGGTCGCGGCATTTTAGTACAACTGTTAACCCCATAAGACTAAAAGCTAGTTGTCTTATTTTACTTGAGAGATGTTTATCACTAGTTCCAAAAGGGTCCTGTTTTTCATGGAGGTCTCTGACTATGTCAAACTTGCCAAATTCAATATGTGGCTTTTGGAATTCTATCTGGTTATCAACATTCCAAACTACAAAAAAAGAAGAAACAGTGGAAGACCAGATCAAGCCATTTTATTTTAAAAAGTTATATAGTTGTTGTTCATGTTTGCTCTTCTCATGAAAACTTAATCATAAATTTACACATAGCTTCAAGAACAACCAGAAAAATACAGTTCCTCTTTAGGAAGCCCTATTCCAAAGAGATATATGTATGGTATTATAGGAGGAGGAGAAAACATTTTAATGAGTATTTGGTAGTGTTTGCTACTTGTCTAGCCATTTAAATTCCATGTTAATTCTTCTCTTAAATTGATATGCTTATTTCTTCCCCAAGGAAGACAACCACAGACCCATCTGGCTACTGCACCCAACTTAAATTGTATGTCTGGGTGAAAGGAAGTTGTCTCTCAGATTCGAATGTAGCTCCTTTTGGTCCAGTGACTCATAAACTGAAAAACACCTGCCTGCCTTCTCCAACATCCAGTCAATGATGGCTTAGTAGAAACTGGATGATTGTATATGAGATGCCCTGTTCATAACCATCAATGGCCAAAGGGTCTTTCCATTACCAAAGATTTTGGAGGGATAGAATTGGAAACTAATTCTTTTGAAATATGAAAGAAGATACATTGAGGTAACTGAAAAAAGAACATTGCTTTCTCTTTCTAGGAGAAAATAGTATTAGACAAAAAAAAAGTACTTGGTGACAAAAGGCATTCTTTTTGGTGGTAATCTGTGAGTAAGACATTAGTTAAATAAAGGTTTTAGTGAAGTGCTGTAACAGGAAAGTGAGTAGAGAATTCAGAGCAAAATTAAATAGCAACTATTTAAAATAAGAACTACTTGAGTAGGTCACCTTTATGTGTCTGTTGAAAGATTAGAAATATTTTGATGAATAATGTTGACAGAACCACATCAAAAAGTAAAAACTTTCTCCTTAGTGCTGTGGCCCTCACCAGTGGCTCAGAATGTTGAGGCAGAAGAATCACAAGTTGAAAGCCAGATTCAGGAACTTAGTGAAGCCCTAAGAAACTTAATGAGGTCCTCTATGAAGATAAAAAATAAAAATAAATAATAATGAGATGTGGCTCAATGGTTAAGTGCCCTGAGTTCAATCCCTGGTACCAGTCCCCACCAAAGTTCCTTTTTATTACTGAAGGGGAACACACACACACACACACACACACACACACACACACACACCCCACAGAAACATATACACTTAGGATTTTCCTTTAATTCTCTTTTATTTCATTCTCCAATTAGGAGATGTGGAGATCATATGTTCCCCATTGTGTGCTTACTATATTTTTATATAATTCAGACCCTATATTGTACAGGTATCTACTTGATGGAGTAAAACAATTTTCTAAAACAAAGGTATATTTTTAAATATATTTAAATGTAGTTAAAGTGAAGCCAGCTGTACTTCAGCTAAAAGCAGTTTAAAACATGCATGGGGATTTTAAAGTAAATTTTTATCAGTAGTGTAGATCCAAGTATCCAGTACATGAGGTGGGAAGGAGGTAGAGAAGGGGCTAGGATCAGCTGTTTGAACAGATTCCTGGAATGTAGGCATTGCATTTAGGCATTTGTAACAAGCTTGCTTGGGAGTTGTTGGCAGTTTTGCATCAGTAGTAGAAGTTTATCCCTTTAAGGGAAAAGCAGGAAGTTAAAATTGAATGTAGAGAGTAGGGGAGCACAGGAGATCAGAAGACAATTCTGTTCCAGAGGGAGTAAAAGGACACTGCCTACAGTAGCACCTGAAAAGCACAGAAGTTTTAGATGATTTTTCTTTTCTGCCCAAAGCACATTCAACCCACATTTTCTTCCAGTTAAAAGAGGGAGAATTAATGCCAATGAGTTGGTCAGGGTGTTGAATAACAGGAGGTGGGGACAAACTCTGCCTGCCTATGGGCTGTTGTGTTGCTTGTACTTTCATGATTTATCTATCTTTTATTACAGCAGAAAGTCAGAGTAACTTCCATATTGTAGCTGAAGGATCAGATGGGTGCTTCTGGAAAGAGAGGAAGATGACACCAGGGTGCTCTTCAGCTCTGGGTCTTGCAGACACAGGGCTTCCCCATCCTGTGCAGAGGATTTCTTCTAAAGAGGGCAACTGAATCTGGCTTCCCCAGTCAGCTCTTATTACAGAATTTATTTGAGTGTCATGGCTGCTGTCATTCTTAAGAACTGTTGACAGATATGTGCTTTCTGTCTCTTGCTCTTCCTTTAGCACATGTGACATTTTCTAGCCAGGTGACAATTCCTGAAGACCATGAACAAGAAAAGAATCTTTGTGATTAGGTGGAGCCTGTGGGCTCTGTTCTGTCAATTGCTGCCTGGATGAAGACTTAGAAACCGTTTGCTTTGAAATAACTGATGACATTGGAGAGCTCTGGAGGTATTAGGTATGTCTCCTTGTCCCTTAAATAATTTAATTCCTCCATGCATCTGGGTGCATTCAATATTTTATCTCATGTTAGTTAATATGAGAGCTTGATAGTGACTAAACCTGATAGATTCTGCCTGTTGACTTCTTAACAGTTCCCCACCCCACCTTTTATGAGGGTTTGACTTTCCTTCTGTTGGCTGCAAAATGCCACACAGATATGAGACTGATTCTATTTATACTGTCTATGAAAACCACAGAGAATATTTTCATTCCATTAGTTTTGCTGTGTTTCAGAAGTGGGAAAACAATCTGGAGAGGAAGGGAGGATGAGTAACAAAACCACATCATTAGAAAGCACATAAGGTGAGAAAATGTACAGTGGTTGCTTCTGATATCCTCAAGGTAAATGAGGTAGAATATCTGGTAACAACTCTTTCCAGGAACATCCCCCCCTTCAATCTTCATCCTTATTTTTTCCTACTTAAAAAATCCAGGTATTTCTCTGATAATTCTAGTCCTTGAAGAAAATATGAAATCTGAGTAGTTGGCCAACTGTGTTAGTTGTTTGTTTCAGATTTCTTGCATTGAGAAGTTTAAAGTCCTTTGTTTACCAAAACAGGGCAGAGAGCACCTGCATCTGGGTTTTCTTGTTCTTCCATATATTCAGTTTTAAAGTTAAATTGTTTTAACATGAACATCCAACCCTGCAACTTGTTAGTAACCATTTAAAATATTATCTATAACATTTATGCTTTTAGGTGCCAAAAAATATCAGTCACCTTCATTGATGTGTAATTTGGTTTTGTTTTTAAGCTCACTTTTTGAGCTGGTAAATGGAATTTAGGAGCCTCAGTTATATTTCACATCATAAAAACTAACACAATTGGCCAACTACTCAAAAGTGGCATTATGACATTTTGTAGTTAAACAGAAATATTATATTTGGGCTCCATTTCAGGAACTAATTCTACTGACAATAATATTATTTAGATCTATAATGGATCCCCTTAGCAAATCCCTTTGCCTTTAGCATATTCAATCTTAGATATGGGATGAAAAACCTGTTAATTTGTTTTTAGTAACAGTTTATTCTATATTTAAAATCCAGTCACACACAAAACAAATAGCTAAATCAATAAATAGGAAAAGATGAACAGATACTTCACAGAAGTGAATAAAATCGGTTAACAGGTATATGAAAAAATATCCAACATCTATAGCCATTAGAGAAATGCAAATCAAGAGGGCACTGAAATTTCATCTCACTTCGGCCAGAATGGCAATCATCAGGATAAAAGCAACAGTAAATGTTGTTGAGGATGGGGAAAGGGTACACATATATTGCTGGTGGGACTGCAAATTGGTGCAAGCACTATGGAAAACAGTATAGAGATTCCAAAGAAAACTTTGAGTGGAACCACCATTTGACCCAGACAGTGTACTGCTTGGTTTATATTCAAATGACATAAAATCAACATACTACAGTGACAAAGCCTCATTAATGTTTATAGCAGCTCAGTTTACAAGTTCCAAACCATGAGCCAAAGTAGGTGCCTTTGAATAGATGAATATAAGCAGAAGGAGAATTATTGACCCTTAAAGAATAGTCAAATTATGGCACTTGCCAGTATATGAATGGAACTTAAGAATATTAGGCTAAGGAAACTAAGCCAATTCTAAAGATCAAAAGGCTGAATGTTATCTGATATTCAAGTAATATCAGATAAAAACTAACACAGTTGGCTAACTACTCCAAATTGGGGTGGGGGAGAATAGAGGTATTTTGGATTAGACAGAAGTAAGCTAAGGGGGAGGGGAAGGGACAAGTGGTTGAGAGCATAGTAGAATGAATCAGAAACAGTACTGTCACCACAACAGATATGTAGATACAATATTAAGTATTGTGAGTATTTAATGTATCCTGGAGAGTAAGCACAATCTGAAGTGTGTGTATGTGTGTGTGTATGTGTGTGTGTGTGTGTGTGTGTGTGTGTGTGTGTGTGGTAAGGATGGTTTCCCTTTCTGAAAGCTGTCTCTTCACCTTCTTGATTGTGTCATTTGCCATGAAAAAGCTTTGTGGTTTGAATCCATCCCATTTATTGATTCTTGATTTTACTTCATGTGTTTTAGCAGGCTCATTAAGCTGACACAGTGGAGATTTGGGCCTACATTGACCAGGGTTAGGCACAGCGTCTCTGTCCCAGTGCCTGCATCTTTGATCTACTTTGAGTGGATTTTTGTGTATGGCGAGAGAGAGGCTTTCTATTTTTTCTTGGTAGGTATGGATTTCCAGGTTTCTTGGCACTGTTTGTTGGAAGAAGCTCTCTTTTCTCCAGTGAATGTTTTTGGTGCCTTTGTCTAGTGTGAGATAACTGTATTTATGTGAGATTGTCTCTGTGTCCTCTCTTGTGCACCATTGGTCTTCATATCCATTTTGGTGCCAATCTCATGCCATTTTCTTTTTGTTCTCATGACTGCAAACAGATTCTAGCATGACATTTAGTCAATCCATACTTTCCAGACACTGCTTGAAATTTCAGCACTGTGGTTGTGGGATTAAGACCTTTCACTCAGGGACCAGTCTTCCAAAGCCACATCAATAATGATTAACAGTTATTCATCTCTGGGGGCCATTTAGTAGCCTACGTAAAATCACTTAGTGGTCTAAATTTAATTCCAGTGTGAAAAACAGAACAAGAATAGAATGTAACTGTTAACAAAGAGTGAATTTCTTCTGTGGACTTAGCAATGTTTACCTCTTGAAACTTAGTTTTAAGCAACATTCAAGTTTCATGGAAGAGAAAGATGTTTTATGCAGTGAACAATTACAGTGAATAAATCAGTTTTTACCAGTGTGTACACAAGGGTAATCCTCTTATAATAATGTGCATTTAGAAATGAATATCATGTTTCTGTCTTTATTCTCCATATTTGTCTTATTGAACTTCATTAAGGTGAACTACAGTCATACTATTTATTATCAGGTGAGTCAGAAGAAGTTGAATACAAACTTTAGAGATTTCTACTTTATTTTATATTATTTCAGGATTCTACTGTTTGGATCTTATAATTTATTAGGAAAAATTAGAAAAACAACCTGTGAGTTTTCTGCAAATACTTTATCAGATATTTGTTTTCAATATAAATTATAAAGTGTGTCCTAGCTGTTTGTGGCTATTCTATTCAAGGTAACATTAGTTATGGTGGTTACAAGGTTGCTCAGTGTGTAGTTCTTGTGTGTTATTAATGATGAATACCTTCCTTAATTAACTCAGCACACTTTCCAAGAAGTACTCCAAATTCCAAGGGAAATAAGTGTGTGGGGGGGAACTTATGTCAGCAATTGAATATTTAATAAGCCCCTAGCTCAATGGAGAATAACAATAGTGCTCTCTGGTTATTAAATAAAATTGTACAATGTGTAAAGATAGTTAAAGACTTATAAGCAGTCTTTTAAAATTCATAATCTCCTACTTAGAAACATTTTAAGCATTTTCTACAACAGGTATTTAAAAAATATGATATGAACAAAGAATGAATATACCACTGATTTCTTCTTCCCCACTTCTATTGACTGCCTATTCCCAGCACAGGAAGGGGGATTTTCAACAGGTTTTCATTCTTGCTGGATGTTGTTGACAGTCGCACACCAAGGTAATGGTGGCTCATGGTTCATGGCTCTCTGACAAATAATGATTCAAACAACATTCAATTTACAGAGTTGTGTCTGCTTTTACTGTACAATCCCTGATAGTGTAGAGAGAGTGCAATCACAAAATCTTCAGTGATTCAGAGGAAACTTGTTTCTTAATTGTTCCACTTTTTAAGATGCTTTTATCAACATGAGTACTGGCCCTGATTGACCTATTTACCTTAATCTAGTAAGAGAGTGTCATGATTGTTGGTTTGACTTCCTTATATAACTTAAAACAATTTTCTGACTACATCATGTTGACGAATGGAAAGTTATCATAAAGATATAATTACAATCAGCATCTTTGACAGTTGATTTGATACTGAAAGTTTCTTTTTCAGAGGGGAATGTGTTCAAGACTATCACATGCACTAAACTTCCTAGAAGTATATCAATTTGATAATGCTACAGAGAATAGGAATGTACTTTAAACCCTTTGAAGAGATTACTTCTGATTGACATTATCATGTGGTTTTATCTCTTTGAATTTTATTGTTTTTAATTTAAATTGATGTTCAACTTTTTGATTTCTGAAAATCTAAAGTTATTAGATTTTCTTCTCTGTAAGAAAAGTGAGGTTAACTTTTTAAACAAAACTATCTCAAATCATTTTTTTTCAAGCATAAGTGTAGCAAAATTCCTTTAGAGCATCTTTACCTTAGTAGTGAAAGAATCACCTAGGGAGCAGAGGGATACATAACCCTTATTTTTTTTTTTAAGCATTTTTTTTTTAAAGAGAGAGAGAGTGAGAGAGAGGGGGACAGAGAGAGAGAATTTTAACATTTATTTATTTTTTCTTAGTTCTCGGTGGACACAACATCTTTGTTGGTATGTGGTGCTGCTGAGGATCGAACCCGGGCCGCACGCATGCTAGGCGAGCGCGCTACCGCTTGAGCCACATCCCCAGCCCCACATAACCCTTATTGATTGATGAATGAGTATCTTATATGATGTAAGGTACTGGTTCACTGTTATATAATAAAGAGAATAAAAATTGCAAAAATAGATTTTTTTGACCTAGTGACAAAAAAGGACAAGCAAAACCTCACAGGGAAATATACTAAAAAGGCAAGGTTGTTGTTACTCATTAATTCTCAGTACAAAGGCCCCTTTGTTCATTGTCGAGGACCAATACTAGGGCAGGGGATAGTAGGCTTTAGGAAAACCCCACAGCTGTTCTGATTGTTTTAATCAATAGCCTTTATTTTTAGGAAGAGTTACAGTTTTACAGAAAAACAAAGCATATAGTATTATGTTCACATTTTGCTGCCCCACCCCATTCAGAATTTCCCCTAGGATTTACATCTTGCATTACTGAAAAATATTTGATGTAATCACAGAATCAAAACATTTTACAAATATTGATAGTATAATTATTGATTTTAATATTTAATTACATATTAAAATACTTGTTTTACTGTTCTGTGAACACTGTAAAGTATAATGTCAATTTTTACCATGATGGCATCTTACAGAATAGATTTACCACCCCAAACGTTCCTGTACTTCCCCTTTCATCCTCTTCTACTCCCTCTGTATTCCTGGCAACCTTTAATGTTTTTATTGTCTATTGTTTTGACCTTTTCCAGAATGTCATAGAGTTGGAAGCAGACAGATGTAGGATTTTATGTAGGATGTTTCTCCTGGTGATTCCACTTCTTTTCATGTTTAGTAGTGAATTTCTTTCTTTTCTATTTTGAATCTTATTTTATACCATTATTTTATTTATTTATTTTTATGTGGTGCTGAGGATCGAACCCAGGGCCTTGCACGTGCCAGGCGAGCACTCTACTAATGAGCCACTACTCCAGCCCTGTATTTTGAATTTCTGAATGACACTCCAATGTGTGGATGTGTCAGTGTTTTCATTAATATTAGGCAAGTAGCTACTGTAGGTGATCTTAGTTGCTTCCAGTTCTTGGCAATTGTGAATGGAGAAGCTACAGGTATCTACAGATAGGTCCTTGTGTGGATAGAAGCTTTCAACTCCATTGGTTTAACAGCAAGGAATATAACTCCTGGGCCTTATGAACTGTATGTTTTGATTTTTAAGAAGCCATCAAACTGTCTACCTGAGTGGTGGTCCATTTCTGTGACTCCACCAGCAATGTATGAGAGTTCCTCTTGTTCTTCAACCTTGACAGCTCTTTATATTGTCAGACTTTAAATATTGTAAATTCTTAGAGGTGTGTTTAATTTGTAATTCCTTAATGACATACAATGTTGAGCAACTTTTCCTATGCTTACTTGTCAAATGTTTATCCCCTATTTTTTTTATTTGTTAAGGAGCTTATTTATTTTTTTTCATTCAATTTTTTAACAACCTTATTTAGGTAATACTAAAATACAATAAACTATACATATTTAACACATATGTTGTTAAGTTTTGACATAACTACTTACCAATGTAACAAACACCACAATCAAGATAGTTAACATTGATATACACCCACAGGTTTCTGGCAGTCCTGTGTAATTTCTTCCTCTTTTTTCCTCTTTCTTCCAGAAACAACCACTGACTGGCTTTTTATTGTGTTATATAATACAGTAGATGGGAAGTCACACATATTAATCATCAGAGCCTTGGTCCACATGGCAGGTGACCTTGGAACAATCACTCATCTTTCAGACTCAGTTCACTCATCTATAAGATCAGGATTCTTCCAAATAGAACCCAACATATTGGAAATATAAGGACAAAGTAACTAATGAGCAAACAGAGTGCCTGACACATAGTTGGGTCTTGATTTCTGGAACCTAGTGTTACCCTCTATGCTTCAGGTTGGATATGCAGAATTCTTGTGGGAGTCAATAACTCCATAGTTTCTCTCTATCACCTTGAGATTTAGTTGAGTAGACTTTTGTGTCTTCAGGGATTTTTCTAATGTTTTTTTTATTGGTTGTTCACAACATTACAAAGCTCTTGACATATCATATTTCATACATTAGAATCAAGTGGGTTATGAACTCCTATTTTTACCCCAAATACAGATTGCAGAATCACATCGGTTACACATCCACATTTTTACATACTGCCATATTAGTGACTGTTTTCTTATGTTTTATTGAGGTTAAATTCTCATAGGATGCTGTGGTAAAATTACCAGATTTACCTTGTTCTAAACATTTCAATCACTGGAGGAAAACCATGTATCTGTTAGCAAATGCTCACCCTCTCATGCCCTCCCAACCACTGGCAACCACCTTTTTCTTTTCTGATTCTGTGATTTCCAATCTTTGGATATTTATGTAAATGTAGTTATAGCATATGTGACTTTTCATATCTGATTTTGGTTACTTTGTTTAATATTATTGAGATATATATTCACATTGTACTCTGTATCAGTATTTCATTTGTTATGACACAGTAATATTCAAACATATATATGGATGTTTATATCATATATTTGTTCATATATATATATATATATGCTTATTCAGATATGGATATACATATAAATACATATAGACAAATGTGTTTATCCATTCTTCTCTTGATGAACATTTGGACTTTCATCTATTTCCTAGTGTAAATGGTGCTACTATTAACATATATGCACAAGTGTTTGAATATCTGTTTTTAATTCTTTGGGGAAAATAGCTAAGCATGGAATTGGTAGGTCATATGGTAATTTTATTTTCACATTTTTAGCAATATCATATTCTTTTCAATACTCAATGAATCACCTTATATCCTTACTGTAAGTGTATGGGGCTTTCAAATTCTTCACATGGTTTCCAACAATTATTTCTATTTTTTTTTTTTTTTTTTTTTTAGTGGAGGCTTTCTTTTGGTCAAGAAGTGCAGTCTCATGGTGTTTTGTGGGTTTTTTTTTTTTTTGTTGTTGTTGTGGTTTTGGTATAGGGAATGAACACCTGGGTGGTCTGCCTCTGAGCTCCATCTCCTGTTCTTTTAATTTTTACTTAGAGACAGAATCTCACTAAGTCACCCTGGGTGTCCTTGAAATTGCATTTCTCCTGCTTTAGTCTCCTGAGTAGCTTAGATATAAGCATGCACATATTATTAGACAAAAAAAAAAAAAAAAAGAGAGAGAGAGAGAGACAGAGAGAAAAACATCAGTGTGCCTCTAATAGAATTCACTGAAAGAAACTTTAAGAACAGCAATGCAGGAAGAAAGAAAACAGACCCAGTGTAAACGTCTGAGATCCAAAGTAAAAGGAAACTACAATAGTTTATAATATGCTAAGGAGGGCCAGTATAGAGACAATTAATGTAAATAACTTAAAACAAGATGTACATACAACAGAATATTATTCCCAAGATATTTGCTAAGTATTTAGATTACTTTGTTCTAACAAAAAAATATTATTCCTATGTTAATGATTTTTCTTCAGAGAGAAAAACTTATAAACTAAAGAAAATTGTTTTAATGAGTGTGGCAAAGTAGCTTCACATCAGTTTAGCCAGAAGCTGAACTTTCTCTCTCCATTTGGTTTGCATAACTTTTATTATGTGTGTGTCAGCACTTATCAGCACCAAAGGACTGATGGTGCCATAGCCATTGGCCACACGCATTTGAAAATACAACAGGATGGGGTCACCAGTCCATGTCATGCCTATAAACAGTGAAAAGATGGAGTCCACACAGTACAAGATCTCAAAACAGCTGATGAGCAACAGAATAGTGTAAGTGGCCCTTTCTTCTGGGGATCTTTGTGGAGAAAACCTGGAGGTATGAAGAGACATGGCTCGTTTTTTATGTCTATGCAAAAGATTTATCATGTATGCACTTGAAAGAACCATAAGACCCAGAAATAAGAGATCTCTCAATGCCACCAAGGCAGGAAACAGGCTCCTGTATCTGTAGCTCATGAGCAGAAGGGAACAGTGGTCAGTGACAAACAGAAGTCCAGGCTGGGTCTTATTGGGAGTGGCCACAGTGCAGAGGAGCAGGTTGCTGGAGAGGGACATGATGAGGGCCCATAAGAAGACAAATAGCCCCACAATGGGATTTGTGGATTTCAGTTTGAAGTTGGCCAACCAGGAGCCACTGGGACTGATGGTGATGGCCTGAAGCACACTCAGGACACAGGTGGTGCAGATGGACAGCCCCCTCATGACCTTGTGCAGGAAGACAAGTACTTTGCATTTGAAGTCACCTGGAACGTCCTGTGTTTCCCAAATGTTTGTAGACACTAAAAGGCCCATGGTGAGGAGCATGAGGATGTGGGTTAGGGCCAAGTGGGTGACAGGGAGGTCAGTGAGCCTGGGCTTGTGGCCCATAAAGACTGCAGCAATGTGAAGGCAAAGCAGAAAGGTGTTAGCTGTGATCCCAATGCCAGCCTGGGGATAGAAGCCTTTTTTAAGGGCAACATAACTGAAATGTTGGTCCATCTTTATGGGGAATCTGGGGAGAAAAACAGGGGCAGTGGAGAACAACACCTTTTTCATTGCCATGCTTCCAGTTCTACCTTCCCTTACAATCTATAGAATCATCATTTAACAAAACAACAAAAATCTTTGTGAGTAGGGTAGGCTCTTAGTCTTAATGTTAATTTCAAATCAATGGTTGGTGGTGGCTCCATGGTAGAGTGCTGGCTTAGCATGAATAAAGCCCTGGTTCCATGAAATCACTGAAAGAGAAAAGAAAATGTAGGTAAAAAATAAGTAAGGAATAAATTTCACCTTAAGCATCATGCATTCTTCTGAAGAATGATTTTGCATACTTCCCATTCATCACTTGGAAGTGATGAGATTTCACCCCTCTCTTTGAGCCTGTTCATACCATGTTTTCTGATGTAGCATAAATCACGTTATTTAATGGTGAGCTTTTGTTTGCTTTTCAATCTTCCCTGCAGCTTTCTCTATGTGAAGATGCTCCCTTCTCTGGCTTGCATGTGCCATATCTGAAACACTGTGGCTTATATAAAATTTATTTACCATAAGCTGTGGATGTAAAGTTTGGATAAGCAGAAATCAGAATCCTTCAGGAAAATAGTACCAATAAGCCTATTCCCATGATTTCTTTATTCAAGTGCAGAATTTTAAGGGATTTAGTAATTTCTGTCCTCTTCTCCCATGACCTTCATTTATCTCAAGTCCCAGCATTTATTAGCTGGGGGAAGACTTTCACTTCACCTAGGTTTCAATTGATTTCATGGGCAAATGGCAACCAGCTTACACTTTTCTTGTAGCATTTTTGGAATGAGTAATTAGATATGTGTCTGACACATATGAAGCACTGTAATACTGTTCATAACTTTTTCTCTCTAATCTTAGTGTGGAGTGTAAATGTGATATATTAAGGATTTCCTACCATATTTAAGAAATGCCTATGCATGATTGGTTTTCTTTGACATACTTTTATCCTTGGATTCTGTTAGGATTGTACAGTTATTTCTTCAAACTTTCAAGTTACTACATGCAATAAATATAGATGTTTTCACATTCCATATCTATTCCAGGAAAACAGGGACACAGTTGGTGGGATCTCCTTCACAGTTCTTATCCCTGTAAGTAATACCACAGTATGTTTTCATTCTCATAAGTCTTTTGTATTAGAGAAAATAGCCCTGCTATCTCCATAGTAATGGGGGATGCCTTACTGGGAATGTCCTGTACAAATTATTCAGTCAGGTACTAAGAGAGGTTTAGTTGTTCAGAAGTGGGAACTGACATCAATTGTCTTCCACTTGATTTTTCAGATGTACATGGTAAACAGCACATTGAATAGCAGGACCATGACTCTAATTCTGGCATCTCACTCAATCTCATTAATCTTTAATCTCAGGACTTAAAGTTCTTGATCTGTGTGACATTGTGAAAGTAGTTATAACTCCTTCCAGAGTCTCCATATGAGCAGTGAGAATGATGGAGTACATAATGTTATTTTTATTATACTCTCAAATTTTATCCAAATAACTTTATAAAGGAAGGCAGAGTTATTGAGAGTCCATATCCTTGACATAATGCTTATGAATTATAGGCAAAACACATAAACATTAATACAGAAACACAAGAGTTTCAGTCATGGCAAGGCAAAGAGACCATCCTAGAGTGTCCCAATAAAATAGCATCAGGATGAGGCTCTTCAGATACTTTTAATTAAAAAGCTGAATCTAGGGCTGGGGTTGTGATTATCAGGAGAGTCTTGCCTAGCATGTGCAAGACACTGAGTTTGATCCTCAGGATCACATAAAAATAAATAAGTAAAATAAAGGTATTGTATCTAACTATGATAAAAAAAAAAAACTTAAAAAAAGCTGAATCCAAAGAAAAGAGGAGTTTACACTAATTTTGGCTGTTGGGATATTTACTCTCCAAATTATTTGTGTGTTTTCTAAAGTAGAACAGAAGATAGCATTGCAGAGTTAAGAGAGGAGAGAACAGGAGGAATGCTGTCACAAAAGCAGGCTCACCTTACCTGGAGACCCAGTGGGAAGCCTAGGGCTATTTGTGCAGAAAGCAGCAAAATGGGACTTTAACCTAGAAAATAACCAGATTTTGCTTAATTTACTTTAATGAACATGCAAATGTGAAGTCTGTGGTAACTCAGTGACTGGAACAAAACTAATTAGAAAGTGTTTTGTGAAGGAATTTTTCAATTCAGAATATCATTAGTCAAGATTTGGGTGGCAGGAGTGGTGGAAAATATTTTAGAAGAGAAAAAATTCTCTTGAAAAGATAAAAGACATTTTCTGTATATTATTATAAACTGCTGTCTTTACTGCAAGAAATTCAGCACAATTATAACAAAGGAATTTGTTATTTTAATTCTAGAAGCATTAATATATTTAATATAAGTAAAAATTTTTATTATTGGTTCATTTTAGTTATATACATGAAGGTAGAATCCATTTTGATATAATTATAGAAGCATGGAAAATGGCTTATTCTATTAGAAACTCATTCTTGTAAATGTACTTGATGTTAAGATTCACTGGTTTGTTCCTGTATATATGCATAGGAAAGTTATGCACAGTTCATTCTGCTAATTGAAAATTTTCTCAAATTCTATACACTTTTTTAATGATTATCATTAGTAAAGAATAACTACAGCTCATAGAACAGCTGGGAGAAGAGAAAAATTCTAGAAATTTTTCAATATGCCGACCCATAGTTTAGTATTACTATATGTAGTATATAGTATGGTATGTTTTAAATTATTACAAACTTGTTTATTCTATTATGTTCCTGTCTTCCTGCATCTTTAGGACAATTTAAAAAGCATAAATGCACCTCCACTGAATATCTATGTGCAAAAAAGAGGAAGGTAAAGTAATTCTGATGTAGTGTTTCAAGGACCATTTGAAAGAATGCAGTGTCTTTTTTTTTTTCATGTAAATATACACTATACATTGTGTTGGAAGTTGCTATTCAAAATAAGATATATTAGAAATACTTTTTAGCAGGTGAGTCTGTGAGCTTATAAATTATCAAATGAGGTTTAGAGACATTTTAAGTTCTGGAAAATAATGTAAAACTAGAAATTGCTGGCCTTTTAAATTATTATAAATTGTGAGTCTTTATGGTTAAAAAAATCACTCATGTAAGATAATAATATTTGTAATATTATAAATAATAACAATATTATGAATTTTAAAATGATAGAATGAAAATTCAGATAAATCATATTACAAATTCAAAGAAGTGCTATAGCACATTAGAAATAAATACCTGTGCCTGGATTTGAAGTAGTTAGAGGCAGACTTCAAAATGCATTTCTCCAGTGCCAACAACGCAGTCTCCTCTGCCTTCTCTTTCCATAGAGCTGAGGCTTCCAAGATGAGATTTTATGGGATAGACAGCTTTAGCTCATCTCTCGGTGGACTGATAATCTTGGTGTTGCATCTGAAGTCTGACAGCACCTGTCTTGCAGTAGGCAGGGAGGGAGTTCCCAGAGGAAAAGAAAAATATATTCTTCCATTATCAGGCAATGGTAAACAAGCATCATCTGGATGCAAACTTTTTACATTTAGCTCTCTCTTTCCAAGGTCAGAGTATGCTTGATTATTATTTGCATAGAATTCATAGCAAACAAATTGAGAGGCTCTTCTACTGATGCCAAAGAGTCCTGGACTGGAATAAAAACATGTGACCAAACAAAAATAACTAATGTCATAGTTACATTCTCAGATATATCAGCTCCGAGTAATGACACCCCTATACAATGAATATGCCTCAGAGGCAGTTTTGATTTCTAAATGCCTTAAATTTGAGAAGAAAATATGGAGAGTGATGTGGGACATCTTCTCCTAGCAAGAAATCCAGGAAGGGAGCAATAGTGGGAGGTAAGTAGGAAGAAGGAAGGGAAATGAGGGAAGGGAGAATTCATGACTGAGGAGTTTCTCTGGTTGGGCATGATGACAGGTTAAAGGCCTCCTCCATGAAGGAGACAGTTTTCTCTTCATTTTGGTGATTTTTACTGCCATTAATAGCTTTAGGTCCTCAAATTGTCCCCTATTATAGTCCATGTCTCCACCTCTGTCACCTAAGCCACACACAATATGCAGCAGTATATTGCCTTCATTAAAGACAAAACCTATCCGAGAGGCCCATGAGCCACACTTGTATCTGGAGGTAATTTCTTCAGCTTTGGCAGATTTCAGATTAGTCACAGCATGAGGACCTTAAAGGTCAGTCACCTGGAACACTTTCCTTGTCATTCTATCACCCAAAATGAGAACATTTTCCTGCTAACTCTTGCTAAGAAATGTCAGGGAAGCTCCTGACTGGCCCTGATTGTGTCCACCTCTACTAAACACAGTTGTGAGGACAGTGAGGACCTTGAGCTGGTCAGAACTGATTCACAGGCCCTGATCCCTGATTCTAGCAGCTCACTGTCATGCACAAAGTCCAGATATGGATTGTCCCTATGAACAAAGTATTATGTCATTGTCCTTTCATGTGTATGAGCACAACTCTTTACTTCCATTATCTTGAATTCCTGTCAAACCTTGATCATTAGTAAAATGAACAGTACTTTCAGTTTAATGGTCACCTGGTGGAAATGAGGCAGACTTTAAAAAAAAGGTTCTCAGATAATTTTCTTTTCAATCATTAGTGTAAGAAGGTCACTTGGGAACAAATGTTCCTTAGGAATCACACATTATGGAACAGAGGGATACTGAGTCACTGTTGTCTGATGGAAAAAAATCTGAACACTCTGTATATCTACTGTTGTAGTGTCCTTCTAAAGTCCTTTGATCACTTTTCTTTGTAAAGAAAATAAAATTTGTGAACATGGACTTGGTTGAGCAACTGAGAGGAAACAACCAGCAAAATCTCACAGGGAAATAGAGTCTAAGGAAGACAGGGCTGCTATGACTACTGAATTCTCAGTACAAATACACATTTGCTGATCATCAAGAGGGAGTCGTGGACTAGGGTTTGGCTAAGATGAAAAAACCCTAAGCTTGTTCAGTTTGTTGTAATTAATAAACTTTTTTTTTTTTTAGAACAGTTTTAGGTTCTCAGAATAATGAAGACCATGAGCCTGAACCATGTGCCTGGGTGCCTGCTCCCCACACATGGTTTCTCCTAGTTTTTACATCTTGCATTTCTTTGATGCATTTGATATAATTACCAAAACTGTATAATTATATCAGTATAGATGTATTTGTTTCTATTAACCTACTTGTGCAGTTGTTTCTTTTTCCTCCCCCCTCCCTCTCTCCCTTCCTTCCTTCCTCCCTGCCTCCCTTCCTCCCTTCCTTCCATCCTTCTCTTCCCTTCCCTTCCCTTCCCTTCCCTTCTCTTCCTTTATTTCCTTCATTCTGGGGATTGAATCCAGGGGTGCTTAACCACCGCACAATATCCCCAGCCCTTCTTATATTTTCTTTAAAGACAGGGTCTGGCTAAGTTGATTAGGCCTTAAGAAATTGCTGAGGCTGTCTTTGAACTTTTAGGTTTTTTTGGTCTCCCATGCCTCTGGGATTACAGGCTGCTCACCCTGCCTGATTGTGCAGTTGTTTTAACTATTGGGAGAAGCACAGTCATGAATAGGCATCACTGTGGTATCTTACACAATGCATTCCACATCCAAAGGCCCCAGGATTTTTCTTGGCATCCTCTCATATTCCTCCCAAATCCCAGGGAACCACTGACCTTGTTGTTGTCTGTGGTTTAGCCTCTTAAGTCCCCTCCTGGTCTTTCCATGTTGGTCAGCCCATTACTGTCTCATGGCTGAAGCACAGTCCATTTAATGGATGTGTCCATTTTTTGACAAATAATATGTAAATTTGCTGAATTATACCTTGGTTGCTTCATTTTCTTGGCAATTATAAATAAAGAAATTAGATTTTGTGTGTGTGTGTGTGTGTGTGTGATGCTAGAGATGCAATCTGAGACCTTATTCTCTCTTGACAAGTGCTCTCCCACAGAGCCACATCTCTATTCCAAGAAGTTACACACATTTGCATGCAGGATTTTGTATGGACATCCGCCTTCAACTCGATTAGCCAAACACCTAGGGTGTCGTTTCATCATTAGATATGTAGTAAGCCGAGAGCTGGGGTTGTGGCTCACTTTATGAGTGCCCCTGAGTTCATTCCCCAGTACCCCTCCCCCCAAAAAAGATATGATTAGACCACAGCTTAATAAGAAATTGCTAGATTATCTCCCCAGATGGGCTGCACATTGTGACCCCACTAGCCTTGGATGAGTGCTCCTCTTGTCCTCTGCCTTTAGCAGCAGTTGGCATTGTCAGAATTTTGAATTTTAGCCATGTTTATGGGTGTGTTAATTGCAATTCACTATGAGCCATAATATTGGGCATCTTTTCCTGTCATTTTTGCATTTATAAAATCCCTATTATTCTGTTGTATGCTCAGATCTTTCATTAATTAAAATATTATTCAGGTAAAACTGATACACAATGAACTACACACATTGAGTGAACAATGCAGTGAGTTTTGATATATTAGTGTCCATATGAAACATGGCCACAATCATGACAGTGAACACTGACATCACACTCAACAGGTTCCTGGTACCCCTGTGAAATACCTTCATCTTGCCTCCTTCATTTAGGAAAAAAAAAAAAAACACTAATAGGCCTTTTATTCTCATATGTAAATGATTAATTTAGAATTCATATGAGTAGTCATATCCCTAGTCTGCATGTTGGGTGACATTGGAACATTCAGTTTGTCTCTCAGCCTTAATTAAATCATATGTAAAATTAGGATTCTGCATGGTGTGGTGGCTCAGATCTGCAATTATAGTGGCCTGGCAGGTTGAGGCAGGAGGTTCATAAGTTCAAAGTGAGCCTCATCAACTTATTGAGGCTAAAACAACTTAGGAAGACCCCATCTCAAAAATATAAAATAAAAAGGTCTGCGGAGATGGCTCAGTGGCTAAACACCCCTGGGTAAATCCCCAGTAACAAAATAAAAGTAAAATAAAATAAAATAAGGATTCCTCCAAGCATGCTGTAAGACCTTGGAGAAAGGTAAGGATTAAAGTATATAAAGAACCTGGAGTAGGCCCTGACACATAGTAGGGTCCAAACTCCTCGAAGCCATAATTACCATTCAAGGTTTGAGTGAGGGATCCAGAGGACATGGGGAATCCCATAGCTTCCCAGTGGCTGTTTTCTACAAGAGATGGTATCTCTAGCAATGACGTAGACTTCTAGTGTCTTTTGTATTTTTTTCTCAAGGTTAAATTCTGCCAATATTGATAATTTTACCTTTAAAATTTAGTGACCGTCCCATTATTGCTGTGTAATCATCACCTTGATTTTTTTTTCTAATTTTTTATTGACTACAAAAGAAAACCATGAAACCAATAAGAAAACACTCCCCAACAACCTTTCAGCCCTTGTGACCACAGCTTCCCTTTCCATCTGTGAGTTTACTGATTAACTGCTGACACTTCACATGAATGGAATTGTACCATACATGATTTTCTCTTTCTGGTTTTGTTTACTTTGTTTAATATTTTTGAGATTGATCTATGTTGTAGGATGTATCAGCATTGCTTGATTTTTATGGCACATATAAAAACAAATTCTCAAGAAATAAAAAATTCTCAAGAAAGATAATGCAGGAAGAAAGAAAATAACCCCAGAATAAGGGTCTGAGATACAAAATAAGTGGAAATTGAAGAAATTCATGAGCATGCATTGAAGATAATGATGAGGGGTTAGGGAGAAAGAACACACAAGCTTCTCGCTAGCCATAGAGGTTTACTTGTTCAGAAAAAAGATGTTGTACCATACTATTATTATTATTATTATTATTATTATTATCTGTACAGGAAAATGAATCTAGAGAGAGTTGAACACTCAAGTGCATCACAAGCCTTTTATTCCTTTTGTTTTTGCCTTGGGACAGGGTCTCATCAAGGTACCCAGAGTGGCCTCAGACTGGAAAGCTGCTGCCTCACCTACTGAGTGGCTTGGCTACAGCTGTCCTCCACATGCCTGCTTGTGATTGTGGAGCAATTACAGCACAGCTACTTAAGAGAAAAAGGAACAATATATCTCAAGTGGAACTTCATTAAGAGAATTTTTAAGTAATAGAATGCAGGACAAAGAAAGTGTACATATTATAAAAGTCTGAGATACAGAATAACAAGAAACTGTAAAAATCCATGGGTGTAAATCAAGACTGTCATGCAGATATAGGGTAGAATTATACAAGGCCTTAGTAGTCATATAGATTACTTTTACTGATCTAAAATTGAATATATTACATTAATTGTTTTTCATTCAGAAGGATAATTCTATAAAGTAGAGAAAATTGTCTTAATGAGAGGGGCAAAGTTGTCTTAGGCCAGTTTTGTCAGAATCTCATTTTGTTTCTCCATTTAAATTGCAAAACTTTTATTATTTGAGTGTCTGCACTGATCTGCACCAAAGGACAGATTGTGCCATAACCATTGCCCACAGCATTGTGGATGCACACTAGGATGAGGTCATTTCTCCATGTCATAGTTATGAACAATGACATGATTGAGTCTGCACAGTACAGGAAAGCAAAGCAGCTGATTAGCAGAAGAATAGTGTGAGTGGATCATTGTTCTAGGAGGTTCTTGGAGAAAACCTGGAGTTACAAAGAGAAATGGACCATTGTTTTATTGTGTGTGTGTGTGTGTGTGTGTGTGTGTGTTTTCTTACATATACTTAGGGTGATGATGTTCATCTCATTCCACTATCTTTACTACCCCTGGGCCAACTCCCTTCTCCTTCCAACCCTTTTCCCTTTCTAAAGCTTATCTAATCCTCCCATGCTCCCCCACTATCCCCATTATAAATCAGCATCCTTATATCAGAGAAGACATTCAGCATTTTTTGGGGGGATTGGATAACTTCACTTTCCATCATATTACACAGCTCCATCCATTTACTTGAAAATGCCATGACTTTATTCTCTTTCAATGCTGAGTAATATTCCATTGTGTATATATATATACTACCTCTACTGAAGGACATCTGGGTTAGTTCCACAGTTTAGCTTTTGTGAATTGTGCTACTATAAACATGGATGTGGCTGTGTCGCTGTAGTATGCTGTTTTTAATTCCTTTGGGTATACACCAAAGAGTAGGAAAGCTGGGTCAGATGAAGATTCCATTCCCAATTTTCCAAGGTATCTCCATACTGCTTTCTAGATTGGCTGCACCAATTTGCAGTCCCACCAGCAATGTATGAGTTTGCATTTTCCCCCATATCCTCACAAAACTTATTGTTATTTGTCTTCATAATAGCTGCCATTCTGACTGGAGTGAAATGAAATATTAGAGTAGTGTAAGAAATAATAATAATAATAAAGAGTAAAACAGAGACAATGAGTAAAGGCAGGAAAGTGGCAGACTGGCTGAGAGGCTAATGCTAAGCTTTATTTATGTGAACAGTTTACATTAGGTCATTAGTACCTTAACTACATTATTGTTTAGGTTATCAATAAGTTGCTTATTTTACAGTTACATTTCACAGTTATATTATGCAATATTATGTTTATGCAGTTCTCAAGAAAGTTCATTGTCTGAAGTTACTGATAGGCAGGCAGATCCAGGAGCCCCAGAGCTTGGTGAGACATTGTAATTACAAAGCAAGCAAGATCCTTTTTTCCAGAAGTTATGTACCTAAGATGAAGGTCAAAACCCTCTTAAAGAACACTGCTACAGCTGAAAGGGTAAAGTTTCTAAGCTGCAAAGCCTGAGTTAAAAAATAAAGGACTAGGTATTGTTAAGTTCCTCTGCTACACCCAAAACCTGAAATTCCTGTAGCTGTTAGGACAATACCCGTAACTGCCCAGTAAATATTCCCCCTGACCCTCTGGTTGTTTAATAACCTAGGACCCTGTGTAGCCTGGCACGTAGGCATTCAAGGCCCTAACCAATCAGTTTGAATGTGTACCCTGCTTAGGAGTGACCAATCACCTCCGCCCGACCTGTTCCTGCCAATGAATGTGCTAATCATGTATGAGAGTTGTTGTTCAATTTTCCCACGCCTCATGATGATTTGTTCTGATGTATGCAAAGCCCCACCCTCCCCAAAAAGTGTACTTAAGCTCTGCTTGACCTCTGCTCTGGGCTCTGGGCTGCTCTCCCTTCTTGAGTGAGTATGGAGCCCCAGCGCGCTGGAATGGATCCTCAATAAATCCCCTTCTGCAATTGCATGAGTCTGTCTCTTGGTGGTCTCTTCCTCCGATGTTTCACCAGACCCGTACACAGCAGCCAGGCATCCTGTGTCTTTTACATGGAAGTCCCCCAGCAGCCAGACATTCTGTACTTTTGTACAGAAACTTCCTAGCCAGCAATGCCACAATCACAAAATTCATCAGAAAACTCATCTTAAGCACAGAACCACTACAGCTCCCCTTTCTTGTTTTCTTAAGGCCTTTTGGATAAATAACATTTGTTTCCTTCTTAATGCTGGTGGAGGCAAAATTAGGGTAGGCATTGACAACAGAAACCAACACATAACAATCCCAGTATCAGTAAACATCCACCTAGGAATAATTGTTTGACCCACGTAAAGTTGGGTAACCATGAAGTTAGCCAATCCATTAAGTTTAAACCTCCATCATCTTGTTAGACCTTATCAATGATGTCTTTAAAGTAATCTAACTTCTTTGAAATAGAATTACTGTTATCACTTAAGTTAAAGCAACACACATTATTAAGCTCCTGAGAACCTTTATTATGTAATAATAAATAATCAATTGTGGCCCAATTGTTTAGAATAGCTCAATTATGTTGTTTTGTTCTTCATTAAGCTTTTAGATTGCCATAGAGGTAAGATTAATATTTTTTTACTACAGCACAGGCCCATTTCATAGTTGTTTTGTAAGCCCTGACACCTAGTCCAGGGATACTCACTAAGGAAAATCACAAGGCTTTCAATTCTGCCTTAGAGAGAAGTTTACTGAATCATCACAGTTTTCATCAAGGTGAAGAGACCTTTTATGGATGCATTATGCAGGATGGTGGCCTATTAAATTCTGTGGGGATGGTAAGAACACAGCCTGCTAAGAGGACAACGGTTACCATGAGACATTTTTGCAGGTATATGACAATTTCAGCCAAGCGAACCCAGATATTATAATGGGTTTTAGAAGTGAAGGACTCAGACTGTACTGAACTTCCACAGCTGGGTCCAACAACAGAACAACAACATTGTTAAGACTGAAAAATTTACAGAGTTTGTGTGAGTGTAGCACTCAAAATAGTAACTAAGTTTTCTGGAGTATATTTTAACCCTATTTGAGCCAACAGCTGTTGAGCTGAAGTTGTTAATGATTTCATATCTCCCCAAGTCACTGGAAGTCTAGTACTTGGAATCCTCTTTCAGAGTGCCTTCTCTTTTGAGGAGAGTGATCCTTGTCCTTTTGTTTGGTGAGATTCTCCTCATCCACAATCAAATGAAACTTGGGGATCAGGTTGTGAAGTCCCTGATGTCCACTCATAATTGGAAGGACTCACTCCCTGATCTGGAATCTAAACTGGACCTGTTGGTGTAAGTATAGCAGTCAATCATTTCCCATGTGATCAGAGGCATAGGGGCTTGTCTTCCTGAGTTTGGTGGAACCCTGTATTTTATATAAAATTTTTGTAATGGCTGTTTGGGAATAAAACGTCTATCCAAAGGAGAAGACAAATTGTGACTTTTTATTGTATATAGACTGCATCATCTATAAATAAAACAATATCTAAAGCATTATTAATATGAGAGAGAGGCTAGATTTCTTTTTTTAGTTGTTTTTGTTTTTGTTTAAAAAGGTAAGTTTTAAGAGTACAATGTGCTCATTTAACCAAAGTCTGTCCAATAGGATTATTAGGAATATTATGATTCAAAATTATATTACTTTGATTATAAAATTGTGCAAAAGCATGAGATGTATTTGTGGGGGGCATTGTCCACTTTTAAATGAGCAGGTTTTCCCATGGTGGCAAAACAAAGAATAAGTGAGAAATGCAAGTATATCGCTTTTTAGACCTATGGGCACCAGCCCAGGTGAACCCAGAATGAGTATCAATGGAAACATGAAGAAAGGAGTAAGACTAAAAAGGAGGAAAATGGATAACATTAATTTTTAAAGCATATTAGAATGTAGGCCTCATGGACTTACAGACTCCCACATGGGGGCCCAAAAGTGTATGCAATAAGAACAGTTGTTAACTAGAGCATGAGCCTGTTGTGAAGAGAGAAAACATCTTTATTAATGATGGAGCATTTTGATGAAAAAAAATCCATGGGATTTTATAGCCTCTGAAAATAAAGGGATTTTATAGTTTTATCTGCATGAGTGTTACCTTTCATCAAAGGTTCAGGAATTTTGTTGTGGCTGATTATATGAGAGAGAAAGATAGGAGACACATGATGCTGCAAAAAAGTTTAAAGGGATAAAAAAAAGAGTAATTTGGAATCCAAACAAGGCCATAACACAGCTATAAAAATATGAGGAAGAAGTTTAGTTACATATTGAGAATCTATAGTCATGTTTAAAGTATTAGACAACAGTCTTAGTGCCAGGAGAATGTAGTGAACTCAGCTTGTTGTGGAGAGACTTGGGGTCAAGTATAATAGTCCATTTATCATCAGTAAACACATATATTATTTTTGTTTGTTTACCTCCACCTGTACACATTGTTATTTCCTCTGCAGTAGGAACAGTAGAAATCAAGGAAGAAAGAGAATGTGTTACCTGAGATAACAAAGATAGTCATCCATTATGAGGTATGTGAAAATTAATATGTGGTAAAAATTGAGTTAATACAGATTGATAGTAGGATGAAAACTGTAAATATTGAAGAAGTGGTTTTTTTATAAGTAAGACATAAAACATGAATCTCTATGTCTGTCAAAGATAAAATTTTGTTATAATCATTAGTAATTAATTGAGCATACATATCAGCAAAAGCCAATATATCATAGCCTAAAAAATGAGAACAATATCATTATTTTAATACATATATTTTTATTACAATTAACAACTATTGTTGTAAAAGTATAAGGTGTTTTAACAAAAATTATTAATAACAATGACATGATAAATGTGGAAAGTTGACTTACAATTATTGTTGACAACTTTTATTATTTTTTTGTAAATTCTGTTTTAAAGAAGGAATCAAGGAAGGAGGCAGCATCCTGTTTCTTGAATAGCTGAAAAAAAATGAGAGATCAATTTGGCATCAGCTGTAATTTTTAATTATGATTTTAAGAAACTATACTCATGAAGATCAATCCCTTTTATGTAAAATTTAATTTATTTATTTTAATTATAACATAAAACATAAGAACAACATGATCAATACCATTAATCATCAATTTTTTTTTGTTGAAAAAAATTTGGAAATTATAGATATTGTATCTTTGATAATTTTTAGTAATTAAGACTATTGTTTGGCCACCTAGAAAATCCAAAGAGCCTTAACCTTAAAGACCTTTATATATTATTTAATTATTTGATTTGAATTTAATTATTTGAATCCATTTATTTTTTTAAAATTTTTTATTTATGAGCACTCATTGTCTAAATATAAATTTTGATATCAACTACATAATATAGAGATATAATGCAGGCCTGTACAATTGGAAATGCCAGGTACAGAAATCCACTAGGTATTCTGGAAACTGAATCAAAAGTTTCAGGTTAGCTGACCTTTTTGTCCTTGATACTTACCACACTTATTTCCAACATAACCATATTTATATCCTCTTGAGGATGTGTTAAAGAAATTTTTGGATGTATTTGAGATTTAACTCTGGGGGAATTAGCCTTTGGATAAAGACAGAATGTAAAAACTTTTATAGTTAGATTAAACAAGACTGACCAGAAAAATACATCAACTCATACAAAATATTTTAAAACTTACATTGGTGTAATATTATTATTATTATTATTATTTTTAAATCAGGTCAGAGTGTAGTTTTACCTCAGATAAGAGCAAGGAAAGTTTGTGAAATTTTTAGGAAAGTCTTTTTCTTTTCTTTTAAAAAAAGAAAGCTTGTACATTTAAAATTCTTCTCCTTATTTATTTATTTATTTATTTATTTATTTATTTTTTGTGTTGGAACATTAGGGAGGAACTGGGTAAAAAACCTGGCTGAAAACAGGCAAGGTAGCCAGCCAAGCAGCTTGGATTGAAAAGAGATGCTTTTTTTCTTATGTGTTAACTGGTTTTTCATAAGCCTAGTGAATCTTGTAGGTTTTTTAATTCACATTTTAAATATAAGGCTAGGAAAGTTAGAGATCCAGCAGAAGCTAAATGGTAAGTAAAACTGGTATAACAATTTTTTTTTAAAAAAATGAACACAATCACTTTATTTATATTTATTTATTTTTATGTGGTGCTGAGGATAGAATGCATTTATCAAAATTTCTCAGTTCAGTTCCTTCTTAAAGTCTTTCTTTTAACTTACCCCCATTAGAGTTCAGTCTTTGCAAAATGAATTCCATGGTTTTGAACAATGGCAGGCATCCATTTTATGCGTACAGTACAGAAAAGACTATTCACCTTAAAAGTGACCTTGGTATTGTTTTGTTTGCTGTTGTTGTTTCTGGGTTTTTTGTTCATTTGTTTATGAGACCATCTTGCTGAGATGCCCACCCTGGTCTCACACTTGTGGGCTTATGGTCCTGCCTCAGGCTCCTGAGCAGCTGGGACAGCAGGCACAGTGTGCCAGGCCACATCCACTTGTTACCCAAGGGCTGTTCTTTTGTCTAATCCTGAAAACCAGTCCTCTCAGGTCTTGTCTTTATTGTCTCCTCAGGAATGGGATTTAGATGGAATGAAAGAAGTATCCTTTGCATCCTGATTTCTTTTATTTAGTAAAATTCATTTAAGTTTCGTTTCCATTGTTGAGCTAAGGAAAAGGCTACTATTTTTGTTTAATGGAAATTTTATAAAAGTATATTTTCTTCTCTATAAATTTGCAAAAGAATGTGTGTATTCCTTCCAGTGTACAGTGATAGTGAAGGAAACTGCTGTCCACACTTGCATATGTACAAGTCGTTCACCTCATGCTTTGGTGCTTTGCCAATAAGGCTTCTTTTAAAAAGGACATGTTTTCTTTTCCTCTCTTCTCTTACCCCCTCTACAACCTGGCAGTGGGGAACAAGATCACCTTTACCTATCCTAGACCAGATGCCTTTGAGCACACACCAACCACAGGAACCAAGGAATTAGACTTCAGGGATGGCACCAAAAGACCTAAGAAACCTCTGTCTCCCAAATTAACAAGTGAATTAAATTCCTCTAGAGGGACTACTTAACAGGCAACCTTTCAATGGCTTCTTTAAAATCCTTGCTTTGCTGGGCACAGTGGCTCAAGCCCTTGTCTCAGGAGGCAGAGGCAGGAAGATCAAAAGTTCAAAACCAGCCTTAGCCAAAGTGAGGCCCAAAGCAACTCAGTGAGAACTTGTCTCTAAATAAAATACAAACAGGCCTGGGGATGGGGCTCAGTGGTCAAGGGCCCCTGAGTACAATTCCCAATACCCCCCCCCAAAAAAAAAAAAACCAAACCAAAACAAAACAAAACAACAACAACAAAAAGAAACTCTGTTCCCTGTGATAAGCAGAATCACATCCTCTGGGACTGGAGCCCCCTGTGCTTCTCCATTGATAGCAAAACAATAATGTACCTGCTTTTCCTTTTTGTCAAAACCACGTCATTCTTGTTCAATTGGCATGAGGGACAAGGTGCAGCCTTCAGTAACATACACCATTCCTGTGGGCATCAGTTTAGAAATAATGTGGGTAAAATTTGGAAGTGGGATTCATGGACCGTATGGCAACTTTATTATGGAAAAAGAAAACCAGAGCACTCCTGCCCAGAGACTGTATATGGCATCCCAGCAACAATCAAGGGTTCTTCCTGTGCTCTACCACCAAGCAATATTTGTTAATATTGTTTTGAGTGAGTGTGTGCTATTCTGAGTTCTTATTGGGATCTGGTAGTTTTAATTTTATTTTTCCAGAGACATGTGTTTTTGAGCATCTTTTCAGACACCTTCCTGCTGTCTCTAGAGCTTATTTTGTGAAAGGTCTTTTCATGTTTCCTTTCTTCTTCTCCATTTGTCATTTTCTGCAACTCCTGTGGCACAGTAGACCATCATTTTAATTTGTTGGATGTGTTTGTTAACTAAGGCATTAGTTATTGTGCATTTTGAATATTTTTTATTTAGGAGATATACATGTGCAGCATTTTCACAAGTTACCTGAACCAGTCTTCAATTTTCAGTTGTTTCTTAGGTCATAATTTTAAAGCCAAAATTACTAGATAGGAGTCATGATAATATGAGTAATGACAGTAAAATATATCATTGCAACATTTCCTACAGTTCATCTTTTGAAATATTCAGTGGCATAAAGTACATCTATTTAAAAAAGCAACTCTGATTTTTTTTCCTTTTTTTCTGATTAAAACAATATTTCAAATTCATAATTTCCATGACACATTATCAAGGCCAGTAATTTTCCCTGTGTTCCTCTACAATTTGGATTTGACATTTTGACCTCATATATAACATGTTATCCAGAAAATAAAGAAACTGTTGCCACCTAAGGGAACATACCCTTGAAAGACTGCAGAGCACAGAGCGCTGCTTAACTGAATTCATAACAAGAGCTCCTCCTCTATCTTCAGATAAATTTCAAGGTGGTGCACACCTGTAATCCCAACTACTTGGGAGGTTGAGGCAAGAGGACCACAAGTTTGAGGCCAGTCTAGCTTAGCAAGGACCTAAGCAACTTGTTTCAAAATAAAAATAAAATAAAATTAAAAAGGCCTAGGGACATGGCTCAGTGGTTAATCACTGCTGGGTTCAATCCTTGGCCAAAACAAACAAATGAAAAAAGATTTGTGGATTGTGATTGTGGCTTCGTGGTAGAGCATTTTCCTAGCACATGTGAGGCATTGGGTTTGATCCTCAGCACTCCATAAAAATAAATAAATGAAATAAAGAAAATGTCTCCAAGTACGACTAAAAATATTTAGAAAGGTAAAATTTTGGATCCAATTCACTAAAATGCCTTAAAAGTGTTAGAATATTCTAAAAATTATATTTTGACATCTTTAGAATCACAGCATAAAATTCTTTTTATTTTAGAATTTTTTTTCACAGTAGTTTAGAAGGTTACTGGAAACCTCATTTAAAAAACATATAATTACATATGTATTTTTATGGACTACATTATGGTAAGTCAGTACATGTATATAAATTGTAGTAATCAGAACATAGTAATAATGATTTTCATCTTTTCAGCTGATAATGGTTTTTAATATTGGTAATTTAATTTTAAAACCCAATTTAGGTTGTTTTAACTAATAGTTCCCTTACTGGGTCAGAGAAGTACCAGAAGTGATTTCTCCATTCTGTTTTTGGTGCCCTTCACTGAACTCATTCCATGTGTCCTTTGCCTGCTCTTCCCATTCCATGTTGACCACCATTCCATTCTGTTCTACTATATTTACTTACTTTTTTTACAAAAGAGTGGGAACATGTGCTGTTTGTCCTTCAGAACCAGGCATGTCTCTCTTAACATAAAGAAAGTCATGGGCCACTTTTTGTTATGGTAAGATGCATATAACAAGAAATTTACCACTTTATCTTTTTTTTTTTTTTTTAATTCCAACAGCTTTGTTTTACTTGTATGTTTTGCATTTACATGACAGTTGGTAGTATTTTGACATATTATGCATACCTGGGTTGCAACCTTATACAATTTTGGTCCCATTCTCTGGTTAAATATTTTGATCCTTTCTAAGAGTGCAGATCAGATATATTCCCTCAAGAATTTATGTATTTTTGTTTCCAGCTGAATAATATCCCATGTATGCCAGGGACATGTTTTGCTTATACATTCATACGCTTTTGGGCATTGAAGTATTTCCAACATGGGCTATCATTAATAATGCTACTTTGAGCACTAGTGTAAATACTGTAACTTGAGTCCTTACATTCAGTTCTTTTTAAAAGATCAATAAGAGGACAATTGATGGATTGGGGTAATTTGTATGACATATTTATTAGGAAGAATACAGCTCATTTAAGCACTTATTAAAACACACTCTCAATGTGTTTTCAATGACTCACCCAGGCCATGAAGGCCACCTCATAACAATCACTTGCTGACACTAAGTAGATATGTTGGGCCCTTGTGTTAACTCAAAAATTAAAGAATTGACATTATATAAATTTGTTATTCACTTTTTTAAAGTAACAGATTTAACTAAACATGCATATCTCCATATTAACTTCCTTCAGAGGGCATATATTGTAGGCTATAATTTACTGTTCATAAGCCAGTTTATTGGCATATTAAGAAAACTTATCTATCATCACTAGTTAAATATGCGCTATCTTCACCCACAAAGATTTCAAAAAGTTAATGATTTGTTTTTCAGTGCAGAGCAGCAGCAAAGGATTGGTTGTGGCATAGCCATTGGCCACCATCATATGGATATAATAATAAACTGGGTCATTATTCCCCATAGTTCTTGAGGAGGAGAAGATGCTGTCCAAACAGTACATGAGGACAAATAAACTCATGAGCAGCAGGATGGTCCAGGTGGCCCTCTTCACGGGGGATGCCTTTGGAGAAGGCCTGGTGTTGTGAAGGTGCTGGATGTGCCTCCTATGCCTGCACAAGAGGGCCACCATGTACCCACTTGAGAGGGCCATTAACCCTATGAGAAAGACATCCCGGAATACACCTAATACAGAAAATAAATGCCTGAAGGAGCAACTCATTTGAACAATTTTGCAGGGTTTAGTAATAAACACAATGACATTTGAGGTCACATTGGGAATAGCATTAGAGGACAAGGAGAAGTGAGCACTCAAGGACATGTAGAAGGCCCACAGGAAAACAAGGACACACAGGGTCTGCTGTGGGGATTTATGTTTAAATGTGGCCAAGCAGGAGCTTCTGGGGCTGATAGTGATGGCCTGGAGGATACTCAGCAGGCAGGTGGCACAAATGGAGAAGCCCTTCAGAAACCTGTGCAAGTAGATGACAGATTGACACTTGATGTCATCCCCAAAATCCTGAGAAAGAGTAACATCTGTAGCTATGTACCCCAAAATTGTCATCATCCCTATGTGGACTAGGGCCAAGAGACCAATGATCAGGTCAGTGGGCTTGAGCCTGTGCTGGAGGAGGAAGGTGAAGATGTGGAAGAGAAGGAGGATGGAGTTGGCTGAGATCCCGAGGCCAACTTTGGAGAAAAATGCATTTCTTATGCCAATATAATCATAGAGTTTGTTGCTGATTTTCATCTTTTGAGCAATGAATCACATAGTACATATCTTAGGAGAAAATGAAGAAGAGTTTATTTTGAATAGTATAACACCCATTAATCTCAGCCTCTCCTGTTACCATCAGGACAAGTGTGGATTCACCCCAACACAGTCTTTTCTCACTTCAGCATTCAAGTCTCTCTGACACTCTCCGGGTGCCATTTTCCTGTTATTACCAAATCATGTCTGGATTGTGTAATGATTTGGGGGCTATCATCTTTCCTGTGTATTCAGAATTATAATGTGCTACTGAAAATAGTTCTAGTTTATAATATCATCTTGAAGTCTTTGGCATAGTGCCTTAATTGGTTTCTATCTTTATCTTCTCAATTCAGCCTCAAGTACATATTAAAAATTGTACAATTATTGATGCATTTATATGGGAGGCTTGCATAATAATAGAGAATTCCAACTCTCTCAAGAAATATATCTTGATGGAGTAGTTGTATACCTGCTTATATTATTGGAGTTTTATCTTTAGTCTGGTTTATTACCAGACCTAATATCTTTAATACATCAACCAAGCCAACATTAACAACTACACACTGTAAGACATGTTGTTTGAATATGAATTTAAAATCTACCATTTATTTCAAGTGTGATCTTGAGAGTCTCTGATGCTTAATTCTTATCATCTCAACTATAAATATGGGCAGGCATATTACCTGAATTCAAGAGCTATTGTGTGTGCAAGAGGGTGAAGTACCAAATGTGGAAGTGTTTTTAACATATAATGACATTAAGAAATATTGACCATTATTTTTAATTATGTGATTCCTCACATGTGAGTGGAAGGACATTTCAGTTTTTAATAATAACTACCTCTGTTGCTGCCTCAAAAGAGTTCCATAATTTTGGAGCATTTTATCACTATCTGTAGAAAATTCTTTGGTGATATTTTAAGACAGTTTTTGAATCACCAGTGTACCTATATGTCTTATATACATATTATTATTATCACCAGAATAATTGCCCTAAGTGTTCCATGTCCAATTATCAATTATTATTAGAAATATATTCTATTTTTTCCTACTCAGTCATCTGGAATCAGGGTGGTAATTAAAGTCACAGTGAAAGTGATTCTGAGTCATTCCACTGTAAAGTTTTCATTAAAGTACAAGAAGTTGAACTTAGTCTGAAAGAAGGACCTTCAAAAGAGTCCCATTTGTCATCTCCTAGAATTAAGAAATTTCAGTTCAGAGGCCAAGCATAAACTTGAGACAGAAAATTTGATGTTGATCTACCAATGGAATATTTCCTATATAAGGCATGTTTGTGTTTTATTTCAAGTGTCTGAAATTGTAGGTATATATTTCAAATCATTTCCAGTCATATTTTAAAAAGTAAATGTCATTAGAAAATTATGCATGTGAGGCTAAATCATTTCATGACTCTTTAGAACATGTTAATGTATAAGTCAGTATACTAAACATGGGTGCAGTGGGGCACGACTCTAAATACAGGGGCTTGAGAGGCTGAGAAAGGACAATTTTAAGTTCAAAGCCAGCCTAAGCAGTGGTGAGGTGCTAAGCAACTCAGTAAGACCCTATCTCTAAATAAAATATAATATATGGCTGGAGATGTTGCTTAGTGGTTAAATTCACCTGAGTTCAATTCCCAGTACTAAGAAAAGAAAAATACTAAGAAACAACAAAAGGTAAACATTCATGAACATAGGATGCTATGTATAAAACCAAGGTTATGTACATAATTGGTTAAAACTGGCATGCTCTTGTTTTTTAAAAAAATTTTAATTGGAATATACCCTTTGTACTTGGATATGGGGCCCAGTATTACAATTCAACATATGTATTTAGTGCTTTGGGATCAAAGTGTGTCAATTTCCATCTTCCCCAAAGTTCTCATTTTTATGTTGGAAGCTTGCAAACACTTCTGTGGATACTTTAAGTTTTATAAGTAACTATTAAAGACTGTAATCACCCTATGTGCTACAAATCCTGGGCCACTTTTCTCTTTTAACTCTTTTTGACACTCCACAACCACCATCTATCTCATTTTCTAATCATAGATCTAGAAAGCTTTTCTCTTCACAGCTTCTGTGTGATCAACGTTTTCAGGTTCAATGCATGAGTTTCAGCATGCAATATTCATGGAAAATGAAAACCCTCTACTACAACTAATAAAGGACAATATTTTCCCCAAGTAATGATCAGGTAAAGTGACAAAATTTTCTGTATTCACTCATTCAGTGTTTTGGGGTTGTTCTCATAATAACTCCAGAAGAAAGATTAGAATATAGAAATAAAATGTCCATATGCTTCTAAGCTTTTCTGAATTACATTTGATCATCAGTACTACATTGTTTTATTTTGTGACATCAATGGATATACAAATGGCATATGCTAATTCTTATAAATTGATTTCATATAAGTCAAATATTTATGGATATTTTTATGGTATAAGTTTAAATATATTTACATTAGCATGTGATAAATAACTTTTAAAATGTTTTAGGCCAGGGAGAGTAGTCTGAGACAGGAGATTTCCAAGTTAAAACCCAGCCACAGTATCTTAGCAAGGCCTTAAGCAACTAAGTGAGACCATGCCTCAAGATAAAAAAAAAAAATGATTGGGGTTGTGGCTCAGTGTTTAACATTAATGTGAGTTCAATTACTGGTGAAGAAAAAAATAATATTGCCCTCTTTCAACAACAATAATAGAGTGTATTACGAAACAAAACAAAAAAAATGCATTATGTGACATACAGGATCTACTTTAAAATTATTTAAACATTTGAACCTTGTAAAAAACAAGCATGAAAACACTCATTGAATGAAATGTTTTAATCACTTGTGTCTCAAGGCCATTGGGTGACCTTAAGTTCAGTGTTACTGAGAAATCTGCAGTCCTCCAACCAGAAATAATGAAAAGCAGGAGTGTATAGTGCTATGAGTTTGCAATCATACTCACAAATGCATGGATTTGTTTGTTCATTGCCTTAAAGCCAGTGGAAACTTGTTTTCTGAAAGAGAATTTCTGTATTAGTAACAGGAAAGCTTAGACCCTTTCCTCATGTCTACATGAAATCAAGGGACACAATTTGCTGTAATCCTAAACACAATTATTCTCTCTCCATGTAGTTTCCAGAGAAACCCAAGAAAAATGCTTTTCTAGTCATCTTGCTGTCTCCAGTTTTGAACCACAATCATATCAGCAAATGCTGTACATCAAGTATATATGATTAAAATTATGTAAGTATATCACAGTGTTAATGTAAAGAACATTCTATAGTTTTGTCCACGCTGATGAACCATTATTGTGGGAAAGCATCCCGGGGAATGAGAACAATTCATAAAGGGGAGCTAAGGAAAATCTTGTGGCACCAACCTTCCCTTCTCTGGTCCATCTCAATCACACCTGGCACAGCACACCTTAGGTGATCAGGGGACAGAATACAAGCTTTTTGCCATCATTGGGGTGATTGGAGAACCCCTCCTCAATAAGGGTCTTAGGGTTGATGCTGCCAATTTGGTATCTTGATGCCCTCTTGTATCAGCACTAATATTGTACTTTATGCATTTGAGAAATCAAGCTGCCCCCAAACTCGACATTCTCTGGGGAAGGATGTATAAATCACAGTGACTATAACTTGAATTTCTGAAATAGGTCACCCTTGATGAATCCACATCTGGTAAGAGGAAGGAAAATGTAAGCAAGTAGATGAGTAGAACACATTACACATTTTAAAAAAAGAAATGTCTACAAATTACAGAACTTTCATTTGTTAGTGCTCATACTAAAGACTTGGGGACCCTGATGGTGAAGACTCCCTTTAACATCTAGATCATGGAAGCAGTCCTGTTAGACAATGTGCAGTCACCAATACCACGGGTGGCTCATGATACATACATCATCATACACGTTCCCTCAAACTAGTGAGAACTGCTCAGGTGGTGGATATGAGCTAGAGGTCCGGACAGAAGTGAGAGAATTACAGGAGGAGAAACCCCTCTGCAAAACTCACTGCAATTTGCCTTCTTAGGATGTTCAAATTCCAGGGTGAAGGATTGAAGGGAACACACATCTGTTCTCTCCTCTACAGTGTAAGCATCATCCTGCCTCTCTCAGGGATGAGATGACAGAGAAATCCTTTTACTTACTCACCACTAAATATTGCATGAATTTTCATGATCACACAGCTCCACTTCATTGTTGCAATCTTCCCCATCCTCCCTTCTATTCATTAATGTAAAAATGGAAAAAAGGGATTAAGCAGGTGAGATTAGTCCTGCTTCAAGCAATTGGGTTTGGAGCTGAGATCAATGTAGGCAGCACTTTCTACCTTGTGGCACTTCTTTTGCTGGAAATCTATGAAGAGCACATGGAGAGATGACTGGCACCTCAGGGAGGGCAAAACCATTGCCCAGCAGATGTTAGTCCTGTGAGCACATCTGTGTGAGATACAGAGACTCTAGCAACATGATGAGCAAAACCCTGCACAAGGTTTTGGCAAATGAATGGCAGCTCTTTGTGAGAAATAGAGATGAGAATCATCAGTTTACTTGTGAATTGTCAGAGTTGCAAAGGACAGCCTGGGATTCACAATTAGAGCTATGGGGTTTATATTACCCCATTTTAACTTTCACCCGAAAAAAGCCACTAGAAGTGAAAGTGTTCTTTTAAACTAAAGAAACAGTAATCTCCAGAGGTGCTTCTTCACAGACCCCAAGCTGTCTGTCACTACTAGAAAACCTAAGGAGTCCTGCAGAAGAGTCCTTCTCCCTGATTGATGTAGTGATGGAAGATTCAAGTCCTGCTTTCCTGCTCTACAGCTTTGGCTTTCCTGTCTGATTTTACCCTTTGAGTATTAGTGAGAAGAAAATGATATAGGTTGACATTTAGCTAGTCATGCTACAGATATGAAAAAGTGAGTTTTGGAAAAAAATCTAAAATGTAGGTGTTTTTTTCATGGTAGGGTGGGATTTGACTGACCTAAATGTTCCTCTAAACAAAATTAGATTCAAATATTTGCAATCTAACAGAAATTACAAAGGGTATTCTTCTTTAGTGACCAAATCATAAAGGACTCATGAACACAATTATACTTTCTCCAAACTATTCTGAATTATATTCCTGGGTGTTTTGGAGCCAGTAATGGGAAACGACCAGCATGTTCGTTTGATTTTTTAAAAATATTTAATGTATATTCAAAACTTATCATCATTGATAAGTTTTGAATATACATTAGAGTAGAGCATAGGGGAATTTTTAATTTGTGAAATTAAATTGAATGCAAAGACATACTGAAAAAGTTTAAGTAGATATTTAATACTAGTGTGAGTTTTTCTTCTACGAAATGAGGTTTTGAACATAGTACCTCATTTCCTTCTAAAGATTTTAAAAATTAAAATAATTTAAACTTTGAAAGTCACTTGCTGATTCTCTATTTGTTTATGCACATGACAGAAGCAAAGGTATAGATAATTAAATGTCCAATTAAAACTTATGGCTTTCCTGATAATATATAAAGACTCTAGAATAGATAAGTTGTCACTAGATATTACTAAATTACAAAAATAAATAGAAAAATTAAAATTAATTAATATTCTCTATGAGAAATTGAGTAACTTTAGGAGTGTCTAAATTGAAGAAGCAAACATTCTTAGAAGAGAATATCCTCATTGCACCATGAGAACACAGTCCTCTGGGCTCAGTAGGGCTGTTGAGCTGATGTCTCCTGCAGCTACCAGACATTTCACTAAAAGGCACAGATTCCCTCCTCCCACAGCTTTTCTATGGCCACCCAAACACTAATTCTGCATCTGAGGACACAGAGGCACTTACCCAGATGGCTGAGGCTGGGAAGGACTCAGAGCAGTTGAGAAGCACCGAAAGAGATGTGAAGTTTTAGGAAAGGATGTCTTTAAGTCCTGTCTCTTCAGGGATGTAATTTTAATGTCTGCAAAGGTGACAAGATCCCACTGGAGGACACAGAACTGTGGATTCCCCAGTGGAACATGTCCCCTGACTCATAGTTTTACTTTCTTCTCTGGTGGATAACAACAGTCCTGGGAGAGCTGGGCCCCAAACTTTTCTCTAAGTTCCCTAGACACTTCAGGAGAGAGATCTTGATTGGGTTCATGTTCCCATCATATTGACAAGCCCAGTTACACTCATTCTGATCCTGAGGTCAAATGAGTTCAAACCATTCCACAATTGACCATGCTTCTATTTTGGGGTGATGGATTCCTGGCACCCGTCATGGTTTCCCAGTGGCTCTGAGGGTCCTCGCCCTACAATGTGTGATGGGCTCTTTCCCCCTGGTTTGTTCCTACATAGAGCACCCTGTTTCTGGGTACTGCTGGTTCTGTGTGCCTTCGTTTTATTTTACGCACAGGGTCTCTGTTCTAATGCTTAAGTCCTTGTTCCAGCAGTGTGTCATGATATATTTTTTTCATCACGGGTTTTAGTAATTTGAGTTTTTTCTCTCTTTGTTAGCTTGGCTAAGGGTTTCTCAATTTGGTTAGTTTTTTCACAAACATTTTGTTTTTCAATTTGTTGAATTTTTCTTTTGTTTCAATTTTATTGGTTTCAACTCTGATTTTAATTATTTTGCCTCCTACTGCTGTTGGTGTATATTTGTTCTTTTTTTTTCTAGGGGTTTGAGATACAATCTTATTTTTTTTTATTTGGCTATTTTCTATTCTTTTAATGAATGAGCTCAATGCAATAAACTTTTCTCTTAGAACTGCCTTCATAGTGTCCCAGAAATTTTTATATTTTGCATCACTATTCTCATTTCTAAGTATTTTAAAAAATTTTGTCTCTGATTTCTTTTGTCATTCATTGGTCATTCAATAGTGAATTATTTAGTCTCCAGGTGTTAGAGTATGTACTATTTTTATTTTACACTTGGTTTCTAATTTTTTGTTCCATTATGATCTGATAAAATGCAGGGTAGTATCTCTGGGTTTTTTTGTTTTTCTTTTTTCTTTTTTTGGTATTTGCTACTATTTGCTTTGTGGCATAACATATGGTCTATATTGGGGAAGGATCCATGTGCTGCTGAGAAGAAAGGGTGTTTGCTTGTTGATGGAGGGAATATTCTATATATGTCTGTTAAGTCAACATATTGATTGAATTATTGACTTCTATAGTTTCTTTGTATAGTTTTTGTTGGGAAGATCTATCCAGTGGTGAGAGAGATGTATAAAAGTCACCCAGTGTTATTGTGTTGTGGTCTTTTTTGTTCTTGTATTTGAGAAGGGTTTGTTTGACATAGATGTTCCATTTTTTCAAGCATAGATATTTTATGATTGTTATATCTTGTTGAAGTATGAATTCCTTAAGCAGTATGAAATCTCCTTCTTTATCTCTTTTCACTAGCTTTGGTTTGAAGTCTACTTTATCTGATCTGAGGATGGAAAAACCCTGCTTATTTACATGGTGCATGCGAGTGTTGTACTTTTATCCACCCTTTCAGCTTAAATCTGTGGATGTCTTTTCCTGTGTGATGAATATCTTGAAGGCAACATATTGTTGGGTTTTTTAAATCCAATCTGTCAGTCTATGTCTTTTTTAATGTTTTTTTTTTGTCAATAGACCTTTATTTTATTTATTTCTATGTGGTGTTGAGAATCCAAACCAGAGCTTCACATATGCTAGGCACTGAGACAGAACCCCAGACACAGTCTATGTATTTTAATTGATGAGTTTAGACCATTTACATTTAGGGTTATTATTATTATATGATTTCTATTCCTGGACATTTTGGTTTATTTTTGTTTTTTAACTTGACTTGGTTTCTCTTTGACTTACCTTTCCTTTAATGTGGTTCTGCCTTTGCTAATTTTCATTGTAGTTTTTAATTTCCTCCACCTGGAATATTTTACTGAGCATGCTCTTTAGAGTGGGCTTTCTCACTGTGAATTCTTTTAACTTTTGTTCATCATGAAAGGTTTTTTTTTAAAATTTCATCATCAAATCTGAAGCTTAATTTTGCTGAATATAAGAGTCTTGGTTGGCATCCTTTTTTTCCCCAGAGCTTTGTCTATGTTGTTCCACAATCTCCTGGCTTTGAGGGTCTGGGTTGAAAAGCCTGTTGAGATCCATATCGGTATCCCCCTATATGTGATCTGATTCATCTCTCATGGCCTTTAAGAGTTTATTCTTATTCTGTATGCTAGGCATTTTCATTATAATGTACCTTGGTATAGATCTGTTTCAATTTTTTATATTTGGTATCTTGTAAGCCTCTTGTATTTGGTTTTCCAATTCATCCTTCATGTTTTAGAAATTTTCTGGTATTAACTCATTTAAGAGTTTGTGCATTCATCTGGTTTTAAATTATGTTCCTTCCTCTATCCCAATAACTCTTATATTTGGTCTTTTGATGCTATCCCATAATTTGTGGATGTTCTGTTCATGATTTATTAGGATCTTCACTGTGTGGTGAAGTATATAATTTTCCAGATTATATACTTTGTCTTTGTTATCTGATGTTCTGTCTTCCAAATGATCTAGTATGTTGGTGATGCTTTCTATGGAGTTTTTTATTTTGTTTACTGTTTCCTTCATTTCAAGGATTTCTGAGTTTCTTTTGTCTTTTCAGAATCTCTATCTCTTTCTTGAAATACCTTTTGCTACCTGTACTTGCTTCCTTATCTCTTTGTTGGAGTGATCAATTTTTTCCTGTATTTGTTCTAAAAAAATTAGGTCATTCTGAAATTCACCCATCACTTTAATTATATATATTATGAACTCCTTCTCTGACATTTCATTGACTCTGCTGTCCTTCGATTTTGTTATCATAGTATCCTGGTTTGTTTGGTGCACTTTGTTTTCTTGGTTTTTCATGTTGTCTATGTGTCTTCCTTTCCTGCAGTGAGGATCCTTGCAGATTATTTGTACCTCACCTTGCTGTTGGGCTTCCAGACCCTGGTGGTGTCTCATGATGGATGCTACTGCAACTAAAGTCAGCGGTGGCAACAGTGGAGGTAACTCAAGAGAGCAATGGGGTGACCCAAGATGAATTCAAACTCTTACAGAGATGGGGCTGAAAGTGTGGGCTTTACACTGGCTTTGGATGCCTGTTCTGATGCAGCTGCTCTTAGGCCCCATCTTTCATCACAAGGTGGTGGCTACTGTGTGTTGAGGGCCATGTCCCCAGATGGAGGTGGGTTAGGCCTGGGATCCCAGGTGGATCAAGGGGTGGATCTGCACTTAACCTGGTCCTGGATTCCCCCACAGGTTGGAGGAGGTTGTCCTCAGCTTGGACCTGAGCTATGGCATGTTTCTCCCTGTTGGCCGCTGGGTGAATCCAGGCCACCTGGGCCAGGGCTCCCACACAGGTCAGCGAAGGTGGTCCAAGAACCAGGTTTTGGCTCCTTGGTTTTCTCCATTAATATTCTGATTTCAATGTTGTTCAATTTTGTTTTAAATTGTATCATTCTTTTTCTGTTGCTTACTTTGGATTTAAATTGCTTTTCATCTTCTGATTTCCTAAAGTAGGGGTTTAGATGATTCAGTTTAGATTTCCTTTTCCAAAATATAGATTGAGTTCCAAAAATTTACTGTTACTGATTTTATTGCATATCACAATTTTGATAGATTACTTTTCCATTTTCTTTCAGTTAACATTTTTTCTTGATTTGTATTGCTTTGTGCCTTATTCAGAAGTATAAACTCCCAAAGTGTTTGGGGGAGTTGCCCATTATCTCTCTGCTTTCTATCTTAAGTAAATTAGGGTCCTAGAGTGAGTATCACATTATGATTTGTTTAAAGTTTTGGGTAAGGCATGTTTCATGACCTCGTCTTTTAGGATGTGGTCTGACTTGCTGGATGTTTCTTGCAAATTTGAATGTGTGTCCTGACCTTGTTGGAAGAAGTAATGTGTAAAGGTCAGTTAGATCCAGTTGATTGGTGGCACTGGTGAATTTAACTGTGTCTTTACTTATTTTCTGCCTGCTAAATCTGTTCATTCCCAATGAATGGGTGTTGAAATCTTCAGTTATTATATACATCAAACTGTTTCTCATTACAGTTTTATCCACTTTTCACTCTTGTATATTTATATCTTTTGAGGAATGACCCCTTTGTCATTATGTGATGAGCTCTTGGTCCCCAATAATTCTCTTGCTCAAAAATATGTTTTATTGAAATTAATATAGGTACTTCCACTCTTTTGATTAATGTGAGCATTTTATGTGTCTATCCACCCCTTTACTTTTGATCAAGGTGTTATTATATTTAAAGTAATTTTATCATAAACAACAGATAGTCAGTTTGTTCTCATTTTTCAGCACCTTATGGAAGCTTCTAAATTTTAATATTTTTAGTGAAACATTGGTCAGGCTGGGAATGTAGTTCAGTGTTGGAGAACTTACCTAGTATGAATAAAATCAGGGGTCATCTATCCCCAATACCACACACATATACACACACATACACACACACACACAACAAAAAACATGAACATATATCTCTAAAATTCTTATAAACACTTGAATTAATATTTTCTACAGATGCGATTTTGATTTCATTGTTTGGTATTCAATACTTTGCCTGCCTTATGTAAACTAGTTGAGCCATTTACACTATTGCATGTGTCATTTTTTTGTCAAATATTTTTGGATTATTTTTTGTAACTGAGATTAAACCCTGGGCCACTTTATCACTATACCACATCTCCAGCCATTTTAAGATTCTTTTTTTTTAATTTTGACACAGGATCTCAAGTAGTTACTGAGGCCCTTACTAGGTTGCTGAGGCTGTCCTCCACATTGTGATCCTTTTGCCTCAGCCTCTAGAGTTATTGGGATTACAGGCATGTGCCATTACACCTGTTGCAAATACAGTTTTTTCAATTTATTTTACTAGTTGCCAAGGAATTTGAAATATATATTTATAATAAATCCAAGCCCACTTCCAGATAACCACCTATTTTACAAGTACTGCCAGTATCTGCAGTGTTGCTATCATTCATCTTACTTAGCTAGTTAGCATTGCATCAATCAATACCATGTGGCTATTTTATTTTTATTCTGGATAAACTGATTCCGTAGTGTTTTCCCCCAATTTCACTGTAATGTACTGAGACATTGTTTTCTTTGTTCTAAATAGAATTCTTCAGATTCACATCATCAGGTTTGGTAAATTTGTCCATTATTTTCTCCTAGTATTCTCTGATTTTGGTTCCTTCCTGTGGTTTAAATGACAGATATTTTAGAATAATTAATAGGCCACTTATGTACATTTCACTTTTGAACATTTTATTATCACTCTCTCTGAGTTTTGTTACCTTTTGACTTGTTTTGAGGTATCTTGGAGACTTATTCTGCAGTGTCTAGTCTTCCCCCAGGTCCATCATGAATTTTTACATAGCAGAAGTTACATATTTTTGTCATTGTGTTTTCATTAGATTCTGTTGAAAGTTCCATCTCTCTCCAGAAAAAAGATAATTTTTACATATTATATCTGTATGAACTTTAATTTTAAAAATTTGTTCTTTTTAGTTATACATGGCAGTAGAGTCCATTTTGATATGTTCATACAAACATGGAGTATATCTTATTCTAATTAGGATCTCAGTCTTGTGGCTGTACATGATGTGAAGTTTCACTGGTCATGTATTCATATATGAACAGAGAAAACATATGTCTTATTCATTCCACTGCCTTCCGATTTCCATTTTATTTTCCCCCTCCATTCCCCTTTTTCAAACTCACTGAACTACTATACCCCCCTATTGTGTGTTAGCACCCACATATGGGAGAGAACATTCATTCTTTGGTGTGTTGCATGTTGATGCGTATTGATAATAGCTGATTTAAAGGATCATCTTCTAATTCCAGTATCACGGATATCAGTAATTCTCCTTATAATGATGGTACTTCATTTTGATTAGAGATCAAGGGGTACCTCTTGGTCACATATCTAATCATTTTTAGTATAAATTTTATAAGGTACATTGGAAACAGAATTTTATATTGGTTTTGCCCAAGAACAGTGCATGCTGCCTCTGATAAACTGATTCCTTAGTGTTTTCCCCCAATTTCACTGAGACATAGTTTTCTTTGTTCTACATAGAATTCTTCAGATTTCCTTCATCAGGTTTGGTAAGTTTGCACAGATCTCCCCTGAGTACTGTTGTCCAGGAAAAAATGTGCCTTGGCTTACCTCAACCACCATGCACTAGCTCTGCCTCAATTTTTCTATAGTTTGATTCATTTTAGTATGGAGGTTTTACTAACTTTTAAAAATTAGAGCATAATGTCTATACAGATTAGTTGAGTTTATCCCATGAAACTCATAGTACTGTTTTATTTCTTATTAAATCCTCTTTTTTCTTCCTTCCTTCCTTCCTTCCTTCCTTCCTTCCTTCCTTCCTTCCTTCCTTCCTTCCTTCCTTCCTTCCTTCCTTCCTTCCTTCCTTCCTTTTAGTTCCAAGGATTGAACCAAGGGACACTTAACCACTGAGCCATATTCCCACCCCATTATTAGTTTTGTTTTTGTTTTGAGATAGGATCTCACTGAGTTGTTCACACCCTCCCAAATTTGCTGAGGATGGCTTTGAACTCACAATCTTTCTGCTTCAGCCTTCCAAGCTGCTGGTATTACAGGTGTGCACCACCATGCCCAGCTCATCATTAAATTTGATTGGCATCTTGAAACCTGAAGTTCAGAACTTGGAAACCATGGAATACAGGACCCTGTAGTACTCAGAAACCAGGTGCTCCATGGACAGTTCTTAAAGAAGAAAATGCCTGTCATACATTGCAGGGAGAGAACCCCCCTCAGAGCCTCTGGGAGGGCTCAGGTGCCAGGAATATCACCAGAGTACAGGAATTACAAAGTCTGAAATAAATTCACACTAATTTAAAGTTGATATCAAAGTAATAAAATTGCTATTGACTACATGATCTGACCCTTCAGGTGTTACATGTTTTTGTGTCAGGGTAACTTAGGGGAAGTTTTGAGCACAGCTCTCCCCTGAATACCACTGTCCAGGAAAGAATAAAGGAAAATTAAGTAACATGTAAATGTCCCACATGGGACACCATGGTTCTCTTCCCCCAGGGAGATCTTATCACACTTAGAGAGGCACTAAAATTACATTCCTGTAGAGAAATGAGCTATGCTGGTTTGCCTGAGGTCATTGCATCCCCTGCAAACAATCTGGTAAGTGCCTCTCTGTTCCTGATGCATATCAGGGGGCAGGCAGGGCCTGAACCAGGGGCCTCCCAGTCAGATTTCAGGTTTGGACCAGCAGCCACCTCCAATCACCATCTGCATCTCAAGGGCTGTTTTCCTTTCACTCCATGGAAGAATTTCTTGCTAGCATTCTTATTGTTTTAATTTAGTGACTCATAAAATTAGTAATTTTTAATATAAAATGCTATTAATAAATTTGGATATGAAATCCTATAATTGGTTTCAATTATACATTCCTTTGCTGGAATATAATGACTTTTGTTAACTTAATATCAGTTCTCAAGGAACATGTTATTCTCCTTTCATTTTACAGACTTTTGCTATGAGTTTTCGCTAAATATACTCAATTTTTTTTAGCTTCTTTGTAATCTATTAAAGCTTTTAAAAATAAGTGATCTGTAATTTGAGTTTTTAAAAAGAATTTTTAAAATGCTTGTGGTAGCTCAGTGGTAGAACACATTTAAGGAACTGGGTTTGATTATCAGTACCACGTAAAAATAAATAAATAAAATAAAGTTAATTTTAAAAAATTTAGTTTGAAGAGAGATTCTTCATTTAAAGTATCACCTTTGAAAGAATTTGAATATGCTCATTCATAGGAGATATGAACCAGCATTTTCTCACCAAAACCTTTTTTGCACTCCTACTAACTTAACAAACATTACATTAGTGGAGACACTACTTCACATGAGCTCTCTCCATTGGGCTATGTCCTATCAGGGGATAATGAAAGTTGGACTGTAATTACATCATAAATAAAAGAACCAATGATGGTAGAAATTTTCTTTACCTTGGTAGAAAAGGGCTTAGAATGTAATTTATCAGAATTTGGTGAGGATGAAGGCTGTCCATGTATTTTTTTTTTTAAAAGAGAGAGTGAGAGAGCAGAGAGAGAGAGAGAGAGAGAGAGAGAGAGAGAGAGAGAGAGAGAGAGAATTTTTTTTTAAGTATTTATTTTTTAGTTCTCGGCGGACACAACATCTTTGTTTGTATGTGGTGCTGAGGATCGAACCTGGGCCCACGCATGCCAGGCGAGCGCGCTACTGCTTGAGCCACATCCCCAGCCCTGTCCATGTATTTTTTTGACCATATATTTAAAAATACCTCTTATAATTTCATTAATAGTGGTTATGTCAAACCCATTCATGAGGGTAAAATTTTAAAACAAAATTTGTATTTATTTTATTCATTGATTATTAATGTATTTAATGGAACTGGGCATAGATATAGCACTTCTTGAGCACATTCAAGGCACTGGATTTGATCCTCAGTGCCACATAAAAATAAATAAAATAAAAATAATTTTATTCACCTGTGCTACATTCTCACACCTTTTTATTTTTTAAGCATGATCTCACTAAATTGCCCAGGCTGCCCTAAACCTTGTGATTACACTGTTTCAGCCTTCAGAGTTGCTGGAATTACACATGTGCCCAGTTACAACAAAATGCTCTCCTCTTCCCTGAACTCATGTTTTTGTGTTACATTTTAGTTGCTGCCCACTTCCTGATAAGTATTTATAAGTACTTAAGATAAATGTGCATAAATCTAGTTTTCTTGGTAATAAAACACAAAGGATATGATGGAAAAGGAAGAGGAAAGTCATTTATTGAGAACATGATGCTGTCTTTGTTGCATTATTGGGTTGATCAGAGAGACCTTCTCACAGAGGACACTTAGTATTTCTGAGTGTTGACAGTTAATGTTGTTGAGAAAGCAGCTCTAGGTCTTTTTTGCTTCTTTCCTTTGCGATAGTAATTACCCATTCTTGATAGTTTTCTTAAATTAGGTGTAAAATATTGACTCTGTAGATACCCATGTGTAAGCAAGCACTCTATACTATACTTTAAAAATATTTTAATTTACAACACAGAGTATATAATTCTTACTTTTCTCTGTGTGTGTATGGGGAGCAAGTTTGGGGGCAAATGGATGCCATTCTTGCCTTCACGTAGTCCTCAGATTTTCTAGTTCATCCTCCCTGACCTCATGAATTTCACAAATGCTGTGCCCTTGATGTAGAACAGATGAGTATGGATATCTGAGGAATTTTAGGAAGCAATTTTAGTTAAGCTGCAGTGGTTCAGAGGAGCTAATGCTAAAAATCTCTGGACACATGATGTGAAAATTCTTTAGAAATTTCTTTAGTCATGACAGTGGGTGGATACCTAACTGTTACTTTCATGGGCTGGACTTGTAGCTCAGTGGTAGAGCAGTTGCCTAGCACATGTGAGATACTGGTTTTGATCCTGAGCACCACATAAAAATACATAAATGAAATAAAGTTAACTTCAATAAAAAAGTAACTCTTTGTCTCGTATTTTAGGTCATACAGATGTTTTACAAGTTTTTTCCCAAAAAAAAAAAAACAAAAATAGTAACCTTTGCACAATAAGAAGCTTGATTACAGACCTACTTATTACAAGGAGAAAACTGCCCTTTACAACCAAGGAATCTTTGACCCACAATAAGCTCTCCACAGAGATCCTGCTGACAGTCTTTGTAAAGCTCTTGTTGACTAGGAGAGAAGCTTATAGGTTATAATTGTGATGGGGTCTTTGGAAAGCTCAATTATGGTGAGGATTTTTTTGGTGGGTACCTTGTGGCTGTGTCATCCTTAGCAGCAGCTGTGGAGTTGGTGATGATTTTGCTTTCCCCCAGTTTCATCAGTCTCCCCAGGTTCCCTTTGTTCTTTTCCAGCTCAAATTCTGCCAAAAGTTGGGGTGTGTTGACCAGCATACCTGCAGACCTAACTCACTTCAGTGTGCATGGTCACTCTCATTTCCTGGAAATTTTCCCCTATTTTTACCTTTGTTTATAAAAAAGAAGAATATTAATGGCAATCATGGTGAAGTCAGCTACTGTGGTGTAGTGATATCAAGCCAAGCTGTGCTCTCTCAGGTACCTAAGTCACCTGGCTAAAGGCCAGTCATGAATCACCATGCCTCACATTCATCTTGAGAAATATGCAGATTATGCTCATGTCATGGAAAAAAATACAATTCCTTCCTCCCTTCCCTTCCTTACCCTGTCATCAGGTCAGTGACGTAACCATACGTACCCACACTCACAGTGGGATTTGCTGAAGACTTTCTTTCTTCCATTGTACTCCCAATTTCTCCTGAGTGCTGGCTCAGGAGCACCAACATGAACATTTTTCACTTATCTCTGGTCAATTTGATGACAGTATAGAGCTCAAGATTGCCTCTGGTCTTAGTAATTGCAAAATAAAACAATGTCTGAAGTGAATGCTTTAAGGATTCAGGTATTAGTAGGAATGTGATTGGTGTTCCCTTTCTCTTATGCGTTGGCCAGCTTTCACCATGAATGACAAGGTCCTTCAACCTGAGAAGCTGAATTTTGTTATTCCATTTACATATTGTTTTTTTCACACCACTCCTCATATGGCCTTTCCCTTTTCTTTTTTGTTGTGGGCTTACAACTGTGAGCTATTTTAGAGATTTTTCTCCACGTTACTTTCCCTGTGATTTAACTCCTTATTGATCTTCCTCCAGTCTGTCTGAAAGCAACTGGATTTCTCCCATATGCAAGACAACATTCTTGTACTTGGATCATTAGGTGAATCAGCTCCATTTTGGAATTGTCATTTGTAAGAACCTCTATATTATCCTTCTCTGTGTGGAGAGCATCTGTCCTGTCCCCTGACCCCCTGAACTGTGCAGTCTCCCCCAATGTGAGTGGGATGAGGCATGGATAGGAAAAGACAGGGCAGATTTATTTTAGCTTGTTGTCATAACATATTGATTTTCTACAGAAAAATGATTGTCTAATACAATGTTCAAAATATCTATCTACCTATCTTTCAGTAATTACATACAGATATAACAATGATACCTGGAGCATGGGCTTCACTAATATAGGTGTGGTATATAAATTTGGAGTGAACTGATGCTTGGTGATAGTTTACATAGTCTTTTGGGGGGCTCCATGCAAGCTAACATCAGGGGTGGCTGGTGGATGCACCTGATGGGGTCACTTTCCTGGATTCATGGCATGGTGAAAGGAGATCATCTTTTCTGCCTCAAGGAAGATTTGCTGGTTTCAGGTAGTAACCCCCTTACCTCCTGACAGCTTGTGCAGCATCTTCGTACATCTGTCTGTGCTCATCCATTTATGTTTGTAGGACTCCAGTCCATTAGTAAATCTGAGAATTATGTAGTCCTATCTCCTCAAATTACAGATTTTTCAAACAGGCTACTACCTCACCTGTTTATAAGGTTATGTAGTTTTAAGACTCAATTTTTCAAAATAGTTTTCAAGGGAAGCCTGAATTTCATGGGAATAACTTGAGAATTCAAGTTGACAGCAGGATTCATCTCATATTATTCTTTTAGGATATGAGGTAAAAGGTTTTGCTCATTCATTGATCCTACTCCTTTGAAATATTATCTGGATATATTTTGTAACTTAAATGCAATAGATGTTTAGAGAATGGGTGTATATTGTTTACAAATAAATGAAAGGTTAAGAAGACCATTTGGTGCTGTGTGCTTAAAGACAGTCTATGACTTCATGACAGCCTGTGACTTGTAAAACTCAGAATGGGATGATACCATGAGTATTTTTGATGTCTCTACTTGGCATATCTGAGGTATGAAGCTTAATTATCTGAGTGTGTAAATAGATAAATTTACTTGATTAATATGTTAGAAACCAAACTTTTTAAAATTGTTATTATGAAATATCTATTTTAAACATCAAAATTTTCAAATTGTTGAGACCTAGAGTCTACCCACCTCTGATGTTTTACTTGCAACCACATCTGAACAGTGCAGCTGTCCCTCAGTAATTGAAGAACTGCATCTCTGTGTGGCTGTGAAAACAGTGTATACTCACAGGTTTAGTTTCAGAAAATAAATCTGTGCTAATACATGACAGAAACCTATTTTCCCATGTTCTCTCCCTCATCTTATGGATGAATAAAGGCTTCAGTTAAAGCAAACAGCTGCATGGTGCAGAACATTATTCAACATGGTGGGCACCCCCAAGTTCTGCAATGCGTGGTTTGGATTTGAGGTGTCCTCCAAAAGCTCATGTGTGATACAAGGCAAGACGATTTAGAGAAAAAGTAATTGGGTTATGAGAGCCTAAATCTAATCAGTGCATTCACTTTGAATACCTTTATGGATTAGTTGAGTATAAACTGAGGGTGGTGAGGTGTGGCTGGAGGAAGTGGGTCATGATTGGGGATGTATATTTTATATCTGGCAAATGGAGTCTCTCTTTGTTTTCTGATAATTTTGTGAGCCACTTCTCTCTGACACAGTCTTCCACCATAATCTCCTGTTTCATCTCAGGCTTTGAAGAATGGAGCTGCCCATCTGTGAACTGAGACCTCTAAAAACCCCCCCCCAACCCCATTAGCCCCCAAAGAATCTTCTTCTCTAAAATAGTTCTTGGCAGGTCTTTTAGTCACAGTAGAACAAAGCTCACTGAAAGACTAGTATAATTTTACACTAGATATTCATAACTCTGTAGAGACATTGTTTCTTGCTCTTGGAAGACTTCAAAACTTGGACTCCCATGGAAAACCACTAACTAAATCCTTAGAAAAGAATCATCCCAGTCCATTAAAATATGTCTGTGTTTACCACTATGATTGCATATGCCTCTGACCTGCTGAAAAAAAGCCTACAGTGTGTTTCTGATAATAATTGATAACTGCATTCTGATAAGACTAGGTTTTTCTGTTTTGAGTTTCTAAAATATTTAAGACTTAGAGTTACCTATAATGATTCCAAGAAATGAGTTTTAAATTTGCATGTGTCCAACATTTAGAGATTATTAAAAGTATGCTACTTTCATATTAATTTTTCTTTGATTTTTCAAGCTATAGCAGAGCTGGAAATATTTTAAAACTCTCAAGTCATACATGGAGGACTATCTGATAATAACAATAATGGTTGGTATTAGTGTCCTGGGCATTATTGGATATTTGATACAGTCACACAGACAATAGCTACAAGAAGCAATTGTTGTGATTACCCATTTTTTCAAATAATATTAATGGTCCAGTTGTGTTAGTTGACCTCTCTAGTCCTGAATTTAATAGCATCAGATGGTTTATGTAAAGTCACTGTTTGTGACTTCAGACACTCCTTAGACACATTTGTGTTCTACCAATAAATCATATTCTAGCCATTAACCAGAACAAAGAAGACCCTCAAATGATACAAGTGTTTGCATGGCTACCCTCTTGGCAGCCATTGCGCAAGAGGATCTTATTTCCACGCTGATACAATTTTTTTTTGAGAGAGAGATAGAGAGAATTTTAATATTTATTTATTTTTTAGTTTTCAGCGGACACAACATCTTTGTTTTGTATGTGGTGCTGAGGATCGAACCCGGGCCACACGCATGCCAGGCGAGCGCGCTACCGCTTGAGCCACATCCCCAGCCCCCACGCTGATACAATTTTTTTACTCGAATTCAATCCCATATTTAGAGCTATTATTTTGAACTGAGACCTTTATCAGGTTTGTAGAGAGGAAGAGGCATTCTGCTTACATTTGAAAAGTCTAACATGGCGGTGTGGAGATGCTGTGGGGTCTGGCAGTTTGTGTGTGTCCATCCAGCTGTGAGTCTGTCCTGGAGGGCAGGGGAGAGAGAGTTCTGAACCTCAGGAGGATGTGGGATTGACTTGGGCTCTGCAGGGAGAAAGAATGCCTGAGGAAGAACACACACATTTTGTTGATGACCATAGTGTAGGAAGGATTGATGAGGATGGTGATACTCATGGTAAAAATTTTTCTCTCAGATTCTCACCAAAACCTGCTTCTTCATGAGGATGAATAGGAACAGTGAAGCTCCCAGCTTTCCTCACCTGAGCACCATGTTTTTCTGTGAAATCAGTGTTGGGATCATAGCCAACACTGCTCTGCTTCTCTCCCACATCCCCACATTTCCTGTCAAGCACAGGCCCAAGCCCACTGACCTGACCATTGGTCACTTAGCTCTTGTCCACCTAGTGATGCTGCTGACCGTGGGGTTCATAACTGCAGACACTTTGGGGTCTCAGAGTTTAAGGGATGACATAATATGTAAGTCAGTGATTTACTTGTACAGGCTGATGAGGGGCCTGTCCTTTTGTACCACTTGCCTGCTGAGTGTCCTCCAGGCTGTCACCCTCAGCCCCAGAAGCTGCTGCTTGACAAAGTTCAAGTGTAGCTCCTCACCTCAGAGCCTCTGCTGCTTTTCCTTCTTGTGGGTCTTTAATATGCTCATCAGTGGTCGCTTATTGATCTCTATTGTTGCCACTCCCAATGTCACCACACACAGTCTCATGTTTGTTACTAAGTCCTGCTCTCTTTTGTCTACAAATTACATGCTCAGGTATATGTATTTCTCTCTTGTGACCTTCCAGGATGTCTTCCTTATAGGACTCATGGCCCTCTCAAGTGGTTACATGGTGACCCTCTTGTGCAGGCATAAGAGGCAGTGCCAGCACCTTCATAATACCAACCTGTCTCCAAAAGCATCCCCAGCACAGAGGGACACAAGGGCCATCCTGCTGCTCATGGGTCTCTTTGTGGTTATGTACTTTTGTGACTTTGCTGTATCCTCCTCTTCTGCAATGTCATGGAACAGTGATCCAGTTCGTTATTGTGTCCAGATGCTGGTGGGCAATGGCTATGCCACACTGAGTCCTTTGGTGCTAATCAGCACCAAGAAACAAATGATGAGACCTAGCATTATAATCCAAGATGTGTGTAGAGTGTGTTGTGATCAAATCAGGGCAATTTTCATCTTCTCAATTTGTTATCATTTTTATGTTGGAAACCTGCAAAGTCTTCTCTATTTTTTTTTAATTGTATAAGTCATCATTATAGCCTCATCATTCTATTTTCTATAAAACTTTGCTCTGTTAAGTTTTTTTTTTTTTTGCACTCCTTACCCACCATCTATTTAATTCCCTTTCTTGTTATTGATATAGAAAGTCTTTATGTTTTTGGCTTCTGTGTGATAAACTTTTTCAACTTCAAGGCATGAGTGCCAACATGCACTATTTGTAGAAAATTAAAACTCTCTACCACCAATGACAATTTTTCTACCAAGTAATGATTAGGTAAAATAAAATTTTTCCATTCACTTATTCAGGTCTTGGGAGTTGTCTCCCATGATAATTCCAGAAAAAAGAAAGTTGGTAATCTAATATCTATATGTGTCCCAGGTTTTATGGATCATTTTGAATCACTAGAATACAGCTATCTTATTTTGTGGCATGTATGTACATATAAATGGCATTTTGTCATTCTTACAAATGTGTTTTACATAAGTCAAGTATCTATGGGCACTTTATAGTATAAGTTAAAATGGATCCATATTAACATGTGATATTGCCCCAGTCTGGCTGGGCACAAATCACGAGCCACCGAAGCAAGAACAAACTTTATTTTTGAACTGCAAGAAAAAACCTCACACAGCTCCTGGGGAATCCTCCCGAAAGCCACTCGGCTCCTGCAGGGACCCCCAGCCGGAAATAGCTCTCCGGGAAATCCCCCCTCCTGCACTTCCCAACCAATGGGAACTCCCGGGGAATCCCCGGAAATCCCCATGAGAACTCCAAAATAGCGCAAGAAGTCCAAAATAACTGAGAACTCAAAAGTAGCGGCAGAGGCGGATATTTATGCCTTGCCTGTCAATCAATACTGTTGGCAAAATACCCAGGAGCCATACAGACTCGGCTGTGGCTCTCAGCATCTCCCCCCTTCTGTATAATTAAACAACAAGTAATGTGGCTAGGGGACTGTGCCTGTTAGGCAGTCTAATTCAACATATGATCCTTACCCATCATCGGATGAACTGACCTCTAGGTGTCAGCCTCCTGTCTTAGGTTGGTACCACTGCAATCGGATCATACCCATCACTGACTACTGGTCCAGCATACAGCCATACTTGTGGATAGGCCTTTGCACCAGTGGGGGGGGTGAGGTTCTTTGCCTCACCTCTGTTGGCCCCCAAATTTGGCCTTGGTGCCAGTGGGGGGGGTGAGGTTCTTTGCTTCACCTCTGTTGGCCCCCAAATTTTAGACCATCACTACTAGAAGGGAGGAGGATGAAAAATGCCATGACAGCAAGCCAATTGAGGGCTCCTTTGAAAAATTGTACCACCGGTGACACCATCAGCAAAATTACTCCAGCACTACCACAATTCGCTGCACCAACAGATAGTCCACAATGCATACAAGTGATACATAGTCCAGGCAAGTTCTGCAAGCAGTTCAAAGCAGAGGAATCTGTCAATATGTCCATTTCCTCCCAAAGTAAATCGACTCCTTGACTGAGCATTACTTGTTGAGTTATTATTCACTGATGCATCAGTTTATACAGTTTGTTGTGATAACTACCGAAGAAGCTGTAGTTTGGTTTTATCTTTGTCTTCACCAGCACTGGGATGAAGATAGGAATTCTGGCAATGATGCTAGGAAAAAAAAATTATGTAACATTCCAACAGGCACTAAGAAAACAATTTTTTGAACAATTTACATTATCCTGAACAGAATTATTAAATATAATGAGAAGGCAAGGTGAAAGCAAACAAACAGATCTGTTAACCTCCTTATTTGTTCACATATTAAAACAATTTTCAACAGCTGTTTACTCAGTCTAAATTAAACCATTAAAGGGCTGGGGATGTGGCTAAAGTGGTAGCGCACTCACCTAGCATGCGTGCGGCCCGGGTTCGATCCTCAGCAGCACCACATACCAACAAAGATGTTGTGTCTGCCGAGAACTAAGAAAAAATAAATAAATGTTAAAATTCTCTCTCTCTGTCCCCCTCTCTCTCTCACTCTCTCTTTATAAAAAAAAATAAATAAAAATAAATAAATAAATTAAACCATTAAAATCACGTGAATAAAAAAAATTCGGATCCATTTATTCATGAGCGCTCCTCAAATAAGATATATGGACATACACACATACAGACATACAACACAAAACAGAAGTGTGCGCACATAACATACAACACATAAGACAATAGTAAAGGCCTTGTAGCTTTACCTAGGTGAAATCTCCATTGCAATGTTTAAAAACTCCACAGTCAAAAAATAAAACTGATCAGAAAAACATTAACCTAGGGCTGTATGAGCTCAAAAATAAAATAGAACTTTATGATGTGGGAAAAGGCAATAATAAAATAAATATTGAAAAAAGCATCCTGGTTAATCACTGTCATAGATGTAAGAATAGCTAAACTAGAGCTCTGGATATCAGCTGTTATGGATTTGAGTCAAATCACCTTTTTTTGTTTTCGTTTTTGTTTTGGTCCATAGAATTCACTTTGGTTAGTTTCTCTGGAATCCAAATTGGCTGTTGTTCTCCCTGTAGAAACACACAAACAAAACCCCGACTCCAGACAATCACTGGGTCAGCACCTTAGTTAATCTCTCTGGAATCCAAATTGGCTGCTGTTCTCCCTGTGGAAATACACACACAGACCCCCGATTCCAGACAATCACTGGGTCAGGACCTTTCCATTGTCCTTTTAGAATATCCTTCCAAAGTACCTTAGGCTTATGTACATTTTTTTGACACATATGCCTTTCCGTAGCACTAAGCCCTGATGAATCCAAATTTAAAAAGTTTAGAGTAAAAAGGGTTATTTTAAGTTTACCTTTGGGGGATATATACCCCTTTCCAATTCCCTCTTTTTGCTTTAATAAGTACATTTTAATAGTTTCATGAGTTCTTTTAACTATGCTTTGTCCCTGTGGATTGTATGGGATTCCTGTTATATGAGTAATGCCAAATGATGAGCAAAATTGTTTAAAAGAGGTAGAAGTATAACCAGGGGAATTATCTGTTTTTAACTGTTTTGGAACACCAACAGTGGCAAAATTTTGTAAGCAATGAGCTATAATATCTTCAGTTTTTTTTATCCGACATGAAGGGAGCCCATCAAAAATCAAGAAGAAGCATCAACTGTAACATGCAAATATTTTAATTTTCCAAATTCTGGCAAGTGTGTGACGTGCATTGCCAAATACGGTTAGGTATCATTCCTCTAGGATTAACTCCAAGATTAACTTGTGGTAAAAAGGTCACACTATTTTGACATTGTTTTATTATTTGTCTAGCTTGTTTCTTAGTTATTTTAAAATTATTTTAAAGTATTTGCATTGAAATGGAAGGATTTATGAAAATTTGTAGCTTCTTTTAGCATAGAAAAAATATGTATGTCACGTGTAGTTTTACCTGCTAAATCATTGGCCAAACTAAGGGCTCCAGGCAATCTTGTATGTGCCATGATATGTCCTATAAAAATGGATCTTTTCTGTCCCAGGTTAGACTTTGCATAGTGGAAAACAAAAGAGAAAACAGTAGAGGAAGGGGAAATCCTACCAGCATTTTCAAGGGATACTATAGCATTAACTATATACTGACTATCAGAAAATAAATTAAATACAGAATCTTTAAACATCACAAAAGCTTGTAATACTGCATTAAGCTCTACCTTTTGAGCTGATTGTTTGAGTACTAAAATGTAAAAGTTTGATCAGGGTTCACTACTGCTGCTGCACCATTATTTGACCCATCAGTGAATATATTTGAAGCATTCATGATAGGTGTTTTTCTTGTCATTTTTGGAAAAAATACAGGATGCGAAGACCAAAAAGACAACAAAGGATTAGATGGTAAGTGGTTATCAAATGAAACATTAGATTTGCACATGATTATTGCCCAAGTATTTAACTCATTAGCTAATTCATCAATTTGATCCATAGTATAGGGAGTAATAATTTTATTGAGAGAAATTCTAAACACTCCCTTTGCTGCTTTTATTCCTCAGGATACCTAGTAAGAATAGTGTTAGGAAAATAAGATAAATGTATCCACAATAATGGACCTTCTTGCCAAAATACTCCTATAGGAATATTTTTTTGTTGGTAGTACAATAAATAATAAGGGCAAACTTATATCAATTCTATCCAAATGCATATTTTCCATATATGTTTCAATAATTTTTATTGTCTTTCTTGCTTCAAGCGTTAACATGCGGGATGAATTTGGATCTGATGGACATTTTAGGATATTAAGTAAAGGTCCCAAATCTCCTGTTGGTATGCCTAGATAAGGCCTTATCCAATTTATGTCTCCTAATAACTTTTGAAAGTCGTTAAGTGATTTGAGTTGATCTACTCCCATTTGAATTTTTGGTGGATGGACCATGGTTGAGGATAACAGAACTCCTAAATAATTAATTGGAAAATGTAATTGTACTTTATCTATTGCTATCTCTAGATTATAATTTTTTAATAAGTTTGTAAGTGTGGCATAACTTTCTAGCACTGTGTTTTTATCTTTGTGTGCTACTAATTCATTGCCCATATAGTGAAATATTTGTAGTTCTGGATTTTGATTTCTAAGTGGCTGAATTGCTTTGTTAACATAAATTTGATATATAGTTGGGCTGTTAGCCATCCCTTGAGTGAGTACTTTCCATTCATATCTCTGATCAGGACCTTCATGATTCCCCGCAGGTACAGTAAATGCAAAACATGGGCTATCCTCAGGATGAATTAGAATTGAAAAAAAAAAACCAATCTTCAATATCTATAACTAAAACATACCAGGTTTTTGGCAAAGTAGACAATTGGGGAATCCTCGATTGAGCAGGTCCCATAATAACCATCTCATTATTAATGGCTCTTAAATCTTGCAATAACTTCCATTTACCAGATTTTTTTTTGATGACAAAGAAGGGAGTATTATGGGGAGATATGGAAAGTTGTATACGTCCCTCTGCTAATTGTTGTTTGACCAGGTCATGGGCTGCTTGTATCTTTCATTTAGTCAGGGGCCACTGAGGAACCCATACTGGTCTTTCTGATTTCCAAGTAATTTTTATTGTCTCAGTGACCCCTCCTGAAAATCCAATCCATGTCTGTCTGTTCCTTGATCTATTTGTATTGGTGCTGCTATACCTTGTTCTTGTTCTCCTAATCTTTTTCCTTTCCTAAAACCTTGTCTAGCCATAATAGTGGGCACATTTGGATTGATGTTATTTGTTAATATTAGTCCTAATTGATCTATGACATCTCATCCCCATAAATTTATAGGAAGATGATTTAATACATATGGCTGCATATTTTCTTCACATCCTTCAGCATCCTTCCAATCTAAAACCATTGCACTTCTATGGGGATGAGTCACCACTCCTAGGCCTCGAAGCATTTGAGTAGCTTGTTGTAATGGCAAATGTTTTGGCCATTCTTGAAGAGAGATGATGCTAAGGTCTGCACCTGTATCCAGTAGCCCATTAAATTCATGTCCTTGAATATTTAGTTTTAGCATGGGGAGAGAATCTAAATTTAAAGAAAGCATAGCCCAATCTACACCTGTGGAGCCTAATCCCCTGGAACCTTTTTCTATAGTACGACTAGAAAATTTATCATGTAGGCTGGGTATTAATAACTGTGCTATTCTATTTCCTGGTGAAATTACTGATATACCCCTTGGAGAACTGGCTATAATTTTTATTTCACCTTCATAATCGGGATCAATTACCCCAGGACTTATCATAAGTCCTTTTAGAGTAGAAGAACTGTGTCCCAATAATAAGCCTACTGTTCCTTGGGAAAGAGGTCCTTTTACCCCTGTGGGAATGATTTAACTCCCATCTCTGGAATTAGTACTGCTTCAGTGGAGGCGCAGATGTCCAACCCTGTGCTCCCTCTGGTTTGTCTGATGAGAGATCTAATGGATAATGTGTCCTTGGCACTACCCTGGTGGTGTTGCCGAGTTCCTCCAGTGCCCCATATATTTGTGGTCATGGGCCCTGGAACATTAGGCCCCCTTGTCCATTTTTTGGCAATGAAGCCCAGTGCTTTTCTCCATGATATCATGGGTAAACACCTGTTCCTTGTCCGTTTTTTGATAATGGAATACCCTTCATGTTGGTTTGAGGATGGCATTCATTAGCCCAAGGTCTCCCTATATGCATCGTGAGAAAATACCCGGTATTCTACCCCTTTGATACTTAGTTTTGTTAAACCCTCCTCCTATGGGGCAACTCCTTTTAAAATGTCCTGTTTGTTCACAATTTTAGCATGTTTTTGGCCTGGCATCTAAAGCCTGTTGTATTGGAGCTGCCAAGACTTGCCCCTGTTCATTAATGTCTCTACATAATTTAATATATGTATTTAAATCTTCATGTTTCCATGGTCTAATGGCCTCCTTGCACCATCGATTTGCTCCTTCATAGGCTAGCTGTTTAATCAATGGCATTGCCTGTTCTGTATCCTCAAAAACTCTGGTAGCTGTTTGAATAAGCCCATCTACAAATTCAGCATAAGGTTCATTAGCTCCTTGTGTGACCTTAGATAATTGACCTTGTAAATCTACATGTCCTTGTAAAGTCTTCCATGCCCTATCCTCATCTGCAGTAATTTGTGAGTATATGGCAGGATCATATGCAATTTGTTGCTGCTTTCCCTCATAAGGTCCCTTTCCTAACAACATATCTAGATTTCTCTGAGGATAATCGGTTGCTGCATTTTGCCTAGCTGTCTCCATGCAAAATTCCTGATTAGCAACCTTCCATAACAGTTATTGTCCTCCATTTAGCACAGCTTTACTCATGCTAGCCCAATCTGCTGGCATCATGTCCAAGTTGGTAAGATGAGTTCTTCTCTATTAATGCAAATAATTGAGAAAGGACATAGAATTTAACATCAAAATATTCCAGAGTTAGTCATTCTTTGATGTAGCTTCACTGAATTTTCTATTCTAAAAAAAAAAAAAAATTCCCAGAGATGCAAAGAGAGAAAACTGAAGAATTTTAAACTTTTGATGAAATAAACATTATTTTATTCATGGCTTGGCAGAGTAATACTATTATACATAAATATAGGCCCACTGATCTGGCTACAGGTTATATCCCCTATGTTAAAAATCATTGTTCCTTGATCCAGAAAATGTCTAGAATTGTTGCCTTCTCCCAGCTGATCTACTAGCTTTATTCTTTACTAATGCACAATCATTAGGAAAATACATAAAATTTAAAACAATAATTTTTGCATAAGTAGCAATTTCTTAAAAAGCAAGATATATTTTGCTTATATTAAATTTACTGAATCCCCTCAAAATAAAAGAAAGTCCTGTTTTTTTTTTTTTTGTATTCTCACTGAAATTTCTGTAGCAAATAACAGCAATTTAAAATAACCTAGAGGAAAAATATTTCATCTTTAATGAAAAATATACAATATTCTAAAGCATTTTTGCTGTTCCACTCACCCAAATCTTTATTAATGATGTTCAGAATTAAAAATAATCTTCATAAAATTATTTTCCAATGACAGTTTTTATGCAGTTACTGAATAATCACAGAATTCACATTTGCACATTCATTAAGGTACATTACTGTAAACTTTAGGAATTTGTATGATTTTGAAGAAAAGGAAATGGTAATTAGACTACAGTAGTGGAGATGTTTCCCATCCTGATACCCAAATATCCGAAGCCAGGCATGGAAGCAGGATGACAGACACTTATGAAATATGGCCCAATTTCCTTTGAAGGAGACTCAAAGTCTTAGACATCTACTATTCATCACATGGGTATATTTCAGGGTCTGAATGAATGTGCTGGTAAATGTTTCTGAGGTAAGGAATATTCCAGTATCTTCCAAAAAGTATCAATTCAAATGAAGACTTGCAGTTTTATGTAAACTTGCTCATAGCAGACATTTCTTTCTCTTCTTTGGTGACAAATGTACCAACTAGAATATGACAGGTTGAAGTTGATGAGTCCTGTTATCAATGCCTGAATTTTAGGTTTGAAATACTTGATATACCTTGAAATTGCAAGTTTTGTTGCATTTACAAATAGTGTGTGTGTGTGTGTGTGTGTGTGTGTGTGTGTGACCTTTTTCTTTCTTTTATCTGCTGAAAAACAAGCAAAGAGATAGACTAGATGAGTAAAGTTCCACCTTAGTTGGGCATGACTGTGACAATTGTTTCAGGAACTTGGGAGTCAAAGGCGGGAGAATGCCGAGATCAGGACCAATCTTGGCAAATTAGTTATGTCCTAAGTCACGATAGTGAGAAACTGTCCAAAATTTAAGATAACAAGGACTGGGAGTTGAGGATGTAGTAAAACACTCCTGGGTCCAATCACCTGTCCCTCTTGCAAAAAAAAAAAAAAAAAAAAAAAGTTCACTTTTTTGCTTTCTACAAACTTTCTTAGGCTGGATTTTCAGCTAATTTCAGCAAGTATTTTATGAGAATAATTTTCCTGTTTGTTAATCACCTAAAAATCTAATGTTGCTTTTTTATTTTCTTCTTCAACAACACTTACATATGTTGGGATAGGAATTATCCCAATGTCATGATAAAAATGCTAGCTCCAAATTTCATGGGATTCAGCGTTTTACTCCAAATATCTCTTGCATTCCACCTTATTCACATGGTATCTGTGCATTCTGGACATGGGCTCTGTGGCTTCCCTGGGATGAGTCTCTTGTGTTTCTCTGTATTTATTTCTATGCCCACTCTTTTCATTTCATAGGCATTATGTTGGGGTTATTGAATCTGAGTAACTCTGCCTTTCATTAGATAGTTATTTTCATAAATTGGAGCACATAAATCATTTATTACATAATTCTTACTATTCATATGAGTGCCCAGAATTAAGTTACTACCATTTTCTCAGTGTTTAATAGATCAAAAACTTTAAGACACTAGTTAAAGAGATTGAAGAAAATGCCTGCATAGGAGCCAGGGCCCTATCTTCAGTGGAACATTGACCATGTACCCACAGAACTATAGATCATATATGAGACTAACTGAAGGGCACTTGACATCAGTTCCTACTGCGGAGCATCTAAATATCTGTCAGAATTTAACTGAACAAGTTGCATAGGACATTTTGTGTAAAGGATGCCCCACCATCATTGATCTGGTTAGACTATTTTCTCTTATACACAGGTCTGAGAAAATTAAAATAGAAACTGGAATTTCTTTTTTTTTTAAAGAGAGATTTTTTGTAATACTTATTTTTTAGTTTTCGGTGGACAAAACGTCTTTGTTTTTATGTGGTGCTGAGGATTGATCCTGGGCCACACACATCCCAGGCGAGCACGCTACCACTTGAGCCACATCTCCAACCCTAGAAACTGGCATTTCTTAGTGCTTCTCCATGAGAAAGATGTCATACCAGCTGTCTGCCTCTTTCTCTGGAGTGTGTATCAATATGAAAACATTTAAATATATTGCTAGGAGTAATTTTAAAATGAGGGGAGAAAAGTTAGAATACCATCAATACACAAGCATTAATGTTTGGTAGACTTTTGTACTTTAAGTTATGAAACATTTCATATACTAAATTAAATCTCCCAAACCAAGTTGAGATAGTGATAAAAATACAAGAATAATTAAAATTTATACAGTGCTTCAAATATATTAACCATTATTTAATTGTTCACACCAGCAATGCTAGTAGATATGCTATATCTTGGTACTTTTACTCAGAATATAAACTGAGAAGAAATTAATTATGTAAGGGGACAGGGCTCACAAATATAGTAAGTGGTGTGGCATGAGTTAAATAAAGTCATCTGGGTGAGGAACACAACTACAAATTTTTCCACATTTTCTGTACTTCTATAAGGAAACCATGATATTGAGCATCATGAGTGTATTTATTTCCATGGCAGATTCCAATTTCCGCTAGTCCATCCTTCACACCAACAATTGTTCATGGCAAATTTCTATGTAGCAGCAGTATTTCAGATACTTTATTCCAAAGATAAATAAGACAACATCTCCACTTTTAAGAACTCTTCAGGAAGAAATTAAAAGTAAGTGATTATAATATGATGGAATTTATAATGTAAAGGAAAGCATAGTATGTTTTCCAGAGTAAGATATTAGCAAATCCATGAGGTGAGTGGGAAATATAAAAATCATTGATCTGAAAGAATAAGTGGTGTATAAGGTAAAATTAACTAATGAATTTTTATTTATTATTTTCCTTTTCAATGCCTGGGGTGCAACAAAACTTTCCTGTGGGCCAAGCCAGCACTCTACCACTGAGCCACACACCATCCCTTCAACTTAAATTGACAATGGAAGAAATACTCTCTCCTATTTACTAGAAACTTTTGTAGTAACTAATGCTTCTAGATACAGTAAAATGTGATAAAATTACAGAAATATGGCAATGAAAATACTACTTCTTTCAATCACATCTGGTTTTCTTTCCAGAAACATATTTGTTTCAACCTTCAATGTCCTCGTGAAGATGAAACAACATTCCACATTCAGTGCCATAAGAAATGCCTTTTATCCTCAAGCTGGTATTGGGATCTCAGCAAACACCTTTCTGCTATGTCTGAACATTGCTGCTGTCCTCGTGGGCACCAAGCCCAGGCTCACCGACCTCCTCATCACCCACTTGGCTCTGACACACATCTTCATGCTCCTCACCATGGGCTTTCTGATATCTAGAGACATTTGGGAAACACAGGACATTCCAGTTGACCTCAAATGCAAAGTGCTTGTCTTCCTGCACAAAGTCATGAGGTTACTCTCCATCTGCACCACCTGTGTCCTGAGTGTGCTTCAAGCCATCACCATCAGCCCCTATGACTCCTGGTTGGCCCACTTCAAATTTTAACCCCCAAATCACATCCAGTGGCTCTTTTTGTTCTTGTGGGTCTTTTCCATGCTCATTTCTAGCAACCAGCTTCTGTGTACTGTGGCCACAACCAATAAAACTGGTCTTCTGTTTGTCACTGACTGCTGTTCCTTTATACCAATTTACAGGGATAGCTTTCTCACCTTGATGGCACTCAGAGATGTCTTCTTTGTGAGCCTCATGGTTCTCTCCAGTGGATACATGATCATTCTCTTTTACAGACATAAACAGTGGACCATGACTCTTCATAGTTCTGGGTTCTCCCCAAAGACCTCCCCACAACAAAGGGCCACTCACACCATCCTGCAGCTCACCAGCTGCTTTGCCATTCTGCACTGTGCAGATTTCTTTATTTCATTATTCATAGGCATGACATGGACCAATAACCCCATCCTGGTGTGTCTCCACATGCTTGTGGCCAATGGCTATGGCTCAGTCAGTCCTTTGGTGCTGATCACTGCTGACACTCAAATAATAACAGTAATGCAAACAAAATGCAGGAACAAAGGTCAGTTTCTGACAAAACTGATCCAAGGCAGCTTTACCACACTCAATAATACAATGTTCACTATTTTATAGAATTGTCTCTCAGAATGAAAATAGATATTAATGAATATATCAAAGTTTTTGTCAGGTAATGTAACCTATGTCATTATTAAGGATCTTATGTACCACTTTACCTTATATTTGCATGAGTTTCTTGATTTACATCTATAGATTTTTTAGTTTCATGTTACTTTCTGTCACATATATTAATAATATGTATATTTTTGTGAATTTAATTTCTTAAGTTTTTTTTAGTGAAGTACTATTTGTAATGTGTTCCTTTTTTGTGGTGCTGGGGATTAGAACCCAGACCTTTGTGACTGCAAGGCAAGCGCTCTACCAACTGAGCTATATCCCCACTCTTAATTTTATTCTTTTAAGTTGTATGTGATAATTCAATTTATTTTGACATTGTTAGAAAAGCATAGAATATAGTTTGTTCTAATTCAGTCCTAAGTACTTTCTCTTCCCTACCATCTTCCCCGCATCTCATCCATTTTCTCTAGTGATTTTTCTACTATTTACTTAGTTTTTAAAATTCATGTCTTGTGGATTTATATGATAGTGAGATTAACTGTGATATATATATGAAATTTAGTTCAGATACACTCCAGGTCTTTCCCTATTCCATCTTTCCTCTCTTCCCTTCATTTTTATATATTCCACTGATATTTCTTCTTTTATTTTTTCTACATTGTCCCTCATTCTGCATAAATATACCTGTGTTGTAGTCTTTTTTGAAATTATTCTAGCAACCAGGCAGCACATTTCAAGTTTGCAAAAATGTAAAAATTCAAATGCTTATCAAGCAAAGGATGTATAAACAAATGTGATGTGTATATGAATATATATTTAATTATATATAAAGGTATGAATAGGTCCATGTGTCTATATGTATTAAAGTACATAAGTATATTTGTAATTTATACATGTATATGTTAGAATATCAATCTGAAATAAAAATGAAGAAAATTCTGATATATACTACAACATTGTTAGGTCTTCAAATTTTTAAGCTAATTAAAATTAAACACAAAAAAAATCACAGATTGGGGGCTGGGGTTGTGGCTCAGTGTTAGATCACTTCCTTGCATGCACAAGGCACTTAGTTTTATCCTCAGCACCACATAAAGTAAATAAATGAATAAAAGTATTGCATTCATCTACAACTAAAACAAATTTTTAAATCACAGATTGTATAACTCCATTAAAATGAAACATCCAGAATGTGAACATGCAGGAGTAGAAGGTAGAAAGGTTGTCAGCAGGGCTTCAATTATAAAGGATATAATCTCTAGGAGATATAAAGGCACTGTGGAGCTACACATTCCCAATTGTACACTGGACAAACAACTTAAAGTGTTGGTTGTGATACTGACTTCCAAAAACTGAGAACCTACTATGTGCCAGAGGTGATTCTAGTTTCTTTCTAAACTTTGATCCTAACATTCCCAGTGGTCTTGTGTCTTTGTTGGTGGAATCCTGATTTTATGGTAAATAAACTAAGAGCAGGTGATGAATGGATTGCCCTAGGGTCACCCACCATGTAGACCGGGATCTAATTGCTGATTTATCTGAGGTTCATACTACAGTGTAGTCTATGGAAAAAAAAAAATTCTAGTAAGTGGTCATTTCTGGCTAGAGGAGGAGGTAAGAGGGATGGATTAAAAAACTGCACCAATAAATCTTTCACATGTGCTTCCTTGTTGTAGCTAGCAATTATCAGTAAAACACACAGCAAAAACCCAAGTGTTCTTTATATTATTTTAGCATCTTCTTTAAACTACTTTCTAAGTGAATGAGAAAGCAAATGGTCGCAGTGAATTTGTAGGGAAAAAAAAAACAGAAACAAAGGGGATAACTGGGGAAATACATCAACAAAGAAGAAATAAAGGGACTAATCCTTGACCGTGTCCATTGAAGTTAATAGTGGAGTTAAGAGTTATAGCTAGAGATGTTTCTATTTGGGAAGGAAGATTGCTTTAATTCCTCAGACACACCAAAATAACTTCTGACTGAACACTGACCACCATGCTCACATTAATATGATTGTCTTGTAGGGCAACTCCTCCCAATAGAATGGCCAAACCATGACAGGTCCAGATAAGACCAACTAAAGTAAAACACTATAGCACCTGATGTGAAGGATGATTTGAACACTTTATTGGCAAACATTGCTGAAGGCAGGCACCAAATGGTAATATATTTTTGAGACATCACTTGGAGATGACACACTCCTGTGAGAGCTCTCTGAAGTCTTACTTTGCTTTTACTTTATTTTCACTTCAACATACATTTTTTTCTGTCACTTATAATAAAGTTCTCTTGCATGGCTTTTGTGTCTGATATGAAAGTTTCTTTCATTGAAAGAAAAGAACAGACACTATCAACCAGAAGCACGAATCAGGGCCTGTGAATCAATTCTGGCCAGCTCAGTTCCTCTGTGACTTCACAATAGGTGGACACAACTTAGTAATGTAAGGGAAGCTCATAACCAGCTCATAACTAGTTATGAACTTCCCCTACATTAGGTTAGCCAAAGTTTAGAGCAATGATGTTCCCTTTTAGAGAGACTAAAGTGAGAAGGAGAGCATCCTTGGTGACAAATATCCAAGATTCTCACACCACTTGCTCTTGGCTAAGCTGCAATCTACAGAAGCTACATAAATTACCGCCAAGTAGAGGCATGGTTTATGTAGCTTTCTTGATGGATTTGTGTACAATAAAGAAAAGAGATCTGCAAATTCAAGCTTTAGTTGAATGAGAGAAGTGAAGTAATGGACTAAAATTAACTGAGGACCCACAGTTATTGAGGGAAGTTACCCTAACCTCAATGCAGAGAATTGTGATGTCTTTATGGTGTCTTCCTGCCAGATTGCCAAAATACCACTGGTCATGAATTCCTTCCTTTCTTCCTAATTTTCTTTCCTCCATATGCCTTTTCTCCTACCCTTATTCACTCCTTTCTTTTTATTCTAAGACTAGTTGTTCCAGTTCAGTCTCCATGTTTTTTTTCTCACACCCAAAGCATTTAGGACACTAACACCACTGTGAGGTACATAAATTGATAATGGGTGTCATTACTCTGAGCTTCTTTCAGGAGACATACTTAAAAATATATCTTCTAAATATATTTGCATTAAAAACTATTAAATAGTTTTCTTACTACACTTAATGATAGGTCCTGCCCATTTGGGATACATGTGGCATCATCAATTGGTTTGTTATGATTGGTACCCAATAAAGAGCCCAGGGTCACTTACCTTGGAAAATAAGAAGCACAATCAAAAACTTTCATCCAGATGTGCTTGTTTATCATTGAGAATGGAAAAAGTTTTCTCTTTTACACTGAGAACTCCCTCTCTGCCTACAGTAAGACAGGTACAGTCAAACTTCATCTGTAACACCAAGATTACCAGTCTAGAGATGGGCTAAAGCTTCATATAATCTCATTTTGGTAGCCTCAGCACCAAAGCTGAGTAGAAGAGGAAGCAGAGGAGGGTAGGTGCTGGAGGAAGGCATTTTCAAGTCTGACTCTTACTACATCATATCCAGGACACAGATATTTATTCCCAACATGCTATAAAATTTACTTGAATTAAAACTCATGCAAAATTTTATAGTATTACTTTTATTATTAGTATTATTTATATCATGAACATATTATCTTACATAATTAAATTATCTTATAGATTTTTTTCATCATAATGACTCACAAATAATAGTAATTCAAATGGCCAGGGTATCTAGACTTACATAATAATCTAGAACTTACAATGTTCAAAATCATCTTTTGGTCATTTATAAATTCAAATATATACCTGCATAAAAATTCTGGCTAATACAAATCTTCTTGTTACACATAGCTTCAAATTAAATGCACAGGGTGTAGTTACATAAAGTTAAAGACACTGCATCTAAAAAATGCTCTGTTTTCAAAAATCTGAATGACTTTACCTTCCTCTTCACTATAGCATAGATTTTATTTTAAATTTAGATACTTTTGGCTCAAAATTTTATCCTATAAATGCAAAAACATGTATAAGAGTAAAATAAATATGTGATCAAACTAAATACATTTCCATGTCGGGTGGTGTAACAGACAAGGGCATTGCCTTAAACCTCACTTGCCAATGTTGTGCATGCCACAAGGTTGTCTCCCTATCTAGAATGTCATCCAGTTCACACCATCCAGCCAGCTCACATTCACAAATGACCCTTCCACAGCTGAGTTCACTGGTGGCTGCTGGTCAGCAAGGAGGGCTCTTCTCCACTGCCCAGGGAAGCTCCTCAGACACTAGGCTGGAGGGAGAAGACAGGTGTGAAGGCATGGAAGGGTGGGATGGTACAAGGCACCCTCTGTCAGTTCTTCTATCTGAGGCCAAGTGCTCAGGAGCCCCCAGATATTTGTATGCAGGTCTCTGTGTAAGAACCACCCTCTGGAGCATGCCACACCCCAGCAGCTGCAGCCTGCATGTCACAGGCTGTGGGCAGGTCATCAGGGCCAGGTGCTGTTCACCCAGCCTGAAGAGAGCAGCTCTCTAAGGCATGGAGGTCCTGACTCTGAAAGTCTGTCCCATCTTTCTACTGAGCTGCCCCTGACTGTTCAAGCTGGACTCTTGGCTGCAAACTCATGTTCAAAAAAAAAAAAAAAAAAAAAGACCACCCTGTGCAATCTGCCTGAGATCAACATGGTCACTGGACCTTATTGCAGACATGAAACTACTGGCCCCGGTGTAGATGCCTTTTTGTGAACTCTAACCTAGAACAGTCTTAATCTGCATTTTATTTTTTCAGTTCTTTCCCTGGTGCAGGTAAACCACTTGCTAACTGTGCACCCACAAACACATAGCCAAAGACAACCTATGCTGGGCACTGTGTTCTCCAAGGAGGATCCAGTTCCAGCAGCCTCTTTTCTTTTAGCTGGAAATATCTTGGTTAATTACAAAATGGAAACAAAATCTTCTCTAATGAATGTACTATTTAAATTATACCAATGCTATGTATTTCACCATGTGAAAGCAAGGGACATTATCAAAATTAAAGGAAAAGTTTTCTCCTTCTAGTAATAAATGTCATTTGAAATTATGAAATAAAGTTAATATACTATAATTTTCATGGTTTGGCATTGTAATATTGGTATAGACAATTACTGTTCTACTTGTCTGGTGATATTTTATCTCTCCTGATGTCAGCAAATATTGTTCCTTGATACATAATACATTGCCAGAATGTGTATCTTTCCTCAGGTGATCTAATAGATTTGAGTTCTTCCTTACCAGTATATAACTTTTGAGGAAAGACACAAATATTAACACCATGTTTTTGCATAACTAATGATTCGTTAAATACTGTGGAATATTTAGCCTATGCTAAAAACCCGAATCCCTCTGAAATTAAAACTACAAATTTCTTTGTGATATTTTCACAGAAGTTTTTTGATAGAAGTAGTTCATTTTACTTTAGAGAAAGGATATTTTATATTTTCATCAGAAATATTTTATATTTTTTGCTACTCCTACCTCCCAGATCTCAAATGATGATGTTCACAATTTAAAACTTCCTTCACAAAAATATTTTCCAAGTTCATTTTTTTTTATTATTGGTTGTTCAAAACATTACAAAGCTCTTGACATATCATATTTCATTCCTTGATTCGAGTGGGTTATGAACTCCAATTTTTACCCCATATACAGATTGCAGAATCACATGGGTTATGAAAAATCACATGTTTTTACATAGTGCCATACTAGTGACTGTTGTATTCTGCTGCCTTTCCTATCCTCTACTATCCCCCCTCCCCTCCCCTCCCCTCCCATCTTCTCTCTCAACCCCATCCACTGTAATTCATTTCTCTCCCTTGTTTTTTTTCCCTTTCCCCTCACTTCCTCTTATATGAAATTTTGTACAACAATGAGGGTCTCCTTCCATTTCCATGCAATTTCCCTTCTCTCTCCTTTTCCCTCCCACCTCTCATCCCTGTTTAATGTTAATCTTTTTCTCATGGTCTTCCTCCATGCTCTGTTCTTAGTTGCTCTCCTTATATCAAAGAAGACATTTGGCATTTATTTTTAGGGATTGACTAGCTTCACTTAGCATAATCTGCTCTAATGCCATCCATTTCCCTGCAAATGTCATGATTTTGTCATTTTTTAGTGCTGAGTAATACTCCATTGGGTATAGAAAACATCCAGCATTTGCTTATTTGTGATTGGCTTAATTCACTTAGCATTATATTCTCCATTCATTTACCTGCAAATGCCATAATTTTATTCTCTTTTAATGCTAAGTAATATTCCCTTGTGTATATCCATTCATGTACTAAAGGACATCTAAGTTGGTATCACAATTTATCTTTTGTAAACTGTGGTTTTATATTGATGTGGCTATGTTTCTATAGTATAATGTTTTTAAGCCCTTTAGGTATAGACTAAAAAGTGAGATAGCTGGGTCAAATGGTAGTTTTATTCCCTATTTTCCACGGAATCTCCATATTGCTTTCCATATTAGCTGCACCAATTTGCAGTCCCACCCAACAGCAATGTTTGAATATTCATTTTTCCACACATTCTTGCCAACACTTATTGTTGTTTTTATTCTTTTAAAATATTTCATTAGTTGTTCATAGACCTTTATTTTATTTACTTACTTATATGTGCTGCTGAGAATCAAACCCAGTGCCTTGAACATGCTTGACAAGCTCAATACCACTGAGCCACAACCCCAGTCCTTGTTTTTATTCTTTTTTTTTCTATCAGTTCCAGCTGATTTATTAAATTGTCAAGATACAGACTTCCAGCACAAAAAAAAAAGAAAAGAAAAAAAAGGCAATGATGTCGACAGTGCATTGAGTCTGCTTTGCCACCATTTGCTACAAAATATGCAGATGGTCTGTACTTTATTTAGATTATATTGCACAAAATGAGAAACTTTTTAAACTATGTGCCTTTTTTTCTTTTTTTGCTAAAAATTGAGAATCCAGTTTCAAACCTTCCACCTGGGGCCCCATCACATAGCACAGCGTATGAGATACATAAACTCCTACCATAGTACAGTACATACAATCTTCAAACTAGGTAACAGCTCTGAGGTCTATATCGCCATTTTCAATAAATCTTTACCTACAAATATTGAACAAATCTCTACTATAGCTGAAAAAAAATTTGCTTTATTTTTCTTAAAAAAAAAAAAACCCCACAAGGCCTTTAGATGCAAGGATTACTTTAAAATTTTAATCCTTTTTAAACCAGGACATAACGTACCAACATATTTGCATGCTTAAAAAAAATAGAAGAAAAAAGAAAAAAAATCAGGAAAAAAAGAAATCAAAAGGGAAGAAGTGCCTGAATGTCTTACTGAAAAAACACAGCAAGAATGTTCCCTTTTCACTGTACAAAAATACGCCTGAAAATATATTAATTTTTAAAAAAGACTGAGGTCTGTTATGTATCAAAAATGTTTCAATACCTTTTGTACTGAGGTCTAGGCTGTCTGGTATTCAATCAAGGAGGTATAAGGGAACAAGTTACCAAAAAAAAGTTGGCAAGTAGAAATCACATTTGTAAAACCATAAACAATTTGATCTGAAAAGTAAACTCTGATCTTAAATCAGTTCACAGTTTTTTTTGTAAGCATTTGTACAGTCTGCATTTTTTCAAGCTCCCTGCAGTTTTATTAAGAATCGGATGCATAGAAGACATCAGTTTTCTCCCTCCAAAAAAATAAAATGAAATAAAAAGTTGCAATGATCCCTTTTTTCTTTTCTTTCTTTCTTTTTTTTTTTTTTTGCTTTAAAAAAAAATCACCAGTTCTTTAAGATATCCTAAGGGGGAAAAATTTTCCACCAACTCCCTAGAGTAACAGTTGTGCTGCCAAAAGTGTCCTCTGCAGACGTCTTCCAGACTTCAAAGACCCACAAGCTTCAAACAGCGCCTTCTGGAGCGGATCCTCCTTCCCCTCCCCCGCCCCGTCCCGTCCCCTCTGCCTTTGTTGCAATCACGATTTTCAGGAAAAAGAAATAGTAATTACAAAAACACATTTTTTGGGGAAAAAAATCACAACTCCAGACTAGGTATGCAACTACCTTGAGACACGATAAGGAGGGGAAACCAAAAAAAAAAAAAAAAAAAAAGGAGAGGAAAAATATTTAAAAACTACTCAATTCACTTTAACTCCACCAAAATTTTCATCATCTTTTCCAATTTCTTTGAGTCACATCTTATCAATATCATCAGCATCTTCTTCTCTCCCCACCCTACCACCACCACCATCCAACACCACTAACACCACCACCACCACCATCAATACGTGAACACCAGGTCGGAGAAGTTCGCCTCCAGCCTGTCCCCCGCGATCATCTCGCTCAGCTCCGGCGTGCAGTAGTCGGGGAACTCGAAGTGGGAGCCCAGGCTGCCTTCGCTGAACGAATCCAAATCTTTATCCACAAGCGACAGGGACAGGTTCCCCGCCGCCGCGCCGCCCCCCAGCTGCTGCTCGCCGGCGCTGTGCGCGCTTTGGGAGAAATTCGAGCTCAGGTCGAACATCAGGTCGTCGGCGTCCTCGCTGCTGCCGCTGCTGGACGAAGACCAAGTGGAGACGGAGCGCGCGGATGCGTGAGCGGCGGCGGGTGCTGCTTGGTGATGCTCTTGAAGCTGCAGTAGAGACGGCTGCCGCCCCCAGCGCCGGAGGTCGCGCCTGCCCTCACCTCGAGGTAGAGACTCGCGCCCTCGGGGATTCGGCCGAGCTGCTCAGCGTAGGGCTGGCGGGCACTTTGGCGACGTTGTAGCGTCTCAGCAGCTGTGGCGGCTGTTGCCCGGGTGGCTGCAGGAGTTGCTGGTGCAGCGGCTCCTGTCCTCCTCGTCCACCTCCTACTTGATCCTCAGCTGCAGCTCATCTTCGTCCTCGTTGTCTTCGTCGTCCTCATCTAGAAACACGCACTTGACCGTCTTGCCCTCGCCGGCACGGCCGCGCCGCTCACGCGCAGGCTGCCCAACAACAGGTAGTCGTCGCCAGCGCTGCCATAGTCCCCCGGCTGGGCCGCCTTGCCTGCTCTTGTTTTTATTCTTAATAGCTGCCATTCTGACTGAAGTACTTTGGTTAGCATTTTTCTAATTGTTATGGATGTTGAAAATTTGTCATATATTTGTTGGTAAATTGTGTATCTTCTTATGAGAAGTGTCTGTTCGGCCCCTTATCACATTTATTGATTGAGTTTTGTTTGTTATTTGGTGTTAAGATTTTTATGTTCTTTATCTATGGGTGCTCTATCTGACATGCCTGTGGCAAAAATTTGCTCCCCAAAAGTAAGCTGTCTCTTCACCTTATTTATTTATTTTTTTCTTTGTCTGAGAGGAACATTTATAGTTTGAATCCATCCCATTTATTGATTCTTAATTTTATTTCTTGCTCTTTAGGAGTCTTGTTAAGAAAGTCAAGCCTAATTTGACATGAAAATGATTTGGGACTACTTCTTTTACTATTAGGTTTGGGGTCACTGTTGTATTTACTAGGTCCTTGATAAACTTTGTTATGTATCGTACATGGTTAGAGATAGGGGTTTAATTTTATTTTGCTCCTATGGATTTCCAGTTTTCCCAACACCATTTGTTGAAGAGGCTATCTTTTTGCCAATGTATGTTCTTTGTCACTTTGTCAAATATGAGATACCTGTATTTATTTAAGTTTGTCTCTCTGTCTTCTATTTGGTGCCATTGATCCACATGTATATTTTGGTGAAAATACCATGCTTTTTTGTTACTATATCTTTGCAGTATAGATTAAGTTATGTATTGTGATGCCCCTTGTTTCACTCTTCTTCCTAAGAATTGCTTTGGCTATTCTGGGTCTCTTAATTTTCCAAATGAATTTCATGATTGCTTTTTGTATTTCTATAAGAAATAATGTTTGGATTTTAATTGGAATTACATTGAATCTGTATAGCACCTTGGGTTGTATGGGCATTTTGACAATTTTGATTTAGCTTATCCAAGAGCATGGGATACTGTTTTTTTTTTTTTTTTTTGAGGCTCCTGTGAATGGGATACTTTTCATAATTTCTCTTTCAGAGGATTTATCATTGATGTGTAGATATGCATTTGGTTAATGGGTATTCATTTTATATTCTGCTATTTTGCTGAATTTATTTATTAAGTCTAGAAATTTTCTGGTGGATTTGTTTGGATCTTCTTAGTATAGAATCTTGTTATTGGTAAACAATGGTAGTTTGAGTTCTTTTTTTCCTGTGTGTATTTCTTTAATTTCTTTTGTCTATCTAATTTCTCCGTCTAGAATTTCAAGAACTATGTGAAACAGAAACTCTCTTCAAGGATATATATATATATATATATATATATATATATATATTTTTTTTTTTTTTTTTCCAAGGTGAAGAAGGCTGTTTTTTATTTAAGGACCCCACGTGAAGTTCGGGAATAAGGCGTAAACTGTGTACATACTGTCCAGCTCTCCAGGGGTGCGGGGAGCAGACACGCTGTAAACACCACCTGTCGTTCCTTAGTGAGCTGTGTAGGCAGACCCCCGAGTCCCAGGACACCCAGAACTTGAGCTACGGAAGAGTCCCAGCCTTGCGTGGACTGTCCACTTGTAAATGCTCTACTCTCCTCAAACTCCTCTGAGTTCTGGTTTTCATTTGACTAGTGACTTAAACAGCTATTATGCAGCCAGTGGTCACCATCAGTGACAAATAGCAGTATTGGTTTTTTAATGGTCATTTAAACTACCTCGTGGTTTCCGTGTGTTGCGCACACACTCATTTAGTGTACCTGTACGTGGACCTTTAGTGTCTGGGGGGTTTTTAGGATGAACGTGGAGTATTCGACTTAAGTCCTGTAATTTGACCCACCAATGAAGTGACTTTCTGGCAAGAGAAGAGCACAGCCTCCCCTCATAACCAGTGTCAGAATCCCGCAGCTGCGTGCCCAGCGCCCCCGGGCAGCCCTGAAACACTCCTGTTCTGACCCCGTGCTGGCCTGTCACTTGGGTGACACCTCTCAGAGGTTCGGCACTTGCTGGAGTCCCACCCTGAATGTGGCCGAGACCCAGGGCCTGCCAGGCACCAGCAGGGCAGTGGTGACAGTGGCTGGAGTGGGGCGAGCCACTCCACAGAGGGCACGGGGTCCAGCCTTCTGTGCTTGGGATGAACTGGAGCGCTGGCCCCGGGTCTGGTGGCTCTGAACTGGACCAGGTGCAAATAAAAATTGGTGTTGCCTCTGAAGCGTGTGCAGAAACAGTCCTTTGGTCATTCCCGAGCCACAGAGGGGTCGTCCGCCCTGGGCACCGCCTGCTGTCAGTTACTGAGGTGTCTTTTGACTGATCTTTCTCTGGGGAAGACACTGCAGGCCTGACCTACGTGAGGTCTGAGTGGACGTCAGGCCAGAGTCCCCAGCTGGCGCCATGCGAGGGCGGTGTCATTACTCAGCAAGTCTGAGGTGGTCACGTTGTCACTTTGAAGACAAAAACAGATCCCTTCTGAGAAAATTCCCTTTGGTGCAGTGAATGACCTTGACAGGCCACAGCATTGGAGCTGACATTGGGCGGCTGCATCCTCAAACCCTGGAGATTCCTGTGGTCAGGGCCAGTGGACGCCTGGCCACTTCTGCACCTGTAATGGGTTTCTGCTTGCTCCCCAGGGCTGCCTTGCTGACCGAGCGGGACACAGGGACATGGCTTTGTGTGTGGCCTTTCTAGCTTGTGCTGGGTGTCCAGAGGACAGCAGGACAGAAGCCAAGGGCAGAGGAGGTCACTGGCTGACAGTCCAATGTGGACCCTGTGGCTGGAAGTCCCCACCAGGCTCCTTAGAGGGGCAGGTGAAGGGGTGTTGGCATGAGGCAGGGCACCCGGAGTGGTTTTCCAGCTGGGGACTTAAACCTAGCGGGTCGACCCCACCGAGGAAAACCAGTCTGCCAGGCCCAAGGCGCTCTGGGAAAGTGGGTGTCGGGCAGCTCTGAATTCTGTCCAGCTCCTGGACAATCTGATCCCGCTGAATCCCCAGCTGCAGCAACTGTGGGAGGGGAGTAGGGTGAGGTCCCATGGCTGCCCCTAGTGACAGAGCTGGGGCCAGGCCCTGAGCTGCCCTGAGACACTCCTCACAGGAGTGTCTGTCTCCCCGGCCCCCAGGAGGGTGTTCCACTCAGACTGGCTGCGACTCTGACCCACCGGCCGGGGAGAGGTGGCCTTCACCTGGAGGCTGCTGCTGGCCAGGAATGCCTCCAGGGAAACGCACACCTGCCCCAGCTGCTCTGTCACCTTGGTGTCCCCCCTGCACCCAAGCAGGCCCTCAGGCACTCTGGGCCCCTCCAGCATGGGTCGTCCACAGACCTGGGCATCTTTCCTTGACTCCGTCCCTGTGGTGCCGGCTGCTGAGGAGCTGGCGCGGCTCAGACAGGGAGAGAGCAGAGTGTCCTCCGGGAGGAGCAGCCCACCCCACAGTGCTCCCCGGTGGCCACCACCTCTGCGGGAGCACATCTGCCCTATTCCTCACCCACTGCGGGGTCCCCTGGGTCTTATGCAAGGACCACACCTTCCAGGGCCTGCTCTGTCCCCAAGTCCTGCCAGCATGGCCGGAAGTGACCCGCTAGTGCTGTGGCTCGGGACCGGCTGGTGTGGAAGAGGGAGTGGAGGAGAACCAGGAGTGGGATTTTGGAGTTTGGGGTTTTTTTTTGTACCAGGGATTGAACCCGGGGTGCTTAGCCCGAGCCCCATGCCCACCGGCCCCTCTTCTCAACACTATTTGGAGACGGGGTCTCACTGAGTGGCTTAGGGCCTTGCTAAGTTTCTGAGGCTGGACTTGAACCTGTGATCCTCCAAGCAGGAGCATTTGAATAATAAATAAAACCCCGATGACAGTGGGGAGCTTCCTGGGGACCTCAACTTCATCCAGACATTTCCTTGGCGCCTGACCCCCAGGCTCCCTCAGGCCCTCTGTCCTGACCCAGCTGTGGCGGGGCGCCCTCAGCACAGAGCTGCGCCTTGAGCTCACGCCAGGTCTCGGGGCCACAGCCACCCGCCTGCTGCCCTGCACCCGTGGCAGTGGGACCGCTGGGGGACAAGCCTGTCAGGTAGCCAGCGAGGACACCATCTCCCCCACACCTGCTGGGACCTGGGCAGCAACGGACGGGGGTGTGGGGGGGGGCTGGAAAGGAGGCTGCCCCCCCAGTGACACACAGCGGGCACCAGGTGCAGCAGGCCCACCCTCGGGTTCTCCCTGTAGCCAGGATGGCACTAGGCGTGACCAGGAGTGGCACAGGACACTCCCTGGACTCCTGCACAGGTGACAGGCGAGGCACCTGGGAGTCGGCTCAGACGCTCTGCCCTTCTAGGGCTTCAGGGAGGTGACCACAGGCCTCAGGGCCCATGGTCTGGCTACTTCCAGCAGGCGGGGCTGCGGTCCCACCCAGAGAAGAAGGAGGCAGAGACGCGGTGGTGGAGACTGAGGCTCAGGCCTGGGGCCCAGGCTTCAATTGCAGTGGGAACCGCAGCAGGGGTGGGGGAGATGGTCTCTAGAGGTCTAGTCCCTGCGGATACCCAGCCACATTAAAAGCCGGTCCAGGAAGGTGATAGCCCGAAACAGCCAACTGTCCCTGGGAGGAGAGGGAGGGGACAATTAGAGCTGAAGGTCCCTCGGAGCTCCGTCTCAGGGAGGGCAAGTGGGGACGGGTCTCAGGCTGGTCACACTCCTGGCCACAGCAGAAGGCCCCAAGGGAGAGGGGGCCAGGGCGGCCACCAGTCAGCTCCCCTCCTGTCCTGCCCCACGATGCCAGGGGACACCGAATAGCTCCTGAGGACACGCAGCCACCCAGCCGGCACAGGGGTCCCGGGTGGGCTCCAGCTGGGTGACAGCGGACCCCTCCCTCCGGGGATGAGACGCACACGGGCTGCCCCACCCCGGGTGCAGGCTGTGGCAGGACAGGAAGGCAGGGGCCCTCTGTAAGAGAAGGGTCTCCTCTGCCCTTCCTCTGCCCACTGGGGTTGGGATGGACCAGAACGGGGCAGGGAAGTCCCTCTGGCAAGGCCCGAGCACGTCTGCTGTGGCCATCACAGCCTTGCACCGTGAGTTCTCCACTGGAAGCCAACTGGCTGGTCCCAGGTGGGGACAGCGCAGCCCATGAAGCTGGCTGGGAAGGGGTGGGGGTGTCGCTCTCCACTGGCTGGGGATGTGCGGCGCCAGGTAGGCAGGGGTCCTCGACTGCCACATTTTCCAGAGTCCCACGCAGGGAACCGTCCTGGGGTTTCCGCCATGGTCAGAGTACTCGTCACCCAGGAACTCGTCACAGTCATGCAGACTTGGTGAGTGCGATAGTGTTAGTTTTTTATTGTCTTCTGCTTTTCAGGGCCCGGAGTCTGTCACCTTGTGTCACTCCACTGATTTCCTCGTCATCGCTGTACGGTTCAGGTTCCTGCTTGTCCCGATTCTCCACACCGTTTATTGAAATGTCATCAACACCCGAGAGGAGTCTGGAGAAGGCAGCCGCTGTCCGATGTGCTCCGTTCTCCTGCCCCCTTAACTTTTGCCGAAAGTAGTCCCCTTCTATCCAGAGGCTGGCTGGTTTCATGACCAAGAACTGCTGCTGGGGCCCAGTCACAGAGCCGGGTCTACAGATGCGGACCCACGCGATGGTCTCGGCGGCTGTCATCCTGTAGTGCTTCATGATGTAGCAGGCTATCAGAGTGCCTGTGCGACCGAGGCCGGCTTTACAGTGCATGGCCATGGCACCCTCGGCATTCCCACAAATATCCAGAAACTCTTTGACAATGGCATCGGTTGGGGTGCTGCCGTCCCCAAAGAAAAGATCGTGGTGATCAAACCCAGCATCCGTGAAGCGCTTGGCATCATACATCCTTTTATCCAGACGAATAATGGTAGTGACATTGTGAGTCTTAAAATATGGAATGTAAGTCTCAGGAGAATGTTGGTGATAACCACTTTCAAGTCTGGATCTTGCCTGAGGTCCACAGAAGGCAACGAAGCGGTCTGGTATTATCCAGTTTAAATCTCCATTTTCTGCTCTTTCGTAGTGTTCGTACTCCTCAAGGTCAAATGTGTTGAAATTTAAGGAGCCATACTGCATTGCCAGTGATGTCCAGGTACAGGTCATCCTGGAGGTCTAGGCGGTGCAGGTCCTGCGACGTGGAGCTCCGGCTCTTCTTCACGCTCGGCGAGGTCGACGAGCAGCGCCGGGAACAGGGGGGCGCGGCGGCCCAGGTTGGCCGCGGCTCGCTCTTTCGCTTCATGGAGGAGGCCACTGCCCGTCAGGGGGCCACGACCATGGCCCCGCGCGCACGCGCGCGCCGCCGAGGCCCCCGCCGGCCCCGAGAGGGCGCTCGGGGGGCGGGCGCGCAGCGGGGACGCGGAGCGCCGGCCGAGCCCGTGAGAAGCGGCCGCCCAGCAACCAGCGCGCGCTCCCCCGCGGCCGCCGCGGGACCCGCGCCGCAGCCCTCCCGCAGCGCCTCGGCCGCCGGCCCCCGCCCGCCCCCCCCCCCCCCCCCGGTGTCCGCAGCCCTCGGGCGCACCGAGGCGACCGCGCTGCCGCCGGCGGCTGGGGCTGCCCGGGTCACCGCGCGCCCACCGCGCCCGCGGACGCTGCTGCCGAGGCGCCCGAGCACAGCGGGCCGCGGCTCCCGGGGACCCCAGGAGGGCCAAGGATATATTTTTATATATGAATTTTTCAGGGTACATTATGATAACTCAGTACATGTATGTAAGTTGTAAAATCAGACCATAGTAATAAGCATTTTAATCTCTTCAGCTGTTATTTTGTTGTTGTTTTTGGAATTTTAATTTAATTTTAAGTTTTTCAATTTAATTTTAAGTTGCACATTTTAAGTTGTTTTAACCAATAGTGCCCCTACTGTGCCAAAGTTATTAACACAAGTGATTTCTCCATTCTGTTTTTATACCCCTCCATGAATTCTTTCCACTTGTCCTCTCCCTGCTCTCCCATTTTCTGGTGACCACCATTCCATTCTGTTCTACTAGAACCACTTATTGTTTCCTACAAATGAATGAAAACATGTGGTGTCTGTCCTTCTGTAATGGGTATATTTGACTTAATATATAGAAGGTCATTGGGCAACTTTGGTTATGGTAAAGTGCGCATGACAGAAAATTTACCATTTTGATCCTTTCGGTTTTTTTTTTATTCCAAAAGCTTTGTTTTATTTGTTGCTTTAGATATGCACGGCAATAAGTTGTATGACATACATATATGAGGTGCCACCCATTTCAATTTGGGACCCATTCTTGTGCTTGAACTTTGTGATGCTCTCTAAAAGTGCAGGTCAGACTCAGCCAGCACATTCATACTGTTGTGAAAACATTCATAATCCATCTCTAGCACTTTTTCTTCTCAAACTATTGTGTTACTGTCCAATTAGAACACCCCACTGACTCCCTTTTTCAGACCCTGGTAACTATCATTTTATTTTATGTCTATACAGGTTTCTACTCTCAGTTCCACTTTCTACATTAAAATATTACAGCATTGGATAATTTGTGACTGATAGGTCACTTGCAATAATGTCTTCAAAGTTCACTAATTACTACCTCAGGCATTTTTTTTTTGGTTCCAGGATAAATTATATTCCATGATATTTACAGGCTATGTTTTACTTATACATTCCTATGATTTGGGGCATTGATGTTTCCACCAGGGTTTGTCATTAATAATGCTACTACGAGCACTGGTGTACCTATGATAATTTAAGTCCTTACATTCAATTCTTTTTAACAGACAATAGAATAAAAGTTGATAGAAAAGGCAGTAATTCTTGGCACAAATTATTGACATTTTTGTTAGAAACAATACAGCTCATTTAAGCACTTATTAAAAAGTGATATACACTCTTAATGTGTTTATAATAGATAACCCAGATCATGAAGGTGAGACTCATAAGAATTTCTAGCTTACACCAAGCAAATAAATTGGGTCCGTGTTTTATTTCAAAAAGGTATGACATTGACATTTCTATAATATATTTGTTATTCACATGTCTCAAAGTAACAGATTTAACCCAACATGCATATGTCCATAGTCTCTTAATCCAGAGAGCATACATTCTATGCTGTGATTTAATTGTTCAAAAGCCAGTGTATTGGCAGATTAGGGAAACTTATCTATCATCAGTAGTTAAATATGTTCCATCTTCACCAAGAAAGATTTCCAGAAGTTAATAGTTTGTTTTTCATTACGGATTAGCAGCCAAGGGCATGTTGTGGCATAGCCATTGGCCACCATCAAATGGATATAATAACAGACAGGATCATTGCTCCACATAGTTCTTGAGGAGGAGAAGATGCTGTCCAAACAGTACATGAGCACAAAGAAGCTCATAAGCAAGAGGATGGTCCTGGTGGCCCTCTGTACAGAGGATGCTTTTAGAGAAAGGCTGGTGTTGTGAAGGTGCTGAAAGTGCCTCTTATGCCTGCACAAGAGAACCACCATGTATCCACTTGAGAGAGCCATAAGTCCTATAAGAAAGACATCCCGGAATATACCAAATACAGAAAATAAATGCCTGAGGAAATAACTCATTTGTACAATTTTGCAGGGTTCAGTAATAAACACAATGACATTTGAGGTCACATTTGGAGTGGCAGTAGAAGACAATGAGAAGTGAGTATTCAAGGACATGTAGAAGGCCCACAAGAAAACAAGAAAACACAGGGTCTGCTGTGGGGATTTATGTTTAAACTTGGCCAAGCAGGAGCTTCTGGGGCTGAGGGTGATGGCCTGGAGGACACTAAGTAGGCAGGTGGCACAAATAGAGAAGCCCCTGAAAAACCTGTGCCAGTAGATTATGGATTTACATTTGATGTCATCCCAAAAGTCCTGAGACACAAAAGAGTTTGTAGCTGTGTACACCACAATTATCATCATCCCCAGGTGGATTAGGGCCAAGAGACCAATGATCAGGTCGATAGGCTTAAGCCTGTGCTGGAGAAGAAATGTGAAGATGTGGAAGAGAAGAAGAATGGTGTTGCCTGAGATCCCAAGGCCAACTTCAGAGAAAAATGCACTTCTTATACCAACATAATTATGTAGTTGGTAGTTCTTATCCATCTTTTGGGAAAAGAATCGTAGTATATATCTAAGGAGAAAATGAAGAAAAAGACTTTATTTCAAACACTATCATCCCTTGAATCTCACCCTCTCCTATTACCATCAGAAAATGTGTGGGTTCACCCCAACACACCTTTCCCACTTCAGCACTCAAGTCTCTCTGATACTCTTCAGGTATCATTTTTCTGAATTATGCAACAATAGTGTAGCTCCAACTGTGTATCAAGTTTTTTTTATCCATTCAGAATTACCATGTGCTATTGAAAATAATTTTAGATTATAATCTCATCTTGAGGTTTTCTGGTATAGATCCTGACTTGCTTTTTATCTTTCTCTTCTTAGTTAAGCTTTAAGTACACCTTGAAAGTTCTACAATTTTTGCTTTTATACATGGGTATATTATTTCAGTGCCATCTTTATTTTGTTTTATTACCAGACCTAATATCTTCAATATATCAACTGAGCCAATATTAAGAATTACATACTCTAACACATTGTTTGAATTTTCACCTGAGATCTTCCATTACTTTCAAGTGTAATCTTAAGCAGTCTTTGATACTAAACACTGATTATCTCATCTACAAAATTTGGACAGTAATATTACCTTAATTCTAGAGCAGTTATGTGTGCAAATATGAAGTGTTTCTGACACATAATGACCTTGAAGAATATTGGCCAGTATTTTTTAATTCTGCAGTTTCTCATGCATGTTACATGGAAGACTTAATTCAGTTATTTTAATAATTACTTCTGTTGCTTCCTCAAACATGTTTTATAATTTTGGAGCATTTTATCACTGTCTGTACTAAGATCTTCAGTAGTATTTTAGGAATGTGTTTGAATCCACATTGTAGCCATCTATCTTATATACATGCTATTATCATCACCAGAAGAGCTATCCTAAGTGATTCAAGTCCAGTTTCAAATACTAGTAAAAACATATTCTAATCTTTTCTACTCAGTCATCTGAAATCAGGGTCATAATTAATGTCATAGTTAAAAATACATCCTCATTTCAATTGTAAGATTTTTATTAAAAAATAATTTTACTCAAGCCTGAACGATGGGTCTTCAAAATATTCTTATTATACCCTCCAAGAAGCAAGCAATTTTTCAGTTCAGAGGCCCAAAAATGAATTTGATACAGAAAATTTGATGTTAAACTACCAATGTGATATTTCCAATACAGACATGTTGTGCTTTAATTCAAGTCCCTAAAATAGTAAGTATGTCTTTTAAATCATTTCCAGCCATATATTGAAAAATAAATGACATCAGAAAATTCTGCATGTAAGGCTAAATCATTTCATGGCTCTTTACAACATGTAAATCTATCAGTCAAGATACTAAGGCTGGGTGCAGTGGTGCAAGGCTCTAATCCCAGTGTGTCTGGAGGCTGAAAGAGGGGAATTGCAAGTTCAAAGTCAGCCTTAGAAAAAAAATGAGGTGCTAAGTAACTGGGTGTGACCCTGTCTCTAAATAAAATACAAAATAAGGTTTGAGATGTGGTTCAGTATTTGAGTCCCTCTGAGTTCAATACTCAGTACCAAAATAAATAAATAGGAAAAAAAAGATATCAAGAGAAACTAAGAAAAGCTAAATACTCATGAATATGGAATACCATGTAAAAACTTGAGTTTATATATATAGATACATGCTTAAAACATTGAAGTGTTGATTTTTGTTTATTTAATTGGATCTAGGATCCAGAATTATTATCCAACATGTGTAAACATCGTGTTGTGATCAAATCAGGTCAATTTACATTTTTTAATGTTCTCATTTTTATGTTGGAAACGTGTAAACTCTTTTCTGGTTATTTTTAATTTGATAAGTAATTAACATTGATGGCAATCACCCTATTGTACTTTTTAAATCCTGAGTTACTTTCCACTCTTATTTTTTTTGGCATTTTTTATTCACCATCTATCTCATTCTATTTATAATAAGAGATATAGGACACTTTTCTCAGTTTCTGTATGATGAAATTTTTCAGGTTCAATATATGAATACCAACGTGCAATATTTGTGGAAAATGAAAACTGTCTACTACCACGAGCAAAGGACAATTTTTCCCAAGCAATGATCAGGAAAATTGACAAAATTTGATCCATTCACTCATTTAGTGTTTTTCAGTTGTTTCCCATGATAATTCCAGGGGAAAAAGATTAGAAAAATATACATCAAATGTCCATATGTATCCAAGCTTTTATGGATTACATTTGATCACTAGAACTGGGTTCCCTTATTTTGTAACATCAGCATACATGTAAATGTCATATGCCTATTCTTATCAATTATTTTACACAAATCAAATATTTATGGGTATTTTTACACTATAAGTACAAATAGATTCACATTAGCATGTGCTAAATAATTTTTAAAAATTATTTTAGGCCACTCACAGGAGTCTGAGACAGGAGGATACCAAATTAAAAATCAGCCTCAATAAATTACCAGGGCCCCAAGTCACTTAAGGAGAGCCTGACTCAAAATAAAAAGTAGAAAGGATTGGGTATGTTGCTGAGTTATTAACCCTAATCCTGGGTACAATCCCTGGTAACAAAAAAAAAAAGGTCTTGAAATTTCTTCTCTCAATGGGAAAAAATTGTATTATAAAAACAAAATTCCTTTCTATCATATCATTTCTGTGACATACAGGATCTGCTTTAATTCATTTTAAACATTTGAGCCTTATAAAAACAAGCATTAAAATACTGATTGATTAAAGCTTTTGAATCACCTGTGTCTCAAGCCATTGGATGACATTAAGTTCAGTGTGACTGAGGAATCTGCAGGCCTGTGAACAGCAGTAATGAAAACCAGGTGTGAACAGAGCCATGAATTTACAATAACACTCCAGAAAGTATGGATTTTTATTTGGTTCATTGCATTTAAACCAGTGAAAAATTGTTTTCTGAAAGTGAATTTCTGTATTAGTAACAGGAAAAATTTAGACTGTTTCCTAATATATGCATGAAAGAAAGGGACTCAAGTTGATGTGATCCTAAGCACAACTATTCTGTCTCCTTGTAGTTCACAGAGAAACCCCAGAAAATTCTTTTCTAATTATTCTGATATCTCCAGTTTTGAACCAAAATCATATCAGTAAATGCTGCATATGAAATATATGTATGATTAAAATTATATAAATATATCATAGTGGTACTGTAACAAAAGTTCTATAGTGATGTCCATGTCGACTTACCATTGTTGTTAGAAAGCATCCTGAGGAATGGGGACCATTCTTAGAGAGAAGCTAACAGCAATCCTTCAGCACAACTTTCCTCCTGTGATTCACCACACTCATGCCTGGAACAGCGCGGTCTAGGAGATCGCAGGGCAGAGCACAATATTTCTGACATCAGTGGGGTGATCTGAAAAATAGTCCTCAAATAATAGTTTTAGGAGTGATGCTGACAGCTTGGTAACTGGATGCCCTCTTTTAACAGGTGTTAATATTGTGCTTTATGCACTGGAAAAATTAAGATAACCTGTCTTGACATCCTGTATGTAAGAATGTGTAAATCACAGTGAATCTAACATGAATTTCTGAAATAGGTCACATTTGAAGAATCCACATCTGGTAAGAGAAAGGAAAGGCTAAATGAATAGACGAGAAAAAGAAATCACACCTGGAAAAAAAATAAATGCCTAAAAACTTCAGAACTTTCATTTGTTAGAGGTGATATTGAAGACTGTTGGGGGGGGGCTCATGGTTAAGATTTTCTTTAATATCTAGATCAAGAAAGCTGTCATGTTAGAGAGCGTGCAAACCTGCAATCACCAAAATCATGGGTGGTTTATGATAAATGCATCATCATACATCTACCCCCAAACTAGTGAGAACTCCTCAGCCAATGGACATGATTTAAAGGTCAGGACAGAAGTAGAGAGAATTAAAGGAGGAGGATGACCCTCTGCAGATTTTACTGCAACTTTGGGGCTTTTAGGACCTTCTGGGTGTGCAGATTCCAGGGTGAAGGAGTGAAGGAAGCACACATCTGTTCTCTCATCTGCAGTGTGAGTATCTTCCTGCCTCTCTCTTAGGGATGAGATGATAAAAGAATCCTATTACTTACTCAGCACTTAGCTATGCATGTGCAGACCCACATGCTTTGGATCATCATTACCACAGAGCACAGCTTCACTACTGTTGCCAATCCTCCTCCATCCACATATACTATTCACTTAAGGTAAAATTGGGCAAAAGGGATGAGGCAGGTGAGATTAGTCCTAATTCAAGCAAGTGGGTTTGGGACTGAGGTAAATGTAGGCAGAACTTTTTATGTTGTGGCACTACTTGTGCAGGAAATCTATGAAAAGCACTAGGGCAAGATGATAGGCATCTCAGGGAATTCAAAACCATCACCCAGCAGGTGTTAGTCCTATGGACACATCTGTTGTAAAGTTCACAAATGCCAGCAATATGATTAAAAAAAGTCTGCATAATATGTTGGCAAATAATTTGCAGCTATTCATGAGAAAAAGAGGTGAGAATTATCAGTTGCTTTTGTAAATTGTCGGGGTTGTAAAATTCAGGGTTCACACAGCTATGATATTTATATTACCAATATTTAAAATTTCTGCAGATAAAAGCCACTATAAGACAAAGTGTATTTTTAAAGTAAATAAACAGGAAGCCCCAGAGGTGCTTCTTCACAGATCCTAAGGTAACATTACTGGAAAAAAATTAGAAGTCCTGCAGAAGAGTCCTTCCGCCTGATTGATGAAGTGATGGAAGTTTTCAGTCCTGCTTTCCAGATCAACACCTTTGGCTTTTCTTTCTATTCTTGTTCTTTGTGCCTTAGTGACAGGAAAATGAGATAGATTCACATTTTTCTATGCATGCTAAAAAAATTGAGTTTAGGAAAAAAAATCTGAAAGTTAGGTACTGCTACCAGGGTAGAATGGGATTTAAGTGACCTATAAGTTTCTCTAAACAAAATCAAATTCAAACATTTTCAATAGTGCAGAAATTGAAATATATATATATATATATATACACACACACACACACACACACACACACACACACACATACACACACACACAAACACACACACACACATACATACACACACAGATACACACATATATATTTTCTCCAAACTATTGTAAATTATATTCCTGGGTGTTTTGGAGCCAGGAAAGGGAAAGTACCAGCATATTCATTTGATTTTTTAAAGGTTTAATGAACTTCAAAATCTTGTTATCATAGTCCTCTCATGTGGCATTTCCTAACTGATAGAATTCAGGATCAGGAAAATTTTAATTTGTTAAATTGCATTGAATGCAAAGACTTCATAAGAAAATTCAAGTAGATATTTTATACTAGTGTTTTTCCTCAATGAAATTCGATCCTCAACATAGGCCCTCATTTTCTTATAAAGGTTTCAAAACTTAGTTCTTCAAACTATGAAAGTCACTTATATCAATGAGAGATCTATTTGATTTATCAAGATGATAGAAGCAAAATTATAAGTAATAAGAATGTTCAATTAAAATACGGGGTAAAAATGGGAGTTCATAATCTGCTCGAATCAAATGAATGAAATATGATATGTCAAGAGCTTTGTAATGTTTTGAAAAACTAATAATAAATAAATAAATAAATAAATAAATAAAATAAAACACACAAAAAAACATGGCTTTTTGATAATATATATACACAAATAAGTGATTAGTATAAAGTCTCCAAAATTGATACCATATGTAAGTTTTTTCACTGGAAGTCATTAAATTAAAAATAAATAAAAAACTAAAATTAATTGATAGTCCCTCTGAAAAATAGATTAACTTCAGGAGGATCTAAATTAAACAAACAAACATTCTTAGAAGAAAATATCCTCATTACACCAAACAGAACACATTCCTCCTGGCTGTGTTAGAGTGTTGGAGCTGATATCTCTTCTGCAGCTTCTGGAAACTTCACTAGTAGGCTCAAATTCCTTTCTTACACAGTCTTTCTATGACTATTGAAACACTAATTCTGCATCTGAGAAAACAGAGGTACTGGGTCTGGGATTGTGGTTAAGTGGTAGGGCACTTGCCTAGCATGTGTGAGGCACTGGATTCAATTCGCAGCACTGCATATAAATAAATGAATAAAAAAATAAAGGTCCATCAACATTTAAAAAAAAAAAACAGGCACTTACTCAGATGGCTGAGGCAGGGGAGGACTCCATAAAGCTGAGAAGAGCCAAAGAGTTGTAAGTGTTAAGAAGAAGATGTTTTTAAATCCTGCCTCTGCAGGCCTGTCATTTTAATATCTGCACAGAACTGTGGTTTCCCCAGTGGAACATGTCCCCTGTTGCTTAATTTTACTTTCTTCTCCGGTGGATAACAGCAATCCTGGGAGAGATAAGCTCCAAAGTTTTTTTCTAAGTTCCCTGGATGCATCTGGAGAGGGATCTTGATTGAGATCATATCCTAATCAGGTTGACAATTCCAGTTACTTTCATTTTGATCCTAAGATTAAATTAGTCCAAATCCCTTCCACAGTTTATGATCTCTTTATTTTCGTGAGGAATTCCTGGCAGCATCTATGGTTTTCCAGTGGCTCTGAGAGTCACCTTGATACAGTGTCTAATGGACCCCACTTCCCCAGTTTGTTCTTATATAGAGCACCTGGTTTCTAAGTAGAGTCAGTTCTGTACACAGTCATTTCAAAACTTGTATTCCTTTGCTTCACGCTGTGAGTAAAATATAAAATCAATATAAAAATGGATAACAAAAAATGCAGAGATAGAACTGAGGTCACAGGCTGAGGAGATAACAGGCAGATTGAACATAGCAGAGCTGAGGCAGAGCCCAACGTAGGAGTTTGCTCAAAGAATCTGAATGATCAGTCTCCTTCCTCACTAATGGAGCTAGAGAGGAGCCCTGTATTTTCTCTGAGATAATGATGCAAAATTAGAAACAGTCTCCTGTGTACTTTATATAAAGTTATATAAAGAATTAGAGAACAAACAAAGCCCTGTGACCTGAAGTGAAAAGAATGTACAATCATTACTAGCAGACCTAGTTATGTTCTAGATGTTGCAATCAGAAGATAGTTCTTTGTGAATACATGAAGGTGTAATACCTGTATGATAACAAGTGAAAAAATAGTTATTTCTAGATTACTAGAAAATTAAAATGAACCAATTGCAAATATATACAATGAATACTGCACCACTATAGGCTAAATTTCTACATGAATGGGCCTAGGGAAGTTTAAAAATTGCATAAGACAGTTACAAAAAAATGCCAAAGCATAATTTATCCAAAGCCACATGAGAGGGAAATTTGATTTTTTAATATAATTTTATTTTATTTTTAACCATTTAATTTATTTAAAATTTGTTGTATTTAGTTATAGATGACAGTAGAATGCATTTTGACAAATTGTACACAAACAGAACACAACTTCTCTTTCCTCTGGCTGCTCATGTTGCAGAGTCACACCAGTAGTGTAAACATGTATGTACAAAGGATAATGAGGTCTGTCTCATTCTCCCATCTCCTCAGCCCCATCTTTCCTCTAACTTGCCTCTGCACAATCCAAAGTTCTTCATTCTTCCCTACTCCTCCCATTATGAATCATCATCCATTTATCAGAGAAAACATTTGGCCTTTGGTATTTTGGGAATGGCTTATTTTTTTTAGCATTTTGTCCTCCAGTTTCATCCATTTACCAGCAAATGCAATAATTTCATTATTTGTTAAGGTTGAGTAATATTCCCTTAGGTATATAAGCCACATTTTCTTTATCAAGTCATCTGGTAAAGGGCATCTAGATTGGTTACATAGTTTAACTGTTGTGAATTGAGTTGCTATAGAAATTCATATGGCTTCATCACCATAATATGCTGATTTTAGGTCCTTTGTGTACAAATGAAGGAATTGGATAGCTGGGTCAAATAGTGGTTCCATTCCAAGGTTGTTTTTTTTTTTTTTTTTTTTTTTTTTTAGGAATCTTTATACTGCTTTCCTGAATGGTTGCACCAATTTGCAGTCCCAACAGCAATGTATGCATGTGCATTTTTCTCTACATCCTCGCCAAAACTTATTATTGCTTGTATTCTTGAAAATTGCCATTCTGACTAGAATGAGATAAAATATTAAGAGTAGTATTATTTTCATTTCTCTAATTGCTAGAGATGATGAACATTTTTAAAATATTTGTAAAGACACTTCTGTAAAGTATCTGTTCAGTTCTTTATCCCATTTATTAATCATTTATTTGATTTTTGAATTTTTTTTAGTTCTTTATATATCCTGAAAATTAGTGCTCTGTCTGAGATGCATGGGGTAAAGATTATTGCCCATTCTGTAGGCTGTCTGTTCACATTATTGATTTTTTTCTTTCCTACATGAAGTTTTTAGTTTTATACTATTACCTTTATTGATTTTATTTTGTGTGCTTAAGGAGCCTTTTTAAGGAAAGTAGGTCCTAAACCAACATGATGAGGATTTGGTCCTACTTTTACTTCTATTAATTACATGGTCTCTTTTCTAATGCCTAAGTCTCAGGTCCACTTTGAGTTTATTTTTGTACAGAGTGAGATAAAGGTATAATTTCATTTTGCTGCATATGGATTTCCAGTCTTCCCAGCACCATTTTTTTAAAAAACTATCTTTTCTCCAATGTATGTTTTTGGCACTTTTGTCTAAAATAAGATAGCCATATTTATGTGGGTTTTTTCTGGGTCATGAGCTTTATACCCTTCAAATACAAGTCTTTTTGGTGACAATATTATGCGATTTTTGTTACTATTGCTATTTAATATAGTTTAATTTTTGGTATTGCTATGCATTCTGCTTCATTATTCTTGATAAGGATTGCTTTGGCTTTTATGGCTCTCTTATTTTTCCAAATGAATTTCATAATTTCTTTTCCTAGTTTTATAAAAAAATGTCATTGGGCTTTTAATATGCATTGCATTAAATCTGTATAACAGTTTTGGTAGTATGGCAATTTTTACTATATTAATTCTTCCTACCAAGAGCATGACAGACCTTTCTATATTCTAAGATCCTCTTTGATTTCTTCCTTTAGTTTTTATTGTTGAGGCCTTTCACCTATTTTAGTAAACTGATTTCTCAAATATTTTTGAGGCTAACATGAATGGGGTAATTTTTAAAATTTATCTTGCAATAGATTCGTAGCTCACATATAGAAAAAATTTGATTTATAGGTGTTAAATCTGTATTGCTACATTGCTAAATTCATTTATTAGTTCTAGAAGTTTTCTGGTAATTTTTTTGGATCTTCTAAATGTATAATTTTGTAGCTGGCAAATAGTCATATTTTGAATTCTTCTTTTAATATTTGTATTTCTTTAATTTCTTTTGTATATGTGACTGTTCTGACTAGAGTTTCAAGGATTTGTTGAATAAAAATGGTGAGGGCATTCCTGTCTTGTTCCAGTTGGGGGAGGGAATTCTTTCTATTTTTCTACATTTAGAATGATGTTGGCCTTTGGCTTAGCATAGACAGCTTTTAAAATGTTGAGATATGTTTCTATTATCCTCAGTTTTTCTAGTATTTTGAACATAAAGAGTTGCTGTATTTTGTCACTTGGTTTTCTGCATCTATTGAGATAATGATTCTTGTCTTTAGGTCTGTTTATGCGGTGTACCTCATTTATTGATTTTAGCGTATTGAACCAACCTTTCATCCCTGAGATAAACCCCACTTGATCATGGTGCACTCTATTTGTAATATAGTTTTGTATACAGTTTGCCAGGATATAACTGATGGAGGTTAGTAAACCTGGGCTTAAGACCCACAAGGATAGCAGTGGATAGATGTGGAAGCAAAGCAAAAAGGTGTTTGCTGAGATCCCAATGCCAGACTGGGGATAAAAAAAATTAAGGCAATATATCTGCAATATTCATTCATCATCCTGGAGAGTTGAAGTAAGTAATGATTGTGGAAAGAGAACAACCAATGTTTGACAGCAGAAACATTTTAATTGACATGCATCTAATCTTTGTCTCACAATTTTCTACCTATCATAATCCTTTTATCAAAATAATTCTATGTAATAAGATTCCTTGATTTCTCATTTCAATGTCAGTTGAGGGCTGGGAGTGAAACTCTGTGTTTGAATGCTGGATATCATGCATGAAGCCCTGGGTACCAAGCCAGTACTCTAGTAAGTGTGTAATTAAGTAGATGATTAAAAAAAATTCATTCAGCATCACTCATTATTTCAAATCATGAATTTATAATTTTTTAATCTTATTTTATGTTTTGGAAGTGCAGAAGATTAAACTTTTGCACATTCTAGGAAAACACTCTGCCAGTTGCCTACACCCACCAAATGAAATGGTTTTGCATATCTCCCCTGAGGGATCCATATCACACATTTTTTAATCAGCCTGCAGTACTGTCTCTACTTTCTTTTATGTCATTAGTTACCTTATTTAATGGGGATCTTATATTTATTTCTTTCCTTTTTCTGTCTTTCCTCTAGACTTCTTAATGGTGCAGATACTGTGCTATTTTTTATTTGGATCTACAGCATGCCAGACATTGCTGCTTACATAAATGTTGGTCAGCAAGCTAGCTGGTAGTTATTTTGGCAGCTGGAAATAATTATCTTCTAGGTCAAACATCCCAAAAGATCCAGTTTTCATAGTTTATCTGTGGAAGTACAGAATCATGGAGACTTTGTGGTATATATCCTCCTCCATGGTTGCTTTTGTTTTATAAGGTCCTACCCATTAATACTTAGGTGATCATTGTCAATTCATTTAACTAATGTTCTTCTCACTTAAAGTTATATGTTAAAGGGAATATGATTAATACTAGTCTCATAGCATTTTGGAATTGACAAGTAAACATAAAACCTTTGAAAAAATGCTTGACATGTATGAAACACTATGGAATTGTTAATTATTTGTTTATTATTTATTAGTACCTACATTTGTTTTGGGACAATTAATATAGTATATTAAAGATGTTCTAACTTAGAGAAAAAAATGCCTAGGCTAATATTTAGGTACTTTGTCAAACTGGATCCTCACATGTTAGTACTATTTGCCACAGTCTGGCTGGGCACAAAATAACGGAGCCACCAGGAGACACTTGTAGGTTCAAACAGGAACTCCTTTATTGCCGAAATCTCACCGGCACTCCACGCAGAATCCCAAGGAATTCTCTCCACCCTCTCCCGAGCTCTGAGAGAACTCAACGGGAACTCAACAGGGAACTCCACGAGAACTCAAAAGTAGCAGTCGCCCTCAAAAGTAGCGGTCTCCCGAGGCAGCAGGAGCCGCCTTATTGCCAGGCAGCAGGGGTCTATATACAACTGAATACACTGCCTGTTTCAATTCAGCTTCATCCAGTCACAGCAATTATACACAGCTTAACTTAATTATCATCATCTTAATGACTCTCTGGCCTCACCTCTCAACCACTTCTTCTGGCAAAGTGCTAGGTGCCATCCCCACTGGCTGTGGCTCTCAACACTATTATAGATTTTCTTTTTCCTTTTTAAATCTAATATTCTATTGGCCTCAGAACGCAGCCTCAGATGTTTTCAACACATTCCAGGGAAACAGACAGATAGATGCTATGGCCTTCTTCTCCATTATTGGTAGTATACAATCAATTACTTTATGTTTTTAGTTTTTCTCACACTGCTGCTCAGAGGTCAGAACTTATATGTTCAGGGTCTCCTTTAGTTAATATTTCATATGAAGTCACAGTTCTGTATCTATGTGGTGAAAATCACACTGAATAACAGGGAAACAATTGCAACTCTGGCATTTTTCTTAATCTCCATAACATGTGCCCTAATTTTTTAAATTTAGAATACTGTAAAATTAATTTTAACTCCTTGAAACATCTCTACATGAAAAATAAGGATTGATATATAAATGAATTTTATGATTTAACTCTCTGATTTTGGCCAAACATATTTCTAGTGGAAGGAAGAGTTATTAAGAGTCTATATCCTTGGAAAAATGCTCAGGAAAGCAGAAAAAAACTTAGAAAGATATTCAGAGACACAGTTTTCTCAGGCCAGGGAAAACCCAGAGCATCTGTGTGGAAGCTTCAAAGACTCTATTAGCAGAATGAAGAGCATGAGACATTGATCTTTCAGTTGAGTGTCAGCTCTGTGTTTTGATACAACAGTTCAGTGTTGGATTAGAAGCAGAATCCTATGAGAAATGAGATAACTTTGGGGGGCATAGAGAGTGCTGAGCTAATTACCACTGCAGGGCATTTGTGTGTTTTGTAAAGTAGGAAAATAGCAGAGAGAACCACAGGTTTAGGAGATGAAAAATCACAAGGATCACTGACATAAATACTAGGTGGAACAAGCTAAAAACCCAAGTGTGGAATCTGGGGATGTTTTTATACAAAACAACAAAGTGGGACTTTAACCAAACTGCTCATTGGTTCATCTGCCTCTGAGTAGATAACTGAAGGAAATAGTTTCTACACACATTCTGTAAATGCAATGAAGCATTTGATTTAAAGAAAAATTTATAATTCAGGCTTTAGTAGAAGGACCTGTCATGTTTAAACCTATAACACTGCTGTTGGCACATCCAAGACCAAGGATGAAAAGGGGTTGTCCACTGTGAGTATGATTTAGAACAACTGGAAGTCATCTCAGACTTGTGGCTACTCTTTGGATCATGTTACAATATTCACTACCTCAGACACCTTTTAAAACATAGTAGGTGCTGAAAGACACATGAGTGTTCAGGAATAGCCACCCAGCCATTGAGTCTCCTTCAGGGAAACTGTTCCTGTTTCCCAAGCTTAAGTCATTCTGCCACCAAAGTCTGGATTTAGGTATTTGGGAACCACACATTATTGAGATAATGAATTGCCAAGTGAGAATGTGAAACACTTTCGGTACTACAAATTTATGTAGAGGAAGAAATTACACGTTTGAATTATTATTCCTCATGAGTCTTTATACTTTCAAATCACTTAGGTAAGATAACACTTGTAATGTTATAAATTCTGATAATAAAATAAAATAAAAACCATTTATGTTCCATGCAAATACTTATTCTATTAGATTTTAAAAGCTCTGTAGCACATTAGAAATAAATAACTCTATCTTGGATATGATGGAGTAAAAGACTTCAAAATTCCTTCCTCCAGGGCCTACCTAGGAGCCTCCTCTAGCGCCTCTTATCTGGGAGTTTGAGCTGAGGCTTCCAAGATGAAATTGTATAGGACAGACAGCTCTAGCTCATCTCGCAGTAACTGGTAATCATGGTGCTGCATCTGAAGTCTGACAGTACCTATCTTGCATCTGTTATAGAAGGTATACTCAAAGGAAAAGAATAGTACATTTATTCTCAGACAACTGTAAACAAGCCTCATCTGGATGAATTTTTTTGTGTGTATTTTCAAAGCATGTGAACCTGGATTTGGGGATGTTTCATAGGAAACAGATCTTAGCCCACTACCATGTTTCAAAATGTGTAGAGCCTGGCATAAAAGACTGAAGTATGAAAACCACAGTGTTATATACAAATAAATATAAAGTGCAAAGATATATTTCTCTGGTCTTTCTGCTGAAAATAGGTCACAATAATGACACTTAAATACCAATACATTTACCTCTCAGTAAAATTTGATTTCTAAACACCTTGGTTTAGTCAGTAATCCTAGTGATTTTGGAAACTAAAGCAGGAGGATCACAAGTTCAAAACTAGCCTCAGCAACTTGGAAAGTTTCTAATCAACCAAGAGAGATCCTGTCTGAAAATAAAACATAAAGAGAGCTGGGAATGTTGCTCAGTTGTTAAGCACAACTGGGTTCAACCTTGGTAACAGAACAAATAATTGCCTTTGTTGAGAGAATAAAATAGGTAGAATGAATAGGAACATTTTGTGCAGCAAAGGAAAGAATAATGAGAGGTAAAGAGGGTGGGAGAGGAAAAAGGAGGAGGAAAGAAAATCAAGATGGAAGCAATTCTGTGGCTATTGGAATTGCTTCAAAACAGCTTTCTGAATGAGATAGTCTCTTCTTCATTGAGATATTTATAACTTCAATCAATAACTGAGGTTCCTCAACTTGTTCCCATGTTAGTCCTCTCCAGCACCTCTCTCCTGAGTCATGCTTGGATGTTGAGTGGATCTGTTATCATTGTTGGACATATGAGTCCTCATGAAACCTGCATGGTTTCACCCAAGCTGGGAGGTAATTCCTCCAGCTAATGTAGATTCTAGCTTAGCCCTGAGCAGGTGGCATGAGAACTTTGGATGTCTTTGAAACAGAATTTGCTCCTTTCCTCCTTAAGAATTGCAAAATGAAAAACAAACAACAACAAAAAACAAAAATAAACAAACAAACAAAAAACAATGGCTTTCCTTTTAACTTTGACTTGCAATATGTCTACTGCTCCACTCATTGAGAACTCTCTTTAATGGTCATATAAGCCTCACTGTATTTGTCCTATTATGTGCATCCTTTGCCTCTTCATGTGAACTCACTTGCTGAATTCCCACCAATCTATGGCAGGTAAAGTGTTCTCAATTAATAAGTAACACGGTGGAAAAAAGAAGGATCTCATCCCATCTCAGACCACTATCTCCTCAAGTATGAGTGGAATAAAATAGCATTAAATCAATGTTTTAATATATATATTAAGAAATAACTAGTTAGGCAACAAAGAGTGCAATACTTGCTGTAGGGATGGGAGGGAATGTGAGCTTCCCAAGGAGTTAAGATTCTGTTTTCTTCCCTAAAGTATTTTTCCACTGATCTTTATAATAAAAGTGAGGCTTGTAAGAATAGATTTGTTGAACCTCTGGCAGAAAAATACCACCAGAATTAAAAAGAGAACTAAGTTGAAGAGAATACAGGGCTATTGTGGGGTGTTAATTCTCAGTATATAGGCATCTGTGTCACTGGGTGAGAACTGGTCCCCCCTTAGGGTAAGGCTGAGGTCAAAAAACTCCTGCTCATGTTGTGCTTCTTCTAATTAATACACTTTATTTTTTAAGATAGTTTGAGTCTTACAGAAAAAAATTGAGCCTATTTCTGAGTTCCCACATGCCTGTCCCCAGACCCCATGTCTCCTTTAATTCACATCCTATATCACTGTGGTGAATTTGTTAAATCACCAAACCAATATGATGTTCCAAAGTTGGTAAAGCATTCTTCACTACTTGTACAGCTTCATGAGGATTGAGAAAAGCAAACTTGAATGTCCACCATTATGGCATCATGCAGAATAGTTTCAGCACCCACAAAGTCCTTATTCTATATCCCTTCACCCTCTTCTATTCCCCCTCAATACCTAGCAACCACTAATATTTTTGTTGTTTATTGATTTGTATTTTCAACAAGGCCACACAGTTTGAATTAAAAAAAAAGATGTATAATTTTGGACAAGCTGTCAAAAATAGCAACTGGTATTTATGTCTTTTCTTGTTTGTTAGTGCATTTGGTTTTTATTACCTATAATACTCCATTGTATCTACATTAGCATTTTAATTGATAACATTTTACTACTTACTGAAGGATATTTTGATTGCTTTTTGTTCATGGTGATTAAGAATGAAGAAGCCATATACTTTTATATGCCAGTTATCATGTTAACATAGCTTTTCATTCAATTAAGCACACAGGAATGTGATTGCTGGATTATATGGGCAAAATTTTTTTGTTTTGCAAAGACAAGACAAATTGTATTCCACAGTATCCCTCTGGGAATACCTGATAGTTTCTATTCTTCTCTCTCTCTGCACTTGATATTGTCAGGTTTTGACTTTTGTCCATTCTTATAAGCACGTTTAAAATGCAATTCCAAAATGATGTATGAGGTTCAGGATGTTTTCTTCTGCTTGTTTGCTGTGTAAAAATCTTATTTGGTAAATTGTATTCAGATCTTTCTTTTTTTATGATCAATATTATTCATGGAAAAACAATGTGTTAATTTGTCATTACGTACATCTACAAAACCAGTTTATTATTCATCACAGAATTAGGATTCCTCCAACAAGGACTCAAGACCACTGTCAAAATTAGGATCAAAGTATAGAAAGAGCCTAGAATAGCTGCTGGCACATAGCAAGCTCCCAATTCCTGGAAGCCACTGTTACCAGCCACACGGAGCTGGTGGTCCAAAGTACAGTTGGGAATTTTTTGCTCCACAGTACCTTCCTATCACCTGTATTTTTAAGGTAACTGAAGACTTACAGGAAAAAAATGAACACATTTCTGAGTTCCCACATGGCTGGCCCCAAACCCTGTTTCTCCTTTTATTCATGTTCTTCATCACTGTGGTGCATTTGTTAAAATCACCAAACTAGATTTCCAGTGTCCTCAGTTTTGTAGGTTTTTTTTTTTTTAAATTTGATGTTCACTTCCCAAAATGGTGTCCATCTTAAAAGTCAAGTTTAGTGGCATTTAAAATATGATGTTATTACCACCTTTTCCTGTTCTGAATTTTTTATTCACCACAAAGCCACTGTGTTCATTACACACTCACTCATTCTGTGTCCTCCTAGTCCCTGGAAATCACTGCTCTACTGTCTGACATGAGGTTTTTATGGGTTCTAAATATTTTCTATAAATAGTATTATAAAACCTGTGTTTGTTTTGTGTCTGATTTCATTCACTTAGCTTAATGTTTTTTGAGTTTCATCCACATTATCACACGTATCAATTTTTTTTATTCTTCTTTTGGGTGAGTGTTTTGCTACCAGGGTTGGGTATGAGGTATATACACATGAACATGCTTATTACCACATTCACATGACAATCAGAATGAAGAGTCAGAGACTCCACTCACCAGACTCAAATATATACCCCCAGTGGCATGTTCCCATTGCAGACCTGCTACAGCCACACCCTCCACACCTTTCCTTACCACTCAGTTAATTCCATCAAGGGATTAAGTGATTGATTAGTTTAAGGCTCTCACAACCGAATTATTTTTTTCTCTGAATTTTCTTGCCTTATCTTACACATGAGATTCTGGGGGACATCTTACATAACATCTTTTATTTCTCTGTTTCATAACTGGTGATTTCTTAGCTCATAATTAATTTATTTAAGTTACATACTCCATCCATGCTTTAGGAGAAAATCGTATGAGGTTTTTAAAAAATTAAGTCCACCTTACTTATACCATGATATGTTAAATTGAGATTATTATACTTTTACTTATGTGACAAAGCTTGAGTGGAAATCCATCAATAAAATTGATCTGCAGAAGAGCAGGGTGTTCTTTAAAGAACAAATAAATGGCTGGGGCGATAGGTCAGTGGTAGGAGTGCTTGCCTAGCATGTATGAGCTGCTGGGTTTGATCCTCAGAAGCAATAACAATAAATAAATGAAATAAAGATATTGTGTCCATCAATAACTATTTTTTTAAATAACAAATAAAGTGGGGCCAATATTATTATGAAAAATGAAGTTTTTTAAAAGATTTTTATTTGTTTTGTTTAGTTATACTTGATGGTAGATTGTCTTTTGATGTATCACTGAAAACATGGAGTGTAACTTCCACATTTGTGGTTATACATTCTGTGGACTTACTGGTCTTGTGTTAATATATGAACATAGAAATGTTTGGTTTAACTTATTCTATTGTGTTTTTTCTCCATCCCTCCTTTCTTCACTCCACTAGGCCATGTTTAATCCACTAAATTTCCACTCCTTCCTACCCACACCCTTCACCTACTGTGAGTTAGTCTCCACATATCAGAAAGTATATTTGGCCTCTGGTTTGGGGGAATTTGGCTTATTTCACTTAGCATGATATTATTCAGCTTCATTAATTTATTGGCAATAGCCATAATTGTATTCCTTTTTATGGCTGAATAATATTCCATTGTGTATATGTACCATATTTTCTTTATCAATTTATCTGTTTAAGGGCATCTAGGTTGGTTCAGTAGCTTAGCTATTGTGAAGTGAGCTGCCATAAACATTGATGTCTGCATCACTATAGTATGTCTATTTTAAGTCCTTTGGGTATATGCCAAGGAGTGGGATAACTGGGTCCAAGGGTGTTTTCATTCTGAGATTTATCCCCATCCTGCTTTCCAGAGTGGTTACATCAATATGCTATTGGAACATGGATATCTTAATCAGAGGATAAATGCATATCTGGCAAGCCATGGTTATCAGGAAAGATGTTCTCTGTTGTCGTAAATAAGGGGGAAAGGATAGAGTTCTGATTCAAAGATCTCCAGTGTTCACACCACCTGCTGTATGGATGAGCTGGAATCTGCACTTTATGGAGAAATTGTCTCTCAGCTCTTGCATGGGATGTAGGTTCCAGCACTGCTTCCTTGATTAATGAGGACAGATCCACTCAACATCAAGTCTGACTTGGAAGAGGAAGGTGTGGAAGGCGCTAATATGAAGGACCAGTTAGAGAACCACAGTTATTGAGGGAAGAAATAAATCCCATGATGAAGAGAAGAGTGATCCACTCAGGATGGAAGGCCTTGGACCTACCTACAAGTCCATGGGAAATGATACCTTTAGTCTTACATTCCCTTATTCTTCATTTTCTTTCTCTCTTATTTCTACCACGCTCACCCACTTCCTTCTTCATTTCCTTCTTTCCATTGCAGCACAACATGTCCCAGTTTACTCTGAATTTTTTTCACTCTTCCGAGGTATTTATATTTCTTAGTACCAATGATGGAACCCAGGGGTTCATAACCACTGAGCCCCATCCCCAGACACTTTTATTAATTTATTTTTTAATTCAGAGACAGGGTCTCACTAAGTTGCTTAGGGCCTCACTAAGTTGCTGAAGCTGGCTTTGAACTTGCAATCTTACTGCCTCAGCCTCCCAAATCACTGGGATTACTAGCTCAACCAAGGTATTTAGAAATCCAATTTCACTAAGAGACAAATTCAGTGATATTTAAATATTATTAATCTGAGCTGTTTTCACTAGACAGACCTGAGAAATATATTGTTTCAATTTGTATTACTCATAAACACTGTAGGCTTTATATTTCATTCTTTCCTGACAAGTTATGCTGATTTTGGATCCACATTAGTGGGCTAAGATCTGTTTCCTATGATTTGTATCTCCCCAAATCCAGGGTCACTTGCTTTGGAAAATTTCCTAGGATATAATGAGGAAGCAAAATAGCAGAAAACAAATTTATAATACAAAAAGACATGATTTTTATGGATTAGCATAGTAATATTGGTATACACAAACACAGATCCATGCGTATGGAGAAAGTTTACAACTTGTTAGGTCAGCAAACATTATTCTTTGAAACCTGACATATTCCTGGAATTTTCATCTTCTCACAGCTGGTCTATTAGCTTTCAAGTTCCTCTTTACTAAGGCATAATGATTGATAAAGTGAATAGAATTTAATACCAGAATCTTTCATAATTAATAATTTTTGTAAAGTATTTTCACAGAATTTTGTGATTTAAAAAAATATGTCAGCAAAACAAGGAGACAAGAAAATCATAAAATAAATTTTATATTTCTTATCAAATAAAACATACTATTTTTCATGAACTAGCAGAGTGATATCATAGAAAACCCCAGGCCTAGTGACATAGCTACAGGTCACATTCTCCTAGCTTAGAAATCTCTGTTCATTATACCTGAAATTTTCTAGAATTGCCAATTTTTTCTAGATGATCTGTTAGCTTTAGAGTTATTTTTCACTAAATCACAATCATTGGAAAAACAAACAGATATTAAAGTGAGAAATTTGCAGAAGTATTTTCTTAAAATGTAAAAAATATATTTTCTTTATTCTTTTTTTAAAGAGAGAGAGGAGAGAGAGAGAGAGAGAGAGAGAGAGAGAGAGAGAATTTTAATATTTATTTTTTAGTTTTCAGGGGACACAATGTCTTTGTATGTGGTGCTGAGGATCGATCCCAGGCCGCACGCATGCCAGGCGAGCGCACTACCACTTGAGCCACATCCACAGCCCTATTTTCTTATACTAAATATAAAAATGCCTCTAGAACTAAAATGATAAATTTCTTTTTTTGTTGTAATTTCACAGTATTTTCTATGGTAAAGAAAAGCAGTTGGCAAGAATTTAGGAAAAAAATATTTTTTTCCTTTTATAAGAAATATTTTATCTTCTAAAGTACTTTGGGTCACTTTTCTACCCAAACATTGATGGTATTATGAATTTAAAATGTCCTTTACATTAAATGTCCTTTACATTAAATGTTATTCAACTACAATCTCAATATAGTTATAGATTACAGATTTTACATTGTTTGTTCACTAAGGCAACATAAGTATTATCCCCAGTAAGTAGATGATTTTAAAGGAAAATAAATAGTAACTGTTGGGAGTTGCCCTGGCTCCAAAGACTAACTTCCCCATCCCCCAAGAAGAGCCATTCAATTGTGAGCCCTGCTGGATCACATGATCCTTACCCACCAATCAGACTAGCCCTGCTGACTCACATGATCCTTACCCACCAATCAGAAAGCACCCCATGCCAACTGTCAAACCGATCAACCATTAACCTGTCATAACTGTCAAAGGACCCCCGGCTCTATAAATATGCAAAGCTTTTCCTCAATAAAGCAGCACTTCTCCAACAATGAGCCTTGTCTGGTCATTCTTTCAGTAACTAGACCAAAATAGTGGAGATGTTTTCCATCCTGGTTCCCAAATATCTACACCTGGCATTGTAAACAAGATGGCAGAAGCTTGGGAAACATGAGAAGAGAAGATACCCTGAAGAAGACTCAGGGTTTGAGGAATCTATTTCTCAGCACTCAGGTGTCTTTCAGGATCTGAATGAATATATTGATAGAGATTTCTAAACTAAGGAATGTTCCAGAATCTTTGAAAGAGTAGATATTTTATCAAAAGACTAGTAGTTTTACTTACATTTATTCAAAGGGAACAGTTCTTTTTTTTTTCTTTTGTTATAGATATGCCAACTACAATGTGACACTTGGATTGGACTGGTCCTGATACCAATGGCTAGGCATTTGGTTTTAAATACTTGATTTTCAAAGAAGGTTTCATTGCACTTATTCAGAGTTGGTGTAAAGTCTTCCATTTTGATATCTCCTGAGAAGAAAGAGGACTGATAGCCTGATCAATTGAAGTCCAACATTTTCCAGAGAATTTAGACTGTGATTCTAGAAACTCAGAAGGGTGAGAAAGTAGGGTCTGAAGTTCAATGCCAGCCTCAGACAATTAGCAAGGTTTTCAGAAAAATTAATGTCTCAAAATTTATATATAAATATAAATACATATACTCAGATAGATGTATAGATAGATGGTGATACAGCTTCAGGGTTCAAATCCAATAACACCTACAACAAAAATCTCTTTACTAAGGTATAATTATTAATAAAGTTAATAGAACATAACACTAGAATTTTCCATAATTAATCATTTTGTAAATTTACAGAATTTTGTGATTTAAAAAAATACAAGAAAAGCAAGGAAACATGAAATTATAAAATAACCATTATTTCTTATCAAATATAAAGTAATATTTCCCATAAATTAGCACAGTGATATTATAGCTTATTGTCTTAAGCTACAGTTATGTAGCTTAATACAAAACATTTATTTTTGCTTCATACAAAAACATTCCTCAGCTTCATATTTGAGTTTTCAACAGATTTCAGCATGGCTTTTATAACAGTGCTCATCCTGTTTTACCATCTCCTAATCCTGCAGATTTGGATACTCTTCTATTTCACAAAATATAAAAACACATTGTGTTAGTATCATCCCAATAACAATAAAAATGTCTGCTAGCAGCACCTTTTCTTTCATGTGATTCAGATTTTTAATTGATTTATTTATTTAAAAAATAAATGAAAGTGAAGTACATTACAATTCTTATTACACATAAACACAAGTTTTCATATCTCTGGTTGTACAAAAAGTATGTTGACACCAATTTTTATCTTCATATGTATACTTTGGATGATGATATCCATCACATTTCACCATCATTGCTAAACCCCTGCCCCTTCCCTTTCCTTCCCACCCCTCTGCCCTATCAAGAATTCATCTAATCCTCTCATGCTTCCCTCCCCACCACACTATGAGTCAGCCCCCTTATATCAGAGAAAATATTTGACATTTGTATTTTGGGGATTGGTCAACTTCATTTAGCATTATCTTCTCCAACATCATCCATTTACCTGCAAATGTCATGATTTTATTGTCCTTTATTGCTGAGTAAAATTCCATTGTGTACATATGTTACATTTTTTGTATCCATTCATCCACTGAAGGGCATCTAGGTTGGCTCCACAGTTTAGTTATTGTTAATGATGCTGCTACAAATATTGATGTGGCTGTGTCCCTGTAGTATGCTGTTTTTAAGTCTTTTGGGTATAGGCTGAGGAGAGGAATAGCTGAGTCAAATGGTGGTTCCATTCCCAGATTTCCAAGGAATCTCCATACTGCTTTCCACTTTGGCTGTACCAATTTGCGGTCCCACCAGAAATGTATGAATGTGCCTTTTTCCCCATAGCCTCGCCAACACTCATTGTTGTTTGTCTTCATAATAGCTGCCATTCTGACTGGAGTGAGATGATATCTTAGAGTAGTTTTCATTTGCATTTCTCTAATTGCTAGAGATGATGCACATTGTTTTTTGCGTGTATTTGTTGATTAATTGTATATTCTCTTCTGAAAAGTGTCATTTTAGGTCCTTGGCTCATTTATTGATTGGATTATTTTATTTTTTTGGTGTTTAGCTTTTTGAGCTCTTTATATACCCTAGAGATTAGTGGTCTATCTGATGAGTGAGGGGTAAAATTTTGCTCCTAAAACATAGGCTCTCTGTTCACATCACACATTGTTTCTTTTGCTGAGAAAAAACTTTTTAGTTTGATTCCATCCCATTTACTGATTCTTGTTTTTAATTCTTGTGCTATACAAGTCTTATTAAGGAAGTTGGGGCCTAGTGATTCAGCTTTTTAATGAAAAGAACCTCCTGAGTGTCCTTCTGCTCATGTGGGACGTGTACATTCCCCACAGGGACTCTGTGGCTTCACTGAGCCCCGGTGATTCTATGTACCAATTTCTATGCTTTTTGTCTTTATTTTATAAGCATTATACCAAGGACATGGACTCTCAAAAATGCTACCTTCCATTATAAAGGGAGTTTGATAAGAGTGAAGAGTATGAAGAACATTTAAATATTATATGCTTCTTCCAAATTATCTATAGAAGTCTCAGAAAGTACTTTAAACCACTTCATAGTGTTGGATAGAACAAAAAAAAACTTTAAGAACTGGGTTTAAAACATGGAGTAAAGGCCCTGAACTGGAGCCATGGACCACCTATTCAATGGGATATTTACCATGTACAGGCAGAACTCTTGATCCTATATGAAAGACTAATTGAAGGACACTTGGTGTCAATTTATACTGCTGAACAACTAAACATCTTTCAGGACTTGACTTAAAACTAGTATGAGACATTATATATAAAGAATGCCTCCAGAACCATGGAAATGGTGGCAGTATTTTCTCCAATACACGTTTGACACAAAATGAAAGCATAAATTGTGGTATTCCTTACTATAAATAAAAATGGAGAAGGATCCCTACCAATTGTCTTTATGTTCCCTTTGAAAGTGTTGCTAGTGTGGAAACATGTGAATATTTTCCAGAGAAATAATAAAATAAGAGAAAAAAGAAAAGGAGCCATAATAGTATCAACATCTAAGGATAGAAGTTTGCCAAAGAATATCAATCTTATGAGAGTCATTTCTTATCTAAACCAGAAAATCCTTAATCTACCGCATTGATTCTCCTAAGAATGTTAGATTGAGAATATTAGATTGAGATGGCTAATCAATGATAACACTTCCACAGTGCATCATGTATGTTAAGTATATATTTACTTGATACTCCAACAATACTAGAAGAGTGCTATCCATGTCCCTCTTTTAGTCATCATGTAAACTGAGACACAAGTAGTTAAATGAGATAATGTTGCTCAACAAAATAGTAGGTGATGAGGCCTGAGTTAAATAAATCTATGTGCATGCAAGACATATATTACTATGTCATTCACAATTCTTCACATCTATAAAGCACCTGTTAGAATGGACATGATGAGATTATCTCCATGGAAGACTCCACTGGCACTTACTCAAACTTTAAGACAGGTTTTGTTGTTGTTGTTTGTTTGTTTGTTTGTTTTCTTGTGTGTGTGTATGTGTGAGTGAGTGAGAGAGAGAGAGAGAGAGAGAGAGAGAGAGAGAGAGAGAGAGAGAGAGAAATTTCTATGTACATAGCAATATTTTCAATACTATTGTTCCAAAGCTAAATAAAACTAGATTGTTATCCCCAAGAATTCTGGAGAAAAGAATAACAAACCAATGATCACAACATAATATAATTTATTCTATACAGAAAAATAACTTATACACTACAGGTTCACAAAAAAAGGGTAAGCCATGAGAATCACCATGAGTTAAACATACAACATAAAAAATTATTTCTTGGAAGAATGAGAGATTCTTCAATTTAAATTTTTTTATGTATAAATGTGTGTGTGTGCACTGGAATGCAGGGGCACTTGGTCATGGAGCCACATCCACAGCCCTATCATGTATTTTATTTAGAGATAAATTCTCACTGTGTTTCTTAGTGCCTTGCTTTTGCTGAGGCTGGATTTGAATTTCCAATCCTCCTGCTTCTGCCTCCTGAGCTGCTGGGATCTTTTTATCAGTGCTGAGATGGATAAGAGCTCCATGCCAATCTTCTGTCACTAAGACACACATCCACCCGTGACTTAAAATTCACATATGGCATAAGAAACTGTTATATTTACAAAGAATCAGTTTAATGACACAATGACTCCAAAGATTATAAGGAGTAATTTAAAAAACAATGACAACAATTGAATGACTTGAATTAAAATGCAGCTGCTTTCACACACTTCTGTTTTTTCTTTCCAGAAACACATTATTTGTTCAATATTACATGAAGATGAACCAACATTTCAGTTATATTGCCATTAGAAATGTTTTCTATATTCAGGCTGGCATTGGGATCTCAGAATTTACATTTTCACTTTGCCTCCACAATGTTGTTGTCCTTGTGGGCCCCAAAATACAGACTCACTAACATCCCCATGACCCTCTGGGCTCTAATATACATCCTCATGCTATTCACCATATGCCTTTTGGTATCTCCAGACATTTGGGAAACTCAGAACATTCCAGGTGAGTTCAAGTGCAAAATGCTTGTCTTCCTGCACAAGGTCATGAGGGGACTCTCCATCTGCACCACCTGTGTCCTGAGTGTGCTTCAGGCCATCACCATCAGCCCCAGTGGCTCCTGGCTGGCCCACTTCAAATTTAAATCCATGAATCCCATTCTGTGGCTATTTCTCTTCTCAAGTCTGGGGATGCAGCTCATGCTAGACATTTTATTGGCTTGTTTTCCTGCACCAAATAACAAGGACAAAAAATATAAACCACTCTACACAAACTAGGAAAGTACTATTAAATTGGTATATATAGGAAAATAAAAACTCAATCTATCATTATTTGCTGATGACATGATTCTACACTTAGATTACCCAAAGAATCCCACAAGAAAACTTCTAGAACTAATAAACTAATAACCAGTAAAGTAGCAGGACATAAAATTAATACTCATAAATCAAATTCATTTCTCTACATCAGTTAGGAACCCACTGCAAGAGAAATCAAAACTATTTCATTCAAAATAGCCTCAAAAACCAAAAAAAAAAAAAAAAACTTGGGAATCAATCTAACAAAAGAGGTGAAAATTCTCTACAATAAAAGTACAGAACACTAAAGAATAAAATTTAAAACCTTAGAAGATGGAAAGATCTCCCCTGCTCTTGGATAGGCAGAGTTAATATTTCAAAATTGCCATACTACCAAAACTGTCATACAGATTAATGCAATTCTTATTAAAATCTCAACAACATTCTTCATAAAACTAGAAAAAGCAATCATGATTTTGTTTTTAAAAATGAGAGACCTAGAGTAGCCAAAGAATTCCTTAGCAAGTAAAGTGAAGCAGGAGGCATCACAATACCAGACCTTAAACTATGAGGAATAGCAACAAAAATAGCATGGTACTGGCACAAAAATAGATATGTAGACCAATGGTATAGAATAGAAGACACAGAGACAAAGACATATAAATACACTTATGTTATACTAGACAAAGGTGCCAAACACATATATTGGAGAAAATATAGCCTTTTCAACAAGCAATGCTGGGAAAACTGGATGTCCATATGTACCAAAGTGAAATTAAATCTCTATCTCTTTCCATGCAAAAAACTCAACTCAGATGGATCAAGGACCTAAGAATTAGACCAGAGACTCTATACCTAATAAAATAAAAGATAGGCCCAAATCTTTATAATGTCAGATTAGGCCCCAATATTTTTAACACTACTACTAAAGTGCAAGAAATAAAATCAAGAATCAATAAATGGGATGGATTCAAACTAAACAGCTTCTCAGCAAAAGAAACAATCATTGAGGTGAACAGTGAGGATAATGTATGCAAGCAAATTTCTATCACATGCACATCAGATCGAGTGTTAATCCCCATCATATATATAAACAACTCAAAAAACTTAGTACCAAAAAAACCCAAACAACCCAATTAATAAATGGACTAAGGGACTGAACCCGTTTCAGAAGAAGATATACAAGTGATCAACAGAAATATAAAAATGTTTTCAACAACTTTAGTAGTTAAAAAATGTAAATCAAAACTACTGTAGGATTTAATTTCACCACAGTCAGAATGGCAGTTATCAAGAATACAAGCAATAGCAAGTTGTGGAGAATATTTTGTGGAAAAGGTGCATCATATGTTTCTGGTGAGATTGAAAATTGGTGCAACCACTTTGGAAAGCAGTGTGGAGATTCCTCAAAAAGAAAACTTGGAATGGAACCACTATTTGATCTGGCTATCTCACTCCTTGGTCTACACCTAAAGGACTTAAATATCAGCATAAAATAGTAGTAGCCAGCCTAATGTTTACAGCAGCTGAATTCACAATACCTACACCGTGAAAGTAAACTAGATGTCCAGCAATAGACAAATTGTTAAGAAACTGTGGTATATATACAGAATGAAATACTACTCAGCATTAAAAGAAAATAAAATCATGGCATTTGCAGGTAAATGGATGGAATTAGAGAATATTATGTTAAGCAAAATAAGACAACTTCAAAAGTCTAAAGGCCAAATGTTTTCTCAGATTGGTGAATGCTGATTTATGATAGAGGAGCATGGGAAGAATAGAAAAACTCTGGATTGAGCAAAGGGGAGGGTTTATGGGGGTAGGAAAGATGGTGGAATGAGATGGACATCATTAACCTAGGTACATGTATGATAGTATAAATGGTGTGTATCTATATCATGTATAACCAGAGAATTTAAATGTTGCACTTCATATTGTGTATAATAAATTGAAAAGCATTCTGTTATCATGTAAAACTAGGTAGAACAAATTAAAAAACATAATGAGATTGGAATCAAGAAAATGTGGTAATTCCAACACCACATTGTAAATGTACCTAAATTACACATTTGAAATGGTCACTTGTATGAGAATTTAACCTCAAATAAAATATCTATTAAACAATAAAAACAATGAATTGTACTTCCCTGAAGGCATAGAAGCTAAGGGTCATCAGAATGCACTGTGTAGCTATAGACTCCCCCAAAGCCCCTGGATCACCTACCCAAAGTGTAGCTAGTAACACTCCAAAAACTGAGAGCCTACTATGTGTCTGCAACTGTTCAAGGTTTTTATTTACTTTGTTGGTAATCTACTCCGTGTTCTTCAGATCTGGTTGGAGAAATTCTCATTGTATAGTTGAAAAAACTAGGGCTGGGTGACATAATGTCCCAAGATCACCTACCATGCAGCCTAGAGCTCTAAGTACAGATTTCTCTGAAGTACAAAGTACAGTTTAGAAGACAGGGATGCCCTCTCTCACCACTTCTATTCAATTTAGTTCTTGAAATACTAGCCAGAGCAATTAGAAAGACAAAAGAAATTAAAGGCATAAAAATAGGAAAAGAAAAACTTAAAATATCACTATTTGCAGACGACATGATTCTATACCTAGAAGATCCAAAAAGGTCTACAAAGAAACTACTAGAACTAATAAATGAATTAATCAAAGTGGCAGGATATAAAATCAACACGCATAAATAAAAGGCATTCCTGTATATCAGCAACAAAACTTCTGAAATGGAAATGAGGAAAACCACCCCATTCACAATATCCTCAAAAAAATAAAGTACTTGGGAATCAACCTAACAAAAGAGGTGAAAGATTTATACAATGAAAAGTACAGAACACTAAAGAGAGAAATAGAAGAAGATCTTAGAATATGGAAAAATATACCCTGTTCATGGACAGGCAGAACTAACATCATCAAAATGGCGATATTACCCAAAGTTCTCTACAGGTTTAATGCAATGCCAATCAAAATACCAACAGCATTTCTTGTAGAAATAGATAAAGCAATTATGAAATTCATATGGAAAGACAAATGACCCAGAATAGCAAAAGTAATTCTAAACAGGAAGTGTGAATCTGGAGGTATAGCAATACCAGATTTCAAACTGTACCACAGAGCAATAGTAACAGAAACAGCATGGTACTGGTACCAAAACAGGCAGGTGGACCAATGGTACAGAATAGAGAACACAGAGACCAATCCACAAAATTACAACTTTCTTATATTTGATAAAGGGGCTAAAAGCATGCAATGGAGGAAGGATAGCATCTTCAACAAATGGTTCTGGGAAAACTGGAAATCCATATGCAACAAAATGAAGCTGAACCCCTTTCTCTCACCATGCACAAAAGTTAACTCAAAATGGATCAAAGAGCTTGATATCAAATCAGAGACTCTGTGCCTGATAGAAGAAAAGGTTGGCTCCAATCTACATATTGTGGGGTCGGGCTCCAAATTTCTTAATAGGATGCTCATAGCCCAAGAGTTAATAACAAGAATAAACAAATGGGACTTACTTAAACTAAAAAGTTTTTTCTCAGCAAGAGAAACAATAAGAGAGGTAAATAGGGAACCTACATCCTGGGAACAAATTTTTACTCCTCACACTTTAGATAGAGCCCTAATATCCAGAATATACAAAGAACTCAAAAAATTAAACAATAAGATAACAAATAACCCAATCAACAAATGGGCCAAGGACCTGAACAGACACTTCTCAGAGGAGGACATACAATCAAGCAACAAGTACATGAAAAAAAATGCTCACCATCTCTAGCAGTCAGAGAAATGCAAATCAAAAGCAACCTAAGATACCATCTCACTCCAGTAAGATTGGCAGCCATTATGAAGTCAAACAACAATAAGTGCTGGCGAGGATGTGGGGAAAAGGGTACACTTATACATTGCTGGTGGGACTGCAAATTGGTGCGGCCAATTTGGAAAGCAGTATGGAGATTCCTGGGAAAGCTGGGAATAGAACCACCATTTAACCCTGCTATTGCCCTTCTTGGACTATTCCCTGAAGACCTTAAAAGAGCATACTATAGAGATATTGCCACATCAATGATCATAGCAGCACAATTCACAATAGCTAGACTGTGGAACCAACCTAGATGCCCTTTAATAGATGAATGGATTAAAAAAATGTGGCATTTATGCACAATGGAGTATTAGGCAGCACTAAAAAATGACAAAATGATGGAATTTGAAGGGAAATGGATGGCATTAGAGCAGATTATGCTAAGTGAAGCTAGCCAATCCTTAAAAAACAAATGCCAAATGTCGTCTTTGATATAATGAGTGTAATTAAGAACAGAGCATGGAGGAAGAGCATGAGGAAAAGATTAACATTTAACAGAGACAAGTGGTGGGAGGGAAAGGTGAAGAGAAGGGAAATTGTATGGAAATGGAAGGAGACCTTCAATGTTACACAAAATTACACATTACAGGTTGTGAGGGGAAAGGGGGGGGAACTAGGTAGAGAATTGAACAACAGCTGATGAGGTAGAGAGGAAAGATGGGAGGGGAGGGGAAGGGGATAGTGAGGGATAGGAAAGGTAGCAGAAAACAACTGTCACTAATATGGCATTATGTAAAAATGTGAATGTGTAACCGATGTGATTCTGCAATTTGTATTTGGGGTAAAATGGGAGTTCATAACCCACTTGAATCAAATGTATGAAAGATGATATGTCATGAGCTTTGTAACGTTTTGAATAACCAATAAAAAAGAAGTACAGTTTAGTCTAGAAAGATAAAAATCCAATCAGTGGTGGGTCCTGGATTGAAATGGAAGTAAGAATGAGGAATTAGGAACATCAGAACTTTTGGATGTCTTATCAATATTTGCTATCTTGATTGTGGTGATGGTTTTACCAGTGTGTGTGTGTGTTTGTGTGTGTGTGTGTGTGTGTGTGTGTGTGTGTGTGTATCACAAAACAGCAAATGGTTTACTAAATATATGTAGTTTATTGCAAATCAGCTTTACCTGAATAAAGTTCTTTTTTATAAGAAAGTGAACGACTGAACACACTTCTATTAAGAAGGCATTTGGATAGCAAATAAGCATAAGATGCTGAACTCCATGCATCATTACAGAATAGTAAATGAAACACAACTCTAACAATGGACAAAATCCCAAACCTGAAGTCACTAATTGCTGACCAGTATGAGGAGTAATTCAATGTCTCCTACACTCCTGGTGGGACCATAAAATTGCACAGCCACCCTGAAGACAGTCTGGAAGCTTCTTACAAAGTGAAAATTAGTCTTCCATATGATTCAGCAATCTCAGTCCCAGCTAATAATCCACTGGAGTTGAAGGTTTTAAAACTTGCACACAAATGTTTAAACTACTTTATTAATGATTGCTAAGAACAAAAAGAAACCAAAATATCCTCCAGAAGCTATCATCTATTATTAATTTTAAAAGCTTGTGACAAATCCAAACCACAAAGTGTCACTCAGCAATACAAAATAAATAGGGGAACACCAAAAGACATAAACCTATGTTGCTAGGGTAACAACTGGTCTGAATTGCCTCATCTTTGTGAGACAACAATATGACCTTCTGGAAAAGCCAAAGCAAGAGACAGCAAAAATGATTAATTGCTGACAATGATTCAGGGAATATGGGAGAGGGTGAAGAGTTAAATTATGGGGTCCTTAGGATTCTCAGTCTATTCTGTCAGCTACTCTAGTGTGGATACTGCTCACAACTCTGTATTTCTTTATACATATACAATTGCTCAGCAAGTAACTAAAAATGATATGTCAATATTGGTAACATGATATTAGTTTGGGAAGAGTGACAACTGTATCACAGTAATGCAAACATAACAAATAGGAGAGAGCTGGGGGTGTGACTCAGCAGTAGAGTGCATGCCTGGCACCAGTGAGGACCTGGATTCGATCCTCAGCACAACATAAAAATAATTAAATAAGGTATTGTGTCCAAGTACAACCAAAAAAGTAGGGAAAGGGGGCAGGGGAAATGCATATGAAAACTTAGACTATCTGCTCAATTTTTCTGTAAGTGTAAAACTGCCCTAACAAAATAAAGTGTGTTAATTAGAATAGACAGATCATGCTCAGAGGTTTGCTAGCCTAAGCAATGACCAGACCTTACCCACTGGACACATATGCCTTTGTGCTGAGAATGAATGATGCACAAAAACCCTGCCTTCTCTTTGAATTTTTAATAATACATTCCTAACAGGAGGGTGTCATATCAAGTCTATGTTTAAAAATTTTACTCACTTTATACAGAAGAGTGAACAAAAAATTGTATGGAGAAAACCAGTAACTTACATATTCAAGGAAGTTGACTCAACTTTTACCAAAACATGAATAGTGAGTTAGCTCCCTGTAATTCTGATAGTTCTTCCTTACTGAGGAAGATTTGTTTGAACATCACTTTATTATACTAATGCTTAAGAGAAAATTATATGGAATGTTTTTTTTAAAGTCCTTCTCACTACCACCATGTAACATGCAAAATAAAGATACAATACTTTTGTACACCTGAAGGAGCTTGCATGAAAATTCAGCAGGACAATTGATGTAAAGAGGTGTACTGATGCACATTTGAAAAAACAAATAAATTGTGGCTGATGTTATTACAAAGAGAGAACTATTGATTAGAGAGGAAACAGATTTGACATTTGAGGCTTCCTCACATTGTTTCTCTATATTTCTAATAACATAATCTTTCCCCAGTGAGTGATCCATTTCTGGACTTTGGTGGAGACTGATACTAAACACCAGAAACAGGGATCAGGATCTGTGAGTCAATTCTAGACAGCTCAGTTCCTGTGTTTCCTCACTATAGGAAGACCCAACCAGGGCTAGTCATGAGCATACCCTACATTACTTAGCCAAAGGTCACAGCAAACATGTTCTCTGTTGCAGGTACTGAAGGGAGAAGAAGAGAGTATTTGGGGATTGACATCCCTGGTTCTTACGGCACCTGCTTTTGGCTAAGCTACAATCTACAGAAGCTGCAAAAATTACCTCCAAGAAGCGCAGTGACCCATGTACCTTCCTTGGTGGATTAGTGTTCAATAATTAAAACAGATCTGCAAACTCAAGCTTGACTTGAATGAGAGAAGAAAAGGAATGGTCTAAAACGGGTGAATAACTGAGGACCCATAGTTACTGAGGGAAGTTGCAATCACCTCCATGCAGAGAATGCTGGCTTGCTCAAGAAGGAGGCCTCTTTAATCTGTGTTCATGCCCAATTACAGTATCAGCATTAGTCATAAATTCCTTCCTTCCTACTTACTTTCCTTTCCTCCATCTGTATTTTCTCCCATTCTCATGGACTCCCTTCTTTCCTTTTATACCAGGCCTAGATTTCCCAGTTGAGTGTCCATATTTTCTTCCCAAAACCAAGGCATTTAGAACTCAAATCTCACTATGAGCTACATAAATTGATAATGTTTGGCATTAATTTGATCTGATTTCAGTAGACAGACTTCAGACATATATCTTCTAAATGTATAAGCATTCAAAAACATTAAATGCCTTTCTCATTACACTTTATTTTATGATAGGTCCTACTTATTAGAGTACACATGAGGCCATCAATTGGCTTTTTATGATTGGTACCATTTTGAAAACTCAGAGTCAATTTCCTTGGAAAATGAGAGGTATAATCAGAAAGTTTTTATCCAGATGGTGCTTGTTTATTATTGTCTGAGAATGGATTTTTTTCCTCTTTTCCACTTGGGACTCCCTCTCTGCCTACTGCAGGATGGTTACTGTCAAACATCAGATGCAATCCAAGATTACCAGTCTACTGAGAGACATTATCATCATAGAGAGGAAGAGAATGGTATAGCACTAGGGCAAGATGGTCAAAGTAATTACAGACCCTGTCATATAATACAAATTAGTATTTATCTGAATGCCATTGGGAGTGGAAAAGTATTTGCAATATGAGTAAGTCAAAATCCAGGTGCATAAAATTGTCACTATAAATTTCATCACTACATGATTATGTTCATAATTATCTGCCATTGCCTATTAGCTGCTGTCAAGCAGTCTGAAGCTGCGGTATGTTAGGTGACAGGGAAACAAAGATCACAGCTGCAGCTGCCACACTTCCATGGAGAATACAAAAAGTCCAAATGTATTCTGCCAGTCTACTACCATCATAAACAGCAAAGAGAAGCATGATGTCAGCTCTCCAGATACCTAGTCCCACAGGATGAAGTCACTTAGGGTCATAGGTAGTGGTTTGCTCTGCCACTGACAAGCTAATTCTGCACTGCATCAAAGTGTTTTTTTTTTTAAACTCACCTGAGCACTGAAAAGATGTTTGTGATAAACTTTTCTTCTTGTTGAAAAAAAATTTCTTTGGAATTTATATTTTTAATTTTCAAAGCAACTCTGTAAATATATTATTTGTATATTTACAAACTGTCTGTTCTTTATGTTTCCCATGGTTATGTTGCATAGACATTCTATTGGGAACTATCAAATATGCTCCTATGGATTTGAAAGTATTATTCTGTTCATTTTATGTAATTGCTGAACACACGGCAGATCCCTTTTTGGCTATCCTTTGTGAGGGCTCTGGATTGTAGGTGTTTTGTTCCCTCTTTGGTGTCTTGCTCTAAAGCCATAAAGATTCTGTTGGTGGTTTGAATATCCATAAGCCCCAAGGATCCACATGGTCAAGGATTGGTCTCCAAAATGGAGCAATTGGGCAGTGGGGGAAATTGCAAGAGGTGAGACGTAGGAGCTCTGGATGTGGCTCAGTGGTAGATCAGTTACCTAGTATGTGCAAGGGCTTGGGTTTCATCTCAATTACCATGGAAGGAGAGAGAGGAGAGAGAGAGAGAGAGAGAGAGAGAGAAAGAGAAATGGGAAGCATATCCTAGTGACATCATGGGCCCTCTCCTCTCTATCACTCTCTGAAATGTTCCACTAGAGCCCCCACCATGATGTGCTCCCTCTCCATAAACTCAAGACAACATGATCAACCAACAATAACTGAAACTTCCAAACCTGTGAACCAAAGAAATCTATTTGTTATAGTGACCAGAAACTGAATAATAGGACTTATTTAGTTTTGAGTCACTTGCTAATTACACTTTTGGTTAGTCATACATAATGGCACACACCTGTAGTCCCAGTTTCTCAGGAGGCTGAGGTGGGAGAATCACTTGAACCCAAGAAAAGTTACCAGAACCACACTTGAAACACACACACACATGCACACACGCCCTACTTTTACTTAAAATATTAATTTTATATATAATAGAAAATTTTATTAATTTAAGTTAAGCTATCATGACACCTGATCCCTGTCTGCTTATTTTCTTGGTGACATCACTTACTGATGACAATCAAAAATTCTCTCTCAAGCCCTTGATATCTGTAAATAAAAAGTAACTAACAGAAACCATCAGAGTTCTGGCTGCCACAGCAAGAGACCTAAAGAAAATGTTTAGCAACCCTGGACACCTGAAAGTACACAAAAAGGCACTACTCCCCACCTTTTAGTGAGATCCTTTGTCCTCCTTGAAGAGCCCTGGGAGTCCAGGGTGGTTCCTCTCAGTTATGAAGCTCTACTCTTTTGCTTTGAACGCCCTGATCTCTTTGGCTTTTGAAGCACCATAGCTTACTGTATGCTATGAAGAGACACTTCACCTCTAGGTTTGTTGAAGTTGCCAAGTGTATAGCAAGAGTTATATTTTTTACAGTAGCTAGCAATTTTTAAAGTAACTAACAGGGGTGGGGAGATAGACGTCTATTGGACTAGAGAAAGAAAAAGGATGGGAAGAGAGGTGGGATGGGAATAGAAAAGACAATGGAATGAATGGGACATCATTTACCTGTGTTCATCTATGAACACACAACCAGTGAAACTCCACAACCTGTACAACTACAGTAATCCAAAGTTATACTCCATGAATATATAATAAGTCAAAATACATTCCACTGTAATGTAATTCTAGAAAAAAAACAAGCAAAAATATAAAAATGGAAAGTAACTAATAGAAGTTTAGTTGCAATAAATGGTCATTACCTCTGGGGAAAACTAGGACTTTCTATCTGGTTTCTTTTCATGATTTGTTAAAAAAAATTTCCTATGTCTGTTCAGATCAAACAGAAAATAAACAGCAATTTTTGTGCCAAAAAAAAATGTTGGCTAGGTAGCTCAGGGTGATCTGGGATGTGGGGCTATATCTTGGTGGTGTGGACATTAGAAAGGTATAGGAGATCTAGTCACTGAGGACAGAGATCTCATGGGAGACAGGCAGGTATCAGAGTGGGCTGATTAGTGATGAGTTCTCCAGCAATCAGGGGTGGCCATATATATCCTTGCAATGAGGTGAATCATGGGAGTACTGGGCAGTTTATTTCCATGGCCTTTCTTTGGGGCTTTTGCCTCAGTTCTGGGGAAAGTGGGGAGGATTCATTTATTGAATATTCTGGTCACCATTCCGATCACAATCCTGGGTCTATCCTTACTGGTTGCCCACCCAGTCATGCCCTTCCGAGACCCTGCACTGGCTCTACTACACAGCTAGCCCAGCACAACTGATTGACCAATATGATGAAAACTTACATGTGGAAAAATATTTTTAAAAAAGTCAAAACTCCAGACAACCATCATTTGTTCCATGGGACTTTTAAACTTAAAAAAATGTATTGCTAGCACTTCAAAAGGACAGATTTAGGGTCATTCAAGTGCTGGTAAGTGCTGCTTAGTGGTAGAGCAAGTTCTGAACATGTGCATGACTTTCAGTTTCCATCCTAGCACCTAAATAAATAAAATAAATAAATAAAATAAATAGCCAGGCATGGTGGCACATACCTGTAGTACCCGAGGCTCTGAGGGCTGAGGCAGAAGGATCACAAGTTTAACAACAGCCTAAAAAAATCTCTAAAAAATAAAAAGAGCTCGGGATGTGACTCAGTATTTAGGCATCCCTGGATTCAGTCCCCAGAACCAAAAACTAAACAAAGCCAATTCACAAAAAACAAAAAGCAAGTTACATTCCCCAACATCCTTTGAAGATAGGAGTAGCTATGGTTAAGTGCTGGCCAATGACTTGTCAATGGAAGGCACTGGATCTCTAGGTCTTTGTTTTTCCTTTTCTCCCCTTCCCCTAATAGTGGTGCTGAGAAAAATGGCAGAATGAAAAACTGGAAGGGTCCTGGAGCCTGATGGTATGCTTTGGTACCCATAGAAGCCCTGAGTACCACTTCAAGGGAAAGGGAAAAAAATTCAGTATTTGGCAGGAGTATTTTTCTAGTAGAGAAAAAAACAAAAGTATTGTGTTTCCTCTTTATTCTACTTTCTGTTCATAGTCCTCAGGTTTGGGAAACATCTAGTCCAAGAGGACCAGCAACCTTTGTTGCCAATTCCATTCTCAGATCTCTGGGGATGGAAATGGAATGGAAGCACCACAGGAAGCCTGTCCAGTCCCAAATCTGAGCCCTTTGGACAGAGTTAGCTGTGAGTCCTGCTCAGGAGACCTCACCCTCCCTAGAATGTTCACAGGGATCAATTCACTTTACTCTTGATGCGAACACTCAAGCCCAAAATCTCAGAGTCTCTGTGGCTCTCCTGAGCACTTTCTCCACAACAGGCCAACACTGGTCTGAATCCCAATTCCTTCTCTGATTGACCATGGAGAAAGTGACATAGAAAAAGTCTTGTTGCTACCACCTATAAAATGAGGTTGTGCCACCTAAAGACATGAATTTAAATGAACAAAGAAAGGAAAAATCCAGGGTCACAGTACTGAAAGGAAGGAAGGCAGCAGGTAAATTAGGAAACTTTGCATAAAACAATAGCCTAGCAGCAAAATATTAAGTGTGGGCATGAAAGAATATATGAAGTACTTACTTTTCTCATCTGTCACAATAGAGAAAAATAAGAACTAAAATAAAAACATATAATTTATGAAAAAGGAGCCAAAATAATTAATTAATTAATCTATCTATTAATTTGTATGAGGGATTGAACCCAGCAGCACTTAACCTCTGAGCCACATTCCTAGCCCTATATTAAAAATATTCTCTTTTAAAATTTGGAAAAAAAAATTAATCACAGTATTGGAGTGATCTTATATCAAATAGGTATTTTTCTCACAAAAGAAATAATTACACGTTGCAGAATCCTATCAGTCAAGTAGTCACATATATACATGCAGTAATAATGTCTGTTTTATTTTACTATCTTTCCTATCTCCACATCCCCTCCCCACCCCTACCATCACTTCCCTCTACCTTAAAAGTTAGCAATTGCTTCTTTTTCTCAGAAATTTGGTTTTCTTTTCTTAAATTAAACTGAAAATGATTTATTTGAAACTTGTCATCTACATTCAATCTCATTTTAATTTTTTTTTTTTTACTTCTTTCTACCCATCCTCCCTCTCTCATCCCCCCTCACTTCTTCCCACTTATATGAGTAGAAAGGCATCTGGGATTATGTGGCCTAAGGCTAATTCTGGTGTTTGTGGCACTAGGTTTTCATGATCCCCAACCCCTGCCCAGTGTTTTAGTATTCTGTTGTATACTTTGAATTTTCTATAAAAATCTTTAGCATTTTTATAAAACAACATGATGAGTTTTCCAAAAAATTAGTACTAGTTTTGAAGGATTTTGGGGCACAGAAACCCATGATGAGAAAATGACCTGACATAGTGTGGCCACATAATTCTGAGAGACCCCAAATTCCTTTTGTGGGACCATACAGATTGTTCTTACCTGGAATGTCCTTCCTTTTGCCCTTTAGCAAATTTCTACTCATCCTTCCATACCTACTTGAATGTGAATACCTGTGATTAAAAAATGTTTCCCCCAATACCTACACCCAGCCAATTAGACCCTTTCTTTGGAGATGTGGAACCTGAGCAGAGACAAAGAGATAGCAGAAAGGCTGACAGTGTGCTCACATAGCAGCAGTGTCCAGGGATGATTGTGCAGGAGTTTGGGGCACTGAGAACAACTGGCACAGCTCAGCGCTTGGTTTACTGAACTTTGCCATCAGATTTCCTTGATCTATCCAATGTCCTCTAACCAATTGTTTTTATTTAAATCACCCAGTTCATATTCTGCAGCTTTCGGCCCAAATCCCCAGCTGCGGCCCTGTCTCCCCAGCATTGCTTCAGATTTTCAGAATGAAGGATAGTTACATAGAGGTTATGATGAACAGTCTCTCCTCCTGAGACGCAGCCTTTAGAAAGTTGGAGCATGGTCACAAGCTGGTGCTGTCTCATTCTGAGCAGTTTGGGGCTGGCTGGTGAGGAGAGAACAGATGCCTCTTCTTTGCACAGAAGCTATGTCCATCCTGTGCTTAAAAGCTAAGAGAAGGTTTTGAAGGCCACAGAGCTAGAGAAAAGCAGAGGGTCAGCTCCTGTGCACACAAGCACTCTTCTAATTCTGGCTGGGATTCTCCATGAGCAGGACAGGGACCTTGCTATCTTTGCTCACAAGTGTCTCCTTTTTCTCCATACTCTACCTGACACACAGAAGGCATTCAAAGCATGCCCACCTCTATGATAATAAAGTATAGTCACCAGCTGCACTGTAATCAGAGATACTGTGACTCAGAGTTGAGCACAGTAGTCCAAGGACATCCATTGGTGGTGTGGGGCCCAAGGAGAACAGACTCCCCAAGTCCAATTGTCCCACAGCCTGAGGTACAAGGTGTCAGGGACCACAGGCAACTCTGCAAGACCGCTTTATTCATTTCTGAGGATGCTTTCAAGGAGCAGTGGGGTTTTTAGGTGGGTGTAGGGGTGACAGATCTAGGAGTGACCTTGAGTAAGGACCAGTCTGGTACAGAAGAACACAGCTAATTGGGATGGTGCTGATGTCACTGTAATTGGGCCAAGGTAGACCTCAAAATGTCCCAGGGTTAGAGGGGAAAACATGCCATCCAAATATGTTAAATGTGTCAGAAGAGGACAAGACAAGTGGGCAGAATGCCACAGAACAAGTGAGTGACATGGGTGTGGTACTGCAGAGGGCAAAAGGGGGAGTCTAATTGTAGGGTGGAGCTTATGAGAGGAAGTTGAACAGGGCCAAGTGGAGCCAAAGAGATAGGCAGAGCGATTCCAGGGGAGCCCACAAATGGGCACAGCTGGCAGGGTGGAGCCAAGAGGAGCTGAGTGGAAAAGAGTAGATAGGAAGAGTTGGTGAGGTGGAGCCAAGCTGACTCAGTGGAGTTCAGTTAATGAGCAGATCTGTCTGGTAGGAGCCCAGTGGAGCTAGTCAGGAGCAGCACATAGCAGCAGTGGGTGGAGGTAGTGGAAGCATGTAGGGGGCTGGCCCCACCCAGGGCTCCTGGGCGAGAACCAGGAGCCAAACTCGGGAGTGGAGGACATGGTGGGCCCTTCTGCAGCAGGAGAAGGGAGCCAGAGAGTTACATATGCTCTGGAAATCCTGTCAGCCTTCACTGTGGGCTCAGCAAGGAACCAGGCCCTTGGGCTCCCATGGCCTAAGATGTGACATGAGTCTGTTCTGTTGGGGCTTCAGTTACCCCACTTACCAATGAGGTGATGGAGGGTAGCCCAGCATTCCTCAATCTCTCCCTCTCACGGGATGCTCTGGACTTTCTGTGTATTCAGCTGGTTTAGGGATCCATGGGATTTCTTGGAGAGGTCCTGTGGAATGTCACCTTAGAGATTTGTTTTCTGGGAATGGCCTTTGTTGCAGTGTGTTCACAGAGCCTTCTCCTGGTGCCTGTTGGGTAGATGGTGTGACCTGAAGGTTTATAGAGGGTAAGCATGTGACATAGTTGTCACTTTCTGGAGCCTGGTCCAGATCCACGATCCACCCCACTCACCAGTAGGGGCTTCCTGGTGCCTAGGCAGTGAGAGAAGCATAGCTGATGGAGGTGGCATTGACCTTTGCCAGGGGTGACCTTTGGGGACTCACTGCATGTGTAATGTAGGACAAAGAGTGAGGCCTTCCTCTCAGGCTGGTGGGAAGCCAAGCCCTGGCTTTGTGATTCTCTAGGGCAGTTTAGCAATGGATGGGGTAGGGGACCTAGGGTATGGACATTTCATGATAAAGACTTACATATGAAAAAAAAATATTCTTTTTTTAAGTAAAAATCATTATGTATGAAGCTCTGTTCTAGACAGTCAGGACATAGATAATAACAAATCAGCTAGGAATCCTTGCTTTCCTTCTCTTAGGGGACTGCTATTACATTGATCTGGCCCGAGAATTCAGGAACTGACCCCCTTAAGCATGTGGTTCAATGCTACCATCCATGACAATATTTCACCTGCTCAATTATTCCAAAACACAGCCTCCACCATCATGTCACTTAGGTGTTCCTAGTTATTTGCTAGCTGTGAGATAAAGGTCTCCTTCAGGAGCTGATGCTTGCTTGATTCCCCAGTTGTATATTCTCACCCTCCTCAAGTTTAAAGAACACCTGTCTCACCTCTTCCACTCCACACCTCCTTGCTTTATATGGGTATTTTTCCCTTTCTAGAAGTGCCAACTCCTTATTAGATGCTAGAAGGCACCAGAATTTTATTTATTTATTTATTTTTATTAGCTATACATGACATTACAATGATCTTGGCAATTTATACATTTGAATCAATTGGGGTATAATTTCTCATTTTTCTCATTGTACAATTGCAGAATCACATTGGTCATACAATAATGTATATACATACAGCAATCATAATGTCTATTCTATGCTTCTGCCCTTCAAGTCCACCAGAGTATCTGCCTACCAATTGGCTGGTTTGGTTATTGGAAGTTTTAGAAAGTCCTGCAGTACTTGTTTTATAAGCAGCTTGTTTTGTTCTTTTTTTCCTATGAAACTCTCACTGAGTTTTATATATAGAATTAATTATTCCACTATTAAAAGGAGTACTCTTACATGCACTATCCAGATTGTTCACTGTCATTGTGGAGAAGACAACTGAGATATATTTTTTCACAACTTCATTAGGAAGTGAAGTGAGGGTCTGAATTCAGTCCTGGCTTCTTCCTCCAGCAGTTGTTCTGGGATGCTTCAGGAATCTTCGCTAATGTTGGAGGCATTTTGTGTTCTTTGCTAAGCTCGGATTGATACAAGCCAATAAAGACATTCTATACAACACAGAGATGCCAAATGGTATCTCTTATCTCACTTGCAGTTACCCACTGGGCATCTATAGGCCCTACTGAAAAATCAGTATTTTTCAGCAAAAGCAGCTTAAATTTTCTTATTGATATCAATATTTATTGCATTACAAATTATTATAGAAACAGTTTAATAACATTTATTATTTTATTTAACATAGTAATATTTTATGGGGGGATGCTGGGGATGATTGAACTCAGGGGCATTTGACCACTGAGATGCATCCCCAACCCTATTTTGTATTTATAGAGACAGGGTCTTACTGAGTTGCTTAGCACTTAACTTTTGTTGAGGCTGGCTTTGAATTTGCAATCCTTTTTCAGCCTCCTGAGCTACTATAGCTTATTTCTTAACACAATATGTTTATTTGAAAAATGACAATATTTTTGGATACAAAATATTTAATAATAAGGGTGGATTTGCTTTGCATTTTTACAAATGTCTGACTTCATAAAGGCATTTGAATTGCTTTATCTGCTGCATTCTATCAGTTGCAGTGCGTTGTGCTTTTTGAAGTATAAAGAAAATTCAGGTAGGCATGTTGTAAGATAGACAGGACCTAGGGGTCTCCCAGAAGTGCCACAGAGACCCTCAGACTATACTTTAAGAATCCATGTTTAATCTAGGTGCTGTGGCAAATGCCTGTTAATCCAAGCGACTTTGGAAGCTGAGGCAGGAGATCTTAGGTTCAAGGCCATCCTATTCCATTTTGTGAGACCCTGTCTCAAAATAAAGAACAAAAGGCATTGGGAGTGCAGCTCACTAGTATAGCACTCTGGGGTTCAATTCCCAGTCCTGGGGGAAAAAGGCCTTTTAAGATGTTGCTGTATTAATTTAAAAATGCTATCCCCCCTTTTCTTTCTTTAAATATTAGAAGTTGCGTGAATGTGATGACCATGAGAAGTTTTTGAAACTTTTGCATTAATTAATGTTTAAAAGCAGCCTTTAACTCTCTTTTTTTAAGAGAGAGAGAGAGAAAGAGAGAGAGAGAGAGAGAGAGAGAGAGAGAGAGAGAGAGAGAGAGAGAATTTGAGGATCAAACCTGGGCCGCATGCATGCCAGACAAGTGCGCTACCTCTTGAGCCACATCATCAGCCCCCTTGAACTCTCTTTGATATGAGGAGGATTAGTGGCCATTAAGCAGATCCTGCTACCATGGATGTGAGTGTCAATGGAATATATATTATATAACATGATGGCATGTGACAGGGGAAACACTGGTTGAATATGATTTATTTATTCATAATTATATGTATTATATTCATATAAGTATGCATTTATAATTTTGTGAATATATACACATGTGTGTGTGTGTGTGTGTGTGTGTGTGCGCGCGCGTGCGTGCGTGCATATAATATTGTCTCTAAAATAAGCAGGAATTTGTGATGGATTGCTGTGGGTGGGAGGGCCAAAAGACCAATGACAGTTCCTGAATTTTTATCTTGATCCAAGCTAGGGGTTTACTGAAAGACACCCAATACTGGGTGAGACAGAAAGACCCCATGAGGCAGGAAAAAGAGCATTAATCTTGAGGAAGGTTTTACACTGTTGTTTGCGATGCCTTCTAGATATCCACATGGACAGGTCTGCAGGTGAGATAAGAGGGCTGGAAAGAAGATGAACATTTGGGAAGCAGGGAAATGTGGAATATACTTATTGCAATAAGACAGAGGGTGACCCAGGGTGAGGGTAAAGATAGAGAAGCACATAGAATCTTGCTCTGAGCTGGGGACACACATATATTTATCATTGGAGAAGAGGAAAAGTCTACAAAGGAAACAGAGAGTGAGGAAGATGGAAAACCAGGGAAATGTAATTATGTGGTAGATAGGACACAGTACCCTTGTGCATGACTCTATTTAGCACCTACATTTTCTTGGCCTCCTGGACTTCTGTGCTGATGGGAATTAAAACTCTTTAATATGCATAAGGTGGCCAGATACATGAGGGTTCTTTTATGTGCTCTGTTCATACATGTGGTCCTTTGCCTTATTGGAATTCACTTGTGAATGATAAGTACTAAGATAAAATCAAGAAAAATTTTATGAAAGCAACTGCAGAGTACTCAAGCAAATGCAGGTTCACTTTGAGCAGGCGTCCTGACTGTGTAGGAGGAGCACCATGGGGCTAGCCATCCTTTACCTGCCTTCTACCTCCTCCTCCTCTCTCTCTCCATCAGCCTTCCGTCTCTCCCTTCCTGCCTTCCTAATAGTAAAACTCTAAGTAGGATATCTGTACTCTGAAAACATAAGTCTACATTACAGTATTGTAAACTATAAGCACAGAATTACTCTGCAAATATCTAGAAGTTATTTATCTTACACAATTAAAATTTTATATCCATTACAGAGCAGTACCCCACTTCACCCTAACCCCATTCCTGGCAACCAATATGCTACCCTCTCTCTCTCTCTCTCTCTCTCTCTCTCTTCTCTCTCTCTCTCTCTCTCTCTCTCTATATATATATATATATATATATATATATATATATATATATATATATATATAAATTTGTGTGTGTGCTACCAGTGATTGAACCTAACAAATTTAATTGAATGTTGCCACCATGCAGAGAAGGTTGTTGCTATTAATGGACATGGGGAGGACCCACAAGAACAGAAATAGTCACAGAATGGGGTTTGCAGATTTAAATTTGAAGTTGGCCAACAAGGAGACACTAGATACTAATGGTGACAGCCTGAAGCACAATCAGGACACAGGACACAGTATCCTCAAGACCTTGTGCAGGAAGAGTAGTGCCTTTCATTTGAAGTTACCTGGAATGTCCTTTGCTTTCCAAATGTCTGTAGATAACAAAAGTCTCATGGAGAGGAGCATGAGGATGTGTTTTGGAGCCAAGTGGGTGACAGGGACATCAGTAAGCCATGGCTTGTGGCCCACAAAGACTGTGGCAATGTGAAGGCCAAGCATACAGATGTTTGTTGAGATCCCAATGCAAGTCTGAGAGTTGAAGGCATTTCTAAAAGCACTGAATCTGGAATGTTTGTTCACCTTCATGGGAAAGTGATAGTAAATGATGTGTTTCTGCAAAGTAAACCAGAAGTTTTAGAAGTTGCAACACTTTTATTGCAATATTTTTGTCATTTTGGCACATTTTACAATCACTAGAAGCATTATTTACTAAAAACAATCTTTGGAGTAGGATAGGCAATTATTTCCATTATCAACTTTAACTTGAGGAATGGTGTATGGCTCTATGGCAGAGTATTGGCCTACCCCACAAGAAATCTAGTTCCATTTCAGGAACTGAAAAAAAAATAGTAAAATTTTTTTAAAAAGTAATTTTAGCTCATACTCCACTTGTTCTTCCAATCAATGGTATTGTAGATTTCTTCTCTCCTCATGGAAGTGCTAATGCCTAACCCGCTCAGTCTGGAGCACATACTATGTTTTCCTTTAGATTATAACTTCCATATAGTCATTAATTTTTAATTCTGTCCTTCAAATTTTTCAAGTGTGAAAATGTTGTCTTTTTTTGTCTTTGGAATGGCAGTATCTGAAATACCACAAAAGACTGTTGGTATGAAGGTTGCACTGGAGAGGAGTAACCTCTGGACTCTTCTAGGGAGATAATCTAAACATGTTCAGTACACTGTTTCTTTATAGAAGTAAAGAATTGTGGGAGATTTTGTATTATGTGTTCTGCACCCATATAGCTTCCTTTAATCCAGTCCCCACCAATTACCATCATAGAAATCTATGTCATCTCATGTAAGTAATTTCATCTCAGTTTACATCCTGAGTAAAAGCAGGACAATTATAGCATTTTTCTCCTAGCATAATGGATGTGAGTCAGTACATATATGGTTGATATATTCGAAGCACTTTGTAAATGTGAATTATTGACTTATTATTTCTCAATATCTAAGCTTGACATGAAGAATTAACATAGTGTATTAAAATTCCCATAGCTTAGGGAAGCAACATCTACCATAAATGTGGCCTTTGTCTTTCCTTCAAATTTTGATTCTTGCATATTGGTGGTATTATAGCTTTTTATTCCTCTTCTCATTTTCTAATTTCTCCAAGCAATAGATTTAGATGTTTTCATATTTATAAACTCTCCATGAAAACAGGGAGACTGCTGGTAGGGCCTCCTCATGGATCTACAGTAAGACATACTAGGTTATGTCTTCATTTTCTCAGACCTGTGTATCAGTGAAAATATTCTCACCATTTCAATGTTCCAGGGGCTTCCTTTACATAAATGTTCTTTAAAAGTTCTTTGACAAGTCCTGAACTATATTTATCTGCTCAGGAGTAGAAACTGACATCAAGTGTCCTTAGGTTAGTCTCTCCTATGATCCAGAGTTCCATGGAAACATGGTCAATGTGCCATTGAATACCAGGGCCATGGCTCCAATGAAGGCATTCTTCTCAGTCTATTTAACCATGACTTATACTTTTTGATCTATTAAACTAAAAAAGTGATAGTAACTTCTTTCTGAGTCCTCATATGAATAGGAAGATAATAGAATAAATGATTTAATGTTCTGTTATGTGGCAATTTTATTAAAATACCTTTGTAAAGAAAGGCAGAGTTATTGCAAGTACATAACTTTGACATAATGATTATGAAATCAAGGCAGTGAGCATAGGAATCAATTCAGAGAGACCACAGGAGGCTCAGTTAAGGGAAGCCACAGGAGTTCCACATGGAATGCACAGATTCCATGTGAGCAGCATAAATGGAAAGATATACTTTCAATGAAGGCGTGGAATTGCATGAAAGGTGGAGCTAGCATTCTTATTTGGGGGATGGGATAATTTCTACCCCAAGGTGTAAATGTGTTTGGTGAGGTAGAAGTTCAGAAGGCAGCACTGCAGGGTTAGGAGTTTTGGAAACATGAGGAAAACTGTCACAAATCCCTTGCTGACATTAGCTGGGAATACAGCCTAGGGAAGGCTTGTAGAAAACAACAAAGTAGACATTTGGTGTGTGTGTGGGGGGGGTACTGGTGTCTCAATCCACGGGTGATTTAACACTGAGCTATATTTCCAATCCCCAGCAACCTTTTTGTTTTAATTTTTAATTTTGGTACAGTTTCTTAGTATGGGTATTAGGACCTCACTGAGTTGCTGAGGCTTGCCTTCAACTTGACATTCTCCTGCCTCAGATCCCCAAGTTCCTGGAACTGTAATCACATGCATGTCCAGCCAAAAGTATACTTGAGCCACACAGTTTATATGTTGCTTCCCTCTGATCAGATAAAAGAATCGTGGCTGGGGTTCTGGCTGAGTGGTAGAGCACTTGCCTAGCATGAGTTAGGCACTTGGGTTTGATCCCCAGCACCACATAAAAATAAACAAACAAAGAAAAGGTATTGTGTTCACCTACAACTAAAAAAAAAAAAGGAAGAGGTCACACACCCTCAATATAAATGTAATAAAACTTTCAATTTCAAGGGAAATAAATTATTTCAAACCTTAAATCCAGTTGTTGGCAATAGGACCAGTCAACCAGTCACATTCGAGTTGGCATATCTGTCACCAAGGAGGCAAAGGGAATGACTTTCATGATCAAGTTCAAGTACAAGTGTAAGCCTTCCATTTAAATCACTACTATCTGAAAGATGCTGGAACATCCCTTAGCTAAGAAACCTCTAGGTGCATATTTATTCAGTTTCAGAAAGACACCTCAGTGCTGGGAAGTAGACCTTCAAGCCATTGAGTCCCCTTCAGAAAATCTGCCCATGTTTCCCAAGCTTCTGTATCCTGCTTCCAATGCCTGGATTTAGGCATTTGAGACAATATGGTAAACATCCCCACTATTATGCTCTAATTAGCATTTCTTTTCCTTCAAATTTACATGAATTATTGGAGATTTTACTTAATTTACCTCAATGATCATGCAAATGTAAAATATGTGATTATTCAGTGATTGGATAGAAACTGTACTTGGAAATATTTTTATGAAGATCATTTGAATTCCAGACATTATTAATCAAGATTTGGGTGACAGGAGCAGCAACAAAATTCTGTAGATCATAAACTATTTCTCATAAAAGACAAAATAAGTTCCCTGTAGATTATTGTAGGATGCTCTTCTTTGCTACAGAAACTTCAGCAAAATTACAATGAGGGACTTTGTTTTATTCCTAAAGGAATCAGTAAATTTAAAATAAGCAAAATACATTTTATTCTTTAAGAAATCACTACTTATGAAAAACTTCTTGTTTGAAATTCTCTGTACCTTTTCTGTAATTGTGCATTAATAAAGAATAAAGCTAACAGATAAGATGGGAGAAGGTGACAATTCTAGATTTTTTTAGGAATCAAGGGTCAAAGTTTTTTTTTTTTTTTTAACATAGGAGAATATAAACTATAGCCAGATCACTGGGCCAATGGTTATCTATAATAACATGGGTCTGCCAAGCCATAACAATTTTATTTTATTTTATCACAAATTTATGTTATTTTCTAGTATTTTTTAAATATCCTTTTATTTCTGGGATTATTTTCTAATTTGATAAATGTATATCAATGAATGTCTAATTCTGAAAAGTGCTGCCATTAAGTTCTATGTCTTTTCTCAATGACATAAATTAGTAAAGAAGAACTCTAAAGCTAAGAGAATCTTAGCTTTAGAGAGTTCTAGATGAACTTGAAATCTCAAGTTCAAACGTACAAAAAGTATCAAGGATCAGTGTTTTCCAACATGAGGAGATATTAACTATCACCATATAAATGTCACTGGGCTATGTATTCTAATGTTACTATAGAAATATCACCTGTGAAAATTGCATATTTTATTTGGAATGAATTTTATTTGGAATGAATTCCAATTTATTCTATTATTTTTCTATCTCCATGAATATATATATATATATATATATATATATTCAATTTTGTGAAATATTTTAATTGGTAACACAAACTCAAATCATACCACTTTTTACTTTTTTGATATTATTTCTACTGGTTCGTTATAACATTATGATACATTTTGATATAATCACAAAAGCATGAAATAAAATTTGTTCTAATTCAGTCACCAGCATTTCTTCTCTTACTTTCCTCCCCCTTCTCCACTTTCTATTGATCCCTATGTAATTTATTTACACTTGTTTTATAAATTAGTGTCTCTTGGATATACTTAATGTTGGGATTCACTGTGATTTATGAATATATGTAGGAAAGTTTGGTAAGATGCATCTCACTGTTCTCTTTTCTGCCTCTTTTTTCACCCTTACATACACTTCATCTAATTTACTGATCTTTTCTTCAATTTTGATAAAAATTCTCTGAGAATATTTCAAAAAAATATTCAAATTGTCCAAATTTAAAATATGTTTGTGGTAGTGAGGAAAATAATTTATCATTCACATATAGTGAAACTGAGCAAATTTTAAAACATGAAATTTCATCAGGTTTTGGTAAATTTCTCCTAGTACTAATATTATGTAGGATTTTGTAACAGTGTGTCTGAGCTTATGAGTTGCAATGATAAGTTTTGAAACATTTTAAGTGTAAGAAATGATTATAAGACAATATCTGTCAGGCTTTTGAATTATTATTTCTTGTGTATATTTTTACTAAATAATTTGCTCATGTCCAACAATACTTGAAATAGTATAAGTTATGCTAATGGTATGAAATAAAAGTAATACTATAAAATTTCAAAGAATAACAATTCATAAATACCTGTGTTCTGGATATGATACAGTAATAGTCAGACTTTCAACTGCCTTTCTCCAGCACCTACCTAGAACCATCCCTGCCTCTTCTCCCTATCAGAATTAAGGCTGAAGCAAGCCAATTTTCCCTTTGGTGTGCTCATTATTACTCCCATTGTTATCTGTGGGTCCTCAATCAATCCCTCATACTAGTCTGCTCTATTCCATCTCTCACCCATACCGTGTGTGAGCAGGACTATTCTTGCTATTAAAGAATACTCTAACATGGAACCTACATGAGCTATGGCTGAGTTTGGTCGTCATTTCTTGAGCTTCTGTAGATTATAGCTTAATCACAAGAAGTTGGTGTGAGAGTCTCATATATCAGTAGCCTAGAATTCTTCTTTATACCATAGTATTATCAAAAAAGAGCCCTTTTGTGATAATTTTGATTTGCCAAATAACAAGGATTTCTTGGATCAAGGATTCTGTTTCACAATATTAGCCACAATTTGTATGTCTTTCAGAGTGAATAGCACACATCTTTTCATGAAATATCTTAGTGAATTTCCACCAAAGTTGGTAGGGCTAACAAAAGTACAGTCTTCTCATGTAAGTGGATCATGATGTACATTAGATAGAAGATTTTTTTTTTAAATTATGCCTGACAGTAGAATCCATCTTGATAAAGTATACAAGCATGGAATATGTTGTCTTCTAATTAGAAGCCCACTCTCTCTTGAAGATAGACATTACAGTGACACTTAGGTATTTTTATAAATGTAAATAGGAAAATGATGTCAGATCCATTCCACTGTTTTTTCTATTCTTATTTTTATTTTATTCTTTTTACTTATTGATGGACCTTTACTTTATTCATTTATTTATATGTGGTACTGAGAGTCAAACCCAGTTCCTTACACATGAGGGGCAAGCACTCTACTATTAAGCCACAACCCCAACCCCTGTATTTCCTAATCTCATCTCCCCCTCCCTTTATTTCTCTTTGTCCACTATATTGGATCTTTTGTTTTTCACCTCCACTTTATTGGGGTTTACCTTTCATGTGTCAGTGAAAACATTTGACCTCCAGTTTCATCCATTTACTGGAAAATATTATGAAATAATTTTTTATGGCTGAGTAATATTCAATTTTGTATATATACTACATTTTCTTTATCCATTCATATGTTAAAAGGCACCTATGGGGGCTGGGCATGTGGATCAAGTGGTAGCGTGCTCACCTGGCATGCATGGGGTATGAGGTTACATCCTCAGCACCACATAAAAAAAATTAAAATAAAGATGTTGTGTCTACCAAAAACTAAAAATTAAAATAAATATTTTTTAAAAGGCACCTAGGTTAGTTTGAATTAATCAAAATAGCTACAAACTTTGATGTGACTCTGTCACTGTAGTATGCTGAGTTTTAGTCATTTGAGTGTATACTGAGGAGTGGGATAACTGGTTCAAATAGTAGTTTTATTCCAGTTTTCTTAAGGAATCTCCACATTGCTTTCCATACAAATTGCACCAATTTACAGCCTCACCAGAAATGTATAAGTGAAGCTTTTTCTCCACAGCCTCACCTATTTTTATTGTTATTTGCATTCTTGATAATTGCCATTCTGACTAGAGTGAGAAGAAATCTCCGTGTGACTTTAGTTTGCATTTCTCTAATTGCTAGAGATGTTGATTTTTTAAATATATTTGTATATCATTTTTATTTCTTTATCTGTGAAGTGCATATTAAATTCCTTTGCCCATTTTTTGATTGGATTGTTTTGGATTTTTGTTGTTGTTGTTGTTTTGAGTTCTTGGTATACCCTTGAAATTAATGCTCTATCTGAGGATCAGGTGGCAAAGATTTTCTCTTACTCTGTAGCCTCTTTGTTCACATTCTTGATGGTTTCCTTGGCATTGAAGAAATTTTTATTTTGATGCCATCCCACTAATAGATTTGTGATTGTATTTCTTGTTGAGAAAGTCTTGTTGAGAAAGTACATCCCTAAGCTGACAAGATGAAGAGTTGGTTCTACATACTCTTGTAGGATGATCTCTTGTCTAATACCCACACACTTGATCAACATTGAGTTGATTTTTGTACAGGATGAGAAATAGGAGTTCAATTTCATTTTACTACATATGAATTTGCATTTCCAAACCAAATTTTTGAAGATGCTATATTTTCTCTGATGGATGTTTGTGGTGTCTCTGTCTAGTATGAGAGAATTGTATACATGTGAGTTTTTCTGTATTCCCTCTGTTCATTGGTCTTCATGTTGGGGTTTGTGCCAATACCATGCTAATATTGCTATTATAGCTCTGTAGTATAATTTAAGGATTGATATTGTGATGCCCTTTGTCACTCTTTTGCTGAGAATTGCTTTGGTTGTTTTGGGCGTCTTATTTTTTCCAAATAACTTTTCTGATTGCTTTTTCTATTTCTATGAACAACATCATTGAAATTTTAATAAGAATAGCATTAAATCTGTATAGTGCTTTTGATAGTATGGCCACTGTGACAATGGCCATTAATTCTACCTACACAAGAATATGAAACATCTTTTGATCTTCTAAGGTCTTTTCAATTTCTTTTTTTTTATTTAATTGATTTTATTTTTTTAATACATGACAGCAGAATGCATTACAATTCTTATCACACATATAGAGCACAATTTTTCATATCTTTGTATATAAAGTATGTGCACACCAATTCATGTCTTTATACATGTATTTTTGCATTACAATTTGTAATACACATATATATCACAATTTGTCATATCTATGTTTGTATATAAAGTATGTTGACACCCAGTTCATGTCTTTATACATTTACTTTGTATAATGATGTCCATCACATTCCACCATCCTTGCTAATTCCCTGCCTACTACCTTTCCCTCCCACTCCTCTGCCCTATCTGGGGTTCATCTATTCCTCCCATGTTCCCTCTCCTCACCCCACTATGAATCAACCTCCTTATATCAGAGAAAGCATTCAGAATTTGGTTTTTTTTTTTTTTGGATTGGCTAACTTCACTTAGCATTATCTTCTCCAACTTCATCCATTTATCTGCAAATGCCATGATTTTATTCTTTTATTGCTGAGTAAAATTCCATTGTGTATGTATGCCACAATTTTTTTATCCATTCCTCCACTAAAGGGCATCTAGGTTGGCTCCACAGTTTAGCTATTGTGAATTGTGCTGCTGTAAACATTGATGTGGCTGTGTTCCTTTAGTATCCTGTTTTTAAGTCATTTGGATATAGACCAAGGAGAGGGATAGATGGGTCAAATGGTGATTCCATTCCCAGATTTCCAAGGAATCTCCATACTGATTTCACCCATCCCTGCACCATTGGCTGCACCAATTTGCCACCAGCAATATATGAGTGTACCTTTTTTTCCCACATCCTCCCCAACACTTATTGTTGTTTGTCTTCATAATAGCTACCATTCTGACTGGAGTGAGATGGTATCTTAGAGTAGTTTTTTTTGCATTTCTCTTATTGCTACAGATGATGAGCATGTTTTCATATATTTGTTGATTGATTGTATATCCCCTTCTGAGAAGTATCTGTTCAGGTCCTTGGCCCCTTTGTTGATTGAATTATTTGTTTCTTTAGTGTTTTGTAGTTTTTATTGTAGAGGTCTTTCACCTCTTTTGTCTGATTGATTCCCAAGGTGTTTTTTTGAGGCTATTGTGAATAGATAGTTTTTATAATTTCTATTTCAGTTGATTCATCATTGGTGTATAGGAACACAGCTAATTTATGGATGTTGGTAAATTTGATTATGAGTTCTAGAAGTCTTATGATGGAGTTTTAAAATATAGAATCATGTCATCAGCAAATAGGGATATTTTGAGCTATTTTCCTATGTGTATCCTTTTAATTTCTTTCTTTTTTTCTGATTGCTCTGGCTCATATTTAAGGATTATAGTCAAGATAAATGGTGATACACGGCATTTCTGACTTGTTCCTAATTTTAGAGGAAATATTTTTAGTTATTCTCTATTTAGAAAGACTCAAATTTCTAGGGATCCAGCCTGACTTTTCCAGATATTGCTGGGCTCAGTTAAGTTTTTGTTAGTCTCAGATAAAATATGGAGACCCACCCATGGACCCCATATCTGTCTGCCAAGTTGTCTTTGCTCTACTGCTTGGTAATCCCAAGATGACACCTGACTCATGGGTTGAATCCCTTCAGTGACTGGTAAACTCAAGGCGTTTTCTGTGCATCTGTTTAATGAGTCAGAAAGCCTCTGTGTGAGCTAGGGCAGGTGCTTCTTCAGTCTCAGGATATTTCACAGTACACTTGTTTCTAAGATTTTTCAGCCTTTTCTGTCCTGTATAGTAATTCTACTGTTTCTTTCTATAATTTTGTCCCTTTTTTAATTTAATAAACTCAAACTATATATTTTTCTCAGGGTCTCTGTCCAATATTGAATATTAGTCCAATCCCCTTTATACCCACCTTGGGGAGTTATTTCTACTGCTTCAACCCCAAATAGCCAAGCTATAAGAAATACTGCTTCACTCTAACCCATCAATTTGCATCTCCCTATATTATAATCGTTTGGTACCATGGATTGAATTTAGAGGTGATTAAGCACTGATTAAGACATTTCCCACTCTTTTTATTTATTTATTTTTATTTTAAGACAGTGTCTTTCTAAGTTGCTTAGGGCCTCCTTAAATTGATGAGGATAGCCTCAAATTTATGACCCTCCTTGCTCAGCCTCCTGAACTGCTGGCATTAAAGGCATGTGCCACCATGCCCAGCTGTTAGCTAGACTATTGTTTAGAAGCACCTCAGATCATTTCTCCTCAAGCCTGAATGGTTTAAAATCACTTTAGAAAACATCTTCCTCGTTTTTTTTTATTGGTTGTTCAAAACATTGCAAAGCTCTTGACATATCATATTTCTTGGTTTTTAAGTTATAATATAGGGAGATAAGTAATCACTGTTGTATGATGGAAGGTGTATATGAATATCCTTGAAGATGGAAGAAATTGGTTTTCTTCCTATGGAATTTTCTTCATGTTTCTATAGAAAAACAGTGAAAATTGAAAAGTTAATTTGTTTGGCCAACTGCAAAAGGACCACAAAAACCTCCAAGAGAATTTCAGTAAAAATTAGGTTGGCTGGTTGGGTGTCATTAATTCTCAGCACAAATGCATCTGTGTTCACTGGGTGATTCTGCAAAGGGTATGACTGAGTCTATGAAAGTCCCTGAAAATATTCTGTTTTTTTTCAGTTAGTTGACTTTTTTTTTTAAATAAAGTTACATGGACAGAAAAATGAGAATAAAATGCAGTGTTCCAATATGCCTGTCCACCATAGTTTTTGTTATTATTTGTTTGTGAATTACTGTTTTATTTGTTATAATTATTAAATCAATGTAATAATATTGATATTGCTATATCATTATTAATTAAACTCAGTGTTGCATAGCTATATAAGTATTCACAAAATCATAGTGTTGAGTATCCACCATCTTGGTTGCTTATAGATGATGTTCACCAACACAACAATCCCATTCTTCAGATGTCCAATCTTTCCATTTTCCCTGAATCTCTACCAACATTTAATATTTTCATGGTCTGTTTTGTATTTTTCCTGGAGTCATATAGTTGGAGTCATAGTAATGTAATATTTTAGACCAGCTGTTTCCATTAGTGATATGTTTATGTAGTTACATATTTTTGGTCCATTACTTTTTAAAATATTTATTTTTTAGTTTTAAGTGGAAATAATATCTTTATTTTACATTTATGTGGTGCTGAGGATTGAACCCAGTGCCTCATGCATGCTAGGTGAGCACTCTACCACTGAGCCACAACCCCATCCCAAGTCCATTACTTTTTTCATTGTTGTGCTTAATCCTGCCCCTCTTCCACCAGAACTGAGGCAAAAGCCCAAAAGGTAAATGCCATGGAAATGAATGACCCAGTATTCCCCTGTTGCACCTCATTGTGAGGATATCTATGGATACTCCAGATGGGTGGGCAACTCATTGTTAACCAGTCCTCTCTTGTAACTATCTATACACCATGAGACCTCTGTCCTCAGTGACTAGAGCACCAATAGCTTCCCAATGCCCAGATCACCAAGACACCACCTCCTGGATCCCCCTGAGCCACCTAGCCAACTTTTGTTGTTATTGTGGCAACATATTGCCTTTTACTGTCTGTTTGATCTCAGCAGACATCTGAGATTTCTCTTAACAAACTTGGCAAAGAAACCGGATAGGAAGTCAGAGTTTGCCCCCTGCAGTAATGACCTTTTCTTGTAACTGCTGTTAGTTTTCCATTTCTTTTTCATTTGATCTTTTTTAGATATACATGACAGTAGGATGTATTTTGACATACATATATGGAGTATGACTTACCGTTCTTGTGGTTGAACATGATGTGGAGTTTCACTGGAAAACATGAGAAAGTCCCATTTCCTATTTCCATCTCCTTTCTCTCTCTTCATTTGCATTTCTTCAATCATTGGACTTCTATCTCTCCAGCCTCTGTAAGTTACTTTAAAAATTTCTGCCCTTGCTAGTGACTTGACAACCTTAATAAACCTGGAGATGAGGTGTCTCTTTACAGCATAAAATATCCCATGGTCTCTCAAAACCAAAAGGATCAGGGAGGTCAAAGTAAAATAGTAGAGCTTCAGACCTGAGAGAAATCCACCTCAAACTCCTGGGGCTCTACAAGGAAGATAGAGGTCTCCTAAAAGTAGGGACAGTAGTACCTTCCTGGGTTCCTCTAGGGTAAATAGGGTTGCAAGAAGTTTGCTTTCAGTCTCTTGTGAAGAAAGAAAACTGAAGTTTTCAGTAATTGTGAAATAACTCTGGTGATTCCACTTAGTTGTTTTTATTTAATTTAATTTTATTTATTTACCTAAAGGGATTAAGGGGGAATTTTAAAGTATCCCCAGCAAGTGATGTCACCAAGAAAGAAAGCACACAAGGATCAGAAATCATTTTAGCTTAAGTTAATTAATTTTTTTTCTATTAAATATAAGCCAAGATTTTTAAACCAAATAAGGTGCATGTTTTAGATGGGGTTTTGATAAGTTTCCTTGGGCTTAACTCAGTCTCCCACCTCTGCCTTCTAAGAATCTAGGACTACAGGTGTGTGCCATTATGCCTGTCTAACCAAAGGTATATTTAGCAAGTGACTCAAGACTAAATACATCCTGTTGGTCAATTTTGTGTCACTCTAACAAATAAAGGAGATGATCAACTTATGGGGATGCAAGGTTCCATTTGGTTCACACTTTGGAGGTTTCAGTTGATCATGTTGTTTTGGGATTGTGAAGAGGGACCACATCATGGTGGGAGTGTGTAGTGGAACAAAATTTCAGACAGTGACAGAGAGCAAGGGGCTGGGCTTTCATGATTACACTAGGGTATGTTCCACATGACCTACTGGTCATCTATCTATCTATCTATCTATCTATCTATCTATCTATATCTATATATCTCTCTATATATTTTTTCATTCTATAGTGCTAGGTATGAATCTCTGGCCCTTGCACATGATAGGCAAGTGCCCTTCCACTGAGCCATGTCCTCAGCTCCTGGGTCTCACCTCTTACATGTTTCCCTACCTCCTAATAGCTCCATCAGGGAGACCAGACCTTGACCACACAGACCTTTGGGGTCGATGAATATTCAAACCATCAACAACCACTTTATAGCTTTAGCCAAGGACACCAAAGAGGGAACAAAATACAGAGCACTCCTTTGGGAGAGCCAAAGAGGGCTCTGCCACATGTTGAGGAGTTATAGGAAATATATTGAGTAATACCTGCAAGTTGTAGGAATGCATTTGGTAGTTCCCAATAGACTATATATGCAACAGAACTCTGGGAGAAGGGAAGCACAGACTATTTGCAAATACACAAATAATATGAAATGTTGCCACTTACAGAGTCACATTAAAAATTAAAAGTATAAATTTTAAGAATTTTTTTTCCAACAAAAAGAAAAGTCTATCAGAAATATCTTTTAACCTTCAGTATCAGTTAATTGAACTATTTGGCTGTGGTGTATAGCTTGCTTCTTGGTGGCAGAGCAATCCACCCCTGTGGCTTCTAGATGTGATTAGGTGTCTTGGGAGATGATATCATGCTTCTCTTGCTGCTCATGTTGATAATAAACTTTGGGAATCCATTTGGGCTTGTTGTATCCTCCATGGAAGTGGGGCAGCTGCAGTTGTGATGTTTGTTTTCCTATCAGCCACCATATTGCCGCTTGGAGACTAATAGATAATGGCAGATAATTGTGACTATAATCATGTGGTGATGCAATTTGTAGCAAAAATTTCATGCATCTGCCATGCCACTTACTGACATCTCAAATACTTTTCAGTTCCCATTGGTAGTCAGATGAAAACTAGTTTGTATTATATGACAGGGGCTGAAATTGCTTTGACAATCTTGCCCTAGTGCTATATGGCCTCTCTTCCTCTCCATAATAGTAAAGTTTCAAAAATACTGATGTCCCCTTTATATAATATACCCCCATAACCCCAGGCTAATTGGTGAACACAGCATATCAGAACTGCTCTAAATGCTTTAGGAAGATCCTGAGATATACATCCCATAAAAGTTCAGGGGCATTGTCAGTCTTGATGGACCTTGTGAAATTTTGGAGGCAGTATACTCCATTTTAGGACATGTAGTGTTGATCCATTGCTAGGTAATTATTAAGGTTGCCAGTTGGGGATGTGAGTAAGACAGGGGGTAGTATGTATGGCTTTATATATATATATATATATATATATATATATATAGAGAGAGAGAGAGAGAGAGAGAGAGAGAGATGATATAGATATAGATATAGATATATATGTTGTATGGACAAAATACCTCTATTTTGTTTACTTATTTTTATGTGGTGCTGAGAATTGAGCCCAGGACCACACACATGCTAGGCTAACACTCTACCACTGAGCCACAACCCCAGCCCTAGTATGGCTTTTCATTAAGACTCAGGTACATTTTACCTACTGGAATCTACTCTCTAAGTCACTTTTAATTTCTGCAAAATGGCATTGCCTGTGAATATTGAGATCAACTTTTTCTAGGCCCTTTGACTATGTGGGATTCACACAATCTGTATGTGCAAAGATGTGATCTGTACTTTCATATATATTACTAATCTCAGGCCATTCCCCCAAATCTCCATATCACTCATAATATATAATGTCCCTTCAGTCCTACACATTTCTTTATGACATTTACAATTTTAATTTGTGTGTGTGTCTGTGTGTGTGTGCATGCACTCATGCTATGGATGGAACTTATGTCCTTGCACATGCTTGACAAGTGCTCTACAACTGATCTACCTTCCTAACCCACCACATTAATATTTTACATTTATTTGTGTAAATGCTTTGATAATGTTTGACACCCTTTTAGTCTGCAGACTTTATGATGCAAGTGACTTGAGTCTGTTTGCTCGCAAATTTATTCTCAAAAGCCTTACTTATGAGTTAACACACATTAATGGCTCAAGAATGTTTCTTTAGATAAATATATGCATAAAAAATGAAAGAATAAAATGATGGCTGTCTAGAATGAATAAAGAAAAAGTATAGATGGATAGATGAGTTTATCAAGTTTTGCAAACTTCAAAAACACAGATCAAACCACAAGACCCAGAACAAATTCAGAGCATGGTGTTGTGGCTCAGAAGTTGTTGGGCACAAATGAGGAGCTTACAGCTAAAGTTATGGCTTAGATTGTCATACTGGAGTCAGAAAATCATGGAATTTTTCTTCAACCTTGTAACTCATAAAATAACTAGTACATGGTCATATTGTTATCAGATAATATTGTTGTACATGCCTGAATTCATAGCAACTTGAGAGGCTGAGGCAGGAAAATCACAAATTTATGGTCAGCTACTGCAACTTAACAAGACTCTAAGCAACTGAGACCTTGTCTCAAAATAATAATAATAATAATAATAATAATAATAATAATAATAATAATAATAATACTGTTGATGTGGCTCAGTGGTAGAGCACCAATAGGTTCAATTCCTGGTACAAAAAAAAAAGACAAAAGAAAAGTTATAATGCTATGTGTCGTAATTCAAATGAGACTATTAGTATGTTTTGAAACAGAATTTTGTGAAATAAAGAAAGATTTAAATAAACCAAGTGTAGTTAAACCCTCAGTCTAAATTCCAATTATAATTTGAATTCAGTGTATTTCTCTTCAGATTGCTTGCTAATTTTTCTATAGAGAAAGCCTAGAAATAAATGGTGTTTGTCAGCTCTCTATCACTATTGCAAATACCTGAGATAATTGACTTCTAAAGATAAAAGGTTTACTTTTGCTCATAGTTTTGGAGATTTCCATCCATGACCATGTTGCTTTTGAGCCCATGACAGAGCATTACATCATGACACGAGTTTGTCAGAGTACATTTTTTTTTCATCTCATGTCCTGGAAGCAAAAGAGAACATAAAAGTACATAAAGACCCTAGAAAAGCCCATAACACATATATGCTCTCAGTTCCTGGAATCCAGTATTACCAACCACATGTTGAGTTGGTGATCTAGGGAACATTAGTGGCTCTAAAGTTCAACAGGGCTTTTTTCTAACCTAGAGTTGGTATCTCCTGCTATTGAGTAGACCTCAGTGTTTTCATTGTCTGTGATAATCTCTTTTAGGGCATGATCTCAAGTGATGCAAAGGCCTTCTGCTAGACCTCATCTCTCCTATGGCCACACTGGGGACCAAGCTCTTAGCAAATGGGCCTTTGGGAAACATTGAAGATCCCAACTAGAGCAGTAATGAATTTTGCTAGCACTATGATCTCCAAAACAACATTTTGTTAAATGGTCCTGAGCCTTCTTGGAGTCAGGACTGACTTCCAGTATGTGGTAGGAAATGTAGGAGATTAATTAATTAATTAATTAATTTCCACTTATACAAAGACGTATAGATACTGTGCTGTCAAACACTACGAGGGTAGTGTCAAAACACTCAGGAGTCAGAACAAATAGACTCCTGTTTTCCAAAGGTAGGACAGTTTGAAATTTGCTATGAATAATTACAATATGTTGGAATTTATTGAAACACATCAAATATGTTTAAACCTATAAGTTCATAATGATACAAAAACAATAAACATTACTCTGTAAACAAAGTGATACATAAAACCAGAACTGCCCTGACATCAGGAACTTGGGATGTATGGACACCCTTTTGTAGGATATATCAATTATAATGTGTGTTTTTTATTTGAATTAGAAATTTATATGTATTCAACACATGCACATATATACAGTCACTGGGAAGTGATGATATGAACATTTGATACTTGATAATCTAATATTATTAAATTTTTAGGTATGATAAATTATATATTATATGTATACATATGTATTATATATACATATGTATACATATATATGTGTATATATATAAAATGTACTAGGGGTTGAACCCAGGGTTTCACACATGCTTAGCAAATGCTCTACCATGGGGCCATATATCCAAAGCCTTAAATTGTTTTTCAATTAATTTTGAAATTGTTCAGCCTGATCTTGAACTCTAATCCTCCTGCCTGGGTCACATAGCTGAGATCACAAACTTAACTACCAAGGAAGTCCCTATATGTGATGGAAACATACTTTTTACTGATGAAGTGATGTTAATGACATTTGTTTTAATATGTAATAGGAGGAGGAGTGGGTATAGAAGAAAAACCTTGATGTTATCCAAAGTAGAGTTATGGGTATGTATCCGATATCATATTGGGCTTTCTGTTCTTGTTTATATTTCAAATTTTTTGATAACAAATAGTTAAAGAATCAGAAAAATATAACATATGTGAGAAGAAAATAAAAGTTTCAAACTGGAAGAAGATGTATATAGTTTAAATAACAAATGATTATTATATAGGGTATCTAATGGAATCCTAATATCAAAACTACAAAGAGCCAAATTGGAAAAATGAGCAAAATAAAAAAGACTAGTCAAAGAAAAGGAAACAAATGCTTTTTATGTATTGTACATAAAAGTACATAAAGACCCTAGAAAGTCCCATAACACATATATGCTCTCAGTTCCTGGAATCCAGTATTACCAACCACAGGTTGAGTTGGTGATCTAGGGAACATAAGTGGCTCTAAAGTTCAACATGGCTTTTTTCTAACCTAGAGTTGGTATCTCCTGCCACTGAGTAGCCCTCAGTGTTTTCATTATCTGTGTGCTTGAGGTGAAATTCTCATAATAGTGACCATTTTAAAAGTGCACATTAGTAATATTTACAATGTTACAACAGCCTTTATCTTGTTTAGATCTTTTAATCAAAACAAAATTAATATTTAATTTAAGCAACCCCTATCTTTCATGCCCTCCCAGGCCATGACTACCACCATTTCCTCTCTATGAGATTATATATTTTGAATATTTTACATGGCCATATATAAATATACCATATGTGATTTTTGTACATCTGATTTTGTTTACTTAGCTGAATATTTTACACACACACACACACACACACACACACACACACACACACACACATATATATATATATTAGCTTCAGTCAATATTTTATTCCTTTTTTGTGATGGGGGCAGAGAAGTATTCTGCTATATTTATACACAAAACCATATTTTGTTTACCTGTTCATCTGATGATGAATATTTGAGTTGTTTTCACTATTTTGCTAGCATGAATGGTGCTACTATGAACATTTGTGTACAAATGTTTGAGTGTTGTTTTCAATTCATGTGGATGTATAGCTATGAGTATAATTGGTAGGTCATATTGTAGCATACCATGTACCCCATCAAAGGGACCCCCTACCATATTTGTAACATATAAGCTTCACCAGGTGACAAACCATCCACCATAATTTTGCTTCTCTTTTTGTCCAAACGGCTTTTACACAGTTCATCATAAAAATATATGCAGAGGGGATTGTGGTTTGTAGTTTCCTCTTTTATTGTAAATGCCAAATTTTCAGAAAATAAGAATGTTGTAAAACCTTTGTCTAGTCTAAAAATAAGAAACAGAAAGAAGAAGTTTAATCCTTTAAAAATCTCCTCCCTCCCACTGGGTATAAAGTTCAAAGAATTTACAAACTCATGCTCCAGAAATTTTTAGGCAATAGTTAATCTGTACCACTGCAGCTAATAAACTGGCTTCTGGCCAACTCCTCAGCTGTCAAGCCTCTTCTTTTCTATGTAATTTGGCAACCTAGATGGGACAGCGGAGGTTCAGATGGTTTATTGTCTTTCTTATCTCCAGAGTCTGGCTTCTCTGGGACATTGAAAGATATTTCTTCTTGGTATACAACTTCTTGGTGTATCATACTGGGGTTGAACCCAGGGTTTCACACATGATATCAAATGCTCTACCATGGGGCTATATATCCAAAGCCTTAAATTGTTTTTTTTTTTTCATTAATTTTGAAATTGTTCAGCCTGATCTTGAACTCTTTGCTTGTATGTGTGGTGATTCACCCAGTGCCCCACAATGACTTCTATGAAACACAACAGAAACCACCTGGTGCAAGAATGTGGAATATTCAACTTGGAGCACTGCCCAACTGAACAGGTAGAACCAGGTCCATTAGTGCTGTCCTCCCTGACTTCCCCTTTGAGTTCTAAGCAGGTAGAAGAAAGGCTTGATCCAACTCTAAGTGTTTCTGAGTAATCTCCAAAAGGAATTAGATCTGAAAAGGACCCAGGATGTTACCCAAATCATCTCTGTTCTAGGTCAGTGAGCAGAGGGAAAACCATGACTCCTTCCTTGGTTTTGAAATTGTTGGAATTGAGGAAATATGGGCATTTTGTTTTGATCATGTCTGTGGGAACATGTGTGAAAGTGCATGAATGAGACAGACCAAGGAAGGGTTCTAACACAACAAAAGGGCTGAAGCAAGTTTGAAGTGACAGTCCATGATTCCATGGTACCTCATACAGTCTAAGATGAAATTCCACCAACCAACATCTAGGTGGAACTCCTTGTGGGGTGGGCGGGTTATACCAATGCACAAGGCTAAGAGGATCTTAAGTCACCAAGAGGGGAACAGATGAAGATGGATGAAGATATTCTTATCCTAAGCATGTGACACTGATGAAGGATGGACCATGGGAGGTACACATAGTAAACTGAGTTCTTTACAATGTATGTTAGAAAACTTAAGAGAGATTTTAATAGTAAATGGGGTGAAATTAACTTCACAAAAGTTATATCCTCTCTGCCAATTACAATGGTGGAGCTTTGATATGGGATGGCCACCAGGAAGATCTTTAGACAAAAGTGTCATTGTTGAGGTCCTTTTTATAATTTTGAGAACCCCTGATCCCCAGAGAAATTTATTTACATTGATTGCTGATAAGAGGTAGTACAGAAAGAGCCCCCTTTGTTGAGAGCCTGTCTAGAAGGACAGTTCAAATTGATGTTAGCTCATACTGTAGTGGCCTCTAAGACCCAACAAAAATGAACTAAGGAGAGAAAATCCTGTCAAAGAAAAGAATCCAGTTTTTCCCTGTAGGAAAAAAACCCCACCACCTTCTGTGCCACTCTACCTAACATGGCCAAGACCACTGAGAGCCAGCAAATGGTGGCCCCTCAGTATCAGCTGCTCCTTCCTCCTAGATGTCATTCCTGCCAGAGTCTTCCACAGAGCCAAAGACTCTTCCACCCCCACCACCTCCCCCCCAAGACCAAGGCAGGAACTTGTCCCAAAATGAGAGCCATTACCCAGAGGAGAGCTCTCCAGTGCCCCTATGAGAGACTAGAGAACCTGCTTATTTTAACAAGGTGAAAATATCCCATCAGAACAATAGGGTTTGTTTGGTTTTTTTTTTTTTTTTGCACCAGATTTTAACTCCACTGATCTCTTGAACTGGAAAAACCATACTCCCTCCTACATGGAGAAAACCCAGGCTGGGACTGATCTGATGTCATACATAATCCAGACCCTCCAACCCACTTGGCTTGATGGAGGAATGTAGAAAAATGACCAAAGCAGCTTGAAAATGACTAGAAGAATATGCTTCATATGCACCAAGCAACATTGAAGCCTATGCTCAGTCAGGCCCAGTTCCCCAACACAGACTCAAGGTGGAACCCCAAGAAAAAGGAAGACCTCCTAAAGATAGATATCAAGAGGCTGTCATATGTGGCCTAAAAGAAAGAGGAAGGAGAGCCTTAAACACAAAGAAGATATCAAAAGCTGCACTAAAGCCCCAACTGTGAATGACTATGTCAGATCTTCCAATTCTTCACTTTCTTTAAGCCAGAAGCACCAGAAAACCAGAGGGTGAAAAAAGCCAGGAGAGACATTGACCTAAAACTACAAAAACTTTGCTGAACTTTGCTGAAATGAATGCCAATTAGCTAATTGAAGTGGCCATCATATTTTTCATTAAAAGAAACCAAGAGGCTCAGGTAGAGGCAGACCAAAAAAAAATGAAGAAGAGAATGGGTCTTCTTGCAGCTGCCCTTGCCACAAACATGTAAGTCACCCAAAGGGTGTTCCCACCAGGGCAAAATCAAAACATATCAAAATGGGGGCCTGATGCAGGGCCAAAGGAATGTCTGTCTATGGAAGGAACATCTTATCCAGGGACAAGACTGAGACTAAGTCAATATGCCCTACTACCCCCAAGAGGACCATTGGAAGTATGAATGGCTCCAACTGAAGTCCAGTTGACCTGAACCTGGCTGCCATAGAGCTTCAAAAACTCACCAACCATTTTCAGAACTGTGCTGGCTTCTGATTTAAGAGCCTTTTCTACAAAATGATGTGGATGCTGGCCTCTAATGTCAATACATATTGCTCCAACATATAGGTATCTGCTGCTGGCTGGAGCTGAAGACTGGATAAAAGGGACACAATTGGTTGTTGCTCTTCTGTGTGGAACTGGCTACAAAGTCTCAAAGAAGAAAGCCCACATCTGTCAAAAAAAACTTCAAGCTTCCCAGACACTTATGAGGATTTCAATTTATACCTTGTATAATTATTATTTTCCTTGTTTTTTTCTTTTTCCACCCTAGTGGCTATTACATGGAGTTTTGAGTTTACATTTTTGTTTATTTTGGTACAGTGAATTGAACTCAGGCATCTACCACTAATCTTGATCCCCTAACCCTTTTTAGCTTTTGTTGTTGTTTGTTTGTTTGTTTGTTTGTTTGTTATTATTACTTAGGGTCTCACTAAGCTGCTTTATTTGGCCACAAAGATGCCATCAACTTACCATAGAGTCCCAAGCATTGTGGACTGCATGTGACCAACACCAGGTATAACTGCCATAACAATTTTAAAAAAAGAGTAAAATATTAACAATTTTAGACAAAAAGAACAATCTACCTGTAATTGAACTTCAGTGAAACTATTGTCAAGAAGTATAATGCACAAAAGAAGAATCTTATCTTAGAATCAAAATGTGAGATTAAAAAAACACAAAAAAGTGAAGAATTAATAAGCTTGCAAATGAAGGCCTTGACATAAATGTAAGACAAAATTATCCAGAAGGTCTTGTGAGCCCAATAGTTACTTTGTTAGGACAGAATATTTTCAAAGTAATTGTAAGAAAAATAAATAAAGGAGACATAGAGACAAGATGTAGAGGCAGAAAAAAGTGTCTGCTTGTCCAAGTGGCCATGTTTATTTATACTAATAGGTTACATTAGTCATTAGTACCATAACTACATTACTGTTTATAGTATCAGTAATGTTGCTTATTCAGCAGTTACATTCACAGTTACAATATGCAATGTCAGCAACTTTGTGAAGCTCTTCAGAAAGTCCATTGACTAAAGTCACTGTTCAGCAGGCACATCCAGGAGCACTGAAGCTTGGTAAAACATTGTAGTTATGTAGCAAGTAAGTTCCTTTATTCCCAGGAGTTATGTACCTAAGATAAAGGTCAAGGCTGAGAAGACTCACAGAGCTTCCTCATGAAGGACATTGATACAGTGGCCAGGCATCCCATGTCTTTACACAGAAGTTTCCCAGCATCCAAGCATTCTGCATCATTGAACATAAATTTCCTAGCAGCCAGGTACTCTGTGCCTTTGCACAGAAATTTCCTAGCCACCAAACATGCCACAATCATGAAGTCCATCAGAGCCAATCCCAATCACAGAACCTTTCCAACTAACAATATTTTTTGAAAGATCAAACTTTGCAAAGTAGGTAGAATTGTTCTAATTAGAGTGAAAAAATTGCTGTAGGTAAGTTTTCTCACAAACTGATGTTTCTTACCCCATATTGTTTAAATCAATTTTTAGAGTCATCACTAGTTATCACAAAAAGAATGACTGTGGCATAGCCCTTGACCAAAAGCATCTGGAGACACACCAGGATGGAGTCATTTCTCCAAGTCATGTCTATGGCCAGTAAAAGCATAAAGTCTACAAAGTAAAGAACAGCAAAGCAGCAGATCAGCTGCAGAATGGTGTCAGTGGCCTTTTGTTCTGGGGAGCTGTTTGGGGAGAACCTGAAACTATGAAGAGACATGGAGCTCTGTTTATTTCTATACAAGAAAATCACCACGTATCCACTTGAAAAAAACCATAAGGCACCCAAAGAAGATATCTCTACATGCCATCAGGGTGAACAAGAGTCCCCTGTGGATGTAACTAATGGGCAGAAAGAACAGTGCTCAGTGATGAAGAGATGGACAGGCTGGGTCTTATTTGTTGTGGCCACAACACAAAAAACTGGTTGCTGTAGGTGGACATGGTGAGGATCCATAAGATGAGGAATAACCCTAGGATGGGATTTGTGGGTTTTAATGTAAAATTGATCTTTCCAGAGCCACTGGGGCTGATGGTGACTTCCTGAAGCACACTCGGGATGCATGTGGTGCAGATGGAGCATCCCCTCATTAGCTTTTACAGAAAGATAAGTACCATACATTTGAAGTCACTTTGAATACCCTGCATTTCCCAAATATTTGTTGATATTAGAAGTCCTTTGTTGCATGAGGATGTGTGTTAGAGCCATGTGGGTGATTGGGAGGTCAGTGAGCTTGGACTTCGTGCCCACAAGGAGAGCAGCAGTGTGGAGGCAAAAATAGAAAGGTGTTTGCTGAGATCTCAATGCCAATCTGGGGAAAAAAGTTCTTTTTCACATCAATTTCATGGACACGTTGAATTAAATTCATGTGGTTGAAGCAAAAGATGTTTTTGGAAAGAAAGGTAGGAGTATTTTATAGATGTAGCATTTCTATTGAGATGTTTGTAGTCATGTCATCCTTTACAATCTCCAGAATAATCATTTCACCCAAAATAATTCTATGGTTCTTAGTCCCCATTTAAATTTCAATCCAAAAGCAGGGAGTGTAGCACAGTGGTAGAGTGCTTACCTATCCTTCATGAAGCACTAGGTTCCAGTGGTAACCCTGAGAAAATAAGACATTAAGTTTTTTTGTTTTGTTTTGTTTTTAATTTTAACCCATGTGTCACTTTTGGGCTGAGTCATGTTTTTTTAAATATCTCCTGTTCACCACATGGAGATGTGCATATTATGCCCTTCTCTGTGAGCTTGTAATACCTGTGATTCAGTCTTTGATGCCATAATAAATTACCATATTTATGTTGATGAGGATCTGGGGAAAAAGGTACACTCATACATTGCTGGTGGGACTGCAAATTGCTGCAGCCAATTTGCAAAGCAGTATGGAGATTCCTTGGAAATCTGGGAATGGAAACACCACTTGACCCATACATCCCTCTCCTCGGCATATATCCAAATGACTTAAAAACAGCATACTACAGGGACAGAGCCACATCAATGTTTAGAGCAACACAATTCACAATAATTAAACTGAGGAGCCAAACTAGATGCCCTTCAGTGAATGAATGGATAAAAAATGTGGCATATACACACAATGGAATCGTACTCAGCAATAATAGAGAATAAAATCATGGCATTTGCAGGTAAATGAATGGTGTTGGAGAAGGTAATGCTAAGTGAACTTAGCCAATCCAAAAAAACTAAATGCCCAATGTTTTCTCTGATATAAGGAGGCTCATAGTGGGATAGGGAGGAGGAGCATGGGAGGAATAGATGGATTCTAGATAGGGCAGAGGGGTGGGAGGGATAGGGAGGGGGCAGGGGATTAGCAAGGATGGTGAAATGTGATGGACATCATTATACAAAGTACATGTATTAAGACACGAATTGGTGTGAATATACTATGTATACAACCAGAGATATAAAAAATTGTGCTGTATATATGTAACAAGAATTGTAATGTATTCTGCTGTCATTTATTTTCTTTAAAAAATCAATAAAAAATAAAATAAATTACCTTATACAATGGATAAATTTTGTTTACTTTTTTGTCTTCCCTGAAGATTTCATAAAAGTAGAGATGCCATCTTATTTTTCCTTCGATCTGCAGTACACTCAGCATTGTTGTTAGATAAAAATTGTTTCCAAAGTCTGTTCATGTCAATTTTAGATCAGTGCAAACAAGAGTCTTCCAGGTAAAGCATCCCAATGGACACATCCTAAGGGTTTCTTTATAAAGCTGCAGGATGGCATGGGATTAAGTACTATTCTAGACACATGAAGCATTTAACAGAGGGCAGAATTGTCAGCTCAGTTAACAGCTTTTGAATGAGTTAACATAATGAGGATAAGTATCATTGAGTGAGCTAGGAAATATATGAAAAGCATTTAGAAAGTGTTGACCCACTGAAGTCATTTTTTAATTTAAATCTTCACAAATAATTTTCATTTCTAATATTTTATTTTAAAATACTGAGAGTCGGATATTTCTTGGAAGAAAATGTAAAATATCAAATGGTTGTTATCACTTGTGATAAGAAAGAGAAAAATCAATCTGTTGCTATGTCTCACTAGAAATGTAAAACTTCAGTGTCTGCCATAGTTAATGACAATACTTCACAATTTTATGAAAGAAACATTACTCATAAAAATAAAATTATTGATATATATGAAGCATGTTAATAGTATTAATTCCTGGTTTCTTATTGATTACTACCTTACTTGGTGGGGAGAGTTCATGTAGTACATTTCATAGCTAAGAGAAGAAGTGACTAGAAGCCTACCACAACATCAAACTTCTCAGGAAAGCTTACATTCTTGGTCAACAAAAGTATTTTCTTTTTAAAAATATTTATTTATTTATTAGTTACAGATGAATAAAATATATTTATTTTATATTTATGTGGTACTGAAGATCAAGCCCAGTGCCATACTTATGCTAAGCAAGCTCTCTATCTCTGAGCCACAACACCAGCCCCCAGTATTCTATTAAAAAAAAAAACCCAAAACTTTTTTTTTAATTTTTCCAAGGAAATAACTTCAGATACTTCCACATTTAAAATATATCCCATGGGCACAGATGGAAGGTGAAAGTACTTCTCAGTTATCAATGTAAGAAATGCCGTATCTTTTATTATTTTCACAAATCTTTGGATTAGAGAAAATAGATTCTCTATCAGAATGAACTGAGACATATATTACTTAAAGTATCTTTTACAAGGTATTACTCTGAAAGGTGTTTAAGCTGCTCAGGTTAGAAACTTAGGTCTCCTTTAGTTCCTCTTTAATATTTCTCTGGGTACCTTTGGGGATATGAGTCAAAATCACATTGAATGTGTGGGCCATAACTTGAATGCAGGCATTTTACTCAATTTTTTTTTAATATTGTTTAGTTGTAAATGGATATTTATTACATTTATTTTTATATGTGGTGATGAGTATCAAACCCAGTGGCTCACACATGCTACAAAAGCACTCTACCACTGAGCCACAATCCAAGACCACATAAACAAATGCATTCATAGATTTGATGTACATAATACTGTGAAAGTGGTGATAATTTCTTTCTGAGTCTCCAAATGATTAATATATATGCTGGAATAAGAGATTTTAATGATCTATGCTTATTTTTGCAATTATACCAATATACATCTTAAAAGGAAGTATGAATTATTCAGAGTCCAAATTCTTATCATAATGTTTATATGTTACATGAAAAACCATATAAATAATTATAGAGCAACACAAGTGACCCAGTGCAGGGAAGCCAAATAGCCCCAATGTGAATTATGATTATTCCATGTGAACAGGATGAAGATCATGAGACAGTTTTGAATTGCAAAGCTGAAATCAATGAAAGGTGGAACTAGCACTCTTTATTGCTCTTTGGATCTTACTCAACAAAGGTGCTTCATGAAGAAGGAGAACAGAACAGAGTGCTGCATGTTTAGGAGATAGAGAAATAGAATGAGTTAGGTCAAAAATACATTAGGAAAATTAGCTGAAAAGAAAAAAAAACAATGAAGCAATTTATTAATGAAGCAATTTATCAGTCCTTTTGATTCATAGAAAAGGAAATATATTACACAAACACACAGAATACATGCAATACAACCTTCCTTTTTGATGGAAATAATATAATACAAACCTGTGATCCAGGTGTTGCTAGGTCAGATTTAACTTCTCACGTTGCAGCTGCCATGTTTAATTCCAAGAAAGTAAAAGAACTTTTCTCCAAAAGTAAGGTTAAGAATACTTGAAAGTCTTCTCAGACACTTGTCCACTCTTTGGATAATGTCAGAATATTCCTTAGCTGTGAGAACTATGGCAGGATATTCAATCAGGCCCTAGATTTCTCCTTGCCCCAAAGTAGGCCTTTGAGTTATCTTCAGGAAATCTGTCCATGTTTCCAAACTGATGTCATTCTGTTACCAATGCCTGGCTGCAGATATCTTGGACCTGGGTAAAGAAATATCTTTAAATATCTTCATCTAGTTACTATATTCTTTTTTTCAAAATCATTAGATCCCTGAACATGTGCTTAATTTACATGAATGCTTACAGATAAAGCCTGTAACTATTCAGTAAGTGTATTAAAAATGAACTTTCCAGGTGATTAGTGAGTTTAGAACAGCCAGAAGCTATCTTGTTAGGAATGTCCAGCAAAATTGGGGTGCACTGAAACCTATAGGAAGAATTTCAACACCCAAGGATCAGTTATTGTGGCTCAATCCTGAGTGAACCGTGCACCTGGAGAGTCAGGCTGATTGATCAGCTGCCTGTCCTGCAGCTGGAGCCTGCCTGCCCACGTGCCAGCAATGCAGAGAAACAGTGCTGCAGATTCTGTGTGGTCCTTTCAACTGTGCCCTCACAGTGCTCCAGGCTGAGTTCTGGGTTTGAAATGGGGGAGAGAAATAGTCCAGATCTGCCCTCCATACTGGACACCCCAAGAGGAAGCCAGCGGCCACCATATTGGAGAGCTGACGTCACCATCGCCAGTTTCCGACAGATCCAACCCCATCGCAGCAAGTGCAGTGATAGAACAGGTGTGTGACATTTAGCCCTTCTCCCACGCATCAGGGAAATTGCATAAAATCTCTCCCCAGCATTCCGGGGGTATAATTATCAGAGTGAGCATGAATAGATGTGTGGGGAAAAGCAAAGGCACCTGACCTTCAACTCCCCCCTCCCACCAGCGGTGAAAACTAAACCTGTCTTGCCAGCTCCCGGAGGAGTGGCTATTGGAGGGAATCAAAACAATAGGGGGTCAGTTCCCAAAAGCCTCGTTCCACATCCAGGAAACTGCAGGCCTAGAGTGTAGCTTGAACTGCGGAGAGGTACCACACTGGGGAAGGCCTGTTTGGCAGGAGAAGTGAGGAGACTAGAGGCCAGGAATAAACCTAAGTGGACAGGATAGGAGAGACACCAAGTGGGAGAGGAGGGAGGGGCGTCATACTGATTGTTTCCTACAGCCCGAGGGAAAATCTTGGTCCAGAAGGCACAGCTCCACCTACTGGAAATGAGGAAAATAGTAGCCTAACAGTGCTTTTTTTTTAATTGTAATTTTTATTTTACTTTATTTTATTATTATTTTTTATCATTTTTCGTTTTTCTTTTCTATTTTTTCTCTTTCTTTCTTCTCTCCCTCTGTCTTTCTTCGTTTGCTTCCTTACCTTTTTCCTATCTTTTCTCCCAAGCATGACCACTCCAATTACGTGTAATTTACTAAATGCAAATACATGAATATTACGAGACAGTGTATAGTCCACCTAAGCACTTAACTACTCCCAAGTACTCCTGTCTATTCTCTTGTTAATATCCACCTGCATCTGAGCAACCCCCCAAAGAAGTTAAGATATACTAACATCCATACCATCATATCTCCCGACCTTAACATAAAATCCTAAGTTAAGCCTCAGTTCTTTATATGCTATCAAAATCTGTAGGCCTTTAATGAAACTAATGAATTTACCTTAAATCACAATTAAATCCAACATCTCTAAACATTGTCTCCCAACACAAAGAGATCTTGGAGCTATACAAAACCAAAACACATTTATAGGAGAAAACAGAAACACAGCAGTCAAACAGAGTTGGGAAGTAATGTGAGCACCATGAAAAAACAAGGGAAAAAAGGATTACAAACAATGCAGGATAACTTAAATTTACAGGAGAACCTAGAGATATCAGAAAAAAATGGACAGATAAAGAACTCAAGGCATACCTGACTCAGATAAATTGGAATCTTAAAGAAGTCATTAGACAGCAAGTCCAAACAATGAAAGAATCCTTTGAAAATGAATTACATAAACAGATTCAATAAGAAAAAATCAACTCTACCAGGAGATAGAGATTTAAAAAAAAATCAAACAGTAATCCTAGAAATTCAGGAAACCATAAACAAAATAAAACACTCAAATGAGAATATTACAAGTAGAGTAGATCAAGTAAAAGTCAGAACATCAGATAATGAAGACAAAGTATATCAACTCGAAAAGAGTATAGTCAACACAGGGAGGCTGGTAAGAAACCACAAGCAAAACATCCAAGAGATATGGGATGTCATAAAAAAACAATCATTGGGAGTAATTGGGATAGAGGAAGGTATAGAGGTCCATACCAAAGGAATGAGCAATCTATTGAATGAAATAATTTTAGAAAACTTTCCAGACATGAAAGATGGAATGGATTGCCAAATCCTGGAAGCCTACATGACCCCAAAAATACAAAACTGTAATAGAACAACTCCAAGACACATTACTATGAACACATCCAACATACAGAACAAGGAGAGAATTATTAAAAGCTACAAGAGAAAGGAGGCAGATTACATTCAGGGGTAAATCAATTAGGTTAATGGCTGATTTTTCATCACAGACATTGAAAGTGAGAAGATCCTGAAACAACGTATTTCAAACACTGAAAGATAATGGATTCCAACCAAGAATATTGTATCCAGCAAAATTAAGCTTCAGGTTTGACAATGAAATTAAAATATTTCATGATAAACAAAAGTGAAAAGAATTCACAGCCAGAAAACCAACACTGCATAGCATTTTGAGCAAAACACTACAAGAAGAGGAAATGAAAAACAGCACGCAAAACCAACAGTGTAAGGTAACTCAGTAAAGGGGGAGGGGAATAATCAAAGAGAAAAAACAAGCCAAATTAAAATAAATAAATAAATAAATAAATAAATAAACATGACTGGAAGTACAAACCATATATCAATAGTAACCCTAAACATTAATGGCTTAAACTCACCAATTAAGTGACATAGGATAGAAACTTGGATTATAAAAACAGATCCAACAATATACTGCTTTCAGGAGACTCATCTGATAGGAAAAGACATACACAGACTGAAGATGAAAGGTTGGGAAAAATCATACCACTCACATGGTCCTTGGAAGCAAGCAGGAGTGGCCATACCCATATTGAATAAAATCAACTTCAAACCTAAGTAAATCAAAAGGGATAAAGAAGGACACTATATGCCCTTCTCGGACTATTCCCTGAAGACCTTAAAAGAGCATGCTACAGGGATGCTGCCATATCGATGTTCATAGCAGCACAATTCACAATAGCTAGACTGTGGAACCAACCCAGATGCCCTTCAATAGATGAATGGATAAAAAAAATGTGGCATCTATACACAATGGAGTACTATGCAGCAATAAAAAATGACAAAATCATAGAATTTGCAGGGAAATGGATGGCACTAGAGCAGATTATGCTTAGTGAAGCTAGTCAATCCCTAAAAAACAAATACCAAATGTCTTCTTTGATATAATGAGAGCAACTATGAACAGAGCAAGGAGGAAGAGCAGGAAGAAAAGACTAACATTAAACAGAGTCATGAGATGGGAGGGAAAGGAAGAGTAAAGGGAAATTGCATGGAAATGAAGGGAGACCCTCATTGCTATACAAAATTACATATAAGAGGTTGTGAGGGGAATGGGAAAATAAACAAGGAGAGTAATGAATTAAAGTAGATGGGGTAGAGAGAGAAGATGGGAAAGGAGGGGAGGGGGGATAGTAGGGGATAGGAAAGGTAGCAGAATACAACAATTACTAATTGGGCATTATGTAAAATTGTGGATGTGTAACCAACGTGATTCTGCAATCTGCATTTGGGGTAAAATTGGGAGTTCATAACCCACTTCAATCTAATGTATGAAATATGATATGTCAAGAGCTTTGTAATGTTGTGAACAACCAAAAAAAAATAAAAAATTAAAAAAAAAAGAAGGACACTATATATCAACCATCATCAGGTGGATATAAGTTTTTCTCAGCATCACATAGATTATTCTCAAAGATAGACCATATATTATGCCATAGGGCAACCCTTAGTAAACAAAAAGTTGTGGAGATAATACCATACATCTTATCTGATCATAATGGAATGAAACTTGAAATCAATGATAAAAGAAGGAAGGAAAAATCCTGCATCACCTGGAAAATGAACAATATGTTACTGAATGATCAATGGGTTACAGAAGACATAAAGGAGGAAATCAAAAAATTCTTAGAGATAAATGAAAACACAGACACAACATATTGGAATATATGGGACACAATGAAAGCAGTTTTAAGAGGGAAATTCATTGCCTGGAGTTTATTCCTAAAAAAAAAAAAAAAAAAGAAAAGAAAAAAAAAAGAAAGAAAGAAAGAAAAGAAAAAGAAAAAAAAAACAACAAATAAATGAGCTCACACTTCATCTCAAAACCCTAATAAAAGAAGAGCAAAGCAAGAGCAAATGTAGCAGAAGGCAAGAAATAATTAAAATCAGAGCAGAAATCAACAAAATTTTTTAAAAAAGAAACTATTGAAAAAATTGACAAAACTAAAAGTTGGTTCTTTGAAAAAATAAATAAGATCGAAAGACTCTTAGCCATGCTAATGAAGACAAGAAGAGAGAGAACTCAAATTACTAACATACGGGATGAAAAAGGCAATATCACGGTAGACACTACAGAAATACAGAAGATAATTAGAAATTATTGTGAAACCGTATACTCCAATAAAATAGAAGATTGTGAAGGCATCGATAAATTTCTTAAGTCATATAATCTGTCCAGATTGAGTCTGAAGGATATACACAATTTAAACAGACCGATATAAATTGAGGAAATAGAAGAAGCCACCAAAAAAATACCAACCAAGAAAAGCCCAGGAACAGATGGGTATACAGCAGAGTTTTACAAATCCTTTAAGGAAGAACTAATACCAAAACTTTTCAAGCTATTTCAGGAAATAGTAAAAGAGGGAGTAATTCCAAATTCATTCTACAAGGCCAACATCACCTTGATTTCTAAACCAGACAAAGACACGTCAAAGAAAGAAAACTACAGACCAATATCTCTAATAAAAATAGATGCAAAAATCGTCAATAAAATTCTGGCCAATCAGATACAAAAAAACATATCATAGAGATCATGCACCATGATCAAGTAGGATTCATCCCTGGGATGCAAGGCTGGTTCAATATATGGAAATCAATAAATGTAATTCACCATATCTATAGACTTAAAGATAAGAATCATATGATAATCTTGATACATGCAGAAAAAGCATTCGACAAAATATAGCATTGCTTTATGTTCAAAACGTTAGAAAAACTAAGGATAACAGGAACTTATCTCAACATTGTAAAAGCTATTTATGCTAAGCCTCAGGGTAGCATCATTCTAAACTGGGAAAAATTGAAGGCATTCTCTCTAAAATCTGGAACAAGACAGGGATGTCCTCTCTCACCACTTCTATTGAGCATAGTTTTTGAAACACTAGCCAGAGCAATTAGACAGTTGAAGAAATTAAAGGCATAAATATAGAAAAAGAAGAACTTAAACTGGTACTATTTGCTGATGATATGATCCTATACCTACCAGATCCAAAAAGTTCTACCAAGAAACTTCTAGAACTAGTAAATGAATTCAGCAAAGTGGCAAGAAATAAAATCAACACCCATAAATCAAAGTCATTTCTGTATATCAATGACAAATTCTCTGAAATGGAAATGAGGAAAACTACCCCATTTACAATATCCTCAAAAAATTTACTTGGGAATAAACTTAACAAAAGAGGTGAAAGATCCATACAATGAAAACTATAGAACCCTAAAGAGAGAAATAGAAGAAGACCTTAGAAGTTGGAAAGATACACCTTGCTCATGGATAAGCAGAATTAATATTATTAAATGGCCATATTACCAAAAGCACTCTACAGATTCAACACAATTCCAATCAAAATCCTAACAGCATTCCTTGCAGAAATAGAAAAAGCAATCATGAAATTCATCTGGAAAAACAAAAGACCCAGAATAGCTAAAGCGATTCTAAGCAGGAAGAGTGAAACAGGTGGTATAGCTATACCATATTTTAAACTATACTACAGAGCAATAGTAACAAAAACAGCATGATACTGGTATCAAAACAGGCAGGTGGACCAATGGTACAGAATAGAGGCCTCAGAGACCAATCCACAAAATTACAACTACCTTGTATTAGACAAAGGTGCTAAAAGCATGCAATGGAGAAAGGATAGCATCTTAAACAAATGGTGTTGGGAAAACTGGAAATCCATATGTAACAAAATGAAATTGAATCTCTCTCACCATGCACAAAAGTTAACTCAAAATGGATCAAGGAGCTTGATATCAAAACAGAGACTCTACATCTGATAGAAGAAAAAGTTGCCTCTAATCTACATATTGTGGGGTTGGGCTCCAAATTCCTTAATAGGACACCTATAGCACAAGAGTTAAAAACAAGAATCAACAAATGGGACTCACTCAAACTATAAAGTTTTTTCTCAGCAAGAGAAACAATAAGAGAGGTAAATAGGGAGCCTACATTCTGGGAACAAATTTTTATTCCTCACACTTCAGATAGAGCCCTAATATCCAGAGTATACAAAGAACTCAAAAAATTAAACAATAAGAAAACAAACAACCCAATCAACAAAAGGGCCAAGGACCTGAACAGACACTTCTCAGAGGAGGACATACAATCATTCAACAAGTACAGGAAAAAATGCTCACCATCCCTTGCAGTCAGAGAAATGCAAATTAAAACCACCCTAAGATACCATCTCACTCCAGTAAGAATGGCAGCCATTATGAAGTCAAACAACAAGTGCTGGTGAGGATGTGGGGAAAAGGGTACACTTGTACATTGCTGGTGGGACTGAAAATTGGTGTGGCCAATTTGGAAAGCAGTACGGAGATTCCTGTGAAAGCTGGGAATGGAACCACCATTTAACCCAGCTATTACCCTTCTTGGACTATTTCTTGAAGACCTTAAAAGAGAGTACTATAGGGATACTGCTACATTGATGTACATAGCAGCACAATTCTCAATAGCTAGACTGTGGAACCAACCTAGATGCCCTTCAATAGATGAATGGATAAAAAACATTGGCATTTATACACAATGGAGTATTACTCAGCTCTAAAAAATTACAAAATCATGGCATTTGCAGGAAAATAGATGGCATTAGAGCAGATTATGCTAAGTGAAGCTAGCCAATCCCTAAAAATCAAATGCCAAATGTCTTCTTTGATAAAATGAGAGCAACTAAGAACAGAGGAGGGAGGAAGAGCATGAAGAAAGATTAACAATAAACAGGGATGAGAGGTGGGAGGGAAAAGGAGAGAGAAGGGAAATTGCATGGAAATGGAAGGAGACCCTCATTGTTATACAAAATTTCATATAAGAGGACTTGAGGGGAAAGGGAAAAAACAAGGGAGAGAAATGAATTACAGTAGATAGTTGGGGTAGAGAGAGAAGATGGGAGGGGAGAGGAGGGGACAGGGGATAGTAGAGGATAGGAAAGGCAGCAGAATACAATAGTCACTAGTATGGCAATATGTAAAAACTTGGATGTGTAACCAAAGTGATTCTGCGATCTGTATACGAGGTAAAAATGGGAGTTCATAACCCAATTGAATAAAATGTATGAAATATGATACGTCAAGAACTTTGTAATGTTTTGAACAACCAATAAAAAAATAAACTTGGAAAATATTTTTGTGAAGGAAGTTTTAAATTGTGAACATCACCATTTGAGATTTGGGAGGTAGGTGTAGCAAAAAATATAAAATATTTCTGATGAAAACAAAATATTCTTTCTCTAAAGTAAAATAAACTACTTCTATCACAAAAACTTCTGTGAAAATATAGCAAAGAGATTTGTAGTTTTAATTTCAGAGGGATTCGTGATTTTATCATAATCTAAATATTCCACAGTATTTAAGAAATCCTTACTTATGCAAAAACATGGTGTTAATATCTTTGTCTTTCCTCAAAGGTTATATAGTGGTAAAGAAGAACTCAAATTTATTAGATCACCTGAGGAAAGACACAAATTCCAGGAATGTATTATGTATCAAGGAACAATATTTGCTGACATCAGGAGAGATAAAATATCATCAGACAAGTAGAACTGTAATCGTCTATATGAATATTACAATGCCAAACTATGAAAATTATAGTATATTTACTTTTTTTCATAGTTTCAAATGACTTTTATTACTAGAAGGAGAAAACTTTTACTTTAATTTTGATAATGTCCCTTGCTTTCACATGTTGAAATACATAGCATTGGTATAATTTAAATAGTACATTCATTAGAGAAGGTTTTGTTTCCATTTTGTAATTAACCAAGATATTTCCAGCTAAAAGAAAAGAGGCTGCTCGAACTGGATACTCCTTGGAGAACACAGTGCCCAGCATAGGTTGTCTTTGTCTATGTGTTTGTGGGTGCACCAGGGAAAGAACTGAAAAAATAAAATGCAGATTAAGATTGTTCTAGGTTAGAGTTCACAAAAAGGCATCCACACCGGAGTCAGTAGTTCCATGTCTGCAATGAGGTCCAGTGGCCATGCAAGGATCACCCACTCCATGTTGATCTCAGACAGGTTGCCCAGGGTGGGTTTTTTTTTTGAACATGAGTGTGCAGACAAGAGTCCAGCTTGAACAGTCAAGGGCAGCTCAGTAGAAAGGTTGGACAGCTGCTGAGGGCCATTACCAAGTAGGAATGACGCATCGAAATTTCCTTGCCAAGCGTACCCCATGCTGCTTAGAGGACATTTGATGGAACATTGCATGCATGCTTTAATAAGGTGACCTTGCTCAAGGACCAAGGCGGATTCGGGTTTAGAGCTGATCAGGTTTGAGGAAGTAACCGGCTCCTTGAGTTTAAGGCGTTGCCAGTTTAAGATAATGGGTTTTAGGGAAGTTGGAAGTTGAAGATTATTGCTGGGATTAGGGTGTTCCTGCTGCTTGTTCCCGTTGAGTTCTCGTGAGATTAAAATGGGATTTGGAGATAGCCTCGTGGAGTAGGTGGTTGGTGCGGGAGACAGCAGAACGCGTTTGCCCCTGGACCTGTGTGGAGGTGGTGTGAGAGCTGGAATAAAGAATTGCTGTTTGAACCTACAAAGCTGTGAGTGCCTCGTGATTCTGGTGCCAAGCCGAGCATTGGCCTTGGTATTTTGGTGGCCCGTACGGGGAATGTCTGAAGCTTGGGGGTAAGTGAATTTGCTCGATCCTGAAGGAGAGCAAAAAAATGGGTGACCATTTCAAAAAACAACGTGTTCTTGTTTTGATTTATTTTGTTTTTATTTCAAGTTGCCTGTTCCTAGAACTTTCTCAGGCAAACTGGGGAAAATGGTTGACTCAAGGTTTGAAGTTTTTCGCCTCCGAGGAAGAGAGATTGTTAGAGGAAGGAGGCACCCCAGTAAGACCAAGAAAAATTAGGGCATATGTTGATATGATACAAAAATGTAGCCCATGGCTTTTTAAAGACGAGTTATTAAGTATATCAAAGGGGCCATCATGGTATCCTGTAGAAGGATTTTTCTTCAACAAGAAAGAGATGGCTAGTTCTGTTTACCAGACTTGTTTAAGATTTTGGTTTTTACAGACATCTGATTAATTTACAAAGCTAAAGTGTTAAAATATCAACCACTAGATATGAAATCAAGTACTCTTTACTTATTAAGTTCCATAAGGTAATATATTTAAACATTATGTGTGTTTTCATAAATTGGTGAATGGAAAAAGGTTTAATATTGCTTTGGTCTGTGTCTTTGCTGAAACAAGGTTACTAAGTGTTAAGATTCTATCATGTGTAATTTATATACAAAGAGTATAAGAAGTTTCAGTTGGGTTTCAATTACAGTATAATAGTACCTTAAAAAACATGAAAGTATTTCATCTTATTAAAGTGGAGTAATTTTATAAGGGTTGTTTCAGAATGTGAATTTATAAAAAGTGTTAATGGTTAAAAAAGGGATATAAAAAGGTTCAAGATATGGAAATATATTTTAATATAAAAGGTTAAAGGTTAAATAAATGTCTCTAGATGAGATAATCTCTGTGTGGTAAAAAGTTGTAAAAGGCCATTTTAAAAGATTTTGAGAAAACTAGACTTACTTTAAAAGCTTGAGAAAGGAAGAAAGAAGAAAAAAGGTATTTGTACATGGCAGATTGAGACAAAGCCTCTTAATGGAGTTTAAAAAAAAAAAGCCTTTGGTTGAAGGGCAGCCATGTAAACTAATATTAAGCGATTTAAACAGAATCTAAGCCTCATTTAAAAGAGTGAAGCTGTAGGTGGTGAAAAAGTACATTTAAAAGTACAGTATAGGTGATAATTAAAAGGCTTTAAAAGGTTAAATTGAAGGTGGTTGAGATACCTTCATGGCGGAAAAAAGATTGCTTTACTCATTAAACCAAAAAGAGGGAGATGAGATAATCTTTGTGTGGTAAAGTAAAAAGTTGTAAAATGTCTAAATAAGTTGCAAAAGGCTTTAAAAGGTTAAATTGAAGGTGATCAAGATGCCTTCATGACGGAGAAAAAAAATAACCCATGAAAATAGGAAGATAATAAGATAAAAGATTTAGATAAAGAAGATTAAAAATTTGAAGTGGAAAACTTCAAAAACGGAAGTACAGGAAGGTAAAAAAAGAGAGAAGATGTAGAAAGATAAAAAAGATATAGGAAGATAAAAAAGATGTAGAAAGACAAGAATTTTAAGCCCACAAAATAGGAAACAAAAGAAAACTAGGAGAGAAAAAAGCAACTAAGGGTAAATATAAAACCTTAGAAGAAAAGTAGAAGATAGAAATAAGATAAAAAATGGTTGAAAATGTCAAGTAAAGGTATTTCAGATAGAAAATACAAAAGGCTAAGACAACTATGGTTTAAAACCACATCTAAAAATTAAAAGGACTAAAGTAATTCTAAAACTAAGGCAGAATGCTTTTGAAAGACTTAAATTTAAAAGGATCTTAAAGGGGTATATATCCCCCAAAGATAAACTTAAAATAACTCTTTTTACTCTAAACTTTCTAAATTTGGATTCATCAGGACTTAGTGCTGCGGAAAGACATATGTATCCGAAAAATGTACATAAGCCTAAGTTACTTTGGAAAGATATTCTAACAGGACAATGGAAAGGTCCCGACCCAGTTATTGTCTGGAGTCGGGGTTCCGTTTGTGTGTTCCCACAGGGAGAACAGCAGCCGATTTGGATTCCAGAGAGGTTAACCAAAACAATTTCTACAGAAAAAGAAGATGATTTGACTGAAATCCATAACAGCTGAAATCCAGAGCTCCAGCTTGGCTATTCTTACATCTGCGACAGTGATTAACCACGGTGCCTTTTTTTTTTTTCAATATCTATTTTATTATTGCATTTTTCCCACATCGTAGTTCTATTTTATTTTTTGAGCTCATACAAACCTAGGTTAATGTTTTTCTGATCAGTTTTGTTTTTTGACTGTGTTTTATTTTTTGACTGTGGAGTTTTTAAACATTGCAATGGAGATTTTACCTAGGTAAAGCTACAAGGCCGTTATTATTGTCTTATATGTTGTATGTTATGTGTGCCCTGTTTTGTGTTGCATGTCAGTATGTGTGTATGTCCATATTTTTATATGAGGAGCGCTCATGAAAAAATGGATCCGAATTTTTTTTTTTATTCACGTGATTTAAGTGGTTTAATTTAAATTAGTTAAACAGCTGTTAATGATTGCTTTCAAAGGTGATTAACAGATCTGTTTGCTTACTATTGTTTTTAAAGGTGATTAACAGATCTGTTTGTTTACTTTCACTTTTCCTTTTCATCATATTTAATAATTCTGTTCAGGATAATGTCTCTTTAACATCATTGCCAGAATTCCCATCTCCATCCCAGTGCCGGTGAAGACAAAGAAAACCAAACTACAGCTTCTATGATAGCTACCACAGTAAACTGTATAAACTGATGCATCAATGAATATAACTCAACAAGTAATGCTCAATCAAGGACTTGATTTACTTTGGGAGGAAATGGACATATTGATAGACTCCTCCGATTTGAACTGCCTGCAGAACTTGCCTGGACTATATATCAGTTGCATGCATTGTGAACTATCGTCTGGTGCAGCGAATTGTGGTACTGCTGGCATATTTTTGCTGATGGTGTCACCAGTGATGCAATTTTCTTGCCAGCGCACCCCATGTTAATTGTGGTAATGCTGACATCTTTGCTGATGGTGTCACCAGTGATGCAATTTTTCCAAAGGAGCCGTCAATTGGCTTGGTGTCGTGGCATTTCTGTATCTTCCTCCCTTCTACTAGTGATGGTCTAAAATTTGGGGGCCAACAGAGGTGAGGCAAGAACCTCACCCCCCCACTGGCACCAAGGTTAAATTTGGGGGCCAACAGAGGTGAGGCAAGAACCTCACCCCCCCACTGGCACCAAGGTTAAATTTGGGGGCCAACAGAGGTGAGGCAAGAACCTCACCCCCCCACTGGTGCTTAGGCCTATCCACAAGCATGGCTGAATGCTGGACCGGTAGTCAGCGACGGGTTGATCTGATTGCAGTGGATTCAACCTAAGACAGGGGACTGACGCCTAGAGGTCAGTTCATCCGATGACGGGTAAGAACCATATGTTGAATTGGACAACCTACCAGGCACGGTCCTAAGCCGCATTGCTTGTTGTTTTATTAATCAGAAGGGGGGAGATGCTGAGGGCCATTACCAAGTAGGAATGACGCATCGAAATTTCCTTGCCAAGCGTACCCCATGCTGCTTAGAGGACATTTGATGGAACATTGCATGCATGCTTTAATAAGGTGACCTTGCTCAAGGACCAAGGCGGATTCGGGTTTAGAGCTGATCAGGTTTGAGGAAGTAACCGGCTCCTTGAGTTTAAGGCGTTGCCAGTTTAAGATAATGGGTTTTAGGGAAGTTGGAAGTTGAAGATTATTGCTGGGATTAGGGTGTTCCTGCTGCTTGTTCCCGTTGAGTTCTCGTGAGATTAAAATGGGATTTGGAGATAGCCTCGTGGAGTAGGTGGTTTGTGTGGGAGACAGCAGAACGTGTTTGCCCCTGGACCTGTGTGGAGGCGGTGTGAGAGCGGGAATAAAGAATTGCTGTTTGAACCTACAAAGCTGTGAGTGCCTCGTGATTCTGGTGCCAAGCCGAGCATTGGCCTTGGCAGACAGCCTTTCAGAGTCAGGCCCTTCATGCCCTAGAGAGCTGCTCTCTTCAGGCTGGGTGAACAGCACCTGCCCCTGATGACCTGCCCACAGCCTGTGACATGCTGGGGTGTGGCATGCTCCAGAGGGTGGTTCTTACACAGGGACCTACATACAAATATCTGGAGGTTCTTAGGCACTTGGCCTCAGATAGAGGAACTGACAGAGTGTGCTTTGCACACCACTCCACCCTTCTGTGCCTTCACACCTGTCTTCTCCCTCCAGCCTAGTGTCTGAGGAGATTCCCTGGGCAGTGGAGATCAGCCCTCCTTGCTGACCAGAAGCCACCAGTGAACTCAGCTGTGGAAGAGTCATTTGTGAATGTGAGCTGGCTGGATGGTGTGAAGTGGATGACGTTCTAGAGAGTGAGACAACCTCTTGGAATGCACAACATTGGCAGGTGAGGTTGAAGGCAATGCCCTTGTCTGTTACATCATGCCACATGGAAATGTATTTAGTTTGATCACATATTTATTCTACTCTTATACATGTTCTTGTATTTGTAGGATAATTTTTAGCCAAAAAGGATCTAAATTTAAAATGAAATCTATGCTATATTGAAGAAGAAGGGAAAGTCATTCAGATTTTTGAAGTCAGAGCACTTTTTTTAGATGCAGTGTCTTTAACTTTATGTAAGTACACACTGTGCATTTAATTTGAAGCTATGAGTAACAAGAAGATTCGTATTAGCCAGAATTTTTATGCAGATATATATTTAAATTTATAAGTGGCCAAAAGATGATTTTAAACATTGTAAGTTCTAGATTACTAAGTCTAGATACCCTGGCCATTTGAATTACTATTACTTGTGAATCATTATGATGAAAAAAAATCTATAAGATGATTTAATTATGTAAGATAATATGTTCATGATATAAATAATACTAATAATAAAAGTAACACTATAAAATTTTGCATGAGTTTTAATTCAAGTAAATTTTGTAGCATGTTGGGAATAAATACCTGTGTCCTGGATATGATGTAGTAAGAGTCAGACTTGAAAATGCCTTCCTCCAGCACCTACCCTCCTCTGCTTCCTCTTCTACTCAGCTTTGGTGCTGAGGCTTTCAAAATGAGATTATATGAAGCTTTAGCTCATCTCTAGACTGGTAATCTTGGTGTTACACCTGTAGTCTGACTGTACCTGTTTTCTGTAGGCAGAGAGGGAGTCCCTAGTGGAAAAGAGAAAACTTTTTCCATTCTCAGTGATAAACAAGCACATCTGGATGAAAGTTTTTGATTGTGCTTCTTATTTTCCATGGTAAGTGACCCTGGGCTCTTTATTGGGTACCAATCATAACAAACCAATTGATGATGCCACATGTATCCCAAATGGGCAGGACCTATCATAAAGTGTAGTAAGAAAACTATTTAATAGGTTTTAATGCAAATATATTTAGAAAATATATTTCTGATGCATGTCTTCTGAAAGAAGCTCAGAGTAATGACAAGCATTATCAATTTATGTACCTTACAGTGATGTTAGTGTCCTAAATGCTTTGCGGGTGAAAAGAAAACATGGAGACTAAACTGGAACAACTAGTCCTAGAATAAAAGGAAGGGAGTGAATAAGGGTAGGAGAAAAGACATATGGAGGAAAGAAAATTAGGAAGAAAGGAAGGAATTCATGACCAGTGGTATTTTGGAAATTTGGCAGGAAGATACCCAATTCTCTGCATTAAGGTTATTGTAACTTCCCTCAATAATTGTGGGTCCTCAGTTAATTTTAGTCCATTCCTTCACTTCTCTCATTCAAGTAAAGCTTGAATTTTCAGAACTGTTTTCTTTATTGTACACAAATCCATCAAGAAAGCTACATAAACTATGCCTCTACTTGGAGGTAATTTATGTAGCTTCTGTAGATTGTAGCTTAGCCAAGAGCAGGTGGTGTGAGAAACTTGGATATTTGTCCCTGAGGACGCTCTCCTTCTCACTTTAATCTCTCTAAAAGGGAACATCATTGCTGTTAACTTTGGCTAACCTAATGTAGGGGAAGTTCATTACTAGTTATGAGCTGGTTATGAGCTTCCCTTACATTACTAGGTTGTGTCCACCTATTGTGAAGTCACAGAGGAACTGAGCTGGCCAGAATTGATTCACAGGCCCTGATCCATGCTTCTGGTTGATAGTGTCTGTTATTACTAAAAAGTTCAGAAATTGATCACCCACAGGTGGAAGGGTTATGTTATTTAAGGAATGGAGAAAAATGTGGGGCTGCCCCAATGCCAAATATCAATGACTCTTTTCATCAACAGCTCTGTTTATAATATCAGACTCAACTGTTTGTTTTCTATGTGTTCCAGCACCCTTGCTTACATGAATTATCCTGCTGAATTTCCATTAAATCTTACCAGGTTTCCATAAGAAAATATTTTTTAAAGATTTTTTCATTTGTAAATGGACACAATAACTTTATTTTGTTTATTTATTTTTATGTGGTGCTGAGGATTGAACCCAGTGCCTTCCCCGTGCGAGGGGAAGTAATCTACTTCGAGGAGGTGCTCTGAATGACCACACCTTTCATTACTGAAGCACGAGGCTCTGACCAGTCACTATATTTCGTGGTGACTTGGGTGTTCTCCCAGCTCGTATAGCAAGGCTGGTCTTCAGGTGTAGTCACCTGTTCCTCTGTAGCCATACCCTTCCCTCATTTGAATGGCTTCTTCCCAATAAGAGGGTTCAGCACATGCTCCTCTCTCTCTTTCCATGGACCCCTAAGGTTAGAGAGCCATAATAGGACCCAAAGAAACAGATATTCTTCTGTCTCTGTGTGGTTATTTTGTGCAGCCCAGTTCACCTGGAGTGACCTTGAGTGTTTAGTCCTGAGAGGTGACAATTGGTGGCCTGTACTGGAACTCCAGGGTGAATTTTAGAAATGTAATAGGTTTGGATTTCTCTCCAGAAGTTAAGTGCATTTAGGATTTCAGAGTATTATGGGCTGAATTGCAGAAAGTAAGTGAATAAGACAGAAGAATAATCTGTGACATTAAACTGTTTTAATATCTGGGAATATTTCATAGAAAGAAAAAATTTTTTTTTGCAATTCTAGAGCCCCTCAATAAATGTAAAGAATTATTAAGATGATTAATGGGATATGTTGTTAAGTTCAGTCCCCTCCTATGAGAAAAGTGTATTTATGGACTTTTTTGGACTGTTTTTGTGAATCTTTATGTATTTAAAATGTTAGGTAAAGATTTTGGGGGGTTATATGTTAGAATATGCACTTGGACAGGATAAGAGAGAGAAAATAAGTTTTTTTCTTATGATGAGACCTTGATATAGGAGATTTTCGACATCTAGGGAGGGGAATTTTGTCTTTCTGCTGTTTTTTAAAGGTGCTCTAACAATTTATATTAAACCTTTTTACCACATTCTTGTCCTACAGGAGCAGAATGGCTGTTACTCAGCCTCTGTGGACAAAATACTTTAGCTGCTTTTCCTATGGGTTCTGTAACTAGACCTACCACCAGCAGTGCTTTTAACCATTAAAGAACCTGGCCTGGATGCCAAATGCAGACTGCCCTAAGGTCTGATAGTAACACTGGCATCTGAATTATAATTCACTTATAATGTGCCCATGTGCTGCAAGGGAAAATACAAAGGACAAGAGAACACACACTGTAAGCAGAGAAAAACAAATCAAATGGAATGCAACAGCTCTGAGAGCCTTTGCCACAGACACTGGACAACAAACTTCAAGCTGTTTCCATCACCATGGTAACCACAGGAAGCCTTGCCAGCCAAGCAGTCTTCCTGGTCCCACTCCCACATTTTGGGGGGCTTTCCATTGGTTGTTGGACTGTCACTCAACTAGGACTTCTGATTCCCCTTCCCAGCCACTAACCTGTTCTTCCTGTTTCACACAGACCTGCTACTAAAACTACACAGAGCATACATTTTTATGAATGTCCACCTGTAAATGCTAACAAAATGTATCTTTTTCAGACAAAACCTAATTCCAGCTTTCTACATTGCAACCCTAAGCCTGAGTTGCTGTCAAGGCTAAATAACTTGATTTTTTTTTTATCCCTCAACAGCTTCCTTTGGGATCTTTTCTTTTCCTCTCTATGGTTGTGTTACTAAATAGTGTTTTATTGATGAGAGGTATCTTTTTTTTTTTTTTTACTTTTAATTTTGGTTATAAGGATGCATTTGCACACCACAGGAAACAAAGGGAGCAATGTTCCTGTGATGAACAAAAAATCCTTATTTTAATCCCTGGCTATATAATTACAATAAATAAATGAATGTATACACAAGGATCTTATGTGACATCTCAATATAAAAAGTGCACTACTAATCTAAGAAAAATTGAATGGATTTAAATACCTTAAGAAGCATGTGGTTACATAAAGTTAATACAATTATAAATTATGCCCTTATTCTTAATACATATTTTTCTAGGTATTTGGATAATTTGTAGTTGTTAATCCACAAAATAATTAACATTTATGTTTATTTAGTTGAAATATATTTATCTAATCATTTTTCTTCAACAGAAAATATATAACTTATAATATATATATCTGGTGCTCTTGTGGTGAGCCGTTCCTGCGGACTGTGGTCGCCATTACATGATGGCGCTGGCTCCGTTGTGGTCTGTGAAGGACAACTCCATATCAAAGAGAGTTGGCGTGTTCCCAGCTCCTTATCAGAGAAAGTTGGCGTGTCATTCTCTAGCACCCTGTGAGAAGGGTACACGTGGCAGCTTTGCATTGGGGTTCGCGGTGCTTTATTAAAGGCTGGGAGGGGCATCCGAGGTAGTAGTAGAAGAATTATTAGAAGAATATCAAGGGCCTGAATAAACTGCTGAAAGAAGATTCCTGAGTCGCGTCTTCCTTGCGGGCAAGGGGGGTCGCGACATGCTCTCATTTTGTAGTTAGAAATATTTAAGAAATATGTATTTTACTATAAACTTACTTTCAAGAGATAATCAAGTAATCTTTAAATCTCAAATTATTGTAAAAACTATAAAATATAAAAACAAATGTAATTATGTCTACAGAAATGTCTAAGGGCTTCAACCATATTTTCATTGAGATATTTCTTTTTATTGAGGTTCTATAATTTGCTTAGGTTCTATAATTTGTTTATTACAGGTTATAATCATGAAGAATTCTAAAATAAAAACAAGATACTTCCACAGGAGGAAGCACATATTGGAGGTCCTAAGAAGAAGAAAGAAATCATCTTTGGTTGAAACAAGATTGTAATATTTTAAATTTTAATGATAAAAATATTTTTCTAATTAGGAAAGTCTATATCATTATCTGTACAGGTAATACATAAAGTTAAAACAATTGAGAAACAGATTTATATATAACTGGACTAATTATAAAAATTTAAACTGATTAATTTGAGGATAATTCAGGCTATTTCCCTGATTTTTTATACAAATATGAGATAAGATTTTGTCCATATTTTGACATGATAAAGACCTATTAAAATGTTAATGTTATTTTCTTTAAGGAAGGTCTTTATTGCTTAATAATTCTTACTGTTTAAAACAGGGATTAATTTTAATGAATTAATTCACATCCTTGATTAAATACTAAATATAGTAAATGGCTGACTTAGATTCCAATTTTGACAATTCTCTTTGGAGATCAAATTTGATTGATTCAAAGATACTGCTGATTCTTGTATATTCTGTTTGGTGGATAGTTGTAAAATTTGGAAGAACATTTTATTATGACTGGTGCTCTTCAAATTAAAGTCATATGTTAATTTTAATCAATAAAAGTTACAAACTTTGTTGGAGATTCATTGGTATTAAGTAAGCTCTCTGACAGGACCTATTATCCATAAAAATATGGTAAGATTTATATGCTACTCCCTACACTGGGAAGTAAATTTAATCATATTTTCTAGAAGACAATTAAGAGACATCTATTCAAAGGATAGTATTGTAAGAGATAGATATATTTTGAAACCTCCTCTCAAGAAGAGATTGTGGGTTCCTTTTAAATTGTCAAATTACACATAATATCAAATAATTCAACTAGTCTGTATATCAAAATATCACAATGATTAATAAAAGATCTATCATTTCATATCTAGCCTCAATTACTATTAAAAGAGAAGGACTTAAAATTGCCTACTGGAAACTAAAATTAAAGGAAACCTCTCAAGCTTAATACAGTCCAAAAGGAATTCAAGAAGATTTTTTTAAAAACCAAACTCATATATAATATCTTTCAAAATTTATGCCAGATGTCTAATCTTATCTGGAGAGATATCATGCTATTACTTAGTTAAACTTTAAAATAGATGGCCATCTTAAAAACAGATTTAAAGAAGATTTATCTTAACCATGTCCCCATAAAACACAATAGAGACAAGTTTGACAGTTTGTCTGGAGCACAACAGTTCCCTGGGACAAATTGGTATTCAACAGATAAGCAAAATACCTAAAAAACATAAGTTTAGTAAGCCTTTGGAAGGATCACCAAAATATCATACAAGGAAAAAAGACAGAATTTTGGTTGGTTATTAATTCCTAGGACCAAGGCATCTGTGTCACTGTGTGAGGGCCATCCAGGCATAGCTCATAGCTACAGTATGAGAACCCCCTAGTGTATTCTGTTTGTTTTAGTAGACAGGCATTGTTTTTCTCAAATGTGGGTTACATTTACTGGGCAATTTAGCATATAGAGAAGAGTTTCCAGCTGCCTGCTCCTCACACCTTTTTTCCTATTATCTACATCTTGCAAATCTATGTTAGATTGTTATCATTAGAAAACCAATATAATGACAACCAAGATATTATTACTAATTGAATTACTTGTTGTTTATTTCTGAAGGTGTTGATAAAATATAGTGTTGAGTGTCCACCATTATGCTATATTACTAATAGGTTCAGATTTCCAAAGTTCCCTGTTCTTCATCTCTTCACTGTCTTCTATTTCTCCTGCATCTCTGGAACCATTACATACTTTATTATGTATTCTTTAGCCTTTTCCAGATTGTCATATATTTGACATCACACAGGTATGGCATTTAAAACAACCTCTGCCTTAAGCAGTATGCCCTAAATGTGCCTCTGTGTCCTCTCATATTTTCTAGTCCATTAATTTTATATTCTGAACAACACTCCATTTAATGAATGTGTCACTTTTTAACTAAAAATATGTAAGTGCTTACTGAAGGATATCTTGTTTGCTTCCTGTTCTGGGAAATTATGAATAAAAAATAAGAATATTTTTTGTGTGTGTGATTTTGGGATGGAACCCAGCAACTCATGCACACTAGGCTATGACCTAGCTGTATCCACACTTCAAGCCCTTATAAAAATGTGCATGCAGGTTTTCATGCAAATGTTAGAACTCAACTCCATTAGATAAACATTATGAATGTGGTTGCTAGAATTATAGTTAAGACTCTGTTTGGCTTTGTAGGAAAATATTTCCAACTCTTCCAAAGTGGCTGTACAATTTTGTGATCCTGATAGCAACTAGTGAGAGTTCCTGTTGAACCTCTACTTACACACAGGAGTTGGTATTGTCAGATTTTGGTATTTATCCATGCTTATAGATGTGACTAATTTCTATTTCATTATGACCTAAGATGTTGAGCATCTTTTTGTGTGTTTATTTGCCATCTGTATATACCCCCATCTTTTTTTTAATTGCCTGTAGAAAATTTTAACATAGCAGCCAATACTTATTAAATATTTATATGTCAGGTATTGTTCTTGGTGATTAAATAATTTAATTCTCACTTTCCCTCCTAGTATCCTTATTAAGTGGTAGGATTATTATCATCATGTTATGAACAAAAAATTTGAAGTCCAGGCTGATAAAATAATTCACTCAAGGTCATACCTCTACTAAATGACAGAGACAGAATCAGATCCCTGGTAATCCATGTCCAGTACAAATGTCCTCATTACTATATTCTGCTACACTTTGGAAATGAACAAGTGATGGTAATCAATGCATTGATACTAAGCACCACATTTTCCATTGGTCATATGCCAGCACATCACTGCATATCACTGCAGACAATACTATTAAACACAGAAATGTGAATGTCCCTGCTTAATAGGAGAAAGAACTGGGAGCACTAAAATCACATGCCACACATGCTGCACTGTTCACACCCTGAGGACCAGGGCCATATTGAGGATATTGCTTCATCATGGGGAACCTAGGACTCAGATAATGCTTTTTTTCTGTACAGGGAATTGCACTCAGGAGCACTCAACCACTGAGCCACATTCCAACCCCTCTTTTATATTTTCTTTAGAGACAGGGTCTCACTGAATTTCTAAGCACCTCACTTTTGCTGAGACAGGCTTTGAATTTGCCATCATAATATCTCAGCTTTCTCAAGCAGCTGGGATTGCAGGCATGACCCATCATGCCTGGCTCATATAATAATTTTATCTCTCTGTCAAAATACAGATTCTAAAAATTCATTTTGAACCTGTAAATAGATACAGAGTGTCCAAGAATCCCCTTCCCCCCTCTTGTCCCTGGTTTCCTCATTTATAAAATGAAGCAAACCAGATGATAACTCTTTTATTGCCTTAGTGTTCTTTTTTTTAAATTTTTTGTTAGTGCATACAGTTGTATATAATAGTGGAATGTGTTGTTATATTTTCTTACATGCACACAGAATAACAATATAATTTGACAAATATTATTCCCCAGCACTTCCCTCTTCCTTCCATCTCCTCATTTCTTTGCTCTACTGTTCACTCTGTTCATGAGATCTCCCTTCAACTTTACTTTCATATTTTCTATCTAGCTTTCATACATAAAGGGAAATATGTGACTCTGATATTCTTATTTGGCTCCTTTCAGTTAACTTAATATTCTCACATTCCATCCACTTTTCTACAAATGACATAACTATATTCTTCTTTATGGGTTAATACAAGTCCATTGTGTATATATGCCATGTATTCTTAATCCATTCATCTGCAGATGAACTTCTAAAATTGTTCCATACATTGGCTATTGTAAATTGTGCTGACAGAAACATGGGTATGAATATATCAAGATGGTATTATGACTTAATTGTTCAGGATAAATATCAAGGAGTGGTATGGCTTGGGTCATATGGTGGGTGGTTCCATGTACAGCCTTTTGGGAATATTCCATACTGATTTCCATATGTGTGTACTAATTCACAATCCCATTAACAGTGTAAAAGCATTCCTATTTTTTTCACATCCTCCTCAGCATTTTTTTTACAGTTTTTATTTTTGTTTTTTATTTTTTATTTGGTCTTTTTAGTTATACATGGAAATAGAATGAATTTGAACTTATACATACACAGAGAATAACTCCCCATTGTTGTAATTGTACATGATATGGATTTACACTGGTCATGTATTCATATATGAACATAGAAAAGTTATTCTAGGAGCCATTCTACTGTTATTCCCATTTCTATCCCACTCCCTTTCCTCCACTTCCTCTTTTCAATCTGGTGAATGTCAAATTCTCCCTGCCCACACCCAGTCAGTTGTGAGAGAACATTTGGCCTTTGTTTTGGGGTGGGGGTATTGGCTTATTTCACTTAGCATGATAGTCTCCAGTTCCATCCAATTTTGGCAAGTGCCAAAATATGATTCTTTCTTATGTCTGAGTAGTATTCCATTGTGTGTGTATACCACTTTTTCTTTACCCATTCATTTGTTGAAGGGCACCTAGGTTGGTTCCATAGCTTATCTATTGTAAATTTAGCTGCTATAAATACTGATGTGTTTACATGACTATAGTATACTGATTTTAAATCCTTTGAGAATACACCAAGGAGTGAGATATCTAGGTCAAACAAAGGTTACATTTCAATTTAAAAAAAATTGGTTGTTGAATGGTCCTTATTTTAACTATGCATTTACATGTGGTGCTGAGGATCAAATCCAGTGCCTCAAATATTCCAGGCAAGTGCACTACCATAAAGCCAATGCCCCAGAACCTCCATTCCAAGTTTTCTAAGGAATATCTATACTGCTTTCCAGAGTAATTTTACAAATATGACGTACCAGCAGCAATGTATCAATGTACCTTTTCCCCACATCCTTACCAACATTTATTTTCACTTCTATTTTTGATAATTGCCATTGACTAGAGTGACATGAAATCTCAATGTAGTTTTAATTTGCCTTATTCTAACTGCTAGAGATGTTGAAAATTGTTTCATATATTTGTTGACTTTACATATTTTTCTGTGCAGGGTCTGTTCAGCTCCTTTGTCATTTATTGATTGTTTTGTTGTTGTTGTTTTTGTGTTAAATTTTTGAGTTCTATTTTATCCTAGAGATTCATTTTCTATCTGAAGTGCAGGTGGCAAACATTTCTCCAATTCTTTTTGTTTAAATATATTAACTCTCTCTTTTTAATACCTTTATTTGTTTACTTGTTTATTTTTATGTGATGCTGAGGATCAATCCAGTGCCTCACACTTGACTGCTAAGCCACAATCCTAGCCCCATATTTCTCCCATTTTTAGGCTCTCTCTTCATGTTCTTGATCATTTCCTTTGCAGTGAAGAAACTTTTAAGTTTGATACTAACCCATTTAATGATTTTTGATTTTACATCATGTGCTTTAGAAATCTTCATGGGGAATTTATTTTCTAAGCTGACATGATGCAGATTTGGTCCTACATTTTCTCCTATTTGGGTTCAGTGTCTCTGGTCTAATACCTAGATCCTTGATCCACCTTGAATTGAGTTTAGTGTAAGGTGAGACATAAGTATTAAATTTTATTATACTACATACATATTTCCATTTTTTTCCCAGCACCATTTGTTAAAGAGGTTGCCTTTACTTCAATATATATTTATGGTGGCTTGTCTAGTATGAGATAACTGTATTTATGTGGGTTTGTCTCTATGTCTTCTATTCTGTACCTTTGGTCTTCATGTTTGTTTTGTTGCCAATAACTTACTTTTTTTTCCCACTGTAGCTCTGTACTGTAATTTACAGTTTGGTACCTTTCCTCCACATTCTCACCAATATTTATTTTCACTTGTATTTTTGATAATGATAATAGTGATGACTCTTGCTTCACTTTCTTCTCTGAGGATTGCTTTGGCTATTATGGGCCTCTTTCTTGTTGAAATAAATTTTAGGATTGCTTTTCTTATTTCTATGAAGAACATAATTGGAACATTATACAAATTCCATTTAATCTGTACAGCACTTTTGTTAGTATGCCCATTTTGACAATAATAATTCTAGCTAACTAAGAACATGAGGAATCTTTCCATGTTCTAAGGTCTGCCTCATTTTTTGTATATTCTGTAGTTTTCATTGTAGAGGTCTTTTACCTCTTTTTTAGTTAATTTCCCAAGTATTTTATTCTTTTTTTAGGCCATTGAAAAAGGGTTAGTTTTCCTAATTTCTCTTTCAGTTGATTCATTAATGATGTATAGAAATATAACTGATTATGTGTCTTGATTTTATATTCTACTACTTTACTGAATTCCTTTATGATTTCTAGAAGTTTTCTGGTAGAGTTCTTTGGGTATTCTAAATAGAGAATCATGTCATTGGCAAATAGGGAGAGTTTGAACTCTTCTGTTCCCATTCATATACTTTTAATTTTTTCTTCTCTCTAATTTCTCTGGCTATAGTTTCAAGGTATATTGTTTAATGGAAGTGGTTAAAGAGGACATCCCTGTCTTGTTCCATTTTTTAGAGAGAATACTTTAAATTTTTCTCCATTTATAATGATATTGCCCTTGGGTTTAGCACATATATGTTTTATATATATATTTTTTTTATTCTTGGTGAATGCTATTCTAAATTGGTGTGTGATGAAGTCTCAGTATAGTTTTGGTTTATCTTTACCTAATTGCTACAGATGTTTTGATCTTAATAATTTCTTTCATTATTCTTTTCCTTTTTTGAATTGGTTTTCCTATTGAGGCTTTTAAAATTCTATCCTTATTCTCTATGATATTTATTTTAATTATAGTATGTCATGAAGATGTTCATTATTCAACCTGAGTCTTAAGTATTTTGAATGTGTTTTGTCTCTGGATGTCCATCTCGTTCTCATGGATTGAAAATTTTGTGTTTTTATTTTTCTGAAGAGACTATCCAATACATTGGTCTGCATTTCACAGCTTCTTCAATTCCATTGATTCTTAAATTGGTCTCTTACTATTGTTCTGAAGTTCTTCTATATGTTGCTCATGTTCATTTGGCTTTTTTTCTTTATTTCTTTTCTTTTCTTTAATACTCTCTAACTGTTCAAGAATGGCCACTTTTGTCTTCAAGCTAGGAAAGAATGTATTCAGCCTGGTTTACTCTCTTAGACTTTGAAAAAAACATTTTACTTGATTATTATGTCTTTTGATTCCAAGATTTCCCATTGGCTTTCTTTTTCAGTATCTCTATCATCTTATTGATTTTATCATTCTTCTCTCTGACTTCCAGATCCATTCAGTTTTTTGTCTGTGTTCTCTTGGAACTCATCAATTGTTTTGATATTTGATTTTTGTCTTTTACTTTATCCATGGCAGTATCTTTGAATTCAGCTACTTATGAATTATGAACTTTAGGATATGTCATGCACCTTGTTTATTTTTTCATATTATTTTAGTTTCTATGTTGAGTTTTATGAATTTTCTGTAATAGATTTCTCTTTTACTCTTTCATGTGGACTTTTTGGTGAACAGATTTCTTTTACAAAAGTGTCCTAGGGTAATCTCATAGGTATGGTATCCACAGTCTTTGTGCTAATTACTATAGCAGTGGATGTCCATGAGTGGGATCTGAGGGCCCACCCCTGGCTCATCCTGCTTGGTGACTGGATGTTATTTCAGATTGTTGTTCCTTCTGTGTTTTGTATTAAAGATAGTTGTTAGTATGAATGTTGTTGAGTATGGAGCAAAATGCTCTGTCTATTTACTGAGTTTAGCTGAGAATCAGTCTCTGCCCCATAAACTTGTGGTGTCCTTGTTAATTTTAGCACCTCACAGAATTTGGGAAAAAAAAAACAAGTACTTACACAAACAATAGACTGCATTAATAAAATAGTAGATTCTTAATTATGACATCAACAACATTAGCACAAACCACAGCAATGTTTGGGTCAGCAATTACAAGCAAAATTAGTAAGTAGTAATGAACTAGATCTGGTATTACAATAAACATCAGGTGTCAACTCTGTCACTCACACCACTAAAAAATGCAGCTACATGAAAGATGGGTGCAAGAGTTATATAAATCTATTAGTTCTAAAAGATGGTAAAAATTCAGTTCATGGGCTGATAGTGTACCTCAGTAGCACAGTACTTGCCTAACATTTGTGAGATACTGGATTTGATCCTTAGAAACACATAAAAATAAACAAATAAAAGACATCTGTAACCTGCAACTACAAAAGAAATTTTAAGAATTCAATTCATTAAGAGAAAATAAAATATGATAGTAAGGTAGAATTAACTTCACAGTATTTAAAAAGTGATGTTAGAGAATGCAGAAGAGATGTAGCAGGTGATGGTTATTAGAAAGGCTGCTACAGAGTTGTTCAAGGGGAGTTTCAGGTGTGGGCTTAGGTGCAATGAGGCTTAAATTATTTGTTGGTTGGTATCTGCTCTGGAGATATTAGATCAACACACTCATAGGGCCTCACTGTCGGGAGTCTCTGTCAGGAGTATCTACCTCACGAACATCCAAAGACTTCTAATCATGGTGCAGGGAAGCTAATCCACTATACCCTCTGCTGCTCATAAACACAGACTTCCATGGCTTAGTCCTTGAGTGTATTCATATCCACCTGTTGAGATTTCCAACCCTCTATATCTTCCACATGAAAAACTCAAAGGAAAAGCAAGTTGAGCTCTGTTTTATTTTTCTTACTTGAATCCCCCTGGGTACAATCTTCTCTGTGCCTGTTTCAATCATGCTCTGCTAGACACACCTTAGGCCAATCAGTAGCCCTTTGTCAAGGCTGTTCATATTTCCTATGATCTCCTGGCTTCCCCTGGATAAGCTATAGTGTGGCCTCTACAAAATGCCTTCAACCTCAGCTGGCCAGTTGAAAAATACAGAGCACACCCTTTGAACACCACTTGGATTAGCTTCCAGATCATCTAAGTTAAAATGGGTTTTCTCTTCTACAGGTTTTTCTGTTGCTAATCTACTTATTGTGTTTCTCTGGGTTCTCCCTCCCCTCTTTTGGGGACCAGCACCTCTGTTGCTACTGTAACCAGCTTGCTTCCAGTGTATGCTTTCTTCTTAGTTAAGTGCACCCAAGTTCCCGAGTCTCTAAAGTCACTGCTGTCATAGGAGAGCAGAGAGAGAAAACTTCAAACCTCTGTTCTTTTCTTTCAATGAAAGAAACTTTCATATCAGACACAAAATCCATGCAAGAGAACTTTATTATAAGTGACAGAAAAAAAAATGTATGTTGAAGTGAAAATAAAGTAAAAGCAAAGTAAGACTTCAGAGAGCTCTCACAGGAGTGAGTGTGTCATCTCCAAGTGATGTCTCAAAAATATATTACCATTTGGTGCCTGCCTTCAGCAATGTTTGCCAATAAGGTGTTCAAATCATCCTTCACATCAGGTGGTATAGTTTTTTACTTTAGTTGGTCTTATCTGGAACTGTCATGGTTTGGCCATTCTATTGGGAGAAGCTGACCTGCAAGACTATCATGTTAATGTGAGCATGGGGGTCAGTGTTCAGTTAGAAGTTATTTTCATGTGTCTGAGCAATTAAAGCAATCCTCCTTCCCAAATAGAAGCATCTCTAGCTATAACTCTTAGCTCCACAATCAACCTCAATGGACACGGTCAAGGATTAGTCCCTTTATTTCTTCTTTGTTGATGTATTTCCCCAGTTATCCCCTTTGTTTCTGTTTTTTTTATATACAAATTCACTGTGACCATTTGCTTTCTCATCCACTTTGAAAGTAGTTTAAAGAAAATGCTAAAAGTAATTTAAAGAACACTTGGGTGATTGCTATGTGTTTTACTGATAAATGCTAGCTACAACCTAATTACAGCACATGTGAAAGATTTCTTGGTGCAGTATTATAATCCCTCCCTCTTACCTCCTCCTCTATCCAGAAATGACCACTTACTAGAGTTTTATTTTCATAGACTACACTGTAGTATGAACCTCAGACAAATTAGCAATTAGGGTCCAGGTCTACATGGTGAATGACCCTGGGACAATACGTTCATCAACTGCTCTTATTTTAATTATCATAAAATAAGGATTCTACCAACAAAGTCACAAGACCAACTGGAATGTTAGGATCAAAATTTAGAAAGAAACTAGAAACACCTCTGGCACATAGTAGGTTCTCAATTTTTGGAAGTCAGTGTCACAACCAACATTTTAAGTTGTTTGTCCAGAGTACAATTGGGAATGTGTAGCTCCACAGTGCCTTCCTATCTCCTAGAGTTTATATCTCTTATAATTGAAGCCCTGCTGTCAACCTTTCCACCTTCTGTTCCTGTATGTTCATGTTCTGGATACTTCATTTTAATGGAGTTATACAATCTGTGATTTAAAAAAATTTAGTTGTAGATGAATGCAATACATTTATTCATTTATTTATTTTATGTGGTGCTGAGGATAAAACTAAGTGCCTCATGCATGCAAGGAAGTGATCTAACACTGAGCCACAACCCCAGCCCCCAATCTGTGATTTTTTTGTGTGTTTGATTTTAATTGCTTAATACTTTGGATATCTATCAATGTTGTAGTATATATCAGAATTTTATTCCTTTTTATGTCAGATTGGTATTCTACCATATACATGTATAAATTACAAATATACTTTGTACTTTAATATTTACACACACATGGGCCCATTCATACATTTATATATAATTAAATATATATTCATATACACACCACATTTGTTTATGCATTCTTTGCTTGATAAGCATTTGAATTTTAACATTTTTGCAAACTTGAAATATGCTGTCTGGTTGCTAGAATAATTTCAAAAAAGACTACAACACAGCTATATTTATACAGAATGAGCAACAATGTAGAAAAAAGAACAGAAGAAATATCAGTGGAATAGATAAAAATTAAGGTAAGAGAGGAGAGATGGGTTAGGGAAAGACCTGGAGTATATGTGTACTAAATTTCATATATATATGAAATTTTATATATATATATATATATATATGAATATACCACAGTTAATCTCACTATCATATAAATTAACAAGACATGAATTTTAAAAACTAAGTAAACAGCGAAAAATCAGTAGAGAAAATGGATGAGGTGTTGGGAAGATGGTAGAGAAGGGAAAGTACTTAGGACTGAATTAGAACAAACTATATTCTATGCTTTTATAATAATGTCAAAAGAAATTCAGTTATTATATACAACTTAAAAAAGTAAAACTAAGATGGGGATATAGTTCAGTTGGTAGAGTGCTTGCCTTGCAGTTACAAGGCTCTGGGTTCTAATCCCCAGCACCACAAAAAAAAAGAACAAATTAAAAATAGAACTTCATTAAAAAAACTTAAGAAATAAAATTCACAAAAATATACATATTATTAATATATGTGACAGAAAGTAACATGAAACTGAAAATCTATAGATGTAAATCAAGAAACTCATGCAAATAGAAGGTACAGTGGTACATAAGATCCTTAATAATGACATAGGTTACATTACCTGACAAAAACTTTGATATATTCATTAATATTTGTTTTCATTCTGAGAGAAAATTCTATAAAATAGAGAACATTGTTTTATTGAGCGTGGTAAAGCTGCCTTAGATCAGTTTTGTCAGAAACTGACCTTTGTTCTTTCATTTGGTTTGCATTACTTTTATTATTTGAGTGTCAGCACTGATCAGCACCAAAGGACTGACTGAGCCATAGCCATTGGCCACAAGCATGTGGAGACACACCAGGATGGGGTTATTGGTCCATGTCATGACTATGAATAATGAAATAAAGAAATCTGAAATAAAGAAATCTGAAATAAAGAAATAATAAATAAAGAAAACAGTACAGAATGGAAAAGCAGCTGATGAGCTGCAGAATGGTGTGAGTGGCCCTTTGTTGTAGGGAGGTCTTTGGGGGAGAACCCAGAACTATGAAGAGTCATGGTCCACTGTTTATGTCTGTAAAAGAGAATGATCATGTATCCACTGGAGAGAACCATGAGGCTCACAAAGACATCTTTTAGTGCCATCAAGGTGAGGAAGATATCCCTGTAAATTGGTATAAAGGAACAGCAGTCAGTGACAAACAGAAGACCAGTTTTATTGGTTGTGGCCACAGTACACAGAAGCTAGTTGCTAGAAATGAGCATGGAAAAGACCCACAAGAACAAAAAGAGCCAATGGATGTGATTTGGGGGTTAAAATTTGAAGTGGGCCAACCAGGAGTCATGGGGGCTGATGATGATGGCCTGAAGCACACTCAGGACACAGGTGGTGCAGATGGAGAGTAACCTCATGACATTGTGCAGGAAGACAAGCACTTTGCATTTGAGGTCAACTGGAATGTCCTGTGTTTCCCAAATGTCTCTAGATATCAGAAGGCCCATGGTGAGGAGCATGAAGATGTGTGTCAGAGCCAAGTGGGTGATGGGGAGGCTGGTGAGCCTGGGCTTGGTGCCCACGAGGAAAGCAGCAATGTTCAGACATAGAAGAAAGGTGTTTGCTGAGATCCCAATGCCAGCTTGAGGATAAAAGGCATTTCTTATGGCACTGAATGTGGAATGTTGTTTCATCTTCACAAGGACATTGAAGGTTGAAACAAATATGTTTCTGGAAAGAAAACCAGATGTGATTGACAGAAGTAGTATTTTCATTGCCATATTTCTGTAATTTTATCACATTTTACTGTATCTAGAAACATTAGTTACTACAAAAATTTCTAGTAAATAGGAGAGAGTGTTTCTTCCATTGTCAATTTAAGTTGAAGGGATGGTGTGTGGCTCAGTGGTAGAATGTGGGCTTGGCCCTCAGGAAAGTTTTGTTGCACCCCAGGCATTGAAAAGAAAAATAATAAATAAAAATTCATTAGTTAATTTTACCTTATGCACCACTTATTCTTTCAGATCAATGATTTTGTATATTTCCCACTCACCTCATGGATTTGCTAATATCTTACTCTGGAAAACATACTATGCTTTCCTTTACATTATAAATTCCATCATGTTATAATCACTTACTTTTAATTTCTTCCTGAAGAGTTCTTAAAAGTGGAGATGTTGTCTTATTTATCTTTGGAGTAAAGTATCTGAAATACTGCTGCAGCATATAAATTTGCCATAAATGATTGTTGGTGTGAAGGATGGACTAGTGGAAATTGGAATCTGCCAGGGAAATAAATACTCTCAGGATGCTCAATATCATGGTTTCCTTATAGAAGTACAGAAAATGTGGAAAAATTTGTAGTTGTGTTCCTCACCCAGATTTAACTTTATTTAACTCATGCCACACTACTTACTATAATGGTGAGCCCTGTCCCCTTACATAATTAATTTCATCTCAGTTTATATCCTGAGTAAAAGCAGTACCAAGATATAACATTTCTACTAGCATTGTTGGTGTGAACAATTAAATAATGGTTAATATATTTGAAGCACTATATAAATTTTAATTATTCTTGTATTTTTATCACTATCTCAACTTGGTTTGGGAGATTTAATTTAGTATATGAAATGTTTCATAACTTAAAGTACAAAAGTCTACCAAACATTAATGCTTGCATATTGATGGTATTCTAACTTTTCTCCCCTCATTTTAAAATTACTCCTAGAAATATATTTAAATGTTTTCATATAGATACACACTCCAGAAAAACAGGCAGATATCTGGTATGACCTGTTTCTCATGGATGAGCACTAAGAAATGCCAGTTTCTAGGGTTGGGGATGTGGCTCAAGCGGCAGTGCGCTCGCCTGGGATGCTTGCGGCCCGGGTTTGATCCTCAACACCACATACAAAGAGAGATATTGTGTCCACCGAGAACTAAAAAATAAATATTACAAAAAATCTCTCTCTCTTTAAAAAAAAAAAGAAATTTCAGTTTCTATTTTAATATTCTCAGACCTGTGTATAAGAGAAAATAGTCTAACCAGATCAATGATAGTGGGGCATCCTTTACACAAAATGTCCCATGCAACTTGTTCAGTTAAATTCTGACAGATATTTAGATGCTCCACAGTAGTAACTGATGTCAAGTGCCCTTCAGTTAGTCTCACATATGATCTATAGTTCTGTGGGTACATGGTCAATGTTCCACTGAAGACAGGGCCCTGGCTCCTATGCAGGCATTTTCTTCAATCTCTTTAACCAGTGTCTTAAAGTTTTTGATCTATTAAACACTGAGAAAATGGTAGTAACTTAATTCTGGGCACTCATATGAATAGTAAGAATTATGTAACAAATGATTTACATGCTCCAATTTATGAAAATAACTATCTAATGAAAGGCAGAGTTACTGAGATTCAATAACCCCAACATAATGCGTATGAAATGAAGAGAGTGGGCATAAAAATAAATACAGAGAAACACAAGAGACTCAGCCCAGGGAAGCCACAGAGCCCATGTCCAGAATGCACAGATACCATGTGAACAGGGTGGAATGCAAGAGATGTATTTGGAGTAAAAAACTGAATCCCATGAAATTTGGAGCTAGCATTTTTATCATGACATTGGGATAATTCCTATCCCAACATATGTATGTGTTTTTGAAGAAGAAAATAAAAAAGCAACATTAGATTTTTAGGTGATTAAAAAACAGGAAAATTATTCTCATAAAATACTTGCTGAAATTAGCTGAAAATCCAGCCTAAAAAGGTTTGTAGAAAGCAAAAAGGTGAACTTTTTTTTTTTTTTGCAGGAGGGACAGGTGATTGCACCCAGGAGTGTTTTACTATATCCCCAACCCCCAGTCCTTGTTATCTTAAATTTTGGACACTTTCTCACTATAGTGACTTAGGACATAACTAATTTGCCAAGACTGGTCCTGATCTTGGCATTCTCCTGCCTTTGACTCCCAAGTTCCTGAAACAATTGTCACATTCATGCCCAACTAAGGTGGAAATTTACTCATCTAGTCTATCTCTTTGCTTGTTTTTCAGCAGATAAAAGAAAGAAAAAGGTCACACACACACACACACACACACACACACACACTCTTTGTAAACGCAACAAAACTTGCAATTTCAAGGTACATGAAGTATTTCAAACCTAAAATTCAGGCATTGATAACAGGACCCATCAACTTCAATCTGTCATATTCTAGTTGGTACACTTGTCACCAAAGAAGAGAAAGAAATGTCTGCTATGAGCAAGTTTAACTAAAACTGCAAGTCTTCATTTGAATTGATACTTTTTGGAAGATCCTGGAATATTCCTTAGCTCAGAAACCTTTACCAGCACGTTCATTCAGACCCTGAAATATACCCGAGTGATGAATAGTAGGTGTCTAAGACTTTGAGTCTCCTTCAGGAAATCGGGCCATATTTCACAAGTGTCTGTCATCCTTCTTCCATGACTGCCTTCAGACATTTGGGAATCAGGATGGAAAACATCTCCACTACTGTAGTCTAATTACCATTTTCTTTTCTTCAAAATCATACAAATTCCTAAAGTTTACAGTATTGTACCTTAATTAATGTGCAAATGTGAATTCTGTGATTATTCAGTGACTGCATAAACCTGTCATTAGAAAATAATTTTATGAAGATTATTTTCAATTCTGAACATCATTAATAAAGATTTGGGTGACTGGAGCAGCAAAAAATGCTTTAGAATATTGTAAATGTTTCATTAAAGATGAAATATTTTTCCTCTAGGTTATTTTAAATTGCTGTTATTTGCTACAGAAATGTCAGTGAGAATACAAAAAAAACAGGACTTTGTTTTATTTTTAGGGGATTCAGTAAATTTAATATAAGCAAAATATATCTTGCTTTTTATGAAATTGCTACTTATGCAAAAATTACTGTTTTAAATTTTATGTATTTTCCTAATGATTCTTCATTAGTAAAGAATAAAGCTAGTAGATCAGCTGCGAGAATGTGACAATTCTAGACATTTTCTGGATCAAGAAACAATGATTTTTAACATAAGGGATGTAACCTGTAGCCAGATCAGTGGGCCTATATTTATGTATAATAGCATTACTCTGCCAAGCCATGAATAAAATAATGTTTATTTCATTAAAAGTTTAAAATTCTTCAGTTTTCTCTCTTTGCATCTCTGGGAATTTTTTTTTTTTTTTTTTTTTTTTTTTTTTTTTTTTTTTTTTAGAATAGAAAATTCAGTGAAGCTACATCAAAGAATGACTAACTCTGGAACATTTTGGTGTTAAATTCTATGTCCTTTCTCAATTATTTGCATTAATAGAGAAGAACTCATCTTACAGGTGAAGCAGACACTTCCAGAAATATGACAGGTATTAAGGAACAGTGTTTTCCAACATGAAGAGATATTAACTTTCACTAGATAAATGTCCCGGGGCTGTGTATACTAATATCACTATAGAAATGTCAATTATAAAAACATTTTAGGAGCTGGGAATGTGGCTCAAGCAAGAGCGCGCTCGCCTGGCATGTGTGCGGCCCGGGTTCGATCCTCAGCACCACATACAAACAAGGATGTTGTGTCCGCCGAGAACTAAAAAAAAAATTAATAAAAAGAATTCTCTCTCTTTTAAAAAAATAAAAACATTTATATTTTACTTCATACAAAACTCAAGATTATTCTACTATTTTCTTATCTTGATGCATCCCTAGGACAGTTTTTAAAATTGTGAAATATTTTGATAACACAGAATGCTAAATCATACCCATTTTTACATTTTTGTGCTTGCTAACTATTTTTGATTCTTTGTAGTTATGTCCATCATTAGGATACACTTTGACCTTATCACAATAACATGGAATACAATTTGTTCTAATTTTGTCCCCAGCACTTCACTTCTCACATTCTTTCCTCTACTCCTTCTACTCTATTGATCCCTGTGCAACTTTTTAATTTTTAACTGGGGGTTGAACTCAGGGTCACTCAACTTCTGAGCCACATCCCCAGCCCTATGTTGAATTTTATTTAGAGACAGGGTCTCACTGAGTTGCTTAGTGCCTTGCACTTGTTGAGGCTGGCTTTGAAATCATCATCCTTCTGTCTAGCATGTGCCACCGTGCCTGGAAATCCCTTTGCAATTTATATGTAGTATTATTTTTACTTATTTGAAAATTAGTGCCTGGTGAATGTATTTGATATTGTGATTCATTGTGGTATATTCACATATGAAATTTGGTCAGATTAATTCAACTGTTCTTTCCTTTTTCTGTCTCTCCTTCCTTCCCCTCAACACACTTCATCTATTATTCTGATCTTTTTCTCAATTTTGATTAAATTTTCTCTCTTTTTGTTCCTACAATATTTTCAAAGGACACTAAATTTTTCAAATTAAGAATAATATCTATGTATAAGTGAAGAAGATAATTAGTCACTATATGTAATGAAACTGTAAATGTTTTAACGACTGATTAAAATTACTAGACAATATGTTGTTTATAATTTGGGCACTGATGTGTCTAGTTAATGAAAATTCTTTAATTCAGAAAATCAGAGTGAACCTATACTTAACTGATGTTTCTGAAGAAAGTTGACTAATTTTAATGTCTCAAAATTAAAAAAAAACAACAAGGGGCTGGAGATGTGGCTCAAGTGGTAGCGCACTCTCCTGGCATGTGTGCAGCCCGGGTTCAATACTCAGCACCACATATACATAAAGATGTTGTGTCCGCCGAAAAGTGAAAAATGAATTTAAAAAATTCTCTCTCTCTCTCTCTCTCTCTCTCTTTAAAAAAAATTTAAAAATAACTGATGAAAAATACCTCATTGTTTTGATAATAATATAATCATCCGAGTTCAATAGAAAGAAAAGAGCTGAGTGTCCCTTCTCTAGCTATCAAAACCCTCACCAAATGGGGAGAGAGGAGTGGAGTGCTAGAGAACAATGTTGTTCGATTAACTAGAAGACAATGTTTTATAACAATGATTACCACCTCAAGGATAATCTTGATAAGATGGCTGAAAAGATGTGTTATTTCAAGGGAGAAATGGAAACACAGCTCTCAGAAATATGATAAATGAAGAGTGTAACATATACAGTCTAAACCATCCCATGAAGCAACCTAGTAGGATCAAAAATGGAATAAGAAGCTGATAGTAACCTTCAAAACAGGAAACCTGTGAGCAACACAGGAGGTCCCTGCCCTGCATATGAGCCCTGTATTTAAGCCCCCATCCTGAGCCTGTCAGAAGAGTTAGCACCCCATCCTGTGCAGACTTCTCTCACTTTCCCTAGAAGGTTTATAAACATCGAGTTTCTTTTTATATCAACACCTGTCCAAAATCTCAGGGCCCCCAGGGCTCTCCTGAGAATTTTGTGTAGATCAGACAAACAATGGTGAGAATCTCAAGTCCTGAGCTGATTTTCCATGGTAAAAGTGACTTGAAGAAGCCTCGTTTTTCCCATCCATAAAGCTTGACAGTTCCCAGTAAGACATAAATCCAAATTAACATATAGTACTTGCTTGCCAAGGACCTGTGAGCATCCTTTGGGGAAGAGGAAAAACAGTTCAACATGAGTAAGCCACATGCTCAAGACCACAGAGCTGAGGAAAAGTGGAGGGTGAGGTCTTATGCATACACATGTTTCTTTAATCCTTCCAGTGCTCATATGCAGGGCAGGGACCTCCTTTGTTGCTCACTAGACATGCTCTGAGTCTACATTCTTCCTGGCACATAGCTGGTGCTCAGCACCTGCTCAGGCACATTAATCCAGTATGGTCAATAGCTGCATTTTGCAGATGAGTGGACTGTGACTCAGAGTTGAGTGAATTGCTTCAATGGCGTCCAGTTCTGAATTGGGATGTCCAAGTGTGATCATACTCCAGAACCAAGGTTGGTCATTGGTCCCTCAACCAATATTATGTGCATAACCAGAGAAAATTCTGCAGAATCCCATGCATTCCATTTCCATTGGGAAGTCACCCAGAGTGGCACAGTGAGAGAGAGTGGAAGATGCTTGCATATGTGTTCGAGGTGATGAAATAGGAGATGTAGGGAGACTAGGTGGAGCCAACTGTGCAAGATGGAACCAGGTGTGGGCACATTTAGATTTAGCAAGTGATCATGGATTTAAGTCAATCCTGCCATCCCTCAGTATTATAATTGATAAAAGAGAATGATTCTGTGGGCTTAGTGGAAACCAGAATATGGGAAGGGTGTGTCTGGGGGTGTTCATTGGTGTCCAGTTGGACCAGAAGTGATGGGCAGATTGGATCAGGTGAAGGCAAAACCTGAGAAGTGGATCCCACTGGGTGTGAAGGAAGAGACATGGTAGGCAGCTGGGAGAGGTGAAAATACTCTGAGAATCCTGTCAGATGTCATTGTGGATTGAGGCTGTTCAGACCCAAATGGACAGGGGGAAACTTGTGCTTCACTGGCCCAAGATATGACCCCCAAATCTTTCCATGGATGTCTCAATTTCCCAATGGAGGGAGGCAGGAGACACCAGTGCCCAGCCTTCCTCCTCCTCCTCCTCCTCTCTCTCTCTCTCTCTCTCTCTCTCTCTCTCTCTCTCTCTCTCTCTCCCCCCCCCCTCTCTCTCTCTCTGGACTTTCTATGTACTCGAGTGGGCCGGGTGCTGCATCTCTCATTTGTGACCTTGTGGTCCTCTTTCCCTGGAAAGGATACTACAGAAAGTCACCCTAGTGACTTTGCTTCTCAGGAGAGATCATTTATCCCTGGCTTATTCACAGAGCCTTCTTCTGGTGCCTGATGTGTAGACAGTGTGACTTGGAGGTCCAGAGAGGGCAAATGTGTGGTGCAGCAGCCATTCACTCCAGGCTCATCTGCATTCAGAGTTCAAGATTTTAGACCCGCAGACAGGGACTCCCTAGTACCTGGGCATTGGGTGAAGTGTAATTTGGAGGTGTGGCCTTGGTCCCATGCAGGATGACTCCAGGAGTTTCACTGCATCTGTAAAGGTGAAAAAGGATGGAAATGATGCCTGCCTCCCAGGCTATTGTGAAGCAAAGCCCAGATTATGGTTCTCTAAAACATGGTATGGGATACACATTTTGATAGTGTCTTTTATATATAGAAACATTCTCTTTGTAATTAAAAAAATACTTGTTTTTATTAGTTATACACGATAGTACAATATATGTTAACATAAATATAAGGAGTAGAATTTTCAATCTTCGGATGCACATGTTGTGGAGTTACACTGGTCATTTAATCATATATGTACATAGGATAGTAATGTCTGATTCTTTTTGTAGCTTTCCTTTTCCCGTTTCCCCTCCCTCCCACTTTGTCCAATCTAAACTACTTCTGTTCTTACCTCACCCCCACACACCTGCATTGTGTATTAGCTTCTGCATATCAAAGAAATCATTCAGCCTTTGGTTTTTTGGGGGGACTGGCTTATTTCACTTAGCATGATAGTCTCCAGTTCCATTCATTTACCTGCAAATGCCCTAATTTCATTCTTCTTTATGACTGAGTAACATTCCCTTGTGTATGTACACATACCACTTTTTCTTTACCAATTTATCTGTTTAAGGGCACCCATGTTGGTTCCATAGTTTACCTATTGTGAATTGAGCTTCTCTAAACATTGATGTGGCTGTGTTACTGTAGTATTCTTATTTTATTTTATTTTTTTTATTTATTTTTTTTCATTTTTTTTATTGGTTGTTCACAACATTACAAAGCTCTTGACATATCATATTTCATACATTAGATTGAAGTGGGTTATGAACTCCCAATTTTACCCCAAAAGCAGATTGCAGAATCACGTCGGTTATACATCCACAATTTTACATAATGCCCAATTAGTAATTGTTGTATTCTGCTAACTTTCCTATCCCCTACTATCCCCCCTCCCCTCCCCTCCCCTCCCTTCTTCTCTCTCTACCCCATCTACTGTAATTCATTACTCTCCTTGTTTATTTTCCCATTCCCCTCACAACCTCTTATATGTAATTTTGTATAGCAATGAGGGTCTCCCTTCATTTCCATGCAATTTCCCTTTTCTCTCCCTTTCCCTCCCATCTCATGACTCTGTTAAATGTTAGTCTTTTCTTCCTGCTCTTCCTCCTTGCTCTGTTCATAGTTGCTCTCATTATATCAAAGAAGACATTTGGTATTTGTTTTTTAGGGATTGACTAGCTTCACTAAGCATAATCTGCTCTAGTGCCATCCATTTCCCTGCAAATTCTATGATTTTGTCATTTTTTATTGCTGCATAGTACTCCATTGTGTATAGATGCCACATTTTTTTTAATCCATTCATCCATTGAAGGGCATCTGGGTTGGTTCCACAGTCTAGCTATTGTGAATTGTGCTGCTATGAACATCGATATGGCAGCATCCCTGTAGCATGCTCTTTTAAGGTCTTCAGGGAATAGTCCGAGAAGGGCAATAGCAGGGTCAAGTGGTGGTTCCATTCCCAGCTTTCCCAGGAATCTCCAAACTGCTTTCCATATTGGCCGCACCAATTTGCAGTCCCACCAGCAATGTACAAGAGTACCCTTTTCTCCACATCCTTGCCAGCACTTGTTGTTGTTTGACTTCATAGTGGCTGCCAATCTTACTGGAGTGAGATGGTATCTTAGGGTGGTTTTGATTTGCATTTCTCTGACTGCTAGAGATGGTGAGCATTTTTTCATGTACTTGTTGATTGATTGTATATCCTCCTCTGAGAAGTGTCTGTTCAGATCCTTGGCCCATTTGTTGATTGGGTTATTTGTTATCTTATTGTCTAATTTTTTGAGTTCTTTGTATACTCTGGATATTAGGGCTCTATCTGAAGTGTGAGGAGTAAAAATTTGTTCCCAGGATGTAGGCTCCCTATTTACCTCTCTTATTGTTTCTCTTGCTGAGAAAAAACTTTTTAGTTTAAGTAAGTCCCATTTGTTGATTCTTGTTATTAACTCTTGTGCTATGGGTGTCCTATTAAGGAATTTGGAGCCCGACCCCACAACATGTAGATCAGAGCCAACTTTTTCTTCTATCAGACGCAGAGTCTCTGATTTGATATCAAGCTCCTTGATCCATTTAGAGTTAACTTTTGTGCATGGCGAGAGGAAGGGATTCAGTTTCATTTTTTTGCATATGGATTTCCAGTTTTCCCAACACCATTTGTTGAAGATGCTATCCTTCCTCCATTGCATGCTTTTAGCCCCTTTATCAAATATAAGATAGTTGTAACTTTGTGGATTAGTCTCTGTGTCCTCTATTCTATACCATTGGTCCACTCGCCTGTTTTGGTACCAGTACCATGCTGTTTTTGTCACTATTGCTCTGTAATATAGTTTGAAATCTGGTATCGCTATACCGCCTGATTCACACTTCCTGCTTAAAATTCCTTTTGCTATTCTGGGTCTTTTATTTTTCCATATGAATTTCATGATTGCTTTATCTATTTCTTCAAGAAATGCCATTGGGATTTTGATTGGCACTGCATTAAACCTATAGAGAACTCTTGGTAATATCGCCATTTTGATAATGTTAGTTCTGCCTATCCATGAACAGGGTATATTTTTCCATCTTCTAAGATCTTCTTCTACTTCTCTTTTTAGGGTTCTGTAGTTTTCATTGTATAAATCTTTCACCTCTTTTGTTAGGTTGATTCCCAAGTATTTTATTTTTTTGGAGGATATTCTGAATGGAGTGTTTTTCCTCATTTCCGTTTCAGAAGTTTGTCGCTGATATACAGAAATGCCTTTGATTTATGCGTGTTGATTTTATATCCTGCCACTTTGCTGAATTCATTTATTAGTTCTAGTAGTTTCTTTGTAGACCCTTTTGGGTCTTCTAAGTATAGAATCATGTCATCTGCAAATAGTGATAATTTAAGTTCTTCTTTTCCTATTTTTATGCCTTTAATTTCTTTCGTCTGTCTAATTGCTCTGGCCAGTGTTTCGAGAACTATATTGAATAGAAGTGGTGATAGAGGGCATCCCTGTCTTGTTCCAGATTTTAGAGGGAATGCCTTCAACTTTTGTCCATTCAGAATGATGCTAGCCTGAGGCTTAGCATAGATAGCTTTTACAATGTCAAGGTACGTTCCTGTTATCCCTGGTTTTTCAAGTGTTTTGAACATAAAGGGATGCTGTACTTTGTCGAATGCTTTCTCTGCGTCTATTGAGATGATCATATGGTTTTTATCTTTAAGTCTATTGATGTGGTGAATAACATTTATTGATTTCCGTATATTGAACCAGCCTTGCATACCAGGGATGAATCCTACTTGATCATGGTGCACAATTTTTTTGATGTGTTTTTGTATTCGATTCGCCAGAATTTTATTGAGGATTTTTGCATCTAGGTTCATTAGAGATATTGGTCTGTAGTTTTCTTTCTTTGAGGTGTCTTTGTCTGGTTTCGGAATCAGGGTGATGTTGGCCTCATAGAATGAATTTGGAAGAGCTCCCTCTTTTTCTATTTCCTGAAATAACTTGAAAAGTATTGGTATTAATTCTTCTTTAAAGGTTTTGTAAAACTCCGCTGTATACCCATCCGGTCCTGGGCTTTTCTTAGTTGGTAGTCTTTTAATGGCTTCTTCAATTTCATCCATTGATATTGGTCTGTTCAAATTGTGTGTATCCTCCTGACTCAGTCTGGGCAAATCATATGACTTAAGAAATTTATCAATGTCTTCACTATCTTCTATTTTATTGGAATATAGGTTTTCAAAATAATTTCTAATTGTCTTCTGTATTTCTGTAGCATCTGTTGTGATATTGCTTTTTTCATCCCGTATGTGAGTAATTTGAGTTCTCTCTCTTCTTCTCTTTGTTAGCATGGCTAAAGGTCTGTCGATCTTATTTATTTTTTCAAAGAACCAACTTTTAGTTTTGTTAATTTTTTCAATAGTTTCTTTTGTTTCAATTTCATTGATTTCCGCTCTGATTTTAATTATTTCTTGCCTTCTGCTACATTTGCTGTTGTTTTGCTCTTCCTTTTCTAGGGCTTTGAGATGAAGTGTGAGCTCATTAATTTGTTGGTTTTTTCTTTTTTTGAGGAATGACCACCAGGCAATGAATTTTCCTCTTAAAACTGCTTTCATTGTGTCCCATAGATTCCGATATGTTGTGTCTGTATTTTCATTTATCTCTAAGAATTTTTTGATTTCCTCCTTTATGTCTTCTGTAACCCATTGATCATTCAGTAACATATTGTTCATTTTCCATGTGATGTAGGATTTTTCCTTCCTTCTTTTATCATTGATTTCCAGTTTCATTCCATTATGATCAGATAAAATGCATGGTATTATCTCCACCCCTTTATATTTACTGAGGGTTGCCCTGTGGCATAATATATGGTCTATTTTTGAGAAGGATCCATGAGCTGCTGAGAAAAAAGTATATCCATTTGATGATGGTTGATATATTCTATATATGTCAGTTAAGTCTAGGTTATTGATTGTGGAATTGAGTTCTATAGTTTCCTTATTCAACTTTTGTTTGGAGGATCTGTCCAATGGTGAGAGAGGTGTGTTGAAGTCACCCATAATTATTGTGTTGTGGTCTATTTGATTCTTGAACTTGAGGAAAATTTGTTTTATGAATGTCGCAGCGCCATTATTAGGTGCATAAATATTGATAATTGTTATGTCTTGTTGGTGAATGGTTCCTTTTAACAGTATATAATGTCCTTCTTTATCCCTTTTGATTAACTTAGTCTTGAAGTCGATTTTATTCGATATGAGGATGGCCACCCCTGCTTGCTTACGAGGACCGTGTGCGTGGTATATTTTTTCCCATCCTTTCACCTTCAGCCTGTGTATGTCTTTTCCAATCAGATGTGTCTCCTGGAGGCAGCATATTGTTGGATTTGTTTTTTTAATCCATGATATCAGCCTATGTCGCTTTATTGGAGAGTTTAAGCCATTTACATTCAGAGTTACTATTGATATATGGTTTGTACTTCCATCCATGTTTGATTATTTATCCTTTTTTTTAAAAAAAAATTTAGTTTGTTTCTCCATGATTATTTTTCCCCTCGCCCTCTGTCTTTACCGAGGCACTTCCCTCTGATGGTTTTGGTTATTGTTTTTCATTTCTTCCTCGTGTAGTGTTTTGCTCAAAATGCTTTGCAATGCTGGTTTTCTGGCTGCAAATTCTTTTAACTTTTGTTTATCATGAAAGATTTTTATTTCGTTGTCATACCTGAAACTTAATTTTGCTGGATACAGAATTCTTGGTTGGCATCCATTGTCTTTCAGTGTTTGAAATACATTGTTCCATGACCTTCTTGATTTCAGTGTCTGTGATGAAAAATCCGTTGTTAACCTTATTGGTTTACCCCTGAATGTAATCTGTCTCCTTTCTCTTGTAGCTTTTAATATTTTCTCTTTGTTCTGTATATTGGATATCTTCATAACAATGTGTCTTGGCGTTGGTCTACTGTGATTTTGTGTGCTCGGTGTCCTGTATGCTTCTTCAATTTGTATATCTGTTTCCTTTTTTATTTGTGGAAAGTTTTCTGTAATTATTTCATTCAGCAGGTTACTCATTCCCTTGGTTTGAATCTCTGTACCTTCTTCTATCCCGATGACTCGTAAGTTTGGCTTTTTTATGTTATCCCATAACTCTTGGATGTTTTTCTCGTGATTTTTTACCAGCCTTTCTGAGTTGGCTAGACTCTTTTCAAGATGAAATAATTTGTCTTCATTATCTGACATTCTGGCTTCTACTTGCTCCACTCTGTTAGTGATACTCTCAATTGTGTTTTTAATTTGGTTTATAGTTTCCTTCATTTCTAAGATTATGGTTTGATTCTTTTTTATAATCTCTATCTCCTGATAAAGGTGCTTAACTTCTTCTTTTATCTGTTTGTGTAATACATTCTCAATGTGTTCTTTCGCTGATTGAATTTTCTGTCTCGTATCCTCTTTAAGGTTCCATTCCATCTGTCTAAGGTGTTCCTTGAGTTCTTTATATGACCATTTTTCTGATGCCTCTAGGTCTTCCTGAATATTTAGGCTGTCCTGCATTGTTTGTACTCCTTTTCTTCCTTGCTTTTTGAAGCTGCTCATGTTACTTCTTCTTCTGTTTGACTGCTGAGTTACTGTTTACTCCTATAAATTTATTTGATGCTTGGGAGGAAAGGTATTAGAAGGGAAGGGAAAAAGTCACTGTAGCTGCAGGTTTCAATGAAGTTATCTCCTCTGCCGCAGTCTGATGACGTCAGTTGTCTGCCATGGTGGTATCTCTTGCAAATGGCGACAGTTCGTTTCCCTTTGCCAGGTGACCAATGCAACGGGTGGGTCCTTACTGTCTCTCCCACGCCCCGTTTCAAACCTGTGGCCACTACCTATGAAGGCTCGGTTGGCATTTACCTCCGTAGGATCAGAAGGGCTGACCGGTTGTTTCAGCCGGATGGATTAGTGCTGAGTCACAGCTGTTTGTCTGCGGGAAGCAGGCGAACGGGAGCTTGAATTCAGCCGATCCAGGTTCAGTGTGTGTTCTGAGAGGCCCAAACAGCTCGCCCCAGATCCACGTCAGTTCAGCATTGCCTAGTGATCCTGAGCAAACAGAATTAGGCTGTTTACGACTCCCTATGCTTGCACAGCTGAAGAGGTCAGAGACTTGATCTCTCTGCGCCTACCGCCATGTTGGAATAGAGTATTCTTATTTTAAATCCTCTGAGTATGCATCAAGGAGTGGGAAATTTGGATCAAAAGGTAGTTTAATTCCAGGTTTTCCAAGGAATCTCCATACTGCTTTCCAGAGTGGTTGTCCCTATTTGCAGTCCCACCAGCAATATATGCGTGCACTTTTTACCCCACATCCTCACCAACATTTATGTTACTTGTATTCTTGATAATTGCCACTCTGACTGGAATAAGATAAAATCTCAGTGAAGTATTAACTTTAATTTATCTAATTGTGATAGATAATAAACACTTTTTTATGTGTTTCTTAAATGTTCACATTTCTTCTTCTATGAAGTTCTTGTTCATTTCTTTAGCCCACTTATTGATTGGGTTATTTGTTTTTATGCTGTTAAGGTTTATGAGGTCTTTGGGAGATTAATGCACTATCTGAGGTGTAGATGGTAAAGATATTTTCCCATTCATTAGGCTCTCTCTTCATGTTCTTTATTGTTTCTTTTGCTACAAAGAAGCTTTTTAGTTTGATTCCATCCCATTGATTCATCTCTTTTATTTATTTATTTGTGATGCTGTGGATTGAACTCATGGCCTTATGGCCATGAGATAAGCATTCTACAAACTGAGCTATGTCCTCAACCCCCATTGGTTGATTTTTAATTTCACTTTTTGCACTTTATCAGTCTTGTTGAGGAATTTGGTTCCAAAACCAACATGATATAGATTTGGGTCTACTGTTTCTTCTATTAGATACACGGTTTGTGTTCTAATGCCTAAGTTCTTGACCCACTTCAAGTTCAGTTTTGTGTGGGGTGACAGGTAGGGATCTAGTATTAGATAATTCTATTTATGTGAGTTTTTCAGGGACTCACATGTGCTAGGCAAATGCTCTACCACTGAGCCACAATCCCAGCCTCCAGGGTCTTCTAAGTACAAAATCATACCATTGGCAAATTGAGATTGTCTTTTTTTTTTAAGTTATAACACTTTAATAATTTAAATAGAACCAACTTCAGGGATGCACATACATAAAATTCAAACAACGTAATTGAACAGTATATTTAAACGCATCAAATTCTTAAAAATCCCCCCCCCAATAGAGTCAGTATCACGAATATGAAAAAGTAATTTTGAAGTACTACAGACCATAGTAAAACAGACAAGATGAGTATTTTGCATTTACCAATGAGACAAAAACCTGTTGATACATCCCACTTTCTAAGAACACTTCTAGGGAATGTCAGGACAAAGTCATTCCAAAGGAATACAAATGATCTTCAAAAAATGATTGTTTATTTATTTATTTGCAGGGCTGGGGATTGAACCCAGGGCCTTGCACATGGTAGGCAAGTGCTCTACTGCTGAGCTATGTCTCTAGCCCTGCAAAGAGGAATTTATAGCTAACAAATTTTTTGGTCCTCCAAGTCACACTTGTTTTTACTTTAAAATACCAAACATGAGTTGGAATTCTACCTAGAAATGTCTAAATATTAAGCAGGTTAATGTTTATTCCAAATTAAATTTAACATGGAACTCAAGAATCAACCACCATTGGACTTTAGAAACTCCAACTACAGGGGAAAGTAGTAGAGATTTTTTTATAAAGGAGAGAAACCTCGACCATCTTGCTCCATTGTAAGCTAAATGGCAAGTAAGTGGCAGAGATAGAATGACCACAGTTTAAGCAAGCAACGTAATTCCTTTTTTTAAAAAAGAATGAATAAATGTGAAGAGCACTATGCTGATGGAATAAAACACTTCTTTGTAGAATTAACTGTGTCTGTTTTTGTGGGAGAGTTAGGTGTTTTTGTTTTAATTTGGCCCACACTGCCCCAGTGGAACAAAATTTAAGATAAATGGTAATAAGGCAACAGCTTCTGGACTGAAAGGCCTACACCACCTGAACAGAGTCACACTGAGGACAAGACCCAAGACCCACACTGACCACAAGGAAAACAAGACCAGAGTTCTCAGTGCATTTTCACAAACACGACAGCACAGCTCTGTGAGGACAGGGGCACAGCTCCCAAGGCAGGCCACAGACAATTCATCTGCACTCTTTTGGGTTCTTGGAAGCTAGAGTTCTTCAGACCTGACAATGATGAGCATTCCCAAAAGTTTCTAGAAATCCTTAGAAAAATATTTCATAAGATCAAAATAAAAATGTCCAAGAAACTTCTAAAGAGACAGCTGTGGGACTAGTTATCTGCTGTGTGAGTACTAAGACTTATAAAATAATGGCTTTTGAAAAAAAGGCAAAAGTATCTACAGGCTAACTGGTGTGATATTCTCATCAAGGCACAGAGAGTTAAATGTCTAAATCCCTGTATGTTGACGTGAGAATAACTCGTAAGCAACTCCAGGAACTAATTCCCTGAACTTGAATTAAGAAAGAAGGTGGAAATGTGCCTTTTTAACTCACAGTAAAATTGAAAAAAATAGATATTCCACCACCTTCCCTTGGTGACTAATGTTAAAAATGGATAGCTGATAAATAAATAAAAACGAAATGTCATTTGTGAATTTATAAACATGATCGAAGCAGAGCTGATGGACTTTGAATTCACAGAGCAAGGCTGCACACTGTTCGTGAATTATTAGAGCACTTTCAGCATTTCTGTGGCAGAGGAAAAGGAACTGCTTTTCCCATGCCCGATTCTCCTATGCTGATAAGACAGATCACTGTCGGATTTCATTCACATACACAGATTCTCCTCCTCCCCAGCACCCTTGGGTTATCTGAATGGCAGTGGTTTGTGCATGTAACTTAGGCTGCTGGCAGTTCACCTTAGACACTGCCCCTACAAGGTGGCAAGAAGAAAGCGCAGGGCTTACCCCTATGTGAATCATTTTTAATTTGACTTTATAAATAATTTTAAATACAATTATTGACAAGGCATAAAGTTAACATCTGTAACAAATGAAAAGGGGAGGCATGATGAAAGACAACACCATTAGCAGTCGGACCTGCGCGACGCCATGCTCCAGTTCAGCTCCGAATGAGAGTGAGAAACTCCTCCCGCGTCTTGGGATCTTCCCGGAACATACCCAGCATTGTACTGGTCACAGTTTTGCTGTTCATTTTCTGCACCCCTCGCATTACCATACACATGTGTGTTGCTTCAACCACTACCCCAACTCCTGCAGGCTGCAAGGCTTCCGTGATTGCCACTGCAATTTGTTTTGTAAGACGTTCTTGGACTTGCAGTCTTCTACTATAGATTGCTACAATCCGGGCAAGTTTGCTGAGGCCAAGGACTTGCTTGTTAGGAAGATAACCGATATGGACCCTTCCCACAAATGGAACTAGATGATGTTCACACATGGAAAACATATCTATGTCCTTCATAATCACCATCTCATCATGATCTTCATCAAATACAGCATCGTTCAGGACATCTGAGATGGTCTCTTGGTAGCCCTTGGTGAAGAACTGCATGGCCCTGGCCGCCCTCAAGGGCGTCTTGAGCAACCCCTGCCGCTGGGGGTCCTCGCCCAGAGAGCGCAGGATGGACGAATAGGCGGCCGCCAGGTTGGGGAGGTTCAGCTCGTTATCTTCCACACCGCGGCTTCTCCGCCGGCACCCGAACCGGGCCCTTCTCCATGGTACCGCTGCTACCGCTCCGGGAGACCCCGGGGCGTCTCAGGGGGCTGCAGCTAAACTTCGCAGGTGGCGGCCCGCAATGACCTGTGGCCCGAATCACCTGAGGACGGTAAGCGATCTGGCAGAGACATGCCGCCCGTCTTTTGAGTTTTTAATTTCCTACTTGATTCCTTTTAACTTCTTTCTTTTGTATAATGGCTCTGTCTAGAGTTTCAGGGATCTAGTTTAATAAAAGTAGTGAAAGAGGGCATTTTTTTCCTTGCTGCAGTTTTTAGAAGGTATGCTTTTAATTTTTCTCTATTTAGAATGCTGTTGGGCTTGGGTTTAGCATATATAGCTTTTACAATGTTGAGGTATGTTCCTAGTATCCCTAGTTTTTCTAGTGTTTTGAACATGAAAGGGTACCCTATTTGTCAAATACTTTTTTTGCATCTATCGAGATAATCATATGATGATTATCTTTAAGTCTATTGATAGGATAAATAATGCAGATTGATTTTCTTATGTTGAAACAGCCATGCATTTTTGGAATGAACTACAAATGATTGTGGTGCACTATCTTTTTAATATGGTTTGGTATCCAATTTGCCAGAATTTTATTGAGAATTTTTGCATCTATGTTTATCAGGGACACTGTCTGAAGAATTCTTTCCTTGTTGTGTCTTAATCTGGTCTTGGTAGAAGGGTGTTACTAGCTTTATAGAATGAGTATGGAAGAGTTTCTCTTGTTTTCTATTTCATGGAAGAATTTGAAGATAATTCGTGTTGATTTTTTATGGAAGGACTTTTAGAACTCAGCTGAGCATCCAACCTGGGATTTTCTTAGTTGGTAGGCTTTTGGTGGCATCTTCCATTTCTGTGTGTTGAATCAACCTTGGGATTTTTATTCCATCCTCAAATCTCAAATTGATCTGTTTAAGTTGTGTACATCCTCCTGATTCAGTATGGGTAGGTCATATGTATCTAGAAATTTATTGATGTCTTCAAGGCTTTCTATTTTATTGGAGTTAAATTTTCAAAATAACTTATGATTATTATCTGTATTTTAGTACAGGTGTCTGTACTGTCTGTCATGATATTTTCTTTTTCATCATAAGTTTTAATAATTTATCTCACCTTTAATAATTTATCTCTCCTTATTAGCTTATGTTAATGGTTTATCATATTTTATTTATTTCACAAACCAAATTTTGTCAATTTTTTAAATAATTTCTTTTGTTTTAATTATATTGATTTTAACTCTGATTTTAATTATTTTTTTTGTCTTATGCCGTTTTGGTACTTATTTGTTCTTTTCCTAGGGTATGAGATGCAATATTAATTTTCTTTTAATTTGACTTTCTTTCTTTTTTTTTTTTTTAATGAATGAGCTCAATGCAGTGAACTGTTCTCTTAGAACTGCTTTCCTACTGTCTCAGAGATCTTGATATGCTGCTGTGTGGCTGTTCTCATTTACTTGAAAGATTTTTTTTTTATTCCTGATTTTTTCCTGGTGTCCATTGGACATTCAATAACATTTTATTTAGTCTTCATTTTTTTATTTTATCCTAGATTTCTAATTTTATTTCATTATTTTCTGATAGATGATATAATATTATCTCTATTTTTTGTATTTGTTAAAAGTAGTTTTGTGGTATAAGATATTATCTCTTTAGAAAAAGATCCATGTGCTCTTTAGAAGAAAGTATACTTTATCATTGATGGATAAAATACTTTATATGTGTCTGTTAAGTCTAAATTAATGATTATAATATTTGAGTATATTTTTTATTTAGTTTTTGTTTATAGGATCTATCCAGTGATGACAGAGGTATGTTAAAGTCACCCAGTATTATTGTATTATAGTCTATTTGATTCTTGAAATTGAGAAGAGTTAGTTTGTGTATATAGATGTTCCATTGTTTGGGGCTTAAATATTCATTATTGTTATCTTTTATTGATGTATGATTCCTTTAAACAATATAGAATGTCATTTTTGGTATTTTCTGATGAACTTTGGCTTAAAATCCACTTTTTCTGATATGAGGAGGAAACTGTTCATTCAACGACATGTGTGATATGTTTTTTTTTTTTTCAATTTTCAACCTCAATCTGTGGATGTCATTGCCTATGAAGTGAGTCTCTCAGAGAGAACATATTTTTGAATCTTATATTTTACTTCAATCTCCCAGTCTATGTCTTTTGGATAGATGAATTTATACTATTTATGTTTAAGGCTATCATTGAGAAATGATCTCATTCCCAGTCATTTTTTATTTATTTCTAGTCTTTATTATGAAAAAAAAATTATTTATTAATTTCTCCTTTGATTATTTATTTAGTGTCATTAATCTTTTTGTTGGCTTTTACTTTTCAAAAATTTTATCTTTATGGAAATATCTTGCTGAAAATATTGTGTAGTGCAGGCTTTCTAGTTGTGAATTTTTAATTTTTTTATGGAAAGCTTCTTATAATCCTCTAATCTGAAGCTTAATTTTGCTGTGTATGGTATTTTTGTTGGCACCCATTTTATTTCAGAGCTTGGTAAATATTATATGAAGACCTTCTAGCTTTGAGGGTCTATGTTGAGCAACCAGCTGGGGTCTGAATTGGTTTTCCTCTAATGTTACATGCCATTTTTCTCTGGCAGTATTTAAAACTCTACCCTAATTTTGTATGTTAGAAATTTTTATAATCATATGGCTTGGTGTGGATCTGTTATAATTTCATACATTCAAGGTTCTGTAAGTCTTCAGCATTTGATTTTCCATTTTATCTTTTAGGTTTGGTAAATTTTCTGATATTATTTTACTGAAGAGATAGTACATTCCTTTGGTTTTTATCTCTGCTCCTTTAAATATCCCAATCTTTCTTTTGGTCTTTTCAGGTTACCCCCTATTCCTTGGAAGTTCTGTTCATGGTCTCTTAAAATTATTCTCCATAAACTCTATTTTAAAGGTTATATGTATATTTTTTTTTCATTGCATGATACTATCTTCCAAGTGGTCTAGTCTGTTGATGATGATTTTCTTTGAATCTTTAATTTGGATTATTGATTACTTCATTTGGAGGATTTCTGCTTGATGTCTTTCAGAATTTCTCTCTTTACTGTCATGATTCTTCACTTCCTGAATTTTATCTCTAATTTCAATACTTAAATTATCCATTATCTTTGGATCAGTTTAATATGTTCATTCTAATCTCCTTCTCTTTCATTTTTTCCACTGTGGAATCAATAAATTCTGTTATTGGAGGATCTTGTATTTTGGGGGGTGATGTTTTCTTTTTTTCAGGTTCTTTTTTTGTTTCTACCCATTTATCAGCATGGATATGAGGCAATAGGGTTTCTATCCTATAAACATATTGTGTCCCTACAGGGGAAGACAAATAATCAACCAAAGCAAGCACTATACATCCTCAAACCAAATAGTTTTTACAAAAATGTTTACAGTTTTGTCACAACAAATGTAAAGAATATCTTCAGTTATTGCCTATGACTATATACCATAGGGTCCTTTGGATCACATATCTGATAATTCTTCATATAATTTTGTATAGGCTACATTGAAAACTGAATTATAATTATATATATATATTTTTTTTTTCTACCAGGGACAGTGTGAGCTTCTTCCTGGCTCCAGTAGTTGGGAACAGGGATGTCCTTCCAGTTTTTCTTAGAACATAGTCCTGCTTGGGCTCTGCCTTAGCCTTAACTATGGTCAGTGGGCCTCTGATCAACTCAAGCACATCCACCAGCTCTGCCTTGACTTTTCCATATTTTGCTTCATTTGTTCTTTTCTCTTTTATTATGGAGACTTTACAAACTTTTAAATTAAGGTTTAATTGCTGTACATAACAGTTGAGTTCATTCTGACAAATACATACATGCTGTTTCATTTCTTTTTAAATCCTCTTTTAAATTTTATTTGTCTTTTTTTTTGTAACAGTGATTGAACCCAGGGACACTTAATCACTGAGCCACATTCACAGCCCTTTTTTCCTTTTCTACTCTGAGGCAGGGTCTCACTAAGTTGCTTACAGCTTCACCAAGTTGCTCAAATTGGCCTTGAACTTGCAATCCTGCCTCAGCCTCCTAAGCCACTGGTATTACATGCGTGTTTCACCATGTCTGGCTCTTCTTTAAGTTTGACTGGCAGCTTGAATCGTAAAGTTGAGGACTTGGAAATTATGTAATACAGGACCCTGTAGTACCTAGAAAACAAGTGCTCTATGTGACAGTGCTAAGGGAAGGAGGTTTCTGTCACAAATGGCAGGAAGAGGGCCCTCAGAGCCACTGGGAGGACTCAGAAGGTGCCAGGAATCTCTCACCCCAGAGTCCAAGAATTAAAAAGTATGAAATAAGTGTACACTAATTTAAAGTTGGGATCAAGGGCCTAAAATTTATATTGACTACATGATCTGACCCTTCAGCTCCTTCACCCCTCTGAGTCAATAGAACTCATGTCAGGGAAAATTTTTGAGTATAGCTCTCCCCTGAGTACTATCATCCAGGAAAGAATTAAAAAATTAATAAGCAAATGAAATGTTCCACTTGGGACACCATGGTTCTCTCCTCCCCAGAGGAAATCCTAAAACACTTATGGAGGCACTAAAATTGCAGACTTGCAGAGAGATGAGTTATGATGGTTTTTCTCAAGTCATCACACCTCCTGAAAGTCCATCTGGGTAAGTACCTCTCTGTTCCACAGAAGCAGGCAGCATCAGAGGGCAGGCAGGGCCTGGAAAGATTATGGAGGAAGCCAGCTGGAACTCTGAGTCAGATTTCTATAAATTCAGTTCAGCCAGGCAGTGCCAACCATTATCCACAGCTCATTAAATTTTTAATTTTTTTCCATGCAGTGGGAAGTTTTCTTACTAGTATAATTAATGTTTTAATTTAGTGTATTATAAAGCTAGCATTTTTAGCATTAAATGTTTCTAATAATTTTATATGAAATGCTATTAGTAGATTTCAGTCATGCATTCCTTTTTTGGAATATAATGACTTTCATTTACTTAACATGTCAGTTCTCAAGGAAGATATTATTCTCTTAACATTTACAGACTTTTGCTGTGGGTTTTCACTAAATACACTCAGTTTTTGTCTTAACATCTTTGCAATCAATTAATACTCTTGAAAAAGTGACCTGTAATTTGAATTATTAAAAATAACTCATAGGGTTTGGGTTATAGCTCAGTGGTAGAGCACTTGCTTAGCACATTTAAGGCACTGGGGTTGACCCTTAGCATCACATAAAAAAAAATAAATGTAATAAAAGTATTTTTTATAAAACTTTACTTTGAAGACAGGTTCTTTATTCAAAGTATCACCCTGGAAAGAAATTTTGAATATGATCATTCATAGAAAAATACATACTAGCATTTTCTCACAAAGACATTTCTTGCTTTCCTATTAGTTTAACAAATAGTACATACATGGAGTCAGCACTTGAACATGATCTCTAACCACTAGGAAATGTCTCATCAGAGGACAATGGAAGTTGGACTGAAGTTACATCAAATTTTTTTTTTAAAAAAACAGGGTATAAATTTTATCTCCTTAGTAGAAAAGGGCTCAGAAGTAATTTAGCAGAATTTAGAGTAGACGAAGACTGATATCCATTTATTTTCTGACCATGTAGCATTTGAAAAATACCTCTTCTACTTTCATTAATAGTGAACATGTCAGACTCATTTCATGAAGGTACAATTTTAAAACAAAAATTTATTTATTTAATTAATTTATTATTTATGGATCTGTAGTACTGGGAATTGTACCAAGGCTTGCTTCACCTGTTTACCATCCTCATATCTTTTTTATTTTTCCAGGCAGGGTTTCAATAAGTTTCCCAGGCTGGCCTCAAATTTGCAATCCTCTTGCTTCAGCCTCCAGAGTCACTGGAATTACAGGTGTGCACCATCATACCCAAGTTGAACAAAATATTTTCATCTTCCTGGTCTCTATGTTTTTGTGTTAGATTTTTGTTGCTCCCCAACTTCTGATAGGTACTTATGATCCAAAAATATATGTGAATTAATCTACTTTTCTTAGTAATAAAATACAGAGTATCTGATGGGAAAGGAAAGTGGAATTTCCCTTAGTGAGAACACAAGACTGTATTTGTTAAACTGTTGGGTTGAACAGAGAGACCTTCTCACTTAGGATACTTTGTGTTTCTGAGAGGTGACAGCTTTATATTAGTAAGAAAGCACCTCTAGGTCTTTCCTGTTTTTTTAAATTGGAAGAGTAATTGCCTGTTCTTGATATTTTTCTTTAAACAGGTGTAAAAACATTAATATTGTAAATACCCACATATAAGCAAGCACTTTGAACTATACTTTAAAAATATTTTAATTTTCAAGAAAAAAAATATATATAATCCTCACTTGTGTTTGGGGTGGTGAATCAGTGAGCAAATTAATGCCTTTCTTACGTTCACATAGTCAGATTTTTCTAGTTCATTCTCCCTGACTTCATGCATTTCTCAATTGCTGTGTCCTTTCTGTAGGAAAAATGAGGCTGGAAATCAGAGTCATTTTCAGTATGCAGATTTATTTAAGCTACAATGGTACTGAGGAGATAAGGCTAAAACATCTCTGGACCTGGGGTTTGTAAATTATTGTTTTACAGAATTATCCTCAGTGCAGTGAAACATGCCAGTGGATGGATGGGTGCATAACAGTTATTTTCATAAGCTTGGGTCATAGCTCAGTGTTAGAGCATTTGCCTAGCACAAATAACTCACTAGATTTTATCCTCAGAACCATATTAATTAATTGGTTGATTGATTGATTGATTAAAATAAAAGTTAAATTGCAATTTTTATAAAAAAAACAACTCTCTGTTTAATATTTTAAGTTATCAGAGGTTTCATGAGTTTTTGTCAAAGAAAACAAAAATAGCATCTTTTGTATAGCAACAAGCTCAATTAACAAACCTAGGTTTTTACAAGAAAGAGAATCTCGGCCTTAACAACAAAGAAGAAGCTTTGTTTGACCCACAGTAATCTCTGCAGAAATCCTGCTGGCATTCTTTGTAAAGATCTTGTTGGCTAGGAGAGAAGTTTACATGTATTAAGTATGATAGAGTCTCTGGAAATCTTAATTATAGTAAAGGTTTCTTTGGTGGGGGTTCCTGGTGACTGTATCATCCTTAGAACTGACTTTCGAGTTGGTGATGATTTTTTCCTTCTCCCATATTATCTTTGTTATTTTCCAGCTCAATTTCTGCCCAAAGTTGGAGTGTGTTGACCAGTGTACCTTCAGACATAACCCACTCCAATGTGCGTGGTCATTCTCACATTCTGGCCTTCTGCCACTTTTAGATTTCTTTATAGATAAGAAAAATATTAATGGCAATCACAGTGAAGTCAACCAGCATGGTATAGTGATAACAAGCCAAGGTAGGCTCTTCCATGTATATAAGGCACCTGCCTAAGTTTAGAAATAAATAATTGTGCATCACCCTAATTTTGAGAATTATGTAGATAATGCTCACTCTGTGGACATTAAAAAAAAGAATACATCCTTTCTTCCTTATCCTGTATCAGTCCACTCACATGACAATACATACCCACACTTTCAAGGGGTTTTCTGAGGACTTTCCTCCTTCAATTACACTCTCAGTCTCTATTCTGAGTGCTGTCTTGGGTACAAGAAACCACACATTTATTTCTGGTCACTTATTTCTGGTCCATTTGGTGATAGCATTTATCTCAGTATTGGAAATGATCTTAGTAATTGCAAAATAAAACAAAGTCTGAAGTGAATGCTTCCAGGATCCATGTTTTAGTGAGAATCTGAACTGAGTTCTCTCTCTCCTGAGGGGTGCCCAGCTTCTACCATGAACTACAAGGTCCCTCAAGCTTGACTACAGAGAGTTCATGTGCCGAGTTCACTCTAAATTTTGTTATTCTATTTACCGTTTTTTCCCCCTCACTGCCCATATGGACTTTCCTTTTTCTTTTCCATTGTAGACTTACAAATGTGAAGTGTTTTAGAGCTTTTCTCCATGTTAGTTTCTCTGTGATTTATCCCCTTATTGATCTACCTCCAGTCAATCTGAGGGCAACTGGATTTCTTCATGTGCAAGATTACAAGTCTTGTGCTTGGAATGTTGGGTGAGTCAGCTCCAGCTCAGCATTGTCTTTTATGGAAGTTCCCATATTATCCTGCTCTGTGTGGAGAGCATCTGCCCTGTCCCCTGATCCTCTGAACTGTGTTGTCTCCCCCAGTGTGAGTGGGTTGAGACATGGATAAAAAAAGACATGGCAGATTTCTTTTAGCTGTTGTCATGACATATTGATATTCTACAAAAATAAAAAACATTGTCTAGTACAATGTTCAGAATATCTATCTACCTTTCTTTATAATGATTATGTACAGATATAACAATGGTATCTGGAGCATGAGTTTCACTAACATGGGTGTGGTGTATAAAATTTGGAGAGAACTGATGCTTGCTGATAGTTTGCATGATCTCTTTGGAGGCTCCGTACAAGCTAACATCAGGGGTTGCTCGTGGGTGCACCTGATGGGGTCAATTTCCTGGATTCATAGTATGGTGAAAGGCAATCAGCTTTTCTGCCTCAAGGAAATTTGCTGTCTCTGCTCATCCATTTATGATTGTAGGACTCCAGTCCCTCAGTAAATCTTAATATGTCCTATATCCTCAGATTACAGATATTGCAAACAGACTACCTCACCTGTCTTATAAGGTTATGTATTGTTAAGACTCAAGTTTTCAAAAGAGCTTTCAAGTTAAGCTTGAATTTCACAGGAATAACTTAAGAATTTAAGTTGGCAGCAGGTTTTATCTTATATCATTCTTTTAGAATATGATGTGAAAAGTTTTTCTTATTTATTGATGTTATTCCTTTGAAACATTATTAGGGTACATTTTGTAACTTACATGGACTAGATAGATAGGAAATGGGTGTATTTTTTATACATAAAAGAAAGGTCAAGAAAACCATTAGGGTTGTGTGCTTAAAGAGAGCCAGTGAGAACTCAGAGACACCTGGATGATGGCATGACTGTTGGTTTTTTTTTTTTTCTCCTGGGCACATCAGAGGTATAAAGCTTAATTTATTCAATGTGTAAATAGATAAATTTACTTAATTAGTATGTTAGAAAATAAACATTTTTTTCTAATTCTTATTATATAATATCTATTTTAAAAATCAAAGTTTCCAAAAATTGTTGGGACTTAGTGTCCCCTGAGCCCTGAAGTCTTACTTGCAGCCATATCTATGGAACTAAAACAGTGAAGCTTTCCTTTAGTAAGTAGAGGAACTGCTTCTATCTGTGGCTGTAAAAACAGTGTTGACTCATGCTTTGATTTTCAGATGATAAATCTATGAGAATACTTGACAGGAACCCATTTACCATAGTCTATCCTTCATCTTATGGACGATTGAGGCTTGAGTTACATTAAATAGCTTTGTGGTGCAGGAAAGCATTCCACATGGTGGGCACCCCCAAGTTCTGTAGTGTTATGGTTTGAGTGTGAGGTGTCCTTCAAAAGCTCATGTGTGACACAATGCAAGAAAGATTTAGAGGAGAAATAATTGGGTTATGAGAGCCTAAAACCAACCAGTGAATGAATGCCTTTATGAGATTAGTTGAGTGTAAACTGAGTGTAAGTTGTGGCTGGAGAAAGTGGGTCATGATTGGGGGTGTATCTTTTGTATCTGGCAAATGGAGTCTCCTTTTGCTTCCCGATCATCATGTGAGCTACTTCTCTCTGCCACAGTCTTCCACTATAATCTCCTGCCTCATCTCAGGCTTTGAGGAATGGGGCTGCCCATCCATGGACAGAGACCTCTAAAACCACGATCACAAAAATAAACTTTTCCTCTCTAAAATTGTTCTTGACATATCTTTTGGTCACAGCAGAAAAAAAGCTCACTAACACACTAGTGTAAAATTCATGCTAGGTTCCCATAAATATTCAGAAATATCTTTTCTTACTTGAGGAAGACTTGAAGGGTTTGATTGCCTTGTGGAACCATTAACTAAATTCTTAGGAAATAATCATCCCAGCCCATTTAAATGTGGCTGATTTTAGCACTCTAATTGCACACACCTCTGATGTAGTGGAAAGAAACCTATCACATTGTTCTGATAATAATTGAAAACTGCATTCTAATAAGACTAAGTTTTTCTGTCTTGAGTTTCTAAAATATGTAAGACTTACAGTCATCTCTGATGATTCAATTAAGAACTTTAAATTGCATGTGTCCTTACTTTGAGAAATCATGGAATCTGCTACCTTGGTATTCATTTTCCTTGATTTAGGAAGTGATGTCAGACATGGAAAATTTTCAAAACAGTATTTGCTCTCTCAAGTCAGATGTATGAAAGTCAATTCAATAATAACAGTGATAGGTGGCATTACTATCCTGGGCATTTTTGACATTTTATACCTTTACACACACAATATCTACAGGAAGAAAGTATTGTGATTATTCATACTTTACAGATTACTGGTTCAGATGTGTTAATTAACCTCTCAAGTTCTGAATTTAATAGCATCAGCTTATTTGTGTAAGTTTACACTTTGTGACTTCAGAGATACCTCAGCAACATTTGTTCTCTATAAATATACCATATTCTGGGCTAGGGTTGTGGCTCAGCAGTAGAGTGCACACCTAGCATGTAAGAGGCCAAGGGTTTGGTTCTCAACACCACATAAAAATAAACAAATAAAGCAAAGGTATTGTGTCCAACTACAAATAAAAAAATATTTTTTAAAAGAAACAAAAATATACCATATTCTGGCCACCTATAAGAATAAAGACAGCCCTGTTTGCATGACTATCATTTCCAGAAAGGATATTATTTCCACATTTATGCAGTCTTGGCATGGAGGTTCCACTCTGTATTTACAACTGTGATTTTCTACTGAGAACTTTGTCAGGTTCATACAGAGAAAGTTGCATTCTTCTTAAGTTAGAAAAAATAAAAAAGGAGGGGCTGGGGCTCAGTGGTTGAGCACTTGTCTCGAATGCATGAGGCACTGGGTTCAAACGTTGGCACCACATACAATAAATAAATAAATAAATAAAGATACTGTATTCATAAAAATAAATAAGTAATAAATAAATACAAAATTAAAAGGAAGTAAGAATCAATGAATACCTCTCATCTAACAAGGCAATGTGGCTGCAGATATGGGGCATAGTCACTGGAGGGCAGTGAATATGCCCTCCAGACATGATTGGGTCCTGGTGGGGCAGGGAAAGTTGTCATGTATCCAGGAGAGTGTCCAGTGGACTTGGGTTCTGCAGGAGGAAAGAATGCCTCAGGACAAACCCACACATTTTGCTGATGACCATATTTGGAGAAATTGATGATGATGATAATATTCATGGTAAAGATTTTTCTTCCTTTTCTCTCAGATTATTCCTATCTGCTTCTTCCCCCATGAGGATAAATAAGAACAGCCAAGCTTCCAACTTCACTCACATTAGAAACATGCTTTTCTCTGAAGTCAGCATTGGGATTGGAGCCAATACTGCTCTGCTTCTCTTCCACATCCTCATGTTCCTTCTCAAGCACAGGCTCAAGCCCATCGACCTGACCATCAGCCATTTGGCCCTTGTTCATCTGGTGATGCTGCTGTCTGTGGGCTTCATAGCTGCAGACATTTTTGGGTACCAGGATTTGGGCAATGACTTCTCATGTAAATCAGTTATTTCCTTGCACAGATTGATGAGGGGCCTCTCCATCTGCACCACCTGCCTGCTGAGTGTCCTCCAGGCTGTCACCCTCAGCCCCAGAAACTCCTGCTTGGCCAAGTTCAAAGGAAACTCCTCACCTCAGAGCATGTGCTGCTTTCTCTTCTTCTGGGTCTTTAATATGCTCATCAGTGGTCGCTTCTTGATTGCCATCATTGCCACCCCCAACATCACCACACTCAATCTCATGTTTGTCACTAAATCCTGCTCTCTTCAGCCCATTGGTTACTTGTTCAGGTACACATTTTTCTCACTGGTCACCTTTCGGGATGTATCTTTTATAGGGCTCATGGCCCTCTCCAGTGGGTACATGGTGACACTCTTGTGCAGGCATAAGAGGCAGTGCCAGCACCTTCATAGCACCAGCCTCTCTCCAAAAGCATCCCCAGAACACAGGGCCACCAGGACCATTCTGCTGCTCATGGGTTTTTTTGTGGTCATGTACGTTTTGGACTTTGCCATTTCTTCCTATTCTGGGATGTTGTGGAACAGTGACAATATTCATCACTGTGTTCAGATGCTGGTGGGCAATGGCTATGCCACGGTGAGTTCTTTGGTCCTCATTGGTACTGAAAAACAAATGAGAAAGTTCTCGAGATCCTTGTGGGGCAAGCTCAGTAAGTGCTTAATTATCCAATGACATATCATTTACATAAATTGAGTAAAAACTGTCAAGAAGTTCAATGCCACATGTCCAGGTGGCGACCTCTAGATTATCTGTCAAAATACTATAAAAGACAAAAGTGTTCCTGGTCCTGCCTTTGCCACTGCAACTTTCTTTTTTTTTCTTTTTAATTTATTTCTTAATAAATTAAAGTGGAGTGCATTACATTCATAATTATCCATTCACAGCACAATTTTTTGTAACTTTGTATATAAAGTATGTTCACACCAAATTATGCCATTATATATGAGCTCTCTTAATTTTTTTGCTTACAATTCTTAATATACTTTTATACCACTATTTATCACATCTCTGTTTGTATATAAGGTATGTTGATGCCAAATTCACATCTTCATACATGTATTTTGTATAATGATGACCCTCTCTTGTAAGCAAGTTTTAATGCACGGGGTATGTCTTGCAATGCCATCTTGGGCAATATTTTTAGTCTTTTGACAAGTTGGTCCTACTTCCCTTGAAAAAATGGGAAGTAGATCTAACATGGGAATAAAGAGATCAAGAGAAAAGTGGAAAAAAGTCATAAAATGAAGGTAGAGCAAGAATATTTGGGGGGTTGTTGTTATTATATTTTCAATGTTACATAGGTAGAGATTTATCAACTTGTATGTTTTTATATATGTAGTTAGTGACCACAAAGAAACCAAAGACCAAAATAACAACCAAGTGTACGTGGCAGAAAAATAAAGAACACCCTAATCCATAGGAGATAGTAACAACCACAGAGTACACATAGAACAGAGCTCAGGAAAGAGCACATGTTACAACATGAAACAAAACTTTGACAAAGTTGAGGATACTGCAGTCATGTCAAGTGTCACAAAATAATGAGACTAATAATAAATTACATTAGGAAAATAGATAGGTGGCATTGAGTACAATCCCAAAACAGGGACAAAATCATCACTAGACTCAGGGAATTTTCTGAGAAAAAAAAATGAGATGGGTGACATATATCAAACTTTGTGGGATGTAGTAAGAGTAGTAATAGAAGTTCAGAGCTATAAAATGGCATTTAAAAAAGAAACAAATCAGGCTGGGTTTCTGGTTCAGTGATAGAGCACTTGCCTGGCATGTGTGAGTCACTGGGTTGGATGCTCAGCACCACATAATAATAAAATACAGGTATGGTGTCCACCTACAACAAATATATATATATCAAGGACCAGAGAGGAAATGAATAAAAAAGAAACAGCAAAACACCAGTAAAAAATCAACCAAATTCAGAGTTCATGTTTTAGAAAGGTAAACAATTTTGACAAATCCTTAGGTAGAATGACTAAGAATGACACAATAATAAAAAATAATAATTACAACTGATATTATAAGAGATGTGAAAGACTACCATGAACAATCAGAGATTGACAAATCGGATAGCATTCCACTTTCTTTCCAATTTGTCACCATCATGGGTAGACCTCCTATTAACATTATATGCACAGTTGGAGCATAAATTTTCAGAGTTAGGATAATCTTAAAGGTGTGACTTTTGGACCATATCATAATTCTATGTTAAGGATCACAATTGCAGTGTTTCATTCCCCAAAATTAGTATCATGTGGCATCTCAATGAGAATCAGTAAAAATCTCTGTGCTGTGTGTACCCACCAGCATTAGTGTTGGATTTGTGGGGGTTAATTCCATTTTAATGAAGGGTACTGCTATCTTTTTTTAATTAAATGTGATGTTAAGCATATTTTCCTATGTCTTCTTTGTGAAGGGTCTGATCATGTCTTGTATTTCTCATTTAGATTTTGTTTCTCCTTTTTGGAGGGGATATGGAGAAAAAAGGATTACTTTTACATAATTAGAGATATTGTAAATGAGTGCAGCCACTCTGGAAATTAATATGGAGATTCTCCAAAATACTAGGAATTTGAATTGCAATGTGACCCAGCTATACCACCCCTTGGTATTTATCCTAAAGAAATAAAGTAATCAAAATGTAGTGCTATATGAATTACCCATGTTTATAGCAGCACAATTCACAATTGCCAATCCATGAAACCAGCCTAGGTGTCCATCAGTGAATGAAAGGATAAAGAAAATATGGTATATGTACAGAATGGAGTTATAGTCAGGCATAAAGAAAATGCAATTATGTCATTTGCAGGCTAAAATGGATGGAATTTGAAAACATCACGTCAAGCAAAATAAGCCAAAATCAGATGATCATTGTTCAAATGTTTTCTCTTATGTTGAAACAGGAGTTTTGAAATGAACCTAGGTCCCCTGATTTTCTTAGCAGATGGGGTTTTCACATGGTGAGGGTGTTGCCAATTTTCTTTTGGATTCTTGTCTTGCAAATTTAAAGAATAAAATTCACAGACAGTAACAGAAGAGAAGTAAAAAAGGAGTAGATTTATTAAAGTGAGAAGAGATAGTGCTCCCAGGGTTCAGGAGGGGACATGAGGGTAGGAAAACCTGTTTTGGTGTGCTACCCTACAGCATTATAGAGTTTTTGAGTTTGAGCATTGACCAAAATCTGTTAACCAAGTATTGAAAAAGTGTAAAGACAGTTGGCTGTTTCTTTAGCCTTTGAGTTCTAATTGTTCCTATAACCCCTATTCTGGGTCACTCCGGCCATCTATTTTCCCGTCACTCTGGGCCAAATGAATTGACTGAATGTTCTCACAGGTGAGTCTCTTGGTCTTCACATTTGAGAAAGGACATGATAAGGCCCATTAATGTTTCCACAGGTTAGTATGATGGTGGAGTCTTTATAGATAACCAAGGCTTTAATTGGGGTCCATTGCCTTAAAAGTCTGATTATTGAATATTCTTGTTCCATATGTGGAAATTAGACATAAAAAAGAAAAATAAAGGGGATGGGGTAGCATGCTTTCCTGGCATGCATGAGGCACTGGGTTCAATTCTTGGCACCACATACAAATAAATAAAAATAAAGTTCCATCAATAACTTTAAAATATTGAAAAAAGAAAAAGAAGAGTGGGGACAACATCTGTTGAAAATTGAAGGGAGTTTCATAAATTAGAGGAAAGGAAAGAGAGATAAGAAAGGAGGTAATGTTCTGGAATGGAAATTCATGTACATATTCATACATATCTGTATGTCTTCTCTAGTTTTGTACTTTGAGAATTGAACAGAATTTTTCTGGAATGGGAACTCATCAGATGGAGGGCAAAGGGACTACTTCCCCTGATCATGTGGATAATGTGTCATTCTAATCCCCTCATCAGGTAGATGGGATTAAGATATACTTTCTTCAAAGGGTGAAGAACACAGTGACTTACAACCCCAAAGGTGATCTATACTCATCACTAGCCAGAGTGTATGAAGATCTCCTCTCATGTAGCAGTGGCATGCTGATCCGTTCCACATAAGGAGTGGAAGGCATGGAGAATGATAGTTGCATATATATTCACACATGTATTCAGGCTTGTAGTCACAGATATATCCATATAAAAAAGTCTTCTTGAGAGATGGGGTAGTGGCTCAGCAGTAGGGCACTGCGTTTGATCCTCAGCATATTCCAGGCCCTGCGTTTGATCCTCAGCACCACATAAATATAAATAAATGCAATAAAGGTATGGTGTACAACTAAAAAATAAATATTAAAAAAAGGTCTTCTTGAGTTTTGTACTTTGGGGTTAAACTGGAAAGTTCTGTAATGACAGCTAATTAGATGCAGGTACAGATATTAACTTTCCTGCTCAGATAAAGGAGACATGGTTCTAGTCCTCCCACTGTGGGGAGAGCATAGGGAGATCTACTCCCCAACTGTGACCTTCTCACATCATGGTGCAAAAGGTGTCGGGTTTTACTCACCTCATCTAGCAAAGGGTGTGGTGATCCATTTCCCATACTGACCAGAAGGCATGAGAATCTAATTTTATAAATATATGTTCATATATGTATTCATATATACATTCATGTATTTATATATGCTCATATATACTTAAACATATATTCACATATATTCATATGTAAAATGTAATCCATATATATACATATGTATCCACATTCATATGGATATACATATACATATATATTCATTTAAATATTCATGGACATATGCATTCTGATATATACATACTCATATTCACATGAATATTCAGGGTACATAAAAAAGTCACATTGCTATTTATACCTATTCATGTTTATCTTTATATTTATATCCATATACATACTCATATTGATACATTTATATTTACATACATATTTATGGCATGATTATATATATTCATGTGTATATTCATATACATATTTGTTTTACTCAGTGGTTTCACTGCTATGACTAAAAGACCTAACAGGAACAATTTTAGGAGATGAAAGGTTTATCTGGGTCCTCACAGTTTTAGAGGTCTCAATCCATAGAGAGCTGGCTCCATTCCTTGGAGTTCAAGATGAGGAAGATCATGGCAGAGAAGAGTGACTCACATGATGATTATGAAACAGAGAGAATCTCCACTCACCAGATACAAAACATAAACCCCAAAGTATCTGTAGAAGAATGTACAAATAAATGTACAGATGTATCTAGAGATAATGAAATGGACCCCAGTGCCGTCTGCTCAAGCCGGATAACGGATCACCGTGCCCTCTCCTAAGTGCTCGAAGTAGATCTCCACATCCTCCAGCAAGTTAGGGGAGTAGTTCCCCTTGTGGGGAGTAGGTGCCTCTACTCATCATATCTGAAGGCCCAGATCCACAGACCTTCCCCCTGGTAAGATGTGGAGAACCATGCATCCTCCACCTGGTCAGAGGAGTTAATCTGTTTCTACCATCTAATGATTTCCAATTCCAGAAAATTCCAGATCTACTCCCATTAGTATGTTTGTGAATATGTATATGATCATATATATAAGTCTGTAAATATGGTATGTAAATAAATGTAAATATGAATATGCATATATGAGTATGTATATAAATATAAATGTTTAGATTAATATGAATATATGTATGAATAAGTCTATGCATATGAATATAAACATTTGGATGAATATGAATATGAGCATGTGTATGAATATGAATATTTGTATACATAAATAAAAATATGTAGATGAATATAACTGTGAAGACTAATATTTATATGAGTATAAACATGAATATGTGTGCTGATATAAATATGAAAGTTAATATGTATGTGAATATATACATGAATGTATATATGCATATGAACAAGATATTATTAATATGTACATAAGTATGTATATGAATGTGTTTCTATGAATATAATATGAATATCTACATAAAATGTATATGATATGAATATGACTATGTATATGAATATGAATATTAATAACAAAACATGAAAATACATACATATATATAAACATGTGCACAATAGGAATATATGAATGAACATATGAATATCTATGTAACTATATATAATGTATATTAGATATATGTGATTAGATCCCAGTACCTCTGCATAGTGTGCAAAATGGATCACCATTTCCTCCAGATGATTTGAGTTGATCTTCACACCCTCCAGACCATGAAGGGTGTTGATCCTCATGGAAATAGTAGGTCCCCTGTGTCCTTCTATTTGCCTTGCAAAGAGAGTAGATTCCAATGCCCTCCACATGATGTGTGAATTAAAATTATGCATCCTTGACCTGAACAGAAAGTTTATTCCTGTAGTCTCTTTCTGATGAGTTATCTTTCTAGAATATTCCACTTCAATCATGATGTACAAAACTGAAGAAGTCATATATGTATGCATATACTCATATACAGAGTATAGGCCATCTTCTCAGTATGAAGAATGGATTACTGTGCCCTGTGCTAGATGAGAAGAGGAGATCTTTAGGTCATTGCCCCTTGAGAGGAGTAGGTCATGTTGGTTAGGATCACTAAATGAAAATGAATATGTACATGTATGTGAAAATGGATATCAATGTGTGCTTAAATATCAGTGTGTATATGTACATAAAGTTGAATGTTTACATGTACACAAACATAAATATGAGGATGTTTATGAGTTTGCATATATACATGTACGTGTTTATGAATATAAATCTATATAAATATGTAAATGTATTTGAATATGAATATACATGTGTACATGTGTAGAAATGTGGATATCAGTGTGTATAAATATGGGTATGTACATGTGCATGAAAAGTAGAGAAATATAAAAATATACATAAGCACACAAATGTGAACATGACCATGTACCTGAATATTCATATTTTCAGAAATATGTACATAAATTTGTATATACAAAAATTGTTATATGTATATTAACATGAATATATACGAATACACAAATATTTTTCATTAATATGAATATGATTTTTTATGTATATGAAGTATATGAATATACATGTGAATATGTATGTGAAATGGTATACAAATGTGCATATAAATATACAAATGAGCATGCACATATATATGGAAGCATATGTATATGAATTAGAACCTATTTTATTTTGCTCCTATGGGGAATGGATCACCATGCTCTCTGCTAGATGAGGTGACTACATCTCCACACCCTGCACACCATGCAGCCTCTTGGTCCCCAGAAAGAATGGGTCCCAGTGTTCTTTACCTGGTGAAAGGAGAATATCCTATGCCCTACACCTGATGAGTGCTTTTGAGTCATTTATCTTTGATCTGATCAGGGGAGTTGATCAATAAATACTCCATCTGATGAGATCCCACTCCGCAATATTCTAGTCAAACCCTAAAAGTATGAAATTGGGCCAGGTGAATCTTTATTGATGGTTGTATCTAGGTAGATAAATCTATATAAATGAATCTATAGATGATAGGTGAAATACACCCCAATACCACCCACTCAGTATGGGGAATGGAACACCTATTTCTCCTCTAGACAAGGGAGTACATCTCCTGCCCTTCCACAAGATAATATTTCTTTTTAGGGGGACTAGCACCTGGATTTTTCACACCTTGAGGGGCTTAGTTTCCCATGGCTTCCACTGGATTAGGGGAGTCAATCTCTGTAAAGTCCTTTTTATGGTTTTTCAAGCCAGATCATTCTAGTTGTAACCTCAAAGTATGAACTGGAGAAGTCATAAATATGTATATGCATATATGGAAATATGGTCATTCACATAAATATGATTTTGCATATGCACATGATATACATGAAAATTGATAGGAATACATGTTAATACATACATTAATATGAATATGAATATTTACATAAATATAATAAAGATGTATATAAATATGAGTATATGTATATATGAATATGTGATAAAATACAAATATGTATTAATGTGAATATAAATAAGATACAAATATGTATTAATGTGAGTATAAATAAGACACAAATGTGTATTAATGTGAATATAATATGAACATGTACAATATGTGTATAAATACGAAGTTGTATTTTACATGTACATGGAGTTCAATAGGAACATGTACATGAATATAACTATGAGGATGCATGAGAATGAATATGTACACCTACCTTATTATACATATAAATGTATGTGTAAGTAAGAATATGGACATACATGAATATGACTATGAATATGGGCACTTGTATGTTTACATCAATATAAATACCACTGTTTATGAATATATGCACATGTTCATGAACATGTACAGCTATACAAATATATACATATATTTACAGAAATATGAATATGTAGAAAAAATATATATTGAGCATTAATATAAATATGTGCAAATATATGCATGAATAGGAATGTGTTTGTGATATGTGTAGAAATATGTATGTGAATATATAAGTGAAGGTGTACATGGATGTGCATATGAATATACAGATGAGTATGTATATGTGTATGGAAGCACAAGCATATGAATTAGAACTACGTGTCTTCTGCTCATATGGGGATGGATCACCATGTTCTCTGCTTGATGAAGTGAGTATATTTCCATAGCCTCCACACCATAGGGACTGTTGGTTTCCAAGGAGAATAAAACCATTTGTCATTTACCCCATGAGAGTAGAAGATCCTTATGCTGCACACCTGGTAAAGGCATTAGAATTATTTATGTTTGAATTGATCAGGAGAGTTGGTAAATAAATACTTCATCTTATGAGCATTATAATTTACATATATATATATATATATATATATATATATATATATATATGAGATTTGATATCTAACTTTCTTGGTGGTGAAAAGGAAAATACAGAAAAGTGAACCAGGACCTTCTGTACTGGAAAGAAAGGGGGTAACATTGGGAGATAAGAAAAATGGAGGAGGGGCTGGGGTTGTGGCTCAGCAGTAGAGTGCTCGCCTAGCACATGTGAGGTGCTGGGTTCAATCCCCAGCACTGCATAAAAATAAAATAAATAAAACAAAATGTATTTGTCTCCAATTACAACTAAAAAAATAATTAATTAAAAAAAGAAAGATGGAGAAAATAAAATGATAAAAGGAACAAGAAATTCTAAGACAAATGGAACTTCTACCAGTGGGCTGGAAGAGAGATAAAGGGCCTCCTTCCTGAGTGTGCCATTTATTTCTTCAAGGTAGTGTTTATTACTTCTGTCAATCAGTCTTGTTACTCCAGGAGTCCCCATGTCACTGTTCTCCTGTCACTCGAGTCCTGTTTGAATGTGGAGGGGATCTGTTCTCATTATTGACTGCTGTTCCAAATCAGTAAATTGTCCTGACCCTGTTAATATTTCTGCTGTAATATCAGTCCCATGTCTCCAGTTACTTTCTGCCTGCTCAGTGCAGAGATCCATCCAATTAGATCTCCACAGCAAGTAATCACCTCTAGAAAGACATCCTTTAGCTAGTGTGACACAGTCATGGGGAGGCAGAGCCTCACTACAGATCAATTCAATAAGACTTTGAACAAAAGGCAAATTGGGGCCCTATGTGGAACTGGAAAATTTTAATTCCTTTAATGTATTAAAAGGAACAGCAGCATTAATTAACACTCATTGGCTTTGATCATTTATCTGTTCAAAAATTGGAAAGAGTTTGGGCAGGGGCTGGGACTCATTTCTATCCACTTGCCTGGCATGTGTGAGGCCCTGGGTTCAATTCTCAGCAATGCATATAAATAAATAAAATGAAGGTCTATCAACAACTTAAAAAATGTTTAAAAAAATGGGAAAGAGTTTAAATCCTGCAATAGCTTCTCCTTCCTATAAGGTAGTCCTGAGACCACCTTGGAGTGGAGAAAGTTTTATGATTGTCAATGCAGAGAAATCAAGCCTCAGTCTCCCTTAAGCGAGAGGGGGAACCCCCAATAGCTGGGGAAGGACTATTTAAATGTAAATTGCTGAGGTTCACTTTCAACCCAGACTCCTCCTCTGACTTAGCCTCCTCCTCTGAATCTCCTGGTACAGACTTTCCCCTCCATCTCATTGAAATTTGATCTGGGTTATTTCCCTGCATAGCAGGCATCCCTATCAATGAATTTTCCTTGGGCATTTTTAACTCTCTTCATTGACTCTGGTCTGCTAACAATGGGACAGGTTTAGATTTTGCCCTGAGGCTTTCTCTCTGAGGTTTACCAGTTACAAATTGGGCATGACTTTGTTCTGCCCTTAGTCTTTCTTCCTGCCTTTGACACACCACATTAGCTAAAGATAGAGAAATCTTTCTTTGAGCTGGGCAAGGCTGCTTGCCAGGTCCTGTGCTTCTGGCTGCATCTCTAAGTCCAATGTATAAGTCTTTTGATGACCCCTGGGCAAAATCTTGGTCCGAATGTAAACACATTTCTGTTGCTGTCCACAACTTTTTTATGTTCTCAATCATACTTCTAGGCTAGTATCTGAAATGCAATCTTCAAATAGTCTCCTACTGAGACTCTCCCAACTATGCAAATCAGCTGATTCCTCCTCACAGAACCATGGACAAGTGTCCCTAATTATTTCTAGACACTGAATGAGCTGAACTCTTTGGATCTCCTTTTCTTTTTGCCTAATTATTATCTTCAGAATCATGAAATAGATTGCTCTCTTTGAAGACAAAGAATTCTACATATTTTATTTTATTTTTTTAACATCTGACTCACTTTCCTGTCTCCTGGTACTTTCAAGAACCAATCCACAATACTCTGAATATATAAGCACTCTTTTTGTATTGGAGAGAAAGCCACACCCATTAGGTACCTTGAGTCCAGTAGGCCAGTGGTCCCTGTTCCATGTACTACCTATTGCCCACATCCCATGGGGACAATGGAATCAATTCATTCTGTGTGGCTTAGGCTGGCAATGAAAAGACCACAGAAACACAGAGGTACTATTTTCACAAGGTGGGGATTGCGGACAAATCTACAACCTCAGGAGTCCTCCTCCATGCCAGAAGGCAAGAGAGCTAGAGAGAGGGTGCACCCCTCTATTTGTTAGGCACCCAAATAAGGCAGAGGATAGTGTTTCAAAAGAGGCATTGCTCAATCCCATTGGTTAATGCTCAAGCCCAGACCTGAGGCACTTCCTTGCCACAGTGTGTGGCTCTCAATTTCTTGAATTCAGTGCTACAATCTATGTATTGTTTTGTGATGCAAAGTACATTTGAGAGTCTGTAACTCCATAGTTCCTTTCTTTTTTATTTTATTGTTCTTTTTAGATATACATGACAGTAGAATATATTTTGGCAAATTGTGCATGCTTGGAGTATAATTTATTCTAATGAGAATCTTATTCTTGTGGTTGCACATGATGTGAAATTACCCTGGTCATATATTCAAATACAGGGATAGGAAAGTCATGTCTGATTTCATTGGTTCCTTTCTGTCACCTTGAGATATATTTGAACAGACTTTAGTATTTTAAGGATTATTTTTTATTTTTATTTTATTAAGGTTGAATTCTCACAAGAGAGCCCAGTATATAATGTGTGATGTAGTTACATTTACATATGTTGCAGTAAAATTACCCCATTCTCATTTTTTCAAACATTTAATGCCTGCCTGGAAGAAAACCAAGTATCTGATGAGCAGATACTGACTCTCATGCCCTTCAAGGTCCTGGCAATCACCTTTCTCATTTCTTATTCTAAGAAATCCAATTGTTGGACATAGCATATGAATGTGGTTACAGCACATGAGAATTTTCATATTTGATTTTATTTACTTCACTTCTCATTTTTGAGGTTCATTCATGTTGCAGCCTATGTCAATACTTCATTTTTTATGGCAGAGTAATATTCAAACATACATCTGGATGCTATATATAGTTGTATATTTGCTTACATGAATATATCTATATGTACCTGTGCTTACTCAGGCAAGTAAACATACAAATACATACACATTTGTTTATCCATTCTTCTCTTAATGGACATTTGGGTTTTTATCTTTGTCCTCATGTGAATAGTGATGCCATTAACATTCATGTACAAGTGTTTAAGTATCTGTTTTCAATTCTTGGGGGACTACAGCTAGGAATGGGATTAGTAGATTATAGGGTAATTCTATGTTTAATAATTAGCAAACATCAAATTATTTTCTATACTTTCTATATCATTTTATATTGTTACCATAACTCTGTGGAGGTTCTAATTTCCTCACATAATTACCAACAGTTATTATCCCCCCTTTTTTAAATGAAGCCATTTTATTGGCGATGAAGTGCTATTACATGGTATTTGGTAGGTTTTGTTGTTGTTGCTGTTGTAATGGTTTTGGTACAGGGAAACAAACTCCAAGGTGGTTCACCACTGATCTTCTGCCATTTTTTTAATATAGGGACAGAGTCTCACTAAATTTCCCAGGGGGCCCTCAAACTTGCAATCCTTTTGCCTTAGTCTCCTGAGTCACTTGAATATAGGCATGTATCTATTTTTAGACAGAAAAAAAACAGAGAGAGAAAGACATCAATGTGCCTCTAATAGAATTTCACTGAAAGACATTTTAAGAACTGTAAAGCTGGAAAAAAGAAAACTGACCCAGTATTAAGGTCTGATATGCAATGTCAACTAATACTTTATAGTATACAAATGAAGCCAGATATAGTGAAAATTACTAAAACTATTGAACAAAACCCAGATGCCTATACAGAAAAAAAATCCACAAAGTATTTATAACTATTTAATCTGTTTTAAGATACTATTTTAATCCTACCTTAATGATTTTTTTTTTGATCAGAGGAGAAATGTTATGAATTAGAGAAAAAAAACTAAGGAGTGTGTCACCGTTGCTTTAGATTAATTTAGGCAAAAACTGATCTTTGTTTCTCCACTTAGTTTTTAGACTTTTAATTATTTGAGTGCCACCACTGATTAGCACCAAAGGACTGATTGTGCCATAGCCATTGGCTATGAGCATTTGGAGACCAAGCAGGATGGGGTCACTGGTACACACTGTGCCTCTGAAAAGGGAGATGATGCAGTCCACACAGTACAGGATCTCAAAGTGGCTGATGAGCAACAGGATGGTGTGAGTGGCCCTTTGTTCTGTGGAACTTCCTGGAGAAAAATGGGGGCTATGGAAAGACTTGGATCATTTTTTTATGTCTGTGCAAGAGAATTATCATGTATGCACTGGAAAGAACCATAAGACCCAGAATTAGGAGATCTCTGAATGCCATGAAAGCAAGAAAGAAGGTCCTGCTCCTGTAACTTATGAGCAGAAAGGAACAGCGCTCAGTGAGAAACAGAAGACCAGGCTGGGTCTTATTGGGAGTGGCCACAATGCAGAGGAGCAGGTCGCTGGAGAGGGACATGGTGAGGGCCCATAAGAAGACAAATAGCCCCACAATGGAATTTGTGGATTTCAGTTGAAAGTGGGCCAACCAGGAGCCACTGGGGCTGATAGTGATGGCCTGAAGCATACTCAGGACAAGGGTAGTGCAGATGGACAGCCCCCTCATGACCTTGTGCAGGAAGACAAGTACTTTGCATTTGAAGTCACCTGGAATGTCCTGTGTTTCCCAAATGTTTGTGGACACCAAAAGGCCCATGGTGAGGAGCATGAGGATGTGTGTTAGAGCCAAGTGGGTGACGGGAAGGTCGGTGAGCCTGGGCTTTTTGCCCACAAGGACAGCAGCAGTGTGGAGGCAAAGCAGAAAGGTGTTTGCTGAGATCCCAATGCCAGCCTGGGGATAGAAGGCATTTCTTATGACAACATAACTGAATCATTGGTCCATCTTCATCAGTATCCTGGGAAGAAAAACAGGAGCATTTGATAGAAACAGCTTTTCATTGACATGCTTCTAGTCCAACCACCACCTTTACAATGTCTAGAATCGTGATTAGCAACAAATATCTTTGTAAAGAAGACAGGGTCTTATTCTTCACCTTAATTTCAAGTTAAGGGCTGGTTTGTGGTTCCAAGGTAGAGCACTGGCCTACCATGAATGGAGACCTAGCTTTATCCCAAACACTAAGATAGGAAAAAAGTAAATAAAATATAAATTAAAAATAAATTTTATCTCAAACATCTGTAATTCTTCTGAGGAATGATTTTGTACTCTCCCTCTTATTTCATGCAAGTGCTCAGATCTTACTCTTGTCATTGAACCTGTATACCTCAGGTTTTTCTTAACAGCATAAGTTATGTGATTAAAATGGTCAGCCTTCCTATCTTCCCTGTATATTTCTTAAAGATGAAGATGCTGTTGTATTTGGCTTTGATCTGAAGTATCTAAAATAATGCTGCTTATATAGAAAATATTTACCACAACCTGTTGATGTAAAGTTAAGATAAGCAGAAATAGAAGTCTTGGCCTGGGGTGGTTTAGCTCTGTAGTAGAGCTATTGCCTAATATGTGTAGGGTACTGGAGTCAGTTCTTGGCCCCCCAAACAAAAACAAATAAATAAAAGTATATATATATATATATATATATATATATATATAATCTCCAGGGAAATAATATCAATATGCCCATTCCCATGTTTCTTTATACAAGCGTAGAATTGTAGTTTAGTTGTTTTTTTTTTCCTCCTCAGACTTGGCCTTCATTTATTTCAGGACCCACAATTTACTGTCAGAATACTGTCATCATACCTAATGATTTATGCCTCAGTGTATGTCATCCGTTAATGTGGGTCTTGTTAGTACTTTCCTTCTGGTATTGTTGGAGTGAGTAATTAAATATGTGCTTGGCATATATAAAGCACAATAAAATCATTCATTATTGTTTTGATATTTGTCTGTAATCTTGGTGTGGGGGAGTAAATGCAATATGTTAAAGAATTCTTAGTATAGGTAAAAAATGCCAATGTAAGATTTGGCCTCCTTTGGCAAAAATTTGATTCTTGAGACCTATAGTATTGGACATTATTTTCTTCTCATTTTAAAATTTCTACGTACAATAAACATAGATGTTTAAACATTCCAATTTTCTTCAAGGGGAACATGGAGAGAACTGGTGGGTTCTCCTTCTTAATTTTTATCTCTGCTTAGAAATGCCACAGTATATGTTTCCATTTTTGTTATATGTTTTGTATCAGTGACGAAAATGGAAAGATCACAATGAATAATATGAAATACAGATTATATATTATACTATTTTGAAAATTCACACTCTAATAAAACATAAAATCTTGACAACATCAACAAATTTCTAGAGACACATGACCTACCCAAATAGAATCAGGAGGACACAGAAAATTAAAAGAGATCAAACTCAATCATTGTAATACAATACACCACCAAAAGCCTACCAAGAATAAAAGACCAGGACCAGATGGATTCTTGGCAGAGTCCACCAGACCTTGAGAAATAAATACCACCAGTCCTCCTCAAATCATCCCATAAAATAGAAAAGGAGGTAACACTTTCAAACTCACTCTAAAAATCTAGAATCACCCTGATACCAAAAGCAGACAAAAACACACCAAGGAAAAAATTCTGATTAATATTCCTAATAAACATACATAAAAAAATTATTTATAAATTACTGGAAAATCACCTTCAAAAACATATTAAAACATAGTACAACAGGTTCATCCTAGAGATTCGAGGTTGGTTCAACATACAGAAATCAATAAACATAATGCAGCATGTTAATTCACTTACAGACAAGAACCACATGATTATATCAATAGATGCAAAAAAAAAAAGCACATACACACACACTTGACTAATTACAGCATCCATTCCTGTTCAAAACATTAAAAAATCTAGGGACAGTAGGAACATACATGAACTTTATAAAAGCTATATTGTAGACCCAGGGTCAACATCAATTAAATGAAAAATTAAAAGCATGTTGTATAAAGGTAGAAACAAGAGAATGATGTCCCCTTTCACCACTTCTTTTCAACATAGTCCTGAAAATTCTAGCCAGAGCAGTTACACAAAAGAAATATTAAGGGATACAAATAGGAAAATAAAAACACAAACTATCACCATTTACTGATGATATGTTGCTATAATCAGAAGATCCAAAAATTCCACAAGAAAACTTATTGAACACACATCCTGCACAGTACCAGAATATGAAATTAACATCCACAAATTAATTGTGTTCTTATACATCAGGAGAGAATCAACTAAAAGAAAAATTAGGAAAATTATTTCAGTCAAAATAGCCTCAAAGAAAGTAAAATATTTGTGAATCAATCAAACAAAAGAAGAGAAAGTCCTCCACTATGAAATCTACATCACACTAAAGAGATAAATTGAAAAAGACCTTAGAAGATGGAAATGTCTCCCATCTTGTTGGATAGGCAGAATTAATATGGTCAAAATAGTCATACGACCAAAAGCACCACACATATTCAGTGTAATTCCCATTAAGGTTCTAATGTTGTTCTTACAGAAACAGGAAAAGCAGTCATGAAATTCACTTGGAATAATAAGAGACCCAGAATAGACAAAGCAATACTCAGCAAGAAAAGTAAAACAGGAGGCATCACTATACCAGACCTTAATTTATATTACAGAGCTATAGTAACAGAACAGCATGATATTGGCACCAAAACAGGCTTGAAGACAAATGGTACAGAATAGAAGATAAAGAGAAAAAAAAAACACATGAATGAAGGGATCTCATATGAGGCAAAGGCACCACACACATACATTGAAGAAAAGATACTCTTTTCAAAAGGAAGTGCTGTAAAAACTGGAAATTAATGTGTAGTAAAATAAAATTAGACTCTTATCTCCCATGCTGCTCAAAATTTAATTCAATGTGGATCAAGGATCTAAGCATTAGACCCGAGAAATTGTACCCACTACACGAAAATGTAGGCTCAAATCTCCAACTGACTTCCTCAACAATACTTTTAAAACAAAAGAATTATAACCCTCTCTCAAATTAAATACAAAATGGTGCTGTGGATGTGAATAAGTGGTTGTGTGTTCCTGAGTTTAATCCACACTAACCCCTACCCCTCCCACCAAAAAAAGAGGAAATTCATGGGATGGTATCAAATTAGAAAGTTTCTTTACAGAAAAGAAAACAAGCAAGATGTGAAGAGAGAGCCTAGAGAATTGAAGAAAATCTTTTCAACCTACACTTCAGAGAGAGAGAGCACTAATCATCAGGACATATAAAGAAATAAAAATATAAAAAAACCCAGATAGTCCAATTAATAAATAGGCAAAGGAAGTGAACAGGCACTTCGCTATTGTTCATTTGGATTCAAGTCTTTAGTTGGCACAGCCCCACTTTATACATGGGAACAAGGCTTGCTCAAAGTCACTTTCCAAGTGGTCAATCAGGGCAGAAATTCAGATTTGGACCAGCATCTGCCTATTGTGGAGACAGTGCTCAAGAGTGTCATTGGGGCCTTGAGATTTGGGACTTGAGTGTTGACATCAAGAGTAAAGAGAATTCCCCTCTGCGAACCTTCTGGGAAGGGTGAAGTATTCTGGACAGGAGTCAGGGACCAGGCTGCCCAAGGGCTCAGATTAGAGACTGTACAAGTTTCCTGTACAGTCTACCTTCCCAAGAGACCTGAGAAAGGAACTGGTGACACAGTTTTCTGGTTCTCTTGGCCTAGATTGTTCCTGAATCTAAGGACTCTGAATAAGCGAGTCAACAATAAGGAAATCCAATGCATCTCTTTTCTCTCTACTAGAAACAAACAAACAAAACAAAACCCTGCCAAATACTGAAATCTCTTCCTTTCACTTGAAAAAAAAAAAAAAAAAGCTCTGAACCAAGTAGTCTGGGCTTCTATGGTTATCCAAGCATGCCAACAGGCCCCAGACCCTCCCTATTTTGCATTCCTATTTTGTCTTCTCAAGACAGCTAACAGGGGAAGAGGAAGAAAGAAAGAAAAAAAAAAAACTAAGAGCTAGAGGCCCAGTGGCTTTCACTGACCAGCACATAATTATAACTACTCCTGTCTGCAAAGGATATTAGAGAACGCAGTTTGTTTGGGGGCTTTTTTTTTTTTATTGGTTTTGTTCTATTTTTGGTTCCAGGGACTGAACCCAGGTGTGCTTAACAACTGAGCCACATCTCTAGACCTTTTAATTTATTAGAGACAGGGACTCACTATGTTGCTTAGGGCCTAAGTTGCTGCTGCTGGCCTCTAACATGGGGTCTTCTGATTCAGCCTCTGCAGCAGCTTGGATTACAAGGATGTGCCATTGCACCTGGCTACTTTGTGTTTTATTTATTTAGGTGCTGGGGATGGAATCTGGAGCCACACACATGTTAAGCCCATGCTCTATCACTGAACTGCACCTCCAGCCTTAACACTGTCATTTTGAAATGCTGGCAACACATTTTTTTTAAATGTGGGGCTGCAAGTCACCAGTAGCTAACAAACCTCACCCTTGGTCACTGGCAGTTAGTTCCCCAAAGGGCCTGACCACACACCCATGAGAGACCAAGAAAGATCCTGAATGACTCCCAGGGATAGTCCAGACCCCATGGAACAAAAGAGGGTTGTCTGGGCTGAGCCCAAGTAACCAGCTATGATGGGATGGCTGTGTAGCAGAGCCAGTGCAAGGTCTTGAGGGCTGGCAGTGTGGGCTGCTAGTAAGGATGGACCCTGGATCTGAATGACCCCTGATGGGCTGTTGAAGGGATGGGCAGGGACAGTCAAGTTGAGCTATTGTTCTTTCATGTGTGTTGTGGTGGGGGATGCAGGTACCAGGTGAGGAGGGGCAAAGGGTGAGAGCATTTGAGAGCAGAGGGATAGCCCAGGGGCTTGTGGCTGGGATACAAGTGTTGGCCATACTAAATACTCCGAGCATGTGAGTACTGAGGTGTTATTGGTACATGTGGGTCTTCGAGGGTCCATGAATGCCTCCTCTGAGACTCAGGGCACATCCCAGACTGGTGAGAGGCACTGCATCCCAAGATGTTGGCACTCCCAGCTTGGACTCCCCCACCTTCTGGCCTCAAGGAGATGCTTGTCTGTTCCATCAGTACTGTCATGTGACTCATGTCCAGCCTACCCATGTACATGCCATCAGTCACCAAACTCCAGCTCCACTAGGTTTCAGCATCCATGGAAATTGACTGCCTCCCCCACCAAGAAGGAGACATTCACTCATAATTAGATCCAGGGATTTATATCATGCCAACTGGAAGTCTCTCTTTATATATCTGCCTTTCTTGGTGTAGATGTCACTCTTGTGTACTGTCAATTTTTTCTCCCTTCATGGTGACAAGGTGGACTGAGTCCTAACTGGGGTTGCAAGTCACCAGTGGATGACAAACCTCATTCTTGGTCACTGGCAGTTGATTCCCCGAAGGGCCTGACCACACACCCATGAGAGCCCAAGAAAGATCCTGAATGACTCCCTAAAGGCTGTGTGACCTTAGACTCCTCACTTGATTGCCTTCTCTGGGCCTCTGCCTACTGGGAAACAGGGTGAGTCTTCCCACTTTCCAGTGTGTGTTGAAGGTGATGGTTTGGTGGCGAAGGTGTTTCAGGAAGGGATGCAGCATGAGCAAAGGAAAGATCTAGAATACTGGGAAGCTCCTTCAGTGTGGATCTGGCAAGGGCTGGTGATGGGCAGCTATAGCTGGGGCAGGTCCAATGCTCAGCCTGTGGTTATGAACTGCAGAGGACCCGGTGGGCCCTTACCAGAATCAGCAGCCTCAGTGTCTTCACCCAAGATGTTGTCACCATCAGTTTCGCCTCCCCACCTTCTAGCCAAAAGGAGATGCTTGTCTGTTCCATCAGTATTGCCATGTGACTTGGACCACCATCACTTGTTACGAACAGCTCAAATGCTAGTTGTCAATTAGGACAGATCTACCACTGGGGCCTCTGGACAGCACAGTCCTTTGGGTTACACAGTGCTAGAAGAAGATGAGATCCCCTTCAGGGAAGTGGCTCAGAAGCAGCTTAGTGTAGGACCTCAAGGGTGGGGAGGTGCATTTCCCTACTTCAGTGAATACCAAGACCCCAAGGTATGTAAGACTCAGTGCCACATCTGATTAAGAGGCAGATTCTTTCATCCCCTACCACAACTATGTGCAGCAGTTCTGCCTATGACTTGTCTCACCCACCTGCCACCCAGAAACACTTTCCCACTTGTGCAGGGAGGATGCCTTAGGCTAGGTCTTGGGTACCCTCTTCATGCACCATGTCCTTGCACCCATGTCCCTATCAGAGTCTCAAACAATGTTCCAATGGACCCAAGTTCCCTTGTGAGCCCTGTACCCAGCTTCCTGACTTCTCTGATGTTCCCTAAACCTTAAGTGTGGTGCCCTTTTTACTTCTTCCCAAGGTCATGTGCACTCTCTAACCTTTGTGTACCTATGTATCAATGAACACCACCTAAGACACAGAGGCTTAAGAGTTTTGAATCAAAAAAAATGCACAACCAGTCTGGCATGGTGTCACATGCATATAACATGTCAGACATAGAATTCTCAGACAGAAGGATTACAAATTCAAGGTCAACCTTAGCAACTTAACAAGCACCTAAGCAACTTAGTGAGACCCTGTCTCAAAATAAAAATTAAAAATGGGGGCTGGGGTTGTGGCTCTGTGGTAGAGAGCTTGCCTAAGCATGTGTGAGGTCCTGGTTTCAATCCTCAGCACCACATGAAAATAAATATATAAATAAAGGTAATAAATATATAAATAAAGGTATTGTGTCCAACTAAAATAAATATTAAAAAATAAATAAAATAAAATAAAATAAATAAAAATGGGTTGAGTTTTGTGGATGGGGAGAGATAGGAGTTTAATTTAATTTTGTTGCATATGGATTTCCAGTTTCCCCAGCACCATTTGTTGAAAAGGCTGTCTTTTCTCCAATGTATGTTTTTGGCACATTTGTCTAATATAAGATAATTGGAATTTTGTGGGTTTGTCTCTGAGTCCTCTATTCTGTACCGTTGGACTACTGGTCTATACTGGTGCCAATACTATGCTGTTTTTGTTACTGTTGCTCTGTAGTATAGTTTAAGGTCTGGTATAGTGATGCCACCTGCTTCACTCTTCTTACTGAAGATTGCTAGTTATTCTGGGTCTCTTGTTTTTCCCAGATGATTTTCATGACTGCTTTTTCTATTTCTGAGTAACATCATCAGAATTTTGATTGAAATTGCATTCAATCTGTATAGTGATTTTGGTAGTATAGTCATTTTGATAATATTAATTCTGCCTATCCAAGAGCAAGGTAAATATTTTCATCTTGTATGGTCATCTTTAATTTCTTTCTTTAGGATTCTGTAGTTTTCATTGTATAGATCTTTCAAATATTTTGTTAAGTTTATTTGCAAGTATTTTTGAACCTATTGTAAATGCATTAGTTTTCCTTGTTTCCCTTTCAGAGGATTTGTCAGTGATATACAGAAATGCCTCTGATTTATGGGGGTTGATTTTATATCCTGCTACCTTGCTGAATTTATTTACTAGTTCTAGAAAGTGTTTTTGGTAAAACTTTTTGGGTCTTCTAGATAATAGAATCATATCATAAGCAATTAGTGCTAATTTGAGTTCTTCTTTTCCTATGCATATCTTTTTAATTTCTTTCATCTAGTCTCTTTGGGTAGTGTTTCAAGAACTATGTTGAATAGAAGTGGTGAAAGAGGGCATCCCTGTCTTGTTCCAGTTTTTAGAGAGAATGCCTTTAAGTTTTCTCCATTTAGAATTATGTTGGCCTGGGGTTGAGCATAGATAGCTTTTACAATGTTGAGACAGTTTCCTATCACCCTTAATTTTTCTAGTGTTTTGAACAAAAAGAGGTGCTGTCTTTTGTCAAATGCTTTTTCTGCATCTATTGAGATGATCATATGATTTCTATCTTTTAGTCTATTGATGTAATGAATTGCATTTATTAATTTCCGTATGTTGAACCAACCTTGCATCCCTGGGATGAATCCCCCTTGATCATGGTGCATGATCTTTTTGATGTGTTTTTGTATTCAATTTGCCAGAATTTTATTGAGAATTTTTGCATCTATATTCAATAGAGTGATTGGTTTGAAGATTTCTTTCTTTGATGTGTCTTTTCTTGGTTTTGGGATCAGGGTGATATTGGCCTCACAGAATGACTTTGGAAGTGCTGCCTCTTTTTCTAGTTTTTTTTTTTTTAAATGGGAAATGTAGTTTTAGAGCCATAAAAAGGAAGTAACTCTCTTCACAGTAACTGTTTTTAAATCATCATATTTATGTGATGAAAATATTTATGAAAATAACAGCTACACTCATTTACTTATATGTATGTTTTACCTCTTTTGGTAGTATAGTCATTTTGATAATATTTACTTATATCTCTTTGAATTGACAACTCTGGAGCAGGCATGTGTCTACTGCTGGGTGTCCATCAGTAAATGAAGAACAGAAAAGCCAGTTCTCTCCTGGCTTAGGGAGTAACCACTGTGAACCAAGTGCCTGCTATCTATGACTTCATTTAGTTTTCCTCATAACCTTGGGAAGAAAGTAGCATCATCTTCATATTACAGATGAGTAAACAGAGGCTCTGAGAGGGTAAAATCTATTCAAGGCTCTATAAGTATATAAAAAGCTGTAATTCAAATGCATCCTGATCCACTCCAGACCTTGGTCCACTAACATTTATTATTTACTACTCACTACGTATAATAATATCCTTGAAAAATTTTTTAAGACCTACTCTTGAGAGTTTCTCATTAAACTGGTTGGCACTACAGCCCACATATCAGTGTTTTGTGCCTAATTCTTGCAATTAGAGTCACTTTTCTAGTAAAAATCAGGGAAACATAGGCAAAAAGATGGAACTCACTTGCCCAAAGGCATACAGCAATTCCACAACAGTACAGGGTGTGTGTCTCCACCTCAATACCTCTCCAAAGAGCTCATCATGTCTCCACACACACACACAAAAAGTTGGGAGTACACTGGCCACCTCTTTCCCATGGCTTACTCCAGAAGCTTCCCAGAGAGTGAGAAAGACAGGATTTCAGGAGGCACCTTGGTGATAAATGGGCCATGCTATATCATGGAGTAAGATAGAGCCTAGGAAAAAATGGAGGCTGCATGTGGGGATAAACTTTGCACAGCACATGAAGCCCTGAGCCTCCTTCTTCCCAGATATGTCTTGCCTAATTGCACAGAGGCTAAAATGCTTGCTCAACTATTTAGGATTTCTCCTATTTTATATCTCCCTCTCACATGGTTTTGGAAGTCTCATGCTTTGGCATTTGTTGTAAATTTCTTCTGCAGTTTCCAAACTAGCCCAGGGTCAACCATGTAGAATTTGAGCCTTTAGAGGCTACAGTGTTCATTTTACAGATTTTCACTTAGTTCAACTTTTCAGTTCTCCTTAGAAATAACTTAATTTTTCATTTGTTATCATACATTAACTCTTCACATATTGATAATGGTTATGATAAAGAAAGTTTCTTCTGATTCCAATACCTGGTGCATCAGTGGATCTACTTGAAATGATTGTACTCTCTTTTGACTCCAAGTCACAAGGCTCCAATTTGTCTTCAATGCTTTATATGACTTCATACAAAATACACAGGAAATGGAGCCTAATTTCACATGGGTTCTCTCAGAGAAAGGGTAGGCCCCTCCTCTATCTCCATTAATGAGGCTGATCAGGTAATTTATTAGAGAAAACACCCAGCTTGGGCTCTGCCTCAGTTCAATGTTCAATCTGCCTGTGATCTCCTCGACCTCTGATCTTCAGCTCTGCCTCTACTTTTTTATTTTCCATTTCATTTCAGATGGATTTTAATATTTTACTTAGAGCTTGAAACTCAATAATGCCAGTTTGGAAGTGATGATGTACAGAACCAACACTACCCAAAAACCATGTGCTCTGTGTAAGAACAAACTAGGGAGGAGAGACCTGTCACACCTGTGGGGAGATGACCCCCAGAACCACTGGGAAACCGTAGGAGGTTCCAGGAATCCCCCTGGCCAAAGTGAAAGCATTGTAAATTATGGAATGAGTTTGGACTAATTAGAATCAGAAATGAGAGTAACTGGAATTTTCTAAAATATGGGGACATGATTCCAATCAAGATCTTCCTCTAGATTTATCCAGGGAACCTAGAAAAAAAGTTTAGACCTCAGATCTTCCTAGATTGCTCTCCCTTTATTCCAACAGGAAATAAAATAAAATTTACAGACAGGGGACATGTTCTGCTGGGGAAGCCACAATTCTGTGTTCTCCAGTGGGATCTTGTCACTGTTCTACAGACATTAAAATTACACTCCTGCAGAGACAGAACTTACAGATGTCTGTTCCTTAAAACTCAATGAGTTCAAACCATTTTAAGCTCTTCTCAGCTGCAAAGAGTCCTCCTTGCCTCAGCCATCTCGGTGAGTGCCTCTGTGTCTTCAGGTGCACAATCAGAGTACAGCTGGGTCCAAAAAAGTCTGTGGAAGGAGGGAATTTGAGCCTAGTACTGATATTTCTGGTAGCTGCAGAGGAGACATCAGCTATAACAGCTGTATTGAGCCCAGAGGACTGTGCTCTTTATGGTGCAGTGAGAAAATTTTCTTCTAACAATGTTTGATTCTTTAAATTAGATTCTCATGAAGTTCATAACTTTCTTCATAAGAAATATCAAGTGATTTTAGGTTTTTTATTTATTTTAATTTAATGAGTTCTAGTAGCATGACTTTCATGCAGTATGTCATCTAGAATTTAAATAATATTTATTTGTATAGATAGTATCAGGGAAAACATAAATTTTAAATATTTACATAATTTTAATCATATATATTCGATATGCAGCATTTACTGATATGATTGTTTGTGGTTCAAAACTGGAGATAATAGGATGATTAGAAATGTATTTTCAGGGTTTTCTCCAGGCACTATGTGGAGAAAGATTTGTTTAATAATATATAATTGTTGGGGCTTGGGTAGGGGCTCAGTGGTAGAGCACATGCTTAGCACATGCCGGTTGCTGGGTTCGATCCTCAGCACCAAATAAAAATACAATAAAGGTATTGTGTCCAACTAAATGAAAAACCAAAAATATTTTTAAAAATTGTACATTAAATACATGCATCAGGAAACAGTGTAAGATTTTTCTGTTCCTAATACAGAAATTCACTTTTAAAAACAATTGTAAAATGATCTTAAGGCAATAAACACACAAACCCATAAATTTCTGAATATAATTGCAAACACATGGCACAGGACAATCCTGATTTTTATTACTCCTGTTTACAGATCTGCAGATATTTGATCACACTAAGCTTAATGTCATTCGAAGGTCTTGAGACACAGGTGATTAAAATATTTCATTCAATGAATGTTATGTCATTTGGTTTTTATAAAGATCAAATGTCTAAAATGAATTAAAGTAAATCCTGTATGTTACAGGCATAATGTAATAGAATGCATTCTTTTTGGTTTTGTTTCATAATTCAATTTTTTGAAAGAAGACAATTTAAAAACATTTTTTCTATTTTTTTTTTTTTTTTGGTACGAGGTATTAAAGCCAGGGCTAGAGTTAACAACTGAGAAACATACCCAACTATTTTATTTTATTTTTTATTTTGAGGCAGAGTCTCACAAATTTGCTTAGAACTATGCTACATTACTGAGACTGGCTTTAACTGGTGATCCTACTGTCTCAGACTCCTGTGCCTGGCCTAGAACAATTTTTAGAAGTTATATATCATGCTGAGAGCCACAGCCGAGTCTGTATGGCTCCTGGGCATTTTGCCAACAGTATTGATTGACAGGCGAGGCATAAATATCCGCCTCTGCCACTACTTTTGAGTTCTCACGCTATTTTGGACTTCTTGCGCTATTTTGGAGTTCTCATGGGGATTTCTGGGGATTCCCCGGGAGTTCCCATTGATTGGGAAGTGCAGGAGGGGGGATTTCCCGGAGAGCTATTTCCGGCTGGGGGTCCCTGCAGGAGCCGAGTGGCTTTCGGGAGGATTCCCCAGGAGCTGTGTGAGGTTTTTCCTTGCAGTTCAAAAATAAAGTTTGTTCCTGCTTCAGTGGCTCGTGATTTGTGCCCAGCCAGACTGAGGCAATATCACATGTTAATATGGATCCATTTAAACTTATACTATAAAGTGCCCATAGATACTTGACTTATGTAAAACACATTTGTAAGAATGAGCAAATGCCATTTATATGTACATACATGTCACAAAATAAGATAGCTGTATTCTAGTGATTCAAAATGATCCATAAAACCTGGGACACATATAGATATTAGATTCCCAACTTTCGTTTTTCTGGAATTATCATGGGAGACAACTCCCAAACCCTGAATAAGTGAACGGAAAAATTTTATTTTACCTAATCATTACTTAGTAGAAAAGTTGTCATTTTTCTAGTGGTGGTAGAGAGTTTTAATTTACTACAAATAGTGCATGTTGGCACTCATGCCTTGAAGTTGAAAAAGTTTATCACACAGAAGCCAAGAACACAAAGACTTTTTATATCAATAACAAGAAAGGGAATTAAATAGATGGTGGGTAAGGAGTGCAAAAAAAAAAAAAACTTAACAGAGCAAATTTTTATAGAAAATAGAATGATGAGGCTATAATGATGACTTATAAAATTAAAAAAAAATAGAAAAGTGTTTGCAGGTTTCCAACATAAGAATGATAACAAATTGAGAAGATGGAAATTGCCCTGATTTGATCACAACACACTCTACACACATCTATGCTAGGTCTCATATCTAAGTACAAAGAGCAGATTCCAATTTAAAATTAAAATAAAGAATAAACACTTTGATATTTTAACCTACTTTCTACAGATTTTTAAATAATAGCACATGTTCATAAATATTTTATATTTCTGCTTTCTCTTTTATCTTGGGTTATATATAGATCTATATGTACTACAAAGCCATTTGGCCACACATGCATGATTTTGTGATGATTGGTATTTTTCAATATATGGCTGGAAATGATTTAAAATACATACGTACTACTATTTCAAACCCTTGAATTAAAGCACAAACATGCCTTGTATAGAGAAACTTCCATTGGTAGATCAACATCAAATTTTCAGTATCAAGTTTATGCTTAGGTGTCTGAAATGAAAAATTGCTTACTTCTTTGAGATGATAATCAAGACTTTTTTAAAGGTCCATTCTTCAGGCTTTGTTCAGATGATTTATTTAATGAGAACCTTACAAGGAAAGAACTTATATAAAAATACATGCATAAAAGAAATATGAGAATGCCATAAATTTCAGCGACTTAACAGAAAGTGAAAATATTTACTTATATTAAAAGAAAAAATCCACTACTGAATAACTAAGCATTTGCCATCCTTGCCCCACAGGGATGTTAAGAACCTCATCATTTGTTTCTTGGTGCTGATTAGCACCAAAGGACTCAGTGTGGCATAGCCATTGCCCACCAGCATCTGGACACAATAACGAACTGGATCACTGTTCCATGACATTGCAGAAGAGGAGGAGACAGCAAAGTCACAAAAGTACATAATCACAAAGAGACCCATGAGCAGCAGGATGGTTCTTGTGGCCCTCTGTTCTGGGGATGCTTTTGGAGACAGGCTGGTATTGTGAAGGTGCTGGCACTGCCTCGTATGCCTGCACAAGAGGGTCACCATGTACCCACTGGAGAGGGCCATGAGTCCTATAAGGAAGACATCCTGGAAGGTCACGAGAGAGAAATACATGTACCTGAGCAAGTAATTTGTAGACAAAAGAGAGCAGGACTTAGTAACAAACATGAGACTGTGTGTGGTGATATTGGGAGTGGCAACAATAGAGATCAAGAAGTGACCACTGATGAGCATATTAAAGACCCACAAGAAGGAAAAGCAGCAGAGGCTCTGAGGTGAGGAGCTACACTTGAACTTTGTCAAGCAGCAGCTTCTGGGGCTGAGGGTGACAGCCTGGAGGACACTCAGCAGGCAGGTGGTACAAAAGGACAGGCCCCTCATCAGCCTGTACAAGTAAATAACTGACTTACATATTATGTCATCCCTTAAACTCTGAGACCCCAAAGTGTCTGCAGTTATGAACCCCACAGTCAGCAGCATCACTAGGTGGACAAGAGCTAAGTGACCAATGGTCAGGTCAGTGGGCTTGGGCCTGTGCTTGAGAAAAAATGTGGGGATGTGGGAGAGAAGCAGAGCAGTGTTGGCTATGATCCCAACACTGATTTCACAGAAAAACATGGTGCTCAGGTGAGGAAAGCTGGGAGCTTCACTGTTCCTATTCATCCTAATGAAGAAGCAGGTTTTGGTGAGAATCTGAGAGAAAAATTTTTACCATGAGTATCGCCATCCTCATCAATCCTTCCTACACTATGGTCATCAGCAAAATGTGTGTGTTCTTCCTCAGGCATTCTTTCTCCCTGCAGAGCCCAAGTCAATCCCACATCCTCCTGAGGCTTCAGAACTCTCTCTCCCCTGCCCTCCAGGAAATACTCACAGCTGGATGGACACACACAAACTGCCAGACCCCACAGCATCTCCACACCACCATGTTAGACTTTTCAAATGTAAGCAGAATGCCTCTTCCTCTCTACAAACCTGATAAAGGTCTCAGTTCAAAATAATAGCTCTAAATATGGGCTTGAATTCGAGTGAAAAAAATTGTATCAGCGCGGGGGCTGGGGATGTGGCTCAAGTGGTAGCACGCTCGCCTGGCATGCGTGTGGCCAGGGTTCGATCCTCAGCACCACATACAAACAAAAAAGTTGTGTCCCCTGAAAACTAACAATAAATAAATAAATAAATATTAAAACTCTCTCTCTCTCTCTCTCTCTCTCTCTCAAAAAAATTGTATCAGCATGGAAATAAGATCCTCTTGGGCAATGGCTGCCAAGAGGATAGCCATGCAAACACTTGTATTATTTGAGGGTCTTCTTTGTTCTGGTTGATGGCTAGAATATGATTTATTGGTAGAGCACAAATGTGTCTAAGGAGTGTCTGAAGTCACAAACTGTGACTTTACATAAACCATCTGATGCTATTAAATTCAGGACTTGAGAGGTCAACTAACAAAACTGGACCACTAATATTATTTGAAAAAATGGGTAATCACAACAATTGCTTCTTGTAGTTATTGTCTCTGTGATTGTATAAAATATCCAATAATGCCCAGGATACTAATACCAACCATTATTGTTATTATCATATAGTCGTCCATATATGTCTTTAGAGTTTTAAAATATTTCCAGCTCTGTTATAGCTTGAAAAATCAAAGAAAAATTAATATGAAAGTAGCATACAATTAATAATCTCTAAATGTTGGACACATGCAAATTTAAAACTCATTTCTAGGAATCATTATAGGTAACTCTAAGTCTTAAATATTTTAGAAACTCAAAACAGAAAAACCTAGTCATATCAGAATGAAGTTATCAATTATTATCAGAAACACACTGTAGGCTTTTTTCAGCACATCAGAGGCATATGCAATCATAGTGATAAACATAGACATATTTTAATGGACTGTGATGATTCTTTTCTAAGGATTTAGTTAGTGGTTTCCCATGGGAGTCCAAGTTTTGAAGTCTTCCAAGAGCAAGAAACAATGTCTCTACAGAGTTATGAATATCTAGTGTAAAATTATACTAGTCATTCAGTGAGCTTTGTTCTACTGTGACTAAAAGACCTGCCAAGAACTATTTTAGAGAAGAAGATTATTTGGGGGCTCATGGGGTTTGGGGGATTTAGAGGTCTCAGTTCACAGATGGGCAGCTCCATTCTTCAAAGCCTGAGATGAAACAAGAGATTATGGTGGAAGACTGTGGCAGAGAGAAGTGGCTCACAAAATTATCAGAAAACAAAGAGAGACTCCATTTCCAGATATAAAATATATACCCTCAATCATGACCCATTTCCTCTAGCCACACCTCACCACCCTCATTTTATACTCAACTAATCTCATAAAGGGATTCAAAGTGAATGCACTGATTGGATTTAGGCTCTCATAATCCAATGAATTTTTCTCTAAATCTTCTTGCATTGCATCACACATGAGCTTTTGAATGACACTTCAAATCCAAACCACACATTGCAGAACTTGGGGGTGCCCACCATGTTGAATAATGTTCTTCACTATGCAGATATTTGCTTTAACTGAAGCCTGTATTCATCCATAAGATGAGGGAGAGAACATGGGAAAATAGGTTCCTGTCATGTATTAGCACAGATTTATTTTCTGAAACTGAATATTTGAGTATACACTGTTTTCACAGCCACACAGAGATGCAGTTCTTCAATTACTGAGGGAAAGCTGCACTGTTCAGGCACCACAGATGTGGCTGCAAGTAAAACTTCAGAGGTGGGTGGACACTAGGTCTCAACAATTTGAAAATTTTGATTTTTAAAATAGATACTTCTTAATAACAATTAGAAAAAGGTTGGTTTCTAACATATTAATCAAGTAAATTTATCTATTTACACACTCAGATAATTAAGCTTCATACCTCTGATATGCCAAGTAGAGACATCACAAATACTCATGTTATCATCCCATACTGAGTTTTACAAGTCACAGGCTGTCATGAAGTCATAGACTGTCTTTAAGCACACAGCATAAAATGGTCTTCTTAACCTTTCATTTATTTGTATACAATATACACCAATTCTCTACACATCTATTGCATTTAAGTTACAAAATATATCCAGATAATATTTCAAAGGAGTAGGATCAATGAATGAGCAAAACCTTTCACATCATATCCTAAAAGAATAATATGAGATAAATCCTGCTGTCAACTTGAATTCTCAAGTTATTCCATGAAATTCAGGCTTCCCTTGAAAACTCTTTTGAAAAATTGAGTCTTAAAACTACATAACCTGATAAACAGGTGAGGTAGTAACCTGTTTGAAAAATCTGTAATCTGAGGAGATAGGACTATATAATTATCAGATTTACTAAGGGACTGGAGTCCTACAAACATAATGGATGAGCATAGACAGATGTATGCAGATGCTGCTCAAGCTGTCATGAGGTAAGGGGGTCACTACCTGAAACCAGCAAATCTTCCTTGAGGCAGAAAAGATGATCTCCTTTCACCATGCCATGAATCCAGGAAAGTGACCCCATCAGGTGCATCCAACAGCCACCCCGATGTTAGCTTGCATGGAGCCCCCCAAAAGACTATGCAAACTATCACCAAGAATTAGTTCTCTCCAAATTTACATACCACACCTATATTAGTGAAGCCCATGCTCCAGGTATCATTGGCAGAATTTGAGCTGGAAAAGAACAAAGGGAACCGGGGGAGACTGATGAAACTGGGGGAAAGCAAAATCATCAACAACTCAACAGCTGCTGCTAAGGATGACACAGCCACAAAGTACCCACCAAAAAAACTCCTTACCATAATTGAGCTTTCCAAAGTCCCCATCACAATTATAACCTATAAGCTTCTCTCCTAGTCAACAAGAGCTTTACAAATACTGTCAGCAGGATCTCTGTAGAGAGCTTACTGTGGGTCAAAGATTCCTTGGTTGTAAAGTCTAGGTTTCTCCTTGTAATAACTAGGTCTGTAATCAATCTTCTTGTTGTGCAAAGGTTAATATTTTTGTTTTTCTTGGAAAAAACTTGTGAAACATCTGTCTGACCTAAAATATGAGACAAAGAGTTACTTTTTTATTGAAGTTAACATTATTTCATTTATGTATTTTTGTGTGGTGCTCAGAATCAAAACCAAAACCTCACATGTGCTAGGCAACTGCTCTATCACTGAGCTACAAGTCCATCCCATGAAAGTAACAGTTAGGTATCCCCCCACTGTCATGTATCCACCCCACTGACTAAAGAAAATTCTAAAGATTTTTCACATCATGTGTCCAGAGATTTTTAGCATTAGCTCCTCTAAACCACCGTAGCTTAAATAAAATTGTTTCCTGAAATTCCTCACATGTCCAGAATCATCTGTCCTACATCAAGGGCACAGCATTTGTGAAATTCATGAGGTCAGGGAAGATGAACTAGAAAATCTAGGGCAAGAATGTGAAGGCAACAATGGCATCCATTTGCCCCAAAACTCACTCTCCATACATGCACACAAAAAAGTAAGAATTATATACTCTGTGTTGTAAAGTAAAATATTTTTAAAGTATAGTTTAGAGTGCTTGCTTACACATGGGTATCTACAGTGTCAATATTTTACACCTAATTTAAGAAATCTATCAATAATGGGTTATTACTACTGCAAAGGAAAGAAGCAGAAAAGACCTAAAGCTGCTTCCTCAACAACATGAACTGTCAACACTCAGAAATACAAATTCAGAAATACTAAGTGTCCTCTGTGAGAAGGTCTCTCTAATCAACCTAATAATGTAACAAAGACAGCATCCTGTTCTCAATAAATGACTTTCCTCTTCCTTTACCATCATATCCTTTGTATTTTATTACCAAGAAAACTAGATTTATTCACATTTATATTAAGTACTTATAAGTACTTATAAGATCATGCTTAAAAATAAAAAGGTGTGAGAATGTAGCACAGGTGAATAAAATTATTCTTATTTTTTTTATTTTTATGTGGCACTGAGGATCTAACCCAGTGCCTTGAATGTGTTCAAGAAGTGCTATATCTATGCCCAGTTTCATTAAATACATTAATAATCAATGAATAAAATAAATAGAAATTTTGTTTTAAAATTTTACCCTCATGAATGGGTTTGACATATCCACTATTAATGAAATTATAAGAGGTATTTTTAAATATGTATTCAAAAATATATGGACAGCCTTCATCCTCACCAAATTCTGATGAATTACATTCTAATCCCTTTTCTACCAAGGCAAAAAAAAATTTCTACCATCGTTGGTTCTTTTATTTATGATGTAATTACAGTCCAACTTTCATTATCACTTGATAAGACATGGCCCAGTGGAGAGATCTCATGTGAAGTAGTGTCTTCACTAATGTAATGTTTGTTAAATTAGTAGGAGTGCAAGAAAGGTTTTTGTGCAAAAAGGCTGGTTCATATTTTGTATGAATGAGCATATTCAAACTCTTTCAAAGGTGATACTTTGATTGAAGAACCTCTCTTCAAACTATTTTTTTTAAATTAACTTTATTTTATTTATTTATTTTTATGTGGTACTGATGATCAAACCCAGTTCCTTAAATGTGCTCTTCCACTGAGCTACAACATGCATTTTAAAAATTCTTTTTAATAACTCAAATTACAGAACACTTATATTTAAAAGCTTTAATAAATTACAAAGAAGCTAAAAGAAAATTGAGTATATTTAGTGAAAACTCATAGCAAAATTATGTAAAATGAAAGGAGAATAACATGTTCCTTGAAAAATGATACTAAGTGAACAAAAGTCATTATATTCCAGCAAAGGAATGTATAATGGAAATCAATTACAGGATTTCATATCTAAATTTATTAATAGCATTTTATATTAAAAACTACTAATTTATGAGTCACTAAATCAAAGCAGTAAGAATTCGAGCAAGAAATTCTCCCATGGAGTGGAAGGAAAAAGCCCTTGAGTTGCAAATGGTGATTGGAGGTGGCTGCTGATCCAAACCTGAAATCTGACTGGGAGACCCCTGGTTCAGGCCCTGCCTGCCCCCTGATATGCATCAGGAACAGAGAGGAACTTACCAGATTGTTTGCAGGGGATGCAATGACCTCAGACAAACCAGCATAGATGATGTCTCTACAGGAAGGTAATTTTAGTGCCTCTATATGTGTGATAATATCTCCCCTGGGAAGAGAGAACTATGGTGTCCCATGTGGAACATTTACATGTTTCTTAATTTTCCTTTATTCTTTCCTGGATGCTGGTACTCAGGGGAGAGCTGTGCTCAAAACTTCCCCTAAGTTACCCTGACACAAAAGCATGTAACACCTGAAGGGTCAGATCATTTAGTCAACACCAATTTTATTACTTTGATACCAACGTTAAATTTGTGTGAACTTATTTCAGATTTTGTAATTCCTATACTCTGGTGAGATTCCTGGCACCTGAGTCCTCCCAGTGGTTCTGAGGGTCCTCTCCCTGCAATGTATGACAGGTATTTTCTTCTTTAAGAACTGTCCATAGAGCACCTGGTTTCTGAGTACTACAGGGTCCTGTATTCCATGGTTTCCAAGTTCTCAACTTTAGTTTTCAAGATGCCAATCAAATTTAAATGATGAGTTGGGCATGGTGGTACACACCTGTAATCCCAGCAGGTTGAAAGGCTAAGGCAGAAAAATTGTGAGTTCAAAGCTAACCTCAGCAAACGAGGGAGTCTGTGAACAACTTAGTGAGACCCAGTCTCAAAATAAAAACAAAAACAAAACTAAAAATGGAGTGTGAATGTGGCTCACTGGTTAAGTGTCCCTTGGTTCAATCCTTGGAACCAAAAGGAAAGAAAGAAAGAAAAGAAAGGAGGATTTAATAAGAAATAAAACAGCATGTATGAGTTTCTTGGGATAAACTCAACTAATATGTATAGAAATTATGCTCTAATTTTTAAAAGTTAATAAAAGCTCCATACTAAAATGAATCAAACTATAGAAAATTTGAGGCAGAGCTAGTGCTTGCTTGTTGAGGTAAGCCGAGGCACATTCTTTCCTGAATGATAGTACTCTGGGGAGATCTGTGCAAACTTACCAAATCTGATGAAGGAAATCTGAAGAAGTCTATGTAGAACAAAGAAAACCATGTCTCAGTGAAATTGGGGGAAAACACTAAGGAATCAGTTTATCAGAGGCAGCATGCACTGTCCTTGGGCAAAACCAATATAAAATTCTGTTTCCAATTTAACATAAAATTTATATGAAAATGGTTAGATATGTGTCCAAGAGGGATCCTTTGATCTCTAATCAAAATGAAGTACCATCATTATAAGAAGACCTACTGATGTCCCTGATACTGGAATTAGAAGATGATCCTTTAACTCAGCTATTATCAAGATGCATCAACATCCAAAACACCAAAGAATGAATGTTCTCTCTCATATGTTGGTGCTAACACACAATTGGGGCCAGGGGTTATACGAGTTCAGTGAGTTAGTCAAAGGGGGATGGAGGGGAGAAAGGTAAATGGAAATAAGAAGGCAGTGGAATGAATAAGACATATGTTTTCTCTGTTCATATATGAATACATGACCAGTGAAACTCCACATCATGTACAGCCACAAGAGTGAGACCCTAATTAGAATAAGATATACTCCATGTTTCTATAAACATATCAAAATGGACTCTACTGACATGTATAATTAAAAATAACAAATTTTAAAAATTAAAGTTCATACTTATATAATATATAACAATTATCTTTTTTCTGGAGGGAAACGGAACTTTCAATTGAATCTATTGAAAACACAATAACAAAAATATGTAACTTTTGCAATGTAAAAATTCATGATAGACCGGGAGTAAGACTAGACACTTCAGAATAAGTGTCCAAGATACCTCAAAACAAGTCAAAAACTATCAAAACTCAGTCAGAGAGGGTGTTAATAAAAGGTTTAAAAGTGAAATGTACAGAAGTGACCTAATGTTAATTATTTTAACATATCTGTCATTAAAACCACAGGAAGGAATAAAATCAGGAATAATAGGAGAAAATCATGGACAAACTTACCAAACCTGATGACATGAATCTAAAGAAGTCTATTTGGAACAAAGAAAGCAATGTGTCAGTACATTACAGTGAAATTGGGGGAAAACACTAAGGAATCACTTTATGCAGAATAAAAATAAAAGAGCCACATGGTATTGATTGATGCTAACTGGGTAAGTAAGATGAATGATAGCAACACTGCAGATACTGGCAGTACTTGTGAAATAGGTGGTTATCAGGAAGTGGGCCAGGCTTCATTATAAATGTACATTGCAAATTCCTGAGCAACCAGTAAAATAAATTGACAAAATTGTATTTGCACCAGGTGCAATGGCACATGCCTGTAATCCCAATGACTCCGGATGCTAAGGCAAAAGGATAACAACTTAGAAGCCAGCCTCAGCAACTTAGCGAGGCCCTAAACAACTTGTTGAGATTTTGTGTCAAAAATGAAAAAAAAAATCGTAAAAGGGCTGAAGATGTGGCTTAGTGATGAAGTGACCCAGTCTTCAATCTCTGGTACAAAAAATAAAGTAAAAATATTTTATAAAAAATGACACATGCAATAGTGTAAATGGCTCAACTATTTCACATAAGGCTGGGAAATTAAGGCCTGACCAATGTTTCCCTAAAAATATTAAAATTTAGAGGCTTCCATAAGATACTGAAAAAAGAGACCAAATTGACTATCTGTTGTTTATGATAAAATTACTTTAAATATAATAACACCTTGATCACAAGTAAATGGGTGAATAGTCACATAAAAATGCTCACATTAATCAAAAGAGTGGAAGTACCTATATTAATTTCAAAAAAATATATATTTTTGAGCAAGGGAATTATCAGGGACCAAGGGCTCATCACATAATGACAAAGGGGTCATTCCTCAAAAGAGATAACAAGCCTTTCTGTTCATGTACCTAAGTACACACATAAATATACAAGAGTGTAAAATGGATAAAACTGCAATAAGAAACAGTATGATGCATATTGTAACAGGAAATTTCAACACCCATTCATTCGGGATAAACAGATTCAGCAGGCAGAAAAAAAGTAAAGACACAGTGGCACCAATCAACTGGATCTAATTGACATTTACACACTACTATCCAACAAGGTCAGGACACACACTCAAGTTTACAATGATCATCCAGCAAGACGAACCTCATCCTAAAAGACTAGGTCATGAAATATGACTCACACACAACTTTAAACAAATCATAATATGATGTTCACTCTAGGACCCTAATGAAATTAATCTAGAAAGCAGAGAGATAATGGGCAACTCCCCCAACACTTGGGGAGTTTACACTTCTGAATAAGACACAAAGCAATACAAATCAAGAAAAGAATGTTAACTGAAAGAAAATGGAAAAGTAATTTATCAAAATTTGTGACATGTAGCAAAATCAGTATCTATGAGTAAATTTTTGGAACTCAATGTACATATTGGAAAAGGAAATCTAAACTCAATCATCTAAACCCCCATATTAGGAAATCAGAAGATGGGAAGCAAATTAAATTCAAAGTAAGCAACAGAAAAATAATGATACAAATTAAAACAAAATTGAATGAAATTGAAATCAGGATACTAATAGAGAAAACCAAGGAGCCACAACCTGGTTCTTTGCTGGCCTATGTGGGAGCCCAGGCCCAGGTGGCCTGGATTCACCTAGCCGACAGGCAGAACCATGCCAGAGCCCAGGTCCCAGCTAAGGACTGCCTCTTCCAACTTGTGAGAAAATCCAGGGCCAGGTTAGATGCAGGTCCACCCCTTGGCCCAACAGGGATCCCAGGCCTAACCTACCTCCATATGGGGACATGGCCCTCAACATACAGTAGCCACCACCTTGTGACAACAGACAGAACCTAGAAGCAGCTGCATTGGAACAGGCATCCAAAGCCAGTGTAAAGCCCGCCTTTCAGCCCCATCTCTGTAAGAGGTTGTATCCATCTTGGGATACCCCATTGCTTTCTTGAGTTACCTCCACTATTACCCCCACCAAACCTTAATTGCAGTAGCATCTATCATGAGACACCACCAGGGTCTCGAAGCCCAGCACCAAGTTGAGGTATAGATAATCTGCACGGACACTACAAGATCATGCGGTAGAAACTATAATACCTCAGATCCTCACTGCAAGAAAGAAAGACACATAGACAACATGAAAAAAAAAATAAGGAAACAAAGTGCACCAAACAAACAAGGATACTATGATAACAAAACCCAAAGACAACACAGAAGATCAAATGTCAGAGGAAAAGTTCATAATATATATAATTAAAATGATGGATGAATTGCAGAATGACCTAAATGAGCAAATACAGGAAAAAATTGATCACTCCAACAAAGAGATAAGGGAACAAATACAGGTAGCAAAAGGTTACTTCAAGAAAGAGATTCTGAAAAGAAAAAGACTCAGAAATCCTTGAAATGAAGGAAACAGTAAACCAAATAAAAAACTCCATAGAAAGCATCACCAACAGACTAGATCATTTGTAATACAGAACATCAGTTAATAAAGACAAAGTATATAATCTGGAAAATAAAATTAACCACACAGTGAAGATGGTAATAAACCAGAACATCCAAGAATATGGGATAGCAACAAAAGAACAAATCTAAGAATTATTAGGCTACAGGAAGGAACAGAATTTCAAACCAGAGGAATGCACAATCTCTTCAATGAGATAATATCAGAAAATTTCTAAAACATGAATGATGAATTAGAAAACCAAATACAAGAGGTTTACAGGACACCAAATGTAAAAAGTCAAAACAGATATATACCAAGGTACATTATAATGAAAATTCCTAGCATAAAGAACAAGAATAAAATCTTGGGGCTGTGGATGTGGCTCAAGCAGTAACTCGCTCACCTGGCATGTGCAGGGTGCTGAGTTTGATCTTCAGCACTACATAAAAATAAAATAAAGATATTGTGTCCACCGAAAACTAAAAAATTAATATTAAAAATTCTTAAAGACCATGAGAGAGAAATCAGATCACATATAGGGGGAGACTAATATGGATCTCAACAGGTTTTTCAACCCAGACCCTCAAAGCCAGGAGATTGTGGAACAACATATACAAAGGTCTGGAAAAAAAAAATGGATGCCAACCAAGACTCTTATATTCAGCAAAATTAAGCCTCAGATTTGATGATGACATTTAAAAAAAACTTTCATGATAAATAAAAGTGAAAAGAATTTACAATGAGAAAGCCCACACTGGAGAGCATGCTCAGTATAATATTCCAGATGGCGGAAATGAAAAATGACAATGAAAATCAGCAAAGGCAGAACCACACTAAAGGAAAGGGAAATCAAAGAGAAACCAAGTCAAGTTAAAAAATAAACCAAAATGTCCAGAAATACAACTAATAATAATAACCCTAAGTGTAAATGATCTAAACTCATCAATTAAAATACATAGACTAGGGCTGGGGTTCTGGCTTGGTGCATAGCATGTGTGAAGCACTGATTTGGATTCTAAGCACCACATATAAATAAATAAAATAAAGGTCTATCAACAATTAAAAAAGGACATAGACTGACAGATTGGATTTTTAAAAAACAACAATATGTTGCCTTCAAGAGACTCATCTCACAGGAAAAGACATCCACAGATTTAAGCTTAAAGTGTTGGTAAAGGTACACCACTTGCATGCACCATGTAAACAAGCAGGGTTTTTCCATCCTCATATCAAATAAAGTGGACTTCAAACAAAAGCTAGTGAAAAGAGATAAAGAAGGACATTTCATACTGCTTATAGAATTCATACTTCAACCAGACATAACAATCATAAATATCTATGCTTCAAAAAATGGTCAAACAAATCCTTCTCAAATACAAGAACAAAAAGATCACAACACAGTAACACTGGGTGACTTTTATACATCTCTCTCACCACTGGATAGATCTTCCCAACAAAAACTAAACAAAGAAACTATAGGAGTCAATAATTCAATTAATATGTTGACTTAACAGACATATATAGAATATTCCATCCATAACAAGCAAACACTCTTTCTTATCAGCAGCACCTGGATCCTTCCCCAAAATAGACCATATGTTATGCCACAAAGCAAATAGTAGCAAATACAACAACAACAACAACAACAACAACAAAACAGAGATACTACCCTGCATTTTATCAGATCATAATGGAAAAAAATAGAAACCAAATGTAAAATAAAAATAGTACATACTCTAACACCTGAAGACTAAATAATTCACTATTGAATGATGAATGGATGGCAAAAGAAATCAGAGATAAAAATAAAAATAATACTTAGAAATGAGAATAATGATACAACATATAAAAATTTCTGGGACACTATGAAGTCAGTTCTAAGAGAAAAATTTATGGCACTGAGCTCATTCATTAAAAGAATAGAAAATAGCCAAATAAAAAAATAATATTGTATCTCAAAGTCCTAGAAAAAAGAAGAACAAATATACACCAACAACATTAGGAGGCAAAATAATTAAAATCATAGTTGAAATCAATAAAATTGAAATGAAAGAAAAATTCAACAAATTAAAAAAAAGTTTGTGAAAATATAAACTAAATTGATAAACCTTTAGCCAAGTTAAAAAAGAGAGAAAAAACTCAAATTACTAAAAATTGTGATGAAAAAGAAAATATCATGACAGACTACTGGAACAAGGACTTCAGCATTAGAACAGAGACCCTGGTCCTAACATAAAACAAAGGCACTGTTCTGTCAACAGTACACAGAAACAGGATGTTCTATGTGGGAAAAAGACAAGGGGGGGAGAGCCCATCACACATTATAGGGTGAGGACCCTCAGAGCCACTGGGAATCCTGAGAGGTGCAGGAATCCATCAACCCAAAATGGAAGCATGATCAATTGTGGAATTGTTTGAACTCATTTGACCTCAGGATCAGAATGAGAGTAACTGGGCTTGTCAATATGACAGGAACAAGAACCCAATCAAGATCTCTCTCCTGAAGTGTCCAAGGAACTTAGAGAAAAGTTTGGGGCCCAGCTCTCCTAGGATTGTTGTTATCCACCAGAGAAGAAAGTAAAACTATGAGACAAGGGACATGTTCCACTGGGGAAGCCACAGTTCTGTGTTCTCCAGCGGGATCTTGTCACCTTTGCAGACATTAAAATTACATCCCTGAAGAGACAGGACTTAAAGACATCCTTTTTAGATTTTAGGAATCTCACATCTCTTTAGGTGCTTCTCAACTGCACAGAGTCCTTCCCTGCCTCAGCCATCTGGGTAAGTGCCTCTGTGTCCTCAGATGCAGAATTAGTGTTTGGGTGGCCCTAGAAAAGCTGTGGAAGGAGGGAATATGAGCCTTTTAGTGAAGTATCTGGTAGCTGCAGGAGACATCAGCTCAACAGCCCTACTGAGCCCAGAGGACTGTGTTCTCGTGGTGCAATGAGGATATTCTCTTCTAAGAATGTTTGCATTCAATTTAATTTTACAAATTAAAATTTCCCTTACACTGTACTCTATCAGTTAGCAAATGTCAAATGAGAGGGCAATGATGATAAGTTTTGAATGTACATTAAATATTTTAAAAAAATCAAATGAATAGGCTGGTAGTTTCCCATTACTGGCTCCAAAACACCCAGGAATATAATTCAGAATAGTTTGGAGGAAGAATATTTGTGTTCAAGAGTCCTTTATGATTTGGTCACTAAAGATGAATACCCTTTTCAATTTCTGTTAGATTGGAAACTTTTGAATCTAATTTTGTTTAGAGGAACATTTAGGTCAGTCAAATCCCATCCTACCATGATAACAATATCTACATTTTAGATTTTTTCCCAAAACTCACTTTTTCATATCTGTAGCATGACTACCTAAATGTCAACCTATATCATTTTCTTGTTACTAAAACTCAAAGGGTAAAATCAGACAGGAAAGTCAACAATGTAGAGCAGGAAAGCAGAACTTGAATCGTTCATTCCTACATCAGTCAGGAATAAGGACTCTTCTGCAGGACTGCTTGGGTTTTCTAGTAGTGACAGACAGCTTGGGGTCTGTGAAAAAGCACCTCTGTGGATTATTGTTTCTTTAGTTTAAAAGAACACTTTCATTTCTACTGGCTTTTCTCAGGTGAAAGTTAAAATGGGGTAATATAAACCCCATAGCTCTAATTGTGAATCCCAGGCTGTCCTTTGCAACTCTGACAATTCACAAGTCAACTGATATTTCTCATCTCTATTTCTCACAAAGAGCTGCCATTCATTTGCCAAAACCTTGTGCAGGGTTTTGCTTATCATATTGCTAGAGTCTCTGTATCTCACACAGATGTGCTCACAGGACTAACATCTGCTGGGCAATGGTTTTGCCCTCCCTGAGGTGTCAGTTATCTCTCCATGTGTTCTTTATTCATAGATTTCCAGCAAAAGAAGTGCCACAAGGTAGAAAGTGCTGCCTACATTGATCTCAGCTCCAAACCCAATTGCTTGAAGCAGGACTAATCTCACCTGCTTCATCCCCTTTTTCCATTTTTACCTTAATGAATAGAAGGGAGGATGGGGAAGATTGCAACAATGAAGTGGAGCTGTGTGATCATTAAAATTCATGCATAATTTAGTGGTGAGTAAGTAATAGGTTTTCTCTGTCATCTTTTCCTTGAGAGAGAGGCAGGATGATGCTTTTACTGCAGAGGAGAGAACAGATGTGTGCTCCCTTCACTCCTTCACCCTGGAATTTGAAGGTCCTAAGAAGGCAAACATTCAGTGATTTTTGTAGGGGGTATTCTCCTCCTGTAAGTCTCTCACTTCTATGACCTCCAGCTCATATCCACCGCCTGAGCAGTTCTCACTAGTTTGAGGGAACGTGTATGATGATGTATGTATCATGAGCCACCCATGGTATTGGTGACTGCACATTATCTAACAGGACTGCTTCCATGATCTAGATGTTAAAGGGGGTCTTCACCATGAGGGTCCCCAAGTCTTTACTATGAGCATTAATAAATGAAAGTTCTGTAATTTGTGGACATTTCTTTTTTTAAAAAAAATATGTAATGTGCTCTGCTCATCTACTTACTTAGATTTTCCTTCCTCTTACCAGATATGGATTCATCAAGGGTGACGTATTTCACAAATTCAAGTTATAGTCACTGTGATTTATACATCCTTCCCCAGAGAATGTCGAGTCTGGGGGCAGCTTGATTTCTCAAATGCATAAAGTACAATATTAGTGCTGATACAAGAGGGCATCAAGATACCAAATTGGCAGCATCAACCCTAAGACTCTTATTTAGGAGGTGTTCTCCAGTCACCCCAATGATGGCAAAAAGCTTGTGTTTTGTCCTCTGATCACCTAAGGCGTGCTGTTCCAGGTGTGATTGAGATAGACCAGAGAAGGGAAGGTTGGTGCCACAGGATTTTCCTTAGCTCCCCTTTATGAATGGTTCTCATTCCCCAGGATGCTTTCCCACAACAATGGTTCATCAGCATGGACAATACTATAGAACATTCTTTACATTACCACTGTGATATACTTACATAATTTTAATCATATATACTTGATGTGCAGCATTTGCTGATATGATTGTGGTTCAAAACTGGAGACAGCTGGATGACTAGAAAAGCATTTTTTCCTGGGGTTTCTCTGGGCACTCCATGGAGAAAGAATAATTGTGCTTAGGATTACAGCAAATTGTGGCCCTTGATTTCATGCAGACATCAGGAAAGAGTCTAAGCTTTTCTGTTACTAATACAGCAATTCACTTTCAATAAACAAGTTTCAACTTGTTTTAAGGCAATGAAGAAACAAATCCATACATTTTTGAGTATGTGCAAACTCATGGCACTATACATTACTGCTTTTCATTATTTGGAGGACTGCAGATTTCTCAGTAACACTGAGCTGAAAATCACACAATGGCCTTCTGACACAGGTGATTAAAACATTTCATTCAATGAGTGTTTTCGTGCTTGTTTTTTACAAGGTTCAAATGTTTAAAAAATTTTAAAGGACATCCTGTATGTCACATAATGCAATTTTTTTTGTTTTGTTTCATAATACACTCTTTTGTTGTTGTTGAAAGAGGGCAATTTTAATTTTTTTTGTACCAGTAATTGAACTCACATTAATGTTAAACACTGAGTCACAGCCCCAGTCATTTTTTATCTTTAGGCAGGTTCTTGCTTAATTGCTTAAGGCCTTGCTAAGCTACTGAGACTGGGTTTTAACTTGGAAATCTCCTGGCTCAGACACCTCTCCCTGGCCTAAAACATTTTAAAAGTTATTTATCACATGCTAATATAAATATATTTAAAATTATACCATAAAAATACCCATAAATATTTGACACATATAAAATCAATTTATAAGAATGAGCATATGCCATTTGTATATACATTGATATCACAAAATAAAACAATGTAGTACGGATGATCAAATGTCATCCAGAAAAACTTAAACATATGGATATTTTATTTCTATATTCTAATCTTTTTTCTGGACTTATTATGAGAACAACCCCAAAACACTGAATGAGTGAATGCAGAAAATTTTGTCACTTAACTGATCTTTACTTGGAGAAAATATTGTCCTTTATTAATGGTAGCAGAGAGTTTTCATTTTCCACAAATATTTCATGCTGAAACTCATGCTTTGGACCTGAAAAGGTTGATCACACAAAAGTTGTGAAGAGAAAAGCTTCCTAGATCTATGATTAGAAAATGAGATAGATGGTGGTTGTGGAGTGCCAAAAAGAGTTAAGAGAGAAAAGTGGCCCAGGACTTGTAGCACAATAGGGTGATTACAGTCAATAATATTTACTTATAAAACTTAAAGTAATCAAAGAAGTTTCCAAGGTAAAAATGAAAACTTTGGGGAAGATGGAAATTGACCTACTTCGATCCCAACATGCTATATACATATGTTGAATTGTAATACTGGGCCCCATATCCAAGTACAAAGGGTATATTCCAATTAAAATTTAAAACCAACAAAAGGATGCCAGTTTTAAGCAATTATATACATAACTGTTGAGAGCCACAGCCCAAGGGGCCCCAGCAAACTTTCAGACTGCCAGCTGATGATTGGCTCACAGTGGCCCCAGCAACTTCTAGCTGATTGGCTCCTCTGAAGTGATGTTCATTGGGCTGTTTCCCTGCCCTTTCAGACCACAGAGCTGCTCATTGGGGGACTTTTTTGGCTCCACCCATGCGACCCAGCCAATCGGCCTCAAGAGCAGGAGGAGTGGGGGAGGTTGAGAGGCTTGTGGGAAGCCGGTGGTGGCAGTTGGGCTCTGAGGATTTTTTCTGAGGAGCTGTTTGGCGTGTGTGGTTCTAAAAATAAAGTTCATTTCTTTTGACAAGTGGCTCCTGAATTGTGCCCAGCCAGACTGTGGCACATAACCTTGGATTTATACATGGCATCCTATGTTCATGAATTTTACCTTTGGTTGTTTCTTAATTTTTTTTCTTAGTACTGGGAATTGAACTCAGGTGAATTTAACCACTAAGCAACATCTCCAGTCATATTTTATATTTTATTTAGAGATAGGGTCTTACTGAGTTGCTTAGCACCTCACCACTGCTTAGGCTGGCTTTGAACTTAAAATTATACTTTCTCAGCCTCTCAAGCCACTGGATTTAGAGTCGTGCCCCACTGCACCCATGTTTAGTATACTGACTTATACATTAACATGTTTAAGGAGTCATGAAATGATTTAGCTTCACATGCATAACTTTCTAATGATATTTACTTTTTAAAATATGACTGGAAATGATTTGAAATATATGCCTACAATTTCACACACTTGAAATAAAATACAAATCTACCTTGTATAGGAAATATGCCATTGGTAGATCAATATCAAATTTTCTATCTCAAGTTTATGCTTGGCCTCTGAACTGAAATTTATTACTTCTAGGAGATGATAAACAGGACTCTTTTGAAGGTCCATCTTACAACGAAGGTCAACTTCTTGTACTTTAATGAAAACTTTACAATGGAATGACTCAGAATCACTTTCACTGTGACTTTAATTACTACCTTGATTCCAGAAGAATGAGTAGAAAAAATTAGAACATATTTCTAACAACATTTGATAACTGGACATGGAACATTTAAAACAATTATTCTAGTGATAATAATATGTATATAAGACTTATAGCTACACTGGTAATTCAAAAACAGTCTTAAATATCACCAAAGAACTTTCTACAGATAGTGATAAAATGTTCCAAAATTATGAAACTCTTTTGAGGCAGCAACAGAGGTAGATATTACTTAAAAAAAAAAAACTAAAAAGTCCCCACAGTCACATGTGAGAAATTGCATAATTAAAAATAATGGCCAATATTTCTTAAGGTCATTATATGTTAGAAACACTTCCACATTTGGTATTTCACCTTCTTGCACACACAATAGCTCTTGAATTCAGGCAATATGCCTGCCCATATTTATAGGTGAGATTATAAGAGTTAAGCTTCACAGACTGCTTAAGATCACACTTGAAATAAGTGGCAGATTTTAAATGCATATTCAAACAACATGTCTTACAGTGTGTAGTTGTTAATGTTGGCTTGGATGATGTATTAAAGATATTAGGTCTGGTATTAAACCACTCTAAAGATAAAACTACAATGACATAACCAGGTATACAACTACTGATCAGGATTCATTTCTTGAGAGAGTTGGAATTCTCTATTATTATGCAATCCTCCTATTTAAATTCATCAAAAATTGTACAATTTTCAATATGTACTTGAGGCTGAATTGAGAAGATAAAGATAGAAACCAATTAAGGCACTATGGGATGACATCAAGTGTAAATTGGTCATCTACTTGCACAGGTTTCTGAGGGCTTTCTCCATTTGTGCCACCTGCCTGCTGAGTATCCTCCAGGCCATCACCCTCAGCCCCAGAAGCTCCTGCTTGGCCAAGTTCAAACATAAATCCCCACAGCAGACCCTGTGTGTCCTTGTTTTCTTGTGGGCCTTCTACATGTACTTGAGTGCTCACTTCTCCTTGTCCTCTAATGCTATTCCCAATGTGACCTCAAATGTCATTGTGTTTATTACTGAACCCTGCAGAATTGTTCAAATGAGTTACTTCTTCAGGCATTTATTTTCTGTATTAGGTGTATTCCGGGATGTCTTTCTCATAGGGTTAATGGCCCTCTCGAGTGGGTACAAGGTGGCCCTTCTGTGAGGGCATAGGAGGCACGTCCAGCACCTTCACAACACCAGGCTTTCTCCAAAGGCATCCCCCGTGCAGACGGCCACCTGGACCATCCTGCTGCTCATGAGTTTATTTGTGCTCATGTACTGTTTGGACAACATCTTCTCCTCCTCAAGAACTATGGGGAACAATGACCCAGTTTATTATTATATTCATATGATGGTGGCCAATGGCTATGCCACAACCAGTCCTTTGCTGCTGCTCTGCACTGAAAAGCAAATCATTAACTTTTTGAAATATTTGTGGGTGAAGATAGCACATACTTAACTAGTGATGATAGATACGTTTTCTTAATATGCCAATAAACTGGCTTATAAACAGTAAATTATAGCCTAGAATATATGCCCTCTGTAGGAAGTTAATATGGAAGTATGCATGTTTGGTTAAATCTGTTACTTTAAAACAAGTGAATAACAAATTTATAGAAATGTTAATTCTTTACTTTTTGAGTTAACACAAAGGCCTAACATATCTGCTTGGCTTCAGGAAGTGATTGTTATGAAGTGGGACCTTCATGGCCTGGGTGAGTCATTGAAAACACATTGAGTGTATACAGCAGGTTTTAATAAGTGCTTAAATGAGCTGTATTCTTCCCAATAAATATTGATATATTTATTGTCAAAAATTACCCCTGATCCATCAATTGTCCTCTTATTGATCTTTTAAAATAACTGAATGTAAGGACTCAAGTTACTGTATGTACATTAGTGCTCAAAGTAGCATTATTAATGGTAGCCCATGTCGGAAATACTTCAATGCACAAAAGCATATGAATGTATAAGCAAAACATGTCCTTGGCATACCATGGAATATTATTCAGATGGAAAGAAGAATACATAAATTCTTGAGGGAATAAATCTGATCTGCACTCTTAAAAATAATCAGCATGTTCGACCAGAGAATGGGACCAAAATTGTATTTGGTTGCAACCCAGGTATGTATAATATGTCAAAATACTACCAACTGTCATGTAAATGCAAAACAAACAAATAAAACAAAGCTAAAGGAATAAAAAAAGATAAAATGGTAAATTTATTGTTATGTGCATCTTACCATAACAAAAAGTGGTCCTTGACTTTCTTTGTGTTAAGAGAAACATGCCTGATTCTGAAGGACAAGCAGCACATGTTCCCACACTTTTGTAGAAAGCAGTAAGTAAATATAGTAAAACAGAATGAAATAGTGGTCAGCATGGAATGGGAAGAGCAGGCAAAGGACATATGGAATGAGTTCAGTGAGGGGCACCAAAAACAGAATGGAGAAATCACTTCTGGTACTTCTCTGGCCCAGTAGCAGAACTATTAGCTAGAACAACCTAAATTGTGTTTTAAAATAAAATTTCTGATATTGAAAACCATTATCAGCTGAAAACATGAAAATCCATATTACTATGATCTGATTACTACAATTTATATACATGTACTGACTTACCATAATGTACTCCATAAAAATAAATAGGTAATTATATGTTTTTAAAATGAGGTTTCCAGTAACCTTATAAACTACTATGATGAAAAAATTCTAAAATAAAAAGAATTTTACATGCTTTGATTATAAAGATGCCAAAATATAATTTTTAGAATATTCTAACACTTTTATGGCATTTTAGTGAATTGGATCCAAAACTTTACCTTTCTTAATATTTTTAGTTGTACATGGAGACATTTTTTTATTTCATTTATTTACTTTTATGTAGTTCTGAGGATCAACCCCAGTGCCTCACATGTGCTAGGCAAACGTTCTACCACTGAGCCACAACCACAGTCCACAAAGCTTTTTTCATTTGTTTGTTTTGGCCAAAGATTGAACCCAGCATTGATTAACCACTGAACCACAACTCTAGTCCTTTTTAATTTTTTTATGTTGAAACAAGTTGCTTAGGCCCCTGCTAAGCTAGACTGGCCTCAAACTTCTGGTTCTCTTGTCTCACCCTTCCAGGTAGCTGGGATTACAGGAGTGCACCACCTTGAAATTTATCTGAAGAAGGATGAGGAGCTCTTGTTATGAATTCAGTTAAGCAGCGCTCTGTGCTCTCAAGTCTGTCAAGGGTATGCTGCCTTATGTAGCAATAGTTTCTTTATTTTCTGGGTAACATGTTTTATATGAAGTCAAATTGTCAAATACAAATTTTAGGGAAACACAGGGAAAATTACTGGCCTTGATAATGTGTCATGAAAATTATGGATTTGAAATATTGTTTTAATCAGAAAAAAATTATCAGATTTGCTTTTTCTAAATAGATGTATTATGCCACTGAATATTTCAAAAGATGAAGTGTAGAAAATGTTGCAATGACATATATTACTGTCTCATATTGTCATTATTCCTATCTAGTAATTTTGGCTTTAAAATTATTACTTAAGAAACAACTGAAAATTGAGGACTGGTTTGGCTAACTTGTGAAAATGCTGTACATGTATATCTCCCAAATAATAAAATATTCAAAATGCACAATAATTAATGCCCTAGTTAACAAACATGTCCAACAAATTAAAATGATGGTCTCCTGTGCCACAGGACTTGCAGAAAATGACAAATGGAGAAGAAAAAAAGGAAACATGAAAAGACCCTTCACAAAATAATTTCTGGAGACAGCATGAAGGTTCTCAACAACACATGTCTCTGGAAAAAAAATAAACTACAAGATCCCAATAAGCACTCAGAATGGCACACACTCACACAAAATAACAGTAACAAATACTGCTTGGTGGCAGAGTACAGGAAGTTCCCTTGATTGTTGCTGGGATGCCACATACAGTCTCTGGGAAAGAGTGCTGTGGTTTTCTTTTTCTGTATTAAAGTTGCCATAGGATCCATGAATCACACTTTCAAATTTTACCCACATTATTTGTAAACTGTTGCCCACAGGAATGGTGTATGTTACTGAAGGCTGCACCTTGTCCCTCATGCCAATTGAACAAGGATGACGTGGTTTTGAGGAAAAGGAAAAGCAGGTATATTATTGCTTTGCTATGAATGGACAAGCACAGGGGACTCCAGTCCCAGAGGATGAGATTCTGCTCATTACAAGGAACAGAGTTGGTTTTTGTTGTTGTTTTTTTTTTGAGGGGGGACACGGAGAGTATATTGGGAATTGGACTCAAGGGCCCTTGACCACTGAGCCCCATCCCTAGCCTTGCTTTGTATTTTATTTAGAGACAGGGTATCACTGATTTGCTTAGGGCCTCACTTTTGGTGAGGCTGGCTTTGAACTATTGATCTTCCTGCCTTAGCCCCCTGAGACAAAGGATTAAGGCATAAGCCATGGTGCCCAGCAGAGCAAGGTTTTTTTAAAAAGCTATTCAAAGGCTGCCTGTCAAGAAGTCCCTCTAATGGAATTAAATTCACTTTTTAATTTTGGAAACAGCAGTTCCTTAGGTCTTTTGGTGCCATCCCTGAAGTCTGAATTCCTGTGTTTCTGTGGTGTGTGTGCTCAAAATGTCTGGTCTATGATAGGTAAAGGTGATCTTGTTCCCCCCGTGACAGGTTTTGGAGGAGGAAAGGAAAAAGAGGAAAAGAAAACATGTTCATTTTAAAAGAAGCCTCATTGGCAAAGCAGCTAAACAATGAGGTGGACAACTTGTACATATGCAAGTGTGGACAGCGGCTTCCTTCTATATCACTGTACACTGGAAGGAATACACACATTCTTTTGCAAATTTATAGAGAAGAAAATATACTTTTATAAAATTTCCATTAAAAATATAGTACCCTTTTCCTTAACTCAACAATGGAGAAGAAAGTTAAATGCATTTTACTAAATAAAAGAAATGAGGATGCAAAGGATACTTCTTTCATTCCATTTAAATCTCAATCCTGAGGAGACAACAGAGACCAGACCTGAGAGGACTGGTTTTCAGGATTAGACAAAAGAGCAGCCCTTGGGTAACAAGTGGATGTGGCCTGGCACACTGTGCCTGCTGTCCCAGCTGCTCAGGAGACTGAGGCAGGACAATAAGCCCACAAGTGTGAGACCAGGGTGGGCATCACAACAAGATGGTCTCATAAACAAATGAACAAAAAAACCCAGAAACAACAACAGCAAACAAAACAATACCAAGGTCACTTTTAAGGTGAAGAGATTTTTCCGTACTGTAAGCATAAATGGATGCCTGCCATTGTTCAAAACCATAGAATGGCCCCCACATATACATCACATGCTTTTGCACAATTTTATAATCAAAGTAATATAATTTTGAATCATAATATTCCTAATAATCCTACTGGACAGACTTTTGTTAAATGAGCACATTGTACTTTTAAAACTTACCTTTTTAAACAAAAACAAACATAAAAAAGAAATCTAGCCTCTCTCATATTAATAATGCCTTAGATATTATTTTATTTATAGTTAATGCAGTCTATCTTGAATAAAAATAGTCACATTTTGTCATCTGCTTTGGATAGACATTTTATTCTCAAACAGAATCAGGGATCAGGGCCTGTGAATCAGTTCTGACCAGCTCAAGGTCCTCACTGTCCTCACTACTGTGTTTAGTAGAAATGGACACAATCAGGGCTGGTCAGGAGCTTCCCTGACATTTCTTAGCAAGAGTTAGCATGAAAATGTTCTAATTTTGAGTGCTAGAATGACAAGGAAAGAGTTCTAGGTGACTGACCTTCAAGGTCCTCATGCTGTGACTAATCTGAAATCTGCCAAAGCTGAAGAAATTACCTCCAGACACAAGTGTGGCTCATGGGCCTCTCGGATGGATTTTGTCTTTAATGAAGGCAACATACTGCTGCATGTTTTGCATGGCTTAGGTGAGAGAGGGGGAGACATGGGCTACAATAGGGGACAATTTGAGGACCTAAAGCTATTAATGGCAGTAAAAATCACCAAAATGAAGAGAAAACTGTCTCCTTCGTGGAAGAGGCCTTTAACCTGTTTTCATGCCCAACCAGAGAAACTCCTCAGTCATGAATTCTCCCTTCCCTCATTTCCCTTCCTTCTTCCTATTTACCTCTCCCCATGGCTCCCTTCCTGGATTTCTTGCTAGGAGAAGATGTCCCACATCACTCTCCATATTTTCTTCTCAAGTTTAAGGCATTTAGAAATCAAAACTGTCTCTGAGGCATATTCATTGTATAGGGGTGTCATTACACGGAGCTGATATATCTGAAAATGTAAATATGACGTTAGTTATTTTTGTTTAGTCACTTTATTGTATTCCAGGCGAGGACTCTGGCATCAGTAGAAGAGCCCCTCAAATTGTTTGCTATGAATTCTATACAAATAATAACCAAGTGTACTCTGACCTTGAAAAGTGAGAGCTACATGTAAAAGTTTTCATCCAGATGATGCTTGTTTACCATTGCCTGGTAATGGAAGAAGATTTTTTTCTCCTCTGGAGACTCCCTCCCTGCCTACTGCAAGACAGGTGCTGTCAGACTTCAGATGCAACACCAAGATTATCAGTCCACCAAGAGATGAGCTAAAGCTGTCCGTCCCATAAAACCTCATCTTGGAAGCCTCAGCTCTGTGGAAAGAGGAGGCAGAGGAGACTGCGTTGTCAGCACTGGAGGGATGCATTTTGAAGTCTGCCTCTTACTTCTTCAAATCCAGGCACAGGTATTTATTTCTAATGTGCTACAGCACTTATTTGAATTTGTAGTATGATTTATCTGAATTTTCATTCTCTCATTTTAAAATTCATAATATTGTTATTATTTATAATATTACAAATATTATTATCATACATGAGTGATTTTTTTCACCATAAAGACTCACAATTTATAATAATTAAAAGGCCAGATATTTCTAGTGTTACTTTATTTTTCAGAACTTAAAATGTCTCTAAACCTCATTTGGCAATTTATAAGGTCACAGACTAATCTGCTAAAAATATTTATAATGTATCTTATTTTGAGTAGAAACTTCCAACAAAATGTTTAGTGTATATTTATATGAAAAAAAGACACTGCATTCTTTCAAATAGTCCTTGGTACACTACATCAGAATTACTTTATCTTCCTCTTTTTTTGCACATAGATATTCAGTGGAGGTACATTTATGCTTTTTAAGTTGTCCTAAAGATGCAGGGAGACAGGAAAATAATAGAATAAACAAGTTTGTAATAAAATAAAACATACTATACTATATACTACATGTAGTAATACTATACTATGGGTTGGCATATTGAAAAATTTCTAGAATTTTTCTCTTATCCCAGCTGTTCTATGAGCTGTAGTTATTCTTTACTAATGATACTCATTAATAAAGTGAATATAATTTGAGAAGATTTTCAATTAGCAGAATTAATTGTGCATAACTTTCCTATGCATATATAGAGGAACAAACCAGTGAATCTTAACATCAAGTACATTCACAAGAATGGGTTTCTAATAGAATAAGCTATTTTCCATGCTTCTATAATTATATCAAAATGGATTCTACTGTCATGTATAAAACTAAAATGAACCAATAATAAAATTTTTTACTTATATTAAATATATTAATGCTTCTAGAATTAAAATGACAAATTCCTTTGTTATAATTGCACTGAATTTCTTGCAGTCAGGAGAGCAGTTTATAATAATATACAGGAAAAGTCTTTTATCTTTTCAAGACAATTTTTTCTCTTCTAAAATATTTTCCACCACTCCTTCCACTAATGATATTCTAAACTGAAAAATTCCTTCACAAAACACTTTCTAATTAGTTTTGTTGCAGTCACTGAATTACCACAGACTTCATATTTACATGTTCATTAAAGTAAATTAAGCAAAATCTTCAGCAATTTGTGATTTAGAAGAAGGAAATGGTGACTGAATTATAATACTGAAGACCATTTACATTCTAGTTGGCACATATCTAAATATGCCCACTGATAGGAGCATTACTTAAATTTGGAAACTTGTTTAAAAATTTTTTTAAAGATTTTTTACATTGTATTTAAATACAATACCTTTATTTTACTTACTTATTTTTACGTGGTGCTGAGAATCAAACCCAGTGTCTTGCACATGGTAGGCAAGTGCTCTACTGCTGATCACAACCCCAGCCCTGGATTCAGCATTTTGATTAAAAGTATCTGAAGAGCCTCATCCTGATGCTATTTTATTGGGACACTCCAAGATGGTCTCTTTGCCTTTCCATGACTGAAACTCTTGTGTTTCTGTATTAATGTTTATGTGTTTTGCCTGTATTTCATAAGCATTATGTCAAGGATATGGACTCTCAATAACTCTGCCTTCCTTTAGAAAGTTATTTGGATAAAATTTGAGAGTATAATAAAAATTACATTATGTACTCCATCATTCTCACTGCTCATATGGAGACTCTGGAAGGAGTTATAACTACTTTCACAAAGTCACACAGATGAAAAACTTTAAGTCCTGAGATTAAAGATTAATGAGATTGAGTGAGATGCCAGAATCAGAGTCATGGTCCTGCTATTCAATGTGCTGTTTACCATGTACATCTGAAAAATCAAGTGGAAGACAATTGATGTCAGTTCCCACTTCTGAACAACTAAACCTCTCTTAGTACCTGACTGAATAATTTGTACAGGACATTCCTAGTAAGGCATCCCCCATTACTATGGAGATAGCAGGGCTATTTTCTCTAATACAAAAGACTTATGAGAATGAAAACATACTGTGGTATTAGTTCCCAGAGATGAGAACTGTAAAGGAGACCCCACCAGCTGTGTCCCTGTTTTCCTAGAATATATATGGAATGTGAAAACATCTATATTTATTGGATGTAGTAATTTGAAAGTTTGAGGAAATAACTGTACAATACTAACAGAATCCAAGGATAAAAGTTTGCCAAAGAAAACCAATCATGCATAGGCATTTCTTAAATATGGTAGGAAATCCTTAATATATAACATTTACACTCCACACTAAGATTAAAGACAAAACGTTATGAACAGTATTACAGAGCTTCATATGTGTCAGACACATATCTAATTACTCACTTCAAAAATGCTACAAGGTAAGTGTAAGCTGATTGATATTGCCCATGAAATCAATTGAAACCTAGGTGAAGTGAAAGTCTTCCCCCAGCTAATAAATGCTGGGGCTTGAGATAAATACAAGTCATAGGAGAAGAGGACAGAAATTACTAAATCCCTTAAAATTCTGCACTTGAATAAAGAAACCATGGGAACAGTCTTGTTGGTATTATTTTCCTGAAGGATTCTGATTTCTGCTTCTCCAAACTTTATATCCAAAGCTTATGGTAAATAAATTTTATGTAAGCCACAGTGTTTCAGATATGGCACCTGCAAGCCTGAGAAGGCAGTATCTTCACATAGAGAAAGCTGCAGGGAAGATTGAAAAGCAAACAAAAGCTCACCACTAAATAACATGATTTATGCTACATAGGAAAACATGCTGTGTACAGGCTCAAAGAGAGGGGTGAAATCTCAGCACTTCCAAGTGATGAATGGGAGGTATGCAAAATCATTCTTCAGAAGAATGCACGATGCTTAAGGTGGAATTTATTCTTTACTCATTTTTTACTTATTTTTATTTTCTCTTTCAGTGATTTTTATGGAACCAGGGCTTTATTTATGCTAAGCCAGCACTCTACCACGGAGCCACCACCAACCATTGATTTGAAATTTACATTAAGACTAAGAGCCTACCCTACTCACAAAGATTTTTGTTGTTTTGTTAAATGATGATTCTATAGATTGTAAGGGAAGGTAGAACTGGAAGCATGGCAATGAAAAAGGTGTTGCTCTTCACTGCCCCTGTTTTTCTCCCCAGATTCCCCATGAAGATGGACCAACATTTCAGTCATGTTGCCCTAAGAAAAGCCTTCTATCCCCAGGCTGGCATTGGGATCACAGCTAACACTTTTCTGCTTTGCCTTCACATTGCCACAGTCTTTATGGGACACAAGCCCAGGCTCACCGACCTCCCTGTCACCCACTTGGCCCTAACACACATCCTCATGCTCCTTACCATGGGCCTTTTGGTGTCTACAGACATTTGGGAAACACAGAATATTCCAGGTGACTTCAAATGCAAAGTGCTTGTCTTCCTGCACAAGGTCATGAGGGGGCTGTCCATCTGCACCACCTGTGTCCTGAGTGTGCTTCAGGCCATCACCATCAGTCCCAGTGGCTCCTGGTTGGCCCACTTCAAACTGAAATCCACAAATCCCATTGTGGGGCTATTTGTCTTCTTATGGGCCCTCACCATGTCCCTCTCCAGCAACCTGCTCCTCTGCACTGTGGCCACTCCCAATAAGACCCAGCCTGGACTTCTGTTTCTCACTGACCACTGTTCCTTTCTTCTCATGAGCTACAGACACAGAAGCCTCTTTCTTGCCTTGATGGCATTGAGAGATGTCTTATTTCTGGGTATTATGGTTCTTTCAAGTGCATACATGATAAATCTTTTGCATAGACATAAAAAACGAGCCATGTATCTTCATACCTCCAGGTTTTCTCCACAAAGATCCCCAGAAGAAAGGGCCACTTACACTATTCTTTTGCTCATCAGCTGTTTTGAGATCTTGTACTGTGTGGACTCCATCTTTTCACTGTTTATAGGCATGACATGGACTGGTGACCCCATCCTGTTGTTTCTTCAAATGCTTGTGGCCAATGGCTATGGCACCATCAGTCCTTTGGTGCTAATAAGTGCTGACACACACATAATAAATTTTGTGCAAACCAAATGGAGAGAGAAAGTTCAGCTTCTGGCTAAACTGATGTAAAGCTACTTTGCCACTCTCATTAAAACAGTTTTCTTTAGTTCATAAAATTTTCCCTCTGAAGAAAAATTATTAAGATAGGAATAATTTTTTTGTTAGAACAAAGTAATCTAAATACTTAGCAAATATCTTGGGAATAATATTCTGTTGTATGTACATCTTGTTTTAAGTTATTTACATTAATTGTCGTGATACTTGGCATCCTTAGCATGCTATAAACTATTATAGTTTCCTTTTACTTTGGATCTCAGATGTTTACACTGGGTCTATTTCTTTTTTTTCCTGCATTGCTGTTCGTAAAGTTTCTTTCAGTGAAATTCTATTAGAGGCACATTGATGCTTTTCTCTTTTTTTGTCTAATAATATGTGCATGCTTATATCCAAGTTACTCAGGAGACTAAAGCAGGAGAAATGCAATTTCAAGGGCACCCAGGGTGACTTAGTGAGATTCTGTCTCTAAGTAAAAATTAAAAGGGCAGGAGATGAAGCTCAGAGGCAGACCACCAAGGTGTTCAAAACCACAACAAAAATTTAAAAAAAACACACAAAAAACACCATGAGACTGCACTTCTTGATCAATAGAAAGTCTCCATAAAAAAAAATAGAAATAATTGTTGGAAACCATGTGAAGAATTTGAAAGTCCCATACACTTATAGTAAGGATATAAGGTAATTCAGTGAATATTGAAAAAACTATGATGATTGGTAAATGTGAAAATAAAATTACCTTATGACCTACCAATTCCATTCTTAGCTATATTCCCTGAAGAATTAAAAACAGATATTAAAATACTTGTGCATATATGTTAATAGCAGCACCACTTACACTAGGAAATAGATGAAAATCCAAATGTTCCCATCAAGAATAGATAAATATTTGGGGTAAAAATGGGAGTTCATAACTCACTTGAAACTATTGTTCGAAGTATGATATGTCAAGAGCTTTGTAAGGTTTTGAACAACCAATAAAAAAAAGAATAGATAAATACATTTGTGTATATATATATATATATATATATATATATATGTATATATATATATAAAAACAAAAGTTGTGCAAACCAAATGGAGAGAGAAAGTTCAGCTTCTGGCTAAACTGATGTAAAGCTACTTTGCCACTCTCATAAACACATTAGCCATATCTGAATAAGCACATGCTCATATTTATATTTATGAAGAAATATATAATGATATATAACATCCATATACATGTTTGAATATTACTGTGTCATAACAAATGAAATACTGATACAGAGTACAATGTGAATATATATCTCAATAATATTAAGCAAAGTAACCAAAATCGGATATGAAAAGTCACATAGGCTATAACTACATTTACATAAATATGGAAAGATTGGAAGTCACAGAATCAGAAAAGAGAAAGGTGGTTGCCAGTGGTTGGGAGGGCATCAGAGGGTGAGCATTTGCTAACAGATACATGGTTTTCCTCCAGTGATTGAAATGTTTAGAACAAGATAAATCTGGTAATTCTACCACAGCATCCTATGAGAATTTAACCTCAATAAAACATAAGAAAAATCCCTGAAGACACAAAAGTCTACTCAACTAAATCTCAAGGTGATAGAGAGGAACTATGGAGTTACTGGCTCCCATAGGAACTCTGCATTTCCAACCTGAAGCACAGAGAGTAACACTGGGTTCCAGAAATCGAGACCCAACTATGTGTCAGGCAGTCTCTTTGCTCATTAGTTACTTTGTTCTTATATTTCCAGTATTTTGAGTTCTGTTTGGAAGAATCCTGATCTTACATATGAGTGAACTGAGTCTGAGAGATGAATGATTGTTCCAAGGTCACCTGCCATGTGGATTAAGGCTCTGATGATTTATATGCGTGACTTCCAATCTGCTATATATCACAATATAAAGCCAGTCAGTGGTTGTTTCTGGAAAAAAGAGGGGAAAAAGAGGAAGAAATTACACAGGGCTGCCAGAAACCTTCTGGGTGTATATCAATGTTAACTATCTTGAATGTGGTGACTGTTACATTGGTAAGTAGTTATGTCAAAACTTAACAAAATATGCATTAAATATGTATAGTTTATTGTATTTTAGTATTATCTAAATAAGGTTGTTAAAAATTGAATGAAAAAATAAATAAGCTACTTTACAAATAAAAAAGGGGATATACATTTGGTACGTAAGCATAGAAAAAGATGCTCAATATTGTATGTCATTAAGGAATTACAAATTAAACACACTTCTAAGAATTTACAATATTTAAAGCCTGATAATATCAAGAGCAGTCAAGGTTGAAGAACAAGAGGAACTCTCATACATTGCTGGTGGAGTCACAGAAATGGACCACCACTCTGGTAGACAGTTTGATGGCTTCTTAAAAATCAAAACAGAGAGTTCATATGGCCCGGGAGTCATATTCCTAGCTGTTAAACCAATGGAGTTAAAAGCTTATATCCACACAAGAACCTACATGTAGATACCCATAATTTCTCCATTCATGATTGCCAAGAACTGGAAGTAACTAAGATCACTTACAGTAGCTACTTTCATAATATTAATGAAAACACTGACACATCCATACATTGGAGTGTCATTCAGAAATTCAAAATAGAGGGCTGGGGTTGTGGCTCAGCAGTAGAGCATTCACCTAGCATGTGCGAGGCCCTGGGTTTGACCCTCAGCACCACATAAAACTAAATAAATAAATTAAATGTATAAAAAAGAAATTCAAAATAGAAGAAAGAAAGAAATGCACTACTAAACATGAAAAGATGTGGAATCACCAGGGGAAACATCCTACCTAAAATCCTACATCTGTCTGCTTCCAACTCTATGACATTCTGGAAAAGTCAAAACAATAGACAATAAAAACGTTGAAGGTTGCTAGGTTACAGAGGGAGTAGAAGAGGATGAAGGGGGAAGTACAGGGATGTTTTGGGTGGCAAATCTTTTCTGTATGATGCCATCACGGTGCAAACTAACATTATACTTTGTAGTGTTCACAGAACAGCAAAATGAGAAATTGATGGTAATATTTAATTATGTATTAAAATTTGTAATAACGGGGTGGTGGGGCAGCAAAATGAGAACAGAGTACTATATGCTTTGTTTTTCTCTAAATCTGTAACTCTTCCTGAAAATAAATGCTATTGATTAAAACAATCAGAACAGCTGTGGGGTTTTCCTAAAGCCTACTATTCTCTGCCCTAGAATTGGTCCTCGACAATGAACAAAGGGGCCTTTGTGCTGAGAATTAATGAAACATCCTTGCCCTTTTAGTATATTTTACTATGAGGTTTTGCCTGTCCTTTTTTATCACTAAGTCAAGAAAATATATTTTTGCAATTTTTATCCTCTTTATTATATAATAGTGAATCAGTACCTTACATCTATAAGATACTCATCCATCAATCAATAAGGGTTGTGTATCCCTCTGTTCCATAAGAGATTCTTTCACTACTAGGGTAAAAATGCTCTAAAGGAATTTTGCTACACTCATGCTTTAAAAAAATAATTTGAGATAGTTTTGTTTAAAAAGTTAACCTCACTTCTAATATGCTCCATATAAAATGACAATACTTTACTTATCCAACAAAACTCTGGTTGGAATAAGTAAAGATAATTCATGTAAAGAGATTCTGTAGGGCATCTAGGTTGGTTCCATGGTTTAGCTATTATGAATTGTGCTGCCATAAACATTGATTCAGCTTTCCTTCACTGTGGCCACACCCAACAAAACCAATCTGTCTCCTCTTTGTCACTTATCATTGTTCCTTTCTGCCCATGAGCTACATCCACAGAAGCTTGTTTATTAGTCTTGTGGCATGCAAATATATCTTCTATGGGGGACTTATGGGTCTTTCAGGTAGATACATGGTAATTCTGTTGTACAAATGCACAGCGGGTCCAAAATCTTCACAGTCCCACATTCTCTTCCAGACGCTCCCCAGAACAAGGCCCACACATACCACTCCTCTGCTTTTCAGCTGACTTGTCATCCTGTACTATGCAGACACCATCATTTTATTGTTCACAAGCTTGACATGGACTAGCAACTCCATCCTGATATGTATCCAGGTGCTTGAGGTCAATGGCTATGGCATGGTCAATCCTCTGGTGCTGATCAGTGCTGATACAAAAATTATAACAATTATTAAAACCACATGGTTTTGAGCTGGGATTAGTTGTAGCTCAGAGATAGAGCACTTTTCTAACACGTGTGAGGAGCTGGTTTGATTCTCAGTACCATATAAAAATAAATAAACACATTTTTTCTATCTGTATTACAAATATTGTTAAAAAACCATATGTCAGAAGAAAGGGTCAGCTTCTGACAAAAATTATTTAAAGCATTTTCCACTCTTATTAGAACAAGCTTAAATATTTTGCAGAATTTTTTTTCTATGAAAAATATTGTTAGAATTACAAATGATCAGTCATACCAAAGTACTCTATCTGGCTAGCAAGATAATTCTTTGTATTAAATCTGTTTCAGTGTCCTCATTAACATGCATATGCATTTTTCAGTTTTTTTTAAATTTTGCATTTCACATCTTGATTCTCAGATTATTTACTTTCTTGTGCACTATATTTTTTGATAATGCTTTCAGTGATTATTCATTAGAAATATGTTTTGCTTTAGGTCTAGCATATGAAAATTGTACACTTGGTTAGAATATATGATAGCAGTCAGGCCTGGAAATGCTCACCTATATTTCCAGCTACTTGGGAATCTGAGATGAGAAGATTACAACTTTGAGGTCCATGTGGACAACTCAGTGAGAACCTGTCACAATACAAAAAATGAAGAAGGTCAGGGGAAAAAGCTCAGTTCTAAACCACCCTGAGTAAAATCCTTTGTACCCAAAGTAAATAAACAAATGAACAAGACATCACATTACATTGAATAAGATAGCCATAAAGGGGTAAAATAGCAAAAATAACAGCTCTAGCAAAGAATGTAGAGAAACTGCAATCCGCGTACATTTCTGGGAAGACTGACAAATTATAACTTTGACAATTCTTAAAATGTTTAACACAGAATTCTTTTGTGGTCCATGAATTTCACTCCTACCTTTATACCCAAAGAAACTGAAAACAGACACTCAAACACTTGAAAATGAAAGTTCACAGCAGCTCCTTTCATGCTAGCAAAAAGGAAACAATAATTGGGTGCAGGCCTGTAACCCAGGTGGCTCGGGAGACTGAGGCAGAAGGATCACGAGTTCAAAGCAAGCCTCAGCAGATTAGCGAGGTTCTTACAACTCAGTGAGACCTTGTCTCTAAATAAAATATGGAAAGTGCTGAGGATGTAGCTCAGTGGTTGAGTCCCATGGGTTCAATCCTCAGTATCAAAAATAAACAAACAAACAATAACATAATGTTAACCACACATGAAAGGGTAAATAAAATATGACATTTTGTACACATATACAGTAGAATATTTGCCATAAAGATAAATGAAATTCTGATAGAGGCTACAACATGGAAAAATTGTTAAAATATTAAACTAAACAAAATCAGATGCCCTCAATTACATATGACTCCATTCATGTAAATTATGCAGAATATATAGTATAAGCACTCAGAAAGATAGCAGGATAGTTGACAGGATCTGGGAGGACACAAAGTAAATGATCACTTAATGAATACTTTATTTTTTGAGGCAATTAAAAGATGGGAGCAAAATACAATGGGGATTACACCACAACACTGCATTCCTAAATATGTATTGTTAAATCATCAAAATTATGAAAATTTAAACTAAATAAAAATACACACAGAAAACAGTGGGATCACAAAGCTGTACAGGCATTATGAAACACAACTTGATATCTTCTTATAAAACTAAACACAGTCTTACACAAGATACAGAAAGCACATTCCTAGCTGTTTCTCCAATGGATGGAAAGCTGATATTTTTGCCATCACTTTTATTAATAATTGCCAAGAACAGGAAGCAACCATGAAAGCCTTTGGTAAATATGTTCTTCTTATGATCTATAAACTTGTTACCCATCCACACCACGGAATATCAGATATCAATAAAAACAAATGGGCTAATCAACATGTAACCACATAAACCTATCCCCAAGGGAAACAGCTGGTCTAAAATGTAGCATTTCTGTGACTCCAACTATATGACTCCAACAAAAAGGTAAAAAATAAACCATTAAAACCTAAAGTTTGCTACTGATTTAGGGAAATGGGGAAAGTGAACATCTAAAGGAGGAGATCCTCAAGGTGGTGGACTTTTTCTGTAAGCTCCAATGACGGTGGATACTCCACACTATGCTTTTGTCAATACTCACAGAACTACAAAACAAGTAGCTTAATAATGACATATCAATATTGCTATCATTATATTGGTCCAATAATTATGACAAACTTACCACAGCAAAGCAAAATGTAAATAATAGAGAAAACTTTTAGTGGCTAGGCTTGGGGGAACTCTACACTGCATACTCATTTTTTGTGAATGTGTCTCTGATCTAAATTAAAAAATAAATAAAATCAATCAACAGGAATGAAATTAACAGAATATACTCACTGGCCTTTATAGCCCCAGCTATACGCTCTGCAGAATGGGTCTTTACTCAGTGAACACAGATGTCTTTGCACTGAGAATTAATGTGGCACCAGCACCCAGCCGAATTTTTACTGCATTTCCTTTTGAGTTTTTGGTGGTTTTTTCCCACCAGTAGGTCAAAATATTTATTTTCAAATGTTCGCTCTGAGGATCCAAGATGACAAACAAGAGGGAAGCTGCATTTCCTGTCACTCCATGACTCCAAATTCAAGGAGAGGAAATATTGTTTCTCTATGAGGCTGCCCTTGCTCCTCATAAACATCACATACTAGTGTTTGCCCATCTATCCCCTGATGTTTGCCTCCAATTTATCCACCATGAATGTCTGCCATTTGCCTGTTTACCTGACTTTTTCCCACTCATTGCCCACTTTGCACCTGCCTGTAACCTGCTGCCTGACATACACCTGCTGTCCACGATTGGCCCACAGACTGCTCACAGAATGCCCATGGATTACCAGCTGCCCACTGCCTAGTGCTGCTTGGATCTCCACTGTCAGGTTACCCACAGATTGGTTACATGAAGCCACCACCATCTTGAGACACAAATCAGGGCCTGGGAGTTCATGGCCAAGGGGCCTGCAGGTTTGCCACCACAATAGCCACCATCTTGGAGCATACCCACCTCAGTATGGGGACACAGGCCAGGGCCTGGAGATATATTATTGGGGTATTTATAGTTCTGGTTGCACCTGAGGTCTTCCTGCAGGGTGTGCTAGCTGCTGGCACCTGGCTGCCTCTTTGCAGGGTGGCTCTTTTGGGTGCTTCCCTGGCGATCTCTCTGTAAATAGAAATGCCATTGGGGTTTTGGAACTGAATCAAGGCAGAGCCTGGGGGATCTGGAGCCCAAATCTATCACATTGCAGCTGGGTCTGTGTGAGCCAGTCTGGACCTAGCCAGCCTGTGGAAAGCCAGAGACTGGGGGCAGTTCCCAGGAGAAACATAGGTTGGAGAAACTGGAGAAAACCATGCTCTCTCCAGCTCAGTGAGTCCTGAGGTGTCAAGAGATGAAAGGGGTCAGCTAAAATGGTGGAAGAGATGGGAATAAGTTGTGAGGGCACCTAGCTATCTACTCACCCAGCCAACAGGTCAAGCACCACCAGACTGGAGCTACCATCAAACTTCAGACAACCCCATGTATTAATGGGGAAGGGAAGCTTAGAAAGGTTTTGAAGGCCAACAGAAACAATTATTCAATTTCCCATTGAGATTATTTTTTCTTTTTGCCCTGTCTCTCATATCTCTACTGTTTTTGAATCCAAATATTTTTTATGCATCAATTTATTGAGGAATGGGATGTCAGAATAGTATATTACAATTTTGTTATGTGTTCTTATACTTTTACTTTTAAAAAAATCTGCGGGGCTGGGGATGTGGCTCAAGCGGTAGCGCGCTCGTCTGGCATGCGTGCGGCCCGGGTTGGATCCTCAGCACCACATACCAACAAAGATGTTGTGTCTGCCGACAACTAAAAAATAAATATTAAAAAATTCTCTCTCTCTCTCTCTCCTCTCTCACTCTCTCTTTAAAAAAAAAAATCTGCGGATATTTTTTTTTCTCTCACTTATCTTTCTCCCTGGATTATCTTTCTCACTTCTCTCTGATAACACTCACCCTCTATTAATTTCTCCTTCTTTCTTTGTATAAATTTTAACCTCTTCACGCCTTCTCCCTCATGAACATTACATCCTACCCTACTTCTGTTCCCGCTTTGTCCATCATTTAAGATGGTAAACCCTTTTAGCAAACTTACTATTTATTTTGTAGACAGTGATTGAACACATAATTTCTGCTTATTGCAATACAACTGTAGATGCCTTAGTAGGAGCTATTTGGTTTAAAGTTGTATACTGTTTGCAATGGATGCTGTACGCATTTTTCTCCCCCTTAAAGTGAGGTAAAGGAAGCTTCATGGACACTATAGACAACAAGGTAAAAACTGTACTGCTTCAGATCCATACTGCTAGGTGGGAGGACACACAATCACATGAAACAAACAAGGGAACAAAAAACTTCAAAGAAACCAAGATGTCCCAACAGTAGAACCATTGACAACACAGTAGAAGATATGTCAGAGAAGGAGTTTAGAAGGTACATAGTTAGACATATCTTTGAAATAAAAAGGCAAAGATTATAAAAAGTAATCAAGCAGAACTTCTCTAATAAAGGAAAGAATACATCAAATTAAAAATTCAATGGAAAGTGTCACCAACAGACTAGATCACTCAGAAGGCAGAACCTCAGGCAATAAAGACAAAGTATGTACTCTTAAAAATAAAATTGGCCAAACAGAGAAGATGATAATAAACCATGAAAAGAACTCCCAGAAAATACATAAAAACATCAAAGGCCAATTTTAAGATTCATCAGAATAGACAAAGGTGAGGAGGAAAGTACAATCTTTTCAATGAAATAATATAAAAAATCCCAAATCTAAAGAATTAAATGGAAAATCAAAGCACACTAAATGTACAAAATCACAACAGAACTACACCAAAGCACAAGATACTGAGAATGATGAACATATGGAATAAGGTTACAATTCTAAAGGCTGTCAGTGGAAAAAGCAAATTACATATAGTGAGAAAACTATTCGGATCTTAGCTGATTTCTCAACCCAGGCCCTCAAACCAGGAGATCATGGATAACATGTATCAAGCTCTGAGAAAAAAATGAATGCCAGCCAAGAATTTTATATCCACCAAAACTAAGCTTCAGTTATGAAGATGAAATGAAAACCTCCCATGATAATGAAAAAAAAATTAAAAATCACACTACTAGAAAACCTGCACTACAGAATATTCTCAGAAAAATATTCATAAGGAGGAAATTAAAAAAAGGTTAAAAACAGCCAAAGAAGGAAATATACTAAAGGAAAAGTTGATCAAGGAAGAAACTAAGTCACATTTAAAAAAATAAGCTAAAATGACCTGGAATACAAATTGTATCTCAAAAATGACCCTGGATGTCAATGGGCCTAAACTCTTCAAATGAAAGACATACAATGGAGACTGGATTTTTAAAAAATAATAACAATATGTTGTCTTCAAGAGACTCACCTTCTAGGAAAAAACACTCACAGACTGAAGGTTAAGAATTAGGAAAAAACACATCCTTTGTAAACAAGCAGAAAACTCCATTCTCATATCACATAAAGTGGACTGCAAGCCACAGTTAGTCAGAAGGGATAAATAAGAAAATTACATACTGCTTAAGGGAATTATAAATCAACAATCCTATATATCTACCACTATATCTACCACTAGGTAGATCTTCCAACAAAAGCTAAACAAAGAAAATATAGAACTAAATAATAAAATCAATAATTTACCCTTAACAGAGATATGCAGAGTATTTTATCCATTATCAAGTGAATACACTTTTTCCTCAGCAGCACAAAAATCTCATAGCAAATACAAAAAATGAGACATACTGCCCTGCATTCTCTCAAATCATAAATGGAATAAAACTAGAAATCAACATTAAATTAAAATATAGAGACTACTCAAATACATGGAGACTAAATAATATGCTATTGAATGAGCAATGGATAGCAGAACAAATCATGAATAACATTGAAAAACATTCACTGTTATTATTGAGAAATAATTTTTATTCCCTGTCATTTTGATTCATTTCTGTTTTTAATCTGAATTAGTTTCCTCTTTGATTGACACTTCTTTTAGGGTAGTTCCTCCCTTTTCTGGCTTTCACTTCTATTTTTCATTCACCTTCATGTAGTATTTAATTGAGCATGCTTTGGAGTTAAAGCTTTTTAGTTGTGGATTATTTTAACTTTTGTTTATCATGGAAGTATATTTTTTTTCATCATCAATTCTAAAGCTTCATTTTGCGGAGTATAGTATTCCTGGGTAGCATCCATTTTCTTGTACAGATTGGTGTGTATTATTCCAAGACCTCCTAGATCTTAGGGTCTGGATTGAGAAATTAGCTGAGATCTGGACTGATTTCCTTTTAATGTGACCAGAGTTTTTTTTTAAATGCCAGACTTTAAAATCATATCCTTATTCTGTACCTTACACATATTCATAATATTGTGCAGTGTTTTGGGTCTAATGCAATTTTGTATATTTGGCATCCTGTAAGCCTACTATGTTTGATTTTTCATTTAATTCTTTTGAGAATTTTTCTGATATTATTTCTTTAAAAAGACTGTGCATTCCCTTAGTTTGTATCTCTGAGCTTTCATTTATCCCAGTAAATCTTAAATTTGGACTTTTAATGTTATCCCTATTTCATGGAAGTTCTGTTCTTGCTCTCTTAGAATCCTTTCTTCATGTCCAACTTAATTTTCAAGATTATATATATTGTCTTTATTGCCTGAGTCTCTGTCCTCCAAGTGATCTAATCTGTTGGTGATGCTTTTCATTGAAACTAATTTTGGTTTATTGATTTCTACATTTGGAGGATTTGAGCTTGTTTTTTTTAAATTTTAGAATCTCTGTCTCTGTATCTAAGTGATCTTTTACTTGTTATATTTTCTCATTACACGCCTTCCATGATCCTTTACCTTGAACATAAGTTTAACTATGTACATTCTAAATGCCTTATTTGACATGTTCCACAGTTGTGTTCACAGATTCTGTTATTGGAGTATTTTGCTTTGTTAGGGAGATTTTTATATTGATTTTGTATAGTGTTTGTGTGTTCACCTGTCTAACAGTATGGATCTGAGGCAGTAGAGTTTCAACCCTGTGAACTTATACTGTTCCTGAAGGTTTCCAGTAGCTCATCATTTAGTGGAAGACAAATAACAGCAACAACCAATGCAACCAATATATAGCATTAAACCAATTAGTTTCTGCTATGACATCTACAATGTTAATGTTAACAGAAATGATCTGATCAGTTATTGCTTACAATAAAAACTGTAAGTTTGAAAAAATGTTTACAACTTCAAGTGGTGGGCAGGGAGGGAACAGAAATGATGTAGGATATGATGGTTATGAAGAGGAGGAGAGAAATAGAAGTAAAAAATAAGGGAAGAGTGAAAAAAAATAATAGAGTTAGGCTCTTAGCAGAATAAAGGAGAGCAATTTAATCAAGGGGAAAGGATAAGTGAAAAAATATAGATGTAAAGCGAGATCATAAAATTAAAAATAAAAATACAAAGCAAAACTGAAATTTACTATTCAAACCTCCTAGTCCTCAAAATACTAATTTATAAAAAATAACTGGCTTCAAAAATGCTAAACATGAGAAAAATACAAATGTAAATATGTATAAATGTCCATGAAAAATTAAGGTCACAATTAAGCAAAGCAAAGCAAAAAAAAAAAAAAATCCCTATGAAAAGCTGCAGATTGTTTTCATTGAAGTTCAAAATATTCTCAACTTCCCTCTGAGCAGTGTTAGATAGAGTCATCTGCAGTTTGATGTTTGCTCCATCCTCTGAGTGGGTTTGCTAGGATGAGAAATGTGATCACATAGGCGAAACTCCTGGAGGTAGGTTAAGGCTTAGATGGGCTGCATGCTCTCCACCAAATGCCAACTTGTTTGGAGATTTTAAGTCAGTACCCCTCCAGGACCCAGCAATTGCCAGTCCACACTGGAGCACTGCACCCCAGGCATCTCCACTCATTTCTCTCATGGGATAGAGCATATGTTCCTGGTCTTGGGGTCAGTCTCAAAACTCTATTTCTCTTGCCCATGTCCTTTCAAATTCCTGGACAGGTGCATCTCTCCCAGCTGGTCCTTCAAGCAACCAGATTGAATGGGGAGTGGAAAAGCTGGATAGGTTTTCACAACAAGTAGTCCACTATGTAAACCCCTCTCCATGTTTGATTTTCTTCTGGTCACTTACGCACACTCTATCTCATGCAGTGTGGGGTTGCCAGGTCTTTATTTAGGGCCAAACTCAGGTTTGCCAGGAATCAGCTCCCCTAGCTTCTGGCCCCAGCACTGTGGCTGCAAAATTTTTCATTCTCAGTCCTCCACATGAGCTGAGAGAGAAGTGGCTTCTTTCCCAAACAAGGTCATTGTGAAGCACATTTTGCATTTTAGCCAAGCTACGCTCTTGATCTCTAAACTCTGAATACTCAGATACATTACAGACATCCTAAAGTGTGAGTTTCCTTAATTCTTTATCACTCCACTGTGCTCACAAAGGGATGGCTGTGACTTGTGCCATGCATGGCAGCTGATATAGATCTGGGGATTTCTCCCTTGTTTTATTATATCCAACTTTCTAAGTCTGGGGAATGTTCATTCTGCTTTGAATGTTTAGTATTACATTCCAGTAAAATTTCCCCACCACCACCACCACCATTTTTGGGCACCCACATTGCTGAGAAGCCACAAATATGATTTCATGTCATGAATCAGTGAGGAAAGTGACCTTCTATATACCATCATCTTGAAACCTCCCTCATAACTCTATATTCCTGTGGCCTCAGGTTCTCAGGAGGCAGAGGTAGAAAGATGACTTGAGCCAAATAATTCAGAGTTGGACTGCCCAACACAACACAGAGAAACCATATAACAGGATGCCATTGCTTCTTGCTTCCGTAATCATACAACACAAGGTCTTTGGAAAGAAACAAACCTATTCCAAAACCAATAGAAGAAAGAAAATAATTAAGATCAGAGTCAAAAATCTATCATATTGAAAAGAAAAAAAATCAATAAAGAGTTGTTTCCTTAAAAAGGTAAACAAGCTGGATAAATCCTTGGACAAACTCATCAAAAGATTTTAAAAGATCCAAATTAATAAAATCAGAAAGAAAAAAAAAGGAGAAATCACCACAGACATTATAGAAATCTAGAGAATCCTATGGTGTATTTTGGAAACTTGTATTCCAATAAATTGGAAAACCTAGAAAAATAAACACATTTCTAGACAATCATGACCTGCAAAAATTGAATCAAGAGGATACATAAAAACCTAAACCAACAATAACTAGCCTGAGATAGAAGCCGTAATAAAAAGTCTTCCAACAAAGAAAAGTCCAGCACCAAAGAGTGAGAACCTGAATTCTATCAGACCATTAAAGAAGGAATACCAACTATCTATAAACTAGAAAAACATGGAACACTTCCAAATTCATTCTATGGAGCCAGTATCACACTCATACCAAAGCACATCAAGAAAACTATAGATCAATATCACTGAACACTTAGACATTAAACATCATTATTAAATCCTTAAACATTAGCAAATTGTGCTCAACAATACTAATGCATCAGGACCAAGTTGATTTATTCTAGAGGTACAATGATGGTTTACATAGAGATATCAATAAAATGTAATTCATCACATAAATATGATTAAACACAAAAATCCATCAGTTATCTCCATAGATGTAGAGAAAGACTTTGATAAAAGTCAGCAAAAAATCATGATAAAAAGAAAACACTGAAGAAACTAGGTATAACAGGAACTTCCCTCAACATCTAAAACAACTTATATGAAAAACCCAAAGCCAACTCAACATAAATAAGGAAAAAAATATTTTCTTTAAAATCTACAAAAAAGCAAAGATGTCCACTTCTACTAATCCTAATTAATATAGTACTAGAAACATTAGCCAGAGTTACTAGTCAAGAAAATTAAAGAAGATAAAAAGAGGTAAATCAACACTCTTTATAGAAAATAATATTCTATATTTAAAATATCCAAGAATCTCAGAGAAGGATCACACTCCAGAGTGTAGTCACAGATGAGGACTTTCTCAATAGGATCCCTAAAACTTGGAAATACCACAAAAGGTAATATGCAGGAGAGCATTAAATTAAAAGGTTTTTGTCCACTAAAAGAAACAATTATTATCATGAAGAGAGAGAAAACCTACACATTAGGGAGAAACTCTTTGCTAGCTATTCTTCTGACAGTTTTTTAATGTTTATTTGTAGATCAATATAATACCTTTATTTGATTGATTGACTGATTGACTGATTGATTGATTGATGTGGTTCTGAGGATTGAACTCAGTGCCCCATGGATGCAAGGTAAGTGTTCTACTGCTGAGCCACAACACCAGCCCTTCTGACAGATTTAACATCTGGAATATATAAAGGACTTAAAAAGCTTAACACTAAAAACACAAAACAACCCAGTGAAGAAATGTGCAATGTAGAAAACAGACACTTCCCAAAAGAAGAAATACAAATGACCAACAAATATATTAATATGTTCAAAGAATTTCAACATTATTGGTAATTAATTAAGAAAATGCAAATCAAAAGTACATTAAGATTTCCCCTCAAAGTAGTCAGAATGAAGTTTATCAAGAATACAAACAATAGTAAATTCTGAAGAGGCTGTAGAGAAAAAAAAACATGCACACTCTTGGTGGGACTTTAAATTAATATAACCATTATTAAAATCAGTTTGGTGGTTCCTCAAAAGACTAGGAATACAACCAGCATATGACCAAGCTAGAGCACTACTTGGTATTTATCCTAAAGATTTAAAGTCATTATCCTTCAGTGATACATGCACACCAGATTTATAGCATAACAACTCAAAACAGGAGAAGTATGAAATTTGTCTAGGTGTCCATCAATGGATGGATAAAGAAAATCTGGTAAATGTATGCAATGGAGTTATATTCTTTAATTAAGAAAAATGAAATTGTCATTTTCAGGAAAATATATGGTACCTGAGGCCATATATTTGGCGAAATTGGCAAAACTCAGAAGGTCAAGTGTCAAGTGTTTTCTCTCATTTGTGAAAACCAGAGAAGGAAAATGGTAAAGAAAGACCGAGGGAGAATCTCATGAATATCTTAAGGGAGATCAGTCGTGAAAAGGAAAGGGACCAGGGAGGAAGCAGGATGGAAGGGGAAATACTGGGGAATGACACTGACCAAATTATATTGGTATGCTGTGCACATGTATGAACACATAACAATAAATTACAGCATATATACAACTATAGTACACCAATAAAAATGTGGAAAAATAACTGTGGCTAACATTATTATCAGAGGTAGACGTTTGTGTTGTTGCTGTTGTTGTTGTTGTTGTTGTTATTGTTGTTTTTAATCAAGGTAATAGTTGCTATTGACATGCCAAAGTTGACAGAAAAGGGTTCTCTTTGGTGTTACTGAAGTGGGAAGGAGAGAGTCCTGGGTGACTGACATCTGATACTCTCACACCACCTGCTCATGCCTGAGCTACACTCTACAGAAGCTTCAATATTATTTCCAAGCTTATCCAGTGGCTCATGCAGGTTCTGTGATAAAATTGTCTTTAACAGTGAAAACAGACCAGCCACAAGTTCACATAAATCTTAGGTGAGGGAGATGTTGCAGTGCACTAACAAGGTGGGCTAGTTAAGGACCCACAAATATTGAATGGAGTAATGAATGACATAATGAAGAGGAGACTTGTGCTTGTCTCTCTACCCATTTGAGGCATTCCCATTAGTCTCTGAACTCCCCCTTCCTTCCTCAGGTCATTGGATCTTTAGTTCTAATCTCCCACACTCCTTCCCTTCCTCCCTTCTTTCCTTTGCAGCAGGAGGTCTCTGTTCGGTGTCCATAATTTCTGCTCATAACCACTTAGAAATCAAAGCTTAACCTAAGAAATGGTCATTTATATTGGGGTGTCAGGATTCTGAGATGTTTTCAGTAGACAGACCCAAGAAATATGAGCATTATTTATATATGTTATAAATATGTTGTTTATAAATAAATGTTAATAAATGTGTTTCTATTCACATATAACATTGGTTTTTGTACTTCATTTTACTTTATGCCAGGGCATACCTGTTTTGGGCCAACGTGAGGGGAATTTGATTTGTTCATTATGATTGGAACCCAGAAAAAAAAAAAACCAGGCTCCTCTAACCTTGGAAATTGAGAGCTACACAGAAAAAGTTCTCATCCAGATGGGGCTTGTTTACCACTGTCTGAGGATGAAAGAAGTATTTGTCTTTGCTTTGGGGATCCCTCTCTGCCTAATGGAAGACAGGTGCTATCAGTCTTCAGATGCAACACCAAGATTAGCAGTCCCCTGAGAGATGAGCTAAGGCTGTCTGTGCCATATAACATCACCTTGGAGGCCTCAGCTCCAAATCTGAGTAGAAGAAGAAGCTGAAGAGGCATCTGGAGAGGTGCTGGGGAAGGCATTTTGAAGTCTGATTTCTACTACTTCATGTCCAGGACACAGGTATTTGTTCCTAATATGCTACAGCACTTCTTTCAGCCTTTGTAGCATTATTATTTGCTTAAAATTTCACAATTGTAATTCATGTTATTATAATTCATAGTATTACAAGTTTTACTATCTTATGAGTAATTTTTACACTATAAATACTCACAAGTGATAATAATTCCAAAGCCTTGTAATTTTTAATTTCACCATAATTTCCAAAGAATAAAACGTTTCAAGTGCTGCTTTGGTAATTCATAAGATCAAAGATAAACCTACTAAAAATTCAACACAATGTTTTATTTTTAGTAGTCACTTCAAACATGTGTACCATGTGTTAACATGAAAAAATTTCATATTGCTTTGTTTCAAAATGTTCCTGGCTTTACTACCTCTAAATGTTCTTATCTTCATATTTACCACACATAGACTTTCTTCTATATTTATGCATATATTAAGCATGCATTATGAAACATCCCAGGGATGCAAAAGGACAGAAAAATATACTAAACTTAAATTTTTAAAGTAATAAAACAGTGTTTTCAGGACTTGACATATAGATGATGATGTACACAACCAAAGGCCTATTTATCTGGCAAGAGTTTATTTCTCCTTATGTGACAAGTTGTTGTTCTTTGATATCTGACATATATCTAGAATGTACACCTTTTCCAAGCTTTTGACTTATTCTTTACTAATGCACAATCATTAATGGAGGATATAGAGTTTAACACCAGAATTTCCCATATCTAGTCATCCAATTGTTCTAATATTCACTGAATTATTATAAAAAATAAGATGAATTTATAACAATCTAAAAAAAGTATTTGATCTTTTCATCAAGGGTATATTATCTTCTGAGAGCTCCTGTATAATGGCATAAAAAATTTAAATTTAAATTTAAAATTTAAAAAAGAATACATCATCTTCTAAAGAAATTTTTGCTATTCCTACCTTCCAAATTTCAAATGGTGATGCTTGCAATTGAAAACTTTCTTCACAAAAATATTTTCTGAGCTCAGTATGATTACCATCACTGAATGATCACAACTTCACATTTTGTATAGGGAAGTTAACCCTCTCCTAAAGAAATTAGTGACTTGTAAAGAGGAAAATGGTAACTGGATCATCATAAAAAAGATGTTTCCCACCCTGGATCCATAATATGTGAATCCACCTATTGGTAAAAGAATGATACAGCTTGGGAAGTGGATAGATTTTCTGAAAAATACTCAAAGGTTTGGGAGCCTCTTTCTGAGAGCATAGGTATATCATGGGGCCTTAGTAAATGTGCTGGTAGAGGCATCTTAGGTAAAAGAATATTCTGGCATCATAAAAAACATCAGTTAATATGGAAGACTTCCAGTGTCCTTAAATTTATTCATTGGGACCATCCTTTTTCCTCCTTAGTGACAGAAGTGCAAGTTGCAGTGTAATAGGTAAAATTTGAAAGGTCTCAATACCAATGCCTAGAGTCTAGTTTGAAATACTTGATTTCCTTTGAAATCAGTGCTGCATTACATTGATTATGTAGGTCTTTGACCTGTACTCTTCTGATGAGAGACAGGAGGACTGATCACTTGGTGTAATAAAGTCTCCAAAACAATGTTCTTTTCTACAAAATACATCTAGTCCTAACATTTGGATTTCCAGCTAACTTCAGTCTTCTGTTTATGACAGAACTCCTCCTATTTAACCATTTCCTAAACCTACAATATTGTCTTTAGTTTTACTTCATAAATCACACAAACACCCTAGGGTAGGAGATATTACAACAGCAAAAAAATGTTGTCTCTACTTTTCACAGGATCCAGGTTTTAAATCAAAAGTATCTCATGAGTTTCATGCAGCACATGATATTCATACATTCCCTCGGTCCATGTGGATTCCTTTGATTGAGTCCCTTGCATTTCTCTATATGACTTTCTAAGATTGTTGCCTTGATTTCAGGAGCTTTGTGTCAAGATTCTGGATTCTCAATAACACTGCCATCCATTAGAAATTTATTTTGACACAATTGGAAAAATTTTGATTATTAAAATCATTATTCCATTATTCTTATTAATCATATGGAAACTGAGTAGTTATTACTACTTTCACAGTATTATCAAAAACTCTTAATGAATTACTGATATTAAAGAAATTGCATAAAATGCTAGAATTTAAATCATGATCTAAATCTGTGTGATTTTTTACTCATGTTCCTACAGAATTCCAGATACACATGAAAAATTAGCTAAGAAGACTTGAGAAACTCAGTTTCTTTTTGGAGCAGCTGAACGTCTTTCAGGGTATGACTGAATACCTTGTAAAAGACATTTTAAGTAAAGGATACTCCAGCTCACCCTGACAGAGGATCTCTTTTATCTTCTAATGCACAGGTCTGAGGAAAAAAATGGAATCATAAAAAATGGCATTTTGTTACTGATAAGTGAGAAAGAGGTCTACCAGCTCTCCCCATGCAATGGATTGTGGTTGCAGAAATCTCTGATGTCATTTCCTGGGGAAAATGGGAAAAAAAAATTAAAGCCCAGAATGCCTCCAGTAACCGAGGATCCAAGTTTGCAAGAGGAAGCCAACGGAATGGTAGGCTTAGATTCTTATAGCTATGAAATATTTAATGTACTACATGAGCCCTCCCAAGCCAAAATTAGATGGTGATAAATAATGAACCGATCATTAACACTATTATAGTGCTTCATGCACATCAAGCATTTTCTAAATGCTTTTCATATATTAATTTGCTTACTCAAATACTGCTATGAGAAAAATACTGTCCTTATCCACTTTAATTCATGAGGTTAACTGATTGACAATGCTCACCCAGCTGGTGTGGTGGATCTTGATTAATCACAGGCTGCTGGATTCCTGATATGTGCTACTAAATTCCTCAAGGGTTCTGCACTTCCATAAATAAACCATGAGAACAGGCCTCTTCAGACACTTTTCCTAGAAGATGCCTATTTCCACTTCTCCAGAACTTACATCAACAGTTTTTGCTGAACAATGTCCAACTAGGCAGCAAGATTTTGGATCTTGGAGATCTAAGGGTAAATAAAGAGGCATCTCCACCCTTCAGAAATATGCAGGAAAAACAGGAATGTAAACAAAAGTTACCCATTAAATAGTGCAATTAATGAAATAAACCACAGCACAGTTAACATGAGGTATCAAAGCCAGTCTTCTTTACATAGAACTGTTTGGCTAAATGATGACTCTAAAGAAAGCAAAGTGTGATTGATGATTGGAAGCATGTCAATGAAAATGCTGTTCATGTCACATGCAGTCCTGTATTTTCTTTCAGAAACATTTGCTTCAGCATGCCCATGGATCAACTTTTCAGTTATGTTGTCATAAGAAATGCCTTCTATCCCCAGGCTGGCATTGGGATCTCAGCAAACACCTTTCTGCTTTGCCTCCAAACTGCTGCTGTCCTTGTGGGTAACAAGCCCAGGCTCACCGACCTCACCATTGCCCACCTGGCTCTAATACACATCCTCATGCTCCTCACCATGGGCCTTTTTGTGTCTACAGACATTTGGGAAACACAGGACATTCCAGGTGATTTAAAATGCAAAATGCTTGTCTTCCTAAACAGGGTCATGAGGGGGCTGTCCATCTGCACCACCTGTGTCCTGAGTGTACTTCAGGCCATCACCATCAGCCCCAGTGGCTCCTGGTTGGCCCACTTCAAACTGAAATCCACAAATCCCATTGTGGGGTTATTTGTCTTCTTATGGGTCCTCACCATGTCCCTCTCCAGCAACCTGCTCCTCTGCACTGTGGCCACTCCCAATAAGACCCAGCCTGGACTTCTGTTTGTCACTGAGCGCTGTTCCTTGCTGCCCATGAGCCACATCCACAAGTCATTCTTTCTCACCTTGATGACATGCAGGGATGTCTTCTTTGTGGGACTCATGGTTCTCTCCAGTGGGTACATGGTCCTTCTCTTGTACAGACACACACAGAGGTCCCAGCATCTTCGTAATTCCAGGTTCTCTCCAAAATCCTCTGCAGAACAAAGGGCCACTCAGAGCATCCTGCTGCTGATCTGCTGCTTTGCCATCCTGTACTGTGCAGACTCCCTCATTTCAATGGCCATAGGCTTGACATGGACTAATAATTCCATCATAGTGTGTGTCCAGATGCTTGTGGCCAATGGCTATGGCACAGTCAGCCCTTTGGTGCTGATCACAGCTGACACTCAAATAATGAAGATTATTCAACTTACATGTGGGAAGAAATGTTAGCTTCTGAAAAAAAATTATCTAGAGCACTTTATACTATAATTAGAACAATTTGCTTTATTTTACAAAATTTTCTCTCTGAAATACTGATTAAGGTAAAATTCCAAACTTTCTTTCATCTCCAAATGAACTGGGATGAAGCAGAAACTCTGTGAACAATTCTGCCCTATATTGGCATTGGGGTCTTCATCTGCATGTTTATAAATCTCTACCACTTATTCCATTTATTTTTAATCTCAGACCTTCATTCTGGAAATATTTTCTTTCTTCCTGCCTTACATTTATTAAAAATTCACTAAATTGAGATCTCTTAGAGGTACTTGCTTCCTTTATTTGCTTAAAAATTCACTATTAAATTGCACTTACTCCAAAGAGTAATTTCTTAAAATATATTTATATTTTAGTGGTAGTGAACACAATATCTTTATTTTATTTGTTTATTTTTATGTCATGCTGTGAATCGCACCCAGGGCCTTGCACATGTGAGGTGAGCACTCTTCCACTGAGCCACAACTCCAGCCCCCTGAAAAATAATTCTGAGCTAGGTTATGTGGCACACACCTGTAACCCCACACCTGTAACCCCACAAATTTGGGACATTGAGGAAGGAGGATCATCCAGTAGAACCCAGCCTCAGCAATTTAGCAAGACCCTGTCTTGCAATAAAAAGAGGGGCTGGGGTTGTGGCTCAGTGGTGAAGCACTTGCCTAGCATGTGTGAGGCACTAGGTTCAAGTCTCAGTACCGCATATAAATAAATAAAGTCTACTGATAACTAAAAAAATCAAAATTTAAAAAATAAAAAATAAAAAGAATTGGGGAAAACACCCTGGGTTTAATACCCAATACCAAATGAATAGTAAATTTAGCTCTACAGTCAGTGGTGCACTGATCATTTTTTTATACCAGGGATTGAACCCAGGGCCATTTAACCACTGAGTCACATCTCCAGAATTTTTTATTTTTTATTTAGAGACAGGGTCTTACTGAGTTGCTGAAGGCCTCACTAAGTTACTGAGGTTGGCTTGAAACTTGCAATCCTCCTGCCTCAGCCTCATAAGCCACTGGTATTATAGGCATGTGCACTGCATCCACCTATTCCATGTTCTTTATGTACTTCATTCCTATCTTACCCATGGTCTTGTGGCTTGGTTGGAGGTACACTGTCTCTTCTCTTTTCTAAAAATATCTGTGTTCTACAGTTTCATTTAAAAAAAAAATTATCCGCCAGGCATTGTGGTATACATCTCTAAACCCTAGGAGGCTGAGGCAGGAGGATCACAAGTTCAAGCCCAGCCTGGGCAAATTACCAAGATCCTGTCTCAAAATAAAAACTTAAAAGGGGTTGGAATATAGTATAGTAGCATGTCACTTGCCACAGCCCCTAGGAAGAAAGGTGGACCCAGAAGGAAGGGGGGTTGAAGGCAATCATTAATCTTTCCTAGTAACAATGGGTCCTGAATGGAGGAGTGAACACTGGGCCCTGGACTTTCACCCTTTCTCATTGTCAGTGAGTCTTGGAAGGAAAAAAGCAAACAGTGAAGCTCTAGGTAACAATGGGTTCTGGAGGAAGAAGTCAATCATTGAGTGCCAGGATTGGCACTTATTTATAAAGTATTTCTTTATTTTTAGTTATAGGTGACACAGTGTCTTTATTTTACTTTATGTAGTGCTGAGGATCAAACCCAGTGCCTCACACATGCTAGGTGGATGCTCCACCACTGAGCCACAACCCCCGCTCAGAATCTGGGCTTTTATCCATTCCCAGTAACAAAGTGTTCCAACATTTTACAAATTCTCTCCTGACTCCACAATCTTACATGTTCTGCTTAAGTCACCCTCATTAAAACTATAAAACACAGACCCCTTTTGTAATGACAATTTCTATCCTAAAAATGAGGCCATCTGATATGTGATTGATAGATTCTATGGCTTCATAAATTACATTGCTTAATCCAATGATGTCTGCTTCTATTCTCAGTTATTTGTTTTTACATTTTGATTCCCTGACAGGGAACCAGGAGTAAGGTGACACTTATCCTTCCCTCCACAAGACAACAATAGAGGTGGGAAAAAGTAAAGGCACATTTCTTGAAATAATGTAATAGAGATGGTAAAACCTAGGCAATGTTCAAGAAGACTGTGTACCCCATAAAACTCACCCATAAGGAACCAGTGGAAGACACTTGTGCAGTACTGAATAAAGGCTGATTTTAAATGCTGTGTGTGTGCCTGCTCACCTTGACACCAAATTTTACAACATCAACAGTGAACACCTCGCTTTTATGCGATGTTTTCATTCCATTGTCCACCATTGGGATTGAACATGTAAGCTTCTTTTTCACATTTTCCTTTGAGTAGGTCGAATAAATCCATTTTTATGATTTTCAGTCTGTTTATAGATATCAGTCAACAAAAAAACTTTTTTTTATAGATATCAGTCAACAAAAAAACTACACCAGTACCTTACATACCCAAGGAAATTGACTCAATCTCAACTCACACATGAGTAACAATTTTTCTCCCTGAACTACAGCCAGTATTTCCTTAAATACTGAGGAATATTTACTCCAACGTCAACTATACTCAGGCTGAGCAGAAAAATATCTGATATGGCTTTTTAAAAAGTCCATCTCAGAGCCAGGTGCTGAAGTAGTGTTTTGAGAGTTCAAAGCCAGCCTCGGCAAGTCCCTAAAAACCTTTTCCAAAATCTTTGTTTAAATAAAACATAAATACTGCCTGAGAACAAAAAATAAATACTAGCTGGAAATTAACTCATTGATTAAGCATCACTGAGTTAATTCCTGGTGCCAAAAAATATGTCCATCTCAATTTTACCAAATAAAAAATAAAATGAGAATTCCATTCTTCTAGATACCTGACAAGTTTTGACATGAATTCAGCAAGATAATTCACGTAATTGAGGTTTCTGGAACATTAAAAACAAGTAATTGGGCAGTACTAAATTTGTTGCATTGAGCTCAATTTATTGAAATAATTTTTAAAAATCAATAAATAAACCACTTGACATTATATCTCAAAGCCCTAGGGGAAAAATATCAACACCAAAGTAGTAAAAATCAGGAAATAATTGAAATCAATGAAATTGAAACAAAAGACACAATTGAAAAAATTGACAAAACGCAAAGCTGGTTCTCTGAAAAAATAATTAAAATTGATAAATGCTTCACCATCCTAATGAAAAGAAGAAGAAAGAAAACTCAAGTTACTAAAATTTATAATGAAAAAGAAAATATCATGGCAGATACTATTGAAATGGAGAAGATAATTAGAAAGCATTTAAATATATATATATATATATATATATATATATATATATATATATATACTTTAATAAAATAGAAAACCTTGATGACACTAACAAATTTTTAGAGACAAATGAGCTGCCTAAACAAAATTAGGACATATACACCTTAAACCGATCAATTTTTAGCAATTAAATAGAAGACACCATCAAAAAGACACCATCAAAAAGCCTTTCAAGAAAAACCAGATGAATTCTCAGCAGAATTCTACAAGACATTCAGAGAAAAATCAATATTAATACTTCTCAAATAACTTCATGAAATGGAAAAGGAAAAAACCCTTCCAAACTCATTCTATAAAACTAGTATCACCCTGATATCAAAACCAGACAAAGACACATTAAGAAAACAAAACATCACACCAATATCCCTGATAAACATAGACACAAAAGTTCTCAATAAAATTCTGGCAAATTGCATAGAAAAAGATAGTACATCACAATCAAGTGCTGTTCATCTTAGGAATCCAAGGTTGACTGAATGTATGAAAATCAATAAATGTAACACATCACATCAATAGAATTAAAAACAAGAATCACATTATCATCTCAATAGAGGCAGAGAAAGAGAAAGCATTTGACAAAATAGAGCACCTCTTCATGTTCAAAACACTAGAAAAACTAGTAAAGCAAGAACAAACCTCAACATCGTAAAAGCTATCTATGCTAAGCCAAAGGCCAACATAATCTAAACATAGAAACATTGAAATCATTGCTTCTAGAAACTGAAACAAGACAGGGATGCCAGTTTGTACCACTTCTAGCCAACATAGTCCTTGAAACTCTAGCCAAAGTAATCAGAGAGTTGGAAGAAATTAAAGGGATACAAACAGGCAAAGAACTCAAACTGCCACTGTTTACAAATGGAATAATTCTATACTTAGGAGGTCCAAGAAATTCCACCAGAATGCTTTGAGAACTCATAAATGAATTCAACAAAATATCAAGATATAAAATCAATACCCATAAATCAAATGCACTTCAATACAGAAGCCATGAATCCACTGCAAGAGAAATTAGGAAAATTGCCCCATTCTGAGTAGCAAAAATAATAAGAACAATAAGATATTTAGGAATCAATCTAAGAAAAGAGGTGAAAGACCTCTACAATAAAATCTACAGAAAGATAAAGAATTTGAAGATCTTAGAAGATGAAAATATCTCCCACTCTTAGATAGGCAGAATTAATATCATCAAAATGGCCATACTACTAAATCTGTTATGCACATTTCATGCAATTCCTATTAAAATCCCAATGACCTTCCTCACAGAACTAGAAAAAGTAATCATGAACTTTATTTCTAAAAATAAGAGACCCAGAACAGACAAAGCAATCATCTCAAATAAACATGAAGCAGGAGGCATGACAATACCAGACCTTAAACTATGCTACAGAGACACAGCAACAACAATGGCATGGTGTTGGTACCAAACTAGACATGTAGACAAATGACACAAAGACAAAGTCCCATGAATATGGTTGTCACATACTAGACTATGGCACCAAAAACATACAGTTAAGAAAAGATAGCCTATGCAACAAATGGTGCGGGGTAAACTGGAAATTCATATGTAGCAAAATGAATTAAACCTCTGTTTCTCATCATACATAAAACTCAACTCAATGTGGATCAAAGACACTAGAACAGAGACCTAGCACTTCATAGAAGAAAAAGTAGGCCCAAATCTTCATCATGTTGGCTTAGGACCTGATTCCCTTAACAAGATTTCTAAAGCACAAGAAGTAAAATCAATAATCAATAAATGGGATAGATTTAAACTAAAAAGCTTCTTTTCAGCAAAGAAAACAATCAATAACATGATGGGAGAGTCTACAGAATGGGAAGAAATCTTTACCACATACATCTCAGATACAGCACTAATCTCCAGAATACATAAAGAACTCAAGAAACTTAACACTAAAAAAACAAATAACCCAATGAATAAAAGGAATGGAACAGATACTCCACAGAAGAAGAAATACAATCAATCAAAAAATATTGAAAAAATTCTCATCATCTGTAGCAATTAGAGAAATGTAAATTAAAAGTACTCTAAGAATTACTTTCAGTCAGTCAGAATGGCAATTATCAAAAATACAAACAACAGTAAGTGTTGGTGAGGATGTGGGGATAAAGGTACACTCATCCACTGCCGGTGGGACTGCAAATTGGTGCAATCACTATGGAAAGCAGTATAGTGATACCTCAGAAAACTTGGAATAGAACCACCATTTGACCCAGCTATCCCACTCCTCAGTTTATACCCAAGAGACTTACTACATCATCTCCAGGACCCAAATATTTATTGCCAATATGTTAAAGAACCTATTTGAATTCTAACAGCATTTTAAGTTATGCAAATTTTATAGTATTATTTGTATTACTACTATGATTTATGATATGAACATAATGTTACATTACATAATTAAATTACCTTATGTAATTTTTTTATCCTAATGACTCACACGTTATAACACATTGAAAGGCCAGTAATATCTAGGCTACATAAATATCTAGAATTAAAATGTTCAAAATCATCTTTTGGCAATTTACAAATTCAACCATATACCTGCTAAAAATTCTGGTGAATAATAATTCTCTTGTTAATCATAACTTCAAATTACAAACACAGTGTATATGCACTTGAAGTTAATGACACTGAATCTCAAAATGACCACACTACCAAAACTACTAAATGGATTCAGTGCAATTCCAATCAAAATCCCAATAACATTTCTCATAGAAATAGAAAAGCAGTCATGAAATTTATCTGGAAAAATAAGAGACCCATAATAACTAAAGAAATTTTTAGCAAGAAGAGTGAAGCATGTGGCCTCACTATACAAAACCTTAAACTATACTAAGGAGCAATAGTAACAAAAACAGCATGGTCTTGGCACCAAAACAGACTGTAGACTAATGGTACAGAATAGAAGACACAGAGACTAACCCACATAATTACAGTCATCTTATATTAGACAAATGTGCTAAAAACATACATTGAAAAAAAAAGATAGCATCTTCAACAAATATTCAATAGTGCTGGAAAAATTGGAAATCCCACTATAGTGATATGTGCATACCTATGTTTGTAGCAGAACAATTCACAACAGGAAAAGTATGGAATTCAAGTATTGGTGTCCATCAATGGATGGATTTAAAAATGTGGTAAATATGGGGCTGGGGATGTGGCTCAAGCGGTAGCGCGCTCGCCTGGCATGCGTGCCGCCCGGGTTCGATCCTCAGCACCACATACCAACAAAGATGTTGTGTCCGCCGAGAACTAAAAAATAAATATTAAAAATTCTCTCTCTCTCACTCTCTCTCCTCTCTCACTATCTCTTTAAAAAAATGTGGTAAATATACCAAATGGAGTTGTATTCTGTCATAAAGAAAAATGAAATTGTCATTTGCAACAAAAATGGATGGTACATGAGGCCATATATTAAGTGAAGTTAGCAAAACTCAGAAGGTAAATGGTCACATGTTTTTCTCAGATACGGAAATCAGAAAATGAAAATGGGAAAAAAAGATGTAGAAAAAGTATCATGAATATCTTAAGGGAGATCAGTAATGTTAAGGAAAGGGACAAAGGGAGGAAACAGAATAGAGGGGACAATACTGGGGAATGGTATTGCCCAATCTATGCTGTGCACAAGTATGAACATGTAACAGTAAATTTCACTACTATATAAAATTATAGTACACCATTGAAAGTGTGGAAAATAACTGTGTCTGATATTATTATCAAAGATAGAGGTTTTTCATCAAGGTGGGAAGGAGCGAGTCCTGGGTGCCTGACATCTGACATTCTCACACCACCTGCTCATGCCTGAGTCACACCCTACAGAAGCTGGAGTGTAACCTCCAAGCTCAGCTATGGCTCATCCAGGTTCTGTGATGGAATTGTCCTTAATAGTGAGACAAATGCACACAAGACTTGAGTGACACCGGTAGTGGAGTGGACTCACAAGGTGGCCGAGTTAAGCACCCACAGACATTGATGAGAGTAAAAATGATGATAATGAAGAGAAAACTCAATCTTGTCTATCTGCCCATTTGAAGCAATCCCATTAATCTCTGAGCTCTTCCATCTTTACTCAGGTCATTTGCTCCTCTGTTTTTATCTCTCACACTCCTTCCCTCCCTTTCTTCATTCCTTTCTAGCACAGGATGTCCGGGTTCAGTCTCCATAACTTCTTGTAACAACCATATAGAAATCAAAGCTCAAGTGAGACATATTTATTTATATTGGAGAGTCAAAATGCTGAGTTGTTTTCAGTAGACAGACCCAAGAAATACATTTTCTAAATGTGTTTCCATTCATATGTAACATCAGTTTTTATACTGCATTTTATTTTATGCCAGGGTGTACCATTTTGGGGGTAATTTGAGAAGACTTTGATTTGTTTGATATGATTGAAATGCAGAAAACAACCCAGCCTTCAATGACCTTGGAAATTGAGAGCGACCCAGAAAAAGTTTTCATCCAGATGGGGCTTGTTTACCATTGTCTGAGGATGAAAGAAATATTTGTTTTGCTTTGGGGACTTCTCTCTGCCTACAGAAATACAGGTGCTGTCAGACTTCAGATGCAACACCAAGATTAGCAGTCCACTGAGAGAAGAGCTTAGGCTGTCTGTGCCATATAACCTCATCTGGAAGTTCAGCTCCAAATCGGAGTGGAAGATGAAGCTGAGGAGTGCCTGAGTAGGCCCTGGAGGAAGGAGTTGTAAAATCTGCCTTTTACTACATCATATCCACGACACAGGTATTTATTCCTAATGTGCTGCAGCATTTTACGAGCTTTTGTAGCATTATTATTTACCTAAAATTTCATAGTATTACTTTTAAGTCATATTATCTTTATTCATAATGTCATAAGAATTACAATCTTATGAATAATTTTTATAACAATACCCACAAGTAATAATAATTCAAAAGGCTGGCAGCTTCTAGGTTCACAGTACTTTCAAGAAAATAAAATGATTGCAGTGCAGTTTTGGTGATTTATAAGATCAAAGAAAAACCTACTAAAAAATCTATCTAATAAAATTTTATATTTAGTAGTCACTTCAAATCATGTGTACCGTGTGTTTACAGGGAAAAAAAATCATATTGCTTTGTTTCAAAATGTTGCTTGCTTCACTATATCTAAAATTTTTATCTTCGTCTTAAGTATAACATATTCTTCTAAATTGATGCTTGTATTAAGCTTTTATAAAATGTCTCAGGAAGGCAAGAGGTCAGAAAAATAGAATAAACTTAAATTTGTAACAAAATAAAACATTGTTTGCATGGCTTGACATAGTGATCATTATGTGCCACAGGCCTGTATATGTGGCAACAGTTTACATGTCCTTCTGTTAGAAATCATTGTTCCCTGATACCTGACATTTATCTGGAAATTCCTTCTTCTCACAGCTGGTCTATTAGTGTTAGACTAATGGTCTATTAGCTTTAGACTAATTCTTTACTAATGCATAGTCATTAAGAAAAGACATAGAATTTAATACCAGAATGTTTAGCTCTTTGTTGTAGATTCACTGCATTATTTATAACAAATAAGATAAATCTATAACAATCTAGGGAAAACTATCTTATCTTTTCATCAAAAATATTTCATTTTGTAAAGAACTTTTTGCCACTCATACCTGCCAAATCTCAAATGATGATCTTTGCAATTAAAAACTTCCTTTACAAAAATATTTTCTGAGCTCCTTTTCATTCCCATTACTGAATTATCACAACTCCACACTTTGTGAGAGAAAGTTAGCCATCTCTCCAGGGGATCAGTGACTTGGAAAGAGAATAAGTGGTAACTGAATCATCAAACAGGAGATGTTTCTCACCCTGGTTCTGAAACATGTGAATCCAGCCAACAATACAGGATGACAAAAGTTTGGGAAACATGGATATATTTCCTGAAGGAGACTCAAAGGCCTGGGAGCCTATTTTTGCAAGATCAGGTGTCTCCCAGGGCCTCAATAAATGTTCTGCTAAAGGCATCTTAGGTAAGGAATATTCTGGCATCATCCAAACATAAATTCATATGGGAGATTTCCAGTGTTCTTAAACTTATTCATTGACACTGTCCTTTTTACTCCTTGGTGATGGGTGTGCCAGTTACAATTTGATAGGTTGGATTGAATAGGTCCAAATACCAAGGCCTAGATTCTAGTTTGAAATACTTGATTTCCCTTGAAATTGATTGCTACATTGCATTTATTGAGTATATATGCAACTTCTACTCTTCTAAGGAGAGACAAAAGAACTGATCATTTGTTTCCTTGAAGTCTCCAAACCCTTTGTTCTTTTCTACAAATCATATCTAGGCTTAATGTTTGGGTTTCCAGCTTCTTTTTGTCTTCTATTTATGACAGAGCTTCTCTTTTTTACCTTCCCTAAGCCTGCAATACTGTCTACAGTTCTACTTCACAAATCACACCAACACCCTAGGGCAGGAGACATTATTACAACAGCATAAAAAATATTAGCTCCTCCTTTCACTGAATCTAGTTATTGAATCAAAAGTATCTCAGGAGCTTCATGCAGCATATGGTATATGTACATGCCACTCTGGGCCCATGTGGATTTCCTTGATTGAGTCCCTTGCATTTCTCTGTATGTCTTTCTAAAAATTTGCCTTTAGTTCAGGAGCATCATGTCAGGAATCTGTACTCTAAATAACTCTGCCTTCCATTAGAAATGTATCATGATAAAACTGGGAAAATTTTGATAGATTATTAAAAATTATTATTCTGCCATTCTTACTAACAATATGGACACTCAGGATTATTGCTACTACCACAGTATTATACAGATCAAAACTCTTAATTAATTACTTATGTTAAAGCAACTGAGTAAAATGCCTGGATTTAAATCATGGCCCTATCATTCAGTGTAATTTTTACCCTTGTTCCTGCAGACTAATCTAAGGAGATGTGAAGAACTCAGTTCTTACACAGGATCCTCTAAACATATTTCAGGATATGACTGAATACTTTGTGTAAGTCATTTTCCTTAAAGGATGCCCAAAATCATTCTGAGAAAGGATCTATTTTCTCTTCTAATACACAGGTATGAGAAAAAAATGAAAGCATAGGATATGGCATTTATTTACTGATAATTGAAAAAGAGGCCCTAACAACTGTCTCCACATAATGCATTTTGAATGTGGAAATATCTGAAGTTCTTCCCTGAGAAAATAACAATTGTTTTTAAACTTAGAATTCCTTGAGTATCCAAGGATAAAAATATGCCAGAGGAAGCCAATGTTATGGTAGGCTTTTCTTCTCTCAGATATGAAATATTTACTGTGCTACATAAACTCTCCCAAGCCAAAGTTAGGTGGTGATAAAAAATGAATAAATAATTAACACTGTTATACTACTCCATACATGTCAAGCATTTTCTAAATGATTTTCATATATTTACTTATTTACTCCAAAAATGCTATGAAAAAAATGATTTTTCCTTATTCAATTTTGTTCATAATGTTAATTGACTGACAATGTTCACCTAGCTAATAAGTGGAGGGCCTCAGTTAAACAAAGGCTGCTAGGTTCAGGATACGTATTACTAAATCCCTCAGGGTCCTGAACTTCCATAAATAAACCATGAGAATGGGTCCCTTGAGACATTGCTCCTGGAAGATTCCTATCTCCCCTTGTCCAGGATGTACATCAATAGTCTTTGGTGAACAATGTCTATATGGGGAGCACTGATTTGGATCTTACAGATAGAAAGTTAACTGAGGAGGTATCTGCCCTCTTATCATAAATAGGAAATCTGCAGGGAAAATAGGAAAGTAACTAAATCTATCCATCACATAATGTAATTAATGACATCCACAAAAGCACAGAAGGTACTACAAGCTTTCAGATAAATATATTAAATGGATATACCATAAAGTGACATTTAGATTTTTTAAAAAGTAACTTCTTAGAGAAACAAGTGATGCTGATAAACATATTGACTATAGTGTAGTAGACAGAACCCAGTGCTTCATGAATGTGGGCCAGCCTGCAACCCAGAGCCACACCCCAGGCCTTGACTTGATATTAAAATTAGCAATCAGAAATAGTCATATTTACATAGAACTATTTTGATAAGTTATAATTCTAGAAAACAAAAAGTATGAGTTGATAATTGAAAGCCTGTCAATAAAAATTCAACTGCTTCCACACACACACACTACTGTAGTACTTTATTTCCTTTCAGAAACATTTGCTCTAAAATCCCATGAAGATGGACCAACAGTTCAGTTATGTTGCCATAAGAAATGCCTTCTATCCCCAGGCTTCCATTGGGATTGCAGCAAACACCTTTCTGCTTTGCCTCCACACTGCTGCTGTCCTTGTGGGCCACAAGCCCAGGCTCACTGACCTCCCTGTCACCCACCTGGCTCTAACACACATCCTCATGCTCCTCACCATGGGCCTTTTGGTATCTGCAGACATTTGGGAAACACAGGACATTCCAGGTGACTTCAAATGCAAAATCCTTGTCTTCCTGAACAAGGTCATGAGGGGACTCTCCATCTGCACCACCTGTGTCCTGAGTGTGCTTCAGGCCATCATCATCAGTCCCAGTGGCTCCTGGTTGGCCCACTTCAAACTGAAATCCAAAAATCCCATCCTAGCATTATTTCTTTTCTTGTGGGTCCTCACCATGTCCACCTACAGCAACCTGCTTTTCTACACTGTGGCCACATCCAATAATACCCAGCCTGGGCTTCTATTTGTCACTGAATGCTGTTCCTACCTGCCCATAAGCCACATCCACAGACCATTCTTTCTCACCTTGCTGGCATGCAGGGATGTCTTCTTCGTGGGACTCATGGTTCTCTCCAGTGGGTACATGGTCCTTCTCTTGTACAGACACACACAGCGGTCCCAGCATCTTCGCAATTCCAGGTTCTCTCCAAAATCTTCTCCAGAACAAAGGGCCACTCAGAGCATCCTGCTGCTGATCTGCTGCTTTGCCGTCCTGTACTGTGCAGACTCCCTCATTTCAGTGGCCATAGGCTTAACATGGACTAATAATGCCATCCTGGTGTGTGTCCAGATGCTTGTGGCTAATGGCTATGGCACAGTCAGTCCTTTGGTGCTGATTGCTGCTGATACTCAAATAACAAAAATTACTCAACTTACATGTGGGAAGAAGAGTCACCTTCTGACAAAACTTATCTAGAGCATTTTTCCACTCTTATTAGAAAAATTTTCTTTGTTTTATAAAATTTTCACTCTGAAAATATTAAGCTAGGATTCTACACTTTCTGTTGTGTCAAAATAACATATCTGGCCAGCAAGAACCCTGTGAATAATTTTTCACTACATTGGCATCAGGGTCTTCATTTGCAGTTTAATATACTTCTACTATTTATTCCATTTACTTTTTGTCTCAGACCTTCATTCTGGGCATATTTTCTTTCTTCCTGCATTACACTTCTTAAATGTTCTTTAAGAGAATGTCTATTAGAAGTACATGCTTCCTTCCTTTGCTTAAAATTGCAAGCATTAAATTGCACTCATTCTTAAGAATTCTTTTGAACTAAGAATGGTGGCACACACCCATAATTCTACAAACCTGGGCCATTGATGCAGTAGGATCATGGGTTAGGACCCAGCCTCAGCCAATTTAGCAAGACCCTGTATTAAAATACAAATAAAAATAATTGGGAAATACACCCCTGGGTTTAATCCCCAATACCATATAAAACATAATCTTAGCTGGGCAGAGCAGTGGTGCACAGGTGTAATCCCAGCTACTCTTGAGGCTGAGGCAGGAAGAATGTGAGCTTATGTTCACACTGGTCTACTAGAGACAGGGTTTCAAAAAGTATATGGAGAAATATGAATCCATAACCAATTATGATAGAAATTAAAAGTTATACAGTAGGCATAGAAAATAGTTTGATCTTTCATTAAAAATATTTTTTTTCATTAAAAATCCATATACACCATTTCCACTTCAAGGTGTTTACCAAATAAACTGAAAACAGAAACTCAAGCACTTATACATGTATGTTCACAAAAGCACCACTAAAGCTAGCAAAAAGTTGAAAAGTATCAAAATGTCCACCAACAGATGCATAAATAAACTATGTGAGTTAGAACATATACATGTAAGGTAGATTATTATTGACTTATAACAATGAGATGGTGATACATGCTACAACATGGATGAACCTCAAAAATATAAGTAAACCAATTAGACACAAAAATCACATATTTTATGTCTCCATATATTTGAAATATATAGAATGTGGAAATCCAACAGACAGAACTAGAAAAGATAGTCTCAGAAACAGAGAGTAAGTGAAAGTAATCACTTAATGGATACATGGTTTGCATTTGTGGTAATTTAAAAATCAGGAACAAGATAGAGGTGGTGAGTCCACCACAACACAGTAGAGGTCAGTAAATTGCACATGTTATTTATCTAGCTACCAACCTACTTATTTATTTATTTACTTACTTATTCATTTTTAAGTGCAGAGACTAGAACCCATTGCCTCATTGTGTGATAGACAACCAATCTACTTCTGATCAATATCATCTCCACTAAACAGGATATTTTTAAATGATCTTGGAATCATATTGGTTCTCTAATAAAAAAAATGTAACACAGATATGCAAGATGTAAATAACAGGAAGAATGTGTGGGGAGTAGGCATATGGGACCTCCTTTCTATAAATTACCCTATATCAGTAACCCTGTTTTAGAAAAACCATGCCTAGGGGCTGGGGATGTGGCTTAAGCGGTAGCGCGCTCGCCTGGCATGCGTGCGGCCTGGGTTCGATCCTCAGCACCACATACAAAGAAAGATGTTGTGTCTACCGAGAACTAAAATAAATAAATAAATTCTCTCTCTCTCTCTCTCTCTCTCTCTCTCTCTCTCTCTCTCTCTCTCTCTCTCCCCTTCTCCTCTAAAAAGAAAAAAAAAAAAAGAAAAACCATGCCTATCTCTAAAACAAAAAGAACATTCTTGAAGGAAAATCTCAGACTTAGCTGTAAGTTATGCCTGGATGGCCCTTAATCGTAACAAAGATGCCTATGTCCTAGGAATTCATGACCCACAACAAACCTGTCTTCTTTTTCCTGTATTTTCCTGTGATGTTTTCTTGGTCCTTTTATGATAAATAGAAAGTCCCGGGGTCCATTTTCAAAATATAGTGTTTCAGCTTTAGTTCCAAAATCATTGAGGAAATGAGAAGATCAGCCAATGAGGAAATAGAACCAATGGTTACCAGCAGGTTACATCTGAATGTGACAGATTTACAGCCCCATGACAAAAAGGAGGTGAAGGAAATGCTTGACACACATGGATCTACTGTGAAGGCCTTCCTTCCATAAGACAACAAGTGAGGAGGGACCCTCCAATAGAGACAGTAAAACCTGAGCAACATTCAAGAAGACTGTATGTCCCCAGTACTCACAGCACTGAGGAAACCAGGGAAGGACCTTATGCACTACTGACAAAGGCTGATTGTAACTGCTCTAGGTGCGCCCCTCCCAGGTCCTACAACACCATATGTGAAAGCCTCACTTTTATGCTATAGTTTTGTGTTTTTCTGTCCATCCTTTGGGATGAGCACTTGAGCTTCTTTCTCACACTTACCTACCAACTAGGTCAACAAATTTATTGTTACAATTTTTAATCTCTTTAGAGAGGACAGTAAACAAAGGCTTTATATAGGAAACCAGTACCTTACATACCCAAGGACATTGACTCAGTCTCCACTCAAACATGAGTAACAATTAGCTCCCTGAACTATAGCCAATATTACCTTAAATACCAAGGAAAGTTTGTTCCAATGTCACTTCACTATATTCAGGCTAAAGAGAAAAAGATCTGGAATAACATTTTAAAAAGTCCATCTGAGAGCCAGGTGCAGTGTAGCACAACTAAAATCCCAGTGGCATGGGATATTGAGGGAGGAGGATTGAGATTTCAAAGCCAGACAGCAATTTAGCAAGATACTAAAAAACTTTCCCAAACCCTGTCTCTAAATAAAACATAAACACTGTCTTGGGATGTGACTCACAGATTAAGCAACTCTGGCTTAAGTTTCAGGTACCAAAAAAATGCATCTCAAATCCACTAGATAACAAATAAAATAACAATAATGTTCTTCTAGATAACTGACAAACTTTGAGACAAATTCAGCAAGATAATTTATGTAAACTAGGGTGTGAAACACATTAAAAAGAAGTAATTGTGCAGAGCTAAGAGGAAAGTTCATTGCATTAAGCTCATTCATTAACGGAATAAAAAGTCAATAAATAATGACCTAATATTACATCTCAAAGCTCTATAAAAAGAGAAAACAACATCAAAAGTAGTAGAAGACAGGAAGTCATTAAAACCAGAGCTAAAATCAATTAAATTGAAACAAATAAAATGATTGAAACTATTGATAAAATATAAAGCTGATTCTTTGAAAAACTAAATAAAATTTATAAACCTTTAGCCACCCTAACAAAACGAAGAAGGGCAAGAACATGAATTACAAACATTCCTGATGAAAACTGAAATATCACAACAGATACTGTTGAAATTTAGATGATATTAGAAACTATTTTGAAACTATATACTCCAATAAAATAGAAAATCTCAATGGCACTGACAAATTTCTAGAGTAGAGACATGATCTAATCAAACTGAATAGGGAAAACATACACAATAAAAACAGATCAATTTCAAGCAATGAAATAGAAGACGACATCAAAAGCCTACCAACTAAAAAAAGTCCAGGACCAGAAGGATTCTCAGCCAAGTTATTCAAGATCTTTAGAGAAGAAGGAAGACCAATACTCCTCAAATTATTCCATAAAATAGAAAAGAAGAGAATACTTCCAAACTCATTCTATGAAGTGAGTATCACCTGATTATAAAACCAAAACAGGCATGTCAAGGAAAGAAAGTTCTAGCATAGTGATGCCTCCTCCTTCACTCTTCTTGCTAAGGATTTCTTTGGCCATTCTGGGTCTCTTATTTTTTTTCAAATATATTTCATGATTGTTTTTTGTCGTTCTGTAAGTAATGTTATTGGCATTTTAATAGGATTTTAATGGGGTTTTTTTGAGTAGATACACTTCAGATCAATATGTCTGATGAATGTAGATTCAAAAGTTCTCCATAAAATTGTGACAAATTACATACAAAAATGTTTTTAAAAGATAGTGCACCATGATCAAGTGTGGTTCATCCCAGGGATGCAAGTTGGTTCAACATAGGGAAATCAATAAATACATCACAACAATAGATTAGAGAGAAGAATCATATGATTATCTCAATATATACTGGAAATCATTTGACAAAATGCACCACCTCTTTATTTTTAAAACACTAGAAAAAATATGGGATAGTAGGAACATATCTCAACATTGTAAAATCCATCTTTGCTAAATCCCAAAGCTAACGGCATTGTAAATGAAGAAAAATAAAAGCCATTCCCTCTAAAAAACTGTAAAAAAACCAGGGATGACATATTTCACTACTTCTATACAACATACTCCTTGAAACTCTAACTAGAGCAGTCAGATGAAAGAAATTAAAGAGATATGTTAAGGAAAAGATGAACTCATACTATCACTATTTGCCAATGACATGGTTCTATATTTAGAATATCCAAAATAATCCACCAGAAAACTTCTAAATGAATTCAGCTAAGTAGCAGAATATAAAATCAATACCCATAAGTCAAATGCATTTATATCCATGAGCAATGAATCAACTGCAAGAAAAATTAAGAAAACCATCCAATTCACAGTTTCCTCAAAAAAAAAAAAATACTTGGAAATGATTCTAACAAAAGAGATGACAAACTTCTACAATGAAAATTATAGAACACTACAGAAAAAAATTGAACATGATCTCATAAATTGGAAAGATTTCCCAGATCATGGATAGACAGAGTTAATATAGACAGAATTGCATTAAATATAAATAACCAAAACTGTTATTTATATTTAATGCAATTCCTACTATAATCCTAATAACACTATTGAAAGAACTAGAAAAAGCATCATGAAATACATTTAAAAAATAAGAGACCCAGAATGGACAAAAAACCCTTAGCAAGAAGAGTGAAGTAAAGGGCATCACAATACCAGAACTAAACCTATACTACAGAGCCATAGTGAACACACAGACACACAGACACACACACAGACACACACACACACACACACACACACACACACAGAGAGAGAGAGAGAGAGAGAGAGAGAGAGAGAGAGAGAGAGAGAAAGAGAGAGAGATTGGTACCAAAATAGACATGTAAACCAGTGGTACAAACTAAAAGACACAGAGACACACCCACATGAATATGGTCATCTTTCATACTAGACAAAGGCACCAAAAACATAAGATTGGAGAAAAGATAGCCTATTCAACAAATGGTGCTAGGGAAACTGAAAATTCATATGTAGCAAAATGAAATTAAACATCTCACACCCTGCACAAAGGTAACTCAAGGTGCATACAAGTCTTAGACACTGGAACAGAGAGGCAATTAGAACTCAAACCTCACTGTGAGCTACATAAATTGGTAATGGGTGTTCTTACTCTGAACTGTTTTCAGTAGACACACTTCAGAAATATATATTTCAAAAGTATTTACATTAAAAATCATTAAATACCTTTCTTACTATGCTATATTTTATGATAGGTCCTACCCATTTGGAATGTATGGGAGGCTATCAAGTGATTTGTTATGATTGGTGCCCAATAAAAACCCAGGGTCATTTCCTTGGAAAATTATAAACAAAAAGTTTTCATCCAGATGGTGCTTGTTCATCACTGAGCATGGAAAATGTTTTCTCTTTTCCACTGGGCACTCCCTCTCTGCCTAGTGTAAAACAGGTACTGCCAGACTTCAGCTGTAAACTAAGATCACCAGCCTACTGAGACAAGTTAAAGATATCTGTCCATATAACCTCACACTGGAAGCCTCAGCTCCAAATCTTAGTAGATGAGGAAGCAGAGGAGGATCCTGAGTTGGTGCTGGAGGAAGGCGTTTTCAAGTTTGACTCTTCCTACATCACATCCAGGACACAGGTGTTTATTTCCAACATGTTAAATAACTTGCTTGAACATTAATAGCATTTTAACTTGTGCAAATTTTGTATTTGTTATTATTTGCAATATTACTACAGTTTATACTATGAACATAATATTATCTTACATAATTAAATTATCTACAGAATTTTTTCATCATAAAAACTCACAAGTAATAATACTTCAAAAGTCCAGTAACATCTAGTCTTACATAAATATCTAGAAATTAAAATGTTTAAAATCCTCCTTTGGCAATTTATAAACTCAAACACATACCTGCAAAAATTCTGCCTAGTAATAATCTTCTTGTTAATCATAACTTCAAATTATAAACACAATGTGTACTTACTTGAGGTATATGACACTTAATCTATAAAAAAGTGTTCTGGTTTCATAAATATGACTGACTTTATCTTCCTCTTCACTGCAACATAGATTTTATTTGAAATTTAGACAACTTCTAAGCTTAAAACTATTCTACAAATTCAAGAAGACATATAATAGTAAAATAAATATGTGATAAAAGTATGTTTTCATGGCTTGACATTGTGATATTGATATAGGCAATCACAGTCTTACTTATCTTGTGATATTTTACACCTATTGAAGACAGAAAATATTTTTTTCTTGATACATAATACATTTCTGAAATTTCCATCTTCTCCCAGATGATCTATAGGCTTTTCCATTCTTCTGTACCAATATATTAACATTGAGAAAAGACACAGAAATTAACATCATCTTATTGCATATCTCATGATTCCTTAAATACTGAGGAATATTTGACTCATATGAAAGTAACTAATGCCTATGTATATTTCCTTTACTCTATTTTCACATAATTTTTGTTATAGAAGTAGTTTATCATACTCTACAGAAAAAGCATGTTCTCTTTTCATCAGAAATATTTTATGTTATAAAGGATTTTTTGCTACTTCTACCTCCCAAATCTCAAATGGTGATGTTCTCAATTTAAAACTTTCTTCACAAAAATATTTTTCAGGTTAACTTTGAATCCACTTACTGAATGATCATAAGCTTTATCTGTGAGCATTCATGGAAGGTAAGTTAAGCACATGATCAGGGTATTAATAATTTTGAAGGAGAACAATACGGTAACTAGAACTAAATAATGAAAATGTTTCTTGACCTGGTTCCCAAATATCTGCCTCAAGGCATTGGTAGCAGGATGACATAAACTTAGGAAACATGGATTGATGACCTGAAGGAGACTCAAAGGCCTGGGTACCTACTTCAAAGCCATCAAAATCTAAGGCTAATTAAATGTGTTGCCATGGTTGTCACAACTAAAGTATACTCTGACACCATCCAAAGAGTGTCCAGGTATCTGAGAGGACTTCCAATTATTCTTAACCTTATTCTTGGAGGAAAGTCTTTTTACATTCCTGGAAATGGACATGGCAGCTGCAGTGTGACAGGTTGAATCTGACAGGTCTGATAACAACACCTGGACCACAGGTTTATATTATATTATTTTCATTAGAAAAAAAGTTTTATTGCATTTATTTTGAGTGTATATGTAACCTATTTCCTTCTGCTGAGAATAAAGAGAACTTATGAATTGCTTCATTAATAAATTGCTTAATTGCTTTGTTCTTTTCTCCAAAAACACATCTTGGATTCACATTTGTCTTTCCACCCAATTTCCATATTGTGTTTGTGACAGATCTCCTCTTATTTTTTCTTCTCCTAACCCTACAGCACTGTCTTGTGTTCTCCTACTTCACAAAACACCTATGTGTAGTAATATCCAAACAGCAATGAGCACTGCTATTTCCATCACTCATTGGTTTCAGCTTTATAATCCACAAATCTATCATGCTCTTTATCCTGCTCACATGGATATGCACAGCTCACATTGGAGATCTCTGGCTGGCCTGGAATGGGCCACTTACATTTCTTCATCATTTGTTATATGGTTTTTGCACTAGTTTATATGCATTATGTCAAGAATATAGACTCTTCATAACTCTGGGTTACTTTCAAAATGTATTTTGATATGATTGGAAAAATCAGGAAAGATCCTTAAAAGCACTTATTCCATCATTCTTATTAGTAATATGGAGACCCAGAAAGTGAAGTATTGTGCATACATCAAATCTCTGAATGCACTGTTTGTATGTAAGAAATTGATTTAGCAAACCTTGTCATTCAATGTGATTTTCAAACATGTCCCAACAAATACCCAGAAACATATAAAAAAGGAACTAAAGGAAACCTCAGTTCCTACTCCTCAGCAGCTGCACACCTTGAAAAACACATTTTATGTAAAGGATGTCTCAGATAATTCTGACAAAGGTGATATTTTTCTAGTATATTGGTTTGAGATAAAAGTGAAAACAATAAACATGGCATTTCTTATAATTGATAACTGAGAAGAACTTTCACCTTCTACCTGTTCCCAGAAATCACTTTCTCTCTATTCTCCTGCTACTAACCATCTGCTTTGGATTCTTTTTCATACTTCCTAAGATCTAATAACTCTATCTCCTCACCTCCTTCCACTTCAACATCTCAACCTACACCTAAATCTTTGCAAACCTATTGTTTATATTTTAGATAACAATTGAACTCAACATTTCTGTATATTGTGACCAAACCATAAACGTCTTAATAGCAACTATTTGATTTAAGTTTGTATATTGTTTGTATTGGGATCTGTTAATATTGTTCCTCCCCTGAAAACAGGGACCCTGTAAGGGCACTATATGCATATAATGTAAAATTGGTAACATCATGGATCCACAGAGCTAGAAGGGAAGACACACAGACAACATAAAAACACAAGGAAAGAAAGTGCCCCAAACAAATCAAGATACTACATTATTAGAAGCCATGGTCAACACAGTAGAAAACATGACAAATAAGGAGTTCAGGATGTACATAATTAGAAGGTTCTGTGAGTTAAAGGATCATATAAGACAGCATATAGAGGCAGCTACATAAGCAAATACACTAAGCTAAAGATTACTTCAATAAGGAGATAGAGGTTCTGAAAAAAAATCCTTGAAATGAAAGAAATAATAAACCAAATTAAAAGCTCAATAAAAAGCATTACTAACAGATTAGACCACATGGAAGACAGGACCTCAAGCAATAAAGACAAAATGTATAACTTGAGAAGAAGGTAGACCACATAGTGAATATGCTAAGAAATCATCAGCAGAACATTCAGGAAGTGTGAGGAAGCATAAAAAGGCCAAATTTAATAGTTATTGGGATACAGAAAGGAATAGAGTTACAAAACCAAAGGAATAAAAAATCTATTCAATTAAATAATATCAGAAAGATTCCCAAACACAAAGAATAAATTGGAAAATCAAATACAAGAGGCTTACAGTACACCAAACGTACAAATTCACAACAGGTCCACAGTAATACATGTTATAAGGAAAATGCCTAACATACAGAATAATGAGAGAACATTAAAAGACACAAGAGAAAATAATCAGATTGCATATGGGGGAAACCAATTAGGTTATGTGCAGATTTTTCAACCCAGACCCTGAAAGCTAGAAGATTCTAGGAAAACGTATATCAAGTTTTGAAGAAAATTGATGCCAACCTGGAATCTATATCTAGCAAAATTAAGCCTTAGAATTGATGATGAAATAAAATCCTTCATGATAAACAAAAGTCAAAAGAATTTACACCCAGAAAACCTACACTACAAAATATTCTTGGCAAAATGTTCAATGAAGAGAAAATTTAAAACAACAATGAAAATCAGCAGAGGGAGGTATTACACTAAAGGAAAAGCTAATCAAAGATAAAACCAAGTCAAGTTAAATACCAAAAATTTTTTAAATGCCTGGTAATAAAAATAATGTCTCAATAATAACCCTGAATGTTAATGGCCTAAACTCACCAATCAAAAGTCATAGACTGACAGATGGGATTTAAAAAAAAAAAATCCAACAATATGCTGCCTCCAAAAAAAAAACTCATCTTATAGAAAAAGTCATCCATAAACTGAAAATGAAAGGTTGGGAAAAATCATACAACTCACATGGACTGCAGAAAGAAGCAAGGGTTTTTATCCTCATACCAAATAAAGTAGACTTTCAAGGGAACCATTCACCAACAAGACAAAAGAATTATAAATATATATGCCTCAAACAATGGAGCAGCTACATTCATCAAACAAACTCTTCTCAAGTTCAAGAGTCAATTAGACCTCAACACAATAATTCTGAGTTACTTTAACACACCTCTTTTACCACTGCATAGATCCTCCAAACAAAAGCTGAACAAAAATATTATAAAACTCAATAATCCAATCTACCTCCACCAGAGCAGTACTAATTCCAGAGATGGAAGTTCAAATCATTCCCACAGGAGTAAAAGGACCTCTTCCCTAAGGAACAGTAGGCTTATTGTTTGGACACAGTTATTCTACTCTAAAAAAACTTACGATAAGTCCTTGGGTAATAGATCTCGATTATGAAGATAAAATAAAAATTAGACCCAGTTCTCCAAAGGGTATATCAGTAATGTCACCAGGAGATAGAATAGCACAGTTATTAATAATACCCAGCCTGCATGATAAATTTTCCAGTCATACTGTAGAAAGAGGTTCCAGGGGATAAGGCTCAACAGGTGTAGATTGGGCTATGCTGTCTTTAAATTTAGATTCTCGCCCAAGGCTAAAACTAAATATTCAAGGACATGAATTTAATGGGCTACTGGACACAGGTGCAAACATTAGCATCATATCTCATCAAGAATGGCTGAAACATTGGGCATTACAACAGGCCACTCAAATGCTTCAAGGCCTAGGAGTAGCAACTAATCCCCATAGAAGTGCAATGGTATTAGATTGGAAGGATCCTGAAGGATTTGAAGGAACTATACAACCATATGTATCATCTTCCTATAATATCCTAGATCAACTAGGTTTGACAATAACAAATAACATAAATCCAAATGTGCCCACTCTTAGGGCTAGACAAGGTTTTAGGAAAGAAAAAAGATTAGGAGAAAAAGAACAAGGTATAGCAGCACCAATTCCAATAGATCAAGGAATAAATAGACATGGATTGGGTTTTCAGAAGGGGTCACTGAGACAATAAAAATTACTTGGAAATAAGAAAGACTAGTATGGGTTCCTCAGTGGCCCCTGACTAAAGAAAAGATAAAAGTAGCCCATGATCTGGTCAAACAACAATTAGTGGAGGGACATATACAACTTTCCATATCTTTCCATAATACTCCCATTTTTTGTCATCAAAAAGAAATCTGGTAAATGGAGATTATTGCAAGATTTAAGAGCCATTAATAATGAGATGGTTATTATGGGACCTGCTCAATCGGGGATTCCCCAATTGTCTGCTTTGCCAAAAACCTGGTATGTGTTAGCTATAGATATTAAAGATTGTTTCTTCTCAATTCCAATTCATCATGAGGATAGTCCACGTTTTGCATTTACTATCCCTTCACTGAATCATGAAGGTCCTGATCAGAGATATGAATGAAAAGTACTCCCTCAAGGGATGGCTAACAGCCCAACTATGTGTCAAATTTATGTTAACAAAGCAATCCAGCCACTTAGAAATCAAAATTCTGAACTACAAATATTTCACAATATGGACAATGTATTATTAGCACACAAAGATAGAAACACATTGCTAGAATGTTATGCCACACTTACAAACTTATTAAAAAATTATAATTTAGAAATAGTAATACATAAAGTACAATTAAATTTCCCAATTAATTATTTAGGAGTTCTATTGTCCTCAAGCATAGTTCATCCACCAAAAATTCAAATATGAGTAGATCAACTCAAATCACTTAACAACTTTCAAAAGTTATTAGGACACATAAATTGGATAAGGCCTTATCTAGGCATACCAACAGGAGAGTTAGGACCTTTATTTGATATCCTAAAAGGTCCATCAGATACAAATTCACCCTGAATGTTAATGCCTGAAGCAAGAAAGGCATTAAAAATCATTGAAACACATCTGGAAAATATTCATTTGGATAGAATTGATATAAGTTTACCTTTATTATTTATTGTACTACCAACAAAAAAATATTCCTACAGGAGTATTTTGGCAAGAAGGTCCATTATTGTGGACACGTTTATCTTATTCTCCTAACACTATTCTTACTAGGTATCCTGAGGATGTAGGACAATTAATACTTAAAGGAATAAAAGCAGCAAAGGGAGTGTTTGGAATTTACCCCAATAAAATTATTACTTCACATTTATCTTATTCTCCTAACACTATTCTTACCAGGTATCCTGAGGCTGTAGGACAATTAATACTCAAAGGAATAAAAGCACAAAGGGAGTGTTTGGAATTTGTCCCAATAAAATTATTACTCCATATATTATGGATCAAATTGATGAGTTAGCTAATGAGTTAAATACTTGGGCAATAATCATGTGCAAATCTAATATTTCTTTTGATAACCACTTACCATCTAACCCTTTATTGTCTTTTTTGTCATTGCATCCTGTAATTTTTTCAAAAATGACAAGAAAAACACCTATCATGAATACTCCAACTATATTCACTGATGCGTCAAATAATGGTACAGCAGCAGTAGTTACCCCTGATCAAACTTTTACATTTTTAGTACCCAAACAATCAGCTCAAAATGTAAAGCTTAATGCAGTATTACAAGCTTTTGTGGTGTTTAAAAATTCTGTATTTAATTTATTTTCTGATAGTCAGTATATAGTTAATGCTATAGTATCCCTTGAAGATGCTGGTAGGATTTCTCCTTCCTCTACTGTTTTCTCTTTGTTTTCCACTATACAAAGTCTAATCTGGGACAGAAAAGATCCATTCTTTATAGGACATATCAGGGCACATACAGGATTGCCTGGAGCCCTTAGTTTGGGCAATGATTTAGCAGATAAAACTACACATGACATATATATTTTTATTCTACACTATAAGAAGCTACAAATTTTCATAAAAGGTTCCATGTCAATGCTAATACTTTACAAAAGCATTTTAAAATAACTAAAAAACAAGCTAGACAAATAATAAAACAATGTCAAAATTGTGTGACCTTTCTACCACAAGTTAATCTTGGAGTCAATCCTAGAGGACTTATACCTAACCATATTTGGCAGATGGACGTCACACACTTGCCAGAATTTGGAAAATTAAAATATTTGCATGTTACAGTTGATACTTCTTTCAGACTTTTGATGGGCTCCCTTCATGCCGGAGAAACAAACTAAAGATATTATAGCTCATTGCTTACAAAATTTTGCCACTGTGGGCTTTCCAAAACATTTCAAAACAGACAATGGCTCTGGCTATACTTCTTCCTCTTTTAAACAATTTTGCTCATCATTTGGCATTACTCATATAACAGGAATCCCATACAATCCACACGGACAAGGCATAGTTGAAAGAACTCATCAAACTATTAAAATGTACTTATTAAAGCAAAAAGAGGGAATTGGGAAGGGTTATATATCCCCCAAAGATAAACTTAAAATAACCCTTTTTACTCTAAACTTTTTAAATTTGGATTCATCGGGTCTTAGTGCTGTGGAAAGGCATATGTGTCCAAAAAATGTACATAAGCCTAAAGTACTTTGGAAGGATATTCTAACAGGACAGTGGAAGTGTCCTGACCTAGTAATTGTCTGGAGTCGGGGGTCTGTTTGGGTGTTTCCAAAGGGAGAACAGCAGCTGATTTGGATTCCAGAGAGATTAATTAAATTGATTTCTACAGACCAAAAAGAAGATGACTTGGCTCAAGTCCATAACAGCTGATATCCTTACATCTGCAACAGTTGTTCTCCCACACCTGGAGGCTAATGAATAATGAACAGCATTAAAGCCTATTTCAAATGTAAAAAGCCTTAGGGCTTGCTTGTGGAAATACCTTCAGATCTATTATGCAAGTTACAGGAAAAAGGATGGGGTATCCAAAGAGTCAAACCCAGGTGGTAACTAGGATCTTTTTTGAATATCTATTTTATTATTGCCTTTTCCCATATCATAAAGTTCTATTTTCTTTTTTGAGCTCATACAGAGCTAGGTTAATGTTTTTCTGATCAGTTCTATTTTTTGACTGTGAAGTTTTTAAACATTGCAATGGAGATTTCATCTGTGAAAAGCTACAAAACCTTTACTATTATGTTATGTGTTGTATGTTTTGTGTTATGTGTGCACACTTCTGTTTTGTGTTGTATGTCTGTATGTGCATATGTCATATATCATATATGAGGAGCGCTCATGAAAAAATGGATCCAATTTTTTTTTATTCATGTGATTTAAATGGTTTAATTTAAATTAGGTAAACAGCTGTTGATGATTGTTTTAATATGTGAACAAAAATAGAGGTTTAACAGATCTCTTTGTTTACTTTTACCTTTCCTTTTTATTATATTTAATAATTCTGTTCAGAATAATGTAAATTGTTTAGAAAATTGCTTTCTTTTAGTTCCTGCTGACATGTTACGTAATTTTTCTTAGCCATCATTGCCAGAATTCCTATCTTCATCCCAGTGCCCATGAAGACAAAGATAAAACCAAACTACAGCTTCTGTGATAGCTATCACAACAAACTCTATAAACTGATGCATCAATGAATAATAACTCAGCAAGTGATGCTCAATCAAGGAGTTGATTTCCTTTGAGAGGAAATGGACATATTAATAGATTCCTCTGCTTTGAACTGTTTGCAGAACTTGCCTGGACTATATATAACTTGCATGCATTGTGAACTATCTGTTGGTGCAGTGAATTGTGGTATTGCTGGGGTATCTTTGCTGATGGTGTCATCGGTGGTACAATTTTTCCAAAAAGAGCCGTCATTTGGCTTGGTGCCATGGCATTTTGCATCCTCCTCCCTTTCTGCTTGTGATGGTCTAAAATTTGAGGGCCAACAGAGGTGAGGCAAAGAACCTCATTCCCCCACTGGCACAAAGGCCAAATTTGGGGGCCAACAGAGGTGAGGCAAAGAACCTCACCCCCCCACACTGGTACCAAGGCAAAATTTGGGGGCCAACAGAGATGAGGCAAAGAACCTCACCCCCCTACTGGTGCAAAGGCCTATCCACAAGTATGGCTGTATGCTGGACTGGTAGACAGTGATGGGTAAGATCCAATTGCAATGGTAGCAATCTAAGACAGGAGGCTGACGCCTTGAGGTCAGCTCATCCGATGACGGGTAAGGACCATATGTAGTATTAGACAACCTAAGACAGGCACGGTCCCTAAGCCACATGCTTGATGTTTAATTAAACAGAAGGGGGGAGATGTTGAGAGCCACAGTTTAGTCAGAATGATGCCTGGCATTTTGCTAGAGAGAATGTTTGAAAGGTGACCCTGCCCTGGGATTAGGGCGGCTCCAGAACTAGGGCGGATCCTGCTGCCTCAGGCTCCCGCTAATTTGGAGTTCCCTTTGAGTTCTTGTGGGGTTCTGGGAGAATTGGCGCAGAGCCCAGTGGAGGGAGTGTGTTCCCGGGAAGTGTGTGTAGAGTTCTGGTGAGAGTTCTAGAATAAAGAGTTGCTGTTTAAACCTACAAGGCTTTGTCACGGCTCAGTTATTTTGTGCCAGCCAGACTGCGGCAGATATATGTGAATTATTTTGAAAATTGTACTCCAATATAAGAGACAAAATGAAAGGCATTTACAATTTTCCAGAGTCATATGATGTTCCCAAACTAAATCAGAATGATATACACAATTTAAACAGCTCAATTTCAAGCAATGGAATAGAAAACACCATCAAAATCCTACCAAACATGAAAAGCCCAGGACCAGATCAGTACATAGCTGAGTTCTATGAGAACTTCAGAAAAAAAAAAAAGAAAAAAAAAAACTAATGCCAATATGTTTCAAATATTTAATGAAATAGAATGAGAGGGAGCAATTCCAAACTCATTCTATGAGGCCAATATCACTCTAATTTCAAGACTAAGCCAAGACACATCAAAAAAAGAAAACTTCAGTTTAATATCTCTAATGAGCATAGATGCAAAAATTATCAATAAAATTCTGGCAAATCAAATACAAAAATATATCAAAAAAGATAGTGCACCATGATCAAGTGGGATTCATTCAAGGGATGCATGGTTGGTTCAACATACAGAAATCAATAAATGCAATTCATCATATCAATAGACTTAAAGATAAGTATCATATAATTATCTCAATAGATGCAGAAAAAGCATTTCAGAAAATACAGCACCTCTTAATGTTCAAAACACTAGAAAAACTAGGAATAACAGGAACACATCTCAACATTGTAAAAGCTATCTATGCTAACCTCAGGCCAACATAATTCTAAATGGAGAAAAGTTGAAAACATTTTCTCTATAAATGGGAACAAGACAGGAATGCCTTCTTTCACCACTTCTATTTAATATATAGTTCATGAAACACTAGACAAGCAATTAGATAAAAGAAATTAAAGGAATACATATAGGAAAAGAAGAATTCAAATTAATACTACTTGCCAATAATATGATTTTATACCTAAACGACCAAAAAATTCCACCAGAAAAATTCTAAAACTAATAGATGAATTCAGCACAGTAGCAAGATATAAAATCAACACCCATAAATCAAAGTCATTTTTGCCCCATTTACAATAGCCTAAAAAATATTTGGTAATCAACTTAATGAAAGAGGTGAAAGACATCTACAATGAAAAATACAGACTGTTAAAGAAAGAAATTTAAAAGACCATAAAAGATGGAAAGATCTCCCGTGTTCTTATATAGGCAAAAAATAATATTGTCAAAATGACCATACTACCAAAGCACTATACAGATTTAATGCAATTCCAATCAAAATCCCAATGAAATTCCTCATAGAAATAGAAAAAGCAGCCTTGAATTTCATCTGCAAAAATAAGAAATCCATAATAGCCAAAACAATTCTTAGCAAGAAGAGTGAAGCAGGTGTTATCACTATCCTAGACCTTATACTATAGAGCAATAATAACAAAAACAGCGTGGTATTGGCACTAAAATTGGCACAGAACCAATGATTTAGAATAGAGGACACAGAGCAAACTCATATACTTACAGTTATCTTATATTTGACAAAAGTTTAAATATATACATGGGAGAAAAGATAGCCTCTTTAACAAATGGTGCTGGGAAAACTGGAAATCCATATGCAAGAAAATGAAATTAAACCTCTATCTCTGACCATGAACAAATCTCAACTCAAAGTAGATCAAGGATCTAGGAACTAAACTATGATCCTGTCTCTAAGAGAAGAAAAAGTAGGCCCTAATCTTCATCATGTCAGTTTAGGCTCCAACTTCCTGAATAAGAATCCTAGAGCACAAGAATTAAAATCTAGAATAAACTTTTTAAAGGAAAAATTTTGAGAAAAGACAGAGAAACATGAGCAACAATTTTCCAGAAGTAGTAATATTTTGGTTTTGGTTTCTTAAAGGGTAAAAAATATTTGACTTATACTTAGTTTACTAATGCCTCTAGAATGAAAATAACAAATTCTTTTATTTTAACTTTACTAAATTTCTGGAGTAAAAAAGAGCAGATTACAATAATGTAGAGAAAAAAAGCATTTCATTTTTTCATGAGAAAAAAATTCTAAACAATTTTTAGCCACTTCTCCACAAAATTTAGACAGATATTTTTCTAAATTGTAGACTTTCTTTACAAAAATATTTCCAAATACAGTTCAATACAGTCAGTGAATGATCACATAATTTATGTTTTCATGTGTTTTTAAGAAAATCATGTACAACCTCCACAAGTATGTATGATTTTGGAGAAAAAGAAATGTTAACTAGACCCTAATCAAAGTTTCCTGTCCTGGTTTCCCAACATCTGAATCCAGGCATTGGAGGCAGGATGACAGAAGTTTGGGAAACAAACAGATTTCCTGAAGCAGACTTGGAGTCCTGGGTGCCTAATTCTGAGCGCTCTGGAGGCTCTTAGGGCCCCATGAATATAATGCTAGAGAAAGCTCAGCTAAGGAATATTCCAGAATCATCCAAAGAGAGAGCTCCAGCTTGTACTTAACCTTGTTCATAAGGGACAGTCCTTTTTTCTCCTTGGGGGAATGCTGAGGCAAGAGCAAGAAGTAAATTTTATTTGAGAAACAGAACAGAAAGAGAGACTCCTTCATAGAGGAAAGGATCTAATGGCCAAGGGAGTGGGAGAGCTAATGGCCAAGGGAGTGGGAGAGCTAATGGCCAAGGGAGTGGGAGAGCTAATGGCCAAGGGAGTGGGAGAGGGCCGAACTTAGCTCTTTTATAGATTTCAGGTTCACTTCTTCCCATGCCCCCTCCTCCCATCCTGCCTACATGAACCAAAACATGACCAAAACACAAGGAGAGAGAGCCACAAGAATGACAACTTGTGTTGGAAAGTGAGATCCTTCCCATCCCCTGGAGGCTGTTAGCAACTGGGTGATGGAGACTACTGTATACCCATTTAGTTTGCAGTGATAATCAGTCACCTGTTCTTTGCCTCTTCTCATTCTTCATGATTATGCCATCTACACAATGACAGTTTACATTCAAGAGGTTCTCCTACCGATGCCTGGAATATAGGTTTGAAGTACTTGATGTCTCTTGAAATTGGATGTTTTGTTACATGTATTTAGAGTGTATGTGCAAATGATTCCTTTCTGCTATCTTCTGAGAAGCAATAGAAAAAGATAAGTTTCTAAATGAACGTTTCACAATGGGTGGGCACAGTAACATCTAAAATCCCAGGAACTGGGAGGGCAGAGGTAAGAGAATTTCAGTTCAAATCCAGTCTCAGAAACTAGCCAGGCTCTACACAACTTCTATTCTCCTCCTCACAAATCACATAACCGCCTTGGGGTAGCAATTATCCCAATATCAAAACAAGAATGTTGGCACCACCTTTCATGGGACTGACCTTTCTAATCCAAAAGTGTATCATGACCTTCATGCTGCTTACCTGGGATTGGTGAATTCCAGGGTCTCTGTGGAGTGCATTGACAGAGCTTACTGTGCTTCTCTGTATCTATTTCTGGTTATACCTTGATTTCATAAGCATGGTGTCAAAATTATGGACTTGCAAAACATCTTCTTTCTATAGCAAAACATTTTGATAAAATTGGAGTAAAACAGACCATTTGATCATTTATTTCATCATTCTTACTATTCACATTGAGACTCAGATAAGAATTTTAGTCACATTCACATGGTAATACAGATCCAAACCATTTAGGTGTGAGATGAGGAGATGAATAAAATTTCTGAATTGGAGACAGGCACCCTGTTATTCAACATGATGTCACATCTTCACACAGAACTCTGGATACATAACAAAGATTAGTCATTTTCCACTGTCTAGAAGCTAAACTTCTCTCAAGACTTTACTGAATAACTTGCATGGGACATTTTATGTGAAAAAAGGGTTCGAGGCTGTTGAAATGGTAGAACTATTTTTTCTAATACACACATCTAGGAACAAATGAAAACAAAATGTGAGAATTTTTTAACTATAGATAATTGACAAGGAGGCCCTACCAGTCATCTCTGTACTTTTCTGAAAGTGGTTGTGCTTGTGAAAACATCTAAATATTTATATATTGCTGGCAGAATTAGAGAAAACAAAATTATACAATATTACCAGTATCCAAGGATCATAAATTGACAAAAGAGGCCAATCTTCTGATAGGATGTTTTTTTTTCTCTAAGCTATGAAATCTTTAATATACTACAATAATTCTCCCAAGCCAAGGTTAGATAATGACAAATAATCTAAAATAATACTACTATAATTCTTCATATAGGTCATGCAGATATTGGCAATCAGACTCCAATAATGGTAGCAGAAAATCACTGTCCAATGCCCTTTTACTCATGGTGTACACTGAGGCAGAAGTAGTTACATGAGATGACATGTTCACTCAGCTAGTAAGTGGTGGGACATCAGTTGAACAAAGGCTAAGGGGGTGCAGGATCTATACCAGAAAATCTCTCACAAATCTGCACTTTCATAAAGAAACCAGAAAAATGATCATGTTGAGATTATTTCCTTAGAAAATTTCTATTTTAACTGTCCAAGCTTCACATTAAGAGTCTTTGATAAACAATTTCTATATAACTTGGAATATTTCTGAAACTGCAGTTTCAATGACAACTCCACCCACGAGAAATCTGGAGAGAAATGTCAAAACTAAATAACTATAGCATAATGTGATTTATACTAAAAAAGGAAAACAGCCCATCCTACACAGTTCAAGAGTAGGGTGAGACATAAGAAACACCATGACATGACTGGCAGATCTATAATGTCATTCCACTGAGAAATGAGAGAGACTTGAGCTGAAAATATATCTTTAATGAACTTTTTATTTTCCCACGTTTAGCACAAACAAGATCCTTATGAATGCTATGTCAGCAATTTACCACTGAACCCACAGCAGGACATGATGGGAAACTGACATGACAATAAGACATTGTCTTGACTTTTTTTTGGTATATTTTGATTTTGTTGTCATTGTTAAATGACTGGAAAAATGTCAACAAAAATATTCATACTAACATATGCTACTGTTTTTATTTCAGAATCATATTATTTGATTCGACACTCCAGTAAAGATGAACCAACATTCAAGTAGAGTACCATTAAAAAGTCTGATGGCATTGGGAATGGGGAGGGGGGAGACACTCCATCTGTACCACCTTTGTTCTCTGTGCTTCAGACATCATCCAGTGGCTCTGGGCTGGCCAACTTCAAATTTAAATCCATAAATCCCATCCTGTGACTCTTTCTCTTCTTATGGGTCCTTACTTTGTCCACCTCACTTGGTCAGCTCCTCTGCACTGTGGCCACAACCAATAAGACTTGTGCTCTCTTTGTCAGTGACCACTGTTCTTTTCTGCAAATTTATAGGGACCTCATTCTCACTGATTGCATTCAGAGATGTCTTTATTGTAGGCCTTTTGATTCTTTTCAGTGGATACATGATATTCTCTGGTACAGACATACACAACAATTTATGTCTCTTTTAGCTTCAGGTTTCACCAAAAAACCTCCCCAGAACAAAGGACCACTCACACTACCCAGCTTCTCACCAGCTGCTTTATAGTCCTGTACTGCGAAGACTTCATCACTTTAGTGGTCACAGGCATAACGTGGACAAAAGACACATCCTGGCACGTATCCACACACTTGTGGCCATTGGCTATGGTGTTGATCAGTACTGACTCACAAATAATAAAGATTATGCAATCCAAATGGAGAAACTAAGGTCAGTTTCTGACAAAACAGATTGAAAGAACATTCTTACTCTCATTAAAACAATGTTTTCTATTTCACAAATTTTTTTCTAAAATAAATTAATTCATGTAGACTATCACATTTCTGTCAGAAAATTTAATCCTCATTCCTAGCAAATACCTGTGTGTTACTTGACCATATATCAGCAGTGTGTCTTCATTCAATTCATAAATTTTTATATTTTTGTTTTATTCTATATCTGAGACATTTATTCTAAGGACAGTTACTTTTTCCATCATTAAAAATTATTTTAGTGAATTTCTATTATATGTTCACTGCCCCCTTTCTGTCTGAAAATACCTATGTTATAGTATTCTTTAAAAGTATTCCATCCAGGTGTGGTGGTGCAGGCCTATAACCCCAGTAGGCTGAGGAAGGACGATGGCAAGTTCAAATCCAGATTCAGTAATTTAGGAACTAAGTAGCTTAGCAAGGCACTGGCTCTAAATTAAAAGGAGGGGGGAGGGCTTGGCATGTAGCTCAGTGTTTATGGATCCCTGGATTCTATACCTGGTGCTCCTCTCACACCAAAAAAAAAAAATCTATCAGCCAGGAATCATGGTGCATACCTATGATCCAAACTACTCCTTAGGCTGAGACAAGAGGTCACACTTTTAAGATCATCCTGAGTAAGTTAATAAGACCATGTCCCCTGGGCACAAAAAAGCCTGGGATGTATCTCAGAGACTGGGCTCATTCTCCTGTACCAAAAAGAAAAGAAAAATAATTTTACACACAGGAGGATGGTTACATTTTTAAATAGAAAAATAAATTGGTGGTAATTATGTGGACAAATTGGGCACTCATACATTTCTGATAAAAGTGAAAATGGTACAATAAGCACACAAAACAATTGGATAGTTTCTAAAAAGTGAATCTTGAAATTATATTATCTACAACTTCCACTCAATTATAAATAAATATTAATGGAAAACAGACACTCAAACATTTATTTGCACATGAATGTTCATAGCAAAACCATTCACATTAGAAAGAATGTGAAATCCCAAACATCCATCAATAGAAGAATGGATACATGTTGTGTGTGTGGACATGTGGGTATGTGTTTATATGGATGAATGTATGAAACAGCAGATGTATATATCCATAAGGAGAAATATAGAACTATGTATTAAGTAATACATATATATATATAATAGAACATGGATCTGCCATAAAAATGAATAAAATACTGATACATGCTACAATATGGACAAATATTTAAAATATTAAGCTAAGTAAAAAAAAACATGAAAAAATCACAGATTGTATAACTGCATTCATGTGTAATATCCAGAACATGGAAGCCACAGGATCAGAAGGTAGAAAGGTGGCTTAAGGGAGGGCACGAGTTGATGATTTCATATACCATTTTCTTTGAGGTGATTAAAACTTTTAGAACAAGAAAATATGGTTATTCCATCACAATATTTTAATGTAATTAAATCAGATATTTAAATTATCATTAACATTAGAATTAAATCTCAATTTTTAAAACTTAAAAAAAAACTGAAAATCTTGGATGTGCTCTCAGTAGCAGGAGATAACAGCTCTTGGGTATATACAGGCCCTGTGGAGCTGTAGATGCCCAAATGGACACTGGATTATCAATACAAAGTGTGGCTGGTAATACTGATTTCCAGCAGTTGAGCATCCACTGAGTGTCAGGCGCTGCTGTAGATTCCTTAGGTGTTTGATTCTAACCTTCCTGGTATTCTTGTGGCGTGGTTAGAGGAACGCTGCTTTTACAGATGAGTGAACTAGGGCTAAGACAAAATTTGAGTGTGCCAGCGTACCCACCATGCAGACTAGGGCTGTGACTACTAATTTGTCTGGATTCCAAAAAATTAATCAGTGTGAAATGACAAAAAGCCAGTTAGTGGTTGTTTCTGGATGGAGGGGAAACAAGAGGAAGGAATTACAAAGGGGCATCTGGAATCTTCTGTGTGGTGGTATCAATAATCCCTACCTTGGTTGTGGTGGTGGTTTCACAAATGCATGCATAAGACAGAATTGACAAATGATTCATGAAACATGTGTAGTTTAAAACATATCCTTTTTAGTATAATAAATTTGTTTTTTAAAATGAATGAAAACTCTAAGGAGATATCTAAAAATAATTTTTTTAAAGACTTTTTAAAGGTAACTAGGAAAATCTGCTGAACATCCCTTGTCATTAGGGAGCTGGAAATAAAAAAAAAAATCTGTCAGAATGAACAAACTCCAAAACATGAGAATATCAAGTGCTGATGAGGGGAAGAAATAAGAGGAACTATCATAACACTGCTGTTGGGATCACAAAACTGTACCGCCACTGTGGAAGACACTTCAGTGTTTTCTTGAAACACTGTACATGGTCTTAACTATGATCTATCAGTAACATTCCTAGCTGTTTACCCAACTGTTTAAAAGTCTATGTCCACAAAACACCTACAGGCAAAGGCCCATAGCTTCCTCATTCATGATTGCCAAGAAAAGAAAGCAACCAAGACATCTTTCAGTTGCCATTGGCCTAATATTAATCAAATCACTTTGACACGTACATCCAATAAAAAGCCACTCAGCCATAAAAAGAAATGGAAAACCAATCACCAATCATTAAAAGATATGGAGGCACCTAAAAGCATATTGCCTATAGAAACACCTAGTTCAAAAGGCCACTTCTTTGTGATACAAAATATATGATATTTCAGAAGAATTCAAGATGGCAAGCTAGAGGGAGGCTGCATTCTGTCTTGCTCTGTAACCTAAAAGTCAATAGTGGGAATACTGTCTCTTTGCAAACTATTAGAGGACCCACAAGAGCTGTTCATACACAGCAGTTCTGGGTGCCATGCCTGCACAGGGTGCCAGGACTCAGCATCAGAGTGGGACTCCTGGCAGCTCACCCGTGAAGGACCTCCAGCCACTGTGCCTAAGCAAGACCACCAGTATCAGCACCTGTAAGAACCCCTGGCCACCCACCCAAGCAGAAATCTCACTCCCACACAGAACACGTGGCCACTGCCCACACACAGGACCTTCAGGTAAAACTGTGTGGACCCCATTTACCAACATGGGGCTCCCCTAGTTGCCTCTATCTTGGGACACTGCAACCACTTCCATGGTCCCCTACACATGGGAGTCTGCACCTGGGGACACTAGAAGGGTCAGGTGACAGCTGCCAGCCACAACATTGCAGCCACAGAGCTGAATCTCTGTACACATTGTCCGAGGTCACCACCCAGCCGATCCAACATGACACCCCATTTTTTAAGCAGCTCCTCCATCTTGGGCCACTTTTGTTGCCATATTTAGTTGGAGCAACTCCCAGCTGGGACAGGGCTGGGTCCTAAAAGCAATATCAGGGTACCTATAGTCCCCAACTCCCACTGTCCCTCACAGCCACTAACTCAGAGCCATGCTTACAACTACACAGGTGTTCTGTAGCTTACAAAGCCTGGTTCTGAATGGCCCAACACAAAACAGCTCTACAAAACAGGTGTTCAGCCCTTAGAGTGCAGCCCATAAGACATCTGGAGAGGTCGGTCTCCTGTTTGGGAAGTAGAAAGGCAGAGGGTGAGTTAGATACAGATTAGATAATGCATTGGATACCAGGAACTGTGAGGTCTACATGTGATATAAGGAGGTAATACCAGGTGTCCACATCACACAAGCAGGTCCCAAAGGAGATCCTGAGAGTGCTCATCTCCCATCAGGACTGGCAATTGCTATACCCCACCTCCAGGAGCTCCACCCCCAAAATGAACCCTCCAGCCCTAATAACATTCACCTCCTGAGGGCATAGATACCTGCAAACAACAGACAACCCCACCTACTGGATGAGAAGAGAAACAGGAATTATATTGAACTCCAACAAAATCAATTCATGTATCTTCCTTTGAGTTTTTTTCTTTTATCTTTCTCTTCTCTCTCTCTCTCTCTCTCTCTCTCTCTCTCTCTCTCTCTCTCTCTCTCTCTCTCTCTCTCTCTCTCTCCAATACTTTTCATGAATTAAGCTTCACAGGACTAGGATGTCTGAATAAAATATTAAAATTGTGTTGTGTATTTTTTATCTACAATTTTTACATTTTTTATTTTTCTTATATTGTTATATTTGTTTAATTTCCACACTGTCTCTATTTTCTTGTCATTTACTTGTCTCCCCAAAATCACTTCCTCTCTTTCATACTGCCACCAGCTAACTTCTTTAGAATTTACATTCACACTTCTTGAGATCTAATGCTTCTATAGCCTCACCTCCTACTTACTTAACATTTCATCTTGCACCCTACACCCAGGTCTTGCTTTGTCCAGCATCAGAAACTATAGACACTTTTGAAAACTTACTGTCGATATTGTAGATAACAATTGAACTTACCATTTCTGTATATTGTGACAAAACCATAAATTTCTTAAGAGCAATTATTTGGTTTAAAGCTGAATATTGTTTGCATTGGGATCTGTTAATATTGTTTTCCCCCTTAAAGCAGAGGTATTGGAACCCTGCAGGGACTCTGGAAGCCTATAGGGTAAAAACTATAACACCTCAGATCTGCAGTGCAAGAAGAGAAGACACAAGAACAATATGAAAACACAATAAAAGAAAGTGCCCCCAACAAACCAAGATACTACATTATTAGGATCCATGGCCAGCACAGCAGAAAAAATTACAGTGAAGGAGTTCAGGATGTATATATGTAAAATGTTCTGTGATTTAAGAATCATATAAGAGAACATACACAGGCAGTGAAAAATCATTTCCAAAAGAGCTACATAAGCACAATACAGCAAGCAAATAATTACATCAATAAGGAGATAGAGGTTATAGAAAAAATTAAACAGAAATCCTTGAAGTGAAGGAAACAATTAACTAAATTAAAAACTCCAGAGACTAGATCACTTGACAGACAGAACCTCAGACAATGAAGACAAGATATATAATCTTGAAAATAAAGTAGTCCACACAGTAAAGATGGTAAGAAACTATGAGTAGAATATTCAAGAGAATATAGATGCAAAAATTCTCCATAAAATTCTGACAAATCAAATACAAAAACATATTAAAAAGATAGTGCATCATAAACAAGTAGGGTTCATCCCAGGAATGCAAGGTTGGTTCAACATATGGAAATCAATAAATGTAATTCATCACATGAATAGACTCAAAGATAAAAATCATATGATCATCTCAATAAATGCTGAGAAGGCATTTCATAAAATATAGCATCCCTTCATGTTCAAAACATTAGAAAAACTAGGGATAAACAGAACATACCTTAACATTCTAAAGGCTATCTATGCTAAGCCCCAGGTCAACATCTTTCTAAATAGAGAAAAATTGAAAGCATTCCCTCTAAAAGTTGGATCAAGACATGGATGCACTTTGTCACCACTTGTATTTAACATAGTTCTTGAAACTGAAGCCAGAGCAATTAGACAGGTGAAAGAAATTAAAGGAACATGAATAGGAAATGAAGAACTCAAATTATCACTATTTGCATATGATAAGATTCTATACATAGAAATCCAAAATATTCCACCAGAAATCTCCTAGAAATAAAAAATGAATTCAGGGGCTGGGGATGTGGCTCAAGCGGTAGCGTGCTCTCCTGGCATGTGTGCGGCCCGGGTTCGATCCTCAGCACCACATACAAACAAAGATGTTGTGTCCACCGAGAACTAAAAAATAAAAATATTAAAAATTTTCTCGAGGGGGTTCCAACATGGCGGCCGGCAAGCAGGCAGCATTTTCTGTACCTCCGCAGTAACGGGATCAGAGAGACACATAAATACAGTTGCATGGGACCTGCTGAGGAACTTCTAACAATATTCCATTGAAAGGAGACCTGCCGATAACTAGTAAGTCTGTGGGAGGGGTCAGTTTGTCTCAGGCGAGTGAATCTAGGCAACGCGGATCAGGGACACAATCCCACAGGGACACAATCCCGCCGGCCGCGGCCGAACTGCAGCGAACTGCAGCAAACCTACGAACGGCCGTGGCAGACTGGGCCCTCGCAGGCCTGAGTCTGGGAACTGCCTCTGGCGGTTTGGCGCTACAAACAACACCCCCACCCCCCCCATCCCACCCCCAGCCGGTTTGGAGCTGCAAACCACACGACCCCCCACCCCCACCCCCACCCCGCTCCTGTGAATAACTCCTGCCCACTGGGCTCTGCAAAGGGCCCCGACCACACGGCAAACGGACAAATAGTCCCGACCACTGGGCACTTCGAACAGCCCTGCCCGCACGGGGGAATCAGGAGTAGCGAGGGACCCACCGCACGGAACTCCCAGCTACGGCTCCCACCAGAGGTAACATCTGAGGTCTCTTGCACCAGTTTCCGGGGGCGTGACTACCAGAGGGCAAGCAAATTTGCCGCGGGTCCTCAACCCCAAGCCCTACAAACTTAGGATTCCAGGGAATGGCAAACAGGGAGAGCTTGCCCAGGTGGCCATGAAAACAGGGCACACAGGAGCAGCAGACCTGGCGTGTAGCCAGTATTGTGGTGAGCATTACCGGTGAGCAGACCCGCCCAGTCCGGGAGGAAAAGCTGCTGCATAGTGACAGGCTCCCGCCTACTAAGAAGAGAAGCTTAGCCTGGTGGGCACAGCTTCACCTAATGGAAGAATAGTGAATCAAACTCTAAGACTGCATTTATTAATTTTTTTTTTGTTGTTTTTTGGTGGATGTTGTGGTTGGGTTTTTTTTTGTTGTTGTTGTTGTTGCTGTTTTTATTAAAAAAAGTTTTTTTAAAATTCATTTTATTTTATTTTATTTTTTAATTTTAATCCTCATCTCTATTATTACTATTGTTATTTGTTTTAATTCTTTTAAATCTTCAATTTTTTCTTTCTCTTTCTTCTCTTCCTCTGTCTTTCCATTTTTTTTCAATTCTCTTATTCCCCCTTCCTGGAATTCTACCTGGTTACTCTCATTCTCTTTGGTGATTTCTTCCCTTCCCTGCTAATACCTTTCCTCCCAAGCATCAAATAAATTTATAGGAGTAGACAGTAACTCAACAGTCAAACAGAACAAAAAGCAAAATGAGCAGTATGAAAAAGCAAGGAAGAAAAGGAGTACAAACAACACAGGACAGCCCAAATATTCAGAACGACATAGAGTCATCAGAAAAGTGGTCATATAAAGAACTCAGGGAACACCTTAGACAGATGGAATGGAACCTTAAAGAGGACACAAGACAGCAAATTCAAGCAGCGAAAGAACACATTGAGAAGGAATTACATAAAATGATAAAAGAAGAAGTTAAGCATCTATATCAGGAGATAGAGACTATAAAAAAGAATCATACAGTAATCTTAGAAATGAAGGAAATTATAAACCAAATTAAAATCTCATATGAGAGTATCACTAATAGAGTGGAGCAACTAGAAGCCAGAACGTCTGATAATGAAGACAAAATATATCAACTTGAAAAGAGTCTAGCCAACTCAGATAGGATGGTTAAAAATCATGAGAGAAACATACAAGAGATATGCGATAATATAAAAAAACCAAATTTAAGAGTCATTGGGATAGAGGAAGGGATAGAAATTGAAACCAGGGGAATGAGTAATTTACTAAATGAAATAATTACAGAAAATTTTCCAGAAATAAAAAAGGAAACAGATATACAAATTGTAGATGCATACAGGACACCGAGCATACAAAATCACAGTAGACCAACGCCAAGACACATTGTTATGAAGATATCCAATATACAGAACAAAGAGAGAATATTAAAAGCTACAAGTGAAAGGAGACAGATTACATTCAGGGGTAAACCAATAAGGTTAACAACGGATTTTTCAACACAGACGCTGAAAGCAAGAAGATCCTGGAACAACGTATTCCAAACACTGAAAGACAATGGATGCCAACCAAGAATCCTGTATCCAGAAAAATTAAGCTTCAGGTACGACAACGAAATAAAAATCTTTCACGATAAACAAAAACTAAAAGAATTTGCAGCCAGAAAACCAGCATTGCAAAGCATCTTGAGCAAAACATTCCACGAGGAAGAAATGAAAAACAATAACCAAAGCCAACAGTGGGAAGTACCTCAGTAAAGACAGACAGGGGGGAAAGCAAATCATGGAGAAACAAACTAAATTGAAAAAAAAGAGAGATAAATAATCAAACATGGCTGGAAGAACAAACCATATATCAATAGTAACTCTAAACATTAATGGTTTAAACACTCCAATAAAGCGACATAGGCTGGTAACATGGATTAAAAAAACAAATCCAACAATATGCTGCCTCCAGGAGACTCACCTAACTGGAAAAGACATACACAGGCTGAAGGTGAAAGGTTGGGAAAAAATAAATCACGCACACGGTCCTCGCAAGCAAGCAGGTGTGGCCATCCTCATATCGAATAAAATCGACTTCAAGACTAAATTAATCCAAAGGGATAAGGAAGGACATTATATTCTGTTAAAAGGAACCATTAAACAACAATATATAACAATTATCAATATTTATGCACCTAATAATGGTGCTGTGAAGTTCATAAAACAAATTCTCCTCAAGTTCAAGAATCAAATAGACCACAACACAATAATTATGGGTGACTTCAACACACCTCTCTCACCATTGGACAGATCCTCCAAACAAAAGTTGAATAAAGAAACAATAGAACTCAATACCACAATCAATAACCTAGACTTAACTGACATATATAGAATATATCAACCATCATCAAGAGGATATACTTTTTTCTCAGCAGCACATGGATCCTTCTCAAAAATAGACCATATATTATGCCATAGGGCAACCCTCAGTAAATATAAAGGGGTGGAGATAATACCATGCATTTTATCTGATCATAATGGAATGAAACTGGAAATCAATGATAAAAGAAGGAAGGGAAAATTCAATATCACATGGAAAATGAACAATATGTTACTGAACGATCAAAGGGTTACAGAAGACATAAAGGAGGAAATCAAAAAATTCTTAGAGATAAATGAAAATACAGACACAACCTATCGGAATCTATGGGACACAATGAAAGCAGTTTTAAGAGGGAAATTCATCGCCTGGAGGTCATTCCTCAAAAAAAGGAAAAACCAACAAATAAATGAGCTCACACTTCATCTCAAAGCCCTAGAAAAGGAAGAGCAAAACAATAGCAAATGTAGCAGAAAGCAAGAAATAATTAAAATCAGAGCGGAAATCAACGAAATTGAAACAAAAGAAACTATTGAAAAAATTAACAAAACTAAAAGTTGGTTCTTTGAAAAAATAAACATGATTGACAGACCCTTAGCCATACTAACGAAGAGAAGAAGAGAGAGAAATCAAATTACTAACATAAGGGATGAAAAAGGCAATATCACAACAGATGCTACAGAAATACAGAAGACAATTAGAAATTATTTTGAAAACCTATATCCAATAAAATAGAGGATAGTGAAGACATCGATAAATTCCTTAAGACATACGATTTGCCCAGACTGAGTCAGGAGGACACACACAATTTGAACAGACCAATATCAATGGATGAAATTGAAGAAGCAATCAAAAGATTACCAACCAAGAAAAGCCCAGGACCGGATGGGTATACAGCGGAGTTTTACAAAACCTTTAAAGAAGAATTAATACCAATACTTTTCAAGTTATTCCAGGAAATAGAAAAAGAGGGAGCTCTTCCAAATTCATTCTATGAGGCCAACATCACATTGATTCCGAAGCCAGACAAAGACACATCAAAGAAAGAAAACTACAGACCAATATCTCTGATGAACCTAGATGCAAAAATCCTCAATAAAATTCTGGCGAATCGGATACAAAGGCACATCAAAAAAATTGTGCACCATGATCAAGTAGGATTCATCCCTGGGATGCAAGGATGGTTCAATATACGGAAATCAATAAATATTATTCACCATATCAATAGACTTAAAAATAAGAACCATATGATCATCTCGATAGATGCAGAAAAAGCATTCGACAAAATACAGCATCCCTTTATGTTCAAAACATTAGAAAAACTAGGGATAACAGGAACTTACCTTGACATTGTAAAAGCTATCTATGCTAAGCCCCAGGCTAGCATCATTCTGAATGGAGAAAAATTGAAGGCATTCCCTCTAAAATCTGGAACAAGGCAGGGATGTCCTCTATCACCACTTCTATTCAATATAGTTCTCGAAACACTGGCCAGAGCAATTAGACAAACGAAAGAAATTAAAGGCATAAAAATTGGAAAAGAAGAGCTTAAATTATCACTATTTGCGGATGACATGATTATATATCTAGAAGACCCAAAAGGGTCTACAAAAAAACTACTAGAACTAATAAATGAATTCAGCAAAGTGGCAGGATATAAAATCAACACACACAAATCAAAGGCATTTCTGTATATCAGCGACAAAACTTCTGAAATGGAAATAAGGGAAAACACTCCATTCACGTTATCCTCAAAAAAAAAATAAAATACTTGGGAATCAACCTAACAAAAGAGGTGAAAGATTTATACAATGAAAACTACAGAACTCTAAAAAGAGAAGTAGAAGAAGATCTTAGGAGATGGAAAAATATACCCTGTTCATGGATAGGCAGAACTAACATCATCAAAATGGCGATATTACCAAAAGTTCTCTATAGGTTTAATGCAATGCCAATCAAAATCCCAATGGTATTGCTTGTAGAAATAGACAAAGCAATCATGAAATTCATATGGAAAAATAAAAGACCCAGAATAGCAAAAGCAATTCTAAGCAGGAAGTGTGAATCAGGTGGTATAGCAATACCAGACTTCAAACTATATTACAGAGCAATAGTAACAAAAACAGCATGGTACTGGTACCAGAACAGGCGGGTGGACCAATGGTATAGAATAGAGAACACAGAGACTAATCCACAAAGTTACAACTATCTTATATTTGATAAAGGGGCTAAAAGCATGCAATGGAGGAAGGATAGCATCTTCAACAAATGGTGTTGGGAAAACTGGAAATCCATATGCATCAAAATGAAACTGAATCCCCTCCTCTCACCATGCACAAAAGTTAACTCAAAATGGATCAAGGACCTGGATATCAAATCAGAGACTCTGCATATGATAGAAGAAAAAGTTGGTTCTGATCTACATATTGTGGGGTCGGGCTCCAAATTCCTTAACAGGACACCCATAGCACAAGAGTTAATGGCAAGAATCAACAAATGGGACTTACTTAAACTAAAAAGTTTTTTCACAGCAAGAGAAACAATAAGAGAAGTAAATAGGGAGCCTACATCATGGGAACAAATATTTACCCCTCACACTTCAGATAGAGCCCTAATATCCAGAGTATACAAAGAACTCAAAAAATTAGACAATAAGACAACAAATAACCCAATCAACAAATGGGCCAATGACCTGAACAGACACTTCTCAGAGGAGGACATACAATCAATCAACAAGTACATGAAAAAATGCTCACCTTCTCTAGCAGTCAGAGAAATGCAAATCAAAACCACCCTAAGATACCATCTCACTCCAGTATGATTGGCAGCCATTACGAAGTCAAACAACAACAAGTGCTGGCGAGGATGTGGGGAAAAGGGTACTCTTGTACATTGCTGGTGGGACTGCAAATTGGTTCGACCAATTTGGAAAGCAGTATGGAGATTCCTGGGAAAGCTGGGAATGGAACCAACATTTGATCCAGCTATTGCCCTTCTCGGACTATTCCCTGAAGACCTTAAAAGAGCGTACTACAGGGATACTGCCACATCGATGTTCACAGCAGCACAATTCACAATAGCTAGACTGTGGAACCAACCCAGATGCCCTTCAATGGATGAATGGATTAAAAAAATGTGGCATTTATACACCATGGAGTATTATTCTGCATTAAAAAATGACAAAATCATGGAATTCGCAGGGAAATGGATGGCACTAGAACAGATTATGCTTAGTGAAGCTAGCCAATCCCTAAAAAACAAATACCAGATGTCTTCTTTGATATAATGAGAGCAACTAAGAATAGAGTAGGGAGGAAGAGCAGGAAGAAAATATTAACATTAAACAGAGACACGAGGTGGGAGGGAAAGGGAGAGAAAAGGGGAATTGCATGGAAATGGAAAGAGACTCTCATTGTTATAAAAAACTACATATAAGAGGTTGTGAGGGGAAAGGGGGAAAAAACAAGGAGAGAAACGAATTACAGTAGACGGGATAAAAAGAGAAATGGGGGGAGGGGGGATAGTAGAGGATAGGAAAGATAGCAGAATACAACAGTTACTAGTATGGCATTATGTAAAAATGTGTATGTGTAACCGATGTGATTCTGCAATCTGTATTTGGGGTAAAAATGGGAGTTCATAACTCACTTGAAACTAATGTTTGAAATATGATATGTCAAGAGCCTTGTAATGATTTGAACAACCAATAAAAAAAAAATTTCTCTCTCTCTCTCTCTCTCTCTCTCTCTCTCTCTCTCTCTCTCCCAGTCTCTCTTAAAAAAAATGAATTCAGAAAAGTAACTGGATATAAAATCAAAACCCCTAAATCAAAGACATTTCTTTATATCAGTGACAAATTCACTGAAAGTGAAACTAGGAAAAACACCCCATTTACATCAGCCCCAAAATCAATATAATACTTGGGAATATATTTAATGAAAATGATGAAAGACCTTTACAATCAAAACTACAACACATTAAACAAAAGAAATAAAGAGACTTTAGAAGATGGAAAGATTTCTACCTTGTTCTTGGATAGTCAGAATTAATATTGTCAAAATAACCATACTACCAAAAGCACTATACAAATTCAATGCAATCCCAATCAAAATCCCAATGGCATTCCTAATAGAAACAGAAAAAGTAATCATGAAATTCATCTGGAAAATTTAAAAACCCAGATTATCCAAAGAAATACTTAGCAAGGAGAATAAACCTGGTGGTGTTACTATTCCAGACCTAAAAGTATACTACAGAGCAATAGTAACAAAAACACCATGGTATTGGTACCAAAATAGACCTGAAGACCAATGGTAGAGAATAGAGAACACGGAGTCTAACCCACATAACTTCAGTTATCTTATATTAGACAAAGGTGCCAAAAACATACACTGGAGAAATGATAGCCTCTTCAACCAAGGGTGCTGGGAAAACTGGAAAACCATATGTAACAAAATGAAGTTAAACCCCTATCTCTCACCATGCACAAAACTCAACTCAAATTTGATCAAGGACCTAGGAATTAAACCAGAGACCTGGCATCTAATGGAAGAAAAAGTAAGCCCAAATCTCCATCGTGTCAGATTAGGCCACAGTTTTTTTTTTTAATAAGACTTCTATGGCACAAGAATTAAAACCAAGAATCAATAAATGGGATGTATTCAAACTATAAAGCTGCTTCTCAGCAAATGAAACAATCAGTGAGGTGAATAGAGATCTTACAGAATGTAAGAAAATCTTTGCCACAAGTACATCAGATAGAGCATTAATCTCTAGGATCTATAAAGAACCCAAAAAGCTTAACACCAAAAAATAATAATAACCAATCAATAAGTGGGCCAAGGACTATTTGTGTCTCCACCAGAGACACAAAATTAATTGTTCCCTCTTGCTTATATCAGCCATTACTTTTTAAATTCTAATTTGTTATAAATGACAGCAGAATGCATTATAGTTCATATGATGCAAAACAAGTGCTGAATGTTTTCTCTGATATAAGGAGGCTGATTTGTAGTGAGGTTGGGAGGGGGAGAAATGGAAGATCAGAAGAACTCTAGTTAGGGCAATGAGGTGGGAGGGGAAGGGAGGGAGTATGAGAATAAGAAAGATGGTGGAATCACATAATTACCCTAAGTACATGTATGAAGACATGAATGGTATGAATAGATTTTGTATACAACCAGAGATTTTTTTTTTTGGCTTTTTACAGAAAAAAAAAATCTCATTAATGATTCTCCAAGAAAGATAGACACTCTTAAAGTCTCTGAGAAATCTAAGTATTAATGCAAACATATCTAATGATTAAACACATATTCCCTATATTGGAAAATAATTTTGACATTTATTTAAACTTTTATGATATTTTACCTTGAGTGTGTTATATATACATGTATAGAACTGCATGGTCGACAGTGTGCAGTTTATTCCAGAATGTAGATTCAGCCATTCTCCAAAAGTCCTTTGGAGTTTGTTTTCTGACTTTTTTTAAACATTTTTTTCAGCAGCACACTGTTTTGATATTTTTTCAGACATCAGGATCTAGAATATTTTACAATTGAGAATTTCTGTTAAGATTCATGAAGCAGACTCACTTTGCAGCAGATTTTCCAAAGGATTGCATTTGCTGTATTTACCTGGATCCTTGTGCTATTTATCACACATGACTGGCCTAAGAATGACATGGATCATAAACCATTCAGTACTCTTTTATCTTATTTTAAAAGTTGAATTTGTGTCTCAGTGAAATATCTTAAATTATTTACCTAGAGATTATATATATATATATAATAGAGTGTCTCATCTTTTCAGTAAATTGTTCATGTGTACCAACACTTTGCATTTCTCTCCAGACTAAAATGTCTTTACACAAATGTCCTTTTCTCTTTAATGATGTTATATGTCAGTAGAACAATGATTTCCACAATTTACTTCCTACTAGCTATGTCACTGTTAGGGTCAAGTTCTAAGTAGATAAAATTCCTGCATTGTATGATTGAGGTGAATACATCTATGTATTTTATTCAGTAATAAACAACTTGAAGACAAATTAGAAATAAATAAATAAATAAGCCAAGGAAATGAACAGACAATTCTTGGAAGAGGATATACAATCAATCAACACATACATAAAAAAATCAACATCTCTAGCAATTAGAGAAGTGAAAATAAAAACTACTCTAAGATTTTATCTCACTACAGTCAGAATGACAGCTGTCAAGAATATAAACAAAAATAAGTGTTGGCAAGGATATGGGGAAAAGGGAACACTCACACATTGCCAGTGGCACTGCAAATTGATGCAGCCAAACTGGAAAGCACTATGGAGATTCCTTGGAAAACTGGGAATGGGACCAACATTTGACCCAGCTATGCCACTCCTGGGTTCAGAACAAAATATGTAAAACAGCATACTACAGAGACACAGCCACATCAATGTTTATAGCAGCACAATTCACAATAACTAAATTGTGAAAACAACCTGATGCCCTTGAGTAGATGAATGGATAGGGAAACTTTGCTATATATACACAATAGAACATCACTCCATATTAAGAGAGAATAAAATCATGGCATTTCAGGCAAATGGATGAAGTTAAAAAATAAATATTGAATGAAACAAGCCAATGCCCCAAACCAAAGGTCAAATGTTTTCTTTGATATGTGGATGCAGAGGCATAATGGCAATTGTGGGAGGATCATGGAAGAAAGAGAGGAACTTTAGATAGGGCAACAGGGAGAAAGGATAAAGGAGGAGGCAAAGGGGTGGTAATGAAGGTGGAATGAGTTAGACATCATTATACTAAGTACATGTATAACACATAAATGGTGTGAAAATACTTTGTGTACAATCATCATCTTAAAAATATGCTCTATATTTATATATGAAATAAATTAAATAAATTGCATTCTGCCATTGTATATAACTAATCAGAATGTTTAAAAATTCAAGAATTATGAGATAAAATAAAAAAGACAAAATTTAAAAATTATTGGGATAGCTGAAGGCATAGAATCAGACACCAAAAAAATTAACAATCTATTTAATTAAATAATACCAGAAAATTTTCCAAACATGAATAAAGAATTGGAAATTAAAATACAAGAGGCTTATAGAACATTGAATCTACAAAATCACAAGAGATCTACACCAAGGCACATTATAATGACAATGCCTAGAAAACAGAATGAGGAGAGAATTTTAAAAGCCACAAGAGAAAAAAATCATATTGCATATAGGGGGAAACAATTAAGATCTTTGCAGATTTCTCATTCCAGACCCTGAAAGCTAGAAGATACACCAAGCTCTGAAAGAAAATGGTTGCCAACCAAGAATCTTATGTCAAGAAAAATTAAGCTTTATATTTGCTGATAAAATAAAAATCTTCCAAGATAAACAAAAGTTAAAAGAATTTACAACTAGAGCCTGCACCACAGAATATTCTTCACAAAAATACTTCATGAGAAGAATGTTAAAAACAATGAATATCAGAAAGGATATTGCACTAAAGAAAAAGGATATTACACTAAATAAAAGAGAAGCCAAGATACGTTAAATTTAAAAAAATAAACAAAAAATAACTGGTAATATGTATCATGTCTCAATAACAACCCTGAATGTTAATGGCCTAAACTCATGAACCAAAAGACATAGACTGGCAGATTAATTTTTTTTAAAAAAAGGCCCAACAATATTTCACCATTAAGAAACTCATCTCATAGGAAAAGATATCCACAGATTGATGATGAAAGGTTGGGGGAAAACATATCACACACATGGACAGCACAAGAAAGCAGGGATTTCCTTCATCATATCAAGATAAAGTAGATATCAAGCCAAAGTTAACCAAGAGGGAAAAAAAAGATATTGCATACTGTTTAAGGGAACCATATATCAACAAGACATAAGAATTATAGATATATATGCCCAAAACAATGAAGAACCTACTTTCATCAAGTTCAAGAGTCAAATAAACCATAACACACTAATTCTGTGTAATTTTAACATATCTCCTTCACCACTGGATATATCTTCAAACAAAAGATAAACAAAGAAACTATAGAACTCAATAATACAATCATTAACTTAGACTTTACTGATATATACAGAATATTTCATCCATAAATGGGAGAATAGACTTTCTTCTCAGAAGAACATTATTCCTTATTTAAAATAGACCATATATTATGCCACAAAGCAACTTTTAGCAAATACAAAAAGGTAGAAATACTAACTTGCATTCTATCAGGTCATAATGAAATAAAAATCAAAGATAAAATAAAAAATAGAAGCTACTCCAAACCTGGAGAGCAAATAATAAGCTATTGAATGAACAATGGGTTAAAAGACATCAAATAATATATTAAACAATTCTTAGAATTAACAAAGAACACACTTATACAACATTTTGAAATCTCTGGGACACTATGAAGGTAGTACTAAGAGGAAAGTTCATTGCATGGAGTTCATTCCTTAAAACAAGAAAAAGTCATCAAATAAATGACTTAATATTGCATCTCAAAGCCCTAGAAAAAGAAAAACACACCAAAACCAAAAGCAGTTAAAGACAGAAAATAATTAAAATCAGAGCTGAATCAATGAAATTGAAATAAAAGAAACAATTGAAAAAATTGACCAAACAAAAATTTGGTTCTTTGAAATAAATAAATAAAACTGATAAGCCTTTAGCCATGCTAACAAAGAGAAGAGAGACAAAGCTCAAATCACTAATATTCATGATTAAAAAGAAAATATCATGACAGACATTACTTAACTACAGAAGATAAATACAAATTATTTTGAAAATTTGTATTCAAATACAATAGAAAACATTTTTTGAAAGCATTGACAAATTTCTAAAATCTTATTATTTGCCCATATAATTTGAATTGGGATAATACAAATTAAACAGATCAGTTTCAACCAATGAAATAAAAGACATCATCTTAAGCCTACCAAAAAAGACAAGCTCAGGACCAGATGGAAACAGACCTAAATTTTATAAGACCTTTAAAAAATACCTAATACCAAGAGTGCTCAAGTTATTCCATGAAATAGAAAAAGAGAGAACATTTTTAAACTCATTCTTTGAGGCAAAAATCACCCTGAATCCAAAACCATACAAAGACACATCAAAGAAAGAAAACTTCAGACTAATGTTCATCTCTAATAAATATAGATGGGGAAATTCTCAATAAATTTCTGGCAAATCAAATACAAAAACATATTTAAAAGATAGTGCACCAAGATTAACTGGGGTTCATTCCAGAGAAGCAAGGGTGGTTCAACATTCAGAAATTGATAAATGTAATTCATCACATCAACAGACTCAAAGATAAGGATCACATTATCATTTCAATATATACAGAAAAAGCATTTGACCAAATACAGTGCCACTTGATTTTCAAAACACTAGAAAAACTAGAGATAATAGAAACGTATCTCAACATTTTAAACCTGTCTATGCTAAGCCCAAGGCCAACATTATTCTAAATTTAGAAGAATTGAAAACATTCCTTCTAAAATCTACAACAAGAAAGGAATACCCTCTTTCACCACTTTTATTTAATATAGTTCTTGAAATTCTAACTAGAGCAATTAGAGAGAAAAATAAAGAAATATGAACAGGTAAAAAAGGAATCAAACTATCACTATTTGTCAATGATATGATTCTATACCTAGAGAATCCCAAAAATTCCACCAGAAACCTACTAGAACTAATTAATGAATTCAGAAAAGTATCAGGATATAAAATCAATACCCATAAATCGATGGCATTTCTGTACATCGGTGATAAATCCTGTAAAAGAGAATCTAGGAAAATTAATTCATTTATATTAGCTTAAAAATGAAATAAAATACTTGGGAACAGGTTAATGAAAGAAGCGAAAGATCTCTACAATGAAGATTACAGAAGCTAAAGAAAGAAATTACATAAGAAGATGTAAATGTCTCCCTTATTCTTGGATAGGTACAATTAACATTGTCAAAATGGCCATACTGCCAAAAGTATTATGCAGATTTAATGTAATTCCAATTAACATCCAAATGAAATTCCTCATAGGAATAAAAAAAGCAATTATCGAATTTATCTGGAAATTTTTTAATGCAGAGTAATACTCCATTGTGTATAAATGCCACATTTTTTTTATCCATTCGTCTATTGAAGGGCATCTAGGTTGGTTCCACAGTCTTGCTATTGTGAATTGTGCTGCTATGAACATCGATGTAGCAGTGTTCCTGTAGTATGCTCTTTTTAGGTCTTTAGGGAATAGACCAAGAAGGGGAATAGCTTGGTCAAATGGTGGTTCCATTCTGAGCTTTCCAAGAAATCTCCATACTGCTTTCCAAATTGGCCGCACCAATTTGCAGTCCCACCAGCAATGTACAAAGTGTACCCTTTTCCCCACATCCTCGCCAGCACTTGTTGTTGTTTGACTTCCTAATGGCTGCCAATATTACTGGAGTGAGATGGTATCTTAGGGTGGTTTTGATTTGCATTTCTCTGACTGCTAGAGATGGTGAGCATTTTTTCATGTAATTGTTGATTGATTGTGTGTCCTCCTCTGAGAGTGTCTGTTCAGGTCCTTGGCCCATTTGTTGATTGGGTTATTTGTTTTCTTATTTTTAATTTTTTAAGTTCTTTGTATACTCTGGATATTAGGGCTCTATCTGAAGTGTGAGGAGTAAAGATTTGTTCCCAGGATGTAGGCTCCCTATTTACCTCTCTTATTGTTTCTTTAAAAAATGACAAAATCATAGAATTTGCAGGGAAATGGATGGCATTACAGCAGATTATGCTAAGTGAAGCTAACCAATCGCTAAAAAACAAATGCCAAATGTCTTCTTTGATATAAGGAGAGCAACTAAGAACAGAATAGGGGGGAAGAGCATGAGAAGAAGATTAACATTAAACAGGGATGAGAGGTGGGAGGGAAAGGGAGAGAGAAGGGAAATTGCATGAAAATGGAAGGAGACCCTCAGGGTTTTACAAAATTACATACAAGAGGAAGTGAAAGGAAAGGGATAAAAAGGGGGAGAAATGAATTACAGTAGATGGAGTAGAGAGAGAAGAGGGGAGGGGCGGGGAGGGGAGGGGGGATAGTAGAGAATAGGAAAGGCAGCAGAATACAACAGACACTAGTATGGCCATAGGTAAATCAATGGGTGTGTAACCGATGTGATTCCGCAATCTGTATATGGGGTAAAAATGGGAGTTCATAACCCACCTGAATCAAAGTGTGAAATATGATATATCAAGAACTATGTAATGTTTTGAACAACCAACAATAAAAATTTTAAAAAAAATTATCTGGAAAAATAAAACACCAAGAATAGCCCAAACAATCCTTTGCAAGAAGAGTGAAGCAGATGGCATCATAATACCAGACTTAAATGAGATACTACAGATTTATAGTAATAAAAAACAGCATGGTATTGGCACCAATATAGACTTACAGACCAAAGGCACAGAATAGAAGACACAGAGACTAACCCATATAAATATAGTTACCTCATATTAGACAAAGGTGCAAAAAATATACATTGGAGAAAAGATAGCCTCTTCAGCAAATGGTGCTGGGGAAACTGGAAATCCATATGCAACAAAATGAAATTAAGCCACTCTCTCTCACCATGCACAAAACTCAACTCAAAGTTGAGTTAGGAATTAGACCAGAGACTCTGCCTTAATAAAATAAAATTTAGGCACAAAATTTCATGTCAGATTAGGCCCTGACTTCCTTAACAAGATTCCTATAGCACAAGAAATAAAATCAAGGATCAATAAATGGAATGGATTCAAACTGAAAAGCTTTTTCTCAGCAAAAGCAACAATCAGTGAGAAGAATACAGAGCATACAGAATGGGAACAAATTTTTATCACATACACATCAGACAGAGCACAAATCTCTAGGATATATAAATAACTAGAAAAACTGAACACTAAAACAGCAAATTATCCAATCAATAAATGGTCTAAAAAGCTGAACAGACACTTCACTGAAGATGATATATAATCAATCAACAAATGTACGAAAAAAAAATGTTCAACATCTCTAGCAAATAGAGAAATGCAAATCAAAACTACTCTAGTATTTCATCTCATTCCAGTCAGAATGGCAGCTATTATGAATACAAACAAAGCACAATAAGTGTTGGTGAGGATGTGGGGGGAAAGTCACACTCATTCATGCCTCATAGGACTGCAAATTGGTGCAGCCAATCTGAAAAGGAATGTGGAGTTCCTTGGAAAATTGGGAATGGAACAACCACTGGACCCAGCTATTCCTCTCCTCAGACTATACCCAAAGGACTTAAAAACATCATACTACAGGGACATAGCCACATTAATGTTTACAATAGCTAAATTCTGAAACCAACATAGATGCCCTTCAATAGATGAATAGATAAAGAAACTATAGTATTTATACACAATGATATATTACTCAGCATCAAAAAAGAATAAAATAATGGCATTTGCAGGTAAATGGATAGAGTTGGAGAATATCATGCTAAGTGAAGTAAGCCAGTCATAAAAGACAAAATGCTGAATACTTCTCTGGTATAAGATGCTGATTCATAATGGGGCTAGGCGGGGAGCATGGGAGGAATGGAGGAACTTTAGGTAGGGCAAAGTAGAGGAAGGGGGAAAGGGGGCATGAGGTAGAAATGATGGTGGAATGATGCAAATCTTTACCCTGAGTATATATATGAAGATACAAATGGTGTGACTCTACTTTGTGTACAACCAGAACAATGAAAAATTGTGCTGTATATGTGTACTATAAATTGAAATGCCTTCTGCTATCATATATAAAAATAGAATAAATGAATTCAAAATTAAGAAAAAATACCTGGAAAATGCAAAACAATAGACCATAAAAACATTAATGGTTGCCCAATATTCAAGGGGAAAAGGTGAAGAATAGAGATCGTAGTAATATTGAACCCATCACGAAAAAGAGCTGAATGGTAGATACACAAGGGTAGGCTTATTGCAATGTTTATACACCTTCACAACAAGAAGTTAAGAATGATATATCAGTATTGGGAACATTGTGTTGGTTTGGTAACGGTAACAAATGATTCACAGAACTGCAAGTTATAAACAATAGGGGAAACTGTGTATGGTTGGAGGCATGTGAGAACTTGGTACTATATCTCAATTTTCTGTATATCTAAAAATTTCACAAAAAAATAAGTGTGTTCATTAAAACAAATAGAGCATGCTCATGTTTTCCAGCATCAGCCATACTCTAAGCAGTGACAAGAGCTCACCTAGTGACACAGATGCTTTGTACTGACAATTAATGTCACACAATAACCCTCTCTTTGCTTTAATATGTTTCCCTTTGAGTTTCAGTTGGTGCTTTTCTATAAGTAGGTCACCCAAATCTTTTTAACCATTCTACTTACTTATGTACTACAGAGAATAGAAAGGACTTGGAAGGAAAGTAGTATCTTCAATTCCCAAGTAAAAATACACACTCTCCCACCAAACAACAGGGACAATTTATCCCTCTGCTTCATGCCTAGTGACTCCTTAGCTAGAAAGGAATCCTTCTCCAGTGAGATTTTACTCCACTCATGCTTGAGAAACAAATGATATGGGAAATTCTTTAACTCTCACTTACACCATGAGACATTAAAATGAGAATACTGTACTTTTGCTTACCTGACAAAACTTGGTAGGAATTCTGAAATATAATCATGTACAGAGGTTCATTGGTTAACACTAAAGGATAGAAAGTGGATGATATTATTATGAGGCACAGACTACTTCATCAGGGTGTTAGGTAGGAGTTCAGAGACACCAAGATGGTGCAGACAGGATCTAAGAAAGATGCCAATCAAGGGCAAGAAAGGGAGACAAGTTATGTCCTTGTTTATTACAAGTCCCATTACCATGACAACTCCTTCCACAGATTTGATGTTTTTAAATGACCAATGGAGGGTCAAGTGGGCAGTATTATAATTAGGTTTTCTAAAATAATGAATGGAGTGAACTGGAAAAAAAATTCTATTCAAGTATCATGAGGTAATCAATGGGTGTAAAATGGGTAAGGTTTTTAATCTGGTCAATATAGAGAAGAAAATGCCTCCCAGCTCAGCATATAAGACACTAATTTCCAGATATTGGGACCTAGAACTTGCCTATCTAGGCCCACTCTGCTCTATGCTATGGAGTTATACTTTCATCTTCAATATTCTGTACTTTCTCTCTTACTTGTTGCATATTAATCAGTTCTTTGTGTAGGATGCCAAGGACTTGAACCCCACCTGGACACCTAAATAATAACAAGAAGAGTAGCATATTCCTGTGAAGCCAGAATCAACATTCTGCTGTGCTTGCTTTGCAGTATATACACAAAAATTGGAATGATACAGAGACTGTTGGAGGGAGAAACTCATGGATGTCTTAAGGGAGACCAGGAGTAGAGAGTAAAGGGACAAAGGGAGAAAGCAGAAAGGAGAGGAGAAATTTGGGGGAATGATATTGGCCAAATTATATTGATATAACATGCACAGGTAACCACAAATTCTACCATTATGCACAGCTGCAACACACCAATAACTGTGGAAAATGAAAGAGTTGTCAGGCTAATGGTAACTATTTGGCTAGCCAAAGTTGACACAAGGGGTTCTCTTTTGCTGGTGTCTGACATCTGAAGTTCTCACACTACTTGCTTGTGGCTGTCCTACAGTCTACATAGCTGGAGGGTCACCTCCAAGCTCAGCCATGGCTCATGTGGGTTCTGTGATGAATTTGTCTTTCATAGTGAGAAGAGACCAGCCACAAATTCAGACATGACTTGGGTGAGAGAGAGGTGGTGGAGTGGACTAACTTGGGGGAATACGTAAGGACCCAGAGATATCAATGGGATTAATAGAAAACTTACACTTGTCTCTCTGCCAACTTGGGGCAATCCCGTTAGTTTCTGAGCTCTTCCTTCCTTACTCAGGTCATTTGCTCTTCTGTTGTTATCTCCCACACTCCCTACTTTCCTTTCTTCTTCTCTTTGCAGCTCAAGATGTCTCAGTTAAGTCTCCATAACTTCTCCTCACAACCACTAGAAATCCAAGCTCGATGTGAGATATATTCACTAATATTAGGATGTTGAGATTCTGAGCTGTTTCCAGTACACACACCCAATAAATGTATTTTTTTAATGTTTTTTAAAAATGTTTCCATTCACATATCACATTAAATAGTTTTTTATATTTCATTTTATTTTATGCCAGGGCATATCTGTTTAGGGTCAATATGAGCAGCTCTAGATTTGTCCATTATGATTGGAACACAGAAAACAACACAGGTTCCTCTGACCTTGGAAAATAGGAGTAACACACAAAAAGTTTTCATCCAGATGGGGCTTGTTTACCATTGTCTGAGGATGAAAGAAGTATTTATCTTTGCTTTGGGGACTTCCTCCCTGCCTACTGGAAGACAGGTGCTGTAAGACTTCAGATGCAACATGAAGATTAGCAGTCCACTGAGAAATGAGCTAAGCCCTCTGACACATATAACCTCATCTTGCAAACCTCAGCTCAAAATCTGAGTGGAAGAGGATGCAGAGGAGGCTCCTGGGTAGATGCTGGAGGAAGGCATTGTAAAGTCCACGTTTACTATCTCATAACCAAACACAGGTATTTATTCCTAATGTGCTACAGGGCTTGTTTGAACTTTGTGGTATTATTACATAAAACTTTACAGTACTACTTTTATTTCATATTATAATTTATATTATAATCATTACTATCTTATGAATGATTTCTATAGCATAAATACTCAAAAGTAATAATAATCCAAAAGGTTGGTTTACAGTAACTTCAAGAAAATAAAATGCTTCAAGTGCAGTTCTGGTAATTCATAAGATCAAAGATAAAACAACTAAACTTCTATCTAACAAAATGTTAGTTTTAGTAGTCAATTCAAAAAATTGTGTACCATGTATTTATATGTAAAAAATGATATTACTTTCTTTCTAAATGTTGCTAGCCTCATTAGATCTATTTTTTATCTTCCTCTTTACTGCAACATAGCTTTTTTAAAAAAATTTAGGCATAAATTTTATTTAATTTATTTTTTATAAATAAGTTTTTATAAAATTTATTTATAAAAAATAATCCTAGGGATGCAAGAGGAAAAATAATTGAATAAACTTAAATTTACAATGAAATAACACATTCTGTTTTCACGGCTTGGCACAGTGATGTTGGTATACATATCCATAACCCCCATTTATCTGGAGACAGATTCTATCTCCTTAGTCAGAAAATGTTGTTCCTTGGTACCTGACATATATCTGAAATTCCATATTCTCCCAGCTGGCACTTTAGCACTACACTTATTTTTTATTAATGCATACTCAGTGAAAAATGACAGAATTTAACCACAAAACATTCCATATCTAGTCATCCTTTGTTGTAGTTTTATTGAATCTTTTGTAACAAATAAGTAAAATTTATAATAATCTAGAGAAAAAGTGTTTTTTTTTTTGTCGAAAATACTTTATCTTGTGAAGAATTTTTTGCCACTCCTACCTCCCAAATCTCAAAAGGTGATATTCACAATTGAAAACTTCCTTTACAAAAAAAGTATTTCTGCAGCTCAATTTCATTGCAATCAGTTACTGAACACAACTTCACACTTTGTGTGGGGAAGTTAACTATCTCCTCAGGGATTTAGTGATTTAGAGAGAGAAGAAAATGGTAACTGGTTTGTCATCCAGGAGATATTTTCCATCCTGTTTCCAAAATATATGAATTCAGGTATTGGTAGAGGGTGACTAAAGCTTGGCTTGGGAAGCATGAGTAGAGTCCTTAAAGAAGAAGCAAAGGCCTGGGAGAGTAATTCTGAGTGCTCAAGTGTCAAAGAAGTGTCTCTCAGGGTCTCAGTGAATGTGCTGCTAGAGAATCTTAGGTAAGGAATATTCTGGCATCATCCAAACATCAACTCATACGGAAGATTTCAGTGTTCTTAAATTGATTCATTGAGTCTGTTCTTTATCTTGATTGGTGATGGCTGTGCCAGTTGCAGTGAGAGGTTGAATTTCACAGGTCCTGAGGACAATGCATAGATTCTAGTTTGAAATACTTGATTTTCAATGAAACTAAATGCTCTATTACATTTATTAAGAGTATGGGTGCAACCTGTATTCTTCTGATGAGAGATAAGAGAAGGGGAAGTCGCCAAACCCGCTATCCTTTTCTGCAAAACATGTCTAGGATTTACATGGGTTTTCAGCTACATAGGGTCTTTTGTTTATGATAGAGCTCCTCCTGTTTTACCATCTCCTAAATCTGCAATACAGTCTTCAGTTCTTCTTCATAAATCATATAAACACCCTGGATTATGAGATATCACAACAGCAAAAAAAGAATGTTGGCTCCATCTTTCACTGGATTCAGGTTTTTAATCAAAAGTATCTCAGGAGCTTCATGCAGCACATGGTATCTATACATTCCGCACTAGGCCTAGGTGGATTCCCTTGATTTAGTCCCTTGCATTTCTCTGAATTTCCTTCTAACGTTTTTGCCTTGACTTCAGGAGCATTCTGTCAAGAATCTGGACTCTCAAAAATTCTGCCTTCCATTAGAAATGCATTTAATAAAATTGGAAAATTTGGATAGATTATTAAAATCATTATTCTATTATTCTTACTAACCATATGGAGACTTGGGAATTATTACTACTTTCGCAGTATTATACAGACCAAAAACTCTTAAGGAATTACTTATTTTAAAGGGATGAGTAAAATGCCTGTATTTAAGTCATGGTTGTGTCATACAATTCAATTTTTACCCATATTCCTGCAGAATACCACATGCATATATAAAATTAACTAAGGAGACTTGAAGATCTCAATTTCTAGTCAGGAACATCTGAACATATTTCAGGATAGGACTGAATATCTTTTCCTTGTAGGAGACATTTTCTGTAAAGGATGATCCAACACATTTTGACAGAATATATATTTTCTCTTCTAATACACAGGTCTGGGAAAAAAGGAAATCATAAAATATGATATTCTTGACTTATGATTAAGAGACTCTACCAGGTGTCTCCACACAATGGATTATGAATGCAGAAATACCCAAGTTATTTCTTAAGAAAAATGGAAAATTTTTTAAAAACCTAGAGTTCCTCCAGTAACCAAGGATCAAAGTTTGCCAGAGGAAGTCAATATTATGGTAGGCTTTTCTCCTCTCAGCTTTGACATTGATATATTCTAGGTGAACCCTCCTAAGCCAAAGTCAGGTGGTGATAAATAATGAACCAATAATTAACACTATTATAGTGCCTCATACATGTCAAGCATTTTCTCAATGATTTCCACATATTTATTGGCTTACTCCAATAATGCTTTGAGAAAAGTATTTTCCTCCTTTACTTCTATTCATGGTGTTAACTGATTGACAATGCTCACCCAGCTGGTAAGTGGTGGACCTCAGATAAACACAGGCTGCTGGGTCTGGAATACACACTACTAAATCCCTCAGTGTCCTGCACTTTCATAAATAAACCATGAGAATGGGCCTCTTGAGACATTTTTCCTGGAAGATTCCTAGTTCCACTTCTCCAGATTTACATCAAAAGTCTTTGTTGAACAATGTTCATCTAGGCAGCAAGATTTTGGATCTTTGAGATCTAAGAGTAAATAAGGAGGCATCTCCACCCTTCAGAAATATGCAGGAAAAACAGGAAAGTAACCAAAGCTACCCATTAAATAATGTAATTATTAACATAAGCCAAAACACAGTAAGTACTACGAGCTTACGGATGAAGGTATGATATAGATACTTCAGGAAGAGATAGGGAGATTTAAAAAATTACTCATTAGAGGAATAAGTGATGCTGATATATATATGGACTGCAGTGTGGTGGGCAGAACCCAGGGCATCATGCAGGCTAGGCAAGCACTTGACTCAGAGCCATGCCCAAGATCTTACTTGAAGTTAAAATGTGGCATCAGAGCCAGTCGTATTAGACAGAATTATTTGATAAATGATGACTCTAGAGAAAGAAAAGTGTGATTGATGATTGGAAGCCTGTCAGTGAAAATTCTGCTGCTGTCACATGCAGTCCTGTATTTCCTTTCAGAAACAGTTGTTTCAACATCCCCATAAAGATGGACCAACGGTTCAGTTATGATGCCATAAGAAATGCCTTCTATCCCCAGGCTGGCATTGGGATTGCAGCAAACACATTTCTGCTTTACCTCCACACTGCTGCTGCCTATGTGGGCCACAAGCCCAGGGTTACCGACCTCCCCATCACCCACTTGGCCCTTACACACACCCTCATGCTCCTTACAATGGGCCTTTTGGTGTCTACAGACATTTGGGAAACACAGGAAATTCCAGGTGACTTCAAATGCAAAGTGCTTGTCTTCCTGCACAAGGTCATGAGGGGACTCTCCATCTGCACCACCTGTGTCCTGAGTGTGCTTCAGGCCATTATCATCAGCCCCAGTGGCTCCTGGTTGGCCCACTTCAAACTGAAATCTACAAATCCCATTGTGGGGCTATTTGTCTTCTTATGGGTCCTCACCATGTCCCTCTCCTGCAACCTGCTCTTTTGCACTGTGGCCACTCTGAATAAGACCCAGCCTGGACTTCTGTTTGTCACTGACCGCTGCTCCTTGCTGCCCGTGAGCCACATCCGCAAGTCATTCTTTCTCACCTTGATGGCATGCAGGGATGTCTTCTTTGTGGGCCTCATGGTTCTCTCCAGTGGGTACATGGTCCTTCTCTTGTACAGACACACACAGAGGTCCCAGCATCTTCGCAATTCCAGGTTCCCTCCAAAATCCTCTCCAGAACAAAGGGCCACTCAGAGCATACTGCTGCTGATCTGCTGCTTTGCCGTCCTGTACTGTGCAGACTCCCTAATTTCAATGGCCATAGGCATGAAGTGGACTAATAATGCCATGCTGGTGTGTGTCCATATACTTGTGGCCAATGGCTATGGCACAGTCAGTCCTTTGGTGCTGATTGCTGCTGATACTCAACTAACAAAAATTACTCACCTTACATGTGGGGAAAAAAAGCCATTTTCTGATAAAACCTATCCGAAGGATTTTTCTACTCTTATTAGAACAATTTTCTCTATTTTGCAAAATTTTCTCTCAGAAAAATATTGATTAAGCTAGGATTTCACAGTTTCTTTTTTTATATATTTTTTATTTCATTTTATTTTTAGTTGTAGTTGGACATAATACTTTTTAATTTATTTTTTTATTTGTTGCTGAGAATCAAACCCAGGCCCTTGAATGTGCTAGGAGAGTGCTCCAGCACTGAGCCACAACCCAAACCCTAGATTTCACACTTTCTATCACACCAAGATAATATATAAGGGTAGCATGGACCCTATGTATAATTTCACCCTATGTTTGTGTCAATGTCTTCATATGCATGTTTATGATTTTTTTACAATTTATTCCATTTATTTTTTGTGTCTGAACTTTATCCTGGAAATATCACATTTATTAAAATTTTATTAGGTGATGGTATATTTGAGGTACATTCTTCCTTTCTTTATTTAAAAATATCTTATGTTGCACTTATCCTAAAAAAGTGATTTGGAGCTTGGCATGGAAGCATGCACCTGTAATGCCACAAACTTGGGAGACGGAGACAGGACAAACACGGGTTAGAATTCAGCCTTAGCAACTTTGCAAGACCCTCTCTTACAATAAAATATAAAAACAATTGGGAAAAAGTTCCCTGGGCTTAATTCCCAATACTAAGTGAAAAATAAAATTAGCCACACAATGCAGTGTTGAACACAAGTAATCCTAGCTACTCAGGAGCTGAGGTAGGAGAATCCCAATTTAACATCCAGACTGGGTTACTTACAGATATGCTGTCTCAAAACAAAACAAAACAAGGGCTGGGGTTATAGCTCAGCAGTACAGCATTCACACAGCATGTGTGAAGCCCTGAGTTCAATCTTCAGTCCCACATAAAAATAAATTTTTTAAAAAGGTATAAAAAATTAAAGGGGCTGAGGATGTAGCTTAGTGGAAGAGTACACCTGGTTTCATTCCCTGTACCAAAACTAAAATCTAAAATCATAATGAGGTATTGCTTTTTACCTAGAAATGTGCTACAATGAAAAAGTAAAAACAAAAAAAATAAGTGTTAATAAGGATATTGAGAATGGAAATCACTATCCATTTTTTAATACTTTTTAATTGTTGATGAACCCTTATTTTATTCATTAATTCTTATGCAGTGCTGAAAATGGAACCCAGTGCCTCATACAAGCTAGAAAAGTGCTCTAACACTAGGCCACAACCCCAGCACTCACTATCCATTTGGGATAAGGATGAAAAATACTACAGATGTCATAGAAAGCAGTTTGGGGTTTCATTAAAATGCTAAGTACAAATTATCATATGAGAGGTCCACCTTGGTCTCCCTGCAGGAGACAGGGACCCAGGAATGGCACCTGTGCATTGGGGGCACCACTTTATCCATGAGTTCCAGACCTGTATATCCAACTACCTACCAGATATGTCTGGGATGTTTCCCAAGGCTTAACATGTTTATTGAACTTAATCTCTCCCCATGCCTGAATAACAGAAAGAAAAAATGTTGTATTTGATTTCTTTCCTGAATTCCCTATATTGTTGAATAAAATCAACTACTTGGCCATCAAGTGGGAAACTTGGAGGAAATCATGAATTCCTCATTTTTTTCTCATTCTTGATTTCAAGTTTACTACCAAACCTTATTGATTCTCCTATCAAATATCTTCCAAATCTATATATCCCCTTTCCATTCCAATCTAGACTCATTTCTTTTTTTACTCAGAAGACTACAGTAGTCCCCTAAGTATTCCCTGTTCTCTTCTCTCTCTGGTCTTGGCTGTTCTATAAGTGACCTAAAAAAAGAAACACTGATCAAATTGCTTCACTGGTATGAAACCTATCAATGGTTTTCCATTGTTGTGAGTTTGATCTCTGACCTATGTGAGGATAGCCTGAGGTCTGAGCCTAAGCAACTCCATTTTAAAAACTCCAGTTTGAAAACTGCAGTATCACCAGGCATACCTAACAGGGAGACCACCAGTATGGCCCTCGGGCACAAACAAGTCACTTCTCCCCACCCTGATAATCTCAGATTGAAGCCTCTGGCAGGCTGTTCATACCTGCCCAGGGAAAAACACCCCATAAGAGAGAAAGACAAAAAGATCAGGGTGAGGACCACTACATCAGATGGTTTAACCCCAGAGTTAATGATGTCACTGAGAGATGGTGGCAGCTGATAAGGATTAAAAGGGGGGACAAAAGCTCCCAAATTTGGTATAAGTAACAGAGCAAATGAACAGATATTCAGCCAGCTGACACTGATGCCCTCACACTGAGATCCTGATGAGGACCTGGACTGGCATCCCAATACATTTTATTGTTGTTGATCCTTACCACTCTTAAACTCTACAGCCACATCTTGACCCTGGTGACAGCCACAACTTCTCCCTATGAACCTCTCCATAACCAGCCATCAGCCTGCCTTGGTTCCTGACCTGATCACCCTGGTCTGAGTGAGTGTGCATCTGCTGGACTTAAAGCCTAAGGCTTAAGACTTTTGATCTGATGCTTGAATTTAACACGTAGAGGGAATGTCTGCATTAGCCTATCATAATTAAGTGTTTGCAGTGCCTAGAATTAATCTAGAATGGATTGTTGTGAATAAATTATCTAGAATGTTGGCTGTGAATTGATTATGTCTGTCGCAGTGCCTAGAATTAAGGATTGTTGTTTTCTTGATGAAAAACGTATAGAGTGAAATTGTATTGAGTGATTTGAGTGAGTAAAGCATTGACTAGGAAAAAAAAATTATTATATGACCTACCATTTCCACTCCTAGGTATTTACCAAATAAACTGAAAACAGAAACTCAAACACTTGTACATTAATGTTCACAGGAGCACCACCTGGACCATCCTGCTGCTCATGAGCTTCTTTGTGCTCATGTACTGTTTGGACAGCATCTTCTCCTCCTCAAGAACTATGGGGAACAATGACCCAGTTTATTATTATATCCATATGATGATGGCCAATGGCTATGCCACAACCAGGCCTTTGCTGCTGATCTGTACAGAAAAGCAAAATATTAAATTCTTGAAATCTTTGTGGGTGAAGATAGCACATACTTAACTAGTGATGATAGATAAGTTTCCCTAATATACCAATAAACTGGCTTATGAACAAAAAATTACAGCCTAGAACATGGTTTTAAAATGAGGCTTCCAGTAACCTTATAAACTACTATGAAAAAATTCTCTAAAATTAAAAGAATTTTACATGCTGTGATTCTAAAGATGCCAAAATATAATTTTTAGAATATTCTAACACTTTTAAGGCATTCTAGTAAATCAGATCCAAATCTTTACCTTTCTTAATATTTTTAGTTGTACATGGAGACATTTTCTTTATTTAATTTATTTATTTTATGTAGTTCTGAGGATCAAACCCAGTGTCTCACATGTGCTAAGCAAATGCTCTACCATCGAGCCACAATCCCAGCCCACAAATATTTTTTCATTTGTTTATTTTCTTTGGCCAAGGATTGAACCCAGCAGTGATTAACCATTGAGCAACATACACAACCCTTTTTATTATTATTTTGAAACAAGTTGCTTAGGCCCTTGCTAAGCTAAACTGGCCTCAAACTTGTGGTTTATCTTGCCTCAACCTCCCAAGTAGCTGGGATGACAGGTAAGCACCACCTTGAAATTTATCCAAAGAAGGAGGAGAAGCTCTTGTTATAAATTCAGTTAAGCAGCGCTCTGTGCTCTCCAGTCTTTCAAGGGTATGCTGCCTTAGGTGGCAACCGTTTCTTTATTTTCTGGGTAAAATGTTTTACATGAGGTTCAAATGTCAAATACAAATTGTAGAGGAACACAGGGAAAATTACTGGCCTTGATAATGTGTCATGGAAATTATAGATTTGAAATATTGTATTAATCAGAAAAAAAAAGAAAAATGTGTGAGAGTTGCTTTATCTAAATAGGTGTATTTTATGCCACTGAATATTAAAAAGATGAACTGTAGGAAATGTTGCAATGACATATTTCACTGTCTCATATTATCATTACTCCTATCTGGTAATTTGGGCTTCAAATTTATGACCTAAGAAACAACAGAAAATTGAGAACTGGTTCAGGTAACTTGTGAAAATATTGTATATGTATATCTCCTAAATAATAAAATATTCAAAATGCACAATAACTAATGCCTTAGTTAACAAACAGGTCCAACAAATTAAAATGATGGTCTCTTGTGCCACAGGACTTGCAGAAAATGACAAATGAAGAAAGGCAACATGAGAAGACCCTTCACAAAATAAGCTCTAGAGACAGCAGGAAGGTGTCTGAAAAGATGCTCAACAACACATGTCTCTGGAAAAATAAAATAAAACTACAAGATCCCAATAAACACTCAGAATGGCACACACTCACACAAAACAATAGTAACAAATACTGTTTGGTGGCAGAGCACAGGAAGGACCTTTGATTGTTGCTTGGATGTCACATACAGTCTCTGGATAGGAGTGCTGTGGTTTTCTTTTTCCATAATAAAGTTGCCATATGGTTCATGAATCATACTTACAAATTTAACCCTCATTATTTGTGAACTGTTGCCCACAGGAATAGTGTATGCTACTGAAGGCTGCACCTTGTCCCTCATGCCAATTGAACAAGAATGACATGGTTTTGAGAAAAAGGAAAAGCAGGTACATTATTGCTTTGCTATCAATGGAGTAGCACAGGGGGCTCCAGTCCCAGAGGATGTGATTCTGTTCATCACAGGGAACAGTGTTTGTTTTTGTTGTTGTTTTTTGTTTATTTGGGGTATTAGGAATTGAACTCCAGGGCCCTTGAACACTGGGCCCCATCCCCATCCCTGTTTTGTATTTTATTTAGAGACAGGGTCTCACTGAGTTGCTAAGGGCCTCACTTTGGCTGAGGCTGGCTTTGAACTCTTAATCCTCCTGCCTCAGCCTCCTGAGAAAAGGGATTACAGGCATGAGCCACTGTGCCCAGAGAGCAAGGTTTTTAAGAAATCATTCAAAGGCTGCCTGTCAAGAAGTACCTCCAGAGGAATTTAATTCACTTTTTAATTTGGGAGACAGCAGTTTCTTAGGTCTTTTGGTGCCATCCCTGAAGCCTGAATTCCTTGGTTCCTGTGGTGGGTGTGTGCTCCTTTAGGATAGGAAAAGTTGATCTAGTTCCCCACTGCTAAGTTGTGGAGGGGGTAAGAAAAGAGAGGAAAAGAAAACATGTCCATTTTAAAAGAAGCCTCATTGGCAAAGCAGCAAAACATGAGGTGGACAACTTGTACATATGCAAGTGTGGACAGCAGCTTCCTTCACTATCACTGTACATTGGAAGACATACACACATTATGTTGCAAATTAATAGAGAAGAAAACGTACTTTCATAAAATTTCCATTAAACAAAAATAGTAGCCTTTTCTTTAGCTCAACAATGGAAATAACACTTAAATGCTAAATAAAAGAAACCAGGATGCAAAGGATACTTCTTTCATTCCATCTAAATCCCATTCCTGAGGAGACAACAGAGACCAGACCTGAGATGACTAATTTTCAGGATTAGACAAAAGAGCAGCACTTGGGTACTAAGTGGATGTGGCCTGGCACACTGTGCCTGCTGTCCCAGCTGCTCAGGAGGCTGAGGCAGGACAATCAGCCCACAAGTGTGAGACCAGGGTGGGCACCACAGCAAGATGTTCTCATAAACAAATGAACAACAAAAACAACATCAAAAAAAAAAAAAACCAGAAACAACAACAGCAAACAAAATAATACCAAGGTCAATTTTAAGGTGAAGGGACTTTCCTGTACTGTACTGGGATGATACATAAATTGAGGACTGCCATTGTTCAAAACCATGGAGTTCATTTTACAAACACTGAACTCTAATTTGGATAAATTAAAAGGAAGACCTTAAGAAGTCAAAGTGAACTGAGGAATTGTGAAAAATGTTGTTCAAACTTGAAATTAAAAGACCATAACATCTGAGGTGATGTATACAAACACTGTGCTCTGATATGTAAGCAGGTTTGTTACAGGATTATTAAGAATTCATCAACAGGTCTTAGAATAAAACAAATATGTATATAGTGCACAGCAGGCTGGGGGCTGTGTGCTGCTGTACAGCCAACAAAAAGTTAATAAAGTCAGTCTAGACTGAGCCTGCTGCACTGCATCATAGTCAGAGCCATTAATGTGAACTTGAGTAGCTTGATAATGATACACATGGAGAAATCTAGAAACAAAGATGCAGGTGTCTAAATTCAAAGCTTTTATATCCCTGCATTATATTTCTTGAGATTCTTTTAGTGGAGTTCTATTTAAGATACTTGTTCCTTTTATTTTTAGAACATTCCTACACAGTACCCTCTCTTCACAGAGGTTTGAGCAGCCAGGTGTGCAGGTGCCCCACTTATAATCCCAGTGACTTGAGAGTCTGGGGCAGGAGAAGCATGAGTGAGAGGCCAGTCTTCCAAACTGTGACAGACTGCCTCATGTCAAAAAAAGAAGAAAAAGTGTAGGAGGCTGCCACATCATGTGACCATCTTTTTCCCCCCTGATTGCTTTGAGGTCCTGTCAGTCACTTCCAGTGATCTGGCCACTTTCAAGTGGCTGTAGACAGTGATCCACATCTTGAGGGTAGTAAAAATGCCACCAAATGTGTCTTCATGCTTGGGTGTACCTTCCAACATGCCCAAGTTACCTTACCTGTTCTTGTAACCCTGTGCCTCTTGATCTTTTGGGGATGGAAATTTCTAAGAACCAGAGTCCCCCCAAATAAAGACCACTCTGAAATGTGCTCACTGTCTCTCGCCAGCCTCTTGTGACATTCCTCACTCTCTCATTTGGGGAGCTTGAGGCCGAGGGTAGAGGTCATTCCTGGGCTGGAATTAAAGGTAAATTATGTGTCTGTCTTTTTGATGATCTAGATCAAGGTCTATGGCCCCTGAAAGACCTTTTAAAAGGGCTTCAGAGAGTGGTTAAGAGAACAAAGCAAGAAAAACAGCCAGAGGCCATTTTTTTTTCCCAAAGGAATTGCTCTTTCTATACTATGACTGAGAGTGGAATCTCCAGCTATTGAGTTACCTTATCTTACTCTCAATCTTCCACCCAGCAGGCAGACCACCTCCGAAAGAGACAGAAAACCAAGAGGTTAGTTTCAGATGAAACACACTAAAATTGTTCAATACATCTCTCTGTGTGATGATCAGGAACTTCCCTTGATAAATCAGAGGAGTGCCAAGGGGCGGGTTCCAGAGAGGAAACTAGTCCTGACTGGACCTCTGTGAGGCTAATTCAAAATGGAGAGTAAGACAAGAGGCAGGAGATTAAAAAAAGAATCCCAGTTGGATGGGATTATCCCTTGGAGAAGAGAAAATGGAGAAAAACTGTGCTAGGTTGTGTCTAACTGGACTGACACACGCCATCCGAATTCGGCCACTTTCAGCTGGGAAAAGGAACTTTAATTCGTCCTCTGAATTGGCCATGGCTATGCATACGCCATTACAACCTGGACTCAGGAGGGTTCAGAAGTGGGGGAAGACATGACCGATTTCCAGCTCTGTCCACTTTTTGAACAGATTAATGAGAAAAACCAGCGTGTCCATGTAGACTCTATGATTCCCTTTAAAACCTTAAGAGAATTTAAAAAAATGCTTGTAATACTTAGGACCCTAATACACCATTTATACAAAGATTGCTTGACTCAGTTTTCCAGGGATCTCTTCCACCAAAGGACTGGATGTCCATGGCCAGAGCTCGTCTGAATGGTGGTGATTTTCTTCCCTGGTGGTCTTACTGGACCAACTTGTACCAAGCAGGCTAAGAGAAACAGGAGACAGAATCTGGAGACCCCTTTGAGATGTTCATGAGAATGGGAGAATTCGCAGATTCAGAGAGGCAGCTAAACTATGATTTTTTTCAGTTTATGACTGTTGCTAAAGATGGCACCTGGAGTTCTCCTCTTCCAGGAGTTCAGGTCCATGACTCACTGAATCAAATCAACTACCACCTAAGTGGCTCGAACCATCACCTCCAATCCCTGAAGTGGCACTAACTGACCTCCAACCCCTAGGAGACTCATGGTCTCACCTGCACAGAGACAGATTCTAGGCCAATAAATAAGTGACAGCCCAGTCCCCCTGCACTCCCTCACCCAGCGCTGAGCCCATAAATATCAACACCTTGCTCATACATTCTCTCTCTCTCTCTCTCTCTCTCTCTCTCTAGAGAGAGAGAGAGAGAGAGAGAGAGAGAGAGCATGGGAAGCTCCTCATCCCTCCCAGCCAATTCTTCCTTGCAGTGCCTCTTAGATAATCTGACAACCCTGAGCCTGGCCCCTAATATTAAATGAAAAAAGGCTCATAAAGTTTTGTATCTGGGACTGGCCTACATCCCCCTGGACAGCCAAAACATTTGGAACATGTGTGGGTCTCTGAATCCCAATTCACTCCAGGATCTCTTTAATTACTGTGAGCGATCAAAGAAGTGGAACAAAATTTCCTATATGGAGGCTTTTTCCTTGCTTTGATCTCACCCAAATCTCTGCACCCAATTCAAGCCTCAACAGTTACTCCTTGCTCTCCAGCCATCCCCCCCCTCCTCTTCTCCACTCTCTGCCTCCACAACTTCTCCTCCTCCTTCCACTTCTCTGCTCTCTTCCTCCACTTTTGACCCAGCTGATGGACCCCTCCATACCACTCTGCCTGGCCCTCAGCCCCGCTTTCCCCACTTTCACGCCCTCCCACTCCCCATCCTCTACATCTGTGGCTTATCCTGCCAACACTCCTCCTACTCCTTCTCCTGCCAGCACTCCTCCTCCTCTTCCTCCTCCTCCTCCTCCTCTTCCTCCTCCTCCTCCTCCCAACACTCCTCCACAACCTCCTTCAGCTTCCATTCCTTCCACTCCAGTCCGTCCATCTCACTTTAGTCCACCCACCACCCGTTCAGCCACCTGTTCATGCACTAATGCAGCACCTAACCCACAAGTCATCACATCTCATCACCTGACTCAAACTTCACATGTTGTGGCCCCCTTTGAGAGGTCGCTGGGTGGGATGGTATTTTAAGGGTTTATGTTTCTTTTTCTATGCTTGACCTTTCTCAAGTGGAAAAGGAATTGGGATCTTACACTGCAAACTCTGTCTCTTATATTAAAGAGTTTCAATACTTAAGCTTACAGCCTCATTTTTCATGATCTCTATATGATTCTGTCCAATACTCTCCTGCCTGAGGAAAGGAGAAGGGTCTAGGGCCAGGCTAGGGTCTATGCAGACCAGGTTCATCAGACTGATGCCCACCATCCCTTAGGGGCCCAGGCAGTTCCAGACCAAGACCCCCATTGGGATTATAATGACCCCCAAGACCTGGGACACAGGGACCACCTTAATACCTGTCTGATAACTGGCCTAAAGGAGGCAGCACAAAAGGCTATCAAGTTTGATAAACTCCAGGAAGTCATCCAGGAGAAGAATGAAGCCCCCTCTGCCTTCCTAGACTGACTAATAAAGGCTCTCCTTCAGTACACTAATTTGGACTCTGAATCCCTGGATGGGAGGCAACTTCTTATAACCTATTTTTTCTCACAAAGCTACCTCGACAAATGGACAAAGCTAAAAAATTTAGAGAGGGGACCCTTGATTCCTCAGACCAAGGTGTTGACCATGGCCTTCAAGGTGTACCACAACAGAGATGAAAGAGCAAAATACCAAAAATGCCAGATGTTGGCTCAGGTGTTACAGGACTCCTTCCAACCTATGGAAAGGGGAAGACAACAACCCCCACAATGAGGACTCCCTGGGCCCTGCTTTAAGTGTGGTAATGAAGGACATTGGGCTAGGGCTTACCCTAACCCCAGAGCACCACCCAGACCATGCCCCAGATGTCAACGTACTGGCCACTGGGGATCAGATTGCCCCAATTTCCGAAGGGGAGCTGAGGTCAGTCACCCCACCAGTGACTTCCTGGGCCTATCAGCTGAGGACTGACAGGGCCCTGGGTCTTCTGTCCTGACCTATTCAATTACCAAGCAGAAACCCAGGGTGGTGTCTAATAAAAAATTTACCCATAAATTTTTTATTAGTCACTGGGGCCACATTTGGCTCTGAGAGAGTTTTGGGGAACTACCTATCCCTCTGAATCTCCTATTGTCAGGGTAGGAAGTCAAACTATCATGCCGTGCAGAACTTCTCCCCTCACTTGCTCCTTATCTGTGTTCTTTTCACACGATTTTTTGGTTATGCCTCAGTGTCTGGTCCCCTTGCTGGAAAGGGATATATTATCCATCTTGAAGGCCTCCATAACCTTACCCTTATTGTCCTCCCCTACTCATATCTTCATCATGGCTTTACTTCCCATTGAAGAAGAGACTTTACCTCTTTGTGTCTGGTTTACAGACCCCAACAACCACCAGAACACACATTTTCCCCTCCCCTGTAAAATAGTAGATCCAATTGTATGGGACACTGAAACCTCATCCTCTATAAATTGCTCTCCTGTGGAAATGCATCATAAAGACCCTAACCACTTCCCAAACCAGGCCCTATACTCCCTGCCAACTGCCAGTCTTAAGGGCCTAAAGCCAATCATTCAGAGCTTATTAAGAAAGGGGTTCCTCTGTCCCACACACTCTCCATTCAATTCCCCAATTTTAGCAGTAAAAAAGCCTAATGGAACATATCGTTTGGTGCAGGACTTATGGTTAATAAATTCTTCAACCAGGCCCATACATCCCCTGGTTCCAAACCTTTATACTATTCTTTCCTTCATTTCTGCAAATTCCACCTGTTTTCAGTTATTGATCTTAAAGATGCCTTCTTTTCGATTTCTCTATCCATCTCTTCCCAAGACATATTTGCCTTCACTTGGACTGATAGAGGAACTAGACCTTCTAACAGTTAACCTGGACTTTCCTGTCCCAGGGATTTTGAGACAGTCCACATATTTTTGGAAAAGTCCTCCCTGGAGATCTTGAGGATTTTTCCCCTCTATGCCCAGACTCAACCCTCCTACAATATGTTGATGATCTCCTTGTCTGTAGTCCCTCAATAGAAACCTCAAAGTCTGACACAACCAACCTCCTGAATTTTCTTGCTCACCAAGGATATAGGGTTTCTCTGCAAAAGGTGCAGCTCTCTTTCTCTGAGGATGTTTACTTAGGGTTCCACATTTCCCAATGGAAGAAAACTATCACAACCGATAAAAAAAGGCCTTATTGAAAGCCTTCCATTACCAAATACCAAGGAGGAGATTTTCTCATTCCTGGGTCTGGCAGGATATTTTATGGCACTGGTACAAAATTACTCATAACTTTTCAGACCATTATATGATCTACCAAAGGGGAACAAGCATGAGCCCTTGTTACTTTCAGGTACACCACATTTCACAACCCTCCAGAAGGCCCTCTTACAAGCACCGGCTCAACACCTGCTAGAATGTTAATAGGCCTTTTACTCTCTATGTCTGTAAAAACAAAGGGCAAGGCTTGGGGGTTCTGGGACAAATGTATGGGCCCACCTTTGCTCCAGAGGCATACCTCTCAAAATAGTTAGATTCAACTGTCTGAGGATGGGCTCCTTGTCTCCACACCCTAGTGGCCTCCTATGTTTTATTAAAAGAATCACAAAAGCTTACATTTGTAGCTCAAATCACTGTCACCTCTCCTCATCACCTCAAGGACTTGCTAACTTACAAAGGACTGCAAACCCTCCCTCTCTGTCAAATGTTCTCTCTCAGTCTGTTTCCTCTATGACTTCTCCTTGTCTTTCTAAACCTGCACCCTTATCAACCTGGCAACTGTGTTACCCATTCAGGCTCCAGGTCAAACACAGTCACCAATACATAAATGCAGGAAAATTCTAGAAAACGTCCTCCCATGCCCAACTAATATCACTGAGGGACCTCTAGACCAACCTGATTACACCTGGTTCACTGATGGCAGCTCCAATATGCATGATGGGATCAGAAAAAGCTGTATATGCCATAAGTTCCTTATCACGAGTAATAGAAGCCAATACCCTGCCTGAAAATACCACCAAACAACAGGCTGAACTGGTAGCTGCAACGCGAGCCTGAGAATTGGTAGTGGGGAAAAATCTTATGCTTTATACTGATTCCACATGTGTTTTCCACATTCTCTTATTTCATGAAGCAATTTGAAAGGAAATGGGTCTCCTGAACTCAAATAGCACCTCTATAACCAACTCCACATACATCACACAGCTACTACAAGTCTCCTAGCTTCCTAAAAATCTTGGAGGTGTCCATTGTAGATCATACCAAAAGGACTCCTCCCCCATCACACAGGGAAATTCAAAAGCAGATCAGGCAGCCAGGTCAGCTGTCCTTTCAGACCCTACCGAATCTCTCATCGCCATGTGCTCTCCAATATTACCCAATAACTGAGACCCACCGAAACTTGCCCTCTTTACTTACCTCCACTCCATTTTCAACACCAGTCTGCAGACTCTCAAAGCCTTTCTCCACTCTTTCTTTACTCTGACTCCCCAGGATAAAGAAGTGATACAGCAAACCACAGCCTCATGCCAGATATGCAAAAGAGTGAATCTCAATACATCTTTAAAACCCAGAACCTTCTCTTCTCATCAGGCTAGGGGCCATATTTCTGGGGCAGATTGGCAAATTGACATTAGCAACATGCCCAGAGTATAAAACTTCAAATACATACTAGTTTTAATAGACACATTCCCAGGTTGGGTACAGGCCTTCCCCACCTCAAATAAGCAGGCTACCATGGTGGCTAACATCCCTCGGTTTGGGATGTCTGCTTCAATCTATTCTGACAACGAACCTGAGTTTGTCTCTCAAGTAACCCAGAATGTGGCAAAGACATTGTCCATCCCAAGGCACTTTCATTGTCCCTATAGCTCCCAAACCTCAGGTAAGGTTGAGCAAGCCAACTGTACAATGAAAGACATCATAATGAAACTATCTTTAGAGATTCATTTAGATTGGGTTAAACTCCTCCCTCTTGTCCTACATGCCTGAGAGCTTTACCAAAAAGCCATCCCTTGCCTCCCCCTTTGAGATAATGTATTGTCATCCTCTTCTCCCCCTGGGAATCTCACAGGAGCCTTGAGACTAACCAATATGCCCTTCCCCTCCTCTTCCTTATACACTCCGAGCTGTGAGAACTCAGTTGCCTCCTTTCTGCTCAAACCAGAAGAATGGGTCTACTTTTCTTCCCCAGGGGAAAGATTGCCCCTAACCCCAAAATGGGAAGGGCCATTATAGGTAGTCCTGTGTACACCCAATGCTGCAAAACTCCAATAGGAAGAAAAGAAACTAATCCCCTTGATTCATATTTATAGGTTAAAACCAGTGGCAAGCTCCCCAGAGGAAAATCCCACCACAGCTGCCAACCTTGCAGGACCCCCCCAATCACCCAGATTTACCTGTGAGATATCCCCAGATAACCCTCTCAAGCTCCATTTTGTACAGTCATGGCCCCCCTCCCTCGCATTCCAGAGAAGAACATACACAAGAATGGGCCTCCCTATAGGATCTAGGAATCCATGGCAAGACAGTACACCCACAACCTTTTTAGACCTATGATACCTGCTAACTCTCTTTCAAACTGTAGAGCAGGAAAGGTTAAACCCTATACCATCCTGTTCTACAAACTATAGCCAAACTCCTCCTAAGAAGAGTTTTAAATTCTTTTTTAAAAAAACCCTCCTAAAGACTGTTACCACAGTGATCCCCAGGCCTGTGAACATAATAACAATAGATACTGGGTGGCCATTGGGAAAAACCCAGCTCTGGCTCCTCCCACACCATGCTCAAAATACTGGACATTCAATAGGAAGAATTATTGGAAGAAGACAATTGATATACCCAATTGGCTGCCTGATTTGGTTAAGGCAGAAACAGTCAAAGAACCTCTTCTCTCTCTTAAACTTGTCAATATCTCTCTCAATCTGTTAAAGGCTACTAATAATACACACTATATACAGGGATGTTGGTGTGTTTGCAGGCTAGAACTGAATCCCCAAAACTAACAGTGTACCTGCTCTCAAGGCTGCACTCAAGGAGGCCTCTTCAACCCAAGACACCACAGCCAAACTCTCAGGTGTCCCTCTCTACCAGGCTGCTCCATTATGTTTTCATTCATCAGGAAACATACCACTAAGAGACTTATCTGAGAAGCAAGGTCAACAAAAAACCTCTCTACCAAAAGGTAGTAAGGCCCACTGCCCACCAGTCTCCGAAGCATCACTCTTATATGGGGTGACTGTATAGCACTGTCCACCCCCTGACTGGGCAGGCACTTGTACTCTTGTCCTCTTGTTTCCCTATGTAGACATAATTACAGGAGATACAGAAATACCAATCCTCCTCATGACACACATAAGACCCAAGTGGGCGATCCAATTCTTACCTCTCCTTGCTACTTTAGGAATTACAGCAGGTTTGGCAATGGGTACAGCGGGTTTGGCTACCTCCATCACATACTATGATCAATTGTCCAAATTGTTCATAGATGACCTCCAACAGGTGACTGAATCCATACTTACCCTCTAAAATCAATTAGATTCCCTAGCAGCAGTAGTCCTACAAAACCACCAAGGCTTAGATATACTCACAGCGGAGAAAGGAGGCCTTTGCCTCTTCTTACAGGAAAAATATTTTTTTATGTTAATCAGTCAGGGATAGTGAAATTTAAGATTAAATAACTACAGGAACAACTAGAAAAAAGAAGGCAGCAATTGGCACAACAATCCTATTGGAACCTCTACACAAACCCTGTCAGCTGCTGGATTCTCCAGATACTGGGACCTCTAGTTGGGGTCTTTTTATACTGTGCCTTCTTTCCTGCATTTTAAAATTCCTTCAAGGACAAATTAACAAAATTTCTAACCAAACTTTTAATCAGCTTCTCCTCAGGGATTACAAGCTACTTGCCAAGAGCTGGATGACACTCATGTCCACACATCCCAAGAAACCTCCGTCAAGTGCTGAAAGATGAAGATACCAAATGACAACTCCACCGAAGGGCCATCTCTACCCCACCATGCCTAAGAAATAAGCCCTTGGTTTTCAGCTTTATATGTTCTAATCTACCTTCTCCTGGGAATAGGCCTTTTTCTACCAGCCCTACAGACTGGAAAACATGACAGAAATTAAAGCTGTTTCTTTTCATAGTCACAGGGCACATTCATGTACATCTCCCCAGAGGAAATCCATGCCTTCAGTGCATGAATATGGGGCCTCCTGGCCCTCCTTCTCCAACCAACTGACCTCCCTCCCTCCCTCCCTCTAAATGATGCCCCTACTCAGCAGGAAACAGCGAGATAGAGAACAGTGCCCCAAAACCAAAACAAAGAAGGGAGAAATGTTAGTAAAGATGGCACCTGGAGTGCTTCTCTTCCAGGAGCTCATGTTACACTGTGATCCCTGTGACTGGCGTGAACTTTGAATGGTGCACCTCCAATCCCTGAAGTGGCTCGAATGCTAGGCCATTGAAGAAGTAGCAACCCACTCATCCTGTTCCTCCTCATCCTGCATTAAGCCTATAAATATCCACACCCTGTTCATGCTCTCCCTCTCTCTTGACTCCCTTGTCTTCTGTGACTGCCTGCTATGGTCCTGCTAATAAAATCTCGGACAGGTAAACAATTGTTTTGGCTTGTTGAGTGTATTGAGCTTTTTCCACCATTCCTACAACACCGCAGGGCTTCATCCCCAGTACCAAAACAACAAAACAAAAGCCTGTAGAATATGCTGGCAATTAGAGTGGAAGAGTGTACAGATAGTTTTATTTTTCTTTTTTGTGCTCTAGAATGGTTGGCATATTTTTTTTACTTATAGTCTTTATTTCATTCCGTCAAGAAAACTAGAGCTGGGGGATCCATTTTTGCCCCAATCATAAAGTAATATGCTGTGGTTTTATAGTATGCCTTAAAGAAATTACATAATTTATTAACTAAAGTCCAAATGTTAACCTATAAACATTTTACCTACTTTTTTTTGCCACTGTGAGTCTAGGCCTAGCTCAGGCAAGGGAGCTGAGAGACTGTGGCAGCCTCTACTCAGAGCTCCTCTCAGCACCTGGGAGCGGCCTTGAGGGTAGTGCCCTCCTGGAGCTGGCCGGCTGCAGAGGCAGCCTTCCTCGCCTCCTCTTGGTCTGTTCTAACCGTGCAGCCTCTTCCTCGGCTTCTCCTGAAAGGGAAAGTGGAAGCCCGGGGCTCAGGTGGGAGTCTGCTGGGGCTCCAAGGGAGCATCTCCCGCTCCTGGAGCAGGGTGGGGAGAAGGTGCAGCGGCTGCAGCAGCAGCTCTAGGGAGGGGGTCCGAGTCGCCTGTCATCATTGCCTGGGCTGGGAATGCCAGAGAGTTGGTCTCTCCCCTTCTACTGCCTCCAACACTGCGGCAGAGGTGGCGATGGCACATCCAGGGACCCTGGCCGGTTTTAAACCTCCCTTCTGCACCGCTGCACCGCCCCCTGGCCCCGGCTCCAGAGGCCTGGAGGAGGTACCTGTTCCCCATTCCCCTGCTGGCTGCCAGTCCCCTGGCTGCTGAGGAGAGGCAGGCCCAGTCTCTGCAACCACCTAGCAGCCGCCAGAGGAGCCATTACCTGGCTGTGGTCCAGAGCCCAGCGGCAGCAGAGCAAGGGGCATTAGTGACTGTCAAGCCATTTCCGTCCTGCAGAAGAAGCCCCGCCACCAGCAGCTTCTACCATCTCCTCCTTTTTCTTAAGCCACAGGCTCCTAGACAGGACAGCCATCATCAAAGAGATCCTTAGCAGAAACAAAAGGAGATATCAAGAGGATGGGTTTGACTTAGATTTGACCTGTATCCATATCTGAAGCTGCTACTCTTTGCTTTTCTGTCACTGTTTTATAATGTAGGAGTAGATGGATGTGAAAAATTTCTGCAGTTTGGGTGACTGTAACGTTTATCATGATCATATTTCTGTATCTCATGTTTTGTGTCTCTTCAGTGCATTCAACCTAGGGTGTGTTCTGGCTACATGGAACTCTTGCCTGGTTGCAAGTATCAAGGCACATATTGGTTTCTCTGTGTGTTCTTTCTAAGGGCTATTGTCCCTTAATACAGAATACTGTACTTTGTTAGTGGATTAGTGAGCTCTGTAATCCGGTCTCCTAAATGAACAAAAAAAAGTACAGGCTTTGAGGTTGGGCATATTTCGATTAAATCTTGGCCTAGGCCCTAGATCAAGGGTATAGATTAGATTGAAATGAAAATTAGTGTTGCACATACACATATTGCATCAGAATCTTGCAGTGATTGTTTTCAGTTTCCTGGGTTGCATTGATAGACTTTTAAAATGTGAAGTGTGGAATGATTTACATAACTTTAGAAGCAGAATCATTTTCCAAATATATAGTGCGCATCTGAGGACAAAGTAGGTTTGTGTGTTTAAACTAAGTTAATAACAACTTTGAATTGTATTTAGAAGTTTTGTAGTTTGAAATCAATAGAGCCATAATAAGACTTATATAGACTTTTGTTAAATTGGCCTTTTTCTTTTCTGATGAGATGATGATGGGATGATGTAGGCTGGGCCATGAAATTTACATTTCAGTAGCATTTTATGTTCAGTGGTCTTGGCATACCTAATAGAATGGAGATTGAGCAATTTTTGATCCCAGATGATAATGTGTATATTCAAGGGTACTGAATGTAGAAAATGGTGATTGTAGAGGTTAAACTTCACCTCCTACTTGAAGTATTGTAAACTGGAATTGCTACTTTTTTTGGGGGGTGCTTTTTAGATTTCAGGTGCTCTGACACCTTTTGGGTATATCTTAGTTTTATTCAGATTTGATCAAATGTCCTATATAAATTACCATCTTATATCCAGCAATGTTGCAAGAGTGTTACTCCAGCTTCAGGTTGTAGGTTTATTAGTTTTTTTGTTTTGTTTTGTTTTGTTTTGTTTTGTTTTTTTGCATGCAGTAGATTAAATTTACTGAGTCATCTTGTTGAATAAGACCGAAACCCAGTAATTTAAAGGTGTATAGTTTTGTCTAAAAGTTAGGTCTTGGTACTTCAAAAGTTAGTGGTCATTTAAAAGCATTAATCCTTGCAGTTTCAGGTATAGCTAACAGATATTGATTAGGACTGGGGATAGAATCCTCTTTTCTGCAGAATAGAATGTATTGACAGGAATTGGAAGCTATTGGTAGGCCAGTATATAAGATATGTAAAAACAGAATTGTTATTGGTCCAAAGTAACTGAATCTAAGATTTTTCAAGGCCTCTGTTAAGATCTAAAATTTGGTGCTGCAAATTGTAGCCGTAGACAATATTTAGTTAAAATTATGTAATTGCATAAGGTTAATTTTTTTTTTAATTGCTGGGGATAGAACCTTGGGCAAGTACTCAACCAGTAAGCTATGTATTCACATTAAAAAGAATAACACTTATTCAGAATAAAAATAAAAATTATTTCTTAGCAGAAAAAAACAGGAAATTATTTTATAGTATTTTGATTACAAATTTGTAAATAATGTAATAGTTATGATTAGGAGATGATATAGGAAATTAATATTTTGCTATCTAACACAATAAGAAAAAATGCATTTTTAAATGAAAATCAGGATTTCACTCTTTTTTTATTCTTCTGTTCACTTGTATGTGACATAAAAAGCTGAAAGTTGTATTAAAACATGCAAAAAATGAACTGTGGGTTTATTTCAGTGGCAAAGCACTTGTATACCATGGATTCAACCCCCAAGCACTTAGTGGCTATATTGACTTATTTACATCAACTTTCAGTACATTTCTTTCTTCTGCTATTAATTGGCCCCCTAAGTTAGATTCCTGGTTCCTCCTTAGATAGAAATATGCAATTTACTTTATTTACAAATGCTTAATTTCATAATTCTAAAAGATTTCTGGTTTGAAATATCAGGTGGCCTGTAGATCTCTACAGATGACTAGGATTTTTAGGATATAGAGAATGTGCATTTCAGGCTGCATGGTCTCTTTATAGGAAAAATGACAGCAGGAAAAAGAATTGATATCAAGCTTCAGGTTTCTGAGAAATTTGCATGCCAGAATAGAATAATATTAGTGTTTCCTTAAGGAGGCTTGAGGTCAGCATCCTTCCATAGCAGTTTGTGAGCCATTTTTCAATCATGTGTTTGTTCCTTATATTTGTTGTTGATCAGATCTAGATTTCCAAATCAAAGATTCCATATTCAGCAATCACTTTTCATCAGACTTAGGAGAGTGTTGGATGAGAATGCCTGAAAACTTCCAACTTAATAAGCTCAAAGTACTATGGCAGTGTAAATTATCTTTTGTGCCTTAACCTTGCAAACATGTCTTTGTCAGTTTGTACACTGTGATGAATGTGTCCAACAAACTGGGAAAGAAAACAAAGAGGAATAGTTGTTTATGAAAAGATTATTAAATAGATGATTGTGAATTGTCATTCTTTAGACCCGAGAGAAACTCACTCCAGTGCAGATGAATTTTTCTTCTGCCACCTGAGGTACTCAAGCACTTGGTTCTCTAGGGTTATTGTATGTTGCATAAGGCAAAATTATGTCTTATTGCTCATTTTTTATTTTGTTTTGCCAAAAAAGTGGATACTGAGGACTTTTTCCAAAAAAAGCTCTCTCTGGAATGTTGTAATTGAAAAAGAGTAAGATATTCTGATTGAAAATTATTAATACTGATGGCAAGAGGCATTTGACCCTCATTTTGAAGAAGAGGACATTTCTCTAAGTACATGTCTTTATTACAAAGGAAAAAATTCATTTTTGTATATATCAACAAGTTAGAATTTTTTGTTACCGACAAGCTTGGCAAACATTGAAAAGATGACAAGATTGAGAAAATTGGTAAAATAGAAACCAGGACTCCTTTATGTCAGAAAAGGAGAGAATATGAATGAAACAGGCTTTTGTTTCTCATTTTTTGTGCATGTGTGTTTTGTTTCATTTTTGTCTGAGTGGGCTGATGGCTCTGATACTCTGTAGCTTTCCAAAATATACACATGGAAAAAACATAAGTTTTATGATGCAAATCTGGGTTTATTATACTGGTTCTTTCTAAGATTTTATTTGTATTTATTTTGTTTTGGGCAGTACTGAGGATTAAATGCAGGGCCTCCTGCATGCTATACAAGTACTCTTGCTGAGATATACATCTGAGTCCCTTATTTATTTATTTTTAAACAAAGCAGTCTGTGAATGTGAATAAGATGCAGCTGATTATGGGACTGTTCAGTTTCACTCTGTCTTTACTGACTCCTGCTTGTTCCATCTCTTTACTAGACAGGTCAATTATTGATACAATGTGTCCAATGCCAATATCTTCAGGTTGGAGTCTTCAATTCTAATAGTGATTTGATCTGTTTCTCTGTTCAGATCTTACTCCTACTTGCTGGCTCACACATCCTAATAAATATTTTTACTTAAGATTTTGTCTCAGGGGAGTGTCGCGGAGCCACGAGCCTGGGAGGAGCGCGCCGCCCGCCCGGTCCCCGCGCCTGGACAAGCGTCCTCACGTCCCGGATCCGCCAGCATGGCCAGCGAGGAGCTGGCGCGCAAGCTGCAGCGCCGGCTGCGGCTCCAGGAAGCTGAGGAAGGCGTCCAGGGCGACCCCCAGCCTGCGCCCCTCGCCGTCCCAGCCTCGAGGCCCGAGGCCCGAGGCCGAGCCCCGAGGCCCGAGGCCCGAGGCCGAGCCCCGAGCCCGAGCCCGAGCCCGAGCCCGAGCCCGAGCCGCCCGCCAGAGCGCCCACAGCTAGCGCTGGCGCGGAGCTGAGCGCCCAGCTGAGCCGGTGGCTGGACATCAACCTGGAGAGCAAGTTCAAACTGTATGATGCTGGGCGCGACGGCTTCATGGACCTGATGGAACTGAAGCTGATGATGGAGAAGCTGGGGGCCCCCCAGACCCACCTGGGCCTGAAGGGCATGATCAAGGAGGTGGACGAGGACTTCGACGGCAAGCTCAGTTTCCGGGAGGCCCAGGCCTTGTCCTCTGCCAGCAAGTTTGAATCCGAATTAAAAGCTGAGCAAGATGAGCGGAAGCAGGAGGAGGAGAAGAGAAGGCTCCGCCAGGCAGCCTTCCGGGAACTCAAGGCTGCTTTCAGCGCATAGTCCAGCAGACCCTGACCTCCACCCACAGCGGTGCCTCCACGGTGCCAGGAGGGATGGCCCAGCGTCTTTACCCCTGCAGGCCCCTCCAGCCTCCTCGCTGGCCCCAGGCCTCTCCTCAGCCTCACTTGGGTGGCAAGGGGCTGCCGCCCCGCCACTGTTCTGCCCCTGCAAGAGGGTCATGGGATGGCCAAGTCCCCCTTGCTCACCTCTCTGCCCTCCCCTGAAGCCAGGTTCAGCCTTCCCCTTCCCTTGATCCACGCCAGTGAGTAGCCTGTTGTGCTCATTTGTATAGAAATTCTTTCTCTGGTCCTCAGAGGACATGTTAGCTCACCATTTTCTTGGGAAATCCTTCTCTCCTCCCATTTCTGTTGTCTTTCTTGGTCAGATTCTGCCAGTTGCTTTTGTGTGGTCTTCTGTAGTGGTGGCAAGATCCAAGGAGGCCAGGTGGACCACTGCCCACCCGCTCTCCAGCATGGGGAGGACTCGGCATAAAGACGGGGATCACTGGCCTGCAGCACCCCCCTGGCCCTCCCTCTTCACTCCCCTGCTCCGCGTCTCCCTCCTTGGGCGGTTCTGTCTTCCACACCTAAGTGCCTGCTACTCACCTGTGAGAAGGAAGGAATCACTAGAAGTACTGCTAATGAGTAGAGGGGTTCCAGGTCCACTCGAACTCTGCAGATCATATTACAGTGGACCCCTCAGGTTCCCACGAGGTCAGGGACACAACCAGTGCCTTTTGAAATCCCCAAAGTCATGGCCATCCTCTCCATCGAGCCAATTTCCAACATCTGCTTCAAGGTATTGAGGTAAATCTGTTCTTACCCATGTGATAGATTTTTATATTTGTGAGTTCTTGGGATTGCTCACACGGACCAGGGTCTTGTTGTATTTTTTAAAAAATATTTCCTGTTGTCATATTTATTACTTCTCTTTTGCAACTTCTCTCTTTAGGGTAAAGAAACCATCTGCATTTCTACCTTAAAGCTCTTTCTTTTTAAATAAACTGTGCAAATGAAAAAAAAAAAAAAGATTTTGTCTCTGGATCTGCTGACTTGGGTGGGGTGGGAAGGCCAGGATAAGTTGAAGTTATTTTTGACTATTTTTTTTTTTAGAAAAAGGAAGTTATAATGTGTACACTATTTTCACATCCCTTCACTTCAGTTTTCCAAATGCAAAGGAGTACTCTTGTCTTTGCTGTGTGAGTCTCCAGTTACAGGTGTGAGACAGTTTACAGAGTCAACTTCCTGTCACCATGACAAAACACCTGAGATAATTAACTTATAGGGAGATAAGGTGTATATTGTCTCATGGTTTCGAAAGTCCCAATACATGATCAGATGGACACGTTGCTTTTAGGCATGTGGCGAGGCAGCACACACATGGCAGGAGAAGCGGAAAAGTAAAACACTGTTCACTTTATGGGAAGGAAATGAGAGAAACAGGAAAAGACTGCAGTCCCACAATACCCTTCAAGGGCATGACCCCAGTGCCTCTTAAAAGTTTTACCACCTCTCAAAAGCACCATACTAGGAATCAAAGACTTAACACATTCAAGATCCAGGCTGCATCATGTGGTTACATGTCCCTTTGCTTTGGATCTGTTGAATCTTCAAGTAGCCAATCATGGTGTCCACTTCAATCCCTGTGGAACTCTAATGGAGTTGGAAGTTTGGGTCATGTCAGAAACTTTGGCCCTGGACTTTTGGTCTACTAACTTTAACCTTGCCCTATTTTTTTTTCCAAGCCAGATTTTTAATTTCCTCCAATTTTTTTTCATTTTATCCTTCTTGTTTCTACATTTTAAGTGTGCAAAAAAGCAAATATTGGTGTAAGGCCTTTAAAAAAATTAATAACACAGGTCTGGGTGTATGGCTCAGCAGTAGACCACTCGCCTAGAACATGTGAAGTTTGATCCTCAGCACCATATAAAAATAAATAAATAAAATAAAGGTATTGTTTGCAAACACAACTAAAAAATAAATATTAAAAATGTTTTAAAAAACTTAATAATATATAAGTGAGTAGGTCTTTTTTAAAAAAATCATATAGCCCAGATATCCCAAAGTCACATTTTAGGCTTTTACCATGTGACAAAGCTTTAAAAGTTATTAGAAAATTATTATTTTTAAAGTGTATACAATCTTTTTATTTTCATTTACAGACCATTTATTGAATTTATTTAAGAGCTAGAAATTCTCTGACTTCATATCTGCTTGTGAATTTTCATGACATTAAAGAGGTAGGCAAGAGATGGTGAGAGTTTATTGAATTTTACAGAGTGCTTCATTGCAACTCATGGAAATTTTAGGTCCTACAAGAAAAAAAGTAGAAACGCAGAATTCAAACATGTAACTTGCCCATCCCCCCAAACAGTATTTTCTAAATACTAAAGGAAAATCACTTTCTACAAATACTAAATATTCTCTGAGATATTCATGTATCAAGGCTGTTGACAAGGAGAACTATGCCAAAGTCTGAGCATCATGATTCCATCATGAGAATATAGAAAGAATAAATTCCAGTGAAAAATGAAGAATAAGGATATTTAATTTTAAATATCTGGTGAGCATTAACATACTCAGTTTTTATCTGAAGCAAAACCAATGTGGAGATATGGTGGGAGAAATACATATAACTGGGATATACATGATCATTTTGGAATAACAATACAAGGGACAGGTTCTGTGGATAGACATAAAATAAGTAAATAATGTCATACTGGCCATTATAGCTGAGATTGAATGATATGATATAAAATGTACAAAACAAATATTAGACATTTTTCAAGGAAAGGAAACTAAAAATTTCAATGTTTTTAAGGTAATGTGAAACATGAGCTACATATGACCCTTTCTACACACCAAATAACATATACACAAACATGGAGAAAAAAAAACTCTAGTTAATAAAAACCACTTCAAATGGTAAATGCAACCTAAATGATATGGGAGAGGTGAGAATATAAATAGGAAAATAAGTATGTTTATATCCTTAACCACAAAAATAATTACAGTGTTAAAAGATAATAACATTGAAATTAACAAATCCATGAGTCCATATTGATAAACAAAAGCATTTTAATTATTCAGGTTAACATTAACTGTGGATGAAAGTTGAACTTCAGAGAGACAAGTGTATTTTTTAACAACACAAGCCCGCCAAGGCAATAATATAGAAAAAAACTTAATTACAAAATTTCCAGGTTACAAACAGAAATATAATAATTTATAGGTAGGGATCAGAAATGATGGTAAAATTTTAACAGAAAGATCATTGGTGAATAGAATATTTGTACATTATCCAAGTACCAGTCTCTAAATTGCTTTACAATGACAAAGAAACATTTTATCTCCTCCAGACTAACCCACTGGATGCCTCCATTATCAAATGACCAGTTCTAGCATCAAATGATGGACACACAGGACACAGAACACTCTGCCTACAGGTTGCATGTGGTAGAAAGCACACAGCATTAACTGCACAGTGTTCTCAGCTAAAAGTTCATGCTAAATTTAATCCTAAGAAGATTGTCATATAACTGCAGAATGTAGGCCATGGGCCAAAATAACTAATCTGCCTTCTATAAACAAGTCAAAGACACTAAAACTGTGACCAAAAAAATGATAAAGAGGCCTTTTCATTTCAAGAGTATATATATTTTTATAAATATGTATGTATGTATATATATATAATATATGTGAATATGTGTTTATATATAAAGTATATACATACATATATACTATATGTATATATGCTTTATATAAACACACACATAATTATACATATATATTGTGTGTTTTAAAATGTTTTTTAACCCTGAATGCCTTTTCTTTTTGTCATCTTATTTCTGGTAACTTTTCCTGGTGACATTGACTGAGGAAGATATGTCAGCTGCCTTTTTCAGTGGTCTACATTTTGCAATTGTCTGATAATTTCCTTTTGCTTGAATTCAGGCTAAACATTCAGCAACATCCCTGAATCACTCATAATGTCTGTGTACCTGGAGGCAGAGTGTACATCCATAATTGTGGTCTCTTTCCTGTTTCTCATGTCTTTGGTTTTATGCATATTGAGATTGGAGACAACCAGAATTAAGGGTGCTGGGAAAACTGGAAATCCATATGCAACAAAATGAAATTAAACCATTATCTCTCACCATTATCTCTTTCACCTGGTGCAGGAGGAAGAGGAAAAGTTCATGCTCTTCACAAAACTCAACTCAAAGTTGATCAAGGATCTAGGAATTAAACCAGAGACTCTGTGTCTTATAGAAGAAAACCTAGGCCCTAAACTTCATCTGTGAGATTAGGCCACAACTTCCTTAATAAGACTTCTATAGCAAAAGAATTAAAACCAAGAATCAATAAATGGGATGGACTCAACCTACAAAGTTTCATCTCAGCAAAAGAAAAAATCTGTGAGGTAAACAAAGAGCCTACATCCTGAGAGAAAATTTTTACCCTTCACACAACAGATAGAGCACTAATCTCTAGGGTATATAAAGAACTCAAAAATCTAAGTACAGAAAAAGCAAATAACCCAATCAACAAATGGTCCAAGGACCTAAAGAGACTTCTTAGAAGATAATATATAATCAATCAACAAATGTATGAAAAAAAATGTTCATCATCTCTAGTAATTATAGAAACGCAAATCAAATCTTCTCTGAAGTATCATCTCACTCCAGTCAGAATGACAGCTATTATGAAGACAAGCAACAATAAATGTTGGTGAGGATGTGGAAGAAAAGGCACACTCATGCATTTCTGGTGGGACTGCAAATTGGTGCAGCCAATATGAAAAGTAGTACAGAGATTCCTTGGAAATCCGGGGAAATCTGGGAATGGAACCACCATTTGACCAAGCTATCCCTGTACTTAGTTTATACCCAAAAGAATTAAAAACAGCATACTACAGGGACACAGTAACATCAATGTTTATAGCAACTCAATTCACAATAGCTAAACTGTGCAGCCAATCTAGATGCCTTTCAGTGGATGAATGGATTAAAAAAAGAGGCATGTATACACAATGGAATTTTACTCAGCAATAAGAGAGAATAAAATAATGGCATTTGCAGGTAAATGGATGGTGTTGGAGAAGATAATGATAAGTGAAGTTAGCCAATGCCCCCCCCAAAAAAATGCCAAGTGTTTTCTCTGATATAAGGAGGCTGACTCATAGTGGAAGAGGGAGCATGGGAGGAATAGATGAATTCTAGATAGGGAAGAGGGGTGGGAGGGAAAGGGAGGAGGCAAGGGATTAGCAAGGATGGTGGAATGTGATGGATATCATCTTCCAAAGTACATGTATAAAAGTATGAATTGGTGTCAACATACTATACATACAACCAGAGATATAAAAAAATGTGCTGTATACATGTAATAATAATTGTAATGCATTCCACAGTCATTTTTTATAAAAATCAATATAAAAACTGGAGGAAAAAGATTGGCCAATAGAATATGTAGATCTAGGCTTTGGAATTCTTAGGTATTTGGCTAAAGGAGTGGAATAACAGTAAACCTGGACATTTGGAGGAAAGAAAAAAGCTGTATACATCTGGAAATTCATTGCTCATAAATGATCCCTCCTGTGTTCACTTTGGCCTTTAACTTGGTTTGCTATCTTATCTTTTTCATCAACTGGAAAATCACATTTGACAATGCAGTTTTGTTCAAATCAGCCATATTTTTTCTTAGTTCCAGAAGTACTTGGCCTCTGAGAGAGGGAAAGATAAATAAAATGAGAGCTTTGGTCAGGTCAGCTGACAGTTACCCAGGAGGTATGGCTCAGTGGACTAATGGTCTGGGGTCTCATAAGCACCTCTGGAAAGATGAGCTAAAGGGCTGGGCCACAGGCTGGCTGGTGGAAATGTGACATCTACAAAGTACAGGAAACCCTCCTGAACTTGTACTCTAGCATAGGCTACAGGATATTGGGCACCTGCACTGCCCCACCTATCAGCAGTGATACCAAACACTACCAGGGGAAGAAGATGGACATTAACAAAAGGAGAAATTAGTAAACTAGAAAACAGATGTGTAATAGAGAACTACTATGGTGCTAGGCATTCTTTTGAAAAGGTTGATGACTTTAATACATTTGATGAGATTAAAGAATTTCAAAAAGACAGAAGGGCCAAATAACTAATACCAGCAGTGAAAAAAGGGAAAGTCACAAAAGATGTTTTAGGTAGTAAACGGTTTTTAAGAAGGTATATGAACATTTATACTGATAGATTTTAATTTTAGACTAAATAGATAATTCTTCCAAATTTAATTTTAAGTTAAATGTATAAATTCCTCTCTTGAATGTGTTTTAGTTATCCATTTACAATAAATCAATTGTATTTAAGGGTCCCGTTCCAGTCCTTTGAATTTTTAACATAATCAAATTTTAACATAATTTAACATGTTCCCCAAAGTAAAAAATGCACAACAATGTTATAGTTTCAGAGGAACTCTTTCTTTGGCTTTCCCCTTTCTCCCCCTTGTATGTAACCAACCATATTGTTTGCTGGTGTCTTTTGTGGGGAGTATTACATGTATGTTTGCTGAGAGCCATAGCCAAGTAGGAATGACACATGGCAATTTCTTGTCAGCCTACCCAATGTTGCTTAGAGGGAGGACTCTCCATTGTGGAAATGGGCTTGCCTTGGACCCAGGTCATTTGCAGTGACATTGCATGAATGTTTGAGAGTTTTAGTTTGAAAAGTGACTTTGCTCAGGGATTAGGTTGGCTCCAGGTTTAGGGTTTAGGGTGGATCCTGCTGGATTAGGGTGGCTCCAGGTTTAGGGTGGATCCTTCTGGGAATAGGGCCTATCCTTCTGCCTCAGGTGCCCACTTTTTTAGTTCCCGTGGAGTTCTTGTGGGGTTCTGAGAGTATTTGGTATGCAGAGCAAAGTGGAAGGAGTGTATTTTCCCCAGAACGTGTGTGTAGAGTGCCAGTGAGAGTTCGGGAATAAAGAGTTGCTGTTGGAATCTACAAGGCTTTTGTGGTGGCTCGGTTATTTTGTGCCCAGCCAGACTGTGGCATTTGGTGAGCCAGCAGGGACCACAGGCAACATCCAAGTCCACTATCATATTTCACTAAGGATAAAAAAGTGATGCCACAGGGTTTGAGCTTTAAGTAAAGCCACATGACCTGTCATAAGAAGCCTGGATCCAAAACCCAGGCCTCAGGCCCTTTCCATCAATATTGGGGAAGGGAGAAGAAAGCTGCAATCTGGAGGCCTCCCCAGGCACCATGGACTGTTGGGTCTCCTTAGCTAGACAGAAGGAAGAATCCATGGGAAACATTAGCAGTTCTTCTGAAGCAGATCAGGAGTGAAGAGAAAAAGGAGACATTCGAAGTGCCATAAGCCAAGGAAGAGCAGTGAGCTTAACCACAGCCCAAATCCTTGTCTCTGGTTCCCTGTAGGTGACTCTGCACCTTGTCTGAAGGTGAATTATTTTGAGGACATTTAGTCTGGACAGCTCATCACCTATCTGATGTGAAAGGATGACATTGTGTATTACTGTACTCTCCTCCTTATCCTTTTCCTTCCCCAATTTCTACTTTGGCAAAGATTTTAAGTGTCAAGAATGATATAATGAAGTCTAAATAGCCCTCATTTTTTTTCATTTCCATTGTGATTTACCATTCTATAGGTTTCAAGGGAGTGAAATTAAAGAGATTTATTTGGGGATTTTTACCTAATGAAAGTAATGGACCTAATGTAAAACTCCCAGTTGTGCTGCTGATCCCATTGAAAGGTTGTTAGGTCATGTGATAGGATGTAAACTGCAGTTTTTGTTTAAAAAAAAAAACAAAAATTAAATACTCATTATTTGTAATGGCAGGAGGTACTGTTTTTGTGCATTAAGTTTCATTGCAGCTCTTATTTCTTATTTTATCTTGTATTCTGATTGAGTTGCACACAAGTGCTTCAACAGAGAGAGGCTACAGGTCTAAGCCATGAATCTGCATGTTTTCCTTTGGAAAAAAATTGATATAAAATGAGTCTTCATGAAGGCAAACTGACTTTTTCTCAATGGCTGGTGGATGCTCAGCCTTTTATATGCAGTAAACCACATGTTTGGAGCATTTTCATGTTGGTAATATGAGATCATAATGCACCCCATGCTTCTTCTCATTGTTAAAATTATCTGAAAGCTTTTGGAAATTCTGATTCTCAAATTATATCCCAGACAATTTGCATGAGAATCCCAAGTATGCTCTCACATTCATCTTAAGGAACAACTTAAGGTACCTATTGCATGGCGGCATCATTTAGATATAGTGAATGGACTCTGACTCCCATCATGTCCTTTCATCTCCCCATCACTTACATGGTTGATTCTTTCCCCCTTGGCACTATAGGAGGATCTCTTCTATCTGAAAATTGCACATAAATCCCTCTTTTGTCATTTGGACAGGTCTGAGGCAACAAGTGTCCTGTGTTGTTGACAATAATATTGGGTTTTGATGGAGCTGGTCTCCAAACTTACTTTTGTTAAGAACAAAATCTGATATTGTCAGACTTCAAGATTCAATAAAGTTGCATTTTCAACTCTTAACTGGGCATGTAGAAATAGAAACAGGAATAAAACGGGAGAACAAAGAGCCTAAAGAGCTCAGGATCTGAGATATCTGAAGCACCACTCTGGGGTCTGTTATCAGACTGATATCAATTTACAGTGCCATCTAATGTCTTCTAGTTAATGTCAGCATAAATAAGCCATGATCTATAGACACTGAGTCCTGGAAAACCCAAGTTCATTGGTATAGGACTACAAGTGTGGTGCTGAAAACAATTGTGCCTCAGGCCAGTATGCTTCTCCCACCTAGAGCCCAGTTTGTAATTTAGTGTTTGTAATCAGGCTCTTTCTCATCAATTTTAACACTTATCAATTTTAACACTTTTTCATTTGCATTTCCAAGAGAACAGTCCAGGTTGACTCAGTCTTGTTTCTCAAGGCAGGCCCAAGAGATGGAGCCTTGTGGCAGTGACTTATGAAGGCCATGCTCCCAGAAGAAAGAGGCAGTGGAGTCAAGGAAGCTGGAAAAGAAGACCAAAAAAGCCTAGAAAGTGTGTGATTTCAAGGAGGGTAGCATGTGTTTATAATATGCCCTTCAGAGGTATCTGACCCTAATCTGACTCAGCTTCCTTCTGGCTATTACAGAGTAGATCAGGACATAAGGCAGAGACTCCATGTGCAAACAAGAGATGCAGATTAAATGACATGATAGGGCAGCAACTCAAGGAAGATAAAGATAAGACCAGACAAAAGCTCCATCATTTCTTAGAAACAAATGAAGAGAAGTCACAGCATGAGAAGGAATCACAATCTTTTAAAGAGAGAGTTAAAAAGAGTAAGTGATTCCCAGATCCACAGATAAATCACCCATGTACCAGAAGGCTGCAGGCCAGGAAATCAGCATGCCATTCTCCAGTTTGGGGAGTCTAGTTTTCTGTGGATAGTCTTCTTTCTCAGGACAGTGGATGCATTAGTGAGGCCAGGTACTTGAAACCCATGTGTGTTATCAGCTGAGCCTTCAAGAGCATCACACTTCAGGTTGGGTGGGTTCTTTCCAATATTATCATCCAAGTTCAGCTCTGAAAGGAAAGCTATAGACAATAGGATCTATTATCTATGACCTTAATGTAATAAACTCTTCCACACAAGATGTTCATAAATCAAGGAAACAGTCTTAGACAAGGAAGTCCAAGAATATAGTAAAATCTAGAAAGTCTTGGATATTTCTATTTTTATTGTTGTTTTCACATATCCAGAGATGATAAAGCTTGTCAGGAGGCAAAGATTCTCCCATTTTATTAAAACATATTTAAGTAAAATAGGATTTTTTTAAAAAATAGGCTAATAAGGCAAAGACAAGGAAACCATATCGATATAGTTTACACTATGGTTAGGAAAGAGAAAGTAAATAATCAAGCAAAATCAAAGTAGGAGACCACTATTAATGAAGAGCTGGCTCCCAAGAAGAGCTGGCTGCTGGTGTTTTCATTTGATACTGACCTCTAGTCCTGAGCACAGGCCACACTGAGGGAGAGACATGGAGGCTCAGCTTTTTCTTGAGGTCAGCATCCTGGTCCTAGCACTGGAAGACAAGCGCCAGAGGCTGAAATTGACCCCATTGTGAGGTTTGCTTCCTGTGCCTGTGGCCTGGATGCTGGGAAGTTACTCACTTGGAGAAAAGGTTGTTGCAGATGAAACTGAGATGAAGGTTTTGAGATGGGGAGTGATCCTGGAATATCAGGGTGGGCCCTAAATTGAGGTGTAAGAATCCTGACAGAGACACTCAGAGAGAGGAGAGGTAAAGAAAGGCTGGTGATGCTGACCTGACAATCATATATGCAGCCTCAGCCTGAACAAAACAGCCACCAGGAGCTGGCAGAAACAAGGAGGTGGTCCCCCACCTCCTGACCCTAGGAGGAAATGCTTCCAAAACCTTGGCCTTTTTGTGAGGATCCATCTGCTGCTTTAACCACTCTGTGAGTTCCTACTGGTAACAGTCACTTTGGGGAACAAGAACAACTAATGCAAGTCTTTTCCACTAGTGATTATTGTATGATCTTCCCAAAATATGACATGTGGTACAGGGGGCTCCTCTAGGGACATCAGCTCCTCTGCTTCTCCTGTGGGACTCTTTCCCAACTGTAACTGCTTTTGCTTCTGCACCACACCTAAGCTTTCTCCTGTAGGGAGCCCATGGTACTGAATGCACAGAGAGCCCAAGTGCTTCTCTTGTCCTGCCTTGGCCTTGGGATAGAGGATGAAATCCAAGTCCACAGCCTTGGAGAGTGAGGGACCATGACCAAGCTGTCACTGTGCACCCCATCTGAATCCTCCCCTTCCCAGCCCTGTTTGACCCACTCCTCTGTGGGTTTCTTCCAAGAAAGACATTGCATACAGTTCTTAACCTCAGGTGTTCTTTTGGGGGGAAGGGAGGTGAACACTGCACTAGTACATTGTCAATCTTCACTCTTAACAGTGATGTGCCATGTGTTTCTACATGCACTTTAGTTGATATGTGGGGAGTTTTATAGAAATAAAAAACAGGTAGACAATTTAATGTCTAACTCCTTAATCTTCCAAGATTGATGATCATCCAAGGAGACTGGACTGTAGTGGAATCGGGTGCTGGTGCTTATGGCACCCCAGCTACTCAGATGTCTGGGAGCTGCTCTGCTGTACAATGTCTCTAAGGGGTAGTGGGTCATAGTTCTTCTGTCAGAGACTCTCATTCCAGGATAATGCATCCTCATTTTGTCCTCTGGATGGCAAAGGCCATGGTGAGGTTCCATCTGTGCAGGAGCTGATATCTGTGCATGTCAATCCCGAGCCCATGAGCACACAAAGGCAGAAGGCACAGATACAGGCAGAGTCTGGCCTTTCTGCAGCCCCTTCCTCTGTGAAGGTGGCCCCTGAACTGTCTTCTCACCAAGGCAGTTTTCTGGGCCATCACACCTGGGGTTCTGTTCTGTATGCAGACAAGTGAAGGGATTTGCAGATATAATAAAGCTCCTCTGTAGTGAGAACATTGGTGTCTCTTCTAAATTCCTGATGAAACTGAACCCCCATTGTGGTGGTATCTAGAGGTGGGGCCTTTGGAAGTGAAAGCTCTTAGGGCTCCACACTGATAAATGGGATTAATGCTCTCATTAAAGACCTTCAAGGGCTGCCTGGATCCCCTTTCTTTTCTGCCATGTGAGTACTCCTGGGCCTTTTATGTGGAATTGTCCTCACCAGGCACTGATTTGCTATCACCTTGACCTTGGCTCTGTAGGCTCCAGAATTGTGATGATTTAAACTATTTTGTTTATAAACTCTCAGTCTTAGGTATTTTGTTAAAGCTGCACTAATGCACTAAAACAATTACCTCCTTGACTGAGTTCAAGTTCATCAGAAGGTGTTCATCCTAGATGGGTCTGACCTCATCAGGTATGTCATTTGAATGCCAGTCTAGCAGGGAGAAAGGGGAAGCAGTAGGGATTTTCTGCTTTGATGGCTTTAAAAAGGCAAAGTGCCATGAGTTCTATGGCCCAAGTGAAATGGATTCTGCTAATAACCTGAAGACCCTGAAAGTGGACCCTTGCTCACCTGAGCTTCCAGATGAGAAGAGGTCAGCCACAGTTTTGTGAGACCTTAGCAGCTAAGCCATGCCCAGAGCCCAGATCTGCAAAAGCTGGGGTGACGAAAGTGTGTGTTCCACAGGTAACTAACACAGAGAGAAGTGGGAGACAAGATTTAAGAAAAACATGCATTTTTATATTTATGCAGTAATACAAATGGTTGAATATGCATTAAGTTCTTTTAATTAGGAAATAATTGGTTAATCATCAGGGTAAAACCTTAGCTAGATGCCACTGAGAGATGTGTCATATAAAAACTATTTATATACCTATTGAACAGGGCAGAATTTTATTAATAGAAAAGGAACAAATACAGAGCATGGTGAGTTGAAGATTCTAGAAACTCCCATGGTGTGTTCCAGTATTCATTATGTTATGGCACAGAATCCACATGCACTACCCTCACCCTCAGTGGTGATGCAGCTGAGCCATGTCCTATAGACCCTGCATCTGCTAGAGGTGTGGCTGCATTTCTGCTTATGGTCTGCTTCTGCAAGCAGTGGCCAGCATCCACCAACATTGCAGGGACCAACTGTGAAGATGAATAAGACCACACAATGGTCATTTACACAAAAAAGTCTTAAGGGGCTGCCTTGTGCACTGACCAAGTACTTAGACCAGGACATACCTCACCAAAGTAACACAATGAACACTCTGGAGAGCTTTTCTCTTCCCTCAGCAGCCTTGGAATTGACCAGGTATCTCAGCCTCATGTAGGTAATCCAGGAAGATACAGGGATAAATAACAGAGGAGAGATAAAGGAATTGGTGCACATAGAGAGAAGGAAGTTGTCAGGCTGGCAGTGCAAGGACCTGGTGGTGATCAATTACCCTGCAGCCATTACAGTTTGTTATAGAGGCTTCACCGGATACTTGGGCACAAACTAATTTTAGTGTAGATTCTCAGCCAATTGCAGGTCCTCCTACCAAGTCAAATTTGCTTTTACCCAAAGTTGGAGTTTGTGAATGCTGTCAAGACACAAGAGAGATGATCAACCAGTATTTTAAGAAAACTGGACTTAGATACTCTGATTAGGTGAATGCAAAAGCAATCAATGAAATTGATTCTTCATCCAAACTGTCCTACTGTGGCCCTGTGGGCTACTGCTACATTGGCCTGCAAAACCAGTATTGCAAAGTTCTAGGGGGGACTTTACACTACAAAGGTTATTTTAAAAAGCATTTTGTGCTTTGCAAAGAAAGTGCTTGGGCCCAGGCCACCTTATTTCTGCCTCCCAACTCTACCTCCAGGTTGAAGTTCCAGATGGCCCAGGAATCAGTAGGTCACTTTTCCCTGACATTCCTGTAAATCAAACCCACAGGGCCAGAGAAAAGTGAGCACATACCATTGGTGTCCACTCAACACAATGTTCAGCACAGCTGGGTTCAGGGCACTACTGTGGCCTTCACACTAGTGCCCTTCATGGCATGTGACACCCACTCTCCTTCACACACAAGTTTGCACATTAAAGAACATGACTTTAAGTTAGGCATGTCTCAATGTTGATAAGGTGAGAGCTCTGTGGGCCTGCCACTTGCCTCTTGGACAAAATCTGGGAACAACAGGGATATGTGTCCTGTACTTTATAGAGCACAGACCACATTGCCCCTGAAGCTAAAGTTGTTAAGTTGGCCAAGAACACCTGTGGCACAGAGAACCTGCATTTTGATGCTTTTTAAAGGACCACATGTTGACATTGACTAAGATGGAAGGGATGCAGATAAACTTGAAATTGTCTGAGAGCTAAGGTGACAATCTTGCTAGAATTAAATGGAGAGACATGAACCTCTCCTGAGGTCAACATGTGCATTGAACCTGTATTATTAGGTACCTTTCCCCTGTTTTCCACCATAGCAGAGGGCAAAGGTGGATGCAGGGCTTTGGGAGCCTGTCCAGGTAAGAAGGAGGAATAAGGTGAGCCAGAAAAAAGTAGTGCTCCCACAATCAAGTCTACAGCAAACATTTTCCCAGATGTAAGTGCTCAGTCCTCCCTTCCTCTTGAGTGTCACAGAGTCAATCTGCTTGTTCAGGCTGAGGTGGCCTCACCACTGTCTCAGCCAATCAATGCCCCTCCCCTGTGGACACACTTTTCACATCCACTTCTCACAGGAATGGTGCCTTCAGATGCTGAAAGCTGGGTTTCCTCAGATGGCATGGGCATTTGTCTGCCTAGGCAGCTGCAACAGGACTGGTGGCTTAAAGGACATACTGTGTTTTCTCACAATGCTGGAGACAGAGTTTCCAGGCCCAGGTGATGGCAGGGCACCTCCTCCTCTATGGGCTCCCAGAAGAACCTGTCCCCATCCCTTACCCCTCTTCTGCTTTTGGTATTCCTTGGCTTTTGACAGCATTGCTCCAACCTTCATATGGATTTCACGTGTGTGTGTGTGTGTGTGTGTGTTTGTGTGTGTGTGTGTGTGTGAGAGAGAGAGAGAGAGAGAGAGAGAGAGAGAATATGTCCAAACTTCACTTTTGTAAGGACAATGTTGTATTGAATGAAGGTCCTCCCTGATGACCTCATCTTAACTTCATCATCCACCACAAACCTGACTTTTAAATTAGGCTATGATCACAGGTACTAGGAGTGAGGACTCTCTTTGGGGACACAACTCAGCTGAAATCTGAAATCTCTTTAAAAGATGAATTGAGAGGACTGGGGTTGTGGCTAAGTGGTCGGGCACTGCCCTAGCATGCACAAAGCACTGGGTTTGATCCTCAGCACCACATAAAAATAAATAAATATAATAAAGATATAAAAATTATGTAGAGAAAAAAATCCACTGAGATAGGCAGACTATGTGACCAGGACCTTCAAGGTTTCTCCTGACTGTTGCTCCCCTGCCTTCTCATGCAGAAAGAGATATGCAATGAGCAAAGTTCACCAAAGCCATGTGTCAGAAGCTAACAGCTCTGAGGCTGAGCTCCTTCAGCATAGAGACTGATATCCTGGGCTTCTTTCTGGCTGAGGAGAGCTCCTTCAGAACTAGTGGAGTAAAAACCATGATGACATATGACTTTATTTTTCAATTATAGGGGTTTGGCAAAATGTATTGGTTTTTTGAAGAGTTTTGTGTAGATGTGCTAGTTTTAATATTTTTTTTCAATTTTCACATTATCTCAGGGATCTCCATGTGATCTGAGAACAAAATATCACATAAAGCTACTGCTGTTTTTTTTTTTTTTTTTGCTGGCTCAAATGATCAGAAAAAATATGAGAAAGCAAATGATGAAATTCCAATGGAAGCAGAGCATGGACATCCACAGTGGATACACTGGGTGATTGAGAAGATGTGGTGGCTCAGATGCAGTCTTAGAGACACCCTCTAACTGATCACTCTAATTGCAAAAATTTGAACAATTCAAAACTAAATTCTTCCTTGTCTCACATTCATTGACCTTTCAATTATATTTTGCTTCTCATGATCTGTTATCTGGATGGAGGGTTGGCCCACTATTCAGGTCATTTTCCTTTCTGGGGTTTAACTCTCAGAATCCTCCATTATATGCAGCTCATGAGGTTCATAGCCTTCTGGGATCTAGAATTTCAGCACCAGCCCAAACATGTTTCTTCCAGGGCCTCTGAGAATGAGAACGGATCTTCCATTCATCAGGCTCCCTCTACACAGGAGCTCCTCCTGGGTCCTGATGTGGGAAGGGCCGGTTATTCTCTAAGAGAACACATTTATCTAGCAAGATGAGTTATACTTGTAAACACATCCTGTTGAAGAAAATATGAACAGACAGAAAGCAAAAACAAAGTTTAGAAATGTGTTAATGAAGGTTTACAAATCATCATTTTATCATTTTCCTTAGTGCAGAATTGACAGGGTGTATCTGGTCATTAGTGAAGTATAATGACCCTAACACCTGAGGAAACAAATCATTCTCTGTAATGAAACTAAGAACTAGTTACCTGCTGAGGGAAAGTATTTCTTGTTTTCAGCAGCAAGATACTAAAGTTAAAGATTACATGTATGAGTTCCTTTGTTGCTAAGAAAGCAATACAAAAGGCATTCAGCATTACTAATGATGCAAAGCTGCCCTGGATTTGCCAAGTGCGTGCTGTATGTCAGTATGCTTGCTGCTTCCAAGCACTGCCCTGTGCAAAGCAGAGAATTATGAAGTGAACATAGTAGGTATTTTAGTGCACTAGGCACTCATGTATGCTGCTGGCAAATTTTTTTCTCCCCTTTATGTAATTGGTTGCAGCTTGTTCTTTGGGATGGAACTGAGGTCAAGAGCAGGCACTTCAGAGTGAATGCATTCAATGTCATCAGACTTTATCTTTCTGTTTCTACATGTGCAAGAGTGTTTGCTAGAGGCAGTTCAAGAGCGCTGCATGGTTGAGTCAGGATAGTTTTGAGTCAAGAGTTCAAGTGACAGAATACTCACAGGTAGAACTTGCAGAAACTGAACTCATTGTAAGGGAGCATGCTGGTTCTTGATGGTCCCCAGGGGAAGGTGAAAGGATGAAATCACACAGCTCACAGTAGACAAGAAACAAAAGAGAATGAAAAAAAAAGGAAGAGACAAAGCTCACTTTATGATGAAATCCAGTGAATGTGTCTCTTCTCTCCGTGTCTAATTGAGATTGATGACTTGGGAAGGGAGCTGCCTTATGTTATCTTGGATATGTCAATGTCTACCTCCCCTTCTCATGCTGAATCCCTCAGAATGGTGGAAGCTGGTTTAAAGGATTTTGAACTTGTCAAAGAAAATTTTCTCACAAATGACTATTGAAGCATCTGGGATGAGGTGTAGGCCTGGCAGCATTCAATGTTTCCAAGCAGTTGTTCACATAAGGCTCCAGTGATGGTGAGTAGCAGAATTCCTCTGAGTCCCTGAATACTTCTGAATCTCTCTCAGGACATACATGCTGTCTATAAGTAAATGACTAACCACTGAATGAACCTGCCCAGGCCTGCAGGGGTGCATTCCTCAGTTCATGGCTTAGTGTCTTTCTGACAGTGGGCTTCTCAAACACCCAGAGCTCAAGGAGCAGGGCTGCATTTCTGTTATTTGTAGCAGTCCTTCTTATATTTACAGAAAATTAGGTTTATTTTATTTAGCATGATATAAATCCAATAAAGAAGGACCTCATTTAACCATCCACCTTTAATTTCCCTTGTATAGCTTCAAACTTTCACCTGCTCCATGACTCAGTCTTCATAGGCCTGGTTCTTATTTATGTGCATCCCACACCAGGCATTTCACTTTTATGCAGACATTCTTATTCCCAGAGAAGGGAAGTGTCACTCTCACATGTGGTACAATTAATGTGAAGTAAAAGATAAAATCTACACACTATACTTTTGAAACTGAGTAGCATAATCACAGAGACATCAGGAAGTTATCAAAGATGCTGTTTGAACTGTACTTTATGTCTCTAAGCACAGGTCAGAGTTGCATGATATCCAGGTTGATACTCAATGAACACAGTCTTACTTGCAGGCAGGGCAGAGATCATCATGTCTGAGTAAATGAACTGCCTTCCCCTGCATTTGGATACTTCAGTCAGTTGTGCATGTGGAAAGGACTGGGAGGCCCTGTAGGCAAGTTCAAGAGCTTGGCTTAGAAGAGCAGATGCAGGAATGCTGCAGTCTCTCTCCAGGGCTCTGTGTTCCTCATTTCCCTATGAAGACTCCTCTCCAGGAGCATGATGGAGTCACACCCTCTGCTTTAAGGCCCTCTTTGCTCCAGTGCAAGATGGAGAGAAGGGGATAGGACTGGACCTGTGTCCACTCTCCATAACTGGGTGGCTCTCTGCTTCTCTATCTTAGCAGCTGGGACATAATGATCCTGTCATTGTGAGATGTGCCTGAAATGGCAAAGGTAAATATACAAATATAGATCCAGGACCTGTGTTGCTACCACAATCATTTCTACATGAGTGCTTAGGACAATTTGAAACAAATTCCAAGGGTACAGTACCTTCTGTGGAAAGCCTAGCCTCAAAGCTATGGCAAGGAAGGCAGATGCCCAGATGAAAGAGAAGTCTGAATGCTCACTGAAGCTTGTATTCACTGAGTCTGGTCCCCCAAATGGTCAGAAGTCATAATTTCTTTCTCCCTTAAACTGTCACTGTGTCCTGGTGCTTTGCTACATTGCCCTATGAGAACTCAAAGCCCTGTTTACTCCAGGACACACTCTCCCTCCTCCTCCAAGCCAGTCAAGAGCAGGGAGGGCCACCCCACCATGATACGCACATGGGATTTGGGCTCAATTTCTGAGTGCTATCGAAAACTGGCAAGGACAGTGACCTGGTATAGCTAACCTGAGGTTCTAAGTTGTCACCAAATATAAATAGCAACATATGTTCAGAGTCAGTAAAACACACTGCACTTCCCTCTCTTCAATCCAACTAGAAAACCAATAGTTGCAGAAGTGTGACAAATGGAAGGCCACATGGCAGATCGTGGTGCTTGAATGGCCATATGCTATTCATTCAAGTAAGGACCAGCAAGCCCTCAGGATGAAAACTGCAGTGGGCTGGCTAAAGAAATGACCACTGTCATGAAGCCTGGAGTGTGGAAGCAGAGCCATTTGCTGAGATGTCACCAGCTCCTGGCTGAGAGGAACTGGATTGACTGCAGCTTATAGTATGGACCTGGGTGTAGTTTTGGGAAGTCCCAACTGCTGACTATGGTGGGTCTCAGAATAGAACAGGGATCTCCCAGAAGATCTGCTGGCCAGTTTACTCTGCTCTGCAGCCTGCACACTGTAGCATATGTCTTGACCCAACCATAGCTGCCCTTGCTCTTGCGGTTTTAAGGATGGTAGCCCACCTGTATGTGACCTTGTTCAGTCTTACTGCAGCCTGAACAGGTGCAGAAGAGGCTCCTGAACATCTATCAGATAAGCAGTGACTTGCCATGTCAGGACACATGCTCAGCGTTCACTTTAAAGAGGTCTGCAGACCACCCTGGGCTGTCAAAGTACCCATTCTTGTTGTGGGGTGCCAAAAGCAAGATTAGCCACCTGCCTGCTCTCGATAGGGTCCTTGGGGGTTAGCCTGGAGGTGGTGGAGAGTCTCCTGGTCTTCTCTTCCCACTAATTATCATGAGAAATTCCCATCCTTTGGCTTTTTTATGCAACCCACACACATTTATTGTAAAAATAAGTAAACAAAAAAGCAAAAAGTGAACAGGAGCAATTTCTTTTCCTTTGTTGGCTGTGTGCTCTGGCTAGCAAAATATTAAAAGAAGAGTGTTAAAGATGATGAGGAGGAAAGGGCAAAAAGAGAGAAATCAGCAAGGCATTCCTGGCATCCACCATTGTGTTTCCTGGTCACAGCCATAGCTGTCCTGCTGGCTCACTTTAGCTGTGTAGCCTTGCTCCAAGCACTAGCAGCCACAAACAGCTCATGTCAAGAGGAGTGATATCACTTCACCCTGGATAAGGGACTGAATTTTCCTACATCACTATTTTCTCATGGTCAGCATTCACTTTTGAAAATACTAAAACATATCCAAGGCAAGGTGCTTTACTGCAGAAGAGCAAACTGATGGAATTCCAACATTGCAAGCTTACAAAAGTTCTCTAAGGAGTTGAGACTTCTTAAGAGAAGGCAAAGAAATGGCAGAAAGGGAGGGATGAGACTCATAAGTTGGGACATGAGGGTACTCGGTCCCTCCTTCACTTACTGCACATGACTTAAGGCTATAGGTTTGAGATTCCATTTCAAAATTCATGAAGGACTGTCATGCTCACTTCAATGTGATAAATGGTACAGAAAGAGATTCCACTTGTATGGCTTGTATTAGGTGAAGAGACAAGTGCAAAAACTTTCTGTGTAGAGTCCTTGACTTTACAAGGACAGTACAAATACAGCAGATGTCTGTCTTAGAATAGGATCTCAATTATCTCAGAAATTTAATGGTAATGAAAAGGTCATAAATAATAATAATCTAATTGAAGTAGAATTGAAAAATTTACCATGTAGAAATCCAGTGAAGAAACCCAAGGGGCACCCTCCAAAAGAAGCAAAAGGCTGGGGATGAAGAGAGAAGACAGGTATCAAAGGAGTAATTAGCAAAGGGAGAATACTTAGAAATAAATTATAAGTGGTTCTAGAACATTCATTCATTTAACAGACATTAGTGGAATGATAATTCACCTGTAAGCCATGTTCATGACACTTGGACAACAGTTACCAAACAGACAGAAATCTCTGTCCTCATGAGTGAGGGAAATAGTCAAGAAACAAAACACATGGAATAAGGATCTATTCATTGAATGTATTAGATTACTCAAGCTGCCATAACAAAATACTATGGATTAGTTAGCCAAATTACCAGAGTGTTTGTCAGCTTTTTTCTCCCTGCTTCTGGGACCAAAAGGACTCTACCAAGAATAATTTGAGAGGAGGAACATTTTATTTGGGGCTTATGGTTTCAGAGGTCTCAGTCCTTACTGAGCTGACTCCATAGCTCTAATCCCAGGTGATCGAGAACATCATGGGGGCAGGGTGTTGTGGAGGACAGCTGTTCTCCTCAAGGCATGGTTAGGAAGTAAATACAGGAGTGCAAAGCAGAGAGGATACATGAAGAACATCCCTTCCAGGGCATTTCACCAGTGACCCATCTCCTCCAGCCTGCTCCACCTGTCTACAGTTACACCCAGTTAGTCCATTCAAAATAGGATGGACTGTTTAGGCTAGAGCTCTCAGACTCCAGCTGCTCCTGAACATTCTTGCAGAATCACAACTGCTTTGGGATGCACCTTATATCCAAACCATAACACTGATGGTCACCTTCTTACCATGTCCTCATATTGTTGTGTACATGCAGAGAGAGGAGAAAGAGAGCTGATGTTTCTAGTGACTCTGCTGATAAGAACTATTGGATCAGGATCCCATATACATGATCTGGTTTGGTCTTAGCTCTTTGTTGACTCCATCTCCAAAGACTGCTACAATAGAGGTTAGGGTTTAGTATGTGAACTTTGAAGGAACACAAATAATTAGTCTATAACATTTACTAATCAGAAAGTTTTAATGGTTATTGACTATGTCCTAGAAATTGTCCAAGTGATAGATAAAACTTATGTTTCAGACATCAATAAATGGCATGGTAGCCATCTATCTTAGTGCTTCAGATTTTTTTCTGTGTAAAGCCAGTTTTTTTAGAAATAAAATGTTACATCTCATCACCTAGAACTTTTACTGTTGCTCACATTTGTTATAAAAATCTCAAGTTCAATAGGAGTGTTATATCCTTTGTAAGATATTACTTGGTGATGTCAAGTTCAAACAAAATCCACATGAAAAAAGTCCTTCTTGAGTTGATTTCCAGAAGAAAATTATGTTTTTACAAAACATTTTTTGCCATCTTTAGAATATATGTCTCTTTTTACCCAGCTCCCAAATCTTAGGATAAAGTGCTTTACAAATGCTAGCCTCTGGATAACTAGAAGGATAAGAACAACAGTTAACACTTTGTCTGCTCCCTTGAGATCATTGTGTCAACTTTAGGCACAGGGGTAGTGAGGAGGGTGTCTCAAGTTTCACCACAGCTCTTGATGACTTTACATTTATTATGGCTGGTAGTCCTTCTCTTTAAATAAAATTATAGATAATAATCAAGTTATGTTAATCAGTTGGCAAACAGATAAAGAACAAATCAAAATATTTTAATAATCTACACATTTGTCTCCATCTCCTTATCTTTCTACGTGTTATGGTTTAGACCTTACATATCCCCTTGTTAAATCACAATGCAGAGAAAAGACCTCAATTTTAAATCAAATTAAAGCAAGCTTGTAGGTCCAGCTGGGACTGTCTCTCCCCAAATCCTCCAGTTACAGAATGGTACCCCAGCTCTCTACGAGCATGGTTTTATAGTACAAAAATTTGCAAAAATGGGGTGTCTTGAGATATCCCACTTATAGATAATAGGATTTTGATAAGCATAATACAAAAGCAGATAGTATGTTAATGATCTAAATGGTTCAACATTTCAAGTTAAGGAGTAAATCTAAATCCCAAACCAGAATTTATGAGGCGACACTAAGGTTTCAGAGAGGGTTGTTATCTGGTCAGGGAAAGCAAGGCATGGGTGAGTTCAAGGCAGGGGCAGGCATTCCAAGGAAGTTTAGATATCACAGTAATATATAGTAAAATAGAAATGAATGTTTCCTGACTTTGTGACAAGATGCTCCCAGTCTTAAGAAGGAATTAGCTGGGTTTATCACCCTAACAGGTCGTGTGTGGAGGGCTTGGTCCCAATGCAGCAATTTGCAGAGGAAGGACCATTGGGAGGTGACTGGAAAAGCACTCGGACCTCATGAGTGGATTGATCCATTTATGGATTTATTGATTCCTGGGCTATTGGAACGTGGTGAAGACTGTAGGGGTGGCAGCTTGTTGGAGTAAGTAGGCCACTTGGAGTGTGCTCTTAAAGACCATTGTGTCCCCAGCTCCATCCTCCTTCTCTCTATCCACTCCACTTCTTAGCCACTATGAGGTAAGCAGCTTTGTTCACCACTATGCTCCCTGCCATGATGCTCTGCTTCAGCAGAGGCCTAAAAGCTGTGATTGTACAAACTCATGGATACTTTGAAAAAAATCCACATAATATCAAAATAATGAATTACATAAAATATGCTGGACTAAAGAGAGGACTTGAAAATGGCAGGCCAGAGGGAAGCAGCATTCTGTGTTACTCCACAATCCAGATCTCACCTAGTCAGGATAGTGCATCTCAGAGACTGTTAGAGGACCCTTATACAGCTGCTTTCCACAGAAATCACCAGCACTGTGAACCCGTGCGGTCTCTGAGCCTCAGTATTTGAGCAGGACTCCAGACTCCTGGATCCTGACAACCAAAGTCTGAAGTTCTAGCTAAAGTAGGGCTCGCAAGAACCTTAGCAGAATCAATGATCAGCACCTCTGCAGAACTCTCAAACTTTGCTTCACTCCCATGAAGGTCACTCAGCTGTTACACACCCCCAGAACAACACCATCACCTGGCTCCCCACACTTCACCAGACACCCCGGCATAGGAAGCAGACCACCTCCATCTTTGCTTATCTCTCTTGCCATATTTGGTGGAGGCAGAACCCAGATTGAATCAACATCTGACCAGGTACACAGTTTCCAACTCCTCCCTCTTCCCCATGGCAGTAACACAACACAATAGCAGCCCAAGAGAAAACAACTCTCAGTTGGACAGGTGTGCAGTGTGACCAACACATTGCCCATGGGAACCTCAGCGAGGGGTTCCTCACTTGGAAACTGCTAAGGGAGAGAGACACAACGCTAAAGTTTGGAAATTAATGGGTATACCAGAAACTGGAAAATCTCCAGACAAGATAAGCATATACTACTGGGCACTCAAGTCATATGAGCCGTCTCAGAAAAAGATCCTTGAGAAGCAGTCTCCCTGCAGGAACTGGCGGGTGCCACTCCCCACTTCTAGGCACCTTGCACCAAGACCAGCCTTTCCCTGCTGGTTACTTCCACCATCTTGATGGCAAAGACACCAACTTACAACAGAGAACCCCACATATTGGATGAGAAGAGAAGCAGGAAAGACTGGATCTCTAAAACTAGCAATAATCCTGGTTTCCTCCTTTGAGTACTGTTTTTCTCTTTTTCTTCTACTCCTTTATCCTCTGGCTCTCATATCCTGAACTTATGTAAAACAAAAAAACTTTGCATGAAATAGGATTCTGAGGACTGAGTCATCTGAAAAATATAATATAGAGGTGTTCTATATGCCCCTATTTTTCTTTTTTTACTATTCTTTCCCCCTACAAATTTTGCTATTTTTTCTAAATAAAAATGTATGTTTTTTAATGTACTCTACTGTCTTACCATGCACTTGTCTTCCCTAAATTACATCTTGTCTATTCTCTTGCTACTAACCCTCTTAATTAGATTTCTCTTTCACACATTCTAAGGTATATTAACTCTATATCCTCACATCATACCTCTTCAGCATATTGTCCTACACTTCACCACCAGCTCATTGTCCACCATAAAAACTGTAAGCCCTTTTACAAAACTACTGATTATATTATATATATCCTACAGGATGCGGAATGTACCAAATCACACACATCCACACCAAGGCACATTATAATGAAAATTCCCAACATACAGAATAAGGAGAAAATTTTAAAAGCCACATGAGAAAGAAATTAGATTACATATAGTAGAAAACCAATTAGGATGACAGCAGATTTTTCAACACAGACCCTGAAATCTAGAAGATTCTGGAACAACATATATCAAGCTCTGAAAGAAGATGGATGCCAACAAAGAATCTTGTATCCAGCAAAATTAAGCTTTAGATTTGAAGATGAAATAAAAACCTTCCAAGATAAACAAAAGATAAAAGAATTTATAGCTAGAAAACCAACTCTACAAAGCATGCTTGGAAAAATATTCCATGAAGAGAAAACAAAAAACAACAATGAAAATCAGCAGAGGGAGGTAGTACCTGAAGGGAAATATTAACAAAAAATAAAATCAAGTCAAGTTAAATAACAAAAATAAACAAATATGGCTGGGAATACAAAACATGTCTCAATAGTTAGCCTGAATGTTAATGGCTTAAACTCACAAATAAAAAGGCATAGGCTAGTAGGTGGATTTAAAAAAAGACCAAACAATATGCTGCCTCCAGGACACTCATCTGATAAAAAAAAAATCATACACAGACTGAAGATAAAATGTTGAGACAAACCATATCACTCACATGGACTGTGGAAGCAAGAAGGAGTTTCCATCCTCATATCAAATAATGTAGACTTCAAGCCAAAAGTAATCAAAAGGGATAAAGATGGACATTACAAACTGCTCAAGGGAACCGTAAACTGACAAGATATAACAATTATAAATATATATGCCTCAAACAATGGTGCAGCTATATTCATCAAACAAATTCTTCTCAAGATCAAGAGTTAAATTGATCACAACACAAGAGAGAGAGTGTGTGTGACTTTAATACACCTCTCTCACCACTGGATAGATCTTAAAAACAAAAGTTGAATAAAGAAACTATATAACTCAATAATACAATCAATAACTTAGACTTAACTAACATACATAGAATATTTCAACTTGAATAAAGTGGATACATTTTTTTTCTCAGCAGCACCTGGATCCTACTCTAAAATAGACCATATACAATGCCACAAAACAACTCTTAGCAAATACAAAAATGTAGAGATACTACCTTGTACTTTATCAGAACATAATTGAATGAAATTGTACATCAATGACAAAATAAAAAATAAAAATTACTCCAACACCTGGAGACTAAACAATATGCTGCTGTATGAACAATGGGGTGCAGAAAATATCAAAGAGAAGATCAAAAATTCTTAGAAGTAAATGAGAACATAGACACAACATATCAAAATCTCTGGAACACTATGAAAGCAGTACGAAGAGGAAAGTTCATTGCATGGAGTTCATTCCTTAAAAGAAGAAAAAGTCAATAAATAATCTCACTTTACATCTCAAAGTCCTAGAAAAAGAATAATAGCAAAAGTAGTAGAAGGCAATAAATAATTGAAATAAAGCTGAAATCAATGAAATTGAAACAATTGAAAAAATTGACAAAGAATAAAGTTGGTTCTTTGAAAAAAATAAATAAAATTGACAGATCCTTAGCTATTCTAATTAAGAATCATATTATCATCTGTGGTTCTGATCAAATAGTTGCTCAGCTACCTTGTCACGGGGGTAGAGATGCAGAACACACTGAGCTGGTGAGAGAACTGGTCGTTGTCCAGTAGCTCAGTTTATTTTTGGAATGCATACAATTGTTATAGGGTTTGAATGAGGTATGCCCATTAATCATACACAAGCAAGATAGTATCTGTAAGCCAATCATCTTATGCCTAATGTAACCACACTATGAGGATGCTCTAAATATTGCTATCATCAGGAAGGGTCTTTATCCCTAGGGGAGGGGATTTCTAAGTTAGAAGTTCCATGTCAAAGCTCCTGGCTATCAGTTTCCTGGCCTGACAACTTGGCAACGCTAACCACAAGTGCTAAGGATGTGGTTTCACTAATGGCTCACTAGAGCAGAGCATCCCATCCTGTTCCTTTTAGGAATAGGTGTTTCTATCCAAATTTAAGTGAACAAATGTAGATTCTTCAAGCACTCTGAGCAGCTCTAAATAACTGCTAGCTGCTAGCTGTAAACTGAAAGTTATTCCAACACCCTCACAGTTTAGTATCCACCATCAGAAACTGTAAACTTTGTAACAAAACTACTAATTATATTTTAGATAATAATTGAATTCAACATCCCTTCATATTGAGACTAAATTGTAAACATCTTAATAACAACAATTTGTTCATAGGTAATGTATTGTTGATATTGGGATGTATTAAGATTGTTCTCGCCCACAAAGGAGGAATCTTGGAACCCTACAAGAGCACTACAAACTTATAGGGTAAAAACAATAATACCCTAGACCCACCGAGCTGGAAAGAAAGATACACAAACAATATGAAAAGAAAAAGGAAGAAAAGTATCCCAAACAAATCAAGATACCTCATCAATATAATCATTGGCAGCCACACAGCAGAAAAAGTGACAGAGAAAGATTTCAGTATATACTTGCCTAAAATGTTTTGTGAACTCAAGAAAGATATAATAGAGCAAGTACAAGCAGTGAAAGATCACTTCAGCAAGGAACTACATAAACAAATCCAGGAAGAAAAAGATGACCTCAACAGGGAGACAGAGGTTCTAAAAGAAAACAAACAAACAAAGAGAAACCCTTTAAATGAAAGAAACAAACTACAAAAAGTTAGGCACTGTTGTGTTCTCTGTGTGTGCTGTGGGTCATGCTTATATCAAACAGGGAATGTTGAGAATCCATCATCCTCAGTGTTAAGAGTTTGTAAACAAGTCTGGATGGCGCCTGGCAAAATGACAGAGGGAGTGGTTTGTGAAGTAACACCAGCGAGCCATTAAGTGTGGAGATTCCTTATTGGTTGACTGATGTATTTAGTTTATGTTAATTAGATAAGCTGTGTGGAATGTATAAATACCGTTCCTGTCCTACAATAAACGGCTTCCACTCCTGCTGTATCAATCTACACAAGTTGTTCATCACACCCCCCCTCCCCGGTTATTTTGCTGCAGCTGGAGTGCGGCACCTCAGGACATTTTCAGTCAGTACATCTTCTTTTATGTCCTGCCATGAAAGCAGCAGCATTCTGCCATTATCCTAGGTGAACAAATTTCTTTCTCTTAGAAGATAGTCCCCCTGACCTACTGTGACCACTCCCTTAGACTTCTTTCAGGACCACCTGGAACTCTTGCATCCAATATTTCTTGGTTTAATCATACACTTCATCACACAAGGCTGAACAAAGGGGGACAGGAGGAAAAGGAAGAAGTAGAAAAAGCCCTGAAGATGAAGGCCATAAGACATCCTCCACTTACTATGAACTGCCTGAAATCCACCAACTACCCTGCTCCAGTGTTGACCTGTTGGGTGAGTATGAAGTCTCTTCTCTGAGTGCAGCTTAGGAGTAGTCCATTAAAAGAGAATTAAAATCATATCAGTCATTTTTTGGGGGGGAGGGGAGTCAATGAAAATTTAGGATGGTGAACCTAGGAATAAACAGAGTGGGGTGGTTGTGGAAGAAGAGTCTTCTTTCTCATCAGCAATGTTACCTAACCAGTGAACTGAGCACCTGAAGCCCTCTCTCACACTCCACCCTCCTTCTGAAACTCCCAGGAAAGTCAAACTCTATAATCAGGGGATTTATTTGTTCCCCTGCTTTGAAGGAATAAACACTCTGCTTTCTGGAGCTTTTCCTTGAATGTTTTAACCAAGACCAGGTGAGTCGTTGTACAGTCCAATATTTCAATTAGAGCATTCTGCTCTCCTTATATACCAGGTCTCAGCATGGAGCTGCAAGTAGAGGAGGACATGAATGAAGTGCTGATGAACTCATTGAATGAGGTGCTTTTGCTCATTTCAGTTGCCATGACTTGTCTCACTCAGCTGGCCTCCCAAGCAAGAGTTCAGCCTCCCTCTCTGAGGAACATGTGGTGTACTCTACTCTGCATGTGGCTAGCGAGTACACCATGCTTACAAGAAAAAGGTGGTGGACTGGGGCTGTAGCTTAGTGGCAGAATGCTTGCATTGCATGTGTAAGACACTGGGTTCAATCCTTTGCACTGCATAAAAAAAACTAAACAAATAAAGGTATAAGAAATGAACAAATAAAGCTGTCCATCTACAACTGCTAAAAAAATTATAAAGAAAATTGCAGCTCCTGAGGAAATCTCATGTAGCTTCCCTATTCTTAATTTAAGTCATCTACATGGGTAGAGAGATCTCCCTGCAGGAAGGTTCCATAGTTACTCATTGGTTTAAGTCAAACACTAGGACATGGTCTGAAGAACAGACATTGAGTGGGTAAGGTAGTTTGCACTCTTCCTACTTTTAGCCCCACCTGTCCCAACTGGCATTTACTGGCAATTGCAAGTTATGGAACATTGCAGGCATGGGTGAGGAGAGTGAATGTATCCAAAGAAACTTAGATAGTTCTTCAACATTCAGATGCTTCATTTATACAGAATTCTTTTCCCATGTTTCCTCTTCTAAAGATTCTCAACAGTGCTGTTTGAGCATTTGTGGCTATACAAGGATGGCAAAATAGTTTATATTTTTAGATATGGTATGTTTGCTTAGCTCTAAGCTCCAGTTCCAAATTCTCATTGCCCATATATTACATTTTCTCTGAAGGGAATGCTTCATCCCGTCACCTGCAAAACCCATGAATGGCCAAGCATCTTGTGTCCATGGAGCACCAATAATTCTTTCCCATATTCCATCTAAATATACTTTTATTGTCTTTTCTAATCTGAACCAATATCAAGCAAAGTGTCTGCTGAATCAAGTTACCCATGTGTTTTAGAAGGCAGCTAGGCACTTTTAACAGGATCTCTGGGAGAGAAAAAGTGCATGCTCCACTTTTGCCCTGAGTTCAGACAGTGGATCTGGGTGAATAATTTATCAGAACAAGACTGCATACTCACTTGGTCTCCAAAACAAGGCCATATTTTATCATAAGTTCAGGGTACCTACATTTAACTTCTCCTTCAGTGTTTTCCCCACGATGTCCCATTGTATCTAGAGAAACATTTATATGCTTGTGTTTGCAGTGTGTAAAGCAGGAGTGGTATAATGTTGCTGGTCCAGTCTGATTTTATTGGCAAAAAACAAACAAGATAGTAAGGATGAAGAACAAGAGTCAAATTCCACCGGGTAATTCTGATCATTGAGGTCTGCTAAGCTAACTAATGTGATATGTTGATTGTATATCATCTTTCCTCCAATTCCAGGGAAAATTTGGTCTGCTATATTTATGTACCTATTGTCCACAGTTTTAAAGTGTGTTTTGAAAGGGTGTCACTTGATTTCTTCAATATTCCTGTATTAAATGCCCAAACTTATTAGTTTCTGAACTTACTGAAATAGAGTTCAAGTGAACTATAAATGCTCATTGACTTCTGGCATTAAATGAGTCTGAATTGCACTGAAGGACTCCCCATGATACCTTCAGAAACACCTCTCTTAAATTCTTATCTCTTCTCAATACTGCATGCATTCTGATGCATTCCCTTCTGCCTGCATCAGGAAATTCTTTGTTCTAAGGTCATGCTTGAGCTTGAGAGCTGTCACCTAATTACTCCAGAAGTCATAAGAAGAAAAAGATGCCTAATTTTCTCTCAGTCAAAAAAGACACTGACAGTCCCCTGGCACAGGTCCTCAGAGAGCAAATTGCTGATGAAAGCAGGCTGGCACAAAATTTTTTTTTCTACAAGCTTAACCCAGGTGGAAGAACAGAGAGAAACATGACCACACACACACAATCTGCTGATTTTTACTAATTCCATTCTCTCTAACAACAATGCCATTGCCCATATAAGTTTGTATGTCTTTTGTTGTTTTTGTTTTGTTTTGTTTTCTTGTTTTTATTTGTTTGTTTGGTTTTTGGTACTTGTAAAGTTACTCTGAATGAACCACTCTCAGGATTTCCTGTTCAGCCAGGTCCCATCCATTTTCTCATATATTGTCTAAAAAAAAGAGTTAAATTCAGACCTTCTTCCACATATTTCATCTTTTGTAGTAGAGATCTCACAGTAAAGAATATAGTTAGATATATATCTGTACTTACATCTGTTTTTACCTATACATATGTATACATATACATACATATGATTAAATGTATAGATATACACACATGCATAAATAGGACCAAGAAAGTATACAAATTACCAACATTGGGTGTTTACTAGTCCACAGAAGGTAAACTGGCAAGTGCAAGAATGTTGAACAATTGATCAAAGAGTACCAGGATATTGGTTTGAAAGCTTAAAGGGATATTGTCATAGAAATCCCTGTCCAAATCCTACTATCTCATCATTCATTGAGTTCTTGTTATAAATTTCCCCTTGTATCTTACCTTAGGTTTTTTAATTTTCTGACTGAGGTTCAGGCACCAGAATTGGCTCACTGAAGGCAGAAGCTTCAGGAAGGGGAAGATGCTTCTTTCTTCTCAATAGGCATATCAAAAACTCCTCATCCAGCATGACCCTGAGGGCCATTGAGAATAACTGGCTGAGGAGCACAAGCTGGCAGAGCACTTTGTAAGGTGCCCAGAGGCCCTGCTCACAGGAAGCTGCTCCAAGGTGCACAGCTCATGAGAGATTCCATTAGGCAAGTGATATTTGTACCTGCTCTCCTGGTATCTGCATTTTGTTTGTAGTTTTGAATGATGGAAAATGTCTCATGATTCATCCACCAGGTAGAGGTCATACTATCCCAAACATGTTCCTACCTGAACCAGGCATGTGTCCTTTAGATGGCAGGTAGCAACTATCTAATTTACTTTCAGGAAGGAGAGTGTTACTGGTGCAAGTGTGTGAGATTGAAAAGAGCGTGGCCTAAGAAAGAAAACTTTATGAAATTTGCAGGCTGATTTAAGTGTGGGCCAAGGGAGATTTATCCTTCCTAGTTTGTTTTCAAATATTTTCAAAAATATTGCTTAAAATGCACATTGCATGATAGCTGTAGCATTCAAACAGGGAGTGTTTATGAGTGTACTTTCTAAAGTCACTCCTAAGGTTTTTTTTAGGGAGTTGAAGTAGTAAAATCTGAGGGTGGGATATAGGGTACACTGGAATACTTAAGAAGTGGCATGGAGAGAATTTTCCCTTATTAAGTGATAGAAGCAGGCCTGGAGGGTCCTGTGTAGTTCCTAGATGTATGGAGTGTCATGGGACAGGGTTGTCTTTCTTCCCTGAAGAGAAATGAGTACATTTTCTATGAAAGTCATATTGGGAGCCTAGGAAGCAGCCATGTGACAGGAAGTAGGTACAACTGGAGCTTTCCAATGTTCACTGTTATCTCCAGTCTCTGTTCATGTGGGAATAAAACGACATTTATCCCTCTACCCAGTTAAGCAACTAGCATGCTGCTAAGGATATCCTTTTGACAGGGGACACTTGGTTTCATGGATAAGAATACCTAGGTAGGGTATTTGTTTAAAGAAATGCATGAGACCTTTCTAAGTTCATATTAATAATCTCTCTGTGCCATGATAGGTCACTGTGTTTTTAATGGATGAGGTAAAACTGCCTAAAATCTAAAGGAACTTATATAAATTTGGTTGTAGGAAATAGTAAAGAGCATGATGATGAAGAAAAAGCATAAGTCAAATCACTTGTCCCCAGGGAAACTTCACAGGAGGGTAATTATCAGACAAAAAGGAGCACACAAACAGGCCAAAATAGCTGCAAGGGTAAAAACCATCTGCTGGTGTCTCTGGTTTACTTTGTTTAACCAGTCTGTATTGCCTATTTTCTGTTGGGTATTTTTTTTTTCATCCAAGGAGTCTGGGAGACTTTTTCCCTTAAAAAAAAAAGTCACTTGTTCCCTTGAAGGAACTAAAATGAGAATGACATGAATAGCTCTTTTCTTCAGTGTTATCCAAATATCATGGATAGTTCTGCCATAGAAAAAAACAGCAGCTACACAAACAACAACATGTCGAAATGTTGTAGAGAAAGAGGCATAGAAGGCAGAAGCTCTCTAGAATTTTCCACATGCAGGAAGCTATATTCACTGGATAGAAGAGTATAAAACTCAACTTTGGTTATGCATAAGGTTGACCCTCTCTTATGTTTTTCACTCTGAAATTTTCTTTTCCCAAAGCTGCTGTCCTGCTCTTCTATGTAACTGCCACATTGAAGCAGAGCCAACTCAGTGTCCAAATATTATGAAAATTACCTTTTAAACACAAGATACTGTCCCTGAAATCCCACACTTTGTAGACTGTTTTGCCTTTTCTCCCCAGCTCCCTCAGCTCCACTGCCTGTTTTTACTAGGAGGCATGATGTCCATAAATCATTGGCAAATGGATGCTTTTCAAATACCTAGCTTTTAAAACAATAGTAAGTAAACATGTAGGCCTTTTTTCAGTCAACATATAACTTTTATACAAATTCAAAATTTTAACTTGACAAGAGCCCCAATTACAAACCCTAAAGTACAAGGTGGATTATAGGTAGAAAACAAATTGTTCTTAAGACAGTTGTCTCTTCATCACATCTGCAGAGTTATGTGCAGGACTCTGTATGTGGTACTCATGGACTCCTTGAAGGGGACACTAACTAGAAGACATTAGATAATATGGTAAAGGGACTTCATTCTTCATTCTTATAACAGTGGTATGGAACAACTTTTATGCATTCATTGAGTCTACCTTGCCAGGTGCCTAAGTTCTTGGACCTCACTGGAAACTATGAAGACAGAGATGGGTAGAACATTATTTTAGATTTCACAGAACTGTCAATCTGGTGAACAGCAAGTCAAAGAATTGGTAGTGGGATAATTGATGGGAGTAGCTAGTGCTCTATCAACTAATGTTGGTAGTCAGGTTGATCCCCCTACTGGTTGTTTCCAACAGATCCCAGAATCATGATGAATGAATTCTCAGATTACTGTCAACACATGCTCTCCAGGTTGACTCATAGAAATTCATACTCTCAAAGTCTAAAGGGGATTCTGATGACAGCAGTAGCTACTAAGTATTTTCTGGCCAACTGGAGAAAGAGGCAAATTAAGTAAGACACATAAGTTCATCCTTGCAAAAATTATTGAGATGTTTTCCCTAGACCTCAGCATTCTCTATCCACTTAAAAACAAACTAATATTGGTCACTCCTCAAAGTGTAACTCTTATTTTTACTCAAACTTCTTTTCAAATGCAGAGAAAGAATTGAAGTAATTTTCAGGTTTGCAGTCCAAAGGGAGGAAGGTGGAAATAAAAGCCTGGCTTTCTGAAGTTCAAGTGGATGAGAGTCAATGACTCATGTCCAAAGAAGCAGAATAAAATAAATTCTCAGTTTTGTTACTCAATTTACCCTATTATAAAATGTAAAATCTACCTGTATCTAGAGAACTTGCATTATAAATGAGTTAAGCTCAATGAATGCATTTGCTGAGTTCCTACAGGTAAAGCATTATGCTTGTTTCACTGGGGGCATGCTAGGAAGGGTATCCAAACCTTACTGAAAGGAGCTTAAAATATCTGCTCCAAATGCAGCCATGGTTCCCAGTAGGTGAGAACATCCATAGCAGACACCAGTAGACCAACCTGCTGAAGGAAAGATTGCCATGAAGAGCAGAGTCAGCACTGGACTTTATCTGCTGGGGACATAGTAAGAGGGATCTGGAAACCTCCTCCAGTGAGTGTCCCACAGTTGAAGGTTCACAAATACTTAGCATGGTTTCCCTCCATGTTTCTATTAACTGATCATATTTAGATAGTAGCAAAATCAAGAGAATCCTCACAGAGAGGAAGTGGATAAGCCTGATATATATGACTTTGTGATTCTCCAACAAGGTCAAGATTGTGCCCACAAAGTGAAGCCAGAGGAATTCAATGCATTAGGGGGGTTAACTGTCCTTTTGTGAGAATATTCACTGCACTTAGAACTCTTAATGACTTCAGGAGAAAAGGCTTTGAAAAGAGCACATTAGCTGGCTCAGATTACCATTATTTCTTAGAAAAGTACAGCAAAACGTTGGACCCAGTGGATGCTAAATATGTAGTCTATGATCTGCAGCCATTCTCTACCAATTTCATCATGTATTTGTCTGAGCCAATAGGAACTTTTGTAATGGAAGTGAGGAATTCCTTCAGAGTCCTATACACCAACAGATGTCCCAGTGAGAGAAAAGAGGCCACAATAAAATGGAGTATGACAAAAAAAAAAAAAAACATTGAGAAAGGGCAGAAAACAATTTCAAACATGGTTTACTTTTTAGTGTTATAGAATTCTAGTTGTTCAGTATTTTTAATGGATTTGGAAATAATGGCTGGATAGTCAGAGAAGAACATTATGACTGTTTTAGATTGTCAATTTTGCATTTTAAGAAAAAGTCTTATGACCACTTTAATATTAAGGAAATAATGAAGTGATTACTGGGAATTCCTGCAGATAATTTTACCTTGGTGGGAAACCATTTTTACTTTGAGGATTCTCAACATCCACCCATAGGAGAAAAGTGAAATATGGTAAATTTGGAGAAGGGAACAAAGAGAAGTTGGTAACATTGGCATGAGGGTATACAACTACTGACACTGCCCAATGAGTGGTGGTCTACGTCTGTGGTGACCTTCTGAAAAAAACAGTGGATCAGGCAGCATGAGGCCATTGGATGGCAGGGGCTCTTCACATTCCATGACATCTCCTACTTTCTCATTCTGTTAGACTGTTATCTAGCACACTCATCCCTACCTCCTCACTCCTCTTTTGTGTCTGAGCTATAGACTCACGTATCTGAATCTTTGTTTGGAAGGTGAAGGAATTTGATCAACAGTAAGTTAATCATGACAGGTGTTGTCATCCGTTAGTCCTGATGAATTCTACTTGGGTTAATTTGTGTGTGTGTGTGGGGGGGGGAGTCAGAGGCACTCAACCACTGAGCCACATTCCCAGCCTTTTTTGTATTTTATTAAGAGACAGGGTTTCACTGAGTGGCTTAGCATCTTGCAGTTGCTCAAGCTGACTTTGAACTCCAGATCCTCTTGTCTCAGTCTCCTGAGCCTCTGGCATTACAGGTGTGCACCACTGAAGCCCACTCTCAGGTTCACTTGTTTTTAACCCATAACATGTTTGGGTTCCTTCTTTGCAGGCCCTGGATGTTGTGTACTGCTACAAACACCATAATGGCAGTATCTTTTGGGGCTGAAATGAACCATGAAGGAGGGCCTAGAATGAATCTTAAAGAAATCATATGGGAATTACAATATGAATTAGAAGAACACAAACAGAGTTTCTGAGATTTGGAAAAAAAATTCTTATGTAAATGTACCACCTATACCCTGGCTAAGAAGAACTGTGCAGTCAGTCTTGAACATTTCTTGCTTTTAAAGAAATCACTTATTAACTTTTAAGTTATAAAATCAGGGTTTTATAACTGTCTTTCTACACTAATGGTCTGAGAGTATGGACAGGTATGCAATGGCAAGAAAAGCAGAAAGATCCCCCCTATGCCCCCCAAAAAGTATTATGTCAAAAATGGATAGATAAATTTCCAGAAGGCCCAAGTTCTCTGGCACTCTGTTATATACCAGGCTGTATTTGCTGGCCATCTATATGTAAGTGTCAATATAGTCATGCAGGAGGTTCAACCAGAGCTTTGTTTCTCATTGTGTGCTCCTTCTGAGGCCATACCTTAGAGATAGAGTTGAGCTTTCTTCCTCATTTGCTTTTTATCTGGCTAGTACACTGGGCACTGGTGGCTCTCCCACTCTCATACAGTGGTAACTAAACTATGTCCATGAAATTTTTAAAAAATGGTTTCCTAGGTCATATTTAAAGAGAGGGACCTGTCTGGAGACTCCAACCTTCAGCTTTGAAGCAGGACCAGCTGGGAGGCTCTAGCTTCTAAACAACCTTGATTTCATCTGTTATTCTTTACTGTCTCAAAAGTCTCAATGGTGAACTGCAGGAGGAGAAAGAGAATGACCTCCTGCTGGACAAAAAGTATTTTGTACCCTCTGGTCAACTTGATTCACCTGACTCACAATAACTTCTCAGAAGCTCTGTCTTCCCACTAATGAGCCTAAAGTCAGCTCTGCTGTGGATGAAGCCAGTGAGTACTCCCATCATAATTCAGATGAGTCCAACTTGTCTCCTTGGTAAAGCACAAATTCTCTGCACTCAACTCCACTGTGTAGGCTAAGATATATGCATACAAAGGCAGGAGACCCATTTTGTTTCAGAGTAGGTACAGAGATCAGGTGGATCTTAAGCTTTGCTATTTTCCTATGTCCTGGTCAGTTTTCTTTCATTGTGCCTTTGCTGTGCCAGCCATATATTTGCATATTGTTTGCACTTAGGAGGTAGGGGAATCTTATTGTTGCTGAGGCTGGATTTGAATTCATGATTCTCCTGTCTTAGCCTCCTGAGCCACTGGGATTATAGTCCTGAGCACTGTGCCCAGTACAGTGGACATTTTTAAGGGTAGAATCAATCAGAGTCTGTGTAGTGCTCTACACATAAAAGTAAGCATAAGAGTAAAAGAAAGGAAAAATAAAATATCAGAGTCATTATAAGCTGCATATCAACTCATGGGCATCCTTGTCCAAAGCTTCTTTCTTCATTTGGTGACCCTCTTAGTGGAAGAGTATGTCACAGTGAGATCACAGATAATAAAGGATCCTGTTGTCTCTGGTTTTATTTTCAGAGCTGAATTTAGATGCTTCCATTCCAATAAAAATCATGCCAAGATAGAGGATGATGCTCTTAAAGGATCATCTGACAACACACGTGGTTTTCAAGAGCATGTCCTTAATGTTGCCAGAGGTGTCTGCAAACAGAAGATAATCAGAAGAAAAATTCTGTTGAGAAAGTGCATGCAGATTCCCTGACCTTCAAGCTTCAGGTATGTTGGCTCTGGAATGCACTTGACTCCTTTTAACTCTATATAATATTGTAGCTCCAGACAATAAATAATTCTGCAGAGCTGTAATAACAAAAACAGCATGATATTGGCACCAACATAGACCCAAAGACCAATAGGACAGAGTAGAAGACAGAGACAAATCCACATACTTAGAGCCATCTGATACTTAACAAAGGTGCAAAAATATATACATTGGAGGAAAAACATTTTAAATAAATGGTGCTAAGACAACTGGATAGTGATATGTAGAAAAATAACACTAAAACCCTATTTTGCACCCTGCACAAAACTCAAATCAAAATGGATCAAACACTTAAGAAGTAGACCAGAAACTTTACAACTGCTTGAAGAGAACATAGGGCTAACATTCCATCATAAAATTGCTGGCACCACCTCCTTAACAGGATGCTCAAAAGTGCATGAAATGCCCTCATTTTTATACAAAATTACACGTAAGAGGAAGTGAGGGGAAAGGGAAAAAAACAAGAGAGAGAAATGAATTACAGTAGATGGGGTAAAGAGAGAAGATGGGAGGGGAGGGGAGGGGGGATAGTAGAGGATAGGAAAGGCAGCAGAATACAACAGACACTAGTATGGCAGTATGTAAAAACGTGGATGTGTAACCAATGTGATTCTGCAATCTGTATACAAGGTAAAAATGGGAGTTCATAACCCACTTGAGTCAAATGTATGAAATATGATATGTCAAGAGCTTTGTAATGTTTTTAACAACTAATAAAAAAGAAAAAAGTGCATGAATTGAAATTAAGAATAAAGAAGTGGGATGCCATCAAACTAGAAAGCTTCTTTCCAGCAAAGGAAAGAAATAAGTGTGTGAACAGAGAGCCTACAGAATGGGAAAAAATCTTGACCAGCTACTCATCTGATAAGGAATTAATATCCAGAATATACAAATAACTCAAAACATTTCACACAAAAATATTCCAAATAACCCAATCAATAAATGGGCAATATAACTAAATGGAATTATTAATTTGGTATCTGTGATATTTTAAGAATCCTCATATAAATATGTGTTTATTGCTGATTAAGTATATCAATTAGCTAATGTTCAAAATAGAAGTTTAATTGAGTTTGACTAAACACAATTAAGTCTTCTCCCAAGCTCAGAAAACAATTTTTTAAAATATTAGCAGTCATCAGGCAACATAGAGGTCTCTTATTAAAGGAATAAAAAGTGAGGTTGAGAATAAAATTTCAACAGTTACCAAGTCTGTTAATTTGCTAATTATTATGAATACTGACTACATATGCTTTTTTTGTAATTGATATATGCTATTGGTTTAATTAAATACACATACAGAATTAATTCTAATTAAAATCTCTTATTCTCAAAATTATCCTTTTTCATGTTAAACTTTCTAATTGAACTTCTGATTTTAATACTTTTTTTTTTGCTTCCACAGCCTTTAATGGAATTAACTGTTGGTTTCCTATAATAGGGTTTTGATATTGAAATAGATAACATATATACCTGTTATAGAAAATAGAGAAATAAAAATGCATGTTCTCAAGGAGTAATTGGAGGTTACATTGCTATGTTCCATATTTCATCATATTTTTTGTTATGGAATTTGTTTTTCATTCTCACAAAAAGGCAGTTTATTCCTGAAATTCTTTTAGGAAATATGGGCTAACTTGGCTTTGGCATCCTGATAAAAGGCAATACCTCCCATATTTCTTAGGATACAAGACCTTTTGTGTTTATCAGTAAACCAACGTGGATCTAAGTGGAAGTATCTATGTTATAGACCGAAGTGGCTCTGAAATGAGACTAAAAGTTGTGGTAGAAGAAAAATGCTGGATAAATTGTGTACTCTTACCAGAAGGAAAAGTCTAGGCAAATTATAGTAGAAGATTTGTAGTAGAGATATTCTCCTTGCCCATAAAGACTCTAATAATTATCTGTCTGTATATCATTGAAACTTTCCTTTAGCCCCTAAATTTATAGAAAGAAGAAACTCTATGTAAAAATGCAAGTTAAAGGAAGACTATAATAAATGATTGGCATTTTCAGGTAGGATTATGTCATACAAATTTCTACTTGAAAACAAAGAGCCTTAAATGCAGCCTAACTTTACACTGTATTTTCTTTTTTTTACATTCTTTTTAAACATATTTTTTTAATTTTAATGTTTTTATATGACAGCTGAATGCATTATGATTCATATTCCACATACATATCACAATTTTTCATTTCTCTGGTTGTATAGAAAGTAGAGTCATACCATTCGTGTATTCATACACATACTTAGTGTAATGATGTACATCTTATTCCACCATCTTTATGTTTGACCACCTCTTCATAATATTAATTATATGATGGCAAATATAGAAGAAAAACTGGCTATGTTTTCTCAAGCTTTGAAAGACTGCACTGCTTCTGTGCAAGTTGTAAGGATGTATGTTTTTTAGCTGGTAAATATCCACAACAATGGAAATATTATTATTTGTTTGGAAGAAAAAATAAATAAAATAGATGACAATTTCCACATGTAATTTCAAATTAATGAAATTTTCTTCTCTCCCTCTTCTCCACCATTCTTTCTTATTCTTTATGTTATGTCTATTTTACCTACATAGCAATGTATTCTACAGTAGGAAAGAAGAAACAATCCTGTATTAATTTACATATCAAAGTAAAACCAAAAGCTTGGTTAATTTTTCAAGTGAATTGTGAAGTTGTTTGTACATGTGCACCTTGCTTTATATTCTATTCTCCATTTTCTGCATTTGATAATGATTGGAAATTGCAAAAGAAGGTACCACAGAGCTTTATTATTTTCTAGCTATGAAAATAATTTAAAGTCAATTAAATATAGAATAAGTGATCAAATGATCTGCTGACTGAAAAAAGAAATAAAAAGCATTTGGTCATTTTTCGGAAATAATTTTTGGATAAGTGAATCAGGTATTTATTCAAACTTATATGTTGAGTATTTTTGTTACATTGAACCATGCAATGTATACCATTTATATTACTAAATTTGGGATTTGAGCTTTCCTAAGTATAATATTGAAAAGCTAAAAGAAAGCCAGTGATACCTGTGTATCTACTTGTTTACTTTATGACTATTTTCTTTTGTTTCTTTGTTTAGGATTAAAACTAGGTGAGCTGACCTGACTGGCAACACACAGGCTAGTAGCATCACCAACAATAATGACCTTCCGTCCATCAATTCCGGTGTTTTCATTGGCAATTTAAACTCAGCCATTGTCAAGAAGTTTGACATTGAAGCCATTTTTTTCAAAGTATGGGAAAATATTTGGATGCTCAGTTCACAGAAATTATGCATTTGTACAGTACATGAGTGTACAGCATGAAGAGCTGCAGTGGCTGGGGAAAATGCCTGGATCATCCCTGGTCAATCGCTGGGTAAGCCGTGTTCACTTACATATTGATCATTTCATAAATTTATAAAAAAATTTAAATAATCCTTCAGAAAATTTTTGTGTAGACTAATGAAGCTATTAGTCTACAGCTATTTCCTAGAAATAGTTAAAAATTAACACAAACAGTGACAGAACAAAAACTATAATCATTATCATGAAACTACCACAATTACCAGCAGCAACAACAAAAAACCTTCGATAGACCTCCCAGTGTAGAGACATGGCCACTTCCTTGGGGAGATAAGAAGTCAACCTGTGCTTTACACTTAAGTGTTTTAAGTATTTGCATGAGTGATTTTGAATTTGAAATACAGAGGAATTTGCTGGCAGATTTAGCTGAATCTAAAGATACAGCAGCCAATGGTAAGGATGTACCTATGCAATTTCACAGGAAAGGACATATTTTGCTGGTCAAGAGGTACTATTATGTATTTTAAGTGCTACAATAGGTACATGTCCTCTTTTCTGGCCCTGAGTTGATTGCAGCAGCCTGCAAATTTCCTTCCTTTACTTCTGATCTTCAAGTGCTGGTAGCCTTGATAAAATAATCAATGATCACAGGACAACTCAAATATTTCTACTTAGTAAGTCAGCTTCCTAGGAAGCAACTTTACAATGACACAACAATATATTACTTCTTGTAAGTCTGAGACTGGTGGATACAGTCCCCATCTACTTTTGGGGAAAACTTTTGAAAGTTATTATATTTCCCCTTTTATTATAGAAATAATTCAAAGTAGCTGTTTGAATTAATAATTTTTTGAAAGGTGACAGCAAAAGCTGGAGTTGTAGCTCAGGGGTAGAGCATTTGCCTTGCAAGTGTGAAGCACTGGGTTTGATCCTAGCACCACATAAATACAAAGTCATTGAGTCCATATACAACTGAAATAATTAAATAAATAAAAGGTGGCAGCAAAATATCCTTGAGGCAGATTCTACAGTATGTAATTTTTTATAAGTATATTCTTTCCATGCGTGTGGCAGAAACACAGCTCATTCTGTAAGAAATAAAAAAAGGTGGGGGGGGGCGCTGGTGAAGTTCATATAGTGCTTATGTTGCAAGCACAAGGCCCTGGGTTCAATCTCCAGCACCAGGAAATTGAAAGAGAAAAAGAAAAGGGGAAAACCTCAGTCATATATGACTACCCCTGCCTTCCAATTTTTTCTAATTCAAATGAAATCCATGGAGAACCCTGTGAGGTAAATAGAGTGAAAGTCTATTAAGGGAAACAGAAAAGAAAGGAGAACAGGTACCTATTGTAGCACTTAAAATGCATAATAGTATCTCTTGACCTGCTGACCTAAGACCTTCAGAATTGACAGAAAATTCATCACAGGGTTAGGGTTATGAAAATAATACTATATTCCTAATGGTGAAGTAGAAGAACATGGAGAAGGAGGAGGAGAAGGAGAGAGAAAAGGAAGAGAAAGATGAGAGAAAAAGAAAAAAGAATGAAGAAAGGAAGGTGTGCTGTGTCCTTGGAAATCTGCCAGGGGCTCCATTGGCTTCCAAACTTCTCCATGATTCTAATAAATATAGTCATCTTCCCCCTCAATACAATGGCAGCCTTTCCAGAACTAAGTCCCACCACCTTGTGCTCTCTGCCCTGAAATTATAATTCTGCATTTTTCTCTATTGCTGGCTCCTTCACCAACAAGTCTTCTAATCTAATTCAGAACTTAGGAGAGAAAAAAAAAACCTCATTCTTCAAACTGTTTTAAAAAATTAATTTGGAGGTTATTAGATTGAGATCCCTCCAGTACTGTGGCTTCCTATAGAAGTAAAACAACCCACAGCTCAATGAAAACAGAAAAAGGAAACTCAAGATTAATCACTAGACACCAACAATTAACTTGCAACTAAGAGCTTTGCAGTTGAACCAATCAAATATTTTGTCTTATTTCATTAGCACCTTAATTATTTCTCTGCCACCCATTGAGTGGAGTCTTGATTTTCTACCAACTGAGTTATTAACTTATGAATCAATGCTGGTCAAATAACTATTTAAAATTTTAATATGACTAATTTTTTCTTTGATTCAAACAACAAAATCCTCATCTTCCTATTCCTTATGTTAGCCAGCATCATTTTCCCCTGAATTTTCATTTCTTTTAATCTGTGCTGTGAGGAAAAGAAACAAAAGCTCCTGAAATACTACCAGCATGGACAAGGAAGGATATGCTCAGAAAACCCATATCTGGTGTGCTTTGAGAAATAGCCCTGAATCTGCATACGCAGATGCACATTTTGTTCATGGAATATGGTACAACTTTCCTGCACTGTTCTATAGCCTTTGTCTTGCAAGTTTCACATTGTTATAACACTTGAACCTAGATTTCCTCCCCTTGGTGTATAATCAGGGAGAAAGGTTAAGAATCCAACCAAACAAGCAGGGAAGTTTCACCAACTTTGCATTTTTAAGTCAACAGATAATATTTTATGGTTATTCATGGGGCACAAAATGATAACTTAGTACATTTATACAATGTGTAATGACCAAAATCAGGGCTGTTATAATTAATTAGAGGTATCTATGAAATTCTCATATACTAGAAATACAAATAATATCCTCTTAAATAATGCAAATGAAAGAAAAAAATCACAAAAGAAAGTGGAAATTCTTCAAACTTAATGACAATGAAAGGAATGTATGCTAAAATTTGCAGCCAAAGTGGTACTAAGAGGAAAATATAAAACTTCATGTAGATGTCAGAGAAGGCAGTTTAAAACCAATGATCTTAATTTCTATCTTAAGAATCTAGAGAAATACAAGCAAATAAAATCCAAAGTAAATAGGACAAAGAAATCATAAAGAGCAGAAAACAATCCAATAGAAAACAGATAAACTGCAGAAAAAATCAAGTTTTTAAAAAGATTAAAAAAATTGAGAAATACCAAGCAAGAGTAATTGAGAAAAATGACAGAAAATACAGATTATCTTTAGGTGATATACATAGATTCTACAAACATTAAAAGCATTATGTCCAGAAATACAATAACTTAGGTAAAGTGGACAAATCTCTTGAAAAATAGATTTCTGAAGACAACAAGATTATCCTTCTATAAAAAAATTGCATTTATAATTTTAAAAAATTAAATATTTTGGGTTTTTTAAGTTGTACCTTTATTTTATTTATTTTATGTGGTGCTGAGGATTGACCCTAGTGCCTCGCATGTGATAGGTGAGTACTCTACTGCTGAGCCACAACCCAACCCATAATTTGAAAACTTAACACAAATAAAATTCTAACTCTCAGAGATTTCACAGATTGAATTCTTTCATTTATTTAAGGAAAAAGTGATACAAATATTCACAAGTTAGAAAATAAAAGGAGAAAAATAAATCTCCCAACTCATTTCTTAGGTAGATATAACCCTGATACCAAAACCAAATGGATCATATCTGATACCAAAAGAACTGATAACAACAAAAAAATATGCACAATGCTTTCTCATAAACATATGTGCAAAAAAAATCCTCTACAAAAGCAAGCTAAATCCAGACATATGTAATAGGAATAATACATCCCAACCAAGGGTAGTTTGGGAATGTAAAGTTTGCTCAACACTGGAAAATTAATAAATGTAATTTACTTCATTAACAGAACAAAGAGTATATATAATAATTTCAATAAATTTTTAAAAAGTATTTGACAAAATTGAAACTCATTCCTAATTTTTTTTTTTTTGCAAACTAGGAATAGGAGGAAATTTTTGTCACCTGACACAATGTGTCTATGAAGAACAAACAACTGATACATTTAGTAGTGAAATGCTGAATGTTTCCCACCTAACATCAGGAACAAGGTGTGGATTTCTCTCCATGTTCACTTACTCCAATGCTGGAAATCTTAGTCCACAAAATAAGGAAAAATAAAGACAAGCTGAGAGGAATAAGTGTGGAAATGAAAATAGGAAACTACTTTCATTTGAAAAAAATCCTAAAAAATCTTCTTCAAAATGTTATTATTATTTTGTGATATTCACAGGGTCATAGGATTAAATGTTAATGAACAAACATGCAAAAGTGTTGACAAGGAAGAGACCCTGCACAGAGACAAATTGGAAGACTTTAATGTTATCAAATAAGTTATTCTTCTCTTTACATCTGCTAAGTTTCCAGTGTTAGTTGAAAACTTCTCCCCAAGGTCAATGTTATACAAATACTTCTTAAAATTATCAATTAGTGTTTATTTTTTTTTAACATTTTGGGCTTACATTCATTTAGAATTTTCTTTTTATCTGATGAGTCAGTACTCCAGCATTATTTCCTTCCAGATGGACATCTAATTGTGCCAGAAGAGATTTTTTTAAAGTTATCATTTCCTCCACTGATTTGATATATCATTAGCTTATTTGTTTATATGCCAATATAATCATATTTTCAAGTTCAAGGAATAGAATGTTTTATTCAGCTTTGTGTCACTGTGACCAAAATACCTAGCAAGAACACCTTAGAGGAAGGAAAGTGCCTGTGCAGCTAAATATAAATGGAATAGTTTGTCATACATTCTTTGCTATCTGACTCCTTTTGTGCACCATAATATTTCTGAGATTTTTTTATGTTATTACTCGTATCAGTAGTTTATGTTTTTATTGTGGAGTTTTATTCCATTTCAAGGATTATGATAACTTGTTTTATCCAGGCACTTGTTCATGGACATTTTGATTGCTTCCATTTGGGAACTACTCTGAGCATAGCAGTTCTGAAGTTCATGGGAACATGTACTTTTCTAGTTTCATGCATTTATGTCTGGTGACAGCATTGACAGGTCACATGATTAGTGTATGCTCATCTTCATAAGCAGCCACCAAGCTGTTTTTCAAAGTGATAGTAACATGTATCCCTCTCAACAACAGAGGATGGAGCTGCAGTTGTTCTAAATCCCTGCCAACACTTGGCATTGTCATTTGAATTTTAGACATTATGATGGATGTGAGTTGGTCTTCATTCTTGCTTTCCTGATGACTCGTGCTCTTGAGCAAATTTTCAGGTGTTCATTGATGTTTACATTCCCTTCTTTGTGTAGTATCTATTGAAATATTTGATCCTTCTTTAAGTTGCTTGTCTGACTATTGCCAAGTTTTGTTTTTTTTTTAGCTTTCCTAATTTATTTATTTATTTTAAAAATATTTTGAGATAATTATGGAATTATTTGCAATTGTTAAAAATAATACAGAGAGAGCCCATATGCCCTTTACCCAGTTTCTACCAGTAATGGTTTTCTTATCTGCAGTACAGTATCATCACACTTTATCCAGTTTTTGCTTCTCTGCAGTACAATATCATGACACTTTATCCAGTTTTCACCAGTGATACTATTTGGATTGATTACAGACAGTACAGTATCACAACAATTGACAGGCTTCATCAATGATGTACATATTTTACCAATTTTACATGTACTTGTTGAATATGTATTGGTTCTATGAAATTGTATCATGTGAGAATTTTTGTGTATACTCACCATATCAAACATTCCTATTACAAGGATCACTCATGCTGTTTCTTTAAGGATCATAATTAAAAAGTCTTTTTTTTAAGGACAATATTTTACTTCTCACCCCCTTACCTAATTCCCAGCTACCACTAATCAGTTTTCCATCTATTCTATAATTGCCATTTAGAGAAAGCTATATAAATAGGATCATATAGTATATAACCTTTTAAGATGTGTTTTTTTTTTAATTTTTTATTTTTTTATTGGTTGTTCACAACATTACAAAGCTCTTGACATATCATATTTCATACATTAGATTGAAGTGGGTTATGAACTCCCAATTTTACCCCAAATGCAGATTGCAGAATCACGTCGGTTACACATCCACAATTTTACATAATGCCCAATTAGTAATTGTTGTATTCTGCTACCTTTCCTATCCCCTACTATCCCCCCTCCCCTCCCCTCCCATCTTCTCTCTCTACCCCATCTACTGTAATTCATTACTCTCCTTGTTTATTTTCCCATTCCCCTCACAACCTCTTATATGTAATTTTGTATAGCAATGAGGGTCTCCCTTCATTTCCATGCAATTTCCCTTTACTCTTCCTTTCCCTACCATCTCATGACTCTGTTTAATGTTAGTCTTTTCTTCCTGCTCTTCCTCCTTGTTCTGTTCATAGTTGTTCTCATTATATCAAAGAAGACATTTGGTATTTGTTTTTTAGGGATTGACTAGCTTCACTAAGCATAATCTGCTCTAGTGCCATCCATTTCCCTTCAAATTCTATGATTTTGTCATTTTTTATTGCTGCATAGTACTCCATTGTGTATAGATGCCACATTTTTTTTATCCATTCATCTATTGAAGGGCATCTGGGTTGGTTCCACAGTCTAGCTATTGTGAATTGTGCTGCTATGAACATCGATGTGGCAGCATCCCTGTAGCATGCTCTTTTAAGGTCTTCAGGGAATAGCCCGAGAAGGGCAATAGCTGGGTCAAATGGTGGTTCCATTCCCAGCTTTCCCAGGAATCTCCAAACTGCTTTCCAAATTGGCCGCACCAATTTGCAGTCCCACCAGCTATGTACAAGAGTACCCTTTTCTCCACATCCTCACCAGCACTTGTTGTTGTTTGACTTCATAGTGGCTGCCAATCTTACTGGAGTGAGATGGTATCTTAGGGTGGTTTTGATTTGCATTTCTCTGACTGCTAGAGATGGTGAGCATTTTTTCATGTACTTGTTGATTGATTGTATGTCCTCCTCTGAGAAGTGTCTGTTCAGATCCTTGGCCCACTTGTTGATTGGGTTATTTGTTATCTTATTGTCTAATTTTTTGAGTTCTTTGTATACTCTGGATATTAGGGCTCTATCTGAAGTGTGAGGAGTAAAAATTTGTTCCCAGGATGTAGGCTCCCTATTTACCTCTCTTATTGTTTCTCTTGCTGAGAAAAAACTTTTTAGTTTAAGTAAGTCCCATTTGTTGATTCTTGTTATTAACTCTTGTGCTATGGGTGTCCTATTAAGGAATTTAGAGCCTGATCCCACAATATGTAGATCAGAGCCAACTTTTTCTTCTATCAGACGCAGAGTCTCTGATTTGATATCAAGCTCCTTGATCCATTTAGAGTTAACTTTTGTGCATGGCGAGAGGAAGGGATTCAGTTTCATTTTTTTGCATATGGATTTCCAGTTTTCCCAACACCATTTGTTGAAGATGCTATCATTCCTCCATTGCATGCTTTTAGCCCCTTTATCAAATATAAGATAGTTGTAACTTTGTGGATTAGTCTCTGTGTCCTCTATTCTATACCATTGGTCCACTCGCCTGTTTTGGTACCAGTACCATGCTGTTTTTGTCACTATTGCTCTGTAATATAGTTTGAAATCTGGTATCGCTATACCGCCTGATTCACACTTCCTGCTTAAAATTGCTTTTGCTATTCTGGGTCTTTTATTTTTCCATATGAATTTCATGATTGCTTTATCTATTTCTTCAAGAAATGCCATTGGGATTTTGATTGGCATTGCATTAAACCTATAGAGAACTTTTGGTAATATCGCCATTTTGATAATGTTAGTTCTGCCTATCCATGAACAGGGTATATTTTTCCATCTTCTAAGATCTTCTTCTACTTCTCTTTTTAGGGTTCTGTAGTTTTCATTGTATAAATCTTTCACCTCTTTTGTTAGGTTGATTACCAAGTATTTTATTTTTTTGGAGGATATTGTGAATGGAGTGCTTTTCCTCATTTCCGTTTCAGAAGTTTTGTCGCTGATATACAGAAATGCCTTTGATTTATGCGTGTTGATTTTATATCCTGCCAATTTGCTGAATTCATTTATTAGTTCTAGTAGTTTCTTTGTAGACCCTTTTGGGTCTTCTAAGTATAGAATCATGTCATCTGCAAATAGTGATAATTTAAGTTCTTCTTTTCCTATTTTTATGCCTTTAATTTCTTTCGTCTGTCTAATTGCTCTGGCCAGTGTTTCGAGAACTATATTGAATAGAAGTGGTGATAGAGGGCATCCCTGTCTTGTTCCAGATTTTAGAGGGAATGCCTTCAATTTTTCTCCATTCAGAAAGCCTGAGGCTTAGCATAGATAGCTTTTACAATGTCAAGGTACGTTCCTGTTATCCCTAGTTTTTCAAGTGTTTTGAACATAAAGGGATGCTGTACTTTGTCGAATGCTTTCTCTGCGTCTATTGAGATGATCATATGGTTTTTATCTTTAAGTCTATTGATGTGGTGAATAACATTTATTGATTTCCGTATATTGAACCAGCCTTGCATACCAGGGATGAATCCTACTTGATCATGGTGCACAATTTTTTTGATGTGTTTTTGTATTCGATTCACCAGAATTTTATTGAGGATTTTTGCATCCAGGTTCATTAGAGATATTGGTCTGTAGTTTTCTTTCTTTGAGGTGTCTTTGTCTGGTTTCGGAATCAGGGTGATGTTGGCCTCATAGAATGAATTTGGAAGAGCTCTCTCTTTTTCTATTTCCTGAAATAACTTGAAAAGTATTGGTATTAATTCTTCTTTAAAGGTTTTGTAAAACTCCGCTGTATACCCATCCGGTCCTGGGCTTTTCTTGGTTGGTAGTCTTTTGATGGCTTCTTCAATTTCATCCATTGATATTGGTCTGTTCAAATTGTGTGTATCCTCCTGACTCAGTCTGGGCAAATCATATGACTTAAGAAATTTATCGATGTCTTCACTATCTTCTATTTTTTTGGAATATAGGTTTTCAAAATAATTTCTAATTGTCTTCTGTATTTCTGTAGCATCTGTTGTGATATTGCCTTTTTCATCCCGTATGTTAGTAATTTGAGTTCTCTCTCTTCTTCTCTTTGTTAGCATGGCTAAAGGTCTGTCAATCTTATTTATTTTTTCAAAGAACCAACTTTTAGTTTTGTTAATTTTTTCAATAGTTTCTTTTGTTTCAATTTCATTAATTTCCGCTCTGATTTTAATTATTTCTTGCCTTCTGCTACATTTGCTGTTGTTTTGCTCTTCCTTTTCTAGGGCTTTGAGATGAAGTGTGAGCTCATTTATTTGTTGGTTTTTTCTTTTTTTGAGGAATGACCACCAGGCGATGAATTTTCCTCTTAAAACTGCTTTCATTGTGTCCCATAGATTCCGATATGTTGTGTCTGTATTTTCATTTATCTCTAAGAATTTTTTGATTTCCTCCTTTATGTCTTCTGTAACCCATTGATCATTCAGTAACATATTGTTCATTTTCCATGTGATGTAGGATTTTTCCTTCCTTCTTTTATCATTGATTTCCAGTTTCATTCCATTATGATCAGATAAAATGCATGGTATTATCTCCACCCCTTTATATTTACTGAGGGTTGCCCTGTGGCATAATATATGGTCTATTTTTGAGAAGGATCCATGTGCTGCTGAGAAAAAAGTATATCCATTTGATGATGGTTGATATATTCTATATATGTCAGTTAAGTCTAGGTTATTGATTGTGGTATTGAGTTCTATAGTTTCCTTATTCAACTTTTGTTTGGAGGATCTGTCCAATGGTGAGAGAGGTGTGTTGAAGTCACCCATAATTATTGTGTTGTGGTCTATTTGATTATTGAACTTGAGGAGAATTTGTTTTATGAATGTCGCAGCGCCATTATTTGGGCATAAATATTGATAATTGTTATGTCTTGTTGGTTAATGGTTCCTTTCAACAGTACATAATGTCCTTCTTTATCCCTTTTGATTAACTTAGTCTTGAAGTCAATTTTATTCGATATGAGGATGGCCACCCCTGTTTGCTTACGAGGACAGTGTGCGTGGTATATTTTTTCCCATCCTTTCACCTTCAGCCTGTGTATGTCTTTTCCAATCAGATGTGTCTCCTGGATGCAGCATATTGTTGGATTTGTTTTTTTAATCCATGATATCAGCCTATGTCGCTTTATTGGAGAGTTTAAGCCATTAACATTCAGAGTTACTATTGATATATGGTTTGTACTTCCATCCATGTTTGATTATTTATCCTTTTTTTAAAAAAAAAATGTAGTTGGTTTCTCCATGATTATTTTTCCCCTCGCCCTCTGTCTTTACCGAGGCACTTCCCTCTGATGGTTTTGGTTATTGTTTTTCATTTCTTCCTTGTGTAGTGTTTTGCTCAAAATGCTTTGCAATGCTGGTTTTCTGGCTGCAAATTCTTTTAACTTTTGTTTATCATGAAAGATTTTTATTTCGTTGTCATACCTGAAGCTTAATTTTGCTGGATACAGAATTCTTGGTTGGCATCCATTGTCTTTCAGTGTTTGAAATACATTGTTCCATGACCTTCTTGCTTTCAGTGTCTGTGATGAAAAATCCGTTGTTAACCTTATTGGTTTACCCCTGAATGTAATCTGTCTCCTTTCTCTTGTAGCTTTTAATATTTTCTCTTTGTTCTGTATATTGGATATCTTCATAACAATGTGTCTTGGCATTGGTCTACTGTGATTTTGTGTGCTCGGTGTCCTGTATGCATCTTCAATTTGTATATCTGTTTCCTTTTTTATTTCTGGAAAGTTTTCTGTAATTATTTCATTCAGCAGGTTACTCATTCCCTTGGTTTGAATCTCTGTACCTTCTTTTATCCCGATGACTCGTAAGTTTGGTTTTTTTATGTTATCCCATAACTCTTGGATGTTTTTCTCATGATTTTTTACCAGCCTTTCTGAATTGGCTAGACTCTTTTCAAGATGAAATATTTTGTCTTCATTATCTGACTTTCTGGCTTCTACTTGCTCCACTCTGTTAGTGATACTCTCAATTGAATTTTTAATTTGGTTTATAGTTTCCTTCATTTCTAAGATTATGGTTTGATTCTTTTTTATAATCTCTATCTCATGATAAAGGTGCTTAACTTCTTCTTTTATCTGTTTGTGTAATACATTCTCAATGTGTTCTTTCGCTGCTTGAATTTGCTGTCTCGTATCCTCTTTAAGGTTCCATTCCATCTGTTTAAGGTGTTCCTTGAGTTCTTTATATGACCATTTTTCTGATGACTCTAGGTCCTCCTGAATATTTAGGCTGTCCTGCATTGTTTGTACTCCTTTTCTTCCTTGCTTTTTGAAGCTGCTCATGTTACTTCTTGTTCTGTTTGACTGCTGAGTTACTGTTTACTCCTATAAATTTATTTGATGCTTGGGAGGAAAGGTATTAGAAGGGAAGGGAAAAAGTCACTAAAGAGAATGAGAGTAAGCAGGTAGAATTCAAGGAAGGGGGGATAAGATAATTGAAAAGAAATGAAAAGACAAAAGAAGAAAAAAAATAGGAAATAAAAAAAGAAAAAAAATTTTTAAATAATAAAAAAAAATTAAAATTAAAATTGGAAAAAAAAATTTAAAAAAAATTGTAAAAAAAAATAAAAAAACAAGAAAGAAAAATGAAAATGAAATAAAACCCCAAATCAAAATTAAAAACAACAACAACAACAACAAAAAAAAAAACTAATAAATGCAGTCTTAGAGTTTGATTAACTTCTCTTCCAGTAGGTGGCGCTGTGACCACCAGGCCAAGTTTCTCCTATCAATACGCGGAAACCAATCACTGTGCAGCAGCTCCTCCTCCCAGACTGGGCGAGTCTCCAATCCTGGTTGCCTAGGGCGTCCTCTTGTGTCTAATCACTTCCCCACTTTTCCTCTAGCCAGGCCCCTCTCACGGGTGCCGCTCACCACAATACTGGGTACACGCCAGATCTGCTGCTCCCGGGAGCCCTGTTGTCATGAATGACTGGGCACACTCTTCCATTTTGCCAATCCCTCAGACCCTAAATTTGTAGAGCTTGGGGCTGAGAATCCTCAGCGAATTTTACTGCCCCTCCGGTAGCCACACCCCCAGTAGCTGGTGCAAGAGACCTCAGTTGTCAGCACTGGTGGGAGCGGTAGTCCCGTGCTTCGGGTCCCGTGCCACCTCTAATTCCCATGGTCTGGCTACCGTGCTCACGGGAGAGCTGGGAGGGGCCCTTACAGGAGAGCTGGGATTGGCCCTTAAGGTTTCCCCGCTGTGTGCAGAGGGAAGGCTAGGGGATTACACACCTGTAGCCGCAGGTTTCAATGAAGTTATCTCCTCCGCCGCAGTCTGATGACGTCAGTTGTCTGCCATGGTGGTATCTCTTGCAAATGGCGACAGTTCGTTTCCCTTTGCCGGGTGACCAATGCAATGGGTGGGTCCTTACTGTCTCTCCAAAGCCCCGTTTCAAACCTGTGGCCACTACCTATGAAGGCTCGGTTGGCATTTACCTCCGTAGGATCAGAAGGGCTGACCAGTTGTTTCAGCCGGATGGATTAGTGCTGAGTCACAGCTGTTTGTCTGCGGGAAGCAGGCGAACGGGAACTTGAATTCAGCCTATCCAGGTTCAGTGTGTGTTCTGAGAGGCCCAGACTGCTTGTCCCAGATCCATGTCAGCTCAGCATTGCCTAGTGATCCTGAGCAAACAGAATTAGGCTGTTTACGACTCCCTATGCCTGCACAGCTGAAGAGGTCAGAGACTTGATCTCTCCGCGCCCGCCGCCATGTTGGAATCCCTATTGCCAAGTTTGAAGATTTCCAATGACCAGTGGCACTGGGGAGAAGTCTGCCGGGGCGCTGGTTTTGGAACAGAATTCTGAGTAAGCAGAAGAAAACTTCTCACAGCCACCTTTGAGCAAGCAGATGTCTCTTCACTGGGACTTAGGATGGAGTGTCTGCACTATTAGAGTCAAGGTGAGGTCCTCCCTGAGCCCCTGGCGCCTGAGCTCCACTCAAAGTAGAGGATGACAGCCAAGAAGAGACTAGAGCACAAGAGGGTGCACTTCCCCCTGAGCGTGCAGGATGGACTCCAGGATCCTGGAGCCCTTGGCCCACCTAGTTTCCTGGGTGTTGTATCGAAGAAGGTGGAAAGAACCTCTGATAGGAAAGGTGTGCAAAAAGTCCAGCAGCAAGCGCTTGCTGGAGCTCCCCAGCCCCAGGGTTCAGGGGCTGCCACTGCTGTCAGCCCAGCTGCCTCCAGGCACTGCAGTCTCCACCCAGCCCACATAACCCAGGGCAACCACCACCTCCCAACCTCTTTGCCTCTGAGGCCGCCACAGCTACAGCCTCTGCCTTAGCGGTTCTTGCTCAGCTTCATAGGCTTTTTGAGCACACTGCAGTCCATCTCTCCCAGTTAATCAATCGTCACCATGGAGTGTAGAAACTGGGGCGACAGGCCAGCCAGCCAACAGGAATGGGCGAACAAGGGCTAAGAGAGGGAGCCTTCAGAAGTGACCGCCAACTTGGTCCCCAGAGGCTTGGGCGGCCAGACCCCTATTGGTCCCCTTCCTCCTGCAGCCTTCAGGTTACAAATCAGCCCTAGCAGCCTCAGGTGCCTTGCACACGCTGTGCTTGGACAAGGGGGTGGTAGCGCAAGTGTGTGTGTTGAAGGCAGAGAAGCACTGGCTCACCCCTGTCATTGCCTCAAATCTGTTTTGTTGCTCCTGCACCTTGAGCTGCAGCCTGCTCATTGCTGTTCTTTCCCCAGCATTGCCAGAGCTCTGAGCACTGCCTCCACTTTTTCTTGGAGTAAGTTTGATAGCATGAATAACTAAGATATAGTCCTTCCCTTTTTTTCTCTTCCCACCCCATCCTGCCTCTCAGTGACAACAAAGTCAAGATCTTCACCTGACCTGTGCACATCTTCAAGACACCATTCAGCTTCTGGCCACTTGTACATTTGCCTGCTATGGTGCTGCATTCTTTGTGATTGCACGTTGGTAGTTGGTTTATGCTACATCCACTGGCCCTGGACTCCATGTACATATCTACTCTAAGCAAATTCTTAATTATTATTAGTGCTTAATTACTATTAGTGCTTCTCAAGTTGCATGATCAGAGTCAACACTGATTTAATCCCTGTGTCTTTTTCTAATGTAAGTAGGTAGAATTAGAAGCACTTCTTTATGAACTACTTCATCGGCCTCCTATTGCTTTTGATTTGTTGAATCTTTGTTATCTGTCAGCTCAAAAGCATTTCCAATTTTCCTTGTAATGCTTTTCTTTACCCCATATATATTTTTTATAAAAAGTCTTTGCTTTATTTGAAACTTCTGATGACCTTTGAGTTATTTTTTATTGTTGACTCAAAATTTAATTGTATGTTCAAATCATCTATTCTCAATAAATCTTTGAGGAAAATTTGAGTCTTGATTTATGATTGCATTTGTTATCTTGCTTTTCACTGCTTCAAAATACCTGAGATAAACTTTTTTTCCTTGTACTTTTTCTATTAATTATAGACAGTGTTTCCAACTGTACATATGGCAGTGGATTTCCTTTAGTTATTGTTAATATTTCTCCATATAATTTTTTACTAGGTCCCTGTTTACTTTTTGTATATGTTTTATACGTATTTTCACATGCATATTTTTTGAATATTCATGTTTTTGATATATATATATATATATATTCATACCCTAACTCTAACCCTTATACTACACAATATTTAATAGTAACCCTAAATTTACCCCATTCCTAAATCTACATTAATACAAAAGCATATATAGTAATATGAACATTCTCACATACTTATATTCGAATATGCAATTGATAATCATATACAAAAGTATTTATATATGTTCACATGTAATTTATCTGTGCACACCTTTTCCTATTTCAAAACATATATTTCTGTGTATTGGAAATTTCTACATGTATATTCTTATGATTATTCATGTTTTTCAATATACCTATTCAATTCCTAATGTTCATTTGTATTTTGACTTGCATTCAATTATCAATGGTATATTTGCATATATATATTAGCTTTCACAAATTAAAAATGTGTCTTCCTACATCTCACATTAAACCCTTTCCAGTTTCAAAACGTCAAAATTGCACATGCACTTTCTTAAAATATTCATATTTTTCAGTATAAATATTCATTCCCTAACTATATACCAAATTTAATACTAACCACAGTTTTACCCCTATAACTAACCTACATTCAGATAAAAGCATATATCCTTAAGTGAATATGCATATATATTTTCCTTACATACACATCAATGTTATATTTTCAGAAGTGTTATTATATTTCATATATAAAATTTATCTTTGCATTTGCATATTAAAAATTTGTACTTATGTCTCATATTAACACTTCCCTATTTCAAAACATATATTTATGTTATTTTTTATGCAAATGTTACCATGTACATTCCTAGGAGTATTCATGTTTTCAATGAATATATTTATTCCTTAAAATAAACCTAAATGTACACAAAAATTTGAAATCGATACTAACCATATATTTACTTGTATACCTAAACCTAACTTAAAATAAATGCATATATAAATTTTAATATTCATTTGTAAATAGTTATTATACAATTATTAATGGTATATTTGAATATGTATAACTATATATTCATATATATAATTAATCTGTGCAGTCCTATTTTTAAAAATCTGTATTCATATGTGTCACATTAAAACCTTTCTCAGTTCAGGGCTGTGGCTGTGGCTCAATGGTAGTGCACTTTACTAGCATGTGTGAGGCACTGGGTTTGATTCTCGGCACTGTATATAAATAAATAAAGGTCTATCAACAACTAAATTTTTTTTTAAATAATAAAAAATAAAACCTTCCCTAGTTCAAAACATATTTATTTATATTTTCATACATGTATTCATGGGTTATTCTAATGAGTATTCTTGGTTTTTCATATGCATTTTTTTCCCTAACCCTAGCCCTTACCCTACAGAAAATTTAACACTAAACCTAAATATAACCGTATACCTGAATCTACATTAATATAAAGCATACATAAAATTGTGAATATACATGTGTAATAAGACCTATATATTCAATTATCAAAAATATATTTGCATATATTGTATATGCATATTTATTTGTGCATTCACATATTTAAAAATGGCTACTTTCATACCAGTTTATAAACACCCCCACTTCTGCTTTTGCTCATCTGATCCCATCCTCTCAAACTTGAAACCTATTGTCTACTTATTTTCCCTAAATAACTCATGTCCACCTGTAGGTTTTTCCTGATAGATTATCTGCAGCTGAATGTCAATGTGAACACACTGTTGACAGGCATGCAATTAAACATATCAACATTAGTCGAGATATGCTGAACACACAAAGGCTAGTACATAAATTCATACTTACATTGGACATCCACTCTTCCAGACTTGTACTCTTCATATATGCACCCTCTCCATTCCTCTGCGTCCATCACTCTTCTAAGGGAAACACAGAACAACAACTTTTGTTTCCTTCAGAGAACAAGAAAACCTCACACTTCCCTGGTATTTACCACCTAAGTATGAGCTTAATGAATGCTTGATTTTATACTTTGAAAAGCACTGGCTCACTAGTCTAGAAACTCTGTGGACAGGGCCCATATTTGTTTTGTGTCCAAAACTCAACAGTATGCTCTCACTAGCATTTCAATAAATGATAAATAAATGACTTTATTATTATTTTTTAAAAGATCTTTTTTTTTTAAATGGGCCTGTATCTTGGTGCTGAGAATGGAACCCAGTGCCTCACACATGCCAGGCAAGCGCTCTACCACTGAGCCACAACCCCAGCTCCAAAGATATTATTATTAAGCGTGATTCTGTCACTCAGTTGCTGCACCACTACCTTCTGTGTCTGATAGATAAAACGGAGGAGGCTGGGAGAGGCTGAGTGGAGGGTGGGGGCAGCGGGTCGCTCCTAGCACTGTCCAGACTTAGAAGATCCCAGAGGAGTGCAGGTGGACCTAAAATCGACAACACGTGTGTTAAAGAACACATGGACCTCTGCATATTTGCATTTGTCAAAATACACCTTTGAGGGAGAATTAACCAGTGACAAACCATCAACTGTGCGTACACAGTCAACCAAGAAGAAAGCCAAAGGGGGAGATGAGTTTTCAGAGTTTGACTGAAGCAACTGATAAAACCACGCAGCGAGGCCTCCAAAGGATGGGAACTTAAAAGTGCCATCGCACACCCTCGGGCACCACATCCAGCGGGTTCTGAAGCCTGGTGCTTCCCGCCCAAATTTGCAAGTTTCCCCGCCCACCCGCCTGCCTACCCCGGATGTGGCCCACGCCTAGCTCCGCCCCCCACGCACATGCACGTGCTCCGCACTCTCCATGACCCCGGAAGGCCCAGACGCCAGTGGGGAACACAACCCTCAAGACCCGTCCCAAAGGGCAGTTCCCAGGAGTTGGCTTCTGGGCCTTCCTTCTCCAGGTGACTTCTCACTTTCCAAGCCCTACTGCAGTGAGTCCTGTGCCTGTGCCCGCGTCCATTCCTCTGCGGGTCTGCTGCTCACCTGGAGAGCTGGTAAGAAGCCCAACAGGTCGCCCGCCCTGTGGCCGCCAGAGCCTCCGCCCCGTGCACCCTGGGTACACAGCCTCTCCTGTGTGCTGCAGAGGACGGTGGCAGCGCCATGGAGGACCCTGGGAGCGCAGCGCAGGATCCTGGGAGTGCCACAGAAGACCTGGGAGTGCCACGCAGCTGGGGGGCTCCTGCTGAGAGGACTTCTGCTGGGAGCTACAGCTGGGTGCCATCCTCCAGGTGAGTCTGGGAATTCTTGGGTGGAGTCCTGGAATGGCTACTCTGTTCTCAGGAGTCAGTTCAATTCTGTTGACTCTAGTGATGAATTGGGTTAGACCCTGAAATCCCCTGACCTTTCCCTGTTAGCTGTAGGCCAGATGAAAGCCTCTGAATGTTAGTGAGTTGAAATGACCAAAGACTGAATGCCCCCAAGGATGTTTCAAGGAAACTATGGGGAGTAGATGGAACTGATGTGTTAAGGGGGACTCAACATCAGTTTTGAGTGATTTCATGATGTAGTATACCACTAACACAAATATTAAAATAATAACAAAATAGAAGCATTAATATTATAATAATAACAAAATAGAAATACAAAAAAGAAAGACTTTGTATTTCTATGTGCTACCCTAAGGAGTTTATACATATTTTCTTATATAACACAACAACTTTATTAGTAGGTCATGTATGCTGGAACTTAGAATGGTAATCAGCAAAACAGAGAACAGAAGTTGTATTATTTTCTAAGTAACATCATCAGAATATTATTTCCATGTAAGTTAATCCTGGTGCTTCCATTTTACAAGTGTGTCCCCCTTCAGTAAATTCATTCTGAACTACAAAAAAGTTGAGTTTGGGTTGTTTTTTTCATAGAAACTCCAACAAAGCATGTTTTTATGAAGGTAATATTGTGTCTTGAGTCTTCATGAATACTGATTGAGCCACCTAATTTATGTGCCAACCACTCCTTATGCTACTGCAGATAGAGGCTTCTAATCTTATATTTTAAAAGGAAAAGATAGGCAATAGATAAAAATCAGGTAGTTATCACTGCTAAGGCAGTGCAATGCTAAGATCAATGCTTTAAGACAGTAGAACAGTGTCACGTCATAGGGCTTCATTGATTTTGCCCAGCACCTTTCCTGTTACCTAAGTCCTAGGCTAGAGGCCTAACTCTGTGGGTCCACAAAAATCAGAATTGACCACTTGCCCCCAAAACCAAATGGAGATTACAATGGGGAAAGAAGGAAATAAACTTTAATAATCATTGTATCTATATTTGGAAGACAAGTGATGTCAGGTGTCTCAATTCTGTCTTTCAGGAAACTGATGTGAGTTTTACCTTCAGAGGAAGAACTGGGGTGGGAAACAAGAAGTATGTGTAATAAGTAGTCTTGGTCAAACTGGTGTGTGTTTTATGATTTTCTTGAATTCTGATCATATCACATGGGATTTCGTTGAGGAAATTGCCAGCTATTCAAGGGGCAATTTCCACTTGCTTCATAGGATACTTATCTATTAGATCTGTGATTCTAGGATGTCCCATTCAGTTCCCAGGGGCTTATATTGCTTCTGCTGAGAGAAGGCCATCTCTTCACGGTTGATCTGCCTCCAAAACTAACTGTGCTAAAAGTAGGGTAAAGACTGAAGACTTCTGGGCACCACTCCAGGTTCCTGGAACAGGACATAGTAAAAGAAATTGGTCTGTAGAAAATATCTTAGTTTTTCTGACCTTGATGTCTTCAGCCTTTAAGGAAGTAAATTATCAGATGTAGACAAATATTCCTTAAATGATTAATATGCTTATGCTTATGTAAATTAGTAGAGCAGTTATGGAAATACTATGAGGCTCCTCAAACAAACAAATAAACAAAAAACACTGGGGATGTGAGTCAGTAATTGAGCTCCTCTGGATTCCATCCTCAGTACCAAAAGAAACAAACAACAAAAAAGTATTGTTAAATGTTTGAGGGTTTTTTGGAGCATTTTGAAAATCTAGGACCTATGATTGTTAAAACCTTGGGGAAAAGAGAGGACATTTAACAATGAGCAAACTAAGACACAGAACATTTAGGAAACTAGTTCAATATTTTCTAGAGAGTCAGCATTAACTTCCAGAATGAAGTCTAGCTCAACTCTTTTTTCATTCCTTGCTTAGGTTATACAATCATGATGCTTTCATTAATTCTGTTTTATTCCTCTACAAAAGGGTAAGTCCTCTAACAGCAGCAACCCAGTAACATTAACAGTAATCAAATCATGCCTTTGATAGTTCTTAGCATCTTCAACCCCAACCCAAACAAACATGATTGAAGGACAGGATAGTGAACAGATTATGTGTGGTATCCACTATATATTTGGTTTACTGGGTTACAATAGAATACTAGCTGGCAGCATCTACTGAGTCAGATATGAAGCTTGAGTAAAAGATGTGACCATGAGGGAAAATGCGTAGAGAACTCTACTTGCATACATAAACTTAAACCTTTGGGCTAAGGTTAGGATTAAGTCAGTGCCCTCCACTGAGTTGAAAGCAATTTGGGTTTTTATTTTCCAAGAATGAAAAAATACATTTGACTATGATGTAATTATATTTATGAGGCATTAAATCTATATAATAAGTGTAAAACCCAGAGAACCCAAGAACCTGAGAAGATATACCAAGGAGAGTGTACATTCAAGTATAGCAAGAAGTGTTTTACAGCACTCTTGCCCAGTCACCTCTGAGAATTGTCATTTCCTTTCAATACTAAAGGTAAGGTCACAAAATAAAATATTTTCAAATAAATCTTTGAGGACATAGGTCAGAGATCGTAGATAGTTCTGCACTGAAATTTGCCTCTGTGTCTTGTTTGACAGAACAGTTCTTGTTTTCCCTTTTTGTTCATTTGTGATACTTACTGGGAGTGAACTCAAGATCTTGCACATATTAGGAAAGCTGAGCTACATCCCCATCCCTTTATATATTATTTTATTCTACTTTATTGAGTAGGGGTTAATGTGTTTAATTTGCCAAAGCTGGGCTTAAATTCATGATCTTCCTACATTAGCTTCTTTAGTAGCTGTGATAACAAGCATGTGCCATTGTGCCCAGGTTTTTTTTATTTTTTTATTTTACTTTGTAATTTAATACTTTTGAAAATTAGTCACATCAGTTTTACCTTTTGTTCTCTGTCCTGCCTGAAAACTTTTATATAATCCACCTTGCTAGTTCCTGGAGCTTTTGAGTTTACAAGTGCTGGAATTTAACTTTTTGAGAGATTTTCACATAGGGAGTAGGTTATCTCAATAATGAAATTACACGAACCCAAAATGTTCCTCATGATTCAGCCGACATTGAAATCCTAGGAACTCTCTGTGACCATCCACTTCCACTGTGTTGATGAGAACCCCAAGCCATCTCATACTCTATGCTCACAGAGCCTGGGTCCTTGTTTATATTTTGTAGTTTATCTTTTATTACAGCAGAAAGAGTAACTTCCATATTGCAGCTGAAGGATCAGATGGGTGCTTTTGGAAAGAGAGGAAGATGACACCAGGGTGCTCCTCAGCTCTGGGTCTTGCAGGCACAGGGCTTCCCCATCCTGTGCAGAGCATTTCTTCTAAAGAGGGCAACTGAATCTGGCTTCCCCAGTCAGCTCTTGTTACAGCATTTATTTGAGTGCCATGGCAGCTGTCAGTCTTAAGAACTGTTGACAGATTTGTGCTTTCTGCCTCTTGTTCTTTCTTTAGGAAAAGTGACATTGCCCTAGCCAGGTGAAGATCCTTGGAGACCATGAACAAGAAAAGAATCTCTGTGATTGGGTGGAGCCTTTTGGCTCTGTTTTGTCAATGGCTGCCTGGATGAAGTCTTGGAAAACCTGTTTGCTTTGAAAGGACTGATGACATTGGAGAGCTCTGGAGGTATCAGGTCAGTGTTTTTGTCCCTTAGTACTTGAATCCCTCCCTGCACCTGGGCGCATGCAATATTTTATCTCATGTCAGGTAATATGAGAGCTTGATAGTGACTAAATCTGATAGAATTCTGCCTGTTGACTTCTTAGCAGTCCCTCACCCCACCTTTTATGGGAGTTTGACTTTCCCTCTGTTGGCTGCAAAATGCCACATAGATATGACCCTTTTTCGTTTTCTGCTGTCTATGTAAACCACAGAGAAGATTTTCATTTCATTCGTTTTGCTGTTTTTCAGAAGATAGAAATGATCTAGAGAGGAAGGAAGGATGAGAAACAAAATCACATACATTAGAAAGCACATAGGGATTAGAAAATGTAGAGTGGTTCCTTCTGATATGTCTTAAAGTTAAGTGAGGTAGAATTACCTGCTAAAAACTCGTTCCAAGAACACCCACTCCCCTGCCCAATCTTTAACCTTATTTTTTCTATTAAAAATTTAGGTATTTCTCTGACAATTCTAGTCCTTGAAGAAAATATAAACTCTGATACTGTTATTTGTTTCAAATTTCTTGCATTGAGAAGTTCAAAGTTCTTTGTATTACAAAAAAGAGAAGAAGGCATCTGCAACTGGGTTTTCTTATTCTTTTAGGTACTCATTTTTAAAGTTAAATTGTTTTTAATATGCCTCCAACACTGTAATTTGTTAGTAAGCATTTTAAATATCATCTACTTAAATGATAGTTATGCTTAATCAGTGCCCAAAAATATCAGATAGTTTCACTGCTCTCTTAATTGGTTTTGCTTAAACTCACTTTCTGAACTGGTGAATGGAATTGATGTGCCAAAGAAGGTATATTTCCCATCATAAAAACTAACACAGAGTTGGCCAACTACTTAAAAATGGCATTATGAATTTCTTAGTTTAACAGAAGTATTGTATTGTCTTTTGGCTCTGATTTGAGAAATTCTACCGACAATAATCTTATTCAGATCTAGAATGGATCCCCTTAGCAAATCCCTATATCTTTATCATAACTAGTCTTGGATGTGTGGTGAGAAAGCGGTTAATTTGTTTTTAGTAACAGGAAATTCTACACTTGAAAGTCAGCCACACCCAAAACAAAAAAAATCAACAAATTGGAAAGGAATGAAAAGACACTTCACAGAAGAAGAAACCCAATAGATCAACATATGAATTTAAAAATGTACAGTATCTGTATCCATTATAGAAATGCAAATCAAAATAACACTGAGATTCCATCTCACTCCAGTCAGAATGGCAGTTATCAAGGATATAAGGAACAGTAAATGGTAGTGAGGATGTGGGGGAAAAGGTACTCACATACGTTGCTGGTGAGACTGCACATTTGTGCAATCACTATAGAAAGCTTTATGGAGAGTCCTAAGAAAACTCAAGTGAGTGAAGGGAGTGGGGAGGCAAGGGGTAAGAGCATAGTGAATGAATCAGAAACAGTACTGGCACCAAACCAGATATATGGAGGAATGTTAGGTTTCTTGAGTTCTTAATGTGTTCTGGAGAATAATGCTTGATCTGAGGTACATGTGGTAAAGATTTTTTCCCGTTGTGTAGGCTCTCTCTTCATGTTCTTGATTGTATCCTTTACTGTGAAGAAGCTTTGTAGTTTGAATCCATTGCATTTATCCATTCTTGGTTTCACTTCTTGTACTTTAGGAGTCCCAGTAACAAAGTGCGTTCCTAAGCCGACATGGTGGAAATATGGGCCTACATGTACTAGGATCAGGCCCAGGATCTCTGACCTAGTGCCTCCACCTTTGATCCGCTTTGAGTTGATTTTTATGCATGAGAGAGATGCTTTTTATTTCTTTTTGGTAGGTATGTATTTCCAATTTTCCCAGCACCACTTGTTTATGTCGCTGTCTTTTCTCCAATGTATATTTTGGGTGCCTTTTTCTAGTGTGAGATAACTATTTTTGTCAGATTGTCTCTGTGTCCTTTCTTGTGTACCATCGGTCTCTGTATGTGTTTTGCTGTCAATATCATGCCGTTTTCATTCTGTGCACCTCATGTGCAAAAAGACTGTACCTTGCTCTTTTGTCAATGCATACTTTGCAGACATTGACAGACCCAAAGGGTCCCCACTCTGTGTTCCTAAATGCTAGCTGAGCGAGAGCTGGTCCTACATTGAGGGTATAGTTCAAAATCAGGGCACCATCCACATCTACATAAGCTGGCATCCTTCATCAGCCAGAGCAGCCACCTCAGCAGTCACTTCAGCAGTGTTAGCTGGGCCTCTCAGTATTCAAGATTCTCAGATTTTCTTTATCCATTCATCTATTGAAGGACATCTAGCTATTGTGAATTGAGCTTCTATAAACGTTGATGTGGCTGCGTTACTGCAGTATGCTGATTTTATGTCCTTTGGGTATAAACCGAGAAGTGGGATAGCTGGGTCAAATGGTGACTGTCTCCACAGAAGAGGTCCAGAGTACCACAGAGCACATGCTGCAAGTTAGATCCATTTCCATTAATGGAATGTGACAGATTTTGCAAAACTCTGGGGCAGCAGAGTTGGCTTTTCCACAGTCTCTTTTTTTAAGTTTTTAATTTGTTTTATGTAGTTATCCATGACAGTGGAAAGCATTCATGCCCTTTGGTTATCATTTATAGATGGGATATAATTTCTCATTTTCTGAGTATGCATGTTGTAGGATCACATTAGTCTTGCAGTCATATATATATACATAAAGTAATAATGTCTATTTACTTCTATTATCCTTCCTATCCTCATGTTCCCTCCCCTCCCTTCACTTCCCTCTGCCAAATACAAGGTAACTCCATTCTTCTCTAGTTCCCTGCCCTCCCCTTAATTTGAATTAAAATGCACATATCCCAGAAACAATTTTGCCTTTGGTTTATGGGGATTGACTTCTTTCTCTTATCATGATATTCTCCAACTCCATCCATTAAATGGCAAATGCCATAATTTTATTCTTCTTTAAAGCTGACTAATATTCCATTGAATATCTATCTGAGATTTTCTTTATCCATTCATCTATTGAAGGACATCTAGCTATTGTGAATTGAGCTTCTGTAAATGTTGATGTGGCTGCATTACTGCAGTATGCTGATTTTATGTCCTTTGGGTATGAATTGAGGAGTGGGATAGCTGGGTCAAATGGTGGTTCCATTCCATGTTTTCAGAATACTCTCCATACTGCTTTCCATAGTGGTCATACAGTTTGCAGTCCCAATAGCAATGTATGAGTATATCTTTCCCCCACATGGAGTCTTAGTGTAGTTTTGATTTGCATTTCTTTAATTGCTAGAGATGTTGAACACTTTTTCTTACATTTGTTGATCGATTGTATTTCTTCTTCTGTGAAGTGTATATTCATTTTCTTAGCTCCTTTATTGATTGGGTTATATGTGTTCTTGGTGTTAAGTTTTTTTTTTAGTTCTTTCTGTATCCTAGAGATCAATGCTTTGTGAGAGGTACATGTGGTAAATATTTTCTCCCAGTTTCTAGGCTCTCTTCTCTCATTATTGTTTCCTTTGCTGATAAGAATCTTTTTTATTTTAATCCATCTCATTTATTGATCCTTAATTTTACTTCTTGCACTTCAGGGGTCTTGTTACAGAAGTCTGATCCTAGGCTGACATGGTGAAATTGGTTTCTACTTTTTCTTCTGTTAGGTACAGGGTCTCTGTTCTAGTGGCTAAGTCTTAGATGCACTTTGGGTTGATTTTGGGGCATGGTGTGAGAGAGAGAGGTTTAATTTCATTTTCCTACATGTGCATTCCCAGTTTTGCCAGCACTATTGGTTGAATAGGCTATTTTTTCCTTCAATGAAAGTTTTTGGCATTTTTGTCTAGTGTGAGATAATGTATTTATGTGGGTTTTTCTCTGTGTGCTCTGTAGGGCATGACGTGAACTTGCTCCACCCCTCTGACCTTTATCCTGATTGGCTCCTGCACATTATATTAGCTGTGTATACTTCCTCAGTAAAGGAGATCCTGCTTTGACTGGTCTCCCTGGTGCTTCTGATTGTCCTCCAGTGGGGAGGGCTGGATGGGTGGCGGGCTGACCCTTACCTTTCTTGATCCTTCCAGTTTGGGGCCTGTTCTAAGCCTCTCTCTGGGATGGAGTGCATTGAAGAAGCTAAAAACCCCAACATCCTCTATTCTGTACCATTGGTCTATAAGTCTGTTTTGGTGCCAGTACCATGTTGTTTTTGTTACTATAGCTCTGTGGTATGGTTTTACGTCTGGTATGGTGATGCCTCCTGCTTTACTTTTCATGCTAAAGATTGCTTTGCCTATTCTGGGTCTCTTATTTTTCCAAATAAATTTCATGATTGCTTTTTATATTTCTATGAATGTCATTGTGATTTTAATAGAAATTGCATTAAATCTATAATGCTTTTGGTAGTAGAGCACATTTGACAATAATAATTCTGCCTATTCAGGATCATGGGAGATCTTTCCATCTTCTGATTTTTCTTGACTTTCTTTAATGTTCTCTACTTTTCATTATAGAGGCATTTCACCTCTTCTGTTTGATTGATTCCCAGGTATTTTATTTTATTTTATTTTGAGGCTGTTGTGAATGGGGTAGTTTTCCTGATTTCTCATTCAGTGGATTCATCACTGATGTACCAGAATGCGTTTGATTTATGGGTGGTGATTTTACATCCTCCGACTTTGCTGAATTCATCTGGTAGTTTTAGAAGTTTTCTGGTGGAGTTTTTTGGATTTTTTAGATACAGAATCATGTTATCAGCAAATAGGGATAGTTTGGGTTCTTCTATACCTACTTGTATTCCTTTAACTTCTTTCTTGTAATTGCTCTGGCTAGAGTTTCAAGGATGATGTTGAATAGAAGTGGTGAAAGATGACATCCTTGTCTTGTTCCAGTGTTGAGAGGGGATGCTTTCAATTTTTCTCCATTTAGAATGATGCTGGCCTTGGGTTTAGCATAGATAGCTTTTACAATGTTGAAGTATGTTTCTACTATTCCTAATTTTTCTCGTGTTTTGAACATGAGAGTGTGCCATATTTTGTCAAAAGCTGTTTTTTGCATCAATTGAGATCGTATGATTCTTGTTTTCAAGTCTATTCATATGATGATTTACATTTATTGATTTCTGCATATTAAACCAACCTTGGATCCTTGGGATGAGCCCCACTTGATCATGGTGAACTATGTTTTTAATATTTTTTTGTACGCAATTTGTCAGAATTTTATTGAGAATTTTTACATGTATGTTCATCAGGTATATTGGTCTGAAGTTTTCTTTTCTTAAAGAGTCTTTGTCTGGTTTTGGTATCAAGGTGACGTTAGTCTCATAAAATGAGTTTAGAAGGCTTCCCTCTTTTCCTATTTCATGGAATACTATGAGAAGTATGGTGTTAATTCTTCTTTGAAAGTCTCATTGAATTTAGCAGAGAATCTGTCTGGTCCTGGACTTTTCTTGGTTGGTAGGCTTTTTAAAATATATTTTTATTAGTTTTAGATAGCCACAATGCCTTTAGCTTATTTTTTATGTGATGCTGATAATCAAACCCAGTGCTTCACACATGCCAGGCAAGCACTCTACCACACAACCCCAGACTGGTTGGTAGGCTTTAGATGGTGTTTTCTATTTCATTACTTGCAATTAATCTATTTAAATTGTGTATGACCTCCTCATTCAGTTTGAGTAGGTCTTATGACTCTAGAAATTTGTTTATGTATTCTATATTTTCTATTTTTTTGAAGTACAAATTGTCAAAGTAGTTTCTAATTTCCTTCTGCATTTTAGACATGTCCGTTGTGATATTACCTGCTTCATCTTCTTTTTTAGTAATCTTAGTTTTCTTTTTCTCTTCGTTAGCATGGCCAAGGGTTTATGTATTTTATTTATTGTTTCAAAGAACCAACTTTGTGTTTTGTCAATTTTTCAATTTTTTTTCCTTTAGAGTTCATTGATTTCAGCTCTGATTTTATTTTATTTTTTTTATTAGTTGCTCAAAACGCTACAATGATCTTGACATATCATATTTCATACATTTGATTCAAGTGGGTTATGAATTCTTATTTTTACCATGTGAACACATTGCAGGATCACATTGGTTATACATCCACGTTTATACACACTTCCATACTAGTGTCTGTTGTATTCTGCTGCTTTTCCTGATTTTAATTAGTTTCTGTCTTCTATTGCTTTTGGTATTGATTTGTTCTTCTTTTTCTCAGGCTTTGAGATGTACTGTTAGGTCCTTTATTCGTGCACAGTGCAGTAAACTTTCCTCTTAGTACTGCCTTCCTAGTGTCCCAGAGATTTTGATATGTTTTATCAGTGTTCTCATTTACCTTTAACAATTTTTTATTTCATCCTTGATTTATTTGACTATCCATTCCTCATTAAATAATGTATAATGTAGTCTCCCTTTGGTAGAATAGCTTCTGTTTTTTACTTGAGCGCTGATTTCTAATTTCTTCCATTTTAATATGATAGAATGCAGGGTAATTTCTTTGCTTTTTTTGTATTTACTAAGAATTGCTTTTCAGTGTAAGATATGGCCTATTTTAGAGAAGAAGACAAGTGCTGCTGAAAAGAAAGTGTATTTACTCGTTAATGGATGAAATATTCTATATATTTCTATTAAGTATGAATTATTGATTGTATTATTGTGTGGTTTCTTTTTAAAAAAATATTTATTTTTACTTCTTAGAACTTTATTTTATTTATTTTATTTTATATGCTGTGCTGAGAATTGATCCCCGTGCCTCATACATGCTAGGCAAGTGTTCTACCATGGAGCCTCAACCGAAGTCCCTCTATAGTTTTTTCATTAGTTTTTGTTTAGAACGACTGTCTAGTAGTGAGAGAGGTGTGTTAAAGCCACCCAGTATTATTGTGTTATGATCTATTTTACTATTGAAATAGAGAAGGATTTGTTTGATACATGCAGACGTCCATTGTTTGTGACACAAATGTTTATAATTGTTATGTCCTCCTCATATATACTTCTCTTAAGAAGTATGAAATATCCTTCTTTGTCTCTTCCAATTAAATTTGGCTTGAAGTCTACTTTATCTGAGATGAGCATGGAAACCCCAGCTTGTTTACACAATTAATGTGATGTTTTTTCCCATCCTTTCACCCGCAGCCTGTGGATGTCTTTCCCCATGAAATGAATCTGCCAATCTGCATATTCTGATTGATGAGTTCAGGCTGTTAATATTCAAGTTTATTATTGAGGTATGATCTGGGTTCCCACTCATTTTGAATTATATCTGGTTATTAATGTGACTTAGTTTCTAGTTTGATTGACTATTTATTTAGTGTAGATCCTCCCTTTCCAGTTTTTTTTAATTCATCCTCATGAAATATTTTGTTGAGAATGTTGTGTGGTGTGGGCATTCTAGTTGTAAATTATTTAGTTTTTGTTTATCATGGGGAACATATATCTGGCAGGGCTCTGAATGACATTGGTTGATGTACATCTCCCAGCGAGGTGCCCTATGGCCCTCAGGACCCTCGAAGTGGAAGCTGCTGTCCGTGTTCACACACATGCCTGCGTGCTCACAAGGATTGCTGTTGGCATCATGACACAAGCACCTGTGACCAGGACCCACGCACCAGCCAGAATTTACACACATGCAGACAGCAGAGGAGCATCTGCTACTTACACCAGCCCAGAACTTTGGTAAGCTTGCTTTCTGCTTTTTAATTTGTTCAAATATATTCTTCATTTGTTCTGATCAGTTACACATGACAGTGGAATGCACTTTGACACATCCCAAATCAGTGAAGTGTAATTTCTCCTTCATCTGGTTGTCCAGGAAGCAGATTTACACAAATCATGTAATCATGTGGGCCCATGCATTAGTAATGGCCAAATCATTCTACCATTGTTTCTTTTTCTGTTTTGTAAATATTTATTTTTTTTGGTTATACTTGGACAAAATATCTTTATTTAATTTATTTATTTATTTGTGGTGCTGAGGATCGAACCCAGAGCTTGACACATGTGAGGCCAGTGCTCTACCACTGTGCTACAACCCCAGCCCCTCTACCATCGTTTCTAACCCCATAGTGTCTTTTTTCAATTTTTTTTAAAGCTGTGTTTTTCTTTCTTCGTAATCAGGCATTAAACTTTTAATTAATCATTCACATATATTATTGTAACACCAATGTATTGAAAAGGTAATCTGCAGCTTTAACAAAGCATGCTTTGAACAAACAAAATCCAAGTAACTTTTTATTTTTGCATTTCTAAGTTATAATGACTGATGATATGCTTTGGAAGCTCCAGACACTACAAACAAGACAAGGCTGTGGTATATTCTTTGTTTCTAATTGTGTCTTACTCTTACTTTTTATGTAAAAGCTTAATATTTTGTTACTATTTTGTTTATTAAATTGGCCTCCATTGTAAAGACAAATTTAATGTTAAGTGGTCTAGTTTGAACTAAAGCTTTAATAACCATAGAAATAATAGTTAACAGTTTTATTCAAAATATTTTTATGGTAAGTTGTTTATTTTTGATTTGGGAGTACCTGCTTTAGGTGCATAGTGGGTAAATTTTCAGGCATATCCAATTTACTTACCTTTAAGACTTCTTCTACTTTAATACTTAATTTAGAAATGTCATTTAAAATCGTTTTTAAAGTTCAAATGCACTCATACTGGAAAAAAAAAGTTCCAGATTCTGTTAGTAGAGTGATACTCTGAGACCGACTGGTCCCATTATTAGAAACTCTAGGTTTGAATATAGGACTCCTCACTCTACTAGCTGTGACAAGAGGGATTTAAATTATCTGGATCTTGATTGTTTTTTTGGTAAACTCAACTTTCAACTACCTGTTCTACTCATTTTGTAAGACTTTTGTGAGAATGAAATGAAAATAAAGTATATGCAAACTAAAAAAAAGGTCAAATGCACTCATTATTTTTGTAGCTGTGATATTTTAAGAATCCTCCTATGTATTTGTTGCTGACTAAGAGTATCAATTAGCTGATGTTCAACAGTGATCATCAGTGTCAGAGAGTGTGTTTGTCAACATTTCATTTTCAGTATAAGGATTTATTTAAATCAATAGATACTATAGAAGATGATGTGCCTAATAAATATAGGAGTTAAATTTGAGTTTTTAAGACTTTACAACTAAATCTATAAGTGCTACAGTACTTAGAAATAAAAGTTTAATTGAATTTGAGTAAACAAAATTTAAGCCTTTTTCCAACCTCAGAAAACAATCTTTAAAAATATTAGCAGTCGTCAGGCAACATAGAGGTCTCTTATTAAAGGAATAAAAAATGAGGTTGAGAATAAAATTTTAAAAATTACTAAGTCTACTAATTTTCTGATTATTATGAACACTGACTACATATGCTTTTTTGTAATTGACATGCTATTGTTTTAATTAAATAATGTACAGAATTAATTCTAATTAAATCTTAGAGAATTAAATCTAACTAAATCTCTTATTCTCAAAATTATTATTTTTTCATGTTAAATTTTCTAATTGAACTTCTGATTTTAATACCTTTTTTTTTCTTGGTTCCATAGCCGTTAAAGGAATTAACTGTTGGATTCTGATAATAGAGTTTTGATATTGAAATAGATAACATGTATACCTGGTGTAGAAAATGGAGAAATAAAAGTGCATGTTCTCAAAGAGTAATTGGAGGTTACATTGCTATGTTCCATATTTCATCAGACTTTATCTGTTTTGGAATTTGATTTTTCACTCACATGAAAAGGAAGTTAATTCCTCAAAATTTTTTTAACAAAAATGGGTTGACTTTGACTTGACATCATGATAAAGGGCAATACTTCCCATATTTCTTAGAATACAGACATCTTGTATTTATCAGTAAACCAATGTGGATCTAAAATGAAGGTTTTAGAGATATCTATGTTATAGCTCTGAAATGAGACTAAACGTTGTAGTAGAAGAAAAATGCTGGAAAAATTGTGTATCTTATCAAAAGGAAAAGCCTAGGCAAATTAGAGTAGAAGATTTGTAGTAGAGATATTCTCCTTGCCCATAAGGACTCTAATAATTATCTGTCTGTGTATCATTGAACCATTGCTTTCTGAAACCATGCAAGTTAAAGGAAGACTAATAAGTGATTGGCACCATTGGCACTTTCAGCTAGAGTTATGTCATACAAATTGCTACTTGAAATTGAAGAGTCTTAGATGGGGCCTAGTATTAAAAATACTAGTAGTATTTTTTTTTAAACTTTCACGTTCTTTTTTTGTAGTTTTTAATTTTTAATTTGTTATATATGACAGCAGACTGCATTATGACTCATATTCCACTTATAGAGCACAAATTTTCATATCGATGGTTGTACACAAAGTAGAGTCACACATTTGTGTCTTTTTTAAATTTTTTTAATTTTTTTATTGTTGTTTATTCAAAACATTACATAGTTCTTGATACATCATATTTCACACTTTGATTCAAGTGGGTTATGAACTCCTATTTTTACCCCGTATACAGATTGCAGAATCACATCAGTTATACTTCCATTGATTTACATATTGCCATACTCTTGTCTGTTGTATTCTGCTGCCTTTGCTAGCCTCTACTATCCCCCTCCCCTCCCCTCCTCTCCCCTCTTCTCTTTCTACCCCCTCTACTGTAATTCATTTCTCCCCCTTGTATTATTTTTCCCTTTCCCCTCACTTCCTCTTGTATGTAATTTTATATAACAATGAGGGTCTCCTTCCATTTCCATGCAATTTCCCTTCTCTCCCCCTTTCCCTCCCACCTATCATCCCTGTTTAATGTTAGTCTTCTTCTCATGCTCTTCTTCCCTACTCTGTTCTTAGTTACTCTCCTTATATCAAAGAAGACATTTGGCATTTGTTTTTTAGGGATTGGCTAGCTTCACTTAGCATAATCTGCTCTAATGCCATCCATTTCCCTCCAAATTGTATGATTATGTCATTTTTTAATGCAGAGTAGTACTCCATTGTGTATAAATGCCACATTTTTTTATGCATTTTTTTGTCCCAGTGAGAGAAAAGAGGCCACAATAAAAATGGAGTATAACAAAATAATACTGATAGAGTGCAGAAAACTATTTCAAACACTCATGGTTTACTCTTTGTTCTGTATTTTTAGTGGATTTTTAAATATTGACTGCATATTCAGAAACGAATATTATGACTATGTTACATTGACAGTTTTGCATTGTTCCCTTGAGGAAAAGCCTTATGATCCACCTTATTATTAAGGAAATAATGAGGTGACCACTGGGTAGTCCTGTAGATAATTTTAACTTGTTGGGAAACCATTTTTACTTTGAGGATTCTCAACATATACCTGTAGGAGTAATGTGAAATATGGTGTTTGGAGAAGGGAACAAAGAAAAGTTGGTAACATTGGCATGAGGGTACACAAGTACTGAGACTGCCCAATGAGTGGTGGTCTACATCTATAGTGACTTTCTGAGGAAACCAGTGGGTCAGCCATTATGAGGCCATTGGAAGGCAGAGGCTCCCACATTCCATGACATCTCCCACCTTCTGATTCTGTTAGACTGTTACCTAGCGCACTCAGCCCTACCTCCTCATTTCTGTCTTGAGTCCTTGCTATAGACTCAGGTGTGTGAATCCTTGTTTGAAAGGTGAAGGAGTTTGAAGTGTTGTGGACTGCTGAGTACTTGTTTCTCAACAGTAAGTGAATCATGACAGCTGCTGTCTTCCCTTAGTCCTGATGAATTCTACTTGGGTTATTTTATTTTTTTTTTTAATATTTGGGTCAGAAGCACTCAAACACTGAGCCACATATGCAGCCCTTTTTTGTATTTTATTAAGAGACAAGGTCTCACTGAGTGGCTTAGCACCTTGTCATTGCTCAAGCTGACTTCTAACTCTAGATCCTTCTGTCTCACCTTCTGAGCCTCTGAGATTATATGCGTTTGCCACTGCATCCAGCTCTTGGATTCACTTGTTTTTAACCCATAACATGTTTGGGTTTCCTCTTTGCAGGTCCTGGCTGTACATTTACTGTACAAACATGGCAGTATTCTTCAGCCCTTCCCCTGATGGAGGGGCTGAAATGAACCTTGACGGAGAGCCTCAGATGAAATTGAAAGAAATCATATGGGGACTACAAGCCGAATTACAAGAACACAAACTGAATTTCCGTGATCTGGAAGAAAAATTCATCTTATGTCAATCTACTGTGTATACCCTGGCCAACGAGTTCCAGAAATATCGTAAGTTGCAGATAGGTTTATGGTCACTAAAGTGAGGTATGATTGTCTGTTTCCCCTCTGAGAAAAAGATCTTCTCCAAAACTTTTTCTCCTCTTTTCTTTCATCAAAAGGAAATCCATCATTTCTAGAAGTAAAGATATTGTTATTTTGCCTTCAGTTTACTATCAATGGAATAATCAAACACAAAGACTATAGCAACTTCTAGTTTATGGGGAAGTGTGGGGTGGGCATAGGTTAATTCCCAGTTACCGATTTCTACTGGAGACATGAAAATGCCTTTTCATCCTCAAGAACAGCTCAAATCTTTTATATTAGGATCCAGTCTGTACCATATCAGTTCCACAGACATATAACAGCTGTGTTGGTAAAGGTCTGGGACTAATGATTCTCCATTGAGTTCAGGCTTCCCCTGTGTTTGTAGTGAGTGATGTAGAAACTACTCATTGACTGACTGGACATTTCTGAATTTGATTTCAGGGAGTGGTGCAGAGGAGGAAAGTGGAAACGAACAGGAATTACTGGCTCCCAGGTAACAATGAGTGTTAAGAGCCTGGAAGAGGATGGGTTAAATATGAGGGTCCCCAGATGAGCAAACCAAGAGGTACAAAGTGTCCACACTATTCACATGCAAAGGCAAACACAAGCTGCTGGTATGACTGCATTCCTCAACCATGGAAGAAGTCCATCTTTTAAGGAGGTGTTTTTCTTTTCTCTGCGGTTCTTGTCTGTATCCAACTAGAAATAATCAAACTAACTAAATGTTTTTTTTGTTTTGTTTTGTTTTGTTTACCTCACAGAATCTACATCTCCTGTCTTGTATGGGTCCATTGAGTATGAGATATAAATCGATTTCTTTCTGGTTGATAAGACTTTTTGGCAGGGATGTCATAGCCTTGGGTGGGGGGAATACACATACACACACACACACACACATATACAAATGTGTGCACAAACACACACATAAAGTTCATTTTCTGTGTATGCTGTGGCTCATGGTTGTATCACACAGGGAGAGTGGAGTCTGTCCTCAGCTCTTTTCTAGTCAGTAGATTGAGCCCCTCTTCCTATCTCCTGTCATAAAGACATGTGCACCCTGCCCACATCCTAGGAGGATCATTTTCTTTCTCTTTGAAAGGAGTACTCTCTTGCCCTTTTGTGACCACTCCCTTAGGCCTCTATTTAGTCCAACTGGGACTCATATTTAATCCTCTTGTTTAATTGTACTCTTTATCCCTCCAGTCTGAGACAAGCCCCACAGGAGGAGAAAGAAATCCTGCAGGACGTATTGAATGAGGGCTGTAACACTTGCCCCAGCCACTCTGAATCATCAGATATCCACCAGCTCACCTGCTTCAGTGCTGATCTCTTGGGTGAGCATGAAGTCTCCCTTTCTCTAGCTGCAGCTCATGACTACTCCATTAAAACACAAATGCACTTCTATTAATTATACTTCAGAGGGTCCAGTGACAAATTCAGGATGGTAAACCTAGAACTAACAAGATCAGGGAAGTTGTAGAGACTGTAACCTATTCACAGGTACCATTTATGTGTGTGCATATCAGGGCTCTGCATGACCTTATTCTTACAACCTAGGACAACTGATCTCTCCTACAGTGTTCTTGCTCATGTTTGATCTTTTGATTACAAGCACAAGCCTATAATCCCAGCTGCTCAGGAGGTTGAGGCAGGAGGATCTTGGGTTTAAAGCCAACTCAGAGGGCATGGGATGTGGTTCAAGTGGTAGGACAGTCACCTAGAATGCATGAGGCACTGGGTTCAACTCTCGGCACCATAAAAAAATAAAAAAAGATATTGTGTGTCCACCTAAAACTAAAAAAAATTTTAAAAGCCAGCCTCAGGAAAAAGCAAGGCAGTAAACAACTCAGACCCTATCACTAAATAAAATACAAAATAGGCCTGGGGAGGTAGTGCAGTGGTCATGTGCCCCTAAGTTCAATCGCCAGTACCAAAAACAGAAAAGAGAGAGAACATTGAAATGGTTAATTTTGCTTCCATTAAAATGCTAGAATCAGGTGGTAGAAATATTGGTTTATACCAGAACAGTTCTGAAAGAGGAATTTCCTTCTAGTATACCGCCAAAGTTAACTTTGAGATCCTTAAAAAAAATCCCTAGTATTGAGAAAAATGAGGCTCAGGGCTTTTAATCCTCTTCATAGAAAATGAAACTGGTTCTATTTGAGAATTGTGAGGGGGCCCAGAGCCACTAAGTCTTGGGATGAGCTTTGTGGAAAGAAGGAAGCTGCAGTTAGTGAAGTCCAGAAGAACCTGGACGAGTATCCAGGGATCAGGAGGCCAAAATGCATTTTGACTTTGTCCAATTACATGAAGAGCATTCCATAATAATGATCCACCCAGTCAGAGACAGACCTTGTGCATGATGGATCAGCATAGCATCTCAGACCATTTTTTTAAACTCAACATGTGAGTTCTCCCAGGTTAAGTCCCTTAGTTGCTCCCTGAATTATATATACATAAATTATGTCTTCTTCTGAGGGAGGTGTCTGTATTGGAATGAGTGAAGGGGATTTATTTAATGACCTCTACATTTCTGAATATGTTTACAGAACACCATGACAATGAGGACAATGATAAAGAAGAGTCACTTTATTTCAGGTAACAATGAATGACCAGGGGCTAGAAAAAAATTGGATAAAATAAAAGGGGTGCAGGAATCCTAAAAGTACAGAGCATGAGGTCAAATGTAGTCAAGTTTCTTAAAGGCACAGTAGGAGTGCTGATTGCAGTGAAGTTGTTGATTCAACCCAAGATGATGGAACCCATTAGCAAAATTCTCTGTCTTCTTTAATGGTATTGTAAGAGTAAGTCTTCTCAAGAATAACTGAGCAGCCTTGGGCATTTCTAGATCTTAAATAAATCATATGTTCCCTTTGTAAATGTCAAACTCAGGATGAGATTCAAAAATCATTTCTGTACTGTTAGCCTAAGCTCATCAACAGGTATTCCATAGCAAGAAAAATAGAATAAAAATGATATCATGTCATAATATGGATGTGCAAAGAAGGCAAAATGTCTCTGAGACTCTTGAATTCAGGAGACTATTGATCAGACACTTGTGTCTAAAATTCACCATGCTTTATGCACAAGGTTGGCCTCTGCTATGCTTCTCATTATGTGATCCTTCTGTGACTGTATCTTATAGGTGAGTTGAGCCTCCTTCCTCATTAGCTTGTTATCTTGTTATCACTACACTGAGCACTGGTGGCCCTTGGTCTCTCTCATACCGTGGCACCTAAACTATGTCCTTGAGATGAAAATGGTTTTCTGGATCATTTTTGAAGGGAGGCACCTGTTTTGGACTCCACCCTTCAGCTTTGAATCGGGACCAGCTTGGAGACTGTAACTTCTAAATTACCATGATTTCATCTTTTGTTCTTCCCTGCCTCAGCTGTCTCAGCAGTCTGAACAATGGATTGCAGGAAGAGGAAGAGAATGACCTCCAGCTGGATGAAAATATTTTCAGTACTCTGGTCATCCTAATTCATGTGACACACAAGAACTTGTCAGAAGCTCTGTGTTCCCATCATATGAGCCTAAAGTCAGCTCTACTGTGGATGGAACCAGTGAGTACTTTTATCCTAATTCAGATGAATACAACTTGTCTCCCTGGTAAATCACAAATTCTCTGCACTCAACTCCACTATCTAGGCTGAGACATATGCCTGAAGAGCTAGGAGACCCAGTTTGTTTCCCAGCAGGTGTAGAGTTCAGGTGGATCTGAAGCTTTGTTATTTTTCTTGCCAGGTCAGTTTATTTTTAATCCTGGTCAGCACTGTGCCAGCCATAGTTGCAGGTAGACTGGAGTTAGGAGGAGGGGATTAGAAGCACCTCACAGACATCACTACAACTTTTTCCAGGAGGGATTGGTCAGACCTCAGTCTTTAAAGGGGTTAAATCATTCCTTCTGCAGTGTCCTTGGAAATTGCATTTATTTTCTAATGATTTCCTCTCTTCTTTTCATGAGATAGAATATTCAAAAATCATTGTGGAGGTCTTTTATGGTTCTTGAGTGTTGACACACTTTTTCAACTTCCTCTGAGAAGGCTATCCTTCAATTAATCATTCCTGTTTCTGTTTCACCATACATTGCTGTAGTTTTCAACCCAAAGGAGCACAAATGATTCTTTCCTCCATAGATTACATGTTGAATCATCTGTTCCATCTGAGAGTTATGTTCTCATGTAAATTGTCAATGGCCAGTGTACATGATGGGGAACTGACCCAGTTATTCAGACAGCAGAGAGCATTTCTCTCCACAATTCCCAGGAATGTCACTCTTGTTGAACAAGAGCCATGAGTGGTAGAAGCTTTATAGAGTATGTAGAGAAAAAAATATATTCTTCTTGCCTCTCACTCAAGGTAGAGTTCAACTTTTCCTCAGATAAACTTTTGAAATTCTTGAGTCTTTACTCATTAAATCAGTTTTTAGGAAGAGCAGAAGTCTGTGATGTCTCACTGTATCAGAATGTTTTATAGTAAAATTAACTGACAAAATTTATTTTTCAACCCTTGCTTTAGTCAGTGCCTTTTCAGGTGTGACCATCTTTTTCTTTTTCCCATTTCCACTGAGGTGCAGTGATGCAAAAGTTCAATCTCAGTGTCACAACATTTCAGAAACAGAAATAAAATACATGTGTGAACTGTAACCACTACCAAGTGATCTCTGTATACAGACTACTCCATTAAATCCTCAAGAGACACTATTCACAGTTGGTGGTGTCTCTACAGTAGTGCTGAGGACACTGAGATTCAGCATGGTCACTGCCCCCAAATCTCCACTAGTGTGTGGTGGGAACACAGGGCCCATGTCTGCCTGACTCCTCAGCCAACATATTTTTATTGCTGTGCAGCCTGATCTTTCAAAGACGAGGTGGGTTGGGTATTCACCCATTCCTAATTCTGTATGTTACAAATGTATTTGAGACAATTTCAAAGAGAAACAGACATTGCTTCTCTGGAACAAAGAATTCATAAAGCCTCTCACATGGGTTTTTGAGCTATTAATCAGTATACTTTGTCCCTGGGAAGAGCCAGTGCCTCATCCATTCCCTCCAAATAGAGATGGACACATTCACCTTTATACATGAATCTGAAATGAAGAAAAAGAGCATTCTAATTGTACTAATATTCATCCTGTGTGGGTTTTCTGACCCTAATGTGTATATTGTGAACAGGACACAGCTGTAAATACAGTAGTGGTGTTGACCTCTCTACTCAGACCTATCCTCTGTGTACACAAAAAGCCCTGCAGAAACAACATGAATATAACTAAGCTACAACTTGATATTTTGTTGAGGACTTTCCCATCTTGCCCACTAATGGCATGTAACAATACTTTTAGAGTTTGATAAATGGCTACAGTAGTTGAGAGGATCTTCTACTGTGAGCCTTGAAAAATGTCAGCAAGGTTCCTCCCTGGTAAAAGTAGGCAACCGAAAACAGGAGAAAATTCTAACCCAATTTAAAATATTTATTGCAGATGACCTAGAGGATAGTAGTAGCTCTGTAGTCATTCACGGAAGTGGTAGAGAGAGTGAGTCTACATTGAATTACAGCCACTTTGAGACCAAACTACCCCAAAGCCCTTCAGTCTGAGTTCTAGGTAGTTTAAAAGTAATATCCTTGTGGGAAGGTGAGACTTTCCCAAGGGACTTCACAGATTTGGCCACTTTTCATAATAGATACTATATGTAGGAGGGGCTGGAGGTTTAGACACAGTGGAAATAAATATTGTACCCAATGATTGAGGGATCCAGCCTCAAGGAACTGAAAGAAGTAGATGGAAGGGGAGGAGATTGGATTTGATATAATGAGACTAAATAGGATTTCATGAAAAGGAATGGGCCAGGATGTCAGGGGTTGGACATATAAAAGGAGTTCTCCTTCCCACCAAAATTATGTAACGACAGAGTAGCTGGTAGTAAGCATGCTGTACAAGACCTTTGTGAAGAAACTGTCCATGTTGCTAAGAGATTCTTGTGTTAGTGGCCATTTTCAATCCTTCAGGGTCTAATCTCCTTTTTTTCTCTGTTTCACCATTGCTTTCACAAACAGGTACATTGGTTTAAGATACTTTCTCCTTCAGGTCAAGAGGATCTCTCATGCATGTTACTGAGTGTCTTCAGTGACAGATGATTAATGATGGATGAACTGAGACTTGGGGACACACAGTACATGACAGGCAGGGAGCAGCACCTGTAGACAAAGACATGAATGCTGGAAGACAGAGAAGCAGAGTGAGAGTCAGGGAGGAGACAGCCTGACAAGGAAGGATGGTGTATGGGAGTGTTGGGATGTGATGTTGGGTAACCTTGTGGGGCCAGGAATGAGGACTTCAAATGCAGGATAGGGAGTTGGAATTATTCAGGGGGATGTAGGAATACAGTTTTCACAAGCAGAGTGGGAACATGGTAAGAGCAGGACATTGAGTTAGAAGGCTAGTGAGGCTGGGCTCATTGGTCCCAGCAGGAGGTTCTCTCATGGCCAGGAGTGTGAGGCCAGCATGGGTAACACTGTGCAGCTGTATCTTAACAAAAGTAAACCTGATGAGAGAGTTGATCTTTGGGGAACTTCATAACCAGAGAAGGTAGTGAGGAGGAGAGTGGAAGAATCTAGACACCAGTAATGAGAGTATGATGAGGTGTGCTCTCAAGGTGATAGAGCCAAACAGATTGAAGAAATTTTGAAAAAACTGAAGCAGATTGTGGTGAGAATGAGGGATTTTCAAGGAGAGTGTGTGGAGAACACAGTAGTGGGCAGCTGGCCCTGTTGTACCCAGTTCTTCCTGAGCCTGACCTGGATAGACATGAGGCTGCTGGAAACCTGCAGTCAGCTCAATTTCTGAAGACATCTATTCATTTCCCTAGGGACATAGAACTCAATTATATCAGGAGGAATGTCCAATTTGCCTCTGTAGTATGTGGAAAATATAAGGATTATGGACCCGATATCTCTTCACAGTTTCATACAATTGATTTACAATAAGGAGCCAGCTCCTCTGCTGCATTGCTTATAGCTGCTAACAGCCTCCAGGTGGCAACAGAGTGTATATGTGTATGGATTGTAGGTGGTACATAGGCCACAAGGAGTCATAGGCTTCCAAATTGCAGAGAGGGTCCTATAACTAGGAATGTTATACAACCACTCGACACCCCTCTCCATGGTATCCTAGATTCTTTCCATGATCTTTCCTCCCTGGGGAGAGAGATCAATAAGTCTTTTTATTTCAATCACGTCACTGAGTCTCAATAGAATGTCCTCTCTACAAACAGTGATGGAGTTTAATAATACTGGGAAAATAGCCTTGAACTCATTTTTTTCTTCAAAGCTATCTTAAGTGGATGATTTTTCTTCAGGGACACTCTTTTCTGGACACCTGCCTTTGTTGTTGTTGTTCTTGTTTAGTAACATATGACAGTAGAATGTATTTTGCAAATTACACATTAGTAGAGTATAACTTATCCTGTGGATGATCCCGCTCTTTTTGTTTATGATGTGAATTTACCCTGGTTATGTATTCAAATACAAGGCTAGTTAAGGCTAGTTAGTCCAGTTAATTCTATTGTCTTTCCTGTTTCTCCCTCTCCTCCCATCCCTTTATTTTCCTTCATCCAATACAGTAGATTTCTATAATTCCCTTCCCCAACCTTCCTTTTTTCCGGTTAGCATCTACAAGTCAGAACATATAGCCTTTGGTGTTTGGGATTGGCTTATTTCACTTAGCATGATATCTCCAGTTCCATCCATTTCCTGCAAATGCCATTGTTTTATTTTTCTTTGACTGAGTAATATTCCATTTTCTATATACATTATATTTTTTTTATGCATTCATCTGTTGATGATGTCAAATGGTGGTTTCATTCCAAGTTTTCTAAGGAATCTTCATACTGCTTTCCGTAGTCGCTGCTCTAATTTTCAGTCCTACCCAAAATGAATGAGAGAACCTTTCTCACCCCATTCTCCACCAACATTTATTGTTACTTGAATTCTTTATAATTGCCATTCTAATTCAAGTGAGATGGAATCTCTGTGTAGTTTATTTTGCATTTCTCTAATTGCTGGAGATGATAAAGAGTTGTTCATGTATCTTTTGGCCATTAGTATTTTTTCGGCTGTGAGGTGCATGTTCAGTCCTTTGTCCATTTATTTATTGGGTTATTTATTTTTTTTTCTTTTGGGTTTTAGTTTTTTGAGTTCTTAATATATCCTGAGGGTTGAATGCTCTTGTCTGAGGTGCATGTGGTAAAAATCTTTTCCCATTCTGTAGGCTCTCTCTTCACGTTATTAATTGTTTCCTTTACTGTGGAGAAGCTTTGCAGTTTGCCATCCCATTTATTGATTCTGGCCTTCTTATTATCCAGGCACAGAAACCGAAGGTGACATATCCATCACACTCATGATCTCTGTCACTGTACCTGAGTCACAAGCTGGTTTCCCCAACCGACAGGGACATAAGAAATGGGCATTTTTGGGGGGTGGTACTAAAGAAAGAAAGAACTAGGATAGTTATTGAGCCCTCTTCTCCTTTTGGTGTCACTGAGAAGGCCTGCCTCCAACAGCCTTTGAGTGGTCATGTGAGCCCCAGAGTGTAAGAGATGCAAGCCTCAGATGCACACCTGGATGTAAATGCTCAAATGAGTGGTTGTCAGGGGACAATGTTGGATCACCAGTTAATCTGTGGTGATGGTGGAGCCAGGCTGAGTCTTTCCTCTGCTATCGATAGCTGTGTAGCCAACACTGACCCTGGAAAACAGTGGATGCTCTTCCCAGGTAGGAAAGGAAAGGGAATTTGTAAGCTCTGATCCACATGTTGGTTGTCAGAATATTGTGGGTGGCAGAGATGGTGGGCCTCTCCATGTTCTCTCAGTCAGACTTAAAGCTGCGATTCTCTGACATAGTGATGTGAGCTAGAGCCTGGGGCCTAGGGTTAAATACACTCTCAGGTCCTGGGCTGGCCTTTACCAAGTGCATATCTTAGGTGCCTTCATCTCTTTCATGGTTTATTAGAATAATTTCCAAAGTACCAGTTCAATAAAAATAAAATTTTTTTAATGAAAGCTTTTACTCTGTAATCTCAAATCCTCAGATAACTTCTGGTGATTTGATAAATATAATTTCACAAAAGATATTTTTATTTGATATAGAGCAATTTTTCAGTAATAGTATAAATCCTGGGCCCACAATTCTGTGTCCTGACATATCCAGCTCACTTTTCACCTTTCCTCATCTCTTTGAATTAATGTGACTCCTTCACACAGAAAGTGCACAAATTGTCTCCTTGCTGATTCCACACTGAGTCCATCCTCTCCATTCATCTGTCTCCATAGCCATGTTGTCAGTGTCCTCACAAGGACTCAATTCTGCTCAGATGTAAAGACTGAGTTTCAGTCCCTCCTGCCCCCTTAATCTGGGTTGTGTTCATCTTGATTCTCTGTCTCCCTCAATATCAGCTTCTGGAGCCTCTGGTTATCATGTCAGGTGCCACACTCATCTGACATATGTGGGCAACCTTGCCCTCATTACAAACCTCTGAGGGTCATATAAGAGGAGAAACACCTGTCCCTCATGTGGAGCACTCCCTGGCTCAGTGTGTGTCACTGGTGTGTAGTTCTTGAAGCACATGTGATAACTTGAGGGGGTTCACCATCTTTTCTTCCTGCTGGACTCTACTGGGTGCTCCCACAGTCCCAGTCAAGACTTGGCCTACCGGCTCAGTTGAGTGATTGTGTTCTGGTGTCTCAGGGAATTTTTGAGCATCTGCTTTTCAAACATCTCTTTTTTTCCCTCAGGTTTCTAAATTATTTCTGACTTCTAGTGGCCAGAATATTGATATTATACAATCCCACATGTAAATGTTCATAATTTTCTGTTCATCAGATATATCCATTATATGTTAGGCATATACAGTAGTTCTATTAGTAATAATGCCTGAATATAAAATAAGTCAGTCAGAGTAAGATTTAAAATATTCCAGGGATGATTCTTCCCCAGTTCTCTACTTTCATATAGTTTTCCTTCTACTTTGATTTTGCTTAACTTTGATGATCTCTTCCTGACTAAAACTCTGCCTAGATCTCTAGTGGTATTATTGCCTTTTATATTGGGGAGCTATAGGTGTCTATAACTTCCATATTTCTTGAATATTTTCAAGAATTAGAAGCACACTTGCCTCCTGTCAAGTTTATCATATTGGATATGCCAGAATCATCAACAAAATGAAAGTATCAGTCTCAATGTCTTTATTTTTATGTGGTAGTGAGGATAGAACCCAGGGCCTCATGCATTTGAGGCAAGTACTCTAACTCCGAGCTACAACCCCAGCCCTGAAAGTATCAGTCTCTATAAGCAACACATCAATCCTTAGACTTTCTTGTGCAAGGCTGCTTTCTTGATTAGGTGACTCTTTGGGCTCAATAGTTGTGTCACAGGATAATAGTTCCTGTTTTATTTTCAGAACTGAATTTGGATACTTGCATTGAACTGCAGAACCTTCCCAAGCTTGAGGATGATGCCCTTGGAGGCTTGGCTGTCAAAACACCTGGATGTGAGCTGCATGTCCTCACTGATACCATGAGTGTCATGAAACAGAAGATCATGAAAAGAAAACAACTCTTCTGCAAGTGGAGAATGGCATGCAGATTCCCAGGACTTCAAGCTTTGGGTAGAGTGGTGACAGTTTCTCTGGCTCTGGGATGCACTTACCTCTTTTAGCTCTATATGAAGATATAGCTCCTTCTGCTGTGATTTCTCTTCACCATTGGTTCTTTCCAACAGCAGATGGAGACTGTCTGGTCTTATGTCTCTATTTTATGGTCTCCCACCCTGAGAGGCCTTTCCATCTCTACCTCCTGTTTGCATTCAGAAATCTGCTCTGTTCCTACATCTGCTGTCCTGATATTCCCTGTAACTGACACAGGAAAGCCCAGCTTAATTGGGGGTCCTAATCCCATGAAGAGCATCTTTCAGACACATTCCACCTTTCCTGGAATCACACACTGTCTAGGCTTTTGATCTACCCTGCTTCCTTGACTCTGCTGCCTCTTTATTCTGGGAACATGGCCTTCATAAGTCACTGGCACATGGCTCCTTCTTGGACCCTCCTTGGCAAACAGGACTAAGTCAACCCTGGATTCTTATCTTGTACATACAAAGGAAAATTGTGAAAACTGAAGAGAAAAATTATGACAACTGAACTTTATTTGGGCTATAGGTGGCAGACCCAAACAGGTCTGGAGTCATTTTGTCTTCACCCCTTATCCCACTCCATTTTCCATGACTCCTTTTTCTGCTCATTCCTGATCTAAATTGTAATAACTTTCAAGATTTCCTGCAGATTCTTATTCCTGTCTAGCCAAGGTGACTGAAGAACCCACTGGGCTCTGTGTTGAAATGGGTGAAATAGCACTATGTAATGACTCCTGGATGTTTTTGAATTGTTTGCAGAAAGCCATGAAAATGATGATGAAAAAGACCAAAATTCACTGAATTCCAGGTAACAACAAATAATCTGGAGATTATAAGAAAGGGCAAAATAAGAGGTTAAGGATAACCTGAAAGAATAGACCATGAGGTCAAAAGTAGACACATTCGATGACCAAATGTAAAAAAGACTACTGTTGGCAGGGGTGATGTTGACTAAGCCCAGTGTGATGGAGCCCTTTAGCAAGGTTATCTTTTATCTTCCTGGTGCTGGTACAGTGAGTGTGACTGAGAAGAACTGCACAGTCTTGGGCATTTCTTCCTTTTAACAAAATCACTTGTTTATTTTAAGTTGAATAATCAGAATTAGAGGCATACTATGTTTCTATAGAATGGCCTGATAATCGTGGACAGGTATGTCATAGCAAGAAAAACAGAAATATGCTCCCTTTCTACTCCTCCCCCCCCCAAAAAAAAGTATTATGTCAAAAAAATGGATAGAAAAGTTCTAGAAGGCACACATTCTTTGGGCACTCTATCATGTATCAGGCTGTATTTGCTGGCCATCTATATGCAAGTGTCAGTATCAGTCATGCCCTAGGTTCAACTACAGCTTTGCTTCTCATTGTATGATCCTTCTGTAGTTGTACTTTATAGATGAAGTTGAGCCTCCTTTCTCATCAGCTTGTTATCTGGCCAGTACACTGGACACTGGTGGCTCTCCCTCTCTCTCTCATACCATGGCACCTGAACTATATCCATGAGTTGAAAGTGGTTTTCTAGATCATTTTTGAAGGGAGGCACCTGTTAGGGGACTCCACTCTTCAACTTTGAATCAGGACCAACTGGGAGGCTGTAGCTTCTAAACCACCTTGATTTTTTCGGTTATTCTTCCTTGTCTCAGCATTCCCAATGGTGAACTGCAGGAGGAGAAAGAGGATGACCTGCTGGGGAAAACTTATTTTCTACCTTCGGATCATCCTAATTCATCTAACACACAAGAACTTGTCAGAAGCTCTGTCTTCCCATCAGCTGAGCCTAAAGTCAGTTCTGCTGTGGATGAAGCCAGTGAGTACTCCTATCATAATTCAGATGAATCGAACTTGTCTCCCTGGGAAAGCAAAAATTCTCTGCACTCAACTCTACTGTGTAGGCTGAGATATGCATGCAGAGGCAGGATACCCATCTTGTTTCAGAGTAGGTACAGAGGTCAGGTGGATCTTAAGCTTTGCTGTTTTCCTATGGCCTGGTCAGGTTTATTTCATTGTTGCCTTTGCTGTGTCAGCCATATATTTGCATGTAGGTTGCAATTAAGTGGGAGCGCATCATAAGCACTTCAGAGACTCTGACTGATTCTGTCTTTAAAGTATGTCCACTGTGCTTTGCATGGGGGCTCAGGCCTATAATCCCAGTGGCTTAGGAGGCTGAGACAGGAGAATGATGAATTCAAAGCCAGCCTTAGCAACAGCGGGGTGCTGAGAAACTCAGTGAAACCCAATTTGTAAATTAAACACAAAATAGGGCTGGGATGTGGCTCAGTGATCAAGTCCCCTGAGTTAAATCCCTACTGCTTCCCCCCCCCAAAGAAAAATATGATGTCCACCATTTCTATTCATGATCTTTTCTGCCTGTGAATCAAGATCAATAAATTCCTTTGTTTGTCCCATGTCCTGGTGTCTCTGTAGAATGTTCTCTCCAGAAATAGTGACTAAGATTAATTATATTTGGATAAAAAACATGAAGTCATTGTTACTTCAAAGCCCTCTTTGTCAATTGGATTACTTTATTTTAGGAACTTTTGTATGGGCACCACCCACCCAAGAATACCTAGGCACATGTACAAAAGATGACATGTCCATTGGACACATGATTTCTGTCACTGTGCCTGGGTCGCTAGGTTGGGTCAATTGGCAGGGACATAAGAAATGGGTTTTCAGGAGTGGTTAGCAAAGGGAGAATTGGGATTGTTACTGAACCCTCTTCTTCTTTCAACTTCCTCAGAGAAGGCCCAAGGGCCTTTGGGTGGACATGTGAGCCCATACATATCATAGATGCAAGTTTCCCATGCACAGGTGGAGTCAAGAGCCCAAAGGAGCAGTTGTCCATCAGATAAATATAGAGATCCCTCTTGTGTATTACACATTGTTTATATATGTGCTTTATCATATATAATGGGTATACATGCAGTATATCATTATGCATATTTTAAAATTCCTTAGGATGAGTTTTCCTTTCTTTAATAATGTGTTTCTCCTTTGATTTTGATTGATTTTTATTATCTCTTTCTTCCTCAAAGCACAACCTACCTCCACTCTGATTTTCTAGTGTTTGCAAATATATCTAGGTGCTATTGGATTTTACAAATCCTGTCTTATTTGCTCATACTTACAGAGCATGTCCTCAATGATGCCACAGGTGTCTGCAAACAAAAGATAATTACAAGAAAAATTCTGATGAGCAAGAGGAAACTAGCATGCAGATTCCCTGGCCTTCGGGCTTCAGGTATGTTGGCTCTGGAATACACTTGACTCCTTTTAACTCTATAAGATTGTAGCTCCTACTTCTGCAGTGATTTCTCTTCACCTGTGCTTGTCTCCAACAGCAGATGGAGCCTCTGTTTGGTCTTATCTGTATTTCCCATGGCCTTGTAGCCCTGACCTGCCCTTCCATCTACATTTCCTGGTTACATTCTGAAATCTGCTCTGTCCTCACGTCTGCTCTCTTAATATTCTTGATAACTGCCGCAGGGAAGCCCAGTCACATTAGGATCCCAACCCTATGAAGAGCATCTTTCAGATACATGCTACCTTCTCTTAAATTCTATACTTTCTAGACTTTTTTGCCTTCTGTACCTGACTTCCTTGACTTCATTATCTCTTTCTGCTGGGAATGAGTCTTTCCTAAGTTACTAGCACATGGATCTCTTTCTGGGGGTTTTCATAGGGAACAAGTCTAACTCAAACCTGGGTTATTATCTTTTTTTTTAATATTTTTTTTTAGTTGTAGTTTGACATAATGCCTCTATTTCACTTATTTATTTTTATGTGGTGCTGAGGATCGAACCCAGGGTCTTGTACATGCGAGGCAAGTGCTCTACCACTGAGCCACAAACCCAATCCCCCGGATTGTTAACTTAAACATGCAAATTAAAGTGTCATTTTTTATTATGTTTTTTATGGCTTCTTTTTAGTTATTCATGAGAGTAGAGCCCATTTTGATATCATATAGAAGCATGGAATATATCTTAATCTAATTAGGACCCCAGGCTTTTGATGTACATAAAGGTGACATTCTCTGCATTGTGTTCCTATATGTACATAGCAAAATTATGTCAGGTTCATTCCTTTTCTTACCATTCATTTCCTTTCCTTACCGTACTCTTTTTCCTTCATTTCCCTTTGTCTAATACCTGGAACTTGTATTCTTCCCCTCTTCCCTCCTTAGTGTAGATTAGCTTCCAAATGTCAGAGCAAACATTTGATATTTGTATTTGGGGAGATTGACTTAATTCACTTAGCATGGTAGTCTCCAGATTCATCCATATATTGGCAAATATCATAAAGTTATTCTTCTTTATGGCTGAGCAATACATGTGTGTGTGTGTGTGTGTATATCTATATATAAACCTAGGTTGACTCCATAGCTTAGCTATTGTGAATTGTGCTGATAAAAACATTGATGTGACTATAACACTATAGTGTGCTGACGATAGCCTCTTCAATAAATGGTGCTAGAAAAACTGGAAATCCATATGTAGTCAAATGAAATTTAGTCCCTCTCTCTTAAAACTGAACTGAAAGCATATCAAAGACCTTTGAAGTAGACCAGAAACCCTGCATCTACCAGAAGAACATGTATGCCCAACACTCTAACATCAAGGCTCAGGAACTGAATTCCTTAAGTACACTCCTAAAGTTCAAGAAATAAAATCAAACATCCACAAATGGGATGGCATCAACCTGAAAAGTGTTAAAACTGATAAGCAATAATCCTGGATAAAAAGCTGTATTGCAAGACCAGAAGATGGTGATATATTAGAAAGCTGCATTACCTTGTCTCATGAGCACAGCAGCAGGAATATAGACACTTACTGAGGTTGATGAAAAAGGAATTTCACAAAATATAATAGTGTATATTCATTTGGACTAGGGAATCAGAAGTTTGAGTACTAAAACAAAGAATAAGAATATATAGACGCCAACGCACCTGCCACATGGGTACCGAAAGCAGCAAAGATTCCCCACAAATGGAGGGGAGAACACAGAGAAACACGGATTTAGTACAGAAAAACCTGAGATCAGAAAAGCTGCCTAAACTTGGTTGATCCAGAGGTTGCAGTATTTAAAATCTTAGCAATTAGAGAAATGTAAATCAAAAGTACACTGAGAATTCATTCACCCCATTCAGAATGGTAAATATTAAAAATAAAAACAACAGTAAATGATGGCAAGGATGTAGGGAAAGAGATTCACTTAATACATTGCTGGTGGAATTGCAAATTGGTTCAACCATTCTGGAAAGCAGTGTGGAGCTTTTTTACAAAACTTGGAATGGAACCGCTATTTGACCCATTATCCCACTCCTCACTTTATACCCAAACAACTTAAAATCAGCATACCGCAGTGACATAGCCACTTCAATATTTAATAGCAGCTCAATTCACAATAGTCAAGCTACAGAACCAACTTAGGTGCCCTACATCAGATGAATAGATAAAGAATTTGGTATACATACAAAATGGAATACTACTCAGCCATAATGAAGAATGAAATTATATCATTCACCAGTAAATGGATGGAACTGGAGACTATCATGCTTTGTGAAATAAAGCAATCCCAAAACCCAAAGGCAGAATGTGGATGCTGACTCACAACTAGAGAGTGAAAGATTAGAGGTTCATTGGACTAAACAAGGGGAATGAAGAGAAGGGGGGAACATGTAATAGGAAAGACAGGAGAATGAATAAGACACATCTTTCCTATCTTCATGTATGAATATAGAAACAATGAAGTTCTTCGTCATGTACAACCACAATAATGGGGGATCCTATTTTCAACAAGTTATAATTTTTCTATGTATGCATAATATGCCAAAATATGCTATTATGTAAAAATAATATTTTTAAAAAGAATTTTCAATAAAAATACTGTATTCCTAGATTTGGGGTTGTAGCTCAGTGGTGGAGCACTTGCCTAGCATGTGTGAGGCACTGATTGGATCCTCAGCACCACGTAAAAATAGGTAAAGTAAAAGTATTAAACAAAAATAGCTCTGCCAAAAGAAAAATACTGTATTCCTAAATATATATTGCAATTCCCACCACTTCAAGTTGGGATGTTAATATATTAGCCTACATAGTTGTCTCCTATTATCTAATTCTTGAAGTAGTTTTCTATTTCAGTTTGTTTTTTATTATTGGTACCACTGTTAAATATAAAAGCAGACAATAAGTAATGCTGCAGAGCTCTAATAACAAAACAGCATGATATTGTCATAAAAATAGACCCAAAGACCAATAGGACAGAATAGAAGACAGAGACAAATCCAATACTTAGATCCCTCTGATACTTAACAAAGATGCAAAAATATACATTGGAGGAAAGAGGCTTTTTAATAAATGGTTCTGGGACAACTGGATAACTATCTAGAAAAATAACACTAAAACCCTATTTCTCACCCTGCACAAAACTCAAATGAAAATGGATCAAACACTTAGAAATTAGATCAGAAACCTTACAACTGTTAGAAAAGAACATAGGGCCAACATTCTACATATAATTGCTGGCACCAGCTTCCTCAAAAGTACATGAACTGAAACTATGAATAAATAAGTGGGACACCATCAAACTACAAAACTTCTTCCCAGCAAAAGAAAGAAAGAAGAGTGTGAAGAGAGAGCCTACAGAATGGGAAAAATATCTTGGCCAGCTACTCATCTGATAAGGGATTAATACCCCAAATATATAAATAACTCAAAGCATTTAATACAAAAATATCCCAAATAACCCAATCAATAAATGGGCAATAGAAAAAATGAAATAGAAAGTTCTTAACAAAAAAATTACAAATAGCCAAATAGATGAGAAAAGGTTCAACATCACTAGCAATTAGGGAAAGCAAATGAAAGCAATACTAAAATTTTATCTCACTCCAGAATTGCAATGTTCAAGAATATACATTAAAAAACTGCAGGCAAGGTTGTGGGGAAAATTTACACTTGTATATTGTTAATGGGACTGCAGACTTGTACATGTCCAGAAACCACTATGAGATTCATCAAAAAACTAGAGATGTAAACATCCTATGAGGATCTGCCCACTCCTTGGTATTTTGCCAAAACTTCTAAAATCAGCATACTACAGTGACAGCTACCTCAATGTTTATAGCAGCACATTTCACAATAGCTAAATTATGGAATCACCTTAATAGATAAATAAATTTTATAATTCTGACACATGTATATGATATGTGTGTATACACACACACACACACATACACACACACACTGGGGTTCTTCAAAGGCATAAAAGAAAATGAAATAATGGCATTTACAAGTAAATGGATAGCAATGATATCATGCTACGTGAAATAAGCCAAACACAAAAACTCAAAACTTGACTGTTTACTCTCATGCAGAAACTAGAGTAAAACAAAGGAAATGGGGAGGGCAGGATAGGATATCATACAGATAAAGGAAAGAGCAGTAATGGAGAAGATTGAGAGGCAGAGTGCAGAGATGGGTAAGGGGAGGCAATGCAGATGATTGTTTTGTTGTTGTTGTTGTTATAGATGAACACAATATATTTATATATTTTTTTAACCTGGTGCTTAGGATTGATCAAAGGGACTCAGGCATTTGAGGCAAGTGTTCTCGACTAAGCCACAACCCCAGCCCCAGAATGAATTCTTAAAAAGTTGTTACGTGGACATATAAATATACCACAGGGGACGCCACCTTTATGCATAGGTAGAAAGAAGCAATCAAATATAAATTAATAGATGAGCAAAAAGAAGTCTAGTAGAGTAGATGAAAAAGATTTGGGAAATGTTAGGGGGAATGGGAGAAAAAAGAGAGAGGGAAGGGGGCAATCATGAACTGAAGTCAAATTGCATGTGTGTATGATTTTGTCCGAATGAACCCACTACTATGTATAACTACACAGTTCTAATTTTAAAAAAGAAATATAGGTAAGAAAATCAGTATGAAACCTAAAAAGGCAAAACCAAATTTCTATGGAAGTTTGGCTATAGGTGGGAGACACATACTGGCCTGGAGCCTGTGTTTTCCGATGTCATTTATAGTAGGACAGGTTTTACTATATTTTTATATTTTTCATGATCCAACTGGCAAAGAGGGGCACTGAGACATTAATAGACAAGCTGGGTTTACAGGGCTTAGAGACCTAATCAGGTGCTTGGCTTTTTAGTTGGTCTTCCTTCCACCTCACTAGGCTCCGTCTCAGTATCACAGACCTTCCACACTCTCTAAAGTGGCTTCCTTTTCTTCACCTAGGGGGACCTCAGTATGTGGCACAGTGCTCGTGTCCCTAAGGAAACCAGGGCTGTGGAAAAGTGCTGGGTGGCAAGCACATTTATTCCACGTGGTAGACATCCACTTGTGCCCCAGTCTCTTGCCTGCCTCTTCAGATAAGCATGTTCACCAGATTTCTCTGGCTCTCTTCAATATCCAGCCTCTATCTTGCCTCCCTAGTTTTAATTTGAGTGTTAACAGAGGTCCCACTCCCCAGCCTCTTGACACAACATTCCACTCTGTGTCTTCTGTTTTGTCTTTTGGGGGCACCAATTGATTCACACTCTCCAATCACCTCCATGGCCATATCCTCAATCACTTCTGCTCAGTTTTCTCAAAGTCTGAGCCTTGAAATTTTCATGCCAGATATTCTTGGGTCATGTTAATCCTTATTTTCTCTGTTGTGCTGAATACTCATTTTTCAGATAATGACCTCAAGTGTCAGATGAAAGTGGACTATTTTATGGACTTTTTATTATGGCCTGTAAGTCAGAGATATCTGTAAACTGCTAAGCACAGTACCCAGCTGGTTGGAACTGCTCAGGATACATTAGGTTGCTGCTTTGCCCTTTTGGAGCTGCAATGGTGGATGTCATGTTAAGTCTCCTCTTCACTTCCTTCTGACAGGGCTTCCCTGTCACTGTTTTCCCATGTACCAGCTGAGATGCAGCAGCATGGCTCAGTCCCTGCTCTTCCTCTTGTTCCCAGCCCCAGAGGCCTGAACTGGAACCTGGCTCTGACCCACTCTCCTCTTAGCAGGAACTCCTTTTATTGATAGTTTACATTTTGATGAACTTTTGTAATACAGAGAATTTGAACCCAAGTTCTTCTGTGTGTGCCAGACCTGCCACACTCTATAGAGTGGTTTCTTTTTCTTCATTCTACCACTGAACTGCACCCTAGCCCTTGATAAATATTTTAACATATACATGTTTCACATATATGCATTTGTATGTGTATTTTATATATGTATGTGATTTTGTGCATATTTAAGTTTCACTACAAGGCATTGTACTAGAAAGCACATAGAAAATTATACATAAAGTTGGTTTATGAAATTGTACCTAACAAGTTTTTACTGGAAGTTACATTCATGTGGAATATCCATCCATCAAACATTTTTTTTCTAAATAATAGAAACATATAAATCTGTTAACTTTTGCTTTTCTATGTGACATATATAGGCTAATGATATGAGAGGGAAATCCTGGCACCTTAGATCTTGTGTGGTGAAGGCTAGACTGTGCATGATTTGGGGTGCAGGCTGTTTGTGATGTCCTTGACACTGGTTGTTTTTACTCCCTAGATTCAGGTGTTTCCTCTGTATTTGGGGTGTTGGCATGGATTTTCTAACTCTGGTCCTCCACAGCTCTTCTTTCTCTTCTCCTGGCTCAGATACTGTCATTGTCACCAGGACAAATGGTATAAATATGACAACTAAAGGGCTTGGACACAATGAAGAAAAATTATTAATGCAAATAGCTGCTGGTCCTCTGTAAGTGTGTCATGTGAATTTAGAAAATTTTCTGTGTGCAACATCCTTTTTCCTGACAGAGAAAGCATCGTCCATGTTCCTTGACTCTTCTGTGGCTGCCTTTCTTCTCATTCTTCTTCTTGCCACAGTTGTCCTATTGCTGTCTTTTGGTCATTGCCCTGTACACATTCTTATTCACTTGTCTGTGCCTTTTCTATACAGAAAACTTTCATGTTTATAATATTCTCCTGAATAGCCCACTTGTCAATGAAATCAAAATTTGTCTTCTTGAAAGTTTATCATTATGTAATGATGTAAGAAAGATTATAAAAATAAAGAAAACAAAAGGTGTCTATGGGCTTGAGCCACCCTGCATTTCTGAAGCCTGCCTTTCTTGAACCTGGGCTCTTTTACTGTCTCTGCACTGGTGAGAACTGAGGATATTTTCATGAATAACAGCAGATCTTTATTATTGTGGTTTTCTTTTTCAGAGCTGGATTCAAATGATCCTTCAGGAATGAAGAACTCTATGAAGCTAGAGGATGATTCTATGGATGGCTCCTTCGCCAACAAGCATGGCTGCCACATCATAGGCCACATCAATGACTATACTGCTCTCAGAGAGCAGATTGGGGAGGGGAAACAGCTGGTTGAAAAGATCCAATCTCTCCTGAGACCCACATGCAACTTCCTGGGCCTTGAAGCTCAAAGCTCAGAGGTAGTCAAACCTACAGCTCCTGGATTCACCCTTTCTTTGTGCCCTTTGTCCTTAATTCTAGTTTCTTCTCCTCTATTTACTTTTGTGGCCTGCATCTCCCAATGACAGAGAAAGCATCTTCCAATTATTCTAGCCAAGCCCTTGCTTCCCTATCTCCTGATTCATTCTATGTTCTACTCTGTGGTACAGGAAACAAACTAGATATTCTCCCTCAGAGCCACAGAGATGTCTGTGCAGTGTTGCCACCATCCTCAGTAAAGTATTTGTTAAGAGTTGATGCCCATATGATGTTGAAATCAGCACTGTCTCATGGTTCATTATCTATTACAGTCATGCTGGCCCATGTGGATTAAAATAAGTCAGATGGACAGGTAGTGAGGGATTTGCATCCTTGTATGTAGAAAGAATAAGAACCTGGCAATGGGAGGGAGGCAATTTGCAAATGCTTCTCAGAGTACATCTCTGTTCAGAGACAACAAGGGCCAATGGCTGTGCTGTCTGAGCCACCAGAGACCCATAGATGTGTAGACAGATACTTGCTTCTAAGGGACCTCCAATTCAGGGTAAGACACAGACCCCTATTTATAAACCAACTAAGGGGCCACAGGCCCAATGTGAGAAGTCCCCTCTTGTGCCTCAAGTTCACTGGTGCAGAGGGGTCTTTTATTGCATGCGAGGAAGGTAAAAGGTCTGTAGAGGACATGACATGGGAATGAGCTTTGACAGCCTTATATAGGGTGTCCAGGTGAGGAGTCATTCCAGGTAAAAGGAGCCACACTTCAGTTGTGGGACCTCAAAGGAATGAGCTTGGGTTTTCCAGGTTCAAGCAGCCCATGCTTTGTACCTCATCAACAAAGAAAGCTTGAGTCTTGTGCAGGGCTGCAATGTCGTAAGCCCTGAGATGTCTCAGCTTCAGTGATGTCCATGGCTCCCTCCCACCTTTCCACAGGCACCAGGCAGCAAATGTTTCCATGAGCTAAGAAGCAGTGCTCATGCCCTGCAGCACACCCTAGATGAGTCAGCCTCACTCCTGACCATGTTCTGGAGAGCAGCTTTACCAAGCTTCCAAGGCCCTGAGCTGCCTGGCAAAGTGGTAAGAGGCCAGTGTTGTCTTCTGGTATAAGCCCTGCTCTTCTGCCCCATGAGATTCTATATTCTCAGTTCCAGGGCTTTCTGAGGGTCAGGAGCCACATAGGTTGTTAGAATGTGCTGGATCTTAATGTAGCATCCTGGAGGGAGATCCCTGGTGGATGTTTTCGTTGAAACTCTGATTACCTTACTTTGTCCTCACACCCCAAACCCCAAGATAATAATTCAAAGAGAAGAAAAGGAAATGGAGAAGCACAGACGTAGATGCCCTGGTAATCTATAAATAGCTGCTTCCAATAAATCTGAAGTTTGAGCTAAAATTCAGGGGTTTTGAAGCTTCTCCATTCCTCAGAGCTTGTTGGTCAAAAGATCAAAGGAAGTCACTGTGATCCTGCAGCTTCTTTCAGTCATGCTCCTAGAATCCCAACACACCTTTTTCTCTGTTCCAGTCTGAGGAAAAGGTAGAGCTCCTAAAGAATTGTCCTGCTTTGGGTGGGCTAGTCTCTGGATCCCCTCACTAGTTTTTATTTCCATATTAATGTAACTGGTATGTTTGGGGGAAAAACTATGCTAATTACAAGGAAGCACTTTACCATCTTCAGGTTCGTACAGACATTTTGAAATGTGAGCACTGTCATCAGGTAGCCCTGTGTCCCAGACATAGTATCTCTGAAATTCCAAGTCCTGCATGGATGGGAGAAGGGTGAGACAAAACTTCTGCAAGGACTGATTTGGAGGTCTTGTTCACAGTTGGGAGTTGCTGTGGGTCTGGATTTAGGGTCTCCTTGATCACAGGACTGTAGGCCTATGCTGGTCTGATTGGGGGCTTTCAGGTTCTCAACATTCCTACCTGTGTTCTCTCTCTCAACTGTTCTGAACTGAGGGATTGAGAAGTTGTAATGGAGAGAACTCAGTCTGGAAGTGCCAAGAAGATTATAGAGTTCTACTTCTGATTGGCAGGAACCACAAAGAACTGGATATGTTTGGTCTCCAAACTGTTGTCTGAGAGCTTGTCCTTCTTCCCCAGGATGAATCAATGGAGAGGGAGCTCCTGGATCTGCGAGCCCGAGTATCCAAACAGGAGAAGCTCCTTGAGAGCACAGCTGAGCGTCTGAAGACTGCTAACCAGCAGAAGGAGAACATGGAGCAGTTCATTGTCAGCCAGCGTAGGTGCCCCTGAGCTGTGGAGCAGCAGAGGAAAGGGCTGGTCTTGCAGATGTCCCACTTGTGCTGCAGATAAACAGTGACCACAGAGGCACTGGAATGTTGGAGGGGAGAGTCTGATGCACTGGGCCCAACCCTCCTGTGACATGAGCAATTGTGGTTTCAGAGGGAAAGTACAAAGGGGTCAGCAATAGGCCATGATTGAGGGGTGAGAAGAAAATGGTCTAGAAAATGCATGCCCAGCAAGTAGGGCCCAGCTAGAAATTCCTTCTTTGTGGGTTTCTTTTCCTTCTTTCAGTGACCAGGACACATGATGTTTTGAAGAAGGCAAGGACTAACTTGGAGCTAAGGAACCTGTTGCACCTTACACGATCACAGAGCCTGCTTCAAATACATCACCATCTGACATCAGATCAGTAAGTGACCCTGACGTCCTTTGACCTTCCAGGAGATATCTGGTCCACTACACAGGTCTTGGCTCCTGGATAGCCTCCTCCTAAGATTTTATCCCTTCACCTTCCTGCCCCCTCAGCTCCCTCCTCTGCCCTTGCTCTCTTCCCTCTCATCATTATCTCTCCTCTTTAGCCCAATTTTCTCTCCTTGATGTCATTTAAGCCAGGAGCCAGAGAAATGCAGTTCAGTTGGTCCTTGAGGGAAGAACTTTCAAAGTCTGTCTGTGAATTAGTTGTCTACCAAGAGATCATGAGGCCATATGTGCCTTCTAGACTTTCCTGAACTACTTTATGAAAAGTCAAATAAGGCATAACCTTATAAATTGACTTTAGTGCACAAAATTAGGTTAAGAACAGCAATTTTATTTTAACACCTCATTTTCTTTAAGAAAACATGAAGGAAGATCCACTTGGTCTCCTTGATATAAAAGAAAAAACTGATAATGAAAAAAAGACAACTTTAAGGGAAAAATTTTTAAAAATATATATATGTATATATGTATGTATATTATATATATATATGTATATATGTATGTGTATATATATATATATATATATATATATATATATATATATATAATCAGATATTCTCTACATTTACTTAAATGCTGTGCTAATTATTCCCTAGAAATCATATGAGGAGAAACTTGATGTGTAACTGATTGTTTTAAATATGAGAAATTAATCCTTTAAACTTAGAGGGTAAATATAAGAGCAGTTGAGCCTTCTAGGAATGTTCCTATATTGTACACTGAGATCCTTGACACCCATAGTGTGATCAAGGATGGGCCATGTTTTAATTACCTCTTGTTTTCTAATTCCCTTTGGTTCTTCTGTGAGGATTGCTTTCTTTCCTGAGCCTCTTATCACAGCACTTAGAGGATTGCCTCTGTACAGCCTCCTCCTATCCCTGCCAAGGTAACCCACAGCCTCCATTTCCTGCTGGCTCCCTCCAGTGTGCAGCCCACCCTCTCTTGTTCCTTATTTCTGGTCTCTAACTCCAGGCTGAATCTTAACTGGTTGTATGCCTTTGGCTGGTCCCTTTGTCTCTGTGAGCTACTGCCCCTCATCTGTTAAAGGTGGACCTAGACTTCAATGATCTCTGAGGTTCCTATCAATTTGACTTCTTCTTAAGAAAACTGAGACACACACTTAACAGGGGAACTTGCCCCAATATGTCCTCTTCAGTACAGGCTGTTTCTACATGTGCGTATTTCATGCTCCATCCTTTTTCCCTGGAAGATCACAAAGGCCTTTATTTTCCTTCAAACCACATAACTTGTAGCATGAACTGGGTAGTAAGAGGACAGTAGTAGGGCTGTGGCTGGGGCACTAGGGATTTGGGTGCACAGGGAAGCTTATCCTCTAAGCTGGAACCTGGAATCTCCTCCAGACCCAGTGCATCCCCTTGACTTATTCTTTTCACCACCTCCAACCTGCATGCTTTGCCCTAATTCCAGTGTCTGGGCATCATAAGTGGGGTCTAACAGTTCCATCTGAACAGGATTCTTTTGTTTCCTTGCAGGTGAAATCGTTAAGGGTCCTTCTGTGTGCTCCAGCATTGAGACCCTTGCCTTCCAGGAGCCACAAAAGAAGCAAAGCCACCACAGGTCCCTTACACATGAGGAAGCCTAGGTCTAACCCCCTCACCACATCTGAACAAATACCTAACTGCTAAGGAGCACCTGGGCCCTATTCCTTCAAAGCTGGTGCAGGTCTGAAGAGGTGATCAGAAATGTCTCCTACTAGGGTAGGCAGAAAGGCAGAATGACTTCCTGGCAGTGATGGAATACCAGTAGTCAAATACCACCAGGCCTCTCACTAGACAAATTGCACCTAAGATTGCGTACTCAACCTTGAGACACTGCTTATGAACAGCCTCAGTGACACAGCACCTGTCACAACACAGTTCTCACCTCAGCAGCTCTCCTCAGAAAATCAACTCTGGGGAAATTGTTGCCTCCTACACAAGGGTCATGTGGTTTCAATGTAGAGCTTCTTGGCAGTTCTAGAAGCACCCTAATGAGCAGCAGGGCCCTGCTGGACAGTGTCAGTGAGACTCAGCTAGCACCTTTCACAGATCCACACCTGACCAGGTAGCTCCTCTAGGCCAAGCCAGGCTGGACTTTGCACTGCACCATCAGGTCTGACCTCTTTGAGTCCATGTGAGGAAGGAAATTGATGACTTGTTAAGAGGCCCTCTCATTTATAGCCTAGCACAATCTGCTTCCTTTATTCACTCATTCTCCAAATTTTACTGCCCCCTCCTTTCCATTAAGTATGCTGTGCCATTTTGCTAACCTAACATCCCTTGGCGGAATATGAGACTGATGTCCACACCAAGCCTATGCAAAGTCTTGCATATGGCAGCCTCTACTTGTTTCTTAGTGGTGTGGGCCAGGCCCCAATTGTACTGAAGCCTCCTTTATGTCTTCAGAGTGCTCCTAGGACGTGAGTAGGTATGTGTAAATGTAAGAAGGAGGTTTATTTATGTTGCTGTAGCCATACGTTGAAGGCCAACATCACTCATGGCAGGCAGGGTGAAACTGTAATGGTCTTTCGGTGGCTTTTTTTTTCTTTTAAAGCAAAGTTTGTATGAATAGTTGTTTTTTTTTTGTTTTTGTTTTTTGTCTTTGTTTCCCATTTCTACACCAGTCCCTAGAACAAGTGTTAAGAATAGAAAATAAAATAAGCCAAACCCCCAAAAACAAAGACTGAATGTTTTCTCTGATAAGCAGATGCTGATCTATAAAGTGGGTTGGAGGGAATGAAGGAACTTTGGATTGGACAGAGGGGAGGGAGGTAAAGGGAGGGGTGTGGAGGTGTGAAGGATTGTGGAATGAGAGGGACTTTAATACCCTATATACATTTATGACTACCCTACTGGTGTTGCCTGTGCACCACGTTCAGTCAGAGGAAATGATCCATTTGTATACAATACTGTCATGTATAATTAATTAGAATAAATTTAAAAATTAAAATTAAAAAATGATAAAAATCTTTAAAAAATAGAAGATAAAACTGTCATTAAGAAATTTATTGGCTAATTCTGAGGTCTAAGTTTAAAAAAGTGACAATTTTTCCTCTTTGCCATTTTTCAAGAATTTCTAAGGTAAGACAAGTGATTCTTAAACTTGATGTGCCTTTACAGTTTCACAGGAAAAGACATATTTTGCTGTTTTTTTCTGCAACATTAAAACTCAGGAGTCAGGATGGCAATGGAGAATTGGTTTCTTTCCATCCTGGGTTTGAGCAAGATAGAGAAGAACATTTTCTTTGACAAGTCTTCATCTTTGGTGACTGTGAGGCATGGAAAGCTTTCATAAAAACAGAACACAGTGTGGGCGAAAGGCAGGAAATACCCAAGTGTGTATTTAACTAGACTGTGTTAATCAGGAACCTGTCTTAAAGTGTGTGTTCCCTCTTGCAGTGCCCAAGAGGGCCAGGCAGTCCATCAACCTCCACTGTCAGTTTAAAGATCAAAATTTAAAAAGAATTTGAAGATTTTCATTTCAAAGGGGGTCTCTTTCGCAGTCGGCTATGGGGATTGTGGTAGCGACTCCCTGGGCTGCAGTATAAAGCACTTCAGTGGTTGTGGGTCTCTAATGGAGGATCTGCCTCTTTATGTAAGTATCCCAGTTGGTACTAATGCAGAAACAGTTTAACAAACTGATGATTCTGATACAGGTGGGCCACAAATGACAGTTTAACACACATTATGCATGTCATTGAGACACAATAAATTTATTTAAGAACCTTAATTGATAACGAAAATTTTGGAATAAATTTTTTTAAATAATCCTTCAGAAAATTTTGTGTTCTTTCTTCTTGCAGAATTAAAATAAAGCTATTAGTCTACAGTTATTTCCTAGAAATAGTTAAAAAGGAACACAGTGACAGAACAAAAACTGTAATCATTATCACAAAACCACCACCATTACTCAGCAGCAACAACAAAAAACCTTCAATAGACCTCCCTGTGTAGAGACATGGCCACTCCCTTGGGAAGATATGAAGTCAACCTGTGCTTTACACTTGAGTGTTTTAAGTATTTGCATGAATGATTTTGGCTTTGAAATACAGAGGAATTTGCTGGCAGATTTAGCTGAATGGTTGGAAACTCCTTAGACCCATTACTAAATCTAAAAATAATTCAGCCAATGGTAAGGATATGCCTGTACAATTTCACAGGAAGGACCTATTTTGCTGGTTAAAAGATACTATTATGTATTTTAAGTGCTACAACAGGTATCACTTTTCTGGCCTTGAGTTTATTGTAGCAAGCTTGCAAATTTCCTTCTTTTACTTCTGATCTTCAAGGGCTGGTAGCCTTGATAAAATAATCAATGATCACAGGACAACTCAAATATTTCTACTTAGCTTACTAGGAAGCAATGTGACGATGACAACAGCAACATATTACCTCTTGTAAGTCTGAGACTGGTGGATACAGTCCCCAGCTACTTTTGTAGAAACTTTTGAAAGTTATTGTATTTCCCCATTTATGATTATAGAAATAATTCAAAATAGCTGTTTGAATTAATAATTTTTTAAAAGGCAACAGTATAAGCTGGAGTTGTAGCTCAGTGGTAGAGCATTTGCCTTGCAAGTAAGAGACAACTGGGTTTGATCCTAGCACCACATAAAAACAAAGGCATTGAGTCCATATACAACTGAAATAAAAGGTGACAGCAAAATATCCTTGAGGCAGATTCTACAGTATATAATTTTTTATAAGTATATTTTTTCCATGTGTGTGGCAGAAACAGCTCATTCTGTAAGAAATAAAAGGGAGGGGGGCTGGTGCAGTTCATATAGTTCAGTTCATAGACTGCTTACATTGCAAGCACAAGGCCCTGGGTTCAATCTCCAGCACCAGGAAATTAAAAGAGAAAAAGAAAAGGGGAAAACCTCAGTCATATATGACTACCACTGTCTTCCAATTTTTTCTAATTCAAATAAAATCTATGGAGAATCCTGTGAGGAAAATGGAGTGAAAGTCCATTCTGCTACGTGACCAGTGCTGGCTTCATGAAAGGTTCCATTCATGAGCAAATGCTAGGGAGTTTTAAATTAAAGAGACAAGACTCTTATAACCTTTAATACCAGCTCCAGGACAGGCTTCTCCTAGCTCCCGCCTCCCGCCACCTAATGCAGTAGTTAGGTTTACTGAAGAGGCGAGAGAAAGAGAGAGAAGAGAACACACCAGGGAGTGGACTTTTATTGGAGAACAAAAAATTCCAGGGAAAATCTCATCCAATGAAGGTTAAGGGGCACAGCCTCCCAAGGTCAGGGGCGGAGATTGGTTCTTGAGGCAATGGCCAGACACACCTCTGCACGGACAATGTGTGTCTAGGCACCTGTCACCCAGCCAGGGAGGTAACTCAAATCACATGTGAGGATGGCCTCCCACAGTCCATAAAAGGAGACAAAAGAAAAGAGGACACGTACCTATTGTAGCATTTAATATACATAGTACTATCTCTTGACCTGCTGACCTAAGACCATCAGAATTTACAGAGAATTGATCATAGGGTTAGGGTTAGGGTTATGAAATAATACTCCATTTTTAATGATGAAGGAGAAGAACCTGGAGAAGAATGAGGAGGAGGAAGAGGAGGAGGAGAGGAAAGAAAAGGGAAGAGAAAGAGCAGGAGAGAAAAAGATAAAAAATGAAGAAAGGAAGGTGTGCTGTACCCTTGGAAATCTACCAGGGACTCCATCGCCTTCCAAATGCCTCCATGATTCTAGTAGATATAGTCATCTCCACCCTCAATACAATGGCAGCCCTTCCAGAACTAAGTCCAACCAACCCATGAAATTACAATTTTCTGCCCTGAAATTACAATTCTGCATTTTTCTCCATTGCTGGCTCCTTCACCAACAAGTCTTCTCATCTAGTTCTGAAATCAGAAAAAAGGAAAAAAAAAAAAAACTCATGCTTCAAACTGTTTTAGAAAATTAATTTGGAGGTTACTAGACCTCCAGTACTGTGGTTTCCTATTGAAGTAAAACAAACAACAACTCAATGAAAACAGAAAAAGGAAACTCAACATTAATTACTAGACACCAACAATTAACTGACAAATAAGAGCTTTGTAGTTGAAACAAATATTTTGTCTTTTTTCATTAGCATCTTAAAATTTATTTCCCTTCCACCCATTGAGAGGAGCCCTGATCTCCTGCCAACTGAGCTATTATGTTAATAATTTCATAGAATGCTTAGCACAAGGCCCTGGATTCAATCCCCAGCTCAAACAACTATTTAAAATTTTACTGTGACTCTTTCTTTGATTCAAACTGCAAAAATCTCATCTTCCTATTCCTTATATTAGCCACCATCTTTTTTTCCTGAATTTTCATTTCTTATAATCTGTGCTGTGAGGAAAAGAAACAAATGAAATACTACCAGGATGGACAAAGAAGGATATGCCCAGAAAACCCACCATCTTGTGCTTTGAGAAATTGCCCTGAATCTGCATACGCACATGCACATTTTGTTCATGGAATATGGTACAACTGTCCTGCACTGTTCTATAGCCTTTGTTTTGCAAGTTTCACATTGTTATAACACTTGAACCTAGATTTCCTCCCCTTGGTGTATAATCAGGGAGAAAGGTTAAGAATCCAACCAAACAAGCAGGGAAGATTCACCAACTTTGCATTTTTAAGTCAATAGATACTATTTTATGGTTATTCATGGGGCACAAAATTATAATTTAGTACATTTATACAATGTGTTATCACCAAAATCAGGGCTATTACCATTTCCATTCCTTAATAAACTCAACATATTTTTAAAATACTCATTATGTTTACTGAACACAAAATTATGTTATAATTAATAATAGGTATCTATGAAATTCCCATATATTAGAAAGAAAATAATTATCCTCTTAAATAATACAAATGAAAGGGAAAAAATCACAAAAGTAAGTGGAAAATTCTTCAAACTTAATGTCAATGAAAGGAATATATTCTAAAATTTGCAACAAAAGTGGTACTGACAGGAAAATATATAAGTTCATGTCAATATCGGAGAAGACAGTTTAAAACCAATGATCTTAATTTCTATCTTAAGAATCTAGAGAAAGACAAGCAAATAAAATCCAAAGTAAATAGGACAAAGAAATCATAAAGAGCAGAAATTAATCCAATAGAAAACAGATAAACTACATAAAAAAATCAAGTTTTGGAAAAGATTGATAAAACTGAGTAGAGCAAGAGTCATTGAGAAAAATGACAGAAAATACAAATTATTTTTAGGTGGTATCCATAGATTCTACAAACATTAAACGTAAGATAATCATGGACTATAATGAATAACATTATATTCAGAAATACAATAACTTAGGTGAAGTGGACAAATCTCTTGAAAAATAGATTTCTCAAGATAGCAAGATTATCCTTCTATGAAAAAAATTTCATTTATAATTTGAAAAAAAAATTCAATATTCTTTTTAGTTGACACAATAGCTTTATTTTATTTATTTATTTTTATGTGGTGCTGAAGATTGACCCCAGCACCTTGAACATGCTAGGCCAGCACTCTAATGCTGAGCCACAACCCCATCCCATAATTTGAAAATTTTGACACAAATAAAACTCTAACTCTCAGAGATTTCACTGATTTAATTCTTTCAATTATTTAAAGAAAAAGCGATACAAATATTCACAAGTTAAGGGTTAGGGTTATGGCTCAGCGGCAGAGTACTTGCTTAGCATGTGTGAGGCTCTGTGTTGGATCCTAGCACTACATAAAAACAGATAAACAAAATTAAGGTATTGTGTACAACTAGAAAACAAATATATATATATATATATTTTTTAATTCACAAGTTAGAAAATAAAAGGAGAAAAAAATCTCCCACCTCATTTCTTAGGTAGACATAACCCTGATACCAAAACCAAATGGAACATATCTGATACCAAAAGATCTGATAACAACAACAAAAAAAATATGCACAACCATTTCTCATAAACATATGTGCAATAAAAGTCCTCTACAAAAGCAAGCCAGACATATGTAATAGGAATAATACATCCCAAACAAGTTTAGTTTGGGAATGTAAAATTTTCTCACTATTTGAAAATTAATGAATGTAATTTACTTCATTAACAGAACAAGGAGAATATATAATAATTAAAATAAATTTTAAGAGTATTTGACAAAATTGAAACTCATTCTTTTTTTTTTTTTTGCAAACTAGGAATAGGAGGAAATTTTTCTCACCTGACACAATGTGTCTATGAAGAACAAATGATACATTTAGTAGTGAAATGCTGAATGTTTCCTACCTAACTTCAGGAACAAGGTGAGGATATCTCACCATGTTCACTTACTCTAATGTTGAACATCTTAGTCCACAAAATAAGGAAAAATAAGGACAAGCTGAGAGGAGTAAGTGTGGAAATGAAAATGTGAAACTACTTTCATTTGAAAAAAATCCTAAAAAATCTTCTTCAAATTGTTTTTATTATTTTGTGATATGGACAGGGTCATAGGATTAAAAGTTAATGAACAAACAGCCAAACATGGTAACAAAGGAAGAGACCCTGCACAGAGAAGAATTGGAAGACTTTAATGTTACCAAATAAGTTATTCTTCTCTTTACATCTGCTAAGTTTCCAGTGTTAATTGAAAAATTTCTCCCCAAGGCCAATGTTATACAAATGCTTTTTAAAATTATCTTGAAATTAGTGTTTAACTTTTTTTTTTCATTTTGGGCTTACATTCATTTATATATACATATATATATATATTGTCTTATGTGTCAGTGCTCCAGCATTATTTCCTTACAGAAGAGATTATTTTTTAAGTTATCAATTCCTCCAATTATTTGATATATCATTAGCTTATTTGTTTATATGCCAATATAATCATATTTTTCAAGTTCAAGGAATAGAATTGTTTTAGTCAGCTTTGTGTCACTGTGACCAAAATACCTAGCAAGAACACCTTAGAGGAAGGAAAGTGCCAGTGCAGCCAAATATAAATGGAATAGTTTGTCACACATTCTTTGCTATCTGACTCCTTTTACTCAGCATAATACTTCTGAGATTGTTTTATGCTATTACTCATATCCGTAGTTTTTGTTGCTGAGTACTATTCCATTTCAAGGATTGTGATAACTTGTTATATCCAGGCACTTGTTCGTGGACATTTTGATTGCTTCCATTTGGGCACTACTTTGAGCATAGCAGCTAGGAAAAAAAAAATGGAGCTAGGATAAAGGTCCAAACACAGCACAGAAGTATTTCAGTGGACACTACTCCCCAACTTGTGCCACTTAACACTTTGTTGCCAGGAACTCAACTCCAGAGCTTGATCAGGACACTCAGTGTCTTCACAAGAACACAAATTCCCTACATGCCACTCCTACCCCGAATCGTCCATATGCACATGTAGGTTTGTCTCACAAGAATTCATCTCATTGAAGAATAAATGCCAGTTGGAACCCTTACTCCAGATGAGACTGGGAAACTGCACTTATATATTATCAGTCTATGCCATTATAGAAGGCATGATAAATGGAGAAAAAGACATCTGCCATAGTAGGCATTAGACTCATTATATACTCTTAAAACAAATTTATATATTGTTCAGTCCCACACAAGGACCTTGCATCCCTTGCTGGAAGGCAACCTTGGTTTTAGGGGTTAGGTGAGTGGCTCTGAGTGCTGGGGAAGGTAATGCTGGGTCTGTGCAGGTCCCGCAGTCTGCTGAGGGCCAAATGCACACCAGGGAGAGAGGGAAGCTGAAGACAAATTGTGAGGTAAGGGTGGGAGTGGGCTTGCAGCTCCCCTAAGGGGTCTGAAGAGCTGGCGCGCCTGGAGGGGCAGGATGTGGCCAGCACCTGGGATAGCTGCTCCATGCAGCTCAAGGCCTTCGACAGCTCAGCTGCTCCTTCTTCATCTGCTAGGCCAAGCAGATGATAGCAGAGCACAAGATGCCCTCCTAGCAGTGCACCATCCTTAGACCAGGGCAGTCCTTCACCGCACAGTCCTACTCCATGGCTTCCATGAGCCAGGAGCCTATGTTGGACTTGTGGTTGTCTTCCACCGGATGCGTTTGTACTGGTCGCGTCCTTCCATGTGGTTTGGGCACTGGGAGGAGACATTCAACAATGCCCCCTAGGGCATGCAGTATGTCTCTCCAGGCAGTATGGTAGGCACAGTGGAAGTAGGGAACCAAAGAATTTAACAAGGGACCTACCACCTGGATGCGCAGAGTGGTTCCACAGGAGCTGCAGCCCAGGTGAAAGGACTCCGTGGCACTGGGGGGATGTCTGCAGGTGCGTTGGTTTTGGAATAGAATTCTGGGTAAGCAGAGGAAACCATCTCACAGCCACATTGGAGCAAGCAGATGTCTGCTCACTGGGCTTAGGATGGAGTGCCTGCACTACTGGAGTCAAAGTGCAGTCCTCCCTGAGCCCTTGGCATGGGGGCTCCGATCAAAGTAGAGGATGACAGCCAAGTAGAGGCTAGAGCACAAGAGAGCACACTTGCTCTTGGATGTGCAGGATGGAATCCAGGCTCCTGGAGCCCTTGGCCCACCTATTGTCCTGGGTGTTGTATCTAAGGAGGTAGACCGACCTCGGATAGGAATGGTGTGCAAAAAGTAGAGCAGCAAGCGCTTGCTGGCACCAGATTCAGGGACTTCGGCTGTTGTCAGCCCCGCTGCCACCACGCACCTCACCTTCCAACCTGCCCGCAACCCAGGCAACCACCACCTCCCAACCTCATCCCTGCTGCTGCCACAGCTACAGCCTCTGCCTTGGCAGTTCTTGTTCATCTTCATCAGCCTTTTGAGCACAGTTCAGTCCATCTCTCCCAGTTAATCAATCATCACCATGGAGTGTAGGAACTGGGGCGATAGATTAAGAGAGGGAGCCTTCAGAAGTGACCACCAACTTAGTCCCCAGAGGCTTGGGCGGCCAGACACCTATTGGATCCCCTTCCTCCTTCAGCCTTCAGGTTACATAACAGCCCTAGAAGCCTCAGGTGCCTCGCACAGCATGCACTCACTAGGGGGTGGCAGCAGAAGTGTGTGTGTTAAAGGCAGAGTAGCACTGGCCCCCTCCTGTTGTTGCCTCAAAAACATTTTGCTGCTCCTGCCCCTTGGTCTGCAGCTTTGTCATTGCTGCTCTTCCCCCAGTATCACCAGAGCTCTGCACCCTGCCTCCACTTTTTCTTGGAGGAAATTCGATAATTGGTTTGGCAAAATGCTTGTCATCTATGTTGTCACTGAGATAATTGTTTTTCATATCCTACATCATTACAAGAGTATACACAGTGCTGAGTTATTGTGACATCGTAGGATCCATTCAGATAACTTTTTGATTTGGTATTGCCCATTGTGCTTTTCTATCTCACTTGGTCTTGTCCTCATCAAGTTTGGCAAACTTTTTGAGAAATCCTTTTCTATTTTCTTGTTTTTCTTTATGGTGTCATCATTTTCTCCTGTCTTTATTTTACCTTCTAATTTTATTACCTCCTTTCCTCCACTTTGTCTTAATTCCTTCCTTCTTGTTTTTTTTCTTTTTTTGGAGCTACTCAAGGTGGATTTTCAGAGTCAACAGTGATTTTATCCATCCATGTGTCTTTATCTAGTGTAAAAATGTGGAAGTAGAAGCAGTACTTTAAGAACTTAAGACGCATCCTGTTGCTGTTGATTGGTTGAAGGTCAGTTATCATCTGCTCAAAATTATTTCAAAATTCCCTTGTAATTTTTATCTTTACCCCATATGTATATTTTACTAAAATACTTTGCTTTTTTTGAAATTTTTTTGTGATTTTTCACATGGTTTACTTTGTTGACTCATCATCTAGTTCTGTTGTCAAATCATCTACTCTGAACAAGTCCTTAAGAAAATTTCGAGACTTCCTTTTTGCTTGTATTAGGTCATTTGCCAACACAGTGACAAAATACCTGAGATAAACAATTGAAAAAAAAGGAAAGATGCATTTAAGGTTTCCAGGAATCAAGGAAAAAGTGGGAATGTCCAAGAGTGCTGCCTGTACATGGGTCCACTGCCCAGAAACCCCAGCCCCTTTATGCTTTTCTTTCAACCCACTGTTCAGCCATGCAGCTCCCAGAGAAGCAGGGCACCCATGCAAGTGCACAGTGGCTTTTCTGAAAACAGTAAGCCTCACCCAATCATGGGGCTTTGAGACAGGCAGACAGGATGAACCATGCCAATGCAGGTTATGGTTCATGGAAGCACACGTAGTGAACCTGGGCCTGTTATTCTGGGTGAGAAAGAGCATTCTGACCTGATGGTGACATTGAGGCTTGAAGTCATTCATGGGTGAACAGATGTGTTTGTTGCCACATCCCTCTCCAAGGGCTTTAAAAATGCCCTCCTTTCTAGCCAAGTTTGCAAGGGCCGCTAATCCAGCACTCGATGACAACACTGGTCAACAAAACTGCAAATGAGGTAACTTTTTCCTTCCCTGCTCCCCCAGCCCTTCACAAAGAAGTATATCCTTCTTTCTCCAAAACCATTGCTCCTTCTGGAATGGCTCCTTAAAATGCCATTAGTCCATGTCAGGTTTCAACATGGCTCCCAGATGCTCTTCACAGGAGCTGGCACCAGACAAGGACTCTGTCCCACCTCCACCTCTCTTGAACTTCTAGAATTCAAGGAGACCTGAACAGTGGAGTCCCCATTTCAGTCAAAAGAGGGCCTTTGAAAAGAGTCTCCACACAGGAGTTTAATTATGCAAGACTATATTAGTATACCTCCAGTAATCTGCCTAAAATTAAGAACTACAATATATGCAAAAGAGAGAAGATGGTGCTTCAAAGTACAAAAGATTCATTTCGCGTCTATGCCTAAGTAATTGCTTTCCCCCATGATCTTGCCAGATCATTCACTGAAGAAAAATCTGAATTGTACCAGAGTTTCCAGGAGCACCTTATGTAATGTGGCCTCTGTCACAGACAGTAGGCCTAGAAGAAAAATGCTCCAAAGACCAAACCACACATCAGAGAGAGAGAGAAAATAAACAAAAAAGGTTCTATGGTTGTGGTCAATGTGCCCAGGATCCAGAAGCATGAATAACTAAGAAATAATCCTTTCCCTTCCTTTGTCTTCCCACCCCATCCTGCCTCTCAGTGACAACAAAGTGAAGATCTTCAGCTGACCTGCACACATCTTCAAGGCACCATTCAGCTCCTGGCCACTTGCACATCTGCCTGCTATGGTGCTGCACAATTTGCGATCCCACATTGGTATATGCTACATCCACTGGCCCTGGACTCCATGTACATATCTACTCTAAGCAAATTCTTAATAATTATTATAAATAAATTATTATTAGTGCTTCTCAAGTTGCATGATCAGAGTCAACACTGATTTTATTCCTGTGTCTTTTTCTAATATAAGCAGGTGGAATTAGAAGCACTTCTTTATAAATTGCTTCTTCCACCTCTTATTGCTTTTGATTTGTTGAATCTTTGTTATCTGTCAGCTCAAAAGTATTTCTAATTTTCCTTGTAATGTTTTTCTTTACCCCATATATATATATATTTATAAAAGTCTTTGCTTTATTTAAAACTTCTGATGATCTTTGACTTATTTTTTATTGTTGACTCATAATTTAATTCTATGTTCAAATCATCTATTCTCAATAAATCCTTGAGGAAATTTTGTGTCTTGCTTTATGATTGCATTTGTTATCTTGCTTTCACTGTTTCAAAATACTGAGATAATTTTTTTTCCTTATACTTTTCCTGTTAATGATAGTATTTCCAACTGTATGTGTGGCAGTTGATTTTTTGTAGTTATTGTCAACTTTTCTGCATACAATGTTTTTTTACTAGGTCCCTGTTCATTTTTTATATATGTTTTATATATATTTTCACATGCATATTATTTGAATATTCATGTTATATATATATATATATTCATACTCTAACACTTACACTACACAATACTTAATAATAACCCTAAATTTACCCCATTTCTAAACCTACATTAATACAAAAGCATATCTAGTAATATGAATATTTTTGCATAGACTTATTCAAGCATGCAATTAATAATCCTATACCTATGTGTTTATATATGTTCACATGTAATTTATCTGTGCATTTGGAAATTAATGAATATGTATTTATACATCTCATACCTTTATCTATTTCAAAACACATATATTTCTATGTATTTTAATGCAAATTTTTACAGGTATAATCTTGTGATTATTCATATTTTTTAATATAACTTATTCATTTTCTAATGTTTATGTGTATTTTGACTTGCATTCAATTATCAATGGTATATTTAATGTATATTTTTATATATATATCTTCTTTCACAAATTAAAAATGTGTCTTCCTACATCTCACATTAAAACCTTCCCAATTTCAAAACATCAAAATTGCACATGTACATTCTTAAAATATTCAGATAAAAGCATATATACTTATATGAATACTCATATGTATTTATATTTACATACACATTTATCAATGTTATATTTGCAGAAGTGTTATTATATATTCTTATATAAAATTTGTTTTTGCATTTGCATATTAAAATTTGTATTTATGTCTCATATTAACATTTTCCTGTTTCCAAACATATATTTATGATAATTTTTATGCAAATATTACCATGTACATTCTTAGGTTTATTCATGTTTTCAACAAATATATTTATTCCCTAAAGCTAAACCTAAATGTACACAAAAATTTGAAGTTAATACTAACCCTATATTTACTTGTATACCTAAATCTACCTTAAAATAAATGCATATATAATAATTTTAATATTCATTTCTAAATAGTTATGTATATAATTATCAATGTTGGCATAGTTGGATATGTATAAGTATATATTCATGTATATAATTAATCTATGCAGCTCTATTTTTAAAAATCTGTATTCATATGTGTCACATCAATACCTTTGTTACTTCAGAGCTGGGGCTGGGAGTCAGTAGTAGTGCACTTTACTGGCATGTGTGAGGCATTGGGTTCGATTCTCAGCACTGTATATAAATAAATAAAATAAAGGTGCATCAACAACTAAAATTTTTTAAATAAATAAAAAACAAAAACCTTCCTGAGTTCAAAAAATATATGTTTATTTATATTTTCATACATGTATTCATGAGTAATTCTAATGAGTATTCTTGGTTTTCCATATGCATTTTCCATATGCATAAGCCTAGCCCTTACCCTACTCAAAATTTAACACTAAACCTAAATATAACCTTATACCTGAATCTACATTAATATAGAAGCATACATAAAATTGTGAATATACATGTGTAATGAGACATATATTCAATTATAAAAAGTATATTTGCATATGTATTATATATGCATATTTATTTGTGCATTCACAAATTTTAAAATGGGTATGTGTACATCTCACATTAAACTCTTTCCTATTTCAAAAAATATATTTATATACATATATTTTCACAAGTACATTCTTAGAAATATTCATGTTTTTTGATATACATATTCATTCCCTAGCCATAATGCTAACCCTTGCTATAATTTAATACTAATCCTATGCATACCCCTTATAATTAAACCTAATTTTACATAAAAGCTTATGTATTTACATGAATATTTGTGTGTATTTTGACATATATATTCAATTATTAATGGCATATGTGCATGTTTTTTGTACTAATATATATTATCTACCTCTGCATTTGCAAAATAAAAATATATATATTCATACAACTCATATTAAATCCTTCACTATTTCAAAGCATATGTTTTTATATATATTTTCATAGATATTTTCACAAGTATATGTTCATGAATATTCATGTTTCTGATAAACTTATTCATTCCCAAACATCAACAGTAACTCAAGCCATAATTTAATACTAACTCTCACAACACCCTTATACCTAAACCTAATTTTTACATAAACATATGTGCAGTAATATGAATGTGTACATGTATTTCAACTTAGATATTCGATTATCAATGGTATGTTTACATATATATTATCTTATATGCATATATAAAATTTATCTGTACAATTGCAATTTTAAAATGTATATTTATAAGTCTCACTTCCCTATTTCTAAACATATACCAGGGGCATAGTGACACAAACCTGTAATCCCAGTGGCTCTTGAGTCTCAGGATGATCTGGAGTTCAAAACCAGCCTCAGCAAAGCAAGGCAATAAGCAACTCAGTAAGACTTTCTAAATAAAATGTGAGATGGAGTTAGGGATGTGGCTCCGTGATCAGGGATGCCCCTGAGTTCAAGCCCTGGTAACAGACAAGCTAAAATGTGAAGTAAAGAATACTCTGGCAGACACCCGCAGAACTGCTTCTGATGATTCCTTCTATCTTTGCGGAGGTGAGGAGAAATGCAGTATGGTGAGCATGGACAGCACCCTGGAGGACATCCTGGTGGAGGGCACCTCTTTGTGCACAGGCTGTGCCAGGGATGTGGGGCTCCTGCAGGTGCTGGTGCAGTGGGGTCCACGGGATGAGGAGGTGCAGGGGATCAACTGCACTGCTTGAAGGGCCTTTTTGTTGTCTGCTTTGTGGACACTGTGGTGGCCTTAGCAGAGTTCCCCAATGAGAACATGGCACTAATCACAGCTGTGCCTGCAGGACACCCCACCATCACCAACTACCTGTTGAAGTATTTCTCTGTTCTTGATCTTGAAAAAAGGAACGTGTTCAGCTTCACTGCCATGATGAAAGTCACCATGCAGGGCTAAATGGAGTGTGTCAGAGTCCTGATGCAGGGGCAGATGTACATGGAAGGAACACCCATTGCGGGATGCCCCTCCCCAGAAGTAGGCCACTTACAGAGGCTGAGTGTAGGCTTCGCGCAACTCTCCCATGAACAGTTTGGGGAAAAGTACAGGCTAGAGCTGCTGCTGCCCTCTGAGGCAGTTCTGAAGCCTGCAACCTCCAAAAAAGTGTTTGCAGAGACTCATTGAGTTTGTGTGGTCCATGCTGACCTAGCACTCCAACTGGGGCCTGGAGGATGGGAGCATCCTAGACCATATGATCAGGATGAGCATAAGCTTTTACAGTCCAATTGTGGCCATCATCTGCCAAACTGTGTGCCCTGAGGACCTTTCCTGTGGGTGAAAAAGGCAGCAGGCAGTAAGGAAATCCTATCAGCTAAGGGAGAACCAGGACACCCTTGCCCAAGACAGGGACGAGGAAGAAGGCGCTGAACAACAATATCAATATCAGTATCAACAACAATATCAGTCTTCTGAGGCTATGAGAGCCTCCAGAGAGGAGGTTCCAAGAGTTGGTCCCCAGTCTTCCTTTCTGCCAGGGGCCCAGGGGTCAGCCTCTGCCTGGTAAAAGGCCAGCCTTCTGCCCCTGAAGCTCTTGCATCAGAGAAGTGAGTGGCCAGGTATGTGTTCCTCAGCATCCACATCAGCAAGGTGCAGGCACCCATCTTTCAGAGGACTGGATAGCCCTCAAGGGCAGCACCAAGATGGCACCCACCTGCAGATTCCCAAGCAGCAGTAGAAGGAGGCCAAGGAAGAAAAGGGGAAGGCAGAAGGGGCAGAGAGGAAGCACCTGGCAGAAGCACAGAAGGAAAGGCAGGCACCACGCAGGAGGAAAATGACATGAGGAGGTATGTTGAGCAGAGGGCCTGTGTCAGGCTAGCAGCTGTGGACTTGGTGCAGAGCCCCAGCTAGGAGATGCACAATGGAGGAGAGAAGCACAGGGCAGGGGTACCAGGATGGGTACACAGAAGAATGCACAGGGCTTCTGCAGTGCACTGAGCCAGTCCTGCACAGCCTCTCCTGACAGACTTCTTCCCAGAACCTAGGAGGTGACTAAGCTGTTCCTAACTGGGAATGACACGAACTTATTTGTCTAACACCCATTCTCCAAGTAATCAATACACCTAGAGGCTAATTTACCTAAATGACACCATTTAGAACCACAATTAAGAAATTTATAAAAGGGCAATTTATTTAAAAAACAATTTATAAAAGGGCAGGTTCTTTGGATTATTTTGTATGTTTAATTATTATTCACCAATCTGCAGCATTTTACAGGTGATGAGGCTCTTTGTATTTAAAGAAGTTTAAATACATGTTCCCAAAGACCCTTGGATTAAAATATTTGTGGTAGCTGTATGAATAAACAGAGAACTCATGGGATTCTCTCTCTTTTAGACATTGGTTTTGGCTTTTACCTTCTCCATCTCATGTGGGTGCACATTTGCACTATATTTTCCTAATAATTTGATTAATAGGAAATTTATACCCTGCTGTTCCGTTTCCATGTTTTTCTGCATATATGACAAACTCGAGTCATAAGGTAACATTTTTGAAGCCATTTTACAATGCCAATCAAACCTGGCATTTTGATATTAATGATATGCAGGTCAGTTAAGGGGATACCACTATAAGCTGAATTCACATGTGCAGAAGCTGGGATATTTGTTTTATTTGATGGAAGCTTTGACTTTTACAGCAAAAAGATCAAGTGAAACAGTTCAGAGTTCAGTGTATCTTATTTTAAATCTCTTTTGGCCATACAGTAATAATAAAAATGTTTGTCAAATTATTATGAAATAATGCATAAATAAACATGCATTTCTTGCTTGGTTCATTTTAAACAGAGGCTTTGGAAAACCACATAGGAAATCTTTAACTAGTTATAAGAAAAAGTCGTGTTTTAATAAGAGGGTTAAGTTTAAAAAGTGATTAGTAGAAATACAAAATTTATCCATATTCCCTTAGTTAAGTCAAATCTGTATATACTTAAAATGTAAAAAGTATGCAAAAAGGATGAGAAAACCAGAGAGATGAAGTTGCTGAAGTGGGCAGGAAGGTGATTTTTAGAAACAGGTGGTTAGAGTTGAGTATTAAGTAAGCTGCTTTAGGTAAATTTCTAAAGAGAATTCAACACTTTCAGGGCAGCCCTCTCTTCCAGGCTGAAGTGGAGTTTAATATTATTTTTTGTTTGATGATTTTCCCTGATGTTCAGTTCATTCTCATGCCAGATTTATCAAATTTCCAGAGTGTGAGGTCTTTGGCAGGACACAGATGTGATTTACCTGAGCCCTGAGCTCTCAGCAGAGTTTTCTTTCTATGTGTTTATCTCCAAAGCACTGAGAATTTCTTAGTGGATTTTAAAGTATCTATCACATATCCACTTTATTTAAATGTTAATTTAAATGCTGGTGACCATGGATTTAAACTATTGTACACTGTTTGGAAGTTCTTTACAATAACCCTTGATCCATGCTGACATGTACCTGTTTCATGATGCAGGCAGGGGCTGGTACTCGGTTCTCCTTGCTGCTTCCTATTGGCACTTCTGGATGTTGAGCTTATCAAAGATTTCAGACTATCCCTTCCCCACTTAACAGATCATAAGGCTGCACCCAGGCTGATGGAGAGACTGGTGAGATAAAAATACCATGTTGCAAAATTAGATTTTAGCACATTTTTCCTAAATCCCAGAAAGGCACCAGGATGAATGCCTCAGAATCCTGGACCCACCTTTGGAACTACTGATGTTTGTTGGTTGTGGAACACCCTTATGCCTTAGAAGTTGAGATGGGCCACATCTTCTCAGAGAACAGAGCTGCAAATGACCTCCGTTATCTTTAGAGATGTTCTGTGTCCCTGGCATTGTGGCATCTTCATACCATGTCTATGGAATCCATAGCTTCACCAGTCTTCCCACAAGCCCCTCCCTCATCAGCTGAGGGCCCAGCCAGGCAGTGCTAAATGGCCTCTAATTTGTAATTCTCAATACTGGATGTCCTGGGCATATCCTGTGCATCTGGGTAAGACTAGACAAGACATGGCTCTGTGCTGGCAGCTTGTCAACATTTCCCACCCTTACCCTAGTGCAGAGACTGTTACTGTGTTTGTCTGGGGAAGCTGAACATCAGTTCCCAGGAGACTACACTGCAGCCTGTGGTGAGAACTGCAGCTTCTCCTCTCACTGACTTAGAGGTTGCTCTTCCTGAAGACCCATCCTGAGTTTCCACAAAAGGCTCCAACTTTGTAAGAATGTCTAATTGTCATTGGAACAGGCAGTGTTAGGCAGTTTCTTCTCTGGCTGATTTGGCATCTGGCTGCCAGCAGATTGTCCAATAATCCTGCATGTTAAGCACCATGGGACATGGACACTGGGAATGGTATGGAGCCCCACCCTGACAAGCCATGGCTCTTTGCTGCTACCTGACCAGAAATGCACATTTCTGGTCCCACCCAGCCCTCTACCTCACCACAACCCATTGTCAGACTCTCCAGTGATGGAAGAACTGTCAATGGTGTGACAGGTGATTTCTTCAGTTCCTGAGTTATTGTGAGGTGTGTGATCAGGGGCTTCTCTTCCTGCTTGTTCTAGTCTTATCCAGATGCACAGGATATGTCTGACCAGCATGGGGCCTGGCCAACAATACTGCTGCTGTCCTCAGAATAGCTCTGAAGGTATGTGCATTTAGAAAATCCACTAAGCCAGGAAAGCGGGGTCAGCCCAACAGTTTCTTTGTCAGGCTTGAAGTTGAGCCTGCTATTTTCCTTGTTAGGTAGAAGCAGTAATTATCTAGTGGGAATCATGAGATGAGGAGAATGATACATGCTTGGGAGAACTCTGACAGTTCTTATCTGTGGTGTTGATTAAGGACAGAAGAACGTAACTGTGAAACCCAAAGGAGCCAAGTGCAGAAAGAGTTGGAGCAGAGCCTGGTGCAAACTCCTTCAGTCCTCTCTCCAGAATCAAATTACATCTAGGCTGCCTGGGAAGTCCTTCTCTTTGATGTCCTCAGGTGGGGTTCAAATGTTTTCTGGACCAGGTGCCCAGCACTTCTCAGTCTGGCTGTGTGGAAGCATATTTGGTAGCAAAGTCGTTATACTTCAAGGACAATGTCTCCACTCTCCCTCTCACTAAGGAGGAGGTAATTCCCCTTGTTTTTAGTCTCTGTGGAGTGGGCTGCAGGACAGCAGGTTAACACTCTGCCTGGGTTTGGGGAGGCAGTGTGAGAGGTCAGGAAGCAAAGTCTTTAAGTTTTTCATCAGTTGGTGTTTAGACTCATTCCTCTCTCAAGTTAGAGATCTGTGGGAGCACAATGACAGATATCCTCAAGTGGAATCTTCCTCCCCATGCTCATCAGAATGGTAGTGTCCCTACGAGGAAGGAGATGGAGGCAAGTGGGGGGTCAGTTGGGTGATCAGCCCCTAGGTCACCCTGAGGAGGTTGGTGGGGCTCAGGTGGGCTAGTCAGTTCTTAGGCAACATTGTTTGGTTGAAGTATTTCTGGGTATGGGATGCACAGAGATGTGATTGTTTGGTCCCTGAGATGGAGACAAATAGCCCCTGGTCTCCCTGAGATTCCAGCTGACATCATTTGCATGAGTTTTTATTACTTTGAACAGCTGCATCTAGTCCCAGACAGTCTGCCTTCCATTCATCATCATTCCAGGGGACAGGTGCTGATGAATGGTGACCTATCACAGTGTTCCCTCCAGCTTTCTCATTCCTTCCCTGAAATCCTCTTCACTTTCTTTTTTATTCCCCAATTTCTTTTCTTTCTTGTCCCATTTTCTTCTCCACATTTACTTAAACTCCTTGCTCATCTTTGGCACCAGCTCTCCTGAGTTAAAAAAAAAAAGCAGAAAAATTGGGTTCCTCAGAAGCATTATTGTGGCCCTGATACCCTATTAGGTCAAGACCTCTGAGTCCCCAAGTATGAGTAAGCATCAGGCACCACCTGCTCCTGTGCTGAGGTTCTGCATCTCAGAACCCCACCCACCCCACTTTTAGAAAGGGTGGCCTGGTCTACTACTCTCCTGACATGTGACAGCACAGAGGGTACAGGCTTGGGGTCTCTGCTTGCATTCAGGATGTTTATTAAGTATAAAAGCAAATTCAAGTGGATAGGTATCTTCTCAGGGATTTATATCTGCATATAATTAGAGAAAAGTTGAATTACATTTTAATACTTTTTAGAGCATGAGTAAATTATGATCAAACTGGACAGAAGAAATAGTTCTAAAACATGGTTAATGCTGCTGATTTTATAGCGAATTCCCAAAACTCACACTTCAGCAAAGATTTCCTTGGTTATTAGAAATTAGGGGGACTCTGGCAGAGGATATGGCTTTGAGGTTCATGTGAAGTTGCTTCTGTGTGAGCAGAGGTGCCTGTTTGACAACACAGATGGGCCCTTCATCACTTTTACCTCCAGAGCTGGTTGCTCCGGGTCTAATGCTGGAGGCTACACAGTGACACTGATGTAATTTTTCTACTTGCTATGTGCTTAAACTGTCCCAGAGCCATCCCAGCACCACCCCGATAAGAAAGAGCAGGGAGAGCATGGGGCTGCTCCTGCCTCTGCTTCCTATAGAGAAACACACATGAAATATCACTGACATCATGGAAATCATGGTATAGCTTCTCCTGTTACCCAAGCCGACTCCTGGCAGCTTTAGATATCTCAGAATGTGAAGAATTGCAATTCCATTACCACCTCTTGAGACACCATGCTAATTACATGGCTCAGGAGAGTTTGTGACAAAATAGGATTTGTGATGCCTTTTTCCATTCCTTCCCAGCTGTCAGCAGAAACCAGGTCTCTGGGGTAGAGGCTGCAGTGGGTGAGACAGAGGCCCAGGAGGGGGCCAGATCTCAGGCCTAAAGTGATGCAAAACCTGCTATCCCAGACAGTTGGGAAGCATCAGGACTTCCAAGTTTCATGAAGAAATGCCTCATAGAGGCTGGGGAATGAACCCAAAGCAAGGCGAAGGTAACCCCTCCATGCTCGGCCTTATAGGTGAAAGATCTTTTTGTATAATTTGCCTTGACCTAAGTTTTCTTGAATTACACCCTGATGCAAGTCTCTTGGGCCCTTTCACCAAGTGCTCCTGCAGGGACATACTGGCTTCTCTGTTAACACTACAGTTATTTCCCACATGCTTCAATGTGATTGGGCACTGCTGTAAAATTCCAGCCCAGTTGGTCTTGATGTGATGAAATGCTTTTCGTTTACAGTATTGTGGATGGTCTCACACATCCTGCACTGGTTTGCTTAGGGTCCTAGTCCTCAACAGAGGGTAGTTGTTTGGATTCTGAACCCTGCTGCCCAGTTCTTGGTTTCCTGCCCACTAGGTACACGTCAGCCCTGCTTTGAGCCAGACAACCTCCTGGAGGGTCTCAGTCTTCTAAAGAAAGAAAGGGTGGAACATTGGTCATGCAAGATTATTATAAAACAAAAAGCATCAATCATGATAGAGTCTTATAATACAACTAAGTCATGGTCATTGAGACACCAGGACCTTTGCAGTGGGATTTCATTCGCCACAAAGAACTTACAACAAACACAATTATTCCTAAAATGTGAATTGCCCAAGTTGACACTTCTGCATGTATTCAGAACTTGTTTTATGCATCTGTATGATAACTCTTGAGTCAGCTAGTTATTTCTGTGCCCTTGAGTTAACTTGTCTTCATTAAAATTTTAAATAAGTGGCTTAAAAAATGCCTCTGCATTTTTTTATTTAAAGAAATGGTGGTGGCGGGGAGACCAAAATCACTCTCTGCAGTGATTTGACTTGATTTTCAAGGGACATTGAATGCCAGTGCTGCACATTCAATTCCCTCACTCTGACACAACTTGCAATAAGACTGTGCAAAGCACAGCCCTTGTTGTGCTCCAGTGAGCACAGTGTGTCACTGGGTGACTGCGTGCAGAAGCAACCAGGTATACACACATGCATAAACACTATGTGCACACAGATTACTTCAAGGGAGACCAAATTGCCTGCACAGGTGACAGTGGCTTCCCAATGGAGTGTTTCTTGTGACCCACTTGGTCAGAAGAGTTACAAGCCAAATAATTCCCTGGGAATCCAAGTGATACATGTTGTGGCATAGGACTTATTGAAAGAGGACCCAGGCAGTTTGAATACAACTGCATTTGCTGGGTCTGCAATATCTCTGCCTTAATCAAGGCACCTTAACACCAGTTTGAAGTTCTGAAAGCTGTTTTAGAAGCATACAACTATGGCTACACTTGATGGAAACCAAGTGCATGATACCATACGCCCAGAAATGGTATCAGCAAATTCATGAGCCTTTAGTGGATTTAGACTTAGTTTGAATAAGATTCTTCATTTAAATGAAGGGATAAAGCTAATCTTAATGGAACTTTCTTAGTTCAGATGATAGATGGCATTTACTGGATGTCCCAGGATCTGTGTTTTTCACAATGGTGGTCAGCTATGTACTGCTATGCCCTATTTGGGGGTATAAGCCATGATCATCTTGGAAAGTCATCTGAGAGACATCAATTTAGAGAAGCAATCCCCCATGATACATGAGGAAACTTACATATAGACAGTGAATAGAGAAAAGGAGAATTCAAAATAATGCAGTAAGAACAAAGTCAAGATGAGAGCCCTTGTCGTCATTGCTTTAAATTTGCCTAAACAAATATGTACAGTGTTGTCAATACAATATTCTTTGTAAGAAAACAAACTTAAATTTAAGCTTTCCAAAAAAAATAAGATCAATAGTTAGGGAGAACTGCTGCCAGACTCTAGCCCTAAATTGTTGGAAAAAGCATTGAGTGTGAAGGTGAGTACCTCAATTCTTATCTCTGCCATTTGCTAGCTTATATGACATGGAACGCAACCTTTCTGGGTCTGTGATATAAAAACTTTATGGAAGATAATTAAGTGTTCTTTCCATCTCTAAAAGGCAATACAATATAATAAGACTAGGTTAGTTCATGCCACACCTTTAGGTTATTCCTAAAGGGAAAATATTGAAATTCTTGAGAATATGATCTTTTCTTAGACCCCCTCTTTCCTGTGGTGATGAAGATGTACATGCTGGATACCAGGTTGCTGAACATTAACCAAACCTGGTTTTCTGATATCCAACTTACATTTTTGGGAAAGAGTATCACAAGTTCCCTTTGAGTTTAAACCAAATCCCACACATTAACAAGAACCAATGTTTGCTGAGTCTACTATGTGTCAATTCAACACAAGGTATCAGCAGGCAATTATAAAAGAAATGCTCAATGTTGGCTTATTCTGTGGATCCAAACAATATAGCTGGACTGCTGAGGTGAATGCACACTAATTAACCAGGTAGCAGATTAAGAAATGCTTTCCAAGTCCTGGAGTGATATCCTAAATGCTGTTGGAATTCAGGAAGAAAGTATACTGGTGGAGGAGTAGGGTGAGATGAGATGGAACGAGGTTGGGTGTAGGCTTGCAGCGAAAGTAGACTCTGAATTAGAGTCTTGTAAATGGAAAACTTCTTTCAGTCTCAAGAAATCAGTAAGTTCCTCATTATTCAGGTTTTAACCAGTCACTATCTCAGAGCACTACATGTAAACCAATTACCTACCTGGAATGCAGGAATGCCAGCAGCTTATCCAGCAGGTGAAATTTTCCACTAGCATCAATTAAGTGGTCTCCAACTACAAAAGGCTTTGGCTCTATACCTGGAAAAGAAAGAGCCCATTGTAAATCATGTGCCTTGAGTCAGGGAAAACTTCATGAATATAAAAGCCTATCACTAGACAATAATAGAGAGAGAGAGCCCAATTTCTTTCTAATGCATTATGTCCCTCAGTCTCATCTATTTGAGGCATTTTATACTTATTTGCTTGCATGACTATTTTGGTGCTGCATGACACCAATTGCAGAGCCTGGCACATCCCGAAAGCCTAATACATACTTACCTAAGAAATAAAACCAGTCTTTAGGAAACTGAGGCAAAGGGAGATTCTAAAGGTCAAGAAGATTCAAAAATGAAATCCTAAGGCTCTCACTCTATATAAATAAACAAGAAGTATGCTTCAGTGTGTATAAAAGGGATTCTCAAGGTATAGGAGGGCAGTCAGAATATTCTGGAAGGTTTCCTTAAAAAAATCTACATTACTAATGCCTCTTCTCTTTAAAAAACTTAAAAAAGTTGTAATGTGGATCTGATTAAGATTCTGTTAAAGTTAAAAGTTTATAGTGCTACTTGGCAAAGACTCCTTAAAACAAGTACAGCAAATCATTTGCATTCTTTGTATACTAGAGCCTCCATCACCACAAAATTCTCTATCAGAGTGTATCTAATAACCCCAATTTGAATGCAAATGAAAACACTACACATCAAATTTGTAGGGTGGAAAATGAAAGCAGTGCTTAGAATGTTATATACAGAAGTCAATGAGATGAGGGGAAAGCAGCAAAGGACACTGAGGAGGAGCATACAGGCAGGAGGAAAAGCAGGAAAAACTGCTACCCCAGAAGCTGAGTGAAGAGTAGTTCAAGAAGACATGATCTACTGTGTAAAGGGGTTTCTGAGAGGTTAACTGAATTGTGAATTGACTATCACTGGGCATTGCCACAGTCTGGCTGGGCAAATAACCGGGAGGTGACAAGCAACTTGAAGGTTGAAACGGGAACTAATTTATTGCAAGTCAACTCAGCAGGAACTGAGCGAGAACCCAAAGTAGCAGGCCCCTAAGATAGCGGAACCGCCTCTCTGCAGGATAGCAGAGGTTTATATACCTAACTAATTACACACAGCTTGACTCAATTAACATCATCCATCTAGATACAGCAGTCAGTCAATAAGGAATCCTCATCATCTTAATGGCTTGCTGGCTTTCCTTCACAAACCACTCCTCCTGGCAAACTGCCAGGCACCATCTTGACTTGATTTGCATCCCCAACATCTCCTCCCTTTTGTTTTATTAAACAACAAGTATATGGCTTAGGGATCATGCCTGTTTTAGGTTGTCCAATACTACATATGGTTCTTACCCATCATTGGATGGTCTGACCTCAAATTGTCAGTCTCCTGTCTTAGGTTTGTACCATTGTAATTGGATCTTACCCATCTTTGACTACTGGCCCAACACACTTAGCCATACTTGTGGATAATCACCATAGTGGTTTTTACACAAACACCATAAACAACCTGCCACAAGCAGAAAGAGGAGGATACAAAATGCCACAATACCAAGCCATTGACTGCTCCAAGTGAGAAACCCCTGGAAAAACTGTACCACAGATGACAATGTCAGCAAAGATACCCTGGTACTATTACAATTTGTTGTATCAGTTCATAACGCATATAAGTGATACACAGTCCAGGTAAGTTCCTCAAGCAGATTAAAGCAAGGGAATCCATTAATATGTCTATTTCTTCTTGAAATAAATATTGATGCAACAGATTGTACAGCTAGTGTGATAGCTGTTGCAAGAGCTGTAGTAGTAGCTGCAGAAGCAGCAACAGCTGTGATGATGGTAGCTGTAATTCCGAAGTATCATTTGGTTTTTCAGTAATACTGGATATTCTTCTATTTTTGTCTTAAGGTAGGAATTCTGGCAATAATGGCTAAAGAAAATTGTGCAGCACTCCAGCAGGCACTAAGAAAAAAATTTTCTGAACAATTTAGTACATTATTCTGAACAGAATTATTAGACATAATGAAAAGGAAAGGTGAAAGTAAACAGATCTATTAACCTCCTTTTTTGTTCACATATTAAAACAATACCCAATTTAAATTAAACTGTTTAAATCACGTGAATAAAAGATATTTGGATCCAATTTTTTCATGAGTGCTCCTTATATATAGACATACACACATACAGACATACAACACATAACACAAGTGTGCACACATAACACAATAGTAAAGGCCTTGTAGCTTTTCACAGTTGAAATCTCCATTGCAATGTTTAAAAACTCCACAGTTGATTAAAAAATAAAACTGATCAGAAAAACATTAACCTAGGTCTGTATGAGCTCAAAAAATAAAATAGAAAAAAGCATTCTGGTACCACCTGGTTTTGACTCTTCTTTTGACATCCATCCTTCTTCCTGTAACTTGCATATGGGTTTGAAGGTATTCCCACAAGTAAGCCACAAGGATTTTTATATTTGAAATAGGCCTTAATGGTGCTTTTTATTCATTAGCCTCCAGCTGTAGGAGAACCATTATTGCAGATGTAAGGATAGCTAAACTGGAGTTCTGGATATCAGCTGTTATGGATTTAAGCCAAGTCATCTTCTTTTTGGTCTGTAGAAATCACTTTAGTTAGTCTCTCTGGAATCCAAATTGTCTGCTCTTCTCCCTGTTGAAATACACAGACAGACCCCCGACTCCAGACAATCACTAGGTCAGGACCTTTCCATTGTCCAGTTAGAATATCCTTCCAAAGTACCTTTGGCTTATGTACATTTTTTGGACACATGTGTCTTTCTGAAGCACTAAGTCTTGATGAATCCAAATTTAAAAAGTTTAGAGTAAAAAGGGTTATTTTAAGTGTATCTTTGGGGGAGATAATCCCCTTCTCAATTCCCTCTTTTTGTTTTAATAAGTACATTTTAATAGTTTAATGAGCTCTTTCAACTATGCCTTGTCCCTGTGGATTATACGGGATTCCTGTTATGTGAGTAATGCCAAATGATGAGCAAAATTGCTTGAAAGAAGTAGAAGTATAACCAGGGCCATTATCTGTTTTTAACTGTTTTGGAATGCCCACAGTGACAAAATTTTGTAAACAATGAGATATAATATCTTTAGTTTTTTCTCTGGTATCAAGGGAGTCCATTAAGTATCCGAAAGAAGTATCAACTGTAACATGCAAATATTTTAATTTTCCAAATTCTGGCAAATGTGTGATGTCCATCTGCCAAATATGATTAGATATTAGTCCTCTAGGATTAATTCCAAGATTAACTTGTGGTAAAAAGGTCACACAATTTTGACATTGTTTTATTATATGTCTAGCTTGTTTCTTAGTTATTCTAAAATGCTTTTGTAAGGTATTAGCATTGATATGGAAGGATTTGTGAAAATTTTTAGCTTCTTCTAGTATAGAAAAAATATGTATGACATGTGTGGTTTTATCTGCTAAATCATTGTCCAAACTAAGGGCTCCAGGCAATCCTGTATGCACCCTGATATGTCCTATAAAGAATGGATCTTTTCTGTCCCAGATTAAAATTTGCATAGCAGAAAACAGAGAAAACAGTAGAGGAAGAGGAAATCCTACTAGCATTTTCAAGGGAATTTATAGCATTAACTATATACAAACTGTCAGAAAATAAATTAAATACCTAATCTTTAAACATCACAAAAGCTTGTGATACTGTATTAAGCTCTGATTTTTTGAGTATTAAAAATGTAAAAGCCTTATCAGGGGTAATTACTGCTGCTGTACCATTATTTGACCCATCAGTGAATATATTTGGAGCATTCATGATAGGTGTTTTTCTTGTCATTTTTGGAAAAACTACAGGATGCGAGGACCAAAAAGATAACAAAGGATTGGATGGTAAGTGGTTATCAAATGAACAAATAAATTTGCACATAATTATTGCCCAAGTATTTAACTCATTGCTAACTCGTTAATTTGATCCATAGTATATGGAATGATAATTTTATTGGAGAAATTCCAAACACTCCTTTTGATACTTTTATTCCTTTGAGTATTAATTGTCCTACAGCCATAGGATACCTAGTAAGAATAGTGTTAGGAGAATAAGATAAATGTATCCATAATAATGGACCTTCTTGCCAAAATACTCCTGTAGGAATATTTTTTGTTGGTAGTACAATAAATAATAAAGGCAAACTTATATCAATTCTATCCAAATGCATATTTTCCATATATGTTTCAATGTCTTTTTTGTTTCAGGCATTAACATGTGGGGTGAATTTGGATCTTATGGACTTTTTAGGATATCAAAAAAAGGTCCCAACTCTTCTGTTGGTATGCCTAGATAAGGCCTTATCCAATGTATGTCTCCTAACAACTTTTGAAAGTCATTAAGTGATTTAAGTTGATCTACTCATATTTGAATTTTTGGTGGATGGACCATGGTCCAGGATAATAAAACTCCTAAATAATGAATTGGAAAATTTAATTGTACTTTATCTATTGCTATCTCTAGATTATAATTTTTTAATAAGTTTGTAAGTGTGGCATAACATTCTAGCAAAGTGTTTTTATCTTTGTGTACTAATAATACATCATCCATATAGTGAAATATTTGTAGTTCAGGATTTTGATTTCTAAGTTGCTGGATTGCTTTGTTAACATAAATTTGACACATAGTTGGGCTGTTAGCCATCCCTTGAGGGAGTACTTTCCATTCATATCTCTGATCAGGACCTTCATGATTCAGTGCAGGGACAGTAAATGCAAAACATGGACTATCATCAGGATGAATTGGAATTGAAAAAAAAACAATCTTTTATATCTATAACGATAACATACCAGGTTTTTGGCAAAGGAGACAATTGAGGAATCCCTGATTGAGCAGGTCCCATGATAACCATCTCATTATTAATAGCTCTTAAATCTTGCAATAATCTCCATTTACCAGATTTCTTTTTGATGACAAAAATGGGAGTATTATGGGGAGATACAGAAGGTTGTATCTGTCCTTCTGTTAATTGTTGTTTGACCAGGTCATGGGCTGCTTGTATCTTTTTTTTAGTCAGGGGACACTAAGGAACCTTTCTGATTTCCAAGTGATTTTTATTGTCTCAGCGACCCCTCCTGAAAACCCAATCCATGTCTATCTGTTTTTTGATCTATTTGTATTGGTGCCAGTATAACTTGTTCTTGTTCTCCTAATCCTTTTTCTTTCCTAAAACCTTGCCATAAGAGTGGGCACATATGAATTGATGTTATTTGTTAATGTTAATCCTAATTAATCTAGAACATCTCATCCCCATAAATTTATAGGAAGATGATCCAATACATATGGCTGTATAGTTCCTTCACATCCTTTAGGATTCTTCCAATCTAATACCATCACACTTCTATGAGAATTAGTTGCCATTCCTAGGCCTCAAAGCATTTGAGTGGCATGTTGTAATGGCCAATGTTTTGGCCATTCTTGAGGAGAGATGATGCTAAGGTCTGCACCTGTATCCAGTAGCCCATTAAATTTATGTCCTTGAATCTTTAGTTTTAGCATGGGGAGAGAATATAAATTTAAACAAAGCATAGCCCAATCTATACCTGTGGAGCCTAATCCCCTGGAACCTCTTTCTACAGTACAACTGGTAAATTTATCATGTACACTGGGTATTATTAATAACTATGCAATTCTATCTTCTGGTGAAATTACTGATATACCCTTTGGAGAACTGGCTATAATTTTTATTTCACCTTCATAGTAGGGATCAATTACCCCAAGACTTATCATAAGTCCTTTTAGAGGAGAAGAACTGCGTCCTAATATTAAGCCTACTGTTCCTTGGGGAAGAGGTCCTTTTACCCCTGTGGGAATAATTTGAACTCCCATCTCTGGAGTTAGTACTGCTCTGGTGGAGGCACACATGTTCAACCCTGTGCTCCCTCTGGTTTGTCTGATAAGGGATTTAATGGATAATGTGTCCTGGGCACTACCCTGATGGTGTTGCTGGGTTCTTCCAATGCCCTATATATTTGTGGTCATGGGCCCCGGAGCATTGGACCTCCCATCTGTTTCTTTGCAATGGAGTCCAATGTTTTCCTCCACGATATCATGGGTAAACTGCCGCAGTCCGACTGCAGCAAAATAGCCAGGGGGTGATGAGCAACTTGTGTAGATTGATACAGCAGGAGTAGGAGCCGTTTACTGTAGGACAGGAGCGGTATTTATACATTCCACACAGCTTATCTTAATTAGCATAAACTAAGATATATCAGTCAACCAATAAGAAATCTCCACACTTAATGGCTCGCTGGCTTTACTTCACAAACCACTCCCTCTGGGATTTTGCCAGGCACCATCCAGACTTGTTTACAGACTCTAATATTCCCCTGGCAAAATGCCAGGCACCATCCTGACTTGTTTACAGACTCTAACAGTAAACACCTGGTCCTTGTCCATTTTTTGACAATGGAGTACCCTCTACAGTAGTCTGAGAATGGCATTCATTAGTCCAATGTTTTCCTCTACGACATCATGGGCAAACATCCGGTATTCTTCCCCTTTGATCATACCCATTTTTATTAAACCCTCCTCCTATGAGGAAATTCCCTCTAAAATGTCCTGCTTGACCACAATTATAACATGTTTTTGCCTGGCACCTAAGGCCTGTTGTACTGCAGCTGCCAAAATTGCCCCTATTCATTAATGTCTCCACATAATTTAATATATGTGTTTAAATCTCTATGTTTCCATGGTCTAATGGCCTCCCTACACCATCTATTGGTTTGTGTGTAGGCTAGCTGTTTCACTAATGGCATCGCCTGTTCTACATCCCCAAAGACTCTTGTAGCTGTTTGTATAAGCCTATCTACAAATTTGGTGTAAGGTTCATTAGTTTGGGCTGGGGATGTGGCTCAAGTGGTAGCGTGCTTGCCCGGCATGCGTGCATCCCAGGTTCGATCCTCAGCACCACATACAAACAAAGATGTTGTGTCCACTGATAACTGAAAAATAAATATTAAAAAATTCTCTCTCTCTCTCTCTCTCTCTCTAAAAAAAAAAAACCCTAAAAAAAGGTTCATTAGTTCCTTGTATTACTTTAGATAATTAACCTTGTAAATCTCCATGTCCTTGTAAACTTTTCCATGCCTTGACTGGAGCTGAAGCAATTTGTGAGTATATGGCAGGATCATATCCAATTTGTTGCTGCTGACCCTCATAAGGTCCCTCTCCTAGCAACATATCTAGATTTCTCTGAGGATAACTGGCTACTGCATTTTGCTTAGCCATCTCCATACAAGATTCCTGATTGATAACCTTCCATAGCAAATATTGTCCTCCATTTAGCACAGCTTTGCACATGCTAGCCCAATCTGCTGGCATCATATTCAAATTTGTAATGGACTCAACCATACTTATAGTGAAAGGGGCTCAAGGACCATAGGTTGTTACAGCCTCTTTCAGCTGCTTCATAGTTTTGAAATCTAAGGCATGGTGAATTTGCTGCCCTCCTGCCCCCTCAAATACAGGGCATGCCAATCTTCGAGGTCCTGTCTCAGGATCCCATCTATCAACTATGGGGGTTGAGGGCCACCCAGCACATGCTGTCTCTGTATACATAGGTGGAGCTGTTGGTTGAATACTTGCGCCCTCTGGTGATAGAAAGTGGTTAGTAACAACCTCCCATTGTATCTTTTCCCCTGATAGCCCTTTCTCCTCTAAACTTTCTTCCCCTGTCTGACTAACTCCAGAGACTTCCTGTTTTACTTGATCTAAAATGTCTTCTCCTTGACTAAGCAAACAAGATCTTATCAATGTACATAATGGCAATGTGCCAAGTGGCATAGTTCCTGGGCTTTCCTTTTCTATCCTTTATAAATCTTCACCATGATGGTTCCATTGTGATATACCCAACAACCCCTCTTTAATGAACATGGGCTACATTTTTGTATCATCTTAACGTATGCCCTAACTGTTCTTGATTTTACTGAGATGTCTCCTTCCCTTAGAAATTTACTTAACACCCTTTCAGTTTGGTTCTTCTAATTTTTAATCCCATATTTCCTTGACAAAGATACTGCTTACTAAGATAATGGAAAACAAAACCGAGACAAACGAAACAAAAATGGAACAAAAATTCAATTTTTCTCTTCTCTTGAAATGTCCATCCATCCTCTTGCCTTATCTCTTCTCCTGCGATGTGAGCCCCACCCCAGCAGGGCACGCGCGACGGCGGACAACACCATGGCCTCCCAGGGCTTGCTGCCGAGGCAGGCAGGCATTGCTGTGGGTGTGGCCATACTCGTGCCTTTCAGCAGCTTTTCTCCCATCCTATTTATTTTCAGGGACAGGCAGCTCAAAAATGAAATGAAGCAAAACAAAACAAGAACACACTGCTTCCTGAAATGGTCACCCATCCTTTTACCTTGTCACATGCTCCCAAACGTCCTGAAGATTCCCCATATGGCCACCATATGCCTCAGTCCATCTGAGCAAATAACTGGGAGGTGACAAGCAACTTGAAGGTTGAAATGGGAACTACTTTATTGTGAGTTAACTCAGCAGGAACTGAGCGAGAACCCAAAGTAGCAGGCTCCTAAGGTAGCAGAACCGCCTTTCTCTAGGACAGCAGAGGTTTATATACCTAACTAATTACACACAGCTTGACTCAATTAACATCATCTAGATACAGCAGTCAGTCAATAAGGAATCCTCATCATCTTAATGGCTCGCTGGCATAGCTTCACAAACCACTCCTCCTGGCAAACTGCTAGGTGCCATCTTGACTTGATTTGTATCCCCAACAGGGCATCACAGAGATCACTGGTGAACTTGGCATAGTGTCTGGTGGGTTCAAGATAAAAAAAATCTAATCATGAAGAGTCAGATCAATCCATATTGTGACAAATTCTGTTAAACTATCATTTTTATTCTCCATAACTCTCAATATCATGAAAGACACAACAGCTCCCTGCCCTCAAAAAAGGCTAAAAACATTTCTAGATAGTAGAAAATTAGAGACATGACAAATGCAATACAGAATCTGTGTCTGGATCATGGATTAAGAAAGAAAAGGAAAAACATAGCCATAAGGGATATTACGGGATATATGAAGAAATCTGAATATAAATAACATTAGATACCAACAATATAGAGAAAGTGATAATAAGCAAAATAGGCACAGTAAATACAGGTAGTTCTTTTGAATAATTCTGCTATGATTTTGGTTACAGAATTACTATTAAAAATAGTATAGAAGTACTATTGAAAAATAATGTTGGGAAAAAGGACACTGCTTCACCTTCAAACAAATATGGGTGATCCATGCACTTTCACAGGTGGAAAAATACATTATGAAGTTTAACATTCTTTGACATCTCATTTTCAAAAGCATTTGAAATTCTGAAACAGATAGAGAATGGACTAACAATTTGAAAACAAAGACAAACAAACAAAAAAACCCAATCCTTCCTAAGTATCCTTACACATTTCATAGTATATCCCTCAAATTGATACTAACCTTCCAAATGGCAATGAGCTGCACTGAGAATTACAGCATATTCATATGGAATTTTCTTACTCATCACTTTGTTTTGAGAAGGACGTCTATAAACTGACTTTAAGAGTGCTTTGATATAATGGTGGCAAATTTCTAAAATTTCTTTCTTTACTATTATTGTGGATTTCAGAGGCCAAAAAAAAAAATCAAATAGAGGACAAAAGTCATAAGTGGGCATTTAAAAGTGTTTGCTTCATCACAGGCAATAAGAAAATCTAGACAGTAGGCCTGGGTCCACCCCTCCACTTGCAGGGCAGACACTCACCACAGTCTAGTCTCTGGCAGAGGACAGCCACTTCCAGCCAGCAGACTATTGTGGGAGGTCTACCAGGTGCCCCAAATCCACCCACACAAGACTGTGTAGGACCCAGGCTCACAGTAGGCCCAGGTCCACTCCTCAACCAGCAGGTACCGGCCAGATCCCAGCCTCAGGCACAGGACCATCTCTTCTGGCTAGCAGACTATTGTGGGAGGCCAGGCATGGCCCAGATTGGTCTACACTGACTTATGCAGAACTGAGGTCCAGGGTAGTTCTGAGTTCATCCCCTCCAGACCTGGGAGCCTAAGCTTAATGCACTTCCATCTTGGGACACTACAGTCATAGCCATAGCCTTCCCAACACAGTAGCCCCTAAATTTTTGGCAGCAGACAGGGCCTAGAAGCAGTTACATCTCAGAGCAGGCATCCCAAAGGGAGTGTGAGGCCCATCCTTTCATCCCCAGCTCTGTAATAGATTACTTCCATCTTGGGGCACCTTAATTATTATCTCAAGTTACCTCAGCTATTACCACCAACTTTAGATGCGGTATCATGCATTGAGAGACACCAGCATGGTCTGGAAGCCCAACAGAAAGATGAGGTACAGACAATCTACACAGATACTACAAGAATATAGGGAAGAAATTGTAGTATTTTAGATCCACACTGCAAGAAAGGAAGACACATAGACAACATAAAACAAACATGGGAGGAAAGTGCCCCCAAACAAACCAGGATACTATAATAACAGAACCCATGGACAGCAAAGTTGATAAAATGTCAGAGAAAGAGTTCAGAAGGTTCATAATTAAAATGATCTGTGAATTAAACAATGAACTCAATGAGCAAATACAGGGAAAAATTGATCATTCCAACAAAGAGATAAGAGAGCAAATATAAGAAGCAAAACATTACTTCAAGAGAGAGAGACTCTGAAAAAAAAAGTCAGAAATCCTTGAAATGAAGGATACAATAAATTAAATAAAAGCTCATAGAAAGCATAACCAACAGACAAGATATCACTTGGAAGAAAGAATGTCCAATAATGAAGACAAAGTATATGATATGGAAAATAATGTTGATCACACAGTGAAGATAGTAAGAAACCATGAATAGAACATACAAGAATTATGAGACAGCATCAAATGACAAAATCTAAGGGTTATTGGGATAGAGGAAGGTACAGAGTTTCAAACCAAAGGAATGCACAATTTCTTCAATGAGATAATATCAGAAAATTTCCCAATCATGAAGAATGGATTGGAAAACCAAATGCAAGAGGCTTACAGGACACCAAATGTACAAAATTACAACAGATATACATCAAGGCACATTATAATGAAAATACTTAGCATACAGAATAAGGATAGAATCTTAAAAGCTGCAACAGAGAGGAATCACATCACATATATGGGGAGACCAATTCGTATCTCAGCAGATTTTTCAACCCAGCCATCAAAGACAAGTGATCGTGGAACAACATATACAGAGCTCTGAAAGAAAATGGATGCCAACCAAGAATCTTATATCCAGCAAAACTAAGCTTTAGATTTGTTGATGAAATAAAATCCTTCCAGGATAAACAAAACTTAAAAGAATTTACAACTAGAAAGCCTTTCCAACACAATATTCTCAACTAAATATTCCAAGAAGAAGAAATGAAAAACAATGATGAAAACCAGTAGAGGGATGCAAGGTTGATTCAACATATGGAAATCAATAAATGTAATTCATCACATCAACAGATTTCAATGTAAGAATCATATGATCATCTTAATAGATGCAGAAAAAGCATTTGAAAAATGTATTGATCTATTGAAAAAATACATCACCCCTTTCTGTTAAAAAAAACTAGAAAAATTGAGGATAACAGGAATATATATTAACATCATTCTAAATGGAGTAAAAATTGAAGGCATTCCCTCTAAAACCTGGACCTAGATGGGGATGCCCTCTTTCACCACTTCTATTTAACATAGTTCTTGAAACACTGGCTAGAGCAATTTGACAGATGAAAGAAATTAAAGGGATACATATAGGAAAAGAAGAACTCAAATTAGCATTATTTCCTGATGATATGATTCAATACCTAGAATACCCAAAAAGTTCTACCAGAAAAATTCTAGAACAAGTAAATGAATTCAGCAAAGTAGTTGGATATAATATCAACACCTATGAATCAAAGGCATTTCTGTATATCAGTGACAAATCCTCACAAAATGAAAAAAGGAAAACTACCGCATTTACAATAGCCTAAAAAGAAAAAAACACACAAAAACAAAAATTAGGAATTAACTTAAAGAAAGAGGTGAAAGATATGTATAATGAAAATTACAGAACCCAAAAGAAAGGAATCAAAGAAGAACTTCAAGATGGAAAGTTCTACCTTGCTCTTGAATAAGCAGAATTAATATTATCAACATAACCATACTACCAAAAGCACTATACAGATTTAATGCAATTCCAATCAAAAAAAACAATGACATTTCTCATAGAAATAGTATAAGCTGTCATGAAATTAACCTGAAAAAATAAGAGACCCAGAGTAGCTAAAGCAATCCTCAGTAGGAAGAGTGAAGTAGGTGGCATCACTATACCATATCATAAACTATACTACAAAGCAATAGTAACAAAAACAGCATGATATTGGCACCAAAACAGACTGGTAGACCAACGGTACAGAATAGAGGACACAGATACAAACCCACATGAATACAATTATCTCATATTAGACAAATGTGCCAAAAACATGCATTGGAGAAAAGAACCTCTTCAACTAATGGTGCTGGGAAAACTGGAGATCCATAATCAACAAAATGAAATTATATCCCTATCTCTCACCACACACAAGACTCAACTCTAAATGGAGCAAAAACTAAAACCAGAGAATCGAGGTCTAACAGAAAAAAAAAAAAAAAAAACGTAGGCCCTAATCTCCATCATGTGGGATTGGGCACCAACTTCCTTAATAAGATTTCTTTGATGTAAGAATTAAAATCAAGAATAAATAAATGAGATGGACTCAAACTAAAAAGTTTCTTCTCAGCAAAAGAAACAATATGTGAGGTGACTAGAGAGCCTACATCTTGGGAGCAAATCTTTACCCCTCACACATTAGATAGAGCACTAATCTTTAGGGTACATAAAAAATTCAAAAAGCTAAGTACCAAAAAAACAAATAACCCAATCAATAAATGGCACAAGGACATCAATAGAGACTTCTAAGAAGATGATACATAACCAATCAACAAATATATAAAAAATGCTCATCATTACTAGTAATTAGACAAATGTAAATCAAAACCACTCTAAGATTTCATCTTACACAGGTCAGAATGGCAGCTATTATGAAGACAAACAAGAATAAGTGTTGGTAAGAATGTGGGGGAAAGTACACTCATACACTGCAAAGTGGTGCAGCCAATATGGAAAGCAGTTTGGAGATTCCTTGGAAAATTGGGAATGGAACCACCATTTGACCCAGCTAACCCTCTCCTCGTTGTATACCCAAAGGACTTAAAAACAGCATACTGTAGGGACACAGCCACTTCGATGTTTACAGCAGTATAATTCACAATAGCTTAACCATGAAACCAAACTATATACCCTTCCATAGATGAATGGATTAAAAAATATGGCATATCATGATATGACAGAGTGCTGTTATCACAGAAACATAGGCTCATTTAAATGGATATTGCTAACTTCCCCCTCTATTATAAAACTTTTTTCTTTGATACCTAAAATTTTCTAGAATTCTTTTATTCTACCAGCTGTTTTATAAGCTTTAGAGTTATTCTTTACTAATGTATAATCATTTAAATATTTTATAAAATTCTGAGAATTTTCAATAAGCAGAATTAACTGAACATAACTTTTCTGGGTACATATATGAATCTACCACAGTGAATAACATCATTAAGTAAATTAACAAAAGTGAGGTCCCAATTAGAATGAGATATATTTTATTCCATGCTTGTATAATTATACCAAAGTGCATCCTCCTGTCATGTATAAGAGACCCAATAATAAAAAATGCTTTATTTTATTTTTAATAACTTTAATCTTTTTTAATATTGTGCCAAGGATTGAACCCAGAGCCTCACAAGTCTTAGGGAAGCATGCTATCACTGAATGATAACTCCAGCCCCTTGTTTATTTTAAATATATAAATGCTTCTAGAACTAAAATTAATTTATTATAATTTAAATGAATTTTCTGAAGAAGAGCAATTTACAATAACCTAGAGAAACTATATTTTCTTTCTTTATGAGAACTATGTTCTCTTCTATTTTCCATCCAAATCTTGACTGATGGTATTCTGAGTTAATTTTTATTTCAAACAAATATTTTCCAAGCGCAGTTTCAATCCAGTCATATTTGTCTATTCATGAAGGTACATAAACAAAAACCTTCAGGAATTTGTTTGATTTAGATTAAGAAGAAAATGATAACTAGATCATAAGAGTGGAGAGGTTTTGCACACTGGTTTGCAACTATCTAAATACAGCCATTGGTAGGAGAATGACTTTAAATTTGAAAACATGGGCAGATTTTATAAAGAAGAAATAATACCCTGGGTGTTTCAGTGCCTCAATGAATATGATGTAAAAAAGTCACATAAATAATGTCATATAACAAATATTCATGTTGATTAACAGATTACATAATTTATTTTCAGTAATTAAAATGTTTAAAAGAAGGTAATTTTGTTAATTAAACCACACTTTGTAAATGTCACTACTTAACTTCTTTTTTGATGGACACTTATGAGAATTCAACCTCAATAACACCAATAAGAAAAAAATCTTGAAAACACTGAAGTCTATACAATTATAGCTAGAGGTGACAAAAATCAACTATGGAATTGGACATAACTTCCTTATCCTTGTATTTGAACACATGACCAGAGTAACTGCATTATGTAGAACCACAAAAATAGAATCCTAAATACAATGTCATACTCCATGTATGTGTAATATGCTAAGATATATTCTGTCATCATGTATATCTAAACAGGACAAATAAAATAAAATAAAATAAAATAAAGAAACTATGAAGTTATAGTCTCCCACATGTACTCTGCATCACCAAACTAAAGCATGAATGGTTGCACTGGATACCAGAATTCAAGAGCCTTCTCTGTGTCAGGCAGTATTGTTGATTCATTATTTACTTTGTCCTTATCTTTCCAGTATCTTGAGTCCTGATTGGAAGACTTCTGATCTTACAGATGAGTACACTTAGTTTGAGGAATGACTGAGTGTTCCAAGGTCACCATCTATGCAGACTAAAGCTCTGGCAATCAATTTGTGTGATTTACAATCTACTGTATCATGTATTACAATACAAAGTCAGTCCGTGTTGTTGTTGTTTTTTTTGTTTTGTTTTGTTTTGGTTTGGTTTGTCTTTTTTCCCCTGGTAGGATGAGGAAGTAAGAGGTATAAATTACAACAGGGGACCAAGAATAATCTGCATGATTCTTGAAGGAAATTTGGATTTTCATATTTTTCCTAGTGGAAATGGCGATGCCATTGATATTCATGTTCAGTGATTATGGTCACTGTTACACTGGTAAATAGGTATGTCCAATCATGACAAAGTGTGAATTATATATGTATAGTTTATTGTATTTTAGTATTACCCTAGTAAAATTGTTTTAAATTTGAATGAAAGAAACATGTTTCTAAAAAAAAAGTATCTTTGGAAAGCATAGGAAAAGATGGCTGAATATTATATGTCATTAAGGAATTACAAACTAAACACACCTATAAAAATTTATAAAATTTCAAACCTGACAATATCAAGAGCTAGCAAAGATGGGGAACAAGAAGAACTCTCATACGTTGCTGTTGGAATAACAAAATTCGATAGCCACTCTGGAAGACAGTTTGGGTAGCTTCTTAAAAATCACAATATACAATTAATATGGCCCACTAATTATATTTCTTAGTATTAATTCAACGGAATTGAAAACTATGTCCACACAAAACCCACATACAAATGTCTACAGCTACTTCATTCATGATTGCCAAGAACAGGAAGCAGCTAAGAGAGACTTCAGTAGTTATTTACCTGTTATTAATGTAAACACTGTGATACATCCATACACTGGAGGGTCATTCAAATTTTTAAAATAAAATAAAATTTACTATCAAACATGAAAACACATGGAGGCATCATAAATACATATTACCAGAAAGAATATATTGTCTGAAATGCCATATTTGTGGGATTCCAAATTTATGACTTTCTGGAAAACTTAAAAATGTTAAACATTGCCAAGAAATCAGGGGGAGTAGAAGATGCTAAAGAGGTAAGAACAAGGACTTCCGGTGTGGTGAATCTACTCTGTAAGATGCCATCATGGTGAAAATTGACATTATTCTTTGTCAATGCTTTAAAAAAATGTAAAATTGGTGTTTTAGTAAATAATTAAACTATTTATTGTCATTAATAATTATTTAATATCATCACTATTGGCAAAATATTTTGATTTTGTGCTTACATCAAATGTTTCTCAGTAATATACAAAGAAAAAATAGTGGAAACTCTGAATAAGGGAAGGCATATGGGAACATGGTACTAGGTGCTTCATTTTCCTGTAAAACTATAACTCTCCTTAAAATAAAGTCTGTTCATTAAAACAATGAGAGAAGGCTTGGTGATTTTCCTAGCCTCAAACATGTTCTGCCTTAGGACTGGCCCTCAACAGTATAATTTGTATGAGAATAAATATTTCCAACAACCTTGTTTTCTTTCTTTCTTTCTTTCTTTCTTTCTTTCTTTCTTTCTTTCTTTCTTTCTTTCTTTCTTTCTGTATATTTTTCTGTGAAGTGTTGCTGGTCTTTTCTTACAAGAAAGTCAAGGAAAATCTATTTTTACAATTTTCATTATCCTTTTAGAGAACAGTGACTATAAGCCCTTAGTAACAAACTAGTACCTTACATTCAAAAGGTGCTTATACATTAATTTAAAAAAAATGATTATTTATCATTCTGCTCCATAGGTAGTAATTCTTTGAAAACTAAGGAAAAGATGTTCTAAACTTATTTTACTACACATGAGAAAATTATCTGAGATTTTTTTTAAGTTCACCTCACTTTCAATATGCTACCTTTAAAATGAGAGTACTTTCTTTTTCTACTCAACAAATCTCTGGTTGAAATAAATAAAGGTACTCCAAGTAAAAAGGTGTGCTGATACACATTAAGGGGCAGATAAATTATGGGTGATATTACTGAGAAACACAGTCCTATTGATCAGATAAATAGTAGGCATTTGGTGATACTGAGAGCTCCATACTTTTTCTCCATTTTTTTTTATAACTTAATCCTTTCCATGTAGATCTTGCAATGCTGGGCTATGGTAGTTACTAACTAACACTAACCTACTAGAAACAGATAACAGGGTCTGTGAGTCATTTCTGTCCAGATCAAGTTCCATCATGCTCACAACAATATTTAGTAGAGTTGGACATGACCAGGGCCAGTCAGGACCTTCCCTTACATTTCTCAGCCAAGGTTAACAGAAAAGAGTGTCTCATTTTGGTTTCTAGATGGGAAAGAGAAAATCCTGCATGATTGGCATCCACGGTTCCTTTTTTTTCACAGTTCTTAAACTACCTGCTCATGGCTAAGCTGGACTGTACAGTAGTTGAATTAATTATCTTCAAGCACAGATTGGTTCACAGTGACAATGTATATCTGCTAAATATTCAATATGATGAGGGTGAGAGAATGAAAAGATGGACTACAATGAAAAGGGGAAACTGGAAGAAAAACTGGCTCCCTCAGGAAGAAGGTGCTTTAACCTGTCTCCATTCCCAAATGAGAAAAACCATTACTCAAATTTCTTCCTTCCTTTCTCTCTTGTCTACTTTCTTCCTTCCTCATTTCATTGCTTATTTTCCTTCTTATCTCTCATTCTCCATTCCTTCCTTGATTTCTTTCTAAGAGAAGATGTCTCAGTTCACTCTCCATATGTACTTCTCAGAAACTAGTCATTTGGAAGATAAAGCTATAGGGGAGGCTTATCCATTTATATTGGGTGTCATTACTCTAAACTGTTTTCAATTGAAAAACCTGAAAAATATATTGTAAGAGTATACACACTCACATGAAACATTAGTTTGGGGTTTTTAAAAATTTATTTTCTTATACAACAAACCATACATATCTGGGGTCTAGTGAGAGGCCTTACATTGTTTTGTTAGGAACAGAACAACAACAACAACAAAAACAAAAACATAACAACAGCAATAAAAACCAAATTATTTTCTATCACATTACTGACTTTTCTGTAATAAAGCAGATTATAATAATTTAAAGGTATTTTATCTTTTCTTGAAAAATATATAAACTTTCAAAGGAATTTCCAATGATTTTTCACCCAAATATCAAAGGATGATTTTGTTCATTGATAACTAAAGAAAAAATGTTTTTCAAAGACAATTTAAATTTATTCAATGAATGACAACAGACTTTGGGTGTTTGGGTAAAGAAAGCATTTTCTATAGAAATTTTTGTAATTTTAAAGGAGAAAGGTAACTGGATCATCAGAGGACAGCTTTGCCCCAAATATGTGCATCCATACATTGATGTTAGGATGGTCAAAGCTTGGGAAAAAAGGAAATTTTTCTTGAAGAAGACTCAAAGCCCTGGGTACCTACATTTTTGTACCATGAGTCTTTCAGGCATGGGGTAACTATTCTGTAAGAGGTACCAGAGTTAATGAATATTTCAGCATTATTCAAAGTGTAGCCATTTATCTGAGAAGACTTTCTGTTATTACTGAATTTATTCATGGAAAATAGTCATTTTTTTCCTTCTTGGTCATAGATGTGTCAAAGACAGTTTAACAAGTTGAACTTGACAGTTCCTTCTACCACAGCGTGGTTTATTAGTTTTCCTCAAAATGAAGCATTTTATTGAATTTATTAAAAATATGTCTGTAAAATATTGATTTCTACTTTGTCCTCAGTAGCAAGAGAACTGACGATCTATTTGCTTAACTTTGTTGCTTACAAAACATCTCTAGGGTTCACATTTGGGTTTCCAGCTAAATTCAGCATGACTATTTATGAAAGTGTTCCTCTTATTTCCCTATTTCTTAACACTGTGATACTATCTTATATTCTCCTACTTTATAAACACCTAAATATCTTAGTGTAGTAATTATCCCAATACACACATGAAAACTGTCGATTCCACATTTCATGGAACTTAGCTTTTAATTCAGAAGTATTTCATAATCTTCATCCTGCTCTCATGGGGCTCTGTCACTTCCCTTGACTGATCCTCATATGTTTTATTTACTTCAAAGGATTTCACATTTATTTTAGGAGCATTATGTCAAGAGTATGAATAACATTAAATTCCATTAGAAATAAATTTGATACTACTGGAGAGTTAGAGTGTTAAAATATTTTATCCCATTATTTCATACTTCCATGTAGAGACTCTGATAGAAATTATAGCTACTTTAAGTGTTGTATGGATCAAAAATTTAAGATGTGGGCTAAAATCCTTGAGTAAAATACACAAATTGGAGTCATGGCTGTGTTATTTAATGAAATTTTACCAAGTGACGACAAAACCCTGAATACACACACACACACACACACACACACACACACACACACGTTTAAAGAAAGGAGTCTTGGAGGTGTCAAATCTTCTTCTGGGGAAAACAAAAAAAAATGTTTAAAAAAATGTTATTTGATGACTACTATTTGTCAAAGCAGGCTAATGTTAGGGTAGGCATTTCTTCTCTAAAGTATGAAGTCTTCAGTGTACTACATTAATTCTTCCAAGCCAGGGTTTATCACAACTAAGAAAAACCCAGTATCAGAGGAATTCTCAGCCCAGTTCTACAAGAAGTGGAAAAAAGAATGAACATCAATTCTTCTAAAATTATTTTATGAAATAAAAAATAGCAAAACCTTCTAACCTCATTCTATGAAACTAATATTAACCTGACCAAAAACCAGACAAAGACACATCAAGGAAAGAACATTTCAGATCAGTATTCCTGAGGAACAGAGATGTAATAATTTTCAATAAAATTATGGCAAGCAGCATACAAAATCATATTAACATGATCACTGGGGTTTGTCCCAGGGAAGAAGGGTTGGTTCAACACATGGAAATCAATAAACATATTTTTTTAAGTTAATAGATGTAAAGACAAGAATCAGAAAATTATCTCAATAAATGCAGAAAAAGCATTTGACTAAATACATGGTCAAAACACTAGAAAACTGTATAGTAGAAATATATCGTAACACTATCAAATATAAAAGCTGTCTATGGTAAACACAAGGTAAACTTATTCTTTCTTTCTTTCTTTTTTTTTTGGCACAGGGAGACTTTACATAAAACAGAAAATCGGGTGAGAGTGAACAAAGGATTACCAACAGGAATGTGGACTTCTAGCAAAACAAAAGAACAAAAAGGGCAGGAAGGACGGGTGTTGGAAAGACAGAAGGGGGTAGCAAGAGTGAGGAAAAGCCATAGTATTTTTTTTCTTCTTCCCATTTCTTTAAAAAATCCAACACAAGGAAACACACAGGTATGCACAACCATTTGTTCCCGAGTAGAACCATAAGTAAGGCAGAATCGAACATTCTGTTCTTTTCTCTTCCAAAGGCAAAAAAAAAAAAAAAGTAAAAGAAAACTCAGGCTGGAGGCTGCTCCCCAGAGCCCCCTTCCACAGGGATGTGTAGATGTGTAGGAAGGGGCAGCTGGGCGCTTGGGTTTGTGCAACACAGAACAGCATCACTGGGAACAGAGGCAGCGTGATAGGGGGAGGGGGTCATGGTTTGTCCCACCCCATGAGCAGGGAGTTCAGCTTGTCGAAGTCGAGGGTGCCCTCTTTTGAGTGGTGGGCACCCACGGGGATATCCCTGGGGACTGTGACTTCTCCAAGACCTGGGCACCATCCCAGAGAGGGTCGCCAGGGCTGCACCCTCTCCAAGTCGGGGGCGCCCACCCCCGCCCCGTGAGCCCACCCCTCAAGGAGGGGGTCCGTGCTTGCGCCCGGTGCTCGGGTTCAATATGCGGGTTCAATATGCGGGTGCCTGGTGCAGGGGCAGCAGCTGGCAGCCCCTGTTGACGTGGCTGAGGACTTTCTGCTTGAGCTGCGCCACCTGGCGGTGGATGCCAGCGCCAGCTCCATGTTCTGGCTCTTCTGCATCTTCACTTTCTCCTCCAGGCCCGCAAGATGCGCTCCAGTTTGCAGTTGTGGCACTTGAAGGCTGTGATGCTGTTGAGCAGCCGCTTGCGCTCCACCTTGATGCAATCCTGCGCGTCCATGTGGATGGGCGACTGCCCGGGCTCTCCCCGAAGTTTGGCATGTCAGACATCCTCTGTGGCTAGTCCTTGAGCACGGCCAGGCGCTGCCCCAGTGCCCGGGCGGGGGACGAGGGGGGAGGGCAGCGTCGGAACAGGCTGGGTGGCTAAGGTTACCATGGCAATGCCTCCAGCATCCCCAGCGCCACCGGAGTAGCTGCTCAGGTTCCCATAGACCACTGCCTCAGCCGCAGCCAAGGAAGGGGCTGCGCCTGATGCCATGGCAGGGGGGTCCTCCTGTGGCATCCGCAGCAGCAGCCACTGCACCCACGCCTAGCTGGTTCTGCTTGTGCAAATCCTCCAGGGCCTTGACAAAGTCCTTGGTGAATTCCTGCTCCTCACTGGCCGCCACATTGGGGAAGAGGAGCTGCATGCTCATCAGCGTGGTGATGAACAGCCCATAGGACTGTATAATGAGGAGTTCGAGCTCAGGAGAGGGGAGCTTGAGCAGCTCCAGGTCGGGTGAGCAGTGTGTGTGTGTGTGGAGGGGGGGGCGCCTGGCTGGGGGCCGTCTATGTGCAGGGGGGCCATTGGTGCCTCCATTACCTGCTCGCTCTGGCTCAGCCTCAGCGCACCCCTTTTTCTCTGGTGTCCGCTGCCAGTCTGGCAGACAGGGGAAGAAATGGCCTGGGGACACTAAGCTGCTGCTACTGCCACTGGCGCCACCTCTAGGTCGCTCAGCGCCCCATTTCCATAAAACAGTGTTTCCATGCTCCACCTCCCAAGCTGCTGCGCTGTTGGGGGTGGGGAGGAGTGGACCGCGGCCTCCCAGAGGGCTGTGCCCCACTTCCCTGTCACTGGGCCCTGTGCCCACCCAGGGCGCCTCTGCTGCACCTGGCCCTCTGATAGTGGCGGCTTCATTATTATTATTATTATTATTTTAATATTTTTTTGTCAATGGTATTTATTTATTTATTTATTTATTTATTTATTTATTTATTGTGCTGAGGATTGAACCCAGGACTTCACACATGCCAGGAAAGCGTTCTACCACTGAGCCACTCCAGCCCCAGAAACATTATTCTTAAGGGAGAAAAATTTAAAGCATTCCCTCTAAAATTCAAAAAAAAAAAGTAAAAGGATGCTCTTTTTTTGCCACTTCTATTAAACATCCTCCTTGAAACTCTATCCAAAACAATTAGAAGAAAGAATTAAAGATAAATGAATAGAAAAAGAGGAACTCAAACTATCACTATTTGCCAATGACATGTGTCTATATTTAGAATATTCAAAAAAATTCATCTGAAAACTTTCTTGACTAATAAATAAATTCAGCAAAATAGCACAATATAAAATAAACACCCATAAATCAAATGCATTTCTATACTCAAGCAATGAATCCACTGTAAAAAAAAAAAAATAGGAAACCACGCCATTAACAATGGCCTCAAAAAAGAAAAAGGAAGAATAAAATAAAATACTTGGGAATCAATCTAAAAAAAGAGGTAAAATACCTCTACAATGAAAACTACAGAACACTAAAGATAGAAATTGAAGATCTTAGAAGATATAAAGATGTTCCATGCTCTTGGATAGGTGTCGCGACCCCCGCAAGGAAGACGCGACTCAGGAATCTTCTTTCAGCAGTTTATTCAGGCCCTTGATATTCTTCTAATAATTCTTCTAATCATTCTCGGATGCCCCTCCCAGCCTTAATAAAGCACCGCGAACCCCAATGCGAAGCTGCCACGTGGACCCTTCTCACAGGGTGCTAGAAAACGACACGCCAACTCTCTCTGATAAGGAGTTGACAACACGCCAACTCTCTCTGATATGGAGTTGTCCTTCACAGACCACAGCGGAGCCAGCGCCATCATGTAATGGCGACCACAGTCCGCAGGAATGGCTCACCACAGATAGGCAGAATGATCTTGGTCAAAATGGCAAATCTAACAAAATAGTTATACAGATTCAATGCAATTCCTTTTAAACTCCCAATGACATTCCTCATAAAACTAGAAAAATCAATCATGAAATTCATTTGAAAAATAGAAGAGCCACAATAGTCAAAGCAATTCTCAGCAAAATGAGTGAATCAGTAGGCATCACAATACTAGACCTTAAACTATACTACAGAGAAATCGTTAAAAAAAAAAAAGTACCCAAAGACATGTAGACCAATCCATACTAGTCCAAGGTGCCAACAACATAAATCGAAAAAAAAAATAACCTGTTCAACAATTGGTGCTGGGAAAACTGTAAATCCATATGTAAAAAGATGAAATTAAACCTCTGTCTCTTACTATGCTCAAAAATCAACTCAAAAAGTAGATTAAAGACTTAGACAAGAGAACAGAGACCCAGTGCCTAACAGAAAAAAAAAAAAAGGTCCACATTCTCATCATATTAGCTTAGGACCTGATTCTTGAAGAAGACTCCTAAAATACAAACAGTATAATTAGGAACCAATAAATGGGATGGATTCAAACTAAGAAGCTTATTCTCCTCAAAGAAAACAATCTATAACATGAAGAGAGAGCCTACAGAATGGGAAAATAAATCTTTATCACACACACATCAAATAGAGCAGTAATCTCCAAGATTTATAAAGAATACAATAAACTTTAATGCCAAAAAAAGAAAAATAACCCATCAATAAATGGTCTAGGGAAGTGAACAAGACACTTCACAGAAGAAATACAATTGATCAACAAACATAAAAAAGACCATCATATTTAGCAATAGATAAATGCAAATCAAAGCTATTTCAATATTTAATTTCACTGCAGTTATAATGGCAATTATCAAGAAAACAAGCAATAATAGTTTTCATACAGATGTGAGAGAAAAGATACACTCATACATTGCTGGTGGCCACATCAATGTAGAGTAGGTCAACTCACAGTAACTAAACTATGGAACCAACCTAGGTACCCTTCAAGATATTAATAAATAAATAAGATGTGATATCTTTGCCACCCTGTAGTTCTTTTTAGTGGTTTTCAGAACAAGAGGTTCTGCCTTTTTAAAATAATCTCTTCCAGAAACCCATGTCATTACATTTCCCTGGTTTTTATTTCCTTAACTGGATGCCCTCACTCTCTGTCTCCTTCATAGACTTTTCTTCTCCGTTGCTAAATATAGGTTTCTCTGAGCCCCATCTAAGAGAAATGCTCCCTGTACTTGTATATCTTCACCCACACCCAGGGTCATGCTCAGTTTCATGGCAGTATTTTCTAAATTCCCCTCCCTCCCAAATATCCATTTTCTTCCCAGTCCTCTCCTGTCACCTTCAGACATGTTCATGGGGATATCTAGGAGAAATCACAAACATCAACATAAAAGCCATCCTCAAGACTAGCACTCTTTTCCCTGCCTCGTGTCGTCTTTCTGCCCCATACAGGATTGGGTATCAGCAACTACCCTAGAGTGCTCAAGTCAAAAATTCAGCAATGGTCTTTTCACCATTACACTCACCCAATTCATCCCCAAACCCTGCTTATCTTAAAGACAATATTATAAACATATTTATGTGTGTGTGAGAGAGACAGAGATATACATATATTCAAAATTATAAATATATAAGTAAACAATTATATGTATATTAAATATCTATAAAATATATAATTATAAATAAATAAATCAGGTTAAACTAATTTATTCCTATTACCAAGTCATGCCATCATGTTATATCATACATATTCTATTGAAATCATACCCATGGGGACAAGTTCTGCTAAATGGCCACAAATTCTCCTCATATCAAGGGACTCAAAAGCTGCTTTTGCCCAAAAGCACTGATTATTTACTTAGGCCTACAGATGCCCAATGAACAACTACAAGTGAGATAACACTTGGCATCTCTGAGATATATTTATTCTATTTATTGGCTTATAATAATCACAGCATAGAAAAGAGAAAGAAATACCTGCAGTATTAGTAAGGACTCCTGAAACATCCCAGGCACAACAGGTGTAGGAAGAGGCCGTGACTGAATTGAAACTCTTACCCCACTTGTGAATAAAATTTGAAAACACACACACACACACACAAACACACATACATACAATGGATAGTGAGTGTAATATTCCCTTTCTTACCTGGATGATTAATTTCATAGTGCCATTAATGAAGATTTGTATGAAAAAAATTAAAAAGCTGCTTGTAGAACAAATACTGAAGAGCTTTCTAAAATGTTTCATATCCAAGCCAGCCAATAAGTAGGCAGACACTCTGGTGGAACTAGAAACCTAAATGGCTTTGCAGATGTATAAATATTCATAATCAGTCTCATTTTGTCTCTTTAAACAACAACAACAAAAACTACCACCACATTGTTTTACCATTTGTTTGATGGTACACTAAGCTAAAGCCTTAACAGTATTTTTACTTCATTAGATCATTAGAAATTAAGCACTCTTTGGAGTTAATCTGCAAAATTAAAGAAAAAGAAAACAACTCATGAAATTAAATGTTATTTCATTTTATATCCTTTCACACTTCTTGAGTAAGCATTATCTTATAAATGAAGCTACATCACAAGTTAAGAAATTTATACATATTTATTTGCTATCAAGTTAAAATGATTATTTCTCCATGAATTATGCTGTAATTGATAATAATTAAGAAGAAACTTAATTTAATCTACCTCCCTATCCTTAGTACACATTTCTCTCTAGCACTTCTGACACCTTCATCTATCATACTGTGTTCAATACTGCAAACTTCTGGAACATTTATGTACAACTCTGAGTGGTACCTTCCAGAATGGTTCTATAAAACTCCTCACTAACATTTTCTCAACCTAACAATTTCTTAAGACAATGAGATATTGATTCTTCATTTTTTTTGTTTCACCCAAACTTGAAAAGCATCTGTTATGATTAAAATCAATATAAAGTGAATATCTAAATTCTTTTCATAAAACAAATAAAAAGTGATAGCAGTTATCACATTTTCTAAGGTAATTAGTAACTTTAGAATTTTTAAATATGACTTTTACATATTTTTTAGGTTTGTATTCCTGTTTTAATAACAAAAGTATAAATACTTGCTAAATAAGCTTAAAAATAGTCTATACATTAAAACAGTGTTTTTGTAGGCCTAGGTGGACAAATGAAAAAACTGGGCTTAAAGAGGAGATTCCATGGGTTTGAAGTTAGGGGAGGAAAAAAAGTTTATGCCACAATTACTTTCACAATTCCAATTAAATTCTATTTAGCAAATTTTCTTAGAAATATCTCTTTTGAACAACAAAACAAAACAAAACAAAAAAGCTTCTTCTTACACTTACAAAAAAATTCTTCAAAAATCTTTACATAAGTGCAGCCACTTGGCAGCATAAATATATTTTACCCCAAGCTTATATCATTTCATGATTCTTTTGGAAATTGTCATCCTTGACACATTTATATTCAGAATATTGTCTTTAGATTAAATATAACTAGTTTTAAAATATATACTAAATATTCTTGTTAACCACATAAATCTCCAAATGAAGAAAACCTGTATTGCATTACACAAATATTTTGAATGTGAGATAGGAAAGAATACCTTGAAATAATGCTTAACTAATCACAAAGTGACAATTATGTAATAGATTGCTGCTACTAGACAAAAGTAAATAAAACTGTCATGATAAGATAAAAGAATAAAGTGAAATAAGCAGTAATTACTGTTTTGTCATTAGAGAAAGTAATATCCAACACAGCTCAATAAAAAAGGAGGGAAAGCCCACAGCTGTACAAGTAAAGAATAGGTCTGGTCAAATCAATACTAGAAGCTAGACACAATTCAGGGATAAGAGTGACACCTAAACATCTATGGAAGAATGGAACAATGGGCTGCAAAGAGAACCCAAGTGTTTTTAGGTTCAGGGTATGCTACATACTGAAGAATAATATCAAATGGGCACTGGCTGAAAAATAACCAAGCTATTCTCAAAACAGCTCTTTATTAAAGACAGAGTTAGGACTTAAGTGAGGATATTCTTTTCAAGTCATTGGTAGTCTTAATTAGGTCACTTAATATGCAAATGGTCCCAGCAAGTATAATCAATTGTGTCTGAAACTTTAATGTTTAGAGCAACTTAAATTCTAAGGACACAGAGAAGCCCAGGAAAATGTCATGCAAACATGGAGACAGAAGGTGGTGATCTACATGTCAAAGAGTGCACCTCAAAGGAATTTATTCCAGAAATTACCTTGATATACAAATTTTAGAATTGGGACAAATAAATTTCTGTGTAATCTCATCTGTGCATTGTCTTACAACAGCCCTGTGAAATTAATGCAGCCCATTTGGACACACATACATTGTCCTTGCCCCCTTGCTGAATGAATATACATCTGGATCACATCACCTTTCAAAAGCATTGAAAGGCTGACCTGCTGCAAGAAAAGACATGTCTAATTATAATATTCTTAAGGTATGCAAAAACACAGCTCCTAACCTGATGGGGATATATAGATTTATGGTATGGCACAGTAATACAAAATATATACTTACCTCCTTCATTAGTGTAACTCTAATGAAGTTTCACTCCCACTGAAAATTTTTATACACAGATTAGAAATAGATGAATATATGCATAGGCCTTCATACATTGGATTACAGAAGAAGGTCTTTGGATAATTATTTCAGTAGAAAAACTAGAACCCAAAATTTAAATATCCACCCTACCACACATGTCCTGATAACCTAATTCTGCCATTTCAGGTGCCCACAATTACTACCTCCCCTCCTCAACACACACACACACACACACACACACACACACACACACACACACACACAGAAGGGGAAGGTCAAAAGACTTTCCAGCTTGTGATCCAAGATAAGGACTTGCCTGGATTGCTTTTCTCTGGACTGCTCTCTTTTGCCTGTAAATACCTCCTGATAAATAGTCATAGATCCTGGTGTGAAGGCTGAGACAACATGTAAATATTCTCAGGACATTTTTGTGCCTAGAACCTTGGAAGGTTTGCATACATCATAAAACATATTTTTATTTTGTGCATCTCCATTTAAATGAGCTGAATAATGCACCCTCTCTGGAATATGTGTGCCTGGTTATCAGAGTTCTAAGTTCTGTTTGGTTCTAATGCTGAGAAATTGAGGTTGATCCTTCAAAGTTTCATTACCTTGGCCACTTCCTATAATAAGACCACCACAAAACATTCTTTAGAGTGCTGAATTTTTATCTTTTTATCTGTATAAAAATACACAAATGGATGTGGTCTTTTAGTCTCTTGGGAAGTTGTCAATACATCTTATAAAAGGACTATAAGGCTAGTGAAGTTGACTGGTACATGGGCTACCTGGGGCAAGGAGCTAAAACAAAAACAGTAGCAACAGAAAATAAATATTAAGTCCTCAATAAACCCTGACAATGATGTGTGCACACTTTGGTGAAGGCTTCCAGCAGGTGTGGCAGGTGCCCTAGAGTAGACCTGGATGGCAACATTAGAGCTTGATTTTTTTCTGAGTTTAATCTGGAGGCAGAATAAGAAGATCAGAAGAGAAGAGACATCATAGAGCACAGACATGTGTACAATCCAGCTGTCCCTGGTCTCCCTTGCTCTCTGGTGAGGCATTTTTTGAGAGAAATACCTGTGGTGGCCACATGATGGCAGTTTGCACAGATCAAAGCAAACTTGGGCATTCTCTCTGGCTCCCACCACTCACTTGGATCTTGGCACCTGGATGCTCACCTGCCTTTCTACAAAAGTCAAAAATACTCTGCCCAGAGGTGCATCCATAATTGCAGCTGGATACTCTGAACTTTACAAAAACAAAAATAAATCAAAACAAAACAAAAAAAAAAAAAAAAACACCATTACTAACTGCCCACCTCTAGCTGCTTGTTTTGATGCAAATAGAGCAGATCTGATTCAAAACAGAGTTCTGTATCTTGCTCCCCAAATATCAGGGGTGGAAAAAAATCACGTATTACAGACAAGACTTATTGTTAAGAGAGGGTCAAGGGTCTCTGTTTTCAAGAAAAAAAAGAATTTTAGCTTTCATTGTGAATGCAAAAAAATCTAATTCTAGATTTTTCTAATTTTATGAATAACTCCATATATGTGCCAATAAATAAATACATAATCAGGCATCCTGCTCCTCTCTGCCCTAGTTAAATGTAGGCTGCCTTGAGATTCCTTGCTCCCTTGGATCCCTTCACCTGCATATCAATGCAGCAGGTGTGCAGTCCCTTCTGCTACTCCTTGAAGCATCCTGAACTTCTACCTAATTATTTTTAGGCCTGAACACCTTTGGCCGACTCCACTTGGGGAGAGATTCAGAAAATTCTGGAATAAACCTAAAGACATTTCATCATCACGCTATGATGCTATCAAATTCTTTCTATGTTCCTATTCACTATTTTTAAATTTATCTTATTTTAGTTGTTCTCCTTAATTAAATATGACATAGAATTTATTTTGGTAAAATTATACAAGCATAGGAATTCCTATTTATGATTCATAATTATTTGAGGCTGGGTCTATAGCTCATCAGTAAAGTGTTTGCTTCACACATGTGAAGAACTGCTTTGGATCCTCAGTACCACAAAAAATAAATAAAATAAATAAAGATATTGTGTTCATTTAAAAAATAATTCATAATTATTCTAATTATACTATGCTTAAATATAAAAATGCATTTGGTTTATGGGTGTTTATTTTATATTGTGCTATTTTGCTGAATTTATTTATTAGTCAAGAAAGTTATCAGGTGAAATTTTTTGGGTATTCTAAGTATAGAAGCATGCCATTAGCAAATAGTGATAGTTTAAGTTCCTCTTTTTCTATTCATTTATCTTTAATTCTTTCTTCTAATTGTTTTGGATAGAGTTTCAAGGAGGATATTGAATAGAAGTGGCAAAAAAAGGGCATCCTTTTACTTTTTTTTAATTTTAGAGGGAATGCTTTAAATTTTTCTCATTGCATTCTTAACCATAATTCTTGCAGAGTTATAAACAAATATTTTAGAGTTATAAACAAATATCTTTATCTCTCTGGTTTTCATAATCTGGTATGTGGAGAGAGTCACAGAAATTCCCTTCTTCAAGGTAATGTTGGTTTCTCTTATGGACATTATTTCATGACTGATTTTCTCCTGCAGATAACAGATAGTTCAATGAATAATGTGACATACCCTCTCCACTTAAGTCAGGTAGAGTTGCAGGTTAATTTCTTTGTGAAAAGGAAAGCATGTGGGGGTCAGCACAGTGGGAACCTCAGGGTCCCACCACTCACATCTGTCCTCTATCATTTAGTAAGAAGTAGTTTAGCCCAAGTCATAGTATGATTGATCCTTGGTCCCAAAAACTGGGCCCCAGAAAAATAAGTTTCACCAGAGAACTGGATAGAAAAATGGATTTTCAGGCTTCATGCCAGCCTTACTATATGAGACTCAGAGTGGCTCACAAATCTTAATTTTCATAATCCATTTAGTTGCATGCTTGGGGCTGAGAATCTATGCTCTGATTAGGTCTCTCCTCCAATAACCAGGTTTTTTTATTTGTTTGTTTTTTTTTTTACTACTTTATAAAAAAATATTATGGTCTCAATAAGTTACACCTCACTAACCTACATCTAAAATTGTCTAGTTCCAGCCCTGATGTACAGACCCTGAGATCCAAGGAGGTGGGTGTATGGAACCCAACTGCTCAGATCTTCAGGGAATCCTGTTACAATATCCCCATTTAGACCCTCAACAACACCACCCACAGCTAATAGTCAAATCCCTGTAGATGTTTTGATCTTTACTTCTCTTCCAGAGAAAAAATAAATGCCCAATCTGTTATTTAAGATGATTAAATGGGATTGAAGTTTTGGCTCAGTGAAAAAGTGTTCTCCTATCATGCATGAGGCACTGGGTTTGATCCTCATCGCCATATAGAAATAAAATAAAAATTTCGTGTCCATCTAAAACTAAAAACATATTTTTAAAAGTTAAAAAAAAAATCTCTAAAGGTCATGTAACTGCACTATAACCATGATTATGTGGACCATGGTTTTCTTAAATGAATATTCTGGATCACAGTGTGCAGATCCCCACAGTTGCCTAATAAGACCACTAGATGGCAAGAGTGTGTTTTCGTTTTTTTTCTTTGCTAGTGGTGGGCACTTTGCAGGTGGATCTGGCTTCTCTTTGTTGCTCCCATCAGAGTCCCTGAAGTGTTCCTCACTGAGGCAGATTTTACTGCAGATACCAGGAAGTGATATGAAGCCAGAGTCTTTGACTACAGGGAACAATAGCTATAGGATTTTAATAGAATTTTTTTTTTTTTCAGAATGTTACAGGTCCTCCTCTCCAAAAGTGAGAGGCTGACAATTTCTTCACAGCCTGAAGTCCTAGTAGTGGCAGAACTATGGTCACAGGCCCTAATAATACAAATCTGGAGGAGGAAAGTGGAGACAGGATATTTTCTTCTCATTAAACGTATACTATGGTTTTATGAACACCCAGAACATATGGCCTGCCTTCTTTGATGCTTTAAAGTATTGATTGAGAAGGTAAATGAGAAGGTGGAAAGATAACTCAAATTTGAATCTTGAGTCCAAGTCTAGCTCTGCTCCACACTATTGTGGCCTTTATCTGCTCCTGTGCCTCTTCTACAACCCACATTTTCATCCATGGCAGAAGACACTGTATGCAACAGGAACAGTGCTTGCACAATTCCCACATCCCAGGAGCAGTGCTCCTCCTACCCTCCCACTTCTGGCAGCCCTTTGTGTTTTCCAGGACTAAGATGGGAGGGCTTAACAGAAAGTAGGGGCTTGGGTGCCTCCCCATGACTAAAACCCAGGGATGCAGGTTACAGACACAGTTGCCCTGGCCCCTTTGAGAAGCTTTATATGTTTGACATTGTAGTAAGAGTGCCTTGGGCTTGTTTTAATCGGTATGGGAGACTCACATAAACACATGGACTGTCACAGAGATCTACAGTTTTCCATAAGCAGAAGTGCAGAGCCATTTGGGAAGCTTCAAGGTTGGTCAGAAGATGAGCATGTGGAAGGTGATGGAGAACATGGGAAAGAGACTTTCTTGTATTTGTGCAGAAAGATGAGACAGCATAAGTGAATTTAGGGTTAATATGTTATAATTTTAGTTAGCTTTAGTCGCATGGACCATCCCTGGTATTCTGGTACCTGACATACTGTGATTAGATCAAACAAAGACTGACCTTGGATGGTAGAAGCACAATAGAGAGAATAGTGGTGGTATGGAAATTATATTGTTTAATTTGCACATGGTGAACAACTTAGGGATTTGGCTAACTATTGCTAAGAATTAGCTCTCTCCAAAAGGTCATGACTGGGTGCAGTGGTATATGCCTGTAAACCAAGGGACTCAAACTGGTGGATTGCAAGCTTAAGGCCAGCCTGAGAATTTTAGAGAGACCCTGTCTCACAGTAAAATTTTAAAAACACATATAGGGATCTTGTTCAGGTATAGTAGAACAACTGTAGAATGCTCCTAATTTAAATCCCGAGTACCTTCCTCTGCCCCAACATACATCCACCCACACCCACACACACACAGGCAGTCTAAGAAGTCATTCCCTTCGTGGTCAGCAAAGCACCATTGTCAAAGAAAGAGAGTCCCAATAGAAAAAGGCCTTGGTAACACAAGTACTGTTTATTTCCACAAAAAAGACAGTAACTCTGTAGGTGTTTCTAGCAGCCTGCTCTCTGCTCCCTCAGGCAAGGGTCTGTGTTTATAATCTTTTAGGTCACATGCTTCATGGACCCTAAGCAGCCTTGTGGATGACTGCAGAGCATGGGACTGCAGATTCTTATGGCCTACATATTTGTGTGTGTGTGTGTGCGTGTGTATGTGTGTGTGTGTGTGTGTGTGCGTGTGTGTGTGTGTACGTGTGAATGCAGGTGCAATGCTCAGTGACTCAATGTGCATTCTTGGGATAGAATAGGTGGAAAGACTACTTACTCAACGGGGTTCCTGCTTAGGAAGAATCTTGTCTGTTGTTCAAGCAGGGGCATCTGTCTCGACATTGATGATTGACCTGGGACTGGTAAGCTTCCGGAAGGATGGTAGAACTCTTTGACAAAGGTTTAGTAGCACCACAATCACACCCAAATTAATAATTTTCCTGCTTTCAGGCTTTAGGTTTCTTCTGATAATATGCTATGTGTCTCCCTCTGCTCCTTCTTTTGTTTCTTTCCTCCCTTCCTCACCTACTGGGAGACAATAACGGTGCTTAAAGCACTGGAGAGAAAATAATAAATTAGAAAAATACTAGTTCTTTTTTGTGTTGAATATATGATCTACCCAGGGTTCCTAAGCCTTGGCATGGTTAAACTTAAAGACCAAAGACTTGTTTTTGGTAAGGGGCTTGCCCATCATGATGATGTTTAGTAGTACTATTCCCTACCTTGAAAATCAGGTAGAAATGCCTCTAGAAGACCCAATGTCCACTTGGTGTGACCACTGCCATGGCTGAGAACTATTGAGCAGTGAGGCACAAAGCTTAGTATATACCTGTAGTGGATTCTGCATGGATGTCTCTGTGTCTACTTGGGGTCTGTTCAGGGTCTGCTAATGCTCAGAGTCTGGGTTATTGGGACTTGCAGGGGGTTTAGTGCATACCTGTTGTGAGAGAGTAATTGTCCAGAGGCTATCAAATAAAACCACCATCAACAAAGGCACCATCTTAATATTGTGAGATTATCATGCAGATATTTCTGTTACAGCAAAAGTCAGTGGAGGTATCAGTGCTTTATAGCACTATGGTGATCACTCAGTAACTATAGCTATTATCATTTGAAAAAAAAAAAACACTTTTTAAATGATGCAATTGTCCAGACTGACACACAGCAAATACTGAGTCTGACTACCACAAAACCTGAGTCTCTTTGTCTTTTTTTTCCACTTTTTTGTACATAAGATTAAACCAAGGTGCTCTCTACCACTGAGCCACATCCCCAAATCTTTTTTAGAGTTAGGATCTTCCTAAGTTGCTTAGATTCTTGTGAAATTGCTGAGGATGAATTTAAACCTGTGGTCCTTCTTCCTCACCTTCCCCTGCTGCTTGGATGACAGGTGTGTACCACTGTGCCTATCTGAAGACTGAGTCTTCCAGAATCCTGAGAGAATCTGAAGTACTGCAGTGGAAGAGATTTTCTCATACTTTATTAACTGTCAAAACCATCATTCCCTGGGAAGAAGCACGTTGAAGGCTGAGCCAAGGATGAGTCCAGGGAAAGGTTTCACTTTCTCAGCTTTCACAGTGTGGCTGGGGATGGACCCGCATTTTTCTGAGTGACACAATGGTATTCTTATAAGAGTTGCTGGTAGGATGGACTCATCAGTTCAAATGCTTTTCATTGACACCATTTTTTCAACCATTCTTATTTTTTTCCAAATGTAACAACATTATGGATTTGTAAACTCTGCAGGGCGGTGGTATTCTTTTAAGAGAAAAATAAAAGAGGCAGCTATGTTTCATCAGGTACTGGATCAGTGTTCTCTAAAACAGATATCATATATATGCAAGCAGAGCCACACGTTGGATACAAAGACACACAGTGCTTCCCCTTGTCTGTCTAGTAAATGCTATGTAGTAGTATGTTTAGGGGTGGGTGAAGGGGAGTGTGCTTCATTCTCATTTGTGCAGACGCTCTGGAGGCTCAGGGGCCTCAGGGGTCATGGACAAGACTCTTGATGTCTATTCAGTGTAATCATTCTAACCCACTACATGTGTGGATTTAACAACAGGATGTGTTGCATTTCGCTGTTCAATATCTTTGTTTCTCAGTCATCTGGTTTCAAACTTATAAACTCTGCATTTGATGTAGAAAGCTAAATTGTATCATGAAGGACATTTTAAAAGCCAGAATCTGATACCTGAAGTATGACAAAAACAGCTTTTGAATGTTTTTATGGACACCAAATCCTGAGTAAAATTTTATATCTAACTGTAGAGCAAGAGACATTGACTTCTGGATGTAGTGGTGCATGTCTCTCATCCATGTAGCTCGAGAGGCTGATGCAGAAGAATCGCAAGTTCAAATCCAGCCTTAACAAAAGTGAGGCCCTAAGCAACTCATTATAATTGTGTCTCTAAAGAAATACAAAATAAGGCTGGAGTGTGGCTTAGTGGTTGTGTGCCCCTGAATTAAATCACAGGTATAGTACAAAAATAAATAAATAAATATTGACAAAGGACCATGCTATCCATCTGAGGTTATGGAAAAAAACTTTGATGTGATCATAGACTTTAGTCATAAGATAGTTTTATTAATGTGTTGTTTGGTAGAAAAGTGGCCTTTAAGTTAAAACATAGCTTTTGAAAAAAAAAAGATTATTTTAATTCAATCAATACAGAGTGATTGAGGAAGGGGCAAGTGAACTGGAGAGGTTCACAGGAGGAAAGAGGGCCAAGGTTCCAACTGTACTCCCTGCTCACTTTCATGGGCTCCTGGGTCATGGCTGGTTGTGTAAGTGTGGGGTTTCATGCGGTCAGCTCTCCAAAACTATCTCCGGGCAACTGTAATTTTTCTTTCCAGTATGAAGTTTCTAGTGACCAATAAGGTATGATACCACAAAAAATGACTTTTACACTCTATAGGTGTGTGGGGATGGTTTGAAGTATGAATCATCTGTTGCATGGTAACACTTGAATCATCTATTGTGGATTTTTTGGTGAACAATGAGACTTTTCCTAATAGAAATAGCTTTGCCTCATTCTTTGCATTTGTGTGGTTTCTCTGCACTATGAATTATTTTGTCTTGAGAAATGTGTGATCTTTAATAAAAAGCTTTTCCATATTCTTTACACTTGTGTAACTTTTCCCCAGTATTAATTTTCTGGTATTGAATAAGGCCTGATTTTTGATTAAAAGCTTTGCCATAGTATTTGCCTTTGTATGGCTTTTCTCCCATATGAAGTCTCTGGGGTTGACTAAGGAATGATCTTCAATTAGAAGCTTTGCCACATTATTGACATTTATATGGTTTCTCCCCAATATGAAATGTCTGATGTTTACTAAGGCTTGATTTTTTATTAAAAGCTTTGCAACATTCTTTACATTTGTATGGCTTTTCTCCAGTATGAATTATCTGGTGTTTAGTAAGGCATGCACTTTGATTAAAAGCTTTGCCACATTCTTTACATTTGTATGGCTTCTCCCCAGTATGAATTTTCTGGTGTTGAGTAAGGTTTGATTTTTGATTAAAAGCTTTGCCACATTCTTTACATTTGTATGGGTTCTCCCCAGTATGAATTCTCTGGTGTTGAGTAAGGTGTGATTTTCGATTAAAAGCTTTGCCACATTGTTTACATTTGTATGGTCTCTCCCTAGTATGAATTCTCTGGTGTTTTATAAGGTATAATCTTTGATTAAAAGCTTTGCCACATTCTTTACATTTGTATGGCTTTTCTCCAGTATGAATTCCTTGGTGTTTAGTAAGATATGAATTTTGATTAAAAGCTTTGCCACATTCTTTACATTTGTATGGCTTCTCCCCAGTATGAATTTTCTGGTGTTTACTAAGATTTGATTTTTGATTAAATGCTTTGCCACATTCTTTACAATTGTATGGCTTTTCTCCAGTATGAATTATCTGGTGTTTAGTAAGGCTTGACTTTTGATAAAAAGCTTTGTCACATTCTTTACATTTGTATGGCTTCTCCCCAGTATGAATTTTGTGGTGTTTACTAAGGTTTGATTTTTGATTGAAGGCTTTTCCACATTGTTTACATTTGTATGGTTTCTCTGCAGCATGAATTCTCTGGTGTTGAGTAAGATATGATCTTTGATTAAAAGCTTTGCCACATTCTTTACATTTGTATGGCTTTTCACCAGTATGAATTAGCTGGTGAATAATAAGTCCTGAGTTTGCACTAAAAGCTTTGCCACATATTTTACATTTGTATGGATTTTCTCCAGTATAAATTTTCTGATGTTGAGTAAGGCATGATTTTTGATTAGAAGCTTTGTCACATTCTTTACATTTATAAAGTTTCTCTGCAATATGAATTCTCTGGTGTTGAATAAGGTGTGACTTTTTATTAAAAGCTTTGGCACATTCTTTACATTTGTATGGTTTCTCCCAAGTATGAATTCTCTGGTGTTGAGTAAGACTTGATCTTTGATTAAAAGCTTTTCCACATTCTTTACTTTGGTATGGCTTTTCTCCAGTATGAATTTTCTGGTGTATACTAAGGTATAATTTTGTTTTTTAGAGAGAGAGAGAGAGAGGAGAGAGAGAGAGAGAGAGAGAGAGAGAGAGAGAGAGAGAGAGAGAGAGAGAGAAAGAATATTTTTTAATATTAATTTTTCAGTTTTCAGGGGACACAACATCTTTATTTTATTTTATAAGGTGCTGAAGATCAAACTCAGCACCCTGTGCATGCCAGGTGAGCGTGTTACCGCTTGAGCCACATCCCAAACCCCTAAGGTATGATTTTTGATTAAAAGCTTTGCCACATTCTTTATATTTCCAGATTTTCTCTACACTATGATTACTGTAGTTTTAAAAATGTTTGAACAACACTTAAAGACATTTTCCCATTTCTTATATTTGTAAGGTTTATCTTCACTGTAAAGCCTGTGGTTTTTAGTAATGGATGAATTTCGAGTAAAATGTTTTCTACATTCTTTACTTATGGAGGATTTATCATTGTTCTGATATACAATTGAGGATTCTTTAAATGCTTTTACATATTTTTGTGAACTTCTAGGGATTCCCTCCAATATTAATTCTCTGGTGTTCAGGAATGCTTGCAGTTTTACTAACAGTGCTTTCACATACCTTATATCTGTAATTTGTTTTTTGGTTATAAATGCTTGGATAAATAAATTTTGGGCATGGGTTAAAATCTTTCTCACTTTTACCATTGTAAAGCTCTTTAAAATGATCATATGGGTGTTTTCTAGAATTTAAATAAAAAGTAAATTTTAATGAGTTTTACAGAATTAATATTGTATTACATCAAAAACAAATGTACTGCAAATTACCTAGGGTAGAAACATGTCTATAGATATTGAAAGTTTTATCAGGGCTGGGGATGTGGCTCAAGCAGTAGCGCACTCACCTAGTATGCCTGTGGCCCGGGTTCAATGCTCAGCACCACATACAAACAAAGATGTTGTCTCCACCAAAAACTAAGAAATAAATATTGAAAAATTCTCTCTGTCTCTCTCTCTCTTTAAAAAAACAAGAAAGTTTTATCATAAATATAGAGTTCTCTCCAAGTATCTACATATGCTATGGCTTAAATGATAAGACAATTTTTCTATACTGTATGGAAAAATCAACTCCCTATTACTTTATAATAAAGACAAATTAGTATACTTCAATTTTATATTATCGATCTGTAGACTTTTATCTAATGTGAACTCATGTAGAGATTATTGAAAGTTTTAAAACATAATTAATTTTTAAGCATTTTATTACTGTGTTGATCTTTTTCATTAAAATATCTATTTTTAAATACAGCATACCTTTATGTTCAAAACACTAGAAAAATTAGGGATAACAGGAAATTACCTCAACATGGTAAAAGCTATATATGCTAAGCCTCAGGCCAGCATCATTCTAAATGGAGAAAAATTGAAGGTATTCCCTTTAAAATCTGGAACAAGACAGGCATACCCTCTCTCACCACTTCTATTCAACATAGTTCTTGAAACACTAGCCAGAGCAATTAGACAGACAAAGGAAATTAAATGCATAAATATAGGAAAAGAAGAACTTAAATTAGCACGATTTGCTGATGACATGATCCTATACCTAGCAGACCCAAAACTTTCAACCAAGAAACTTCTAGAACTAGTAAATGAATTCAGCAAAGTGGCAGGACATAAAATCAATAATAATAAATCAAAGGCATTCCTGTATATCAGTGACAAATTCTCTGAAATGGAAATAAGGACAACTACTCCATTCACAATATCCTCAAAAAACAACAACAAAAAAAAAAAAAATCAGGGAATCAACCCAGCAAAAGAGGTGAAAGATCTATACAATGAAAACTACAGATCCCGGAAGAAAGAAATAGAATAAGACCTTAGAAGATGGAAGGATTTACCTTGCTCATGGATTGGTAGAATTAATATTATTAAAATTTCCATATTACCAAAAGCACTTTACAGATTCAATGCAATTCTCATTAAAATCCCAATGACATTCCTTGCAGAAATAGAAAAAGCAAACATGAAATTCATCTGGAAAAATAAAATACCCAGAATAGCTAAAGTAATTCTAAGCAGGAAGAGTGAAATTGGTGGTATCGTAATTCCAGATTTTAAACTATACTATAGAGTAATAGTAACGAAAACATCATGGTACTGGCAAAAAAACAGGCTGGTAGTTCAATGGTACAGAATAGAGGATACAGAGACAAATCCACAAAATTATATCTACCTTATATTAGACAAAGGTGCTAAAAACATGCAATGGAGAAAGGATTGCATCTTCAACAAATGGTGCTGGGAGAACTGGAAATCCATATGCAACAAAATGAAATTGAATCCCTTTCTCTCACCATGCACAAAAGTCAACTCAAAATGGATCAAGGAGCTAGGAATCAAACCAGAGACTCTGCATCTAATAGAAGATAAAGTTGACCCTAATCTTCATCACATGGAGGCAGGCCCCAAATTCCTTAATAAGACATCTATAGCACAAGTCTTAAAACCAAAAATCAACAAATGGAACAAATCCAAACTGAAAAGTTTTTTTCTCAGCAAAAGAAATAATATGTGAAGTGAATAGGAAGCCTACATCTTAGGAACAAATTTTTACCCCTCAAACATCATATAGAGCTCTAATCTCTAGAGTACACAAAGAACTGAAAAAGTTAAACAACAAACAAAATAGATAACCCAATCAACAAATGGGCCAAGGACTTGAACAGACACTACTCAGAAGAGGATATACAATCAATCAACAAATACATGAAAAAATACTCACCATCTCTAGCAATCAGAGAAATACAAATTAAAACTACTCTAAGATACCATCTCACTCCAATAAGAATGCCAGCCATTATGAAGTCAAACAAACAATAAGTGCTGGTGAGGATGCAGGGAAATAGGTACACTCATACATTGCTGGTGGGACTGCAAATTGGTGCAGCCAATTTGGAAAGCAGTATGGAGATTCCTTGGAAAGCTGGGAATGGAACCACCATTTGACACAGCTATTCCCCTTCTCAGACTATACCCAAAAGACCTAAAAAGAGCATACTACAGGGACACAGCAACATCAATGTTTATAGAGCACAATTCACAATAGTTAGAATGTGGAACCAACCTAAATGTCCTTCAATAGATGAATGGATTAAAAATGTAGCATTTATACACAATGAAATATTACTCAGCACTAAAATATAACAAGATCATGGCATTTTCAGGGAAATGGATGGCATTAGAGCAGATTATGCTAAGTAAAGTTAGTCAATCTCTAAAAAACAAATGCCAAATGTCTTCTCTGACATAAGGGGGGTGACTCAAAATGGTATAGGGAGGAAGAGCATGAGAAGAAGACTACCACTAAATAGGGAACAGAGGTGGGAGGGGAAAAAGAGGGATAAGGGGAGTTGCACTGAAGATGGAAGAAGAACCTCATCGTTATACAGAATACATGTATGATGTTGTGATGAGAAAAAGAAAAAAAAAGTGTGTCACATTAGATTGCATAGAGAGAAATTATGGGAGGGGAGGGGAGGAGTAGGGAGGATAGGAAGGGCACCAGAATAGAACAGACCTTATGATTGCTGTATGTATATAGGTGACCCTATGACCAGTGTGATTCTGCAATCTGTACGATTAGAAAAATGAGAAATTATACCCCAATGATTCAAATGTATGAATTGCCAAGATCAAGATCATTGTAACGTCATGTGGAGCTAATAAAAAAATAAAATAAAATTTTAAAAACTCGCCTATTTCTGAAGCTGAGCAAACTGGTTGAATCTTTATTTTCCTGAAGATATTGTTAAGGTGCAGCTTCATAATGCCTTGCAAATATCACATATATATGTAATTTGATACATTTTTTGAATTTGAAAATATTTTTGAATTGTAAGTTTTTTTATACAGAATACAAAGTAGTAAAAATTTTATGATTACAATAATGTAATTAAAAGTCTTAACCAAATAAAAAGTAACTGGCACATTTGAGCAGTCAATCTTTTGAGATGCTTATAATAATATAAGCTGATGAATGCTTAGATTAATAAATTTGGGACATTTTTGTGTAATTTTCTGTATAAATAATTTTCATGTTTTTTTCTTCATTTAAAGAATTTTTAAAATTTCCTTCTCTTTCAATTTCTATTCCTTATTTAAAATTAAGCATTACCTGTCTTGTTATACATACCTTCTCTTTATCAAGTTTTGCAAAAAACATTTTATTTCTTGCTCTCCTGAAAATTCTTGGTTTTGATTAGAAGTCATACCTGAAAAAAAATTAAAATAGCAAGTTATTCTGCTTACTACACTATGGTGAATATACTCTGCAAATATATAAAATTTTATAAAGTTGGAGGGATAATCAGAGAATAGTATAATTCAAAGCCACTTTTACTCAAGAACTATACAGAGTTTACTAGAATACACTGACAAAAGTTGTGAAAACTTTGAAAATCATCTTAAAAATTTATAGCACCACACATGAGGACATTAAAACTGACTACTATTACCACAACAATGTCAAATCACAGCCCTTTACTTCAAAATATTTGGAGTCTACCTGTGACACAAATGTTGCAGGAAACGAATATCTCTTATTTATTTGTTATCTCTTTGGGGATTGTTTCTTAAGATTGAACAGAGGAGTATTCTATCACTAAACTATATCCAAAGACACTTCTATATTTATGCTTTTTTTGAGACACTTCTATCAGAAAGATGCTGAAATTTATTTTAAACTGGCATTCCACTGCCTTGGCTTCCCAGTTATATGGAATTACATTGGCATATCATTGCACATGACCTGTTTTTGTTTCCTTTGTAACTTATAAATATTTTCCAAAATGACTTTAATTATGTAGTTTAACAGATTTTAAATATAAAAATTTCAATGAAAATAATAGCTCCTATAATAAAGGGTATTATCAACTCAAGCAAACAAAGAATATAACACTAGTAATTGAGAGTTAAAAAGTTGATGTTGTTAAATAACTAAGCAATGCCAAATAACTACTTGAAAGATATTTAATAAAATAAATAACAATGTAGAAAATTGAAAGAAATTCAGAAAAAAATAGCAACAGAAAAAGCAGAAATTATATACTAAAAATATTTTTTATAAAACAATGCCTCAGGCTGGGGACACAGCTCAGATGGTAGAATGTTTACTTCACATGCAAAAGGTGGGGCTTAATTCCTGGCACCACACACACACATCACACACACACACACACACACATACACACACACACACACACACACACACAGTCTCATCCATTAGAAATTTGAAGAATATATTAAAGGCTAGAATTAATTAAAAGACACAGGTAGGTCTGGATAATGTAGTGTATGACTGTAATACCAGCATCTGGGGAGGCTAAGGCAGGAGGATTATGAGTTCAAAGACAGACTCAGCAATGGTGATGCATGAAGCACCTCAGTGAGACCCTGTCTCTAAACAAAATACAAAATAGGCTGGTGATGTGGCTCAATGATTGAGTGTCCCTGAGTTAAACCCTCAGTATAAATAAATAAATAAATAACATAAGTTAATAAATTTATAATCAAACTTTTGAAACTCTTCAAGAAAAAAATTTGATATGACTAAGAAAAAGATAAATTTTAATTATAATGATATTGTTTTATGGTTAACCATTGATTTCTTTGAAGAAGGCTTCCAGAAAAGAATTGGAGCATAAAGGTATGTATGTTGAAAGAAAAAGAAAATATGAACCTAGAATACTTTATCCAACAATACCATTTTTTAAACTTTAAAAAAAATACAGGCTTAAGATATATACATATTCCAAAGTAACTTTACTTCTTGGCCTGCTCTAAGAGAAATAATCAATGGAATCTTTCCAATAAAATAAATCTGCACAACAGAAATGATAAAAAATTTGAAAGCTTATGTGAAAAAAATATATATATACATATACAAATATATATTTTATTTTACTTTCATTGTTGTACATAAAACATTTGATTCTACTATAGAATTTGGAAAACTAAAGTGTAAAAATTATCATAATTCTTTGTTAATCAGCATAAGTTAGAAAAGCAGTTGTGAAATCAATAATAAATCATGGCAACACATGTAAAGACACTGATTATCTTACAAAACCAAAGTTAATTCAGTTTGAAACATAGTGCAAACTAAAAAAAATTTTAAATTTCTTCTATAGTAATACATGACAGTAGAATATATCTTCACATATTATACATTCATAAAGTATAACTACCTATTTGTGTGGTGGTAAATTTTGTGGAGTTACACTGGTTGTGTATTCACATAAGAACATAAGAATGTTATTTCCAATTTATTCTACTGTTTTTAAGTACTTTTATGTAATTCCAAATAATGACAAAATAAACATCAAAGATAAAAAAATAGGAAAAAATTGAAATATCACTATAAAAATTTATGAACTACAAATTAAGGCAGTTTTTTAATAGTAGAAAAAATTATAAGAAATAAACAAAAATTGAAAACTACAGAAGTAAGTTCTTCCTCATCAGTAACTTAAGTACAAATAAACTATTTTGAAAAATCCTAATCAGAACACAATGTGACTAACAAGATTAAACCTAAAAATATGTTAACTATTTCAGATGTAAATCTACAGAAGATTGTCTTTAAATATAAGGTCACAAAAAGACTAAATCAAAAAGATACAACAAATATTACATTCAAAATTGCAAAGATTATAATACTATATAAATAAGAGACAAAGTAGATTATTATATAAAGATAAATATGACCAATCCTGGGAATACAATCATAGTGAATATATTTGTAACACAAATCATATTTTTCATATATAGAAAGAAAACACATACTAAAAATTAAACATCATAGAAAGAAACAAAGCTATAGTAGGAGACATCAATTCCCAATTAATGCAAAGAAAAAAAAATAGCATTGCATTAGTACCCATGGAATTAAAAAAAAAACTTCAAAAAGCATTAAAAATTAATTAGGTTTACAGAGGAAATCTATAGTATATGGAATATTATTCCAAAGAGATCAGGTTAAAAGCAAAAAACAAATGTTAAAGATATTAAAATATTGAAGTTGCTTTCTAACATAACATAATAAGTTCCAAAACAAAAGTGAAAATGATATTCAGAATTTATGAATATGAGTTTAAAACCAAATTCAGTGATTAAACAAGGCCCTAAGCAACTTAGATAGACACCTTAACAAAAAGAAATATAAAAAAAAGCTGCCAGCCAGACATGGTAACACACATCTGTAATACAAGCAGCTTGGGAGTCTGACAGCAAGATTTTGAGTTCAAAGCCAGCCTCATCAAAAGAAAAGTACTAAGCAAATCAAGGAGACCATATTTCTAAATAAAATAAAAAATGGGGGCTTGGGATGTAGCTCAGTGTCCAAGTGCCTCAGAGATCAATCCCCAGTACCCTTCCCAAAAAAGGATTGTTGATGTAGCTTAATTGTAAAGAACCTCTGCTAAAAAAAAAAAAGAAAGAAAAAAGAAAAAAAATCCTATAGCACCCCAAACAATCTAAGCAGTTCATTTAATACCAAACAATCAATATTACTTTTGTATAAACAAATAAGTTATTTGAACAATTCTGTGGAATATTCTGGGTGCATCAATAACTACACATATTAAAATTTTTTATAAACTGCTTCCTGATATAAAAATAATAAAAGCTACAATATTCAATATATTTTGAGGGTAATTGAGAAAGCCACGAGTAAGAAAACTGAAAGTACATCAACTAGCCCTCAACTTGATGGTAAAATTAAAATAAATTTACAGATCTATTCTCATTAAAACAACATTCAATAGAGACCAATTGAATATCATTTCACATAATTACATGAAGGCAATTTGGAATGAACTATGAAAAGTTTTCAAACTTTTCAAAGATAAGAAATTATATAATATTTACAATGGTCAACTTTTAGTATAGTGTGTTAAGTGAAATAGTAATTGACAAAAAAAATACCAGGTAAATCTACTTATGAGAGATATCTATTGTAGCCAAATATACAGACAAAAAGGAATGGCATCAGGGATGAAAAAGTGTGACAAAGGAGCACTTGTTTAGATGAAAAATGAACTTATTTTTTAGTTGATCCAAACTTTCTAGAAAAAATGTTACAAAAAAATTTGAAAGAACACTACTGACCAGTAAATTTAAAATATATAAGACAGTAAATTCAGGAAAGTTACACAGTTTTGATCACAAGTACAAATTTAACAAATACATAAAAGTTAAAAGAATTGTAAAAATCTTTATGGTACCTTTAAAAAGCTAAAATCTTACACTAGGCAAAACAATAGATTCATATAGAGAGAGATGATGAATATGCCATTAATTCTAGCTACTTGGAAGGCTGAGGCCTGGAAATACAATTTTAGCTTTAGCCACTTAGCAAGAGTCTATTTTAAACTAAAAGTCAAAAGGGGGTGATGATGAAGGTAAATATTATAAGAACCTCTGAGTTCAATTTGCAGTATATATCAAAATTTATATATATAGAAACTCTGAGTTCAATCTGCAGTGTGTATATATATAAAAAAATTTAGATACATTACATGAAGAAGCACAAGAACAGGGTAAACAATCAAGGCACTATATATAAATCATAAATAAAAGAGGGGTAATATTTATACATGTAAGTAAAAGTATAGAAAACTTGATTGAAAATTGGCACATGGTTCAAGTGCAATATAATTTCACCTAATGTTTTCCTAAAGTGACAAATTATGATAATTTCTATTTAATCATAACATATAGATATAAAAATTAAAACAATATCACTGAGAAAAACTAATAAAAACGCTGCAGCTGTCTAAAGAGTGAAAGTCAAAAAAGACACAAGAATTAGAATAATGTAACCCACAAAATTCTGAATAAGTGTATTACAATAGAAATCTTTGTTTTAATTATTTTGTAGTTATAGGTGGACAGAATGCATTTATTTTATCTGTTTATTTTTATGTAGTGCTTAGGATCAAACACAGTACCTCACATGTGTGAGGCAAGCCCTCTGCCAATGAACTACAGTCTAAGCCCTGAAAATTCTTCTTTAAACCACATTGATCAGCTATATTTACATAACCCCTAGGAGCAGGCATTGTGAATTACTGCTATTCATTACATAGCAGAATAAATTTACAGAATGTCCAATTTAAGCATTCATATAAAGCTCTGATGAGAAAATTTTGAATGAATAAATATTTAAATTATATTTTAAAAAATCTTCTATAATATTAATATATTATGGTTTTACTTAGAGGTATTTGGAAATTAGCAGATTTTCAAGGGAGCCTCCTGAATACAAATAAGTGCCAGGTTATGAATATCCTCACAGGCATTGTGGAATATTTTGTAGGGATTCTTACTGTGAAAATATACAGAGAATCATTCCTCTGGTGAGCAAATTCCTAGGCCAGGGATAACAGGCAGTCTGTTTCCCACCCTAAGAATGCCCTGGAATTTTCCCTAGGAACTAGTAATGTAATTAAATGCATGTGCGATGTCAAGCTGCTATGGCAATGCCCTGCTCAAAAAGGTTCTGCACTAGAGTCTTATCAGCCTCAAACATGATCTGTGGAAGACAGCTCCTGAGAATAAAGGAACTCTCTCTCTCTCTCTCTCTCTTTTTTTTTTAACAAGCACAAACTCTCTACATACAGGTGCCGCAGTCTAGCTGGGCACAATTCAGGAGCCACTTGTCAAAAAAAACTAACTTTATTTTTAGAACTACAAACACCAAACAAAACAGCTCCTCAGGAAAAAACCCTCAGAGCCCAACTGCCACCACTGGCTTTCCACAAGCCTCCCACCCCCACACCAGCCTCTCCACCTCCCACTATCCTCTTGCTCTTGAGGCCGATTGGCTGGGTTGCATGGGTGGAGTCAAAGAAGTCCCCCAATGAGCAGCTCCGTGGAGGAGCCAATCAGCTAGATGTTGCTGGGGCTGCTGTGAGCCAATCATCAGCTGGCAGCTGGAAGTTTGCTGGGGCCCCTTTGGCTGTGGTTCTCAACATACAGGTAAGTTTATACAATGGAATTTCTTGAGAGCTACACAAAACTCCTAAGTTTGCACATTGTAACTTAGTATATAACTGAGGAATAAAGTGTATAATGTTGCTAAATTTCTAACCTGCCTAGTAATAAAATAAACAATATGTAGTTATGTTGCCAATGACCTAAATTAACCTATTGATATAAATAAAGCTTGGCAGCTTGGTCTCTTTGCCATTATGCCAACTTTCCTGCCTCTTGTCTATGTGTCTTCTTCTTCTTCTTCTTTTTTTACTGTCCTACAATACTTTGTTAATTTGAATGTACAGAGATCACTGGAGGACAAGAAGGAGCTTAAATAATTGATTGCATGGTAAATATAGAACATCGAATGCTCTTTATTGATTGCAATGGAAACAAACCTAGGCTTGAAAAAACTAATTTCTGTTGGATTTTAGCTTATCAATTAACATTTTAAAATGTGAATTCCTCTTTGACATTTGGACCTCTTATCTGTATTCTTTGATTCATTGATTTCTACCCACTTTGATATGTCTACTGTTGGTTTTCTCTTTAAATCCTAAAGTTATTTCTTTGGGGACAGAAAAGTCACCAAGGATTACTTTAAGAAAGCAAAAATGTTTGATGGAAAATGAAATGTGTCACAATTTGTTATTTTCTTGGTAACTACAGAAGTCTTCTTAATGTTGTCCTCATTAGGAAAAAAGAAAAAGAAAATACCCTATAAGATTCTACACAATTATTTCCCATTTTTTCCAAACAAAAACACTAAAAAATAATTTGAAACCATTTTCATTCTCTACATTGTGACCACTACTTAGAAAAGATAAATTAAACATAAAAAGAAAAACCTTTAACATTTTTTTTCTACATAAACAAATGCCAATCTTTGTCCTAAAATAAGAATCTAAAACTTTTTTCATGCAGAATAGAAATTGCAATAAGACACTCTACAAAGTTTAAAAACAAAATAATCCTTGGTTTTGAATTAGAAATTCTGACTTAAATTTAGGCTTACCAATAAAAAGTAGGTTTCTACAGATCTCTAACATCACATCTCCATATAAAGTCTGCTGAGAAGGGTCCAGGCATTTCCATTCCTCTTCAGAAAAATCAATGATCACATCACTTAATGTCAATGGTTTCTGAAATAAAAATGAGTAAATACATATCACATAAACCATTTGATTAATGACATCGTATTTATTTCATAAAAAATGTACTGAGAGTTAAAAAAAAAAGTGTCTTTCACATATAGTAGTGACCTCATCCATTCAATAAGATACTTTTTTGTGGTGCTGAGGATTGAACCCAGGGCCTTGTGTATGCAAGGCAAGCACTCTACCAACTAAGTGATATTCCCAGCCCTAATAATTAGTTACAAGCAGCAAAATTGGTGGATAAAGTTGGTATAATGGAACCCAGGGAGTAGCATATGTGAAGTAAAACACTGACACAAAGAAGTGGGAAAAAAAAATCTAACATAATCCCAAAGGATGAATAATAGTAGCAATTAGTTACTGAATATTCAAAAGAAGCACAAACAAACAAAGCAATGATACTTGAGACATGCATATCAAAATTATAAGTAATAATTTTACTCATACAACAGTGGTCACCTCAGTGACCATATGAGATCACTAAAGACACACGAAAACATCCAACAGTCCACATATTTATTTGAATGGTCAAAGTTTTCTATCTTCTCATATTTACACATACCATAAAACAAGTATTGTATTTAAAAAATTACTTTTACTTCTTCAGACCACAACATCACAACTCACTTCTAAAACAATAGAATAAAAATTTTAATTGTCAAAGTATTAAAAAACACTTAGGTCCTTGGGTCAACTTGAATTACATGGCAAAAAAGTTATAAAAAAAATTAAAAGCAAATTAAGTGAATAGACTGTTAATCTCTCAGTTTATAAGGAAACTGACATATCAGTTTAACATTCCCAGATTTGGATAATCACTCTCACTGTGAAACTGTATTCTCACCTGGCTCATTTCAAAGTAGGAAGTGAGAGAATCCCAAGCAGCAAATGTCTTCTTTGATATAATGAGAACAACTAAGAACAGAGCAGGGAGGAAGAGCAGGAGGAAAAGATCAACTTTAAACAGAGACATGAGGTGAGAGGGAAAGGGAGAAAAAAGGGAAATTGCATGGAAATGGAAGGAGACCCTCATTGATATACAAAACTACATATAAGAGAATTTGAGGAGGAAGGGAAAAAAAACAAGAGAAAGAATTAAATTACAACAGATGGGGTAGAGAGCAAAGATGGGAGGGGAGGGGAGGGGGATAGTAGAGGATAGGAAAGGTAGCAGAATACAACAGTTATTAATATGGCATTATGTAAAAATGTGGATGTGTAATTGATGTGATTCTGCAATCTGTATTTGGTGTAAAAATAGAAGTTCATAACCCACTTGAATCGAATGTATGAAAAATGATATGTCAAGAGTTTTTTAATGTTTTTAATAACCAATAAAAAAATAAAATTAAATTTAAAAAAATTCTGAAAGGTTCTGGCACCCTAAATGCCTCCCTGACAGCATAAAAATACTACTTTTTCCATGGGTCTCAATTATCACTAGTGAATAAACACATAGGTGAAGTTAGTTTAAGGTTCTGATCTGTGATATCTTTTTTCTGTATTATTATTATTATTATTATTATTATTATTTAGATATTTAACCCAAGGGCACTCTACCCCGGAAAGACATTTCTAGAAGTTTCATTTTTTTTTTTAATTTTGATAATTGGGCTCACAAAATTGCTTAGGACTTCTAAATTACTGAGACTGGACTCAAACTTACTTTCTTTCTACCTCATTTTTCCACAAAACTGTGATGTCAGGTGTGTGCCACCACTTCTGACTCTGCAACCCCTTTTGATACCAAATACTCAAATTTGCACAACAACTATTATTTCAACAACTAGTAGTCCAATAATTCATTTATGATATGTCGCGACCCCCCTTGCCCGCAAGGAAGACGCGACTCAGGAATCTTCTTTCAGCAGTTTATTCAGGCCCTTGATATTCTTCTAATAATTCTTCTAATAATCCTTGGATGCCCCTCCCAGCCTTAATAAAGCACCGTGAACCCCAATGCGAAGCTGCCACGTGGACCCTTCTCACAGGGTGCTAGAAAACGACACGCCAACTCTCTCTGATAAGGAGCTGACAATACGCCAACTCTCTCTGATATGGAGTTGTCCTTCACAGACCACAGCGGAGCCAGCGCCATCATGTAATGGCGACCACAGTCCGCAGGAACGGCTCACCACAATGATACCATTTAGTACAGATCCCTCAAGGTTAAGGTTCACTCCTTTCAAATTTTACTGAGGTACCAGTTTCAAGCCCCAGAATAGAAAAACATTTATATTTATGATTCATTTTCTATAATTTAACATCTCAATATCTACATGCTCAAGTTACTTATTCTGATAAAAAAAAGAACACACTTATGCATACCAGGTTCTTATAAATTATATAAATCAGAAAGTTGACAATAGAAAACTTGCATAGAACATAAAAAATGTCAGAGAAAAAATGGACACTATATAGGTCATTTTAGGAAATAACTTGTTGAAGATATTACCTCCAATTTTTCTGTTCTGCTACAGCAGTGAAGAGCCCCCTTCCCATTATGATTTAGAAGATCCTCACTATTTTAAATATGCTGATTCAGTTATTCATTCTGCATATTTACATTTTTTTCATCAAAAATATTTAATTGAACACTTTTACATTCAGGGGTAAGAACAAAATATTTGTAAAAGAAAAAATAAAAATGAAGCTTAAGTTTTTTCTCTATGTGAAACCCTTAGAATATTGACCCATCACATCTCAGCCCAAACAAACATATATTCAATTTTCTTAAAACTCTTAAAATACTTATTCATTGACTTCAGAGTAAGAGATCCTTCATTTGGAATTTTGATATATATATATATATTTTTGGTACGGGAGCATTCTACAACTGAGATATATCCTATGCCTTTTAATTTATTTTTTCTTTTGAGACAGTGTCTCACTAAGTTGCTACACAAATCTTGAACTTTGACCTTTCTCCCTCAACTTCCAGGTAGTTGTTATTACTGGCATGTCCTAATGTTCCCAGAAAGACAGAAATGTTCTAAACTCCTTTGGTCCACCTGCTTTTCACCTTCTTCTTTTTTTTTTTTTTCTAAAAACAAGCCCTTGACAGCCTAAGATTTTAGATGCATCCATATGTTATATTTGATATATTTGAAGTATTGCAATATAGATTTAGAAAGAGAAGCTGCTTATTACCTATTTCTGAATTTTTCCAATCTGATATTCTAGAAATAGCTCCGCAGCAATGAAAACTATAGCCACAGATAGAATTAAGATCTAACTCAACCTTCAATAATGTTCTGTTGCAGGCTCAAAAATTGACCTTAGTTTGAATGCAATTTTATTCTAAAATTTCCCTCTATCTTTTCTCTTTGGAAACATTTTTTTAATCTTTCAAATATTAGTGATAAATTACATTTCATAGGTAATGAAATGTTAAACAAAATGAGACATTCTTCATCCACCTTTCTATTTACTTAAATATTTGGTTACTACCCCAAACTTGAGGTACAAATTGTGTCTTTCAATTAGCATACAGTGAGTTTTTCTTTGAAGACTTCTGAACAAACGCACCAGGATTTTTTTTTTTTTCTGGAATTCTCGGAACAGTTTATTTTCCATTCAAATTCTGGCACCTTATAATCATTTTTCCCCGAGATGAGTAAGAAAAGGGGGGACAAAAATAATATTTGCCTTTCTTTTAAGATACAGAAGCACCTAAATAGATCAAATATTTTAATATTTGATCTATTTGGATGAAACCTATAAAGAATATTCCTGTAATATCTAGAGTATCCAGCTAGTCCAACAAGGTACATCATTCCCTGATTACAGGCTGCTGGGGAGGAAGGGAGGGTTACACACAAGTTGGTATTCTGTAGGTAATTCAACAAACATGGACGCTGTGGGCACCTTGGGTCAGATTCATGTAATTTTTACACTATGGCCACTCAAAAACATGGCAGATACTGAAGAGACATCACACTCTAAAGTTTCTTAAGGGGGCCCTAAACTTGCCGTCTATTCTTATAAAATACAAATAAACAAAAGGTTCAAAGATTTGTTTTTAATTTTAATACCAAGGATTAAACTCAGGACTGCCTACATACTTAACATCATTTCACTCCCTTTTATATTTTTTTTTATTTTTAATATATTGATCCTCTTTTTTCATCCTACTAAAATGCTGAGATTATGACCATGCATCTTCACACCTGGCATTAGGTACAAATACTTTTTCAAAGAGTTTCTTGTTATAACCACATGTTCCTCTCATGTGAAAGTACAACCACACAAATGCACACCCATACTCACTTTTAAAAATTCTATCCAAACCTAAGAGGAAAAGCTGATTTAAAACCCTGTGTTATTTGAAATGTTCCAAGAAACCATAGTTCGTATTATAGTAAATTATCTGAGAAAAGATGAAACTTCAGAAAATCATGCTTACTACACATTAGGAAAATGCACTTAAAAATGGGTGCCACCTGGTAAGGAAAGAGAAACTGAAAACTCCTTGGACCATAGCTCCTCCCAAATATTAATTATTTCAATGAATCAAAATTCTCATGCCCTGGTCCTGTCTTTAATATCCACTCTGAAGGGGTGTAGGCAAGAAAGTACAGAGTTGGTTTCAGGCCAGCAGAGGTCACCAATCTGGCACAGGACAAAAAGTAAAATCTTGACTGTCAACCCCATTCTTAGGGCTGGAGGGGCAGTATATTGAGCTTTATCAAATTTAAGGCAGGGTTAAAAGATTACAAAGGTGACCTCAGGAAACCCAGGTTCTCACAATTAGTTCTGACTACTTTTACTCTGCCCTTTCTTCTGTTTCATAATGCCCAGTCCTACAGACATATCATTTTTAAAAATAAACTAGATCCTGAATGTTAGAGGAAAAGTGCCTGTGACAGACTCACCCAGACATCACAAAACCTGGAGAAGAATCAAGAGATTTGCCTGAGACAGAGATGAATTGTCTCCCAGATTTTGAAGCCTACCCTCTATTCTTTGGTTGTTGCTCTGATTCAATAATTATCACCCAAATCACTTCTGATTGAATAATTTTTACCTGAATATAAAAAAAAAAACAAGCTCAGACCCCTCTGCCTCTGAGTGGAAGGTGAAATAATTTCAACTCAGGCTATAGGACCCCAAAATAACAAAATATTAATTATATGCCTCTCAGACAGAGCTTTCTATGTGCAAGAAGACTTGGTTATACAAAGGGACATAAGTATTTAATGTTTAATATAATGTTACATCAATTATCAGTGACAATAATGCCAATGACAGATTAAAAATGCAAATAATATAGTGGGAATTACTTTACATTTTTGGGTTTCATAACCTTCATACTCTGGCTAAATGAGGCTTGTTTGTTTGGTTCCAGGGATAGACTCCAGTGATGCATCACTGAGAAATGTCTCCAGTTGTTTAAAATATATATATATATATATATATATATATATATTTCCAGAATCTCACTAAGTCTTTGAGGCTGGCCCTAAGCTTGTGATTAACTTTCTTTACTATCCTGAGACACCAGCATTATAGGTATGCAACAACACACTGAGCTCATGTTCAGAAATTTTGATGCAGCTAGATTTTAGAAAAAGTAGTCAATCTTCTATAGCATCATAGTTAAAAGAAATAAAATGATAAATATATGTGTAACTGAACTTTTAGAGGTCACAAGTAAAACAAATAAAATAATTATAATAATTTATAAATAAATTCTTATAATTCATAAGTTATCACAAAATTGGTACTTTATAATAATTTAAGTTATAAAATAATTAAAATTTTTATTACATAATAAAATTATGACTATATTTTCTAAGAAAACTATTATATTTTTAACACAAAATATCCATAATTTTATCATTCTAATATATACACAATGAAATTTGTTAGCTGACTACATGTATTTTTCATTCAACTTTCAATTCTCATACTTCTTTTCACTTCTAATACTTCTCAATGTAGATCAGCCACATTCCAAAAACTCATTAGCCACATGTGGCAAATGGATGCCACATCACAAGTTTATATCTGAGTGCTGTGGTTTCCTGGACTGCAGAAAATTGAATAACTGAAACCTTCTTTTCTTATTAGAGCTGAAAAACATGTCTTTCTTAACAATATTTCTTCTTTAAACCAAATGAGAAAGAAATGGTATTTTTAGACCCAGGAGTGTGCTATAAGATGAGAATTGTCTAAGGCAGGCCATTCTTCTAAAGTGATAATTGTTAGGGTCAGTAGCCTTTTCATATATTAGACAGAAAACAAAGGATGATGCAAATCCAGGGAGAAATGTCCTCATGTCTTCATGTCAGTCTACACCTTGAAACTAAAATTTAGTTGTGGACAAAAAGATTAAAACTTTTTTATTTTGCCATTAGGCCTTAATCCTAGGGATCCAACTATGGTTGTCAGTGTTATCTTTTTTTGTAGAGTATGCTGTGAGTTAAAGTACAATAATATTTTCATGTCTATATGCATTTTGGCATTACTCAAAATCATTTTATAGAACTTTCAATGTTAAATCAATAAAAATAAATTTAGTGCTTTTTTCATGCCTAAATCTATGCAGTTAACTTGAAATTATCATGTTTTGAATTCTGGCTTCCTGTTTCTATTAAATGCATTTAAGCTATCAAGTATTACCAAGCTGTCAAGTATTACACACTACCAGCCAACTTACTAATTCATGATTCAAATGAACAGTTTATGAGTAAGCCAAATTTAGACTGGGTTTTTCTGGGCTATTCTGATTTCAGCAGAAATTTTTACAAGCACATGCTCTGCTATTGGACATGGTTGCCCTGTTCCTGGAAGAGAAATGGCTGTCCACTCTAGTCTTTTCATTCTCATCCACATGGCCTCTTCTCCTTCATAAGCCTAACATGAGCTTCTCCTTCTTAAGATGGTGGGGTTTACAAAGATAAAAATGGGAAGAAATCAAGACACTCTATGTCTAAGCACAATACCAGTACATTTCCATATCCTCTCTCTTCTACTGGCTGTAATATAAAAGCCATTTTTTATTCACATATTGACAAAGAGATACTATCTCTTATAAAAAAAAAAGCTATAAAAGAGTATTGACAATTTCCTGGGATAAAGGGAAGGATATTGAACTGGAGATATTTTTGCATTTTATACTTTTTTACCTTTTCTTTCAGAGACTATTTGTATGTCTATTCTAAATTTATAAAATTTTACCATACCACAGATACTAGTAGAGGCTAGTCAGGTTTTGAACCCAGAATCACAACTGCCTGACTCAAAAACTCAAAGATTTTCATAGGTCACAATAATCATGCAAATTTTCTAGGGCTCTTGATATAGTTAAATTGGTAGAGTGCTTGCCTTGAATGCCAAAGACCCTAGGTTAAATCCCTAGCACCAAAATAAATAAATAAGTAAATAAATAAATAAAATAAAATAAAAATAAAACTTTTCTAGGAATTTAGTAACTAAAAAATTACACCTCTGCTATAGAAGCATGATTCTTTTCAGCTTCATAGCCTTTACTACTTTTTATTATTAAAACACTTTCAAGAACACTCAAGTGTTTTTTTTAAAAAAATAGGGAATAATTTGGGTAGATCAAATTGGACTATGTTTTGAAAATAAAGCTAAATGAATCATTTTTATTTCTCATCATGAGATAATAGTAAAAAATGTGTATAACATACAATATACAGGTAACTTAGTTTGTTCCTTTTCTTTGGTTTTCATAGTCCACTAATGATTTTTAACCTAGATTAAACCTAGACATTCTTTTCATGAAACAGTCTCTTGATATGAAAGCAAGAGAAGATAGATCTACTGAATTTTTTTCTAGCAGCAGTTTGGCTAAACACCTGAAGATATAAGAAAATAATTCTTTTATTTTTTTCAACATGGCAAATCTTTTTTTCTATAAACCCCACATGAAAGGCTGAAGTGGATAAATCTACAGAGCACACAAGGAAACCACGCAGAGCTAATGCATTTTCAACTGGGAACCAGTGATGAGCCCCTCTCCTTGTATATTTATTTTTGGTGAGGTCATATGTCCATCTCTTGAATGTCATAGAAATAACATTATATAGTTTTAACAAATAGAATGATAAAAACCTTCACTGCTTTTAAGCACAGAATATTTACATCATCCCCCCCCCCAAAAAAAAAACATTTTCTTTCACATGCAACTTTTTGTTTCCAGAAGGATGTTAGTGTACAGGATTATAGAACTACATTTTTATTTTCCCTGACATCATGAAATATAATTCAAATACAGCTGCTGAACTATACAGTATCTGTGAGAGTCAATAAGCATGTGTGCATCAGTAGAGTGTTTGTTTGTATTGATGGCTGCTTTCATATTTTATGGATTCACTACAAAGTGTTAATTTTAACATTCAAGAACATTTGAGTTATTTCTTACTTTGGACCATTTAGGACCAGTGAGGTCATCAATAATTTTGAACAAATAATTATTAAACTCAGCTTATTCTTTCCTAGTATTTCAATGACACTATATATTATTTTTTCTGATTGCTATGAAAATTATAATTTCCATCTTATCATTTCAATTTAATCAGAGTCAATATTATATGAGTTTACTAAATACAAAATAAAAATCTTACCACAGACTGTTTATTTTCTTGTAGTCTTTATGCAATTACTATAAATATTTATACATACCAAAAATACACATTATACATCCCAAAAATACACTGCATAATTTTTTTGTATGAAATAATTGTAGGTTATTATAAAACAAAGAGAAACAAGTATCAATCATAAGATTGCTAATACATGCTAGCCATGATGATACACACCTATAATAATTCCAGTGACTTGGGACAATGAGGCAGCAGGATAACAAATACAAATATTGCCTCTTTTACTTAGCAAGACTCTCAGTCACTCAGCAAAACACTGTCTCTAATAAAAATACAAAAAGAGCATGGGAGCTCAGGATGTGGCTCAGTGCTCAAGTGTACCTAGGTTCAATCAATGGTAGCAAATAAAAAAAATTGTAATATATTATAAAACTTAGGCAGTGTGGTAAAACATTGACAATAATGTAACAAATACAGAATTTAATAGATAATATGGATAAATTATGAAATGTTATTAGTCACATTTTGGCTACAATATTAGTAGATATGTAGGTTTTGGTAAATTTTCTTTCCTATGTGCCACATGTTTCTAAGTATAAATTTTCAAAGACATGACGTATAGTCTGAGATACCATTTAAACAACAATTATACTTTATATTGATTGTTTTATGTTCTACAAGATACTTTGCTCTCAGCTTTTTAAAGTTTCAGAAAAGTGAATTCAAGAATGGTTTCAAAGTCACCAAACACTACACAATAAGAAGTATAGGGAACTTTTAATATCCCTGATGAAAACTCTAAAACACCTTAAAGATGAGAAATCAGTTTTACGTGAACATTCTGAATTTAAGTCTTCACTCTCAAATTTTTATCTACACAATGACAGTACACCTTAGATAACATTCAGTCAGAAATTCACCACATTATACACATTCATCAGAAGTCCAGGTGCATATGCTTTGTTGACTTTTCCATTTCATCTACTTTTTTAAAAACATTTTTACACCCTTCATTTTTGGCGACCTTGAAAGTATCTACATTTTAAGCTTTGTTATTATACAGTTGGGGAAAGAACAAAATTAAAATAGCAAGCCACACAAGGAAGCTACTTTGTATATACCTTACTTTCACCATGTTAAAAAGATTGGTGAGAATCTCAAAAACCTACAATTCAGAAACAAACAAACAACAACAACAACAAAAAACAAGACCACCAAACAGACACAAGTATATCCACTCAGTGAAAGTAGTGAAAGAAACATGAAGCAGTAAATTCTCTGGTCAATTAAGTAGATTACAAAAGCAATAAAGAATTCCTCCAATCCTTATAAATAAAAACATATTTTCAGGAAGTTTGTCAGAATCAGCCCTCCACTTTTGAACTGCAAAAAATAAAATATATTCAAAAGTATTTTAGAACAAAATATTTTATAACAAATAAATAATGAGAAGTTATATAAAAGAATACTTCCCAAAGTCACATCTGCAGTAAGCAGCATTTAAGAAAAAAATTAAAATGCTGTCAAATTTGAAGAGTTTGCCTCAACAAGTTGTTTCTGTTTCTGAAAATATGTTATGCAGCTTTCTATTATAATTTGCAAAAATATGCACAACTGGAAAAACAGTAGTTATATTTGATACCTACCACTTTAGCATGATTCAGTTTGTTCACATCATCAATTAAACTTGCAAAAAATCTCTAGTTCCCATTGCTGCTAAAGGAAATAATCACAAATATAACAGCTTAAAAGAGTAAAAACTCATTCTTTTATAGTTATGGATGTTTTCATTATCATGACAGAAAATTAATATCAAAGTATTAGCAAAGCCACACTCTTTTCAGAAACTCTGGAAGAGAATCTGTCTAGCTTCTAGTTGCTATTGGTATTTTTTCTGTGGTTACAAATGTTTCCCTTTTCCTTGTAGTGATACATACTTCAATAGAGAAAAACAATTATATATATATATGGAGAGAGAGAGAGAGAGAGAGAGAGAGAGAGAGAGAGAGAGAGAATGGTCCTGTCATAACAAGCTACAACATTCAAGCATCATAAAATCTGAGAACTATAGCAACATAGAAGGTAGATACTCCATTGAGCTTATTTTTATTCATGCACAGAGTATTTGAAATTTCATGCACAGTGGATGAAGAAAGAAGGGACAGAGCCAGGAGGATCTAGCAAGACAGGTTAATTATGCACAAAAGTGAGTGTGATGGATAAAAATGTGACATCATACACTGTCTCTGGATGCAGATCAGAGGACAGAGCCATGTTCAGAGTGGAGGACTTATTTGTTTTTTTCTTGGAACCTTGGAAACTCTCTCAATCCCACAGAGCTTTGGATTATTCCAACTAATACTCTATTCATACTTTCTGCCTATCCTTGGTCATCCTCTTACAATAAATGTGCATGGTACTTATTTGAATACTGGGAAAGAAGAAACTACATCAGTGATCTCTGTTACTCAATTTTTAAGAACATTTCCTGTATATTTCCATGGATTTATATATCTGGAGACCAATTTTAAATATTTTAGAATGAGGAACACTCGGTGATCAAAGCTAAAATATAAAGTGGGAGAAAATACTTGCAAAGTACACATGTAGCAAAAAGTTGATGTGACAGAATAAAAGTGGTTTATATTTGTGGGGAAAAGAAGGCATACCAAAAGAGTAAGTTACAGTCAAAATATTTCTAAATTCACTTAATAAAAGTGGAAATATTCAACAATCACACGAATTTCCAAAAAGGAGTATAAGTCACTCCTACTGAGGCAAGTTAACAAAAAAAGCAAATTCATTATTGCATACCAACCAGGAAGGAAAACATTAACTAGAAAAGAAAAAAAAATGAAATTAAAAACATTGGAATTGGCCCAGACCAGCAGAGGCAGCAGCCAGAACACCCTCTCTTGCCCTCCACCCACTCCTGGGTCCCTTTCCCCCTTCCTCCTCCTCCGCTCCTGGCCTCCCACCCTTCTCCTTCCTGCCCGCTCCCCTTTTCCCCTCAGTCCTCTGGAACCTGCAGTTTTTGGCTTTTACCTCCACCAGTGACCAAAGACTTGACCACTCAAAGTCCAGCTCCCCATAACACTGCTAGATAGGGAAACCCAGTGTGATTGAAAGTAGATTAAATGTCACTCTCACCATTTGGCAACTTATGCATGGGAAGGAAGTTGGCAGTATCATCAAAAAGAAAGGCGAATGGTTAAGAAGATGTGCGGGGAGAGTGGTGCACGTTTCAATATCTCAGAAGGGAATTGTCCTGAGAGAATTATCACTTTGGCTGGACCCACTAATGCCATCTTCAAAGACTTTGTTATGATCATTGACAAACTGGAAGAGGACATCAGCAGCTCTATGACCAATTTTACAGCTGCCAATAGACCCCCAGTCACTCTGAGGCTGGTGGTCCCTGCTACTCAGTGTGGCTCTTATTGGAAAAGGTGATGTCAAGATTAAGGAAATATGAGAGAGTACAGGGGCTCAAGTGCAGGTGACAGGGGTTATGCTCCCCAATTCAACTGAGCGGGCCATCACTATTGCTGGCATTCTGCAATCCATCATTGAGGGTGTCAAACAGATCTGCGTGGTCATGACCATCCCGTACCTGCCCAAGCCATCAAGTTCTCCAGTCATCTTTGCACGTGGTCAGGACAGGTACAGCACAGGCAGTGACAGTGTGAGTTTTCTCCACACCACCCCATCCATGTGCCTCAACCCTGATCTGGAGGAACCACCTCTAGAGGCCTAGGCCATTCAAGGACAGTATGCCATTCCACAGCCAGATTTGACCAAGCTGCACCAGTTGGCATTGAAACAGTCTCATTTTCCTATGATGCATGGCAACACTGGATTCAGTGCAGGTTTGGATGCATCTGCTCAGACTGCTTCTTATGAACTCAACATTCCAAACGATTTTATTGGCTGCATAATCGGATGTGAAAGCACCAGAATCAATGAGATTAGTCAGATGTCTGGGGCACAGATCAAAATTTTGAACCCAGAGGAAGGATCTACTGATAGGCAGGTTACCATCACTGGATCTGCTGCCAGCATTGGCCTAGCTCAGTATCTAATCAACATCAGGCTTTCCTGGGAGATGGTGAGCATGGGCAGCAGCTAGAAAAATGCAGATTCATCCATAATCCCTTTCTGCTGCTCACCACCACCCATGATCCATCTGGGAAGTTTCTGAACAGTCAGCAATTTCAGGTTTTAAATAGTTTGTAAATTTTCAGTTTCTAATCACTTTATCATCTACTCGTGATTTTTTAATTAAAGCGTTTTAATTCCTTTCTCTGTTCAGATGCTAAGATCCATATTTAGTTTTATAAGCTTCTTATTTATTTATTTATTTATTTATTGGCTCATTATTTTTTTCTGTTTGTCATGGAAATGTAAGAGTGGACTATTAATACATTTCAGTTTAGTTCTGTAATGTCAGGAATTTTTCAAAAACATTGAGATGGGCTGGAGCTTTTTCTTTGTGAATAAAAACTGGATGCCACAGTGATTCATGTGGGTTTTATTCCTGATGTCTTCCTGTTATTTTTGTACCTTTAATCCCTTACAGAACCCTGATTGGGTTTTGAATAAAAGCCTTTATTGCAATTAAGATATTTTCTCCTGTTTACCACTTCCATGTTTTTTTTTATTCACCCTCAATTGTTTCTTCCTACAATGCTGTATTTAGTTGCTCCTTGTGAAACCTTATACACAGGTTGAGGATTAGACTTTGCTAGTTCTTAACTGTAGAATAGATGTGCAGTTCCATGCTTGGAGGGTGCACACATACATATCCATGGAAGCAGTTGACCTGTAACTGGGATTCACCTTCATGGGAATATTTGTCCTTGTTCAAACTTGCATATTTTAAATGAAAAAAAGAATTATTGGAACTGTCAAGCTTTATTCTTTCCCATGCAATATTTTAGAGCCTTGTGGAAAATTGATTTGGTACTGCCTACATAGGTACACCTTAATGAGCCACTAGTTCTACTCTTAGACACTAAAATATTCTGTATGTTCCAACAGGGAGCTGCCACTGCTGCTTTCACCATGAAAATAGACTGCATCTGCCACCACCTTCCACTGTCCATATTCCTTAAGTCAGGACCCTGGATACCAAGATTCTAATGCGCCTATGCCCAGTCCCACAACAATGTCAGAGTCAAGCATAAGGTATGTGGCATAGTTGGGAATTAAGGATCTGAGCATGGACACAATGGAAGAAAAGGCAAAATGGAATGAGTATAAGAAAAAGTGTTGAAGGAGTAAAAGAACAGATCTGAGGAGGAAAAAGAAACTGCTAACTGTGTATAGATGAGAAAAATTTTGATCACAAGCAGGAGAAGACAGGAAATATTGTAGCAGCATAATACTTACCCCAGTGGCCTCATATTAGGCAATTCCTAAAAACCAGAACTTAATGGTATAATCAAAAAAGGATGCCACACACCTGGCTTCCTGCTCTTAGAGCTCTACCAGAGATGTCACACTCTTTTTCTTTCAAGATATCTAATTTCTTCCTCTCCAGGCACTGCTCACTCAACTTAAATCTGCTGATGCTCCATTTCTAAACCTGTTCCATCAGAGCTCCCTCAGGTTGTCTCCAGTAGCTCACACCTAATCTTTTTTTTCTTCAACTCATCTCACCACTCCTTATACTCTGGTAACCCCTCATAACTGAACTCTTAATGCTCCAGCCCTGAAATTTTGAGCTACCCCTGTTTTCTCTGACTCCTGGATCACTCTCTGACTTGCTCCACCAACAAAGCATCAAGCATAATTGGTGTAAGATTTTGTTTCCTACACAATAAGCTACATATTTCATTTTTTGTATAATTAAATGTATAATTAAATAATAATTAAATGAATACATTATCCCACTCTTCTTAGAATAATACTTTAAAAGAACTAGTTGGAGAAAAATAGTTGAAGTTACCACTAGGGTGACTGGAGGGTATAGTAAAAGCAAGAGGACATGAAGCTATTCTGTGTGGCATTATTAATGTTCTATTTCTTAATAGAAATAGTAGTTACATAATATATTCCTCTTGTAATAATTCAGGATCTGTAGAGTTTTGATGCTGATCAAGTATTTGCATTGTTAAATAAGATCAAGTTAATTTCATAAAAGGTAATGGGGAAGAGCATAAGGGGGAGACTAAAAAATTAGGGTACTAGAAATTATACTATCAAATGATTAATTCAAAATAAAACTAAGAATTCATTAGCTAAATATCACTCTCAATATTTTGAGAAAGACAATTTTTATAGGTATAGACTAGAGGGAAAATACTAACAAAGGAGTAATATTTAAACATATTAACAGTGAATATAGCATAGAAAATGTCAGTAATTCTAAATGTTACATTGAGAACACAACTAAAATTAAAAGAGCTCTGGTAAATTTTACAAGTAAAATTTTTATATTATTTATATATTATATACTTGTAAAATGTATGGTATGTATAATGATGCCTCATTTAATGGAAAATACACCATAAGGTGATTCTGTTATTTTGCTAGTGATACAGGATAGTAGCAATGATAAAAGGCATATCTTAAGTGAGGGCAATGTTGCAAATATAAATGAATAGTAGCTCTGACTTTATCTCCATCCATGAATACATTAAATGGAAATATTATGTTTCAAGTTCCTCTTAGGCAAAGTAAAAAGAATGAGTTGAGAGATTTACATAAACTGTACAACTGGGAAATATCTCCCACTTAGATGATTTTAGAAAGCTGGGGTAGACTTGGGCCTCAGTCCAGCCTTAGGCAATGTGCTATGTAATTGGAACAGAATTAACAACAGCCAGTGTCACTCCGAGAAGAGGAATATTGGGACCATACACATAACACCCTACCTCTAAATAGTTTTCTGTGCTTTAGATTTTAATTTTGCTTTTGCTGAAGAAGCATCTTCAAATTCACACTACTAAGAACACAGAAAAAAAATGATACTTATCTATGTTCATGCAAGGGCATCCATGGGCTTAAAACCCTGGGATCAGGACAGAGAAATAAAATCACAAATAATTTGGTTTATGCATTTGTGGGTGTTCAAAACAAAAGAGCTCCAGTCTCCAGTTTGTACCTCTAAAAATTCCATGACAGCCAATTTTTTCTCAGCAGGAAAATTTCTCTTCACTGACTAATGTAATCTTTTAACATCTTCCATTCAATGGAAAAAACTAGTTACCTCACATATAACAAAGCACTCTGAAAAATAAAGGTAGGAGGCTTAGGCAGAGGACCCCAAATAGGAAGCCATTCCAAACATTCAAGTTCTGGGAGTGAAGCTAACTGATCATTTACAAATCTCCCCTAGATCACAAAATATGGGTTTTACATTGATTTGCAAGTATCTCAATGGGCTGCTAAAATCCCAAGCAGTAGTTCAAAGAAGGGATTAGAAAGCACATATATTTGTTAATTCCCAGAAATGTTTTTACACACTCATTCTGTGGATACTTGACAGATTGGACTCCACAATCTTCCCTGACATATTTGATGCACAAGTCAAATAGTGGACACCTGCATACTGAGCACAGGTGTTAGAGAAGCTTTTGTCACCAGGCACAGTTGCACATGCCTGTAATCCCAGCAGCTTGGAAAGTTGAGGCAGGAGGATTTTGAGTTCAATGCCCAGCCTCAGAAAAAGTGAGGCACTAAGCAATTCAGTGACATCCTATCTCTAAATAAAATACAAAATAGGCCTAGGGATGTGGCTCAGTGGTTGAGTGCCCCAGAGTTCAATCCCTAGTGCATACCCCAAAAAAGAGAAGGAATAGTTTTGTCAGTAATCTCGTACCCAAAAAGTGTCAAGAAACTATGGATCTGGGAAAAAGATAACCCTTGCACACTGTTCGTGAAAATGTAAGCTTAAAAAAGTCACTTGTGAAAATAATGTAAACCCCGTGAACTACTTAAAACAGAAGTAACATATAACATGGTTAAATTAATTCTGGGTATAAATTCAAGGAGTTAAAATGAGTAAGTCAAAGAAATTACTGCATGTCCATTTTATGCAGCAGTATTGCCAGTAGTCAAAGAAAAAAAAAAAAAAAAGACTTAAATGAAGAGTGTCTCAGGAGTTTCATTTCAGGTGCAAGGGATCCAACTCCTCCCCAGATAATCTCCACACTGCATTTCAGACTGCTTTCTCTTGGCAGGAGAGGACACAGAGATTCAAATGGGCTAGACACTCCAAAACTATATAGACATGACACCAGTGGGTACCTCAGAAACAACTGACCCAGGAGAAAGTATGAGAATGACATGGGGACATATCATCCTGCCAAGTCTACAATGGGAATCCCCACTTAAGTACATTCCAGTAAGGTATCTGTGTCTCTGGAAGAATAAGAGAGGACAAGAATGAGCATTTTATTACAAAGTACCAAGTGATTCTTCTCTCTATATCTATCTCTTTTTCTCTCATATTAAATTCTCACAAACAGGAGGATACAAATCCCATAAACAGTGCCACCTAGGACTTGGGTTGTGGCTCAGAGGTAGAGCACTTGCCTAGCATATGTGAGGCACTGGGTTTGATCTTTTGCACCACATAAAAATAAAATAAAGATATTGTATCCACCTATAATTAAAAATTAAAATGAATATTATGAAAACTGTGCTATCTAGTGTTAAAAATATAGTTACAAAATATAGTGTCTATTGGAAATATGAGAAACAGTTTACCATGTTGTGGAGTAATAAATTTGGCATTGGGAGTGTGAACAGAAAAATGAAAAAAAAGAGAATTATATTCTGAGATAATAAAAAAAAAAACTAAAGAAAAAGTCCAGCCTTCCGAATTTGAGGTCCTGCTTCTCAGACATATAGAAAGCTCAGGAGAAAAAAGCAACTCAGTTACTTATATATTAGCAACACTTTTATGAGAGAAAAAAATTACATCTGGATTTGGGATTCGCTCTTGATGATCATGCCAATCAGTACCACAAAATCTGAGGAGATGCCACCCTTCCAGAACAAAGCTATCCACATACACTTCAGGTCATGCCTGAAGATATCATGATTGTATAATACAGAATGTTCAGACTTTCAGCTGCTGATGCATTTCCCACTGAATTGGTAAAAGGAGACTGAGAATGAACTTCTCTATAAGATGATTCATTTTTGCATATACTGGAGACTTTGCTGGAAAGTTCCCATCTACCAAAACCACTTACAGCCATAGCAATTGCTGTCTGAAACTTCTTTCAAATGGTCTCCCTTTCCAGTGTACAGATGCTGTCTCAAAACCCTGCACAGTCACTATTGCCTGGCTTTCAGTGTGCCTTGCATTCTCCGTATAGATTTTTTAACATCTGCGTGGAAGCAGAACCTGGGTTTCCTGAGCATTAAGAAGGAAGCCTAGAAATGGATCTGAAACAATGGCAAGCTCCAGAAATTAAAACTTGATCAGATAGTGTAAACCATACCTCTTGTACTTATCATATGTTGGATCAAACAATTATCACCCAAGAGCAGCTGATTGGAAACTGCTGCCCTCTTAGTCTGAATCTGCTGAGCCTACTTTCCAAATGACAGAGATGGAATCAACTCCAGGAATGAATGAGGACAGAATGAGTCAAGATAGGCAGGTTCTTGTGTGCATTTACTTCCCTTTTTTTTTTTTAAGGTGATTAGAATTGAGTACAGGTAGCAGCTTTTTTAAAAGGCAAGTTTTTCCAAAAGTATGGAGTCCAGACTTACAGTAGAATATTTAAATTAAGTCTTTTATATATGATAATATCAATGTATGAATTATATGCACACATATTGTTAATTGTTGGGAACCAAATAATGGGCAATATATTTTTTTAATTTAATTTTTCTTATCTATTTTCTAAAAAGGCAGTTAGAGCTCTCAATTGGGAAGCATTCCTCTAATGTCCAATATAAGTAATATGTTAGGCACAGGTGTAGTTTTTAACTAACTTAGTATATACAATAAAAAAGACATATTTGAAATTTATTTTGGGCTGGGGATGTGGCTCAAGCGGTAGCGCGCTCGCCTGCCACGTGTGCGGCCTGGGTTCGATCCTCAGCACCACATACAAAAATGTTGTGTCTGCTGAGAACTAAAAAATAAATATTAAAAAATTCTCTCTCTCTCTCTCTCTCTCTCTCTCTCTCTCTCTCTCTCTCTCTCTCTCTCTTTCTCTCCCCCACTTTCTGAAAAAAAAAGAAATTTATTTTAATCACAAAACTGAATATATCAAGAGTACTATTATTATGTGACAAATATAAAATTACTAATTAAGAATATATATGTATTTAAAACTACATCCTTACAACTTCCTCTCTTTTAAGGCTCTAGCACATCTTAATTCATAGTGGTGACATTCCATTTTGAGAATATGACTCCTCTGACCTTGGGGAGTCAAAAAGCCTGGACTCCTTCATTCCATACAAGAGGTGTGAGAATACACTTTTTCATCAATTCTTTTCCACAAAATCAAACAGCAAGAGTGGCACTGTCCTCAGAAAAAGAAGACCAAACAAGACAGGGTTTAAAAGATACTGAATTTTTTTTCTTTCTATGTGATGCTGAACACAGACTTATTAACATTTCAGGTGTCAGAGAGCATAAAAGAGAAGAGAAAGTTCCAAGAGTGGGTGTCTCATTTTGTATATCTTTTCACAGCCTTGACTCTAAAACTTAAATATATTAAAGACAAACATCTTATTTTGCAACTTAGCCTTTGACCTAATGCCAGGCTGTGATATTGTTTCCTCACTTGGTATGAGGTACTGTGAGAGTTTTAGCATCAATCTGATGAGTACATGTCTGCATAAGCTAATAGTACTTCAATAATGGTCCAGACTTAGGGAAAAAAGAAAACAATACCAATAACGCAACTGCTGTTTTCCACAGAATTTTTTCAAAGTATGTGACAGAATCCTGGTTTACAATTATAATTGATGGATGAGTCACTCTAAAGCTTATTAGATCATAATTGGTCTGGTTTATTAATTCATGCTGGTCTTATTGTTTTTTTTTTTTTTCTGGTAGAAACAGCTGATGACTGTTGAACTTCAGAGGGTTACGTATCATCTTCATCAGGGCACCTTAATTCTCTGCTTTGATAATTCCTTCTCTAATGTGGGCTTGTTATTTTGGACACAACAGGATTTGAAAAGCAAAATCAAAAGAAATCAAGAGTGTAGGTACCTATTCATTTTCATCTTTAGAGGTTCCTATGAGCCACAATAAATAAAAAAAATGCCAGGCATAGTAATGCATGACTATAATCCAAGTGGCCCAGGAGACTAAGGCAGGAGGATTGTTGAAAATGTTTAAACTGAGCCTCAGCAATGTTGAGGAACTGAGAAACTCAGTAAGACCCTGCCTATAAAAAAATACAAAATAAAGCTGGGGATATGGCTCGGTCGCCAAGTGCCACAGAGTTCAATCCCTCATACTCCAAACCTCCCCCACTCCACCCCCCAAAAGAAAGAAATATTACATTTAAGGACTTGGAAACAAGTTCTGCATTTTAACATGTGAAGATAAAAAATACAATACCTAGTTTATAAATATAGAAAAGAAGGAAAAATCACTGATATCATGCACTGTATATCATACTACCCTATTTTAAACATGAAGCTTATATAATGGTTTGAAGGAAAGAAACATTTTCAAATATCCACAATTATTAAGAATACCAGGTAGAATTCAGAATCAACTATGCATGACTCTAAATCCCAAAGATTTCCACTAGACCACATACTACATGCACATTTTCTTACTCTCTCAGGTTTTGGATGGAGACATACCAAAAAAAAAAAATCAGGATCTGTGTCCATACTGTGTACATCACCAGTGGAAATAATATACTCAAGAGTATTCTTCTCAAACTTCTAGAAAGTACTTGGAATAATTTTGAGTAATGGCTGATGTCTCAATTTAGAAAATCAATAATCAACAATACATTTTTATGAGAATACTACAAAACATTCTGCAGGCATGGTGATAAATCATTCTTTGGAAATTCTAGAAAGAGAATACTTCATCTGTGTCCGAAAAGTGCTAAAAATGAAAATTTGAAAACCCATAAAAGAGAGTGTAGAAGGACACAGCACTTTTAAACAAGATCCCAAAGAATGCACTGGAACTTTCTGATGAGATTATTATCTGGGCCTTTCTATATAAGAAAATGAAGCTACATGGAACTTGAATCCATACAAAATGATTTTTAATAGACATAAATGGGAAGTACATTCCATGATTATAATATATATGCATTAATAAGACACCATCTTAAATCATCATCATCATCATCTTAAATAATTATTAATTGCAAGAATTATTCTAAATATTTAATAGAGAAAAATATAAATATGAGTCTTAGTGAAAAGAAATGAATACAAATTAATAGTAAACAACTAATAATTTAAATAAAAATAAATTCTGAGACACACCCCATGTAAATAAAGCCACCCCTGTCACGAAAGTGGTCCCTGGTATAGAGATGAAAATTCAGTTCCAGCTATCAACTAAAGGAGCCACATTTATCCTAAAGTTTCCTGATTACTAACACTTCTGTTAGTGAGAATAATTTTCAATAATACAGGTGAACAACATTTAATCTTTGTGAAATATTCAGCTAACCAAGAATGGTGGCACAAACCTAAAATTCCAGTGGCTCAAGAGGCTGAGATAGAGAAATAATAAGTTCAAAGACAGTAACAGCAACTTAGTGAGGCTCTAAGCAACTTTGAGGGATTCTGTCTCTAAATAAATATTAAAAAGTATGGGGGGGCTGGGGATGTGGCTCAAGTGGTAGCGCGCTCGCCTGGCATGCGTGCGGCCCGGGTTCGATCCTCAGCACCACATACCAACAAAGATGTTGTGTCCGCTGAGAACTAAAAAATAAATATTAAAAAAATTCTCTCTCTCTTTCTCTCTCTCTCTCACTCTCTCTTTAAAAAAAAATATTAAAAAAAAAAAGTATGGGGATGTGGATCAGTGGTGCAGTGCCCATGGGTTCAATTTCAGGTACAAAAAAAAAAAAAAAAAAATTCCTTTAAAAATGTTGTGCTTCAATTTTTCCTCAATAGTTGTTCTTGTTAATGTCTCCTAAAATTAAGTAAAAATTATCTACTGTTACATAGTGTATCTTATTGTCATTGATATATCCTATCACCTTAAGCATTATAATTATTGAATATTCAGGTAGTGAACATATGAACAAGATAGAACAATGCAACGATGAAAAAAAATGAAAGTATGTAATTAAACTCCACACCTCTGGTCAATTTAATTTTGAAAATTTTGTCAGAAAAATTAAATGGAGAATAAGTAGTCTCTGCCTTAAGCAAGATTGGTATAAATGAATATTTATGTTTCAAGTTATGTTATTGGATTTTGATGAGATTATGTACAATATTTAACATGAACTGTATTTTACATTAGAATATAAGAGCAAAAACTATAAAAATTAAGAAAGCAATTACATATTTATAAATCAGATTTAGCTGTGAAGTCTTAGTTTTGCTTCCAAAGTAAAAACAAGAAATAAGAAATTGGACTTGAAAAACCTTCTGTACAAAAAATAAACTCAACATGAAAGTGATGACATAATTATAAAGTTTTCCTTTTTGTTTTCAAAGAACTATTTTTCCAGTTTATAACCTTTGCTGGAGGGCAGTCAATCCTCCTCATTGAAAAGCTGATTGAGCCCACAGCCCAAATATTTTTTTTTCCTTAGGCTCTCACACTCCAGTGCCAAAATGCACACTTCATAATTATCCCATGATAAGAGCCTCAACCATTGAAAAATGTCATACATCCCAGAGACCCCCCAATTTTTCAAGCTGTTAAGTCAATGATAAGTCTAAAATCTAGACGATTTATAGCACTTGACATGTACAAATTGCTGACACAGTTCTAATTTGTTTTAGTTAGACCTTTGAATAAACCACTATTTTTTGGCAGTATTTGTCTGTTTCTTTTGCGTATCCAAATGCAACTGTCTTGCATTATGTAAAAAAAAAATAACATTTGCAAAAAATACCATAAAGTGGATCAATATCGAAGAGAAAAAAAATGTCATATGCAGAAAATTAAAATTTCATGCCTCTTTAATACAAAAGTAAAATTAATTTGGTGGTTTCTTGGTAAAATAAAGAACTACTAGATGAACAAGCATTTACCTCTGAAATACACCAAAAGTAACTGGAGATGTGTTGAGACTGTCATTCATATAGAAATATTTAATGCTGAACTATTCACAAGAACCAAAATGTAAAATCAATACAAGGTAAAAAGATAAATGGAAACATGTAAGTCCTCACAGTAGAATATTACTCAGCAATATTATCTTTGTTTTACTAGGAATTGAACTCTGGGCCTCACATATGCTAAAAAAGCACTCTACCTCTGAGCCATTATCCCAGCTATACTGAACAAGTATGTTTCATGAGAGCACTAAATGTTATAATGAATATGTACATGGAAACCTTAAGCTAATTGAAAGTAAGAAGAAAAACTGTAATATGTTTTACAATTAATATTATATGTAATTTTCTAAACAAGTAAATCCATGAAGCCAAAACACAGATTAGTCGTTGCCAAGAGCTATGTGAAAAAGAAACAAACAAAGACATTAACAACAAAAAACTGGTAGTGGGCACTAATTTGTTTCCATCTAAAATAGTTTGTGAAACTAAATGTTGGGGATGGTATACATGTGAATATACTAAATAATAAATAATTACAAACTGAAAATATTTATAAAGTTAACCTTAAGTTCATGTGGACTTTGCAGGAAATGGATAGATAAATAATTTATGGAATGCATAAAGCAGCCAAAATACCAGCCAGAAAATAGGGAAATAAAATTGTAACTGATAACTGTTCAAAGAAACACTGAGTTTTTATTATGAGATCCACTTGCATTTATGTGAATATAATATGGCTTTTTTTGGTTTTCCTTTGTACTTTATAATTTGTGCTAAGTATATACGAAACCTATATCTATACATCAACCACTATTGTAAAATTTTCAAGTTGTAAAGTTTTTAATATACTTATGTAAATAAATATGCATTTTTTGTGAGTGTGTGTGTGCATGCACTGACTGAGATGAAACCCAAGATCTTGCACAAGCATGGCAGGTGTTTCACTGTTTTGCCACAACCCATGTACAAATGTGCATTTTTAAACTTGGTTCTCTCTTTCTCTCTCTCTCTCTCTCTCTCTCTCTCTCTCTCTCTCTCTCTTTCTCTCCCTTTCTCTCTCACTCTCTGTCTCTGTCTCTCTCTCTGCCTCTCACTCCCTATATTTCTCTCACTCTCTCTATTTTGTATTTTTGGTACACAGATGGCACCCAGGGGTCATTTACCACTGAACTACATCCCTAGTCCTTTAGATTTCTTTTATACTGACAAAGGGTTTTTCTAAGTGTATCAGGCTGGCCTCCAATTTATAATCTTTCTGCATCAGCCCTCAGTCCTGGGATTACAGACATGTCTTGCCATATCTGTCTATTTATCTCTTTTTGAAAGTATATCTAATGCCAATTTTAACTTTGTACTGTGTATATTTCAGATTGCTAAAATGAACTTTTTTATCATGTTCTAATTAACATTCTGCTAATACTCTATTGATTGTTGTTGCTGTTTTATGGCTGAATAAAAATTTCACATGATTAAGCACTATCTTTCACTACTTCACACATGTGCTTTCTTGTTTTGCCTATTTATTTTATATAGAGTATAAATTTGATCTCTCTGCTGATTAGTGTGCTAGGTCTCACATACTTCTCAGTTCTCTGGGAGCCTCAGCCTCCTCCCTTCTGCTTTTGCTCTAGTTCACTGTTGGCAATTTCTCTCATCTCTACTAATACACAGGTTCTGGGTCTTACTCTAACATAGCAAGGCACAGGTCTGTGAAAACAAAGAAATTAAAAAAAATCATCTTTATCGCATGACAATGTTTCAGACAGAAGAAACTATGCATAGGAACTGTCAGATTTATGAATAAAGAGTCACAAGGCATTTACTAAATAAAAAAAAAAACTGAAACCTGAGAAATAAGATCCTGAGTATAAAGTTCCCTGACATGTTATTTACACTTTAGTTATATAAGTAATTCAAATAGATGCAAATAACACAATTTATCATACATCTGTAAAACTGGCAATTTTGGAGGCTGAAGCCAGGTTATTAAAAATACAAAGCCAACTAAGCAAGGTCATTCTATTTCCAATTGTGCTCTCTTAAAATCTCATAACTGTAGGGTGAACAGTGGCACACTATTGTAATCACAGAAGGTTGAAGGTTGGAGCAGGAGGATTACAAGTCCAATTTCAGCAACTTAGTGAGGTCCTATGCAACATAGAGAGACCTTGTCTTAAAATTGAAAATGCTCAGGCTGTGATTCATTGGTCAAGTATCAATGGGGTCAATCAACAAAACTTCTAAAAAAACTAATACTCACAATTTATAAAAAATAAATTAATGAATTATCTAATAGGTGTTTAAATTACAAAATCAATACTTAGGACTTATGTGAAGAAATTTGGCCTACACATTGTTTAGCCTCACTTTTAATTTCTACTTGAAGGAGATAACTTACAGTTGAGGTACATGATATATATTGTAAATAACTGAAGAATTGTAATCCCCTGAGACCCGAATATATACATTACTTTTAGTTCATTATTCAGTTTTATGAGGTCTAATTATAATAGTATAGGTTTAATAACCAGTGTTATTAACAAATATTAATTTAGTAATAAAATTAAAGACAAATTTAAAATATGTATCTTGCCTCAGATATATATACATATTGCTCAGCAAGCACCAATCATGATGGTGTACATCTATAATTTAGTAAGTTGGGATGGTAAGGCCATCCAAATAAGTACAAGACTCCTAGTTATGATGGTGAATTTCTGTAATACCAGCAGCTCAGAAGGCAAAAGCAGGAAATTCTCAAGTTTAATGGCAACCTCAGAAATTTAGTAAGCCCTTAGGCAAATCAGTAATTTCCTGTCACACACACACACACACACACACACAAAAAAAAAAAAAAAAAAAAAAAAGCTGTGTATGGTGGTGCAAGACTCTCAGTGATTTAGAAGATTTAGCCAAGAAGATTGCATGTTCAAATCCAGCCTCAGCAATTTAGAAGAGCTATAAACAACCTAGTGAGACACTACCTAAAAATTAAGCATAAAAAACCTGGGAATGTGGCTTAGTTGATATGTGCCCATGATTCAGTGCATGGTACCAAGAATTAAAATAAAGAAAAAGAGAAACGAACAAAACTAAACAAACAAAAAAAAGTTTTTGATGTGATTCAGTGGTTAAGTTCCTGTGGGTTTACTTCCTGATACTTATAAAAGTATAAAACCAATTGGGCAATGTATGCAGAGATAATATTGTTTAATTATAGAACACTGCTACATTTGACCCCAGTACAAAGAAAAACAAGAATAAGAATAAAATAAAGAGCCTCACATTCACTTAAGTCAAATCCACAGTAATTTTTAAAAAATTTTATTATTTAGTTGTAATTGAACACAATACCTTTATTTTATTTATCTATTTTAATGTGGTGCTGAGGATCAAACCCAGGGCCTTACATATGCTAGGCAAGTGCTCTACCTCTGAGCCATAGCCCCAGCCCCAAAGTAAATTTGGTTTTTAATTAATTAAGCAATCAGTGCCTTAGTTAAGTTGGTAGACTTACAGAATTTACAAGAGTTGCTCCTGCACATTCAATAAGAGAAAAGCTGGATTAACTGAAATTGAATGATAGTCTTTCTCAGCCAATATGAGGACTATCCATTGATTTGATGAATAACTAATGTGGCACCAAGCACATGGTAGACTGCAAGATGTACATGTTGAAGTTATTGATTGCACCCTGAAAAAAAAAGTGTAAATTGGTAAAATTAAACCAGGATTTTTTAACAAGCCAAATGTGTGTGTGAGGGAGATGGACAAAAATGTTAAACACCCCATTTTTTATATGTTTTTCTTTAGAAATCCCAAAATATGTGTCAAAGAATATACGGAAGAATACTGAGAATGCTTCCCACATGGTGTGAGGTGTTTTTTTTGTTGTTGTTGTTGTTTTTTTTTTTTAAATTTTCTGGTACTAAGGACATATATTCTAAATATACAGTTTTATATGTTCCTTTCAATATTCATTAAGAAGTAGAAAAATGTGTATTTCTATTGCCTTTTATACTTTTGTTTGTACCTTTACTTGTCTATTTTCTTGATCTACATTTCTAGACCAGCATTTATAAATAGTTGGAACTGTTTTTTGTTGTTGTTGTTGTTGTTTTTGTTTTTCGGCTTTTTTTTTTTCTGTTCATTAGTTCTGTTGGGCTAAACTTTTATGAATATCTTCATGCTGTCATGCTAAAATTCTCTCAAAAGATCATATTTTAATGAATGTATAATAAATAAATTATGGCTATGTTTCTAATGGACACATTGTAGCAACACATTAATTACTAAGCAGAATTAAAATAAAATAATTCACAATCACATATGAAGTAGTCACATTACTATGTTCTTTATAGGCTTATCAGATGTGATGATGACTGGAATAAATAAAATTAAATGTTTCTTTTTTGGATGAATCAAAATTTTGTCTTTGGCCTACTCATCATAAAATGACAAATTTGATTACAAACACCAAAAAGTGTTTGGGGGTCAAATAAGATTGAAGAAATATGAGGTTATTTATTTTTAGTTACAGCATAGCTACAAAAATATTACATGTTGTAAAACACTGTCAAGGAAATGACACTAACATAATGATATATCAAATATTTAATTTAATATGTAATATATAAAAATCATAGAGAAACATTACCCCCCCCATATTTGCTACCACAATAATAGTTATATACTGAATGGAAATATATTTCTGTTAGTGCAATACAGTTGTATTTGCAAGTTTAAAATAACATCAAATTAAAAGATGCAAGAGGTAGCTGGGCAAGGTGGCACACACCTGTAATCCCACTAGCTCTGGAGACTGAGGATGAATGATTTCAAGTTCAAAGCTAACCTCAGCAACAACAAGGCACTAAGCAAATCTGTGAGACCTTGTCTCTGAAACAAATACAAAATAGGGCTAGGTATGAGGCTCAGTAGTCCAGTAGCCCTGAATTTAATTGCTAGTTATACCCACCACCAATCAGAGACTTTGATGGGAAACTTTGAAGAAACCAATAACAATGAGGTAGAAAAAGTAAAGAATGGGACCCTAAAATTGATCAAACAACATTCACTCAATGAAACAAATGATAGAAAACTAGCCAACAAATTGACCAAGTTTAAATTGAGTAGGTTAAAAAGCTAAAAATGTATCAGCCAATCTCCAAAATATAAAACAAAAGTGATCAAGATATGTATAACAGTGTAAAACCTCCTTCTTTGAAAATCAGTTTTGTTATTTTTTTAGTTCCAAATAATAAAATGTATCCCTATTAGGATCATAAGGAAATAATACTTAAGGAAGAAGTAACCAAAAGTAACTAAAAGCAAAGAGAACATGTGAGTGTCTAGCATAAAGAGAATAGTGTACCAAAGAACACCAATAGGTTACATCACAAAAAAACTGTTATTTTTGTTTTGTTTTGCTTTTAGTGTTTTTTGTTTTGTTTTGTTTTTGGTGCTGGGGATTAAACAGGGTCTTGTGCATACAAGGCAAGCATTCTACCAACTGAGCTATATCCCCCCGCTGAAGAAACTGGTACTGAGAAATGAATCACAAATAAACTTACATACTATTCTTAAATTTAAACCTGCCTGATCAACCTGTTTCTGACTCTCAGAAAAGGAAGGGAAGTTTCAATCATGTTTTATAGCAACTTTGTTCAATGGACTCTTAATTACTACTTAATGCTGATCACATTATCATGATGGAAATTTAAATACATAGATTTAATTTACAGTAATTTCTGATTTTAATATAGTGAAAAAAAAGAGAATTAGACACTTACTGGAATGAAATAATCAGAAATTATTTTTTACAATTTTGGATTATTTAAATACAAGATGTTCACAGTGTGAGTGACTGTGAATGTACAAATTTCAAAGTATTTCAAAATGATGAAATAGCCATACTACCTATGAAAGCTCTAAGAGAAAATTATTCCTTTTCATTTTCTCAAATCTCATGGCTTCTAGTATTCCTTAGCTTGTGACCACAAATGCTTTTCTTCTGAATTTATCAAACACTCAAAACACAGAAAACAGGTAAGCCCTCTCACAGGGAAGATGGTAGTAATACAGCAGAGAAATACCCTCGAACCTCACAGGGTCTGAGAACCATATTATATGATATGGAAGACCTCCTAATAGACTGGCTCTTCCAAATATTGTTTGTAAAGATAGAGAAAAGTCAGTTCATTAAACATGTTATGTTTTCTTAATACCAGAAAAAAAATCACATCATTTTCAGAAGTAATATATACTTCAATATAGAAATAAAATATAGCTGTGAATGACATTACACTTACAATCTCAATGACTTGGGAGGCAGAAGCTGAAGAACCAAAAATTCAAAGAAAGCATCAACAATTTAGCAAGGCCATGACCACCATCAGAAAGTTCCTGTCCCAAAATAAAATAATAAATGGCCTGGGTATATGGCTGTGGCTTAAGGCTATACCACCCCTAGTTTTAATACCTAATATATATCTGTCAAAACTATAACAAAGGATTTTTTCTAGATCGAGTGGCACAAGCCTGAAATCACAAAACTCTGAAGACTCAGGCAAGAGGATTGTGAGTTCAATGCCACCTCACCAAAATGAGTCACTAAAAACCCCAGTGAGACCCTGTCACTAAATCAACCTGTCTCTATATAAGTTTAAAAAAATGGCTGGAGATGTTAATGAGTGTAATGGCAACTTGGTTTAAATCTTAAGAACCACAAAACAGAGCAGTTATTTATTTTCAAAAAGTTACACAAATATGTTAAAAATTTATTTTTTTATTTTATTTTTTTTTAAAGAGAGAGTGAGAGAGGAGAGAGAGAGAGAGAATTTTTAATATTTATTTTTTAGTTCTCGGCGGACACAACATCTTTGTTGGTATGTGGTGCTGAGGATCGAACCCGGGCCGCACGCATGCCAGGCGAGCACGCTACCACTTGAGCCACATCCCCAACCCCTGTTAAAAATTTATAAGTGGAGCAACATTAAAATAAAAATTTTGTTCATTAAACAGTACAAAGTTGGACTGGGGTTGTGGATCAGTGGTAGGTTGCTCACCTGGCACATAGGAGATCCTTGGTTCCATCCTCAATACCCCATATCAATAAATAAATAAGAGTATTGTGTCCAGCCACAACTATATAATAGAGTATTTTAAAAAAAACATATAAAGAGAATTGACAAAGTGGAAAAACTAATAACCTCACATAAAATTAAGCATGTTTAATAAAAAAGAAAATGACACTTTTGGTAGGAAAAATGTTCATAAATGAAAAACTCTCAACATCTTAACAAATTAGAAAATACAAACTAAAATCAGATACAAAAAAATTATACAGTATTGATCAGGACAAACACCAAATTATCTTGAATTAGAGAAGAAATGTAAATTGCTAATATTTTTTGTGTATTTATTTAATATATATGATACTCGTCAACCAGTAGCATAGTCTGTGGAAATTACTGTACTTCTGAACCCTGATAATATATAGTTACATGATAGCATAAGGTTACGCCTATGCTAGCCCAAGCAGTTGAATCCAGAGAAATAGGTGCAAAGAGGAGGTACATTCAAAATAAATAAATACTATATAAGTTTGAAAAAAATTGCTTTTTTGGAATGAGACACGTTTTTAGTTTTATTAAAGTTGCATCCCCTTTCTCCACAGGAAAGTCTGAACTGGGCTTCTCCAGAAATCTTCACGTTGGCTGATTTTAGGACTGTCAGCAAAACAGTTTCTACAAAAGAGTGCAATGTAGATAAACTAATTGTCATGTTTCCCGGTTTCACTTGGCCACTGGTCAGGAAAAATATCAGCACTCCAGGTGATGGACACCCCCTTACTAGTTTCTCACGAACATGTATCCAGTAGAGTAGTTTGTAAAAATGTGTAAGCAAGGCCTCTGGCCTTGAGCTGGGGCTTCACAAAGATGTCTACATTTCTAAGAAAAGAGAAGTTACCAATTGGGCTCCATGGTAATAGCTAGAAAAGGAGGAAGGAAAGGGGAGAAGAAGCTCTCTTCTTCTCAGGTACTGTCTTTGAAGGGTTAACTTGTCTAGAAATGTGAAACAAAAAAAAAATGCTTTTATATGACTTCTGCAGTCTGTGAACTTCTAAGCCCCTCCCCTTACATGCTGGCTATAAAACTCTAAAAATACCTGAATTCAGGGTTCAGGGGATTGATTGATTACAGCAAAACTGTGCCCTCTGAGTCTGGATGCAGCCAAATAAAACTGTTTTCTGCTATCTTCAGTGCCTTGCCTCATCTCTTTCTACAATATCATTATATTCAGTAAAATTGACAGAACAAAATATTACATACAAGTGATATCTGTGTAACACATCACATATATAGAAGCTTTCAAATACAATATATGCAACTTATCACAAAACAATAATTTAAAGCGGACATAAAATGCTCCATTATACACACCATGTGTGTAAATAAAACTCATAATTACAAAAAAACTATTTATCTCAGTTTAATGTATAATATCCCCCATTAAAATTTTAGTATATTTAAAATGTTTTTCTAAAATTTATCTAGGAAAAAAGTATGTAAAGTAGCCCAAAATTTCTAATTTTGAAGACCAAATACACTTGCTATTGTTATGTGACACTAATGTGTATTATGAAACTATATGCAATAATAGGAACAATGAATCATAAATTAACAAAATATGAATCCATACACATGTCATTTTTTGGCATTGTTAAGAGCAATAGAAAGGCCTAAATAAAACCATCCATATTAAAAATAATATTAGACATGAACATCGAAATTATCCAACCTGAAGTTGGAATTTGGTATTAGTAGCACAGCTCACTATTAGAGTGTGTGTGCATTGTGCAAGGTACTCAGTTCCAAACTTAGAAACACAATAAAAGGAAGATGTTAAGGGGGGGGGATCTTGTTGAAAATAAATCAGAATATTAAAATTCTGCATTCTCCCTCCATCTATAAATACAGTTAATAAAAAGCTACTCATGTTCTGAGTGTCTCATTGACAAAGTCATAAATGAGTAGAAAGACTTAAATACATTTGACAATTTAGAAAATAACTATTGTCAATCAGAATGAAAAGCTAGGGTACACTGAATATTAGTCTTGTCTTGAGAAAAGCACTGCATTTGGGACCAAATCCCCATTGGCCAGCATCACCCACAGTAAACAGAAATGTAGGAGAAGTGATATACAAGTGATATACAAGTGATATACAAGCAACAGAAAATATGGTGATTTCTTGGAGCTATGAAAGCCTCTACAAGTGTTTTATCAGCTGGGTTCTAGGCAGGATAAATAGCCAAATATCAAAGCAGTTAGTTTATCTCAAGAAGACATTTGCCAACATATTTTCCCAATGGCTGTTGCTGTCAGAAAAGATTCTCTCTAGTTTGTATTGTGGATGTAACAGGGGGGAATACAATAAACAACTGGTACCCTGAGTGAGATTTTAGCACTTCATGAGATCAGTCCCAATGTAAAGGTAAAATTTCTAAGCTGATTTTAAGCTGCAAGAGTCTGAGTTAAAGTGTAAAAGACTGGGCATTGTAAAGTTTCTAAGAAAGGCTTGGGCTAAAAATAGTAATAATAATAATAATAATAATAATAATAATAATAATAATAATAGACCAGGTATTGTTAAATTCCTCTGCTACCCCATGAACCTGTAATCTCTGTAGCTGTTAGGACAATACCTGAACTGCCCAGTAAATATTTTCATTGATTCCCTGGTTGTTTATTAGCTAAGGGCTCCAAATAGCTCAGTATGTAAGCATCCAGTCCACAAAACCAATCAGTTTAAATGTGTACCCCACTCAGGAGTGACCAATCACCCCTGCCCAGAATCATGTATGATTTGTTCTGATGTATGCAAAGCCCCCCACCCTCTCCAAAAAGTGTACTTAAGCTCTTCTTGACCTCTGCTCTGGGCTCTGGGCTGCTCTCCCTTCCTGAGTGAGCCTTTAGCCCCAGCATGCTGGTTCAATAAAACTTCCCCCTGCTTATTGCATGAGGCTGGTCTCTTGTGGTCTCTTTCTTCGACGCTCCGCCGGACCCTTACACCAAACCTGCTCACCCCAATAATCAAGCCAGGACTATCAATTGCTCCTAAAAGGAATTTGCTTGTACACTGAGTTTCTCAACTTGAATATATTTTGTTTAAGTTACTATGTCCTGAAGTTCCAAGCTCTGGAAGCAAAAGTGACTGAGCTTATGCAAATCTATATATTGAAAACCAATGAGTGTACATTGTTTTTCTAGCACTTTTATGGACTATGATATCCAATAGTGGTTCAGAAAAGGGGTTCGAAACAAGAAATCCCTGTTTATTCAAACAAATCTTTGCAGAACACTCCTACTCTGGCTACTTCACATAAACTTGCCTGGGGGATTTAATACATGAGTCCAATAGATTGATTACCTGCACTCTCTTCAGGGCTCTTAGAATGGCTTTAGGAAAAATCTTAGAGACTGGTATACTGGCAGAGGCCTGTAAACCCAGAGGTTTAGAACTGCGATTTGAAAGCCAGTCTGTGCATCTTAGCAAGCCTCTAAGCAACTTAGTAAAAAAGAACTGGGGATGTTGCTCTGTTCCCAGTACCAAACCAAACAAAAGCAAACAAATATCTGAAAGATTACAGGGATGCCAGAGTACATATACATGTAAAAATATTGGTGAAATATAAAATTAATATGCTTTGAAAAAAAGTGTTAAGGTTCTTCAAAATCTTAACATAAAAATGACATATACTCCACTAATGATAATTTTGGCTAGCAAAGAAAGGCTGCACATACTTGTGCTCTCAGTGGCTCAGGAGGATATCAAAAGATGATCTTAAGTTCAAGACCAGTCTCAGCAATTTGGTAAGGTCCTAAACAAATGAATGAGACACTGTCTCAAAACAAGGGGAACAGGTTGGGCTATACCACTGTGACAAAGTGCCCATGGGTTAATCTCGTGTACCTAAATAAATTAATATAATAATAAATCTGGGTTACAAAATTGTTATACAATCCAGTAATAATATTTCTGGGTATATATCTAAATAAATTTGGAAACTTTTCTCAAAGAAATACTGCAGTTCCATTTTCATTGTAGCTTTATACACAGTATTTAATAAAAGAAAAAATAAATAAACTTTCAGTCAGGCATGGTGGGAATCTTATAATCCCAGGGGCTTGGGAGTTTGAGGCAGGAGGATGGAGAGTTCAAAGCAGCCTCAGCAATTGTGAGGCACTAGCAAACTGTTTCTAAATGAAATGTAGAATAAGGTTGTTGATGGGGCTAAGTGGTTGAATGCCTCTGAATTGATTGGGTATGGTCCCCCCAAAATGAACTTCCTTTTAGATGAAAGGAACATCAGAAGATTCATTTCAGCTTCACAGCATCCAACTGCTCCCCTTAGAGGCTACACACTTACAGTTCAAAGTTATCTCTAGAAGGCAAGATTCAGAAACTGATATTTACTAAATAGGCCAAGAGACTTTTGTATCTGTGGGCACCTTATATCAGATTGTTCTAAAACTAAGGACTGAACAAATATGGGAGGTTGTAATGAGAACACAATACACAGTAAATCCTTCAATGGGGAATCTTAACTCAGACACTGTGATAACTGAAACCACACTTAGAGATAAAACTAGATTCTCTGCTTCACTGATTCCTGGGTTATTGATTCAATCCAAACAGATATTGAAAAAGTATTAAAGCTACTGGTTAATATTAATATAAAACAGAGTGGCCAGATTTAAAGATAGGTAGTTAGTGTTGTTAGGTACATTGGGTCTAACATTGAGTAAAATAAAGAAAATGGAGATCATTATTGAGAAGGGAGTCCAGGAAACCAGAACAACTGGGGATATTGAAATGTTAATGTCCCCAAGGTCTGGAACCCAACCTAAAGAATTGTTCATGAAGTAGGACTAGCAAACAGGGAGGTGCTAATCAAACCACCCCAGGCCCTTCCTGCCCAGATTACTCCTCCAGGCCACCTATCTCCCACCTTTAGGCCTTCCCACCAGTATTCTATCACTGCAGGATAGAGGGAAACAAAGGACAGGAATGTGGAAGGACTAAAAGAATACCTTAGCTATAAAAAAGGAAAGACCTCCTCCTTCCAGGGATTCCAGGTCCCCTCTTCCTCTTGGAGGAAGTCTTTTCTTCTATCCTTTAATAAAGTCTTCTACCTTCTACTCTATACTTGCCTAGATGTGCTTCTGCAGTGTTATATGTCAGCATTCAGGGAAGCAAGGACTCATCACTGGTACACAGTGGTAATGACAGGTTATTAAAAATGAACCAGGTTATTTACATGGCTTTTGACTTTCAAATTCATGTGCACTCCAGTCCTTGAGATTAAACTTTCCTGTAGTCTACAACAAGTCTAGTCCCATTATTATTTTCCTCCACACCACCACAAAGATATTTGCTGAAATGGTTTTACAGGTTATTTTAATATAGTGGTCTTGAAAAACCAGCCTCTATCTCAGAGCACAGCCTGTCCAAGAAAGGGACATTAACTTTGTCCTTGGAAAAACCCACAGAGCACTCCTAGGCATGTTCCCACCCTGCTAAGTTGTTTATCTACAAATAACAGGAGAGATCTGCAGCCCCAGGTGTCCCTGACTCAGTCAGGCTAGGTGGAAATCCATTGCAACCCCCTAGCAGCCACCAATCAGCATGAGACAGGGAAATACCTGGGATGCCAGATGACCCTCCCAGTAGTTTATGGTGGTTGATAACATATTGGGAAACCTTGTAGTTCAGCACGTACACCCCTCTTGGCTCAAACCAATCAGTTCAAATGAATACCCCTTTTGTTCTGACCAATCACCCCTGCCCAACTTGTTCCCCCCAGTGAATGTGCTAATCATGTTTTAGAGTTGTTATTTGATTTTCCCGCTGTGTGTGATGATTTGCTATGATGTATGTGAAGTCCCTGCCCTCTCCAAAAAAATGTATAAAAATGCTGCAAACCCTGGGCTCAGGGCCTCTCAGCATCACCAGTTGCTGTGTGTGCGCTGGGAGGACCGAGCTAGCTTGCAATAAACACCTCTTTGCTGCTTACATCAATTTTGGGTCTCTGGTGGTCTTTGGGGGTCCTGAATTCGAGCATAACAGTCTCACATATAAGGAAAAAAAATCTTTTAATTGGGACGCATTAACTATACTATTTTATTTAGAAGAGTCATTATTTTTAATGTCACCTTATTTTCTAATTTTTCCCTTTCTTCTTATGTGAAAGACTCACAAAGATAAAGAAAAATCTTTTAAAACTGCTCTCCAGTTCTTAGAGAAAAAAAATTACAAATACGGCATCTCTTCAATATGAAACATGGGAAAAAATAATTGATCATGTTAAAACTGGAGTTTTGAGATGAAACTAAATTTTTCCATTTAACCATATTTTTTTTCTGAGATTCTGTCTCACAAAGTTTGAAAAATAAAATCTATGAACACTCAGTGAAAGTAAGAGTAAAAAGAATAAGATTTATTTAAGTAAGAGAAAATAGAACTTCATGTTGTGGGAGAGGGCATAGTAGCATAAAAACCCATTTTGGTGTGCCAGCATTGGAGTTTATGTATGGCTTTGAGAAGAGTAAGAGGCAAAATCTACTTAAAGTAGATATTGAAAAAAGCATCCTGGCTACCACCTGGGTTTACATCTATCCTTTCTGTATCCCATCCTTCTTCCTGTAACTTCTACCTGGATTCATCCCTGGGACAAATAATTTACTTGAAGGTATTCACTCAAGTGAGCCTCAAGGTTTTTTACATATGAAATAGGCCTTAAAGACGCTCATTAACATATCTATCCATTAGCGCCAGGTGTGGTAGAAAGCTCTCCATTATACAGCTGCCTGGTCATTTTACTATCTATTCAATTTATCCTCAATCAAGGTGAGTAGGGAACCCAGGCTTTGTGAATGTGAAGTGAGAGCTAAAAATTTAGAGATTTATTCTCAGACCTATGGATAGCTAAACTGGAGTTCTGGATATAAGATGGCTGTTCTGGATTTGAAATATTGCTTATCCTAGACTTAGAGAGCTCAGGAGGCATGAGAATGGGGAGTTCAAAGTCAGCCTTACAACTTACTGGGGCCCTAAGCAACCCAGTGTGACCTTGTCTCTAAATAAAAATATTAAAAAAAAGGCTGGGGTTGTGAATCAGTAAATAAACATTTCTGGAATTAATTCCTGGTCACAAACAAACAAACATATATTAAAAAAAAATCAAAACAAACACACAACAACAAAACTCAGGAGGAGCAAAAACACGGCTTCTTTAAAAACACAGCTTCTCTCATGCAGGAACACAGCCAATGTAGTTGGTCTCCTCTCCTGAGGATTATCTCAGTCTTCACCACGCAATCTGGGGTCATGCTTGGCTAGTGGCACACAGCTAGTGGCATACAGATTTCCACATAGGGATTCAGGAAGGCCCTGAAAATACCATACAGTGATGACAAAGAATGCCAGGGCTCTCAAATGCTGATCTAAGCTCCACTAGACTAGTCAGAGCAAACTGAAGACTGAGTTGCCACAGAGAGACCTTCTGGCCACCAGACACTAGAGAAACCTCTGAGGAGTCCCTGACCACCAATTCTGGTTCCCAACATTGCCAGTCCCACTGGCTTCAAATAGCCTTGCTACCTAGTCTCAAAATATGAACACACACTTACCATTTCCTGGCTTTCAGTATGCTTTCTTCTTCTCCCTGATAGTTTCTTTCAGCTCCTGTGTAGTGCAGAAACCTGGGACTCCTGATCTAGGATTGGAAGCACAGAAATGGATTCAAAGAATGACAGACTGCAGAAACAAAAGGAACAGAAGATTGTGGAAGTCCGCCCCCTCATCACTGGCTGCATGAGGATTGGACACTTCTCACCTAACAGACAGATTAAAAAGGGCTTCAGGCACTTCTTCCAAACAGAGCCTAGTAGGCCAACTCTTTGAGTGACACTAAATTGGATCCAACCCAGAATCAAATAATGTCAGAAAGACAGATCTTTGGCTGCTCTTTTTTTGTGGATAAAAGACTAGGGATCAACCATGTGCAGTGGTGCATGCCTCTCCCAGCAACTGGAGAGGCTGATGAAGAGGATTGTGAGTTCAAAGCCAGCTTTAGCAATGGTTAGGAACTAAGAAATTCAGTGAGACTGAAAAACCAGCCTGTACCTCAGGTCTTTTGGCGGTCCCGAGTTAAAGCATAACAAGACACTCTCTCTCTAAATAAAATACAAATATGGCTGTGTTATGTTCGAATTCGGGACCCCCAAAGACCACCAGAGACCCAAGATCGGTGTAAGCAGCAAAAAGGTGTTTATTGCGAGCTAGCTCGGTCCTCTGCAGGCACACACAGCAACTGGTGATGCTGAGAGGCCCTGAGCCCAGGGTTTGCAGCAGTTTTATACATTTTTTGGAGAGGGCAGGGACTTCACATACATCATAGCCTGTTTTAGCAAATCATCACACACCGCAGGAAAATCAAATAACAACTCTAAAACATGATTAGCACATTCACTGGTGGAAACAAGTTGGGTAGGGGGGATTGGTTACTACAAGAGGGGGATTCATTTGAACTGATTGGTTTAAGCCAAGAGGGGTGTACGTGCTGAACTACAGGTTTCCCAACATGTTATCAACTACCATAAACTACTGGGAGTGTCATCTGGCATCCCAGGTATTTCCCTGTCTCATGCTGATTGGTGGCTGCTAGGGGACTGCTATGGATCCCCATGTAGCCTGACTGAGTCAGGGACACCTGGTGCACAGCAGATCTCTGTTATTTGTAGATAAACAACTCAGCAGGGTGGGAATGTGCTTAGGAGTGCTCTGTGGGTCTTTCCAAGGACAAAGGCCATGTCCCTTCCTTGGACAGGTTTTGCTCTGAGAGGCTGGCTTTTCAGCTGCTGATGTGACTCAGTGCTCATATGACACTGAGTTAAATCCCCAGTAGCAAAAAACAAACAAATAAACAACAACAACAACAACAAAAACCCACTTGGGGATCAGATCCACAGGTACTCATTAGAGAGCCCCATGACCCCAGAGTTGATGGATGGATTGATGGATGAATAGAAACATAGATAGATAGATAGATTCCTGGGCCAGGGTCTTTAAATCTCCTGAGATTATTGTAACTGATATTACAATAATGCTATCCAGCCCTGATTTTTTTTTTTTTTAAATTTGCTGTGAATTGCATTAAGTGTCTCAGGATGGAATAATTTTATGGCAGTGTTTTCTCCCAATACATAGACCCAGCCCAGATAGAAGTTCATTTAAATTTATCACTGTATATAAGGTCAAATTAATTTGTGAATATATATGTATATATTTTTATAAAAATAAATATCACAATTTAAAAATTTTATTTAATATTTCTGTTCTCTGGTATTATGAGAAAACATCTTGAGATTTCTAATCATAAGTAATTCCCTGAGGCAGCAATGTCCCTCCTCCCCTAAAAATATGGGGCACAAATAAAATTTAATGTTTCTAGTATTAACATTAAAATGAAAAAAAAAAAAAAGATGGAGGGTGCAAGGTCTATAGATCTTTCAGTATCCCAGACTATGGAGTATAAAAAATAAAAAACAAACTTATTTGCAATGTTTCTTTGAGCCTAGTGGTAGGATTATGCTGTCTTTTTTTCCCTCTTTGGTATGGGGTACTATGAGAATATGAATCACAGGCATATATATATATATATATATATATATATATATATATATATATATATATATATGTGTGTGTGTGTGTGTGTGTGTGTATAGTTAGATATAGATATAAATATAGATATTTTTTTCTATAGTTCAGTACAGCCCATTAACAAAGTCAACTTTAAATTTAAATTAAAAAAATTAAATCTCTATTTCTAGGGTCAAGCCCTAGCAGAGATCTAGGGGTCCAGAAGGATAAGTGGCTTAGGTGAAAGAAGAGGAGGCAGAACTACAGTTGCAAGTTACAAGAAGCCTTCAGAAGTATCTGAAGCCATAGAGGGGCTTTTATTTTTATACCTTTTTTATAGGTATTTATTCATGTAGTTAATGGGTAGCTTCAAAGCTCCAACCTTTTTTGATTTTCATAATTTTCAAGAGTTACAATAGTTTCAGACATGTATTAATTACCTAAGATATTGAGTACATTGTTTAAAATATTTTTCTGTAATCTTTGCCAATCATGATTAAGCTCAATCACTAGGTGCTAGACTACGCAACTGGACTACATGTATCTTGACCTATTATTAATTTTAATTTTAAACATACCTATAATTATATCATTAACCTTTAACTTTAAAGCATACCTATGATTATTGGTAAGCTTTCTTACGTCTAAAGTCCCAATAAAACACACTTAAAATAGTGAAAACCAATTTTTCAAGAGCCTACTAATCTAAAGTGCCTCTAAAATATATGTATATTAATTTTATATTATTCTATTTTTAATTTCCAAGGTAATTTTCTTTTTTTTATTTATGACCTATTTAACTGATTTCTTAAAGAGTTTCTTTGATCCTTGGTGAAATACAACAATTCTTACATCTTTGTAATCTTTAACAAAAGAGCAGTTCTTCACCTTAACCCATTTGCCATTAATATTAACAATGTGTTTCCTATTTTTATCATGAATTCCTGTGTAAGGCAAAGGAGGGTCTGTTAGTGGGGGGAATGTATGTTGCACAGATTGTAGCTTTAGAATGTGGGGCTTAGTGTAAATTGTTAAGCTTTTCTCAAGAACCTTGATTTTCAATCTTTTCTTCATAAATTTCTTGAGGAATAACACTATCTGTTTGTATCCTGAGAGATATTAAAACACATCTCTGAAAGGGTAAAGTTTCTAAGCTGCAAAGCCTGAATTAAAATGTAAAAGACTAGGTATTGTTAAGTTCCTCTGCTATACCCAGAACCTGAAATTCCTGAGATAGTTAAGATAATGCCCTACTGGCCATTTAGCCTAGGGCCCTGTGCAGTTTGTCACAGGGCCCAAACCAATCAGTTTGAATGTGTACCCTGCTTAGGAGTGACCAATCACCCCCGCCCGACCTGTTCCCCCCAATGAATGTGCTAATCATGTCTCAGAGTTGTTGTTCAGTTTTGCCATGCCTCATGATGATTTGTTCTGATGTATGCAAAGCTCCTGACCCTCCCCAAAAAAGTGTACTTAAGCTCTGCTTGACCTCTGCTCTGGGCTCTGGGCTACTCTCCCTTCCTGAGTGAGCCTTGAGCCCCAGCATGCTGGTTCAATAAATCCCTTTTGCCAATTGCATGAAGCCAGTCTTTTTTGTGGTCTCTTTCTCCGAAGCTTCACTGGACCCTTACATTTGGTGTGTTGGCCAGGAAATGCGCATTGCCAGACAGGGAGACCCCAAGGGACTGCTTTAGGGGATAAGTAAGTAAGGTGCCTCTCTCTCTCTCTCTCTCTCTCTCTCTCTCTCTCTCTCCTCCTTATCCTTCTTCTCCTCTCCTCATGACCTTGTGCAAGAAGACAAGTACTTTGCATTTGAAGTCACCTGGAATGTCCTGTGTTTCCCAAATGTCTGTAGACACTAAAAGGCCCATGGTGAGGAGCATGAGGATATGAGTTAGGGCCAAGTGGGTGAGAGGGAGGTCGGTGAGCCTGGGCTTGGGCCCATAAAGACTGTGGCAATGTGAAGGCAAAGCAGAAAGGTGTTAGCTGCAATCTGAATGCCAGCCTGGGGATAGAAAGCTTTTCTTAGGGCAACATGACGGAAATGTTGGTCCATCTTCATGGGGAATCTGGGGAGCAAAACAGGGGCAGTGGAGAGCAACACCTTTTTTATTGCCATGCTTCCAGTTCTACCTTCCCTTACAATCTCTAGAATTATCATTTAACAAAACAACAAAATCTTTGTGAGTAAGGTAGGCTCTTAGACTTAATGTTAATTTCAAATCAATGGTTCGTGGTGGCTCCATGGTAGAGGGCTGGCTTAGCATGAATAAAGCTCTGGTTCCATGCAAATCACTGAAAGAGAAAAGAAAAAGTAAGTAAAAAATAAATTTAACCTTAAGCATCATGCATTCTTCTGAAGAATGATTTTGCATACCTCCCATTCATCACTTGGAAGTGATGAGATTTCATGCCTCTCTTTGAGCCTGTATACACCATGTTTGGATACGCAGAAATCAGAATCCTTCAGGAAAATAGTACCAACAAGCCTATTCCCATGATTTCTTTATTCAAGTGCAGAATTTTAAAGAATTTAGTAATTTCTGTCCTCTTCTCCCATGACCTTCATTTATCTCAAGCCCCAGCATTTATTAGCTGGGGGAATGCTTTCACTTCACATAGGTTTCAATTGATTTCATGGGCAAATATCAATCAGCTTACACTTACCTTGTAGGATTTTTGAAGTGAGTAATTAGATATGTGTCTGACACATATGAAGCACTGTAATACTGTTCATAACTTTTTCTCTCTAATCTTAGTGTGGAGTGTAAATGTGATATATTAAGGATTTCCTACCATATTTAAGAAATGCCTATGCATGATTGGTTTTCTTTGACATACTTTTATCCTTGGATTCTGTTAGTATTGTACAGTTATTTCTTCAAACTTTCAAATTACTCCATGCAATAAATATAGATGTTTTCACATTCCATATCTATTCCAGGAAAACAGGGACACAGCTGGTGGGATCTCCTTCACAGTTCTTATCCCTGTAAGTAATACCACAGTATGTTTTCATTCTCATAAGTCTTTTGTATTAGAGAAAATAGCCCTGCTATCTCCATAGTAATTGGGGATGCCTTACTATGAATGTCCTGTACAAATTATTCAGTCAGGTACTAAGAGAGGTTTAGTTGTTCAGAAGTGGGAACTGACATCAATTGTCTTCCACTTGATTTTTCAGATGTACATGGTAAACAGTACATTGAATAGCAGGACCATGACTCTAATTCTGGTATCTCACTCAATCTCATTAATCTTTAATCTCAGGACTTAAAGTTTTTGATCTGTGTGACATTGTGAAAGTAGTTATAACTCCTTCCAGAGTCTTCATATGAGCAGTGAGAATGATGGAATACATAATGTAATTTTTATTATACTCTCAAATTTTATCCAAATAACTTTATAAAGGAAGGCAGAGTTATTGAGAGTCCATATCCTTGACATAATGCTTATGAAATACAGGCAAAACACATAAACATTAATACAGAAACACAAGAGTTTTAGTCATGGCAAGGCAAAAAGAGCATCCTGGAGTGTCCCAATAAAATAGCATCAGGATGAGGCTCTTCAGATACTTTTAATTAAAAAGCTGAATCCAGGGCTGGGGTTGTGATTAGCAGGAGAGTCTTGCCTAGCATGTGCAAGACACTGAGTTTGATCCTCAGGATCACATAAAAATAAATAAGTAAAATAAAGGTATTGTATCTAACTACAATGAAAAACTTTTAAAAAAGCTGAATTCAAAGAAAAGAGGAGTTCATACTAATTTTGGCTGTTGGGATATTTACTCTCCAAATTATTTGTGTGTTTTCTAAAGTAGAACAGAAGATAGCATTGCAGAGTTAGGAGAGGAGAGAACAGAGGAGTGCTGTCACAAAAGCAGGCTCACCTTACCTGGAGACCCAGTGGAAAGCCTAGGGATATTTGTGCAGAAAGCAGCAAAATGACTTTAACCTAGAAAATAACCAGTTTTTTTAACCCCTCAGGAGGTACCAAGGGAATAGATTACATATGCACTCATATTAAATGCAATGAAAGGTTCAACTTCAAGGTAACCTATAGCCTATGCTTAGGTATCAGGACCTGTCAATTTAGCCTATCACACTGCAGTTAGAATACCAATCATCAAAAAGAATAAAGGACTGCCCCCATGAACAAGGTTGAGAACAGCTAGAACTCTTCTGGAATATTCCTTATAGAGCATTCCTTATGTGGCTCCTCTTACAGCATATTCACTCAGGCCCTGAAACACCAGGCCTTTTGTCTCCTTCATGAAATACCAACAAGTTTCCAAATTGAAGTCATGCTCCTATCAGTGGTCATATTTAGATATGTGCAAACCAGGATGTAAACATTCTGGTCTCCACTATTATGATCCAGTCACCATTTCCTTCTTCTAAATCATGAATTGCTGAAGATTTTGCTTAATTTACTTTAATGAACATGCAAATGTGAAGACTGCAGTAATTCAGTGATGGAACAAAACTAATTAGAAAGTGTTTTGTGAAGAAATTTTTCAATTCAGAATATGTTTAGTCAAGATTTGGGTGGAAGGAGTGGTGGAAAATATTTTAGAAAAGAAAAAAAATTGTCTTGAAAGATAAAAGACATTTTTCTGTAAATTATTGTAATCTGCTCTCTTTACTGTAAGAAATTCAGTGCAATTATACAAAGGAATTTGTCATTTTAATTCTAGATGCATTAATATATTTAATATAATTAAAAATTTTATTGGTTCATTTTAGTTATATAAATGTCAGTAGAATCCATTTTAATATAATTATAGAAGCATGGAATATAGCTTATTCTATTAGAAACCCATTCTTGTGGATGTACTTGATGTTAAGATTCACTGGTTTGTTCCTATATATATGCATAGGAAAGTTATGCACAATTCATTCTGCTGATTGAAAATTTTCTCAAAGTCTATTCACTTTGTTAATGATTATCATTAGTAAAGAATAACTACAGCTGGGAGAAAAGAAAAATTCTAGAAATTTTTCAATATGCCAACCCTTAGTAGAGTATTACTATATGTAGCATATAGTATAGTATGTTTTATTTTTATTATAAACTTGTTTATTCTATTATTTTCCTGTCTCCCTGCATCTTTAGGACAATTTAAAAACCATAAATGCACCTACAGTAAATATCTAGGTGCAAAACAGAGGAAGATAAAGTAATTCTGATGTAATGTATCAAGGACATTTGAAAGAATACAGTGTCTTTTTTTCATGTAAATATACACTACACATTTTTTGGAAGTTGTTACTCAAAATAAGATATATTAGAAATATTTTTTGGCAGGAGAGTCTGTGAGCTTATAAATTATCATATGAGGTTTAGAGACATTTTAAGTTCTGGAAAATAATGTAACACTAGAAATTGCTGGCCTTTAAAATTATTTTAATTTGTGAGTCTTTATGGTTAAAAAATCACTCATGTAAGATAATAATATTTGTAGTATTATAAATAATAACAATATTATGAATTTTAAAATGAGAGAATGAAAATTCAGATAAATCATACTACAAATTCAAAGAAGTGCTGTAGCACATTATTAATACATACCTGTGCCTGGATTTGAAGAAGTAAGAGGCAGACTTCAAAATGCATCCCTCCAGTGCCGGCAATGCAGTCTCTCCTTGGCCTCCTCTTTCCACAGAGCTGAGGCTTCCAAGATGAGGGTTTATGGGACAAACAGCTTTAGCTCTTCTCTCCTGTGTTGCATCTAAGTCTGACAGCACCTGTCTTGCAGTAGGCAGGGAGGGAGTCCCCAGAGGGGGAAAAAAAATACATTCTTCCATTATCAGGCAATGGTAAACAAGCATCATCTGGATGAAAACTTTTTACATGTAGCTCTCACTTTTCAAGGTCAGAGTACACTTGGGTATTATTTGCATAGAATTCATAACAAACAAGTTGAGGGGCTCTTCTACCGATGACATATAGAGTCCTGGCCTGGAATACAATAAAGTGACCAAACAAAAATAACTAATGTCATATTTACATTTTCAGATATGTCAGCTCTGAGTAATGACACCCCTATATGATGAATATGCCTCAGAGGCAGTTTTGATTTCTAAATTCCTTAAACTTGAGAAGAAAATATGGAGAGTGATGTGGGACATCTTCTCCTAGCAAGAAATCCAGGAAGGGAGCCACGGTGTGAGGTATGTAGAAAGAAGGAAGGGAAATGAGGGAAGGGAGAATTCATGACTGAGGAGTTTCTCTGGTTGGGCATGAAGACAGGTTAAAGGCCTCCTCAATGAAGGAGCCACTTTTCTCTTTATTTTGGTGATTTTTACTACCATTAATAGGTCCTCAAATTGTCCCCTATTGTAGTCCCTGTCTCCACCTCTCTCACCTAAGCCATGAAAAATACGCACCAGAATGTTGCCTTCATTAAAGACAAAATCCATCCGAGAGGCCCATGAGCCACACTTGTGTCTGGAGGTAATTTCTTCAGCTTTGGCAGATTTCAGATTAGTCACAGCATGAGGACCTTGAAGGTCAGTCACCTGGAACTCTTTCCTTGTCATTCTAGCACCCGAAATGAGAACATTTTCCTGCTAACTCTTGCTAAGAAATGTCAGGGAAGCTCCTGACTGGCCCTGATTGTGTCCACCTCTACTAAACACAGTTGTGAGGAGAGTGAGGACCTTGAGCTGGTGAGAACTGATTCACAGGCCCTGATCCCTGCTTCTAACAGCTCTAATACAGGAGCCACTGTTTATTTGTCCTTTCATGTGTATGAGCACAACTCTTTACCTCCATTACCTTGAATTCCTGTCAAACCTTGATCATTAGTAAAATGGACAGTACTCTGTTTAAAGGTCACCTGGTGGAAATGAGGCAGACTTTAAAAAAACGTTTCTCAGATAATTTTTTTTTCAATTATTAGTGTAAGATGCCGTAGTCCGGCTGCAGCAAAATAACCGAGGGGTGACAAACAACTTGTGTACATTGATACAGCAGGAGTGGGAGCCTCTTATTGTAGGACAACAGAGGTATTTATACATTTTGCACAGCTTATCTTAATCAACATAAACTAGATACAGCAGTCAACCAATAAGGAATCTCCACACTTAATGGCTCGCTGTCGTTACTTCACAAACCACTCCCTCTGGCATTTTGCCCCGTGCCATCTTGACTTGTTTACAGACCCTAACAGTAAGAAGGTCACTTGGGAGCAAATGTTAACTGCTGATACTTCACATGAATGGAATTGTAGCATAAATGATTTGCTCTTTCTGGTTTTGTTTACTTAGTTTAATATTTTTGAGATTGATGTATATTGTAGGATGTATCAGCATTGCTTGTTTTTTTTGGCACACACAAAAAACAAATTCTCAAGAAATAAAAAATTCTCAAAAATGATAATTCAGGAAGAAAGAAAACAACCCCAGATTAAGGGTCTGAGATACAAAATAAGTGGAAATTGAAGAAATTCATGAGCATGTATTGAAGATAATGATGAGGGGATAGGGAGAAAGAACACACAAGCTTCTCACTAGCCATAGAGGTTATCTTCTTGAGAAAAAAAGATGTTGATGCCTTATTATTATTATTATTATTATTATTATTATTATTATTATTATTATTATTATTATTATCTGTACAGGAAAATTAACCTGGAGAGGGTTGAACACTCAAGGGCATCACCAGCCTTTTTTTTCCTTTTGTTTTTGCCTTGGGACAGGGTCTCACCAAGTTACCTAGAGTGGCCTCAGACTGGAAAGCTGCTGCCTCACCTAATGAGTGTTTTGGCTTACAGCTGTCCTTCACATGCATGCTTGTGATAGTGGAACAATTACAGCACAGCTACTTAAGAGAAAAAGGAACAATATATCTCAAATGGAACTTCATTAAGAGAATCTTTAAGAAATAAAATGCAGGACAAAGAAGGTATACGTATTATAAAATTCTAAGATACAGAATAACAAGAAACTATAAAAATCCATGGATGTAAATCAAGACTGTCCTGCAGATATAGGGTAGAATTATACATAAGGCCTTAGTAGTGATATAGATTACTGACCTAAAACTAAATATATTATATTATATCGATTGTTTTTCATTCAGAAGGATAATTCTATAAAGTAGAGAAAATTGTCTTAATGAGAGGGGCAAAGTTGTCTTAGGCCAGTTTTGTCAGAATCTCATTTTGTTTCTCCATTTAAATTGCAAAACTTTTATTATTTGAGTGTCTGCACTGATCTGCACCAAAGGACAGATTGTGCCATAGCCATTTCCCATAGCATTGTGGATGCACACTAGAATAAGGTCATTTCTCCATGCCATAGTTTTGAACAATGACATGATTGAGTTTACACAGTACAGGAAGGCAAAGCAGCTGATGAGCATAAGAATTGTGTGAGTGGACCATTGTTCTAGAAGGTTTTTTGGGAAAACTTGGAGTTACAAAGAATAATGGACCATTGTTTTAGTGTGTGTGTGTGTGTGTTTTCTTACATATACTTAGGGTGATGATGTCCATCTCATTTCATCATCTTTTCTACCCATGTGTCCACTCCCTTCTCCTCCCAACCCTTTGCTCTATCTAAAGCTTATCTAATCCTACCATGCTCCCCCACCATCCCCATTATGAATCAGCATCCTTATATCAGAGAAGACATTCAGCATTTTTTGGGGGGGAATTGGCTAACTTCACTAATCATCATATTATCCAACTTCATCCATACTTGAAAATGCTATGAGTTTATTCTCTTTCAATGCTTAGTAATATTCCATTGTGTATATATACCACCTTTTCTTTATGCATTCATCTACTGAAGGACATCTGAATTAGTTACACAATTTAGCTTTTATGAATTGTGCAGCTATAAACAGTGATGTGGCTGTGTCCCTGTAGTATGATGTTTATAATTCCTTTGGGTATACACCAAAGAGTGGGATAGCTGGGTCAGATAAAGTTTCCATTCCCAGTTTTCCAAGGTATCTCCATACTGCTTTCTAGATTGGCTGCACCAATTTTCAGTCCCACCAGCAATTTATAAGTTTGCCTTTTCACCCACATCCTAAGCAACACTTAATGTTGTTTGTCTTTATAATAGCTGCCATTCTGACTAGAGTGAAATAAAATCTTAGAGTAGTGTAAGAAATAATAATAATAATAATAATAATAATAATAATAATAATAATAATAATAATAAAGGGTGACATAGAGACAATGAGTAAAGACAGGAAAGGGGCAGAGTGGCTGAGAGGCCAGATGCTAAGCTTTATTTATATCAACAGGTTACATTAGGTCATTAGAACCTTAACTACATTATTGTTAAGGATATCAATAAGGTTGCTTATTTTACAGCTACATTTCACAGTTATATTATGCAATGTTAGGTTTATGCAGTTCTCAAGAAAGTTCATTGTCTCAAGTTACTGTTAGGCAGGAAGATCCAGGAGCCCCACAGCTTGGTAAGACATTGTAATTACAAAGCAAGCAAGATCCTTTTTTCCAGAAGTTATGTGCCTAAGATCAAGGTCAAACCCTCTTAAAGAACACTGCTACAGCAGCCAGACATTCTGTACCTTTGCACAGAAACTTCCTAGCCAGCAATGCTACAATCACAAAATTCATTAGAAAACCTCATCTTTATTTATTTATTTTTTTTAAAGAGAGAGTGAGAGAGGAGAGAGAGAGAGAGAATTTTTAATATTTATTTTTTAGTTCTCGGCGGACCCAACATCTTTGTTGGTATGTGGTGCTGAGGATCAAACCCAGGCCGCACGCATGCCAGGGGAGCGCACTACCACTTGAGCCACATCCTCAGCCCCCAGAAAACCTCATCTTAAGCACAGAACCACTACAGCTCCCTTTTCTTGTTTCTCTTTTTTTTTTTTTTTTTGGATCTGTTAATAATTTTTAATATTTTGGATAATCTCTTCTTTTTTTTTATTGTTGGTTGTTCAAAACATTACATCTAATTTGATATATTTCACAGTTTGATTCAAAAGGGTTATGAACTCCCATTTTTACCCCGTATACAGATTGCTGAATCACATCAGTTACATCAATTACATTTCCATTGATTTACATATTGCCATTCTAGTGTCTGATGAATTCTGCTCTCTATCTTATTCTCTACTATCCCCCCTCCCCTCCCCTCCCCTCCCCTCTTCTCTCTCAACCCCCTCTACTGTAAAACACTTCTTCCACTTGTATTATTCTTTTCTTACCCCTCACTTCCTCTTGTATGTAATTTTGTATAACCCTGAGGATCACCATCCCTTTCCATGCAATTTCCCTTCTCTCTCCCTTTTCCTATTAATGTTGATCTCTCATCCCTATTAATGTTGATCTTCTTCTCCTGCTCTTCGTCCCTACTCTGTCCTTAGTTACTCCCCTTATATCAAAGAAGTCATTTGGCATTTGTTTTTTAAGGACTGGCTAGCTTCACTTAGCATAATCTGCTCTAATGCCATCCATTTCCCTCCGAATTCTATGATTTTGTCATTCCTTAATGCAGAGTAATACTCCATTGTGTATAAATGTCACATTTTTTTTATCCATTCATCTATTGAAGGGCATCTAGGTTGGTTCCACAATCTTGCTATCGTGAATTGTGCTGCTATGAACATCGATGTAGCAGTGTCCCTGTAGCATGCTCTTATTAGGTCTTTGGGGAATAGACCGAGAAGGGGAATAGCTGGGTCAAATGGTGGTTCCATTCCCAGCTTTCCAAGAAATCTCCATACTGCTTTCCAAATTGGCTGCACCAATTTGCAGTCCCACCAACAATGAACCAGTGTACCCTTTTCCCCACATCCTCGCCAACACTTGTTGTTATTTGACTTCAAAATGGCTGCCATTCTTACTGGAGTGAGATGGTATCTTAGGGTGGTTTTGATTTGCATTTCTCTGACTGCTAGTGATGTTGAGCATTTTTTCATGTACTTATTGATTGATTGTATGTCCTCCTCTGAGAAGTGTCTGTTCAGGTTCTTGGCCCATTTGTTGATTGGGTTATTTGTTGTCTTTTTGTCTAATTTTTTGAGTTCCTTGTATACTCTGGATATCAGGGCTCTATCTGAAGTGTGAGGAGTAAAGATTTGTTCCCAGGATGTAGGCTCCCTATTTACCTCTCTTATTGTTTCTTTTGCTGAGAAAAAACTTTTTAGTTTGAGTAAGTCCCATTTGTTAATTGTAGTTGTTAACTCTTGTGCTATGGGTGTCCTATTGAGGAATTTGGAGCCCGACCCCATGGTATGTAGATCATAGCCAACTTTTTCTTCTATCATACGCCGTGTCTCTGTTTTGATATCAAGCTCCTTGATCCATTTTGAGTTAACATTTGTACATGGCAAGAGAAAGAGATTCAGTTTCATTTTGATGCAAATGGATTTCCAGTTTTCCCAGCACCATTTGTTGAAGATGCTATCCTTCCTCTATTGCATGCTTTTAGCCCCTTTATCAAATATAAGATAGTTGTAGTTTTGTGGATTGGTTTCTGTGTCCTCTATTCTGTACCATTGGTCTACCCACCTGTTTTGGTACCAGTACCATGCTGTTTTTGTTACTATTGCTCTGTAGTATAGTTTGAAGTCTGGTATCGCTATCCCACCTGATTCACACTTCCTGCTTAGCATTGTCAGGAGGATATAGACAACCTAAACAGACCAATAACAATAGAGGAAATAGAAGAAACCATCAAAAGAATACCAACTAAGAAAAGCCCAGGACCGGATGGGTATACAGCAGAGTTTTACAAAACCTTTAAAGAGGAACTAACATCAATACTTTTCAAACTATTTCAGGAAATAGAAAAAGAGGGAGAACTTCCAAATTCATTCTACGAGGCCAATATCACTCTGATCCCTAAACCAGACAAAGACACTTCAAAGAAAGAAAACTACAGACCAATATCTCTAATGAACCTAGATGCAAAAATCCTCAATAAAATTTTGGCGAATCGGATTCAAAAACATACCAAAAAAAATCATACACCATGATCAAGTAGGATTCATCCCTGGGATGCAAGGCTGGTTCAATATACGGAAATTAATAAATGTTATTCACAACATCAATAGACTTAAAAATAAGAACCATATGATCATCTCAATAGATGCAGAAAAAGCATTCGACAAAGTACAGCATCCCTTTATGTTCAAAACTCTAGAAAAATTAGGGATAACAGGATCATACCTCAACATTGTAAAAGCAATCTATGATAAGCCACAGGCCAGCATCATTCTGAATGGAGAAAAATTGAAGGCATTCCCTCTAAGATCTGGTACAAGACAGGGATGCCCTCTCTCACTACTTCTGTTCAACATAGTCCTTGAAACACTGGCCAGAGCAATTAGACAGATGAAAGAAATTAAAGGCATAAAAATAGGAAAAGAAGAACTTAAATTATCACTATTTGCAGATGACATGATTCTTTACCTAGCAGACCCAAAAGGGTCTACAAAGAAACTATTAGACCTAATAAATGAATTCAGCAAAGTGGCAGGATATAAGATCAACACACATAAATCAAATGCATTCCTGTATATCAGTGACAAATCCTCTGAAATGGAAATGAGGACAACTACTCCATTCACAATATCCCCCCAAAAAATAAAATACTTGGGAATCAACCTAACAAAAGAGGTGAAAGACTTATACAATGAAAACTACAGAACCCTAAAGAAAGATATAGAAGAAGACCTTAGAAGATGGAATAATATACCCTGTTCATGGATAGGCCGAACTAACATCATCAAAATGGCGATATTACCAAAAGTTCTCTATAAGTTCAATGCAATGCCAATCAAAATCCCAACAGCATTTCTTGTAGAAATAGATAAAACAATCATGAAGTTCATATGGAATAATAAAAGACCCAGAATAGCAAACACAATCCTTTCTTGTTTCTTTAAGGCTTTTTGGATAAATAACATTTGTTTCCTTCTTAATGCTGGTGGAGGCAAAATTAGGTTAGGCTTTGACAGCAGAAACCAACACAAAACAATCCCAGTATCAGTAAACATCCACTTAGGAATAATTTTTTGACCCATGTAAAGTAACTTGGGTCAAACAATTATTAGGTAACCATGAAGTTAGCCAATCCATTAAGTCTAAACATCCATCATCTCCTCAGACCTTATCAATGATGTCTTTAAAGAAATCTAACTTCTTTGAAATAGAATTACTGTTATCACTTAAGTTAAAGCAACACATATTATTAAGCTCCTGAGATCCTTTATTATGTAAACATAAATAATCAATTGTGGCCCAATTGTTTAGAATAACTCAATAATATTGTTTTTGTTCTTTATTAAGCATTTGGATTGCCATAGAGGTAAAATTAATATTTTTTACCACAGCACAAGACCGTTTCATAGTTGTTTTGTAAGCCCTGACATCTAGTCCAGGGACACTCACTAAGGAAAATCACAAGGCTTTCAATTCTGCCTTAGAGAGAAGTTTACTGAATCATCAGTTTTCATCAAGGGGAAGAGACCTTTTATGGATGCATTATGCAGGATGCTGGCCTATAAAATCCTGTGGGGATGGTAAGAACACAGCCTGCTAAGAGGACAATGGGTACCATGAGACAATTTTGCAGGTATATGACAATTTCAGCCAAGTGAACCCAGATATTATAATGGGTTTTAGAAGTGAAGTACTCAGACTGTACTGAACTTCCACAGCTGGGGTCCAACAGCAGAACAACAATATTGTTAAGACTGAAAAATTTATAGAGTTTGTGTGAGTGTAGCACTCAAAGCAGTAACTAAGTTTTCTGGAGTATATTTTAACCCTATTTGAGCCAACAGCTATTGAGCTGAGGTTGTTAATGATTTCGTATCTCCCCAAGTCACTGGAAGTCTAGTAGCTTGGAATCCTCTTTCAGAGTGTCTTCTCTTTTGAGGAGAGTGATCCTTGTCCTTTTGTTTGGTGAAATTCTCCTCATCTACAATCAATGAAACTTGGGGATCAGGTTGTGAAGTCCCTGATGTCAACTCATAATTGGAAGGACTCACACACTCAGCTGGAATCTAAACTGGACCTGCTGGTGTAAGTATAGCAGTCAATCATTTCCCATGTGATCAGAGGCATAGGGGCTTGTATTCCTGGGTTTGGTGGAACCCTGTATTTTAAATAAAATTTTTGTAATGGCTGTTTTGGAATAAAATGTCTATCCAAAGCAGATGACAAATTGTGACTATGTTTATTGCATATAGACTGCACCAATTATAAAACAATATCTAAAACATTATTAATATGAAAGAGGCTAGATTTCTTTTATGTTTTTGTTTATAAAGGTAAGTTTTAAGAGTACAATGTACTCATTTAACCAAAGTCTGTCCAGTAGGATTATTAGGGATATTATGATTCAAAATTATATTATTTTGACTATAAAATTGTGCAAAAGCATGAGATGTATATGTGGGAGGCATTGCCCACTTTTAAATGAGCAGATTTTCCCATGGTGGCAAAACAAAGCAGTAAGTGAGAAATGCAAGTAGATAGCTTTTTAGACCTATGGGCCCCAGCCCAGGTGAACCCAGAATGAGTATCAATGGAAACATGAAGAAAGGAGTAAGGCTAAAAAGGAGGAAAATTGGTAACATTAATTTTTAAAGCATATTAGAATGTAGGCCTCATGGACTTACAGACTTCTGCATAGAGGCCCAAAAGCATATACAATAAGAAGAGTTGTTAACTAGAGCATGAGCCTGTTGTGAAGAGAGAAAACATCTTTATTAATGACTGAGCATTTGATGAAAAAATCCATGGAATTTTCTAGCCTCTGAAAATAAAGGGATTTTATAGCTTTATCTGCATGAGCGTTACCTTTCATCAAAGGTTCAGGACTTTTGGTATGGCTGAATATATGAGAGAGAAAGATAGGAGACACATGATGCTACAAAAGAGTTTAAAGGGCTAAAAAAAGAGAGATAAAAATTGGGATCCAAACAAGGCCATAACACAGCTATAAAATTATGAGGAAGAAGTTTAGTTACATATTGAGAACCTGGAGTCATGTTTAAAGTAGTAGACAACAATCTTAGTGCCGGGATAATGTAGTGAACTCAACTTGTTGTGGAGAGACTTGGGGTTGAGTATTATAGTCCATTTATCATCAATAAACACAGATATTATTTTTGTTTGTTTACCTCCATCTGTATACATTGTTATTTCATCTACAGAAGGAAGAGTAGAAATCAAGGAAGAAGGAGAATGTGTTACCTGAGATACAAAGATAGTCATCCATTATGAGATATGTGAAAATTAATAGGAGGTAAAAATGTAGTTAATACAGCTTGATAGTAGGATGAAAAGTGTAAATATTGAAGATGTGAAGGTTTTTATTAATAAGTAACATATAAAACATGAATGTCCATGTTTGTCAAAGATAAAATTTTGTTATAATCATTAGTAATTAACTGAGCATACATGTCAGCAAAAGGCAATATATCATAGCCTAAAAAATGAGGACAATATCATTAATTTAATACATATATTTTTATTACAATTAACAACTGTTGTTGTAAAAGTATAAGGTGTTTTAACAAAAATTATTAATAACAATGACATAATAAATGTGAAAAGTTGATTTACAATTATTGTTGACAACTTTTTTATTATTTTTTTTTTGTAAATCCTGTTTCAGAGAAGGAATCAAGTAAAGGAAGGAGGCAGCATCCTGTTCCTGGAAAAATGAGAGATCAGTTTGGCATCAGCTGTAATTTTTAATTTATGTATTTAAAAAACTATACTCATGAAGATTAATCCCATTTATGTAAAATTTAATTTATTTATTTTAATTATAACATAAAAACATAAGAAAAACATGACCAATCCCATTAATCATCAATTTTTAGTTGAAGAAAAGTTTTGGAAATTATAGATATTGTATCTTTGATAATTTTTAGAAATCAAGACTATTGTTTGGCCACCTAGAAAACCTCAGAGCCTTAATCTTAAAGATATTTATATATTATTTAGTTATTTGATTTCAATTTAATTATTTGAATACATTTAATTTTTAATTTTTTTTTATTTATGAGCACTCATTGTCTAAATGTGAATTTTGATATTAACTACAAAATATAGAGATATAAAGCAGGCCTGTACAATTGGAAATTCCAGGTACAGAAATCCACTAGGTATCCTGGAAACTGAATCAAAAGTTTCAGGTTAGCTGACCTTTTTGTCCTTGATACTTATTACACTTATTTCCAACATAACCATATTTATATCCTCTTGAGGATGTGTTAAAGACATTTTTGGATGTATTTGAGAGTTAATTCTGGAGAAATTAGCCTTGGGATGAAAAAAGAATGTAAAAACTTTTATAGTTAGATAAAACAAGACTGACCAGAAAAAAAATACATCAATTTATTCAAAATATTTTAAAACTTACATTGCTGTAATATTAACTTTTTTTTTTTTAAATCAGGCCAGAGTATAGTTTTAGCTCAGATAAGAGCCAGTGGAAGCTTGTGAAATTTTCTTGTAGATTTTTTAATTCACATTTTAAATATAAGGCTAGGCAAGTTAGAGATCCAGCAGAAGTTAAATGGTAAGTAAAATTGGTATAACCATTTTTTTTAATGAACACAATCCCTTTATTTTTATTTATTTATTTTTATGTGGTGCTGAGGATAGAATGCATTTATCAAAATTTCTCAGTTCACTTTCTTCTTAAAGTCTTTCTTTTAATTTACCCACATTAGAGTTCAGTCTTTGTAAAATGAATTCCATGGTTTTGAACAATGGCAGGCATTCATTTTATGCGTTCAGTACAGAAAAGTCTCTTCACTTTAAAAGTGACCTTGGTATTGTTTTGTTTGCTGTTGTTGTTTCTGGGTTTTTTGTTCATTTGTTTATGAGACCATCTTGCTGTGATGCCCTCCCTGATCTCACACTTGTGGGCTTATTGTCCTTCCTCAGCCTCCTGAGCAGTTGGGACAGCAGGCACAGTGTGCCAGGCCACATCCACTTGTTACCCAAGGGCTGCTCTTTTGTCTAATCATGAAAACCAGTCCTCTCAGGTCTGGTCTCTATTGTCTCCTCAGGAAGGGGATTTATTTTTTTTTTTTTTTTTTTTTTTTTTTTTTTTTTTTTTTTTTTTTTTTTTTTTAAGAGAGAGTGAGAGAGAGGGGGACAGAGAGAGAGAGAGAATTTTAACATTTATTTATTCTTAGTTCTTGGCGGACACAACATCTTTGTTGGTATGTGGTGCTGCTGAGGATCGAACCCGGGCCGCACGCATGCTAGGCGAGCGCGCTACCGCTTGAGCCACATCCCCAGCCCCCAGGAAGGGGATTTAAATGGAATGAAAGAAGTATCCTTTGCATCCTGATTTCTTTTATTTAGTAAAATTCATTTAAGTTTCATTTCCATTGTTGAGTTAAGGAAAAGCTACTATTTTTGTTTAATGGACATTTTATAAAAGTATATTTTCTTCTCTATAAATTTGCAAAAGAATGTGTGTATTCCTTCCAGTGTACAGTGATAGTGAAGGAAGCTGCTGTCCACACTTGCATACGTACAAGTTGTCCACCTCATGCTTTGCTGCTTTGCCAATGAGGCTTCTTTTAAAATAGACATGTTTTCTTTTCCTCTTTTTCCTTTCCTCCTCCACAACCTGTCAAGGGGGAACAAGATCATCTTTACCTATCCTAGACCAGACACCTTTGAGCACATACCCACCACAGGAACCAAGGAATTAGACTTCAGGGATGGCACCAAAAGACCTAAGAAACTGCTGTCTCCCAAATTAACAAGTGAATTAAATTCCTCTAGAGGGACTTCTTGACAGGCAGGCAGCCTTTGAAAGGCTTTTAAAAAAACTTGCCCTGCTGGGCACAGTGGCTCATGCCTGTAATCCCCTTGTCTCAGGAGGCTGAGGCAGGAGGATCAAGAGTTCAAAGTCAGCCTCAGCAAAAGTGAGGGCCTAAATAACTCAGTGAGACCCTGTTTCTAAATAAAATATAAAACAAGGCTAAAGATGGGGCTCAGTGGTCAAGGGCCCCTGAGTCCAATTCCCAATACCCGCCCCACAACAAGACAACAACAAAACAAACTCTGTTTCCTGTGATGAGCAGAATCATGTCCTGTGGGACTGGAGCCCCCTGTGCTTCTTCATTGATAGCAAAGCAATAATGTACTTGCTTTTCCTTTTTGTCAAAACCACGTCATTCTTGTTCAATTGGCATGAGGGACAAGGTGCAGCCTTCAGTAACATATACCAATTCTGTGGGCATCAGTTTACAAATAATGTGGGTAAAATTTGGAAGTGGGATTCATGGATCATATGGCAACTTTATTATGGAAAAAGAAAACCAGAGCTCTCCTGCTCAGAGACTGTATGTGGCATCCCAGCAACAATCAAGGGTCCATCCTGTGCTCTGCCACCAAGCAGTATTTGTTACTATTGTTTTGTGTGAGTGTGTGCCGTTCTGAGTGCTTATTGGGATCTTGTAGTTTTATTTTATTTTTCCAGAGACATGTGTTGTTGAGCATCTTTTCAGACACCTTCCTGCTGTCTCTAGAGCTTATTTTGTGAAGGGTCTTTTCATGTTTCCTTTCTTCTTCTCCATTTGTCATTTTCTGCAAGTTCTGTAGCACAGGAGACCATCATTTTAATTTGTTGGACATGTTTGTTAACTAAGGCATTAGTTGTTGTGCATTTTGAATATTTTATTATTTAAGAGATATACATGTGCAGCATTTTCGCAAGTTACCTGAACTAGTCCTCAATTTTCAGTTACATCTTAGGTCATAATTTTAAAGCCAAAATTACTAGATAGGAGTAATGACAATATGAGACAGTAAAATATAACACTGCAACATTTTCTACAGTTCATCTTTTGAAATATTCAGAGGCATAAAATATATCTATTCAGAAAAACAACTGATTTTTTCCTTTTTTCTGATTAAAACAATATTTTAAATCCATAATTTCCATGACACGTTATCAAGGCCAGTAATTTTCCCTGTGTTTCTCTACAATTTGTATTTGACATTTTGACTTCATGTAAAACATGTTACCCAGAAAATAAAGAAACTGTTGCCACCCAAGGCAGCATACCCTTGAAAGACTGGAGAGAACAGAGCGCTGCTTAACAGAATTCATAACAAGAGCTCCTCCTCCTTCTTCAGATAAATTTCAAGGTGGTGCACACCAGAAATCCCAGCTACTTGGGAGGTTGAGGCAAGAGAACTACAAGTTTGAGTCCAGTCTAGTTTTGCAAGGTACTAAGCAACTTGTTTCAAGATAAAAAATAAAAAGGCCTGGGGATGTGGCTTGGTGGTTAATCACTGCTGGGTTCAATCCTTGGCCAAAACAAATAAACAAATGAAAAATGATTTGTGGACTCTTGTTATGTCTCAGTGGTAGAGCATTTGCCTAGCACATGTGAGGCACTGAGTTTGATCCTCAGCACTACATTAAAGTAAATCAATTTGGGCCTGGGGATGCGGTAGCATGCTCACCTGGCATGCATGGGCCCCATGTTCGATCCTCAACACCACATCCAAACAAAGATATTGTGTCCACCGAAAACTAAAAAATAAATATTAAAAATTTTCTCTCTCTCTCTCTCTCTAAAAAAAAAATTAAAGTAAATAAATGAAATAAAGAAAATGTCTCCATATACAACTAAAAATATTAAGAAAGGTAAAGTTTTGGATCTGATTCACTAAACTGCCATAAAAGTGTTAGAATATTCTAAAAATTATATTTTGGCATCTTTAGAATCACGGCATGTAAAATTCTTTTTATTTTAGAGAATTTTTTCATAGTATTCTATTAGGTTACTGGAAACCTCATTTTAAAAACATATTATTACATATGTATTTTTATGGAGTACATTATGGTAAGTCAGTACATGGATATAAATTGTAGTAATCAGATCATAGTAATAAGGATTTTCATCTTTTCAGCTGATAATGGTTTTTAATATTTGGAATTTTATTTTAAAACACAATTTAGGTTGATTTAACTAATAGTTCTGCTACTGGGTCAGAGAAGTACCTAAAGTGATTCCTCCATCCAGTTTTTGGTGCCCCTCACTGAACTCATTCCATGTGTCCTTTGCCTGCTCTTCCCATTCCATGCTGACCACCATTCCATTCTGTTCTACTATATTTACTTACTGCTTTCTACAAAAGAGTAGGAACATGTGCTGCTTGTCTTTCAGAACCAGGCATGTTTCTCTTAACATAAAGAAAGTCAAGGGCCACTTTTTGTTATGGTAAGATGCACGTAACAAGAAATTTGCTACTTTATCCTTTTTTTTATTCCAACAGCTTTGTTTTATTTGTTTGTTTTGCATTTACATGACAGTTGGTAATATTTTGACATATTATACATTCCTGGGTTGCAACCTAATACAATTTTGGTCCCATTCTCTGGTTGAATATTTTGGTTGTTTCTAAGAGTGCAGATCAGATTTATTCCCTCAAGAATTTATTTATTTTTGTTTCCAGCTGAATAACATTTCATGGTATGCCAAGGACATGTTTTGCTTTTACATTCATATGCTTTTGGGCATTGAGGCATTTCTGACGTGGGCTACAATTAATAATGCTACTTTGAGCACTAGTGTACATACGGTAACTTGAGTCCTTACATTCAGTTCTTTTTAAAAGATCAATAAGAGGACAATTGATGAATCAGGGGTAATTTGTGACAATAAATATGTCAATATTTATTGGGAAGAATACATCTCACTTAAGCACTTATTAAAACCTGCTGTATACTCTCAATGTGTTTTCAATGACTCACCCAGGCCATGAAGGTCCCACTTCATAACAATCACTTGCTGACACCAAGCAGATATGTTGGGCCCTTGTGTTAACTCAAAAAGTAAAGAATTGACATTATATAAATTTGTTATTCACTTATTCCAAAGTAACAGATTTAACCAAACATGCATATCTCCACATTAACTTCCTCCAGAGGGCATCTATTCTAGGCTATAATTTACTGTTCATAAGCCAGTTTATTGGCATATTAAGAAAACTTATCTGTCATCACTAGTTAAGTATGCGCTATCTTCACCCACAAAGATTTCAAAAAGTTAATGATTTGTTTTTCAGTGCAGATCAGCAGCATAGGACTGGTTGTGGCATAGCCATTGGCCACCATCATATGGATATGATAATAAACTGGGTCATTGTTCCCTGTAGTTCTTGAGGAGGAGAAGATGTTGTCCAAACAGTAAATGAGCACAAATAAACTCATGAGCAGCAGGATGGTCCAGGTGGCCCTCTGCACGGGGGATGCCTTTGGAGAAGGCCTGGTGTTTTGAAGGTGCTGGACGTGTCTCCTATGCCTGCACAGGAGGGCCACCATGTACCCACTTGAGAGGGCCATTAACCCTATGAAAAAGACATCCCGGAGTACACCTAATACAGAAAATAAATGCCTGAAGAAGTAACTCATTTGAACAATTTTGCAGGGTTCAGTAATAAACACAATCACATTTGAGGTCACATTGGGAATAGCATTAGAGGACAAGGAGAAGTGAGCACTCAAGGACATATAGAAGGCCCACAGGAAAACAAGGACACACAGGGTCTGCTGTGGGGATTTATGTTTGAACTTGGCCAAGCAGGAGCTTCTGGGGCTGAGGGTGATGGCCTGGAGGATACTCAGCAGGCAGGTGGCACAAATGGAGAAGCCCCTCAGAAACCTGTGCAAGTAGATCACCAATTTACACTTGATGTTATCCCAAAAATCCTGAGAAAGAGCAACATCTGTAGCTATGTACCCCAAAATTGTCATCATCCCTATGTGGACTAGGGCCAAGAGACCAATGATCAGGTCAGTGGGCTTGAGCCTGTGCTGGAGGAGGAATGTGAAGATGTGGAAGAGAAGGAGGATGGAGTTGGCTGAGATCCCGAGGCCAACTTCGGAGAAAAATGCATTTCTTATGCCAGTATAATCATAGAGTTTGTTGGTGATATTCATCTTTTGAGCAATGAATCACATAGTACATATCTTAGGAGAAAATGAAGAAAAGACTTTATTTTGAATAGTATAACACCCATTAATTTCAGCCTCTCCTGTTACCATCAGGACATGTGTGGATTCACCCCAACACACTCTTTTCTCACTTCAGCATTCAAGTCTCTCTGACACTCTCCAGGTGCCATTTTCTTGTTATTACCAAATCATGTCTGGATTGTGTAATGATTTTAGGGCTGTCATCTTTCCTATGCATTCAGAATTATAATGTGCTACTGAAAACAGTTCTAGTTTATAACATCATCTTGAAGCCTTAGGCATAGTGCCTTAATTGGTTTCTATCTTAATCTTCTCAATTCAGCCTCAAGTCCTTTTTGAAAATTGTACAATTATTGATGCGTTTAAATGGCAGGCTTGCATAATAATAGAGAATTCCAACTCTCTCAATAAATGAATCTTGATGGAGTAGTTGTATACCTGGTTATGTTATTTGAGTTTTATCTTTAGTCTGGTTTATTACCAGACCTAATATCTTTAATACATTAACCAAGCCAACATTAACAACTACACACTGTAAGACATGTTGTTTGAATATGAATTTAAAATCTACCATTTATTTCAAGTGTGATCTTCAGCAGTCTTTGATGCTTAACTCTTATCATCTCATCTATAAATATGAGCAGGCATATTACCTGAATTCAAGAGCTATTGTGTGTGCAAAAGGGTGAAGTACCAAATGTGGAAATGTTTTTAACATATAATAACATTAAGAAATATTAACTATTATTTTTAATTATGCGATTACTCACAGGTGACTGGAAAGACATTTCAGTTTTTTAATAATAACTACCTCTGTTACTGCCTCAAATGAGTTCCATAATTTTGGAACATTTTATCACTATCTGTAGAAAATTCTTTGGTGACATTTTAAGACTGTTTTTGAATCACCAGTGTACCTATATGTCTTATATATATATTATTATTATCACCAGAATAATTTTCCTAAGTTTTCCATGTCCAGTTATCAATTATTATTAGAAATATATTCTAATTTTTTCTACTCAGTCATCTGGAATCAGCTTGGTAATTAAAGTCACAGTGAAAGTGATTCTGAGTCATTCCATTGTAAAGTTTTCATTAAAGTACAAGAAATTGAACTTAGTCTGAAAGGAGGACCTTCAAAAGAGTTCAATTTGTCATCTCCTAGAGTAAAGAACTTTCAGTTCAGAGGCCAAGCATAAACTTGAGACAGAAAATTTGATGTTGATCTGCCAATGGAATATTTCCTATACAAGGCATGTTTGGGTTTTATTTCAAGTGTCTGAAATTGTAGGTATATATTTCAAATCATTTCCAGTCATATTTTAAAAAAGTAAATATCATTAGAAAATTATGCATGTGAGGCTAAATAATTTCATGACTCTTTAGAACATGATAATGTATAAGTCATATACTAAACATGGGTGCAGTGGGGCATGACTCTAAATCCAGCAGCTTGAGAGGCTGAGAAAGGACAATTTTAAGTTAAAAGGCAGCCTAAGCAGTGGCAAGGTGCTAAGCAACTCAGTAAGACCCTATCTCTAAATAAAATACAAAATATGGCTGGAGATGTTGCTTAGTGGTTAAATTCACCTGAGTTCAATTCCCAGTACTAAGAAAAGAAAAATACTAAGAAACAACAGAAGGTAAACATTCATGCCATGTATAAATCCAAGGTTATGTACATAATTGATTAAAACTGGAATGCTCTTGTTTGTTTTAATTTTTAATTGGAATATACCCTTTGTACTTGGATATGGGGCCCAGTATTACAATTCAACATATGTATATAGTGCTTTGGGATCAAAGTGTGTCAATTTCCATCTTCCCCAAAGTTCTCATTTTTATGTTGGAAACTTGCAAACACTTCTTTGGATACTTTAAGTTTTATAAGTAACTATTAAGGACTGTAATCACCCTATTGTGCTACAAGTCCTGGGCGACTTTTCTCTCTTAACTCTTTTTGGCACCCCACAACCAGCATTTATCTCATTTTCTAATCATAGATCTAGGAAGCTTTTCTTTTCACAGCTTCTGTGTGATCAACCTTTTCAGGTCCAATGCATGAGTTTCAGCATGCAATATTTGTGGAAAATGAAAACTCTGTACTACCATTAATGAAGGACAATATTTTCTCCAAGTAATGATCAGGTAAAGTGACAAAATTTTCTGCATTCACTCATTCAGTGTTTTGGGGTTGTTCTCATAATAAGTCCAGAAGAAAGATTAGAATATACAAATAAAATGTCCATATGTTTCCAAGCTTTTCTGAATTACATTTGATCATCAGTCCTACATTGTTTTATTTTGTGACATCAATGGATATACAAATGGCATATGCTCATTCCTATAAATTGATTTCATATAAGCCAAATAATTATGGGTACTTTTATGGTATAATTTTAAATATATTTACATTATCATGTGACAAATAACTTTTAAAATGTTTTAGGCCAGGGAGAGTATTCTGAGACAGGAGATTTCCAAGTTAAAACCCAGCCACAGTAGCTTAGCAAGGCCTTAAGCAACAAGTGAGACCCTGCCTCAAGATAAAAAAAAAAATGATTGGTGTTATGGCTCAGTGTTTAACATTAATGTGAGTTCAATTACCGGTACAGAAAAAAATAAAATTGCCCTCTTTCAACAACAATAAAAGAGTGTACTATGAAACAAAACAAAACAAAAAAATGCATTATGTGACATACAGGATCTGCTTTAAAATTATTTAAACATTTGAACCTTGTAAAAAACAAGCATGAATACACTCACTGAATGAAATGTTTTTATCACCTGTGTCTCAAGGCCATTGGGTGACATTAAGTTCAGTGTTACTGAGAAATCTGCAGTCCTCCAAACAGAAATAATGAAAAGCAGGAGTGTAGAGTGCCATGAGTTTGCAATCATACTAAAAAATGCATGGATTTTTTTGTTCATTGCCTTAAAGCCAGTGGAAACTTGTTTTCTGAAAGTGAATTTCTGTATTAGTAACAGGAAAGCTTAGACTCTTTCCTGATGTCTGCATGAATTCAAGGGACACAATTTGCTGTAATCCTAAACACAATTATTCTCTCTCCATATAGTGCCCAGAGAAACCCCAGAAAAATGCTTTTCTAGTCATCCTGCTGTCTCCAGTTTTGAACCACAATCATATCAGCAAATGCTGCATGTCAAGTCTATATGATTAAAATTATGTAAGTATATCACAGTGTTAATGTAAAGAATGTTCTATTGTATTGTCCACACTGATTAGCCATTGTTGTGGGAAAGCATCCTGGGGAATGAGAACCATTCATAAAGGGGAGCTAAAGAAAATTCTGTGGCACCAACCTTCCCTTCTCTGTTCCATCTCAATCACACCTGGCTCAGCACACCTTAGGTGATCAGGGGACAGAACACAAGCTTTTTGCCATCATTGGGGTGACCGGAGAACCCCTCCTCAATAAGGGTCTTAGGGTTGATGCTGCCAATTTGGTATCTTGATGCCCTCTTGTATCAGCACTAATATTGTACTTTATGCATTTGAGAAATCAAGCTGCCCCCAGACTCGACATTCTCTGGGGAAGGATGTATAAATCACAGTGACTATAACTTGAATTTCTGAAATAGGTCACCCTTGATGAATCCAAATCTGGTAAAAGGAAGAAAAATCTAAGTAAGTAGATGAGTAGAGCACATTACACATTTTTAAAAAAGAAATGTCTACAAATTACAGAACTTTCATTTGTTAGTGCTCATAATAAAGACTTGGGGACCCTCATGGTGAAGACTCCCTTTAACATCTAGATCATGGAAGCAGTCCTGTTAGACAATGTGCAGTCAACAATACCATGGGTGGCTCCTGATACATACATGATCATACACGTTCCCTCAAACTAGTGAGAACTGCTCAGGCGGTGGATATGAGCTGGAGGTCAGGACAGAAGTGAGAGAATTACAGGAGGAGAATACCCCTCTGCAAAACTCACTTCAAGTTTGCCCTCTTAGGATGTTCAAATTCCAGGGTGAAGGATTGAAGGGAGCACACATCTGTTCTCTCCTCTACAGTGTAAGCATCATCCTGCCTCTCTCTCAGGGATGAGATGACAGAGGAATCCTTTTACTTACTCACCTCTAAAGATTGCATGAATTTTTATAATTACACAGCTCCACTTCATTGTTGCAATCTTCCCCATCCTCCCTTCTATTCATTGAGTTAAGAATGGAAAAAAGGGGGATGAAGCAGGTGAGATTAATCCTGCTTCAAGCAATTGGGTTTGGAGCTGAGGTCAACGTAGGCAGCACTTTTTACCTTGTGGCAATTCTTGTGCTGGAAATCTATGAAGAGCACATGGAGAGATGACTGGCACCTCAGGGAGGGCAAAACCATTGCCCAGCAGATGTTAGTCCTGTGAGCACATCTGTGTGAGATACAGAGACTCTAGCAACATGATGAGCAAAACCCTGCACAAGGTTTTGGCAAATGAATGGCAGCTCTTTGTGAGAAATAGATATGAGAATCATCAGTTTACTTGTGAATTGTCAGAGTTGTAAAGGACAGCCTGGGATTCACAATTAGAGCTATGGGGTTTATATTACCCCATTTTAACTTTCACCTGAGAAAAGCCACTAGAAGTGAAAGTGTTCTTTTAAACTAAAGAAATAATAATCCTCAGAGGTGCTTCTTCACAGACCCCAAGCTGTCTGTCACTACTAGAAAACCCAAGCAGTCCTGCAGAAGAGTCCTTCTCCCTGATTGATGTAGTGATGGAAGATTCCAATCCTGCTTTCCTGCTCTACAGTGTTGGCTTTCCTGTCTGATTTTACCCTTTGAGTTTTAGTAACAAGAAAACGATACAGGTTGACATTAAGGTAGTCATGCTACAGATATGAAAAAGTGAGTTTTGGAAAAAAAATCTAAAATGTAGGTACTATTATCATGGTAGGGTGGGATTTGACTGACCTAAATGTTCCTCTAAACAAAATTAGATTCAACTGTTTCCAATCTAACAGAAATTTCAAAGGGTATTCCTCTATAGTGACCAAATCATAAAGGACTCATGAACACAATTATTCTTCCTCTAAACTATTCTGAATTATATTCCTGGGTGTTTTGGAGCCAGTAATGGGAAACGACCAGCATGTTCATTTGATTTTTTTAAATATTTAATGTATATTCAAAACTTATCATCATTGCCCTTTCCTAACTGATAGAGTACAGCATAGGGGAATTTTTAATTTGTGAAATTAAATTGAATGCAAAGACATACTGAAAAAGCTTAAGTATATATATTTAATACTAGTGTGAGTTTTCCTTCTACAAAATGAGGTTTTGAACATAGTACCTCATTTCCTTCTAAAGATTTTAAAAATTAAAATGATTCAAACTTTGAAAGTCATTTGCTGATTCTCTATTTGTTTATGCACATGACAGAAGCAAACGTATAGATACTAAAATGTCCAATTAAAACTTATGGCTCTCCTGATAATATATATATATATATATATATATATATATATATATATATATATATATATACCAGTAAATAATATAAAAAGACTCTAGAATAGATAAGTTGTCACTAGATATCACTAAATTACAAAAATAAATGGAAAAATTAAAATAACTAATTTTCTCTATGAGCAATTGAGTAACTTTAGGAGTATCTAAATTGAAGAAGCAAACATTCTTAGAAGAGAATATCCACATTGCACCATGAGAACACAGTCCTCTGGGCTCAGTAGGGCTGTTGAGCTGATGTCTCCTGCAGCTACCAGACACTTCACTAAAAGGCACAGATTCCCTCCTCCCACAGCTTTTCTAGGGCCACCCAAACACTAATTCTGTACCTGAGGATACAGAGGCACTTACCCAGATGGCTGAGGCTGGGAAGGACTCAGAGCAGTTGAGAAGCTCCGAAAGAGATGTGAGGTTTTAGGAAAGGTTGTCTTTAAGTCCTGTCTCTTCAGGGATGTAATTTTAATGTCTGCAAAGGTGACAAGATCCCACTGGAGGACACAGAACTGTGGCTTCCCCAGTGGAACATGTCCCCTGTCTCATAGTTTTACTTTCTTCTCTGGTGGATAACAACAGTCCTGGGAGAGCTGGGCCCCAAACTTTTCTCTAAGTTCCCTAAACACTTCAGGAGAGAGATCTTGATTGGGTTCATGTCTCCATCACATTGAGAAGCCCAGTTACACTCATTCTGATCCTGAGGTCAAATGAGTTCAAACCATTCCACAATTGACCATGCTTCTATTTTGGGGTGATGGATTCCTGGTACCCCTCATGGTTTCCCAATGGCTCTGAGGGTCCTCTCCCTACAATGTGTGATGGGCTCTTTCCCCCTGGTTTGTTCCTACATAGAGCACCCTGTTTCTGGGTACTGCTGGTTCTGTGTGCCTTCGTTTTCTGTTAGGCACAGGGTCTCTGTTCTAATGCTTAAGTCCTTGTTCCATCAGTCTGTCATGATATATATATTTTTTTCATCACAACTTTTAGTAATTTGAGTTTTTTCTCTCTTTGTTAGCTTGGCTAAGGGTTTCTCAATTTGGTTAATTTTTTCACAAACATTTTGTTTTTCAATTTGTTGAATTTTTTGTTTCAATTTTATTGATTTCAACTCTGATTTTAATTATTTTGCCTCCTACTGCTGTTGGTGTATATTTGTTCTTTTTTTCTAGGGCTTTGAGATACAATCTTATTTTTTTTTATTTGGCTGTTTTCTATTCTTTTAATGAATGAGCTCAATGCAATAAACTTTTCTCTTAGAACTGCCTTCATAGTGTCCCAGAAATTTTTATATGTTGTATCACTATTCTCATTTCTAAGTATTTTTTAAAATTTTATCTCTGATTTCTTTTGTCATCCATTGGTCATTCAATAGTGAATTATTTACTCTCCAGGTGTTAGAGTATGTACTATTTTTATTTTACATTTGATTTCTAATTTTTTCCATTATTATGATCTGATAAAATGTAGGTAGTATCTCTAGGTTTTTTTGTTTTTCTTTTTTTCTTTTTTTTGGTATTTGCTACTGTTTGCTTTGTGGCGTAACATATGGATCCATGTGCTGCTGAGAAGAAAGTGTGTTTGCTTGTTGATGGAGGGAATATTCTATATATGTCTGTAACTCAACATATTGATTGAATTATTGATTTTTATAGTTTCTTTGTTTATTTTTTTTTGGGGAAGATCTATCCAGTGGCGAGAGAGATGTATAAAAGTCACCTAGTGTTATTGTGTTGTGTTGTGGTCTTTTTTGTTCTTGTATTTGAGAAGGGTTTGTTTGACATAGATGCCCCATTTTTTCAAACATAGATATTTTATGATTGTTATGTCTTGTTGAAGCATGAATTCCTTAAGCAGTATGAAATCTCCTTCTTTATCGCTTTTCACTAGCTTTGGTTTGAAATCCACTTTTCTGTTATGAGGATGGAAAAACCCTGCTTATTTACATGATGCATGTGAGTGGTGTGCTTTTATCAACCCTTTCAGCTTAAATCTGTGGATTTCTTTTCCTGTGTGATGAATATTTTGAAGGCAACATTGTTGGGTTTTTAAAATCCAATATGTCAGTGTATGTCTTTTTATAATTTTTTTTAGTTGTCAATAGATCTTTATTTTATTTATTTATATGTGGTGCTGAGAATCCAAACCAGAGCTTCACATATGGTAGGCACTGAGACAGAATCCCAGACACAGTCTATGTATTTTAATTGATGAGTTTAGACCATTTACATTTAGGGTTATTATTATCATATGATTTGTATTCCTGGATATTTTGGTTCATTTTTGTTTTTTAACTTGATTTGGTTTCTCTTTGACTTGCCTTTACTTTAATGTGTTTCTGCCTTTGCTAATTTTCTTTGTTGTTTTTCATTTCCTCCACCTGGAATATTTTACTGAGCATGCTCTTTAGTGTGGGCTTTCTTACTGTGAATTCTTTTAACTTTTGTTCATCATGAAAGGTTTTTTTTAAATTTCATCATCAAATTTGAAGCTTAATTTTGCTGAATATAAGAGTCTTAGTTGGCATCCTTTTTATTTTCCAGAGCTTTGTATATGTTATTCCAAAATCTCCTGGCTTTGAGGGTCTGGGTTGAAAAACCTGTTGAGATCCATATTGGTCTCCCCCTATATGTCATCTGATTCCTCTCTCATGACCTTTAAGAGTTTATTCTTATTCTGCATGCTAGGCATTTTTATTATAATGTACCTTGGTATAGATCTGTTTCAATTTTTTACATTTGGTATCCTATAAGCCTCTTGTATTTGGTTTTCCAATTCATCCTTCATGTTTTAGAAATTTTCTGATATTATCTCGTTAAAGAGATTGTGCATTCCTCTGGTTTGAAATTCTGTTCCTTCCTATATCCCAATAACTCTTAGATTTGGTCTTTTGATGCTATCCCATAATTCTTGGATGTTCTGTTCATAATTTATTAAGATCTTCACTGTGTGGTGAAGTATATAATTTTCCAGATTATATACTGTGTCTTTATTATCTGATGTTCTATCTTCCAAATTATCTAGTATGTTTGTGATGCTTTCTATGGAGTTTAGTATTTGGTTTACTGTTTCCATCATTTCAAGGATTTCTGAGTTTCTTTTTTCTTTTCAGAACCTCTATCTCTTTCTTGAAGTAACCTTTTGCTACCTGTATTTGCTCCCTTATCTCTTTGTTGGAGTGATCAATTTTTTCCTGTATTTGCTCTAAAAAATGAGGTCATTCTGAAATTTATCCATCACTTTAAGTATGTATATTATGAACTCTTTCTCTGACATTTCATTGACTGTGCTGTCCTTGGATTTTGTTATCATAGTATCCTGGTTTGTTTGGTGCACTTTGTTTCCTTGGTTTTTCATGTTGTCTATGCGTCTTCCTTTCCTGCAGTGAGGATCCTTGCAGATTATCTGTACCTCACCTTGGTGTTGGGCTTCCAGACCCTGGTGGTGTCTCATGATGGATGCTACTGCAACTACAGTGGTGGCAACAGTGGAGGTAACTCAAGAGAGCAATGGGTGACCCAAGATGAATTCAAACTCTTACAGAGATGGGGCTGAAAGTGCGGGCTTTACAGTGGCTTTGGTTGCCTGTTCTGATGCAGCTGCTCTTAGGCCCTGTCTTTCATCACAGGTGGTAGCTACTATGTGTTGAGGGCCATGTCTCCAGATGGAGGTAGGTTAGGCCTGGCATCCCAGGTGGATCAAGGGTTGGACCTGCACTTAACCTGATCCTGGATTCCCCCACACGTTAGAGCAGGTTATTTTCAGCTTGGACCTGAGCTATGGCATGTTTCTACCTGTTGGCTGCTGGGTGAATCCAGGCCACCTGGGCCAGGGCTCCCACACAGGTCAGCAAAGGTGGTCCAAGATCCAGGTTTTGTCTCCTTGGTTTTCTCCATTAATATTCTGATTTCAGTGTTGTTCAATTTTGTTTTAAATTGTATCATTCTTTTTCTGTTGCTTACTTTGGATTTAAATTGCTTTTCTTCTTCTGATTTCCTAAAGTAGGGGTTTAGACGATTGAGTTTAGATTTCCTTTTCCAAAATATACATTGAGTTCCAAAAATTTACTGTTACTGATTTTACTGTATATCACAATTTTGATAGATTACTTTTCCATTTTCTTTCAGCTAACATTCTTTCTTGATTTGTATTGCTTTATGCCTTATTCAGAAGAATAAACTCCCCAAGTGTTTCGGGGAGTTGCCCATTGTCTCTCTGCTTTCTATCTTAAGTAAATTAGGGTCCTAGAGTGAGTATCACATTATGATTTGTTTAAAGTTTTGGGTAAGGCATGTTTCATGACCTCGTCTTTTAGGATGTGGTCTGATTTGCTGGATTTTTCTTGCAAACTTGAATGTGTGTCCTGACCTTGTTGGAAGAAGTAATGTGTAAAGGTCAATTAGATCCAGTTGATTGGTGGCACTGGTGAATTTAACAGTGTCTTTACTTATGTTCTGCCTGCTGAATCTGTTCATTCCCAATGAATGGGTGTTGAAATCTCCAGTTATGATATACATAATATTGTTTCTCATTACAATTTTATCCATTTTTCACTCTTGTATATTTATATCTTTTGAGGAATGACCCCTTTGTCATTATGTGATGAGCTCTTGGTCCCCAATAATTCTCTTGCTCAAAAATATGTTTTATTGAAATTAATATAGGTACTTCCACTCTTTTAATTAATGTGAGCATTTTATGTGTCTATCCACCCCTTTACTTTTGATCAAGGTGTTATTATATTTAAAGTAATTTTATCATAAACAGCAGATAGTTTGTTCTCATTTTTCAGCACCTTATGGAAACTTCTAAATTTTAATATTTTTAGGGAAACATTGGTCAGGCTGTGAATGTAGCTCAGTGTTGGAGAACTTACTTAGCATGCATAAAATCAGGGGTCATCAATCCCCAATACCACACACATACACACATACACACAAAACATAAACATATATCTCTAAAATTCTTATAAACACTTGAATTAATATTTTCTACAGATGCTATTTTGATTTCATTGGTTTGGTATTCAATACTTTCCCTGCCTTATGTAATCTAGTTGCTCCATTTACACTATTGCATGTGTCATTTTTTTGTCAAATATTTTTGGATTATGTTTTGTAGCAGAGATTAAACCCAGGGCCACTTTACCACTATACCACATCTCCAGCCGTTTTAAGATTTTTTTTTTTAATTTGACACAGGATCTCAGCAAGTTACTTAGGCCCTTAATAAGTTGCTGAGGCTGTCCTCCACATAGTGATCCTTTTGCCTCAGCCTCCAGAGTTATTGGGATTACAGGCATGTGCCACTGCACCTGGTGCAAATACAGTTTTTTCAACTTATTTTACTAGTTGTCAAGGAATTTGAAATATATATTTATAATAAATCCTAGCCCACTTCCAGATAACCACCTATTTTAGAAGTACTGCCAGTATCTGCTGTGTTGCTATCATTCATCTTACTTAGCCAGTTAGCATTGCATCAATCAATACCATGTGGCTATTTTATTTTTATTCTGGATAAACTGATTCCTTAGTGTTTTCCCCCAATTTCACTGTAATGTACTAAGACATTGTTTTCTTTGTTCTAAATAGACTTCTTCAGATTCACATCATCAGGTTTGGTAAATTTGTCCATTATTTTCTCCTAGTATTCCCTGATTTTGGTTCCTTCCTGTGGTTTTAATGACAGATATTTCAGAATAATTAATAGGCCACTTATGTACATTTCACTTTTAAACATTTTCTTATAACTCTCTCTGAGTTTTGTTACTTTTTGACTTGCTTTGAGGTATCTTGGAGACTTATTCTGCAGTGTCTAGTCTTCCCCCAGGTCCATCATGAATTTTTACATTGCAGAAGTTACATATTTTTCTCATTGTGTTTTCATTAGATTCTGTTGAAAGTTCCATCTCTCTCCAGAAAAAAAGATAATTTTTACACATTATATCTGTATGAACTTTAATTTTTAAAATTTGTTCTTTTTAGTTATATATGGCAGTAGAGTCCATTTTGATATGTTCATACAAACATGGAGTATATCTTATTCTAATTAGGATCTCAGTCTTGTGGCTGTACATGATGTGAACTTTCACTGGTCATGTATTCATATATGAACAGAGAAAACATATGTCTTATTCATTCCACTGCCTTCCTATTTCCATTTTATTTTTACCCTCCATTCTTCTTTTTCAAAATCACTGAACTTCTATATCCCACCAATTGTGTGTTAGCACCCACATATGGGAGAGAACATTCATTCTTTGGTGTGTTGCATGTTGATGAATATTGATAATAGGTGATTTAAAAGATCGTCTTCTAATTCCAGTATCAGGGATATCAGTAATTCTCCTTATAATGATGGTACTTCATTTTGATTAGAGATCAAAGGGTCCCTCTTGGTCACATATCTAATCATTTTTCATATAAATTTTATAAGGTACATTGGAAACAGAATTTTATATTGGTTTTGCCCAAGGACAGTGCATGCTGCCTCTGATAAACTGATTCCTTAGTGTTTTCCCCCAATTTCACTGAGACATGGTTTTCTTTGTTCTACATAGAATTTTTCAGATTTCCTTCACCAGGTTTGGTAAGTTTGCACAGTTCTCCCCTGAGTACTGTTGTCCAGGAAAGAATGTACCTTAGCTTACCTCAACCACTATGCAGTAGCTCTGCCTCAAATTTTCTATAGTTTGATTCATTTTAGTATGGAGGTTTTATTAACTTTTAAAAATTAGGGCATAATGTCTATACAGATTAGTTGAGTTTATCTCAAGAAACGCATACATGCTGTTTTATTTCTTATTAAATCCTCTTTTCTTTCTTTCTTTCTTTCTTTCTTTCCTTTTGGTTCCAAGGATTGAACCAAGGGACACTTAACCACTGAGCCATATTCCCACCTCATTTTTAGTATTTTTTTTTTTTTGCTTTTGTTTTTGTTTTGAGACAGGATCTCACTGAGTTGTTCACAGACTCCCTAATTTTCTGAGGATGACTTTGAACTCACAATCTTTCTGCTTTAGCCTTCCAAGCTGTTGGGATTACAGGTGTGCACCACAATGCCCAGCTCATCATTAAATTTGATTGGCATCTTGAAACCTGAAGTTGAGAACTTGGAAATCATGGAATACAGGACCCTGTAGTACTCAAAAACCAGGTGCTCTATGGACAGTTCTTAAAGAAGAAAATGCCTGTCATACATTGCAGGGAGAGGACCCCCCTCAGAGCCACTGGGAGGGCTCAGGTGCCAGGAATCTCACCAGAGTACAGGAATTACAAAGTCTGAAATATGTTCATACTAATTTAAAGTTGCTATCAAAGTAATGAAATTGCTGTTGACTAGATGATCTGACCCTTCAGGTGTTACATGCTTTTGTGTCAGGGTAACTTAGGGGAAGTTTTGAGCACAGCTCTCCCCTGAGTACCATTGTCCAGGAAAGAATAAAGAAAAATGAAGAAACATGTAAATGTCCCACAGGAAACACCATAGTTCTCTCCCTGTAGGGAGATCTCATCACACTTATAGAGGCACTAAAATTACCTTCTTGTAGAGAAATATGCTATGCTGGTTTGTCTGGGGTCATTGCCTCTCCTGCAAGCCATCTGGTAAGTGCCTCTCTGTTCCTGATGCATATCAGGGGGAAGGCAGGGCCTGAACCAGGGGTCTCCCAGTCAGATTTCAGGTTTGGATCAGCAGCCACCTCCAATCACCATCTGCATCTCAAGGGCTGTTTTCCTTTCTCTCCATGGAAGAATATCCTTCTAGCATTCTCATTGTTTTAATTTAGTGACTTATTAAATTAGTAGTTTTTAATATAAAATGCTATTAATCAATTTAGATATGAAATCCTATAATTGCTTTCAATTATACATTCCTTTGCTGAAATATAATGACTTTTGTTCACTTAATATCAGTTCTCAAGGAACATGTTATTCTCCTTTCATTTTATAGAATTTTGCTATGAGTTTTTACTAAATATACTCAATTTTTCTTTTAGCTTCTTTGTAATCTATTAAAGCTTTTAAAAATAAGTGATCTGTAATTTGAGTTTTTAAAAAGAATTTTTAAAAATGCATGTGGTAGCTCAGTGGTAGAGCACATTTAAGAAACTGGGTTTGATTATCAGTACCATGTAAAAATAAATAAATAAAGTTAATTTAAAAAAATTTAGTTTGAAGAGAGATTCTTCATTCAAAGTACCACCTTTGAAAGAGTTTGAATATATTCATTCATACAAGATATGATCCAGCATTTTCTCACAAAAACCTTTTTTGCACTCTTACTAATTTAACAAACATTACATTAGTGGAGACACTGGTTCACATGAGCTCTCTCCGCTGGGCTATGTCTTATCAAGTGATAATGAAAGTTGGACTGTAAATACATCATAAATAAAAGAACCAACGATGGTAGAAATTTTCTTTGCCTTGTTTGAAAATGGCTTAGAATGTAATTTATCAGAATTTGGTGAGGGTGAAGGATGTCCATATATTTTTTTGACTATATATTTAAAAATACCTCTTATAATTTCATTAATAGTGGATATGTCAAACCCATTCATGAGGGTAAAATTTTAAAACAAAATTTGTATTTATTTTATTTATTGATTAATAATGTATTCAATGGAACTGAGCATAGATATAGCACTTCTTGAGCACATTCAAGGCACTGGGTTTGATCCTCAGTGCCACATAAAAATAAATAAAATAAGAATAATTTTATTCACCTGTGCTACATCCTCACACCTTTTTATTTTTTAGGCATGATCTCCTTAAATTGCCCAGGCTGGCCTCAACCTTGTGATTACACTGTTTCAGCCTCCAGAGTTGCTGGAATTACACATGTGCCCAGTTACAACAACATGTTCTCCTCTTCCCTGAACTCATGTTTTTGTGTTAGATTTTTGTTGCTGCCCACCTCCTGATAACTACTTATAAGTATTTAAGATAAATGTGCATAAATCTAGTTTTCTTGGTGATAAAACACAAAGGATATTATGGAAAAGGAAGAGGAAAGTCATTTATTGAGAACATGATGCTGTCTTTGTTGCATTATTGGGTTGATCAGAGAGACCTTCTCACAGAGGACACTTAGTATTTCTGAGTGTTGACAGTTCATGTTGTTGATAAAGCAGCTCTAGGTCTTTTGTGCTTCTTTCCTTTGCAGTAGTAATTACCCATTCTTGATAGTTTTCTTAAATTAAGTGTAAAATATTGACACTGTAGATACCCATGTGTAAGCAAGCACTCTAAACTATACTTTAAAAATATTTTACTTTACAACACAAAGTATATAAATCATAATTTTCTATGTGCATGTATGGGGAGCGAGTTTGGGGGCAAATGGATGCCATTCTTGCCTTCACATAATCCTCAGATTTTCTAGTTCATCCTCCCTGACCTTATGAATTTCACAAATGCTGTGCCCTTGATGTAGGACAGATGATTCTGGATATCTGAGGAATTTTAGGAAGCAATTTTAGTTAAGCTACGGTGGTTCAGAGGAGCTAATGCTAAAAATCTCTGGACCCATGATGTGAAAATTCTTTAAAATATTCTTTAGTCAGTGGGGTGGATACACGACAGTGGGTGGTACCTAACTTTTACTTTCATGGGCTGGACTTGTAGCTCAATGGTAGAGCAGTTGCCTAGCACATGTGAGGTTCTGGTTTTGATCCTGAGCACCACATAAAAATACATAAATAAAATAAAGTTAACTTCAATAAAAAAGTAACTCTTTGTCTCATATTTTAGGTGGGTGGACACTAGGTCTCAACAATTTGAAAATTTTGATTTTTAAAATAGATACTTCATAATAACAATTAGAAAATTTTTGGTTTCTAATATATTAATCAAGTAAATTTATCTATTTACACACTCAGATAATTAAGCTTCATACCTCAGATATACCAAGTAGAGACATCAAAAATACTCACATTATCATCCCATTCTGAGTTTTACAAGTCACAGGCTGTCATGAAGTCATAGACTGTCTTTAATCACACAGCAGCAAGTGGTCTTCTTAACCTTCCATTTATTTGTAAACAATACACACCCATTCTTTACACATCTATTACATTTAAGTTACAAAATATGTCCAGATAATATTTCAAAGGTGTAGGATCAATCAATGAGCAAAACCTTTCACATAATATCCTAAAAGAATAATATGAGATAAATCCTGCTGACAACATGAATTTTCAAGTTATTCTCATGAAATTCAGGCTTCCCTTGAAAACTATTTTGAAAAATTGAGTCTTAAAACTACATAACCTTATAAACAGGTGAGGTAGTAGCCTGTTTGAAAAATGTGTAATCTGAGGAGATAGGACTATATAATTATCAGATTTACTAAGAGACTGGAGTCCTACAAACATAAATGGATGAGCACAGACAGATGTATGCAGATGCTGCTCAAGCTGTCAGGAGGTAAGGGGGTCACTACCTGAAACCAGCAAATCTTCCTTGAGGCAGAAAAGATGATCTCCTTTCACCATGCCATGAATCCAGGAAAGTGACCCCATCAGGTGCATCCACCAGCCACCCCTGATGTTAGCTTGCATGGAGCCCCCCAAAAGACCATGAAAACTATCACTAAGCATCAATTCTCTCCAAATTTATATACCACACCTATATTAGTGAAGCTCATGCTCCAGGTATCATTATAATATCTGTATCTAATTATTAAAAGAAAGGTAGATAGATGTTCTGAACATTGTATTAGACAATCTTTTTTTTTCTGTAGAATATCAATGTTATTACAACAAGCTAAAAAAAATCTGTCATGTCTCTTCCTATCCATGCCTCATCCCACTCACACTGGGGGAGACTGCAAAGTTCAGGGGGTCAGGGGACAGGACAGATACTCTCCACACAGAGCAGAATAATATAGGGACTCGTAAAAATGACAATTCCAAATAGGAGCCGACTCACCTAATGATCCAAGTACAAAAATGTTGTCTTGCACATGTGAGAAATCCAGTTGCTTTCAGACAGACTGGAGGAAGATCAATAAGGAAATAAATCACAGGGAAAGTAACGTGGAGAAAAATCTCTAAAATAGCTCACAGTTGTAAGCCCACAACAAAAAAGAAAAAGGAAAGGCCATATGAGCAGTGATGTGAAAAAACAATATGTAAATGGAATAAAAAATTTCAGGTTCTCAGGTTGAAGGACCTTGTCATTCATGGTGAAAGCTGGCCAACCCATAGGAGAGAGAACACCGTTCACATTCCTACTAATACCTGAATCCTTAAAGCATTCACTTCAGACATTGTTTTATTTTGCAATTACTAAGACCAGAGGCAATCTTGAGCTCTATGCTGTCATCAAATTGACCAGAGATAAGTGAAAAATGTTCATGTTGGTGCTCCGGAGCCAGCACTCAGGAGAAATTGGGAGTACAATGGAAGAAAGAAAGTCCTCAGCAAATCCCCCTGTGAGTGTGGGTATGTATGGTTATGTCAGTGACCTGATGACAGGGTAAGGAAGGGAAGGGAGGAAGGAATTGTATTTTTGTCCCTGACATGAGCATAATCTGCATATTCCTCAAGATGAATGTGAGGCATGATGATTCATGACTGGCCTTTAGCCAGGTGACTTAGGTACCTGAGAGAGCACAGCTTGGCTTGATATCACTACACCATAGCAGCTGACTTCACCATGATTGCCATTAATATTGTTCTTTTTTATAAACAAAGGTAAAAATGGGGGGGAAATTCCAGGAAATGAGAGTGACCATGCACACTGGAGTGAGTTAGATCTGGAGGTACGCTGGTCAACACACCCCAACTTTTGGCAGAATTTGAGCTGGAAAAGAACAAAGGGAACCGGGGGAGACTGATGAAACTGGGGGAAACAGAAATCATCGCCAACTCAACAGCCAGTGCTATAGATGACACAGCCACAAGGTACCCACCAAAAAAATCCTCACCATAATTGGGCTTTCCAAAGTCCCCATCATAATTATAACCTATAATCTTCTCTCCTAGTCAACAAGAGCTTTACAAAGACTGTCAGCAGGATCTCTGTGGAGAGCTTATTGTTGGTCAAAGATTCCTTGGTTGTAAAGGGCAGTTTTCTCCTTGTAATAAGTAGGTCTGTAATCAAGCTTCTTATGGTGCAAAGGTTACTATTTTTGTTTTTCTTGGAAAAAAACTTGTGAAACATCTGTCTGACCTAAAATATGAGACAAAGAGTTACTTTTTTATTGAAGTTAACTTTATTTTATTTATGTATTTTTATGTGGTGCTCAGGATCAAAACCAGAACCTCACATGTGCTAGGCAACTGCTCTACCATTGAGCTACAAGTCCAGCCCATGAAAGTAAAAGTTAGGTACCACCCACTGTCGTGTATCCACCCCAATGACTAAAGAATATTTTAAAGAATTTTCACATCATGGGTCCAGAGATTTTTAGCATTAGCTCCTCTGAACCACCATAGCTTAACTAAAATTGCTTCCTAAAATTCCTCAGATATCCAGAATCATCTGTCCTACATCAAGGGCACAGCATTTGTGAAATTCATAAGGTCATGACCCTCTTGTGCAGGCATAAGAGGCCGTGCCAGCACCTTCACAATACCAGCCTGTCTCCAAAAGCATCCCCAGAACAGAGGGCCATCAGGATCATCCTGCTGCTCATGGGTCTCTTTGTGGTCATGTACTCTGGAGACTTTGCTGTCTCCCCCTCTTCTGCAATGTCATGGAACAATGATCAAGTTGGTTGTTGTGTCCAGATGCTGGTGGGCAATGGCTATGCTACACTGAGTCTTTTGGTGTTAATTAGCACCAAGAAACAAATGATGAGGTTCTTAACATCCCTGTGGGGTAAGGATGGCAAATGCTTATTTATTCAGTAGTGAATTTTTTCTTTTAATATAAATAAATATTTTCACTTTCTGTTAATTCACTGAAATTATGAAGTTCTCGTATGTCTTTTATGCATGTATTTTGTATATTGAACATCCCCAAGAGCATATTTAAATAGATACATGTCTTGCATTTTCTTTAGTTTCTCAGCAACCTGTCCCACTACCCTAGCATAACTAGGATGTGGACCTGTCCTGGGGACAGCTCAAGAGGTCAAGAAGAGCAGGAAATGCACTGGAATGATTCACCAAAAATATTTGGAGAATTATTGTGATTATACTTTTACATGTTTTATATATTTGTTAATTTGTATGTCATAGTAGGCACAGTTTCTTTGAGTTGTACCTCAAGAAAAATATTCAAAACAAATTGAAATGAAGAGATCCTAATACATTGACAAATAACTTGGTGACTATAATAACTAATTAAATACTTATGTAATATGTTCATATGTATTCATAGAATGTAAGTAACATTGTAATAATTGATGTTCAAACTGTGGCAATGTATAAAGTTTGAAAGAAACTTAAAAGTTCCATAAAGTAAAATTATGACTATCTTTGTACTCTAGTATAATTTAATAATAATATTAGCAGAGAATGACACAAGATAAGAAATTTAATTATCTATATTCATGCAAAATCTATAAGCTACTATAAAAAGCTATAGATTATATAGGTGCTTAATCATTGAGCCACATCCCAAAACATTTTAAAAATTATTTTCTTTATAGAGACAAGATCTCACTGAGTTCCTTAGGGCCTCACTAATTTGTTGAGGCTGTCTTTCATCTTGTGATCCTCATGCCTGAGCCTGATGAGTTACTGGAATTACAGGTAGATCATATTAAATAAAAAAGTTAAGCTGTCCAGTTATAGGGATGCATACCTAAAATTCACGTGACTCATGAACCTGAGGCAGGAGGATTGTGTGTTCAAAGCCACCCTGAACAAAAGTGAGCTGCTAAGCAACTTACCAAGACCTTATTTCTACATAAAAAATAACAATGTCTGGGTTTGTGGCTCAGTGGTGGAGTGCCCCTGTGTTCAATTCCCAGTATGCCCCCAAATCAATTTTTTTTTACTATTTTATATATGCTTTGTATACCATAATATTATAGTTCCAATCATTGCTATACCTTTTTAATAGCATGCTATATCTTTTTAACAGATTACAATGCTGAATATTGATATTTCCATCTAAAAATAATAAAATAATATTTGAATTTTTATTTTTATAGCAGAATATTAATAGTAACATGCAAAGCACACAGACAAAAATCAAAACTTCTCAAAAATGCTTTTTTTTAACAATCTATTATCTATGTCACATGTGTCTGAGAATCTTGTAACATGAATGATGTGAATATTTTTTTTCTGCATATTGTAGGGCAGGATAGTTAGTAAGATGGAATCCTGTTCTAACTTCTGGATAAATTAAGATAAACATTAATTTAAATATTTAGAAATATTTACAAGAATAGGTATAATCTGAAAGTCCAAATATAAAGAATTATTTAAAACTAGATTATAAAGCAAATGGAATTTTGTGTTCCCCTGTGATAGCCCAGATACTAGGTATTCACCTTTTGGGTGGGATAGATATCTGGTGCAGTGGGACAGTTCACATAAATTTCAACAGCTGATTAGATGAATAGCCCATGGGCCATGGGAAGTGGCAGGCAACTTTAAGAGGGATATTAAATACAAGAGTAGGGTGAGTGACATGTAAGAGAGGATATAGCTTGAATACACTGTCAATAAAAGTTTTCCTTAAAGCTCACTGGGATTTCAAGTTTAACTTACAAGTGACTCAAATATCTGATGTTATTGATTCAAAGCAGGAAAAAAAAAGAAAACGGAAATTTACTCTCAAGAATTACTTGGGAGAGATCCAACATGGTGGCGGGTGCAGAGAGATCAAGTCTCTGACATCTTCAGCTGCATGGGCATAGGGAGTCTTAAACCATCGAAATGCTGTTTGCTCAGGAGCACTAGGCAATGCTGAGCTGACGTGCATCTGGAGCGACAATCTGTGCCTCTCAGAAAGCACACCAAGCCTGGAGTGGCTGAATTTAGGCTCCTGTTCACCTGCATCTTGCAGAAAAACCGCTGTGAATCAGCACTAAACGATCCCGCTGAAACAACTGGTCAGCTTTTCCTGATCCTGCGGAGGTTAATGCCAACCCAGCCTCCATAGGCAGTGGCCACAGGATTGAGATGGGGCTTGGGAGAGCCTGTCAGGACCCACCCGTTGCATCAGTCACCAGGAAAAGGGAAAGAACTATTGCCATTTGCATGGGATATTACCATGGCAGAGAACTGACCTCACCAGAATGTGGCGGAAGAGTTAACTAAATTGAAACCAGCGGCAGCAGGTGTGTAACCCCCTAACCCCCCACTCCACATAGAAGGGTAACCTCAAGGGCCCCTCCCAGCTCTCCCGTGAGTGTGAGAGTCAGACCAAGGGAACAGTGGTTTGGAACCCGTAGCACGGGACTCCTGGCTACCGCTCCTACCAGTGCTGACAACTGAGGTCTCTTGCACCAGCTACCGGGGTTGTGGCTACCGGAGGGCAAGCAAAATACACTGAGGGTTCTCAGCCCCAAGCTCCACAACCTTAGGGTCTGAGGGACTGGCAAACAGGGAGAGTGTGCCCAGTCCTTCAAGAAAATAGGGCTCCTGGGAGCAGCCGACCTGGCATGTAGACAGTATTGTAGTGAGCATCACCAATGAGCGAGGCCTGGCTGGAGGAAAAGTGGGGAAGTATCTAGACATAAGAAAGGGCCCTAGGCATCAAGATTGGAGACCCGCCCAATCAGGGAGGAGGAGCTGCTGCACAGTGATTGGTTCTCGTGCATTGAGAGGAGAAGCTTGGCCCCGTGGGCACAGCTCCACTTCCTGGAAGAGAAGTTAATTGAACTCTAAGACTGCACTTTTTAATTTTTTAAATTATTATTTGTTTATTTTAATTGTTTTTTATTTTTATTTTTTATTTTAATTTTTTTGATTACTTTTAAAATTTTTCTTTTTTTCTTTTCTATTTTTTCTTTTGTCTTTTCATTTCTTTTCAAGTTCCTTATTTCCCTTTCCTTGAATTCAACCTGTTTACTCTCAATCTCCTTAGTGACTTCTTCCCTTTCCTTCTAATACCTTTCCTCCCAAGCATCACGATGCTGTTTATGTGTAATTTACTAAATGTGCATAGGTAAATGTTCTGAGGCATTATATAGTGCTACCAAGTCCCTAGCTACCCCCAAATACACCAGACCATTCTCTTGTTAATATCCCTTGACAGTAGAGCAACTTTCCAAGTTTGCCAAGAGATACCAACCTCAATACCATCACATCATTGACCTAAATATAAGTCCCAAGACCAAATCGCAGACTGCTATATGCCATCAGAATCCGTACACAGTTTAAGAAATGAATGAATGTGCATTAAAGTGCAACAAAACTCATCATCTTTAGTCATAGTCTCCCATCACAAAAGAGAGACCCCAGAGACACACAAAACCAAATAATTTTATAAAAGTAAACAGTAACTCAGCAGTCAAACAGAACAAGAAGTAACATGAGCAGCATGAAAAAGTAAGGAAGAAGAGGAGTACAAACGATGCAGGACAGCCTAAATATACAGGAGGACATAGAGGCATCAGAAAAATGATCAAATAAAGAACACAAGGAATACCTTAGACAGATGGAATGGAATCTTAAAGAAAACATGAGACAGCAAATTCAAACAGTGAAAGAACACATTGAGAATGAATTACATAAACAGATAAAAGAAGCAAATAAGCATCTTTATCAGGAGTAGAAATTATTTTAAAAAATCAATCAATAATTCTAGAAATGAAGGAAACTATAAACCCAATTAAAAACTCAAATGAGAATATCACTAACAGAGTGGACAAGTACAAGTCAGAACGTCAGATAATGAAGACAAAATATATCATCTTGAAAAGAGTCTAGCCAACTCACAAAGGATGGTAAAAAATCATGAGAAAAACATCCAAGAGATATGGGATAACATAAAAAAACCAAACTTAAGAGTCATCAGGATAGAGGAAGGTATAGAGGTTCAAACCAAGGGAATGAGTAACCTGTTGAATGAAATAATTATAGAAAACTTTCCAGATATAAAAAAAGAAATGGATGTACAAATTGTAGATGCATACAGGACACCAAGTATACAAAATCATAGTAGACCAACACATTGTTATGAAGATATCCAATATACAGAACAAAGAGAAAATATTAAAAGCTACAAGCGAAAGGAGGCAGATTTCATTCAGGGGTAAACCAATAAAGTTAACAACGAATTTTTTACTACAAATGCTGAAAGCAAGAAGATCCTGGAACAACGTATTTCAAACACTGAAAGACAATGGATGCCAACCAAAACTTTTGTATCCAGCAAAATTAAGCTTCAGGTACAATAATGAAATAAAAATCTTTCATGATAAACAAAAGTTAAAAGAATTTGCAGCCAGAAAACCAGCATTGCAAAGAATCTTCAGTAAAACTCTACATGAGGAAGAAATGAAAAACAATAACCAAAACCAACACAGGGAAGTACCTCAGTAAAGCGAGAGGGCAGGGGGAAAGCTAATCATGGAAAAACAAACCAAATTAAAATAAAACAATAAAAAGATAAATAATCAAAAATGGCTGGAAGTACAAACCGTATATCAATAGTAACTCTAAATGTTAATGGCTTAAACTCTCCAATAAAGCAAAATAGGCTGGTAATATGGATAAAAAAAAAACAAATCCAACAATATGCTCCCTCCAGGAGACACATCTGATTGGAAAAGACATACACAGGCTGAAGGTGAAAGGTTGGGAAAAAACATACCATGCACACAGTCCTCGTAAGCAAGCAGGGATGGCCATCCTCATATTGAATAAAATCAACTTCAAGACTAAGTTAATCAAAAGGGATAAGGAAGGACATTATATACAGTTAAAAGGAACAATTAACCAGCAAGACATAACAATTATCAATATTTATGCACCAAATAATGGTGCTGCAACATTCATAAAACAAACTCTCCTCAAGTTCAAGAATCATATAGACCACAACACAATAATTATGGGTGACTTAAACACAGCTCTCTCACCATTGGACAGATTCTCCAAACAAAAGTTGAATAAAGAAACTATAGAACTCAATAACACAATCAATAACCTAGATTTAACGGACATGTATAGAATATATCAACCATCATCAAGTGGATAAACTTTTTTCTCAGCAGCACATGGATCCTTCTTAAAAATAGACCAGATATTATGCCATAGGACAACCCTCAGTAAACATAAAGGGGTGGAGATAATACCATGCATTTTACATGATCATAATGGAATGAAACTGGAAATCAATGATAAAAGAAGGAAGAAAAAATCCTACATCACATGGAAAATAAAAAATATGTTACTGAATGATCAATGGGTTACAGAAGACATAAAGGAGGAAATCAAAAAATTCTTAGAGATAAATGGAAATACAGACAGAACATATCAGAATCTATGGGACACAATGAAAGCAGTTTTAAGAGGGAAATTCATCAGCTGGAGGTCATTCCTCAAAAAAGAAAAAAAAAACCAACAAATAAGTGAGCCCACTCTTCATCTCAAAGCCCTGGAAAAGGAAGAGCAAAACAACAGCAAAAGTAGAAGAAGGCAAGAAATAGTTAAAATCAGAGCTGAAATCAACAAAATTGAAACAAAAGAAACTATTGAAAAAATTGACAAAACTAAAAGTTGGTTCTTCGAAAAAATAAATAAGGTTGACAGACCCTTAGCCATGCTAACAAAGAAGAGAGAAAAGTCAAATTACTAACTATGGGATGAAAAAGGCTATATCACAACAGATGCTACATAAGACAATTAGAAATTATTTTGAAACCCTATTTTCCAATAAAATAGAAGATAGTGAAGACATCGATAAATTTCTTAAGTCATATGACTTGCCCAGAGTGAGTCAGGAGGATATGCACAAATTTGAACAGACCAATATCAATGGATGAAATAGAAGTAGCAATCAAATGACTACCAACCAAGAAAAGTCCAGGACAGGATGGCTATACAGCAGAGTTGTACAAAACCTTTAAAGAAGAATTAATACCAACACTTTTCAAGTTATTTCAGGAAATAGAAAAAGAGGGAGCTCTTCCAAATTCATTCTATGAGGCCAACATCACCCTGATTCTGAAACCAGACAAAGACACTTTAAAGAAAGAAAACTCCAGACAAATATCTCTAATGAACCTAGATGCAAATTCCTCAATAAAATTCTGGTGAATAGGATACAAAAACACATCAAAAATATTGTGCACCATGATCAAGTAGTATTCATTCCTGGGATGCAAGGATTGTTCAATATAAGGAAATCAATAAATGTTACTCACCACATCAATAGACTTAAAGATAAGAACCATATGATTACCTCGATAGATGCAGAAAAAGCATTCGACAAAGTACAGCATCCTTCTATGTTCAAAACACTAGAAAAACTAGGAATAACAGGAACTAATCTTAATATTGTAAAAGCTATCTATGCTAAGCCTCAGGCTTTCTGAATGGAGAAAAATTGAAGGCATTCCCTCTAAAATCTGGAACAAGACAGGGATGCCCTCTATCACCACTTCTATTCAATATAGTTCTCGAAATACTGGCCATAGCAATTAGACAGGCGAAAGAAGTTAAAGGAATAAAGATAGGAAAAGAAGAACTTAAATTATCACTATTTGCATATGATATAATTCTATACCTAGAAGACCCAGAAGGGTCTACAAAGAAACTACTAGAGCTAATAAATGAATTCAGCAAAGTGGCAGGATATAAAATCAACACGCATAAATCAAAGGCATTCCTGTATATCAGCGACAAAATTTCTGAAATGGAAATGAGGAAAAACACACCATTCACAATATCCTCAAAAAATAAAATAAAATACTTGGGAATCAACCTAACAAAAGAGGTGAAATATTTATACAATGAAAACTACAGAACTCTAAAGAGAGAAATAGAAGAAGATCTTAGAAGATGGAAAAATATACCCTGTTCATGGATAGGCAGAATTAACATCATCAGAATGGCGATATTACCAAAAGTACTCTATAGGTTTAATGCAATGCCAATCAAAATCCCAAAGGCATTTCTTGTAGAAATTGATAAAGCAATCATGAAGTTAACTCAAAATGGATCATGGAACTTGATATCAAATCAGAGACTCTGCATCTGATAGAAGAAAAAGTTGGCTCTGATCTACATATTGTGGGGTCAGGCTTCAAATTCCTTAATAGGACACCCATAGCACAAGAGTTAACAGCAAGAATCAACAAATGGGACTTATTTAAACTAAAAAGTTTTTTTCTCAGCAAGAGAAACAATAAGAGAGGTAAATAGGGAGCCTACATCCTGGAAACAATTTTTTACTCCTCACACTTCAGATAGAGCCCTAATATCCAGAGTATACAAAGAACTCGAAAAATTAAACAATAAGATAACAAATAACCCTATCAACAAATGGGCCAAGGACCTGAACAGACACTTCTCAGAGGAGGACATACAATCAATCAAAAAATATATGAAAAATGCTCACCTTCTCTAGCAGTCAGAGAAATGCAAATCAAAACCACCCTAAGATACCATCTCACTCCAGTAAGATTGGCAGCCATTATGAAGTCAAACAACAACAAGTGCTGGCGAGGATGTGGGGAAAAGGGTACTCTTGTACATTGCTGGTGGGACTGCAAACTAGTGCAGCCAATTTGGAAAGCAGTATGGAGATTCCTGGGAAAGCTGGGAATGGAACCACCATTTGACCCAGCTATTGCCCTTCTCGGACTATTCCCTGAAGACCTTAAAAGAGCTTATTACAGGGATACTGCCACATCGATGTTCATAGCGGCACAATTCACAATTGCTAGACTGTGGAACCAACCCAGATGCCCTTCAATAGATGAATGGATAAAAAAAATGTGGCATTTATACACCATGGAATATTACGCAGCACTAAAAAATGACAAAATCATGGATTTTGCAGGGAAATGGATGGCACTAGAGCAGATTATGCTTAGTGAAGCTAGCCAATCCCTAAAAAACAAATACCAAATGTCTTCTTTGATATAATGAGAATAACTAGGATCAGAGCAGGGAGGAAGAGCAGGAAGGAAAGATCAACATTAAACAGATACAATAGGTGGGAGGGAAAGGGAGAGAAAAGAGAAATTGCATGGTAATGGAGGGAGACGCTCATTGTCATACTAAAGCACTCATAAGAGGTTGCGAGGGGAATGGGTAAATAAACAAGGAGAGAAGTGAAATACAGTAGATGGGGTAGAGAGACAAGATGGGAGGGGAGGGGAGGGGGGATAGTAGAGGATAGGAAAGGGAGCAGAATACAACAGATACTAATAGGGCATTATGTAAAAATGTGGATATGTAACAGATGTGATTCTGCAATCTGTATTTGGGGTAAAAATGGGAGTTCATAACCAACTTGAATCTAATGTATGAAACATGATATGTCAATAGCTTTGTAATGTTTTGAACAACCAATAAAAAAAATATAAAAAAAATAAATAAAAAAATAAAAAAGTAAAAAAAAAAAAAGATATCACAGATCAGAACCTTAAACTAACTTCACCTATGTGTTTATTCACTAGTGATAATTGAGACCCATGGAAAAAGTAGTATTTTTATGCTGTCAGGGAGGCATTTAAGGTGCCAGAACCTTTCAGAATTTTTTTTTAATTTAATTTTATTTTTTTATTGGTTATTCAAAACATTAAAAAACTCTTGACATATCATTTTTCATATATTCGATTCAAGTGGGTTATGAACTTCTATTTTTACCCCAAATACAGATTGCAGAATCACATCAATTACACATCCACATTTTTACATAATGCCATATTAATAACTGTTGTATTCTGCTACCTTTCCTATCCTCTACTATCCCCCCTCCCCTCCCCTCCCATCTTCGCTCTCTACCCCATCTGTTGTAATTTAATTCTTTCTCTTGTTTTTTTTTTTCCCCTTCCCCCTCAAATTCTCTTATATGTAGTTTTGTATATCAGTGAGGGTCTCCTTCCATTTCCATGCAATTTCCCTTTTCTCTCCCTTTCCCTCTCACCTCATGTCTCTGTTTAAAGTTGATCTTTTCCTCTTGCTCTTCCTCCTTGCTCTGTTCTTAGTTGTTCTCATTATATCAAAGAAGACATTTGCTGCTTGGTATTCTCTCACTTCCTACTTTGAAATGAGCCAGGTGAGAATACAGTTTCACAGTGAGAGTGATTATCCAAATCTGGGAATGTTAAACTGATATGTCAGTTTCCTTATTAACTGAGAGATTTACAGTCTATTCACTTAATTTGCTTTTTAATTTTTTTATAACTTTTTTGCCATGTAATTCAAGTTGACCCAAGGACCTGAGTGTTTTTTAATACTTTGACAATTAAAATTTTTATTCTATTGTTTTAGAAGTGAGTTGTGATGTTGTGGTCTGAAGAAGTAAAAGTAATTTTTTAAATACAATACTTGTTTTATGGTATGTGTAAATATGAGAAGATAGACAACTTTGACCATTCAAATAAATATGTGGACTGTTGAATGTTTTCATGTATCTTTAGTGATCTCATATGGTCACTGAGGTGACCACTGTTGTATGAGTAAAATTATTACTTATAATTTTGCTATGCATGTCTCAAGTATCATTGCTTTGTTTGTGCTTCTTTTGAATATTCAGTAACTAATTGCTACTATTATTCATCCTTTGGGATTATGTTAGATGTTTTTTTCCACTTCTTTATGTCAGTGTTTTACTTCACATATGCTACTCCCTGGGTTCCATTATACCAACTTTATCCACCAATTTTGCTGCTTGTAACTAATTATTAGGGCTGGGAATATCGCTTAGTTGGTAGAGTGCTTGCCTTGCATACACAAGGCCCTGAGTTCAATCCCCAGCACCACAAAAAATTATCTTATTGAATGGATGAGGTCACTACTATATGTGAAAGACATTTTTTTTTTACTCTCAGTACATTTTTTATGAAATAAATACGATGTAATTAATCATATAGTTTATGTGATATATATTTACTCATTTTTATTTCAGGAACCATTGACATTAAGTGATGTGATCATTGATTTTTCTGAAGAGGAATGGAAATGCCTGGACCCTTCTCAGCAGACTTTATATGGAGATGTGATGTTAGAGATCTGTAGAAACCTACTCTTTATTGGTGAGCCTAAATTTAAGTCAGAATTTCTAATTCAAAACCAAGGATTATTTTGTTTTTAAACTTTGTAGAGTGTCTTATTGCAATTTCTATTCTGCATGAAAAAAGTTTTAGATTCTTATTTTTAGGGCAAAGATTAGCATTTGTTTATGTAGAAAAAAATGTTAAAGGTTTTTCTTTTTATGTTTAATTTATCTTTTCTAAGTAGTGGTCACAATGTAGAGAATGAAAATGGTTTCAAATTTTTTTTAGTGTTTTTGTCTGGAAAAAATGGGAAATAATTGTGTAGAATCTTATGGAGTATTTTCTTTTTCTTTTTTCCTAAAGAGGACAACATTAAGAAGACTTCTGTAGTTACCAAGAAAATAACAAATTGTGACACATTTCATTTTCCATCAAACATTTTTGCTCTCTCGAAGTAATCCTTGGTCACCTTTCTGTCCCCAAAGAAATAACTTTAGGATTTAAAGAGAAAACCAAAAGTAGACATGTCAAAGTGGGTAGAAATCAATGAATCAAAGAATACAGATAAGAGGTCCAAATGTCAAAGAGGAATTCACATTTTAAAATGTTAATTGATAAGCTAAAATCCAACAGAAATTAGTTTTTTCAAGCCTAGGTTTATTTCCATTGCAATCAATAAAGAGCATTCCATGCTGTATATTTACCATGCAATCAATTATTTAAGCTCCTTCTTGTCCTCCAGTAATCTCTGTACATTCAAATTAACAAAGTATTGTAGGACAGTAAAAAAAGAAGAAGAAGAAGAAGACACATAGACAAGAGGCAGGAAAGGTGGCATAATGGCAAAGAGACCAAGCTGCCAAGCTTTCTTTATATCAATAGGTTAATTTAGGTCATTGGCAACATAACTACATATTGTTTATTTTATTTCTAGGCAGGTTAGAAATTTAGCAACATATACACTTTATTCCTCAGGTATATACTAAGTTACAATGTGCAAACTTAGGAGTTTTGTGTAGCTCTCAAGAAATTCCATTGTATAAACTTACCTATATGTTGAGAGCCACAGCCAAAGGGGCCCCAGCAAACTTCCAGCTTCCAGCAAACTTCCAGCTGCCAGCTGATGATTGGCTCACAGCGGCCCCAGCAAAATCTAGCTGATTGGCTCCTCTGCGGTGATGTTCATTGGGCTATTTCCCTGACCTTCAGACTGCCAGCTGATGATTGGCTCACAGCGGCCCCAGCAACATCTAGTTGATTGGCTCCTCCACAGATCTGCTCATTGGGGGACTTCTTTGGCTCCACCCACACAACCCAGCCAATCGGCCTCAAGAGCAAGAGGATAGTGGGAGGTGGAGAGGCTGGTGTGGGGGTGAGAGGCTTGTGGGAAGCCGGTGGTGGCAGTTGGGCTCTGAGGGTTTTTTCCTGAGGAGCTGTTTTGTTTGGCATTTGTAGTTCTAAAAATAAAGTTAGTTTTTTTTGACAAGTGGCTCCTGAATTGTGCCCAGCCAGACTGCAGCACCTGTATGTAGAGTGTTTCAGGCTCATTGAAACATTGTGCTTGTTAAAAAAAAAAAAAAGAGAGAGAGAGAGAGAGTTCCTTTAATCTCAGGAGCTGTCTTCCACAGATCATGTTTGAGGCTGATAAGACTCTAGTGCAGAGCTTTTTGAGCAGAGCATTGCCATAGCAGCTTGACATCGCACATGCATTTAATTACATTACTAGTTCCTAGGGAAAATTCCAGGGCATTCTAAGGGTGGGAAACAGACTGCCTGTCACCCCTGGCCTAGGAATTTGCTCACCAGAGGAATGATTCTCTGTATATTTTCACAGTAAGAATCCCTACAAAATATTCCACAATGCCTGTGAGGATATTCATAAGCTGGCATTATTTGTTTTCAGGAGGCTCCCTTGAAAATCTGCTAATTTCCGAATACCTCTAAGTAAAACCATAATATATTAATATTATAGAAGATTTTTTAAAAATATAATTTAAATATTTATTCATTAAAAATTTTCTCATCAGAGCTTTATATGAATGCTTAAACTGGACATTCTGTGAATTTATTCTGCTATGTAATGAATAGCAGTAATTCACAATGCCTGCTCCTAGTGGTTATGTAAATATAGCTGATCAATGTGGTTTAAAGAAGAATTTTCAGGGCTTAGACTGTAGTTCAGTGGCAGAGGTCTTGCCTCACACATGTGAGGTACTGTGTTTGATCCTTAGCACTACATAAAAATAAACAGATAAAGTAAATGCATTCTGTCCACCTATAACTACAAAGTAATTAAAACAAAGATTTCTATTGTAATACAATTATTCAGAATTTTGTGGGTTACATTACTCTAATTCTTGTGTCTTTTTTGACTTTCACTCTTTAGACAGCTGCAGCGTTTTCATTAGTTTTTCTCACATCAGTGATATTGTTTTAATTTTTATATCTATATGTTATGATTAAATAGAAATTATCATAATTTGTCACTTTAGGAAAACATTAGGTGAAATTATATTGCACTTGAACCATGTGCCAATTTTCAATCAAGTTTTCTATACTTTTACTTACATGTATAAATATTACCCTCTTTTATTTATGATTTATATATAGTGCCTTGATTGTTTACCCTGTTCTTGTGCTTCTTCATGTAATGTATCTAAATTTTTTTATATATATACACACTGCAGATTGAACTCAGAATTTCTATGTATATATAAATTTTGATATATACATGTATATATACTGCAAATTGAACTCAGAGGTTCTTATAATATTTACCTTCATCATCACCCCCTTTTGACTTTTAGTTTAAAATAGACTCTTCCTAAGTGGCTAAAGCTAAAATTGTATTTCCATGCCTCAGCCTTCCAAGTAGCTAGAATTAATGGCATATTCATCATCTCTCTCTATATGAATCTATTGTTTTGTCAAGTGTAAGATTTTAGCTTTTTAAAGGTACCATAAAGATTTTTACAATTCTTTTAACTTTTATATATTTGTTAAATTTGTACTTGTGATCAAAACTGTGTAACTTTCCTGAATTTACTGTCTTATATATTTTAAATTTACTGGTCAGTAGTGTTCTTTCAAATTTTTTTGTAACATTTTTTTCTAGAAAGTTTGGATCAACTAAAAAATAAGTTCATTTTTCATCTAAACAAGTGCTCCTTTGTCACACTTTTTCATCCCTGATGCCATTCCTTTTGGTCTGTATATTTGGCTACAGTAGATATCTCTCATAAGTAGATTTACCTGGTATTTTTTTTTGTCAATTACTATTTCACTTAACACACTATACTAAAAGTTGACTGTTGTAAATATTATATAATTTCTTATCTTTGAAAAGTTTGAAAGCTTTTCATAGTTCATTCCAAATTGCCTTCATGTAATTATGTGAAATGATATTCAATTGGTCTCTATTGAATGTTGTTTTAATGAGAATAGATCTGTAAATTTATTTTAATTTTACCATCAAGTTGAGGGCTAGTTGATGTACTTTCAGTTTTCTTACTCGTGGCTTTCTCAATTACCCTCAAAATATATTGAATATTGTAGCTTTTATTATTTTTTTTATCAGGAAGCAGTTTATAAAAAATTTTAATATATGTATTTAGTTGGTGCACCCAGAATATTCCACAGAATTGTTCAAATAACTTATTTGTTTATACAAAAGTAATATTGATTGTTTGGTATTACATGGACTGCTTAGATTGTTTGGGGTGCTACAGGATTTTTTTTTCTTTTTTCTTTCTTTCTTTTCTTTTTTTTTTTTAGCAGAGGTTCTTTACAATTAAGCCACATCAACAACCCTTTTTTGGGAAGGGTACTGGGGATTGATCTCTGAGGCACTTGGACACTGAGCTACATCCCAAGCCCCCATTTTTTATTTTATTTAGAAATATGGTCTCCTTGATTTGCTTAGTACTTTTCTTTTGATGAGGCTGGCTTTGAACTCATAATCTTTCTGTCAGACTCCCAAGCTGCTTGAATTACAGATGTGTGTTACCATGTCTGGCTGGCAGCTTTTTTTGTATTTCTTTTTGTTAAGATGTCTATCTAAGTTGCTTAGGGCCTTGTTTAATCACTGAATTTGGCTTTAAACTCATATTCATAAATTTTGAATATCATTTTCACTTTTGTTTTGGAACTTATTATGTTATGTTAGAAAGCAACTTCAATATTTTAATATCTTTAACATTTGTTTTGTGCTTTTAACCTGATCTCTTTGGAATAATATTCCATACTCTATAGATTGCCTCTGTAAACCTAATTAATTTTTAATGCTTTTTGAAGTTTTTTTTTTTTTTTAATTCCATGGGTACTAATGCAATGCTATTTTTTTTTCTTTGCACTAATTGGGAATTGATGTCTCCTACTATAGCTTTGTTTCTTTCTATGATGTTTAATTTTTAGTATGTGTTTTCTTTCTATATATGAAAAATATTATTTGTGTTACAAATATATTCACTATGATTGTATTCCCAGGATTGGTCATATTTATCTTTATATAATAATCTACTTTGTCTCTTATTTATATAGTATTATAATCTTTGCAATTTTGAATGTAATATTTGTTGTATCTTTTTGATTTAGTCTTTTTGTGACCTTATATCTAAAGACAATCTTCTGTAGATTTACATCTGAAATAGTTAACATATTTTTAGGTTTAATCTTGTTAATCACATTGTGTTCTGATTAGGTTTTTTCAAAATAGTTTATTTGTACTTAAGTTACTGATGAGGAAGAACTTACTTCTGTAGTTTTCAAGTTTTGTTTATTTCTTATACTTTTTTCTACTATTAAAAAACTGCCTTAATTTGTAGTTCATAAATTTTTATAGTGATATTTCAATTTTTTCCTATTTTTTTTATCTTTGATGTTTATTTTGTCATTATTTGGAATTACATAAAAGTACTTAAAAACAGTAGAATAAATTGGAAATAACATTCTTATGTTCTTATGTGAATACATAACCAGTGTAACTCCACAAAATTTACCACCACACAAATAGGTAGTTATACTTTATGAATGTATAAAATGTGAAGATATGTTCTACTGTCAAGTATTACTATGGAAGAAATTTAAAAATTTTTTTAGTTTGCACTATGTTTCAAACTGAATTAACTTTGGTTTTGTAAGATAATCAGTGTCTTTACATGTGTTGCCATGATTTATTATTGATTTCACAACCACTTTTCTAACTTATGCTGATTAACAAAGAATTATGATAATTTTTACACTTTAGTTTTCCAAATTCTACAGTAGAATCAAATGTCTTATGTACAACAATGAAAGTAAAATAAAATATATATTTGTATATGTATATATATATATATTTTTTCACATAAGCTTTCAAATTTTTTATCATTTCTGTTGTGTAGATTTATTTTATTGGAAAGATTCCATTGATTATTTCTCTTAGAGCAGGCCAAGAAGTAAAGTCCCTTTGGAATATGTATGTATCTTAAGCCTGTATTTTTCTTAAAGTTTAAAAAATGGTATTGTTGGATAAAGTATTCTAGGTTCATATTTTCTTTTTCTTTCAACATACATACCTTTATGCTCCAATTCTTTTCTGGAAGCCTTCTTCAAAGAAATCAATGGTTAACCATAAAACAATATCATTATAATTAAAATTTATCTTTTTCTTAGTCATATCAAATTTTTTTCTTGAAGAGTTTCAAAAGTTTGATTATAAATTTATTAACTTGTGTTATTTATTTATTTATACTGGGGGTTTAACTCAGGGACCCTCAATCATTGAGCCACATCACCAGCCTATTTTGTATTTTGTTTAGAGACAGGGTCTCACCATTGCTGAGTCTGTCTTTGAACTCATAATCCTCCTGCCTTAGCCTCCCCAGATGCTGGTATTACAGTCACACACTACATTATCCAGACCTACCTGTGTCTTTTAGTTAATTCTAGCCTTTAATATATTCTTCAAATTTCTAATGGATGAGACTGTGTGTGTGTGTGTGTGTGTGTGTGTGTGTGTGTGTGTGTGTGTGTGATGTGTGTGTGTGGTGCCAGGAATTAAGCCCCACCTTTTGCATGTGAAGTAAACATTCTACCATCTGAGCTGTGTCCCCAGCCTGAGGCATTGTTTTATAAAAAATATTTTTAGTATATAATTTCTGCTTTTTCTGTTGCTATTTTTTTCTGAATTTCTTTCGATTTTCTACATTGTTATTTATTTTATTAAATATCTTTCAAGTAGTTATTTGGCATTGCTTAGTTATTTAACAACATCAACTTTTTAACTCTCAATTACTAGTGTTATATTCTTTGTTTGCTTAAGTTGATAATACCCTTTATTATAGGAGCTATTATTTTCATTGAAATTTTTATATTTAAAATCTGTTAAACTACATATTTAAAGTCATTTTGGAAAATATTTACAATTTACAAAGGAAACAAAAACAGGTCATGTGCAATGATATGCCAATGTAATTCCATATAACTGGGAAGCCAAGGCAGTAGAATGCCAGTCTGAAATAAATTTCAGCATGTTTCTGGTAGAAGTGTCTCAAAAAAAGCATAAATATAGAAGTGTCTTTGGATGTAGTTTAGTGATAGAATACTCCTCTGTTCAATCTTAAGAAACAATCCCCAAAGAGATAACAAATAAATAAGAGACATTCATTTCCTGCAACATTTGTGTCACAGGTAGACTCCAAATATTTTGAAGTAAAGAGCTGTGATTTGACATTATTGTGGTAATAGTACTCAGTTTGAATGTTGTCCTCATGTGTGGTGCTATAAATTTTTAAGATAATTTTCAAAGTTTTCACAACTTTTGTCAGTGTATTATAGTATACTCTGTATAGTTCTTGAGTAAAAGTGGCTTTGAATTATACTATTCTCTGACTATCCCCCCAACTTTATAAAATTTTATATATTTGCAGGGTATATTCACCATAGTGTAGTAAGCAGAATAACTTGCTATTTTAATTTTTTTCAGGTATGACTTTTAATCAAAACCAATAATTTTCAGGAGAGCAAGAAATAAAATGTTTTTTGCAAAACTTGATAAAGAGAAGGTATGTATAACAAGACAGGTAATGCTTAATTTTAAATAAGGAATAGAAATTGAAAGAGAAGGAAATTTTAAAAATTCTTTAAATGAAGAAAAAAACATGAAAATTATTTATACAGAAAATTACACAAAAATGTCCCAAATTTATTTATCTAAGCATTCATCAGGTTATATTATTATAAGCATCTCAAAAGATTGACTGCTCAAATGTGCCAGTTACTTTTTATTTGGTTAAGACTTTTAATTACATTATTGTGATCATAAAATTTTTACTACTTTGTATTCTGTATAAAAAAACTTACAATTAAAAATATTTTCAAATTCAAAAACATGTATCAAATTACATATATATGTGATATTTGCAAGGCATTATGAAGCTGCACCTTAACAATATCTTCAGGAAAATAAAGATTCAACCAGTTTGCTCAGCTTCAGAAATAGGCAAGTTTTTAAAATTTTATTTTATTTTTTTATTAGCTACACATGACGTTACAATGATCTTGATCTTGGCAATTCATACATTTGAATCATTGGGGTATAATTTCTCATTTTTCTAATCGTACAGATTGCAGAATCACACTGGTCATAGAGACACCTATATACATACAGCAATCATAAGGTCTGTTCTATTCTGGTGCCCTTCCTATCCTCCCTACTCCTCCCTTCCCCTCCCATCATTTCTCTCTATGCAATCTAATGTGACATACTTTTTTTTTCTTTTTCTCAACATCATACATGTATTCTGTATAACGACGAGATTCTTCTTCCATCTTCAGTGCAACTCCCCTTCTCCCTCTTTTTCCCCTCCCACCCCTGTTCCCTATTTATTGGTAGTCTTCTTCTCATGCTCTTCCTCCCTATCCCATTTTGGGTCACCCTCCTTATATCAGAGAAGACATTCGGCATTTGTTGTTTTAGGGATTGACTAACTTTACTTAGCATAATCTGCTCTAATGCCATCCATTTCCCTGAAAATGCCATGATCTTGTTATATTTTAGTGCTGAGTAATATTTTATTGTGTATAAATGCCACATTTTTTAATCCATTCATCTATTGAAGGGCATTTAGGTTGGTTCCACATTCTAACTATTGTTAATTGTGCTCTATAAACACTGATGTTGCTGTGTCCCTGTAGTATGCTCTTTTTAGGTCTTTTGGGTATAGTCTGAGAAGGGGAATAGCTGTGTCAAATGGTGGTTCCATTCCTAGCTTTCCAAGGAATCTCCATACTGCTTTCCAAATTGGCTGCACCAATTTGCAGTCCCACCAGCAATGTATGAGTGTACCTATTTCCCCACATCCTCACCAGCACTTATTGTTTGTTTGACTTCATAATGGCTGCCATTCTTATTGGAGTGAGATGGTATCTTAGAGTAGTTTTAATTTGTATTTCTCTGATTGATAAAGATGGTAAGCATTTTTTCATGTATTTGTTGATTGATTGTATATCCTCTTCTGAGTAGTGTCTGTTCAAGTCCTTGGCCCATTTGTTGATTGGGTTATCTATTTTGTTTGTTGTTTAACTTTTTCAGTTCTTTGTATACTCTAGAGATTAGAGCTCTATCTGATGTTTGAGGGGTAAACATTTGTTCCTAAGATGTAGGCTTCCTATTCACTTCACATATTATTTCTTTTGCTGAGAAAAATCTTTTTAGTTTGGATTTGTTCCATTTGTTGATTTTTGGTTTTAAGACTTGTGCTATAGATGTATTATTAAGGAATTTGGGGCCTGCCTCCATGTGATGAAGATTAGGGTCAACTTTATCTTCTATTAGATGCAGAGTCTCTGGTTTGATTCCTAGCTCCTTGATCCATTTTGAGTTGACTTTTGTGCATGGTGAGAGAAAGGGATTCAATTTCATTTTGTTGCATATGGATTTCCAGTTCTCCCAGCACCATTTGTTGAAGATGCAATCCTTTCTCCATTGCATGTTTTTAGCACCTTTGTCTAATATAAGGTAGTTGTAATTTTGTGGATTTGTCTCTGTATCCTCTATTCTGTACCATTGAACTACCAGCCTGTTTTCCTGCCAGTACCATGATGTTTTCGTTACTATTACTCTATAGTATAGTTTAAAATCTGGAATTGCGATACCACCAATTTCACTTTTCCTGCTTAGGATTTCTTTAGCTATTCTGGGTATTTTATTTTTCCAGATGAATTTCATGTTTGCTTTTTCTATTTCTGCAAGGAATGTCATTGGGATTTTGATGAGAATTACATTGAATCTGTAAAGTGCTTTTGGTAATATGGCCATTTTAATAATATTAATTCTACCAATCCATGAGCAAGGTAAATCCTTCCATCTTCTAAGGTCTTATTCTATTTCTTTCTTCAGGGATCTGTACTTTTCATTGTATAGATCTTTCACCTCTTTTGCTGGGTTGATTCCCTGGTTTTTTTTTTTTTTTTTTTTTTTTTTTTTTTTGAGGATATTGTGAATGGAGTAGTTGTCCTTATTTCCATTTCAGAGAATTTGTCACTGATATACAGAAATGCCTTTGATTTATTATTGATTTTATGTCCTGCCACTTTGCTGAATTCATTTACTAGTTCTAGAAGTTTCTTGGTTGAACGTTTTGGGTCTGCTAGGTATAGGATCATGTCATCAGCAAATCGTGCTAATTTAAGTTCTTCTTTTCCTATATTTATGCATTTAATTTCCTTTGTCTGTCTAATTGCTCTGGCTAGTGTTTCAAGAACTATGTTGAATAGAAGTGGTGAGAGAGGGTATGCCTGTCTTGTTCCAGATTTTAAAGGGAATACCTTCAATTTTTCTCCATTTAGAATGATGCTGGCCTTAGGCTTAGCATATATAGCTTTTACCATGTTGAGGTAATTTCCTGTTATCCCTAATTTTTCTAGTGTCTTGAACATAAAGGTATGCTGTATTTAGAAAAAGGCATTTTAATGAAAAAAAATCAATACAGTAATAAAATGCTTAAAAATTAATTATGTTTTAAAACTTTCAATAATCTCTACATGAGTTCACATTAGATAAAAGTCTACAGATTGATAATATAAAATTTCAGTATACTAATTTGTCTTTATTATAAAGTAATAAGGAGTTTCTATACAGTATCGAAAAATTGTCTTATCATTTAAGCCATAATATATGTAGATACTTGGAGAGAACTCTATATATATGATAAAACTTTCTTGTTTTTTTAAAGAGAGAGAGAGACAGAGAGAATTTTTCAATATTTATTTCTTAGTTTTCGGTGGACACAACATCTTTGTTTGTATGTGGTGCTGAGGATTGAACCCGGGCCGCAGGCATACTAGGTGAGTGCGCTACTGCTTGAGCCACATCCCCAGCCCTGATAAAACTTTCAATATCTATAGACATGTTTCTACCCTAGGTAATTTGCAGTACATTTGTTTTTGATGTAATACAATATTAATTCTATAAAACTCATTAAAATTTACTTCTTATTTAAATCCTAGAAAACACCCATATGATCATTTTAAAGAGCTTTACAATGGTAAAAGTGAGAAAGATTTTAACCCATGCCCAAAATTTATTTATCCAAGCATTCATAACCAAAAAACAAATTACAGATATAAGGTATGTGAAAGCACTGTTAGTAAAACTGCAAGCATTCCGGAACACCAGAGAATTAATATTGGAGGGAATCCCTAGAAGTTCACAAAAATATGTAAAAGCATTTAAAGATTCCTCAATTGTATATCAGAACAATGATAAATCCTCCATAAGTAAAGAATGTAGAAAACATTTTACTCAAAATTCATCCATTACTAAAAACCACAGGCTTTACAGTGAAGATAAACCTTACAAATATAAGAAATGGGAAAATGTCTTTAAGTGTTGTTCAAACATTTTAAAAACTACAGTAATCATAGTGTAGAGAAAATCTGGAAATATAAAGAATGTGGCAAAGCTTTTAATAAAAAATCATACCTTAGGGGTTAGGGATGTGGCTCAAGTGGTAACACGCTCACCTGGCATGCACAGGGTGCTGAGTTTGATCTTCAGCACCTTATAAAATAAAATAAAGATGTTGTGTCCCCTGAAAACTGAAAAATTAATATTAAAAAAATTCTCTCTCTCTCTCTCTCTCTCTCTCTCTCTCTCTCTCTCTCTCTCTCTCAAAAAAAAAAAAAATACCTTAGTATACACCAGAAAATTCATACCGGAGAAAAGCCATACCAAAGTAAAGAATGTGGAAAAGCTTTTAATCGAAGATCATACCTTACTCAACACAAGAGAATTCATACTTGGGAGAAACCATACAAATGTAAAGAACGTGGCAAAGCTTTTAATAAAAAATCACACCTTATTCAACACCAGAGAATTCATATTGCAGAGAAACCTTACAAATGTAAAGAATGTGACAAAGCTTCTAATCAAAAATCATGCCTTACTCAACATCAGAAAATTTATACTGGAGAAAACCCATACAAATGTAAAATATGTGGCAAAGCTTTTAGTGGAAACTCAGGACTTATTATTCACAAGCTAATTCATACTGGTGAAAAGCCATACAAATGTAAAGAATGTGGCAAAGCTTTTAATCAAAGATCATACCTTACTCAACACCAGAGAATTCATGCTGCAAAGAAACCATACAAATGTAAACAATGTGGAAAAGCCTTCAATCAAAAATCAAACCTTAATAAACACCACAAAATTCACACTGGGGAGAAGCCATACAAATGTAAAGAATGTGACAAAGCTTTTTATCAAAAGTCAAGCCTTACTAAACACCAGATAATTCATACTGGAGAAAAGCCATACAATTGTAAAGAATGTGGCAAAGCATTTAATCAAAAATCAAATCTTAGTAAACACCAGAAAATTCATACTGGGGAGAAGCCATACAAATGTAAAGAATGTGGCAAAGCTTTTAATCAAAGATTATACCTTATAAAACACCAGAGAATTCATACTAGGGAGAAACCATACAAATGTAAACAATGTGGCAAAGCTTTTAATCGAAAATCACACCTTACTCAACACCAGAGAATTCATACTGGGGAGAACCCATACAAATGTAAAGAATGTGGCAAAGCTTTTAATCAAAAATCAAACCTTACACAACACCAGAGAATTCATACTGGGGAGAACCCATACAAATGTAAAGAATGTGGCAAAGCTTTTAATCAAAAATCAAACCTTACTCAACACCAGAAAATTCATACTGGGGAGAAGCCATACAAATGTAAAGAATGTGGCAAAGCTTTTAATAAAAAATCAAGCCTTAGTAAACATCAGACATTTCATATTGGGGAGAAACCATATAAATGTCAATAATGTGGCAAAGCTTCTAATTGAAGATCATTCCTTAGTCAACCCCAGAGACTTCATATGGGAGAAAAGCCATATAAAGGCAAATACTGTGGCAAAGCTTTTAATCAAAAATCAGGCCTTATTCAACACCAGAAAATTAATACTGGTGAAAAGTTATACAAGTGTAAAGAATATGGAAAAGCTTTTTATCAAAGATCACACATTTCTCAGGACAAAATAATTCATAGTGTGGAGAAACCACACAAATGCAAAGAATGAGGCAAAGCTATTTCTATTAGGAAAAGTCTCATTGTTCACCAAAAAATTCATAATAGATGATTCAAGTGTTACCATGCAACAGATGATTCATACTTCAAACCATCCTCACATACCTATAGAGTGTAAAAGTCATTTTTTGTGGGATCATACCTTATTGGTCACTAGAAACTTCATACTGGAAGGAAAAATTACAGTTGCCCGGAGATAGTTTTGGAGAGCTGACTGCATGAAAACCCACACTTACACAACCAGCCATGACCCAGGAGCCCATGAAAGTGAGCAGGGAGTACAGTTGGAACCTTGGCCCTCTTTCCTCCTGTGAACCTCTCCAATTCACTTGCCCCTTCCTCAATCACTCTGTATTGATTGAATTAAAATAATCTTTTTTTTTTTTTTTTACAAAAGCTATGTTTTAACTTAAAGGCCACTTTTCTACCAAAGCAACACATTAATAAAACTATCTTATGACTAAAGTGTATGATCACATCAAAGTTTTTTTCCATAACCTCAGATGGATAGCATGGTCCTTTGTCAATATTTATTTATTTATTTTTGTACTATACCTGGAATTGAATTCAGGGGCACACAACCACTAAGCCACATTCCAGGCTTATTTTGTATTTCTTTAGAGACACAATTATAATGAGTTGCTTAGGGCCTCACTTTTGTTAAGGCTGGATTTGAACTTGTGATTCTTCTGCATCAGCCTCTCGAGCTACATGGATGAGAGACATGCACCACTACATCCAGAAGTCAATGTCTCTTGCTCTACAGTTAGATATAAAATTTTACTCAGGATTTGGTGTCCATAAAAACATCCAAAAGCTGTTTTTGTCATACTTCAGGTATCAGATTCTGGCTTTTAAAATGTCCTGCATGATACAATTTAGCTTTCTACATCAAATGTAGAGTTTATAAGTTTGAAACCAGATGACTGAGAAACAAAGATATTGAACAGCAAAATGCAACACATCCTGTTGTTAAATCCACACATGTAGTGGGTTAGAATGATTACACTGAATAGACATCAAGAGTCTTGTTCATGACCCCTGAGGCCCCTGAGCCTCCAGTGCGTCTGCACAAATGAGAATGAAGCACACTACCCTTCACCCACCCCTAAACATACTACATAGCATTTACTAGACAGACAAGGGGAAGCACTGTGTGTCTTTGTATCCAACGTGTGGCTCTGCTTGCATATATATGACATCAGTTTTAGAGAACACTGATCCAGTACCTGATGATACATAGCTGCCTCTTTTATTTTTCTCTTAAAAGAATACCACCACCCTGCAGACTTTACAAATCCATAATGTTGTTACATTTGGAAAAAAATAAGAATGGTTGAAAAAATGGTGTCAATGAAAAGCATTTGAACTGATGAGTCCATCCTACCAGCAACTCTTATAAGAATACCATTGTGTCACTCAGAAAAATACGGGTCCATCCCCAGCCACACTGTGAAAGCTGAGAAAGTGAAACCTTTCCCTGGACTCATCCTTGCTTGGCTCAGCCTTCAACGTGCTTCTTCCCAGGGAATGATGGTTTTGACAGTTAATAAAGTATGAGAAAATCTCTTCCACTGCAGTACTTCAGATTCTCTCAGGATTCTGGAAGACTCAGTCTTCAGCTGGGCACAGTGGTACACACTTGTCATCCAAGCAGCAGGGGATGGTGAGGAATAAGGACCACAGGTTCAAATTCATCCTCAGCAATTTCACAAGAATCTAAGCAACTTAGGAAGATCATAACTCTAAAAAAGATTTGGGGATGTGGCTCAGTGGTAGAGAGCACCTTGGTTTGATCTTATATACAAAAAAAGGGGAAAAAAAAGACAATGAGACTCAGGTTTTGTTGTAGTCAGACTCAGTATTTGCTGTGTGTCAGTCTGGACAATTGCATCATTTAAAAAGTGTTGTTTTTTTTTTTCAAATGATAATAGCTATAGTTACTGAGTGATCACCATAGTGCTATAAAGCACTGATACCTCCACTGACTTTTGCTATAACAGAAATATCTGCATGATAATCTCACAATATTAAGATGGTGCCTTTGTTGATGGTGGTTTTATTTGATAGCCTCTGGACAATAACTCTCTCACAACAAGTATGCACTAAACCCCCTGCAAGTCCCACTAACCCAGACTCTGAGCATTAGCAGACCCTGAACAGACCCCAAGTAGACACAGAGACATCCATGCAAAATCCACTGCAGGTGGAGACTAAGCTTTGTGCCTCATTGCTCAATAGTTCTCAGCCATGGCAGTGGTCACACCCAGTGGACATTGGGCCTTCTAGAGGCATTTCTGATTTTCAAGGTAGGGAATAGGATTACTAAACATCATCATGATGGGCAAGCCCCTTACCAAAAACAAGTCTTTGGTCTCTAAGTTTAACCATGCCAAGGCTTAGGAACCCTGGGTAGATCATATATTCCACACAAAAAAGAACTAGTATTTTTCTAATTTATTATTTTCTTTCCAGTGCTTTAAGCACCATTATTGTCTCCCAGTAGGTGAGGAAGGGAGGAAAGAAACAAAAGAAGGAGCAGAGGGAGACACATAACATATTATCAGAAGAAACCTAAAGCCTGAAAGCAGGAGAATTATTAATTTGGGCCTGATTGTGGTGCTACTAAACCTTTGTCAAAGAGTTCTACCATCCTTCCCGAAGCTTACCAGTCCCAGGTCAATCATCAATGTCGAGACAGATGCCTCTGCTTGAACAACAGGCAAGATTCTTCCTAAGCAGGAACCCCGTTGAGTAAGTAGTCTTTCCACCTATTCTATCCCAAGAATGCACATTGAGTCACTGAGCATTGCACCTGCATTCACACGTACACACACACACACACACGCACACACACACACACATACACACGCACACACACACACAAATATGTAGGCCATCAGAATCTGCAGCCCCATGCTGGAGCTGGTGGCCTCTGACATTATCTTGCCACCTACAAAGAAAACCTTTCACTTCTGATCCTGCACATTCCAGAGTGTTCTGTGCAGTGCTTCACTTTTCCCTTCCAAAGTGCCATCTGAGAGAATAAACCTCCAGTGAGATGCAAAGCCATGCAAATCCATGCCACTGTCCTCTTCTCTCTACCTGAGTAGTATGTCCTTGTCCCAAACATCCTGAGCTCACCCCAGAGAGGTATCACCTGGTGACAAATGGAGGATCAAAGGACAGAGGAGAGATTGTTGACTGGCATCAGAATTCTCTGCTCTGCTGGCCAAGCTTTATGCCTCACCAGAAGATACTCCATTAAAACAAGGAGTCTTGGTGCTCTGCAGTCATCCACAAGGCTGCTTAGGGTCCATGAAACATGTGACCTAGAAGATTATAAACACAAACCCTTGCCTGAGGGAGCAGAGAGCAGGCTGCTAGAAACACCTAGAGTCACTGTCTTTTTTTGTGGAAATAAACAGTATTTGTGTTACCAAGGCCTTTTTCTATTGGGACTCTCTTTCTTTGACAATGGTGCTTTGCTGACCACGAAGGAAATGACTTCTTAGACTGCCTGTGTGTGGGGGTGGATGTATGTTGAGGGCAGAGGAAGGTACTGGGGATTTAAATTAGGAGCATTCTACAGTTGTTCTACTATACCTGAACAAGATCCCTATATGTGTTTTTAAAATTTTACTGTGAGACAGAGTCTCTCTAAAATGCTCAGGCTGGCCTTAAGCTTGCAATCCACCAGTTTTAGTCCACTGAGTCACTTGGTTTACAGGTATATACCACTGCACTCAGTCATGACCTTTTGGAGAGAGCTAATTCTTAGCAATAGTTAGCCAAATCCCTAAGTTGTTCACCATGTGCAAATTAAACAATATAATTTCCATACCACCACTATCCTCCCTATTGTGCTCCTACCATCCAAGGTCAGTCTTTGTTTGATCTAATCACAGTATGTCAGGTACCAGAATACCAGGGATGGTCCATGCAACTAAAGCTAACTCAAATTATAACATATTAACCCTAAATTCACTTATGCTGTCTCATCTTTCTGCACAAATACAAGAAAGTCTCTTTCCCATGTTCTCCATCACCTTCCACATGCTCATCTCCTGACCAACCCTGAAGCTTCCCAAATGGCTCTGCACTTCTGCTTATGGAAAACTGTAGATCTCTGTGACAGTCCATGTGTTTAAGTGAGTCTCCCATACCTGATTAAAACAACCCCAAGGCACTCTTACTACAATGTCAAACATATACAGCTTCTCAAAGGGGCCAGGGCAACTGTGTCTGTAACCTGCACCCCTGGGTTTTAGTCATGGGGAGGCACCCAAGCCCTTACTTTCTGTTAAGCCCTCCCCTCTTAGTGCTGGGAAACACAAAGGGCTGCCAGAAGTGGGAGGGTAGGAGGAGCACTGCTCCTGGGATGTGGGAATTGTGCAAGCACTGTTTCTGTTGCATACAGTGTCTTCTGCCATGGATGAAAATGTGGGTTGTAAAAGAGGCACAGGAGCAGATAAAGGCCACAATAGTATGAAGTAGAGCTAGACTTGGACTCAAGAATCAAATTTGAGTTATCTTTCCACCTTCTCATTTACCATCTCAATCAATACTTTAAAGCATCAAAGAAGGCAGGCCATATGTTCTGGGTGTTCATAAAACCATAGTATACGTTTAATGAGAAGAAAATATCCTGTCTCCACTTTCCTCCTCCAGATTGGTATTATTAGGGCCTGTGACCATTGTTCTGCCACCACCAGGACTTCAGGCTGTGGAGAAATTGTCAGCCTCTCACTTATGGAGAGGAGGACCTGTAACATTCTGAAAAAAAAAAATTATTAAAATCCTATAACCATTGTTCCCTGTAGTCAGACTCTGGCTTCATATCACTTCCTGGTATCTGCAGTAAAATCTGCCTCAGTGAGGAACACTTCAGGGACTCTGATGGGAGCAACAAAGAGAAGCCAGATCCACCTGGAAAGTGCCCACCACTAGCAAAGAAAAAAAACAAAAACACACTCTTGCCATCTAGTGGTCTTATTAGGCAACTGTGGGGATCTGCACATTGTGATCCAGAATATTCATTTAAGAAAACCATGGTCCACCTAATCATGGTTATAGTGCAGTTACATGACCTTTAGAGATTTTTTTTTTAACTTTTAAAAATATATGTTTTTAGTTTTAGGTGGACACGAAATTTTTATTTTATTTCTATATGGCACTGAGGATCAAACCCAGTGCCTCATGCATGATAGGAGAACACTTTTTCACTGAGCCAAAACTTCAGCCCCCTTTAATCATCTTAAATAACATATTGGGCATTTATTTCTTCTCTGGAAGAGAAGTAAAGATCAAAACATCTACAGGGATTTGACTATTAGCTGTGGGTGGTATTGTTTAGGGTCTAAATGGGGATATTGCAACAGGATTCCCTGAAGATCTGAGCAGTTGGGTTCCATACACCCACCTCCTTGGATCTCAGGGTCTGTACACCAGGGCTGGAACTAGACAATTTTAGATGCAGGTTAGTGAGGTGTAACTTATTGAGACCATAATATTTTTTTATAAAGTAGTAAAAAAAACAAATAAAAAACCTGGTTATTGGAGGAGAGACCTAATCAGAGCATAGATTCTCAGCCCCAAGCATGTAACTAAATGGATTATGAAAATTAATATTTGTGAGCCACTCTGAGTCTCATATAGTAAGGCTGGGATGAAGGTTGAAAATACATTTTTCTATCCAGTTCTCTGGTGAAACTTATTTTTCTGGGGCCCAGTTTTTGGGACCAAGGATCAATCATACTATGACTTGGGCTAAACTACTTCTTACTAAATGATAGAGGACAGATGTGAGTGGTGGGACCCTGAGGTTCCCACTGTGCTGACCCCCACACGCTTTCCTTTTCACAAAGAAATTAACCTGCAACCCTACCTGACTTAAGTGGAGAGGGTATGTCACATTATTCATTGAACTATCTGTTATCTGCAGGAGAAAATCAGTCATGAAATAATGTCCATAAGAGAAACCCACATTACCTTGAAGAAGGGAATTTCTGTGACTCTCTCCACATATCAGATTCTGAAAACCAGGAAGATAAAGATATTTGTTTATAACTCTAAAATATTTGTTTATAACTCTGCAAGAATTATGGTTAAGAATGCAATGAGAAAAATTTAAAGCATTCCCTCTAAAATTCAAAAAAAGTAAAAGGATGCCCTTTTTTTGACACTTCTATTCAATATCCTCCTTGAAACTCTATCCAAAACAATTAGAAGAAAGAATTAAAGATAAATGAATAGAAAAAGAGGAACTTAAACTATCACTATTTGTTAATGACATGCTTCTATACTTAGAATATCCAAAAAATTTCACCTGATAACTTTCTTGACTAATAAATAAATTCAGCAAAATAGTACAATATAAAATAAACACCCATAAACCAAATGCATTTTTATATTTAAGCATAGTATAATTAGAATAATTATGAATTATTTTTTAAATGAACACAATATCTTTATTTATTTTATTTATTTTTTGTGGTACTGAGGATCCAAAGCAGTTCTTTACATGTGTGAGGCAAACACTTTACTGATGAGCTATAGACCCAGCCTCAAATAATTATGAATCATAAATAGGAATTCCTATGCTTGTATAATTTTACCAAAATAAATTCTATGTCATATTTAATTAAGGAGAACAACTAAAATAAGATAAATTTAAAAACAGTAAATAGGAACATAGAAAGAATTTGATAGCATCATAGCGTGACGATGAAATGTCTTTAGGTTTATTCCAGAATTTTCTGAATCTCTCCCCAACTGGAGTCGGCTAAAGGTGTTCAGGCCTAAAAATAATTAGGTAGAAGTTCAGGATACTTCAAGGAGTAGCAGAAGGGACTGCACACCTGCTGCATTGATATGCAGGTGAAGGGATCCAAGGGAGCAAGGAATCTCAAGGCAGCCTACATTTAACTAGGGCAGAGAGGAGCAGGATGCCTAATTATGTATTTATTTATTGGCACATATATGGAGTTATTCATAGAATTAGAAAAATCTAGGATTAGTTTTCCTGCATTCACAATGAAAGCTAAAATTCTTTTTTTTTCTTGAAAAGAGAGACCCTTGACCCTCTCTTAACAATAAGTCTTGTCTGTAATATGTGATTTTTTTCCACCCCTGATATTTGGGGAGCAAGATACAGAACTCTGTTTTGAATCAGATCTGCTCTATTTGCATCAAAACAAGCAGCTAGAGGTGGGCAGTTAGTAATGCTGTTTTTTTTGTTTTGTTTTGTTTTGATTTATTTTTGTTTTTGTAAAGTTCAGAGTATCCAGCTGCAATTATGGATGCACCTCTGGGCAGAGTATTTTTGACTTTTGTAGAAAGGCAGGTGAGCATCCAGGTCCCAAGATCCAAGTGAGTGGTGGGAGCCAGACAGAATGCCCAAGTTTGCTTTGATCTGTGCAAACTGCCATCATGTGGCCACCACAGGTATTTCTCTCAAAAAATGCCTCACCAGAGAGCAAGGGAGCCCAGGGACATCTGGGTTGTACACATGTCTGTGCTCTATGTCTCTTCTCTTCTGATCTTCTTATTCTGCCTCCAGATTAAACTCAGAAAAAAATCAAGCTCTAATGTTGCCATCCAGGTCTACTCTAGGGCACCTGCCACACCTGCTGGAAGCCTTCACCAAAGTGTGCACACATCCTTGTCAGGGTTTATTGAGGACTTAATATTTATTTTCTGTTGCTACTGTTTTTGTTTTAGCTCCTTGCCCCAGGTAGCCCATGTACCAGTCAACTTCACTAGCCTTATAGTCCTTTTATAAGATGTATTGACAACTTCCCAAGAGACTAAAAGACCACATCCATTTGTGTATTTTTATACAGATAAAAAGATAAAAATTCAGCACTCTAAAGAATGTTTTGTGGTGGTCTTATTATAGGAAGTGGCCAAGGTAATGAAACTTTGAAGGATCAACCTCAATTTCTCAGCATTAGAACCAAACAGAACTTAGAACTCTGATAACCAGGCACACATATTCCAGAGAGGGTGCATTATTCAGCTCATTTAAATGGAGATGCACAAAATAAAAATATGTTTTATGATGTATGCAAACCTTCCAAGGTTCTAGGCACAAAAATGTCCTGAGAATATTTACATGTTGTCTCAGCCTTCACACCAGGATCTATGACTATTTATCAGGAGGTATTTACAGGCAAAAGAGAGCAGTCCAGAGAAAAGCAATCCAGGCAAGTCCTTATCTTGGATCACAAGCTGGAAAGTCTTTTGACCTTCCCCTTCTCTGTGTGTGTGTGTGTGTGTTGAGGGGGGAGGTAGTAATTGTGGGCACCTGAAATGGCAGAATTAGGTTATCAGGACATGTGTGGTAGGGTGGATATTTAAATATTGGGTTCTAGTTTTTCTACTGAAATAATTATCCAAAGACCTTCTTCTGTAATCCAATGTATGAAGGCCTATGCATATATTCATCTATTTCTAATCTGTGTATAAAAATTTTCAGTGGGAGTGAGACTTCATTAAAGTTACACTAATGAAGGAGGTAAGTATATATTTTGTATTACTGTGCCATACCATAAACCTATATATCCCCATAAGGTTAGGAGCTGTGTTTTTGCATACCTTAAGAATATTATAATTAGACATGTCTTTTCTTGCAGCAGGTCAGCCTTTCAATGCTCTTGAAAGGTGATGTGATCCAATTGTATATTCATTCAGCAAGGGGGCAAGGACAATGTATGTGTGTCCAAATGGGCTGCATTAGTTTCACAGGGCTGTTGTAAGACAATGCACAGATGAGATTACACAGAAATTTATTTGTCCCAATTCTAAAATTTGTATATCAAGGTAATTTCTGGAATAAATTCCTTTGAGGTGCACTCTTTGACATGTAGATCACCACCTTCTGTCTCCATGTTTGCATGACATTTTCCTGGGCTTCTCTGTGTCCTTAGAATTTAAGTTGCTCTAAACATTAAAGTTTCAGACACAATTGATTATACTTGCTGGGACCATTTGCATATTAAGTGACCTAATTAAGACTACCAATGACTTGAAAAGAATATCCTCACTTAAGTCCTAACTCTGTCTTTAATAAAGAGCTGTTTTGAGAATAGCTTGGTTATTTTTCAGCCAGTGCCCATTTGATATTATTCTTCAGTATGTAGCATACCCTGAACCTAAAAACACTTGGGTTCTCTTTGCAGCCCATTGTTCCATTCTTCCATAGATGTTTAGGTGTCACTCTTATCCCTGAATTGTGTCTAGCTTCTAGTATTGATTTGACCAGACCTATTCTTTACTTGTACAGCTGTGGGCTTTCCCTCCTTTTTTATTGAGCTGTGTTGGATATTACTTTCTCTAATGACAAAACAGTAATTACTGCTTATTTCACTTTATTCTTTTATCTTATCATGACAGTTTTATTTACTTTTGTCTAGTAGCAGCAATCTATTACATAATTGTCACTTTGTGATTAGTTAAGCATTGTTTCAAGGTATTCTTTCCTATCTCACATTCAAAATATTTGTGTAATGCAATACAGGTTTTCTTCATTTGGAGATTTATGTGGTTAACAAGAATATTTAGTATATATTTTAAAACTAGTTATATTTAATCTAAAGACAATATTCTGAATATAAATGTGTCAAGGATGACAATTTCCAAAAGAATCATGAAATGATATAAGCTTGGGGTAAAATATATTTATGCTGCCAAGTGGCTGCACTTATGTAAAGATTTTTGAAGAATTTTTTTGTAAGTGTAAGAAGAAGCTTTTTTTTTGTTTTGTTTTGTTGTTCAAAAGAGATATTTCTAAGAAAATATGCTAAATAGAATTTAATTGGAATTGTGAAAGTAATTGTGGCATAAACTTTTTTCCTCCCCTAACTTCAAACCCATGGAATCTCCTCTTTAAGCCCAGTTTTTCATTTGTCCACCTAGGCCTACAAAAACACTGTTTTAATGTATAGACTATTTTTAAGCTTATTTAGCAAGTATTTATACTTTTGTTATTAAAACAGGAATACAAACCTAAAAAATATGTAAAAGTCATATTTAAAAATTCTAAAGTTACTAATTACCTTAGAAAATGTGATAACTGCTATCACTTTTTATTTGTTTTATGAAAAGAATTTAGATATTCACTTTATATTGATTTTAATCATAACAGATGCTTTTCAAGTTTGGGTGAAACAAAAAAAATGAAGAATCAATATCTCATTGTCTTAAGAAATTGTTAGGTTGAGAAAATGTTAGTGAGGAGTTTTATAAACCATTCTGGAAGGTACCACTCAGAGTTGTACATAAATGTTCCAGAAGTTTGCAGTATTGAACACAGTATGATAGATGAAGGTGTCAGAAGTGCTAGAGAGAAATGTGTACTAAGGATAGGGAGGTAGATTAAATTAAGTTTCTTCTTAATTATTATCAATTACAGCATAATTCATGGAGAAATAATCATTTTAACTTGATAGCAAATAAATATGTATAAATTTATTAACTTGTGATGTAGCTTCATTTATAAGATAATGCTTATTCAAGAAGTGTGAAAGGATATAAAATGAAATAACATTTAATTTCATGAGTTGTTTTCTTTTTCTTTAATTTTGCAGATTAACTCCAAAGAGTGCTTAATTTCTAATGATCTAATGAAGTAAAAATACTGTTAAGGCTTTAGCTTAGTGTACCATCAAACAAATGGTAAAACAATGTGGTGGTAGTTTTTGTTGTTGTTGTTTAAAGAGACAAAATGAGACTGATTATGAATATTTATACATCTGCAAAGCCATTTAGGTTTCTAGTTCCACCAGAGTATCTGCCTACTTATTGGCTGGCTTGGATATGAAACATTTTAGAAAGCTCTTCAGTATTTGTTCTACAAGCAGCTTTTTAATTTTTTTCATACAAATCTTCATTAATGGCACTATGAAATTAATCATCCAGGTAAGAAAGGGAATATTACACTCACTATCCATTGTATGTATGTGTGTTTGTGTGTGTGTGTGTGTGTGTGTTTTCAAATTTCATTCACAAGTGGGGTAAGAGTTTCAATTCAGTCACGGCCTCTTCCTACACCTGTTGTGCCTGGGATGTTTCAGGAGTCCTCACTAATACTGCAGGTATTTCTTTCTCTTTTCTATGCTGTGATTATTATAAGCCAATAAATAGAATAAATATATCTCAGAGATGCCAAGTGTTATCTCACTTGTAGTTGTCCATTGGGCATCTGTAGGCCTAAGTAAATAATCAGTGCTTTTGGGCAAAAGCAGCTTTTGAGTCCCTTGATATGAGGAGAATTTGTGGCCATTTAGCAGAACTTGTCCCCATGGGTATGATTATCAATAGAATATGTATGATATAACATGATGGCATGACTTGGTAATAGGAATAAATTAGTTTAACCTGATTTATTTATTTATAATTATATATTTTATAGATATTTAATATACATATATTTGTTTACTTATATATTTATAATTTTGAATATATGTATATCTCTGTCTCTCTCACACACACATAAATATGTTTATAATATTGTCTTTAAGATAAGCAGGGTTTGGGGATGAATTGGGTGAGTGTAATGGTGAAAAGACCATTGCTGAATTTTTGACTTGAGCACTCTAGGGTAGTTGCTGATACCCAATCCTGTATGGGGCAGAAAGACTACACGAGGCAGGGAAAAGAGTGCTAGTCTTGAGAATGGCTTTTGTGTTGATGTTTGTGATTTCTCCTAGATATCCCCATGAACATGTCTGAAGGTGACAGGAGAGGACTGGGAAGAAAATGGATATTTGGGAGGGAGGGGAATTTAGAAAATACTGCCATGAAACTGAGCATGACCCTGGGTGTGGGTGAAGATATACAAGTACAGGGAGCATTTCTCTTAGATGGGGCTCAGAGAAACCTATATTTAGCAATGGAGAAGAAAAGTCTATGAAGGAGACAGAGAGTGAGGGCATCCAGTTAAGGAAATAAAAACCAGGGAAATGTAATGACATGGATTTCTGGAAGAGATTATTTTAAAAAGGCAGAACTTCTTGTTCTGAAAACCACTAAAAAGAACTACAGGGTGGCAAAGATATCACATCTTATTTATTTATTAATCTGTTGAAGGATACCTAGGTTGGTTCCATAGTTTAGTTACTGTGAGTTAACCTACTCTACATTGATGTGGCCACCAGCAATGTATGAGTGTATCTTTTCTCTCACATCTGTATGAAAACTATTATTGCTTGTTTTCTTGATAATTGCCATTATAACTGCAGTGAAATTAAATATTGAAATAGCTTTGATTTGCATTTATCTATTGCTAAATATGATGGTCTTTTTTATGTTTGTTGATCAATTGTATTTCTTCTTCTGTGAAGTGTCTTGTTCACTTCTCTAGACCATTTATTGATGGGTTATTTTTCTTTTTTTGGCATTAAAGTTTATTGTATTCTTTATAAATCTTGGAGATTACTGCTCTATTTGATGTGTGTGTGATAAAGATTTATTTTCCCATTCTGTAGGCTCTCTCTTCATGTTATAGATTGTTTTCTTTGAGGAGAATAAGCTTCTTAGTTTGAATCCATCCCATTTATTGGTTCCTAATTATACTGTTTGTATTTTAGGAGTCTTCTTCAAGAATCAGGTCCTAAGCTAATATGATGAGAATGTGGACCTTTTTTTTTTTTTTTTTCTGTTAGGCACTGGGTCTCTGTTCTCTTGTCTAAGTCTTTAATCTACTTTTGAGTTGATTTTTGAGCACAGTGAGAGACAGAGGTTTAATTTCATCTTTTTACATATGGATTTCCAGTTTTCCCAGCACCAATTGTTGAATAGGTTATTTTTTTTTTCAATTTATGTTGTTGGCACCTTGGACTAGTATGGATTGGTCTACATGTCTTTGGGTACTTTTTTTTTTTTAACGATTTCTCTGTAGTATAGTTTAAGGTCTAGTATTGTGATGCCTACTGATTCATTTTGCTGAGAATTGCTTTGACTATTGTGGCTCTTCTATTTTTCAAATGAATTTCATGATTGATTTTTCTAGTTTTATGAGGAATGTCATTGGGAGTTTAAAAGGAATTGCATTGAATCTGTATAACTATTTTGTTAGATTTGCCATTTTGACCAAGATCTTTCTGCCTATCCAAGAGCATGGAACATCTTTACATCTTCTAAGATATTCAATTTCTATCTTTAGTGTTCTGTAGGTTTCATTGTAGAGGTATTTTACCTCTTTTTTTAGATTGATTCCCAAGTATTTTATTTTATTCTTCATTTTCCTTTTTTGAGGCCATTGTTAATGGCGTGGTTTCCTATTTTTTTTTTACAGTGGATTCATTGCTTGAATATAGAAATGCATTTGATTTATGGGTGTTTATTTTATATTGTGCTATTTTGCTGAATTTATTTATTAGTCAAGAAAGTTTTCAGATGATTTTTTTGGATATTCTAAATATAGACACATGTCATTGGCAAATAGTGATAGTTTGAGTTCCTCTTTTTCTATTCATTTATCTTTAATTCTTTCTTCTAATTGTTTTGGATAGAGTTTTAAGGAGGATGTTTAATAGAAGTGGCAAAAAAAAGAGCATCCTTTTACTTTTTTTTGAATTTTAGAGGGAATGCTTTAAATTTTTCTCCCTTAAGAATAATGTTTCTGGGGCTGGAGTGGCTCAGTGGTAGAACGCTTTCCTGGCATGTGTGAGGTCCTGGGTTCAATCCTCAGCACAATAAATAAATAAATAAATAAATAAATAAATAAATAAATAAATAAATAAATACCATTGACAAAAAAATATTAAAATAATAATAATAATAATGAAGCCGCCACTATCAGAGGGCCAGGTGCAGCGGAGGCGCCCTGGGTGGGCACTGGGCCCAGTGACAGGGAAGGGGGGCACAGCCCTCTGGGAGGCCGCGGTCCACTCCTTCCCACCCCCAACAGCGCAGCAGCATGGGAGGTGGAGCATTGAAACACTCTTTTATGGAAATGGGGCGGTGAGCGGCCTAGAGGTGGCGCCAGTGGCAGCAGCAGCAACTTAGTGTCCCCAGGCCATTTCTTCCCCTGTCTGCCAGACTGTGGCAGCCGACACTAAGGGGAAAAGGGGTGCGCTGAGGCTGAGCCAGAGCGAGCAGGTAATGGAGGCACCAATGGCCCCCCTGAACATAGACGGCCCCCAGCCAGGCGCCCCCCCCACACACACACACACACTGCTCACCCGACCTGGAGCTGCTCAAGCTCCCCTCTCCTGAGCTCGAACTCCTCATTATACAGTCCAATGGGCTGTTCATCACCACGCTGATGAGCATGCAGCTCCTCTTCCCCAATGTGGCGGCCAGTGAGGAGCAGGAATTCACCAAGGACTTTGTCAAGGCCCTGGAGGATTTGCACAAGGAGAACCAGCTAGGCGTGGGTGCAGTGGCTGCTGCTGCGGATGCCACAGGAGGACCCCCCTGCTATGGCATCAGGCGCAGCCCCTTCCGTGGCTGCGGCTGAGGCAGTGGTCTATGGGAACCTGAGCAGCTACTCCGGTGGCGCTGGGGATGCTGGAGGCATTGCGATGGTAGCCTTAGCCACCGAGCCAGTTCCGACGCTGCCCTCCCCCCTCGTCCCCCGCCCGGGCACTGGGGCAGCGCCTGGCCGTGCTCAAGGACTAGCCACAGAGGATGTCTGACATGCCAAACTTCGGGGAGAGCCCGGGCAGTCGCCCATCCACATGGACGCACAGGATTGCATCAAGGTGGAGCTCAAGCGGTTGCTCAACAGCATCACAGCCTTCAAGTGCCGCAACTGCAAACTGGAGCGCATCTTGCGGGCCTGGAGGAGAAAGTGAAGATGCAGAAGAGCCAGAACATGGAGCTGGCGCTGGCATCCACCGCCAGGTGGCGCAGCTCAAGCAGAAAGTCCTCAGCCACGTCAACAGGGGCTGCCAGCTGCTGCCCCTGCACCAGGCACCCGCATGTTGAACCCGAGCACCGGGCGCAAGCACGGACCCCCTTCTTGAGGGGTGGGCTCACGGGGCGGGGGTGGGCGCCCCCGACTTGGAGAGGGTGCAGCCCTGGCGACCCTCTCTGGGATGGTGCCCAGGTCTTGGAGAAGTCACAGTCCCCAGGGATATCCCCGTGGGTGCCCACCACTCAAGAGAGGGCACCCTGGACTTCGACAAGCTGGACTCCCTGCTCATGGGGTGAGACAAGTCATGACCCCCTCCCCCTATCACGCTGCCTCTGTTCCCAGTGATGCTGTCCTGTGTTGCACAAACCCAAGCGCCCAGCTGCCCCTTCCTACACATCTACACATCGCTGTGGAAGGGGGCTCTGGGAAGCAGCCTTCAGGCTGAGTTGTCTTTTACTTTTTTTTTTTTTTGCCTTTGGAAGAGAGAAGAACAGAATGTTCGATTCTGCCCTAATTATGGTTCTACTCGGGAACAAATGGTTGTGTATGCCTGTGTGTTTCCTTGTGTTGGTTTTTTTAAAGAAATGGGAAGAAGACAAAAAATACTATGCCTTTTCCTGGCTCTTGCTACCCCCTTCTGTCCTTCCAACACCCTTCCTTCCTGCCCTTTTTGTTCTTTTGTTTTTGTTTTGCTAGAAGTCCACATTCCTGTTGGTAATCCTTTGTTCACCCTCTCCCAATTTTCTGTTTTATGTAAAGTCTCCCTGTGCCAAAAAAAAAAGAAAGAAAGAAAGAAAGAATAAGTTTACCTTGTGTTTACCATAGAAAGCTTTTATATTTGATAGTGTTACGATATATTTCTACTATACATAGTTTTCTAGTGTTTTGACCATGTATTTAGTCAAATGCCTTTTCTGCATTTATTGAGATAATTTTCTGATTCTTGTCTTTACATCTATTAACTTAAAAAAATATGTTTATTGATTTCCATGTGTTGAACCAACCCTTCTTCCCTGGGACAAACCCCACTGATCATGTTAATATGATTTTGTATGTGGCTTGCCATAGTTTTATTGAAAATTATTACATCTCTGTTCCTCAGGAATACTGATCTGAAATGTTCTTTCCTTGATGTGTCTTTATCTGGTTTTTGATCAGGTTAATATTAGTTTCATAGAATGAGGTTAGAAGGTTTTGCTATTTTTTATTTCATAAAATAATTTTAGAAGAATTGATGTTCATTCTTTTTTCCACTTCTTGTAGAACTGGGCTGAGAATTCCTCTGATACTGGGTTTTTCTTAGTTGTGATAAACCCTGGCTTGGAAGAATTAATGTAGTACACTGAAGACTTCATACTTTAGAGGAGAAATGCCTACCCTAACATTAGCCTGCTTTGACAAATAGTAGTCATCAAATAACATTTTTTTAAACACTTTTTTTTTGTTTTCCCCAGAAGAAGATTTGACACCTCCAAGACTCCTTTCTTTAAACGTGTGTGTGTGTGTGTGTATTCAGGGTTTTGTCGTCACTTGGTAAAATTTCATTAAATAACACAGCCATGACTCCAATTTGTGTATTTTACTCAAGGTTTTTAGCCCACATCTTAAATTTTTGATCCATACAACACTTAAAGTAGCTACAATTTCTATCAGAGTCTCTACATGGAAGTATGAAATGATGGGATAAAATATTTTAACACTCTAACTCTCCAGTAGTTTCAAATTTATTTCTAATGGAATTTAATGTTATTCATACTCTTGACATAATGCTCCTAAAATAAATGTAAAATCCTTTGAAGTAAATAAAACATATGAGGATCAGTCAAGGGAAGTGACAGAGCCCCATGAGAGCAGGATGAAGATTATGAAATAATTCTGATTTAAAAGCTAAGTTCCATGAAATGTGGAGTCGACAGTTTTCATGTGTGTGTGTATTGGGATAATTACTACACTAAGATATTTAGGGGTTTGTAAATTAGGAGAATATAAGATAGTATCACAGTGTTAAGAAATAGGGAAATAAGAGGAACACTTTCATAAATAGTCATGCTGAATTTAGCTGGAAACCCAAATGTAAAGCCTAGAGTTGTTTTGTAGAAAGCAACAAAGTTAAGCAAATAGATCGTCAGTTCTCTTGCTACTGAGGACAAAGTAGAAATCAATACTTTACAGACATATTTTTAATAAATTCAATAAAATGCTTCATTTTGAGGAAAACTAATAAACCACGCGGTGGTAGAAGGAACTGTCAAGTTCAACTTGTTAAACTGTCTTTGACACATCTATGACCAAGAAGGAAAAAATTACTACTTCCCATGAATAAATTCAGTAATAATAGAAAGTCTTCTCAGATAAATGGCTACACTTTGAATAATGCTGAAATATTCATTAACTCTGGCACCTCTTACAGAATAGTTACCCCATGCCTGAAAGACTCATGGTACAAAAATGTAGGTACCCATGGCTTTGAGTCTTCAAGAAAAATTTCCTTTTTTCCCAAGCTTTGACCATCCTAACATCAATGTATGGATGCACATATTTGGGGCAAAGCTGTCCTCTGATGATCCAGTTACCTTTCTCCTTTAAAATTACAAAAATTTCTATAGAAAATGCCTTTTTTAACCAAACACCCAAAGCCTGTTGTCATTCATTGAATGAATTTGAATTGTCTTTGAAAAACATTTTTTCTTTATAGTTATTAATGAACAAAATCATCCTTTGATATTTGGGTGAAAAATCATTGGAAATTCCTTTGAAAGTTTATATATTTTTCAAGAAAAGATAAAATACCTTCAAATTATTATAATCTGCTTTATTACAGAAAAGTCAGTAATGTGATAGAAAATAATTTGGTTTTTATTGCTGTTGTTATGTTTTTGTTTTTGTTGTTGTTGTTGTTCCAAATAAAACAATGTAAGGCCTCTCACTAGACCCCAGATATGTATGGCTTGTTGTATAAGAAAATAAATTTTTAAAAACCCCAAACTAATGTTTCATGTGAGTGTGCATACTCTTACAATATATTTTTCAGGTTTTTCAATTGAAAACAGTTTAGAGTAATGACACCCAATATAAATGGATATGCCTCCCCTATAGCTTTATCTTCCAAATGACTAGTTTCTGAGAAGTACATATGGAGAGTGAACTGAGACATCTTCTCTTAGAAAGAAATCAAGGAAGGAATGGAGAATGAGAGATAAGAAGGAAAATAAGCAATGAAATGAGGAAGGAAGAAAGTAGACAAGAGAGAAATGAAGAAATTTGAGTAATGGTTTTTCTCATTTGGGAATGGAGACAGGTTAAAGCACCTTCTTCCTGAGGGAGCCAGTTTTTCTTCCAATTTCCCCTTTCCATTGTAGTCCATCTTCTCATCCTCTCACCCCCATCATATTGAATATTTAGCAGATACACATTGTCATTGTGAACCAATCTGTGCTTGAAGATAATTTCTTCAGCTACTGTGTAGTCCAGCTTAGCCATGAGCAGGTAGTTTAAGAGCTGTGAAAACAAAACAAACAAAAAAAGGAACCGTGGATGCCAATCATGCAGGATTTTCTCTTTCCCATTTAGAAACCAAAATGAGATGCTCTTTTCTGTTAACCTTGGCTGAGAAATGCAAGGGAAGGTCCTGACTGGCCCTGGTCATGTCCAACTCTACTAAATATTGTTGTGAGCATGATGGAACTTGATCTGGACAGAAATGACTCACAAACCCTGTTATCTGTTTCTGGTAGGTTAGCGTTAGTTAGTAACTACCATAGCCCAGCATTGCAAGATCTACATGGAAAGGATTAAGTTATAAAAAAAAAAATGGAGAAAAAGTATGGAGCTCTCAGTATCACCAAATGCCTACTATTTATCTGATCAATAGGACTGTGTTTCTCAGTAATATCACCCATAATTTATCTGCCCCTTAATGTGTATCAGCACACCTTTTTACTTGGAGTTCCTTTATTTATTTCAACCAGAGATTTGTTGAGTAGAAAAAGAAATTACTCTCATTTTAAAGGTAGCATATTGAAAGTGAGGTGAACTTAAAAAAAAATCTCAGATAATTTTCTCATGTTTAGTAAAATAAGTTTAGAACATCTTTTCCTTAGTATTCAAAGAATTACTACCTATGGAGCAGAATGATAAATAATCATTTTTTTTAATTAATGTATAAGCACCTTTTGAATGTAAGGTACTAGTTTGTTACTAAGGGCTTATAGTCACTGTTCTCTAAAAGGATAATGAAAATTGTAAAAATAGATTTTCCTTGACTTTCTTGTAAGAAAAGACCAGCAACACTTCACAGAAAAATATACAGAAAGAAAGAAAGAAAGAAAGAAAGAAAGAAAGAAAGAAAGAAAGAAAGAAAACAAGGTTGTTGGAAATATTTATTGTCACGACCCCCTTGCCCGCAAGGAAGACGCGACTCAGGAATCTTCTTTCAGCAGTTTATTCAGGCCCTTGATATTCTTCTAATGATTCTTCTACTACCCGGAATAATAATTGGATGCCCCTCCCAGCCTTAATAAAGCACCTCGAACCCCAATGCAAAGCTGCCACGTGTACCCTTCTCACAGGGTGCTAGAAAATGACACGCCAACTTTCTCTGATAAGGAGCTGGGAACATGCCAACTCTCTTTGATATGGAGTTGTCCTTCACAGACCACAAGGGAGCCAGCGCCATCATGTAATGGCGACCACAGTCCGCAGGAACGGCTCACCACAGCTCCCCCTTTTTGTTTCACTAAGACAATACAGGCGAGAGTAGAGGTCCTATCCCACTGTGCAAAAGTGGCTGCATAGTATGGGCCAGCCCCAGGGGGCGCCTTCCCCAGACCTGACACCATATCAGCCGATGCCTTTTTTCGTGGGGCGGGGCAGAGACACGTCAAACCCGCATGCAATAGGACATGCTCCCCTTGAGGTCCCTCTTCTCAATGGATCACTCAAGTGCAGTGCCTTGCCTCGCATCCTGTATCGTGACGATGGTGAGTAAGAGGGAATAGCTGAGGTTGAACTGTGGCCATGCAGAGGTACAACTACAAACAAGTTGGCAGCACCCTGAAAGAAAGGCACGGACTTTAAAGTGATAGATAAAGACCAGTGTGGAAACCCTTCTGCGTGCAATGGCAACAAGACCCGCAGAGTGCAAGGGCTTTCCAGCACTAAGAGAAAGACAAAAGAAGGACATGTCGTACCCAGTGCAATGTTATAATAACTTGGGGTGCAACGACCATGTCAAAGGCACTAGTGTAGAAACCCATCTGCGTGCAATGGTAGCAAGACCGGCAGAGTGCAAGGGCTTTCTGACACTAAGAGAATAACGAGGAAAGACATGTCAATCCCAGTGCAATGTTATAATAACTTGGGGTGCAATGACCATGTCAAAAGTTTAGTGCTTAAGATGCGCAAGCCAGACCTGTGGCGAGTTGCCAGTTTCTAAAGCTGCAAGAGCTTGTATGATCATAGCCTTATCTTGAGCACTACGAGCCTTAAGGCGACAGAGAAACCACAAACAGAGGAACATACCAAAACAACACAGTGCACCAAAAATGCCTACTCCCACCCACTCTTTAAAAAAGGAAAAAGCAGAAGATATCCAATTGGTGAATTGACCCAGAGTCACGGGATCGACACGGGTACCATTCAAGACAGCTATCTGGGTTAGTTGAGACTGGATCATGTCTTTCGCTTCCATGGACCAATTTCCAGCCAGATATCCACCAATGATGTGGGAAGCATTCCTGGAATCATTAAATCTGACAGAGGTTATACATAAATGTGCACGTTGGTCAATGCAGCCTAAAAGTACTAGGTCAGCCAATTCTTCTACCTGAGCTTGAAGAAAATCTATTCTTTGGTTGGTAGCTAAAATCCCCGACAAAATATGTTGATTAATCGCATTTTGTGATTCAAGTATAGTGGACGTTTGTTGAACAACTTGATTAATAGTGGCAGCAGTTTGTACTTGACTGGCCATGGCCACTCCGGCCGTAACTGCTGCAGCAGCAGACGCCGCCACGGCTGTCACTATAGCTGCTGTGATTCCAAAATCTCTGCGGACTCTAAGTAGCTCTACAATAGGAAATTTATCTGGATCCGCAGTGACTGGTATTGGGACAAAAGTTGGAATTTTCATAATTACTGCTACAATCCAAGAACCATTCCAACACTCAGATAAGAAACAGGTAGTATGAGAACAATCCAGCATCCCCGACGAGGTGTGATTAGCTAAAAGGAACAGGAACGGGGATTGGATACAGACCATTGCAGGAGGCAATGTGGCACTATGTAACAGAGAGTTGAACGAAACAGATGTAAGCCTATTACCTCGTTCACTCTCCTTAGTAGCGCCAGAAACATTAACCAGCCAACTTTTGGCTCCTAGTAATTGAGCCAATGCGGAAATATCGGCTGAAGCCCCCTTCTCATTGGAAATGAGCCATTGAAACCAGGACCAACCTGTTCCTGTAGAGGAGTTGGCATTGTTGTTAAAGTTATAAACATATCTCTTCAGAGGGGGGGAAAAGGAGAAACCTTTAGCAACTTGATGTTTCTCCCAAGAATGATCCTGACAAGGTGTAAATGTCGGGGGAAAACCAAAATTAGGGGTACAGTAGGGAGAGGCTTTGAAATGAGTGGCATAGCAAGTACTATTAGAAGAAGGAGGCATTGGGATTAGTACCTCGGAGATAATAGCTAAAGTAGTTATGTTTAAAACAGAGCTAGTTGTGGGGGTCCCTGAGCCTGATTGCTTCCCTGAAACTACTTGGCTCAATACAGCACTGAGAATACTCCCTGAGACTCGACTGGACCGCAATGGGTCCTCCCAGTTAGTCAAATTTTTGGTCTTAAGGCTAATACAATTAGTGTTCCCAAGACTGAAACAAAAAACTCCTGTGAGATTAACTTGAGACTGATTAAAAATATTTTCCATGTCCCCTCTAGGAGAGGTACAAGGAGCAGACATCTCACATGAGGTAGAAAAAAGAGTGGGGAGGACACTAGAATTACTATGAACTGGCATTGGCATTGGCCATGCCCGTGCCACTGCCCACCACTGCATTGGTGCCATCTGTACCGTTGGCACCAGCATCAGAGCCAGAGCACTCATCAGAATGAAGCTCCTCATCATGGGGCTGTTGTGGCACCTCCTGCTGCTGGTTAGTAGATCTCGAGACTCTTCTTGTCAGGCGTTCAGGGATCCACAGCGGCTCCGTGCGATCCTGGGGAAAAACACATACAGATCCTCGTGCCCATGTCAGCACGGGGTCAGGGCCGTTCCATTGGCCCATAAGAACATCCTTCCACTTAACATAGCCAGTCACAGAGGGCTGAGGGGACACATGTCTATCAGCCGCAGAGCGGCCATGAATATCCAAATTCAAAAAATTAATGGTAAAAAGAGCTAAGGACAGGCGTTCTTTAGGAGTGTGGTCAACTCCTATTCCCCCTTTTTGTTTTCCTAAGGTTTCTTTTAAAGTGCGGTGGGCACGTTCAACAATGCCTTGCCCTTGAGGATTGTAAGGCAACCCATGAGCAAGTTGTACTCCCATAGTAGAACAAAAGGATGTAAACTGTCTGCCAGTATAAGCAGGTCCATTATCAGTCTTAAGGGATGCAGGTGCACCCCATGCTGCCCATGCCTCTAAGCAATGAGTAATAACATTACGTGCCTTTTCTCCCGATAAAGCAGAAGCATGAATAATTCCAGAGTATGTGTCAATAGAAACATGTACATATTTGAGGTTACCAAAGTCAGGCACGTGAGTGACGTCCATTTGCCAGACGACCAATGGCTTCAATCCTCGTGGGTTTACACCATAAGTAGGGGGATGAAGAAATGTGACACAATGGGACATGGTAATACTATCTGACGAGCATCTGCTCTGGAGATGGAAAAATGTCTACGCAGCGTCATAGCATTGACATGAAAGTTGTGGTGAAACAATTTAGCTTCTTCTAAGGAGGAGGCCAAGCATACCAACTGGCTTCTAGTTGCCGAGTCAGCACAGGCATTACCCTGTGATAACGGGCCAGGAAGAGAGGTGTGAGCCCGAATGTGCATTGGATAGAAAGGGGCAGTACGGCTACGGATAAGCTGTTGAAGCTGAGTAAAGTAAGCAGACACAGTATGGGTGTCACTAATAGCTCCTACAGCCTCCAGAATTTTGAGCGCCTGCACCACATAGATGGAGTCCGAAATGAGATTGAAAGGAAAAGAACACTGTTTAAAAACTTCAATGACAATTTGCAGTTCTACCCATTGTGGATTTCCAGGAGCAAATTGATGCTGGACAGGGGGAGAGTCATTAATCACATAAGCTCCCATTCCAGACTTAGAGCCATCAGTAAAAATGTTAACAGCCCCCGGAATTGGAGTGGGTGAAGTTACTTTAGGGAAAATGATAGGATGCTCTTTAACAAAATGGACTAATGGATGAGAAGGGTAATGATTATCAATATCCCCTTGAAACGAGCAACATAGAATAGCCCAGTTGTCTAGAGTAGCACACAAAACATTAAGTTGAACTTTAGAATAGGGTATGATAAGAGAAGAAGGTGCTTGTCCAAAAAATTGAATGCTCTGTTGAATCCCTCTAAGTACTAACGCTGCAACAGCATCAGGATAGTATTCTAAAGATTTTCCTGGGGATACATGTGGGTGGATCCATAGTAAAGGCCCATCTTGCCACAGTACTCCAGTAGGCTGCCGCATAGTGGCAAGCACACATAACTGGAAAGGTTTATCACTCTGGAGCCTGCATAGAGTAGCATGTTGTATAGCTTCTTCTACTTTTATAAGGGCCGCTCTGGCCTCTTTAGTGAGGGTATGAGGGGAAGTAAGATCTGGATCACCCTTAAGAATAGCATACAAAGGCTGGAGCACGATATTAGGAATATGTAAATAACCTCTGATCCAATTAATATCTCCCAACAGTTTTTGAAAATCATTTAGAGTTTGGAGATCTTGAGTTCTTATAGTAACTTTTTGTGGTTTTAATATGTCATATCCAATCGTCGCTCCCAAATACTGAATAGAATCCCCTGTTTGAACCTTCTCAGGTGCAATATGTAATCCATACTGAGCTAACAACTTCACCAGGTCTTTATAGGCCTCATAAACTGACTGTTGTAATTTGGCTGCCAATAATACATCATCCATATAATGAATAATCTTAATGGAAGGATATTGTTGTCTGAGAGGTGCGAGTGCCTTCCCTACATACATCTGGCAAATCGTAGGACTGTTAGACATTCCCTGTGGTAAAACAACCCACTCAAACCTTTGATCTGGTTCCTCGTGATTACACGAGGGAAGGGTGAAGGCAAAACGCTGTGAGTCCTTAGGATGCAAAGGAATAGAAAAGAAACAGTCTTTAATGTCAATAGCAATGATATGCCAGCCCTGAGGAACAGAGGAAAGCAGCGGCAGCCTGAAAAACCCCTGCCATACGGAGGCGGATCGGGAGGCTGTCCGTTCTTGAGCCCTTGCTTATCTCTGTTCCCTGTACCTAAACTCCCTAGCTGCCGAGACAGCGTCTCCAGCTCCTCCTCTTCATTATCTTCTACCTCTGACCCACTTTCGCATGGGGGCGTGCGCAGCACACTGAGATCTGGATACAGTCTCCTCCCGTTCTCCACGCCCCGCACACTCCCCTCTTCCTGAGACACTTCACTCTCTGTTGTTTCTGATTTTTCCTCATGTAATTGTTCTAAAACCTCCTGCCCTTTAACAAGCGCTTCTTGGCATCTGCCATCCGTAAGACAACTACGGACCATCTTCCAGAGGGGTATCACCCCGCCCTCTAGCATGCCCTGCTCACGAGCAAAGTCAAGGTCTTTGCCTAATTTATCCCAGCTGGGTGTAGTGAGGCTGCCTGAAAATGCAAACCACGGTGCAGCTGTATCTACTCTCTGTAAAAATTTTTCCAAGGTGCGATGCTTCACCTCCAGTCCCTTGGAACGTAAAAGGCCATCGAGGGCCAGAAGGAGTGGACTTGAAGTCACAGCTCCCATAACGCAACACAAGAAAACACAGAAATCGAAAGTGAAAGTACACAAAACAAAACGAACATACACAGAAAACAAAAACGAAAATACAGAGTGCAATTGCTATGAGATGTAATGCCCTCTCTTTTTACAGAGGAGCAGGTACCTTTTAATGCTCCCTCTTTATGTATAGAGGAGCCTCCGCTTTTTAACAGCGGGTCCCACCTTACCTGGGACTTACTGGCGCGCCTCCCTGACTGCTGAAAGTTCTGGTTCCTGGGTGTTTCTTTGTTTCTTTTTTCCCGGGTTTCGGCACCACTTGTCACGACCCCCTTGCCCGCAAGGAAGACGCGACTCAGGAATCTTCTTTCAGCAGTTTATTCAGGCCCTTGATATTCTTCTAATGATTCTTCTACTACCCGGAATAATAATTGGATGCCCCTCCCAGCCTTAATAAAGCACCTCGAACCCCAATGCAAAGCTGCCACGTGTACCCTTCTCACAGGGTGCTAGAAAATGACACGCCAACTTTCTCTGATAAGGAGCTGGGAACATGCCAACTCTCTTTGATATGGAGTTGTCCTTCACAGACCACAAGGGAGCCAGCGCCATCATGTAATGGCGACCACAGTCCGCAGGAACGGCTCACCACAATTTATTCTCATACAAATTATACTTTTGAGGGCCAGTCCTAAGGCAGGGCATGTTTGAGGCTAGGAAAATCACCAAGCCTTCTCTCATTGTTTTAATGAACAGACTTTATTTTAAGGAGAGTTATAGATTTACAGGAAAATGAAGCACCTAGTACCATGTTCCCATATGACTTCCCTTATTCAGAGTTTCCACTATTTTTTCTTTGTATATTACTGAGAAACATTTGATGTAAGCACAAAATGAAAATATTTTGCCAATAGTGATGATATTAAATAATTATTAATGACAATAAATAGTTTAATTATTTACTAAAACACCAATTTTACATTTTTTTAAAGCATTGACAAAGAATAACGTCAATTTTCACCATGATGGCATCTTACAGAGTAGATTCACCACGCCAGAAGTCCTTGTTCTTACCTCTTTAGCATCTCTAATCCCCCTGATTTCTTGGCAATGTTTAACATTTTTAAGTTTTCCAGAAAGTCATAAATTTGGAATCCCACAAATATGGCATTTCAGACAATATATTTTTTCTGGCAATATGTTTTTATGATGCTTCCATGTGTTTTCGTGTTTGATAGTAAATTTTATTTTATTTTAAAATTTTGAATGACCCTCCAGTGTATGGATGTATCACAGTGTTTACATTAATAACAGGTAAATAACTACTGAAGTCTCTCTTAGCTGCTTCCTGTTCTTGGCAATCATGAATGAAGTAGCTATAGACATTTGTATGTGGGTTTTGTGTGGACATAGTTTTCAATTCCGTTGAATTAATACTAAGAAATATAATTAGTGGGCCATATTAATTGTATATTGTGATTTTTAAGAAGCTACCCAAACTGTCTTCCAGAGTGGCTATCGAATTTTGTTATCCCAACAGCAACGTATGAGAGTTCTTCTTGTTCCCCATCTTTGCTAGCTCTTGATATTGTCAGGTTTGAAATTTTATAAATTTTTATAGGTGTGTTTAGTTTGTAATTCCTTAATGACATATAATATTCAGCCATCTTTTCCTATGCTTTCCAAAGATACTTTTTTTTTAGAACATGTTTATTTCTTTCATTCAAATTTAAAACAATTTTACTAGGGTAATACTAAAATACAATAAACTATACATATATAATTCACACTTTGTCATGATTGGACATACCAGTGTAACAGTGAGGGGGGAGGGCAGCGTCGGAACAGGCTCGGTGGCTAAGGCTACCATCGCAATGCCTCCAACTTATATTCCTGCCAATAATGTAAAAAGATCACAATTTATCTACCATTTTCTCAACAGTCATCATCTTTAGTTTTGCTTGTTTGTTTGTTTTTTAGCATAATAAGTATGAAATGATGTCACATTATGGGATTTCTTTATTGGTTTATTGACAAATAGGGTTCCCGTTGGTTGGCGAAGTGCAGGAGGAGGGATTTCCCGGGGAGCTATTTCCTGCTGGGGGTTCCTGCAGGAGCCTCGTAGCTGGTCGGGAGGATTCCCCAGGAGCCTGTGTGAGGTTTTTCCTGCAGTTAAAAAATAAAGTTTGTTCCTGCTTCAGTGGCTCGTGATTTGTGCCCAGCCAGACTGCGGCAAAGTGCCCCTATTTTCAATCCTTCGTACTAAAAAATAAAATTAAAAGTAGAATTAATGTGTTCCTGCAATCCACCTTCTCAGCAGATGTACAAATGCGCGAGAACGCAAAAGTAGCGGCAGAGGCAGATAATGCCTCGCCTGTCAATCAATACTGTTGGCAAAATGCCCAGGAGCCATACAGACTCGGCTGTGGCTATAAAGAGTTATTTAACCACTGTCCGTCTGTGTACATAAGGTATTTGGGTATTTTGGCTCTTGTTAATCTGTCTTAAACAGGGAGTTCTAATATCTCATAGGGATACTGATTTTAGTTCATTTGTACATCTGCTGAGAAGGTGGATTGCAGGAACACATTAATTCTACTTTTAATTTTATTTTTTAGTACCAAGGATTGAAAACAGGGCACTTAACCACTGAGCCACATTACTAGCCCCTTTTAGTTTTTATTTTGATATGGCATCTCATTAAGATGCTTAAGGTTTCTCTTAGTTTCTGAGGCTGGCCTCCATCTTGCAATCATACTGCCTCATTCTCCTGAGCTGCTGGGATTACAACTGTGTACCACCATGCCTGGCCCACTTTATTTTTTAATGCCAGTTTCATACTGATTTTCCTACATGCTGTACCAACTTATTGACAAATTAAAATTGTATTTATTGGGTAGAAGATAAGGTTAAAATTTGTGAAGATAATATGTAATGATTAAATAAGGGTTATGATATATTACTTTTAGTTTTGTTTTTCATTTCCTTGATGAGTAATTGATAGCATTTTATTACTATTTGGGCCATTTATATGCCTTCTTTGTGATAAATGTCTAATCAGGTCCTTTGCCCAATTTTATGGAAAAAAAACTAATTTATTCATGAGTTCATTTCTTCAATACTTATTTCTGAGATCCCCAGTCAGGGAAAAGCAAAGGAAAATATGAAAAAAAAATGTAGACGAGGAATAAATTCTTATTTAAGGAACAAAAGTAAACACTAAGATAAAAAAGGAGTGGATTACAAGAACACCTTTCTCAACACTGGGTCTACATATAAACCATGAGATTTTCTCTTAAGAAAAAGAACATAGCCAAAGCTAGTGGTGTGTGTGTGTGTGTGTGTGTGTGTGTGTGTGTGTGTGTGTGTATGCTTTTGTTTGGTACTGGGGATTGAACCCAGGGACACTTAACCATTGAATTACATTCCCAACCAAGTACTTTTTATTTTGAGACAGAGTCTCAAAAAGTAGCTCAGTGTGGCTTCTAACTTGGAATCCTCCTGTCTCAGCCTCCAGAAGTGATGGATTTACAGGTGTGCACTACCACATGTGGCTGAATCCACCACCTTAGGGTGGTGATTTGGCTCTGTCTGTGATCTTTTCAGCTGTCCCTGACCAACAAGGTAGGCTTTTGAGAATTTGAGAATTAACAGGAGAATAATTAGTATTTAAAAAGCACTTAGTTTTTTTTTTTAGCATTTTACACATATGGATGCATTTATTCTAGATGATAACACAATAAATTTATAACAATAGGTAATACTTAGGTTAATTACCCTGGTTACATTTTAACAATGAGAAAACTGAGACTAGGGAAATGAAGTACTTTTCTCAAGATCAAATGCATAATGATTTCCATGGATCATCTGCTATCTGTCTTTGCCCATTTTCAAATAAGTTATTAGGTTACTGCCATTAAGTTCTAGAAACTTCTTATGTATTCTGAATGTATTATTATTGTTATTTTTACTAATAGTAATAAACTAGCATTTTATTACTATTTGGGTCATTTATTTGCCTTCTTTGTGATAAATGATATATATTATTATTATTTGCAGTACCAGGATTTAACCCAGGATTGCTCTACCAGTGAGCCAAATCCCCAATCTTTAAAAAAAATACTAGATATTTTTAGTTGTATTTGTACACAATATGTTTATTTTACTTTTATGTGGTAATGAGGATTGAACCCAGCACCCTGCACATGCTAGGTGAGCACTGTACCATACCACTGAGCAACAACCCCAGTCCTCCCCCAAGTCTTTTTTAATTCTTATTTTGAGACATGATCTTGCTAAGTTGCTGATGCTGGTCTTGAACCTCTTGACAAAGATTCTAAAGTCACTGGAAATACAAGTACACCAACATAGCTCTTTTCTTTCTTTTTAAAACTTTTTCTTAGATTAAAAAAATTGGATTGAGTTGAGGGTGAATCAGTGATAGAGGGATTGCCTAGCATGTGCATAACTCTTGTTTTGAGCCCCAGTACTAAATAAACAAATATATGAATGCAATATAAAAAATAAAATAAATTTTGGATTGACAGATGATATTGACAACTATTTATGGTGTGCAGTGTAATATTTTGATACATGGATATATTTTGTCATTATAAAATCAGAGTAATTAGTATATCTAACACATTGTGGGTGAAAGGATAAAGAGAGATTGGTAAATGTATCTACTATATTTTCTTCTAGGAGTGTTGTAGATTCAGGTGCCACATTTCAATCGTTAATCTTTTCTGAATTTGTTGGTTAGAATTATGTTAGATAAAATTTTAATTTCTTCTGTATGTGGATATAAATTTTCCCTAGCACTGTCTGTTGAGTAGACTAAAAGAAGTATAAAAGGCTTAACTTTCCTATTATACATTCTTGGCATCTTGTGAAAGAGTGGTTGTGTATGTATGAGCACATTTTTGCATTTTTCCTTCGGTTTCATTAGTCTGAATGTTTATTCTTATTCCAGAATCACAATGTTTTATTTACTATATGCATTGAATACATGTTGCAGCCAGGAAGTGTAATATCTTCTGCTTTGTTCTATAGAAGCCTTCAAGGCCTGATCACTTCTTAGAAGACCCACCTCCTAATACTATTATATTGTGAATACCTTAAATGTGGAGAGGAAACATTCAAATACTAGTTGGGTGATATTAGCTTTATATAGAGATTAGGATTGTTTTTCTATTTCTGAAAATTATCCTACTAGAATTTTTATGGGAATTTTATTGAATCTGTAGACTGCTGTGAGTAGTGTGGATATTTTAACCTATTGTTTCTATTAATCCATAAACACAGGATGTTTACCCAATTATTTGTAACTGCTTTAATTTCTCTCAACATAATATAATATAGTTTTCAGTGTTAAAGTCTTCCACTTCCTTTGTTAAGTTTATTTCTATGCATTTGATTATTTTTCATGCTTAATTTTTTCATATTTAAAACATTTAGTATTTGGATTTGAACACTGGGATGCTTTACCACTGAGCAACATCTGGAGTTTTTTTCTTAATTTATATTTTTATTATGGAAAGTACATGACATATGAGCAATATTCTTTAAAAAAATATTTATTTTTTAGCTTTAGGCAGACACAATATCTTTATTTTAGTTTTATGTGGTGCTGAGGAATTAACCAAGTGCTGCACACATGTCAGGTGAGTGTGCTACTCACTTGAGCCACATCCCTAGCCCATACATATGAGTAATACTTTTAACATTTAGTGCATTCATTTTACTATGGAATTGCAACCATCAACCATTCCCAGTGCCTTTGTTTCTTTCAAACTCTAACTCTATCTAATAAAACAAATTTACCATTGTCTTTTTTTCTGAGTCCTTCAAACCTGCCAGTCTATCTTCTTACACTATAAATGAGAAGAATCTAACTCTACTTTCTCAAATTAGATTATGACAATATTTTTTCTTTTGCAACATATTTTTCTTAATACAGGGTCTTGCAGTTTCTTCTGTGGTGAATGGTGTGCCACGATTTTTTATTTGCTATTGAAAGCCAAAAAATTCCAGGCCAGATTTTGATTCTAGATTCATCTACTTATGCATATTGTGTTGTTTTTAACATTGGCTATTGTAAATAATGCTAGTATGAGCATAGGTATACAAGTCATTTTTTTAATTTTTTTCTGCTGTACACAGAGAAGTACAGTTAATGGATCATATTTTAATTTATGGTGATAAATGTTACCATATTTTATTAGGCAAAATACGGATCACTGAGACTATTAACTTATAAAAGTATTGTACACTTTTATGTGTATACCAGAATGGGTAACCCAAGCTATGAATTTGAGAACAACCTCTCAGGTATCCCTTGCTGAAATCAAGCAGAAATGTAGCAATTTTATGCCATCTTATAGGTAAATGGCTAAATTATCTATTACATATTTTCCATCTATGTGTATCAAAGTAAATCAGTTTATATTATAAAACTATAAAACCATGTATTAATTTCTTTAACCTAGAATGCACATACAATTTTTCATAAATATAAAACTGTTCAAAGTCTCATTAACACAACCAGTCCATCACTCAAAGTTAAACACTTAGTATACTCCTCTATAATGATTTTAAAGAGTTCATAAGTTGTTTCTCAGTACTGATTACCAATAAAGGACTGATTGGGGCATAGCCACATAGCCACAATGTCCTGGATACCATGACCTAATGGGTCATTGTTTTGTAAAATTATTGAGGAGGAGACCATGCAGTCCAAACAGTACATGAACACAAAGAAACCCATAAGCAGTCGAATGGTCTGGGTGGCTCTTTGTTCAGGGGATGCAGCTGAAGACAGGTTGTTAAACTGAAGGTGCTGGTACTGCCTTTTATGCCTGCACAAGAGGGTCACCATAGGATTATCCACATGAGAAGACCATGAGCCGTATAAAAGACATGTCACTGAATATGCCCAATGTAAAATAAAATAAAATAAAATAAATGCCTGAGCAAGCAACTCATGAGTAAAATTGTGCAGGATTGAGTAATAAATATAACACCATGCATGTTTACTGTGGAGTTGTCAACAGTAGAGATTGAGTAGTAAGCACTCAAGGACATGTAGAAAACCCACAGGAAAACCAGGGAACATAGGCTCTGATGTGGGGACATATTTTGAAAATTTGCAAAGCAAGAACTTCTGGGGCTGAGGGTAATGACTTGGAGGAGACTCAGCAATTGTCCACAGATGCATGGGTTTATGTTTGGATTATGTCCCATTTCCATTGGTGTATGTGTGTGTCCTTCTGCAAGTACCATATTGTTTTGATTACTATAACTTTATAGTAAGTTTGGAGATCAGAAAGTATGATTTCTCTAACTTTCTTTCAAAAACATTTTATTTGTGGTATTTGTGGCCCTTTGCCATTTGGTTTGAATTTGATGATCAGCTTTGTCATTTCTTCAAAAAAAAAGTGCAATTGGGATTTTGATAGAGACAACATTGGATCTGTAGAACAGCAGAGGTAAAAGAGGGAATACCTCTCCTGTTCTGGATATGAGAGCAAACAGTTTTAATATTTCCCTTTTTAGAATAATGTTAGCTGTGGTTTTTTCATAAACCTGCTTTATGTTTTTGAGAAGGTTCCCTTTTTTCCCTAGTTTTTGTAATTCTTAAGAAAAAATGAACAAGTCTTTAATTTTGTCAAATGCCTTTTTCATATCAACTGAAATTATCATTGATATTTTTATTTTCTGTGTTAATATGATGTATTAGATTTACTGATTTTTTTATGTTGTACCACCCTTGCATTCATAAGACAATTTTTTTGACATATTTTTTATCCCTCAAAGTCAATAGTTTATTTTAGTCTTGGTTTTGAATATTCTATGGGTTTTGACCAATATATAATAATGTTACCAATGTCTTTGGTATCAGAAAAATATAGACTTATGGAATAAATCAGGAAATATGCCCTACTCTTTTAAGCTTTGGAAAAGATTGATAAGCATTTGTATTAATTTTTCAAAAGTTTAATAGGCTTCACCAGTAAACCCACAAAATAATGGACTGTCTTGGGGACTTTTTGAAAATTTATTTGATCTCTTCAATTCTTATATATTCAAATTTTTCATATTTTTTTATATTTTAGAAATTAATGGGGATTAAACCCAGAGGTACTTCATCACGGAGCTACATCCACATGAAATTAAACAAGAAACATCAAAGAGATAACATATCATTCTTTATCTTCACCCTCCTGAGAGGCTGGAATTCCAAATGTGCACTCCATTATATGACTCATTTTTTTTTCGTATCTTCTAAAAGTCAGCCTTGCCCTTTATCTCAGACACAAAGCTCCTGGGAATACAAAAACTCTCTTGTTAGACAACCACAATGTTTTACAAAGGTCCACTATGCCTGAAGCTGTCCACGTAACAGTAACTTTAAACAATAGTCTTTCTTTAGAGCTACACTAAACTTCTGACATAGCACATTGCAAGTATAGTATCTATCTGAGGAATAGGCTGCATGGTGTTGCTAACTCTTTAACCTGCCTAATGACACAGGAAGAATAACATACTACAGATGCCAATGCCCTAATGAAATCTATTGATATAAACAAAGATGGCAGATTGGACAAGGATCAATTCTGCCATTCTGCCTCTGCACCTTGATTTATCTCCTTTTAATTTTTTCCCAGTTAACTAATTTATTGCATGCAATATTTCTCAGTCTTCCCTCATTGATTACCCTTTTTATTTCTGTAAACCTGGTGGTGATGTCTTAATTTTTATTTCTGATTTCAATTGATTTGCATCTCTCTTTTTGTTCCAGGGTATTTAGGTAAAATTTCATCAAGTTTTCTTCTATTTTGCTGACATTTTCTTAGAGGAAAGAGAACTCAGCCCTGACTGGTTCTAATCACAGGAATCGGAAATATTTTCTGGTTTGTGTTCTTCCATGGTATGGAAACTTAACTGGATTCTGGTTTTCTCATGAAAGAATCTTAGTCTATAAATTATGATGTCATTATATTTGTGGGGTGTGGACCTACACTTTTTCTTCTTCCTACTGACACCATTCACTAGTTCTGTTTTGTAACAGAAACCAAGACCTGGGCACTATGTGTCACTACTCTGGACCACCTTTACAAGAACTGGGTGCCATGTCTGTATATATACTCATTGTAATATTTACACACTTGCGTCTTTGTTTCTGGATTTATTCACATGTATCATCATCATGCTACACAAGTTCATGTTGATGTCTCTGACCATGATGCAGTGCAGCAAGTCTCAGTCTAGAATTAAGACTACACAGCCCTGTGTCCACTTACCACCATATACATATTTGTTTTATTCTAAGAGCTGTTTATGAATTCTTAATCAATGCTTCTGTAACAAGCTTGCTTATCTATTAGGACACAGTGTTGGTGTACATGACCTCAGATGTTATCTATGGTCTTATGGTTTTCAGCTCAAACAGCACTTGTCAGAGTTCCTCAGCTCACCTCCATTTTAAAGCTTTTCTTTTTATTTTCCCACATTAGAGTTCAGGTTTTTTTTTTTTTGTAAAATGAATTCCATTATTTTGAAAAGTGGCAAGCATCCATTTATGTGTTATTCCAGCATAGTGCAAAAAGTTTCTTCACCTTGAAAGTGGCCTCAGTATTTTGTTGTTGTTGCTGGTTGTTCTTATTGTCTTTTTTTTTTTTTAACAGAGTCTTGGCTGTGATGCCCAGCCTGGTCTCACTATTGTGGGCTTATGCTGTCCTGCCTCAGTCTCCTGAGAAGCTGGCTGCAGGCACAGGATGCCAGGCCACATTCACTTTTTATTAAAGGGCTACACTTTGGTCCAACTCTGAAAATCAGTAGCCCCAAGTCTATTCTATATTGTCTCCTTCTCAGGAGGGTCATATAAATGGCATAAAAGAAAGACCCTTGGCATCCTGGCTTATTTTACTCAGTAAACTGCATTTAAGTTTCATTTTTATTGTTGAGCTTATCAATAGGTTACTCTTTTCTGATGAATAAATATTTCTTGGAAATTACATTTGCTTCTCCACTAATTTGCAAAAGAATGTCTGTATTCTTTCCAATTTATGGTGTTAGTGAATAGAGCTGCTATCAATAGTTACATATATAGTAGTGGTCTACCTCAGGCTTGAATAGAGCCCTTGCGAATCTGCCACTAGGCCTTTTTTTAAATGGACATGTTTTCTTTTCCTCATCTCCCTTTCCTCCTCCTTATTTTTGGGGGCTAAGAAAAAAGTATTCTTTTCCCCTCCCAGACCCAAACAGCCTTGAGCACATACCCACCACAGGAACCAAGTCACTCAGCCTTCATGAATGGCTGTCTCCCAAATTACCAAGGGGATTGCAGTTCTCCTACAAGGAATATCTGGCAGGCAGTGTTTGAATAGCTTCTACAAAAACAAACAAACAAACTACAACAACAACAAATTTTTTCTACCAGGCACTGTGGCTCATGCCTATAATCCCAGAGTCTTGGAGGCTGAGGCATGAGTATCTTGAGTTCAAATCCAGACTCAGAAAAAGCAAGGTGCTGTGCAATTCAGTGAGACTTTTTCTCTAAATAAAAATACAAAATTGGTTTGGGATGGGGCTCAGTGGTGACAGCCCCTGAGTGCAATCACCAGTATAAAAAACAACAAAGCAAAATAAAACAAGACAAAATAAAATAACAAAAACAAAAACTTGTTCCCTGTAATGAGCAGAATTACAGCCTCTGGAACTGGTGTACACTGTGCATCTTTTTTTTTTTTTTTTTTTTTTTTTTTTTTTACAAAGGCAATAATATACCTGCTTTTCCTTTTTCTCAAAACCATGTCCTCTTAATTTAATTGTCATTAGGGACAAGATCCAAGTCATCAGCAACATACACCATTTCTGTGGGCATAAGTTTAGAAGTAATGTGGGTAAAATCTGTGAGTGTGATTGCTGGATCAGATGGTAACTTTATTAAGGATAAAAAATGCTTTTCCCCTAGAAGATGCATTAAAACTGTTAGAAAATTATACAAATCATATTCTGGCATCTTTATAATCATGAGATATAAAATTATTTATATTTCAGTGAGTTTTTATAGCTGTAATAAAGTTACCAAAAACTCCTTTTAAAGATATATATTTATGCATTTTGATGTGGGACATTATGGTAATTCAGTACATGTACATAAGTTGTAATAATCAAATCATAGTAATAAATGTCTTCACCTCTTCAGCTGTTAATTGTCTTTATATATTGTGAATTTTATTTTGAAACAGACTTAAGGTTGTTTTAACGAACCCTACTGTGCAGTAGAAGCACTCAAACTGATTCCTCTGTTCTCTTCTTGGAGTCTTTCACTGAAATCTTTCCATCTGTCCCTTCCCTGCTATCAAATAAGAAATCCTCAATGACACCTTTCCTCATGTCCTGGTAATTTAAAATCTATTTTTTGTCTTATTGTGTTTCTAAGCTCAGTTCTACCTTCTACATTAAAGGTTTATGAATTATGGTCTCATGCAATTTTTGATGTTCTTGTTCAGGATGAATAATATCCCATAATATGCTAAGGCCATGTTTTGCTTATACTTTCCTATGCTTTTGGACACTGAGTTACTTCCATCATGGGTTATTGATAATAATGCTATTGTGAGAACTGGTTTATATATGATATCTTAAATCCCTACATTCCATTCTTTTAACAGATCAGTAAAAGAACAATTGGTGGTTCCGGTAGTAATTCATGGCAGTAAATATTGACATATTTAGTTGGGAAAAATACAGCTCATTTAGAGCACTTACTAAAACATAATAAATACTTTCCATATGTTTATAGTGGCTAATGCACACCTTCCTCATAAGAATCTTTTGCTGACACCAGGCAGATATGTGGGACTCTTGTGTTATCTCAAAGAGGTAAAGCATTGACATTTCTGTGAAACATTTGTTATTCACATGTCTAACAGATTTAACAAAAAATGCCTATCTCCATATTCACATAATCCAGAGATCATCTATTGTATGACATGATTTATTATTTGGAAGCCAGTGTATTGGCACATTAGGAGAACTTATGTATCATCAGTACTTAAATTTTTGCTATCTTAACCAAAATGATTTTAAGAAGATAAAAATTCATTTTTCAGTGCAGATTAGCAGCAAAGGACTGGCTGTGGCATAGCCATTGGCCACCATCATCTGGACATTAAAGCAACCATGGTCATCTTTCCCATATAGATCCTGAGGAGGAGAAGTTGCTGTCCAAAGAGTACATGAGCACAAAGAAACTCATGAGTAACAGGATGGTCCAGGTGGCCCTCTGTATAGGGGATGCTTTTGGAGAAAGGCTGGTGCTTTAAAGGTGCTGGAAGTGCCTCTGGTGTCTACACAAGAGAGCCACCATGTACACACTTGAGAGGGCCATGGGTCCTATAAGAAAGACATCCTGGAATACACCTAATACAGAAAATAAATGCCTGAGGAAGTAACTCATGGGTAAAATTGTTCAGGATTGAGTAATAAACACATGGCCATGTGAGGTCACATTGGGAATGGCAGTAGAAGACAATGAGAAGTGAGCACTCAAGGACATGTAGAAGGCCCACAGAAAAACAAGGACACACAGGGTCTGCTGTGGGGATTTATGTTTGAACTTGGCCAAGCAGGAGCTTCTGGGGCTAAGGGTGATGGCCTGGAGGACATTCAGCAGGCAGGTGGCACAAATGGAGAAGCCCCTCAGAAACCTGTAAAAGTAGATAACTGATTGATACTTGATGTCATCCCCCAAATCCTGAGACACAAAGACACTTGTAGCTATGTACCCTAAAAGTATCATTATCCCTATGTGGATTAGGGTCAAGAGACTTATGATCAAGTCAGTGGGCTTTAGCCTGTGCTGGATGAGGAATGTGAAGATGTGGAAGAGAAGGAGGATAGAGTTGGCTAAGATCTCAAATAGTTTTTCAGAGAAAAATGCATTTCTTATGGTTAAAAAAAAATCATATAATTAGTTGGTCTTTTTCATCTTTTGGGCAATGAATCACAGAGTATATATCTTCAGAGGCAATGAAGAAAAAGTATTTATTTAAATAATATCACCAGGAGCCCTGGCAGCCACAGGGGCCCGCTGCACTCCAGGAAAGGCCAAGGAGTGGTGCACCATTAGGACTCCAGGCCCCCTCGGGCCAGGGGGATGGCCAGCCTCTCTTGTCTTTTCTGTCCAGGGGGGACTCACCCCAGGCAGGCTGCTGCAGCTGCAGCCAGGAGGCAACTCCTGGGATTCAAGATGACCAAGGAAGAACCTCTTCCAAAAAAGGTTCGGCTGAGTGAAACAGACTTCAAAGTTATGGCAAGAGATGAGTTAATTCTAAAATGGAAACAATATGAAGCTCACTTTCAAGCTTTGGAGGGCAAGTACACAGATCTTAACTCAAATGACGAAATTGGTTTAAGGGAGTCTGAAGAAAAACTAAAGCAACAGCAGCAGGAATCTGCACGCAGGGAAACATCCTTGTAATGCAACTAGCAACTAAGGAACAAGAGATGCAAGAGTGAACTACTCAAATTTAGTACCTTAAGCAAATCCAGCAGCGGAGTGTTGCCCAACTGAGATCAACAATGGTAGACCCAGCAATCAACTTGTTTTTTCCTAAAAATGAAAGGCGAACTGGAACAGACTAAAGACAAACTGGAACAAGCCCCAAGTGAACTGAGTGCCTGGAAGTTTACGCCTGACAGGTAAACAAATCATACTCCCCAGTCAAGATTTTCCTGACAGTCCCACTGCAAGAAAGCTGGTGGGACAACCAAGTACTCGTTTTTACACCAAGACTCAGACTTTTTGAGCCAAAAAAAAAAAAAAAAAATCCAACCAACCAAACAAACAAAGGAAAACATATTCTTATACCGTGCAGCTTGTAATGATTAATGTAAAACTTACCAGATGAACCTTGTGTTTCATCTTTTTTTTCTTCCCCTTCCCCTTGCTTCTGAGGCCTGATGTCATCGGACTATTCCGAAGAAGAGGCCACCTCCGAAAAATTCCCCTTCTAGAACATGTGGACACTTGAGAAATGTTTCTGTTTGAAGAAAATAGAGGGAGAAACAGAAGTCTTAAGTCTGTGGCACACTGTGTCTTCAGACAGTTTGGAGGACTGAAAACCTAGAGTTTTAAAAATCATGAATTGAACATGTAAAATTCCAGTAAAATGTGAAAACGGAATATACATCGCTCTTAGCTTTGAACATAATGAGTTAGAGACACTGTGTATCAGTTTTGCCAATAAGACTGTGGACTTCATGATTGTTGTTTAACTTCTGGGTCAAAACGCAAATGAGGTGATATTGCCTTTAAAGGTTTTTCTGCTGAGAACCGACTTATAATAGTCATGAGAAAATCAAATAATAGCTGTCAGTACAAGTAGACCATATATTTAACCACCTAGCTTAGGGCTCTCCCTTACATAATGGAGCCTTAAATCAATGTGGTTTTCATCAATGGTTTGTTCTTCGAATGGTTTTAAAAGCTGCAGACAACAGAGGACTGTGCAGACATGAAGGTGTGGTATTGAACTTCAGGTTTAAACTGTGTGAAGCATTATGAAAGTTAATGTCACAATTAAATTGTATAAGGACATTGGCTGTGATGAGACTCACTGCATTATTTTTTCCCATTAGTGAACTTTATGAATCTCCATCCCATTCAGCAAGCATATGTTAAAAGAACATTGTCACTGGTGTTAATGGGGGAATGTGTTACTTCGTTGTATTGGCACTTTTTATATTACACTCTTGATATTAAATTAAATGTGCCTTGGGAAAATAAATAAATAAATAAATAAATAAATAAATAAATAAATAAATAAATAATATCACCTTCATGAATCTCAGCCTATCCTATTACCATTATAAAATGTGTGGATTCACCTCAACACACCCTTTTCCCACTTCAGCACTCAAAATTTTCTGACATCTGTGTCATTTTTTTCTATTATTACCAAATCAGGTCTGAATTGCATAACAATTGTTGAGTTCCCACTGTACATCAGCTTTCCTATCCATTCAGAACTACTATATATTATTCAAAAATTTTCTCCATTATTATCTTATCTTGAAGTCTTCTGGAGTAGTGTCTTATTGGTTTTTCATCTGTCTCTCCTCAATGAAGTCCCAAGTGCATACTGAAAATGCTCAGTTTTGGTGAATTCAAATGGGAGGATTGCATAATAGTAGAGAATACCATCTCTCTCAAGAAATTAATCTCAATAGAGTAGTTTTAAACTATAATATATTATTTTGGTGCAATCTTTATACTGGTTTATTACCAGACCTAACATCTTTAATACATCAACTGAGCCAACATTGAGAATTACCCACTGAATGACAAATTGTTTGAATTTGTATACATTATCTTCCTTTGATTTCAAATGTTACCTTGAGTCATCCTTGATGGTGAATTGTGATCATCTCATCTATGAAATATGGGCAGTCCTATTACGTGAATTCTAGAGGTATTGTGTGAGCAAGAAGATGAAGTACCAAATATAGAAGTGTTTCTGACATATAATGACTTCTAGAAATATTGGCCAATGCGTTTTAATTAATGCAGTTCCTTATTTATATGACTTGGGATATGTAATTCATTATTAATTTTAATAATGTCTATCTCTGTGGCTACCTAAAGATTTTTCCATAATGTTAGAACATTTTAAAAATGTGTGTAGAAAGATCTTGATGGCATTTTAGGACTGTATTTGAATCCCAGGATAGCTATGCATCTGACATACCTGTTACTCTCACCACCAGAATAACTATAATAAGTGAGCCAATTCCAGCTACCAAATATTAGGAGGAACATATTCTAATGTTTTCTATTGATTAAACTGTAATTAGTATGATAACTAAAGTCACATTTAAAAATAGATTCCAAGTTATTTTGTTATAAGGTTCTCATTTAAAAAATCATTTGAACCAAGCCTGAATTTTGGACCTTCAAAAAGTCTGGATTATCATCTCCACGAAGTAAACAATTTTTCAGTTCAGATCCCTAAGCATAAACTTGATAGAGAAAATTTGTTGTTGATCTATCAGTGGAAGTTTTTCTATACAAGGCATGTTTGTGCTTTAATTTAAGTGTCTGAAATAGTAGTAGGTGTGTATTTTAAATCATTTCCAGCCATATATTGAAAAATAACAGTTATCACAAAATCATGCATGTGTGGCCAAATGGCTTTGTAGTACATCTAGATCTATATATGACCCAAGATAAAAGAGAAAGCAGAAATAAAAAATATTTATGAACATGAGCTATCATTTAAAAATCTGTAGAAACTAGGTTAAAACATCAAAGTGCTGATTCTTTATTTTAATATTTAATTGGACTCTGCTATTTGTACTTAGATATGAGACCTAGCATTATAATCCAAGATGTGTGTAGAGTGTATTGTGATAAAATCAGGGCAATTTCCATCTTCTCAATTTGTTATCATTTTTATGTTGGAAACCTGCAAACTCTTCTCTGGTTATTTTGAATTTTATAAGTCATCATTATAGCCTCATCACTCTATTTGCTATAAAACTTTGCTCTGTTAAAAGTTTTTTTTGCAGTCCCTACCCACCATCTATCTAAATCTTTTTCTTATTATTCATATAAAAAGTCTTTGTGTTCTTGGCTTCTGCGTGATAAACTTTTTCAGGTTCAAGGCATGAGTGCCAACATGCACTATTTGTGGAAAATTGAAACCCTATAACACCACTACAAAAAGACAATGTTTCTACCAAGTAATGATCAGGTAAAATAAAATTTTTTCCATTCACTCATTCAAGGTTTTGGAGTTGTCTCCCATGATAAGTCCAGAAAAAAGAAAGTTGTGAATCTAATATCTATATGTGTCCCAGCTTTTATGGGGAATATTGGATCACTAGAATAGAGCTGTCTTATTTTGTGACATCTATGTACATATAAATGGCATTTGCCCATTTTTACAAATTTGTTTTAAATAAGTCAAGTATCTATGGGCACTTTATAGTATAAGTTTAAATGGATCCATAATAATATATAATGTATAACTTCTAAAAATTGTTCTAGGCCAGGCACAGGAGTCTGAGACAGTAGTATCACCAGTTAAACCCAATCTCAGTAATGTAGCATAGTTCTAAGCAAATTTGTTAGAACCTGCCTCAAAATAAAAAATTAAAAAAAAATATTTGGGTACGTTTCTCAGTTTTTAACTCTAGCCCTGGATTTAAACCCTTATACCAAAACAAAACAAAAAAAATGTTTTTAAATTGTCTTTTTCCATAAACAACAAAAAATGTATTATGAAACAAAACCAAAAAAAAAATGCATTCAATCACATCATTCCTGTAACATAGAGGACCTGCTTTAATTCATTTCAGACATTTGATCCTTATAAAAACCAAGTAATATAACACTAATTGAATGAAATATTTTAATCACCTGTGTCTCAATACCTTTAGATGACATTAAGTTCAGTGTGATCAAATATCTGCAGTTATGCAAAGAAGAGTAATGAAAATCAGGAGTGTCCCATGCCATGTGTTTGCAATCATATTTAGAAATTCATGGGTTTGTTTGTTCATTTCCTTAAAATCAGTGGAAAATTGTTTTTTAAAAGTGAATTTCTGTATTAGAAACAGAAAAATCTTTGACTGTTTCCTGATGTATGCATTTAATATACAATTTTTAAAAACATTTTTGGTTTTTCGTTTAGTTGGACACATACCTTTATTTTATTTTTATGAGGTTGTGAGGATGAAATCCAGCACCCCGTATGTGCTAAGCAAGTGCTCTACCACTGAGCCTCTATCCCAGGCCCAACAATTTGATATATTGTTAAACATAACAATTCTTTCTCCATGTAGTGCCTAGAAAAAACCAAGAAAGTACTTTTCCAATCATCCTATTATCTCCAGTTTTGAACCACAAAAAATCATATCAGTAAATGCTGCACATCCAGTATATATGGTTAAAATTATGTAAATATATGTTACTAGAATTGTAAAGCAAGTTCTATAGTATGTCCATGCTAATGTACAATGGTTGTTAGAAAGCATCAGAGTATCCCGGGGAATGGGAACAATTCATAAATGTGACCTAAGAGAAATCCCATGGCATGTCCCTTCCCAGCTGTGATCCATCACCCTCCAGCCTGGAACATCACATCCTAGGAGAACAGGGGACAGAGCCTGAGCTCTCTGCCATTAGTCAGGCAATCTGAGAAACAGTACTCAAATGAGGGTCTTAGAGGTGATGCCAAATTGGCCCTCTTGAGCTGCTCCCAAACTTGATATTCTGTGTTTAAGGATGTGTAAACCACAGTGAATCAAACATGAATTTCTGAAATAGGTCACATCTGAAGAATCCACATCTGGTAAGAGGAAGGAAAGGCTAAGTGAGTAAATGAGAAAAAAAAGATCACACATGAAAAAAAAAAAAAAAGAAATATCCAAAAATTTTAGAACTTTCATTTGTTAGAGCTCATAGTGAAGACTGAGGACCCCTCAGGGTTAAAACTCTCTTTAATATTTGGATCAGGTAAGCAGTCATGTTAGACAGTATGCCAATCTGCAATCACCAAATCCTGGGTAGCTGTATGATGCATGCAGCATCATGCATGTTCCCTCATACTAGTGAGAACTGCTCAGGAAGTAGTGGCCATGAGCTGGAGGTCAGGACAGAAGGAGAGAGAATTACAGGAGGAGGACACCCTGCTGAAGACTGCACTGCAAGTTTGGGGTCTTAGGACCTTCATGGTGGGCAGATTTCAGGGTGAAGGTGTGAAGGGAGCACACATCTGTTCTGTCCTCTGCAGTGTGAGCATCATCTTGCTTCACTCTTTGAAATGAGATGGCAGATAAATAATATTTACACACCACTTATTTATATGTGTGCAGACTCATATGCTTTGGACTGTCATCACAAACCTCAGCTTCACCACTGATGCCAAATCCTCCCATTCTCCCCTTCTATTCACTAAGGTAAAAATTGCAAAAGTATCTAGGAGGTGTTACCGGTCCTGCTTCCTGCAAGTGGGTTTGGAGCTGAGGTCCACGTAGGCAACACTATTACCTTGTGGCACTACTTGTGCTGGAAATCTATGATGAGCACAAGGAGAGATGCCCGGCTCCTCAGAGAAGGCAAAACCATCATCGCCCAGCAGAAGTCAATCCTGTGGGCACATCTGCTGTGAGATACACAAATTCCAGCAATATAATGAGCAGAATCCTGAACAAGCCTTCAGCAACGAGTGGCAGCTATTTGTGAGAAATAGAGGTGAGAATTATCAGTTGCTTTTTGTAAATTGTCAGGGTTGTAGAGTACAGCTCAGGATTCAAACTTACAGCAATGATATTTACATTACCACTATTTTAAATTTCTCTTGAGAAAAGCCACTAGGACAGAAAGTGTTCTTTTAATGTCAAGAAACAGGAAGCCCTAGAGGTGCTTCTTCAAGGACCCCAAAATATCAATACTAGAAAACCCAAGCAGTCTTGAAGGAGAGTCCTTCTCCCTGAATGATGTAGGGATGAAAGATTCAAGTCCTGCTTTCCTGATCAACAGGAACTGTTTTTCTGTCTCATTTAATTCTTTGTGTCTTAGTGACAAGAGAAAAGAAAGGTTCACATTTATTTATTCATGCTAAAGACACAAAAAACTATGTTTGGGGAAAAAAATCTAAATATTAGGTACTGTTACCAGGGCAGAATGGGATTCAACTGAGCTAAGATGTTCCTCTAAACAAAATCAGATTTAGACATTTCCAATATGATAGCAATTGAAAAGAAAGGTATTTTTTAGTAACTAAAAAAAGGACTAATGAACACAAATATTCTTTCACCAAATATTGTGAATTATGTTCTTGAGTGTTTTGGAGCCATGGATGGAAAACTACCAGCATGTTCATTTGAGTTTCTTAAAATGCTAAATTTACTTCCAAACCTTATCATCATGGTTCTATTTCATGGTTGTTTTTTTTTTTTTGCTGTGAAATTAAATTGGATTCAAAGACTACATGAGAAATTACACATAAAGAGTTTATAGAAATATTAGATTCCCCTTTATGAAATGAGGTTTGGAACATAGAACCCCATTTTCTTCTAAAGATTTTTAAATGTATAATTATTTTTATTATAGAAGGTGCTTATATCAATAGTAGTTCTATTTGAATTATGAGGATGACAGTAGAAAAATTATAAATAATAAAATGTTAATTTAAAACTTATGTTTTCCCTGATACTATGTATACAAATAAATATTATTTAAATCTCTAGATGACATACTGCATGCAAGTCATGTCACTAGATCTCATTAAATTAAAATAAATTAAAAACCTAAAATCACTTGATATTTCTTATGAAGAAAATTACAAACTTTAGGAAAATCTAATTTAAAGAACCAAACATTGTTAGAAGAAAATATTCTCATTGCACCATACTGAGCACAGTCCTCTGGGCTCAATACAACTGTTATAGCTGATGTCTCCATGGCAGCTACTAGAAATCTCACTACTAGGCTCCAGAACTCTCCTTCCACAGCCTTTTTTGGACCCACCTGCACTCTGATTGTGCACCTGAAGACACAGAGGCACTCATCCAGAATGCTGAGGAAAGGAGAACTCTTTGCAGCTGAGAAGAGCTTAAACTGTTTGAACTCCTTGAGTTTTAAGGAACAGACATCTTTAAGCTCTGTCTCTGCAGGAGTGTAGTTTTAATGTCTGTAGAACAGTGACAAGATCCCATTGGAGAACACAGAAGTGTGGCTTCCCCAGCGGAACATGACCCTGTCTCTAAATTTTACTTTATTCCCTGTTGGAATAAAGGGAGAGCAATCTAGGAAGATCTGAGGTCTAAACTTTTCTCTAAGTTCCCTGGACACGCACATCTGGAGAAGGATCTTGATTGGAATCATGTCCCCATATTTTTGACAACTCCAGTTAATGCCACAGTCCAGCTGCAGCAAATCCATCAAAGGTAAATGGAAGACAGCGTAAGGGGAAAATGTGTGTTTTTTTTTAAATATATATGTTTATTTTCATTGTAAATGGACCTTTATTTTATTTATATGTGGTACTGAGACTCGAACCCAGGGCCTCACACATGCTAGGAAAGTGCTCTACCACTGAGCCACAACCCCAACCCCAAGGGGAAAATGATTTGAAGTTAATGTTTGAGTCTCCAGATCCAGTTGCACCTGAATTTAGATCTATTCCAGGGCTTCCAAACATGAGTTATCCAGTTCCCATTTTTTCTTAAGCTAATGTGAATGGGTTATCTGACTCTTAGGACCACATGTCCTGAATAGACTGATACAATACTCTTAGTATGTAAGGCTCCACCTTCAAATTAATGAGAAGAAACACAAATTAATATAGTACAATGGACAAAATCTGTGATTAGAAACCCAATGAAGAAATACAAATGCAGGATGGTTCTGGAGCTCTGATCCAAGGGCTCCAAGCTCTCTGCAGTGTAGGCCTAGTGATGTTTTTATCTATGCCTCCTGAGGTAGGTCTCCCTACTGCTAAGATAGTTAGGGTCTAGAAAATATCTGGGTGCACGGGTGGCTTTTTTTATGATAGCTTCTACTTTATTATATGGACATCTTCTCTGGTTCTCTGAAATAACCTTCCTTAAATATACAGTTGGGGAAAAGGAGAAGTCACTAATAGTGTATTGTTCTGAAATATCAAGGACCTGGCAAAGGGCTCCCCTGTTGCTTGGCTTCTGCGCACACTGCCCAGGTGTGGTCCTGAGTGTTCTACAGGAGGGGACAGGTCATTGGCTGGCTCTTGTGTCTTTTCGGCCCTCCCATGTGGCCCGGCACAGAACCTGTAATGAAGCTACTGGCTTCTTCAGGCATTTTTTTCCTTCCTTAATGCATGACTTCTTTGGAACAGAATCAATTATAGTTCTACATTATTCCATCTTTACAAATTGGCTGTGGGATGGTGCTTCCTCGGTGTTGAAGACAGTCCCTGATGATGTATAGCCAAGGAAGTGTGGCAGCCCTGTGCCTGCAGCACAGATGGGGACTGTGACAAGTCAGTGTGAGTGTGCAAGAACCCACCTGTGCTCAGCACTGTGGAGGACTCAAGATGAAGAAGGAAGATTATCATCGTTCCCCAAAGTTTTCGGTTTAGTTTGGGAGGCACGGTGAGGAGGGAAGCAATGACAGCCAGGGCTGCACCACCGAGGGGCTGGGGTTGAAGAGTGGACAGCACAGATTTTATTTTAGAAGTGATCAGAGCACAGCATATTTGGATACTTGTTCCTTTGAGATAGGAAGGGAGAAATTTAAGGTCAATGGAGATATACAGTCAGCCCTCCATATCCTGGGATTCCATGTCTCTGAGTTCAATCAACTGCAGATCAAAAATATTCAGAAAAATATTGTGTCTACTGAACAGGTCTGAACTTTTCATTGTCATTGTTGCCTACACAGTACAGTATGACATTATTCACATAGCATTCACTTTGTATTGAATAGTATAATTAATCAAAAAGTATTCAGATGTGCCTGGAGCCTGGCATGGTGGTCACACCAGTGATCCCATCAACTGGGGAAGCTGAGTCAGGAGGGTCATTTACAAGCCAGCTGAGTCATTTCCAAGCCAGCCTGGGCAACTTAGGGACACCCTGTCTCTAAAAATAAGCAAAATAACTGGGGGATGACAAACAACTTGTGTACATTGATACAGCAGGAGTGGGAGCGGTTTATTGTAGGACAGGAGGGGTATATATACATTACACATAGCTTATCTTAATTAACATAAACTAGATACAGCAGTTAACCAATAAGGAATCTCCACACTCAATGGCTCACTGGTGTTACTTCTCAGAACACTAACTCTGGCAAAATGCCAGGCGCCATCTTGACTTGTTTACAGACCCTAACAAGTTACTCTCATTCTGATTCTAATTAGTCCAAACCCATTCCATAATTTACAATGCCTCCACTTTGGGCAGGGTATTCCTGGAACTTCCTATGGTTTCCCAGTTGCTCTGGGGGTTCTCTTCCCACAAGGTGTGACAGGTGTCTCCTCCCTAGTTTGTTCTTACATGGAGCACCTGATTTTGGGGTAGTGTTGGTTCTGTACATCATCACTTCCAAATTGGCAGTATTGAGTTTTGAGCTCTAAGTAAAACATTAAAATCCATCTGAAATGAAATAGAAAATGAAAAATTAGTGGCAGAGATAAAGATCAGAGGTTGAGGAGATCACAGGCAGATTGAACATAGAACTGAGGCAGAGCCCAAGCTGGGAGTTTTCTCTAAGGAACCTACCTGATCAGCTTCATTAATGAAGGAAGAGGAGAGGACTACACTTTATCTGAGAGAAACCATGTGAAATTAGGCTCTGTTTCCAGTGTATTTTGTATGAAGTCATATAAAGCATTGAAGACAAATTGGAGCCCTGTGACTTGGAGTCAAAAGAGAGTACAATCATTTCAAGTAGATCCACTGATGCATCAGGTATTGGAATCAGAAGAAACTTTTTTATCATAACCATTAAAAATATGTGAAGAGTTAACGCAGGTATGATAACAAATGGAAAATTAAGTTATTTCTAAAGAGAATTGGAAAGCTGAACTAAGTGGAAATCTGTAAAATGAACACTGTAACCTGTACAGGCTCAAATTCCACATGGTTGACCCTGGGCTCATTTGGAAACTGCAGAAGAAATTTACAACAAATGCCAAAGCTTGAGACTTCCAAAACCAGGTGAGAGGAAGATATAAAATAGGAGAAGATCCTAAATAGTTGAGCAAGCATTTTAGCATCTGTGCAATTAGACAAGACATATCTGGGAAGAAGGAGGCTCAGGGCTTCATGTACTGTGCAGAGTTTATCCCCACATGCAGCCCCCAATCTTTTCTAGGCTCTACCTTACTCCATGATATAACATGGCCCATTGATCACCAAGGTGCCTCCTGGAATCCTGTCTCTCTAACCTCTGGGAAGCTTCTGGAGTAAGCCAGGGGAAAGAGTTGGCCAGTGTACTCCAAAATTTTTTTTTTTGTGTGTGTGGAGACATGATGAGCTCTTTGGAGAGGTATTAAGGTGTAGACACACACCCTGTACTGTTGTGGACTTGCTGTATGCCTTTGGACAAGGGAGTTCAATCTTTTTGTCTACATTTCCTTGATTTTTAATAGAAAAGTGACTCTAATTGTCAGAATTAGGCACAAAAACACTGATATGTGGGCTGTGGTGCTGACCAATTTAATAAGAAACTCTGGACAGTAGGTCTCAAACATGGGATTTATAAAAGCTTTCAAGGATATTCTCATATGTAGTGAATAGTAAATAATAAATGTTAGTGGACCAAGGTCTGGAGTGGATCAGGATGTATTTGAATTATGGCTTTTAATATATTTATAGAGCCTTGAATAGACTGTAAGCTCTCAGAGCCTCTGTTTACTCATCTGTATTATATGACAGATGCCACTTCCTTCCCAAGGTTATGAGGAAAACTAAATGAAGTCATAGATAGCAGGCACTTGGTTCACATGGTTGCTCACTAAGCCAGGAGAGAACTGGCCTTTCTCTTTTTGCTTTACTGATGGACACCCAGCAGTAGATACATGCCTGCCCCAGAGTTGGCACTTCAAAGAGATATAAGTAAGTATTATCAAAATGACTATACTACCAAAAGAAGTAAAAGATATGTAAGTAAGTAAGTGTAGCTGAAATTTTCATAAATATTTTCATCACATAAATATGATGATTTAACATTCGTTACTGTGAAGAGAGTTACTTCCTTTTTATGGCTCTAAAACTACATTTCCAATTAAAAAAAAAAACTAGAAGTAGAGGCAGCACTTCCAAACTCATTCCATGAGGCCAATATCATCCTGATCCCAAAACCAGAAAAAGACACATCAAAGAAAGAACTTCAGACCAATAACTCTAATGAACATAGTTGCAAAAATTCTCAATAAAATTCTGGCAAATTGAATACAAAAATACATCAAAAAGATCGTGCACCATGATCAAGGGGGATTCATCCCAGGGATGCAAGGGTGGTTCAACATAGGATATTCAATAAATGCAAATCATTACATGAATAGACTCAAAGATAGGAATCATATGATTATCTCAATAGATGCATTAAAAGCATTTGACAAAAGACAGCACTCCTTTATGTTCAAAAGACTAGAAAACTTAGGGATGATAGGAACATGTCTCAACATTTTAAAAGCTATCTATGTTAAACCCTGGGCCAACATAATTCTAAATGAAGAAAACTTGAAGGCATTCTCTCTTAAAATTGGAACGCCCTCTTTCACTACTTCTATTCAACATAGTTCTTGAAACACTACCCAAAGCAATTAGATGAAAGAAATTAATAAGGTATGCATAGGAAAAGAAGAACTCAAATTAGCACTAATTGTTTATGATATGATTCTATTGTCTAGAAGACCCAAAATGTTTTACCCAAAAAACTTCTAAAACTAGTAAATAAATTCAGCAGAATAGCAGGATATAAAATCAACCCCCATAAATCCGAGGCATTTCTGTATATCACTGACAAATCCTCTGAAAGGGAAGCAAGGAAAACTAATGCATTTACAATAGGTTTAAAAAATACTTTCAAATAAACTTAACAAAAGAGTTGAAAGACCTATACAATGAAAACAACAGAACCCTAAAGAAAGAAATCAAAGATGACCTTAGAAGATGAAAAGATCTACCTTGCCCTTGGATAGGCAAAATTAATATTATCAAAATGACTATACTACCAAACACATTATATAGATTGAATGCAATTTCAATCAAAATCCTGATGATGTTACTCAGAAATAGAAAAAGTAGTCATGAAAATCATCTGGAAAAATAAGGCACACAGAATAGCTAAAGCAATCCTCAGTAAGAAGAGTGAAGCAGGAGGCATCACTAGACCAGACCTTAAACTATACTACAGAGCAACAGTAACAAAAACAGCATGTTATTGACACCAAAATAGACCAGTAGTCCAATGGTACAGAATAGAGGACACAGAGACAAATCCACAAAATTCCAATTATCTTAATTAGACAAAGGTCCCAAAAACATACACTGAAGAAAAGACAGCCTCTTCAACAAATGGTGCTAGGGAAACTAGAAATCCATATGCAACAAAATGAAATTAAACTCTATCTCTCCCCATCCACAAAACTCAACCAATTTTCATTTATTTATTTATTTCTTTATTTATTTTTTAATATTTATTTTTTTGTTGAACACAATACCTTTTATTTTATTTGTTTATTTTCATGTGGTGCTGAGGATCGATCCCAGGACCTCACACATGCTTAGGCAAGTGCTCTACCACAGAGCCACAACTCCAGCCCTCATTTTTATTTTTTATTTTGAGACAGGGTTTCACTAAGTTGCTTAGGGGCTTGCTAAGTTGCTAAGGTTGACCTAGAATTTGTAATTCTTCTGTCTTGAGAATGTTATGTCTGACATGTTATATGCATGTGACACCATGCCAGACTGGTTGTGCAATTTTGGGGGTTCAAAACTAAAGCCTCTGTGTCTTAGGTGGTGTTCATTGACACATAGGTACACAAAGGCTAGAAAGTGCATATGATCTTGGGAAGAAGTAAAAAGGGCACCACACACAAAGTTAAGAGAACATCAGAGAAGTCAGGAAGCTGGGTACAGGGCTCACAGGGGCAATTGGGTCCATTGGAAAGTTGTTTGAGTCTCTGTTAGGAACATGGGTGAAAGGACATGGTGCATAAAGAGGGTACCCAAGACCTAGCCTAAGGCATCCTCCCTGAACAAGTGGGAAAGTGTTTCTGGGTGGCAGGTGGGTGAGGCCAGCCACAGGCAGAACTGCTGCACATAGTTGTGGTAGGGGATGAAAGAATCTGCCTCTTAATCAGATGTGGCACTGTGTCTTACACACCTTAGGGTCTTGGTAGTCACTGAAGTGGGGAAATGCACCACCCCACCCTTGAGGCCCTACACTAAGCTGCTTCTAAGCCACCTTCCCTGAGGGAGACCTCACCTTCTTCTGTCACTGTGTAACCCAAAGGACTGTGCTGCCCAGAGGCCCCAGTGGTAGATCTGTCCTAATGGAGAGCTAGCAGGTGGGATGTTCGTAACAAGTGATAGTGGTCTGAGTCACATGGCAGTACTGATGGAACAGACAAGTATCTTCTTGTGGCCAGAAGGGGGGGAGGCCAAATTGGGGATGACAACATCTTGGGTGAAGACACTGAGGCTGCTGATTCTGGGAAGGGCCCACCGGGTCCTCTGCAGTTAATAACCACAGGCTGAGCACTGGACCTGCCCCAGCCATGGCTGTCTATCAACAGCCCTTGCCAGATCCACACTGAAGGAGCTTCCCAGTATTCTAGATCTTTCCTTTGCTCATGTTGCATCCCTGCCTGAAACACCTTCTCCACCAAACCATCACTTTCAACACACACTGGAAATTGGGAAGACTCACCCTGTTTCCCAGTTGGCAGAGGCCCAGAGAAGTCAATCAAGTGAGGAGTCTAAGGTCACACAGCCTTTTGGGAGTCATTCAGGATCTTTTTGGGGCTCTCATGGGTGTGTGGTCACGCCCTTCGGGGAACCAACTGCCAGCAACCAAGAGTGAGGTTTGTCATCCACTGGTGACTTGCAACCCCAGTCAGGACTCAGGCCACCGTGTCACCATGAAGGGAGCAAAAATCGACAGTACACAAGAGTGACATCTACACTGAGAAAGGCAAATATATAAAGAGAGATTTCCGGTAGGCATGATATAATCCCTGGATCTAATTATGAGTGAATGTCTACTTCTTGGTAGGGGAGGCAGTCAATTTCCATGGATGCTGAAACCTGGTGGAGCTGGAGTTTGGTGACTGATGGCATGCACATGGGTAGGCTGGACATGAGTCACATGACAGTACTGATGGAACAGACAACATCTCCTTGAGGCCCAAAGGTGAGGGAGTCCAAGCTGGGGGTGCCAACATCTTGGGATGCAGTGCCTCTCACCGGTCTGGGATGTGCCCTGAGTCTCAGAGGAGGCATTCATGGACCCTTGAAGACCCACATGTACCAATATCACGTCAGTACTCACATGCTCAGAGTACTTAGTATGACCAACACTTGTATCCCATCCACAGGCCCCTGGGCTATCCCTCTGCTCCCAAATGCTCTCACCCTTTGCCCCTTCTCACATGGTACCTGCATCCCACCACCACAACACACATGAAAGAACAATAGCTCAACTTGACCATCCCTGCCCATCCCTTCAATAGCCCACCAGGGGTCATTCAGATCCAGGGTCCATCCTTACTAGCAGCCCACACTGTCAGCCCTCGAGACCTTGCACTGGCTCTGCTACACAACCATCCCATCATAGCTGGTTACTTGGGCTAAGCTCTAGACAACCCTTTTTTGTTCCATGAGGCCTGAACTATCCCTGGGAGTCATTCAGGATCTTTCTTGAGCTCTCATGGGTATTTTGTCAGGCCCTTTGGGGAACTAACTGCCAGTGACCAAGGGTGAGGTTTGTTAGCTACTGGTGACTTGCAGCCCCACATTTTAAAAAAATGTGTTGCCAGCATTTCAAAATGACAGTGTTAAGGCTGGAGTTGAAGTTCAGTGATAGAGCATGTGCTTAACATGTGTGTGGCTCCAGATTCCATCCCCAGCACCTAAATAAATAAAACACAAAGTAGCCAGGTGCAATGGCACATTCCTGTAATCCAAGCTGCTGCTGAGGCTGAAGCAGGAAGACCCCATGTTTGAGGACAGCACCAGCAACTTAGGCCCTAAGCAACTCAGTGAGTCCCTGTCTCTAATAAATTAAAAGGTCTAGAGATGTTGCTCAGTTGTTAAGCACACCTGGGTTCAGTCCCTGGAACCGAAAATAGAACAAAACTAATAAACAAAAAGCCCCCAAACAAACTACATTCTCCAATATCCTTTGCAGACAGGAGTAGCTACGATTATGCACTGGCCAATGAGATGTCAGTGCAAGCCACTGGGCCTCTAGCTCTTAGTTTTTTCTTTCTCCCCTTCCCCTATTAGCTGTCTTGAGAAGACAAAATAGGAATGCAAAATAGGGAGGGTCTGGGGCCTATTGGCATGCTTGGATAACCATAGAAGCCCAGACTACTCAGTTCAGAGCATTTTTCTTTTCAAGTGAAAGGAAGAAATTTCAGTATTTGGCAGGTGTTTTTTTCTTTTTTTTTCTTTTTTTTCCTAGTAGAGAGAAAAGAGATGCATTGGATTTCCTTCTTGTTGACTCTCTTATTCAGATTCCTTAGGTTCAGGAACAATCTAGGCCAACAGAACCAGGAACCTGTGTCACCAGTTCCTTTCTCAGGTCTCTTGGGAAGGTAGACTGTACAGGAAACCTGTACAGTCCCTAATCTGAGCCCTTGGGCAACCTGAGCCCTGAGTCCTGTCCAGAATACTTCACCCTTCCCAGAAGGTTCACAGAGGGAGATTCTCTTTACTCTTGATGTCAACACTCAAGTCCCAAATCTCAAGGCCCCAATGACTCTCCTGAGTACTGTATCCACAACAGGCAGAGGCTGGTCCAAATCTGAATTGCTGCCCTGATTGACCACTTGGAAAGTGACTTTGAGAAAGCCTTGTTCCCATGTATAAAGCGAGGCTGTGCCAACTGAAGACTTGAATCCAAATGAACAATAGGAAGAAGGAAGAAAGGAAGTAGGCAGGGTCCCAGGATGGGAGGTGTGCATAATCATGTAGATTAAAGACTGCTTTTCTCAATGCTTCTCCAGCCAAACAGCCATTCACAATGCTGTACCCATGTTGGGAGCCTTGTGTTGGTTTGGTGATTCTAACAAATGCACCACAGTGAAGAAGGATGTAAATAGTAGGAGACACTTACTCTTAGGTCAGGCATGAATTCTTTTCATTTCTTTCTCATTTTCTGTCCTTTTACCTTGAGAGATCATTAGTCCTCATGAGTGATACAGATGCCTCTGTACTGAGAATTAATATCACAGCACTAAAGCCCTTTCTTCTGTTTGCCATGTTTCCTTTGAGGTTTTCATGGTGTCTTCCTACCAGCAGGTCAACCAAATCCACTCTTATAATACTCACTTTCATTATGAAGACGAGTGGAAAAAAGACCTTAGATAGGAAATTAGTACCTTGAATGCCCAAGGAAGCTCACACACCCTTACATCCCTAAACTGAGAATCTGTCTGTTTCCTAACAAGTGACTCCTTCATATTAAAACAAAAATTTATCTAGTGGTATTTTACTCCACCTGTTTTCAGGAAATAGTGTTCTAAAATGAATTTTTCATAGTCCACCTCACTTCTCTCATGTTACCCATTAAATGAGAACACTTTACCTGTCAAACTTTGGTGGGAATTCAGCAAGTGAACTCATGCAAAGTGGAAAAGGGTGCACATTGTAGGATAAATACACAAAGCTCATATTGTCAGGAGACAGAGTTCTCAGTGAGCACAGCAGTATATATTTGGCTTGCCCAATGTAACAGGAAAATCATTCTCTTTTGTAATTCTAAAACTGGGAAGGAGCAAGTCCTAATCCAAATTTCTCACACCAACTTGCTCATGGCTAAGCTCAAATTTACAACTCCCAGCTTAGTTGGGACCAGAAATGTTCCATGAGGACTGTGTATTTAAACCTGAGAATAGATCCAGTCCATATCCAAGCATGGCTCAGGTGATAGGTATATATTTCCTTCTCTCAACAAAGGGATTTGTTTATTTTGGTACCAGGGATTGAATCCAGGGGTGCTTAACCAAAAAGGCACATTCCCAAGCCTTTTTTAAAAATTTAATTATTATTATATTTTTATTTTGAGAAAAGGTCTCTTTCAGTTGCTTAGGGTCTTGCTAAGTTGCTGTGGTTGGTTCTAAACTTGTGATCTTCCTGACTCAGTTTCCTAACTCACTGGATTTACTGTCTCAAAGTATGTAGAAATCAAATTTGAGAGGCAAATTTATTGATATCTGAATGTCATGGTTATGAGGTTTTTTTTCCAGCACACAGACCTGAGAAATCCATCTTCCTAATTTATATTTCTTCATATCTGACAATCTAGTTTTCATAATTTGTCCTTTTTTGCCAGGCTGTACCCCATATGTATCCATTTTAGTGAGCTAAGATATGTTTTCTATGATTGGTACCCATCAAAACCCAAGGTCACTTGCTTTGGAAAATGAGAGCTACACATGCAAAAAGTTTTCATCCAGATGGGGCTTGTTTACCATTGTCTGAGAATGGAAGTAGTAGTTTTTTCTTTTCCTTTGAGGATGCCTTCTCTAATTCTGCAAGACAGATGCTGTCAGACTTCAGATGCAAGCAACAAAATTAGGAGTCTATTGAGAGATGAGCTTAAGATATCTGCTCCATATAACCTCATCTTGGAAGCCATAGCTCAAAATCTAAGTGGAAGAGAAGGAAGGGGAAGCTCCTAGGTAGGAACTGGAGGAATGCATTGTTACATCTGACTCTTGCCACACCATAACCAGGACACAGGTACTTTTCCTAATGTGCTACAGGACCTCTTTAAATTTAAGTCAGGTAGTAATTTTGTAATATATAGGATTTTATTTTATTTTATTATAAAAATTTGTTATATGTATTATCTTACATGATAATACATATACATTATTTTAAAGTGTAAGGACTCATGAGGAATAATAATTCAAAGTCCAATAATTTTTATCTTTACATAAATTTATAGAACTTAAAATGTTTCAAATCTTCATATATTTGTTGACAATTCATATTTCTTCTTATGTGATGTGCCTGCTCACTTCTTTGCCTATTTATTAATTGGGCTATCTGTTTTTTTTATATTTTTATTTCTTTGTATGTCCTGATGATTAGTGCTCTCTCTCTGAGGTGCAGGTTGAAAATATTTTCTTCAATTCTCTAGGCTCTCTCTTCACATCTTGCTTGTTTTCTTTTCTGTAAAGAAACTTTCTAATTTGATGCCATCCCATGAAATTACTCTTTTTTCTTTTTTTGGTTGGAGGAGTAGGGGTTAGTGTGGATTAAACTCAGGGACACACAACCACTTATTCACATCCACAGCACCATTTTGTATTTAATTTGAGAAAGGGTATTAATTCTTTTTTTAAAAAAGTATTGTTAAAGAAGTCAGTTGGAGATTTGAGCCTAAATTTTCATGTAGTAGGTGCAATTTCTCAGGTCTAATGCTTAGATCATTGATCCACATTGAATTAAATTTTTATCAGCATGGGAGATAGGAGTCTAATTTTATTTTTTTACACATTGATTTCCAGTTTTTCCAGCACCTTTTTTTTTTTTTGAAAAGAGTATCTTTTCTTCAATGTATGTTTATGGTGCCTTTGTCTTGTATGAGATCACTGCATTTCTGTGGTTTTCTTCTCTTTATCTTCTTTTCTGTACCATTTGTCTTCAAGCCTGTTTTGGTGCCAATATCATGCTGTTCTGTTACTACAGCTCTATAATATAAGTTAAGGTCTTGTATGGTGATGCCTCCTGTTTTCCTTTTCTTGCTGAGGATTGCTTTGTCTATTCTGGGTCTCTTATTATTCCAAGTGAATTTCATGACTGCTTTTTCTGTTTCTATAAGAACAACATTAGAACCTTAATGGGAATTACACTGAATATGTGCGATGTTTTGGTCATATGACCATTTTGATCATATTAATTTTGCCTATCCAACAACATGGGAGACTTTTCCATCTTCTAAGGTCTTTTTCAATTTATCTCTTTATGTGATGTAGATTTCATGGTGGAGGACATTCTCCTCTTTTGTTTGATTGATTCACAAATATTTTATTTTCTTTGAGGCTATTGTGACTGAAATCGTTTTCCTAATTTCTCTTTCAGTTGATTCATTCCTGATGTATAAGAACACAATTAATTTGTGGGTGTTAATTTCATATTCTGCCACTATGCAGGATATGTGTTCAATAAGTTTTCTGGTAGAATTTTTGGATCTTCTGATTATAGTAACATGTCATCTGTAAATGGTGATAGTTTGTGTTTTTATTTTCCTATTTATATCCCTTAATATTTCTTTTGTGTAACTGCTCTGGCTAGAGTTTTCAGGACTATGTTGAATAGAAGTGGTGAAAGGAGACATCATTCTCTTGTTTCTACCTTTATACAGCATGCTTTTAATTTTTAATTTAATTGATGTTGACCTTGGGTTTACCATATAGCTTTTATAAAGTTCATGTATGTTCCTACTGTCCCTAGTTTTTCTAGTGTTTTGAACAGGAATGGATGCTGTAATTAGTCAAGTGTGTGTGTGTGTGTGTGTGTGTGTGTGTATGTGTGGTGTTTTTGCATCTATTGATATAATCATGTGGTTCTTGTCTGTAAGTGAATTAACATGCCGCATTATGTTTATTGATTTCTGTATGTTGAACCAACCTCGCATCCCTGGGATGAACCCCACATGAATCTGGTGCACTAGGTTTTAATATGTTTTTGAAGGTGATTTTCCAGGAATTTATAAATAATTTTTTTCATGCATGTTTATTAGGAATATTAATCAGAATTTTTCCTTGGTGTGTCTTTGTCTCCTTTTGGTATCAGGGTGACTCTAGATTTTTAGAGTGAGTTTTAAAGAGTTACCTCCTTTTCTATTTTATGGGATGATTTGAGGAGGACTGGTGATATTTATTTCTCAAGGTCTGGTAGACTTCGCCAAGAATCCCTCTGGTCCAGGTCTTTTATTCTTGGTAGGCTTTTGGTGCTTGAGTTTGACCTGTTTTAATTTTCCATGTCCTCCTGATTCTATTTGGGTAGGTCATGTGTCTCTAGAAATTTGTTGGTGTTGTCAAGATTTTATGTTTTATTAGAGTGTGAATTTTCAAAATAAGATCTGGGCATAATCTATATTTCATAGTGTTCATTGTGATCTTTCCATTTTCATCACTGATACAAAACACCTAACAAAAATGGAAAAATATACTGTGGCATTTCTAAGCAGACATAAAAATTGAGAAGGAGGCCCCATCATCTCTCTACATGTTCCCCTGGAAGAAAATTGGAATGTGGAAACATCTATGTTCATTGTATGTAGAAATTTTAAAATGAGAAGAAAATAATGTCCAATACTACAGGACTTAAGAATCAAATTTTTGCCAAAGGAGGCCAATCTTACATGGGCATTTTTTACCTATACTAAGAAATCTTTAAAATATTGCATTTACTCTTCCACAACAAGATTAGAGACAAATAACAAAACAATAATGAATGATTTTATTGTGCTTTATATATATCAAGCACATATTTAATTACTCACTCCAACAATACCAGAAGGAAAGTACTAACCTGACCCACACTAACGGATGACATACACTGAGGCAGAAATCATTAGGTATGATGACAGTATCCTCACAGTAAATTGTGGGAACTGAATTAAATGAAGGCCAAGTCCAAGGAGAAAAAAATATTACTAAACTCTTTGCAATTCTACACTTGAATGAAGAAACGATGGGAATAGGCATATTGACATTATTTTCCTGGAGATTATATATATATAATTTCATTGTAGATGGACACAATACTTTTATTTACTTATTTTTGTTTGGGGGCCAATACTAACCCCAGTGCCCCTGTGGCTAGGCAATCACTATATCACTATACCACAGAGCTAAACCCCAGGTCAAGACTCCTGTTTCTGCTTATCTTAACTTTATATCAACAGGTTGTGGAAAATGTTTTTATATAAGCAGCAATATACTTCAGATCAAAGCCAAATACAATAGCATCTTCATCTTTAAGAAACCTGCAGGGAAGATAGAAAGTCTGACCACTAAATCACATAATTTATGCTGCTAAGGAAAACCTGAGGTATACAGGTTCAATGACAAGAGTAAGATCTGAGCACTTCCATGAAATAAGAGGGACTGTACAAAATCATTCCTCAGAAGAATTACAAATGCTTGAGATAAAATTTATTTTTAATTCATATTTTATTTACTTTTTCCTATTCTAGTGTTTGGGTTAAAGCTAGGTCTCCATTCATGGTAGGCCAGTGCTCTATCTTGAAACCACAAACCAGCCCTTAACTTGAAATTAAGGTGAAGAATAAGACACTGTCTTTTTTACAAAGATAGTTGTTGTTAGTCACGATTCTAGACATTGTAAAGGTGGCAGATGGAAGGGAAGTATGTCAATGAAACGATGTTGCTGTCAAATGCTCCTGTTTTTCTTCCCAGGATACTGATGGACCAACATTTCATTTATGTTGTCATAAGAAATGCCTTCTATCCCCAGGCTGGCATTGGGATCTCAGCAAATACCTTTCTGCTTTGCCTCCACACTGCTGCTGTCCTTGTGGGTAACAAGCCCAGGCTCACTGACATCCCTGTCACCCACCTGGCTCTAACACACATCCTCATGCTCCTCACCATGGGCCTTTTGGTATCTGCAGACATTTGGGAAACAGAGGACATTCCAGGTGACTTCAAATGCAAAGTGCTTGCCTTCCTAAACAGGGTCATGAGGGGACTCTCCATCTGCACCACCTGTGTCCTGAGTGTGCTTCAGGCCATCACCATTAGTCCCAGTGGCTCCTGGTTGGCCCACTTTAAACTGAAATCCACAAAACCCATTGTGGGGCTATTTATCTTCTTATGGGCCCTCACCATGTCTCTCTCCAGCAACCTGCTCCTCTGCATTGTGGCCACTCCTAATAAGACCCATCCTGGTCTTCTGTTTCTCACTGAGCGCTGTTCCTTTCTGCTCATGAGCTACAGGAGCAGGACCTTGTTTCTTGCTTTCATGGCATTCAGAGATCTCCTATTTCTGGGTCTTATGGTTCTTTCCAGTGCATACATGATAATTTTCTTGCATAGACATAAACAACGATCCAAGTCTCTCCATAGCCCTCATTTTTCTCCAAGAAGTTCCCCAGAACAAAGAGCCACTCACATCATCCTGTTGCTCATCAGCTGCTTTGAGATTCTGTACTGTGTGGACTGCATCATCTCCCTTTTCACAGGCACAGTGTGTACCAGTGACCCCATCCTGCTTGGTCTCCAAACGCTCTTAGCCAATGGCTATGGCACAATCAGTCCTTTGGTGCTGATCAGTGGTGACACTCAAATAATTAAAAGTCTAAAAACTAAATGGAGAAACAAAGGTCAGTTTCTGCCTAAACTAATCTAAAGCAAAGTTGACACATTCCTTATTTTTTTCTCTAATTCATAACATTTCTCCTCTGACAAAAAACCCATTAAGGTAGGATTAAAATAGTATCTTAAAACAAATTAAATAGTTATCAAGTACTTCAGTATTCACACAAGGACAGAGATGAAAACCCAAATGTCCATCAAGGGAAGAATGGATAAACAAATGTGTATGTATTTGTATGTTTACTTGCCTGAGTAAGCACAGGTACATATAGATATATTCATGTAAGAAAATATACAACTATATATAGCATCAAGATGTATGTTTAAATATTACTCTTCCATAAAAATGAAGTATTGACACAGGCTGCAACATGAATGAACCTCAAAAATGATAAGTGAAGTAAATAAAATCAAACATGATAATTCACATGTGCTTTAACTACATTCATATGATGTATCCAACAACTGGAAATCTTAGAATAAGAAAGGAGAAATGTGATTGCCAGGACCTTGGAGGGCATGAGAGTCAGTATCTGCTTATCAGATACTTGGTTTTCTTCCAGGCAGGGATTAAATGTTTGAATCAAGGTGAATGGGGTAATTGTACCACAACATTGTAAATGTAACTACATCACACATTATATACTGGTCTCTCTTTGTGAGAATTCAACCTCAATAAAATAAAAATGAAAAATAATCCTGAAAACACTAAAGTCTCTTCAACTATAGCTCAAGGTGACAGAAAGGAACCAATGAAATCAGACATGACTTTCTTAGCTCTGTATTTGAATACATGACGAGGGTAACTTCACATCATGTTCAACCACAAGAATAGAATCCTCATTAGAATAAATTATACTCCAAGCATGTATAATTTGCCAAAATATATTCTACTGTCACATATATCTAAAAATAACAGTAAAATAAAAAGAAAGGAACTATGGAGTTACAGACTCTCACATGCACTTTGCATCACCAACCAAAACATGCATTGTAGCACTGAATTCAAGAAATTGAGAGCCTCAACTGTGTCAGGCACAATTCCTGGTTCAGTATTTACTTTGTCCTCACCTTTCCAGGATTCTGAGTCCTGGTTGGAAGAATTCTAATCTTAAAGATGCATAAACAAAGCCTGAGAGAGAACTAATTGTTCCAAAATCACCTGCCATGCAGTCTAAGGCTCTGATGATTGCATTGTGTGAATTCCAGTTTACTATGTAACTGTCACAAAAATAAAGTCAGTTGTTGGGGGCTGCCCTGAGCATGAGCTAAGCACCTTCCCCCTCAGCCTTGGGTAATGGGGGTACTAGACGGGCATCGCATGCCACACACTGTGCAAAGCTAGGGGCCTTTACCTCCACTTGGCAAGGAAGTGCCTGAGGTCTGGGCTTGAGCTTTAACCAATGGGATGGGGCAACACCTCTTTTGAAACACTATCCTCTGCCTTATTTGGGTGGAATATTCTATTGCATGTCTTTTCCTTCACAAATAGTGGGTTTCCGGGTGCACCCTCTGTCTCTTACTCTCTTGCCTTGTGACATGGAGGAGGACCCCTGAGGTCATAGATTTGACCAAAATCCCTGCTTTGTGAAAATAGTACATCTGTGTTTCTGTGGTCTTTTCATTGCCACCCTAAGCCCCATAGATTGATCTCAATTCCATTGCCGGAAAGGCATGTGGGCAATAGGTAGCACATGGAACAGAGACCACTTGCCTCCTGGACTTAAGGTACCTACTGGGTGTGGCTTTCTCTCCCATCCAAAAAGAGTGCTTATATTTTCAGAGTATTGTGGATTGGTTCTTGAAAGTACCAGGAGAGAGAAAAGTGAGTTCGATGTTAAAAAATAATTAAATATGTGGAATTCTTTGTCTTCAGAGAGAGTCATCTATTTCAAGATTCTGAAGACAATAATTAGGAAAAAAAAATCCAAAGGGTCCAGCTCATTCAGTTTTTTGAAATAATTAGGACACTTGCCTATGATTTTGTGAGGAGGAATCAGCTGATTTACATACTTGGGAGAGGCTCTGTAGGAGACTATTTGAAGGTTGCATTTCAGCCTATGATCGAGAACATATAGAAGTTGTGGACAGCAACAGAAATGTGTTTACATTTGGACCAAGATCTCGGCCAGTGGTCATCAGAAAACTTACACATTGGACTTAGAGATGCAGCCAGAAGCATAGGACCTGGCAAGAAGCCTTGCCCAGCTCCAAGAAGGATTTCTCTATCTGTAGCTAATGTGGTGTACCAAAGGCAGGAAGAAAGACTAAGGGCAGAACAAAGTCATGCCCAATTTGTAACTGATAAAGCTCAGAGGGAAAGCCTTGGGGCAAAATCTTTACCTGTCCCATTGTTAGCAGACCAGAGTTGAGCAAGCCAATTACAGTAGCAGGAGGAAAATTCATTGACCTGGATGCAGGCTAGGCATGGAAATAGCCCAGATCAAATTTCAATGAGATGAAAGGGAAAGTCTGTACCAGGAGATTCAGAGGAGGAGGCTAAGTCAGAGGAGGAGTCTGGGTTGAAAGTGAACATCAGGGGCTGGGGATGTGGCTCAGGCGGTAGCGCGCTCGCCTGGCATGCGTGTGGCCCAGGTTCCATCCTCAGCACCACATATCAACAAAGATGTTGTGTCTGCCGAGAACTAAAAAATAAATAAATAAATATTAAAAAAAAAAAAAAGAAAGTGAACATCAGCAATTTACATTTAAATAGTCCTTCCCAAACTATTGGGGGTTCCTCCTCTCCCTTAAGGGAGACTTGGGCTTGATTTATTTGCATTGACAATCACAATCTTTACTCCACTCCAAGGTGGTCTCAGGACCACCTTACAGGAAGGAGAAGCTATTGCAGGATTTAAACTCTTTCCAATTTTTTAAAACATTTTTTAAGTTGTTGATAGACCTTTATTTTATTTATTTTCTTGCAGTGCTGAGAATTGAACCCAGAGCCTCACAGATGCCAGGTAAGTGGCTAGAAGTGAGCCCTAGCACCTGACCAAACTCTTTCCAATTTGTGAACAGAGCAAAACCAACAAGTGTGAATTCATGCTGCTGTTCCTTTTAATACGTTAAAGGAATTAAAATTTGCCCATTCCATGAAGGGCCCCAATTTGCCTTTTGTTCAAATTCTTATCGAATTGATCTGTAGTGAGGCTCTGCCTCCCCATGACTGTGTCACACTAGCTAAAGAATGTCTTTCTGGAGGTAATTACTTACTGTGGAGATCCTAATTGGATGGAAATCTGCACTAAGCAGGCAGAAAGTAACTGGAGACATGGGACTGATATTATGGCAGAGATAATAACTGGGTCAGGACAATTTACTGATTTGGAACAGCAGTCAATAATGAGAACAGATCCCCTCCACATTCAAAAAGGACTCAAGTGACAGGTGGTGGAGAACACCAACATGAGGACTCCTGGAGTAACAAGACTGACTGACAGAAGTAATAAACACTACCATGGAGAAATTAGTGGCACACTCAGGAAGGAGGCCCTTTATCTCTCTTCCAGCCCCACTGGTAGAAGTTTCATTTGTCATAGAATTTCTTGTTTCTTTTATCATTTTATTTTCTCCATCTTTCTTTTTTTAATTAATTATTTTTTAATTTTAGTTGGACTCAAATACATTTTGTTTTATTTATTTTATTTTCATGCAGTGCTGAGAATTGAACCCAGCACCTCACATGTGCTAGGCGAGCACTCTACTGGTGAGCCACAACCCCAGCCCCTCCTCCATTTTTCTTATCTCCCAATGTCACCCCCTTTCTTTCCAGTACAGGAAGTACTGGTTCACTTTTATGTATTTTCCTTTTCACCACCAAGAAAGTTGGATATCACATCTCATATGGATCTATCTATCTGTCTATCTATCTATCTATCTATCTATCTATCTATCTATCTATCTATTTATCTATCTATCTATCTATCTATCTATCTATCTATCTAATTATCTATCTATCTATCTATCTATCTATGTATGTATCTAGATAGATAGATAGATAGATAAAGATAGATAGATAGATTATAATGCTCATAAGATGGAGTATTTATTTATCAACTCTCCTGATCAATTCAAACATAAATATTTCTAATGCCTTTACCAGGTATGCAGCATAAGGATCTTCTACTCTCATGGGGTAAATGACACATGGTTGTGAGTATTATCTTCATATTGAATGTTAAGTGCATTAATTAAATAAAGCAATATTTAAGGCATTATAAATAAGAAAACTTAGATCCCTCTCTTTTGTTTCAAGAGGCATGTCTTCAGGGTATGATGTGTTTATTTAAACAAGGCTTGTCTGGTAGGATTTTGAGAATTTCCATGGGTTAAAATTATATTTAAATGAGTATAATATTGTTACAAAGCACAGGATGTATATGCAGGAGTGTTATCTGTTTTTTAGTGAGCAGGTTTGCACATAGTGGCAAAGCAGATTAATAAATGAGAAATGTGAGCAAATACTTTTCAGATCTATGGGCACTATCCCAAATAAACTCAGAATTCATATCAATAGAAACATGGAGAAAGGAATAGGATGAAAGGGAGGAAAATGAGTTATGTCATTTGTCATAGTGCATTAGAATGTAGGTCACATGAATTTGTGTTTTTCCATGTAGGAGCCCCAAAGGGTGTACAGTGAGAACAGTTATTAACAATGGCATGAGCCTGTTGGAAATAAATAGAAAACATCTTCGTTAGTGATCAAGCATTTTGGTGAAAAATCCTCGAGATTCTACAGCAAATGAAAATTAAGGATAAAAAGATCTCACAGCTGCATCTGCATGAGTGTTACCTTAAGTCAGAGGTCCAGAAATTGTAATGTGGCTGCATATATGAGCAAAGAAGATACAGGGTTTATGATGCAGTAAGAGTTTGAAGAGTTAAAAAAAGAGTTGGTAAATTAGAATCCAATGAGAGAATAATACAGATAAAGAAATGAGGAAAAAGTTTAGCTACAAATTGATAATCTGTAATAATGTTTAAAATAGTTGAAAATAATTTCAGCACCAAGAAAATGGCAGCCAATTCACTTCAATGTGGGAAAATTTGTGGGAAAATTTGAGGCAGGATATAATATTTAGTCCATTTTTAACATTAATAAAAACAGATATCATCCCCCTTTGTTTCCCTTTATCTATATACATTGTAAACCAATTTCAAGAGGAATGGTATAAATCAAGAAAGAGACAGAATGTGTAACCTGCATAACAAAGAAAATTTCCCATCATGAGGCATGTGAAAAGAAATTAGTGTTGAAAAATTTGTTAATATGGCTTGATGATAGGAGGACAACTGTAAGTATTGATGATGTAGTTTTTTCATATGTAAGATATAAAACATGAATGTCAATACTTGTTAAGAATAAAATTTTAATGTTGTCAGCAGCAATTAATTGTGGATATATGTCATCAAAGTGCAAAATATTACGGCCTGAGAAATGAGGAGAGTATAACTATAACTATAACTATATGTATATACATATAGTTATATTACAAGATATATATATATATAGTAATAGCTACTTACAATCATATATATATATATATATATATATATATTTGATTGTAAGTAGCTATTACAGCTGCAAAGGCATAATGTTATCCAGTAATAACTTTGCCAATGATAATGGCACATTTGATACAGGAAGTCAATCCACCATTACTGTTTAGAGTTTTTGTTAAGGTTTGTAGAGCCTGTTATAGAGAAGCAGTCATATAAAGTGTGGAGGCAGGGTTCTATTATTTGTTGAATAACTGAAAAAAAGGAGAGAGCAGTTGTGTGTCAGCTGTAATTTCTAATTTATTTATTTAAGAAACCTATTGTGAAGATAAATCCTATTTATGTTAAATTTAATTTACTTATTTTCATTGTAAACTAAAAATATCAGAAAAATATAATTACCAGTATTAATCATCCCTTTTCGCTTTTTTTTAAGAGAGAGTGAGAAGAGAGAGAGAGAAAGAGAGAGAGAGTGAGACTTTTTAATACTTATTCTTTAGTTTTCGTTGGACACAACATCTTTCTTTGTATGTGATGCTGAGGATCGAACCTGCGCCGCATGCATGCCAGGCGAGCGCGCTACCACTTGAGCCACATCCCCAGCCCATCTCTTTTCTCTTAAAGAAAAGATGGATATTTTATTACATGATATACATTTTTTAAGAAATTAAGACTTCCTTGTCTGGCCACCTAAAAAAAAGTTTTTGAGTTTGAATTTTAAATACATTTATATTTTTATTTAATTATTTATTGAATTGAATTGTTTGGATCCTTTTACTTATTTAAATTTTAATTGGTGAGTGCTCATTTGTTTAAATGTCAACTTGATACCAAGTATGTAATATATAGACCTAGAATAGGCCTGTATAATTGTAAATGCCATGTATAAAATCCAGTAGCCATGATGGACACTGAAATCAAAGGTTTCAGATAGCTGGCTGTTTGTACCTGAGGATTGTCAGACTCATTTCCAATATCACCATGTTTATATCCCCCTAAAGATTTTAAAAGAAATTTTTGAATGTATTTGAGTTAACTCTGGAGAAACTGACCTCTGGACAAAGTCATAAAATAAAAATCTTTATAGTTAGATAAAATAAGACTTAACTTATGTTGAATATTAAAAAAATGCATGAGGGGCTGGGGATGTGGCTCAAGGGTAGCGCGCTCGCCTGGCATGCGTGCGGCCCTGGTTCGATCCTCAGCACCACATACCAACAAAGATGTTGTGTCCGCCGAAAACTAAAAAAAAAAAAAAAAAAAAAAAAAAAATGCATGGACACAATCTTAACATTTTTATCAGGTCAGAGTGTACTTTTAGCTTACATAAGTTAGTGTATACATCTAAACAATGTTGAAGCCTATGAAATTCCCAGAACACAAATTTTGAAAAAGAAAGCTTGTACATTTAGAATCATTTTAATTTTGTTATTCTGTACTGTAACTTTAGGGAGGAACTAGTTAAGAAAGCTGACTGAAAACAGATAGGATAGCCAACCAAGTAGTTTGGATTTAAAAGGGACGGACACTCACTTTTCTTGTTTGTTTGTTTTAACTAGAATGTGAGAGGGTGAAGTGCTGGGGACAAAATTAGAACAAATTGTATTCCATGCAATTGTGATAAGATCAAAGTGTAGCCTAATGATGGACATAACTACAAAGAATCAAAAATGGTTAGCAAACACAAAAATGTAAAAAAGGGTATGATTTAGCAGTCTGTGTTATCAATTAAAATATTTCACAATTTAAAAAAAATGTCCTAGGGGTGCATGGAGATAAGGAAATAGTAGAATAAACTTGAGTTTTGAATGCAGTAAAATATAAAATGTTTTAATAATTGACATTACTATAGTGATATTAGTATACACGGCCCAGGGACATTTATCTGGTGAAAGTTAATATCTCTTCATTTTGGAAAACACTGTTCTTTAATACTTGTCATATTTCTGTAAGTGTCTGCTTCATCTGTAAGATGAGTTCTTCTCTATTAATGCCAATCATTGAGAAAGGACATAGAATTTAACATCAAAATGTTCCAGAGTTAGTCATTCTTTGATTTAACTTCACTGAATTTTCTATTCTAAAAAAAATTTCCCAGAGATGCAAAGAGAGAAAACTGAAAAATTTTCAATTTTTGATGAAATAAACATTATTTTGTTCATGGCTTAGCAGAGTAATGCTATTATACATAAATATAGGCCCACTGATCTGGCTACAGGTTATATCCCCTATGTTAAAAATCATTGTTCCTTGATCCAGAAAATGTCTAGAATTGTCACCTTCTCCCAGTTGATCTACCAGCTTTATTCTTTACTAATGCACAATCATTAGGAAGATACATAAAATTTAAAACAAGAATTTTTGCATAAATAGCAATTTCTTAAAAAGCAAGATTTATTTTGCTTATGTTAAATTTATTTGAATCCTCTAGAAATAAAACAAAGTTCTTTTTTTGTATTCTCACTGAAATTTCTGCAGCAAATAACAGCAATTTAAAATAGCCTAGAAGAAAAATATTTCATCTTTAATCAAAAATATACAATATTTTAAAGCATTTTTTGCTGATCTTGTCACCCAAATCTTTATTAATGATGTTCATAATTGAAAATAATCTTCATAAAATTATTTTCCAATGACAGTTTTTATGCAGTCACTGAATAATCACAGAATTCACATTTGCACATTCATTAAGGTACATTACTATAAACTTTAGGAATTTGTATAATTTTGAAGAAAAAGAAATAGTAATTAGACTGCAATAGTAGAGATGTTTTCCATTCTGAATCCCAAATGTTTGAAGCCAGGTATGAAAGCAGGATGAAAGATGCTTGTGAAATACGGCCCAATTTCCTGAAGGAGACTCAAAGTCTTAGACATCCACTACTCATCACTCGGGTATATTTCAGGGTCTGAATGAATGTGCTGGTAAATGTTTCTGAGCTAAGGAATATTCCAGTATCTTCCAAAAAGTATCAATTCAAATTGAAGACTTGCAGTTTTAGGTAAACTTGGTCATAGCAGACATTTATTTCTCTTCTTTGGTGACAAATGTACCAACTAGAATATGACAGGTTGAATTTGATGGGTCCTATTATCAATGCCTGAATTTTAGGTTTGAAATACTTGATGTACCCTGAAATTGCAAGTGTTGTTGCATTTACAAAGTGTGTGTGTGTCTATGTGTGTTGTGTGTGTGTTTATGACCATTTTCTTTCTTTTATCTGCTGAAAGGCAAGCAAAGAGATAGACTAGATGAGTAAAGTTCCACCTTAGTTGGGCATGACTGTGACAATTGTTTCAGGAACTCAGGAGTCAAAGGCGGGAGAATGCCAAGATCAGGACCAATCTCGGCAAATTAGTGATGTCCTAAGACATGATAGTGAGAAACTGTCCAAAATTTAAGATAACAAGAACTGGGGGTTGGGGATATAATAAAACATTCCCAGGTCCAATCACCAGTCCCTCCTGCAAAAAAAATTCCACTGTTTTGCTTTCTACAAACCATTCTTAGGCTGGATTTTCAGCTAATTTCAGCAAGTATTTTATGAGAATACTCTTCCTGTTTGTTAATCACTTAAAAATCTAATGTTGCCTTTTGATTTTCTTCTTCAAAAAACACATACATATGTTGGGGTAGGAATTATCCCAATGCCATGATAAAAATGCTAGCTCTAAATTTTATAGGATTCAGCTTTTTACTCCAAATATATCTCTTGCATTCCACCCTATTCTCATGGTATCTGTGCATTCTGGACATGGGCTCTGTGGCTTCCCTGGGCTGGGTCTCTTGTGTTTCTCTGTATTTATTTCTATGCCCACTCTCTTCATTTCATATGCATTATGTTGGGATTATTGCCTTTCATTAGATAGTTATTTTCATAAATTGGAGCATATAAATCATTTATTACATAATTCTTACTATTAATATAAGTGCCCAGAATTAAGTTACTACCATTTTCTCAGTGTTTAATAGATCAAAAACTTTAAGACACAGATTAAAGAGATTGAAGAAAATGCCTGCATAGGAGCCAGGGCCCTGCTCTTCAGTGGGACATTGACCATGTACCCACAGAACTGTGGATCATATGAGAGACTAACTGAAGGCCACTTGACATCAGTTCCTACTGCTGAGCATCTAAACATCTGTCAGAATTTAACTGAACAAGTTTCATGGGACATTTTGTGTAAAGGATGCCCCACCATCATTAACCTGGTTAGACTATTTTCTCTTATACACAGGTCTGAGAAAATTAAGATAGAAACTGAAATTTCTTAGTGCTCATCCATGAGAATGAGGTCATACCAGCTGTCTGCCTGTTTTTCTAGAGTGTTTATCAATATGAAAACATTTAAATATATTGCTGGGAGTAATTTAAAAATGAGGGGAGAAAAGTTAGTATACTATCAATATGCAAGCATTAAAGTTTGGTAGACTTTTATACTCTAAGGTATGAAATTTTTAATATACTAAATTAAGTCTCCCCAAACACGTTGAGATAGTGGTAAAAATACAAGAATAATTAAAATTATTTAGTGCTTCAAATATATTAACCATTATTTAATTATGTACACCAACAATGCCAGTAGAAATGTTCTATCTTGGGACTGTTTTTACTCAGGGTATAAACTGAGATGAAATTAATTATGTAAGGGAACAGGGCTCACCATTATAGTAAGTGGTGTGGCATGAGTTAACTGAAGTCATCTGGGTGAAGGAACACAACTAGAAAATTTTCCACAATTCTGAACTTCTATAAAGAAACCATGATATTGAGCATCGTGAGAGTATTTATTTCCCTGGCAGATTCCAATTTCCACTAGTCCATCCTTTACACCAACAATCGTTCATGGGAAATTTCTATGCAGCAGCAGTATTTCAGATACTTTATTCCAAAGATAAATAAGACAACATCTCCACTTTTAAGAACTCTTCAGGAAGAAATTAAAAGTAAGTGATTATAACATGATGGAATTTATAACCTAAAGGAAAGCATAGTATGTCTTCTAGGTTGAGAAAAAGAGTAATGAATTTCATCTGAGTTTATATCCTGAGTAAAAGCAGTACCAAGATAGAACATTTCTACTAGCATTGTTGGTGTGAACAAATTTTACAAATCCATGAGGTGAGTGGAAAATATACCAAAACATTGATCTGAAGGAATAAGTGTGCATAAGGTAAAATTAACTAATGAATTTTTATTTATTATTTTCCTTTCCAATGCCTGGGGTGCAACAAAACTTTCCTGTAGGCCAAGCCAGCACTCTACCACTGAGCCACACACCATCCCTTCAACTTAAATTGACAATGGAAGAAATACTCACTCCTATTTACTAGAAACTTTTGTAGTAGCTAATGCTTCTAAATACAGTAAAAGGTGATAAAATGACAGCAAGTATTTTATAAGAATACTTGAAATGAAATGAAAATACTACTTCTGTCAAACACGTCTGGTTTTCTTTCCAGAAACATATTTGTTTCAACCTTCAATGTCCTCGTGAAGATGAAACAACATTCCACATTCAGTGCCATAAGAAATGCCTTTTATCCTCAAGCTGGCATTGGAATCTCAGCAAACACCTTTCTGCTATGTCTGAACATTGCTGCTGTCCTTGTGGGCACCAAGCCCAGGCTCACCGACCTCCCCATCACCCACTTGGCTCTAACACACATCCTCATGCTCCTCACCATGGGCCTTCTGATATCTAGAGTCATTTGGGAAACACAGGACATTTCAGTTGACCTCAACTGCAAAGTGCTTGTCTTCCTGCACAAAGTCATGAGGGGACTCTCCATCTGCACCACCTGTGTCCTGAATGTGCTTCAGGCCATCATCATCAGCCCCCATGGCTCCTGGTTGGCCCACTTCAAATTTAAACCCCCAAATCACATCCGGTAGCTCTTTCTGTTCTTGTGTGTCTTTTCCATGCTCATTTCTAGCAACCAGCTTCTGTGTACTGTGGCCACAACCAATAAGACTGATTTTCTGTTTGTCACTCACTGCTGTTCCTTTATACCAATTTACAGGGATATCTTTCTCACCTTGATGGCACTCAGAGATGTCTTCTTTGTGAGCCTCATGGTTCTCTCCAGTGGATACATGATCATTCTCTTGTACAGACATAAACAGTGGACCATGACTCTTCATAGTTCTGGTTTCTCCCCAAAGACCTCCCCACAACAAAGGGCCACTCATACTATCCTGCAGCTCACCAGCTGCTTTGCCATTCTGCACTGTGCAGATTTCTTTATTTCATTATTCATAGGCATGACATGGACCAATAACCCTGTCCTGGTGTGTCTCCACATGCTTGTGGCCAATGGCTGTGGCTCAGTCAGTCCTTTGATGCTGATCAGTGCTGACACTCAAATAATAAAAGTAATGCAAACCAAATGCAAGAACAAAGGTCAGTTTCTGACAAAACTGATCTAAGGCAGCTTTACCACACTCATTAAAACAATTTCCTATATTTTATAGATTTGTCTCTCAGAATGAAAAAAATTTAATGAATATATCAAAATTTTGTCAGGTAATGTAACCTATTTAATTATTAAGAATCTTATGTATAACTTTACCTTATATTTGCATGAGTTTCTTGATTTACATCTATAGATTTTTAGTTTAATGTTACTTTCTGTCACATATATTAATTATATGCATATTTTTTGTGAATTTTATTTCTTAAGTTTTTTAAATGAAGTTGTATTTTTAATTTGTTCTTTTTTTGTGGTGCTGGGGATTAGAACCCAGAGCCTTGTGACTGCAAGGCAAGCACTCTATCCACTGAGCTATATCCCCAGCCCTTAATTTTATTCTTTTAAGTTGTACATGATAATGAAATTTATTTTGACATTGTTATAAAAGCATAGAATACAGTTTGTTCTAATTCAGTCCTAAGTACTTTCCTTTCCCTCCCATCTTCCCATCACCTCATTCATTTTCTCTACTTATTTAGTTTTTAAAATTCATGTCTTGTGGATTTATATGATAGTGATATTAACTGTGGTATATATGTATGAAATTTAGTTCAGATACATTCCAGTGTCTTTCCCTATCCCATCTCCCCTCTCTTCCTTTCATTTTTATCTACTCCACTGATATTTCTTCTGTTGTTTTTTCTACATTGTCCCTCATTCTGTGTAAATATAGCTGTGTTGTATTCTTTTTTTGAAATTATTCTAGCAACCAGGCAACACATTTCAACTTTGCAAAAATGTAAAAATCCAAATGCTTATCAAGCAAAGAATGTATAAACAAATGTGGTGTGTACATGCATATGTATTTAATTATATATAAATGTATAAATAGACCCATGTGTGTGTGTGTGTGTATATATATATATATATATATATATATATATATATATTTGTAATTTATACATGTATATGGTAGAATAACAATCTGACATAAAAAGGAATAAAATTCTGATATATACTACAACATTGATAGAGCTCCAAAGTATTAAGCTAATTAAAATCAAACACACAAAAATCACAGATTGGGGGCTGGGGTTGTGGCTCAGTGTTAGATCACTTCCTTACATGCATGAGGCACTGAGTTTTATCCTGACTTTTATCCTCAACATAAAAATAAATAAATGAAATAAAGGCATTACATTCATCTACAACTATTTTTTTTAAATCACAGATTGTATAACTCCATTAAAATGAAACATCCAGAATATGAACATGCAGAAGGAGAAGGTGGAAAGGTTGTCAGCAGGGCTTCAATTATATAGGATATAAACTCTAGGAGATAGGAAGGCACTGTGGAGCCACACATTCCCAATTGTATTCTGGACAAACAACTTAAGTGTTGGTTATGATACTGACTTCCAAAAACTGAGAACCTACTATGTGCCAGGGATGATTCTTTCTAAACTTTGATTCTAACATTCCCAGTGGTCTTGTGTCTTTGTTGGTGGAATCCTGATTTTATGATAAACAAGCTAAGAGCAGGTGATGAATGGATAGTCCCAGGGTCACCCACCATGGAGACCTGGACTCCAATTGCTGATTTGACTGAGGTTCATACTACAATTTCATCTATGAAAATAAAACTCCAGTAAGTGGTCATTTCTGGGTAGAGGAGGAGGTAAGAGGGAAGGATTACAAAACTTCACCAAGAAATCTTTCACATGTGCTATAATTAGGTTGTAGCTAGCAATTATCAGTAAAACACATAGCAAGAACCAAAGTGTTCTTTAAATTACTTTTAGTATTTTCTTTAAACTACTTTCAAAGTGGATGAAAAAGCAATTGGTCACAGTGAATTTATAGAAAAAAAAAAACAGAAACAAAGGGGATAACTGGGGAAATACATCAACAAAGAAGAAATAAAGGGACTAATCCTTGACCATGTCCATTGAGGTTGATTGTGGAGCTAAGAGTTATAGCTAGAGATGCTTCTATTTGGGAAGGAGGATTGCTTTAATTGCTCAGACACAACAAAATAACTTCTGACTGGACACTGACCCCTATGCTCACATTAACATAATTGTCTTGTAGGTCAACTCCTCCCAATAGAATGGCCACCATGACAGTTCCAGAGAAGACCAACTAAAGTAAAAAAAAAAAAAAAAAAAAAAAAAAAACTATACCAACTGATGTAAAGGATGAGTTGAACAAAGATTGCTGAAGAAAGGTACCAAATGGTAATATATTTTGAGACACCACTTGGAGATGACACACTCACTCCTGCAAGAGCTCTCTGAAGCCTTACTTTGCTTTTACTTTATTTTCACTTCAACATACATTTTTTCCTGTCACTTATAATAAAGTTCTCTTGCATGGCTTTTCATATGAAAGTTTCTTTCATTGAAAGAAAAGAACAGAGGTTTGAAGTTTTCTCTCTCTGGTGTCCTATGATAGCAGTGTCTTTAGAGACTCCAGAACTTGGGTGCACTTAACTATTAAGAAAGCATACATTGGAACAAAGCTGGTTGCAGTAGCAACAGAGGTGCTTGTCCCCAAAAGAAGGGAGGGAAAACACAGAGAAACAGAATAAGCAGATTAGCAACAGAAAAACCTTGAATTTAGCTGATCTGGAAGCTAATCCAAGTGGTGTTTAAAGGGTGTGCTCTGTATTTTTCAACTGGCCAGCTGAGGTTGAAGCCATTTTGTAGAGGCCACACTATAGCTCATCCAGGGGAAGCCAGGAGATCATAGAGAATATGGCCAGCCTTGACAGAGGGCTACTGATTGGCCTAGGGTATATCTAGCAGAGCATGATTGAAACAGGCACAGAGAAGATTGTACCCAGGGGGATTCAAGTAAAAAAAATAAAACAGAGCTCAACTTGCTTTTCATTTGAGTTCTTCATGTGGAAGATGAAGAGGCTTGAAAATCTCAACAGGTGGATATTAATACACTCAAATACTAAGCCTTGGAAGTCTGTGTTTATGAGCAGCAGAGGGTATAGTGGATTAGCTTCTCTGCACCATGATTAGAAGTCTTTGAATGTTCCTGACAGAGACCCCCAACAGTGAGGCCCTGTGGGTGTGTTGATCTAATCTCTCCAGAGCAGATACCAACCAACAAACAATTTAAGCCTGATTGCACCTAAGCCCACACCTGAAACTCCCCTTGAACAACTCTGCAGCAGACTTTCTAATAACCACCACCTGCTACATCTCTTCTACATTCTCTAACATCACTTTTTAAATACTGTCAACTTAATTCTACCTCACTATCATATTTTATTTTCTCTTAATGAACTGAATTCTTAAAATTTCTTTTGTAGTTGTAGATGACAGATGTATTTTATTTGTTTATTTTTATGAGGTTCTAAGGATCAAATCTAGTGTCTCACATATGCTAGGCAAGTACTGTGCTACGAGCTACACTATCAGCCCATGAATTGAATTTTTACCATCTTTTAGAACTAATAGATTTATAAAACTCTTGCACCCATCATTCATATAGCTGCATTTTTTATTGGTGTGAGTGACAGAGTTGAAACCTGATGTTTTTTGTAATACCAGATCTAGTTCATTACCACTTACTAATTTTGCAGGTAATTGCTGACCCAAACATTGCTATGGTTTGTGCTAATGTTGTTGATGTCATAATAAGAACTTGCTATTTTATTAATGCAGTCTATTGTTGTGTAAGTACTTGTTTTGTTTGTTTTCCCAATTTCTGTTAGGTGCTAAAATTAACAGGGACACCACAAGTTTATGGGGCAGAGACTGATGCTCAGCTAAACTCAGTAAATAGAACATCTTGCTCCATAGTCAACAACATTCATACTATCAACTATCTTTAATACAAAACATAGAAGGAACAACAATCTGAAATAACATCCAGTCCCCAAGCAGGATGAGCCAGGGGTGGGCTCTCAGATTCCACTCATGGACATCCACTGCTATAGGAATTAGCACAAAGACTGTGGATACCATACCTATGAGATTACCCTAAGACACTTTTGTAAAAGAAATCTGTTCACCAAAAAGTCCACATGAAAGAGTAAAAGAGAAATCTGTTACAGAAAATTCATAAAACACAACATTAGAAACTAAAATAATATGAAAAAAGAAACAAGGTGCATGATACATCCTAAAGTTTATAATTCATAAGTAGTTGAATTCAAAGATACTGCCCTGGATAAAATAACAGACAAAAAGATCAAATAAATAATTATCAAAACAATTGATGAATTCCAAGAGAACACAGACAAAAAACTGAATGGATCTGGAAGTCAGATAGAGGAATGTTAAAATCAATAAGATGATAGAGATACTGAAAAAGAAAGCCAATGGGAAATCTTGGAATCAAAAGACATAATAATCAAGTAAAATGTTTTGTTGAAAGTCTAAGAGAGTAAACCAGGCTGAATACATTCTTTCAGAGCTGGAAGAAAAAAGTGGCCAATCTTGAACAGTTAGAGAGTATTAAAGAAAAGAAATAAAGACAATAAAATAAATGAACACAAGCAACATATAGAAGAACTTCAGAACAATAGTAAGAGACCAATTTAAGAATCAATGGAATTGAAGAAGTTGTGAAATGCAGACCAATGTATTGGATAGTCTCTTCAGGAAAATAAAAACACAAATTTTTCAATCCATGAGAACGAGATAGACATCCAGAGACAAAACACATTCAAAATACTTAAGACTCAGGTTGAATAATGAACATCTTCATGACATACCATAATTAAAATAAATATCATACAGAATAAGTATAGAATTTTAAAAGCCTCAACAGGAAAACCAATTCAAAAAAAAGTAAAATAATAATGAAAGAAATTATTAAGATCAAAACATCTGTAGCAATTAGGTAAAAATAAACCAAAACTGTACTGAGAGTTCATCACACACCTATTTATAATAGCATTCAACAAGAATAAAAAAGATATAAAACATAAATATGCTAAACCCAAGGCCAATATCAGTATAAATGGAGAAAAATTGAAAGTATTCTCTCTTAAAAATGGAACAAGACAGGGATGTCCTCTTTAACCACTTCCATTAAACAATAGACCTTGAAACTATAGGCAGAGAAATTAGAGAGAAGAAGAAATTAAAAGTATATTAATGGGAAAAGAAGAGTTCAAACTCTCCCTATTTGCCAATGACATGATTCTATATTTAGAATACCCAAAGAACTCTACCAGAAAACTTCTAGAAATTATAAAGGAATTCAATAAAGTAGTAGAATATAAAATCAAGACACATAATCAGTTATATTTCTATACATCATTAATGAATCAACTGAAAGAGAAATTAGGAAAACTAACCCTTTTACAATTGCCTAAAAAAAGAATAAAATACTTGGGAAATGATCTTAAAAAATAGGTGAAAGACCTCTACAATGAAAACTACAGAATATACAAAAAATGAGGCAGACCTTAGAACATGGAAAGATTCCTCATGTTCTTAGTTAGCTAGAATTATTATTGTCAAAATGGGCATACTAACAAAAGTGCTGTACAGATTAAATGGAATTTGTATAATGTTCCAATTATGTTCTTCATAGAAATAAGAAAAGCAATCCTAAAATTTATTTCAACAAGAAAGAGGCCCAGAATAGCCAAAGCAATCCTCAGAGAGGAAAGTGAAGCAAGAGTCATCATTATCATCATTATCAAAAATACAAGTGAAAATAAATGTTGGTGAGATTGTGTAGGTACCAAACTCTAAATTACACTAAGAGCTACAGTGGGAAAAAAAGTAATGTATTGGCAACAAAACAAACATGAAGACCAAAGATACAGAATAGAAGACATAGAGACCATCCCACATAAATACAGTTATCTCATAGTAGACAAGGCACCATAAATATATATTGAAGAAAAGGCAACCTCTTTAACAAATGGTGCTGAAAAAATTGGAAATATATATATATATATATATATATATATATATATATATATACATATATAGTATAATAAAATTTAATACTTATGTCTTACACTAAACTCAACTCAAGGTGGATCAAGGATCTATGTATTTGACCAGAGACACTGAACCCAAATAGGAGAAAATGTAGGACCAAATATGCATCATGTCAGTTTAGAAAATAAATTCCCCATGAAGATTTCTAAAGCACACAATGTAAAATCAAGAATCAATAAATGGGTTAGTATCAAACTTAAAAGTTTCTTCACTGCAAAGGAAATGATCAAGAACATGAAGAGAGAGCCTAAAAAATGGGAGAAATATGGGGCTGAGATTGTTGCTTAGCAGTTCAGTGTGAGGCACTGGGTTGATCCTCAGCATCACATAAAAATAAATAAACAAAGATATTAAAAAGAGAGAATTAATACATTTAAAAAAAAGAATGGGAGAAATGTTTGCCACCTGCACTTCAGATAGAACATGAATCTCTAGGATAAAATAGAACTCAAAAATTTAACACAAAAACAAAAAAAAATAAATAAAAACAATCAAAAAATGGCAAAGAAACTGAACAGACACTGTACGGAAAATATGTAAAGTCAACAAATATATGAAACAATTTTGAAATCTTTAGCAATCTAATTATTTATTCTAAATAAGGCAAATTGAAACTACACTGAGATTTCATGTCACTCTAGTCAATGGCAATTATCAAAAATAGAAGTGAAAATAAATGTTGGTGAGGATGTGGGGAAAAGGTACATCATACATTGCTGCTGGTACTTCAAATTTGTACAATTAATCTGGAAAGCAGTATAGAGATTCCTTGGACAACTTGGAACAAAGATTCTGGGGCATTGGCTTAATGGTAGTGCACTTGCCTGGATGTGTGAGGTACTGGGTTTGATCCTCAGCACCACATATAAATGCATAATTAAAATAAGGACCTATCAACAACTAAAAAAAATTTAAAAAATTGGAATGTAACCTCCATTTGACATAGTCATCTCACTCTTTGGTGTATTATCAAAGGATTTAAAATCAGTATAATATAGTCATGTAGACACATCAATATTTATAGGAATATTAGCAATATTTCTCCCTACTCTATTTTGAGTCACCTCCCTTATATCAGAGAAGACATTTGGCATTTGTTTTTTAGGGATTGTCTAACTTCACTTAGCATAATCTGCTCTAATGGCATACATTTTCCTGCAAATGCCATGATTTTGTTATATTTTTGTGCTCAGTAATATTCCATTGTGTATAAATGCTACTTTTTTATCCATTTATCTGTTGAAGGGCATCTAGGTTGGTTCCACAATCTAGCTATTGTGAATTGTGCTTCTATGAATATTGATGTAGCTGTGTGCCTGTAGTATTCTCTTTTTAAGTCTTTTGGGTATAGTCCAAGAAGGGGAATAGCTGGGTCAAATGGTGGTTCCATTCCCAGCTATCCAAGGAATCTCCTACTGCCCTCCAAATTGGCTGCACCAATTTTCAGTCGCACCAGCAATGTACAAGTGTAACTTTTTCCCCACATCCTCACCAGCATTTGTTATTGTTTGATTTTATAATGGCTGCCATTCTTACTGGAATGAGATGATATCTTAGAGTGGTTTTAATTTGCATTTCTCTGATTGCTAGAGATGGTGAGCATTTTTGTGTGTGTGTGTGTAATTGTTGATTGACTGTATATCCTCCTCTGAGAAGTGTCTGTTCAGATCCTTGGACCATTTGTTGATTGGGTTATTTGTGTTGTTTGTTTGTTTGTTTTGTTTTTGTTTAACTTTTTGAGTTCTTTGTATACTCTGAAGATTAGAGCTCTATCTGAAGTGTGAATGGTAAAAATGTGTTCCCAGGATGTAGGCTCCCTATTTACCTTACTTATTATTTCTCTTGCTGAAGAAAAAAAAAACTTTTTAGTTTGAATATGTCCCATTTGTTGATGCTTGATTTTAACTCTTGTACTATAGGTGTCCTATTAAGGAATTTGGAGCCCAATCTCATGAGATGGAGATTAGGGCCAACTTTTTCTTCTATTAGACGCAGTTTCTGGTTTGATTCCTAGCTCCTTGGTCCATTTTGAGTTAACGTTTGTGCATGGTGAGAGAAAGGGATTCAATTTCATTTTGTTGCATATGGATTTCCAGTTCTCCCAGCATTATTTGTTGAAGATGCTATCCTTTCTCCATTGCATGCTTTTAGCACCTTTGTCTAATATAAGGTAGTTGTAATTTTGTGGATTGGTCTCTGTGTCCTCTATTCTGTACCATTGGTCTGCCGGCCTGTTTTGGTACCAGTACCATGCTGTTTTTGCTAATATTGCTCTTTAGTATAGTTTAAAATCTGGTATTGCTATACCACCTGTTTCACTCTTCCTGCTTAGAATTGCTTTAGCTATTCTGGGTCTTTTATTTCTCCAGATGAATTTCATGATAGCTTTTTTTCTATTTCTGCAAGGAATGCCATTGGGATTTTGATTGGCATTGCATTAAACCTATAGAGTACTTTTGGAAATATGGCCACTTTAATGATATTAATTCTGCCTATCCATAAACAAGGTATATCTTTCCATCTTCTAATGTCTTCTTCAATTTCTCTCCTTAGGGTTGAATTTCTTTTGGTCTGTATTAAGCTTGAGAGGTTTCTTTTAATTTAAGTTTCCAGTAGACAATTTTAAGTCCTTCTCTGTTAATAGTAATTGAGGCTAGATATGAAAATGAGAGATCTTTTATTAATCATTGTGATATTTTCATATATAGACTAGTTGAGTTATTTTGATGTTGTATGTAATTTGACAATTTAAAAGAAACCCACAATCTCTTTTTAAGAGGAGGTTTCAAAACATATCTATCTCTGAAAATACTATCCTTCGGTGTGGTCATTCAGTTCACCTCCCCGCAGCAGTAGAGCATTTACCTTGCATGTGGAAGGCACTAGGTACAATCCTAAGCAAAACATAAACATAAATAAACAAAATAAAGTTATTTTGTCTGTCCCGACTGGCAGGACACATCTACATGGGCGGTGAACCTAGGTGGGGAGGAATGAAGGGACAAGAGACATGAGGGATGACAACAAGACAGGAGTTCTGATCAAGCTGCAAACTTTTATTGTTCCCACACGGTATTTATATGCTGGGGATGGGGAAGTCCTCTTATCCGCAGTTGCTGGACGTCTTCACACAGTGAGATAACCGCAGGATGTTTCAGGAAGACAGATGGCTGCAGGATGTCTCCCAGGCAGGATGTCTCCCAGGGAGCTGTTTCTTGTAAGTGTCAGGCTATTCTTTAAAGGAGAACTTCCTTCTAGCCCCTGACATTTGTCCATCTACAAATAAAAAATATTTTAAAAATTATTTTCTTCTAGAAACCTGGTAAGATTTGATGGAAATTCAGCAGGATAATTCATGTAAGCAAGGGTGCTGGAACACATAGAAAACAATTAGTTGTGTCTGATATTATAAACAGAGCTGTTGATGAAAAGAGTCATTGATATTTGGCATTGGTGAAGCCCCACATTTTTCTCCATTCCTTAAATAACATAACTTTTCCACTTGTGGGTGATCAATTTCTGAACTTTTTAGTGGTAACAGACACTATTAACCAGAAGCATGGATCAGGGCCTGTGAATCAATTCTGGCCAGCTCAGTTCCTCTGTGACTTCACAATAAGTGGACACAACCTAGTAATGTAAGGGAAGCTCATAACCAGCTCATAACTAGTTATGAACTTCCCCTACATTAGGTTAGCCAAAGTTAACAGCAATGATGTTCCCTTTTAGAGAGACTAAAGTGAGAAGGAGAGAGTCCTTGGGGACAAATATCCAAGATTCTCACACCACCTGCTCTTGGCTAATCTACAATCTCCAGAAGCTACATAAATTACCTACAAGTAGAAGCATGACTTATGTAGATTTCTTGATGGATTTGTGTGCAATAAAGAGAACAGATATGCAAATTCAAGCTTTCCTTGAATGAGAGAAGTGAAGGAATGGACTAAAATTAACTGAGGACTCACAGTTATTGAGGGAAGTTACCATAACCTCAATGCAGAGAATTGTGGCAGGAGGTCTCTTTATGGTGTCTTCCTACCCAATTGCCAAAATACCACTGGTCGTGAATTCCTCCCTTTCTTCCTAATTTTCTTTCCTCCATATGTCTTTTCTTCTATCCTTATTCACTCCCTTCCTTTTATTCTAGGACTAGTTGTTCCAGTTCAGTCTCCATGTTTTCTTCTCACACCCAAAGCATTTAGAACACTAACATCACTGTAAGGTACATAAATTGATAATGGGTGTCATTACTCTGAGCTTCTTTCAGGAGACACACCTCAGAAATATATCTTCTAAATATATTTGCATTAAAAACTCTTAAATAGTTTTCTTACTACACTTTATGATAGGTCCTGCCCATTTGGAATACCTGTGGCATCATCAATTGGTTTGTTATGATTGGTACCCAATAAAAAGCCCAGGGTCACTTACCTTGGAAAATAAGAAGCACAATCAAAAACTTTTACCCATATGGTGCTTGTTTATCACTGAGAATGAAAAAATTTTTCTCTTTTCCACTGGGGACTCCCTCTCTGCCTACAGTAACACAGGTATAGTGAGACTTCAGCTGCAACACCAAGATTACCAGTCTAGAGATGAGCTAAAGCTTCATATAATCTCATTTTGGAAGCCTCAAAGCTCCAAAGTGGAGTAGAAGAAAAAGCAAAGGAGGGTAGGTGCTGGAGGAAGGTGTTTTCAATTCTGACTCTTACTACATCATTTATTTCCAACATGCTACAAAATTTATTTGAATTAAAACTTATACAAAATTTTATAGTATTACTTTTATTATTACTATGATTTATACCATGAACATATTATCTTACATAATTAAATTATCTTATAGATGTTTTTCATCATAATGACTCACAAGTAATATTAATTCAAATGGCAGGGTATCTAGACTTACATAATAATCTAGAACTTAAAATGTTCAAAATCATCAAATATATACCTGCCTAAAAATTCTGGTCAATATGAATCTGCTTGTTACTCACGGCTTCATATTAAATGCATAGTATGTACTTACATAAAGTTAAAGACACTGCATCTAAAAAAAGTGTTCTGGCCTCAAAAATCTGAATGACTTTACCTTCCTCTTCTATAGCATAGATTTTATTTTAAATTTAGACCCTTTTTGGCTCAAAATTATCTTACACATGCAAGAACATGTACAAGAGTAGAATAAATATGTGATCAAACTAAATACATTTCCATGTGGCATGGTGTAACAGACGAAGGCATTGCCTTTAACCTCACCTGCCAATGTCATGCATGCCAAGAGTTTGTCTCCCTTTCTAGAATGTCATCCACTTCACACCATCCAGCCAGCTCACATTCACAAATGACCCTTCCACAGCTGAGTTCACTGGTGGCTGCTGGTCAGCAAGGAGGGCTGATCTCCACTGCCCAGGGAAGCTCCTCAGACAATAGGCTGGAAGGAGAAGACAGGTGTGAAGGCACGGAAGGGTGGGGTGGTGTGCAAGGCACCCTCTGTCAGTTCTTCTATCTGAAGCCAAGTGTTCAGGAGCCCCCAGATATTTGCATGAAGGTCCCTGTGTAAGAACCAGCCTCTGGTGCATGCTGCACCTCAGCAGCTGAAGCCTGCATGTCACAGGCTTTGGGAAGTTCATTGGGGCCAGGTGCTGTTCACCCAGCCTGCAGAGAGCAGCTCTCTGGGGCATGGAGGGCCTGACTCTGAAAGGCTGTCCAACCTTTTCTACTGAGCTGCCCCTGACTGTCCAAGCTGGACTCTGGTCTGCAAACTCATGTTAAAAAAACAAAAAAACAAACCCACCCTGTATAACCTGCCTGAGATCAACATGGAGTGCGTGATCCTGGCATAGCCACTGGACTTCATTACAGATGTGAAACTACTGACCCTGGTGTAGATGCCTTTTTGTGAACTCTAACCTAGAACTGTCTTAATCTACATTTTATTTTTTCAGTTCTTTCCCTGGTGCAGGTAAACCACTTGCTAACAGTGCACCCCCAAACACATGGCCAAAGACAATCTATGCTGGGCACTAGGTTCTCCAAGGAGGATCCAGTTAGAGCAGCCTCTTTTCTTTTAGCTGGAAATATCTTGATTAGTTACAAAATGGAAACAAAATCTTCTCTAATGAATGTACTGTTTAAATCATACCAATGCAATGTATTTCACCATGTGAAAAAGCAAGGGATATTATGAAAATTAAAGAAAAAGTTTACTCCTTTTAATAATAAATGTCATTTGAAACTATGGAAAAATAGAAATTATACTATAATTTTCATGGTTTGGCATTGTAATATTAGTATAGACAATCACTGTTCTACTTATTTGGTGATATTTTAACTCTCCTGATGTTAGCAAATATTGTTCCTTGATACATAATACATTTCTGGAATTTGTATCTTTCCTCAGGTGATCTATTAGCTTTTGAGTTCTTCTTTACCACTATATAACCTTTGAGGAAAGACACAGATATTAACCCCATGCTTTTGCATAACTAATAATTCCTTAAGCTGTGGAATATTTGACTTATGCTAAAAACAAGAATCCCTCTGAAATTAAAACTACAAATTTCTTTCCTATATTTTCACAGAAGTTTTGTGATGGAATTAGTTTATTATACTTTAGAGAAAGGATATTTTATATTTTCATCAGAAATATTTTATGTTATATTTTTTGCTACTCCTACCTCCCAAATGTCAAATGGTGATGTTCACAATTGAAAACTTCCTTCACAAAAATGTTTTTCAATTTCATTTTTAATATACTTACTGAATAGTTACAGGCTTTATCTGTGAGCACTCATATAAATTAAGCACATGATCAGGGATCTAATGATTTTGAAAAAGAAGAATATAGTAACGAGATGAAGATAATAAAAATATTTCTTTACCCAAGTCCAAGACATCTGCATCCAGGCATTGGTAACAGAATGACATCAGTTTGGAAGCATGGACAGATTTCCTGAAGGAAACTCAAAGGCCCGGGTGCCTACTTTGGGGCCAGGAAAAATCTAGGGCCTGATTGAATATCCTGCCATAGTTATCACAGCTAAGGAATATTCTGACATTATCCCAAGAGTGGACAAGTATCTGCGAAGACCTTCAAGTGTTCTTAACCTTACTTTTGGAGAAAAGTTCTTTTACTTTCTTAGAATTGAACATGGAAGCTGCAGCATGAGAGGTTAAATCTGACCTAGCAACACTTGGATCACAGGTTTGTATTATATTATTTTCATCGAAAAGGAAGGTTTTATTGCATGTATTCTCCATCTGCATCACCTGCATCCCGAGTGTGCATCAGGAAGTCACCATCAGCCCCAAGGCTCTGGGAAGGTCAATTTTACATTTAAATCCACAAATCCTATCCCAGAGTTATTCCTCATCTTATGGATCCTCACCATGTCCACCTTCAGCAAGCAGTTTTTTGTGTTGTGGCCACAACAAATAAGACCCAGCCTGTCCATCTCTTCATCACTGAGCACTGTTCTTTCTGCCCATTAGTTACATCCACAGGGGACTCTTGTTCACCCTGATGGCATGTAGAGATATCTTCTTTGTGTGCCTTATGGTTTTTTTCAAGTGGATACGTGGTGATTTTCTTGTATAGAAATAAACAGAGCTCCATGTCTCTTCATAGTTTCAGGTTCTCCCCAAACAGCTCCCCAGAACAAAAGGCCACTGACACCATTCTGCAGCTGATCTGCTGCTTTGCTGTTCTTTACTTTGTAGACTTTATGCTTTTACTGGCCATAGACATAACTTGGAGAAATGACTCCATCCTGGTGTGTCTCCAGATGCTTGTGGCCAAGGGCTATGCCAGAGTAAATCTTTTTGTGATAATTAGTGATGACTCTAAAAAAATGATTTAAACAACATGGGGTAAGAAACATCAGTTTGTGAGAAAACTTACCTAAAACAATTTTTCACTCTAATTAGAACAATTCTACCTACTTTGCAAAGTTTGATCTTTGAAAAATATGGTTAGTTGGAGGGGTTCTGTGATTGGGATTGGGATCTCTGATGGACTTTGTGATTGTGGCATGTTTGGTGGCTAGGAAGTTTCTGTGCAAAGGCACAGAGTGCCTGGCTGCTAGGAAGTTTATGCTCAAAGATGCAGAATGCTTGGATGCTGGGAAACTTCTGTGTAAAGACATGGGATGCCTGGCCACTGTATCAATGTTCTTCATGAGGAAGCTCTGTGAGTCTTCTCAGCCTTGACCTTTATCTTAGGTACATAACTCCTGGGAATAAAGGAACTTGCTTGCTACATAACTACAATGTTTTACCAAGCTTCAGTGCTCCTGGATGTGCCTGCTGAACAGTAATTTTAGTCAATGGACTTTCTGAAGAGCTTCACAAAGTTCCTGACATTGCATATTGTAACTGTGAATGTAACTGCTGAATAAGCAACCTTACTGATACTATGAACAGTAATGTAGTTATGATGATAATGACTAATGTAACCTATTAGTACAAATAAACATGGCCACTTGGACAAGCTGACACTTTATTTCTGCCTCTGCATCTTGTCTCTATGTCTCCTTTATTTATTCTTCTTACAATTACTTTGAAAATATTCTGTCCTAACAAAGTAACTATTGGGCTCACAAGAACCTTCTGGATAATTTTGTCTTACATTTGTGTCAAGGTCTTCATTTGCAAGCTTATGAATTCTTCACTTTTCGTGTTTTTTTTTTATCTCACATTTTGATTCTAAGATGAGATTTTTCCTTTGTGCATTATACTTCTTGACATTAGTTTCACTGAAGTTCTATTACAGGTAGATTGTTCTTTTTTGCCTCAAATTGTTAATATTATACTCTTTGGTTTTTTTAAAAAATTATTATGGCAGTTATACATGGTGTTGATCACATGCAGACCACAATGCTTGGGACTCTATGGTAATTTGATGGCAATTTTGTGGCCAAACAAAGCAGCTTAGTGAGACCCTACATAATAATAATAATAAACAAACAAACAAATAACAACAAAAGCTAAAATGGGTTAGGAGATTAAGATTCGTGGTAGATGCCTGAGTTCAACTCACTGTACCAAAAATAAACAAAAATGTATACTCAAAACTCCATGTAATAGCCACTAGGGTGGAAAAAAAACAGGGGAAATAACAATTATACAAGCTATAAACTAAAATCCTCATAAGTGTCTGGGAAGCTTGAAGTTTTTGTTGACAGATGTGGGCTTTCTTCTTTGAGACTTTGTAGCCAGTTTCACACAGAAGAGCGAGAACCAATTGCCAATTGTGTCCCTTTTATGGAGTCTTCAGCTCCAGCCAGCAGCAGATACCTACAAGTTGGAGTGATGTGTATCAACATCAGAGGCCAGCGTCCACATCATTTTGTAAGAAAGGCTCTTAAATCAGAAGCCAGCACAGTTCTGAAGATGGTTGGTGAGTTTTTGAAGCTCTGTGGCAGCCTGGTTCAGGTCAACTGGACTTCAGTTGGGGCCATTCATACTTCCAATGGTCCTCTTGGGGGTAGTAGGCATATTGACTTAGTCTCAGTCTTGTCCCTGGATAAGATGTTCCTTCCATAGACAGACATTCCTTTGGCCCTGCATCAGGCCCCCATTTTGATATTCGTTTTGATTTTGCCCTGGTGGGAACACCCTTTGGGTGACTTACATGTTTGTGGCAAGGGCAGCTGCAAGAAGACCCATTCTCTTCTTCATTTTTTTGGTCTTCCTCTATCTGAGCCTCTTGGTTTCTGTTAATGAAAAATGTGATGGCCACTTCAATTAGCTAACTGGCATTCATTTCAGCAAAGTTCAGCAAAGTTTTTGTAGTTTTAGGTCAATGTCTCTCCTAGCTTGTGTCACCCTCTGGTTTTCTGGTGCTTCAGGCTTAAAGGAAAGTAAAGAATTGGAAGATCTGACATAGTCATTCACAGCTGGGGCTTTAGTGCAGCTTTTGATATCTTCTTCATGTTTAAGGCTCTCCTCCCCTTTCTTTTAGGTCACATATGAGAGCCTCTTGATATCTATCTTGGGGTCCCACCTTGAGTCTGTGTTGGGGAACTGGGCCTGAGCATAGGCTTCAATGTTGCTTGGTGCATATGAAGCATGTTCTTCTAGTCGTTTTCAAGCTGCTTTGGTCATTTTTCTACATTCCTCCATCAAGCCAAGTGGGTTGGAGGGTCTGGATTATGTATCACATCAGATCAGTCCAAGCCTGGGTTTTCTCCATGTAGGAGGGAGTATGATTTTTTCCAGTTCAAGAGATCAGTGGTGGTTAAAGGCTGGTGCAAAACAAAACAAAACAAAAAAAAACTATTGTTCTGATGGGATGTTTCCACCTTGTTAATATAAGCCGGTTCTCTAGTCTCTTACAGGGGCACTGGAGAGCTCTCCTCTGGGTAATGGCTCTCATCTTGGGACAAGTTCCTGCCTTGGTCTCAGGGGGGATGGGTGGAAGGGTCTTTGGCTCTGTGGAAGACTCTGGCACTGATGACATCTAGGAGGAAGGAGCAGGTGATGCAGAGGCACCACCATTTGCTGGCTCTCAGTGGTCTTGGCCATGCTAGGCAGAGTGGCACAGAAGGGGGTGGGTTTTTTCCTAGCATACAGGGAAACTCTGGTTTGTTTTCTTTGACAGAATTTTCTCTCCTTAGTTCCTTTTGTTGGGTCTTAGAGGCCACTACAGTAGGAGCTAACATCAACTTGAACTGTCCTTCTAGACAGGCTCTCAACAAAGGAGGCTCTTTCTATATTATCTCTTATCAGCAATCAATGTAAACAAATTGGTCTGGGGAGCAGGGGTTCCCAAAACTACAAAAAAGACCTCACCAATGACACTTTTGTCTAAAGATCTTCCTGGTTGCCATCCCACATCAAGGCTCCACCATTGTAATTTGGCAGAGAGGATATAACTTTTGTGAAGTTAGTTTCACCCCAGTTACCATTAAAATCTCTCTTAACTTTTCTAACATACATTTTAAAGAATTCAGTTTACTCTGTGTGCCTCCCAAGGTCCACTGTGCAACAGTGTCACATGCTTAGGAGAAGACTATCTTCATCCATCTTCCTCTGCTCCCCTCTTGGTGACTTAAGATCCTCTTAGCCTTGTGCATTGGTATAACCCACCCACCCCACAAGGAGTTCCACCTAGATCTTAGACTGTAGGAGGTACCATGGAATCATGGACTGCCACTTCAAACTTGCTCCAGTCCTTTTGTTGGGTTAGAACCCTTCCTTGGTCTGTTTCATTCATGCACTTTCACACATGTTCACACAGACATGATCAAAACAAAATGTCTATATTTCCTCAATTCCAACAATTTCAAAACCAAGCAAGGAATCATGGTTTTGCCTCTGCTCACTGACCTAGAACAGAGATGATTTGGGTAACTCCCTGGGTCCTTTTCAGCTCTAATTCCTTTTGGAGATTACTCAGAGACACTTAGAGGTGGATCAAGCCTTTCTTTTACCTGCTTAGAACTCTAAGGGGAAGTCAAAGAGGACAGCACTAATGGACCTGGTTCTACCAGTTCAGTAGGGCAGTGCTCCAAGTTGACTATTCCACATTCTTGCACCACGTGGTTTCTGTTGTGCTTCATAGAAATCATTGTGGGGCACTGGATGAGTCACCACACATACAAGCAAAGAGTTTAAGATCAGGCTGAACAATTTCAAAATTAATAAAAAAAACAATTTAAGGCATTGGATATATAGCCCCATGGTAGAGCATTTCCTATCTTGTGTGAAACCTTGGGTTCAACCCCAGTACAATACACCAAGAAGTGGTATACCAAGAAGAAATATCTTTCAAGGTCCCAGAGAAGCCAGACTCTGGAGATAAGAAAGACAATAAACCATCTGAACCTCCACTGTCTCATCCAGGTTGCCAAATTACATAAGAAAAGAAGAGGCTTGACAGCTGAGGAGTTGGCTGGCAGCCAGTTTATTAGCTGCAGTGGTCCAGATTGACTATTGCCTAAAATTTTCTGGACCATGGGTTTGGAAATTCTTTGAACTTTATACCCAGTGGGAGGGAGGAGAGGTTTGAAGGATTAAACTTCTGCTTTCTGTTTCTTATTTTTAGACTAGACAAAGGTTTTACAAGATTCTTGTTTTCTGCAAATTTGGCATTTACAATAAAAGAGGAAACTACAAACCACAATCCCCTCTGCATATGTTTTTATGATGACCTGTGGAAAAGCCTTTTGGACAAAAAGAGAAACAAAAATTATGGTGGATGGTTTGTCACCTGGTGAAGCTTATATGTTACAAATATGGTAGGGGGTCCCTTTGATGGGGTACATGGTATGGTACAATATGACCTACCAATTACACTCATAGCTATACATCCACATGAATTGAAAACAAACACTCAAACATTTGTACACGAATGTTCATAGCAGCACCATTCATGCTAGCAAAATGGTGAAAACAACTCAAATATTCATCATCAGATGAACGGGTAAACAAAATATGGTTTTGTGTATAAATATAGCAGAATACATCTCTGCTCCCCCACACACAAAAGGGATAAAATGTTGATTGAAGCTAAAACATGGATATATATATATATTTAAAAATATTCAGCTAAGTAAACAAAATCAGATGTACAAAAATCACATATGGTATGTTTATATATGGTCATGTCAAATATTCAGAATATATAATCCCATAGAGAGGAAATGATGGTAGTCATGGCCCAGGAGTGCATGAAAGGTAGGGGTTGCTTAAATTAAATATTAATTTTGTGTTGATTAAAAGGTCTAAAACAAGATGAAGGCAGTAGTAACATTGTAAATATTACTAATGTGCACTTTTAAAATCGTTACTATTATGAGAATTTCACCTCAAACACACAGACAATGAAAACACTGAGGTCTACTCAATAGCAGGAGATACCAACTCTAGGTTAGAAAAAAGCCCTGTTGAACTTTAGAGCCACTTATGTTCCCTAGATCACCAACTCAACCTGTGGTTGGTAATAATGGACTCCAGGAACTGAGAGCATATATGTATTACGGGCTTTTCTAGGGTCTTTATGTACTTTTATGTACAATGCATAAAAAGCATTTGTTTCCTTTTCTTTGACTAGTCTTTTTTATTTTGCTCATTTTTCCAATTTGATTCTTTGTAGTTTTGTTATTGAGATTATATTAGATATTCTATATATTAATCATTTGTTATTAGAGCTATAAACATCTTCTTCCAGTTTGAAACTTGTATTTTGTTTTCACATGTTATATTTTTCTGATTCTTAAACTGTTTGTTATTGAAAAATTTGAAATATAAACAAAAATAGAAGACCCAATATGATATCAGATACATACCCATAATTCTACTTTGGATAACATCAAGGTTTTTCTTCTATACCCACTCCTCCTCCTATACATATTAAAACAAATGTCATTAATATCACTTCATTAGTAAAAAGTCAGTATGTTTCTATCACACATAGGTTCTTCCCTGGTAGTGAAGTTTGTGATCCCAGTTATGTGACCCTGGCAGGAGGACCAGAGTTCAAGATCAGGCTGAACAATTTCAAAATTAATGAAAAGGCTTTGGATATATAGCCCCATGGTAGAGCATTTGCTAAGCATGTGTGAAACCATGGGTTCAACCCCTAGTACATTTTATATAAATATATACATATATATGTATACATATATAATATAAATATATATAATTTATCACACCTAAAAATTTAATAATATTAGATATATCAAGAATCAAATGTTCATATCATCACTTCCCAATGACTATATGTATGTGCATGAAATGAATATATATATATATATATATATATATATATATATATATATATATTTCTAATTCAAATAAAAAATACACATTATAATTGTTATATCTATATATCCTTCAAAAGGGTGTCCATAATCCCAAGTTCCTGATGTCGGGGCAGTTCTGATTTTATGTATCACTTTGTTTACAGAGTAATGTTTATTTTTATTTTTTTGTATCATTATGAACTTATAGGTTTAAACATATTTGATGTGTTTCAATAAATTTCAACATATTGTAATTATTCACAGCAAATTTCAAACTATCCTATCTTTGGAAAATAGGAGTCTATTTGTTGACTCGTTGTAGTGTTTGACACAACCCTTGTAGTGTTTGACAGCACAGTATCTACACTTCCTTGTATAAGAGAAAATTAATTAGTTAATTAAACTCCTATATTTCCTACCACATACTGGAAGTCAGTCCTGTCTCCAAGAAGGCTCAGGACCATTTTCAAAAAATGGTTTTTTTTTTTTTGGGAGAATCATAGTGCTAGCAAAATTCATTACTGCTCTAGTTGAGATCTTCAATGTTTCCTGAAGGCCCATAAGAGCTTGGTCCCCAGTGTGCCCATAGGAGAGATGGAGTCTAGCAGAAGGCCTTTGCATCACTTGAGAGCAAACCCTAAAAGAGATTATCAGGGCCCAGTCTTTTCTCTTTTGCTTCAAGGACATGAGATGAACAAATGTACTCTGACAAACTCATGTCATGATGTACTGCCCTGTCCTGGGCTCAAAAGCAACATGGTCAACATGGTCATGGATGGAAATCTCTAAAACTATGAGCCAAAGTAAACCTTTTATCTTTAGAAGTCAATGATCTCAGGTATTTGCAATAGTGACAGAGAGCTGACAAACACCATTTATTTCTAGGCTTTCTCTATAGAAAAACTAACAAGCAATCTGAAGAAAAATATACTGAATTCAAATTATAATTGGAATTTAGACTGAAGGTTTTACTACATTTGGTTTATTATTCATCTTTCTTTATTTCACAAAATTCTGTTTCAAAACATGCTAATAGTCTCATTTGAATTATCCCACATAACATTATAACATTCTTCATTCTTTTTTTTTGTATCAAGAATTGAACCTATTTTTGCTCTACCACTGAGCCACAATAGCTTTATTGTTGTTATTGTTGTTATTATTATTATTATTATTTTGAGACAGGGTCTCAGTAAGTTGCTTAGGGTCTTGTTAAGTTGCAGTAGCTAACCATAAATTTGTGATTTTTCTGCCTCTGCCTCCCAAGTCGCTGTGATTTCAGGCATATACAACAATATTATCTGATAACAATATGACCATGTATTAGTTATTTCATGAGTTACAAGGTGGGGAGAAATTCCCTAATTTTCTGACTTCAGTGTGACAATCTAAGCCATAACTGTAGCTATAAGCTCCTCATTTGTGCCCAAGAACTTCTGAGCCACATCACTATGCTCTGGATTTGTTCTGGGTCTTCTGGTTTGATCTGTGTTTCTGAAGTTTGCAAAACTTGATAAGTCATCTATCCCTCTATATGTTTTCCTTTTTTTTGTTTTCCTTATTCATTCTAGATAGCCACCATTTTATTCTTTCATATTTTTGTTTATGTATATATTTATCTAAAGAAACATTCTTGAGCCATTAATGTGTGCTAACTCCTAGGTAAGGCTTTTGAGGATAAATTTTTTGAGCAAAACAGACTCAAGTCACTGGCATCATAAAGTCTGCAGACTAAAAGGGTGTCAAACATTATTAAAGCATTTACACAAATAAATGTAAAATTTTAATATGGTGGGTTAGGGAGATAGATCAGTGGTAGAGCACTTGTCAAGCACGTGCAAGGTCATGAGTTCCATCCATAGCATGTGTGCATGCACACACACACACACACACACACAAATTAAAATTGTAAATGTCATAAAGAAATGTGTAGGACTAAAGGGACATCATATATCATGAGTGATAGGGAGATTTGAGGGGATGGCCTGAGAAGATTAGTAATGTTTATGAAAGTTCAGATCACATCTTTGCACATAGAGGATGTGTAAACCTCACATAGACAAAGGGCCTAGAAAAAGTTGATCTCAACATTCACAGGCAATGCCATTTTGCAGAAATTAAAAGTGACTTAGAGAGTAGATTCCACTAGGTAAAATGTACCTCAGTTTCCCAATGAAAAGCCATACTAGGGCTGGGGTTGTGGCTCAGCAGTAGTGTGCTAGCCTAGCATGTGTGAGGCCCTGGGCTCTATTCTCAGCACCACATAAAAATAAATAAACAAAATAGAGGTATTTTGAACAACTACAACATATATATATATATATATACATAAATATATAAAGCCATACTTCCCATGTCTTACTCCCATCCCCAACTGGCAACCTTAATGATTACCTAGCAATGGATCAACACTACATGTCCTAAAATGGAATATACTGCCTCCAAAATTTCACAAGGTCCATCAAGACAGACAATGTCCCTGAACTTTTATGGGATGTATATCCCAGGATCTTCCTAACGCATTTAGAGCACTTCTGATATGCTGTGTTCACCAATTAGCCTGGTGTCATGGGGGCGTATATTATATCAAGGGAACATCAGTATTTTTGAAACTTTACTATTATGGAGAGGAAGAGAGGCCATATAGCCTAGGGCAACATGATCAAAGCAATTACAGCCCCTGTCATATAATACAAACTAGTTTTCATCTGATTACCAATGGGAACAGAAAAGTATTTGAGATGTCAGTAAGTGACATGCCAGGTGCATGAAATTTTTGCTACAAATTGCATCACCACATGATTTAGTCACAATTATCTGCCATTATCTATTAGTCTCTAAGCGGCAATATGGTGGCTGATAGGAAAACAAAGATCACAACTGCAGGTGCCTCACTTCCATGGAGGATACAAGAAGTCCAAATGGATTCCCAAAGTTTATTAACAACATGAGCAGCAAGAGAAGCATGATGTCAGCTCCCAAAACACCTAATCCCACCTAGTAGTCACAAGGATAAAAGTTGGCTAAGTGGCTCAGGAGGATCCAGGAGGTGGTGTCTTGGTGATCTGGGCATTGGGAAGCTATTGGTGCTCTAGTCACTGAGGACAGAGGTCTCATGGTGTATAGGTAGTTACAAGAAAGGACTGCTTAACAATGAGTTGCCCACCCATCTGGAGTATCCATAGATATCCTCACAATGAGGTGCACCAGGGGAATACTGGGTCATTCATTTCCATGGCATTTACCTTTTGGGCTTTTGCCTCAGTTCTGGTGGAAGAGGGGCAGGGTTAAGCACAGCAATGAAAACAGTAATGGGCTTGGGATGGGGTTGTGGCTCAGTAGTAGAGTGCTCACCTAGCATGCATGAAGCACTGGGTTCAATCCTCAGCACCACATAAATGTAAAATAAAGATATTATGTCCACCTAAAGCTAAAAAATAAATATTTTAAAAAATAATGGACCAAAAATATGTAACCACATAAACATATAACTAATGGAAACAGCTGGTCTAAAATATTACATTACTGTGACTCCAACTATGTGACTCCAGGAAAAATACAAAACAGACCTCGAAAATATTAAATGTTGATAGAGATTCAGGGAAAATGGAAAGATTGGACATCTGAAGAAGGGGATTATTGGGTTGGTGAACATCATCTATAAGCAACCAAGATGGTGGATACTCAACACTATGATTTTGTGAATACTTATATAGCTATGCCACACTGAGTTTAATTAATAATGATATAGCAATATCAATATTATTACATTGATTTAATAATTATAACAAATATCACAGTAATTCAGAAACAAATAATAACAAAAACTATGGTGGATAGGCATATTGGAACAGTGCATTGTATTCTCATTTTTCTGTCCATGTAACTCTGATAAAAAAAAGTCAACTAACTGAAACAAACAGAATATTTTCAGGGACTTTCATAGATTCAGTCATACCCTCTGCAGAATCACCCAGTGAACACAGATGCATTTGTGCTGAGAGTTAATGACACCCAACCACCCAACCTAATTTTCACTGAAATTCTCTTGGAGGTTTTTGTGGTCCTTTTGCAGTTGGCCAAACAAATTAACTTTTCAATTTTCACTGTTTTTCTATAGAAACATGAAGAAAATTCCATAGGAAGAAATCCAATTTCTTCCATCTTCAAGGATGTTCATATACACCTTCCATCACACAACAGTGATTATTTATCTCCCTGTATTATAACTAATATTTTCTTTAAAAAACCAAGGAAGATGTTTTCTAAACTGATTTTAAACCATTCAGGCTTGAGGAGAAATGATCTGAGGTGCTTCTAAACAATAGTCCAGCTAACAGCTGGGCATCGTGGCACATGCTTTTAATGCCAGCAGTTCAGGAGGCTGAGTATGGAGGATCATAAATTTGAGGCTATCCTCATCAATTTAAGGAGGCCCTAAGCAACTTAGAAAAACCTTGTCTTAAAATAAAAATAAATAAATAAAAAGTGTAGGGAATGTCTGCAGTGCTTAATCACCTCTAAATTCAATCCCTGGTACCAAACAATTATATATAGGGAGATGCAAATTGATGGGTTAGAGTGAAGCAGTATTTCTTATAGCTTGGCTACTTGGGATTGAAACAGTAGAAATAACTCCCCAAGGTGGGTATAAAGGGGATTGCACTAATATTCAATATTGGACAGAGACCCTGAGAAAAATATATAGTTTGAGTTTATTAAATTAAAAAAGTGACAAAATTATAGAAAGTTGTTTCCAGTAGTAGTAGATTTACTACAGGACAGAAAAGGCTGAAAAATCTTAGAAACAAGTGTACTGTGTAATATCCTGAGACTGAAGAAGCACCTGCCCTAGCTCACACAGAGGATCCCTGACTCATTAAACAGGTCCACAGAAGACGCCTTGAGCTTACCAGTCACTGAAGGGAGTCAACCCATGAGTCAGGTGCCATCTTGGGATTACCAAGTAGCAGTGCAAAGACAACTTGGCAAACAGATCTGGGGTCCATGGGTGGGTCTCCATATTTTATCTGAGACTAACAAAAACTTAACTGAGCCCAGCAATCCCAGGGAAAGTCAGGCTGGATCCCTAGAAATTTGAGTCCTTCTAAATAGAGAATAACTAAAAATATTCCCTCTAAAATTAGGAACAAGTCAGAGATGCCATGTATCACCATTTATCTTAAATATAATCCTTAAAAGATGAGCCAGTGCAATCAGAAAAAAGAAAGAAATTAAAAGGATACAAATAGGAAAATAGCTCAAAATATCCCTATTTGCTGATGACATGATTCTATTAAAAACTCCATCATAAAACCTCTAGAACTCATAAGCAAATTTACCAACATCCATAAATCAACTGTGTTCCTATACACTAATGATGAATCAACTGAAATAGAAATTATAAAAACTATCTACTCATAACATCCTCAAAAAAGAAACACCTTGGGAATCAATCAGACAAAAGAGGTGAAAGACCTCTACAATAAAATCTACAAAACACTAAAGAAACAAATAATTTAATCAACAAAGGGGCCAAGGACCTGAACAGACACTCTCAGAAGAGGATATACAATCAATCAACAAATATATGAAAACATGCTCATCATCTGTAGCAATAAGAGAAATGCAAAACAAAACTACTCTAAGATACCATCTCACTCTAGTCAGAATGGCAGCTATTGTGAAGACAAACAACAACAAGTGTTGGCGAGGATGTGGGGAAAAAGGAACACCCATACACTGCTTGTGGAACTGAAAATTGGTACAGCCAATATGAAAATCAGTATGGAGATTCCTTGGAAATCTGGGAATGGAACCACCATTTGACCCATCTATCCCTCTCCTTGGTCTATATCCAAATGACTTAAAAACAGAATTCTACAGGAACACAGCCACATCAATGTTTTACAGCAGCACAATTCACAATAGCTAAACTGTGGAGCCATCCTTCAGTGGATGAATGGATAAAAAAAATTTGTGGCATAAAAACACAATGGAATTTTACTCAGCAATAAAAGAGAATAAAATCATGGCATTTGCAGGTAAATTGATGGAGTTGGAGAAGGCAATGCTAAGTGAAGTTAGCCAATCCAAAAAAAAAATTCTGAATGCTTTCTCTGATGTAAGGAGGTTGATTTATAGTTGGGAAAGGAGAAGGAACATGGAAGGAATAGATGAACTCCAGATAGTGCAGAGGGGTTGGTGGGAAAGGGAGTAGGCAGGGAATTAGTAAAGATGGTGGAATGTGATGGACATCATTATACAAGGTACATGTATAAAGACATGAACTGGGTGTCAACATACTTTATATACAAACAGAGATATGACAAATTGATATATATATGTGTATTAAGAATTGTAATGCAAAAATACAGGTATAAAGACATGAATTTGTGTGCACATACTTTATATTCAAAGATATGAAAAATTGTGCTCTATATGTTTGATAAGAGTTGTAATGCATTTTTCTGTCATGTATTTAAAAAATGAAATCAATTAAATAAAAAAAAGAAATTGAAAATACCTTAGAAGATCAAGAAGTGTTTCATATTCTTATCTAGGTAGAATTAATGGCCATTGTCACAGTGGCCATACTACCAAAAACACTAAACATATTTAATGCAATTCTTATTAAAATTTCAATGATGTTATTCATAGAAATAGAAAAAGCAGTCAGAAAAGTTATTTGGAAAAAATAAGAGTTCCAAAACAACCAAAGCAATTCTCAGCAAAAGAGTGACCAAGGGGCATCACAATACCAATCCTTAAATTATACTACAGAGCTGTAGTAACAATAATAGCATGGTATTGGCACAAACCCCAACATGAAGACCAATGAACAGAGGGCATACAGAAAAACTCACATGAATACAATTCTCTCATACTAGATGGAGATACCACAAACATCCATCAGAGAAAATATAGCTTCTTCAAAAAATTTGGTTTGGAAATGAAAATTTATATGTAGTAAAATGAAATTGAACTCTTATTTCTCACCCTGTACAAAAATCAACTCAATGTTGATCAGGTGTGTGGGTATTAGACAAGAGATCATCCTGCAAGAATATGTAGGACCAACTCTCCATCCTGTCAGCTTAGGGATGGACTTTCTCAATGAGACTTCTATGGCTCAAGAAATACAATCACAAATCTATTAGTGGGATGGTATCAAAATAAAAATTTCTTCAATGCCAAAGAAATAATCAAGAATGTGAACAAAGAGGCTACAGAATGGGAGAAATTCTTTGTCACCTGATCCTCAGATAGAGAATTAATTTCGAGAATATACCAAGAACTCAAAAAGAAACCCCAAAACCCCAAAACAATCCAATCAAAAAATGGGCAAAGGAACTTAATATGTACTTCAGAGATAAAGAAATAAAAATGGTAAACAAATATATATAAAAAATTTTTCAACATCTCTATCACTTAGAGAAATGCAAACTAGTCACATGGAGATTTCATCTCACTCCAGTCAGAATGGCAATTATCAAGAATGTAAGTAACAATAAATATAGGTGAGGCTGTGGAGAAAAAGCTTCACTTACACATTTCTGGTGAGGCTGTAATTTGGTGCGATTTGTATGGAAAACAATGTGGAGATTCCTTAAGAAAATTGGAATAAAACTACTATTTGAACCAGCTATCCCACTCCTCAGTATATACTCAAATGAATAAAACTCAGCATACTACAGTGACAGAGTCACATCAAAGTTTATAGCTTTTGATTAATTCAAACTAACCTAGGTGCCTTTTTTTAAAAAAAGTATTTATTTTTAATTTTAGGTTTTGGTGGACACAACATCTTTATTTTTATTTTATTTTTAATGTCGTGCTGAGGATTGAACCCAGCCCCATGCTTGCCAGGCGAGCACACTACCATTTGATTCACATCCCCATCCCCCCTAGGTGCCTTTTAACATATTAATGGATAAAGAAAATGTGGTATATATACAAAATTAAATATTACTCAGCCATAAAAAATGATTTCATAATATTTTCCAGTAAATGGATGAAACTGGAGGTCAAATGTTTTCACTGACACATGAAAGGTAAACCCCAATAAAGTGGAGGGGAAGAACAAAAGATCCAATGTAGTAGACAAAGAGAAATAAAAGGAAGGGAAGATGAAATTAGGAAATTCAGGGGCTGGGGTTGTGGCTTAATAATAGAGTGCTTGCCCCTCGTGTGTAAGGAACTGGGTTTGATTCTCAGTACCACATATAAATAAATGAATAAAGTAAAGGTTCATCAATAAGTAAAAAAAATAAAAATTAAAAATAAGAATAGAAAAAAAAAACAGTGGAATGGATCTGACATCATTTTCCTATTTACATTTATAAAAATGCCTAAGTGAATCTAGAAAAACATACTAGAAAAAAACATAAATTTGTGATAAAATAAATTAAATTTTTCATGGCTTGGTAGACTATAGATAACCATAGGCCCAAAGATCTGTCTAAAGTTTATATCCTTCTATGTTAAAAAACATTGCCCCTTGATTCCTAAAATATTCTAGACTTATCACCTTCTCCCAGCTGATCTGTTAGCTTTATTCTTTACTAATGGACAATCACCAAAAAGGCATAGAGAATTTCAAACAATAATCTTTTCATAACTATTGATTTATTAAAGAATAGAATGTATTTTGCTTATTAAATTTACTAATTCCTTTAGGAATAAACCAAAGTCCCTTATTGTAATTTTACTGAAGTTCTGTAGCAAAGAAGAGCATCTTACAATAATCTACAGGGAATTTATTTTGTATTTTATGAGAAATAGTTTATTATCTACATCATTTTATTGCTGCTCCTGTCACCCAAATCTTGATTAAAGATGTCTAGAATTCAAATGATCTTCATAAAAATATTTCCAAGTACAGTTTCTATCCAGTCACTGAATAATCACATATTTCACATTTGCATGATCATTGAGGTAAATTAAGTATAATGTCTAAGAATTCATGTAATTTTGAAGGAAAAGAAATGTTAATTAAAGCATAATAGTGGAGATGTTTTCCATATTGTCTCAAATGCCTAAATCCAGGCATTGGAAGCAGGATGACAGAAGCTTGGGAAACATGGGCAGATTTTCTGAAGGAGAATTAATGGCTTGAGGGTCTACTTCCCAGCACTGAGGTGTCTTTTTCCGAAAATAAATAAATATGCACCTAGAGGTTTCTTAGCTATGGAATGTGCCAGCATCTTTCAGACAGTATTGATCCAAATGTAAAGTTTACAGTTGTACTTAAACTTGGTCATGACAGACATTTTTTTTTTGCCTCCTTGGTGACAGATATGCCAACTCGAATGTGACTGGTTGAATTTGACTGGTCCTGTTGCCAACAGCTGGATTTTAAGTTTGAAATACTTTATTTCCCTTGAAATTGAAAGTTTTATTGCATTTACATAGAGTGTGTGTAACCTCTCTCTCTCTCTCTCTCTCTCTCTCTCTCTCTCTCTCTCTTTTCTTTGGTTGTAGGTGAACACAATACCTTTCCTTTGTTTATTTCTTTGTGGTGCTGGGGATCAAACCCAAGTGCCTCACACATGCTCTACCACTTAGCCAGAACCTCAGCCACCTTTCTTTTGTCTGATCAGAGGCAAGCAACATATAAACTGTGTGTCTCAAATCTACTTGGGCTGGGCACAGATGTAATTATTGTTCCAGAAACTTGAGAATCTGAGGCAGGAGGATGCCAATTTCAAGGCAAGCCTCGGCAACTTAGTGAGGTCCTAATACCCATAGTGAGAAACTGTCCCCAAATTAAAAATAAAATAAAAAGGTTCTGGTTATTGGGAATATAGCTCAGTGTTAAATCACCCCTGGATTTAGACACCAGTACCCACACACACCAAATGTCTACTTTGTTGTTTTCTACAAGCTTCCCTAGGCTGTATTTCCAACTAATGTCAGCAAGGGATTTATGACAGCTTTCCTCCTGTTTTCAAAACTCATAACCCTGCAATGCTTCCTTCTGAACTTTTACTTCACAAAACACATTTACACCTTGGGGTAGAAATTATCCCATCCCCCCCAAACAAGAATTCTAGCTCCACCTTTCATGTGATTCCATGCCTTCATTGAAAATATCTTTCCATTTATCCTGCTCACATGGTTTCTGTGCATTCCATGTGGAACTCCTGTGGCTTCCTTTAATGAAGCCTCCTGTGGTCTCTCTGAATTTATTCCTATGCTCACTGCCTTGATTTCATAAGCATTATGTCAAAGTTATGTACTTGCAATAACTCTGCCTTTCTTTACAAAGGTATTTTGATAAAATTGTCATATAGCAGGACATTAAATCATTTATTCCTTCAATCTTCCTATTCCTATGAAGACTCAGAAAGAAGTTACTATCACTTTTTTAGTGTTTAATAGATCAGAAAGTGTAAGGCATGGTTAAAAGACTGAGAAGAATGCCTTCATTGGAGCCATGGCCCTGGTATTCAATGGCACATTGACCATGTACCCATGGAACTCTGGATCATAGGAGAAACTAACTGAAGGAGACTTGATGTCAGTCTCTACTCCTGAGCAGATAAATATGGTTCAGGACTTATCTGAAGAACTTGTCAGAACATTTATGTAAATGATGCCCCTGTAGCATTGAAATGGTGAGAATATATTCACTGATACACAGGTCTGAGAAAATGAAGACATAACCTAGCATTTCTTTCTGTAGATCCATGAGAAGGAGGCCCTACCAGCTGTCTCCCTGTTTCCATGGAGGATTTATAAATATGAAAACATCTAAATCTATTTTATGAAGAAATTAGAAAATGAGAAGAGGAAGAAAAATCTATAATACCACCAATAAGCAAGAATCAAAATTTGAAGGAAAGAAAAAGGCCACACTTATGGTAGATGTTGCTTCCCTAAGCTATGGAAATTTTAATACACTGCATTAATTTTTCAAGTCAAGGTTAGATATTGAGAAAAAATAAGTCAATAATTCACATTTACATAGTGCTTCAAATATATCAACCATATATGTACTGACTCACACCCATGGTGATAGGAGAAAAGTGCTATAATTGTCCTGCTTTTACTCAGGATGTAAACTGAGATGAAATTACTTACATGAGATGACATAGATTTCCCTGATTGTAATTGATGGGGACTGGATTAAAGGAAGCTATTTGGGTGCAGAACAAATAATACAAAATCTTCCATAATTCTATACTTCTATAAAGAAACAGTGTATTGAACATGTTGAGATTATTTCCCTAGAAGATTCCAGTATCCACAGTGCAACCTTCATACCAACAGTCTTTTGTGATATTTCAGATACTGCAATTCCAAAGACAAAAAAGACCACATTTTTACTCTTGAAAAATGTGAAGGACAGAATTAAAAATGAATGACTATAGCATTATGGAAGTTATAATCTAAAGGAAAACATAGTATGTTCTCGAGACTGAGAGGGTTAGACATTAGCACTTCCATGAGGTGAAGGGAAATCTACAAAATTATTGATCAGAAGAACAATTTATGAGCTAAAATTACTTTTAAAAAATTTATTATTTCTTTTTCAGTTATTGGGGTGGAACCAGATTTCTTGTGGGGTAGGCCAATATTCTGCTATGAAGCCATACACGATTCCTCGAGTTAAAGTTGATAATGGAAATAAGAGCCTATCCTACTTCAAATAATTTTTTTTTACTAAATAGTGCTTCTAGTGATTATACAATGTGCCAAAATGATAAAAATATTGCAATAAAAATGTTGCAACTTTAAAAAATTCTGGTTTACTTGGCAGAAACACATCATTTACTACCAATTTCCCATGAAGGTGAACAAACATTCCAGATTCAGTGCCTTCAACTCTCAGACTTGCATTGGGATCTCAACAAACATCTGTATGCTTGGCCTTCACATTGCCACAGTCTTTGTGGGCCACAAGCCCGGGCTTACTAACACCCTGTCACCCACTTGGCTCAAACATATATCCTCATGCTCCTCTCCATGGGACTTTTGGTATCTACAGACATTTGGGAAGCACAGGACATTCCAGGTGACTTGAAATGAAAAGCACTACTCTTCCTGCACAAGATCATGAGAAGACTGTTCATCTGCACCCCCTGTGTCCTGATTGTGCTTCAGGCTGTCACCATTAGTCCCAGTGTCTCTTGGTTGGCCAGCTTCAAATTTAAATATGCAAACCCCATTCTGTGACTATTTCTGTTCTTGTGGGTCCTCCCCATCTCCATTAATAGCAACAATCTTCTCTGCACTGTGGCAACACTCAATTAAGTTTGTTAGGTTCAGTCACTGGTAGCAAACACACACACACACACACACACATACACACACATATATGAGAGAGAGAGAGAGAGAGAGAGAGAGAGAGAGAGAGAGAGAGAGAGAGAGAGAGAGAGAAGCATATTGGTTGCCAGGAATGGGGTTAGGGTGAAGAGGGGTGCTGCTCTGTAATGGATATAAAATTTCAATTGTATAAGATAAAAAACTTCTAGATATTTGCAGAGAAATTCTGTGCTTATAGTTTTCAATACTGTAATGTAGACTTATGTTTTCAGAGTACAGATATCCTACTTAGGGTTTTATTATTATAGACATCAGGAAGGGAAAGAGGGAAGGATGATGGAGAGAGAGGAGGAGGAGGTAGAAGGCAGGTAAAGGATGGCTAGCCCCATGGTGCTCCTCCTACACACTCAGGATGCCTGCTCAAAGTGGACCTGCATTTGCTTGAGTACTCTGCAGTTGATTTCATAGAATTTTTCTTGATTTTATCTTAGTACTTATCATTCACAAGTGAATTCCAAAGGACCACATGTATGAACAGAGCACATAAATGAACCCTCATGTATCTGGCCACCTTATGCATATTAAAGAGTTTTAATTCCCATCAGCACAGAAGTCCAGGAGGCCAAGAAAATGTGGGTGCTAAATAGAGTCATGCACAAGGGTACTGTGTCTGTCTACCACATAATTACATTTCCCTGGTTTTCCATCTTCCTCACTGTCTCCTTTGTAGACTTTTCCTCTTCTCCAATGATAAATATATGTGTGTCCTCAGCTCAGAGCAAGATTCTATGTGCTTCTCTATCTTCACCCTCACCCTGGGTCACCCTCTGTCTTATGGCAATAAGTATGTTCCACATTTCCCTGCCTCCCAAATGTCATCTTCTTTCCAGCCCTTTTATCTCACCTGCAGACCTGTCCATGTGGATATCTAGAAGGCATTGCAAACAATAGTGCAAAGCCTTCCTCAAGATTAATGCTCTTTTTCCTGCCTCATGGGGTCTTTCTGTCTCACCCAGTATTGGGTGTCTGTCAGTAAACCCCTAGCTTGGCTCAAGAATAAAATTTCAGGAACTATCATTGGTCTTTTGGCCCTTCCACCCACATCAATCCATCACAAATTCCTGCTATGTGCTGCACATGACTAGCTCCACTGGGCTCCTACCAGACAGGTCTACTCATTAACTGAACTCGACTGAGCCCAGCTTGGCTCCACCCCACCAACTCTTCCTATTCACTCTTCTCCACTCAGCTCCTCTTGGCTCCACCCTGCAAGATGTGCCATTTGTGGGCTCCTCTGGAATCGTTCTGCCTATCCCTTTGATTCCACTTGGCCCCACTCAACTTCCTCTCATAAGCTCTGCCCTACAATTGGACTCCCCCTTTTGCCCTCTGCAGTACCACACCCATGTCACCCACTTGCTCTGTGGCATTCTGCCCACTTGTCTTGTCGTCTTTGGACACATTTAACATATTTGGATAGCATGTTTTTCCCTCTAACCCTGGTAGATATTGAGGTCCACCTTGGCCCAATTCCACTGATATCAGCACCATCCCAATTAGCTGTGTTCTTCTGGACCAGCCTCAGTCTTTACTCAAGGTCACTCCTAAATCTGTCACCGCCACACCCACCTGAAAACTCCACTGCTCCTTGAGAGCATCCCCAAAAATGAATAAAGGGGTCTTGCAGAGTTGCCTGTGGTCCCTGACACTTTGTACCTCAGGCTGTGGGACAACTGGACTTGGGGCATCTGTTCTCCTTGGGACCCCACACCACCAATGGATGTCCTTGGACTACTGTGCTCAACTCTGAGTCACAGTATCTCTGATTGCAGTGCAACTGGTGACTATACTTTATTATTATATAGGTGGGCATGCTTTGAATGCCTTCTGTGTGTCAGGTAGAGTATGGAGAAAAAGGGGACACTTGTGAGCAAAGATAGCAAGATCCCTGTCCTGCTTGTGGAGGAGCCCAGCCAGAATTAAAAGAGTGCTTGTGTGCACAGGAGCTGGCCCTCTGCTTTTCTTTAGCTCTGTGGCCTTCAAAACCTTCTCTTAGCCTTTAAGCACAGGATGGACACAGCTTCTGTGCGAAGAAGAGGTATACGTTCTCTCCTCACCAGCCAGCCCCAGACTGCTCAGAATGAGGCAGCACCAGTGTGTGACCATGCCTCATCTTGCTAAAGGTTTGGTCTCAGGAGGAGAGACTCTTCATCATAACCTCTATGTAGCTATCCTTCATTCTGAAAATCTGAAGCAATGCTGGGGAGACAGGGCCGCAGCTGGGGAATTGGCCTGCAAGCTTCACAATATGAACTGGGTGAACAATTGGCTAGAAAACATTAGAGAGATCAAGGGAATCTGATGGCAAAGTTCAGTAAACCAAGCGCTGAGCTGTGCCAGTTGTTCTCAGTGCCCCAAACTCCTGCACAGACATCCCTGGACACTGCTGCTATGTGAGCACACTGTCAGCCTTCCTGCTATCTCTTTATCACTGCTCAGCTTCCACATCTCCAAAGAAAGGGTCTAATTGGCTGGGTGTAGGTATTGGGGGAAACATTTTTTAATCACAGGTATTCACATTCAAGTAGGTATGGAAGGATGAGTAGAAATTTGCTAAAGGGCAAAAGGAAGGACATTCCAGGTAAGAACAATCTGTATGGTCCCACAAAGGAATTTGGGGTCTCTCAGAATGATGTGGCCACACTATGTTAGTTGATTTTCTCATCATGGGATTCTGTGCCCCCAAATCCTTCAAAACTAGTACTAGCTTTTTTGGAAACCTCATCATATTGTTTTATAAAAATGCTAAAGGCTTTTATAGAAAATTCAAAGTATACAGGAGAATACTAAAACACTGGGCAGGGGTTGGGGATCATGAAAACCTAGTGCCACAAACACCAGAATTAGCCTTAGGCCACATAATCCCAGGTGCCTTTCTAGTCATATAGGTGGGAAGAAGTGAGGGGGGATGGGAGAGGGAGGATGAGTAGAAAGAAGTAAAGAAAAAATGATTAAAATGAGATGGAATGTAGATGACAATTTTTAAATAAATCATTTTCAGTTTAATTTAACAAAAGAAAACCAAATTCAGGAGAAAAAGAAGCAATCTCTAACTTTTAAGGTGGAGGGAAGTGATGGGAGGGGAGGGGAGGGGATGTGGAGATAGGAAAGATAGTAAAGTAAAACAAACATTATTACTGCATGTATATATGTGACTACTTGACTGATAGGATTCTGCAACGTGTACATATTTATTTTGTGAAAAAAATACCTATTTGATGTAAGATCACCCCAATACTGTGATTAAATTTTTTTTTTCCAAATTTTAAAAGAGAATATTTTTAATATAGGGCTAGGAATGTGGCTCAGAGGTTAAGTGCTGCTGGGTTCAATCTCTCTTACAAATTAATAAATAGATAAATTAATTAATTATTATGGCTCCTTTTTCATAAATTATATGTTTTTATTTTAGTTCTTATTTTTCTCTATTGTGACAGATGAGAAAAGTAAGTACTTCATATATTCTTTCATGCCCACACTCAATATTTTGCTGCTAGGCTATTGTTTTATGCAAAGTTTCCTAATTTACCTGCTACCTTCCTTTCTTTTAGTACTGTGACCCTGGATTTTTCCTTTCTCTGTTCATTTAAATTCAAGTCTTCAGGTGGCACAACCTCATTTTATAGGTGGTAGCAACAAGACTTTTTCTATGTCCCTTTCTCCATGGTCAATCAGAGAAGGAATTGGGATTCAGACCAGTGTTGGCCTGTTGTGGAGACAGTGCTCAGGAGAGCCACAGGGGCTCTGAGATTTGGGGCTTGAGTGTTCGCATCAAGAGTAAAGTGACTTGCTCTCTGTGAACATTCTAGGGAGGGTGAGGTCTCCTGAGCAGGACTCACAGCTAACTCTGTCCAAAGGGCTCAGATTAGGGACTGGACAGGCTTCCTGTGGTGCTTCCATTCCATTTCCATCCCCAGAGATCTGAGAATGGAATTGGCAACAAAGGTTGCTCGTCCTCTTGGACTAGATGTTACCCAAACCTGAGGACTATGAACAGAAAGTAGAATAAAGAGGAAATGCAATACTTCTGTTTTTTTCTCTACTAGAAAAATACTCCTGCCAAAATACTGAATTTTTTTCCCTTTCCCTTGAAGTGGGTACTCTGGGCTTCTATGGGTACCAAAGCATACCATCAGGCTCCAGGACCCTTCCAGTTTTTCATTCTGCCATTTTTCTCAGCACCACTATCAGGGGAAGGGGAGAAAAGGAAAAACAAAGACCTAGAGATCCAGTGCTTTCCATTGACAAATCATTGGCCAGCACTTAATCATAGCTACTCCTATCTTCAAAGGATTTTGGGGAATGTAACTTGCTTTTTGTTTTTGTGAATTGGCTTTGTTTAGTTTTTGGTTCTGGGGACAGAATCCAGGGATGCCTAAACACTGAGTCACATATCGAGCCCTTTTTATTTTTCAGAGATGATCTCACTAAGTTGCTTTGGGCCTCAATGAATTGTTGAGACTATTGTTAAACTTGTGATCCTCCTGCCTTAGCCCTCAGAGCCTCAGGTACTAAAGGTATGTGCCACCATGCTTGGCTATTTTATTTATTTATTTTATTTATTTATTTAGGTGCTAGGATGGAAACTGAAAGTCATGCACATGTTCAGAACTTGCTCTACCACTGAGCAGCACTTACCAGCAGTTGAATGACCCTAAATCTATCCTTTTGAAGTGCTAGCAATACATTTTTTTTAAGTTTAAAAGTCCCATGGAACAAATGAGGTTTGTCTGGAGTTTTGACTTTTTAAAAAAATATTTTTCCACATGTAAGTTTTCACCATATGGGTCAATCAGTTGAGCTGGGCTGGCTGTGTAGTAGAGCCAGTGCAGGGTCTCGGAGGGGCATGACTGGGTGGGCAACCAATAAGGATAGACTGAGGATCGTGATCAGAATGGTGACCAGAATATTCAACAAATGAATAAGTGAATGGCTGTGTGTTCACTTTCCCCAGAACTGAGGCAAAAGCCCCCAAAGAAAGGCCATGGAAATGAACTGTCCAGTATTCCCATGATGCACCTCATTGCGAGGATATATATGGCCACCCCTGATTGCTGGAGAACTCATCACTAATTAGCCTACTCTGATACCTACCTGTCCCCCATGAGATCTCTGTCCTCAGTGACTAGATCTCCTATGCCTTTCTAATGTCCACACCACCAAGACATAGCCCCACATCCCAGATCACCTGAGCTACCTAGCCAACATTTTTTTGGCAAAAAATTGCTGTTTATTTTCTGTTTGATCTGAACAGATATCTGAATTTTTTTTTAACAAATCATGCAAAGAAACCGGATGAGAAGTCCTAGTTTTCCCCAGAGGTAATGACCATTTATTGTAACTAAACTGCTGTTAGTTACATTCCATTTTTATGTTTTTGCTTGTTTTTTTTTTCTAGAATTACATGGCAGAGGAATATACTTTGACTTATTATATATTTATGAAGTATAACTTTGGATTACTGTGGTTTTACAGGTTGTGGAGTTTCACTGGTTGTGTGTTCATAGACGAACATAGAAAAGTAATGTCTCATTCATTCCATTGTCTTTTCTATTTCCATCCCACCTCTCTTCCCATGATTTTTCTTTCTCTAATCCATAGACGTCTATCTCCCCACCCCTATTAGTTACTTTAAAAATTGTTTGTTACTTTAAAATATATAATTCTTGCTATACAGTTGACAATTTCAACAAGCCTAGAGGTCAAGTGTCTCTTCATGGCATAGAGTAAGCTTTGGTGCTTCAAAAGCCAAAGAAATCAGGGAGTTCAAAGCAAAAGAGTAGAGCTCCAGACCTGAGAAGAACCACCCTGGACTCCCAGGGCTCTTCAAGGAGGACAAAGACACTACCAAAAGGTGGGGAGTAGTGCTTTTTGTGTACCTTCAGATGTCGAGTGTTGCTAAAAGTTTTCTTTAGGTCTCTTGCTATGGCAGCCAGAACTCTGATAGTTCCTGTTAGTTTTTTTTTTTTAATTCACAGATCTCAAGGGCTTGAAAAAAAATTTGATTATCAATAAATGATATCACCAAGAAAGGAAGACAGGGACCAGGCATCATTATAGTTTAACTTAAATTAATAAAATTTCTTCTATTAAATATAAATCAATATTTTCAGTCAATGTAGGGCGTGTGTGCATGTGTGTGTGTTTCAAATGTGGTTTTGGTAACTTTTCTTGGGCTCAAGTGATTCTCCCACCTCAGCCTCCTGAGAAACTGGGACTACAGGTGTGTGCCATTATGCCTGCCTAAACAAAAGTATAATTAGCAAGTGACTCAAGACTAAATAAGTGCAATTATTCAGTTTCAGGTCACTATAACAAATAGATTTCTTTGGTTCACAGGTTTGGAAGTTTCAGTTATTGTTGGTTGATCATGTTGTCTTGAGTTTATGGAGAGGGAGCACATCATGGTGGGGGCTCTAGTGGAACATTTCAGAGAGTGATAGAGAGGAGGGGGCTGGGGTCCCATGATCTCACTAGGATATGCTTCCAATGACCTACTGGGTCCCATTTCACTCTCTCTCTCTCTCTCTCTCCTCTCTCTCTCTTCTTTCTCTCTCTGTCTCTTTCTATCTCTCCTTCCATAGTAATTGAGATGAAACCCAAGCCCTTGCACATACTAGGTAACTGATCTACCACTGAGCCACATCCAAAACTCCTAGGTCTCACCTCTTGCAATTTCCCCCACTGCCCAATTGCTCCATTTTGGAGACCAAGCCTTGACCATGTGGATCCTTGGGGATCATGGATATTCAAACCACCAACAGAATCATTATGGCTTTAGAGCAAGACACCAAAGAGGGAACACAAACACCCACAATCCAGAGCCCTCACAAAGGATAGCCAAAAAGGGATCTGCCGTGTGTTCAGCAATTACAGGAAATGAACTGAGTAATATTTGCAAACCCATAGGAGCATATTTGGTAGTTTCCAATAGAATGTCTATGCAACAGAACCATGGGAGAAATAAAGAACAAACTGTTGTAAATATACAAATAATATAAAATTTTGACATTTACAGGCTTTGAAAATTAAAAATATAAATTCCAAAGGAATTTTTTTTCAACAAGAAGAAAAGTTTATCACAAACATCTTTTCAGTTCTCAGGTAAGTTAAAAAAAACACTTTGATGCAGTGCAGAATTAGCTTGTCAGTGGCAGAGCAAACCACTACCTATGACCCTAAGTGACTTCATCCTATGGGACTAGGTATCTGGAGAGCTGACATCATGCTTCTCTTTGCTGTTTATGATGGTAGTAGACTGGTAGAATACATTTGGACTTTTTGTATTCTCCATGGAAATGTGGCAGCTGTAGCTGTGATCTTTGTTTCCCTGTCACCTAACATACCACAGCTTCAGACTGCTTGACTGCAACTAATAGGCAATGGCAGATAATTATGAATATAATCATGTAGTGATGCAATTTATAGTGACAATTTTGTGCTCTGAGATTTTGACTTACTCATATTGCAAATACTTTTCCATTCCCATTGACAATCAGATAAATACTAATTTGTATTATATGACAGGGTCTGTAATTACTTTGACCATCTTGCCCTAGTGCTATACCATTCTCTTCCTCTCTATAATGATAATGTCTCTCAGTAGACTGGTAATCTTGGTATTGCATCTGATGTCTGACAGTACCCGTCCTGCAGTAGGCAGAGAGGGAGTCCCAAGTGGAAAAGAGAAAAAAAAATCCATTCTGAGACAATAATAAACAAGAACCATCTGGATAAAAACTTTCTGATTATACCTCTCATTTTCCAAAGAAATTGACTCTGAGTTTTCAAATGGGTACAAATCATAAAAAGCCAATTGATGGCCTCATGTGTACTCTAATAAGTAGGACCTATCATAAAATAAAGTGTAATAAGAAAGACATTTAATGTTTTTGAATGTATACACATTTAGAAGATATATGTCTGAAGTCTGTCTACTGAAATTAGATCAAATTAATGCCAAACATTATCAATTTATGTAGCTCATAGTGAGATTTGAGTTCTAAATGCCTTGGTTTTGAGAAGAAAATATGGACACTCAACTGGGAAATCTAGGCCTGGTATAAAAAGAAGGTAGTGCATAAGAATGGGAGAAAATACAGATGGAGGAAAGGAAAGAAAGTAGGAAGAAGGAAATTTATGACTAATGCTGATACTGTAATTGGGCATGAACACAGATTAAAGAGGCCTCCTTCTTGAGCAAGCCAGCATTCTCTGCATCCAGGTGATTGCAACTTCCCTCAGTAACTATGGGTCCTCAGTTACTCACCCATTTTAGACCATTCTTTTTCTTCTCTCATTGAAGTCAAGCTTTAATTTGCAGATCTGTTTTAATTATTGAACACTAATCCACCAAGGAAGGTACATGGGTCACCATTCTTCTTGGAGTTAATTTCTGTAGCTCTGTAGATTGTAGCTTAGCCAAAAGCAGGTGCTGTAAGAACCATGGATGTCAATCCCCAAATACTCTCTTCTTCCCCCTTCAGTACCTGCAACAGAGAACATGTTTGCTGTGACCTTTGGCTAAGTAGTGTAGGGTATGCTCATGTAGTCATTTCTAATTTCAGACCATGGTTAGGTCTTCCTATAATGAGGGAACAGAGGAACTGAGCTGGCTAGAATTGACTCAGAGGTCCTGATCCCTGTTTCTGGTTGATAGTATCAGTCTCCACCAAAGTCCAGAAATGGATCACTCACTGGGGAAAGATTATGTTATTAAAAATATAGAGAAACAATATGAGGAAGCCTCAAATGTCAAATCTGTTTCTTCTCTAATCAATAGTTCTCTGTTTGTAATAACATCAGCCACAATTTATTTGTTTTTTTAAATGTGCACCAGTACACCTCTCTACATCAATTGTCCTGCTGAATTTTCATGCACGGTCCTTCAGGTGTACAAAAGTATTGTAATTTTTTTTTTGCATGTTACATGGTGGTAGTGAGAAGGACTTAAAAAAAATTCCATATCATTTTCTCTTAAGCATTAGTATAGTAAATGATGTTCAAATAAATCTTCCTCAGTAAGATTATATCAGAATTATAGGGAGCTAACTCACTACTCATGTTTTGGTAAAAGTTGAGTCAACTTCCTTGAATATGTAAGTTACTGGTTTTCTCCATACAATATTTGTGTTCGCTCTTCTGTATAAAGTGAGTGAAAATTTTAAACATAGACTTGATATGACACCCTCCTGTTAGGAATGTATTATTAAAAATTTAAAGAGAAGGCAGGGTTGTTGTGCATCATTCATTCTCAGCACAAAGGCATATGTGTCCAGTGGGTAAGGTCTGGTCATTGCTTAGGCTAGCAAATCTCTGAGCATGTTTTGTCTATTCTAATTAACACACTTTATTTTATTAGGGCAGTTTTACACTTACAGAAAAATTGAGCAGATAGTCTAAGTTTTTATATGCATTTCCCCTGCCCCTTTTCCCTATTTCTTTTGGTTGTAGTTGGACAAAATACCTTATTTAATTATTTTTATGTTGTGCTGAGGATCGAACCCAGGTCCTCACTGGTGCCAGGCATGCACTCTACTGCTGAGTCACTCCCCCAGCCCTCTCTTATTTGTTATGTTTTGCATTACTGTGGTACAGTTGTCACTCTTCCCAAACTAATATCATGTTACCAATATTGACATATCATTTTTAGTTACTTGCTGAGCAATTGTATATGTATAAAGGAATACAGAGTTGTGAGTATCCTCATTAGAGTAGCTGACAGAATAGACTGGGAATCCTAAGGACCCCATAATTTAACTCTTCACCCTCTCCCATATTCCCTCAATCATTGTCAGCAATTAATCATTTTTGCTGTCTCTTGCTTTAGCTTTTCCAGAAGGTTATATTGTTGTCTTACAAAGACGAGGCAATTCAGACCAGTTGTTACCCTAGCAACATAGGTTTATGTCTTTTGGTGTTCCCCTATTTCTTTTTATTGCTGAGTGACACTTCAAGGTTTGGATTTGTCACAAGCTTTTAAAATTAATAATAGATGATAGCTTCTGGAGGATATCTTGGTTTCTTTTTGTTCTTAGCAATCATAAATAAAGTAGTTTAAACATTTGTGTGCAGGTTTTAAAACCTTCAACTCCAGTGGATTATTAGCTGGGACTGTGATTGCTGAATCATACGGAAGACTAATTTTCACTTTGTAAGAAGCTGCCAGATTGTCTTTAGGGTTGTTGTGCAATTTTATGATGCCACCAGGAGTGTAGGAGACATTGAATTGCTCCTCATACTGCTCAGCAATTAGTAATTTCAGGTTTGGGATTTTGTCCATTGTTAGAGTTGTGTTTCATTTACTATTCTGTAATGATGCATGAAGTTCAGCATCTTATGCTTATTTGCCATCCAAATGTCTTCTTAGTAGAAGTGTGTTCAGTCTTTCACTCTCTTATACAAAGAACTTTATTCAGGTAAAGCTGATCTGCAATAAACTACATATATTTAGTAAACCATTTGCTGTTTTGTGATACACACACACACACACACACACACACACACTGGTAAAACCATCACCACAATCAAGATAGCAAATATTGATATGACACTCAAAAGTTCTGATGTCCCTAATTCCTCATTCTTACTTCGATTTCAATCCAGGAACCACCACTGATTGGATTTTTATCTTTCTAGACTAAACTGTACTTTGTACTTCAGAGAAATCTGTACTTAGAGCCCTAGGCTGCATAGGAGGTGATCTTGGGACATTATGTCACCCAGCCCTAGTTTTGTCAACTATACAATGAGAATTTCTCCAACCAGATCTGAAGACCACCGGGAAGATTACTAACAAAGTAAATAAAAACCTTGAACAGCTGCAGACACATAGTAGGCACTCAGTTCTTGGAGTGTTACCAGCTACACTTTGGGTAGGTGATCCAGGGGCTTTGGGGGAGTCTATAGCTACACAGTGCATTCTGATCACCCTTAGCTTCTATGCCTTCAGGGGAGTACAATTCATTGTTTTCATTGTTTAATAGATATTTTGAGGTTAAATTCTCATACAAGTGACCATTTCAAATGTGTAATTTAGATACATTTCCAATGTGGTGTTGGAATTACCACATTTTCTTGTTTCCAATCTCATTTTTTTATTTGTTCTACCTAGTTGTACATGATAACAGAATGCTTTTCAATTTATTATACAAAATATGGAGTGCAACATTTAAATTCTCTGGTTATACATGATATAGACACACACCATTTATGCAATCATACATGTACCTAGGGTAATGATGTCCATCTCATTCCACCATCTTTTCTACCCTCATAAACCTTCCCCTTTGTCCAATCCAGTTTCTCTATTCTTCCCATGTTCCTCTATCATAAGATCAGCATTCACCAATCAGAGAAAACATTTGGCCTTTAGACTTTTGAAGTTGTCTTATTTTGCTTAACATGATATTCTCTAATTCCATCCATTTACCTGCAGATGCCATGATTTTATTTTCTTTTAATGCTGAGTAGTATTTCATTCTGTATATATACCACAGTTTCTTAACCATTTATCTATTGCTGGACATCTAGGTTAATTCCACAGTGTAGCTATTGTGAATTCAGCTGCTGTAAACATTGATGTGGCTACTACTATTGTATGCTGATTTTTAAGTCCTTTAGGTGTAGACCAAGGAGTGAGATAGCCAGATCAAATGGTGGTTTCATTCCAAGTTTTCTTTTTGAAGAGTCTCCACACTGCTTTCCAAAGTGGTTGCACCAATTTTCAATCTCACCAGAAACATATGATGCACCTTTTCCACAAAATCTTCTCCAAAACTTGCTATTGCTTGTATTCTTGATAACTTCCATTCTGACTAGGGTGAGATGAAATCCTAGAGTAATTTGATTTGCATTTTTCTAATTACTAAAGTTGTTGAAAACATTTTTATATTTTTGTTGATCACTTTTATATCTTCGTCTGAAAAGTGTTCAGTTCCTTAGTCTATGTATTAATTGGGTTGTTTGTTTTTTTTTTTTTTGGTACTAACTTTTTTGAGTTATTTATATATATCATGGAGATTAACACTCGATCTGATGTGCATGTGATAGAAATTTGCTTGCATACAGTAGCCCCGCTCTTCACCCCAATGATTGTTTCTTTTGCTGAGAAGCTGTTTAGTTTGAATCCATCCCATTTATTGATTCTTGATTTTATTTCTTGCACTTTAGTAGTGGTGTTAAAAATATTGGGGCCTAATCTGACATTATAAAGATTTGGGCCTACCTAAGGTAAGGAATGCTTTGGCTACTCTAGTTCTCTTATTTTTCCAAAAAAAAAAAATTATGATTGCTTTTTCTAGTTTTTATTCTTCATAAATCTGTATGACATTTTGGTAGTATGGCAGTTTTGGCAATATTAACTCTGCCTATCCAAGAGCAGGGGAGATCTTTCCATCTTCTAAGGTTTTAAATTTTATTCTTTAGTGTTCTATCCTTTTCATTGTAGAGAATTTTCATCTCTTTTGTTATATTGATTACTAAGTATTCTGTTTTTGTTTTTGTTTTTTGAGGCTATTTTAAATGAAATAGTTTTCGATTTCTCTTGCAGTGGGTTCCTAACTGATGAAGAGAAATGAGTTTGATTTATGGGTATTAATTTTATGTCTTGCTACTTTGCTGGATTTATTTATTTATTTATTTATTTTCCATAAAATATTACAGAAAATTTTATTTGTGTTTCAATAAAAAGACTATTGTTTCAGAACAGGCAGCTAACAGCAACTGTGCAGTTAACGGTTTTCTGTGAATAAATTTTAAAAGAGACTACTGCCTGTCCTTAAATTCCTTTTTCTGTTTATAAAAAAAGAACTGTTAAAAATGATTGACAAATTTTGAGTTAAAAAACTGTTAAAACATTCTCTATGTTTAATTTCAACTTTATAATAGATTACAGGAAGATGCTCAGAAACAAATACAACATTTGTTTCAGTACATGTCTTTAAATGATAGACTTATAAGTATGTAAACAACTATAGAATAAAAAGTTTCCAAACGCTGCCTGTAAGAAATCAGGCAAATTTTACCATAAGCAATGAACCTTCCAGACAGTTTCCGAGCTGCACCAGCGTAGCTGTAAACTTACCCAAAAACACACAGAGAAGGAAGGACTTGAGATCTGTGGCTGCAGTAGAGAGGAAGTGTGCGCGCAGGCCGCGGGGCCGGTGGAGCTCACGGAGAAGCCAGTCGCAAGGTCTCTGCCCTCAGGCCTGTCCTGTGCACGCTGCGTGCCTGAGACGGGAGACCTTCTGGGTCTCCTGATGGCGCCCTTGACACTGCAAACGAGCTGCTGGGCACGTCCACGGAGACAGCCAGTGAGCACTGCTGGGCGGGCACAGCACGGCTCAGCAGGCCCAGCGAGCACTGTCGGGCAAGACTGGACTCCCGTGGACGTAAATGCAGGCGCCGCGTCAGCAGAGGTGGTGGCGTCTGCGGCAGGGTGGGGATCCGGGCAGTCCTTGCTCCTCGATTCCGTGGTTGACCAGCATCATCTTCTTGGGAGTAGCCAAAAAGAAACACAACCCCACACTAAAGCAGCTTCTCTCCTCTGCTCAGCGTCTTGTGAAGCTGGTGGGGACCTGCAGGGTCAGTCCTCCTCCTCGTTCTCGTTGAACTCGTCCTCCTCGTCCTCATCCTCCCCGACGTAGACACAGGGGTCTCTACCCGGGAGCCGCTGTACTGAGACCCGTTGGAGCTTGTGGCCAGCATCCCGTTGGCACCATTGCTCAGGTCACTGGCAGAGAGCCTTGTGCCCTTGGAGGTGGAGCCTGCTGTGGTGAGGAACACACCTCCTATGGATCCCTGAGCCATTTCTGTCACGTACGGTTCCAGAGCCTTGGGTACCAGACTTCTGGCCACCTCGAGGTCCTCGGCGGAGCACCTTCCAGACTCCAGCCCGCAGGCCAGGCCCATGCGCTTGAACACTTCTATGTCGTCATGGATCTCGAACTGTCAAAGTTGAACAGATACTCGAACTTGTCATTGTAGATGCTGCAGTCGATGACCGTCTTCCTACTGGTGTTGACGATGATGAAGGGCAGGTGGATGACCGAGTTGGGTGGGGCGACCGTCGGGCCTGCTGCTCCGCCTGGCGGTTTCTCTGCACCAAGTTCTTGAAGGCAATTTGCTGCAGGATGAGCTCCTGGAGCTGTGACTGCTTCTGCTTGATCCTCTCCAGCCGCCGCTGCCTCTCCACCTCCAGATTCTGGCACTCCTGGGCAGAGTTAGTGGGTAGTCCGATCCACTTGATCTCCTTCTCCTTGGAGATGATGTTCATGGCACGTTCAAGGCATCGTAGACGCGCCGCCGTAAGTTCTTCTGGTCGTAGGCCGACTCGTTGGGCAGGATGTGGTTGTCGGCGGTGCTGAACTCGGCCACCAGCTCGTCGGCCACCTCGTTGTAGGAGGTGGTGCCCTTGCGCTGCATCTTCTTGCACACCTTCATGGAGAAGTGTCGCAGGCCCTTGCCATGCTTCTCCCCTTTCCTGTTGCGTTTCCCGGCAGACCAGGGCGAGGACTCAGAGGGCTGGTTCTGGGACACGAAGTGTGTGCTGGGCGTGTGTGGGCTTCCCACCACGATGGCGCTTGAGGCCGCGGGTCTCTGAGGTGTGCCAATCACCACTTGCTGGGTGATGTTGACGTTGGACTGTCCGAAAGTCTTCGGCAGGAGCTGCTTCCCGAGTGTGCTCACTGTGGACGGGTGCATGGCCACCAGGGACACCACGCCTTTCCCGGGACTCAGGCTCTGGTCTAAGAAGACCTTCAGTTCTCCGTTGGCTTCAATCAGACCGGCATCTTTTGCCATGTTACCAGATCCAGGAAATCGAGGCTAAAGCTGTGCACCTCCACAGGAGAAAACTGACTCTTCTGCAGTCAGAGGGCCAGTGCAGGACCCCAGCTCCTGGCCCCGCAGCACAGCGGTCATGGCTCACTTCCACCCTCCGGGGAAAAGGACACCCCCCTCAACGGGGCACAAGGCCCCACCTGGGCAGGAGGCCCCACCTGGGCAGGAGGCCCGGAGGGGCTCCCCCCGGCTCCTAGCGCAGCGCGCAGGTTCTCCGTCCCACTGAGACCCTCGGAGCCGCGGCCGGCTACTCTGACAGGTGGGCTCCACGGGACCCGCCCGCCTCGACCTGTAATTAGGCCCCGCGGCCCAGCCCTCGCGCGCGCTGCGAAGGCGCCGGGGCGGCCGGGGACCCCTGCCCGCCGCCCGCCGGCCTGCAGAGCCCCGGCGCAGGCCGGGCCGACTGGGGGCGCGGGCCGGGCCGGGCCGGGGCAGCGGGCGACGGGATGCAGCCGGCCGGGTGCCGCCGCACCCCCCTCCCGCCCCGCCGCACCTGGCTCGCAGGGCGGGCGCGCTGGGCGCGGGCAGGGCGCCGGCCGGGCGGTCCGGCTGTGGCGGATCCCTGCTCTGGATTCATTTATTAATTCTAGAAGTTTTCTTGTGGAATTCTTTGGATAATCTAAGTGTAGAATCATGTCATCATCAAATAATGATAGGTTGAGTTTTTATTTTCCTATGCATACCCATTTAATAGTACTTTCCTAGTTTGTGTAGAGTGGTTTATATATGTTTTTGTCCTTGTTATTTGGTGCAGGGAAACAAGCCAATAAAAGGTCTACCATGAGCTGCATCGCCAGACTTCATTTTTTTCTTTTTGTTGTTTTTGTTTTTGAGTCCATTTCTCAATGTTGCCAAGTGTGGCCTCACAGTAAAAAATTATCCTGCTTCAATCTAGTAAATAGCTTGAATTACAGGTATATGCCATCATGCCTGCTTGCTAGAATATATATTCTTTTAAAAAGAGTGCAACATAGCCATTTTTGGAGGAAAAATGTTCACATACTTCTAATAAAATTTTAGTAAAATTTTTTTAAGAAATTTAAAAACTGAATAAACATTTGAGATAAAAATGAAAAAGAAACTAAAAATTTGTTCAGTAATACATAGGGTAAAATTATACATAAAGCTTTTGCTAAGCCACATGTATGATGTTTTTCTGAGAAAAAAATTGACATATTACATTACTCAATTTATTTTGGAGAATATTTTTTATATCATAGAGAAATATTTTTAACAAGAGTAATAAAGTTAATTTAGATCAGTTTGCCTTCAGCTGACCTTTCTTCTCCCATATGGTTTGAATAACTTTAATTATTTGAGCATTGGCACTGACCAGCACCAAAGAACTCACTGAGACATAGCCATTGGCCTCAAGCATATGAACACATGCCAGGATGGAATCCATGGTCTGTTTTATGCCTATGGAAAAGGAAATGATGGAGTCTGCACAGCAAGGGATGGTAGAGCAACTGATGAGCACCAGAAAAGTCTTAGTGGCTTTTTGTTCTGGGGAGTTGCTTGGAGAGAACTGGGAACCATGAAGATGCTGGGACCACTATGTATTTCTGTAGAAGTACCCTCAATTCACTGGAAAGAATCATAAGCCCCACAAAGAAGACATCACTGTATGCCATCTGACTTATAAAGAAGACCCTGTGGATGTAGCTCATGGGCAGAAATAAACAGTGGCCTGTGACTAATAGAAACCCAGGTTGAGTATTACTGGGCATGGCTGCAAGGCCAATAAGTTGGTAGCTAGAGATGAACATAGATAAGGCCCATAAGAAGAGAAATAGCCACAGAATGGGATTCATGGATCTAAATTTGAAGTTGGACAGCCAGGAGCCACTGGGGCTGATGGTGATGGCCTGAAGCACACTCAGGACACATCTGGTGCAGATGGAGAGTCCCCTCATGACCTTGTGCAGGAAGACAGGCACTTTGCACTTGAACTCACTTGGAATGTCCTGTGTTTCCCAAATGTCTGGAGATACCAAAAGGCCCATGATGAGTAGCATAAGGATGTATGTTAGAGCCTAGTGGGTCATGGGGATGTTGGTGAGTCTGTACTTGGGGCCCACAAGAACAGCAACACTGTGGAGGCAAAGTGGAAATGTATTTTCTGAGATCCCAATACCAGCCTGAATATAGAAAACATTTATTATGGCAATATAATTGAAATGTTGGTTCATCTTCATGTAATATTGAACAAATAATGTGTTTCTGGAAAGAAAAATAGAAGTGTTTGAAAGCAGCTGCATTTTAATTCACGGTATTCAATTGCTGTTTTTTTTTAATTACTCCTTATAATCTTTGGAGTCATTGTGTCATTAAACTAATTATTTGTAAGTATAACAGTTCATTATGCCATATGTAAATGTTAAGTCACGGGTGGTTGTGTGTCTTAGTGGCAGAACATTGGCATGAATCTCTTATCCATCTCAGCACTGATTAAAAGATCCCAGCAGCTCAGGAGGCTGAAGCAGGAGGATTGAAAATTCAAATCCAGCCTCAGCAAAAGCAAGGCACTAAAAAATACAGTGAAAATCCATCTCTAAATAAAATACAAAATAGGGCTGTGGATGTGACTTCATGACCAAGTGCCCCTGCATTTCATTCCCAGTACACACACATACACACACACACACACACACACACACACACACACACACGCATACATAAAAAATTTCAATTGAAGAATCTCTCATTCTTCCAAGGAATAAATAATTTTGTATGTCTTCTGTTTAACTCATGATGATTCTCAAGGCTTACCCTTGTTTGTGAACCTGTAGTGCATAAGTTATCTTTCTGTATAGAATAAATTTTATTATGTTGTGATTATTTGCTTGTTCTTTTTTTCTCCAGATTTTTTGGGGTAATAATCTAGTTTTATTTGGTTTTGGAACAATAGTATTCAAAATATTGCTATGTACATAGAAATTTCTCTCTCTCTCTCTCTCTCTCTCTCTCTCTCTCTCTCTCTCTCTCTCATACACACACACACACACACACACACACACACACACACACACACCAAAAAACCTGTCTTAAAGTTTGGGTAAGTGCAATTGGAGTCTTCCATGGAGATAATCCCATCATGTCAATTCTAAGAGGTGCTTTATAGATGTGAAGAATTGTGAATGACATAGTAATATATATCCTGCATGCACATAGATTTATTTAACTCAGGCCTCATCACCTCCTATTTTGTTGAGCAATGTTATCTCATTTAACTACTTGTGTCTCAGTTTACATGATGACTAAAAGAGGGACATGGATAGCACTCTTCTAGTATTGTTGAAGTATCAAGTAAATATATGCTTAACATATATGATGCACTATGGAAGTGTTATCATTGATTAGTCATCTTAATCTAACATTCTCAATCTAATATTCTTAGGAGAATCAATGAAGTAGATTAAGAATTTTCTGGTTTAGAGAAGGAATGACTATCATAAGATTGATATTCTTTGGCAAACTTCTATCCTTAGATGTTCATACTATTATGGCTCCTTTTCTTTTTTTCTTATATTATTATTTCTCTAAAAATATTCAGATGTTTCCACACTAACAACACTTTCAAAGGGAACATAAAGACAATTGGTAGGGATCCTTCTCCATTTTTTATCTATAGTAAGGAATACTACAATTTATGCTTTCATTCTGTGTCAAACGTGTATTGGAGAAAATATTGCTGCCATTTCCATGGTCCTGGAGGCATTCCTTACATATAATGTCCCATACTAGTTTTAAGTCAAGTCCTGAAAGATGTTTAGTTTTTCAGCAGTATAAATTGACACCAAGTGTCCTTCAATTAGTCTTTCATATAGGATCAAGAGTTCTTCATGTACATGGTAAATATCCCATTGAATAGGTGGTCCATGGCTCCAGTTCAGGGCCTTTACTCCATGTTTTAAACCAAGTTCTCAAAGTTTTTTGTTCTATGCAACACTATGAAGTGGTTTTAAGTTCTTTCTGAGACTTCTATAGATAATGTGGAAGAGGCATATAATATTTTATTGTTTTTCATTCTCTTCACTCTTATTAAACTCTCTTTCTAATGGAAGGTAGTGTTTTTGAGAGTTCATGTCCTTGCTATAATGTTTATGAAATAAAGACAAAAAAGCATAGAGATTGGTACATAGAATCACAGGAGGTTCAGTGAAGCCACAGAGGCCCTGTGGAGACTGTACAAGTCCCAAATGAGCAGGACACTCCGGAGGTACTTTTCATTAAAAAGTTGAATCACTAGGCCCCAACTTCCTTAATAAGACTTGTATAGCACAAGAATTAAAAACAAGAATCAGTAAATGGGATGGAATCAAATTAAAAATTTTTTTCTCAGCAAAAGAAACAATCTGTGAGGTGAACAGAGAGCCTATGTTCTAGGAGCAAAATTTTACCCCTCACACATCAGATGGACCACTAATCTCTAGAGTATATAAAGAGCTCAAAAAGCTGAACACCAAAAAATCAAATAACCCAATCAATGAATGAGCCAAAGACCTAAAATGATACTTCTCAGAAGAGAATATACAATCAATCAACAAATATACAAAAAATGTTCATCATCTCTAGCAATTAAAGAAATGCAAATCAAAACTACTCTAAGATAACATCTCACTCCAGTCAGAATGGCAGCTAATATGAAGACAAACAACAATAAGTGTTGGCGAGGCTGTGGGGAAAAAGGCACATTCATACATTGCTGGTGGGACTGCAAATTTGTTTAACCAATATGGAAAGCAGTACGGAGATTCCTTGGAAATCTGGTAATGGAACCACCATTTGACCCAGCTATTCCCCTCCTCAGCCTATACCTAAAAGACTTAAAAACAGCATACTACAGGGACACAGCCACATCAATATTTGTAGCAGCACAATTCACAATAACGCAACTGTGGAGCCAACCTAGATGTCCTTCAGTGGATGATTGGATATAAAAAATGTGGCATATATACACAATGGAATTTTACTCATCAATACAAGAGAATAAAATCATGGCATTTGCAGGTAAATGGATGGTGTTGGAGAAGATAATGCTAAGTGAAGTAAGACAATCCCCAAAATACAAATGTCAAATATTTTGTCTGATTTAGGGAGGCTGACTCATAGTGGGGTGGGGAGGGGAGCATGGGAGGATTAGATGAATCCTTGATAGGGCAGAGGGATGGGAGGGAAAAGGAGGGGGCAGGGGTTTAGCAATGATGGTGGAATGTGATGGATACCATCATCCAAAGTATATGTATGAAGATAAGAATTGGTGTCAACATACTTTTTGTACAACCAAAGATATGAAAAATTGTGCTGTTTATGTGTAATAAGAATTGTTATGTACTTCACTGTCATTTATTTAAAAAAATCAATTAAAAAATCTGAATCACATGAAAGGAAAGGTGCTGCTAGCAGACTTTTTCATTGTTATTGGGATGATACTAACATAATGTGTTTTTATATTTTGTGAAGTAGAAGAGTATCCAAATCTTCAGGATTAGGAGATGGTAAAACAGGATGAGCACTGTCATAAAAGCCATGCTGAAATCTGTTGAAAACTCAAATATGAAGCTGAGAAATGTTTTTGTATAAAGCAAAAATAAATGTTTTTCTATAAAGCTACGTAACTGGGTCTAAAGTTTTCTATAATATCACTGCTAATTTATGGAAAATAGTACTTTATATTTGATAAGAAATAAAGTTTATTCTATAATTTTCATGTTTCCTTGCTTTTCTTATATCTTTTTAAATCACAAAATTCTGTGAATCTACTTTACAAAAATGATTAATTATGGAATATTCTGGTATTACATTCTATTAACTTTATTAATAATTATACCTTAGTAAAGAGACTTTTGTTGTGGGTGTTACTGGATGTTGAACCTTGGAGCTTTATCACCATCTATCTACACATCTATCTGTGTGTGTGTGTGTGTGTGTGTGTGTATATCTATATTTATATATAAATTTCGAGACATTAATTTTTCTGAAAACCTTGATAATTGTCTGAGGCTGGCCTTGAACTTCAGACTCTACTTTCTCACCCTCCAGAGTTTCTAGAATCATAGTCTAAGTATTCTGAAAAATGCTGGACTTCAGTTGATCAGGCTATCAGTCCTCTTTCTTCTCAGGAGATATCAAAATGGAAGACTTTACCCACACTCTAAGTGCAATAAAACCTTCATTGGAAATCAAGTATTTTAAGCCAAATATCCAGCCATTGGTATCAGGACCAGTCCAATTCAACCTGTCACATTGTAGTTGGCATATCTATAACAAAAGAAAAAAAAAAGAACTGTCCCACATGAATAAGTTTAAGTACAACTACTAGTCTTCAGACTAAATATCTACTCTTTCAAAGATTCTGGAACATTCCTTAGTTAAGAAATCTCTATCAGTATATTCATTCAGATCCTGAAAGACCTCTGAGTGCTGAGAAATATATGCCTCAAACCCTGAGTCTTCTTCAGGGTATCTTCTCATGTTTCCCAAGCTTCTGCCATCTTGTTTACAATGCCTGGGTGTAGATATTTGGAAACCAGGATGGAAAACATCTCCACTATTTTGGTCTAGTTACTGAAAGAACAAATGGACCAGGCTCGTCATAGGAGAAATGCCCCTTTATTGAGGAACAGCTATGCATATGTATAGAGCAGGTGGTGATTTGACAGTTATTACAGTTTAATGGTTGAAGGGTTTGACAGTTGGCATGAGGTGCTTTCTGATTGGTGGGTAAGGATCATGAGAGTCAGCAGGGTTAGTCTGATTGGTGGGTAAGGATCATGTGAGCCAGCAGGGCTCACCATTGGATGGCTCTTCTTGGGGGATGGGGAAGTTAGTCTTTGGAGCTGGGATGACTCCCAACAGTTACTATTTATTTTCCTTTAAAATCATCTAATTTCTGGGGATTATACTTACGTTGCCTTAATGAACATACAAATGTAAAATCTGTGATCTATAACTATATTGAGATTGTAGTTGAATAACATTTAATATAAAGAATACTTTCAATTCATTATTCCATCAATGTTTCGGTAGAAGAAGTGGCCCAAAGTACTTTAGAAGATAAAATATTTCTTATAAAAAGAAAAAAATACATTTTTTTCTAGATTCTTGCCAACTGCTTTTCTTTACCAAAAAAAATACTGTGAAATTAAAACAAAGAAATAAATTTATCATTTTAGTTCTAGAGGCATTCATATACTTAATATAAGAAAATATACTTTTATATTTTAAGAAAATACTATTGCAAATTTCTTGCTTTAATATCTATTTGGTTTTCCAATGATTGTGAATTAGTAAAAAATAACTCTAAAGTGAACAGATCATCTAGGAGAAAATACAATTCTAGAAAATTTCAGGTATAATGAACAGAGATTTCTAAGCTAGGAGAATGTGACCTGTAGCTACATAACTAGGCCTGGGGTTTTCTAAAATATCACTCTGCTAATTCATAAAAAATAATATTTTATTTGATAAGAAATATAAAATTTATTTTATGATTTTCATGTCTCCTTGTTTATCTTACATATTTTTCAAATCACAAAGTTCTATGAATCTACTTTACAAAAAAGATTAATTATGAAAGATTCTGGTGTTAAATTCTATTCACTTTATCAATCATTATGCCTTAATAAAGAAGAACTTGAAAGCTAATAAACAAGCTGTGAGAAGATGAAAATTCCAGAAATATGTCAGGTATCAAAGAATAATGTTTGCTGACCTAACAAGTTGTAAACTTTCCTCAGATTCATGGACCTGTGTTTGTGTATACCAAGATTACTATGCTAATCCATAAAATTATGTCTTTTTGTATTATAAATTTTTTTCTGCTATTTTACTGCCTCATTGTATCCTAGGATATTTTTGAAAGGCATGAAAGTATCTCAACTTAAAAGAATTATCAGCTGGACCTTGTGCCACATGCTTGTAATCTCAGCAATTTGGGAGGCTGAAACAGGAGGATTGCAAGTTCAAAGCCAGCCTCAGCAGGGCACTTGGAAACTAAAAAAAAGCTTGTCTCTATATCAAATACTTAAAAAAGAAAAACAACTGAGGATATGGCTCAGTGGATAAGCACCCCTTAGGTAAGAGAAAAATTGTAATAAATTAGAAATATTTTTAAATGTAATATCTTTTAACTTTTATGTAAATACACACTACACAGTTTTGTGAATTTACCACTCCAAGTTATATCATATCTGAGAGAAATTCTAGTAGATGAAACTGTGACTTTATGAATTTTCAAAAAAAAAAAGACTTAAAATATTTAAAATTTTAAAAGGCAAACCTAGAGAATGCCAACATTTATTATTATTACTCATAAGTATTTATACTGAAAAATAAATTATTTAAAATATAGATACTTCAGGCAATGTAAACTATCATAATGGTATGAAGAAAAAGTAATACTATAAAAATTTAATTAAGTAATAATTCTAGGAAAGTCCAAAGAAATCTTATATCACACTAATAATGAATACTTGTGTCCTGGTTATGGGGTAGTAAAGTAAAACTTTTAAATGCCTTTCTCCTGCTCCTATATAGAAGCCTCCTCTGCCTCCTTTTCCACTCAGACTTTTTGGCTGAGACATCCAAGATGGGGTCATATGGGACAGACAGCTTTAGCTCTTCTCTCAGTAGACCAGTAATCTTGGTGTTGAATCCGAAGTCTGACAATTCTTGTCTTGCAATAGTTATAGAGGGTGTTCTCAAAGGAAAGAAAACTACAGCTTTCATTCTCTATTGTAAACATAAACCATATGGATAAAAACTTTTATTTGTGTGTGTGGCTCTCATTTCCAAAGTGACCTTGGATTTGGGGAGATACAAATCACAGGAAACAGATCTTAGCCCACTAATGTGGATCCCAAATCAGCATAACCTGTCAGAAAAGAATGAAGTATAAAACCTACAGTGTTATATATGAGGAATATAAATTGAAACAATATATTTCTCAGGTCTGTCTAGTAAAAACAGCTCAGATTAATAATATTTAAATAACACTGAATTTGCCTCTTAGTGAAATTGGATTTCTAAATACCTTGGTTGAGCTAATAATCCCAGTGATTTGGGAGGCTGAGGCAGTAGGATTGCAAGTTCAAAGCCAGCTTCAGCAACTTAGTGAGGCCCTAAGCAACTTAGTGAGACCTTGTCTCTGAATTAAAAAATAAATAAATAAAAGTGTCTGGGGATGGGGCTCAGTGGTTGTGAACCCCTGGGTTCCATCCTTGGCACTAAACATTATAAATATCTTGGAAGAGTGAAAAAAAATTAGAGTAAACTGGGACATGTTGTGCTCAAATGGAAAGAAGTAAATGAAGAAGGGAGTGGGTGAGCGTGGTAGAAAAGAGAGAGAAAGAAAATGAAGAATAAGGGAGTGTAAGACTAAAGGTATCATTTCCCATGGACTTGCAGTTAGGTCCAAGGCCTTCCATCCTGAGTGGATCACTCTTCTCTTCATCATGGGATTTATTTCTTCCCTCAATAACTGTGGTTCTCTAACTGGTCCTTCATATTAGTGCCTTCCACACCTTTCTCTTCCAAGTCAGACTTGATGTTGAGTGGATCTGTCCTCATTAATCAAGGAAGCAGTGCTGGAACCTACATCCTATGCAAGAGCTGAGAAACAATTTCTCCATAAAGTGCATATTCTAGCTCATCCATGCAGCAGGTGGTGTGAACACTGGAGATCTTTGAATCAGAACTCTATCCTTTCCCCCTTATTTACGACAACAGAGAACAACTTTCCTGATAACCATGGCTTGCCAGATACATATTTATCCTCTGATTAAGATATCCATGTTCCAATAGCATATTGATGTGACCACTCTGGAAAGCAGGATGGGGATAAATCTCAGAACGAAAACACACTTGGACCCAGTTATTCCACTCCTTGGCATATACCCAAAGGACTTAAAATATAGACATACTATAGTGATGCAGATATCAATGTTCATAGCAGCTCACTTCATAATAGCTAAGCTACTGAACCAACCTAGATGCCCTTAAACAGACAAATTGATAAAGAAAATGTGGTATATATACACAATGGAATATTATTCAGCCATAAAAAGGAATACAATTATGGCTATTGCCAATAAATGAATGGAGCTGAATAATATCATGGTAAGTGAAGTAAGCCAAATTTCCCCAAACCAGAGGCCAAATATATGTTATGATATGTGGAGGCTAACTCACAGTAGGTGAATGGTGTGGGTAGGAAGGAGTGGAAATTTAGTGGATTAAACATGGCCTAGTGGAGTGAAGAGAGGAGGGATGGAGAAAACAAAACACAATAGAATAAGTTAAACCAAACATTTCTATGTTCATATATTAACACAAGACCAGTAAGTCCGCAGAATGTATAACCACAAATGTGGAAGTTACACTCCATGTTTTTAGTGATACATCAAGACACATTCTACCATGAAGTATAAGTAAATAAAACAATAAAAAACCTTTAAAAAGAACTTCATTTTTCATAATAATATTGGCCCAAATTTATTTGTTCTTTTAAAAAGATTAGTTGTAGATTGACACAATATCTTTATTTCATTTATTTATTGTTATGTGATTCTGAGGATCAAACCCAGCAGCTCATACATGTTATGCAAGGACTCTACCATGGAGCTACAGCCCCAGCCCTTTATTTGTTCTTTAAAGTACACCATGCTCTCCTGTAGATCAATTGTCTTGACGGATTCCCAGTTGAGCTTTGTCACATAAGTAAAAGTATAATAATCTCAATTTAACATATCATAGATGGTATAAGTAAGGTTAACTTAAGTTTTTAAAAACCTCATAATGTTTTCTCCTAAAGCATAGATGAAGTATATAACTTAAATAAATAAATTATGAGCTAATAAGTCACCAGATATGGAACAGAAAAATAAACAGTGTTATGTAAGATGTCACCCAGAATCTCATGTGTAAGATAAGGTGAGAAAATTCAGAGAAAACAAAAAATTGGGTTGTGAGAGCCTTAACCTAATCAGTCACTTAATCCCCTGATGGAATTAACTGAGTGGTAACTAAAGGTGTGGAGGGTGTGGCTATAGCAGTTCTACATTGGGGACGTACCATTGGGGGTATATAATTGAGTCTGGTGAGTGAAGTCTCTGTCTCTTCATTCTGATTGTCATGTGAATGTGGGAATAAGCATGTTCATGTGTATATACCTAATCCTCAACCCTGGTAGCAAAATACCCAAAAGAAGAATTAAAAAATTGATACATGTGATAATGTGTATGAAACTCAAAAAAAATATTAAGCTAAGTGAATGAAATCAGACACAAAACAAACACAGATTTTATAATACTATTTATAGGAAATATTCAGAACTCATGAAAACCCCAGGTCAGACAGTAGAGCAGTGGTTTCCAGGGACTGGGAGGACACAGAATGAGTGAGTGTGTAATGAACACAGTGGCTTTGTGGTGAATAAAAAATTCAGAACAGGAAAAGGTGGTAATAACACAACATTTTAAATGCCACTAAACTTGACTTTTAATATGGATACCATTTTGAGAAGTGAACATCATATTTTAAAAAAATTACAAAACTGAGGACACTGGAAATCTAGTCAATAGCTGGGGATAATGGTTTTGTGATTGTAAAAAATGCACCATATCGATGAAGAACACGAATAAAAGGAGAAATAGGGTTTGGGGCCAGCCATGTGGGAACTCAGAAATGTGCTCATCTTTTTTCTGTAAGTCTCCAGTTACCTTAAAAATACAGGTGATAGGAAAAGACTGTGGAGCAAATTCCCAACTGTACTCTGGACCACCAACTCGGTGTGGCTGGTAACAGTGGCTTCCAGGAATTGGGAGCTTGCTATGCGCCAGCAGCTATTCTAGGCTCTTTCTATACTTTGATCTTAATTTTGACAGTGGTCTTGAGTGCTTCTTGGAGGAATCCTAATTCCATGATGAATAATAAACTGGTTTTGTAGATATATGTAAATGACAAATTAACACATTGCTTTTCCATGAATAATGTTGATCATAAAAAGAGAAAGATCTGAATACAATTTAACAAATAAGACTTTTACACAACAAAAAAACAGAAGAAAACATCCTGAACCTCATACATCATTTTGGAATTGCATTTTAAACATGCTTAAAGAATGGACAAAATCCAAAACCTGACAATATCAAGTGCTGGGAGAGAGAAGAATAGATATTATCATGTATTCCCAGAGGGATACTGCAGAATACAATTTGTCTTGTCTTTGCAAAACAAAATATGTTGCCCATATAATCCAGCAATCACATTCCTGTGTGTTTAATTTAATGAAAAGCTATGTTCACATGATAACTGGTATATAAAAGTATATAGCTTCTTCATTCATAATCACCATGAACAAAAAGCAACCAAAATATCCTTCAGTAAGTAGTAACATGTTATCAATTAAAATGCTAATGTAGATACAATGGAGTATTATATGATAATAAAAACCAAATGAGCTAACAAATAAGAAAAGATATAAATACTACTGTTGACAGGTGGTCCAAAATGATACTTTTTTTCTTATTATTCAAACTGTGAGACCTTCTTGAAAATACAAATCAATAAACAACAAAGAAGATTAGTGGTTGCTAGGTATTTAGGGGGAATAGAAGAGGGTGAAGAGATATAGAATAAGGACTTTGTGGGTGCTCAGACTATTCTGTATGATGCCATAAGGGTGGACATTTAAGTTTGCTTTTCTCAATCCTCATGCATCTGTACAAGTAGTGAAGAATGCTTTGCCAACTTTGGAACTGTTGGCAGTCGACCTGGCTCCAAAGACTAACTTCCCCATCCCCTGAGAAGAGTCGTCCAATGGTGCATCCTGCTGGCTCACATAATCCTTACCCACCAATCAGACTACTCCTGCTGGCTCACATGATCCTTACCTACCAATCAGAAAACACCCCATGCCAACTGTCAAACCCTTCAACCACTAAACTGTCATAACTGTCAAACCACCTCCAGCTCTATAAATATGCAGAGCTTTTCCTCAATAAAAGGTCATTTTCTCTGACGATGATCCTTGTTCGTTCTTTCAGGAATATCATATTGGTTTGGTGATTTTAACAAATTCACCACAGTGATAGAGAATGAGAATTAAAGGAGACCTGGGGTCTGGGCACAGGCATGTGGGAACTCAGAAATATGCTCACTTTTTTTCTGTAAGACTCAAACTATCTTAAAAAATAAAGTGCATTAATTAGAAGAAGCACAACATGAGCAGAAGTTTTTCAACCTCAGCCTTACCCTAAGGGAGGACCAGGTCTCACCCAGTGACACAGATGCCTATGTACTGAGAATTAACTCCCCACAACAGCCCTGTATTCACCTCAACTTATTTCTCTTTATAATTTTGGTGGCATTTTTTACCAGAAGTTCAACAAATCTATTCTTAAAATCCTCACTTTTATTATAAAGACCAGTGGAAAAATATTTTAGGGAGGAAAACAGAACCTTAACTCCTTAGGAAGTTAACATTTCCTCCCATCCCTACAGCAAGTATTGCACTCTTTGTTGCATAACTGGTTATTTCTTAATATATATTTTTTAAAAACATTGATTTAATGCTATTTTATTGCACTCACACTTGAGGAGATAGAGGTCTGAGATGGGATGAGATCCATCTCATTCCCACCATGTTAATTATTAATTGAGAACACTTTACCTGCCATAGATTAGTGGGAATTCAGCAAGTGAGTTCACATGAAAAGGCAAAGGATGCACATTATAGGACAAATACAGTGAGGCTTATATGACCATTAAAGAGAGTTCTCAATGAGTGAAGCAGTAGACATATGGCATTTCAAAGTTAAAAGGAAAGCCATTGTTGTTTATAATTTTTAAGGTGGGAAGGAGAAAATTCTGTTTCAAAGACATTCAAAGTTCTCATGCCACCTGTTCTTGGCTAAGCTAAAATCTACTCTAGCTGGAGGAATTACCTCCCAGCTTGGGTGAAACCATGCAGGTTTTATGAGGACTCATATGTTCAACAATGATAACAGATCCACTCAACATCCAAGCATGACTCAGGGGAGAGGTGCTGGAGAGGACTAACATGGGAACAAACTGAGGAACTACAGTTATTGATGGAAGTTATAAATACCTCAATGAAGAGGAGACTGTCTCACTCAGAATTGCTTCCATCTTGATTTTCTTTCCTCCTTCCTTTTCATCTCCCACCTTCTTTACCTCTCATTATTCTTTCCTTTGCTGCACAAAATGTTCCTGTTCACTCTACCTATTTTATTCTCTCAACAAAGGCAAATATTTATTATGTTACCAAGGTTGAACTTAGTTGTGCTTAACAACTGAGCAACATTCCCAGCACTTTTTATGTTTTATTTTCAGACAGGATCTCTCTCGGTTGCTTAGGAACTTGTTAAGTTGCTGAGGCCAGCTTTAAACTTGTGATCCTCCTGCTTCAGTTTCCAATGTCACTGGGATTACTGACTAAACCAAGGTGTTTAGAAATAAAATTTTACTGAGAGGTAAATGTATTGATATTTAAGTGTCATTATTATGACCTACTTTCAGCAGAAAGACCAGAGAAATAAATCTTTCCACTTTATATTTATTCATATATAACATTGTGTTTTTCATACTTCAATCTTTTATGCCAGGATGTATGCATTTTGAAACATGGTAGTGGGCTAAGATCTGTTTCCTATGAAACATCCCCAAATCTAGGTTCACATGCTTTGAAAAATAAGAGCTATACACACAAAAAATTCATCCACATGAGGCTTATTTACCATTGTATGAGAATAAAAGTACTATTCTTTTCCTTTGAGGGCACCTTCTATAACATATGCATGACAGATAGTGTCAGACTTCAGATGCAGCACCATGATTACCAGTTACTGAGAGATGAGCTAGAGCTGTCTGTCCTATACAACTTTATCTTGGAAGCTTCAACCCAAACTCCCAGATAAGAGGCGCTAGAGGAGGCTCCTAGGTAGGCCCTGGAGGAAGGAATTTTGAAGTCTTTTACTCCATTATATCGAAGATACAGTTATTTATTCCTAATGTGCTACAGAGCTTTTAAATTTTAATAGAATAGGTATTTGCATGAAACATAAATTATTTTTATTTTATAATCAGAATTTATAACATTACAAGGGTTATTATCTTACCTAAGTGATTTGAAAGTATAAAGACTCATGAGGAATAATAATTCAAACACGTAATTTCTTTCTCTACATAAATTTGTGGGACTGAAAATGTTTCACATTCTCATTTGGCAATTCATTATCTCAATAATGTGTGGTTCCCAAATATCTAAATCCAGACTTTGGTGGCAGAATGACTTAAGCTTGGGAAACAGGAACAGTTTCCCTGAAGGAGACTCAATGGCTGGGTGGCTATTCCTGAACACTCATGTGTCTTTCAGCACCTACTATGTTTTAAAAGGTGTCTGAGGTAGTGAATATTGTAACATGATCCAAAGAGTAGCCACAAGTCTGAAATGACTTCCAGTTGTTCTAAATCTTACTCATGGTGGACAGCCCCTTTTCATACTTGGTCATGGATGTGCCAACTGGAGTGTTACAGGTTTAAACATTACAGGACCAAATCCTGAATTATAAATTTTTCTTTAAATCAAATGCTTCATTGCTTTTACAGAATGTGTGCAGAAACTATTTCTTCAGTTATTTACTCAGAGGCAGATGAACCAATGAGCAGTTTGGTTAAAGTCCCACTTTGTTGTTTTGTATAAAAACATTTCCAGATTCCACACTTGGGTTTTTAGCTTGTTCCACCTAGTATTTATGTCAGTGATGCTTGTGATTTTTCATCTCCTAAACCTGTGGTTCTCTCTGCTATTTTCCTACTATGCAAACCACACAAATGCCCTGCAATGATAATTAGCTCAGCACCCAGTTCTCCGCCAAAAGTTATCTCATTTCTCATAGGATTCTGCTTCTAATCCAACACTGAACTGTTGTATCAAAACACAGAGCTGACACTCAACTGAAAGATCAATATCTCATACTCTTCATTCTGCTAATAGAGTCTTTGAAGCTTCTACACAGGTGCTCTGGGTATTCCCTAGCCTGAGAAATCTGTGTGTCTCTGAATATCTTTCTAAGGTTTTTTTCCCTGCTTTCCTGAGCATTTTTTTCAAGGATATAGATGCTTAATAACTCTTCCTTCCATTAGAAATATGTTTGGGAAAAATCAAAGATTTAAACCATAAAAATCATTTATTCTTCAGTACTTATTTTTCATGTAGAGACTTTTCAAGGAGCTAAAACTAATTTTACAGTATTATAAATATAAAAAAATTTAGGCCACATGTTATGGAGATTAAAAAAATGACAGAGTTGCAGTTATTTCCCTGTTATTTTCACCACATAGATGCAGAACTGTGAGTCCGTATGAAATATTAACTAAAGGAGACCCTGAACATATATGTTCTGACCTCTGAGCATCAGTGTGAAAAAAACTAAAAATATAAAGTAATTGATTTTATTCTACTAATAATGGAGAAGAAGGCCATACCATCTGTCTGTCTGTTTCCCTGGAATGTGTTGAAAATATCTGAGGCTATGTTCTGAGGCCAATAGAGTATTAGATTAAAAAATGAAAAACAAAATCTATAATAGTACTAGCATGTGAGGATCCAGTTTGCCAAAGTACCTCAATATTAGCCTAGGCATTTTTCTATAAGTTATAACATCTTTAATATACTATATTATTTGTCCCAAGACAAATGTAGGTACTAATAAATAATAAATAATTAACACTTCTATAGTGTTTCATACATGTCAAGCATTTTTCTCAATGGTTTTAGGTTTATTGTCAATTCCAAAATGCTATGAGAAAAGTAGTAATCATATTCCCTTTAACACATCAACGTTAAGTGACAAGAACATTAGTTAAATGAATTGACAATGCTCACCTAGGTAGTAATGGGTAGGACCTTGTAAAACAAAAGCATCCATGGAAGAGGATACACACTACAAAATCTTCATTATTCTGTACTTCCACAAATAAATTATGAAAACTGGGTCTTTTTGGATGATTGACCTAGAAGATAATTATTTCCAGATGGCAATATAGACACCAGCTATCTTGCTGACCAACATTTATTTAAGCATCAATGTCTGGCAAGCTGTAGATCCAAATAAAAAATAGCACAGTATCTCCACCCTTAAGAAGTCTAGAGAAAAGACAGAAAAAGGAAAGAAATAAATATAAAAGCTCCATTAAACAAGGTAATTTATTATATAAAAGAAAGCAGAGACAGTACTGCAGGCTTATTAAGAAATGTGTGATATAGATCCCTCAGGGGAGATATGCAAAATCATTTCATTTGGTGGGTGTACGCAATTGGCAGAGTGCTTGCCTAGAATGTGCAAAGGTTCAATCTTCCACACTTGCAAAACATAAAATAAGATTTTAAAAAATTATGAATTCATGATTTGAAATAATGAATGATGCTGAGTGAAATTTTTAAAAATCATCTATTTAATTAAACACTTACTAGAGTACTGGCATGGCACTCAGGGCTTCATGCATGATGTCCAATGTTCAAACAGAGTTTCACTCCCAGCCCTCAACTGACATTGAGATGAGGAATCAAGAGTCAAATCTTATTACACAGAATTATTTTGATAAAAGGATTATGATAAAGGTTGAAAATTGTGAGACAAAGATTAGATGCATGTCAATTAAAATGCTTCTGCTGTCAAACATTGGTGGTTCTCTTTCCAGAATCATTACTTACTTCAACTCTCCAGGATGATAAATGAACATTCCAGAAATATTGCCTTAATTTTTTATCCCCAGGCTGGTATTGAGATCTCAGCAAACACCTTTCTTCTTTTCTTCCACATTAATGCTATCCTTGTGGGTCCTAAGCTCAGGTTTACTAACCTTGCTCAGTAATATTCTGGCAAACTGTATACAAAATCATATTACAAATAGAGTGCACATGATCAAGTGGGGTTTATCTCAGGGATGCAAGGTTGGTTCAATATATTAAAATCAATAAATAAGGTACATCATATAAACAGACATACAGACAATAATCATTATCTCAATAGATGCAGGAAAATCATGTGACAAAATACAGCGCCTCTTTATGTTCAAAATACTAGAAAAACTAGTAATACTAGAAACATACCTCAACATTTTAAAAGCTATCTATGCTAAGTCAAAGGCTAACATCATTCTAAATGTAGAAAAATAGAAAGCATTCCCTCCCTCAACTGGAACAAGACAGGAATGCCCTCTTTCACAATTTTTATTCAACATACCCTTGAAACTCTAGTCAAAACAATCACATAGACAAAAGAAATTAAAGCATACAAATAGTAAAAGAAGAACTCAAGATATGACTATTTGCCAGCTACAAAATTATACATTTAGAAGATGCAAAAAAATTAACATAAAACTTCTAGAACTAATAAATGAATTCAGCAATGTAGCAATACAAATTTAACACCCTTAAATCAAGTGTTTTTCTTTTTTTATTGGTTGCTCAAAACATTACAATGATCTTGACACATCATAATTCATAGATTTGATTCAAGTGGGTTATGAACTCCCATTTTTACCACGTGTACAGATTGCAGGATCGCATTGGTTACACATCCACGTTTATACATACTACCATACTAGTGTCTGTTGTATTCTGCTGCCTTTCCTATCCCCTTCCTATACCTCCTCTTCTCCCCTCCCTACATCTCTCTCTACCCCATCTACTGTAATTCATTTCTATTTTTTCCCTTTCCCCTCATATCCTCTTCTGTGTAATTTTGTATAACAATGAGGGTCTCCTTCCATCTTCCATGCAATTCCCCTTCTCTCTCCCATTCCCTCCCACCTCTCATCCCTGCTTAATGATAATCTTCTTCTCATGCTCTTCCTCCCTGCTCTGTTTTGAGTCACCCTCCTTATATCAAAGAAGACATTTGGCCTTTGTTTTTTAGGGATTGGCTAACTTCACTTAGCATAATCTTCTCTAATGCCATCCATTTCCCTGCAAATGCCATGATTTTGTTATTTTTTAGTGCTGAGTAATATTCAATTGTGTACAAATGCCAAATTTTTTTTATCCATTCATCTATTGATGGGCATCTAGGTTGGTTCCACATTCTAGCTATTGTGAATTGTACTCTATGAACATTGATGTAGCTGTATCCCTATAGTACGCTCTTTTTAGTTCTTTGGGGAATAGTCTGAGAAGGAGAATAGCTGGATCAAATGGTGGTTCCATTCCCAGCTTTCCAAGGAATCTCCATACTGCTTTCCAAATTGGCCACCCCAATTTGCAGTCCCACCAGCAATGTACAACTGTACTCTTTTCCCCAAATCCTCACCAGCAAGTGTTTTTTCTATATATAAGCTATGAATCCATTGCAAGATAAATTTAAAAAATTACACCATTCATGTTAGCCTCAAAAATATTTGAGAAATTAGTTTAGCAAAATAGGTGAAAGGCCTCAACAATGAAAATTAAAGGAAGACATCGAAGAAGACCTTAGAATATAGAAAGGTCTATCATGCTCTTGGATAGGTAGAATTAATATAGTAAAAATTGCCATGCTACCAAAACTGTTACACAGATTTAATGCAATGCATATTAAAATCCCAATGACTTTTTTTATAAAATGAGGAAAAAAATGATGAAATTTATTTGGAAAAATAAGAGAGCCAGAATAGCCAAAGCAATCCTTATCAAAAAGAATGAAGCAGAATGCATAGCAATACCAAAAATTAAAGTATACTAAAGAGCAATAGTTACAAAAATGTCATGATATTGTCACCAAAAAGACTTGTATTTGAAGGGTATAAAGTACATGACCCAGTGAAAAACTCACATAAATATGGCTATCTCATTCTAGACAAAGATGCCAAAAACATACATTGGAGAAAAGATAGCCTTTTCAAAAAATGGTGTTAGGAAGACTGGAAAATTAAGTTATACCTTTATCTCACTCTGTACAAAAATAAACTCAAAGTGGACCTGAGACTTAGGCATTAGAAAAGAGACTATGTAGTTAATAGAGATAAACATGGGACCAAATCCTCATCATGTTGGCTTAGGACCTGCTTTCCTTAAGAAGGCTCTTTAAGCACACAAAGTAAAATAAAAAAAAAAAGGTAATAAAATAAAACTAAAAACTTCATGTCAGCAAAGAAAAAAATCAATAATATGAACAGACATCCTACAGAATGCACAATAATTTTTACCTCGTGCACCTCAGACAGAGCACTAATTTTCAGGATATATAAAGGACTAAAAAATGCAAACATCAAATAAATGATTAATAAATGGGCTAAGGAACTGAACAGATACTTTACAGACGTGTCTTCACAAATATTTTAAAAATATGTTCATCTCTAGCAATTAGAGAAATGAAAATAAACCTACTCTTAAGATTTCATCTCATTCCAGTCAGAATGGCAATTTTCAAGAATATAAGCAACAATAACTTTTGGCAAGGATGTAGAGAAAAATGCACATGCATACATTACTCTTGGGATTGCAAAATGGTGCAACCATTTTGGAAAGCAGTATAAAGATTCCTAAAAACAAAAACAAAAAAAAAACAACACAAAAACACACACATACACACACACACACACACACACACACACACAAAACCCTTGGAATGGAACCACTATTTGACCCAACTATCCAATTCCTTCATTTGTACACAAAGAACCTAAAATCAGCATATTATGGTGATGAAGCCATATCAATATCTATAGCAATTCAATTTACAATAGCTAAACTATGGAACCAATCTAGAAGCCCTTTACCAGATGACTTGATAAAGAAAATGGGATTTATATACCTAAGGGAATATTAACAAAGAATGAAATTATGGCATTTGCTGGTAAATGGATGAAACTAAATAAAATAAGCCATTCCCAAAACACCAAAGGCCAAATGTTTGCTCTGATAAATGGATGATGATTCATAATGGGAGGAGTAGGGAAGAATGGAGAACTTTGGATTTTGCAGAGACAAGTTAGAGGAAAGATGGGGCTTAGGAGATGGGAAGCTCAGCAGAATGAGACAGACCTTATTATCCTTTGTACATATACGTTTACACTACTGGTGTGACTCTGCAACATGAGCAGCCAGAGGAAAGAGAAGTTGTGTTTCATTTGTGTACAATTTGTCAAATTGCATTCTACTGTCATCTATAACTAAATACAACAAATTTTAAATAAATTAAATAATTAAAAATAAAATAAAAATATATAAAAAATTAAATTTGCCTCTCATGAGGCTTTGGATAACTTATGCTTTGACATTTTTTGTAACTGTCTTCTGCAATTTTCAAACCTCCCTAGGCCTATTCATGTGGAAATTCAGCCTATAGTGGTACAGTGTTCATTGTATATATTTGCAATTGGTTCATTTTAATTTTCTAGTAATCTAGAAATAACTATTTTTTCATTTGTTATCATACCTGTATTGCCCCTTCATGTATTCATAAAGAATTATCTTCTGATTGCAACATCTAGAACATAACTAGGTCTGCTAGTAATGATTGTACATTCTTTTCACTTCAGGTCACAGGGCTTTGTTTGGTCTCTAATTCTTTATATAACTTAATATAAAGTACACAGGAGACTGTTTATAATTTTGCATCATTATCTCAAAGAAAATACAGGGCTTCCCTCTAGCTCCATTCAGATTCTTTGAGCAAACTCCTAGGTTGGGCTCTGCCTCAGCTCTGCTATGTTCAATCTGCCTGTTATCTCCTCAGCCTGTGACCTCAGCTCTATCTCTGCATTTTTTATTATCCATTTTTAGATTGATTTTATATTTTACTCACAGCTTGAGACAAAGGAATACAAGTTTTGCAATGACAGTGTACAGAACTGACCCTACATAGAAACCAGGTGCTCTATATAAGAACAAACTGGGGAAGTGGGGTCCATTGGACACTGTATCAAGGTGACTCTCAGAGCCACTGGAAAACCATAGATGGTGCCAGGAATTCCTCACGAAAATAAAGAGATCATAAACTGTGGAAGGGATTAGGACTAATTTAATCTTAGGATCAAAATGAAAGTAACTATAATTGTCAACCTTATTAGGACATGATCTCAATCAAGATCCCTCTCCTGATGCATCCAAGGAACTTAGAAAAAACTTTGGAGCTCAGCTCTCCCAGGATTGCTGTTATCCACCAGAGAAGAAAGTAAAATTAAGCAACAGGGGACATGTTCCACTGGGGAAACCCCAGTTCTGTGTTCTCCAGTGGAATCTATTCATCTTTCTACAGATATTAAAATGACAGGCCTGCAGAGGTAGGATTTAAAAACATCTTCTTCTTAACACTTACAACTCTTTGGCTCTTCTCAGCTATATGGAGTCCTCCCCTGCCTCAGCCATCTGAGTAAGTGCCTCTGGTTTTTTTTAAATGTTGATGGACCTTTATTTTTTTATTCATTTATTTATATGCAGTGCTGCGAATTGAATCCAGTGCCTCACACATGCTAGCAAGTACCCTACCACTGAACCACAATCCCAGACCCAGTACCTCTGTTTTCTCAGATGCAGAATTAGTGTTTCAAGGGTCATAGAAAGACTGTGTAAGAAAGGAATTTGAGCCTATTAGTGAGGTTTCCAGAAGCTGCAGAAGAGATATCAGCTCCAACACTCCAACACAGCCAGGAGGAATGTGTTCTGTTTGGTGTAATGAGGATATTTTCTTCTAAGAATGTTTGTTTGTTTAATTTAGATCCTCCTGAAGTTAGTCTATTTTTCAGAGGGACTATCATTTAATCTTAGTTTTTTATTTATTTTTAATTTAATGTCTTCCATGAAAAAACTTACATATGGTTTCAATTTTAGAGACTTTATACTAATCACTCATTTGTGTATATATATTATCAAAAAAGCCATGTTTTAATTGAACATTTTTATTACTTAAATTTTGCTTCTATCATCTTGATAAATCAAATAGATCTCTCATTGATATAAGTGACTTTCATAGTTTGAAGAACTAAGTTTTGAAACCTTTATAAGAACATGAAGGCCTATGTTTAGGATCAAATTTCATTGAGGGATAACTCACACTAGTATAAAATATCTAATTGAATTTTCTTATGAAGACTTTGCATTCAATGCAATTTAACAAATTAAAATTTTCCTGATCCTGTATTCTATTAGTTAGGAAATGCCACATGAGAGGACTATGATAACAAGATTTTGAAGTTCATTAAACCTTTAAAAAATCAAATGAATATGCTGGTAGTTTCCCTTTCCTGGCGCCAAAAAAACCCAGGAATATAATTCACAATAGTTTGGAGAAAATATATATATGTGTGTCTGTGTGTGTATGTATGTGTGTGTGTGTCTCTGTATATATATATATATATATATATATATATATATATATATATATTTCAATTTCTGCACTATTGAAAATGTTTGAATTTGATTTTTTTAGAGGAACTTTTAGGTCACTTAAATCCCATCCTACCCTGGTAGCAGTACCTAACTTTCAGTTTTTTTTCCTAAACTCAATTTTTTATGTTTTTAGCATGATTAGAAAAATGTGAATCTATCTCAGTTTCCTGTCACTAAAACACAAAGAACAAGAAGAGAAAGGAAAGCCAAAGGTGTTGATCTAGAAAGCAGGAGTGAAAACTCCCATCACTACATCAATCAGGGAGAAGGACTCTTCTGCAGGACTTCTAATTTTTTTCCAGTAATGTTACCTTAGGATCTGTGAAGAAGCACCTCTGGGGCTTCCTGTTTATTTACTTTAAAAATACACTTTGTCTTATAGTGGCTTTTATCTGCAGAAATTTTAAATATTGGTAATGTAAATATCATAGCTGTAAGTGTGAATCCTGAGTTTTACAACCCCGACAATTTACAAAAGCAACTGATAATTCTCACCTCTATTTCTCACAAATAGCTGCAAATCATTTGCCAACATATTGCACCGGCTTTTTCTAATCATATTGCTGGCGTTTGTGAACTTTACAACAGATGTGCCCATAGGACTAACATCTGTTGGGTGATGGTTTTGCATTCCCTGAGATGCCTATCATCTCACCCTAGTGCTTTTCATAGATTTGTTGCACGAGTAGTGCCACAATATAGAAAGTTCTGCCTACATTTACCTCGGTTCCAAACCCACTTGCTTGAAGTAGAACTAATCTCAACTGCCTCATCCCTTTTGCCCTCCTTAAGTGAATAGTAGATGTGGATGGGGGAGGATTGGCAACAGTAGTGAAGCTATGCTCTGTGGTAATGATGATACAAAGCATGTGGGTCTGCACATGCATAGCTAAGTGCTGAGTAAGTAATAGGATTCTTTTGTCATCTCATCCCTAAGAGAGAGGCAGGAAGATGCTCACACTGCAGATGAGAGAACAGATGTGTACTCCCTTCACTCCTTCACCCTGGAATCTGCACACCCAGAATGTCCCAAGAGCCCCAAAGTTGCAGTGGAATCTGCAGAGGGTCATCCCCCTCCTTTAATTCTCTCTACTTCTGTCATGACCTTCAGATCATGTCCATTGGCTGAGGAGTTCTCACTAGTTTGGGGGTAGATGTATGATGATGCATGTATCATAAGCCACCCATAATTTTGGTGATTGCAGGTTTTCACACTCTTTAACATGACAGATTTCTTGATCTACATAGTAAAGAAAATCTTAACCATGAGGGTCCCCCAGTCTTCAATATCATCTCTAACAAATGAAAGTTCTGAAGGTTTTAGACATTTCTTTTTTTCCATGTGTGATCTCTTTTTCTCATCTATTAATTTAGCCTTTCCTTTCTCTTACCAGATGTGGATTCTTCAAATGTGACCTATTTCAGAAATTCATGTTAGATTCACTGTGATTTACACATACTTACATACAAGATGTCAAGACAGGGCATCTTGATTTCTCCAGTGCATAAAGCACAATATTAACAACTGTTAAAAGAGGGCATCCAGTTACCAAGCTGTCAGCATCACTCCTAAAACCATTATTGAGGACTGTGTTTCAGATCACCCCACTGATGTCAGAAAGATTGTGCTCTGCCCTGCTATCTCCTAGACTGTTCCAGGCATGAGTGTGGTGAATCACAGGAGGAAAGTTGTGCTGAAGGATTGCTGTTAGCTTCTCTCTAAGAATGGTCCCCATTCCTCAGGATGCTTTCTAACAACAATGGTACGTCAGCATGGACATCACTATAGAACTTTTGTTACAATACCACTATATTTATATAATTTTAATCATACATATATTTCATATGCAGCATTTACTAATATGATTTTGGTTCAAAACTGGAGATATCAGGATAATTGGAAAAGTATTTTTCTGGGGTTTCTCTGGGCATTGCATGGAGATAGAATAGTTGTGCTTAGGATCACATCAAATTGAGTCCCTTTCTTTCATGCATATATTAGGAAACAGTCTAAATTTTTCCTGTTACTAATACAGAAATTCACTTTCAGAAAACAATTTTTCACTGGTTTAAAGGCAATGAACCAAAAAAAGAAATCCATACATTCTGGAGTGTTATTGTAAATTCATGGCTCTGTTCACACCTGGTTTTCATTACTGCTGTTCGCAGGCCTGCAGATTCCTCAGTCACACTGAACTTGATGTCATCCAATGGCTTGAGACACAGGTGATTCAAAAGTTTTAATCAATCAGTATTTTAATGCTTGTTTTTATAAGGCTAAAATGTTTAAAATGAATTAAAGCAGATCCTGTATGTCACAGAAATGATATTATAGAAAGGAATTTTGTTTTTATAATACAATTTTTTTCCTATTGAGGGAAGAAATTTCAAGACTTTTTTGTTACTAGGGATTGTACCCAGGATTAGGGTTAATAACTCAGCAACATACCCAATCCTTTCTACTTTTTATTTTGAGTCAGGCTCTCACTAAGTGACTTGGGGCCCTGGTAATTTATTGAGGCTGATTTTTAATTTGGTATCCTTCTGTCTCAGACTCCTGTGAGTGGCCTAAAACAAAAGTTATTCAAATGTGAATCTATTTGTACTTATAGTGTAAAATACCCATAAATATTTTATTTGTGTAAAATAATTGATAAGAATAGGCATATGACATTTACATGTATGCTGATGTTACAAAATAAGGGAACCCAGTTCTAGTGATCAAATGTAATCCATAAAAGCTTGGATACATATGGACATTTGATGTATAATTTTCTAATCTTTTTATCCTGGAATTATAATGTAAAACAACTGCAAAACACTAAATGAGTGAATGAATCAAATTTTGTCAATTTTCCTGATTATTGCTTGGGGAAAAATTGTCCTTTGCTCATGGTGGTAGACAGTTTTCATTTTTCACAAATATTGCACATTGGTACTCATACATTGAACCTGAAAATTTCATCATACAGAAACTGAGAAGAGAAAAGTGTCCTATATCTCTTATTAGAAATAGAATGAGATAGATGGTGGACAAGGAATGCCAAAAAAAAAAAAAAGAGTGAAAAGTAACTCAGGATTTAAAGTACAATAGGGTGGTTGCCATCAATGATAATTACTTATAAAATTCAAAATAACCAGATAAATAACCTATAAGAATTTATAGGTTTCCAACATAAAAATGAGAAAATTTTAAAAAATGAAAATTAACCTGATTTGATCACAACACAATGTTTACATATGTTGGATTATAATTCTGGATCCCAGATCCAAGTAAATTATTAGATTCCAATTAAAATAAACAAAAATCAACATTTCAATATTTTAACCAAATATCTACATAAACTCAAGTTTTTACATGGTATTCCATATTCATGAGTAATTAGCTTTCCTTAGTTTCTCTTGGTATCTTTTTTCCTATTTATATATTTATTATTTATTTTGGTACTGGGTTTTGAACTCAGGGAAACTCAAATAATGAACCACATCTCCAGCCTTATTTTGTATTTTATTTAGAGACAGGATCACACTCAGTTACTTAGCACCTCATTTTTTTCTAAGGCTGGCTTTGAACTTGCAATTCTCCTCTTTCAGCCTCCAGAGTCACTGGGATTAGAGTCTTGCACCACTGCACCCAGCCTTAGTATCTTATTTACATGTTGTAAAGAGCCATGAAATGATTTATCCTTACATGCAGGATTTTCTGATGTCATTTATTTTTAATATATGGCTGGAAATGATTTAAAAGACATACTTACTATTTCAGGCACTTGAATTAAAGCACAACATGTCTGTATAGGAAATATCACATTGGTAGTTTAACATCAAATTTTCTATATCAAATTTATTTTTGGGCCTCTGAACTGAAAAGTTGCTTGATTCCTGGAAGGGATAGTCAGAATCTTTTGAAGACTCATCTTTCAGGCATGAGTAAAATTATTTTTTTAATAAAAATCTTACAATTGAACTGAGTATGTATTTTTAATCTGAGACATTAATTATGACCCTGATTTCAGATGACTGAGTAGAAAAGATTAGAAAATGTTCTTACTAGTATTTGAAACTGGACTTGTATCACTTAGGATAGCTATTCTGGTGATAATAATAACATGCATATAAGATAGATGGCTACACTCTGGATTCAAACACAATCCTAAATTACAACTGAAAATCTTAGTTCAGATGGTGATAACATGCCCCAAAATTATAAAGCATTTTGAGGCAGCACAGATGTAGTTATTAAAATAACTGAATTAAGTTTCCATGTAACATGCATGAGAAACTTCAGAATTAAAAAATACTGGCCAATATTTTTCAAGGTCATTATATGTCAGAAACACTTCATATTTGGAACTTCATCTTCTGCACAAATAACAGTTCTAGAATTAAGGTAATATTACTGCTCAAATTTTGCAGATGAGATGATCAGTGTTTAGTATCAAAGACTGCTTAAGATTACACTTGAAAGTAATCAGGTGAAAATTTAAATCATGTGTTAGAGTATGTAATTCTTAATATTGACTCAGTTGATATATTAAAGATATTAGGTCTGGTAATAAACCAAAATAAAGATGGCACTGAAATAATATACCCATGTATACAACCAAAAATTGTAGAAATTTCAAGGTGTACTTAAAGCTTAACTAAGAAGAGAAAGATAAAAAGCAAGTCAGGATCTATACCAGAAAACCTCATGATGAGATTATAATCTAAAATTATTTTCAATAGCACATGGTAATTTTGAATGGATAAAAAAGTTGATACACAGTTGGAGCCACACTATTGTTGCATAATTCAGGAAAATGATACCTGAAGAGTATCAGAGAGACTTGAGTGCTGAAGTGAGAAAGGTGTGTGGGGGTGAATCCACACATTTTCTGATGGTAATAGAACAGGGTGAGATTCAAGGGGTGACAGTATTTGGAATTAAGTCTTTTTCTTCATTTTCTCCCTAGATATATACTACATGATTCTTTCCCCAAAAGATGGATAAGAACTACCAACTACATAATTATGTTGGTATAAGAAGTGCATTTTTCTCTGAAGTTGGCCTTGGGATCTCAGGCAACACCATTCTTCTTCTCTTCCACATCTTCACATTTCTTCTCCAGCACAGGCTTAAGCCTATCGACCTGATCATTGGTCTCTTGGCCCTAATCCACCTGGGGATGATGATAATTGTGGTGTACACAGCTACAAATATTTTTGTGTCTCAGGACTTTTGGGATGACATCAAATGTAAATCCATAATCTATTGGCACAGGTTTTTCAGGGCCTTCTCTATTTGTGCCACCTGCCTGCTTAGTGTCCTCCAGGCCATCACCCTCAGCCCCAGAAGCTCCTGCTTGGCAAAGTTTAAACATAAATCCCCACAGCAGACCCTTTGTTTTCTTGTTTTCTTGTGGGCCTTCTACATGTCCTTGAATACTCACTTCTCATTGTCTTCTACTGCCATTCCAAATGTGACCTCAAATGTCATTGTGTTTATTACTGAACCCTGCAAAATTGTACAAATGAGTTATTTCCTCAGGCATTTATTTTCTGTATTTGGTATATTCCGGGATGTCTTTCTTATAGGACTTATGGCTCTCTCAAGTGGATACATGGTGGTTCTCTTGTGCAGGCATAAGAGGCACTTTCAGCACCTTCACAACACCAGCCTTTCTCTAAAAGCATCCCCTGTGCAGAGGGCCACTTGGACCATCCTATTTCTTATGAGCTTCTTTGGGCTCATGTACTGTTTGGACAGCATCTTCTCCTCCTCAAGAACTATGTGGAGCAATGATCCTGTCTGTTATTATATCCATTTGATGGTGGCCAATGGCTATGCCACAACATGCCCTTGGCTGCTAATCTGTACTGAAAAACGAATTATTAACTTCTGGAAATCTTTCTTGGTGAAAATAGAACATATTTAACTACTGATTATAGATAAGTTTCCCTAACTGGCTTTTGAACAATAAATCACAGCATAGAATGTATGCTCTCTGGATTAAGAGACTATGGACATATGCATGTTGGGTGAAATCTGTTACTTTGAGACATGTGAATAACAAATATATTATAGAAATGTCAATGTTTTACCTTTTTGAGATAACACAAGGGCCCAACTTATTTGCTTGGTGTAAGCAAGAAATTCTTATGAGTCTCACCTTCATGATCTGAGTTATCTATTATAAACACATTAAGAGTGTATATCACTTTTTAATAATTGCTTAAATGAGCTGCATTGTTCCTAACAAAAATGTCAATAATTTGTGCCAATAATTACTGCCTTTTCTTTTATTTTATTGTCTGTTAAAAAGAATTGAATGTAAGGACTCAAATTATCATATGCACACCAGAGCTCATAGTAGCATTATTAATGACAAACCCTGGTGGAAACATCAATGCCCCAAATCATAGGAATGTATAAGTAAAACATGGCCTGGATATACCATGAAATATAATTTAGCCTGGAACAAAAAAAAATGTCTGAGGTAGTAATTAGTGAGCTTTGAAGACATTATTGCAAGTGACTTATCAGTCACAAATTATCAAATGTTGTAATATTTTAATGTAGAAAGTGGAACTGAGAGTAGAAACCTATATAGACAGAAAATAGAATGATAGTTACCAGGGTCTTAGAAAGTGAGTCAGTGGGGTGTTTTAATTGGACAGCAACACAATAGTTTGAGACAAAGAAGTGCTAGAGATGGATTATGAATCTTTTCACAACAGTATGAATGTGCTGGCTGAGTCTGACCTGCACTTTTATAGAGCATCACAAAGTTCAATCATACGAATGGGTCCCAAATTGAAATGGGTGGCACCTCATATATGTATAATATGTCATACAATTTATTGTCATGCATATATAAAACAACAAATAAAACAAAGCTTTTGGAATAAAAAAAAGATAGGATCAAAATGGTAAATTTTCTGTCATGTGCACATTACCATAACAAAAGTTGCCCAATGACCTTCTTTATATTAAGTGAAATATACCCATTACAGAAGGACAGACACTACATATTCTCATTTATTTGTAGGAAACAATAAGTCGTTCTAGTAGAACAGAATGGAATGGTGGTCACCAGAAAATGGGAGAGCAGGGAGAGGACAAGTGGAAAGAGTTCATGGAGGGGTATAAAAACAGAATGGAGAAATCACTTTGTGTCAATAACTTTGGCACAGTAGGGGGACTATTGGTTAAAACAACTTAAAATGTGCAACTTAAAATTAAATTGAAAAACTTAACATTAAATTAAAATCCCCAAAACAAAAAAATAACAGCTGAAGAGATTAAAGTACTTATTTCTATGGTCTGATTTTTCAACTTATATACATGTACTGAGTAATCATAATGTACCCTAAAAAATTATATATAAAAATATACCATTAAAGAGAGTTTCTATTCCACATAGTTCTTGAAATTCTAGACAGAGAAATTAGATAGACAAAAGAAATTAAAGAAATACAAATAGGAAAAGAAGAACTCAAACTTACCATTATTTACCAATAACAAGATTCTATACTAAGAGGATCCAAACAAATCCACCAGAAAATTTCTAGACTTAATAAATAAATTAAGCTAAGTAGCAGAATATAAAATGAATACCCATTAACCACATGCATATCTACACATCAGTGACTAAATGCTCTGAAAGAGAAATTAGGAAAAGAATCCCATTCACAAGAGCCACACAAAAACCAAAAGTATCCCATGCTCTTGGATAAGCTAAGTCAAAATTGTCAAAATGCCCATACAACCCAAAGTGCTATACAGATTCAATGTAATTCCAATTAAAATCCAAACATTATTTCTTATAGAAATACAAAAAGCAATCATGAAATTTATTTGGAAAAGTAAGAGACCCAGAATAGGATCAATGACACAGAATAGAAGACAGAGAGACAAACTTAGATAAATACAGGTATTTCATATTAGACAAAGTGACAAAGAACATACATCGGCAAAAAGATAGCCTTCTCAACAAATGGTGTTGAGAAAACTGGAAATCCATAGGAGCAAAATAAAGTTAAACCACTATCTCTCACCCTGTAGAATACATAACAAATTTTATCAAGGACCTAGTAAATAGACCAGTGACCCTACACCTAATTGGAAAAAAGTAGTCCCAAATAATTTTCATGTCAAATTAGGCTTGACTTTCTTAACAAGACTCCTAAAGAGCAAGAAATAAAATTAAAAATCAATAAATGGGATGGATTCAAACTATAAATTTTCCTCTCAGAAAAAGAAAAAAATAAATAAGGTGAAGAGACAGCTTACATTTTAGGAGCAAATTTTTGCCACAGCCATAGCACCCATAGATGAAGAACATAAAAATCTTAACACCAAATAACAAACAACTCAATCAATAAATATGATAAGGGGCTGAACAGATACTTCTCATAAGAAGATACACAATTTATCAACAAATATATGAAAAATGTTCAACATCCCTAGCAATTAGAAAAATGCTAACCAAAAGTACTTTAGTCAGAATGGCAGCTATTAAGAATAAAAACAAGGACTGGCGTTGTGGCTCAGTGGTAGAGAGTTTGTCTAGCATATTCAAGGCACTGGGTTTGGTTCTCATCAGCACATAAAAACAAGTAAATAAAATAAAGGTCTATGAACAACTAATAAAAATATTAAAAAGGAATAAAAACAATAAGTGTTGGCAAGAATGTGTGGAAAAATGAATATTAAAACATTGCTGTTGGGACTGCAAATTGGTGCAGCTAATATAGAATGCAGTATGGAGATTCCATGGAAAACTGGGAATGAAACTACCATTTGACCCAGCTATCTCACTCTTCAGTCTATACCTAAAGGGCTTAAAAACATTATATTATAGGAACCTAGCCACATCAATATTTATAAAAGCACAATTTACAATAGATAAATTGTAAGACCAACTTAGATGTTCTTTAGTACATGAATGGGTATACACAATGGAATATTACTTAGCATTAAAAGAGAATAAAATTATGTCATTTGCAGGTAAATGAATGGAGAATATAATGCTAAGTGAATTAAGCCAATCACAAATAAGCAAATGCTGGATGTTTTCTATAATATAAGGATGCTGATTTATAATGGGGATGGCGGGGAACACGGGAGAAATAGACAAACTTTAGATAGAGAAAAAGAGAGAAATGGTAAGGTAGGGGGGATTGCAGCAGGAAAAATGATAAAATGATATGGACATCATTACCCTAAGTACATGTATGAAGACATGAATGGTGTTATGCTACTTTGTGTATAACCAGAGACATAAAAAAATTGTGCTCTATATGTGTAATATGAATTGAATTGCATTCTGCTGTTATGTATAACAAATTCAAATAAATAAAAATAGATAAATAAAGAAAATGTGGCACATATACACAAAGAAAAATTACTTAGTATTAAAGGAAAATAAAATTATGGTGCTTGCAGGTAAATGGAGGGAGATGGATAATATCATGGTAAGCAAAATTACCCAATCTTAAAAAAAAGGGGGGACTGAAAGTTTTCTCTGATAAGTGTATTCTAATCCATAATGAGGTAGGGGGTCATGAGATGAGTGAAGAAATTTGGAGGGAATAGAAAAAATGGTGAAATGAGATGGACATCATTACCCTAGGTATGTGTATGATTGCAAGAATGATGTGAATCTATTTCATGTACAACCAGGGAAGTAAAAAATACTGCTCCATTTGTGTACAATGAATTGAAGATCTATCTACTCTCATGTATAACTGATTAGAACTAAAAAATTGTATTTTAAAAAAGAATAAGAATTGTGCTGGGGATGTGGCTTAGTGGTAAAGTGCTTGCCTGGCATGCATGAGGCCCTGGGTTCAAATACCCAAGCACCAAAACAAAAAAAAAAACAGAGAGAGAGAATTATTTAAAAAATGTTTTCAGTAACCTTATAAGCATCTCTGAAAAAACTCTTAAATAAAAATTATTTTACATGTCATGATCCAAAGTATTCCCCAAAAAATAATTTTTAGAATCTCCCAACAGTTTTAAGGCTTTTTAATGAATTGGGTTCAAGTCACATTTTTGGTTTTTTGTTTGGCCAGGGATTGAACCTAGCAGTGATTGAACCCAGCTCTGATTAACCACTGAGCCACATTCCAGGCCCTTTGTATTTTTTATTTTGATACAGGGTCTCAATAAGATGTTTAGGGCATTGCTACATTATTTGAGACTCTCTTTAAACTTAAATCATCTTGCCTGAATGTCTCAAATAGCTGGGATTTCAGGTGTGTGCCACCTTGTAATTTATCTGAAGAAGGAGGAGGGTTTTCTTAAGCAGATGTCTGTGCTTCTCAGTCTTATAAGGGTACACTGCCTCATATATCAACAGGTTCTTCATTTTCTTGGTAACATATTTTACATGAGGTCAAAATAAATTAAAATTGTAGAGGATGAGATGGAAAATTATTGGCCTTAATAATTCATGCTATGAAAATTATATATTTGTAATATTGTAATAATCAGAAAAAGTAAAAAAGACAACAGAGTTACTTTTCTAAATAGAAGTCAATATTTTATGGTATTGAATATTTCAAATGATAACTGTGGGAAATGCTGTAATGTCATAACCTACTGCCTCCTAATATCATTTCTCCTCTCTGGTAATTATTGCCTTTAAAGTTTTGACCTAAGAAACAACTAAAAATTAAGGGCTGGTTCAGGTAACTTGTAAAAAGGTTGCACATATATACCTTCTAAATAACAAAATCATCAAAATACACAATAGCACTGCTTTAATTAATGATCATGTCCAACTACTTAAAATGATGGGATGCTGAGGCAAAGGAGTTGCAGAGAAGAAGTAGAGGAGAAGAGAAGGAGATGTGGAAATATCCTTCATTAAATAAGCTCTAGACACAGTATCAAGATGTCTGAAAAGATGCTCAACAGCACATATCACTGGGGGAATAAACTCAAAAGTACTAGAAGATGCCAATAACCACTCATAAATAACACACACTCACACAAAGCTGTTGAAAGCCACAGCCGAAGGGGCCCCAGCAAACTTCCAGCTGCCAGCTGATGATTGGCTCACAGCGGCCCCAGCAAACTTCTAGCTGCCCCAGCAAACTTCTAGCTGCCAACTGATTGGCTCCTCTGCAGTGATGCTCATTGAGCTGTTTACTCACCCTTTCAGACCTTGGAGCTGCTCATTGGGGAACTTTTTTTGGCTCCACCCATGTGACCCAGCCAATCAGCCTCAAGAGCAGGAGGAGTGGGGGAGGTTGGGAGGCTTGTGGGAAGCCAGTGGTGGCAGTTGGGCTCTGAGGGGTTTTCTTCAGGAGCTGTGTGGTGTGGTGTGTGTGTTCTGAAAATAAAGTTTGTTTCTTTTGACAAGTGGCTCCTGAATTGTGCCTAGCCAGACTACGGTATTTGGTGGCCCACACGGGAACGACTGAGGGTAAGTGATAAGGTAAACTGCTCGCCCCTGAGGGCAGGGCAAGAGGATGGGTAGCCATTTTAAGATTCTTCTTTTGTTTTGCTTCACTTTTGTTTTAAGTTGCCTGTCCCTGGAGATGTGTAAGGTGGAAGAAAAACCGCTCACATCTGAGGAACCGATAGGGAGAAAGGACGGATGGACATTTCAGGAGGATAGAAAGGCTATAATGATTTTCTGTTGTTCTACTTTTGTTTCATTCTGTTTCAGTTTTGTTTGGCGTTATCTTGTTGGGTTGTATTATAGTTATAGTAAAATATTCAAGTAAAAGAGAAGGTCTGTCGAGCTAGTCAGAGAAAAAAATTCAAGTAAAAAAGAAAGTCTCTTGAGCTAGTCAGACAGAGGAAAAAAATTCAAGTAAAAGAGAAGGCCTCTCGAGCTATTCAGACAGAGGAAAAAAATCAAGTAAAAGATAAAGTCTCTCGAACTAGTTTGACAGAGAAAAAAAAATCAATTAAAAGAGAAGGTCTCTCGAACTAGTCAGACAGAGGAAAAAACTCGAGTAAAAGAGAAGTCCTCTCAAGCTAGTCAGACAGAGAAAAAGTTTAGAGCAGAAAAAGCCATCAGGGGGAAAGTTACAACAGGAGACTGCTACTAGTACCTTTCTATCACCACAGGGAATAAGTGTCCAACCAACAGCACCACCTCTACAGGAGATTGCTACTAACACCTTTCTATCACCAGAGGATGTAAGTGTCCAACCAACAAGGCCACCTCCATATGCTGGGAGGCCCCCAACCCCCACAGTTGATAGATGGGATCCCGAGACAGGATCTCAAATATTAACATGCCCTGCATTTGAGGCAGGAGGGCAGCAAATTCACAATGCTTTAAATTTCAAAACAGTGAAGCATCTAAAAGAGGTTGTAACAACCTATGGTGCTCAAGCACCCTTCACTGTAAGCATGGTCGAATTCATTAACAACCTGAACATGACGCCAGCAGATTGGGCTAATATGTGTAAAGCTGTGCTAAATGGAGGTTAATACCTGTTATGGAAGGTTGCCAATTAGAAATTTTGCAAGGAGATGGCTAGGCAAAATGCAGCAGCTGGTTATCCTCAGAGAAATCTAGATATGTTGTTAGGAAAGGGACCTTATGAGGATCAGCAGCAACAAATTGCATATGATTCCAGTGTATACGCACAAATTGCTATAGATGCAGTTAGGGCATGGAAGACTTTACAAGGACATGGAGGTTTACAAGGTCAATAATGTAAGGTAATACAAGGAGCTAATGAACCTTATGCCGAATTTGTAGATAGGCTTATTCAAACAGCTACCAGAGTTTTTGGGAATACAGAACAAGCAATACCATTAATTAAACAACTGGCTTATGAGCAAGCGAATTGTTGGTGCAGAGAAGTCATTAGACCATGGAAACATGAAGATTTAAACACATATATTAAATTATGTAGATACATTAATGAACTAGGGCAAGTCGTGGCAGCTGCAATAAAACAGGCTTTAGATGGCAGGCCAAGAACATGCTACCATTGTGAACAAACAGGACATTTTAAAAGGAATTGCCCCATAGAAGAAGGGTTTAACAAAACTAGGTATCAAAGGAGTAGAATATGGGGTATTTGCCCACGAGCCATAGAGGGAGACATTGGACTAATGAATGCCATTGTCAAAACACCATAGAGGGTGCTCCATTATCAAAAAACGAACAAGGACCAAGTGTTTATCCACGATATCATAGAGAAAGGCATCAGGCTTCATTGCCAAAAAATGGACAGGGTGGACCAATGCTCCAGAGCCCAAAACCACAAATACAGGGAGCACTGAGGAACCCAGTAACCCCATCAGGGTAGTGTCTAGGACACATTGTCCATTAGATCCCTCATCAGACAAACCAGAGGGAGTGCAGGGTTGGACATCTGCACCTCTGCCAGCGCAGTACTATCTCCAGAGATGGGAGTTCAAATCATTCCCACAGGGGTAAAAGGACCTCTTCCCAAAGGAATGGTAGGCTTATTATTGGGACACAGTTCTTCTACTCTAAAAGGACTTATGATAAGTCCTGGGGTAATTGATCCCGATTATGAAGGTGAAATAAAAATTATAGCCAGTTCTCCAAAGGGTATATCAGTAATTTCACCAGGAGATAGAATAACACAGTTACTAATAATACCCAGCCTGCATGATAAATTTTCCAGTCATACTGTAGAAAGAGGTTCCAAGGGATTAGGCTCTATAGGTGTAGATTGGGCTATGCTTTCTTTAAATTTAGATTCTTGCCCCATGCTAAAACTAAATATTCAAGGACATGAATTTAATGGGCTATTGGATAAAGGTGCAGACCTTAGCATCATCTCTCATCAAGAATGGCCAAAACATTCGCCATTACAACAAGCCACTAAAACTCTTTGAAGCCTAGGAGTGGCAACTAATCCCCATAGAAGTGCAATGGTATTAGATTGGAAGGATCCTGAAGGATGTGAAGGAACTATACGGCCATATGTATTGGATCATCTTCCCATAAATTTATGGGGATGAGATGTCCTAGAACAACTAGGTTTGACATTAACAAATAACATCAACCAAAATGCACCCACTATTATGACTACACAAGGTTTTAGGAAAGGAAAAAGATTAGAAAAACAAGAACAAGTTATAGCAGCACCAACACAAATAGATCAAGGAATGGACAGACATGGGTTGGTGTTTCAGAAAGGGCCATTGAGACAATAAAAATTACTTGGAAATTAGAAAGACCAGTATGGGTTCCTCAGTGGCCCCTGACTAAAGAAAAGACACAAGCAGCCCATGACCTGGTCAAACAACAATTAGTGGAAGGGGATATACAACCTTCTGTATCTCCCCATAATACTCCCATTTTTGTCATCAAAAAGAAATCTGGTAAATGGATATTATTGCAAGATTTAAGAGCCATTAATAATGAGATGGTTATTATGGGACCTGCTCAATCAGGGATTCCTCAATTGTCTTCTTTGCCAAAAACTTGGTATGTTTTAGTTATAGATATTAAAGATTGATTTTTTTTCAATTCCAATGCATCCTGAGGATAGTCCACGTTTTGCATTTACTATCCCTGCATTGAATTATGAGGGTCCTGATCAGAGATATGAATGGAAAGTACTCCCTCAAGGGATGGCTAACAGCCCAACTATGTGTCAAATTTATGTTAACAAAGTAATCCAGCCACTTAGAAATCAAAATCCTTAACTACAAATATTTCACTATATGGATGATGTATTATTAGCACATAAAAATAAAAACACATTGCTAGAATATTATGCCACACTTACAAACTTATTAAAAAATTATAATCTAGAGATAGCAATAGATAAAGTACAATTACATTTTCCAATTAATTATTTATGAGTTGTATTATCCTCAACTATGGTCTGTCCACCAAAAAATCAAATACGAGTAGATCAACTCAAATCACTTAATGACTTTCAAAAGTTATTAGGAGACATAAATTGAATAAGGCCTTATCTAACTATACCAACAGGAGAGTTGGGACCTTTATTTGATATCCTAAAAGGTTCATCAGATCCAAATTCATCCCACATGTTAATGCCTACAGCAAGAAGGCATTAAAAATCATTGAAAAATATATGGAAAATATGCATTTGGATAGAATTGATATAAGTTTGCCTTTATTATTTATTGTACTACCAACAAAAAATATTCCTTCAGGAGTATTTTGGCAAGAAGGTCCATTATTATGAATACATTTATCTTATTCTCCTAACACTATTCTTACTAGGTATCCTGAGGCTGTAGGACAATTAATACTCAAAGGAATAAGAGCAGCAAAGGGAGTGTTTGGAATTTCTCCCAATAAAATTATTACTCCATATACCATGAATCAAATTGATGAGTCAGCTAATGAGTTAAATACTTGGGCAATAATCATGTGCAAATCTAATGTTTCATTTGATAACCACTTACCATCTAATCCTTTATTATTTTTTTGGTCATCACATCCTGTAATTTTTCCAAAAATGACAAGAAAAACACCTATCATTCATGCTCCAAATATATTCACTGATGGGTCAAATAATGGTACAGCAGCAGTAGTTACACCTGATCAAACTTTTACATTTTTAGTACCCAAACAATCAGCTCAAAAGGTAGAGCTTAATGCAGTATTACAAGCTTTTGTGATGTTTAAAGATTTTGTATTTAATTTATTTTCTGATACTCAGTATATAGTTAATGCTATAATACCCCTTGAAGATGCTGGTATGATTTCCTCTTCCTCTACTGTTTTCTCTTTGCTTTCCACTATACAAAGTTTAATCTGGGACAGAAAAGATCCATTCTTTATAGGACATATCAGGGCACATACAGGATTACCTGGAGCCCTTAGTTTGGGCACATGACATACATATTTTCTCTACACTAGAAGAAGCTACAAATTTTCATAAAAAGTTTCATGTCAATGCTAATATTTTACAAAAGCATTTTAAAATAACTAAGGAACAAGCTAGACAAATAACAAAACAATGTCAAAATTGTGTAACCTTTTTACCACAAGTTAATCTTGGAGTCAATCCTAGAGGACTGATACCTAACCATATTTGGCAGATGGATGTCACACACTTGCCAGAATTTGGAAAATTAAAATATTTGCATGTTACATTTGATACTTCTTCTGGATTTTTGATGGGCTCCCTTCATGCTAAAGAAAAAACTAAAGATATTATAGCTCCTTGCTTACAAAATTTTGCCACTGTGGGTGTTCCAAAACAGTTAAAAACAGATAATACCCCTGGTTATATTTCTACCTCTTTTAAACAATTTTGCTCATCATGTGGCATTACTGATATAACAAGAATCCCATACAATCCACAGGGACAAGGCATAGTTGAAAGAGCGCATCAAACTATTAAAATGTACTTATTAAAGCAAAAAGAGGGAATTGGGAAGGGGTATATATTCCCCAAAGATAAACTTAAAATAACACTTTTTACTCTAAACGTTTTAAATTTGGATTCATCAGGACTTAGTATTGTGGAAAGGTATATGTGTCCAAAAAATGTACATAAGCCCAAAGTACTTTGGAAGGATATTCTAACAGGACAATGGAAAGGTCCTGACCCAGTAATTATCTGGAGTTGGGGGTCTGTTTGTGTGTTTCCACAGGGAGAACAGCAGCCGATTTGGATTCCAGAGAGATTAACTAAGGTCCTGAGCCAGTGATTGTCTGGAGTTGGGGGTCTGTTTGTATGTTTCCACAGGGAGAACAGCAGCGAATTTGGATTCAAAGGAGATTAACTAAAGAGATTTCTACAGACCAAAAAGAAGATGATTTGGCTCAAATCCATAATAGCTGATATCCAAAACTCCAGTTTGACTATCCTTAAATCTGTGACAGAACCAGGATGCTTTTTTTCAATATCTATTTTATTATTACCCTTTCCTACATCATGAAGTTCTATTTTGTTTTTTGAACTCATACAGACCGAGGTTAATGTTTTACTGATCAGTTCTATTTTTTGACTATAGAGTTTTTAAACATTGCAATGGAGATTTCACCTGTAAAAAATTATAAGGCCTTTACTATTATGTTATGTGTTGTATGTATTATATTATGTGTGCACACTTGTGTTTTATGTTGTATGTTTGTATGTACTTGTTTTATGTTGTATGTTTGTATGTACTTATATCATATATGATGAGCGCTCATGATAAGATGGATCCAAATATATTTTTTTTAATTCACGTGATTTAAATGGTTTAATTTAAATTGGGTAAACAGCTGTTGAGGATTGTTTTAATATGTGAACAAAAAAGGAGGTTAACAGATCTGTTTGTTTACTTTCACCTTTCCTTTTCATTATATTTAATAATTCTGTTCAAGATAATGTAAATTGTTCAGAAAATTGTTTTCTTTTAGTGACTTCTGGAATGTTAGTTACATAATTTTTCTTTAGCCATTATTGCCAGAATTCCTATCTTCATCCTAGTGTCGGTGAGGACAAAGATAAAACCAATCTACAGCTTCTGCAATAGCTATCACTGAACTGCTTGTAGAACTTTCCTGGACTATGTATCACTTGTATGCATTGTAAACTCACTTGTATGCATTGTGAACTATCTGTTGGTGCAGCGACTTGTGGTAGTGTTGGGGTATTTTTGCTGATGGTGTCATGGGTGGTACAATTTTTCCAAAAGGAGCTGTCAATTGGCTTGGTGTATCTTCCTCCCTTCTGCTTGTCATGGTCGTTCAGCTAAAATTTGGGGGCCAACAGAGGTGAGGCAAAGAACCTCACCCCCCGCCCCCCGTACAAACACCTATCCACAGGTGTGGCTGTATACTGGACCAGTAGTCAATGACAGGTAAGATCCAATTGCAATGGTTCCTACCTAATACAGGAGGCTGACGCCTTGAGGTCAGCTCATCTGATGATGGGTAAGGACCATCTGTATTATTGGACAACCTAAGGCAGGCACAGTCCCTAAGCCACATGCTTGTTGTTTAAACAGAGAGGGGGAGATGTTGAGAGCCACAGCCGAAGGGGCCCCAGCAAAATTCCAGCTGCCAGCAAACTTCCAGCTGCCAGCTGATGATTGGCTCACAATAGCCCCAGCAAACTTCTAGCTGCCAACTGATTGGTTCTTCTGTGGTGACGCTCATTGGGCTGTTTCCCCGCCCTTTCAGACCATGGAGCTGCTCATTGGGAGACTTTTTTTTGGCTCCACCCACGTGACCCAGCCAATAAGCCTCAAGAGCAGAAGGAGTGGGGGAGATTGAGAGGCTTGTGGGAAGCTGGTGGTGGCAGTTGTGCTCTGAGGAAATTCCTGAAGTACTCGTGTGGTATGGCGTGTGTGTTCTAAAAATAAAGTTTGTTTCTGCTTGACAAGTGGCTCGTGAATTGTGCCTAGCCAGATTTTGGCAAACTAGTATCAGCAAAAGAATATTTAATAAGTACCTAGCTCAATGGTGGTAACAATATAAGTGCTCTCTGTTTATTAAATAGAAATTGTTGTACAACTTTTACAGATAGTTTTAATGACTCATAGATAGTCTTTTAAGATTCATAATCTCCTATTTAGAACCATTTCAAGCATTTGCTACAGTAGGCATTTAAAAAATGTGACATGAACAAAGAATGAATGTACCACTGATTACTTCTTCCCCACTTCTGCTGACTGCCTATTCCCAGCCCAGGAAGGGGGCTTTTCACCAGGTTGTCATTTCTACTGGATGTTGTTGACAGTCACAAACTGAGATAATGGTGTCTTATGGTTCATGGCTCTGGGACAAATAATGGTTCAAAGGTACTCAGTGCCATAGGGTTGTGTCTGCTCCTAATGCACAACCCCTGATAGTGTAGGTATAGTGCCAATCACAAAATCTTCAATGATTCAGAGGAAGCTTGGTTTTTACTAGTTCCATTTTCCAAGACCCTTTTATCACAAGTGGGTACTGACCCTGATTGACCCATTTCCCCCAGTCAAGTAAGAGAGTCTCATGATTGTTGGTTTGACTTCTTTATGTAAATCAAAACAATTTTCCTACTAGGTCATGTTAAGCAATGGAAAATTACCATAAAGACATAAATATAATCAGCATCTTTGACAGCTGATTTGCTACTGAAAGTTCCATTTGCAGAGAAGAAAGTGTTCAAGACTAAAGTGTTAAAGACATGCACTAAACTTCTCAGAAGTATATCAATTTGATTATATTACAGAGAATATGAATGTTCTTTAATCCGTTTGAAGTGAATACTTCTGATTGACACTATAATGTAGTTTTATCTCTTTAAGTTTTATCATTGTTAAGGAAGTATATTTACTCACTGATGGATGAAATATTTCATATAGTCCTATTCAGTATAAATTATTGATTGTATTATTTAGTTGTGTACTTTCTTTTTTCAATTTTTTTTACAGCTGTGTTTTTCTTTCTTTGTAATCAGGTATTGAATTGTTCAGCAATCATTCACACATACTGTTGTAACACCAACTTATTAAAAAGATAATCTGCAGTTTTAACAAAGCATACTTTGAACAAACAAAATCCAAATGACTTTTTGCATTTCTAAATAATAATGACTGAATATATGCCTGGGAAGCTGCAAGCCCTACTTTATTTTTCCTGGAGTGCAAAGGAGTTGTGCTTTTTCCATTTCTGGAACCAGCCTAACTTTACTCTTGAACTTCATTCACCATTACAAATCAAAGCATCTGTTATGATATGTCCATTCCTCCTACTCAACCTAATGAATCTAAAATTTCTTTTAGTGAAGAGCTGGCAGGTGACAAATCTACATTGAGCATACTTTTCAAAGAGGCAGTTTCTATCCTGCTGCTGAAAATTTGAAAATGTTCAGTCTTTCAGGAATATAGTTGAGCATTGATAACTAATTTTCTCCATCCTGTTTGACCAAGGAATTTCAATGCTGGAACTTGTCATTAATAAATTTTCAGAGTTCATCTCAAAGTATTTTTGTGACCTAAGAAAATTGGAAATAAGACAAATGTGCATCAAGCACACAAAGAATATAATGGTGTAACTTTATTACTAAGAACGAATTTAAGTTGTGTGTAGTAAGTTATTAAAATAAAATGGATGTTCAAATAATAAGTAATGATAATTGGTGTATAGATTGTGATAAAATTTTTTATTCTAAATTATAACTTAGTTTGTAAGTAGTAAAAAAGGATGAAGAAATACAATTTTAATTACAAAATATCTTCAGGTTGTGATTATATTTTTTCTTATTTCCTTCAAATTTTTCAAATTTATATATTTCTCCAAATTTTACTTTCAAAAGCTTACATTAGTTTTATTTCAGAAAGCAGTTCAATGCTCAAGACTTCAATCTTCATCATAATTGTAAATAAGAGGGATAATAACAAACATACTGTGGTGATTTCTTCATTACAATATGAAAATCACATTTTCTCACAGCATATTTTCAAAAGGATTTTTAAAATTTTTGACAGGCAGTTTTTCTTAAGATTCATTGAAAAGTTGTCAGTGGTGTGGTGGATATAAGTTCTAATTTATGGGTGCTTTTTGAAGAATAAATTCAAAATTTTAATGGCATTCATTTGACTTTTTCCAAGAAAAGAGGCTTAATATATTAGTTTGTTTTCTGTTTTCCCTTGTTTATAATTATGCATATATATGCCGGTAACATGTTTAACAAAATTATTGTAGTGTTGGGGTATTTTTGCTGATGGTGTCATGGGTGGTACAATTTTTCCAAAAGGAGGCGTCAATTGGCTTGGTGTATCTTCCTCCCTTCTGCTTGTCATGGTTGTTCAGCTAAAATTTGGGGTCCAACAGAGGTGAGGCAAAGAACCTCACCCTCCTGCTGGTACAAAGACCTACCCACAGGTGTGGCTGTATGCTGGACTGGTAGTCAATGATGGGTAAAATCCAATTTCAATGGTACCAAACTAAGACAGGTAAGGACCATATGTACTATTGGACTACCTAAGGCAGGCACAGTCCCTAAGCCACATGCTTGTTGTTTAAACAGAGAGGGGGAGATGTTGAGAGCCACAGCCAAAGGGACCCCAGCAAACTTCCAGCTGCCAGCTGATGATTGGCTCACAATAGCCCCAGCAAACTTCTAGCTGCCAACTGATTGGCTCCTCTGAGGTGATGCTCATTGGGCTATTTACCCGCCCTTTCAGACCTTGGAGCTGCTCATTGGGGGACTTTTTTTGGCCCCACTCACGTGACCCAGCAAATCAGCCTCAAGAGCAGGAGTGGGGGAGGTTGGGAGGCTTTGGGAAGCCAGTGATGGCAGTTGGGCTCTGAGGGTTTTTACTGAGGAGCTGTGTGGTGTAGTGTGTGTGTTCTAAAAATAAAGTTTGTTTCTTTTGACAAGTGGCTCCTGAATTGTGCCCAGCCAGACTGGGGCACAAAGCTCAATAGCAAAGAATACTGGTTGGTTGCAGAGCTCAGGAAGATCCCTTGAGTTTTGCTGGGATGCCATGTACAGTCTTCTGGGGAAAAAGCACTGTAGATTTTATTCTTAATGAAGATACTATATGATCTAGCAATCACACTTTCAGATTTTACACACAGTATTTGTAAACTAATGCCCATCAAAATGGTTACTGAAAGTTTAATTCTTGTCCCTAAAGCAAATTTAATAATGAGGACATGGATTTGAAAATAAGGAAAAACAGGTATATTATTGCTTTGCTAACAAAGGAAAGCACAGGGGACTCCAGTCCTAGAGGCTGTGACTCTACTCATCACAGAAACAGGGTTTTGTTTTGATTTTGGGTACTGGAGAGTGAACTCAGGTGCACACAACCACTGAGCCACATCTCCAGCCCTATTATGTATTTTTATTTACAGACAGGGTCTCACTGAATTGCTTAGCACCTCCATGGCTTTGAACTCATGATCCTCCTGCATCAGTCTCTTGAACTTCTGGGATTAGAGGCATACCCACCACCTGCATGGCAGAATAAGTATTTTTTTAAACTATTTTAAAGCTGCCTGCTAGATACTTCTTCTATGAGAATTATGATTTATTTCTTAATTTGGGAATTGCCATTCCTTAGATATTCTGTAATTCTGAAGTCTCATTTGGTTTTTCTAAGGAGCACTCATGAAAAAAATGGATCCAAATATCTTTTATTCATGTGATTTAAACAGTTTAATTTTAATTGGGTATTGTTTTAATATATGAACAAAAAAAGGAGGTTAACAGATCTTTTTGTTCACTTTCACCTTTCCTTTTCATTATATCTAATAATTCTGTTCAGAATAATGTACTAAATTGTTCAGAAAATTGTTTTCTTAGTGCCTGCTGATATGCTGCACAATTTTCTTTAGCCATTAATGCCAGAATTCCTACCTTAAGACAAAAATAGAAGAATTTCCAGTATTACTGAAAAACCAAATGAGACTTTGGAATTACAGCTACATTCATCACAGCTGTTCTTGTTTCTGCTGCTGCTACTATAGCTCTTGCAATAGCTATCACACAAACTGTACAAACTGTTGCATTAATATTTACTTCAAGAAGAAATAGACATATTAATGGATTCCTCTGCTTTAAGCTGCTTGAAGAACTTTCCTGGACTGTGTATCACTTATATGCATTATGAACTGATACAACAAATTGTAATTAGTACCAGGGTATCTTTGCTGATGGTGTCATCTATTGTACAGTTTTTTCCAGGGGTTTCTCACTTGGAGCAGTCAATGGCTTGATAACGTGGCATTTTGTATCCTTCTCCCTTCTGCTTGTGGCAGGTTGTTTATGGTGTTTGTGTAAAAACCACTATGGTCGTTATCCACAAGTATGGCTAAGTTAGTTGGGCCAGTAGTCAAAGACGGGTAAGATCCAATTACAATGGTACCAACCTAAGACAGGAGGCTGATGATTTGAGGTCAGACCATCCAATGATGGGTAAGGACCATATGTAGTATTGGACAACCTAAAAAAGGCATGGTCCCTAAGCCACATACTTGTTGTTTAATAAAACAAAAGGGAGGAGATGTTGGGGATGCAAATCAAGTCAAGATGGTGCCTGGCAGTTTGCCAGGAGGAGTGGTTTGTAAAGTAATTCCAGGGAGCCATTAAGATGATGAGGATTCCTTAATGACTGACTGCTGTATCTAGATGATGTTAATTAAGTTAAGCTGTGTGTAATTAGTTGGGTATATGTACCTCTGCTGTCCTGCAGAGAAGTGGTTCCTGCTACCTTGGGTGCCTGCTACTTTGAGTTCTGGCTCAGTTCCCGCTGAGTTCACTTGCAATAAAATAGTTCGTGCTTCAACCTTCAAGTTGCTTGTCACCTCTCAGTTATTTTGCCCAGCCAGACTTTGGCATATATGAATATCATTATTCCAAACTATGAAAATATAGTATGTTGTCTTTTATTACAAATTTAAGTTTGTTCTATATTCCTAACTTCCTTCATCTCTAGAATATTTTTAAATCCATAATGGTGCCTCAATCTAAAAGGATATCTATGCTGTAGTGAAAAGGAAGACAAAGTCATTCAGATGTAATGACTCTAGGACAATTTTTAAAAATATAATATTTTTACTTGGATGTAAATATGCTCCATACATTTTATTTGAAGTCACCTTTAAAAGCATTCTTATATAGAAATTTTAAATAGGTCTCTCTTGGAGCTTATGGATTGGCAGAATTGGATATGAAATATTTTTAGTTTTAGAAAGTTGTGTAAAGCTAAATACTGGCAATTTTTGACTACAGACTGGAAAATCATTCATTTAAGATAATAACAATTGTGATATTAGAAATCATACTAAATACTATCCAAAAAAGTATAGTATGAAAATTAATGCAAATAATAATACTATGAAAGTTCAAAGAAATCCTGTAACACATTAGGAAAAAATACCTATGTCCTGGTTATGATGTAATAAGAGTCAGACTTTAAAACGACTTCCTCCAGAACCTTCCTAGGAGCCTCCTCTGCCTCCTCTTCCATTAAGATTTTTAGCTGAATCTTCCAAGATGAGGTTTTATGAGACAAACAGCTTTAGCTCATCTTCCAGTAAACCCGTAATTTTGGTGTTTTTCATCAAAAGTCTGAAATACTTGTCTTGTTGTAGGCAGGGAAATAGTCCCCAAAGGAAAGACGAAGCTTTTTCCATACTCAGACAATGGCAGACAAGCAGCATCTGGATAAAAATCTTTGGTGTATTTATCTTTCATTTTCCATATTGAATGACACTCAGATATTTTGTGTGGGGTTCTGAATTTAACAAAAAACATCTAAGGCCCCTCATGAGGATTTAAAATTGATAGGATTGTCATAAAAATGAAAGAAAATATAAAAATTATCCAAGGTTATTTGTGCATAAAATACATTTAAAATATATTTCTCAGGTCTGTCTATTGAAAAATGGTTCAGAGTAAAACACTCCTTTATGAATGAAATGTCTCTATATGAGATTTGATGTCTAACTTTCTTGTTGAAAAGGAAAATGCAGAAAAGTGAATCAGGTCCTCCTGTTCTAGAAAGAAAGGGGGTGACGGTGGGAGACAAGAAAAATGGATGAGGGGCTGGGATTGTGGCTCAGCAGTAGAGTGTTCACCTAGCACATATGAGGTGCTGGGTTCAATCCTCAGCACCGCATAAAAATAAAATAAACAAAATGTATTTGTGTCCAACTACAACTTAAAAAATAATTAATTGGGCTGGAGATGTGGCTCAAGCAGTAACATGTTCGCCTGGCATGTGTGGGGCTCTGAGTTCAATCCTCAGCATCACATAAAATAAAAAAGATGTTGTGTCCACCAAAAATTGACAAATAAATATTATAAATTCTCTCTCTCTCGTAAAAATAATTAATTTTTAAAAAGATGAAGAAAATAAAATGGTAAAAGGAGCAAGAAATTCTAAGACAAATGGAACTTTTATCAGTGGACTGGAAGAGAGATAAAGGGCCTCCTTCCTGAGTATGCCACTTATTTCTTCATGGTAGTGTTTATTACTTCTGTTCATCAGTTTGGTTCCTCCAGAAGTCCCCATGTTAGTGTCCTCCACCACCTGTCACTCGAGTACTGTTTAAATATGGTGGAGATCTGTCCTCATTATTGACTGCTGTTCCAAATCAGTAAATTGTCAGGACCCTATTAATATCTCTGCTGTAATATCAGTTCCATGTCTCCAGTTACTTTCTGCCTGCTCACTGCAGAGATCCAGCCAATTAGATCTCCAAAGCAAGTAATCACCTCTAGAAAAAACATCCTTTAGCTAGTGTTACCCAGTCATGGGGAGGCCGAGCCTCACTACAGACATTGAACAAAAAGCAAGTTGGGACACTATGTGGAACAGGAAAATTTTAATTCCTTTAATGTTTTAAAAGGAACAGCAGCATCAATTAACACTCCTTGGCTTTGATCATTTATCTGTTCAAAAATTGGAAAGAGTTTGGGAGGGGGCTGGGACTCAGTTCTAGCAACTTGCCTGACATATGTGAGGCCCTGGGTTCCATTCTCAGTACCACATATAAATAAATAAAATAATGGTCTATCAACAACTTTAAAAAATGTTTAAAAAAATTGGAAAGAGTTTAAATCCTGCAATAGCTTCTCCTTCCTGTAAGGCAGTTCTGAGACCACCTTGGAGTGGAGAAAGGTTTGCAATTGTCAATGCAGAGAAATCAAGCCTCAGTCTCCCTTAAGGGAGAGGGGGAACACCCAATAGCTTTGGAAGGTCTATTTAAATGTAAATTGCTGAGTTTAATTTCAACCCAGACTCCTCCTCTGACTTAGCCTCCTCTTCTGAATCTCCTGGTGCAGACTTTCCCACTTCATCTCATTGAAATTCAATCTGGGCAATTTCCCTGCATAGCAGGCATCCTGACCAATGAATTTTTCTTTTGCATTTTTACCTCTCTTCCTTGACTCTGGTCTGCTAAAAACAAGACAAGTTTAGATTTTGCCCCAAGGCTTTCTCTCTGAGGTTTACCAGTTACAAACTGGGCATGACTTTGTTTTGTCCTTATTCTTTCTTCCTGCCTTTGGTACTCCACATTAACTACAGATAGAGAAATCCCTTTTGGTGCTGGGCAAGGCTGCTTCCCAGGTCCTTTGCTTCTGGCTGCATCTCTAAGTCCAATGTGTAAGTCTTCTGATGAACCCTGGCCAAAATCTTGATCTGAATGTAAACACATTTCTGTTGCTGTCCACAACTTTCTTGTGTTCTCAATCACACTTCTAGGCTAGTATCTGAAATGTAACCTTCAAATAGTTTCCTACTGAGACTCTCCCAAGAGAGTCTTATGCAAATTAACTGATTTATCCTCACAGAACCATGGACAACTGTCCCTAATTATTTCTAGAAACTAAATGAGCTGAACTCTTTGGATCTCCTTTTCTTTTTGCCTAATTATTGTCTTCAGAATCATGAAATAGATTGTTCTCTTTGAAGACAAAGAATTCTACATATTTTATTTTATCTTTTTAACATCTGACTCACTTTCCTCTCTCCTGGTACTTTCAAGAACCAATACACAATACTCTGAATATATAAGCACTCTTTTTGTATTGGAGAGAAAGCCACACCCAGTAGGTTCCTTGAGTCCAGGAGGCCAGTGGTCCCTGTTCCATGTGCTACCTATTGCCCACATCCCATGGGGACAATGGAATCAAGATCACTCTGTGTGGCTTATGCTGGCAATGAAAAGACCACAGAAACACAGAGGTACTATTTTCACAAAGTGGGGACTGCTTACAAATCTACAACCTCAGGGGTCCTCCTCCATGCCATAAGGCAAGAGAGTTAGAGAGAGGGTGCACCAGGAACCCCTCTATTTGTTAGGAAAAGACATGTAATAGAATATTCCATCCAAATAAGGCAGAGGATAGTGTTTAAAAGGAGGTGTTGCCCCACCCCATTGGTTAAAGCTCAAGCCCAGACCTGAGGCACTTCCTTGCCAAGTGGAGGTAAAGGCCCCTAGCTTTGCACAGTGTTTGGCATGCGATGCCCATCCAGTACCCCATTACCCAAGGCTGAGGGGGGGGTGCTTAGCTCGTGCTCATGGCAGCCACCAACAACTGACTTTATTTTTGTGACAGTTACGTAGTAAACTGGAATTCACACAATGCAATCATCAGAGCCTTAGACTGCATGGCAGGTGATTTTGGAACAATTAGTTCTCTCTCAGGCTTTGTTTATGCATCTTTAAGATCAGAATTCTCCCAACCAGGACTTGAAATCCTGTAAAGGTAAGAACAAAGTAAATACTGGACCAAGAATGGTGCCTGACACAGTGGAGGCTCTCAATTTCTTGAATTCAGTGCTACAATCTATGTATTGTTTTGTGATGCAAAGTACATCTGAGAGTCTGTAATTCCATAGTTCCTTTCTTTTTTATTTTATTCTTATTTTTAGATATACATGACAGTAGAATATATTTTGGCAAATTATGCATACTTGAAGTATAATTTATTCTAAGGAGAATCCTATACTTGTGGTTGCACATGATGTGAAGTTACCCTGGTCATATATTCAAATACAGGGATAGGAAAGTCATGTCTGATTTCCTTGGTTCCTTTCTGTCACCTTGAGCTATAGTTGAAGAGACTTTAGTGTTTTCAGGATTATTTTTCATTTTTATTTTATTGAGGTTCAATTCTTACAAAGAGAGACCAGTATATAATGTGTGATGTAGTTACATTTATCACGTTGTGGTACAATTACCCCATTCACCTTGTTTCAAACATTTAATCCCTGCCGGGAAGAAAACCAAGTATCTGATGAGCAGATACTAACTCTCATGCCCTCCAAGGTCCTGGCAATCACCTTTCTCATTTCTTATTCTAAGATTTCCAAATGTTGGACATAGCATATGAATGTAGTTACAGCACATGAGAATTTTCATGTTTGATTTTCTTTACTTCACTTCTCATTTTTGAGGTTCATTCAGCCTGTGTCAATACTTCATTTTTTATGGCAGAATAATATTCAAACATACATCTGGATGCTATATATAGTTGTATATTTGCTTACATGAATATATCTATATGTACCTGTGCTTACTCAGGCAAGTAAACATACAAATACATACACATTTGTTTATCCATTCTTCTCTTAATGGACATTTGGGTTTTCATCTCTGTCCTCATGTGAATAGTGATGCCATTAATATTAATGTACAAGTGTTTAAGTATCTGTTTTCAATTGTTGGGGGACTACAGCTAGGAATGGGATTAGTGGATTATAGGGTAATTCTATGTTTAATAATTAGCAAACATCAAATTATTTTCTATACTTTCTATATCATTTTATATTCTTACCATAACTCTGTGGGTGTTCTAATTTCCTGACATAATTACCAACAATTATTAAATTATTAACCCTTTTTTAAATGAAGCCATTGTGTACATCTCAACTAAATTATATATATATATATATATATATATATATATATATATATATATATATACACACACACACACACATATATATATTTCCCTGGATATATATATCCAGGGAAATAATATCAATATGCCCATCCCCATGGTTTCTTTATTCAAGTATAAAATTGTAAAGAGTTCAGTAATTTTTTTTTCTCCTCAGACTTGGCCTTCATTTAATTCAGGTCCCATAACTTACTGTGAGGATACTGTCATCATATCTAATGATTTGTGCCTCAATATATGTCATCAATTAGTGTGAGTCAGGTTATTATTTTCCTTCTGGTATTGTTGGAGTGAGGAATTAAATATGTGATTGACATATATAAAGCACAATAAAATAATTCATTATTGTTTTGTTATTTGTCTCTAATCTTGTTGTGGAAGAGTAAATGCAATATTTTAAAGATTTCTTAGTATAGGTAAATAATGCCCATGTAAGATTGGCCTCCTTTGGCAAAGATTTGATTCTTAAGTCCTGTAGTATTGGACGTTATTTTCTACTCATTTTAAAATTTCTACATGCAATAAACATAGATGTTTCCACATTCCAATTTTCTTCCAGGGGAACATGGAGAGAGCTGGTGGGGCCTCCTTCTCAATTTTTATCTCTGCTTAGAAATGCCACAGTATATGTTTCTATCTTTGTTAGGTGTTTTGTATCAGTGATGAAAATGGAAAGATCATAAGGAACACAATGAAATACAGATAATGCCCAGATTCTATTTTGAAAATTCACACTCTTATAAAACATAAAATCTTGACAATATCAACAAATTTTTAGAGAAACATGACCTACCCAAATAGAATCAGGAGGACACAGAAAATTAAAGGAGATCAAACTCAAGCAATATAATACAATACACCACCAAAAGCCTACCAAGAAAAAAAGACCAGGACCAGGTAGATTCTTGGCAGCGTCAACCAGACCTTGAGAAAAAAAATACCACCAGTCCTTCTCAAATCATCCCATTAAATAGAAAAGGAGGTAACCCTTTCAAACACATTCTAAAAAGCTAGCATCACCTTGATACCAAAAGCGGACAAAGAAACACCAAGGAAAAAAATTCTGATTAATATTCTTAATGAACATAAAAAATTAATGGATAATCTCCTTCAAAAACACATTAAAACATAATGCACCAGGATTGAGTGGGGTTCATCCCAGGGATACAAGGTTGGTTCAACATACAGAAATCAATAAACATAATTCATCACATTAATACATTTACAGACAAGAACCACATGATTATATCAATAGATGCAAAACACACACACACACACACACACACACACACACACACACACACGACTAATTACAGCATCCATTCCTGTTCAAAACACTAGAAAAACTAGGTACAGTAGGAACATACATGAACTTTATAAAAGCTATATGGTAAACCCAAGGTCAACATCAATTAAATTAAAAATTAAAAGCATGCTGTATAAAGGTAGAAACAAGAGAATGATGTCCCCTTTCACCACTTCTATTCAACATAGTCCTGAAAACTCTAGCCAGAGCAGTTACACAAATGAAATATTAAGGGATACAAATAGGAAAATAAAAACACAAACTATCACCATTTACAGATGACTTGTTGCTATAATCAGAAAATCCAAAAATTCCACCAGAAAACTTATTGAACACATATCCTGCACAGTAGCAGAATATGAAATTAACACCTGCAAATTAATTGTGTTCTTATACATCAGGGTGAATCAACTGAAAGAGAAGTTAGGAAAACTATTTCAGTCACAATAGCCTCAAAGAATATAAAATATTTTTGAATAAATCGAACAAAAGAGGAGAATGTTCTCCACCATGAAATCTACATCACACTAATGAGATAAATTGAAAAAGACCTTAGAAGTTGGAAATGTCTCCCCTGTTGTTGGATAGGCAGAATTAATATGGTAAAAATTGTCATATGACCAAAAGCACCACACAAATTCAGTGTAATTCCCATTAAGGTTCTAATATTGTTCTTATAGAGACAGAAAAAGAAGTCATGAAATTCACTTGGAATAATGAGAACCAGAATAGACAAAACAATCCTCAGCAAGAAAAGTAAAACAGGAAGCATCACCATTTCAGACCTTAACTTATATTACAGAGCTATAGTAAGAGAACAGCATGATATTGGCACCAAAACAGGCTTGAAGACAAGGTACAGAATAGAAGATACAGAGAAGAAAACCACACGAATGCAGTGATCTCATAGGAGACAAAGGCACCATAAACATACATTGAAGAAAAGATGCTCTTTTCAAAAAGAGGTTCTGGAAAAACTGTAAATCAATGTGTAATAAAATAAAATTAGACTCTTATCTCCCATGCTGCTCAAAATTTAATTCAAAGTGGATCAAGGATCTAAGCATCAGACCTGAGAAATTGCACCTACTACACAAAAATGTAGGCTCAAATCTCCAACTGACTTCCTCGATGATACCTTTAAAACAAAAGAATTATAAACCTCTCTCAAACTAAATACAAAATGGTTCTGTGGATGTGAATAAGTGGTTGTGTTTTCCTGAGTTTAATCCACACTAACCCCTACTCCTCCCACCAAAAAAAGAGTAATTTCGTGGGATGGTATCAAATTAGAAAGTTTCTTTACAGAAAAGAAAATAAGCAAGATGTGAAGAGAGAGCCTAGAGAATTGGAGAAAATCTTTTCAACCTGCACCTCAGAGAGAGAGCACTAATCATCAGGACATATAAAGAGATAAATATATATATATAAACAGATAGCCCAATTAATAAATAGGCAAAGAAGTGAGCAGGCACATCACATAAGAAGAAATATGAATTGTCAACAAATATATGAAGATTTGAAACATTTTAAGTTCTATAAATTTATGTAAAGATAGAAATTATTGGACTTTGAATTATTATTCCTCATGAGTCCTTATATTTTAAAATCACTCATGTAAGTTAATACATATAATATTATAAATTTTTATAATAAAACAAAATAGAATCCTATCTATTACATGAAAATTACTACCTGACTTAAATTTAAAGAGGTCCTGTAGCACATTAGGAAAAGTACCTCTGTCCTGATTATGATGTGGCAAGAGTCAGATGTAACAATGCATTCCTCCAGTTCCCACCTAGGAGCTTCCCGTTCCTTCTCTTTCACTCAGATTTTGAGCTGTGGCTTCCAAGATGAGGTTATACGGAGAAGATAGCTTAAGCTCATCTCTCAATAGACTCCTAATCTTGTTGCATCTGAAGTCTGACAGCATCTGTTTTGCAGAATTAGAGAAGGCATCCTCAAAGGAAAAAAAAAAAAAATACTACTTCCATTCTCAGACAATGGTAAACAAGCACCATCTGGATGAAAACTTTTTGCATGTGTAGCTCTCATCTTCCAAAGCAAGTGACCTTGGGTTTTGATGGGTACCAACCATAGAAAACATATCTTTGCTCACTAACATGAATCCAAATGGGGTACAGCCTGGCAGAAAAGAACAAATTATGAAAACTAGAGTTTTAGATATGAAGAATATAAATTAGGAAGATGGATTTCTCAGGTCTGTGTGCTGGAAAGAAAACTCATATTCATGACATTCAGATATCAATAAATTTGCCTCTCAAATTTAATTTCTACATATTTTGATCCAGTAAACCCAGTGAGTTGGGAAACTGAGTCAGGAAGATCACAAGTTTAGAGCCAGACAGAGCAACTTAGCAAAGACCCTAAGCAACTAAGAAAGACTCTTTCTCAAAATCAAAAAATAATAATAATTACAATTTTTAAAAAGGCTTGGGAATGTGCCTCTTTGGTTAAGCACCCCTGGGTTCAATCCCTGGTACCAAAACAAATAAATCTCTTTGTTGAGAGAAGGAAATGTATACCTATCACCTGAGTCATGCTTGGATATGGACTGGATCTATTCTCAGGTGTAAATACACAGTCCTCATGGAACATTTCTGTTCCCCCCTGAGCTGGAAGGTCATTTCTCCAGCCAGTGTAAATTTGAGCTTAGCCATGAGCACGTTGATGTGAGAAATTTGGATTAGGACTTGCTCCTTCCCAGTTTCAGAAATTACAAAAGACAATGATTTTCCTATTACATTGGGCAAGCCAAATATCTAATGCTCTGCTCACTGAGAACTCTGTCTCAGGACCATATGAGCTTCATGTATTTATCCTACAATGTGCATCCTTCTCCTATTTGCATGAGTTCACTTGCTGAATTCCCACCAAAGCTTGACAGGTAAAATATTCTCATTTAACAGGTAACATAAGAGAAGTGAGGTGGATGATGAAAAACCCATCTTAGATCACCATTTCCTGAAGCACAGGTGGAGTAAAATACCATTAGATCAATTTTTGTTTTAATATGAAGGAGTCACTTGTTAGGAAATAGAGAGACAGATTGTCTGTGTAGGGATGTGAGGGTGTGTGAGCTTCCTTGGGCATTCAAGGTACTAATTTCCTGTCTAAGGTCTTTTTTCCACTGTTCTTCATAATGAAATTGAGCATTGTGAGAGTGGATTTTATTGACCTGATGGTAGGAAAAGACCATAAAAATCTCAAAGGAAACATGGCAAACACAAAAACAGGCTATACTGCTGTGATATTAATTCTCAGTACAGAGGCATCTGTATCACTCATGACATCTCATTGGCCAGTACATAATAGTAGCTACTCCTGTCTGCAAAGGATTTTGGAGAATGTAGTTTTTTGAGGCTTTTCATTTATTGGGTTTGTTCATTTTTGCTTCCAGGGACTGAACGACTGAACCGTGGTGCTTAACAACTGAGCAACATCTCCGGACCTTTTAATTTACTAGAAAAAGAACTCACTATGTTACTTAGGGCCTAAGTTGCTGGTGCTGGACTCTAACATGGGGTTTTCCTGCCTCAGCCTCAGAAGCAGCTGGGATTGCAGGGACATGCCATTGCACCTGGATACTTTGTGTTTTATTTATTTAGGTGCTGGGTATGGAGTCTGGAGCCACACGCATGTTAAGCCCATGCTCTATCACTGAACTGCACCTCCAGCCTTAACACTGTCATTTTGAAATGATGGCAACACATTTTTTTTTTAAATGTGGGGCTGCAAGTCACCAGTAGGTAACAAACCTCACTCTTGGTCAATGGCAGTTGGTTCCCTAAAGGGCCTGACCACACACCCATGAGAGCCCAAGAAATATCCTGAATGACTCCCAGGAATAGTCCAGGCCCTATGGAACAAAAGAGGGTTGCATGGAGCTGAGCCCAAGCAACCAGCTATGATGAGGTGGCTGTGTAGCAGAGCCAGTGCAAGATTTTGGGGGAATGGCAGCATGAGCTGATAATAAGGATGGACCCTGAATCTGAATGACCCCTGGTGGGCTGTTGAAGGGATGGGCAGGGATGGTCAAGTTGAGCTATTGTTCTTTCATATGTGTTGTGGTGGGGGATGCAGGTACCAGGTGAGGAGGGGAAAAGGGTGAGAGCATTTGAGAGCAGAGGGATAGCCCAGGGGCCTGTGGCTGGGATACAAGTGTTGGCCATACTAAATACTCTGAGCATGTGAGTACTGAGGTGTTATTGGTACATGTGGGTCTTTGAGGGTCCATGAATGCCTCCTCCAAGACTCAGTGCACACCCCAGACTGCTGACCCAGCCTACCCATGTGCGTGCCATCAGTCACAAAACCCCAAATCCACTTGGTTTTAGCATCCATGGAAATTGGCTTCCTCTACTACCAAGAAGGAGTAAATCACTCATAATTGGATCCATGGATTACACCATTCCTATTGGAAATCTCTCTTTACATATCTGTCTTTCTCAGTGTAGATGTCACTCTTGTGTACTCTAGACTTATGCTCCCTTCATGATGACAAGGTGGCTTGAGTCCTGACTGGGGTTGCAAGTCACCAGTGGATGACAAACCTCACTCATGGTCACTGGCAGTTGGTTCCCCGAAGGACCTGACCACACACCCATGAGAGCCAAAGAAAGATCCTTAATGACTCCCTAAAGGCTATGTGATCTTAGACTCCTCACTTGATTGACTTCTCTGGGCCTCTGCCAACTGGGAAACAGGGTGAGTCTTCCCTATTTCCAGTGTGTGTTGAAGGTGATGGTTTGGTGGGGAAGGTGTTTCAGGCAGGGATGCAACATGAGCAAAGGAAAGATCTAGAATACTGGGAAGCTCCTTCAGTGTGGATCTGGCAAGGGCTGGTGATGGGCAGCCATGGCTGGGGCAGGTCCAGTGCTCAGCCTGTGGTTATAAACTGCAGAGGACCAGGTGGGACCTTCTTAGAATCAGCAGCCTCAGTGTCTACACCCAAGATGTTGTCATCCTCAGTTTGGCTTCCCCACCTTCTGGCCACAAGGAAATGTTTGTCTGTTCCATCAGTACTGCCATGTGACTCGAACCACCATCACTTGTTATGAACAGCCTTCCTGCTAGCTGTCAATTAGGACAGATCTACCACCAGGGCCTCTGGGCAGCACAGTCCTTTGGGTTACACAGTGCCAGAAGAAGGTGAGGTCCCCCTCAGGGTGACTCAGAAGCAGTTTAGTGTAGGGCCTCCAGGGTGGGGTGGTGCATTTCCCCCACCTCAGTGAATACCAAGACCCTAAGGTATGAGACCCTAAGGTATGTAAGATTCAGTGCCACATCTGATTAAGAGGCAGATTCTTTCATCCCCTACCACAACTATGTGCAGCAGTTCTGCCTGTGGCCAGCCTCACCCACGTGCCACCCAGAAACACTTTTCCACTTGTTCAGGAAGGATGCCTAGGCTAGGTCTTGGGTACCCTCTTCATGCACCATGTCCTTGCACCCATGTCCCTATCAGAGTCTCAAACAACATTCCAATGGACCCAAGTTCCCTTGTAGCCTTGTACCCAGCTTCCTGACTTCTCTGATGTTCCCTAAACCTTGTGTGTGGTGCCCTTTTTACTTCTTCCCAAGGTCATGTGAACACTCTGTCCTTTGTGTACCTATGTGTCAATGAATACCACTTAAGACACAGAGGCTTTAGAGTTTTGAATCCAAAAAATGCACAACCAGTCTGGCATGGTGTCACATGCATATAACATGTCAGACATAGCATTCTCAGACAGAAGGATTACAAATTCAAGGTCAACCTTAGCAACTTAGCAAGCACCTAAGCAACTTAGTGAGACCTGTCTCAAAATAAAAATTAAAAATCCGGGCTGGGGTTGTGGCTCTGTGGTAGAGCGCTTGCCTAAGCATGTGTGAGGTCCTGGGTTTGATCCTCAGCACCACATGAAAATAAATAAATAAAATAAAAGGTATTGTGTCCAACTAAAATAAATATTAAAAAATAAATTAAATTAAATTAAATAATAAGTAAAAATGGGTTGAGTTTTGTGGATGGGGAGAGATAGGAGTTTAATTTAATTTTGTTGCATATGGATTTCCAGTTTCCCCAGCACCATTTGTTGAAGAGGCTATCTTTTCTGCAATATATGTTTTTGGCACCTTTGTCTAATATAAAATAATTGGAATTTTCTGGGTGTGTCTCTGTGTCCTCTATTCTGTACTGTTGGACTCCTGGTCTATTTTGGTGCTAACACCATGCTGTTTTTGTTACTGTTGCTCTGTAGTATAGTTTAAGTTCTGGTATAGTGATGCCACCTGCTTCACTCTTCTTACTGAGGATTGCTAGCTATTCTGGGTCTCTTATTTTCCAGCTGATTTTCATGACTGCTTTTTCTATTTCTCTGTAACATCATCAGGATTTTGATTGAAATCGCATTCAATCTTTATAGTGCTTTTGGTAGTATAGTCATTTTGATAATATGAATTCTGCCTATCCAAGAGCAAGGTAAATCTTTTCATCTTCTAAGGTCATCTTTAATTTCTTTCTTTAGGGTTATGTAGTTTTCATTGTATAGATCTTTCAACTCTTTTGTTAAGTTTATTTGCAAGTATTTTTGAACCTATTGTAAATGCATTAGTTTTCCTTGTTTCTCTTTCAGAGGATTTGTCAGTGATATACAGAAATGCCTCTGATTTATGGGGGTTGATTTTGTATCCTGCTACTTTGCTGAATTTATTTACTAGTTCTAGAAAGTTTTTTTGGTAAAACTTTTTGGGTCTTCTAGATAATAGAATCATATCATAAGCAATTAATGCTAATTTGAGTTCTTTTCCTATGCATATCTCTTTAATTTCTTTCATCTAATTGCATTGGGTAGTGGTTCAAGAACTATGTTGAATAGAAGTGGTGAAAGAGGACATCCTTGTCTTGTTCCAGTTTTTGGAGAGAATGCAATCAAGTTTTCTCCATTTAGAATTATGTTGGCCTGGGGTTTAGCCTAGATAGCTTTTACAATGTTGAGACAGTTCCTATCATCCCTATTTTTCTAGTGTTTTGAACATAAAGGGGTGCTGTCTTTTGTCAAATGCTTTTTCTGCATCTATTGAGATGATCATATGATTTCTATCTTTTAGTCTATCGATGTAATTAATTGCATTTATTAATTTCTGTATGTTGAACCAAACTTGCATCCCTGTGATGAATCTCCCTTGATCATGGGGCATGATCTTTTTGATGTGTTTTTGCATTCAGTTTGCCACAATTTTATTAAGAATTTTTGCATCTATGTTCAATAGAGTTATTCATCTGAATATTTCTTTCTTTGATGTCTCTTTTCCTGGTTTTGGGATCAGGGTGATATTGGCCTCACAGAATGAGTTAGGAAGTGCTGCCTCTTCTAGTTTTTTTTTTTAAATGGAAAATGTAGTTTTAGAGCCATAAAAAAGAAGTAACTCTTTTCACAGTAACTGATGTTAAATAATCATATTTATGTGATGAAAATATTTATTAAAATAACAGCTACTCTTATTTACTTACATATATTTTACTTCTTTTGGTAGTATAGTCATTTTGATAATATTTACTTATATCTCTTTGAATTGTCAACTCTGGGGCAGGCATGTATCTACTGCTGGGTGTCCATCAGTAAATCAAAAACAGAAAAGCCAGTTCTCTCCTGGCTTAGGGAGCAACCACTGTGAACCAAGTGCCTGCTATCTATGACTTCATTTAGTTTTCCTCATAACCTTGGGAAGAAAGTGGCATAATCTTCATATTACAGATGAGTAAACAGAGGCTCTGAGAGGGTAAAATCTATTCAAGGCTCTATAAATATATAAAAAGCCATAATTCAAATGCATCCTGATCCACTCCAGACCTTGGTCCACTAACATTTATTATTTACTACTCAGTACATATAATAATATCCTTGAAAGCTTTTATAAGACTCTCCAGAGTTTCTTATTAAACTGGTCAGCACTAAAGCCCACATATCAGTGTTTTTGTGCCTGATTCTGATAATTAGAGTCACTTTTCTAATAAAAATCAGGGAAACACAGACAAAAAGATTGAACTCACTTGTCCAAAGGCATACAGCAAGTCCACAACAGTACAGGGTGTGTGTCTCCACCTCAATACCTCTCCAAAGAGCTCATCATGTCTCCACAAAAAAAAAAAAAGTTGGGAGTACACTGGCCACCTCTTTCCCATGGCTTACTCCAGAAGCTTCCCAGAGAGTGAGAAAGACAGGATTCCAGGAGGCACCTTGGTGATCAATGGGCCATGCCATATCAGGGAGTAAGGCAGAGCCTAGGAAAGAATGGGGGCTGCATGTGGGAATAAACTTTGCACAGAACATGAAGCCCTGAGCCTCCTTCTTCCCAGATTTGTCTTGTCTAATTACACAGATGCTAAAATGCTTGCTCAACTATTTAGGATCTTCTCCTATTTTACATCTCCCTCTCACATGGTTTTGGAAATCTCATGCTTTGGATTTTGTTGTAAATTTCTTCTGCAGTTTCCTAACTAGCCCAGGGTCAACCATGTGGAATTTGAGCCTGTAAAGTTTACAGTGTTCATTTTACAGATTTCCACTTAGTTCAACTTTCCAATTTTCTTTAGAAATATCTTAATTTTCCATTTGTTATCATACCTGCATTTACTCTTCACCTATTGATAATGGTTATGATAGAGAAAGTTTCTTCTGATTCCAATACCTGGTGCATCAGTGGATTTACTTGAAATGGTTGTACTGTCTTTGGACTACAAGTCACAGGGCTCCAATTTGTCTTCAATGCTTTATACGACTTCATACAAAATATACAGGAAATGGAGCCTAATTTCACATGGTTTCTCTCAGAGAAATTGTAGGCCTCTCCTCTACCTCCATTAATGAAGCTGATCAAGTAGGTTCCTTAGAGAAAACTCCCAGCTTGGGCTCTGCCTCAGTTCAATGTTCAATCTGCCTGTGATCTCCTCGACCTCTGATCTTAAGCTCTGCCTCTACTTTTTAATTTTCTATTTCATTTCAGATGGATTTTAATATTTTACTTAGATCTTGAAACTCAATAATGCCAGTTTGAAAGTGATGATGTACAGAACCAACACTACCCCCAAACCAGGTGCTCCATGTAAGAACAAACTAGGGAGGAGAGACCTGTCACACCCTGTGGGGAGAGGACCCCCAGAGCCACTGGGAAACCGTAGGAGGTTCCAGGAATCCCCTGGGCCAAAGTTGAGGCATTGTAATTTATGGAATGAGTTTGGACTAATTAGAATCAGAATGAGAGTAACTGGAGCTGTCAAAAATATGGGGACATGATTCCAAACAAGATCCCCCTCCTGATGTGTCCAGGGAACTTAGAGAAAAGTTTAGACCTCAGATCTTTCTAGATTGCTCCCCCTTTATTCCAACATGGAATAAAGTAAAATTTACAGACAGGGGACATGTTCTGCTGGGAAAACCACACTTCTGTGTTCTTCTGTGGGATCTTGTCACTGTTCACTGCATTTTAGCATCTATGCAGAGACAGAACTTAAAGATTCAGTTCCTTAAAACTCAAGGAGTTCAAACAGTTTTGAGCTCTTCTCAGCTTCAAAGAGTCCTCCTTGCCTCAGCCATCTGGGTAAGTGCCTCTGTGTCTTCAGGTGCACAATCAGAGTGAGGTGGGTCCAAAAATTCTGTGGAAGGAGGGAATTTGACCTTGTAGTGAGATTTCTGGTAGCTGCAGAGGAGACATCAGCTATAACAGTTGTATTGAGCCCAGAGGACTGTGCTCTGTATGTTGCAATGAGAATATTTTCTTCTAACAATGTTTGAGTCTTTAAATTAGATTTTCCTAAAGTCCATAACTTTCTTCATAAGAAATATCAAGTGATTTTAGGTTTTTAATTTATTTTAATTTAATGAGTTCTAGTAACATGACTTGCATGCAGTATGTCATCTATATATTTTAAATAATATTTATTTGTACACATAGTATCATGGAAAATATAAATTTTAAATTAACATTTTTACATAATTTTTTCTACTGTCATCTTCATAATTCAAATAGAACTATTATTGAAGTAAGCAACTTCTATAATAAAAATAATTATAAATTTAAAAATCTTTAGAAGGAAATGGGGTTCTGTATTCCAGACCTCGTTTCATAAAGGGGAATCTAATATTACTATAAACTTTTCATTTGTAGGTTGGCTCTCTTATAAAGGGGAGAAGCAGGCGGACCGGATGGCTGGAGCTGCAGCAGGTGGCGGCAGCGGCGTTGCGGGGAGTGGCGACCGGTGTTGGTTTCCCTCCTTGGCTAGGGGTGGGGAGCGGGCAACGCCCCCCGAACCCCTGAAGGGTCGTGGCTTTTTTAAAGGCGATTCTCCAGGTTTTTAGCCCGGGAGGAGTACCCCCCTCCTCCTAATCTCACCGCTACCCTTACTCCTTCAGGATCGATTTTGTTTTAAATTTTTGCCCCAGTCTTGAAGTGGCTTGGGCCACCCTCCAGGTCTTCGTTTGTTTCTTTTCTTTTCTTTTTTTTTGGTTTTGTTTTCTTTTCTCGAGGTTGCCCCCCTCTTGTTTGTGTTGTGTGTGGAAATGGCGAACTCGGCAAATACAAACACTTTGCCTAAATTATATAGATCTGTGATTGAAGATGTTATTAATGATGTGAGAGACATCTTTTTGGATGATGGAGTGGATGAACAAGTCCTGATGGAACTAAAAACTTTATGGGAGAATAAACTAATGCAGTCTAGGGCAGTAGATGGATTTCATTCAGAAGAGCAACAGCTTTTATTGCAAGTTCAACAGCAGCATCAACCCCAGCAGCAGCAACACCACCACCATCAGCAAACTCAACCTCAGCAGACAGTACCTCAGCAAGCACAGACCCAGAAGGTTCTTATTCCTGCATCACAGCAAGCCACAGCACCACAAGTTATTGTTCCCGATTCAAAGCTTACACAGCATATGAATGCATCAAACATGAGTGCTGCTGCTACAGCTGCTACCTTGGCACTCCCTGCAGGTGTGACTCCTGTTCAACAGATATTAACAAATTCAGGCCAGCTTCTTCAGGTGGTCAGAGCAGCCAATGGTGCCCAATATATCTTTCAGCCTCAGCAGTCAGTGGTTCTACAACAGCAGGTTATTCCACAAATGCAGCCTGGTGGAGTATAAGCTCCTGTTATACAACAGGTTCTTGCCCCTCTTCCTGGAGGGATTACACCACAGACTGGTGTTATCATCCAGCCTCAGCAAATATTATTTACAGGAAATAAGACTCAAGTTATACCTACAACAGTGGCAGCGCCCACACCAGCACAAGCACAGATAACTGCAGCTGGCCAGCAGCAACCACAGGCCCAGGCTGCTCAACAGCAAGCTCCATTGGTATTACAAGTTGATGGAACTGGGGATACCTCATCTGAAGAAGATGAAGACGAAGAAGAAGACTATGATGATGATGATGATGAAGAGGATAAAGAGAAAGATGGAGCTGAAGATGGACAGGTAGAAGAAGAACCCCTCAATAGTGAAGATGATGTGAGTGATGAGGAAGGACAGGAACTCTTTGACACAGAAAATGTTGTTGTATGCCAATATGATAAGATACACAGAAGTAAAAACAAATGGAAATTTCAACTCAAGGATGGTATTATGAATCTTAATGGAAGAGATTATATATTTTCCAAAGCCATTGGAGATGCTGAATGGTGAAGAGTTGCTTCTTTCTTTTATAAATAAAAGAAACTTAAAAAAATTTAAAGTGAACAGTTTGAAACTTGGGACAAACACCAACCAAAATTTCATTTCTGCATGTCAGAAAAGTGCAGTAGAAGCAAAGCTACTGGAACAAAGATAGACCTTGACAACATAGACACTACTTCTAACTGGCAAGCCATGGAACTGTAGCACCTGGGGTTGTTGGGGTGGGGGGTTGGGATTTTTTGTAGGAAAACCATAATTGTCAATTTTAAATACAGGAACTTGCCACCGGTAATTAGCATGTAAAGCTTTGTCTCTATTCCTTCCTCCAACTTGGGCTCAATCAGAAGAGTCTTCTTGGAATGAACTGAAGAAACTTCCCTTTTGATAGATTGAACTGAAACTGCTTATTGTATGTGGTTATATTTGGTAAAAATTGCATGTGAGCTTTTTACAAAAGGGTAAGAATTATGGTGTTGAATTTTAATTCACTTGTATAAGAAAACAATTTAAAATTCTCATAATAGGTCTTAAATATTTTTACTTGTTATTTTCCCTTGGTAATATATAACTCTTCCTTCCCTGCTTTATGAAACATCTAAGATATAAGGAAGTAATCAGTAATCACAGTTTGGAGACAAAATTGACCCAGGAATGAATATTTATTTTAATTAGGTTTTCATACTTATTAAATGTAATTTAAAGACTTGGGTCTTATCTGAATTATGTGGAATTAAAATGACAACTTCAATTTCCTTACAGAAAAACTGTAACCCTTTAAAAAGAAATTCCAAATTGGCTCCTCAGGAACACATTTTTATTTTACAAAGGTACCATCTAGCTAAAATTGTATATACATGGATATATGAAGATTTTTCTTGTTTGGCTGAAGTGTGTGCTTATATATGCATTTAGTCTTTAAGGTAAACATTCAGATAACATTCTGTACATTGATTGAAGCATAAAGGGGAGGTGGTGAGGACCTGGAATTTTATTAAACATTTTAGTAATTATAAAAGTTTCTTGTGTTTACTAATAAAGAATTTAAAAACCTATTATTTTATTTGAACAAATTTTTTAAAAGTAACTTTGTAATTTGAGGGGAAGTTTTGGGAGGTTGAGGGAGGTGGGCAACTAATAAGTACATATTTACCTCTCTCGCATTGGGTGGCCTAGAAGGGCCATTGATAATATAGACTTGGGCTCCAGTTTGCACATTGGAAAGAAACATAGAAATTTGACTTGTATATTAAAAATAATAGAACTTTAATATGTATTTAAGAATGCATAGCTCTGTATTTTTCTAAGGGGCTCTAAAGAATAATATGGCACTGCCATCTGTGTGAATCAGCTGCCTGGAAGACCTGTAGGAACATTCATCTTCACTTTTGTGTTCTAATAATTAATTCAACTTTTCATGGTTTTTCTTAACAAAATTCACATGTTTAATAAGTTACTGGTATATTGATTTTTTTTGTCTTCCATTGTTGTCTTCCCTTCATTTGCCTTTATGTGTTTCCAGAACTAACAGATAAACACTTTAAAGTACTTTACAAAGGAGAAAACTGTGAGCTATTATAGTGTTTATTTTTTAAAAAAAAACATATCTTTACATTTCTCAAAAGGTTAATCAACTTTTTTTTTTGGCCTACGTCTCACCCCACTTCCAACTTGGTCTCTTTTAACTTTTGTTCTGAATTTTGGTATAAATGGTGATGTCTGGCATTCTAGTAGTTAGGGTTTTTTTAAATGCCGTAACTGGTAATAGAGTTTTTATTTTGACTATTAATTTAGCTTTTTTTGAGGGGAAATTTGTTTACCCCACTACTCTCAAAGCACACACAGGTTTTTTATTTTATTTTTACTTAAGTTAGAATAGAATGGAGGGAGTAAAATCACAGAAGTCCTGTTAGTGTCCTTTTCAGTATAGTTATTAGGAGGCTTATGTTTACTCAATGAAGAAGTCAATGACCTGAACTACCTATAAAAGTTTAGCAGTGCTGCAGTGTTGCTTAAGTAAAACTCTTTGACGTATCTAGTAGTTCTTATACTACTGAAACTTTGATTACTGTATGATGTTCAGCTCATGTCTTGGGCCTTCTTTGTAGACAAATATTCATAGTAGCATTGTATACTGGCCTATTTTTATAATTATATTTGCAAACATGAACAACCACTGCTTTCAGAATGACTCACTGGAGTTATTTTGAAGCAGGAAATAACCAGTTGTATTTGCACCTGTATATTACGTATGAATTATGATATACTTGGCAAATGCTTTTCTTCTACCTGTGAAAATTCTGAAAGCTGGTCCAAACAACACTGCATACGAAATTGTGCTCTTATGTATTATTGCATTGAGTTTCTTTTTAATCAAATAGCTTGCTTTATTTTTTATTATAGTGGCTTTTGCTATATGAATGTCACTTGCTTTGAATTTTTAATCATGCTTTTAATTAACAAATCATTTCATTAGGTTCCGTTAAAATGTCATTCCTTTGAAAAGGCAAGGGATTCCCACTTTCAGAGTTTTTAAATGAAAGCATCTTTATCCAAAGGGGAAAAATCATTCAGACATCATAATAACCATTGCTTATTCAGAAGATAATTTGTTTAGATTTGCACAGATGGTGATGATGGCACCTTTTACTGAAAAAACAAAAGTGCTATGGAAAATTTACAGAAAATTACTGAAGTGTGGAAGTATATCCTTTTGGCATACAAGTCTTGTTTGATGGTCATTTGTATGATCTGGTCACTTGAATGCCTGATAGCACATTTAATTTCTGTAGAGTGCTGCATGTGGCTAAAGCAACTCTTCAATGTGCAATTCAATTCTAGATTAAAATGTCTGTTATATGAGGGGGATCTTTATATTAAGCTTTTATATTTTTTGAGATGTTCACATTTATGTTAATTAAATGTCATCATAATTTGCACTGTTGGCTTTTTAAAAATCAAAGCCACTGATGTTGTATAATTACAACAAAATTTGAGCATTGTGTCTAGTAATTAAAATATGTTCTTGACCAGCAAAATAGATTCTGGTTTTAGAAAATATCATAAAAGTATAATAGCTTTTGTATAAAGGTTGTTTCTTGCTATAGTGAAAGTCAAGGATTTTTTTTTTCCTGGCTCTTATGAAGGGATTAAAAAGAATGGTCTCCCTCGAAAAGTAATTTTTTATTATCATAGCAATAATTCACTATCATTCGAGGGAAAATATTCCTTGTATAGGAAAACAGACATAATTCCTTCTTGGGAGTTCCCTTTATAATGTTAGTATTTTCTTTCACTTGAGAAAATTCCTATATTTTCAGATTATTTCATTTTGAGCTTTTTTGAGCTTTTGTGCAACGTAATATTTTATTGATATGTCTTTGTATATTTTCATTTCATAATGTCTGTCTCCCACCTACCTGTCTGAATCAGCTATAGCAAATTTTGGATTTCTGGTTAAAAAGTAGTTGTTTTATATGTTTCCTCATGGGTTTGTTAGTTTTGCATTTTAATCATCTATTATGCTAAATTACTCTTGAGGTGTATACACTTCCCTTTTGAATCCTGCATTAGTCTATCATTATTTTTCTGTGATTTAAGAAGAACAGATCAAACTATTTTTGTTTATTTTGAGGAACAAACTTTTTTCCTTCTCTTTTAGAGAATTATATTGTGTTACTAACTACTCTCTCCTTCAGTCAGATTTCCTTAAATCAGTCCAGTATACACAGGGCTACAACTTGCAGGGGAGGAACTAATCTTTTTGCTGTTCTGAGCTACTATTGTCAACTGCTGTTGTACATACTGTTATGTGTAAGGGCGTAAATATATTTATTATGTTTGTAAAATTCATTCTGTACAATTGCAGATCAAGGTAGCTCTTCTGTGATAAATGGGATATTATGTTTTAAAGACCCATCTTGAAATACAATTAGAGAACTTAGTATTTTCATGTACTAAGACCTATTTTAAGTTTAATATTTTACCTTTGCAAAACTTTAATTAAAGATGTTATTTTAAAAAGTAAAAAAGTAAAAAAAAAATTTCATATGTAGTTTTCATATAAATCCAATTTAATTTCATAGGAAAAACAACAAATGAGAGGACCGTGATGATAAGGTTTGGAAGTACACTAAGCATTTTAAAAAATGAAATGAACATGCTGGTAGTTTTTCATCCATGGCTAAGAACACAATTCATAATATTTGGTGAAAGAACATTTGTGTTCATTAGTCCTTTTTGTTCTAGTTACTAAAAAAAAAAAACTTTTTAATTGCTATCATATTGAAAATGTCTAAATCTGATTTTGTTTAGAGGAGCATCTTAGCTCAGTCGAATCCCATTCCGCCCTGGTAACAGTACCTAGTATTTAGATTTTTTTTCCCCAAACTTAGATTTTCGTGTCTTTAGCATGAATAAATAAATGTGAACCTATCTTCTTTTCTTGTCACTAAGACACAAAGAATAAAATGAGACAAAAACAGTTCCTGTTGACCAGGAAAGCAGGATTTGAATCTTTCATCCCTACATCAATCAGGGATAGGGACTCTCCTGCAGGATTGCTTGGGTTTTCTAGTAGTGACAGCTTGGGGTCCTTGAAGAAGAACCTCTAGGGCTTCCTGTTTCTTGACATTAAAATAACACTTTCTGTCCTAGTGGCTTTTCTCAAGAGAAATTTAAAATAGTGGTAATGTAAATATCATTGCTGTAAGTTTGAATCCTGAGCTGTACTCTACAACCCTGACAATTTACAAAAAGCAACTGATAATTCTCACCTCTATTTCTCACAAATAGCTGCCACTCGTTGCTGAAGGCTTGTTCAGGATTTTGCTCATTATATTGCTGGAGTTTGTGTATCTCACAGCAGATGTGCCCACAGGATTGAGTACTGCTGGGCGATGATGGTTTTGCCTTCTCTGAGGAGCCAGGCATCTCTCCTTGTGCTCATCATAGATTTCCAGCACAAGTAGTGCCACAAGGTAGATAGTGCTGCCTACATGGACCTCAGCTCCAAACCTACTTGCTCAAAGCAGATTGGTAACACCTCCTAGGTACTTTTGTCTAATTTCCAAAAACTTAGTGAATAGAAGGGGAGAATGGGAGGATTTGGCATCAGTGGTGAAGCTGAGGTTTGTGATGACAGTCCAAAGCATATGAGTCTGCACACATATAAATAAATGGTGAGTAAATATTATTTATCTGCCATCTCATTTCAAAGAGAGAAGCAAGATGATGCTCACACTGCAGAGGACAGAACAGATGTGTGCTCCCTTCACACCTTCACCCTGAAATCTGCCCACCATGAAGGTCCTAAGATCCCAAACTTGCAATGCAGTCTTCAGCAGGGTGTTCTCCTCTTGTAATTCTCTCTCCTTCTGTCCTGACCTCCAGCTCATGGCCACTACTTCCTGAGCAGTTCTCACTAGTATGAGGGAACATGCATGATGCTGCATGCATCATACAGCTACCCAGGATTTGGTGATTGCAGGTTGGCACACTGTCTAACATGACTGCTTACCTGATCCAAATATTAAAGAGAGTTTTAACCCTGAGGGGTCCTCAGTCTTCACTATGAGCTCTAACAAATGAAAGTTCTGAAATTTTTGGATATTTCTTTTTTTTTTTCATGTGTGATCTTTTTTTCTCATTTACTCACTTAGCCTTTCCTTCCTCTTACCAGATGTGGATTCTTCAGATGTGACCTATTTCAGAAATTCATGTTTGATTCACTGTGGTTTACACATCCTTAAACACAGAATATCAAGTTTGGGAGCAGCACAAGAGGGCCAATTTGGCATCACCTCTAAGACCCTCATTTGAGTACTGTTTCTCAGATCGCCTGACTAATGGCAGAGAGCTCAGGCTCTGTCCCCTGTTCTCCTAGGAGGTGGTGTGCCAGGCTTGAGGGTGATGGATCACAGCTGGGAAGGGACATGCCATGGGATTTCTCTTAGGTCACTTTTATGAGTTGTTCCCATTCCCCAGGATGCTCTGATGCTTTCTAACAACCATTGTACATCAGCATGGTCAATACCACAGAACTTGCTTTACAATTCTAGTAACATATATTTACATAATTTTAATCATATATACTCGATGTGTAGCATTTACTGATATGATTTTTTGTGGTTCAAAACTGGAGATAATAGGATAATTGAAAAAGTATTTTCTTGTTTTTCTCTAGGCACTACATGGAGAAAGAATTGTTATGTTTAAGAATATATCAAATTGTTGAGACTGGGAAAGAGGCTCAGTGGTAGAGCACTTGCTTAGCAAATACGGGGTGCTTGGTTTGATCCTCACCACCACATAAAAATAAAATTAAGGTATTATGTCCAACTACAATGAAAAACCAAAAATATTTTTTAAAATTGTATATTAAATGCATATATCAGGAAACAGTCTAAGATTTTTCTGTTCCTAATACAGAAATTCACTTTTAAAAAACAATTTTCCACTGATTTTAAGGCAATGAACAAACAAACCCATGAATTTCTGAATATGATTGCAAACACATGGCATGGGACACTCATGATTTTCATTACTCTTGTTTGCATAACTGCAGATATTTGATCACACTGAACTTAATGTCATCCAAAGGTATTGAGACACAGGTGATTAAAATATTTCATTCAATGACAGTTATATTACTTGGTTTTTATAAGGACCATATGTCTGAAATGAATTAAAGCAGGTCCTCTATGTTACAGGAATGATGTGATAGAATGCATTTTTGTTTTGGTTTTGTTTCATAATACAATTTTTGTTGGTTTTGAAAAAAGACAATTTAGAAACATTTTATGTATTTTTTTTGGAGGGGGGTATAAGGGATTAAATCCAGGGCTAGAGTTAAAAACTGAGAAACATACCCAACTATTTTTTATTTTTATTTTTTATTTTGAGGCAGGTTCTCACAAATTTGCTTAGAACTATGCTACATTACTGAGACTGGGTTTAACTGGTGATCCTACTGTCTCAGACTCCTGTGCCTGGCCTAGAACAATTTTTAGAAGTTATATATCACATATTATTATGGATCCATTTAAACTTATACTATAAAGTGCCCATAGATACTTGACTTATGTAAAACAAATTTGTAAGAATGGGAAAATGCCATTTATAGGCACATAGATGACACAAAATAAGACAGCTCTATTCTAGTGATCCAATATGACCCATAAAAGCTGAGACACATATAGATATTAGATTCACAACTTTCTTTTTTCTGGACTCATCATGGGAGACAACTCCAAAACCTTGAATGAGTGAATGGAAAAATTTTTATTTTACCTGATCATTACTTGGTAGAAAAAAATTGTCTTTTTCTAGTGGTGTTATAGGGTTTTCATTTTCCACAAATAGTGCATGTTGGCACTCATGCTTGGAAGCTGAAAAAGTTTATCACACAAAAGTCAAGAACACAAAAACTATATATCAATAATAAGAAAGGGAATTGGATAGATGGTGGGTAAGGAGTGCAAAAAAACTTTTAACAGAGCAAAGTTTTATAGCAAATAGAGTGATGAGCCTATAATAATGACTTATAAAATACAAAATAACCAGAGAAGAGTTTGCAGGTTTCCAACATAAAAATGATAACAAACTGAGAAGATGGAAATTGCCCTGATTTGATCACAACACATTCTACACACATCTTGGATGATAATGCTAGGTCTCATATCTAAGTACAAACAGCAGATTCCAATTAAAAATTAAAATACAAAATCAACACTTTGATGTTTTAATGAAGTTTCTACAGATTTTTAAATGATAGCTCATGTTCATAAATATTTTTTATTTCTGCTTTCTCTTTTATCTTGGGTCAAATATAGATCTATATGTACTATAAAGGCATTTGGCCACACATGCATGATTTTTCGATGACTGTTATTTTTCAATATATGGCTGGAAATGATTTAAAATACACACCTACTACTATTTCAGACACTTGAATTAAAGCACAAACATGCCTTGTATAGAAAAACTTCCATTGGTAGATCAACATCAAATTTTCTCTATCAAGTTTATGCTTAGCTCTCTGAACTGAAAAATTGCTTACTTCTTGAAGATGATAATTGGGACTTTTTGAAGGTCCATCATTCAGGCTTGGTTCAAATGATTTTTTTTAATGAGAACCTTATAATGAAATAACTTGGAATCTATTTTTAACTGTGACTTTAGTTACCATACTAATTACATTTTAATCAATAGAAAACATTAGAATATGTTCCTCATAGTATTTGGTAGCTGGAATTGGCTCACTTATTATAATTATTCTGGTGGTGAGAGTAACAGGTATGTCAGATGCATAGCTATACTGGGATTCAAACACAGTCCTAAAATGCCACCAAAGATCTTTCTACACACATTTTTAAAATGTTCTAACATTATGGAAAAATCTTGAGGTAGCCACAGAGATAGGCATTATTAAAATTAATAATGAATTATATATCCCAAGTCATATAAATAAGGAACTGCATTAATTAAAACGCATTGGCCAATATTTCTAGAAGTCATTATATGTCAGAAACACTTCTATATTTGGTACTTCATCTTCTTGCTCACACAATACCTCTAGAATTCACGTAATAGGACTGCCCATGTTTCATAGATGAGATGATCACAATTCACCATCAAGGATGACTCAAGGTAACATTTGAAATCAATGGAAGATAACAGATACAAATTCAAACAATTTGCATACAGTGGGTAATTCTCAATGTTGTCTCAGTTGATGTATTAAAGATGTTAGGTCTGGTAATAAACCAGTATAAAGATTGCACCAAAATAATATATTATAGTTTAAAACTACTCCATTGAGATTAATTTCTTGAGCGAGATGGTATTCTCTACTATTATGCAATCCTCCCATTTGAATTCACCAAAACTGAGCATTTTCAATATGCACTTGGGACTTCATTGAGGAGAGACAGATGAAAAACCAATAAGACACTACTGCAGAAGACTTCAAGATAAGATTATAATGGAGAAAATTTTTGAATAATACATAGTAGTTCTGAATTGATAGGAAAGCTGATGTACAGTGGGAACTTAACAATTGTTATGCGATTCAGACCCAATTTGGAAATAATAGAAAAAAATGACACAGATGTCAGAAAATTTTGAGTGCTGAAGTGGGAAAAGGGTGTGTTGAGGTGAATCCACACATTTTCTTATGGTAATAGGATAGGCTGAGATTCATGAAGGTGATATTATTTATTTATTTATTTATTTATTTATTTCAAGGCACATTTAATTTAATATCAAGAGTGTAATACAAAAGGCCCAAATTTGTAATACAACGAAGTAACACATTCCCCCATTAACACCAAAGACAATGCTCTTTTTACATAAGCTTGTTGAATGGGATGCGGATTCATAAAGTTCACTACTGAGAAAAAATAATGCAGTGAGTCTCATCACAGCCAATGTCCTTATACAATCTAGTTGTGAAATTAACTTTCATAATGCTTCACACAATTTAAACCTGAAGTTCAATACCACACCTTCATGTCTGCACAGTCCTCAGTTGTCTGCAGTTTTTTAAACCATTCGAAGAACAAACCATTGGTGAAAACCACATTGATTTAAGGCTCCATTATGTAAGGGAGAGCCCTAAGCTAGGTGGTTAAATATATGGTCTACTTGTACTGACAGCTATTATTTGATTTTCTCATGACTATTAAAAGTTGCTTCTCAACAGAAAAACCTTTAAAGGCAATATCACCTCATTTGCGTTTTGACCCAGAAGTTAAACAACAATCATGAAGTCCACAGTCTTATTGGCAAAACTGATACACAGTGTCTCTAACTCATTATGTTCAAAGCTAAGAGCGATGTATATTCCGTTTTCACATTTTACTGGAATTTTACATGTTCAATTCATGATTTTTAAATCTCTAGGTTTTCAGTCCTCCAAACTGTCTGAAGACACAGTGTGCCACAGACTTAGGACTTCTGTTTCTCCCTCTATTTTCTTCAAACAGAAACATTTCTCAAGTGTCCACATGTTCTAGAAGGGGAATTTTTCAGAGGTGGCCTCTTCTTCAGAATAGTCCGATGACATCAGGCTTCAGAAGCAAGGGGAAGGGGAAGAAAAAAAAGATGAAAGACAAGGTTCATCTGGTAAGTTTTACATTAATCATTACAAGCTGCATGGTATAAGAATGTTTTTTCGTTTGTTTGTTTGGTTGGTTCTTTGGTTGTTTTTTGTTTTTTTTTTTTTTGGCTCAAAAAGTCTGAGTATTGGTGTGGAAACCAGTACTAGGCTGTCCCACCAGCTTTCTCCCAGTGGGACTGTCAGGGAAGTCTTGACTGGGGAGTATGATTTGTTTACCTGTCAGGTGTAAACTTCCAGGCACTCAGTTCATTTTGGGCTTGTTCCAGTTTGTCTTTAGTCTGTTCCAGTTCGCCTTTCATTTTTTGGAAAAACAAGTTGATCACTGGGTCTACCATTGTTGATCTCAGTTGGGCAACACTCATGTTCTAGACTTGCTTGAGATACTGAATGTGAGTAGTTCACTCTTGCATCTCTTGTTCCTTCATTGCTAGTTGCATTACAAGGATGTTTCCCTGTGTGCAGATTCCTGCTGCTGTTGTCTTAGTTTTTCTTCAGACTCCCTTAAATCAATTATGTCATTTGAGTTAAAATCTGTGTACTTGCCCTCCAAAGCTTGAAAGTGAGCTTCATATTGTTTCCATTTTAGAATTAACTTGTCTCTTGCCATAACTTGGAAGTCTGTTTCACTCAGTCGAAACTTTTTTGGAAGAGGTTCTTCCTTGGTCATCTTAAATCCCAGGAGTTGTCTCCTGGCAGCAGCTGCAGCCGCCCATGTCCATTTAAAACATATCCATTTAAAAAAAGGCTTAGTGGCAGACCAGCAAGGTCTCTATTCAAGCCTCAGGCAGACCACTACTGTTTATGTTACTATTGACGGCAGCTTTATTCATTAACATTGTAAATTGGAATGAATACAGACATTCTTTTGCAAATTAGTGGAAAAGCAAATATATTTTCCAAGAAATATTTATTCAACAAACAACAGTAGCCTATTGATTAGCTCAACAATAAAAATGAAACTTAAATGCAGTTTACTGAGTAAAATAAGCCAGGATGCAAAGGGTACTTCTTTTATGCCATTTATATGACACTCCTGAGAAGGAGACAATATATAATAGACTTGCGGCTACTGATTTTCAGGGTTGGACAAAAGTGTAGCCCTTTAATGAAAATTGGATGTGGCCTGGCATCCTGTGCCTGCAGCCAGGTTCTCGGGAGGCTGAGGCAGGACAACATAAGCCCACAAGAGTGAAACAAGGCTGGGCATCACAGCCAAGACTCTTGTGTTAAAAAAAAAAAAAAAACCAAAAAAACCCAGAGATAATAAGAACAATCAGCAACAACAACAACAAAAGACCGAGGCCACTTTCAAGATGAAAGAACTTTTTTACACTACGCTGGAATAACACATAAATGGATGCCTGTCATTTTTCAAAATAATGGAATTCATTTTACAAAAAACCTGAACTCTAATGTGGGAAAAGAAAAAGAATAACTAAAATGGAAGTGAGCTGAGGAACTCTGAAAAGTGCTGTTTGAGCTGGAAACTATGAGACCATAGATTACATCTGAGGTCATGTACACCAACACTGTGCTCTAATAGGTAAGCAAGCTTGTTACAGAAGCATTGATAAGAATTCATAAATAGCTCTAAGAATAATACAAATATGTATATGGTGGTTAGTGGACACAGGGCTGTGTACTGTTAAGTCTAGACTGAGACCTGCTGCACTGCATCATGGTCAGACTCATCAACATGAACTTGTGTAGCATGATGATGATACATGTGAATAAATCCAGAAACAAAGACGCAACTGTGTAAATATTACAATGAGTATATATACAGACATGACACCCAGTTCTTGTAAAGGTGGTCCAGAGTAGTGACACATAGTGCCCAGGTCTTGGTTCCTGTTACAAAACAGAACTAGTGAATGGTATCAGTAGAAAGAAGAAAAAGTGTAGATCCATACCCCACAAATATAATGACATTATAATTTATAGACTAAGATTCTTTCATGAGAAAACCAGAATCCAGTTAAGTTTCCATACCATGGAAGAACACAAGCCAGAAAATATTTCTGATTCCTGTGATTAGAACCAGTCAGGGCTGAGTTCTCTTTCCTCTAAGAAAATGTCAGCAAAATAGAAGAAAACTTGATGAAATTTTACCTAAACACACTGGAACAAAAAGAGAGATGCAAATCAACTGAAATCAGAAATAAAAATTAAGATGTTACCACCAGGTTTACAGAAATAAAAGGGTAATCAATGACGGAAGACTGAGAAATATTGCATGCAACCAATTAGTTAACTGGGAAAAAATCAAAAGGAGATGAATCAAGGTGCAGAGGCAGAATGGCAGAACTGATCCTTGTCCAATCTGCCATCTTTGTTTATATCAATAGATTTAATTAGGGCATTGACATCTGTAGTATGTTATTCTTCCTATGTCATTAGGCAGGTTAAAGAGTAGCAACACCATGCAGCCTATTCCTCAGATATATACTATAGTTGCAATGTGTTATGTCAGAAGTTTTGTGTAGCTCTAAAGAAAGACTATTGTTTAAAGTTACTGTTACGTGGACAGCTTCAGGCATAGTGGACCTTTGTAAAACATTGTGGCTGTCTAACAAGAGAGTTTTTGTATTCCCTGGAGCTTTGTGTCTGAGATAAAGGGCAAGGCTGACTTTTAGAAGATATGAAAAAAAAATGAGTCATAAAATGGAGTGCACATTTGTAATTTCAGCCTCTCAGGAGGGTGAAGATAAAGAAGGATAGGTTATCACTTTGATGTTTCTTGTTTAATTTCATGTGGATGTAGCTCAGTGATGAAGTACCTCTGGGTTTAATCCTCATCAATTTCTAAAATATAAAAAAATATGAAAAATTTGAATATATAAGAACTGAAGAGATCAAATAAATTTTTAAAAAATTCCCAAGAGAGTTCATTATTTTGGGGGTTTACTAGTGAAACCTATTAAACTTTTGAGAAATTAATACAAATCCTTATCAATCTTTTCCAAAGCTTAAAAGAGTAGGGCATATTTCCTGATTTATTCCATCAGTCTATATTTTTCTGATACCAAAGACATTGGTAACATCATTACATATTAGGTCAAAACCCATAGAGTATTCAAAACCAAGACTAATATAAACAATTGACTTTGAGGGACAAAAAATGTGCCAAAAAATTTGTCTTATGAATTCAAGAGTGGTACAATATTAAAAAATCAGTAAATGTAATACATCATATTAACACAGAAAATAAAAATCTCAATGATAATTTCAGTTGATATGAAAAAGGCATTTGAAAAACTTAAAGACTTGTTATTTTTTTCTTAAGAATTACAAAAACTAGGTAAAGAAGGGAATCTTCTCAAAAACATAAAGCAGATTTATGAAAAAAACACAGCTAACATTGTTCTAAATAGGGAAATACTAAAACTGTTTGCTCTCATATCCAGAACAGGAAAGGTATTCCCTCTTTTACCTCTGCTGTTCTACAGATCCAATGTTATCTCTATCAAAATCCCAATTGCACTTTTTTTTTTCAGAAATGACAAAGCTGAATATCAAATTCAAACCAAATGGCAAAGGGCCACAAATACCACAAATAAATGTTTTTGAAAGAAAGTTAGAGAAATCATACTTCCTGATCTTCAAACTTACTATAAAGTTATAGTAATCAAAACAATATGATACTTGCAGAAGGACACACACATACATCAATGGAAATGGGACATAACCCAAACATAAACCCATGCATCTGCGGCCAATTGCTGAGTCTCCTCCAAGCCATTACCCTCAGCCCCAGAAGTTCATGCTTTGCAAATTTCCAACATAAGTCCCCACATCAGAGTCTATGTTCCCTGGTTTTCCTGTGGGTTTTCTACATGTCCTTGAGAGTTCACTTCTCAATCTCTATTGTTGACAACTCCACAGTAAACATGCATGATCTTATATTTATTACTCAATCCTGCACAATTTTACTCATGAGTTGCTTGCTCAGGCATTTATTTATTTATTTATTTTTACATTGGGCATATTCAGTGACATGTCATTTATAGGGCTTCTCATGTGGATACATGGTGACCCTCTTGTGCAGGCATAAAAGGCAGAACCAGCACCTTCAGTTTAATAACCTGTCTTCAGCTGCATCCCCTGAACAAAGAGCCACCCAGACCATTCTGCTGCTCATGGGTTTCTTTGTGTTCATGTACTGTTTGAACTGCATGGTCTCCTCCTCACGAATTCTACAAAACAATGACCCAATAGGTCATGGTATCCAAGACATTGTGGCCATGTGGCTATGCCCCAATCAGTCCTTTGTTGGTAATCAGTACTGAGAAACAACTTATGAACTCTTTAAAATCATTATAGAGGAGTATACTAAGTGTTTAACTTTGAGTGATGGACTGGTTGTGTTAATGAGACTTTGAACAGTTTTATAATTATGAAAAATTGTATGTGCATTCTAGGTTAAAGAAATTAATACAAGGTTTTATAGTTTTATAAGATAAATTGATTTACTTTGATACACATACATGGAAAATATGTAATAGATAATTTAGTCATTTACCTATAAGATGACACAAAATTGCTACATTTCTGCTTGATTTCAGCAAGGGACACCTGAGAGATTGTTCTCAAATTCATAGCTTGGGTTACCCATTCTGGTATATACATAAAATTGTACAATACTTTTATAAGTTAATAGTCTCAGTGATTCGTATTTTGCCTAATAAAATATGGTAATATTTATCACCATAAATTAACATATAATCCATTAACTGTACTTCTCTGTGTACGGCAGAAAAAAATGAAAATATGATTTGTATATCTATGCTCATAGTAGCATCATTTACAATAGCTAATGTTAAAAACAACACAATATGCATAAGTAGATGAATCTAGAATCAAAATCTGGCCTGGAATTTCTTGGCTTTCAATAGCAAATAAAAAATCGTGGCACACCATTCACTACAGAAGAAACTTCAAGAACCTGTATCAAGTAAAATGTGTTGCAAAAGAAAAAATATTGTCATAATCTACTCTGAGAAGGTAGAGTTAGATTCTTCTCATTTATAGTGTTAGAAGATAGACTGGCAGGTTTCAAGGACTCAGAAAGTAAGACAATGGTGAATTTGTTTTATTAGATAGAGTTAGAGTTTGAAAGAAACAAAGGCACTGGGAATGGCTGATGGTTGCAATTCCATAATAAAATGAATGAACTAATTGTTAAAAGTATTACTCATATGTATGGGCTGGGGATGTGGCTCAAGAGAGTAGCACACTCACCTCGCATGTGTGAGGCACTTGGTTAAATCCTCAGCACCACATAAAACTAAAGTAAAGATATTGTATCTGCCTAAAGCTAAAAAATAAATATTTTTTTAAAGAATATTGCTCATATGTCATATGTACTTTCCATAATAAAAATATAAATTAAGAAAGAGACTCCAGATGTTTCTCAGTGGTAAAGCATCCCAGTGTTCAATTCCAAGTACTAAATGTTTCAAATGTGAAAAAAAAAATTAAGCATAAAAAATAATCAAATGCATACAAATAAACTTAACAAAGGAAGTGGAAGACTTTAACACTGAAAACTATATTATATTATGTTTAGAGAAATTTAAGCAGTTACAAATAATTGGGAAAACATCCCATGTTTATGGATTGATAGAAACAATAGGTTAAAATATCCACACTACTCACAGCAGTCTACAGATTCAATAAAATTCCCATCAAAATTCCAGTAGAATAATTTACAGAAATAGAAAAACAATCCTAATATCTATATAAAGCTAAAATCACCCGACTAGTATTTGAATGTGTCCTCTCCATATTTAATATTATTAGGAGCTGGGTCTTCTAAAAAGTGATCAGTCCATGAAGGCTTTTATAGAACAAAGCAGAAGGCATTACACTTCCTGGCTGTAACATGTATTCAATGCATATAGTAAATAAAACATTGTGATTCTGGAATAAGAATAAACGTTCAGACTAATGAAACAGAAGGAAAAATGCAGAAATGTGCTCATACATACACAACCACTCTTTCACAAGATGCCAAGAATGTATAATAGGAAAGTTAGCCTTTTACACTTCTTTTAGTCTACTCAACAGACAGTGCTGGGGAAAAGTTATATCCACATACAGAAGAAATTAAAATTTTATCTAACATCATCTTAAGCAACAAATTCAGAAAAGATTAAAAATTGAAATGTGGCACCTGAATCTATAACACTTCTAGAAGAAAATATAGTAGATATATTTACCAATCTCTCTTTATCCTTTCACCCCCAATGTGTTAGATATACTAATTACTCTGATTTTTTAATTACAAAATATATCCATGTATCAAAATATTATACTGCACACCATAAATAGTTGTCCATATTATCTGTCAATCTAAAATTTATTTTATATTTATATTACATTCATATATTTGTTTATTTAGTACTGGGGCTCAAAACAAGAGTTATGCACATGCTAGCCAATCCCTCTATCACTGATTAACCCTCAACTCAATCCAAATTTTTTTAATCTAAGAAAAAGTTTTAAAAAGAAATAAAAGATCTATGGTGGTGTACTTGTAATCCCAGTTACTTCAGAGTCTGTGGCAGGAGGTTCAAGACCAGCCTAAGCAACTTAGCAAGACTCTGTCTCAAAATAAGGATTAAAAAAGACTTGGGGGAGGACTGGGGTTCTGGCTCAGTAGTACAGTGCTCACCTAGCATGTGCAGGGTGCTGGGTTCAATCCTCATTACCATATAAAAGTAAAATAAACATATTGTGTACAAATACAACTAAAAAACAACTAGTTTTTTTTTTTTTTAAAAAAAAAGACTGGGGATTTGGCTCACTGGTAGAGTAATCCTGGGTTAAATCCTGGTACTGCAAATAATAATGATATATATCATTAATCACAAAGAAGACATATAAATTGCCCAAATAGTAATACAATGCTAGTTTATTACTATTAGTAAAAATAACAATAATAATACATTCAGAATACATAGGAAGTTCCTAGAACTTAATGGCAGTAACCTAATAACTTATTTGAAAATGGGCAAAGACAGATAGCAGATGATCCATGGCAATCATTAGGCATGTGATCTTGAGAAAAGTACTTCATTTCCCTATTTACAGTTTTCTCTTTGTTAAGATGTAACCAGGGTAATTAACCTAAGTATTACTTATTGTTATAAATTTATTGTTATCATCTAGATTAAATGCATTCATATGTGTAAAATGCTAAAAAAAAAAAGCTAAGTGCTTTTTAAATACTAATTATTTTCCTGTTGATTCTCAAATTCTCAAAAGCCTACCTTGTATGTCAGGGACAGCTGAAGAGATCACAGACAGAGCCAAATCACCACCCTAAGGTGGTGGATTCAGCCACATGTGGTAGTGCACACCTGTAAATCCATCACTTCTGGAGGCTGAGACAGAAGGATTCCAAGTTAGAAGCTACACTGAGCAACTTTTTGAGACTCTGTCTCAAAATGAAAAGTACTTGGTTGGGAATGTAATTCAATGGTTAAGTATCACACACACACACACACACACACACACACACACACACACACACACACACCACTAGCTTTGGCTATGCTCTTCTTCTCAAGAGAAAATCTCATGGTTTATCTATAGACCCAGTGTTGAGAACGGTGTTCTTGTAATCCACTCCTTTTTTATCTTAGTGTTTACTTTTGTGCCTTAAATAAGAATTTGTTCCTTGTCTACATTTTTTTCATATTTTTGTTTGCTTTCCCCTGACTGGGGATCTCAGAAATAAGTATTGAAGGAATAAACTCATGAATAAATTAGGGTTTTTTTCCATAAAAAAGTGGGCAAGGAACCTGATTAGACATTTATCACAACGAAGGCATATAAATGGCCCAATAGTAATAAAATGCTACCAAACAAAACTAAAAGTAATATATCATAACCCTTAATTAATCATTATATATTATCTTCACAAATTTTAATCTTATCTTCTACCAATAAATACAATTGTAATTTGTCAATTAACCAATAAAGAAATTCCATAATGTGACATCATTTCATACTTGTTATGCTAACTATGACCAGAAAACAAACAAACAAACAAACAAATAAAACTAAAGATGATGACTGTTGAGGAAATGGTAGATAAATTGTGATCTTTTTATATTATTGGCAGGGATATAAATTGGTACAGCATGTAGGAAAATCAGTATGAAACTGGCATTAAAAAATAAAGTGGGCCAGGCATGGTGGTACACACTTGTAATCCCAGCAGCTCAGGAGAATGAGGCAGAATGATTGCAAGTTGGAGGCCAGCCTCAGAAACTTAGAGAGACCCTAAGCAACTTAATGAGATGCCATCTCAAAATAAAAACTGAAAGGGGCTAGTAATGTGGCTCAGTGGTTAAGTGCCTCTGGTTTCAATCCTTGGTACTAAAAAATAAAATTAAAAGTAGAATTAATGTGTTCCTGCAATCCACCTTCTCAGCAGATGTACAAATGAACTAAAATCAGAATCCCTATGAGATATTAGAACTCCCTGTTTAAGACAGATTAACAAGAGCCAAAATTCCCAAATATCTTATGTACACAGACAGACAGTTGTTAAATAACTCTTTATATTTGGACTTTCAGATAGTTAAGGAAGACATGGTATGTCATTTGTTATGTATAGTGAAGGAAATCGAGAGAACCATTATTTGTTGTCTTAAAAGGCACTCCATTATGCCAGGTTAGTTTGTAATTTCTCTCTCATCTTCTATTTGTGTCTGTGTTGATCATCTAGGTTGGCTTAAGTCAGGTCTAGATGTGCCAAGAGTCAGACAGAGACTTGTGCTGGGATAACCACCCACTCAGACAAGAATTCACTTTCCTCTGGATTCTCTTCTATAGTTTCTGGTGTCAAAGGTCCTATTACATGTTTTGTCTGGTCAGAAGGATATGGTTTCTATTATCACTGTCAGGCCAGTTCATGGGAAAGATAAAGGTTCATAACACGAAATAAATGGGAAATAAACCCACTCAGGATAACTCTCTCAGATTTTGACACCAGAGAGTTCTTAAAAAAGCCTAAATATTTGATGTCTAAATACTTAATATCTATGTTTATTACACATGTAGTTATAAAATATTTGAAATGGTATTGATCATGTTTTTTTCTCATCAACATCTACAAAACATAGGCTTTGAGTGTTCTATAATGTAAAATTCTCCACCCGTATATAGCTAATTAAAATCCAGGTAATTCTTGAGAGTAAATTTTCATTTCCTTTTTTCCTGCTTTGAATCAATAACATCAGATATTTGAGTCACATGTAAGTTAAACTTGAAATCCCAGTGAGCTTGAAGGAAAACTTTTATTGACACTGTATCCAAGCTATATCCTCTCTTACTTGTCACTCATCCTATTCTTGTCTTTAATATCCCTCTTAAAGTTGCCTGCCATTTCCATGGCCCATGTAATGTTTATCTAATCAGCTGTTGAAATTTATGTGAACTGTCCCACTCCACCAGATATCTGTCCCAACCAAAAGGCGAATACCTGGTATCTGGGCTATCACAAGGGAACACAACATTCCATTTGCTTTATAATCTAGTTTTAAATAATTCTTTATATTTGGACTTTCAGATTATATCTATTCTAGTAAATATTTCTAAATATTAAAATTAATGGTTATCTTAATTTATCCAGAAGTTAGAACAGGAGTCCTTCATACTAACTATCCTGCCCTACAATATGCAGAAAAAAAATATTCACATCATTCATGTTAGGAAACAAGATTCTCAGACACATGTGACATAGATAATAGATTGTTAAAAAAGCATTTTTGAGAAATTTTGATTTTTGTCTGTGTGCATCCTATGTTACTATTAATATTCTGCTATAAAAATAAGAATTCAAATGTTATTTTATTATTTTTAGATGGAAATATCAATATTCAGCACTGTAATCTGTTAAAAAGATATAGCATGCTATGAAAAAGGTATAGCAATGATTGGAACTAAAATATTCTGGTATCCAAAGCATATATAAAATAGTTAAAAAATTGATTTGGGGGCATATTCGGAATTGAACACAGGGCACTCAACCACTGAGCCACATACCCAGACATTGTAATTTTTTATTTAGAGATAAGGTCTTGGTAAGTTGCTTAGCACCTTGCTTTTGCTCAGGCTGGCTTTGAACACACAATCCTCCTGCCTCAGGTTCCTGAGTCATGTGGATTTCAGGTATGCATCCCTATACCTGGACAGCTTAACTTTTTATTTAATATGATCTACCTGTAATTCCGGTAACACATCAGGCTCAGGCATGAGGATCACAAGTTGAAAGGCAGCCTCAACAAATTAGTGAGGCCCTAAGGAATTCAGTGAGATCTTCTCCCTATAAAGAAAATAATTTTTAAAAGGTTTTGGGATGTGGCTCATTGATTAAGCACCTATATGATCTATAGCTTTTTACAGCAGCTTATAGATGTTGCAAGAATTTAGAAAATTAAATTTCTTAACCTATGTCATTGTCTGCTACTATTATTATTAAATTATACTAGAGTACAAAAATAGTCATAATTTTACTTTATGAAACTTTTAAGTTTCTTTCAAACTTTATACATTGCCACAGTTTGAACATCAATTATTATAATGTTATTTACATTCTATGAACACATATAGACAGATTGTATAAGTATTTAATTAGTTATTATAGTCACCAAGTTATTTGTCAAGGTATTAGGATCTCTCCATTTCAATTTGTTTTGAATAGGTTTTTTGAGGTATAACTCAAATTAACTGTGCCTATTATGACATACAAATTAGAAAATATATAAAACACATGTAAAAGCACAATCACAATAATCCTCCAAATATTTTTGGTAAATCCTTCCAGTGCATTTTCCCTGCTTTTCTTGGCCTCTTGAGGTGTCCCCAGGACAGGTCCACATCCAAGTTATGCTAGGGTAGTGGGAAAGGTTGCTGAGAAACTAAAGAAAATGTAAGACATGTGTCTATTGAAATATGCTCTTGGGGATGTTCAAGGGTGAAGGGCTGGATAAGCAGTGCCTCCCTTGTCAGGGCACTTCACCTGCAAGTCTACAGATAGGCACCTCATGAGCAGAATCTACCCTCCACACTAGAAAAAAATAAGTCTTTTATAGGTCAGTGCATTAATCAGTGTTCTCTAGAGGAACAGAATCAAAAGAAAGTATAATTATAAAAGGGGGGATTATTAGGTTGGCTCATGCAACCAGAAAATAAGTAGTCCACATGCTGGAGAGCTGGAGGAACTAGTAGCTGTGCAGTCTAAGAAGATGAAGCCTCAGAACAAGAGGGATCAATAGTGCTATCCTAATCTGAGATTGGAGGCTTCTGGATAATTCACTTTGGAAGAGTAAAGAAGAAAGAGTTTCATATCTTCTGATGATAATAGGAGCATTAAGAACCCACTCAAGAAGAATTAAGCTTGTATCTGCTACTTATGCTGGGATCAGTTGGCCTGTTCCACTATGACCAGTAATTCTTGGACCAGTAATTCTGGTCATATGTACAAGAAAGTGGTTTCTGCAAGTAACACCAGTTTTCTCTGCCTTCCAGTAGGCATGGGAGCCAGCCAGTGTCTTTCAAAATACATTGATCTAGATATTTCACAACAGGTTCATTTTCATCATTCCCTTGACTTGGGGATGTCCCTTTTTGGGGACAAGGTGTTTTAATGTCTTCCTATTTTTTCAAGAGGGTCATCCAAGCAAATACAGAGGTGTGCTTATTCTTTACAGTCTGCTACTGGGTGAGAACATCAGTTCTTATGGGTATGATTGGAATTAGAAGATTGCATTTTTTTCAGAGTTAGTGTTTTAAACCTATGATCCACTTGTCAGCTACTTATATAAAAATACATGCATAAAAGACATATGAGAGCTTCATAAATTACAGTGACTTAACAGAAAGTGAAAATACTTACTTATATTATAAGAAAAAATCCACTACTGAATAACTAAGCATTTGGCATCCTTACCCCACAGGGATGTTAAGAACCTCATCATTTGTTTCTTGGTGCTGATTAGCACCAAAGGACTCAGTGTGGCATAGCCGTTGCCCACCAGCATCTGGACACAATAACGAACTGGATCACTATTCCATGACATTGCAGAAGAGGGGGAGACAGCAAAGTCCCAAAAGTACATAACCACAAAGAGACCCATGAGCAGTAGGATGGTCCTGGAGGCCCTCTGTTCTAGAGATGCTTTTGGAGACAGGCTGGTATTGTGAAGGTGCTGGCACGGCCTCTTATGCCTGCACAAGAGGGTCACCATGAAACCACTGGAGAGGGCCATGGTCCTATAAGGAAGACATCCTGGAAGGTCACAAGGGAGAAATACATATACCTGAACAAGTAATTTGTAGACAAAAGAGAGCAGGACTTAGTAACAAACATGAGACTGTGTGTGGTGACATTGGGAGTGGCAACAATAGAGATCAAGGAGCGACCACTGATGAGCATATTAAAGACCCACAAGAAGGAAAAGCAGCAGAGGCTCTGAGGTGAGGAGTTACACTTGAACTTTGTCAAGCAGCAGCTTCTGGGGCTGAGGGTGACAGCCTGGAGGACACTCAGCAGGCAGGTGGTACAAATGGACAGGCCCCTCATCAGCCCTGTACAAGTAAATCACTGACTTACATATTATGTCATCCCTTAAACCTCGAGAACCCAAAGTGTCTGCAGTTATGAACCCCATGGTCAGCAGCATCACTAGGTGGACAAGAGCTAAGTGACCAATGGTCAGGTCAGTGGGCTTGGGCCTGTGCTTGAGAGGAAATGTGGGGATGTGGGAGAGAAGCAGAGCAGTGTTGGCTATGATCCCAACACTTATTTCACAAAAAAAACATGGTGCTCAGGTGAGGAAAGCTGGGAGCTTCACTGTTCCCATTCATCCTCATGAAGAAGCAGGTTTTGGTGAGAATCTGAGAGAAAAACTTTTACCATGAGTATCACCATCCTCATCAAGCCTTCCTACAGTAGGATCATCAGCAAAATGTGTGGGTTCATCCTGAGGCATTCTTTCTCCCTGCAGAACCCAAGTCAATCCAACATCCTCTTGAGGCTTCAGAACTCTCTCTCCTCTGCCCTCCAGGAAAGACTCACAGCTGGATGGACACACACACTGCTGGACCCCATAGCATCTCTACAGTCACACCACCATGTTACAATTTTCAAATGTAAGCAGAATGCCTCTTCATCTCTACAAACCTGATAAAGTCCTCAGTTCAAAGTAATAGCTCTAAATATGGGATTGCATTCGAATGACAAAGTTGTATCATCGAGGGGGCCTGGGATGTGTCTCAAGCAGTATCGCACTTGCCTGGCATGCGTGTGGCCAGGGTTAGATCCTCAGCACCACATACAAACAAAGATGTTGTGTCCACTGAAAACTAAAAAATAAATAAATAAATAAATATTAAAATTCTCTCTCTCTCTTTCAAAAACAAATTGTATCAGCATGGAAATAAGATCCTCTTGGTCAATGGCTGCCAAGAGGATAGCCATGCAAACACTTGTATTATTTGAGGGTCTTCTTTGTTCTGATTAATGGGTAGAATATGATTTATTGGTAGAGCACAAATGTGTCTAAGGAGTGTCTGAAGTCACAAACTGTGACTTTACATAAACCATCTGATGCTATTAAATTCAGGACTTGAGAGGCCAACTAACACATCTGGACCATTAATATTATTTGAAAATATGCATAATCACAATTGCTTCTTGTAGCTATTTTCTGTGTGATTATATCAAACATCCAATAATGCCCAGGACACTAATAACACCCATTATTGTTATTATCAGATAGTCCTCCATATATGACTTGAAAGTTTTAAAATATTTCCAGCTCTGTTATAGCTTGAAAAATCAAAGAAAAATTAATATGAAAAGAGCATACTTTTAATAATCCCTAAATGTGGACACTTGCAAATTAAAAAGTTGTTTCTTGGAATCATCATAGGTAACTCTAAGTCTTAAATATTTTAGAAACTCAAAACAGAAAAACCTAGTCATATCAGAATGCAGTTATCAACTATTATAAGAAAAACACTGTAGGCTTTTTTTCAGCAGGTCAGAGTCATATGCAATCATAGCGATAAACACAGACATATTTTCATGGAGTGGGGTGATTCTTGTCTAAGTATTTAGTTAGTGGTTTCCCATGGGAGTCTAAGCTTTCAAGTCTTCCAAGAGCAAGAAACAATGTCTCTGCAGAGTTATGAAAATCTAGTGTAAAAGCTATAATAGTCATTCAGTGAGCTTTGTTCTACTGTGACTAAAAGACCTGCCAAGAACAATTTTAGAGAAGAAGATTATTTGGGGGCTCATGGGGTTTTTTTGGGGGGGGATTAGAGGTCTCAGTTCACAGATGGGCTGCTCCATTCTTCAAAGCTTGTGATGAAACAGGAGATTATGGTGGAAGACTGTGGCAGAGAGAAGTGGCTCACAAAATAATCAAGAAGCAAAGAGAGATTCCATTTGCCAGATATAAAATATACATTCCCAATCATGACCCACTTCCTCCAGCCACACCTCACCATCCTCAGTTTACATTCAACTAGTCTCATAAAGAGATTCAAAGTGAATGCACTGATTGGATTTAGGCTCTCATAACCCAATTACTTTTTCTCTAAATCTTCTTGCATTGCATCACACATGAGCTTTTGAATGACACCTCAAATCCAAACCACACATTACAGAACTTAGGGGTGCCCACCATGTTGATTAATGTTCTTCACCATGCAGCTGTTTGCTTTAACTGAAGCCTTTATTCATCAATAAGATGAGGGAGAGAACATGGGAAAATAGGTTCCTGTCATGTATTAGCACAGATTTATTTTTTGAAACTAAACCTGTGAGTATACACTGTTTTCACAGCCACACAGAGATGCAGTTCTTCAATTACTGAGGGAAAGCTGCACTGTTCAGGCACCACAGATGTGGCTGCAAGTAAAACTTCAGAGGTGGGTGGACACTAGGTCTCAACAATTTGAAAATTTTGATTTTTAAAATAGATAACAATTAGAAAAAAGTTTGGTTTCTAACATATAAATCAAGTAAATTTATCTATTTACACACTCAGATAATTAAGCTTCATACCTCTGATATGCCAAGTAGAGACATCACAAATACTCATGTTATATCCCATTCTGAGTTTTACAAGTCACAGGCTGTCATGAGGTCATAGACTGTCTTTAAGCACACAGCACTAAATGGTCTTCTTAACCTTTCATTTATTTGTAAACAATACACACCCATTCTCTACACATCTATTGCATTTAAGTTACAAAATATATCCAGATATTATTTCAAAGGAATAGGATCAATGAATGAGCAAAACCTTTCACATCATACCCTAAAAGAATAATATGAGATAAATCCTGCTGTCAACTTGAATTCTCAAGTTATTCCCATGAAATTCAGGCTTCCCTTGAAAACTATTTTGAAAAATTGAGTCTTAAAACTACATAACCTGATAAACTGGTGAGGTAGCCTGTTTGAAAAAATCTGTAATATGAGGAGATAGGACCATATAATTCTCAGATTTACTAAGGGACTGGAGTCCTACAAACATAAATGGATGAGCATAGACAGATGTATGCAGATGCTGCACAAGCTGTCATGAGGTAAGGATGTCACTACCTGAAACCAGCAAATCTCCCTTGAGGCAGAAAAGATGATCTACTTTCACCATGCCATGAATCCAGGAAAGTGATCCCATCAGGTGCATCCACCAGCCACCCCTGATGTTAGCTTGCATGGAGCCCCCAAAAGACTATGTAAACTATCACCAAGCATCAGTTCTCTCCAAATTTATATACCACACCTATACTAGTGAAGCCCATGCTCCGGATATCATTATTATATCTGTATGTAATTATTAAAAGAAATGTAGATAGATATTCTGAACATTGTATTACACAATCTTTTTTTCTGTAGAATATCAATATGTTATGACAACAAGCTAAAAGAAATCTTCCCTGTCTTTTCCTATCCATGCCTCATCCCACTCACAATGGGGGAGACTGCACAGTTCAGGGGGTCAGGGGACAGGACAGATGCTCTCCACACAGAGCAGGATAATATAGGGGCTCTTACAAATGACAATTCCAAAATGGAGCCGACTCACCTAATGACCTAAGTACAAGAATGTTTTCTTGTATATGGGAGAAATCTAGTTGCTTTCAGACAGACTGGAGGAAGATCAATAAGGAGATAAATCACAGGGAAAGTAACATGGAGAAAATCTCTAAAACAGCTCACAATTGTAAGCCCACAACAGAAAAGAAAAAGAAAAGGCCATATGAGCAGTGATATGAAAATACAATATGCAAATGGAATAACAAAATTCAGAGAAAAGTCTGCACATACACTGTCTATACTCAGGTTGAAGGACCTTGTCATTCATGGTGAAAGCTGGCCAACCCATAAGAAAGAGAGAACACCGTTCACATTCCTACTAATACCTGAATTCTTAAAGCATTCACTTCAGACATTGTTTTATTTTGCAATTACTAAGACCAGAGGCAATCTTGAGCTCTATGCTGTCATCAAATTGATCATAGATAAGTGAAAAATATTCATTTTGGTGCTGCTGAGCAGGAGAAACTGGGAGTGCAATGAAAGAAAGAAAGTCTTCAGCAAATCCCCCTGTGAGTAAGGGTATGTATGGTTACGTCACTGACCTGATGACAGGGTAAGGAAAGGAAGGGAGAAGGAATTGTATTTTTGTCCCTGACATTAGCATAATCTGCATATTCCTCAAGATGAATGTGAGGCATGATGATTCATGACTGGCCTTTAGCCAGGTGACTTACGTACCTGAGAGAGCACAGCTTGGCTTGATATCACTACATCACAGTAGCTGAGTTCACCATGATTTCCATTAATATTGCTCTTTTTTTTATAAACAAATGTAAAAATGGGGGGAAAATTCCAGGAAATGAGAGTGACCATGCACACTTGAATGAGTTATATCTGGAGGTACGCTGGTCAACACACCCCAACTTTTGGCAAAATTTGAGCTGGAAAAGAACAAAGGGAACTGGGGAGACTGATGAAACTGGGGGAAAGCAAAATCATCACCAACTCCACAGCTGGTGCTAAGGAAGACACAGCCACAAGGTACCCACCAAAAAAATCCTCACCATAATTGGGCTTTCCAAAGTCCCCATCATAATTATAACCTATAAGCTTCTCTCCTAGTCAACAAGAGCTTTACAAAGACTGTCAGCAGGATCTCTGTGGAGAGCTTACTGTGGGTCAAAGATTCCTTGGTAGTAAATGCTAGGTTTCTCCTTGTAATAATTAGGTCTGTAATCAAGCTTCTTGTTGGGCAAAAGTTACTATTTTTGTTTTTCTTGGAAAAAACTTGTGAAACATCTGTCTGACCTAAAATATGAGACAAAGAGTTACTTTTTTATTGAAGTTAACTTTATTTCATTTATGGATTTTTGTGTGGCACTCAGGATAAAAACCAGAACCTTACATGTGCTAGGCAACTGCTCTACCACTGAGCTACAAGTCCAGCCCATGAAAGTAACAGTTAAGTACCCACCCACCGACTAAAGAAAATTCTAAAGAATTTTCACATCCATGAGTCCAGATATTTTTAGCATTAGCTCATCTGAACTACTGCAGCTTAAATAAAATTGCTTCCTGAAATTCCTCAGCTGCCCAGAATCATCTGTCCTACATCAAGGGCACAGCATTTGTGAAATTCATGAGGTCAGGGAGGATGAACTAGAAAATCTGAGTACTACGTGAAGACAAGAATGGCATCCATTTGCCCCAAAACTCCCTCCCCATACACGCACACACAAAAGTAAGAATTATATACTCTGTGTTGCAAATTAAAATATTTTTTAAAGTATAGTTTGGAGTGCTTACTTACACATGGGTATCTATAGTGTCAATATTTTACATCTAATTTAAGAAATCTATCAAGAATGGGTAACTAGTATTGCGAAGGAAAGAAGCAGAAAAGACCTAGAGCTGCTTTCTCAACAACATGAACTGTCAACACTCAGAAATACTAAGTGTCCTCTGTGAGAAGGTCTCTCTGATCAACCCAATAATGCAACAAAGACAGAATCGTGTTCTCAATAAATGACTTTCATCTTCCTTTCCCATCATATCCTTTGTGTTTTATTACCAAGAAAACTAGATTTATTCACATTTATCTTAAATACTTATAAGTACTTATCAGGAGGTGGGCAGCAACAAAAATCTAACACAAAAACATGAGTTCAGGGAAGAGGAGAACATTTTGTTGTAACTGGGCACACGTGTAATTCCAGCAACTCTGGAGGCTGAAACAGTGGAATCATAAGGTTTAGGCAGCCAGGGCAATTTAGTGAGATCATGCCTAAAAAATAAAAAGGTCTGAGGATGTAGCACAGGTGAATAAAATTATCTTTATTTTATTTAATTTTATGCAGTACTGAGGATTAAACCCAGTGTCTTGAATGTGCTCAACAAGTGCTATATCTATGCCCAGTTCCGTTAAATAAATTAATAATCAATGAATAAAATAAAAACAGATTTTATTTTAAAATTTTACCCTCATGAATGGGTTTGACATAACCACTATTAATGAAATTATATAGGTATTTTTAAATATATGGTCAAAAAATACATGGACAGCCTTCATCCTCACCAAATTCTGATAAATTACATTCTAAGCCATTTTCAAACAAGGCAAAGAAAATTTCTACCATTGTTGGTTCTTTTATTTATGATGTAATTACAGTCCAACTTTCATTATCCCCTGATAAGACATGGCCCACTGGAGAGAGCTCATGTGAAGCAGTGTCTCCACTAATGTAATGTTTGTTAAATTAGTAGGAGTGCAAAAAAGGTTTTTGTGAGAAAATGCTTGTTCATATTTTGTATGAATGAGCATATTCAAACTCTTTCAAAGGTGATACTTTGAATGATGAATCTCTCTTCAAACTAAATTTTTTTAAATTAACTTTATTTTATTTATTTATTTTTATGTGGTACTGATGATCAAACTCATTTCCTTAAATGTGCTCTACCACTGAGCTACAACATGCATTTTAAAAATTCCTCTTAATAACTCAAATTATAGATCACTTATTTTTAAAAGCTTTAATAGACTACAAAGAAGCTAAAAGAAAAATTGAGTATATTTAGCAAAAACTCTTAGCAAAAGTCTATAAAATGAAAGGAGAATAACATGTTCCTTGAGAAATGATATTAAGTGAACAAAGTCATTATATTTCAGCAAAGGAATGTATAATTGAAATCAATTACAGGATTTCACATCTAAATTTATTAATAGCATTTTATATTAAAACTACTAATTTTATGAGTCACTAAATTAAAGCAATAAGAATGCTAGCAAAAATTTTCCCATGGAGTGAAAGAAAAACAGCCCTTGAGATGCAGATGGTGATTGGAGGTGGCTGCTGATCCAAACCTGAAATCAGACTGGGAGGCCCCTGGTTCAGGCCCTGCCTGCCCCCTGATATGCATCTGGAACAGAGAGGCACTTACCAGATTGTTTGCAGGGGATGCAATGACCTCAGACAAACCAGCATAGCTCATTTCTCTACAGGAAGGTAATTTTAGTGTCTCTATAAGTGTGATAAGATCCCCTGGGGAAGAGAGAACCATGGTGTCCCATGTGGGACTTTTTCATGTTTCTTAATTTTCCTTTATTCTTTCCTGGACACTTGTACTCAGGGGAGAGCTGTGCTCAAAATTTTCCCTAATTTACCCTAACACAAAAGCATGTAACACCTGAAGGGTCAGATCATGTAGTCAATACCAATTTTATTACTTTGATACCAGCTTTAAATTAGTGTGAACTTATTTCAGACTTTGTAATTCCTATACTCTGGTGAGATTCCTGGCACCTGAGCCCTCCCAGTGGCTCTGAGGGGGGTCCTCTCCCTGCAATGTATGACAGCATTCTCTTCTTTAAGAATTGTCCATAGTGTACCTGGTTTCTGAGTACTACAGGGTCCTGTATTCCATGGTTTTCAAGTTCTCAACTTCAGGTTTCAAGATGCCAGTCAAATTTCAATGATGAACTGGGCATGGTGGTGCACACCTGTAATACCAGCAGCTTGGAAGGCTGAGGCAAAAAGATTGTGAGTTCAAAGCCAACCTCAGCAAACTAGGGAGTGTGTGAACAACTCAGTGAGATCCTGTCTCAAAACAAAAACAAAAACAAAACTAAAAATGAGTGGAAATGTGGCTCAGTGATTAAGTGTCCCTTGGTTCAATCCTTGGAACCAAAAGGAAAGAAAGAAAGAAAAGAAAAGTGGATTTAATAAGAAATAAAACAGCATGTATGAGTTTCTTGGGATAAGCTCAACTAATCTGTATAGACATTATGTTCTAATTTTTAAAAGTTAAATAAAAGCTCCATACTAAAATGAATAAAACTATGAAAAATTTGAGGCAGAGCTAGTGCATGGTGGTTGAGGTAAGCAGAGACACATTCTTTCCTGGATGATAGTACTCAGGGGAGACCTGTGCAAACTTACCAAACCTGATGAAGGAAATCTGAAGAAGTCTATATAGAACAAAGAAAACCATGTCTCAGTGAAATTGGGGGGAAATACTAAGGAATCAGTTTATCAGAGGCAGCATGCACTGTCCTTGGGCAAAACCAATATAAAATTCTGTTTCCAATGTAACTTATATAATTTATGTGAAAATGAGTAGTATGTGACCAAGAGGGACCCTTTGATCTCTAATCAAAATGAAATACCATCATTAAAGGAGATCTACTGATGTCCCTGATGCTGGATTTAGAAGATGATCCTTTAACTCAGCTATTATCAATATGCATCAACATCCAAAACACCAAAGAATGAATGTTCTCTCCCATATGAGGATGCTAACATACAACTAGAGGTGGAGGGTATAGAAGTTCATTGAGTTTGACAAAAGGGAATGGAGGGGAAAAGGTAAAATGGAAATAGGAAAGACTGTGGAATGAATAAGACATATGTTTTCTCTGTTCATATATGAATACATGACCAGTGAAACTCCACATCATGTACAGCCACAAGACTGAGATCCTAATTAGACTAAGATACACTCCATGTTTGTATGAACATATCAAAATGGACTCTACTGCCATGTATAACTAAAAAGAACAAATTCTAAAAATTAAAGTTCATACATATATAATATGTAAAAATTATCTTTTTTTCTGGAGAGAAATGTAACTTTCAATAGAATCTATTGAAAACACAATAACAAAAATATGTAAATTTTGCAATGTAAAAATTCATGATGGACCTGGGGTAAGACTAGACCTTCAGAATAAGTCTTCAAGATATCTGAAAAGAAGTCAAAAGCTATCAAAACTCAGCCAGAGAGGGTGATAATAAAAGGTTTAAAAGTGAAATGTACATAAGTGACCTAATGTTAATTATTCTAACATATTTGTCATTAAAACCACAGGAAGGAATAAAATCAGGGAATAATAGGAGAAAATCATGGACAAACTTACCAAACCTGATGACATGAATCTAAAGAAGTCTATTTAAAACAAAGAAAACAATGTGTCAGTACATTACACTGAAATTGGGGGAAAACACTAAGGAATCACTTTATGCAGAATAAAAATAAAATAACCACATGGTATTGACTGATGCTAACTGGGTAAGTAAGATGAATGATAGCAACACTGCAGATACTGGCAGTACTTGTGAAATAGGTGGATATCTGGAAGTGGGCCAGGCTTCATTATAAATGTATATTGCAATTTCCTGGGCAACCAGTAAAATAAATTGACAAAATTGTATTTGCACAGGTGCAATGGCACATGCCTGTAATCCCAATGACTCCAGATGCTGAAGCAAAAGGATAACAACTTGGAAGCCAGCCTCAGCAACTTAGAGAGGCACTAAACAACTTGAGATCCTGTGTCAAAATTTAAAAATAATTGTGAAAGGGCTGGAGATGTGGCTTAGTGATTAAGTGACCCAGGGTTCAATCTCTGGTACAAAAAATAATCTAAAAATATTTTATAAAAAATGACACATGTAATAGTGTAAATGGCTCAACTATTTCACATAAAGCTGGGAAATTAAGGCCTGACCAATGTTTCCCTAAAAATATTAAAATTTAGAGGCTTCCATTAGGTGCCGAGAAATGAGACCAAACTAACTATCTGCTGTTTATGATAAAATTACTTTAAATATAATAATACCTTGATCACAAGTAAAGGGGTGAATAGACACATAAAAATGCTCACATTAACCAAAAGAATGAAAGTACCTATGTTAATTTCAAGAAAATATATTTTTGAGCAAGGGAATTATCAGGGACCAAGGGCTCATCACAAAATGACAAAAGCATCATTCCTCAAAAGAGATAACAAGCCTTTCTGTTCATGTACCTAAGTACACACATAAATATACAAGAGTGGAAAATGGATAAAACTGCAATAAGAAACAGTATGATGGATATTGTAACAGGAAATTTTAACACCCATTCATTGGGAATGAACAGATTCAGAAGGCAGAAAATAAGTAAAGACATAGTGACACCAATCAACTGGATCTAATTGACATTTACACACTATTTCATCCAACAAGGTCAGGACACACACTCAAGTTTACGATGATCATCCAGCAAGACAGACCACATCCTAAAAGACTAGGTCATGAAACATGACTCACACACAACTTTAAAAAAATCATAATGTGATGTTCACTCTAGGACCCTAATGTAATTTAGCTAGAAAGCAGAGAGATAATGGGCAACTCCCCCAAACACTCGGGGAGTTTATACTTCTGAATAAGACACAAAGCAATACAAATCAAGAAAAGAATGTTAACTGAAAGAAAATGGAAAAGTAATTTATCAAAATTTGTGACATGTAGCAAAATCAGTATCTATGAGTAAATTTTTGGAACTCAATGTACATATTGGAAAAGGAAATCTAAACTCTATCATCTAAACCCCCACATTAGGAAATCAGAAGATGGAAAGCAAATTAAATTCAAAGTAAGCAACAGAAAAATAATGATACAAATTAAAACAAAATTGAATGAAATTGAAATCAGAATAGTAATAGAGAAAACCAAGGAGCCATAACCTGGTTCTTTGCTGGCCTATGTGGGAGCCCAGGCCCAGGTGGCCTAGATTCACTTAGCCAACAGGCAGTACCATGCCAGAGCCCCAGGTCCCAGCTGAGGACTGCTGCCTCCAACCTGTGAGAAAATCCAGGGCCAGTTTAGGTGCAGGTCCACCCCTTGGCCCAACAGGGATATCAGGCCTAACCTACCTCCATCTAGACACATGGCCCTCAACATACAGTAGCCACCACCTTGTGACAACAGACAGAGCCTAGAAGCAGCTGCATCAGAACAGGCATCCAAAGCCAGTGTAAAGCCCGTCCTTTCAGCCCCATCTCTGTAAGAGGTTGTATCCATCTTGGGACACCCCATTGCTTTCTTGAGTTACCTCCACTATTGCCACCAGTAACATTGCAGTAGCATCTATCATGAGACACCACCAGGGTCTTGAAGCCCAACACCAAGTTGAGGTACAGGTAATCTGCATGGACACTACAAAATCATAGGGTAGAAACTATAATACCTCAAATCCTCATTGCAGGAAAGAAAGACACATAGACAACATGAAAAAAATAAAAAAAACAAAGTGCACCAAAAAAACCAGGATACTATGATAACAAAACCCAAGGACAACACAGTTGATAAAATGTCAGAGCAGAAGTTCATAATTTATATAATTAAAATGATGGATGAATTGCAGAATGAACTAAATGACCAAATACAGGAAAATATTGATCACTCCAACAAAGAGATAAGGGAACAAATACAAGTAGAAAAAGGTTACTTCAAGAAAGAGATTCTGAAAAGAAAAAGACTCAGAAATCCTTGAAATGAAGGAAATAGTAAACCAAATAAAAAACTCCACAGAAAGCATTACCAACAGACTAGATCATTTAGAAAACAGAACGCAAATACAGGAAAAAATTGATCACTCCAACAAAGAGATAAGGGAACAAATACAGGTAGCAAAAGGTTACTTAAAGAAAGAGATTTTGAAAAGAAAAAGACTCAGAAATCCTTGAAATGAAGAAAACAGTAAACCGAATAAAAAACTCCATAGAAAGCATCACCAACAGACTAGATCATTTGTAAGACAGAACATCAGTTAATAAAGACAAAGTATATAATCTGGAAAATAAAGTTAACCACACAGTGAAGATGGTAATAAACCAGAACATCCAAGAATATGGGATAGCATCAAAAGAACAAATCTAAGAGTTATTGGGCTACAGGAAGGAACAGAATTTCAAACCAGAGGAATGCACAATCTCTTCAATGAGATAATATCAGAAAATTTCTAAAACATGAAGGATGAACTAGAAAACCAAATACAAGAGGTTTACAGGACACCAAATGTAAAAAGTCAAAACAGATCTATACCAAGGTACATTATAATGAAAATGCCTAGCATACAGAACAAGAATAAAATCTTGGGGCTGTGGATGTGGCTAAAGCAGTAGTGTACTCACCTGGCATGTGTAGGGCACTGAGTTTGATCCTCAGCACTACATAAAAATAAAAAATAAAAAGATGTTGTGTCCACCGAAAACTAAAAAATAAATATTAAAAAATTCTTAAAGGCTATGAGTGAGGAATCAGATCACATATATGGGGAGACCAATATGGATCTCAACAGGTTTTTCAACCCAGACCCTCAAAGCCAGGAGATTGTGGAACAACATATACAAACTCTGAAAAAAAAATGGATGCCAACCAAGACTCTTATATTCAGCAAAATTAAGCCTCAGATTTGATGATGAAATAAAAAAAAAAACTTTCATGATGAACAAATTTAAAAGAATTCACAGTGAGAAAGCCCACACTACAGAGCATGCTCAGTATAATATTCCAGGTGGAGGAAATGAAAAACAACAATGAAAATCAGCAAAGGCAGAACCATACAAAAGGAAAGGGAAATCAAAGAGAAACCAAGTCAAGTTAAAAAAAAATAAATAAACCAAAAGGTCCAGGAATACAACTCATATTATAATAATAACCCTAAATGTAAATGGTCTAAACTCATCAATTAAAATATATAGACTAGGGCTGGAGTTCTGGCTTGGTGCATAGCAGGTGTGAAGCACTGAGTTGGATTCTCAGCACCACATATAAATAAATTAAATAAAGGTCTATCGACAATTTAAAAAGGACATTAAAAGAAGACATAGACTGACAGATTGGATTTTTTAAAAAAAAAAAAACAATATGTTGCATTCAAGAGTCTCATCTCACAGGAAAAGACATCCATAGATTTAAGCTTAAAGGGTTGGTAAAAGTACACCACTCGCATGCACCATGTAAACAAGCAGGGTTTTTCCATCCTCATATCAAATAAAGTGGACTTCAAACCAAAGCTAGTGAAAAGAGATAAAGAAGGACATTTCATACTGCTTAAGGAATTCATACTTCAACCAGACATAACAATCATAAATATCTATGCTTCAAAAAATGGGGCATCTATGTCAAACAAATCCTTCTTAAATACAAGAACAAAAAAGACCACAACACAATAACACTAGGTGACTTTTATACATTTCTTTCACCACTGGATAGATCTTCCCAACAAAAACTAAAGAAAGAAACTATAGAAGTCAATAATTCAATCAATATGTTGACTTAACAAACATATATAGAATATTCCATCTATCAACAAGCAAACACACTTTCTTCTCAGCAACACCTGGATCCTTCCCCAAAATAGTCCATATGTTATGCCACAAAGCAAATAGTAGCAAACACACACACCACACACACACACACACACACAAAAAGAGATACTACCCTGCATTTTATCAGATCAAAATAGAAATCAAATGTAAAATAAAAATACAACATACTCTAACACCTGAAAACTAAATAATTCACTATTGAATGACCAATGGATGGCAAAAGAAATCAGAGATAAAATAAAAATAATACTTAAAAATGAGAATAATGATACAACATATAAAAATTTCTGGGACACTATGAAGGCAGTTCTAAGAGAAAAATTTATTGCATTGAGCTCATTCATTAAAAGAATACAAAATAGCCAAATAAAAAAATAAGATTGTATCTCAAAGTCCTAGAAAAGAAGAACAAATATACACCAACAAAAAATTCAACAAATTAAAAAAAAAAGTTTGTGAAAATATAAATGAAATTAATAAACCATTAGCCAAGCTAACAAAGAGAAAAAAAAACTCAAATTACTAAAAATGTGATGAAAAAGAAAATATCATGACAGACTAATGGAACAGGGACTTCAGCATTAGAACAGAGACCCTAATCCTAACATAAAATGAAGGCACTATTCTGTCAACAGTACACAGATACAGGATGTTCTATGTGGCAAAAAAAAAAACAAGGGGGAGAGAGTCCATCACACATTGTAGGGTGAGGACCCTCAGAGCCACAGGGAAACCCTGAGGGGTGCAGAAATCCATCACCCCAAAGTAGAAGCATGGTCAATTGTGGAAGGGTTTGAACTCATTTGACCTCAGGATCAGAATGAGAGTAAGTGGGCTTGTCAATATGATGGGGACATGAACCCAGTCAAGATTTGTCTCCTGAAGTGTCTAGGGAACTTAGAGAAAAGTTTGGGGTCCAGCTCTCCCAGGACTGTTGTTATCCACCAGAGAAGAAAGTAAAAACTATGAGACAGGGGACATGTTCCACTGGGGAAGCCACAGTTCTGTGTCCTCCAGTGGGATCTTGTCACCTTTGCAGACATTAAAATTATATCCCTGAAGAGACAGGACTTAAAGACAGCCTTTCCTAAAACCTCACATCTGTTTCGGAGCTTCTCAACTGCTCTGAGTCCTTCCCTGCCTCAGCCATCTGGGTAAGTGTCTCTGTGTCCTCAGATGCAGAATTAGTGTTTGGGTGGCCATAGAAAAGCTGTGGAAGGAGGGAATCTAAGCCTTTTAGTGAAGTGTCTGGTAGCTGCAGGAGACATCAGCTCAACAGCCCTACTGAGCCTAGAGGACTGTGTTCTCATGGAGCAATGAGGGTATTCTCTTCTAAGAATGTTTGCTTTCAATTTAATTTCACAAATTAAAATTTCCCCTATGCTGTACTTTATCAGTTAGGGAATTTCAAATGAGAGGGCAATGATGATAAGTTTTAAACTTACATTAAATATTTTAAAATATCAAGTGAATAGGCTGGTCATTTCCCATTACTGGCTCCAAAATACCCAGGAATATAATTCAGAATAGTTTGGAGGAAGAATAATTGTGTTCATGAGTCCTTTATGATTTGGTCACTAAAAATGAATAACCTTTTCAATTTCTGTTAGATTAGAAATATTTGAATCCAATTTTGTCTAGAGGAACATTTAGGTCAGTCAAATCCCACCCTACCATGATAACAGTACCTACATTTTAGATTTTTTTCCAAAACTCGCTTTTTCATATATGTAGCATGACTAGCTAAATGTCAGCCTATGTCATTTTCTTGTTACTAAGTCACAGAGGGTAAGATCAGACAGGAAAGCCAAAGCTGTAGAGCAGGTAAGCAGGACTTGAATCTTCCATCCCTACATCAATCAGGGAGAAGGACTCTTCTGCAGGACTGCTTGGGTTTTCTAGTAGTGACAGACAGCTTGGGGTCTGTGAAGAAGCACCTCTGGGGATTATTGTTTCTTTAGGTTAATAGAACACTTTCACTTCTAGTGGCTTTTCTCAGATGAAAGTTAAAATGGGGTAATATAAACCCCATAACTCTAATTGAGAATCCTGGGCTGTCCTTTACAACACTGACAATTTGTAAGACAACTGATGATTCTCATATCTATTTCTTAAAAAGAGCTGACATTCATTTGCCAAAACCTCGTGTAGGGTTTTGCTCATCATGTTGCTAGAGTCTCTGTATCTCACACAGATGTGCTCACAGGACTAACATCTGCTGGGCAATGGTTTTGCCCTCCCTGAGGTGCCAGTCATCTCTCCATGTGCTCTTCATAGATTTTTAGCACAAGAAGTGCAACAAGGTAGAAAGTGCTGCCTACATTGACCTCAGCTCCAAACCCAATTGCTTGAAGCAGGACTAATCTCACCTGCCTCATCCCCTTTTTCCATTTTTACCTTAATGAATAGAAGGGAGGATGGGAAGGATTGCAACAGTGAAGTGCAGCTGTGTGATGATGAAAATCCATGCATAATTTAGTGGTGAATAAATAATAGGGCTTCTCTGTCATCTCACCCCTGAGAGAGAGGCAGGATGATGCTCACACTGCAGAGAAGAGAATAGATGTGTGCTCCCTTCAATCCTTCACCCTGGAATTTGAAGGTCCTAAGGAGGCAAACTTGCAGTGAGTTTTGCAGAGGGGTATTCTCCTCCTGTAATTCTCTCACTTCTGTCTTGACCTCCAGCTCATATCCACCGCCTGAGCACTTCTCATTAGTTTGAGGGAACATGTATGATCATGTATGTATCATGAGCCACCCATGGTATTGGTGACTGCACATTGTCTAACAGGACTGCTTCCATGATCTAGATGTTAAAGGGAGTCTTCACCTGAGGGTCCCCAAGTCTTTACTATGAGCATTAACAAATGAAAGTTCTGTAATTTGTAGACATTTCTATTTTTTTTAATGTGTAATGTGTTCTACTCATCTACTTACTTAGATTTTCCTTCCTCTTACCAGATGTGGATTCATCAAGGGTGACCTATTTCAGAAATTCAAGTTATAGTCACAGTGATTTATATATCAATCCCCAGAGAATGTCGAGTCTGGGGGCAGCTTGATTTCTCAAATGCATAAAGTACAATATTAGTGCTGATACAAGAGGGCATCAAGATACCAAATTGGCAGCATCAACCCTAAGACCCTTATTGAGGAGGGGTTCTCCAGTCACCCCAATGATGGCACAAAGCTTGTGTTCTGTCCCCTGATCATCTAAAGTGTGCTGTGCCAGGTGTGATTGAGATGGACCAGAGAAGGGAAGGTTGGTGCCACAGGATTTTCCTTAGCTCCCCTTTATAAATGGTTCTCATTACCCAGGATGCTTTCCCACAACAGTGGTTCATCAGCATGGACAATACTATAGAATGTTCTTTACATTACCACTGTGACATACTTACATAATTTTAATCATATAGACTTGACATGCAGCATTTGCTGATATGATTGTGGTTCAAAACTGGAGAAAGCAGAATGACTAGAAAAGCATTTTTCTGGTTTTTCTCTGGGCACTACATGGAGAAAGAATAATTGTGCTTAGGATTGCAGGAAATTGTGTCCCTTGATTTCATGCAGACATCACGAAAGAGTCTAAGCTTTCTTGTTACTAATACAGAAATTCACTTACAGAAAACAAGTTTCCACTGGTTTTAAGGCAATGAACAAACAAATCCATGCATTCTGAGTATGATTGCAAACTCATGGCACTATACATTCCTGCTTTTCATTATTTCTGTTTGGAGGACTACAGATTTCTCAGTAACACTGAACTTAAAGTCACCCAATGGCCTTGAGACACAGGTGATTAAAATATTTCATTCAATGGATGTTTTCATGCTTGTTTTTTTACAAGGTTCAAATGTTTAAAAAAATTTTTAATGCAGATCCTGTATGTCACATAATGCATTTTTTTGTTTTGTTTCATAATACACTCTTTTATCGTTGTTGAAAAAGGGCAATTTTAATTTTTTCTGTACCAGTAATTGAACTCACATTAATGTTAAACACTGAGCCACAACACCAATCATTTTTTATCTTGAGGCAGGGTCTTGCTTAGTTGCTTAAAGCCTTGCTAAGCTACTGTGGCTGGATTTAACTTGGAAATCTCCTGTCTCAGACTACTCTCCCTGGCCTAAAACATTTTAAAAGTTATTTATCACATGCTAATGTAAATACATTTAAACTTATATGATAAAAATACCAATAAGTATTTGATTTATATGAAATCAATTTATAAGAATCAGCATATACCATTTGAATATACATTAATGTCACAAAATAAAACAATGTAGTACTGATGATCAAATGTAATTCAGAAAATCTTGGAAACATATGGACATTTTATTTCTATATTCTAATCTTTTTTCTGGACTTATTATGAGAACAACCCCAAAACACTGAATGAGTGAATGCAGAAAATTTTGTCATTTTATCTGATCATTACCTGGAGAAAATATTGTCCTTTATTAATAGTAGTAGAGTGTTTTCATTTTCCACAAATATTGCATGCTGAAACTCATGCACTGCACCTGAAAAGGTTGATCACACAGAAGCTGTGAAGAGAAAAGCTTCCTAGATCTATGTTAGAAAATGAGATAGATGGTGACTGTGGAGAGCCAAAAAAAGCTAAGAGAGAAAAGTGTCTTATAGCACAATAGGGTGATTAGAGTCCATAATAGTTACTTATAAAACTTAAAGTAACCAGAGAAGTGTTTGAAAGTATCCAACATAAAAATGAGAACTTTCGGGAAATGGAAATTGACCTACTTTGATCCCAGCATGCTATATACATATGTTGAATTGTAACACTGGGCCCCATATCCGAGTACAAAGGGTATATTCCAATTAATAATTAAAACAAATAAGAGCATGCAGGTTTTAACCAATTATGTAGATAACTTTGGATTTATACTTGGTTTCCTCTGTTCATGCATGTTTACCTTTTGTTGTTTCTTAGTATTTTTCTTTTCTTAGTACTGGGAATTGAACTCAGGTAAACTTAAACACTAAGCAACATCTCCAGCCATATTTTGAATTTTATTTAGAGATAGGGTCTTACTGAGTTGCTTAGCACCTCACCACTGCTTAGGCTGGCTTTGAACTTACAATTGTCCTTTCTCAGCCTCTCAAGCCCCTGGATTTAGAGTCATGCCCCACTGCACCCATGTTTAGCATACTGACTTATACATTAACATTGTTCTAAAGAGTCATGAAATGATTTACCCTCACATGCATAATTTTCTAATGATATTTACTTTTTAAAATATGACTGGAAATTATTTGAAATATTTACCTACAATTTTAGACACTTGAAATAAAATACAAACCTGCTTCATATAGGAAATACTCCATGGGTAGATCAACATCAAATTTTCTGTCTCAAGTTTATGCTTGGCCTCTAAATTGAAATTTCTTACTAGAGGAGATGACAAATGGGACTCTTTTGAAGGTCCATCTTTCAGACTAAGTTCAACTTCTTGTACTTTAATGAAAACTTTACAATGGAATGACTCAGAATCACTTTGACTGTGACTTTAATTACCACCCTGATTCCAGATGACTGAGTAGAAAAAAAAATTAGAATATATTTCTAAGAACACTTGATAACTGGACATGGAACACTTAGGAAAATTATTCTGGTAATGACAATAATATGTATATAAGACTTATAGGTACACTGTTGATTCAAAAAAAGTCTTAGAATATCATCTATGAAATTTCTACAGATAATGATAAAATGTTCCAAAATTATGGAACTCTTTTGAGGCAGCAACAGAGGAAGTTATTAAAACTGAAATGTCCCCCCAGTCACATGTGAGGAATTGCATAATTAAAAATAATGGCCAATATTTCTTAAGGTCATTATATGTTAAAAACACTTCCAAATTTGGTACTTAACCTTCTTGCACACAAAATAGCTCTTGAATTTAGGTAATATTCCTGCCCATATTTATAGGTGAGATGATAAGAGTTAAAAGCATCACAGACTGCTCAAGATCACATTAGAAATAAATGGCAGATTTTAAATGCATATTCAAACAACATATCTTACAGTGTGTAGTTGTTAATGTTGGCTTGGTTGATGTATTAAAGATATTAGGTCTGATGATAAACAAAAATAAAGATAAAACTCCAATAACATAAACTAGGTATACAACTATTCCATCAAGATTCATTTCTTGAGAGAGTTGGAATTCTCTATTATTATGCAAGCCTCCCATTTAAATGCATCAATAATTGTACAAGTTTCAAAAAGGACCTGAGGCCGAATTGAGAAGATAAAGAGAGAATCAATTAAGGCTCTATGTCAAAAACTTCAAGATGATACTATAAACTAGAAGTATTTTCAGTAGCACATACATGATTTGGTAATAATAGGAAAATGGCATGCGGAGAGTGTCAGAGAGACTTGAATGCTAAAGTGAGAAAAGAGTGTGTTGGGGTGAATCCACACATGTCCTGATGGTAACAGGAGAGGCTGAGATTAATGGGTGTTATACTATTCAAAATAAAGTCTTTTCTTCATTTTCTCCTAAGATATATGTGATTCATTGCTCAAAAGATGAAAATCACCAACAAATTCTATGATTATATTGGCATAAGAAATGTGTTTTTCTCTGAAGTTGGCCTTGGGATCTCAGCCAACTCCATCCTCCTTCTCTTCCACATCTTCACATTCCTCCTCCAGCACAGGCTCAAGCCTACTGACCTGATCATTTGTATCTTGGCCCTAGTCCACATAGGGATTCTGACAATTTTGGGGTACATAGCTACAGATGTTGCTCTTTCTCAGGATTTTTGGGACGACATCAAGTGTCAATCTGTCATCTACTTGCACAGGTTTCTGAGGGGCTTCTCCATTTGTGCCACCTGCCTGCTGAGTGTCCTCCAGGCCATCACTCTCAGCCCCAGAAGCTCCTGCTTGGCCATGTTTAAACATAAATCCCCACAGCAGACCCTGTGTGTCCTTGTTTTCCTGTGGGCCTTCTACATGTCCTTGAGTGCTCACTTCTCCTTGTCCTCTAATGCTATTCCCAATGTGACCTCAAATGTCATTGTGTTTTTTACTGAACCCTGCAAAATTGTTCAAATGAGTTACTTCTTCAGGCATTTATTTTCTGTATTAGGTGTATTCCGGGATATCTTTCTCATAGGGTTAATGGCCCTCTCCAGTGGGTACATGGTGGCCCTCTTGTGCAGGCATAGGAGGCACGTCCAGCACCTTCACAACACCAGGCCTTCTCCAAAGGCATCCCCCGTGCAGAGGGCCACCTGGACCATCCTGCTGCTCATGAGTTTATTTGTGCTCATGTACTGTTTGGACAGCATCTTCTCCTCCTCAAGAACTATGGGGAACAATGACCCAGTTTATTATTATATCCATATTATGGTGGCCAATGGCTATGCCACAACCAATCCTTTGCTGCTGCTCTGCACTGAAAAACAAATCATTAACTTTTTGAAATCTTTGTGGGTGAAGATAGTGCATACTTAACTAGTGATGATAAGTTTTCTTAATATGCCAATAAACTGGCTTATGAACAGTAAATTATAGCCTACAATATATGCCCTCTGGAGGAAGTTAATATGGAGATATGCATGTTTAGTTAAATCTGTTACTTTAAAAAAGTGAATAACAAATTTATATAATGTCAATTCTTTAATTTTTGAGTTAACACAAGGGCCCAACATATCTACTTGGTGTCAGCAAGTGATTGTTATGAGGTGGGACCTTCATGGCCTGGGTGAGTCATTGAAAACACATTGAGAGTATACAGCAGGTTTTAATAAGTGCTTAAATGAGCTGTATTCTTCCTAATAAATATGTCACACAAATTACCCCAATCCATCAATTGACCTCTTATTGATCTTTTAAAAAGAACTGAATGTAAGGACTCAAGTTACAGTATTTACACTAGTGCTCAAAGTAGCATTATTAATGATAGCCCATGTTGGAAATACTTCAATGCCCAAAAGCATATGAATGTATAAGCAGAACATGTCCTTGGCATACATGGGATATTATTCAGCTAGAAACAAAAATACATAAATTCTTGAGGGAATAAATCTGGTCTGCACTCTTAGAAAGGATCAAAATAGTCAACCAGAGAATGGGACCAAAATTGTATAAGGTTGCAACCCAGGTATGCATAATATGTCAAAATACTACCAACTGTCATGTAAATGCAAAACATACAAGTAAAACAAAGCTGTTGGAATTAAAAAAAAAAGATAAAGTGGTAAATTTCTTGTTATATGCATCTTACCATAACAAAAAGTGGCCCATGACTTTCTTTATGTTAAGAGAGACATGCCTGGTACTGAAGGACAAACAGCACATGTTCCTACTCTTTTGTAGAAAAAAAGTAAGTAAATATAGTAGAACAGAATGGAATGGTGGTCAGCATGGAATGGGAAGAGCAGGCAAAGGACACATGGAATGAGTTCAGTGAAGGGCACCAAAAACAGAATGGAGAAATCACTTCTGGTACTTCTCTGACCCAGTAAGGGAACTATTAGTTAAAACAACCTAAATTGGGTTTTAAAATGAAATTACCAATATTAAAAACCATTATCAGCTGAAAAGATGAAAATCATTATTACTATGTTCTGATTACTACAATTTATATACATGTACTGACTTACCATAATGTACTCCATAAAAATACATATGTAATTATGTTTTTTTAAATGAGGTTTCCAGTAACCTTCTAAACTACTGTGAAAAAAATTTCTAAAATAAAAAGAATTTTATGCTGTGATTCTAAAGATGTCAAAATATAATTTTTAGAATATTCTAACACTTTTAAGGCATTTTAGTGAATTGGATCCAAAATTTTACCTTTCTAAATATTTTTAGTCGTACTTGGAGACATTTTCTTTATTTCATTTATTTATTTTTATGGAGTGCTGAGGATCAAACCCAATGCCTCACATGTGCTAGGAAAATGCTCTACCACGAAGCCACAACCACAATCCACAAATCTTTTTTCATTTGTTTGTTTTGGCCAAGGATTGAACCCAGCAGTGATTAACCACTGAGCCCTGTCCCTAGGCCTTTTTTATTTTATTTTATTTTTATTTTGAAACAAGTTGTTTAGGTCCTTGCTAAGCTAGACTGGCCTCAAACTTGTGGTCCTCTTGCCTCAACCTCCCAAGTAGTTGGGATTACAGGTGTGCACCACCTTGAAATTTATCCGAAGATAGAGGAGGAGCTCTTGTTATGAATTCAGTTAAGCAGCGCTCTGTGCTCTGCAGTCTTTCAAGGGTATGTTCCCTTAGGTGGCAACAGTTTCTTTATTTTCTGGATAAAATGTTATATATGAGGTCAAAATGTCAAATCCAAATTGTAGAGGAACATAGGGAAAATTACTGGCCTTCATAATGTGTCATGGAGATTATGAATTTGAAATATTGTTTTAATCAGAAAAAAAGGAAAAAAATCAGAGTTGCTTTTTTAAATAGATGTACTTTATGCCACTAAATATTTCAAAAGATGAACTGTAGGAAATGTTGCAATGATATATTTTACTGTCATTACTCATATTATCATTACTCCTATCTAGTAATTTTGGCTTTAAAATTATGACCTAAGAAACAACTGAAAATTGAAGACTGGTTCAGGTAACTTGTGAAAATGCTGCACATGTATATCTCCTAAATAAAAAATATTCAAAATGCACAATAACTAATGCCTTAGTTAACAAACACATCCAACAAATTAAAATGATGGTCTACTGTGCCACAGGAGTTGCAGAAAATGACAAATGGAGAAGAAGAAATGAAACATGAAAAGACCTTTCACAAAATAAGCTCTAGAGACAGCAGGAAGGTGTCTGAAAAGATGCTCAAAAACACATGTCTCTGGAAAAATAAAATTAAAACTACCAGATTCCAATAAGAACTCAGAATAGCACACACTCACTCAAAACAATATTAACAAATACTGCTTGGTGGCAGAGCACAGGAAGAACCCTTGATTGTTGCTGGGATGCCATATACAGTCTCTGGGCAGGAGTGCTCTGGTTTTCTTTTTCCAAAATAAAGTTGCCATACGGTCCATGAATCCCACTTCCAAATTTTACCCACATTATTTGTAAACTGATGCCCACAGAAATGGTGTATGTTACTGAAGGCTGCACCTTGTCCCTCATGCCAATTGAACAAAAATGACGTGGTTTTGACAAAAAGGAAAAGCAGGTACATTATTGTTTTGCTATCAATGGAGAAGCACAGGGGGCTCCAGTCCCAGAGGATGTGATTCTGCTCATCACAGGGAACAGAGTTTCTTTTTTTTTTTGGGGGGGGGGGGTATTGGGAATTGTACTCAGGGGTCCTTGACCACTGAGCCCCATCCCCAGGCCTGTTTATATTTTATTTAGAGACAAGTTCAAGTTCTCACTGAGTTGCTTTGGGCCTCACTTTGGCTAAGGCTGGTTTTGAACTCTTGATCTTCCTGCCTCTGCCTCCTGAGACAAGGGCATGAGCCACTGTGCACAGCAGAGCAAGGATTTTAAAGAAGCCATTCAAAGGTTGCTTGTTAAGTAGTCCCTCTAGAGGAATTTAATTCACTTGTTAATTTGGGAGACAGAGGTTTCTTAGGTGTTTTGGTGCCATCCCTGAAGTCTAATTCTTTGGTTCCTGTGGTTGGTGTGTGCTCAAAGGCATCTGGTCTAGGATAGGTAAAGGTGATCTTGTTCCCCACTGCCAGGTTGTAGAGGGGGTAAGAAAAGAGAGGAAAAGAAAACATGTCCTTTTTAAAAGAAGCTTTATTGGCAAAGCACCAAAGCATGAGGTGGACGACTTGTACATTTGCAAATGTGGACAGCAGTTTCCTTCACTATCACTGTACACTGGAAGGAATACACATATTCTTTTGCAAATTTATATAGAAGAACATATGCTTTTATAAAATTTCCATTAAAAAAGTAGTAGCCTTCTCCTTAGCTCAACAATGGAAATGAAACTTAAATGTATTTTACTAAATAAAAGAAATCATAATGTAAAGGATATTTCTTTCATTCCATTTAAATCCCATTCCTGAGGAGACAATAGAGACCAAACATGAGAGGACTTGTTTTCAGGAATAGACAAAAGAGCAGCCCTGGGGTAATAAGTGGATGTGGCCTGGCACACTGTGCCTGCTATCCCAGCTGCTCAGGAGGCTGAGGCAGGACCATAAGCCCACAAGTGTGAGACCAGGGTGGGCATCACAGCAAGATGGTCTCATAAACAAATGAACAAAAAAACCCAGAAGCAACAACAACAAACAAAACAATTCCAAGGTCACTTTTCAGGTGAAGAGATTTTCTGTACTGTACGCATTAAATGGATGCCTGCCATTGTTCAAAACCATGGAATTCATTTTACAAAGACTGAACTCTAATGTGGGTAAATTAAAAGAAAGACTTTAAGAAGGAAGTGAACTGAGAAATTTTGATAAATGTGTTTTATCTTCAGCACCACATAAAAATAAATAAATAAAAATAAAGGGATTGTGTTTCATTTAAAAAAAATCGTTATACCAGTTTTACTTACCATTTAACTTCTGCTGGATCTCTAACTTGCCTAGCCTTATATTTAAAATGTGAATTAAAAAACCTACAAGATTCACTAGGCTTATGTAAAAACAGTTAAGACACATAAAAAAGTATCTCTTTTCAATCCAAGCTGCTTGGCTGACTATCTTACCTGTTTTTAGCCAGTTTTTTTACCCAGTTCCTCCCTAATGTTCCAACCCAGAAAAAAAAAAAAAAAGAGAAAAATTTTAAATGTACAAGCTTTCTTTTTTTAAAAGAAAAAAAAAGCTTTTCTTAAAAATTTCACAAGCTTCCACTAGCTCTTATCTGAGCTAAAACTACACTCTGGCCTGATTTAAAAAAAAAAAAAGTTAATATTACAGCAATGTAAGTAAGTTTTAAAATATTTTGTATAAGTTGATATATTTTTCTGGTCAGTCTTTTTGTATCTAACTATAAAAGTTTTTACATTCTGTCTTTATCCAAAGGCTAATTTCCCCAGAGTTAACTCTCAAATACATCCAGAAATTTCTTTAACACATCCTCAAGAGGATATGAATATGGTTATATTGAAAATAAATGTGGTAAGTATCAAGGACAAAAAGGTCAGCTAAACTGAAACTTTTGATTCAGTTTCCAGGATACCTACTGGATTTCTGTACCTGGCATTTCCAATTGTACAGACCTGTTTTATGTCTCTATATTATGTAGTTGACATCAAAATTTACATTTAGATAATGAGTGCTCATGAATAAAAAAAATTAAAAATTAATATGGATTCAAATAATTAAATTCAAATCAAATAATTAAATAATATAAAAATGTTTTTAAGGTTAAGGCTCTTAGGGTTTTCTAGGTGGCTAAATAATAGTTTTAATTTCTAAAAATTATCAAAGATACAATATCTATAATTTCCAAAAATTTTCTTCAACTAAAAAATGATGATTAATGATATTGATCATGTTTCTCTTATGTTTTTATGTTACAATTAAAATAAATAAATTAAATTTTACATAAAAGGGACTAATCTTCATGAGTATAGTTTCTTAAATACATAAATTAAAAATTACAGCTGATGCCAAATTGATCTCTCATTTTTTTCCAGCTATTCAAGAAACAGGATGCTGCCTCCTTCCTTTACTGCCTCCTTCTTTAAAACAGGATTTACAAAAAAATAATAAAAGGTTGTCAACAGTAATTGTAAATCAATTTTTCACATTTATTATGTAATTGTTATTAATATTTTTTGTTAAAACAACTTATACTTTTACAACAATAATTGTTAATTGTAATAAAATTATATGTATTAAAGTAATGATATTGTCCTCATTTTTTTAGGCTATGATATATTGCCTTTTGCTGACATGTATGCTCAGTTAATTACTAATGATTATAACAAAATTTTATCTTTGACAGACATGGACATTCGTGTTTTATATATTACTTACAAAAAAGACTCCACATCTTCAATATTTACAGTTTTCATCCTACTATCAAGCTGTATAACTAAATTTATACTACCTATTAATTTTCACATAACTCATAATGGATTATTATCTTTGTTATCTCTGGTAACACATTCTCCTTCTTCCTTGATTTCTACTGTTCCTTCTGTAGATGAAATAACAATGTATACAGAAGGAGGTAAACAAAAATAATATCTGAGTTTACTGATGATTAATGGACTATTATACTCGATCCCAAGTTTCTCCACAACAAGCTGAGTTCACTACATTGTCCTGGCACTAAGACTGTTGTCTGCTACTTTAAACAAGACTATAGATTCTCAATACGTAACTAAACTTCTTCCTCATATTTTCATAGCTGTGTTATGGCCTTGTTTGGATTCCAATTTACTATATCTGTTTTTAGCCCTTTAAAATCTTTTGCAGCATAATTTGTCTCCTATCTTTCTCTCTCATATATTCAGCCACAACAAAATTCCTGAACCTTTGATGAAAGGTAATGCTAATTCAGATAAAGCTATAAAATTTCATTTATTTTCATAGGCTATAAAATGCCATGGATTTTTTCATCAAAATGCTCAATCATTAATAAAGATGTTTTCTCTCTTCACAACAGGCTCATGCTATAGTTAACAACTCTTCTTATTGTATATGCTTTTGGGCCTCTATGCAGAAGTCTGTAAGTCCATGAGACCTACATTCTAATATGCTTTAAAAATTAATGTTACCCATTTTCCTCCTTTTTAGCCTTACTCCTTTCTTCATGTTCCCATTGATACTCATTCTGGGTTCACCTGGGCTGGTGCCCACAGGTCTAAAAAGCTATCTACTTGCATTTTTTACTTATTGCTTTGTTTTGCCACCATGGGAAAGCCTGCTCATTTAAAACTGGACAATGCCCCCCACATATACATCTCATGCTTTTGCACAATTTAATAATCAAAGTAATATAATTTTGTATCATAATATTCCTAATAATCCTACTGGACAGACTTTTGTTAAATGAGCACATTGTACTCTTAAAACTTATCTTTTTAAACAAACAGAAAAAAAAGAAATCTAGCCTCTCTCATATTAATAATGCTTTAGATAATATTTTATAATTGGTGCAGTCTATATGCAATAAAAATAGTCACAATTTGTCATCTGCTTTGGATAGACATTTTATTCCCAAACAGCCATTACAAAAATTTTATCCAGTTTAGATACCAGCTCAGGGTGTGAGTCCTACCAATTACATCATGGACTTCACAACCTGATCCTCAAGTTTCATTTGATTGTGGATGAGGAGAATCTCACCAAACCAAAGGAAAAGGATCACTCTCCTCAAAAGAGAAGGTACTCTGAAAGATGATTCCAAGCTACTAGACTTCCAGGGACTTAGGAAGGTATGAAATCATTAACAACCTCAGCTCAACAGCTGTTGGCTCAAATAGGGTTAAAATATACTCCAGAAAACTTAGTTACTGCTTTGAGTACTACACTCACACAAACTCTGTAAATTTTTCTGTCTTAACAATGCTGTTGTTCTGTTGTTGGACCCCAGCTATGAAAGTTCAGTATAGTCTGACTCCTTCATTTCTAAAATCCATTATAATATCTGGGTTTGCTTGGCTGAAATTGTCATAAACCTGCAAAAATGTCTCATGGTACCCGTTGTCCTCAGAGCAGGCTGTGTTCTTACCATCCCCACAGAATTTAATAGGCCACCATCCTGCATAATGCATTCATAAAAGGTCTTTTCCCCTTGATGGAAACTGTGATGATTCAGTAAACTTCTCTCTAAGGCACAATTGAAAGCCTTGTGATTTTCCTTAGTGAGTGTCCCTGGACTAGGAGTCAGGGCTTATAAAACAACTATGAAATGGGCCTGTGGTGTACTAAAAAAATATTAATCTTACTTCTATGGCAATCCAAATGCTTAATGAAGAACAAAAACAACATTATTGAGTATTCTAAACAATTGGGCCACAATTGATTATTTATCATTACATAATAAAGGATCTCAGGAGCTTAATAATATGTGTTGTTTTAACTTAAGTGATAACAGTAATTCTATTTCAAAGAAGTTAGATTACTTTAAAGACATCATTGATAAGGTATTACAAGATGATGGAGGTTTAGAGTTAATGGATTGACTAACTTCATGGTTACCCAACTTTACGTGGGTCAAACAATTATTCCTAGGTGGATGTGTACTAATACTGGGATTGTTATGTGTCGGTTTCTGTTGTCAAAGCCTACCCTAATTTTGACTCCACCAGCATTAAGAAGGAAACAAATGTTATTTATCCAAAAGGCTTTAAGAAAACAATAAAGGGGAGCTGTAGTGTTCTGTGCTTAAGGTTAGGGTCTCTGATAAACTTTGTGATTGTGGCATTGCTGGCTACGAAGTTTCTGTGCAAAGGTACAGAATGCCTGGCTGCTGGGGAACTTCCATGTAAAAGACACAGGATGCCTGGCTGCTGTAGCAGTGTTTTTAAAGAGGATTTTGACCTTGATCTTAGGCACTTAGCTTCTGGAAAAAATGAACTTGCTTGCTTGGTAATTACAATGTCTCACCAATCTTTGGGACTCCGGGATCTGCCTGCTAACAGTAACTTGAGACAATGAACTTTCTTGAAAACTGCATAAACCTAACATTGCATAATGTAACTGTGAAATATAGCTGTAAAATAAGCAACCTTATTGACATCCTAAACAATAATGTAGTTAAGGTACTAATGACCTAATGTAACCTGTTGATATAAATAAAGCTTAGCATCTGGCCTCTCAGCAACTTTGCCACTTTCCTGCCTTTACTCATTGTCTCTGTGTCACCCTTTATTATTATTTCTTACACTACTCTAAGATTTCATTTCACTCCTGTTAGCATGGCAGCTATTATGAAGACAAACAACAATAAGTGTTTGTAAGGATGTGGGGGAAAAGGCAAACTCATACATTGCTGGTGGGACTGCAAATTGGTGCAGCCAATCTAGAAAGCAGTATGGAGATACCTTGGAAAACTGGGAATGACCCAGCTATTTCAGTCTTTGGTGTATACCCAAAGAAATTAAAAACAGCATACTACAGGGATACAGCAAAATCATTGTTTATAGCAGCACAATTCATAAAAGCTAAACCGAGTATCTAACTTAGATGTCTTTCAGTAGATACATGCATAAAGAAAAGGTGGTATATATACACAATGGAATATTATTCAGCATTGAAAGAGAATAAAATCATGGCATTTTCAAGTAAATGGATGGAGTTGTGTAATATGATGGTAATTGAAGTTTGCCAATCCCCCCCAAAATGCTGAATGTCTTCTCTGATATAAGGATGATGATTCATAATGGAGATGGTGGGGAACGTGGAAGGATTAGATAAGGTTTAGATAGTGCAAAGGGTTGGGAGGAGAGGGAGTGGGCACAGGAGTAAGAAAGATGGTGGACTGAGATGGACATCATCACCCTAAGTATATGTAAGAAGACACACACACACACACACTAAAACAATGGTCCATTCCTCTTTGTAACTTCAGGTTTTCTCCAAGAAGCTCATAGAACAATGGTCCACTCACACTATTCTTCTGCTCATCAGTTGCTTTGCCTTCCTGTACAGTGCAGACTCAATCATGTCATTGTTCATAACTATGACATGGAGAAATGACCTCATCCTAGTGTGCATCCACAATGCTGTGGGCAATGGTTATGGCACAATCTGTCCTTTGGTGCTGATCAGTGTAGACACTCAAATAATAAAAGTTTTGCAATTTAAACAGAGAAACAAAATGAGATTCTGACAAAACTGGCCTAAGACAACTTTGCCCCTCTCATTAAGACAATTTTCTCTACTTTATAGAATTATCCTTCTGAATGAAAAACAATTCATGTAACATATTCAATTTTAGATCAGTAAAAGTAATCTATATCACTACTAGGCCTTGTGTATAATTCTACCCTATATCTGCATGACAGTCTTGATTTACACCCATGGATTTTTACAGTTTCTTGTTATTCTGTAACTCAGACTTTTATAATATGTATACTTTCTTTGTCCTGCATTTTATTTCTTAAAGATTCTCTTAATGAAGTTCCACTTGAGATATATTGTTCTTTTTTCTCTTAGAGTAGCTGTGCTGTAATTGCTCCACAATCACAAGCAGGCATTTGGAGTATAGCTGTAAGCCAAGCCACACAGTAGGTAAAGCAGAAGCTTTTAAGTCTGAGGCCATTCTGGGTAAATTGGTGAGACTCTGTCCCAAGGCAAAAACAGAAGGAAAAAAAAGGCTGGTAATGCACTTGAGTGTTAAACCCTCTCTAGATTCATTTTCATGTACAGATAATAACAACAATAAAATAATAATAATAATAATAATAATAATAACAATAATAATAATAATATATCACCATCTTTTTTCTGAACAAGATAACCTCCATGGCTAGTGAGAAGCTTGTGTGTTCTTTCTCCCTATCCCCTTGTCATTATCTTCAATGCATTCTTATGAATTTCTTCAATTTCCACTTATTTTGTATCTCAGACCCTTATTCTGGGGTTGTTTTATTTCTTCCTGCATTATCTTTCTTGATAATTTTTTATTTCTTGAGAATTAGTTTTTATGTGTACCATAAAAACCAAGTAATGCTGATACATCCTACAACATAGATCAATCTCAAAAATATTAAACTAAGTAAACAAAACCAGAAAGAGTAAATCATATATGGTACAATTCCATTTATGTGAAGTATCATCAGTTAATTAGTAAACTCACAGATGGAAAGGGAACTGGTGGTCACAAGGGCTGAAAGGATGGTGGGGAGAGTTTTATTAATGATTCATGGTTTTCTTTTGTGGTCAATAAAAGATTAGAAAGAAAATAAAGGTGGTGATTACACAGAAATATTGGGATGGTCACTAAATTTTAAAAGTAAAATTATCACTATTAGCAGAATTTCACCTTGCAAAAAACAAAACAAACAAACAAAAAATACAAAAGTCATTAGAAGTCTACCTTGTTGCTAGAGATACTATCACATGAAGACAACAGCCACTGGGAAGCTACAGGCTCCCCCATGTCCTCTGGATCCTTCACTCAAACCTTGAGTGGTAATTCTGGCTTTCAGGAGTTTGTACCCTAATATGTGTCAGGGCCTATTCCAGGTTCTTTATATACTTTAATCCTTAGCTTCCTCCAAGGTCTTACAGCATGCTTGGAGGAATCCTTTTTTAATTTTATTTTAATTTTATTTTATACTGGGGATTTACCCAGGGGTGTTTAGTCACTGAGCCACATCCGCAGAACTTTTTATTTTTTTATTTTTGAGATACAGTCTTCCTAAGTGCTACAGTCTGGCTGGGCACAAAATAACTGAGTCACCACAAAAGCCTTGTAGAGTCAAACAGCAACTCTTTATTTCCAAACTCTCTCCGGCACTCTACACATGTTCTGGGAAAATACACTACACCGTGCTCTGCCTACCAATTCTCTCAGAACTCCAAGAGAGAACTCAATGGGAACTCCAGGAGCGGGTGCCTGAGGCAGCAGGATACACCCTATTCCCAGCAGAATCCACCCTAAACCTGGAGCCACCCTAATCCAGCAGGATCCACCCTAAACCTGGAACCGCCCTAATCCCTGAGCAGGGTCACCTTTCAAAATGCCATGCGTCATTCCTACTTGGCTATGGCTCTCAGCACCTAAGTTGTTTTAGCCTCAATATGTTGATGAGGCTCACTTTGAATTTGTGATCTTCCTGCCTCAACCTCCCAGGCCACTGAGATTGCAGGTCTGAGCCACCACACCATGCAGAATCCTAATTTTACATATGATTAAATTAAGACTGAGAGACAAACTGAATGTATCAATGTCACCCAACCTGCAAACTATGGATATGACTACTCATATAAATTCTAAATTAATCATTTGCATATGAGAATAAAAGGCCTATAAGTAGTTTTTATTCTAAATGAAGGAGGCAAAATGAAGGTATTTCACAGGGGCACCAGGAATATGTTGAGTGTGATGTTAGTGTTCACTGTCATGATTGTGGCAATGTTTCATATAGACACTAATATATCAAAACTCCACGCATTGTTCATTCAATGTGTGTAGTTCATTGTGTATCAGTTTTACCAGAATATTTTTTTTAATTAATGAAAGATCTGAGCATACAATTGAATAATGGGGATTTATAGATGCATAAAAGACAGGAAAATTTGCTCAATATTATGGGTCATAGTGAATTTCAATTAACACACCCATAGCATTGCTAAAATTCAAAATTATGACAATGGCAACTGCTGGTAAAGGCAGAGGACAAGAGGAGGACTCAACCATGGCTAGTGGGGTCACAACACTGTGCAGCCCACTTGGGGAGAGAGTCTGCCAATTTATTATTAAGCTGTAGTCATACCATATCTTTTTTTGTGGGGAGAGGGTACTGGAGAATGAACTCAGGGGCACTCATCCAGTGAGCCACACCCCTAGCCCTCATCTTACTCTATATCTAATGACCACATTCTAAGTGTTTGTCAAATTGAGTTGAAAGTGGATGCCTATATAAAATTCTGCATGCAAATGTGTGCAAATTCTTGGACTAGATATGTGGCTCTGTGGTAGAGCACTTGTCGAGAGAGAATAAGGTCTCAGATTCCATCCCCAGCATCACACACACACACACACACACACAAATCTAATTTCTTTATTGATAATTGCCAGGAACAGAAAGCAACCAAGGTATACTTTAGCAAATTTACATATTATTAATCAAAAAAATGGACAGATTCATTAACTGGATTGTGCTTCAGCCATGAGAGAGTAATGGGCTGACCAACATAGAAAGACCAGAAGGGGAGTTAAGAAGCTAAACCACAGAAAGCAACAAGGTTAGGGGTTCCCTGGGATTTGGGGGGAATAGAAAAGGATGACAAGAAAATTACTGGGGCCTTTGGATGTGCAATGCATTGTGTAAGATACCAATGTTATGCCTATTCATGACTGTGCTTCTCCCAATAGTTAAACAACTGCACAGTCAGGCAGGGTGAGCAACCTGTAATTCCAGGGGCACGGGAAACAAAAAAAACTAAAAGTTCAAAGACAGGCTCAGCCATTTCTTGAGGCCTTAATCAACTTAGACAGACCTTGTCTTTAAAGAAAATATAAGAAGGGCTGGGGATGTCGTGCAGTGGTTAAGCACCCCTGGGTTCAATCCTCAAAATGAAGGAAATAAAGAAAGGGAAGGAAGGGAAGAATGGAAGGAAAGAAGAGAGGGAGGGAGGGAGGGAGGGAGGGAGGGAGGGAGGGAGGAAGGGAGGGAGGGAGGAAGGGAAGGAGGGAGAGAAGGAAAGAACAACTGTACAAGTAGGTTAATAAATACAAATACATCTATACTGATATAATTATACAGTTTTGGTAATTATATCAAATGCATCAAAGAAATGCAAGATTTAAAAACTAGGAGAAACCATGAGTGGGGAGCAGGCACCCAAGCACATAGTCCAGGCTCATGGGTTTCATTATTCTGAGAACCTAAAACTGTTCTAAAAAACAAAGTTCATTAATTACAACAAACTGAACGAGCTTAGGGTTTTTCCATCTCAGCCAAACCCTAGTCCACAACTCCCTCTTGATGATTAGAAAATGTGTATTTGCACTGAGAATTAAAGAGTTGTAGCAGCCCTGTCTTCCTTGGACTCTATTTCCCTGTGAGGTTTTGCTGGTTCTTTCCTCTCAGTTGCTCAACCAAGTCCATGTTCACAACTTTTATATTCTTTACAAAGAAAAGTGAACAAAGGACTTCAGAAGGACACTACAACAGTAGATATACAGAGTGTTCAAATTTTTTTCCATCAGACAACAGTGACTCAGTATCCCTCTGTTCCATAATATGTGATTCCTAAGGAACATTTGCTCCCAAATGACCTTCTTACACTAATGATTGAAACAGTGGCTCCTGTTATTATGAAGACAAAGTTGTTGATCAGAGTTTGGGCAGATATTTGCTTTTGGACAGCCTCACACTGTTACTTTATTTTTCTAATGACATAATACTTTGCTCATAGGGACAATCCATTTCTGGACTTTGCACATGACAGTGAGCTTCTAGAAGCAGGGATCAGGGCCTGTGAATCACTTCTGACCAGCACAAGGTCCTCACTGTCCTCACAACTGTGTTTAGTAGAGGTGGACACAATCAGGGCCATTCAGGAGCTTCCCTCACGTTTCTTAGCAAGAGTTAGCAGGAAAATGTTCTCATTTTTGGGTGCTAGAATGACAAGGAAAGAGTTCCATGTGACTGACCTTCAAGGTCCTCATGCTGTGACTAATCTGAAATCTGCCAAAGCTGAAGAAATTACCTCCAGACACAAGTGTGGCTCATGGGCCTCTCGAATGGGTTTTGTCTTTAATGAAGGCAATATGCTGCTGCATATTTTGCATGGCTTAGGTGAGAGAAGTGGAGACATGGACAACAATAGGGGACAATTTGAGGACCTACAGCTATTAATGGCAGTAAAAATTACCAAAATGAAGAGAAAAGTGGCTCCTTCATTGAGAAGGCCTTTAACCTGTCTTCATGCCCAACTGGAGAAACTCCTTAGTCATGAATTCTCCCTTCCCTCATTTCCCTTCCTTCTTCCTAATTACCTCCCAACTTTTATCTATTCCTGGATTTCTTGCTAGGAGAAGATGACACACATCACTATCCATATTTTCTTCTCAAGTTTAATGCATTTAGAAATCAAAACTGCCTCTGAGGCATATTCATTTTATAGGGGTGTCATTACTCAGAGCTGACATATCTGAGAATGTAAATATGACATTAGTTATTTTTGTTTGGTCACTTTATTGTATTCCAGGCCAGGACTCTTTGGCATCAGTAGAAGAGCCCTTCAACTTGTTTGCTATGAATTCTATGCAAATAATAACCAAGTGTACTCTGACCTTGAAAAGTGAGAGCTACATGTAAAAAGTTTTCATCCAGATGATGCTTGTTTACTATTGCCTGATAATAGAAAAATGTATTTTTTTTCCTCTGGGGACTCCCTCCCTGCCTACTGCAAGACAGGTGCTGTCGGACTTCATTTGCAATACCTAGATTATCAGTCCACCAAGAGATGAGCTAACGCTGTCCGTCCCATAAAACCTCATCTTGGAAGCCTCAGCTCTGTGGAAAGAGGAGGCAGAGGAGACTGCATTGTCAGAACTGGAGCCATGCATTTTGAAGTCTGCCTCTTACTACTTCAAATCCAGGCACAGGTATTTATTTCTAATGTGCTACAGCACTTATTTGAATTTGTAGTATGATTTATCTGAATTTTCATTCTCTCATTTTAAAATTCATAATATTGTTATTATTTATAATATTACAAATATTATTATCTTACATGAGTGATTTTTTCACCATAAAGACTCATAATTTATAATAATTTAAAAGGCCAGCAATTTTTAGTGATACATTATTTTCCAGAACTTAAAATGTCACTAAACCTCATTTGGCAATTTATAAGCTCACAGACTCACCTGCTAAAAAACATTTCTAATATACCTTATTTTGAGTAGCAACTTCCAACAAAATGTGTAGTGTATATTTACATGAAAAAAAAAGACACTGTATTCTTTCAAATGGTCCTTGGTACACTACATCAGATTTACTTTATATTCCTCTTTTTTGCACATTGATATTCAGTGGAGTTGCATTTATGCTTTTTAAATTGTCCTAAAAATGCAGGGAGACAGGAAAATAATAGAATAAACAAGTTTGTAATAAAATAATTACATACTATACTATATGCTACATATGGTAATACTATACTAAGGGTTGGCATATTGAAAAATTTCTAGAATTTTTCTTTTCTCCCAGCTGTTCTATGAGCTGTAGTTACTCTTTATTAATGATAATCATTAACAAAGTTTATAGAATTTGAGAAAATTTTCAATCAGCAGAAGGAATTGTGCATAACTTTCCTAAGCATATATACAGAAACAAACCAGTGAATCTTAAATCAAGTACATCCACAAGAATGGGTCTCTAATAGAATAAGCTATATTCCATGCTTCTATAATTATATCAAAATGTATTCTACTGTCATGTATATAACTATAATGAAACAAAAATACAAATTTTTACTTATATTAAATGTATTAATGCTTCTAGAATTAAAATGACAAATTCCTTTGTTATAATTGCACTGAATTTCTTGCAGTAAAGAGAGCAGTTTATAGTAATATACAGAAAATGCCTTTATCTTTCCAAGACATTTTTTTCTCTTCTAAAATATTTTCCATCACTCCTTCCACCAAAATCTTGACTAATGATATTCTGAATTGAAAAATTCCTTCACAAACACTTTCAAATTAGTTTTGTTCGAGTCACTGAATTACAACAGACTTCACATTTGCATTTTAATTAAAGTAAATTAAGCAAAATCTTCAGAAATTTGTGATTTAGAAGAAGGAAATGGTGACTGGATTATAATAGTGGAGACTGTTTGCATCCTGGTTTGCACATATCTAATTATGGCCACTGATAGGAGCATGACTTAAATTTGGAAACTTGTTGGTATTTCATGAAGGTGACAAAAGGCCTGGTGTTTCAGGGCCTGAGTGAATATGCTGTAAGAGGAGTCACATAAGGAATGCTCTATAAGGAATATTCCAGAAGACTTCTAGCTTTTCTTAACATTGTTCATGGGGGCAGTCCTTTATTCTTTTTGATGATGGGTATTCTAACTGCAGTGTGACAGGCTGAATTGTCAGGTCTTGATACCTAAGCATTAGCTATAGGTCTACCTTAAAGTTGAATCATTCACTGCATTTAATATGAGTCAGTATGTAATCTATTTCCTTGCGTACCTCCTGAGATGTTAAAACACTGGTTATTTTCTAGTTTAAAGTCCAATTTTGCTGCTTTCTGCACAAATAGCCCCACTGGGTCTCCAGGTCTGAGCCTGTGACAGCACTCCTCCTGTTCTCTCTTCTCCTAACCCTGCAATGCTATCTTCTGTTCTACTTTAGAAAACACACAAATAACTTGTAGAGTAAATATCCCAACAGCCAAAATTAGTGTGAACTCCTCTTTTCTTTAGATTCAGCTTTTTTTTAAAGATTTTTTTTTCATCGTAGTTGGATACAATAACCTTATTTTATTTATTTATTTTTATGTGGTGTTGAAGATCAAACTCAGTGTCTTGCACATGCTAGGCAAGCACTCTCCTGCTGATCACAACCCCAGCCCTGGATTCAGCTTTTTAATTAAAAGTATCTGAAGAGCCTCATCCTGATGCTATTTTATTGGTACACTCTGAGATAGTCTCTTTGCCTTGCCATGACTGAAACTCTTGTGTTTCTGTATTAATGTTTATGCATTTTGCCTGTATTTCATAAGCATTATGTCAAGGATATGGACTCTCAATAACTCTGCCTTCCATTAGGAAAGTTATTTGGATAAAATTTGAAAGTATAATAAAAATTACATTATGTATTCCATCATTCTCACTGCTCATATGGAGACTCTGGAAAGAGTTATAACAACTTTCACAATGTTGTATAGACAAAAACTTCATGTCCTGAGATTAAAGATTAATGAGATTGAGTGAGATGCCAGAATTAGAGTCATGGTCCTGCTATTCAATGTGCTGTTTACCATGTACATCTGAAAAATCAAGTGGGTTGGAGACCAGCTCCAACAGAGGGTCTCAGGAGACGAACGGATGGGAGTCGGTGAAAGAGGGGGTGGAGAAACAACAGACACCAAAGTGAAGGTGTTGATCCCAATCTTTACTTGTGAAGTTGATCATATATACTTTTCATTTTGCCAGGCTCACAGTACTTTGTGGTTACAAAACAGGAATTATTATTCAAAGAAACAAAATATTATGTAGTTACAATTAGAATAGAAGAATATATCTTGGCTTATGCATAAGCAAGCATTTGTACTTTCAGTTCACGTTTTTCTTTGAGCTGTTTCTGCTTAGTTAACTTTTAATAATAGTTACAAATGTCCCAAACTATTGGCCTATACCTTGACTATTCTTTCTTGACTTACTGACTGGAACCGGTGCTGGCAAGTGGTTGACTTGTTATTACTTTTAATCAAACAAAAGTAAGAGCACAAATCATTGTGCACAGGAACAAGAACAAGTTGCCCAGTACTAAGCACTAATCTATCTTCTTAACATTAATTTTTCTTCTCTAGATTTTAATTTAATTTCTCAAAAACTTCCTTGACAGGAATACAGGGAATTTTTCTTTAGACATTAACAATTTACACTCCACAGCTGAATCATTGCATTTAGAGCAAACAGATCTATGCTTTAGAAGTAGTTGCATTAATTGGGAAAGTCATGATTTTTCCTTCATACTTAATGGTCATATGAGAGATCGCAATTATACTTATTAAAGGAATACAAAAACAAATCAGCCCATTCCCAGAAACATACTGCACTCCTCCAGAGGATGGATGCCTTGCGCCATCCACCTCAGTAGGGCCTTGCCATTGCCTGAGTCAGGGGAGGGGCGCAGCACAAGTGAAAGACAATTGATGTCAGTTCCCACTTCTGAGCAACTAAACTTCTCTTAGTACCTGACTGAATAATTTGTACAGGACATTCCTAGTAAGGCATCCCCCATTACTATTGAGATAGCAGGGCTATTTTCTCTAATACAAAAGACTTATGAGAATGAAAACATACTGTGGTATTACTTACATGGATAAGAACTGTGAAGAAGATCCCACCAGCTGTGTTCCTATTTTCCTGGAATATATATGGAATGTGAAAACATCTATATTTATTGCATGTAGTAATTTGAAAGTTTGAAGAAATAACTGTTCAATACTAACAGAATCCAAGGATCAATGTTTGTCAAAGAAAACCAACCATTTCTTAAATATGGTAGGAAATCCTTAATATATCACATTTACACTCCACACTAAGATTAGAGACAAAAAGTTATGAACAGTATTACAGTGCTTCATATGTGTCAGACACCTATCTAATTACTCAACTCCAAAAATTCTACAAGGAAAGTGTAAGCTGATTGCCATTTGCCCATGAAATCAATTGAAACCTAGGTGAAGTGAAAGTGTTCCCCCAGCTAATAAATGCTGGGGCTTGAGATAAATAAAGGTCATGGGAGAAGAGGACAGAAATTACTAAATCCCTTAAAATTCTGCACTTGAATAAAGAAACCATGGAAACAGGCTTGTTAGTATTATTTTCCTGAAGGATTCTGATTTCTGCTTATCCAAACTTTACATCCACAGCTTATGGTAAATAAATTTTATGTAAGCCAGAGTGTTTCAGATATGACACATGCAACCCAGAGAAGGCAGTATCTTCACATAGAGAAAGCTGCAGGGAAGATTGGAAAGCAAACAAAAGCTCACCATTAATAGCGTGATTTATGCTATTTCAGAAAACATGGTGTATACAGGCTCAAAGAGAGGCGTGAAATCTCATCACTTCCAAGTGATAAATGGGAGGTATGCAAAATTATTCTTCAGAAGAATGCATGATGCTTAATGTGAAATTTATTCTTTACTTATTTTTTACTTACTTTTCCTTTTCTCTTTCATTGATTTGCATGGAACCAGGGCTTTATTCATGCTAAGCCAGCACTCTACCACAGAGCCACAACCAACCATTGATTTGAAATTAACATTAAGACTAAGAGGATTCCAACATGGCGGCAGATGCGGAGAGATCAATTCTCTGACCTCTTCAGTTGTGCGGGCAAAGGGAGTCTTTAACCATCTGAATGCTGTTTGCTCAGGATCACTAGGCAATGCTGGGCTGACATCGTCCTGGGGTGAACAGTCTGTGCCCCTCAGAACACTCACCAAGCCTGGAACGGGTGAATTCAGGCTCCTGTATGCAGTTTCTGGCTGATCGACTATGTCTCGCAGCTAAACCACGGTGACTCTGTACTACAAATGCTACTGCTGAATAGAGAAACAACTCGTCGGCTCCTCCATGAACCTTTTGAGGTTAATACCAAATGAGCCTTCATAGGCAGTGGCCAAAGGGTTGAGATGGGGCTTGGGAGAGCTGGTCTGGACCCACCCTTTGCATTGGACACCCGGCAAAGGGAATGATTGGCTGTCATTCACATGGGATATCACCACCATGGAAGAGAACTGATGTCACCAGAATGTGGCAGAAGAGATAACTTCATTGAAACTAGCGGCTGCAGGTGTGTAACCACCTAGCCCTTTCTCTCCACACAGTGGGGAAACCTCAAGGGCCCCTCCCAGCTCTCCTGTGAGTGTGAGAGTCAGACCAAGGGAATCAGGAGGGGCGCAAGACCCTGGCTACTGCTCCCACCAGCGCTGACAACTGAGGTATCTTGCACCATCTCCCGGGGGCGTGGCTACCGAAGGGCAGGCAAAACATGTGGAGGGTTCTCAGCCCTACGCTCCACAACCTTAGGGTATGAGGGAATGGCAAGCAGTGAGAGTGTGCCCAGTTGTTTAAGAAAATAGGGCTCCCAGAGCAGGAGACCTGGCATGTAGCCAGTATTTTGGTGAGCATCACCGGTGAGTGGGGCCTGGCTGGAGGAAGAGTGGGGAAGTGACTAGACAAAGAAAAGGCCCTAGGCATTCAGGATTGCAGAGCCACCCAGTGGGGGAGGAGGAGCCACTTCACAGTGATTGGTTCCTGCTTATTGAGAGGAGAAACTTGGCCTGGTGGGCACAGCTCCACCTAATCAAACTCTAAGCCTGCATTTTAAAATTTGTTATTATTATTATTATTATTATTATTATTATTATTATTATTATCCTTTTAAAAATTTTTTTTAATTTATTTTTTATTTTGTATTTTTTTCTTTTCTCTTCTCATTTCTTTTCAATTTCCTTATTTCCCTTTTCTTGAATTCTACCTGTTTACTCTCATTCTCTTTAGTGACTTCTTTCCTCCCCTTCTAATAATTTTACTCCCAAGCATCACAATGCTGTTTATGTGTAATTTACTAAATATGTATAGGTTAATTTTTTGATGCATTATATAGTGCTACCAATTCCCTAACTATCTCCAAATACTCCAGACCATTCTCCTGTTAATATCCCTCATCAGTAGAACAAATTTCCAAGGTTGCCAAGAGATACCAAACTTAATACCATCACATCACTTGACCTAAACATAAGTCCCAAGACCAAACCACAGATCACTATATGCAATCAGAATCCATACACAGTTTAGGAAACAAATGAATCTGCATTAAAGTGCAACAAAATTCACCATCTCTAGTCATAGTTTCTCATCACAAAAGAGAGACTCCAGAGATAAACAAAACCAAATAAGTTTATAGGAGTAAACAGTAACTCAGGAGTCAAACAGAAATGGAAGTAACATGAGCAGCATGAAAAAGCAAGGAAGAAAAGGAGTACAAACAGTGCAGGACAGCCGAAATATACTGGAGAACCTAGAGGCATCAGAAAAATGGTCAAATAAAGAACTCAAGGAATACCTTAGAAAGATGGAATGGAATCCTAAAGAGGACATGGGACAGCAAATTCAAACAATGAAAGAACACATTGAAAAAGAATTACATAAACAGATAAAAGAAGCAAATAAGCAACTTTACCAGGAGACAGAGACTATAAAAAAAATCAAACAATAATCCTAGAAATGAAGGAAACTATAAACCAAATTAAAAACTCAAATGAAAGTATCACTAACAGAGTAGAGCAAGTAGAAGACAGAACATCAGACAATAAAGACAAAATACATCATCTTGAAAAGAGTCTAGCCAACTCAGAAAAGCTGGTAAAAAATCACGAGAAAAACATCCAAGAGATACGGGATAACATAAAAAAACAAACTTAAGAGTCATCTGGATAGAGGAAGGTATAGAAGTTCAAACCAAGGGAATGAGCAACCTGCTGAATGAAATAATTATAGAAAACTTTCCAGAAATAAAAAAAAATACAAATTGTAGATGCATACAGGACACCGAGCATACAAAATCACAGTAGACCAACTCCAGGACACATTGTTATGAAGATATCCAATATATAGACCAAAGAGAAAATATTAAAAGCTATAAGAGAAAGAAGGTAGATTACATTCAGGGGTAAACCAATAAGGTTAACGATGGATTTTTCATCACAGACGCTGAAAGTGAGAAGATCCTGGAACAAAGTATTTCAAACACTGAAAGACAATGGATGCCAACCAAGAATTTTGTATCCAGCAAAATTAAGCTTCAGGTATGACAACAAAATAAAAATGTTTCATGATAAACAGACCAATATCAATGGATGAAATAGAAGAAGCCAGCAAAAGACTACCAACCAAGAAAAGCCCAGGACTGGATGAGTATACAGCAGAGTTTTACAAAACCTTTAAAGAAAAATTAATACCAACACTTTTCAAGTTATTTCAGGAAATAGAAAAAGAGGGAGCTCTTCCAAATACATTCTATGAGGCCAACATCACCTTAATTCCGAAACCAGACAAAGACACCTCAAAGAAAAAAAAAATACAGACCAATATCTCTAATAAACCTAGATGCAAAAATCCTCAATAAAATTCTGGTGAATCGGATATAAAAACACATCAAGAAAATTGTGCACCATGAACAAGTAGGATTCATCCCTGGGATGCAAGGATGGTTCAATATACAGAAATAAATAAATATTATTCACCACATCAATAGACTTAAAGATAAGAACCATATGATCATCTCGATAGACGCAGAAAAAGCATTCGACAAAGTACAGCATCTCTTTATGTTCAAAACATTAGAAAAACTAGGGATAACAGGAACATACCTCAATATTGTAAAAGCTATCTACGCTAAGCCTCAGGCTAGCATAATTATGAATGGAGAAAAATTGAAGGCATTCCCTCTAAAATCTGGAACAAGACAGGGATACCTCTATCACCACTTCTATTCAATATAGTCCTCGAAACACTGGCCAGAGCAATTAGATGAAAGAAATTAAAGGCATAAAAATAGGAAAAGAAGAACTTAAATTATCACTATTTATGGACAACATGATTCTATACCTAGAAGACCCAAAAGGGTCTTCAAAGAAACGAGTAGAATTAATAAATTAATTCATCAAAGTGGCAGGATATAAAATCAACACGCATAAATCTAAGGCATTCCTGTATATCAGCGACAAAACTTCTGAAATGGAAATGAGGAAAATCACTCCATTCACAATATCCTCAAAAAAAATAAAATACTTGGGAATCAACCTAACAAAAGAGGTGAAAGATTTATACAGTGAAAACTACAGAACCCTAAAGAGAGAAATAGAAGAACATCTTAGAAGATGGAAAAATGTACCCTGTTCATGGATAGGCAGAACTAACATCATCAAAATGGCGATATTACCCAAAGTTCTCTACAGGTTTAATGCAATGCCAATCAAAATCCCAACAGCATTTCTTGTAGAAATAGATAAAGCAATCATGAAATTCATATGGAAAGATAAAAGACCCAGAATTACAAAAGCAACTCTAAGCAGGAAGTGTGAATCAGGCGGTATAGCGATACCAGATTTCAAACTATATTACAGAGCAATAGTAACAAAAACAGCATAGTACTGGTACCAAAACAGGCGGGTGGACCAATGGTACAGAATAGAAGACACAGAGATTAATCCACAAAGTTACAACTATCTTATATTTAATAAAGGGGCTAAAAGCATGCAATGGAGAAAGATACCATCTTCAACAAATGGTGCTGGGAAAACTGGAAATTCATATGCAACAAAATGAAACTGAATCCCCTCCTCTTGCCATGCACAAAAGTTAACTCAAAATGGATCAAGGAGCTTGATATCAAATCAGAGACTCTGTATCTGATACAAGTAAAAGTTGGCTCCAAATCTACATATTGTGGGGTTGGGCTCCAAATTCCTTAATAGGACACCTATAGCACAAGAGTTAATAACAAGAATCAACAAATGGGACTTACTTAAACTAAAAAGTTTTTTCTCAGCAAGAGAAACAATAAGAGAGGTAAATAGGGAGCCTATATCTTGGGAACAAATTTTTACTCCTCACATTTCAGATAGAGCCCTAATATCCAGAGTATACAAAGAACTCAAAAAATTAAACAATAAGATAACAAATAACCCAATCAACAAATGGGCCAAGGACCTGAACAGGCACTTCTCAGAGGAGGACATACAATCTATCAACAAGTACATGAAAAAATGCTCACCATCTCTAGCAGTCAGAGAAATGCAAATCAAAACAACCATAAGATATCATCTCACTCCAGTAAGATTGGCAGCCATTATGAAGTCAAACAACAACAAGTGCTGGTGAGAATGTGGGGAAAGGGTACTCTTGTACATTGCTGGTGGGACTGCAAATTGGTGTGGCCAATTTTGAAAGCTGTATGGAGATTCCTGGGAAAGCTGGGAATGGAACCACCATTTGACCCAGCTATTGCCCTTCTCGGACTATTCCCTGAAGACCTTAAAAGAGCGTACTACAGGGATACTGCCACTTTGATGTTCATAGCAGCACAATTCACAATAGCTAGACTGTGGAACCAACCCAGATGCCCTTCAGCAGAAGAATGGATAAAAAAAAATGTGGCATTTATACACAATGGAGTATTACTCTGTACTAAAACATGACATAATCATGGAATTTTCAGGGAAATGGATGGTATTAGAGAAGATTATGCTAAGTGAAGCTAGCCAATCCCTAAAAAACAAATCCCAAATGTCTTCTTTGATATAATGAGAGCAACTAAGAACAGAGCAAGGAGGAAGAGCAGGAGGAAAAGATTAACATTAATCAGAGACATGAGGTGGGAGGGAAAGGGAGAGAAAAGGGAAATTGCATGGAAATGGAAGGAGACCCTTATTGTTATACAAAATTACATATAAGAGGTTGTGAGGGGAATGGGAAAAACAAACAAGGAGAGAAATGAATTACAGTAGATGGGGTAGAAGGAGAAGATGGGAGGGGAGGGGAGGGGGGATAGTAGAGGATAGGAAAGGTAGCAGAATACAACAGTTACTAATATGGCATTATGTAAAAATATGAATGTGTAACCGATGTGATTCTGCAATCTGTATTTGGGTTAAAAATGGGAGTTCATAACCCACTTGAATCTAATGTATGAAATATGATATGTCAATAGCTTTAAAAAAAATAAAAGAACACATTCCTCCAGGATGGATGAATGAAGATGGGGTGAAGATAGAGATTGGAAGAAGGAGGGGTAGCTGTGCCAGATGCATAATACCTTCCGGGTTTTCAGTGGACAGGTAGATAGGTGAAGGATGGGGAAGACATAGAAGATTGACAAAGATTTGAACAGCCATGGAAAGGAAAAGGGAAGAAGTTGACTACAGACAAATAAACAAACAACAAAAACAAAAACATTGAATTCCACTGATACTACTACAGGTCTAAGAAGAATTGGTTTTGAGTTTAAACTCTTTTTTATTTTAATTTCTACTCAAGAAGGAAAAGAAAGGCTTTGGGGATTATTGGGCCTTTTCTAGATTTGAGGAAGGCAGCCAACATCTTAGAATCTATTTTGTACCTGAATTTCTGTTGAGGCAATCCTTTACTGAGCCCTAATCACATGGCAGGACGTATTGGAGATATAAGGGGTTTGAGTCATATAGCAAGAATTCCTCAGTCTGATAGACACACAGGAGGTCACTAACATCATCTGTCTATACATTTGATCTATTATAAAATGAGTCAGAATATTTCCAATAATAAAGAGTATTTACATCCCCCCCCCCAAAAAAAAGAAAAATCTCAGAGCAGGAGGGTGGTTATCATAGGTGATGGTGGGGGGAGTGCAGTAATGGGAAGATGTTGATTAAAAAGTTACCTACCCTTCAGTTATAAGATGAATAAGTTTTGGAGACCCAAAGAATATTCTAGTCATTATTTTTGATGCCCTGTATAGTTGAAATTTGCAAAATGTTAATCTTTATTCTCACTCCACCCCCATGTAGGTTTCTATGTTTAGGATTGAGGTCTTTGATAGCTTCATGACTTTGGCAAGCTTGGTGACTAGGATGTTTCTGTGCAAAGAAACAGAATGCCTGGATGTGATAACAATGCCCTGCTTGAGGAGCCTGTGTGCTACAGTCTTATTAGCCTCTACCTTGATCTCAGGCACACAGTTCGTGGGAATAAAGAAACTCTCTTGTTAGGCAATACAATGTTTCATCAAGCCCTGTACTTCTGGACCTGCCTACTAACAGTAAGTTTAAACAATGGGCTTTCTTGAGAGCTACATAAAACTCCCAAGGTTACACATTGCAACTATAGTATGTAACTGAGGAATAAGCTGCATAATGTTGCTAACTCTGTAACCTGCCTAATGACACAATTAACAATAATGTATTACTGATGCCAGTGACCTAATGTAACCTATTGATATAAATAAAGCTGGCATCTTGGCTGAAAAAAAAAAAAAGAAGTTTTTCAAAGTATATCAATCTTATGGTAGTCATTAATTCTGTAAACCAGAAAATCCTTAATCTACTGCATTGATTCTCCTAAGAATGTTAGATTGAGAATGTTAGATTGAGATAACTAATCAATGATAACACTTCCATAGAGCGTCATATATGTTAAGCATATATTTACTTGAAAAGTAGTTACATGAGATAAAATTGCTCAACATAATAGTAGGTTATGAGACCTGAGTTAATAAATCTATGTGCATGCAGGACATATATTACTATGTCATTCACAATTCTTCACATCTATAAAGAATCTGTTAGAATGGACATGATGGGATTATCTCCATGGAAGACTCCATTAGCACTTACCCAAACTTTAAGACAGGTTTTTTGTTGTTGTTGTTGTTGTTTTGTTTTTTGTTTGTTTTTTGTTTCTGTGTGTGTGTGTGTGTGTGTGTGTGTGTGTGTGTGTGTGTGTGAGAGAGAGAGAGAGAGAGAGAGAGAGAGAGAGAGAAATTTCTTTGTACATAGCAATATTTTGAATACTATTGTTCCAAAGTCAAATAAAACTAGATTGTTACCCCCCAAGAAATCTGGAGAAAAGAATAACAAGCAAATGATCACAACATAATATAATTTATTCTATACAGAAAAATAACTTATGCACTACAGTTTCACAAACAAGGGTAAGCCATGAGAATCACCATGAGTTAAACAGAAGACATATAAAATTATTCCTTGGAAGAATGAGAGACTCTTCAATTGAATTTTTTTTTATGTATGCATGTATGTGTGTGTGTGTTTACTGGGGATGGAATGCAGGGGCACTTGGTCACAGAGCCACATCCACAGCCCTATTTTGTATTTTATTTAGAGATAAGTTCTTACTGTGTTTCTTAGTGCCTTGCTTTTGCTGAGGCTGGATTTGAATTTCCAATCCTCCTGCTTCAGCCCCCTGAGCTTCTGGGATATTTTCATCAGTGCTGAGATGGATAAGAGCTCCATGCCAATGTTCTGCCACTGAGACACACATCCACCCATGACTTAAAATTTAAATATGGCATAAGAAACTGTTATACTTACAAAGAATTAGTTTAATAACACAATGATTCCAAATATTATAAGGAGTAATTTTTAAAAAACAGCAATTGAATGACTTGAATTAAAATGCAGCTGCTTTCAAACACTTCTATTTTTCTTTCCAGAAACACATTATTTGTTCAATATTACATGAAGATGAACCAACTTTTCAGTTATATTGCCAAAAGAAATGTTTTCTATATTCAGGCTGGCATTGGGATCTCAGAAAATACATTTCCACTTTGCCTCCACACTGTTGCTTTCCTTGTGGGCCCCAAGTACAGATTCACCAATATCCCATGACCCACTAGGCTCTAACATACATCCTTATGCTACTCATCATGGGCCTTTTGGTATCTCTAGACATTTGGGAAACACAGGACATTCCAAGTGAGTTCAAGTGCAAAGTGCTTGTCTTCCTGCACATGGTCATGAGGGGACTTTCCATCTGCACCAGATGTGTCCTAAGTGTGCTTCAGGCCATCACCATCAGCCCCCTGGCTGGCCAACTTCAAATTTAAAACCATGAATCTCATTCTGTGGCTATCTCTTCCAATGGGCCTTATCTATGTTCATCTCTAGCTACTAACTTATTGGCCTTGCAGCCATGCCCAGTAATACACAACCTGGGTTTCTATTAGTCAGAGGCCACTGTTTGTTTCTGCCCATGAGCTACATCCACAGAGTTTTCTTTATAAGTCAGATGGCATACAGTGATGTCTTCTTTGTGGGGCTTATGATTCTTTCCAGTGAATAGAGGGTACTTCTACAGAAACACACAGTGGTCCCAGAGCATCTTCATGGTTCCCAGTTCTCTCCAAGCAACTCCCCAGAAAAAAAAGAGCCACTCAGACCTTTTTGGTGCTCATCAGTTGCTCTTCAATCTCTTGCTGTGCAAACTCCATGATTTCCTTTTCCATAGGCATACAACAGACCATGGATCCCATCCTGGCATGAGTTCACATGCTTGTGGCCAATGGCTATGGATCAGTGAGTTCTTTGGTGCTGATCAGTGACAATGCTCAAAGTTATTCAAATCATATGGGGGGAGACAGGTCAGCTGAAGGCAAACTGACCTAAATTAATTTTATTACTCTTGTTAAAAAAGTTTCTCTATGATATGAACAATGTTCTTCAAAATGAATTGAGTAATGTAATAGATCAATTATTTCCTCAGAAAAACATCATACATATGGATAAGCAAGAATTTTATGTATAATTTTACCCTATATAATACTGAACAAATTTTTAGTTTCTTTTTCATTTTTATCTGAAATATTTATTCAGTTTTTTAATTTCTTAAAAAATATTTTACTGGCTGGGGACATAGCTCAGTTGGTAGAGTGCTTGCCTTGCATGCACAAGGCTCTGGGTTCAATCCCCAGCACCAAACAACAAAAAACAAACAAACAAAAAAATTTACTAAAAAATCTACTAGAAGTATGTGAAGATTTTTTCCTCCAAAAAATAGCTATGTTGCACTCTTTTTAAAAGACTATTCTAGCAAGCAGGCATGATGGCACATACTTGTAATTCAAGCTATTTAGTAAATTGAGGCAGGAGAATTTTTTACTTTGAGGCCACACTTGGTAGCATAGAGAAATGGACTCAAAAACAACAACAACAAAAAGAATCAACGTCAAGTCTGGCGATGAAGCTCATGGGAAACCTTTTATTTGGCTTGTTTCCCTGCATCAAATAACAAGGACAAAATAATATAAACCACTCTATACAAACAAGGAAAGTAATATTAAATGGGTATGCATAGGAAAATAAAAACTTAACCTATCATTATTTGATGATGACATGATTCTACACTTAGATCATCCAAAGGATTTCACAAGAAAACTTCTAGAACTAATAAATGAATCCAGCAAAGTAGCAGGACATAAAATTAATACCCATAAATCAAATTCATTTATCTACATCAGTTAGAAACCCACTACAAGAGAAATCGAAAACTATTTCATTCAAAATAACCTCAAAAAAAAATACTTGGGAATATATCTAACAAAAGATGTGAAAATTCCCTACTATGAAAAGTACAGAACACTAAAGAATAAAATTTAAAAACTTAGAAGATGGAAAGATCTCCCCTGCTCTTGGATAGGCAGAGTTAATATTGCCCAAATTGCCATACTACCCAAACAGATTAATTCAATTCTTATTAAAGTCTCAACAGCATTCTTCATAAAACTAAAAAAAGAAATCATGATTTCTTTTTGAAAAATAAGAGATCTAGAGTAGCCAAAGCATTCCTTATCAAGTAAAGTGAAGCAGGAGGCATCACAATCCCAGACCTTAAACTATGGGGAATAGCAACAAAAATAGCATGGTATTGGCAGAAAAATAGACATGTAGACCAATGGTATAGAATAGAAGACACAGAGACAAAGCCATATAAATACACTTATATTATACTAGACAAAGTTGCCAAACACATACATTAGAGAAAATACAGCCTTTTCAACAAATGATGCTGGGAAAACTGGATGTCCAAAATGAAATTAAGTCTCTGTCTCTTACCATGAAAAAACTCAACTCAGATGGATCAAGGACCTAAGAATTAGACCAGAGATCCTATACCTAATAAAATAAAAGGTAGACTCAAATCTTTATAATGTCAGATTAGGCCCCAATATTTTTAACACCACTACTAAAGTGCAAGAAATAAAATCAAGAATCAATAAATGGGACGGATTCAAAATAAACAATTTCTTAGCAAAAGACACAATCATTGAGGTGAACAGCGAGCCTACTGTATTCAAGCAAATTTCTACCACATGTACATCAGATCGGGTGTAAATCTCCATGATATATATAAAGAACTCAAAAAACTTAGTACCAAAAAAAAAAAAACAACCCAATTAAAAAAATGGACTAAGGAACTGAACAGACACTTTTCAGAAAAAGTTATACAAGTGATCAACAAAAATATAAAAATGTTTTCAACAACTTTAGTAATTAGAAAAATGCAAATCAAAACTACTCTAGGATTTCATCTCACCCAGTCAGAATGGCAGTTATAAAGAGTACAAGCAATAGCAAGTTTAGGAGAAGATTTTGGGGGAAAGATGCATCATATGTTTCTGGTGAGATTGAAAATTGGTGCAACCACTTTGGATAGCAGTGTAGAGATTCCTCAAAGAGAAAACTTGGAATAGAACCACCATTTGATCTGACTATCTCACTCCTTGGTCTACATATAAAGGACTTAAAAATCAGCATACAATACTAATAGCCACACCAATGTTTATAGCAGCTGAATTCACAATAGCTACACTGTGGAACTAATAGACAAATGGATAAAGAAACTGTGGTATATATACAGAATGAAATACTACTCAGCATTAAAAGAATATAAAATCATGACATTTGCATGTAAATGGATGAAATTAGACAATATCCTGTTAAGCAAAATAAGACAACCTCAAAAACCTAAAGGCCAAATGTTTTCTCTGATTGGTGAATGCTGATCTATGATAAAAGAGCATGGGAAGAATAGAGAAACTCTGGGTTGAGCAAAGGGGAGGGTTGATGGGGGTAGAAAAGATGGTTGAATGAGATGGACATCATTACCCTAGGTACATGTATGATTGCATAAATGGTATGTATCTATATCATGAATAACTAGAGAATTTAAATGTTGCACTCCATATTGTGTATAATAAATTGAAAAGCATTCTGTTGTCATGTACAACTAGGAAGAACAAATAAAAACAATAATGAGATTGGAAATAAGAAAACGTGGTAATTCCAACACCTCATTGTAAATGTACCTAAATTACACATTTGAAATGGTCACTTGTATGAGAATTTAACCTCAAATAAAATATCTATTAAACAATGAAAACAATGAATTGTACTCCCCTGAAGGCATAGAAGCTAAGGGTGATCAGAATGCACTGTGTAGCTATAGACTCCCCCAAAGCCTCTGGATCACCTACCTAAAGTATAGCTGGTAACACTCCAGGAACTGAGAGCCTACTATGTGTCTGCAGCTGTTCAAGGTTTTTATTTACTTTGTTGGTAATCTTCCCGGTGGTCTTCAGATCTGGTTGGGGAAATTCTCATTGTATAGTTGAAAAAAATAGGGCTGGGTGACATAATGTCCCAAGATCACCTACCATGCAGCCTACAGCTCTAAGTACAGATTTCTCTGAAGTACAAAGTACAGTTTAATCTACAAAGATAAAAATCCAGTCAGTGGTGGTTCCTGGATTGAAATCGAAGTAAGAATGAGGAATTAGAGACATCAGAACTTTTGGGTGTCATATCAATATTTGCTACCTTGATTGTGGTGATGGTTTTACCAGTGTGTGAGTGTGTGTGTGTGTGTGTGTGTGTGTGTGTGTGTGTGTGTGTATCACGAAATGGCAAATGGTTTACTAAATATATGTAGTTTATTGCAGATCAGCTTTACCTGAATAAAGCTCTTTTTATGAGAGTGAAAGACTAGACACACTTCTACTAAAAAGACATTTGGATGGCAAATAAGCATAAGATGCTGAATTTCATGCATCATTACAGAATAGTAAATGAAACACAACTCTAACAATGGGAAAAATCCCAAACCTGAAATCACTAATTGCTGACCAGTATGAGGAGCAATTCAATATCTCTTACACTCCTGGTGGGACCAAAAATTGTGCAGCCACCTTGAAGACAGTCTGGAAGCTTCTTACAAAGTGAAAATTAGTCTTCCATAAGATTCAGCAATCTCAGTCCCAGCTAATAATCCACTGGAGTTGAAGATTTTAAAACCTGCACACAAATGTTTAAACTACTTTATTAATGATTGCTAAGAACAAAAAGAAACCAAAATATCCTCCAGAAGCTATCATCTATTATTAATTTTAAAATCTTGTGACAAATCCAAACTATGAAGTGTCACTCAGCAATACAAAAAAAACAATAGGGGAACACAAAAAGACATAAACCTATGTTGCTAGGGTAACAACTGGTCTTAATTGCCTCATCTTTGTGAGACAACAATATGACCTTCTGGAAAAATCAAAGCAAGAGACAGCAAAAATGATTAATTGCTGTCAGTGATTCAGGGAATATGCTAGAGGGTGAAGAGTTAAATTATGGGATCCTTAGGATTCCCAGGCTATTCTGTCAGCTACTCTAGTGTGGATACTGCTCACAACTCTGTATTTCTTTATACATTTATAATTTCTCAGCAAGTAACTAAAAATGATATGTCAATATTGGTAACATGATATTAGTTTGGGAAGGGTGACAACTGTACCACAGTAATGCAAAACATAAAAAATAGGGGAGAGCTGGGGGTGTGATTCAATAGTAGAGTGCCTGGCCCCTGTGAGGACCTGGGTTCGATCCTTAGCACAATATAAAAATAATTAAATAAGGTATTGTGTTCAACTACAACTAAAAAATAGGGAAAGGGGCAGGGGAAATGAATACGAGAACGTAAGCCATTTGCTCAATTTTTCTATAAGTGTAAAAGTGCCCTAATAAAATTAATGAGTTAATTAAAATAGACAGAACATGCTCAGAGGTTTGCTAGCCTAAACAATGAACAGATCTTACCCACTGGACACATATGCCTTTGTGCTGAGAATGAATGATGCACAACAACTCTGCCTTCTCTTTGAATTTTTAGTAATACATTCCTAACAGGAGGGTGTCATATCAAGTCTATGTTTAAAATTTTCACTCACTTTATACAACACAAATATTGTATGGAGAAAACCAGTAACTTTCATATTCAACGAAGTTGACTCAAATTTTACCCAAACATGAGTAGTGAATTAGCTCCCTATAATTCTGATAGTCCTTCCTTACTGAGAAAGATTTTTTTGAACAACACTTTACTATACTAATGCTTAAGAGAAAATGATATGGAACGTTTTTTAAAGTCCTTCTCATTACCACCATGTAACATACAAAATAAAAATACAATACTTTTGTACACCTGAAGGAGCTTGCATGAAAATTCAGCAGGATAATTGATGTAAAGAAGTGTGCTGGTGCACATTAAAAAACAAATGAATTGTGGCTGATGTTATTACAAACACACAATTGATGATTAGAGAAGAAACAGATTTGACATTTGAGGCATCCTCACATTGTTTCTCTATATTTCTAATAACATAATCTTTTCCCAGTGAGTGATCCATTTCTGGACTTTGGTGGAGAATGACACTATCAACCAGAAGCAGGGATCGGGACCTGGGAGTCAACTCTAGCCAGCTCAGTTCCTCTGTTCCCTCACTATAGGAAGATACAAATAGGGCTAGTCATGAGCATACCCTACATTACTTAGCCAAAGGTTACGCAAACATGTTTTCTTTTGCAGGTACTGAAGGGGGAAGAAGAGAGTATTTGGGGATTAACAACCATGGTTCTTACAGCAACTGCTTTTGGCTAAACTACACTCTACAGAAGCTGCAGAAATTACCTCCAAGAAGAGTGGTGACCCATGTACCTTCCTTGGTGGATTAGTGTTCAATAATTAGAACAGATCTGCAAATTCAAGCTTGACTTGAATGAAAGAAGAAAAGCAATGGACTAAAATGGGTGAATAACTGAGGACCCATAGTTACTGAGGGAAGTTGCAATCACCTCCATGCAGAGAATGCTGGCTTGCTCAAGAAGGAGGCCTCTTTAATCTGTGTTCATGCCCAATTACAGTATCATCATTAGTCATAAATTCCTTCCTTCCTACTTACTTTCCTTTCCTCCATCTGTATTTTCTCCCATTCTCATGCACTTGCTTCTTTCCTTCTATACCAGGCCTAGATTTCCCAGTTCAATGTCCATATTTTCTTCTCAAAATCAAGGCATTTAGAACTCAAATCTCACTATGAGCTACATAAATTGATAATGTTTGGCATTAATTTGATCTGATTTCAGTAGACAGACCTCAGACATATATCTTCTGAATGTATATGCATTCAAAAACATTAAATGCCTTTCTTATTACACTTTATTTTATGATAGATCCTACTTATTGGAGTACACATGAGACCATCAATTGGCTTTTTATGATTGATACCCATTTGAAAACTCAGAGTCAATTACCTTGGAAAATGAGAGGTATAATCAAAAAGTTTTGATCCAGATGGTTCTTGTTTATTATTGTCTGAGAATGGATTTTTTTTTCTCTTTTCCACTTGGGACTCCCTCTCTGCTTACTGCAGGACAGGTACTGTGAGACATCAGATGCAATACCAAGATTACCAGTCTACTGAGAGACATTATCATTATAGAGAGGAAGAGAATGGTATAGCACTAGGGCAAGATGGTCAAAGTAATTACAGACCCCTTCATATAATACAAAGTAGTATTTATCTGATTGTCAATGGGAATGGAAAAGTATTTGCAATATGAGTAAGTCAAAATCTGGGTGCATAAAATTGTCACTAAAATTGCATCACTACATGATTATGTTCATAATTATCTGCCATTGCATATTAGCTGCTGTCAAGCAGTCTAAAGCTGCAGTATGGTATGTGACAGGGACACAAAGATCACAGCTGCAGCTGCCACACTTCCATGAAGAATACAAAAAGTCCAAATGTATTCTGCCAGTCTACTACCATCATAAGCAGAAAAGCGAAGCGTGATGTCAGCTCTCCAGATACCTAGTCCCACAGGATGACATCACCTAGGGGCCATAGGTAGGGGTTTGCTCTGCCACTGAAAAGCTAATTCTGCACTGAATCCAAGTGTTTTTTTTAACTTACCTGAGAACTGAAAATATGTTTGTGATAAACTTTTCTTCTTGTTGAAAAAAATTTCTTTGAAATTTATATTTTTAATTTTCAAAGCAGCTCTGCAAATGTCAAAATTTTATATTATTTGTATATTTACAAACAGTCTGTTTTTCCTTTCTCCCATGGTTCTGTTGCATAGACATTCATATTTCGAAACGACCAAATATGCTCCTATGGGTTTGCAAGTATTACTCAGTTCATTTCCTGTAATTTCTGAACACATGGCAGATACCTCTTTGGCTATCCTTTTTGAGGGCTCTGGATTGTGGGTGTTTGTGTTCCCTCTTTGGTGTCTTGCTCTAAAGCCATAAAGATTCTGTTGGTGGTTTGAATATCCATTAGCCCCAAGGATCCACATAGTCAAGGCTTGATCTCCAAAATGGAGCAACTGGGAAGTGGGGGAAATTGCAAGATATGAGACCTAGGAGTTGTGGATTGTGGGTCACTGGTAAAGCACTTACCTAGTATGTGCAAGGGCTTGGGTTTCATCTTCATTGGAGAGAGAGAAAGAGGGAGAGAGAGAGGGAGAGAGAGAGGGGGAGAGAGGGGGGGGAGAGAGAGAGAGGGGGAGAGAGAGAGAGAGGGAGAGAGAGAGAGAGAGAGAGAGAGAGAGAGAGAGAGAGAGAGAGAAATGGGACCCAGTAGGTCACTGGAAGCATACCCTAGTGAGATCATGGGACCCCAGCTCCCTCCTCTCTCACTCTCTGAAATGTTCCACTAGAGCCCCCACCATGATGTGCTCCCTCTCCATTAACTCAAGACAACATGATCAACCAACAATAACTGAAACTTCCAAACCTGTGAACCAAAGAAATGTATTTGTTATAGTGACCTGAAACTGAATAATAGGACTTATTTAATCTTGAGTCACTTGCTAATTATACTTTTAGTTAGGGAGGCATAATGGCACACACCTGTAGTCCCAGTTTCTCAGGAGACTGAGGTGGGAGAATCACTTGAGCCCCAAAAGTTACCAAAACCACATTTGAAACACACACACACACACACACACACAGACACACACACACACACACACACACACACACACATGCCATACTTTGACTTAAAATATTAATTTTATATTTAATAGAAAATTTTATTAAGTTAAGCTATAATGACACCTGATCTCTGTCTGCTTCCTTTCTTGGTGGCATCACTTACTGATGATAATCAAAAATTCTCTGTCAAGCCCTTGATATCTGTAAATAAAAAGTAACTAACAGGAACTATCAGAGTTCTGGCTGCCACAGCAAGAGACCTAAAGAAAACCTTTAGCAACCCTGGACACCTAAAGGTACACAAAAAGGACTACTCCCCATCATTTGGTGGGGTCCTTTGTCTTCCTTGAAGAGCCCTGGGAGTCCAGGGTGGTTCTTTTCAGGTCTGGAGCTCTACTCTTTTGCTTTGAACTCCCTAATCTCTTTGGATTTTGAAGCACCATAGCTTCCTCTATGCCATGAAGAGACACTTCACCTCTAGTTTTGTTGAAGTTGTCAAGTGTATAGCAAGAGTTATATTTTTTAAAGTAGCTAATTTTTAAAGTAACTAACAGGGGTGGGGAGATAAATGTCTATTGGATTATAGAAAGAAAAATGATGGGAAGAGAGGTGGCATGGGAATAGAAAAGACTATGGAATGAATGGGCCATCACTTTCCTATATTCATCTATGAACACACAACCAGTGAAACTCCACAACCTGTACAACCACAGTTGCTGCAGTCTGGCTGGGCAAAATAAACGGGGAGTGACAAGCAACTTATGAAGGTTGCTGCTGGCCCTAGAGTCCCCAGGCAGGCCCTGGGGAGTGTCCTAGACTCAAAATGCCACTGGGCACAGGGAGCAAGAGCCTAGGAGACTGTGTCTCCAGGTCAGGTGTGGGTTTGGGCTCGTGACAGTGGCATCGCACTCCCCAGGTGGGGGGTGAGAAAGGGCCGGTGTCCGTGTCGCCACCTCCGCTGCTTGGAAAGTCCTGCTGCGCCTGCGACCAGCTCACGCATGTGGCAGCCACCAAGCCACGCTGCACCGTGCCACTTCATGCACCCTCCGGTAAAGAAAAGTATTTAGCAGTAGCCTTTTGTTGCAACTCCTTCCCTGATAGTCCCTTCTCCTCTGAACTTTCTTCCTCTTTCTGACTAGAGTTCCTGGGCTTTTATCAACGAATGCCCTAACTGTTCTTGGTTTTAGTGGGGTGCCTCCTTCCTTCAGCAATTTACTTAACACCCTTTCAGTTTGGTTTCATCCAACTTCTAATCCCATATTTCCGTAACAAAGACAATACAACACACCAAGACAAAACAAGACAAAAACATACTGTATCAATCTTCTCCATTTTGTTGAAATGGCCATCCTTTCTCTCGCCCTATCTGCTTCTAGGGATGGGCAGCTTTGCTACTGTCCTATCTATATCTAGGGACAGGCAGCCTACCTTGTCACTTACTCCCTAGTTTCCCGGGACTCCCCGTATGGGCCATCATCTGCTGTAGTCTGGCTGGGCAAAATAACCTGGGGGTGACAAGCAATTTGTGAAGGTTGAAACAGCAGGAGCTGCCTCTCTGCCAGACTGCAGAGGTATATATGCTTAACTAATTACACACAGCTTAACTTAATTAACATCATCTAGATACAGCAGTCAGCCAATAAGGAATCTTCATCATCTTAATGGCTCGCTGGTGTTGCTTCACAAACCACTCCTCTTGGCAAAGTGTCAGGTGCCATCTTGACTTGGTTGTGGCCCTCAACACATAGTAATCCAAAGTTACACTCCATGAATATGTAAGTCAAAATACATTCCATTGCCATGTAATTCTAGAAAAAAAAAAGAAAAAACATAAAAATGGAAAGTAACTTACAGAAGTTTAGTTACAATAAATGGTAATCACCTCTGGGGAAAACTAGGACTTCCTATCCAGTTTCTTTTCATGATTTGTTAAAAAACAATTCAGATTTCTATTCAGGTCAAACAGAAAATAAACAGCAATTTTTTGACAAAAAAAATGTTGGCTAGGTAGCTCAGGGTGATCTGGGTTGTGGGGCTATGTCTTGGTGGTATGGACATTAGAAAGGTATAGGAGATCTAGTCACTGAGGACAGAGATCTCATGGGGGACAGGCAGGTATCAGAGTAGGCTAATTAGTGGTAAATTCTCCAGCAATCAGGGGTGGCCATATTTATCCTCGCAATGAGGTGCATCATGGGAATACTGGACAGTTCATTTACATGGCCTTTCTTTGGCGCTTTTGCCTCAGTTCTGGGGAAAGTGGGGAGGATCTTTTTATTGAATATTCTGGTTACCATTCCGATCACAATCCTGGGTCTATCTTTACTGGTTGCCCACTCAGTCATGCTCCTCTGAGACCCTGCACTGGCTCTACTACACAGCCAGCCAAGCTCAACTGATTAACTAATATGATGAAAACTTACATGTGGAAAAAATATTCTTTTTTTTTTAAAAAGTCAAAACTCCAGACAACCCTCATTTGTTTCATGGGACATTTAAATGTTAAAAAAAAAATGTATTGCTAGCACATAAAAAGGACATATTTAGGGTCATTCAAGTGCTGTTAAGTGCTGCTTAGTGGTAGAGCAAGTGCTGAACATGTGCATGACTTTCAGTTTCCATACTAGCACCTAAATAAATAAAATAAATAAATAAATAAAATATCCAGGCATGGTGGCACATGCCTGTAGTACCTGAGGCTCTGAAGGCTGATACAGGAGGATCACAAGTTTAACAACAGCCTCAACAATTCATTGAGGCCCAAAGCAAATTAGTGAGATCATCTCTAAAAAATAAAAAGAGCTGGGGATGTGACTCAGTATTTAGGCATCCCTGGATTCTGTCCCCAGAACCAAAAACTAAACAAAGCCAATTCACAAAAAACAAAAGCAAGTTACATTCCCCAAAATCCTTTGAAGATAGGAGTAGCTATGATTATGTGCTGGCCAATGACGTGTCAATGGAAGGCACTGGATCTCTAGGTCTTTGTTTTTCCTTTGCTCCCCTTCCCCTGATAGTGGTGCTGAGAAAAATGGCAGAATGAAAAACTGGAAGGGTCCTGGAGCCTGATGGTATGCTTTGGTACCCATAGAAGCCCAGAGTACCACTTCAAGGGAAAGAGAAAAAAATTCAGTATTTGGCAGTAGTATTTTTCTAGTAGAGAAAAAAACAGAAGTATTGCATTTCCTCTTTATTCTACTTTTTTTTCATAGTCCTCAGGTTTGGGAAACATCTAGTCCAAGAGGACCAGCAACCTTTATTGCCAATTCTATTCTCGGATCTCGGGATGGAAATAGAATGAAAGCACCACAGGAAACCTATCCAGTCCCTAATCTCAGCCTTTTGAACAGAGTTAGTTGTGAGTTCTGCTCAGGAGACATCACCCTCCCTAGAATGTTCACACAGAGCAAGTCTCTTTACTCTTTTTTTTTTTTTTATTCTTTAGCTTTATTTCTTGGAATAAAAAACAAAATCAAAATACCTCAAATGTATGAAGGTACAAAAGCAAAATATTCTTGAATTGAAAATTATGGAAATTTTGCTAATTAATTTAAATGCATTTAAGATCTCAAATGTATAGAGAGGTAAAGATAAACCTATCTACATATTTGTACACAAAAATTCGTATTCAACTATACATACTTGTATATATTTGATATACATATATGAACACCTTTACTAAGCAGGGTTCCCCAATAAACAGAAAATAAAATATATATGTGAACATATTTATTATAAAGTATGAGCTCATATGATTGTGTAGGCTGAAAAGTGCCACAGTCTGTAAGCTGGGGAACTGGGAAATATGGCAATGTAATTCAAAGCCTGAGAGTCAGAGAGGCAGTGATATAGTTTCCAGACCAGGTCCGAAGGTCTTAGGACCAGGAGCCCTAAAAGCATTAAATCCATATTTGCCTTAATCTGTCATTTAGAGTTCATTTCCATGGCCATTTTCTTCTACTTAGGTAACAGAAGTTCATTATGCCTCCTCACATAGGGTAGGGCAACCTACTTCCTTTTGTCCATTATTAATTTTATTTTTTTATTTTTTTTATTTTTTTTTTTACTTTATGCATCTTTTTTTTTTTATTGGTTGTTCAAAACATTACAGAGCTCAAGACATATCATCTTTCATACATTCGACTCAATTGGGTTTTGAACTCCCCAAATACATAATACAGACTCACTTCTGTTACATACTCACATTTTTACATAATGGCATATTAGTGACTGTTGTATTCTGCTACCTTTCCTATCCCCTACTATCCCCCCTCCCCTCCCCTCCCCTCCCAACATCCCTCTCTACCTCCTCTGCTGTTGTTCAATTCTCTCCCCTTTTTTTCCCCCCACCCCCTTGCCCCTCATAACCTCTTATTATTTTGTGTATCACTGAAGGTCTCCTACCATTTCCATATGTTTTCCCTTCTCTCTTCCTTTCTCTCCCCCCATTCGTCTTAGTTTACTGTTAGTCTTTTCCTCATGCTCTTCCTTCCTGTTCTATTCTTAGTGGCTCTCTTTATATCAAAGAAGACATTTGACATTTGTTTTTTAGGGCTTGGCTAGCTTCACTTAGCATAATCTGCTCTAATGCCATCCATTTCCCTGCAAATTCTATGATTTTGTCGTTTCTTAGTGCTGCATAATACTCCATTGTGTATAGCTGCCACAATTTTTTTATCCACTCATCTATTGAAGGACATCTAGGTTGGTTCCACAGTCTAGCTATTGTGAATTGTGCTGCTATAATCATTGATGTGGCCGTATCCGTATAGTGTGCTCTTTTAAGGTCCTCAGGGAATAGTCCAAGAAGGGCAATAGCTGGGTCAAATGGTGGATCCATTCCCAGCTTTCCCAGGAATCTCCATACTGCTTTCCAAATTGGCCTCACCATTTTGCAGTCCCACCAGCAGTGAACAAGTGTGCCCTTTTCCCCACATCCTCGCCAACACTTATTGTTGTTTGACTTCATAATGGCTGCCAATCTTACAGGAGTGAAATGGTATCTTAGGGTGGTTTTGATTTGCATTTCTCTGATTGCTAGAGATGTTGAGCATTTTCTCATGTGCTTGTGGATTGATTGTATGTCCTCCTCTGAGAAGTGTCTGTTCAGGTCCTTGGCCCATTTGTTGATTGGATTATTTGTTATCTTATTGTTTAATTTTTTGAGTTCTTTGTACATTCTGGATATTAGGGCTCTGTCTGAGGTGTGAGGGGTAAAAATTTGTTCCCAGGATGTAGGCTCTCTATTTACCTCTTTTACTGTTTCTCTTGCTGAGAAAAAACTTTTTAGTTTAAGTAGGTCCCATTTGTTTATTCTTGTCATTAACTCTTGGGCTACGGGCGTTCTATTAAGGAATTTGGAGCCCGACCCCACAATATGTAGATCGTAGCCAACTTTTCCTTCTATCAGACGCAGTGTCTCTGTTTTTATATCTAGCTCCTTGATCCATTTTGAGTTAACTTTTGTGGCTGGCGAGAGAAAGGGATTCAATTTCATTTTGTTGCATATGGATTTCCAATTTTCCCAGAACCATTTGTTGAAGATGCTATCCTTCCTCCATTGCATGTTTTTAGCCCCTTTATCAAATATAAGATAGTTGTAACTTTGTGGATTAGTCTCTGTGTCCTCTATTCTGTACCATTGGTCCACCTGCCTGTTTTGGTACCAGTACCATGCTGTTTTTGTTACTATTGCTTTGTAGTACAGTTTGAGCTCTGGTATCGCTATACCTCCAGATTCACACTTCCTGCTTAGAATTGCTTTTGCTATTCTGGGTCTTTTGTTTTTCCATATGAATTTCATGATTGCTTTATCTATTTCTACAAGAAATGTCTTTGGGATTCTGATTGGCATCGCATTAAACCTGTAGAGAACTTTGGGTAATATCGCCATTTTGATGATGTTAGTTCTGCCTATCCATGAACAGGGTACATTTTTCCATCTTCTGAGATCTTCTTCTATCTCTCTCTTTAAGGTTCTGTAGTTTTCATTGTATAAATCTTTCACCTCTTTTGTTAGGTTGATTCCCAAGTATCTTATTTTCTTTGAGGATATTGTGAATGGAGTGGTTTTCCTTATTTCCATTTCAGAGGTTTTGTTGCTGATATACAGGAATGCCTTTGATTTGTGCGTGTTGATTTTATATCCTGCCACTTTGCTGAATTCATTTATTACCTCTAGCAGCTTCTTTGTAGATCCTTTTGGGTCTGTTAAGTAAATTATCATGTCATCTGCAAATAGCGATAATTTAATTTCTTCTTTTCCTATTTTTATGCCTTTAATTTCTTTTGTCTGTCTAATTGTTCTGGCTAGTACTTCGAGAACTAAATTGAATAGAAGTGGTGATAGAGGACATCCCTGTCTTGTTCCAGATTTTAGAGGGAATGCCTTCAGTTTTTCTCCGTTTAGGATGATGCTAGCCTGAGGTTTAGCATATATAGCTTTTACAATGTTGAGGTAAGTTCCTGATATCCCTAGTTTTTCTAATGTTTTGAACATAAAGGGATGTTGTATTTTGTCAAATGCTTTTTCTGCATCTATCGAGATGATCATATGGTTCTTGTCTTTAAGCCTATTGATGTGGTGAATAGCATGTATTGATTTCCATATATTGAACCAGCCTTGCATCCCAGGGATGAATCCTACTTGATCATGGTGCACAAGTTTTCTGATATGTTTTTGTATTCGATTCGCCAGAATTTTATTGAGAATTTTTGCATCCAAGTTCATTAGAGATATTGGTCTGTAGTTTTCTTTCTTTGAAGTGTCTTTGTCTGGTTTTGGGATCAGGGTGATGTTGTCCTCATAGAATGAATTTGGAAGAGCTCCTTCTTTTTCTATTTCTTGAAATAGTTTGAAAAGTATTGGTATTAGTTCTTCTTTGAAGGTTTTGTAGAACTCCGCTGTATACCCATCAGGTCCAGGGCTTTTCTTGGTTGGTAGACTTTGGATGGCTTCTTCTATTTCTTCCTTTGTTATTGGTCTGTTTAAATTGTGTGTGTCTTCCTGTCTCAATCTGGGCAAATCATATGCCTTAAGAAATTTATCGATATCCTCGCTATCTTCTATTTTATTAGAATATAGGGTTTCAAAATACTTTCTAATTATCTTCTGTATTTCTGTAGTGTCTGTTGTGATATTGCCTTTTTCATCCCGTATATTAGTAATTTGAGTTCTCTCTCTTCTTCTTTTTGTTAGCATAGCTAAGGGCTTGTCTATCTTATTTATTTTTTCAAAGAACCAACTTTTAGTTTTATCAATTTTTTCAATGTTTTTTTTGTTTCAATTTCGTTTATTTCTGCTCTAATTTTAATTATTTCTTGTCTTCTACTACAATTGCTGTTGTTTTGTTCTTCCTTTTCTAGGTTTTTGAGGTGTAGTGTGAGTTCATTTATTTGTTGGTTTTTTCTTTTTTTGATGAAAGAACTCCAGGATATGAATTTCCCTCTTAAAACTGCTTTCATTGTGTCCCATAGATTCCGGTATGTTGTGTCTGTATTATCATTTGACTCTAAGAATTTTTTTATCTCTTCCTTTATGTCTTCTGTAACCCATTGATCATTCAATAACATATTGTTCATTTTCCATGTGGTGTAGGATTTTTCCTTCCTTTTTTTATCATTGATTTCCAATTTCATTCCATTATGGTCAGATATGGTGCATGGTATTATCACCACACTTTTATATTTACTAAGATTTGCCTTATGGCATAATATATGGTCTATTTTTGAGTAGGATCCATGTGCTGCTGAGAAGAACGTGTATCCACTTGATGATGGTTGGTATATTCTATATATGTCAGTTAGGTCTAGGTTATTGATTGTGCTGTTGAGTTCTATAGTTTCTTTATTCAGCTTTTGTCTAGAGGATCTGTCTAATGGCGAGAGCGGTGTGTTGAAGTCACCCATAATTATTGTGTTATGGTCTATTTGACTCTTGAACTTGAGGAGCGTTTGTTTTATGTAGATTGCAGCTCCATTGTTTGGTGCATACAAATTGATAATTGTTATGTCTTGTTGGTGGATGGTCCCTTTTAACAGTATATAGTGTCCTTCTTTATCCTTCTTAATTAACTTAGGTTTGAAGTTGATTTTATTTGATATGAGTATGGCCACTCCTGCTTGCTTCCGAGGGCCATGTGAGTGGTATGATTTTTCCCAACCTTTTACCTTCAGCCTGTGTATGTCTTTTCCTATCATATGAGTCTCCTGAAGGCAGCATATTGTTGGATTTGTTTTTTTGATCCAGGTTGCTAGCCTATGTCTCTTGATTGGTGAGTTTAGGCCATTAACATTTAAAGTTACAATTGAGATATGATTTGTACTTCCAGTCATGCTTCTTTATTTATTTATTTTAGTTTGGCTAGTTTTACTTTTTTGGTTATTTTCCTCCTCCTTTACTAAGATACCTCTTGTTGTTAGTTTTGGGCACTATTTTTCAATTCCTCTTCTTGTAGTATATTGCTCAGAATGCTTTGCAGTGCTGGTTTTCTTGCTGCAAATTCTTTTAGCTTTTGTTTATCGTGAAAGATTTTAATTTCATTGTCAAATCTGAAGCTCAATTTTGCTGGATACAGTATTCTTGGTTGAAATCTATTATTTTTCAGCGTTTGAAATACATTGTTCCAGGATCTTCTCGCTTTCAAAGTCTGTGCTGAGAAATCAGTCGTTAACCTAATTGGTTTACCCCTGAATGTAATCTGTCTCTTTTCTCTGGTAGCTTTTAATATTCTCTCCTTGTCCTGTATGTTGGCTATCTTCATAATTATGTGTCTTGGAGTTGGTCTATTATAGTTTTGAATGTTTGGGGTCCTGTAGGCTTCCAGGATTTGGCAATCCATTCCATCTTTCATCTCTGGGAAGTTTTCTACAATTATTTCATTTAATATGCTGTCCATTCCTTTGGTTTGAATCTCTGTGCCTTCTTCTATCCCGATGACTCTCAAATTTGGTTTTTTAATGACATCCCATATCTCTTGAATAGATTGCTCATGGAATTTAAGCATCTTTTCTGTGTTGACTATACTCTTTTCAAGTTGATAAACCTTGTCTTCATTATCTGATGTTCTGACTTCTACTTGATCAAGTCTATTTGTAATATTCTCGTTTGAGTTTTTAATTTGGTTTATAGTCTCCTGCAATTCTAGGATTATAGTTTGATTCTTTTTTAAGATCTCTATCTCCTGGTAGAGCTCGTTCTTTGCCATTTGAATTTGTTTGTTTAATTCATTTTCAAAATATATTTTTATTGCTTGGACTTGCTGTCTCATGTCTTCTCTAATATTCCTTTCCATTTGAGTTAGGTATGCCTTGAGTTCTTTCCCTATCCCTGCTTCTGATGTTTCTATGTCCTCTTGTAGAATTAAGTTGTCTTGCATTGTTTGTACTCCTTTTTTCCCTTGTTTTCTCATGTTGTCCCCGTTGCTTTCCAGCTCTATTTGATTGTCGTGTTTCTACTCTCTTCTATAGATTTGTTTTGGTTCTGTATTACTCTGATGCCTCTCCTTAGTGTTGTTAAACTATGCCTGCTGACGTGGATTCCACTGTGAAGGAAGATCCGACGTCCGAGCTCCAGTGACGACACTACTTTGCTATGACCGGCCCCAGTTCCTTGCCTGGGTATCCTGATGAGGTGGTGTGACTGGACTGTCTCTGATTTCAGCTCCCAGTCGCGGCAGGCAGGCGGTCTCTAGCCGCCCAGTATCACAGGCCGAGGGCGGGTGATCGGTCACCTGCGGCCGGGTGTTCTCCTACCGCCCAGCTATGCGGGCAGTGGGTGAACTGTCGCCGGCGGGCCTGCAATTTCCAGCTGCCCAGTCTCGAGGGCCTTGCCTCTAGCCTCCTGGTTTCTCCTGCTAGCCTTCTGTAGCCGCAGGGCAGGCCGCACGAATCAGTGGGCCTGGATCTCCGGGGTCCCACAGTCGGCGATTGGGATCCCAGGCACTCTGTCCTTTGGATTTTTCCTGCTTGCCCCTCCCCCAGCTCTAGCTAGACAGGTTTCGTTTTGGCTGCAGATGGGTAGGGGGGGTTGCAGGTCAGGTGCCTCTAGTTCCCCCCTAGTCTTTATGCAGGCTCACTCTGATTCTCCCTCCCCCGGCAAGCCTAGGAGAGAATTTATGCGAGTTCCCGATGTATGGGGGATGGGCTGAGTGCCACACACCTGTTTTGTTGTTGAGATCTGTCGGAGAATGGCGGTGGATATATCAGCTGTTCAAGATGCTGACTGCTGATTCCCTTGGTGGAGTGTCCACTGTGGGGGATGGGACTGTACCGCTTCCTTCCCCGTCTAAACTCCCGTACTCAGCCCGGGGGTCAGTGCGGGCTTGGCTGGTGGGATTCCACCTGATCGCAGCCGAGCCTCTCCCTGCTTGCTAATTAATGGCTTCCCTGGGGCGCCACGCCTTCTGTAGCCACAGGGCAGGCCGCACGAATCAGTGGGCCTGGATCTCCGGGGTCCCACAGTTGGCAATTGGGATCCCAGGCACTCTGTCCTTTGGATTTTCCTGCTTGCCCCTCCCCCAGCTCTAGCTAGACAGGTTTCCTTTTGGCTGCAGATGGGTAGGGGGGGTTGCAGGTCAGGTGCCTCTAGTTCCCCCCTAGTCTTTATGCAGGCTCACTCTGATTCTCCCTCCCCCGGCAAGCCTAGGAGAGAATTTATGCGAGTTCCCGATGTATGGGGGATGGGCTGAGTGCCACACACCTGTTTTGTTGTTGAGATCTGTCGGAGAATGGCGGTGGATATATCAGCTGTTCAAGATGCTGACTGCTGATTCCCTTGGTGGAGTGTGCGCTGTGGGGGATGGGACTGTACCGCTTCCTTCCCCATCTAAACTCCCGTACTCCCTCTTTACTCTTGATATGAACACTAAAGTCCATAATCTCAGAGACTCTGTGGCTCTCCTGAGCACTGTCTCCACAACAGGCCAACACTGGTGTGAACCCCAATTCCTTCTCTGATTGATCATAGAGAAAGGGACATAGAAAAAGTCTTGTTGCTACCACCTATAAAATGAGGTTGTGCCACCTGAAGACTTGAATTTAATGAACAAAGAAAGGAAAAATCCAGGGTCACAGTACTGAAGGGAAGAAAGGTAGCAGGTAAATTAGGAAATTTTGCATAAAACAATAGCCTAGCAGCAAATATTGAGTGTGAGCATAAAATATTATATGAAGTTCTTATTTTCTCATATATCACAATAGATAAGAAAATAAGAACTTAAATAAAAACATATAATTTATGAAAAAAGACCCATAATAATTAATTTATCTATTTATTAATTTGTATGAGGGATTGAACCCAGCAGCACTTAACCTCTGAGCCACATCCCTAGCCCTTTATTACAAAAATTCTCTTTAAAATTTGGAAGAGAAAAATTTTTAATCACAGTATTGGGGTGATCTTACATCAAATAGGTATTTTTCTCACAAAATAAATATGTACATGTTGCAGAATCCTATCAGTCATGTAGTCACATTTACATGCAGTAATAATGTCTGTTTTATTATACTATCTTTCCTATCTCCCCCCCCTCCTCCCCTCCGATCACTTCCCTCTACCTTAAAAGTTAGCAATTGCTTCTTTTTCTCCTAAACTTGTTTTTTTCTTAAATTAAACTAAAAAATGATTCATTTAAAACTTGTCATATACATTCCATCTCATTTTAATAATTTTTTTTCTTCTTTCTACCCATCCTCCCTCTCCCATCCCCCCCTCACTTCTTCCCTCTTATATGAGTAGAAAGGCACCTGGGATAATGTGGCCTAAGGCTGATTCTGGTGTTTGTGGCACTAGGTTGTCATGATCCCCAACCCCTGCCCAGTGTTTTAGTATTCTGCTATATACTTTGAATTTTCTATAAAAGCCTTTAGCATTTTTATAAAACAACATGGTGAGTTTTCCAAAAAAAATTAGTACTAGTTTTGAAGGATTTGGGGGCACAGAATCCCATGATGTGAAAATCAACTAACATAATGTGGCCACATAATTCTGAGAGACCCCAAATTCTTTTGTGGGCCCATACAGATTGTTTTCACCTGGAATGTCCTTCCTTTTGCCCTTTAGCAAATTTCTACTCATCCTTTCATACCTACTTGAATGTGAATACCTGTGATTAAAAAAGGTTTCTCCCAATACCTACATACAGCCAATTAGACCCTTTCTTTGGAGATGTGGAACCTGAGCAGTGATAAAGAGATAGCAGGAAGGCTGACAGTGTGCTCACATAGCAGCAGTGTCCAGGGACAACTATGCAGGAGTTTGGGGCACTGAGAACAACTGGCACAGCTCAGCTCTTGGTTTACTGAACTTTGCCATCAGATTCCCTTGATCTATCCAATGTCCTCTAATCAATTGTTTTTATTTAAATCACCCAGTTCATATTCTGCAGCTTTCGGCCCAAATCCCCAGCTGCTGCACTGTCTCCCCAGCATTGCTTCAGATTTTCAGAATGAAGGATAGTTACAGAGAGGTTATGATGAAGACTTTCTCCTCCTGAGACACAGCCTTTAGAAAGATGGAGCATGGTCACACGCTGGTGCTGCCTCATTCTGAGCAGTCTGGGGCTGGTTGGTGAGGCGAGAACAGATGCCTCTTCTTTGCACAGAAGCTTTGCCCATCCTGTGCTTAAAGGCTAAGAGAAGGTTTTGAAGGCCACAGATCTAGAGAAAAGCAGAGGGTCAGCTCCTGTGTACACAAGCACAGGGTGTGGTACTGCAGAGGGCAAATAGGGAGTCCAATTGTAGGGCAGAGCTTATGAGCAGAAGTTGAATGGGGCCAAGTGGAGCCAAAGGGATAGGCAGAGCGACTCCAGGGAAGCCCACAAATGGCCACAGCTGGCAGGGAGGAGCCAAAAGGAGCTGAGTGGAGAAGAGTGGATAGGAAGAGTTGGTGGAGTGGAGCCAAGCTGGGCTCAGTGGAATTCAGTTAATGAGCAGACTTGTCTGGTAGGTGCCCAGTGGAGCTAGTCAGGTGCAGCACATAGCAGCAGTGGGTGGAGCTAGTGGAAGCAAGTAGGGGGCTGGACCCACCCAGGGCTCCTCAGATAAGCTCAGTGTGAGAACCAGGAGCCAAATCGGGAGTGGAGGGCATGATGAGCGCTTCTGCATCAGGAGAAGGGAGCCAGAGAGTTGCATATGCTCTGGAAATCCTGTCAGCCTTCACTGTGGGCCCAGCAAGGAACCAGGCCCTTGGGCTCCCATGGCCTAATTGTGACATGAGTCTGTTCTGTTGGGGCTTCAGTTATCCCACTTACCAATGAGGCAATGGAGGGTGGCCCAGCATTCCTCAATCCCTCCCTCTCATGGGATGCTCTGGACCTTCTGTGTATTCAGTTGGTTTATGGTCCATGGGATTTCTTGGAGAGGTTCTGCAGAATGTCCCCTTAGAGATTTGTTTTCTGGGAGTGGCCTTTGTTGCGTTGTGTTCACAGAGCCTTCTCTTGGTGTCTTTTGGGTAGATGATATGACCTGAACATCCAGAGAGGGTAAGCATGTGACACATTTGTCACTTTCTGGAGCCTGGTACAGAACCACTATCCACCTCACTCATCAGTAGGGGCTTCCTGGTGCCTGGGCAGTGAGAGAAGCATAGCTGATGGAGGTGGCATTGACCTTCACCAAGGGTGTCCTTTCAAGACTCACTGCATCTGTAACAAAGAGTGAGGCCTTCCTCTCAGGATGGTGGGAAGCCAAGCCCCAGCTTTGTGATTCTCTAAGACAGTTTAGCAATGGATGGGGTAGGGGACCTAGGGTCTGGAGGTGTCACGATGAAGACTTACATGTAAAAAAAATTTTTTTTTTAAGTAAAAACTTTTATGTATGAGGCCCTGTTCTAGACAGTCGGGACATAGATAAAAAAACAAATCAGCCAGGAATCCTTGCTTCCCTTATCTTAAGAGACTGCTATTCCATTGATCTGGCCCTAGAATTCAGGAACTGACCCCCTTAAGCATGTGGTTCAATGCTACCATCCATGACAATATTTCACCTGCTCAATTATTCCAAAACACAGCCCCCATCATCATGTCACTTAGGTGTTCCTAGTTATTTGCTAGCTGTGAGATAAAGGTCTCCTTCAGGAGCTGATGATTGCTTGATTCTCCAGTTGTATATTATCACCCTCCTCAAGTTTCAAGAACACCTGTCTCACCTCTTCCACTCCACACCTCCTTGCTTGATATGGGTATTTTTCCCTTTATAGAAGCGCCAACAACTCCTTATTAGACCCTAGAAGGCACCAGAATTTTATTTATTTATTTATTTTTATTAGCTACATATGACATTACAATGATCTTGGCAATTCATACATTTGAATCAATTGGGGTATTATTTCTCATTTGTCTGATTGTACAATTGCAGAATCACATTGGTCATACAATCATGTATATACATACAGCAATCATAATGTCTATTCTATGCTGTTGCCCTTCAAGTCCAACAGAGTATCTGCCTACCAACCAGCTGGCTTGGTTATTGGAAGTTTTAGAAAGTCCTGCAGTACTTGTTTTACAAGAAGCTTATTTTGTCTTTTTTTTTCCTATGAAACTCTCAATGAGTCTTATTTGTAGAATTAATTATTCCACTATTAAGAGGAGTACTCTTACATGCACTACCCAGATTGTTCACTGTCATTGTGAAGAAGACAATGGAGATATGTCTTTTCACAACTTCATTAGGAAGTGAAGTAAGGGTCTGAATTCAGTCCTGGCTTCTTCCTCCAGCAGTTGTTCTGGGATGCTTCAGAAATCTTTGCTAATGTTGGAGGCATTTTGTGTTCTTTGATAAGCTCTGATTAGTACAAGCCAATAAAGACATTGTATACATCTCAGAGGTGCCAAATGGTATCTCTTATCTCACTTGCAGTAACCCACTGGGCATATATAGGCCCTAGTGAAAAATCAGTACATTTTGGCAAAAGCAGCTTATATTTTCTTATTGATATCAATATTTATTGCATTACAAATTATGTCAGAAACAGTTTAAGAATATTTTAGGAATCAAAAGGCAATGTTTTTTAACATAGGAGGATATAAACTATAGCCAGATCTTTGGGCCTATAGTTTCTATAGTAACATTAGTCTACCAAGCCATGAAAATTTTATTTTATTTTATCAAAAATTTATGTTTTTTTCTAGTATGTTTTAAGTCTCTTTTAATCCCTGAGATTTTAATTTTTTGAACCTACATCAATTAATGTCTAATTCTGGAAAACATTGACATTAAATTCTATGTCTTTTCTCAATGACATACAGTAGTAAAGAAGAACTCTAAAACTAAGAGAATCTGAGAGTTCTAGGGGAACTTGAGAGTTCCAGAAGTACAAAAAGTATCAAGGAACAGTGTTTCCAACATGAGGAGATATTTACTGTCACCAGATAAATGTCCCTTGGCTATATATACTAATGTTACTATAGAAATATCATCTTTAAAAATTGCATACATTATTTGGTAATAAATTCAAATTCATTCTATTATTTATCTACCTCTATGAATACCTAGAATTTTTTTTATTTTGTAAAATATTTTAATTGGTAACACAAACTCTTAACTCATACCACTTTTTACTTTTTTGGTATTATTTGTACTGATTCTTTTTAGTTATAACATTAGGATACATTTTTAAAGAATCACAAAACATGAAATGAAATTTGTTCTAATTCAGTCACCAGAATTTCTGCTCTCACCTGTTTTCCTCTTCTCCCTTCCCTATTGATCCCTGTGTAATTTATTTATACTTCCTTTATAAATTAGTGTCAGGTGAATATACTTGATGTTGGGATTCACTGTGATTCATGAATATATGTAGGAAAGTTTAGTCAGATTCATCTCACTGTTCTCTTTTCTGTCTCTCCTTTCACCCCTAAAAACACTTCATCTAATCTACTGATCTTTTCTTCAATTTTGATAAAGTTTCTTATCCATTTTTTGAGAACATTTTCAAAAAGCAATATTCAAATTGTCCAAATTTAAAATATCTTTGTGGTAGTGAAGAAAATAATTTATCATTGGCATGTAGTGAAACTGAGCAAATTTTTAAAAAAAAATTTTTTAAAGTTTGTAATTTTTTTTTGGTTTTGGTAAGTTTCTCCTATTACTCATATTATATAGAATTTTGTAACAGTGTGTCTGAGCTTATGAGTTGTAATAATAGGATCTGAAACATTTTAAGTGCTAGAACTGATTGTAAGGCAATATCTGTCAGTCTTTTGAATTATTATTTATTGTGTACATTTTTATTAAATAATTTGCTCATGTCCAACAATTCTTGTAATAGTATAAGTCATAATAATGGTATGAAATAAAAGTAATACTATAAAGTTTCAAAGAATAACAATTCATAAATACCTGTGTTCTGGATATGATACAGTAAGAGTCAGACTTTAAACTGCCTTTCTCCAGCACCTACCTAATCCCTGCCTGTTCTCCCTATCAGAATTAAGGCTGAAGCAAGCCAATTTTCCCTTTGGTGTGCTCATTATTACTCCCATTGTTATCTGTGGGTCCTCAATCAATCCCTCATACTAGTCTGCTCTATCGCATCTCTCACCCATACCATGTGTGATCAGGACTATTCTTGCTATTAAAGAATACTCTAACATGGAACCTACATGAGGTATGGCTGAGTTTAGATGTCATTTCTTGAGCTTCTGTAGATTATAGCTTAATCACAAGAAGCTGGTGTGAGAATCTCATATATCAGTAGCCTAGAATTCTTTTTTATACCTTAGTACCATCAAAAGAGAACCCATTTGTGATAATTTTGATTTGCCAAATAAGAAGGATTTCTTAGATCAAGGACTCTGTTTCACAATATTAGCCACAATTTGTATGTATTTTAGAGTGAATAGCATGTATCTTTTCATGAAATATCTTAGTGAATTTCCACAAAAGTTGGTACGGTGAACAAAAGTACAGTGTTCTCATGTAAGTGGATCATGATGTATATTTGATAGAAGATTTGGGTTTTTAAAAAAATTATGCATGACAGTAGAATCCATCTTGATAAGGTATACAAGCATGGAACATGTTGTCTTCTAATTAGAAGCCCACTCTCTCTTGAAGATAGACATTACAGTGAGATTCACTTAGGTATTTTTATAAATGTAAATAGAAAAATGATGTAAGATCCATTCCACTGTTTTTCCTATTCTTATTTTTAATTTTAATTTTTTTTACTTATTGATGGACCTTTACTTTATTCATTTATTTTTATGTGGTACTGAGAATCAAACCCAGTTCCTTACACATGAGGGGAAAACACTCTACTATTAAGCCACATCCCAAGCCCCTGTGTTTCCTGATCTCATCTCCCCTTCCCTTTATTTCTCTCTGTCTACTATATTGGATCTTTTGTTCTTCCCCTCCACTTTATTGGGGTTTAACTTTCATGTGTCAGTGAAAACATTTGACCTCCGGTTTCATGCATTTACTGGAAAATATTATAAAATCATTTTTATGGCTGAGTAATATTTAATTTTGTATATATACCACATTTTCTTTATCCATTCATCTGTTGAAAGGCACCTAGTGGGGCTGGGGATGTGGATCAAGTGGTAGCATACTTGCATGTGGTGTGGGGTTCGGTCTTCAGCACCACATAAAAAAAAATAAAAATAAAGATGTTGTGTCCACCAAAAACTAAACTAAATACATATATTTTTTAAAAAGGCACCTAGGTTAGTTTGAATTAATCAAAATAGCTATAAACTTTGATGTGACTCTGTCACTGTAGTATGCTGAGTTTTAGTCATTTGTGTATATACTGAGCAGTGGGATAACTGGTTCAAATAGTAGTTTTATTCCAGCTTTCCTAAGGAATCTCCACATCACTTTCCATACAAATTGCACCAATTTACAGCCTCACCAGAAATGTATAAGTGAAGCTTTTTCTCCATAACCTCACCTATATGTATTGTTACTTGCATTCTTGATAATTGCCATTCTGACTGGAGTGAGATGAAATCTCCGTGTAACTTTAGTTTGCATTTCTCTAATTGCTAGAGATGTTGAATTTTTTTATATATTTGTTTACCATTTTTATTTCTTTATCTCTGAAGTGCATATTAAGTTCCTTGCCCATTTTTTTGATTGGATTGTTTTGGGGTCTGGGTTTTTTTGTTTGTTTGTTTTTTAGTTCTTGGTATACCCTCGAAATTAATACTCCATCTGAGGATCAGGTGGCAAAGATTTTCTCCCATTCTGTAGCCTCTTTGTTCACATTCTTGATTGTTTCCTTGGCATTGAAGAAATTTTTATTTTGATGCCATCCCACTAAAAGATTAGTGATTGTATTTCTCGAGCCATAAAGTCTTGTTGAGAAAGTCCATCCCTAAGCTGACAGGATGGAGAGTTGGTCCTACATATTCTTGTAGGATGATCTCTTATATAATACCCACACACTTGATCAACATTGAGTTGATTTTTGTACAGGATGAGAAATAGGAGTTCAATGTCATTTTACTGCATGAATTTTCATTTCCAAACCAATTTTTTTGAAGAGGCTATATTTTCTCTGATGGATGTTTGTGGTATCTCTGTCTAGTTTGAGAGAACTGTATTTATGTGGGTTTGTCTATATGCCATCTGTTCTGTTTTATTGCTCTTCATGTTGGGGTTTGTGCCAATACCATATTATTATTGTTACTACAGCTCTGTAGTACAATTTAAGAATTGGTATGGTGATGCCCTTTGTCACTCTTTTGCTGAGAATTGCTTTGGTTTTGGGGGGCATCTTATTTTTTCCAAATAACTTTTCTGACTGATTTTTCTATTTCTATGAACAACATCATTAAAATTTTAATAAGGATTCATTAAATCTGTATAGTGCTTTTGGTGGCCACTATACTTGGCCACTGTGACAATGGCCATTAATTCTACCTAGACAAGAATGTGAAACACCTTTTGATCTTCTAAGGTCTTTTCAATTTCTTTTTTTTATTTAATTGATTTTATTTTTTTAAATACATGACAGCAGAATGCATTGCAATTCTTATCAAACATATGGAGCACAATTTTTCATATCTTTGTATATAAAGTATGTTCACTCCAATTCATGTCTTTATACATGTACTTTTTTGCCTTACAATTATTAATACACATATATATCACAATTTGTCATATCTCTGGTTATATATAAAGTATGTTGATGCCCAGTTCATGTCTTTATACATGTACTTTGGATAATGATGTTCCTTACATTCCACCATCCTTGCTAATCCCCTGCCTATTCCCTTTCCCTCCCACCTCTCTGCCCTACCTAGAATTCATCTATTCCTCCCATGCTCCCCCTCCCTACCCCACTATTAATCAGCCTCCTTATATCAGAGAAAGCATTCAGCATATGTTTCTTTGGGATTGGCTAACTTCACTTAGTATTATCTTCTCCAACTCCATCCAGTAACATACAAAAGCCATGATTTTATTCTTTTTTATTGGTAAATAAAATTCCATTGTGTATGTATGCCACAATTTTTTTTATCCATGAAACCACTGGAGGCATATAGGTTGGCTCTATAGTTTAGCTATTGTGAATTGTGCTGCTATAAATGTTGATGTGGCTGTGTCCCTGTAATATGCTGTTTTTAAGTCCTTTGGGTTTAGATCGTGGAGAGGGATAGCTGGGTCATATGATGGTTTCATTCCCAGTTTTCTAAGGATTCTCATACTGCTTTCCAAATTGGCTGCACAAATTTGCAGTCCCACCAGCAATGTATAAGTGTGCCTTTTTCCCCACATCCTCGCCAGCACTTCTTGTTGTTTGTCTTCATAATAGCTGCCATTCTGACTGGAGTGAGATGGTATCTTAGAGTAGTTTTGATTTGAATTTCTCTCATTGCTAGAGATGATGAGCATGTTTTCATATATTTGTTGATTGATTATATATCATCTCCTGAGAAGTGCCTGTTCAGGTCCTGGGCCCCTTTGTTGATTGGGTTATTTGTTTCTTTAGTGTTTTGTAGTTTCTGTTGTAGATGTCTTTCACCTCTTTTATCAGATTGATTCCCAAGTGTTTTTTTTTTTTTGAGGCTACTATGAATAGGACAGTTTTTATAATTTCTATTTCAGTTGATTCATCATTGCTGTATAGGTATGCAGTTAATTTATGGATGTTGGTAAATTTGCTTATGAGTTCTAGAAGTCTTATGATGGAGTTTTTAAATATATAATCATGTCATCAGCAAATAGGAATATTTTGAGCTATTTTACTATGTGTATCCTTTTAATTTAGTTCTTTTCTCTGATTGTACTGGCTCATCTTTCAAGGATTATATTGAAGAGAAATGATGAAACACAACATCTCTGCCTTGTTCCTATTTTTAGAGATTAAATATTTTAGAGATTTAAATATTTTTAGTTATTCTCCATTTAGAAGGACTAAAATTTCTAGGGATCCAGCCTGACTTTCCCTGAGATTGCTGGGCTAAGTTAAGTTTTTTTAGTCTCAGATAAAATATGGAGACCCACTCATGGACCCCAGATCTGTTTGCCAAGTTGTCTTTGCACTGCTACTTGGTAATCCCAAGATGGCACCTGACTCATGGGTTGGCTCCCTTTGGTGACTGGTAAGCTCAAGGCATCTTCTGTGGACCTGTTTAATGAGTCAGAGAGCCTCTGTGTGAGCTAGGGCAGGTGCTTCTTCAGTCTCAGGATATTCCACAGTACACTTGTTTCAGCCTTTTTTGTCCTGTGTAGTAATTCTACTTCTTCTGTAAACAACTTTCTATAATTTTCTCCTTTTTTTTTCATTTAATGAATTCAACCTATATATTTTTCTCAGGGTCTCTGTCCAATATTGGATATTAGTGCAATCCCCTTTATACCCACCTTGGGGAGTATTTCTACTGCTTCAACCCCAAGTAGCCAAGCCACAAGAAATACTGCTTCACTCTAACCCATCATCTTGCATATCTCTCTCTCTCTCTCTCTCTCTCTCTCTCTCTCTCTCTCTCTCTCTCTTAAATATATATATATATATATATATATATATATATATATATATATATATATATATATATTGTTTGGTACCAGGGATTGAATTTAGAGATTTAGAGGTGATTAAGTACTGCAGACATCCCCCACACTTTTTATTTATTTATTTTTACTTTAAGACAGGGCCTTTCTAAGTTGCTTAGGGCCTCCTTATATTGATGAGGATAGCCTCAAATTTATGATCCTCCTTGCTTAGCCTCCTGAACTGCTGGCATTAAAGGCCTGTGCCACCATGCCCAGCTGTTAGCTTGACTATTGTTTAGAAGTACCTCAGATCATTTTCCCTCTTCCCACAGAACTGAGGCAAAAGCCTGAATAGTATAAAATCACTTTGGAAAACATCTTCCTCAATATTTAAGAAAGTGTTAGTTATATTACAGGGAGATAAGTAATCACTGTTGTGTGATGGAAGGTGTATGAACATCTTTGGAGATGATGTAAGAAATTGGTTTTCTTCCTATGGAATTTTCTTTACTTTTCTCTAGAAAAACAGTGAAAATTGAAGTTAAATTTTGGCTAACTGGTGCAAAAGGAACACAAAACCTCCAAGGGAATTTCAGTGAAAATTATGTTGGGTAGTTGGGTGTGATTAATTCTCACTACAAATGCATCTGTGTTCACTGGGTGATTCTACAGAGGGTATGGCTGAGTCTATAAAAGTCCCTGAAAATATTCTGTTTGTTTCAGTTAATAGACTTTTTTTATCAGATTTACATGGACAGAAAATGAGAATATAATGCAGTGTTTCCATATGCCTATCCACTGTAGGTTTTGTTATTATTTATTTCTGAATCACTGTGATATTTGTTACAATTGTTGAATCAGTATAAAAATATTGATATTGCTATATCATTATTAATTAAACTCCGTGTTTCATAGTTCTACATGTATTCACAAAATCATAGTATTGAGTATCCACCATCTTGGTTGCTTACAGATTATGTTCACCAATCCAACAATCTCTTTCTTTGGATATCCAATCTTTCCATTTTCCCTGAATTTCTATGAACACTTAATATTTTCATGGTCTGTTTTGTATTTTTCCTGGAGTTACATAGTTGGAGACCCAGTAATGCTGTTTCCATTAGTGATATGTTTATGTACTACATGTTTATGAGTCCATTACTTTTTTTAATATTTATTTTTTAGTTTTAGGTGGACATAATACCTTTATTTTACATTTATGTGGTGCTGAGGATTGAACCCAGTGCCTCATGCATGCTAGGCGAGCACTCTACCACTGAGCCACAACCCCATCCCCAGTCCATTACTATTTTTATTGCTGTGCTTAATCCTGCCCCTCTTCCCGCAGAACTGAGGCAAAAGCCCAAAAGGGAAATGCTATGGAAATGAATGGCCCAGTATTCCCCTGGTGCACCTCATTGTGTGGATATCTATGGCTACTCCAGATGGGTGGGCAACACATTGCTACCAGTCCTCTCTTTTAACTGCCTACACCCCATGAGACCTCTGTCCTCAGTGACTAGAGCACCAATAGCTTCCCTATGCCCAGGTCAACAAGACTCCACATCCTGGATCCCCCTGAGCCACCTAGCCAACTTTTGTTGTTATTGTGGCAACATAAAAGGCAATCCTTTTACTGTCTGTTTGATCTGAACAGACATTTGAGATTTCTCTTAACAAACTGGAAAAAGAAACAGGATAGGAAGTCAGAGTTTGCCCCCTGCAGTAATGACCCTTTCTTGTAACTGCTGCTAGTTTTCCTTTTCTTTTTCATTTGATCTTTTTAGATATACATGGCAGTAGGATTTATTTTGACATACATATATGGAGTATGACTTCCCATTCTTGTGGTTGAACATGGTGTGGAGTTTCACTGAAAAACATGAGAAAGTCTCATTTCCTATTTCCATCTCCCTTCTCTCTATTCATTTTCATTTCTTAGTCAATGGATTTTTATCTCTCCAGCCTCTGTGAGTTACTTTAAAATCTTCTGCTCTTGCTAGTGACTTCACAACCTCAATCAGCCGGAGATGAGGTGTATCTTTACAGCATAAAATATCCCATAGTCTCTCAAAACCAAAGGGATTAGGGAGGTCAAAACAAATTAGTAGAGCTTCATACCTGAGAGAAATCCACCCCACACTCCCGGGGCTCTGCAAAAAAGACAGAGATCCCCTAAAAGTGGGAACAGGAGTACCTTCCTGGGTTCCTATAGGGTAAACAGGGTTGCAAGAAGTTTTCTTTCAGTCTCTTCCTGTGGCAGCAAGAATTCTGATGATTCCACTTAGTTGTTTTTATTTTATTTTATTTTATTTATCTAAAGGGATTGAGGGGAAATTTTAAATTATCCCCAGAAAGTGATGTCACCAAGAAAGAAAGCACATTTCAGCTTAATTAATTTTTTCTATTAAATATAAACCAAGATTTTAAACCAAATTAAGGTGCATGTTTTAGATAGGGTTTTGATTAATGGCTCAATAATGTTTCTTTAGATAAATATATACATAAACAAAAAAATATAAAAGAATAAAATGATGGCTATCTAGAATGAATAGGGAAAAGGTATAGAGGGATAGATGAGTTATTAAGTTTTGCAAACTTTAGAAATACAGATCAAACCACAAAATCAGAACAAACCCAGAGCATGGTAATGTGGCTCAGAACTTCTTGGATCCAAATGAGGAGCTTACAGCTAAAGGCAGAGCTTAGATTGTCATATTGGAGTAAGAAAATCAGGGACTCCCTCCCCTACCTTGTGACTCATGAAGTAACTAGTGCATGGTCATATTGTTATCAGATAATATTGTTGTACACACCTGAAATCACAGTGACTTGGGAGGCTGAGGCAGAAAAATCACAAATTTATGGTCAGCTACAGCAACTTAACAAGACCTTAAGAAACTAATTGAGACCTTGTCTCAAAATAATAATAATAATAATAATAATAATAAAGCTGTGGATAGGCTCAGTGATAGAGCACCAATAGGTTCAATCCCTGGTATAAAAAGTAGAAAAGAATGAAGAATCTTATAATGCTATGTGGGATAATTCAAATGAGAATATTAGTATCTTTTGAAACAAATTTTGTGAAATAAAGAAAGATGAATAATAATCCAAGTGTAGTAAAACCCTCAGTCTGAATTCCAAATATAATTTGAATTCAGTGTATTTCTCTTCAGATTCCTTGTTAGTTTTTCTAAAGAGAAAGCCTAGACATAAATGTAAAACTAATATTAATGTTATTTGTCAGCTCTTTGTTACTATTGCAAATACTTGAGATCATTGACTTATAAAGATAAAAGGTTTACTGTGGCTCATAGTTTTGGAGATTTTCATCCATGATCAATTGACCATGTTGCCTTTGAGACCAGGAGAGGGCAGCACATCATGACACGAGTTTGTCAGAGTACATTTTTTCATCTCATGTCCTGAAAGCAAAAGATAAAATGCAGGGACCCTGCTAATCCCTTTTAGGGCATGCCCTCAAGTGATGCAAAGGCCTCCTGATAGACCTCATCTCTCCTATGGCCACACTGGGGACCAAGCTCTTGGCATATGGGCCTTTGGGGAACATTGAAGATCCCAACTAGAGCAGTAATGAATTTTGCTAGCACTATGATCTCCAAAAAGCATTTTTAAATGGTCCTGAGCCTTCTTGGAGACAAGACTGTCTTCTGGTATATGGTAGGAAATGTAGGAGATTCATTTGGAAACTCTTATACAAGGAAGTGTAGATACTGTGCTGTCAAACACTACAGGTGTTGTGTCAAAACACTCAGGATTCAGAACAAATAGACTCCTGTTTTCCAAAGATAGGACAGATTGAAATTTGCTGTGAAGAATTATAAAATGTTTGAATTTATTGAAACACATCAAATGTATTTAAACCTATAAGTTCATAATGATACAAAAAAATAGACATTCCTCCATAAACAAAGCTATACATAAAACCAGTACTGCAACATCAGGACATCAGGAACTTGGGATGTATGAACACCCTTTTGAAGGATGTAGCAACCAGTTATAAAAACATCACACTCCAGGGACACAGCCACATCAATGTTTATAGCAGCACAATTCACAATAGCTAAACTGTGGAGCCAACCTAGATGTCCTTCAATGGATGAATGGATAAAAAAATGTGCCATTTATACACAATGGAATATTACTCAGCACTAAATAAGAACAAAATCATGGCATTTGCACGTAAATGGATGGCATTAGAGAAGATAATGCTAAGTGAAGTTAGCCAATCCTCCCCCCCAAAAAAAATGCCAAATGTTTTCTCTGATATAAGGGAGGTAACTCAAAGTTAGGTAGGGAGGGAGAGCATGGGAGGAAGATTATTTCTAGATAGGGAAGATGGGTTGGAGGGAAAGAGAGGGGGAACGGGAATAGTAAGGATGGCAGAATGTGGTGGTCATCATTATACAAAGTAAATGTATGAAGATTTGAATTTGGTGTCAACATACCTTATATACAAACAGAGATATAAAAAATTGTGGTATATATGTGTATTAATAATTGTAATGCAAAAAGAGAGTACATGTATAATGGCATAATTTGGCTTGAACATACTTTATATACAGAATTATGAAAAATTATGGGTAATAATGAGTATAATACATTCCACTATTATTGTGTATTTTATATATATTCAATACACACACATTAGTCATTAGGATGTGAGGATATGAACATTTGATACTTGATATATCTAATATTATTAAAATTTTAAGTGTGATGAAATCATTATATATAACGTACTAGGGGTTGAACCTAGGGTTTCACACATGCTTAACAAATGCTGTACTATAGGGCTATATATCCAAAGTCTTAAATTTTTTTTCATTAATTTTAAAATTGTTCAACCTGATCATGAACTTGTGATCCTCCTTCCTGGATCACATTGCTGGGATCACAAACTTCACTACCAGAGAAGTCCCTATTTGTAATAGAAACAAACTGACTTTTTACAAATGAAGTGATATTAATGACATTGTTTTTCAATATATGATGGGAGAAGTAGTGGGTATAGGAGAAAAACCTTGATGTTATCCAAAGTAGAATTATGGGTATGTATCTGGTATCATATTGGGCTTTCTGTTTTTGTTTATATTTCAAATTTTTCAATAACAAACAGTTTAAGAATCAGAAAAAAATAAAACATACATGAGAAGAAAATACAAGTTTCAAACTGGAAGAAGATGTTTATAGCTCTAACAACAAATGATTAATATATAGAATATCTAATGGAATCCTATAACAAAACTACAAAGAGTCAAATTGGAAAAATGAGCAAAAGAAAACAGACTAGTCAAATAAAAGGAAACAAATGCTTTTAATGCATTATACATAAAAGTACATAGAGACCCTAAAAAAAGCCATAACACATATATTCTCTCAGTTTCTGGAATCCAGTATTACCAACCACACGTTGAGTTGGTGATCTAGGGAACATAAGTAGCTCTAAAGTTCAACAGGGCTTTATTCTAACCTAGAGTTGGTATCTCCTGCTATTGAGTAGACCTCAGTGTTTTCATCGTCTGTGTGTTTGAGGTGAAAGTCTCATAATAGTGACCATTTTAAAAGTGCACATTAGTAATATTTACAATGTTATAACAGCCTCTATCTTATTTTAGATCTTTTATTCAACACAAAATTAATGTGTCCATTAAGCAACCTCTGTCTTTAATGCCCTCCCAGGCCATGACTACCACCATTTCCTCTCTATGGGAGTATATATTCTGAATATTTGACATGACCATATATAAATATACCATATGTGATTTTTGTACATCTAATTTTGTTTACTTAGCTGAATATATATATATATGTATATATATATACATATATATATATGTTCATGTTTTACCTTCAATCAACATTTTATTCCTTTTTGTGGAGGGGCAGAGATGTATTCTGCTATATTTATACACAAAACCATATTTTGTTTACATGTTCATCTGATGATGAATATTTGAGTTGTTTTCACCATTTTGCTAGCATGAATGGTCTGCTATGTACATTCATGTACAGATGTTTGAGTTTTTGTTTTCAATTCATGTGGATGTGTAGCTATGAGGGTAATTGGTAGGTCATATTGTAGCATACCATGTACCCCATCAAAGGGACCCCTGCCATATTTGTAACATATAAACTTCACCAGGTGACAAACCATCCACCATAATTTTTACTTCTCTTTTTGTCCAAAAGGCTTTTACACGGGTCATCATAAAAACATATGCAGAGGGGATTATGGTTTGTAGTTTCCTCTTTTATTATAAATCCCAAACTTGCAGAAAACAAAAATCTTATAAAACCTTTGTCTAGTCTAAGAATAAGAAACAGAAAGCACTTCTCATGTAATCCTTCAAATCTCTCCTCCCTCCCACTGGGTATAAAGTTCAAAGAATTTCCAAACTCATAGTCCAGAAATTTTTTGGCAATAGTCAATCTGTACCACTGCAGCTAATAAACTGGCTGCCAGCCAACTCCTCAGGTGTCAAGCCTCTCTCTTCTTACATAATTTGGCAACCCGGATGGCACAGTGGAGTTCAAATAGATTATTGTCTTTCTTATCTCCAGAGTCTGGCTTCTCTGGGACATTAAAGGATATTTCTTCTTGGTATATCATACTGGGGTTGAACCCAGGGTTTCACACAAATAGCAAATGCGCTACCATGGGGCTATATATCCAAAGTCTTAATTTTTTTTTTTCATTAATTTTGAAATCGTTCAGCTTGATCTTGAACTCTTTGCTTGTATGTGTGGTGACTCACCCAGTGCCCCACAATGACTTCTATGAAGCACAACAGAAACCACGTGGTACAAGAATGTGGAATATTCAACTTGGAGCACTGCCCAGCTGAACAGATAGGAACCAGGTCCATTGACTTCCCTTTAGAGTTCTAAGCAGGTAAAAGAAAGGCTTGATCCAACTCTAAGTGTCTCTGAGTAATCTTCAAAAGGAATTAGAGCTGAAAAGGACCCAGGGAGTTACCCAGATCATCTCTGTTCTAGGTCAGTGAGCAGAGGGAAAACCATGACTCCTTCCTTTGTTTTGAAATTGTTGGAATTGAGGAAATGTAGACATTTTGTTTTGATCATGTCTGTGTGAACATGTGTGAAAGTGCATGAATGAGACAGACCAAGGAAGGGTTCTAACCCAACAACAGGGCTGAAGCAAGTTAGAAGTGGCAGTCCATGATTCCATGGTACCTCATACAGTCTAAGATCTAAGTGGAACTCCTTGTGGGGTGGGTGGGTTATACCAATGCACAAGGCTAAGAGGATCTTAAGTCACCAAGAGGGGAACAGATGAAGATGGATGAAAATAGCCTTATCCTAAGCATGTGACACTGATGCAGGGTGAACCTTGGGAGGCACACAGAGTAAACTGAGTTCTTTAAAATGTATGTTAGAAAACTTAAGAGAGATTTTAATGGTAACTGGGGTGAAACTAATTTCACAAAAGTTATATCCTCTCTGCCAATTACAATGGTGGGGCCTTGATGTGGGATGGCCACCAGGAAGATCTTTAGACAAAAGTGTCATTGGTGAGGTCCTTTTTGTAGTTTTGAGAACCCCTGTTACCCAGACCAAGTTATTTACATTGATTGCTGATAAGAGGTAGTACAGAATGATCTCCCTTTGTTGAGAGCCTGTCTAGAAGGACAGTTCAAGTTGATGTTATCTCCTACTGTAGTGGCCTCTAAGACCCAACAAAAAAGAACTAAGGAGAGAAAATTCTGTCAAAGAAAAGAAACCAGTTTTTCCTGTGGGGGGCGGAAAAAAAAACCTAACATGGCCAAGACCACTGAGATCCAGCAAATGGTGGCCCCTCAGCATCAGCTCCTCCTTCCTCCTAGATGTCATCAGTGCCAGAGTCTTCCACAGAGCCAAAGACCCTTCCACCCTTCCCCCACCCCCACCCCGAGAACAAGGCAGGAACCTGTCCCTAATGAGAGCCATTACCTAAAGGAGAGCTCTCCAGTGCCCCTATGAGAGACTAGAGAACCTGCTTATATTAACAAGGTGGAAACATCCAATTGGAACAATACTTTTTTTTTTTTGTACCACCTTTTAACTCCACTGATCTCTTGAACTGGAAAAATCATACTCCCTCCTACATGGAGAAAACCCAGGCTGGGATTGATATGATGTGATACATAATCCAGACCCTCCAACCCACTTGGCTTGATGGAGGAATGTAGAAAAATGACCAAAGCAGCTTGAAAATGACTAGAAGAACATGCTTCATATGCACCAAGCAACATTGAAGCCTATGCTCAGGCCCAGTTCCCCAACACAGACTCAAGGTGGAACCCCAAGAAAAAGGAAGACCTCCTAAAGATAGATATCAAGAGACTCTTATATGTGGCCTAAAAGAAAGGGGAGGAGAGCCTTAAACATGAAGAAGATATCAAAAGCTGCACTAAAGCCCCAGCTGTGAATGACTATGTCAGATCTTCCAATTCTTCACTTTCCTTTAAGCTGAAGCACCAGAAAACTAGAGGATGACACAAGCCAGGAGAGACATTGACCTAAAACTACAAAAACTTTGCTGAACTTTGCTGAAATGAATGCCAATTAGCTAATTGAAGTGGCCATCACATTTTCCATCAACAGAAACCAAGAGGCTCAGGTAGAGGAAGACCAAAAAAATTAAGAAGAGAATGAGTCTTCTTGCAGATGCCCTTGCCACAAACATGTAAGTCACCCAAAGGGTGCTCCCACCAGGGCAAAATCAAAACAAATATCAAAATGGGGGCCTGATGCAGGGCCAAAGGAATGTCTGTCTACTGTCTATGGAAGGAACATCTTATCCAGGGACAAGACTGAGACTAAGTCAATATGCCTACTACCCCCAAGAGGACCATTGGAAGTATGAATGGCCCCAACTGAAGTCCAGTTGACCTGAACCAGGCTGCCACAGAGCTTCAAAAACTCACCAACCATTTTCAGAACTGTGCTGGCTTCTGATTTAAGAGCCTTTTCTACAAAATGATGTGGATGCTGGCCTCTGATGTCAATACACATTGCTCCAACAAGTAGGTATCTGCTGCTGGCTGGAGCTGAAGACTCCATAAAAGGGACACAATTGGTTCTTGCTCTTCTGTGTGGAACTGGCTACAAAGTTTTAAAGAAGAAAGCCCACATCTGTCAATAAAAACTTCAAGCTTCCCAGACGTGTATGAGGATTTCAATTTATATGTTGTATAATTATTATTTTCACAGTTTTTTTTTCTTTTTCCACTCTAGTGGCTATTACATGGAGTTTTGAGTTTACTTTTTTGTTTATTTTTGGTACAGTGAGTTGTACTCAGGCATCTACCACTAATCTTGATCCCCTAACCCATTTTAGCTTTTGTTGTTGTTTGTTTGTTTGTTTATTATTATTATTATTTAGGGTCTCACTAAGCTGCTTTGTTTGGCCACAAAGTTGCCATCAACTTACCATAGAGTCCCCAGAATTGTGGACTGCATGTGACCAACACCATGTATAACTGCCATAACAATTTTTTAAAAAAACAAAGAGTACAATATTAACAATTTTAGACAAAAAGGACAATCTACCTGTAATAGAACTTCAGTGAAACTATTGTCAAGAGGATTAATGCACAAAGGAAGAATCTCATCTTAGAATCAAAATGTGAGATAAAAAACACAAAAAAGTGAAGAATTCATAAGCTTGCAAATGAAGACCTTGACATAAATGTAAGACAAAATTATCCAGAAGGTTCTTGTGAGCCCAATAGTTACTTTGTTAGGACAGAATATTTTCAAAGTAATTGTAACAAAATAAATAAAGGAGACATAGAGACAAGATGCAGAGGGAGAAAAAAAAAGTGTCTGCTTGTCCAAGTGGCCATGTTTATTTATACTAATAGGTTACATTAGTCATTATCATCATAACTACATTACTGTTTATAGTATCAGTAAGGTTGCTTATTCAGCAGTTACATTCACAGTTACAATATGCAAGGTCAGCAACTTTGTGCAGCTCTTCAGAAAGTCCATTGACTAAAGTCACTGTTCAGCAGGCACATCCAGGAGCACTGAAGCTTGGTAAAACATTGTAGTTATGTAGCAAGCAAGTTCCTTTATTCCCAGGAGTTATGTACCTAAGATAAAGGTCAAGGCTGAGAAGACTCACAGAGCTTCCTCATGAAGGACATTGCTACAGTGGCCAGGCATCCCATGTCTTCACACAGAAGTTTCCCAGCATCCAAGCATTCTGCATCTTTGCACAGAAACTTCTAGCCACCAAACATGCCACAATAACAAAGCCCATCAGAGACCCCAATCCCAATCACAGAACCCCTCCAACTAACCATATTTTTCAAAGATCAAACTTTGCAAAGTAGGTAGAATTGTTCTAATTAGAGTGAAAAATTGTTTTAGGTAAGTTTTCTCACAAACTGATGTTTCTTACCCCATGTTGTTTAAATCATTTTTTTAGAGTCATCACTAATTATCACAAAAAGATTTACTCTGGCATAGCCCTTGGCCACAAGCATCTGGAGACACACCAGGATGGAGTCATTTCTCCAAGTCATGTCTATGGCCAGTAAAAGCATAAAGTCTACAAAGTAAAGAACAGCAAAGCAGCAGATCAGCTGCAGAATGGTGTCAGTGGCCTTTTGTTCTGGGGAGCTGTTTGGGGAGAACCTGAAACTATGAAGAGACATGGACCACTCTTTATTTCTATACAAGAAAATCACCACGTATCCACTTGGAAAAAACCATAAGGCACCCAAAGAAGATATCTCTACATGCCATCAGGGTGAACAAGAGTCCCCTGTGGATGTAACTAATGGGCAGAAAGAACAGTGCTCAGTGATGAAGAGATGGACAGGCTGGGTCTTATTTGTTGTGGCCACAACACAAAAAACTGCTTGCTGAAGGTGGACATGGTGAGGATCCATAAGATGAGGAATAACTCTAGGATAGGATTTGTGGATTTAAATGTAAAATTGACCTTCCCAGAGCCTTGGGGCTGATGGTGACTTCCTGAAGCACACTCGGGATGCAGGTGATGCAGATGGAGCATCTGCTCATTAGCTTTTACAGAAAGATGAGTACCATGTATTTGAAGTCATTTGGAATATCCTGCATTTTTCAAATATTTGTCGATATTAGAAGTCCTTTGCAGAAAAGCATGAAGATGTGTGTTAGAGCCAAGTGGGTGATGGGAAGGTCAGTGAGCTTTGGCTTGGTGCCCACAAGGACAGCAGCAGTGTGGAGGAAAAAATAGAAAGCTGTTTGCTGAGATCTCAATATCAGCCTGGGGAAAAAAAGGTCTTTTTTACACTAATATCATTGACACGTTGATTCATATTCATGTGGATGTTGAAGCAAATAATGTTTATGGAAAGAAAGGTAGGAGCATTTTATAGCTGTAGTGTTTCTATAGAGATGTTTCTAGTCATGTCACCCTTTACAATCTCTAGAATCATCATTCCACCAAAATAATTCTATGGTTCTTAGTCCCCATTTAAATCTCAATCCAAAAGCAGGGAGTGTAGCACAGTGGTAGAGTGGTTACCTATCCTGCATGAAGCACTGGGTTTCAGTGCTAACCCTGAGAAAATAAGACATTAAGTTTTGTTTTGTTTTGTTTTGTTTTTAATTTTAACATATGTGTCTCTTTTGGGTCTGAGTCATGGTTTTAAAATATCTCCTGTTCACCACATAGAGATGTGCATATCATGCTCTTCTCTGTGAGCTTGTAATACCTGTTATTCAGTCTTTGCTGCCATAATAAATTACCATATTTATCTTGGTGAGGATGTGGGGAAAAAGGTACACTCTTACATTGCTGGTGGGACTGCAAATTGGTGCAGCCAATATGCAAAGCAGTATGGAGATTCCTTGGAAATCTGGGAATGGAAACACCACTTGACCCATATATCCCTCTGCTCATGTATATCCAAAAGACTTAAAAACAGCATACTACAGGGACACAGCCGCATCAATGTTTATAGCAACACAATTCACAATAACTAAACTGTGGAGCCAAACTAGATGCCCTTCAGTGGATGAATGGATAAAAAAATGTGGCATATACACACAATGGAATTTTACTCAGCAATAAAAAAAAAACAAAATCATGGCATTTGCAGGTAAATGGATCACATTGGAGAAGGTAATGCTAAGTGAAGTTAGCCAATCCCAAAAAACTAAATGCTGAATGTTTTCTGTGATATAAGGAGGCTCACACTGGGATAGGGAGAGGGAGCATGAGAGGAAGAGATGAATTCTAGATAGGGCAGAGAGGAGAGAGTGAAAGGAATGAGGCAGGGGATTAGCAAGGATGGTGAAATGTGATAGACATCATTATACAAAGTACATGTATGAAAACATGAATTGGTGTGAATATACTATGTACACAACCAGAGATATGAAAAATTGTGCTGTATATATGTAACAAGAATTGTAATGCATTCTGATGTCATTTATTTTTAAAAAATCAATAAAAATAAATAAATTACCTTATATAATGGAGAAATTTTGTTTATTTTTTTGTCTTCACTGAATATTTCATAAAATTACAAATTCCATCTTATTTTTCTTTGAATCTGCAGTACACTCAGTATTGTTGTTAGATAAAAATTATTTCCAAAGTCTGTTCATGTCAATTTTAGATCAGTGCAAACAGGAGTCTGTCAGGTAAAACATCCCCATGGACACATCCTCAGGGTTTCTTTATAAAGCTGCAGGATGGCATGGGATTAAGTACTATTCTAGACACATAAAGCATTTAACAGAGGTCAGAATTGTCAGCTCAGTTAACTGCTTTTGAATGAGTTAACATAATGAGGTTAAGTATCATTGAGTGAGCTAGGAAACATATGAAAAGCATTTAGAAAGTGTTGACCCATTGAAGTCAGTTTTTAATTTAAATCTTCACAAATAATTTTTGCTTCTAACATTTTATTTGAAAATGCTGAGAGTCTGATATTTCTTGGAAGAAAATGTAAAATATCAAATGGTTGTTATCACTTGTGATAGGAAAGAGAATACTCTGTTGCTATGTCTCACTAGAAATGTAAAACTTCAGTGTCTGTCATAGTTAATGACAATACTTCACAATTTTATGAAAGAAACATTACTCATAAAAAATAAAATTGTTGATATATATGAAGCATGTTAATAGTGTTAATTCCTGGTTTCTTATTGATTACTACCTTACTTGGTGGGGAGAGTTCATGTAGTATATTTCATATCTAAGAGAGGAAGTGATTAGAAGCCTACCACAACATCAAACTCCTCTGGCAAACTTACATCCTTGGTCAACAACAGTATTTTATTTTTTTAAATATCTATTTTTTTTAGTTACAGGTGGATAAAATATATTTATATTATATTTTTGTGGTACTGAGGTTAAAGCCCAGTGCCATATTCATGCTAGGCAAGCAATCTACCTCTGAGCCACAACCCCAGGCCCCAGTATTCTATTAAAAAAAAAACACTTTTTTCCCATTTTCCCAAGGAAATAACTTCAGATACTTCCACATTTAAAATATATCCCATGGGCACAGATGGAAGATGAAAGGACATCTCAGTTATCAATGATAAGAAATGCCATTTTTTAAAATTATTTTCACAAACCTATGGATTAGAGAAAATAGATTCTCTATCAGAATGAACTGAGACATACTTTACTTGAAGTACTTTTTACAAGGTATTACTCTGAAAGGTGTTCAGCTGCTTGTGGGTAGGAACTTAGGTCTCCTTTAGTTCCTCATTTATATTTCTCTGGGTAACTATGGGGACATGAGTCAAAATCACATTAAAATTGTGTAACATAACTTGAATGCAGGCATTTTACTCAATTTCTTTTTTAAAAATATTGTTTAGTTGTAAATGGATATTTATTACATTTATTTTTATATATGGTGCTGAGTATCGAACCCGGTGCCTCACACATGCTACACAAGTACCATATCACTGAGCCACAACCCAAGACCATATAAACAAATGTATTCATAGATTTGATGTACATAATACTGTGAAAGTGGTGATAATTTCTTTCTGAGTCTTCAAATGATTAATGCATATGATGGAATAAGAGATTAATGATCTATGCTGATTTTTGCAATTATACCAATATACATCTTAAATGGAAGTCTAAATTATTCAGAGTTCAAATTCTTATCATAATGTTTATATGGTAAATGCAAAAACCATATAAATAATTATAGAGCAACACAAGTGACCCAGTCAGTCTAGGCAAGCCAAATAGCCCCAATGTGAATTATGATTATTCCATATGAACAGGATGAAGATCATGAGACAGTTTGGATTGCAAAGCTGAAATCAATGAAAGGTGGAGCTAGCACTCTTTATTGCTGTTTGGATCTTACTCCACAAAGATGCTTCCTGAAGAAGGAGAATAGAACAGATTGCTTCATGTTTAGGAGATAGAGAAATAGAAGGAGTTATGTCAAAAATACATTAAGAAAATTAGCTGAAGCCTAGATATGTTTTTGGAGAAAAGAAAAAAACAATAAAGCAATTTATTCATAAAGCAATTCATCAGTTATTTTGATTCATAGAAAAAGGAAATATGTTACACAAACACACAGAATACATGCAATAAAACCTTCCTTTTCGATGAAAATAATATAATACAAACCTGTGATCCAAGTGTTGCTAGGTCAGATTTAACCTCTCATGCTGCAGCTGCCATGTTCAATTCTAAGAAAGTAAAAGAACTTTTCTCCAAAAGTAAGGTTAAGAACACTTGAAAGTCTTCGCAGACACTTGTCCACTCTTGGCATAATGTCAGAATATTCCTTAGCTGTGAGAACTATGGCAGGATATTCAATCAGGCCCTAGATTTTTCCTGGCCCCAAAGTAGGCACCCGGGCCTTTGAGTTTCCTTCAGGAAATCTGTCCATGCTTCCAAACTGATGTCATTCTGTTACCAATGCCTGGATGCAGATGTCTTGGACTTGGGTAAAGAAATATCTTTATTATCTTCATCTCGTTACTATATTCTTCTTTTTCAAAATCATTAGATCCCTGATCATGTGCTTAATTTACATGAATGCTCACAGATAAAGCCTGTAACTATTCAGTAAGTATATTAAAAATGAACTTGAAAAATATTTTTGTGAAGGAAGTTTTCAATTGTGAACATCACCATTTGACATTTGGGAGGTAGGAGTAGCAAAAAATATAACATAAAATATTTCTGATGAAAATATAAAATATCCTTTCTCTAAAGTATAATAAACTAATTCCATCATAAAACTTCTGTGAAAATATAGGAAAGAAATTTGTAGTTTTAATTTCAGAGGGATTCTTGTTTTTAGCATAAGTCAAATATTCCACAGCATAAGGAATTATTAGTTATGCAAAAGCATGGGGTTAATATCTGTGTCTTTCCTCAAAGGTTATATAGTGGTAAAGAAGAACTCAAAAGCTAATAGATCACCTGAGGAAAGATACAAATTCCAGAAATGTATTATGTATCAAGGAACAATATTTGCTGACATCAGGAGACATAAAATATCACCAAATAAGTAGAACAGTGATTGTCTATACCAATATTACAATGCCAAACCATGAAAATTATAGTATATTTACTATTTTTCCATAGTTTCATTTATTATTAAAAGGAGTAAACTTTTCCTTTAATTTTCATAATATCCCTTGCTTTTTCACATGGTGAAATACATTGCATTGGTATGATTTAACCAGTACATTCATTAGAGAATATTTTGTTTCCATTTTGTAACTAATCAAGATATTTCCAGCTAAAAGAAAAGAGGCTGCTCTAACTGGATCCTCCTTGGAGAACCTAGTGCCCAGCATAGATTGTCTTTGGCTATGTGTTTGGGGGTACACTGTTAGCAAGTGGTTTACCTGCACCAGGGAAAGAACTGAAAAAATAAAATGTAGATTAAGACAGTTCTAGGTTAGAGTTCACAAAAAGTCATCCACACCAGGGTCAGTAGTTTCACGTCTGCAATGAGGTCCAGTGGCCATGCCAGGATCACCCACTCCTTGTTGATCTCAGGCAGGTTACACAGGGTGGGTTTGTTTTTTGTTTTTTTTAACATGAGTTTGCAGACCAGAGTCCAGCTTGAACAGTCAGGGGCAGCTCAGTAGAAATGTGGGACAGCCTTTCAGAGTCAGGACCTCCATGCCTTAGAGAGCTGCTCTCTGCAGGCTGGGTGAACAGCACCTGGCCCCAACGAACTTCCCAAAGCCTGTGACATGAAGGCTTCAGCTGCTGAGGTGCGGCATGCTCCAGAGGCTGGTTCTTACACAGGGACCTTCATACAAATATCTGGGGGCTCCTGAACACTTGGCCTCAGATAGAGGAACTGACAGAGGGTGCCTTGCACACCACACCACCCTTCCATGCCTTCACACCTGTCTTCTCCCTCCAGCCTAGTGTCTGAGGAGCTTCCCTGGGCAGTGGAGAAGAGCCCTCCTTGCTGACCAGCAGCCACCAGTGAACTCAGCTGTGGAAGGGTCATTTGTGAATTTGAGCTGGCTGGATTGTGTGAAGTGGATGACATTCTAGAAAGGGAGACAACCTCTTGGCATGCATGACATTGGCAGGTGAGGTTAAAGGCAATGCCTTCGTCTGTTACACCATGCCACATGGAAATGTATTTAGTTTGATCACATATTTATTCCACTCTTCTACATGTTCTTGCATGTGTAGGATAATTTTGAGCCAAAAAGGGTCTAAATTTAAAATAAAATCTATGCTATAGAAGAGGAAAGTAAAGTCATTCAGATTTTTGAGGCCATAACACTTTTTTTTAGATGCAATGTCATTAACTTTATGTAAGTACATATTATGCATTTAATATGAAGCCATGAGTAACAAGCAGATTCATATTGGCCAGAATTTTTAGGCAGGTATATATTTGATGATTTTGAACATTTTAAGTTCTAGATTATTATGTAAGTCTAGATACCCTGCCATTTGAATTAATATTACTTGTGAGTAATTATGATGAAAAACATCTATAAGATAATTTAATTATGTAAGATAATATGTTCATAGTATAAATCATAGTAATAATAAAAGTAATACTATAAAATTTTGCATAAGTTTTAATTCAAATAAATTTTGTAGCATGTTGGAAATAAATGATGTAGTAAGAGTCAGAATTGAAAACACCTTCCTCCAGCACCTACTCTCCTTTGCTTTTTCTTCTACTCCACTTTGGAGCTTTGAGGCTTCCCAAAATGAGATTATATGAAGCTTTAACTCATCTCTAGACTGGTAATCTTGGTGTTGCAGCTGAAGTCTCACTATACCTGTTACTGTAGGCAGAGAGGGAGTCCCCAGTGGAAAAGAGAAATTTTTTTTCATTCTCAGTGATAAATAAGCACCATATGGATAAAAGTTTTTGATTGTGCTTCTTATTTTCCAAGGTAAGTGACCCTGGGCTTTTTATTGGGTACCAATCATAACAAACCAATTGATGATGCCACAGGTATTCCAAATGGGCAGGACCTATCATAAAGTATAGTAAGAAAACTATTTAAGAGTTTTTAATGCAAATATATTTAGAAGATATATTTCTGAGGTGTGTCTCCTGAAAGAAGCTCAGAGTAATGACACCCATTATCTATTTATGTACCTTACAGTGATGTTAGTGTTCTAAATGCTTTGGGTGTGAGAAGAAAACATGGAGACTGAACTGGAACAACTAGTCCTAGAATAAAAGGAAGGGAGTGAATAAGGATAGAAGAAAAGATATATCGAGGAAAGAAAATTAGGAAGAAAGGGAGGAATTCATGACCAGTGGTATTTTGGCGATTGGGCAGGAAGACACCATAAAGAGACCTCCTGCCTGTAAGGGAGCCACAATTGTCTGCATTGAGGTTATGGTAACTTCCCTCAATAACTGTGAGTCCTCAGTTAATTTTAGTCCATTCCTTAACTTCTCTCATTCAAGTAAAGCTTGAATTTGCAGATCTATTCTCTTTATTGCACACAAATCCATCAAGAAATCTATATAAGTCATGCTTCTACTTGTAGGTAATTTATGTAGCTTCTGTAGATTGTAGTTTAGCCAAGAGCAAGTGGTGTGAGAATCTTGGATATTTGTCCCCAAGGACTCTCTCCTTCTCACTTTAGTCTCTCTAAAAGGGAACATCATTGCTGTTAACTTTGGCTAACCTAATGTAGGGGAAGTTGATAACTAGTTATGAGCTGGTTATGAGCTTCCCTTACATTACTAGGTTGTGTCCACTTATTGTGAAGTCACAGAGGAACTGAGCTGGCCAGAATTGATTCACAGGCCCTGATCCATGCTTCTGGTTGATAGTGTCTGTTATTACTAAAAAGTTCAGAAATTGATCACCCACAAGTGGAAAAGTTATGTTATTTAAGGAATGGAGAAAAATGTGGGGCTTCACCAATGCCAAATATCAATGACTCTTTTCATCAACAGCTCTGTTTATAACATCAGACACAACTAATTGTTTTCTATGTGTTCCAGCACCCTTGCTTACATGAATTATCCTGCTGAATTTCCATCAAATCTTACCAGGTTTCTAGAAGAAAATAATTTTTAAAATATTTTTTTTATTTGTAGATGGACAAATGTCAGGGGCTAGAAGGAAGTTCTCCTTCAAAGAATAGCCTGACACTTACAAGAAACAGCCCCCTGGGAGACATCCTGCCTGGGAGACATCCTGCAGCCATCTACCTCCCTGAGACATCCTGCGGCCATCTGTCTTCCTGAAACATCCTGCGGTTAATCTCACCTTGTGAAGACATCCAGCAACTGCCGATAAGAGAGCTTCCCCATCCCCAGCATATAAATACCCCTGTGTGAACAATAAAAATTTGCAGGTTAATTAGAACTCTTGTCTTGCTGTCATCCCTCGTGTCTCTTGTCCCTTCATTCCTCCCCACCTAGGTTCACCGCCCATGTTGATGTGTCCTGCTGGTTGGGACAGACAAAATAACTTTATCTTGTTTATTTATGTTCATGTTTTGTTGAGTATTGTACCCAGTGCCTTCCACAAGTGAGGCAAGTGCTCTACCGCGGGGAGGTGCTCTGAATGACCACACCTTCCATTACTGAAGCACTAGGCTCTGACCAGTCACTACATTTCATGGTGACTTGGGTGTTCTCCCAGCTCATATAGCAGGTCTGGTCTTCAGGTGTAGTCATCCATTCCTCTGTAGCCATACCTTCCCTCATTTGAATGGCTTCTTCCCAATAAGAGGGTTCAGCACATGCTCCTCTCTCTCTCTTTCCATGGACCCCTAAGGTTAGAGAGCCATAATAGGACTCAAAGAAACAGATATTTTTCTGCCTCTGTGTGGTTATTTTGTGCAGCCCAGTTCACCTGGAGTGACCTTGAGTGTTTAGTTATGAGATGTGACAATTGGTGGCCCATACTGCAACTCCAGGGTGAAATTTAGAAATGTAATAGGTTTGGAATTTCTCTCCAGAAGTTGAGTGCATTTAGGATTTCAGAGTATTATGGTCTGAATTATAGAAAGTAAATGAATAAGACAGAAGAATAATCTGTGACATTAAACTGTTTTAATATCTTCGAATATTTCATCTTTAAAAAGAAAATTGTTGGGAAAAGTATAAATGGCAGCCGTACCCCAGAGAAAAACCCCAACATGGCGCCTAAAGACCTCTTCTTCCTACCTTCCTCTTTTCTGCAGTGGCTCGAAAAGTTCCCGCCCATGTGAACTCTCCCGCCAGGGCCAAATTCAAATCTCGCTGGCAGGGAACCTTAGCCCCAATAAGAACTAATTCCTGGGCTCTGGAGCTGATATCTGGAAGAAATTGCCAATAAACGGGTTGCCTGCCATTTATCTAAGCCCTACCATCTCCCCCTTAGTTCTATATAAGCACACAGCTTTCTGCAATAAAATTGGAATTCTCCCAGCAAAGTGTTTTGCGTGGAGAATTCTTTCAAAAATAATTTAGTTTTTTACAATTCTAGAGCCTGTCAATAAATGTAAAGAATTATTAAGATGATTAATGGAATATGTTATTAAATTCAGTCCTGTCCCATGAGAAAAGTGTATTTATGGACTTTTTGGATTGTTTTTGTGAATCTTTATGTATTTAAAATATTATGTAGAGATTTGGGGGGGTTATATGCTAGAATATACACTTGTACAGGGTAAGAGAGAAAAAAAAGTTTTTTTTTTCTTATGATGAGACCTTGATACAGGAGATTTTCAACATCTAAAGAGGGGAATTTTGTTTTTCTACTGTTTTTTAAAGGTGCTCTAACAATTTATATTAAACCTTTTTACTACATTCTTGTCCTACTGGATCAGAATGGCTATAACTCAGCCTTTGAAGACAAAAGACTTTAGCTGCTTTTTCCTATGGGTTCTGTAACTAGCCCCACCACCAGCAGTGCTTTTAACCATTAAAGAACCTGGTCTGGATGCCAAATGCAGACTGCCCTAAGATCTGATAGTAACATTGGTATCTGCCATTATAACTCATTTTTAAAATGCCCATGTGCTACAAGGGAAAACACAAAGGACAAGAGAACACATACTGCAAGCACAGGTGGTAAAGAAAAACAAATCAAATGGAATGCAACTTGCTCTGGGAGCCTTTGCCCCAGACAATGGACAATAAGCTTTAAGCTGTTTTTATTACCATGATAACCACAGGAATCCTGGCCAGCCAAGCAGTCTTCCTGGTCCCATTTCCACATTTTTTCAGGCTTCCCATTGGCTGTTGGACTGTCACTCAAATAGGACTTCTGATCCCACTTTCAGCCACTAACCTGTTCTTCCTGTTTCACACAGACTTGCTACTGAAACTACACAGAGCCTACATTTTTATGAATGTCCACCTGAAAATACTAACAAAATGTATCTTTTTTCAGACAAAATCTAATTCCAGCTTTCTACATGACAACCCTAAGCCTGACTTGCTCTCAAGGCTAAATAACTTGATTTATTTTTTTATCCCCCAACAGCTTCCTTTGAGATCTTTACTTTTGTTACTAAATAGTGATCTATTGATAAGCGGTATCTTTTTTTTGTGTGTGTGTGTGTGTGTATAAGGATGCATTTGCATACCACAAGAAACAAAGGGAACAATGTTCCTGTGATGAACAAAAAATCCTTATTCTAATCACTGACTATATAATTACAAGAAATAAATAAATGTATACACAAGAATCTTATTATGTGACATCACAAATATAAAAAAATCTAAGGAAAATTGAAATGGATTTAAATACCTTAAGAACCATATGGTTACATAAAGTTAATACAATTACAAATTATGCCCTTATTCTTAATACATATTTTTCTAGGTATTTGGATAACTTGTAGTTGTTAATCCATAAAATAATTAGCATGCATGTTTAATTATTTAGTTAAAATATATTTATCTAATCATTTTTCTTCAACAGAAAATATATAACTTGTAATATATATACACACATATATATATATATATATATATATATCAGGTGTTCTCATTGTGTAATTAGAAATATTTAAGAAATTTGTATTTTACTATAAACTTACTTTCAAGAGATAATCAAGTAGTCTTTAAATCTCAAATTATTGTACAAATTTTATAAAATATACAAACAAATGTAATTCTGTCTACAGAAATGTCTAAGCGCTTCAACTATATTTTCATTGAGACATTTCTTTTTATCAAGGTGCTATAATTTGTTTAGATTCCAAGATTTTCAGAAATTGTTACAGGTTATAATAATGAAGAATTCTAAAATAAAAAGAAGTCATTTCTACAAGAAGAAACACATATTGGAGGTCCTAAGAAGAAGAAAGAAATCTTCTTTGGTTGAAACAAGATCTTTATATTTTAAATTTTAATGATAAAAATATTTTTCTAATTAGGAAAGTCTATATCATTACCTATACTTATTATACATAAAGTTAAAACAATTGAAAAACAGATTTATATATAACTGGACTAATTATAAAAATTTAAACTGATTAATTTGAGGATAATTCAGGCTATTTCCCTGATTTTTTAAATACAAATATGAGTTAAGATTTTGTCCATTTATTGACATGATAAAGACCTATTAAAATGTTAACATTATTTTCTTTAAGGAAAGTCTTTATTACTTAATAATTCTTACTGTTTAAGACAGGGGTTAATTTTAATGAATACATTCACATCCTTGATTAAATACTAAATATAGATAGTAAATGGCTAAATTGGATTCCAACTTTGACAATTCTCTTTGGAGACTAAATTTGATTGATTCAAAGGTACTGCTGATTCTTGCATTTTCTGTTTGTTGGATAGTTGTAAAATTTGAGAGAACATTTTGTTATGACTTATGCTCTTCAAATTAAAGTCATATGTTAATTTTAATCAATAAAAATTACAAATTTGTTGGAAATTCATTGGTATTATGTAAACTCTCTGACAGAACCTATTATCCATAAAAAATATGGTAAGATTTATATACTACTCCCTACACTGGGAAGTAACTTTAATTATATTTTCTAGAAGAAAATTAAGAGACAACTATTCAAAGGATAGTATTTTAAGAGATAGATATATTTTGAAACCTCCTCTTAAAAAGAGATTGTGGGTTTCTTTTAAATTGTCAAATTACATACAATATCAAAATAATTCAACTAGTCTATATATGAAAATATCACAATGATTAATAAAAGATCTCTCATTTTCATATCTGGCCTCAGTTACTATTAACAGAGAAGGACTTAAAATTGTTTACTGGATACTAAAATTAAAAGAAACCTCTCAAGCTTAATACAGACCAAAAGAAATTCAACCCTAAGGAGAGAAATTGAAGAAGACCTTAGAAGATGGAAAGATATAACTTGTTTATGGATAGGCAGAATTAGTATCATTAAAATGGCCATATTACCAAAAGTACTCTATAGGTTTAATGCAATGCCAATCAAAATCCCAATGGCATTCCTTGCAGAAATAGAAAAAAGCAATCATGAAATTCATCTGGAGAAATAAAAGACCCAGAATAGCTAAAGCAACTCTAAGCAGGAAGAGTGAAACAGGTGGTATAGCGATACCAGATTTTAAACTATACTAAAGAGCAATAGTAACAAAAACAGCATGGTACTGGTACCAAAACAGACCGGCAGACCAATGGTACAGAATAGAGGACACAGAGACCAATCCACAAAATTACAACTACCTTATATTAGGCAAAGGTGCTAAAAGCATGCAATGGAGAAAGGATAGCATCTTCAACAAATAATGCTGGGAGAACTGGAAATCCATATGCAACAAAATAAAATTGAATCCCTTTCTCTCACCATGCACAAATGTTAACTCAAAATGGATCAAGGAGCTAGGAATCAAACCAGAGACTCTGTGTCTAATAGAAGAAAAAGTAGGCCCTAATTTCCATCTTGTGGAATCGGGCTCCAAATTCCTTAATAGGACACCTATAGCACAAGAGTTAAAATCAAGCATCAACAAATGGGACATATTAAAACTAAAAAGTTTTTTTTTTTCTTCAGCAAGAGAAATAATAAGTAAGGTAAATAGGGAGCCTACATCCTGGGAACAAATTTTTACCATTCACACTTCAGATAGAGCTCTAATCTCCAGAGTATACAAAGAACTCAAAAAGTTAAACAAAAACAAAACAAACAAACAAACAAACACAAAACACAAATAACCCAATAAACAAATGGTCCAAGGATCTGAACAGACACATCTCAGACGAGGATATACAATCAATCAACAATTACACACACACACACACACACACACACACACACAAAATGCTCACCATCTCTAGCAATCAGAGAAATGCAAATTAAAACCACTCTAAGATATCATCTCATTCCAGTAAGAATGGCAGCCATTATGAAATCAAACAATAACAAGTGCTGGTGAGGATGTGGGGAAAAAGTTACACTTGTACATTGCTGGTGGGACTGAAAATTGGTGCAGCCAATTTGGAGGGCAGTAGGAGATTCCTTGGATAGCTGGAAATGGAACCACCATTTGACCCAGCTATTCCCCTTCTTGGACTATACCTAAAAGACTTAAAAAGAGCATACTACAGGCACACAGCTACATCAATATTCATAAAAGCACAATTCATAATAGCTAGATTGTGGAACCAACCTAGATGCCCTTCAACAGATAAATGGATAAAAAAGTAGCATTTATACACAATGGAATGTTACTAAGCACTAAAATATAACAAAATCATGGTATTTGCAGGGAAATGTATGCCATTAGAGCAGATTATGCTAAGCGAAGTTAGACAATCCCTAAAAACAAATGCCAAATGTCTTCTCTGATATAAGGGAGGTGACTCAAAGCAGAGTAGGGAGAAAGAGCATGAGAAGAAGATTACCAAAAAATAAGGAAAAGAGGTGAGAAGGAATGGGAGGGAGAAGGAGAATTGCATGGAAGATGGAAGGAGATCCTCATGGTTACAAAAAATATATATATGATGGTGTGAGAGGGAAGGGAAGAAAAAAGAGAGAGAGAAATAAGTGTCACAGTAGAATGTGTAGAGAGAGGTGATGGAAAGGGAGGGGAGGATAGGGAGGGTAGCAGAATACAACTGACACTAGGATTGCTGTATGTATACACATGGATGAATAACCAATGTGACCCTGCAATTTGTACATGTAGAAAAATGAGAATTAATACCCTATTTGAATCAAATGTATGATATGTCAAGATCATTGTATTGTCTGGAGCAACTAATAAAAAAATTAAAAATTTAATAAAAAGAAATTCAAGTAGATTTTTTATAAAAACCAAACTTATATATAATATCTTTCAAAATTTATGCCAGATGTCTAACATTATCTCCAGAGATATCATGCTATTACTTAGCTAAACTTTAAAATAGATGGCCATCTTAAAAATGGATTTAAAGGAGATTTATCTTAACCATATCCCCATTACACACAATGGGAACAAGTCTGAGAGTTTGTTTGGAGCATAGACAAATTGGTATTCAACAGATAAACAAAATATCTAAAAAACATATTTTTAACAAGCCTTTGGAAGGATCACCAAAATATCATATAGGGAAAAAGACATAATTTTGGTTGGTTATTAATTCCTAGGACCAAGGCATCTGTGTCACTGTGTGAGGGTCATTCAGGCATAGCTCATAGCTGCAGTATGAGAACCCCCAAGTGTGTTCTGTTTGTTTTAGTAGACAGGCATTGTGTTTCTCAAATGTGGTTACATTTACAGGGCAATTTTGCATATAGAGAAGAGTTTCCATATGCCTGCTCCTCACACAGTTTTTTCTATTATCTACATTTTGCATGTCTATGTTAAATTTGTTATCATTAGAAAACCAATATAATGACAACCAAGATATTATTACTAATTGAATTACTTGTTGTTTGTTTCTGAAGGTGTTGATAAAATATAGTGTTGAGTGTCCACCATTATGCTATATTACTAATAGGTTCAGATTGCCAAAGTTCCCCGTTCTTCATCTCTTCACTGTCTTCTATTTCCCCTGCATCTCTGGAACAATTACATGCTTTATTGTCTATTCTTTAGCCTTTTCCAGATTGTCATATATTTGACATCACACAGGTATGGCATTTAAAACAACCTCTGCCTTAAGCAGTATGCACTACATGTGCCTCTGTGTCCTCTCATATTTGCTAGCTCATTGATTTTATATTCTGAACAACACTCCATTTAATGAATGTGTCACTTTTTAACTAAAAATATGTAAGTGCTTACTGAAAGATATCTTGTTTGCTTCCTGTTCTGGGCAATTATGAATAACAAAAGTGTGAATATTTTTATTTTTGTGTGATCTTGGGATGGAACTCAGCAACTTATGCACACTCGACAAGTGCTCTATTACCTAGCTGTATCCACAATTCAAGACCTTATAAAAATGTGCATGCAGGTTTTCATGCAGTTGTTAGAACTCAACTCCATAAACAATATGACTGTGGTTGCTATAATTATGGTTAAGACTCTGTTTAGCTTTGTAAGGAAATGTTTCCAACTCTTCCAAACTGGCTTTACAATTTTGTGATCCTGCTAGAAATTAATGAGGGTCACTGTTGAACATCTACTTACACACAGGAGCTGGTATTTTCAGATTTTGGTATTTATCCATGCTTATAGATGTGATTAGTTTCTTTTTCATTATGACCTAAGATGTTGAGCATCTTTTCCTGTGTTTATTTGCCATCTTATATACCCTCACCTTTTTTTAATTGCCTATAGCAAGTTTTATCATAGCAGCCAATCCTTATTGAATATGTATATGTCAGGTATTGATCTTGGTGATTAACTAATTTAATTCTAACTCTCCCTCCCATTATCTTTATTAAGTGGTAGAATTATTATCATCGTTTTATGAACAAAACATTTTAGGTCCAGGCTGGTAAAATAATTCACTCAAGGTCTTACTGCTACTAAATGATAGGTAATCCATGTCTAGTACAAATGTCCTAATTACTATATTCTGCTACACTTTGGAAATGAACAAGTGATAGTAATCAATGCATTGATACTAAGCACCACATTTGCCCTTGTTCATCTGCCAGCACATCACTGCATATCACTGCAAACAATACTATGAAACACAGAGATGTGAATGTCCCTGCTTAATAGGAGAAAGAACTGGGAGCACTAAAATCACATGCCACCTATGCTGCACAGTTCACACCCTGAGGACTAGGGCCATATTGAGGATATTGCTTCATCATGGGGAACCTAGTATTCATATAATGCTTTTTTTTTCTGTATAGGGGATTGAACTCAGGAGCACTCACACACTGAGCCACATTACCACCCCTCTTTTATATTTTCCTTACAAACCGGGTCTCACTGAATTTCTTAGCACCTCTCTTTTGCTATGACAAGATTTGAATTTGCCATGATAATGTCTCAGCTTTCTCAAGCAGCTGGGATTACAAGCATGATCCATCGTGCCTGACACATATAATACTTTTTAATCTCTCTGTCAAAATACAGATTCTAAAAATTCACTTTGAACCTGTAAATAGATACTCAGAGTGCCCAAGAATCTCCTTTCCCCCCTCTTGTCCCTAGTTTCCTCATCTATAAAATGGAGCAAACCAATAACTCTCTTATTGCCCTAGGGTTCTATTTTTTTTCTTTTTTTGTTAGTGCATACAGTTGCATATAATAGTGGAATGTGTTGCTATATTTTCTTACATGTGTATATATGCCATGTTTGCTTAATCCATTCTTCTGCAGATGAACACCTAAAATTGTTCCATACATTGGCTATTGTAAATCATGCTGACAGAAACATGGGTATGAGTATATCAAGATGGTATGATGACTTTAATTGTTCAGGATAAATACCAAGGAGTGGTATGGCTGGGTCATATGGTGGGTGGTTCCATGTACAGCCTTTTGGGAAAGTTCCACACTGATTTCCATAAATTTGTACTAATTTACAATCCCATTAACAATGTAAAAGCATTCCTATTTTCTTCACATCCTCCCCAGCATTTTTTACAGTTTTCATTTTTGTTTAATTTTTGTATTTGTTCTTTTTAATTATACATGAAAGTAGAATGAATTTGAACTTATTATACATACACAGAGAATAACTCCCCATTGTTGTCATTGTACATGATATGGATTTACACTTGTCATGTATTCCTATATAAACATAGAAAAGTTATTCTAGTAGCCATTCTACTGTTATTCCCATTCTTATCGCATTCCCTTTCCTCCACTTCCCCCTATCCAATATGGTAAATGTCAAATTCTCCTTGCCCACACTCTGCCTGTTGTTAGAGAACATTTTGCCTTTGTTTTGCAGTGGGAGGTATTGGCTTATTTCTCTTAGCATTATAGTCTCCAGTTCCATCCATTTTTGGCAAATGCCAAAATCTGATTCTTTCTTATGGCTGAGTAGTATTCCATTGTGTGTATATACCACTTTTTCTTTATACATTCATTTGTTGAAGGGCACCTAGGTAGGTTCCACAGCTTATCTATTGTAAATTGAGCTGCTATAAATATTGATGTGTCTACATGACTATATTATACTGATTTTAAATTCTTTGATAATACACCAAGGAGTGAGATGACTATGTCAAATGGACGTTGCATTCCAATTTTTTAAATTTTTTTTTAGTTGTTGATAGGTCCTTATTTTAATTATGCATTTATATGTGGTGCTGAGGATCAAACCCAGTGCCTCACACATCCAGACAAGTGCACTACCATTAAGCCAATGCCCCAGAATCTTTGTTCTAAGTTGTCCAAGGAAACTCTATACTGCTTTCCAGATTAATTGTACAAATTTGAAGTACCAGCAGCAATGCATGATGTACCTTTTCCCCCACATCCTCACCAACATTTATTTTCACTTGTATTTTTGATAATTGCCATTGATTAGGGTGACATGAAATCTCAGTGTAGTTTCAATTTGCCTTATTCTAATTGCTAGAGATTTTAAAATTGTTTCATATATTTGTTGACTTTACATATTTTTTGTACAGTGTCTGTTCAGTTTCTTTGCCATTTTTTTATTGTTTTTATTTTTATTTTTATTTTTTTTTGTTTTTTGTGTTAAATTTTTGAGTTCTACTTTATCCTAGAGATTCATGTTCTATCTGAAGTGCAGGTGGCAAACATTTCTCCCATTCTTTTTGTTTAAATGTATTAACTCTCTGTTTTTAATACCTTTATTTGTTTATTTGTTTATTTTTATGGGATGCTGAGGATCAACACAGTGCCTCACACTGAACTGCTAAGCAACAATCCCAGCCCCATATTTCTCCCATTTTTTAGGCTCTCTCTTCATGTTCTTGATCATTTCCTTTGCAGTGAAGAAACTTTTAAGTTTGATACTAACCCATTTATTGATTCTTGATTTTAACATTGTGTGCTTTAGAAATCTTCATGGGAAATTTATTTTCTAAGCTGACATGATGCATATTTGGTCCTACATTTTCTCCTATTTGGGTTCAGTGTCTCTGGTCAAATACATAGATCCTTGATCCACCTTGAGTTGAGTTTAGTGTAAGACATAAGTATTAAATTTTATTATACTATATATATATTTCCAATTTTTCAGCACCATTTGTTAAAGAGGTTGCCTTTTCTTCAATATATATTTATGGTGGCTTGTCTAGTATGAGATAACTGTATTTATGTGGGTTGGTCTCTATGTCTTCGATTCTGTTTCTTTGGTCTTCATGTTTGTTTTGTTGCCAATACGTTACTTTTTTTCCCACTGCAGCTCTTAGTGTAATTTAGAGTTTGGTACCTTTCCTCCACATTCTCACCAACATTTATTTTCACTTGTATTTTTGATAATGATGATAGTGATGACTCTTGCTTCACTTTCCTCTCTGAGGATTCCTTTGACTATTCTGGGCCTCTTTCTTGTTGAAATAAATTTTAGGATTGCTTTTCTTATTTCTATGAAGAACATAATTGGAACATTTATACAAATTCCATTTAATCTGTACAGCACTTTTGTTAGTATGCTCATTTTGACAATAATAATTCTAGCTAACTAAGAACATGAGGAATCCTTCCATGTTCTAAGGTCTGCCTCATTTTTTTGTATATTCTGTAGTTTTCATTGTAGAGGTCTTTCACCTCTTTTTTAAGATCATTTCCCAAGTATTTTATTCTTTTTTTAAAGGCAATTGTAAAAGGGTCAGTTTTCCTAATTTCTCTTTCAGTTGATTCATTAATGATGTATAGAAATATAACTGATTATGTGTCTTGATTTTATATTCTACTACTTTACTGAATTCCTTTATACTTTCTAGAAGTTTTCTGGTAGAGTTCTTTGGGTATTCTAAATATAGAATCATGTCATGGCAAATAGGGAGAGTTTGAACTCTTCTGTTCCCATTTATATACTTTTAATTTCTTCTTCTCTCTAATTTCTCTGGCTATAGTTTCAAGGTCTATTGTTTAATGGAAGTGGTTAAAGAGGACATCCCTGTCTTTTTCCATTTTTTAGAGAGAATACTTTCAATTTTTCTCCATTTACAATGATATTGGCCTTGGGTTTAGCATATTTATGTTTTATATTTTTTTATTCTTGGTGAATGCTATTATAAATTGGTGTGTGATGAAGTCTCCAGTATAGTTTTGGTTTATTTTTACCTAATTGCTACAGATGTTTTGATCTTAATAATTTCTTTCATTATTCTTTTCCTTTTTTTGAATTGGTTTTCCTCTTGAGGCTTTTAAAATTCTATACTTATTCTGTATGAAATTTATTTTAATTATGGTATGTCATGAAGATGTCCATTATTCAACCTGAGTCTTAAGTATTTTGAATGTGTTTTGTCTCTGGATGTCTATCTCGTTCTCATGGATTGAAAATTTTGTGTTTTTATTTTCCTGAAGAGACTATCCCATACATTGGTCTGCATTTCACAACTTCTTCAATTCCATTGATTCTTAAATTGGTCTCTTACTATTGTTCTGAAGTTCTTCTATATGTTGCTCATGTTCATTTATTTTATTTTCTTTATTTCTTTTCTTTTCTTTAATACTCTCTAACTGTTCAAGATTGGCCACTTTTGAGCTGAGCCGGGCCTGGGCAGTGGCGGCGCCTTAGGACCTCGCACGCGGTCCGCGGGCTCCGGGGCGGGGGCTCCAAAGGCGAAGCCCCCTTCCCGGGGAGGCGGGGCCTGGGTGAGCTCCGAGGCGCGAGCGGGGGCGGCCGGGAACCATGCATCAGAAGCTGCTGAAGAGCGCACATTACATTGAGCTGGGCAGCTACCAGTACTGGCCGGTCCTGGTGCCCCGTGGTATTCACCTCTACACCTTCGAGCAGATCCCGGTGTCGCTCAAAGGCAACCTGTATATCACCGATGGCTACCGGGCCTACCTGCCCTCCAGGCTGTGTATCAAAAGTTTGTTTATTTTATCTAATGAGACGGTAAACATCTGGAGTCATTTGCTGGGTTTCTTTCTCTTCTTCACCCTGGGAATATATGATATGACATCTGTGTTACCTTCGGCAAGTGCATCCAGAGAAGATTTTGTAATTTGTTCTATTTGTCTTTTCTGCTTCCAGGTCTGTATGCTTTGCTCTGTGGGACATCATCTTTTTTCTTGTCATCGGTCAGAAAAAAACCTGTCGAAGATGGATGGCATTAGCTTATGCAGGAATTTCTATTGGAATACTGAGTTGCTATGTCTCAGGAGTATTTTATGCATTTTATTGTAATAATTACTGGCGTCAAGTTTACTTGATCACAGTGTTTGCCATGATCCTGGCAGTGTTCTTTGCTCAGATTCATCCCAGTTACCTCACACAGCAATGGCAGAGGCTCCGTTCTATCAACTTTTGTTCTGTTTCAGGATATAGAATAATCCCTACTCTTCACTGGGTTTAGCTCAATGGAGGAATTGGAGCTCCTATTGTACAGGATTTTGCACCTCGTGTAATTGTGATGTATGTGATTGCTCTTCTTGCTTTCCTATTCTACATCTCCAAAGTTCCAGAGCGGTACTTTCCAGGACAACTAAACTACCTCAGATCTAGCCACCAAATATGGCATATCCTTGCAGTAGTGATGTCAGTCAACAGTATATGTCATGCAGTACAGACATAGCAAGCCGTGTCCTGACTATGTTTCACATTTGTGAAGAATTCAGGTATGGCCACCTGGTGAATTCAGTTGTTAAGCAATATAAAATGGGGACTTGTATACCCCACTATTTCTAAGGTTCCTTTTCATCTTTTTCTTTTTCTTCTTGTTTAAGGTATCATGGGTAATGCTTTATAAAAATGGAAAAATACACCTAGGGATCTGTAGTAATAACTGCTTTGTAGACCCTTAAAACTACTAATTTGCTGCTTATATAGAAAATGAGAATTAGTTGGTGATCATAACAAATAATCTGAATGGTAAGAATGAATGTGAAACTATTGTAGAAATAGGATTCAGTTTACTTGACACCAGCTTAATTTCCTTAGGAAGGGCTCATCTCCATTTGAAATGGAGTCATCCTGTGTGATTACTTAAATAGAAGATATTTTCGTTAAATCATCAAATTTAAGTGCCTAATCAAGGTGAGGTTTGTTACAGCCTATGTTTAATATAAGCTAAGATAGTGATTTTGAGTAATCAAAGCCTTTAAATACATGGTTTGTGAAAATCTGGCACTTAAAATATTATTTCCTTTAGCCACAGGGTCTGAAACATTAGGAATTTTCAGTTCGTCAGAACAAAAGTTCTTCTTTAGGGGAGGTATTAAAAAGAGGAAATGAACATGCAATGTTACTTTTTATCAGAGAAGAATCACATTAGAAACTAAGGACGTGATTAAGCAACAAATGCCATGATCTAATAATCACATCATTACTCAAGCCTTTTAATTCCAGAGTTTATTTAATTCCAGATCATAATTGAATTCTTGCAAGTGGATTATAGAAGATTTTGATCCCAAAATTCTAAAAGAAATTTGATGATGAGGACTCTCAGCTATATGGGTGCTACTTTCAAGGCCATAAGATTTACATGGCCCTGATTTGACCCTGAACTGAACCTTAAGCCTTAGAATAAAGTCATGCTGATGCCCCACTTGATGAGGACTGTGCTTTAGTCTTCAGCTTATGTGTAAGTTAACATTGTATTGATAAAATGTTTATATTCACCATCTAAAATTTGGACTTGAAGCTGGATGCAGCAATGCATGTCTGTAATCCCAACAACTCGAGAGAGGCTGACGCAGGTGGATCACAAGTTTGAGACCAACCTAAGCAATTTAGCAAGGTCCTAAGCAACTTAGTGAGACCCTGTATCAAAATAAAAAATAAAAAGAACAGAGGATATAGATATAGCTCACTGGTAGAGTGCCCTTGGATTCAATCCCCAATACCAAAAAAATTAAAAATGAATACAATTTGGACTTGAAGCATTAAATTTGTCATTGTTTATACTTAAAAAAATAGTTTTACTAATACAGTCATTGCTGTTCGTTCATTGATCATTTCATATGCATAAATTAAATCTCTTAAAGCAGACATTCATAAAAAAATTGTTGTTAGACTATAAATTATTACCAACATTTCTTAATGAGTTGACAAACTGTTTTAAATATTGGTATGTTTTCAAGATAGAACTGACTGGATATCTAAAAAAATGTTCATTGATGTTGAATCTTATTCCCAATATGCCTTTTGTACATTCAATATTAGAAAAGTTACTTTAATGTGCCTCAGTTTATCCATCTGTAAAATGTTGTTCCTCTCCAGTGTAGTGAGTTTGGAATATACATTTTCCATGTTGGTATCTCAGCAAGGAGAATTTTCTTCTAGTGGGCCCAGTAAGGGCATGCTATATCATACTCATTATTATGGTGGAATGCTATTTTGAAAATGGCTATAGTATCTCATAGACCACAGTGTGATTTATATACTAAGTAATAGGAGATTTTGGTGCAAATAGGACATATTTCCCCTAAAACATCCTTTATTGGCTTACATAATACTGCTGCTTCTAAATTGACATTTCATCCAAATGAAGTACCCTAAGTAGTTATCATCAAGTTAAAAATGAGGGGAAAGTCCAGTTATTTTAGGTGTGGAACCATTTTTTTCCAATAAAATATTCTAAAAAATAGCCTTTTAAGTTTAATTTTTTAAAAAATTCCCATCTTACATAGTGTATGAATTATGTAATACTTGCCACCCAAATTAATACATTAAAAAGAGGATATTTTGTTTTTAAATGATTATTTCTTTGAATTTAAAGGGCATACAGGTCTATAGGAAGAATGATTCCTTATTAATACTTAAGTGTTTTCTGAAAATGTTAAATATTGTAAGAAATCTATCCTCTGATTTTTATCTTTACTATGATGTATTTATTGTAAAGAAATATTCACATGAATGTGGGTTGCTGTCAACTATAAATACTTATGTATGTCAGCATTTACTGACCACCTACTATGTGCACAGTACTACTGGTAAAATGTTTTAAGACACTGTTAACATTAAAGAATATTTAAAAGTTGCCTAGAAATCTGAGCCTTGTAATAATGTATATATGTTATTTTTTGTTATTAGTTAATTAAAAGTATAATTTCCAGCTACAATACTAAAAAAGACTACTTTTAATTTTTACCTATGTGTAAATTATAAAAGCTCTTTATCTAGACTTTATAAGTATATTTTAAAATTATTTTTAGCTTTTTTTTAAGTTACCATAGCAATTTTTATAGTTTAGTTAAGAAAGTTATCTTTCTCTATAAAGCCATTTTCAAATAGCAAGATAGTGCCGGTTTATTTTTGTTTATTACTCTGAGTGCAATTCCATAAGCTGCATGGTAAAATATGTATTATGTAAATAAACTGGGTTTACTAAAAAAAAAAAAAAAAAAAATTGGCCACTTTTGTCTTCCAGCTCTGAAAGAATGTATTCAGCCTGGTTTACTCTCTTAGACTTTCAACAAAACATTTTACTTTATTATTATGTCTTTTGATTCCAAGATTTCCCATTGGCTTTCTTTTTCAGTATCTCTATCATCTTATTGATTTTATCATTCCTCTATCTGACTTCTAGATCCATTCAGTTTTTTGTCTGTGTTCTCTTGGAATTCATCAATTGTTTTGATAATTAATTATTTGATCTTTTTGTCTGTTATTTTATCCAGGGCAGTATCTTTGAATTCAGCTACTTATGAATTATAAACTTTAGGATGTGTCATGCACCTTGTTTCTTTTTTCATATTATTTTAGTTTCTATGTTGTGTTTTATGAATTTTCTGTAATATATTTCTCTTTTACTCTTTCATGTGGACTTTTTGGTGAACAGATTTCTTTTACAAAAGTGTCCTAGGGTAATATCATAGGTATGGTATCCACAGTCTTTGTGCTAATTACTATAGCAGTGGATGTCCATGAGTGGGATCTGAGGGCCCACCCCTGGCTCATCCTGCTTGGGGAATGGATGTTATTTCAGATTGTTCTTCCTTCTATGTTTTGTATTAAAGATAGTTATTAGTATGAATGTTGTTGACTATGGAGCAAGATGCTCTATTTACTGAGTTTAGCTGAGCATCAGTCTCTGCCCCATAAACTTGTGGTGTCCCTGTTAATTTTAGCACCTAACAGAAGTTGGGAAAACAAACAAAACAAGTACTTACACAATAATAGACTGCATTAATAAAATAGCAGGTTCTTATTATGACATCAACAACATTAGCACAAGCCATAGCAATGTTTGGGTCAGCAATTACCAGCAAAATTAGTAAGTAGTAATGAACTAGATCTGGTATTACAATAAACATCAGGTTTCAACTCTGTCACTCACACCAATAAAAAATGCAGCTATATGAATGATGGGTGCAAGAGTTTTATAAATCTATTAGTTCTAAAAGATGGTAAAAATTCAGTTCATGGGCTGATAGTGTAGCTCAGTAGCACAGTACTTGCCTAGCATATGTGAGACACTGGATTTGATCCTTAGGACCTCATAAAAGTAAACAAATAAAAGACATCTGTTATCTACAACTACAAAAGAAATTTTAAGAATTCAGTTCATTAAGAGAAAATAAAATATGATAGTGAGGTAGAATTAAGTTGACAGTATTTAAAAAGTGATGTTAGAGAATGCAGAAGAGATGTAGCAGGTGATGGTTATTAGAAAGGCTGCTGCAGAGTTGTTCAAGGGGAGTTTCAGGTGTGGGCTTAGGTGCAATCAGGTTTAAATTATTTGTTGATTGGTATCTGCTCTGGAGAAATTAGATCAACACACCCATAGGGTGTGTTGGGGGTCTCTGTCAGGAACATTCAAAGACTTCTAATCATGGTGCAGAGAAGCTAATCCACTATACCTTCTGCTGCTTATAAACACAGACTTCCAAGGCTTAGTATTTGAGTGTATTCATATCCACCTGTTGAGATTTTCAAGCCTCTTCATCTTCCACATGAAGAACTCAAATGAAAAGCAAGTTGAGCTCTGTTTTTCTTATTTGAATCCCCCTGGGTGCAATCTTCTCTGTGCCTGTTTCAATCATGCTCTGCTAGACATACCCTAGGCCAATCAGTAGCCCTCTGTAAAGGCTGGCCATATTCTCTATGATCTCCTGACTTCCCCTGGATGAGCTATAGTGTGGCCTCTACAAAATGGCTTCAACCTCAGCTGGCCAGTTGAAAACTACAGAGCACACCCTTTAAACACCACATGGATTAGCTTCCAGATCAGCTAAGTTCAAGGTTTTTCTGTTGCTAATCTACTTATTGTGTTTCTCTGGGTTCTCCCTCCTCTCTTTTGGGGACCAGCACCTCTGTTGCTACTGTAACCAGCTTGCTTCCAGTGTATGCTTTCTTCTTAGTTAAGTGTACCCAAGTTCTGGAGTCTCTAAAGACACTGCTATCATAGGACAGCAGAGAGAGAAAACTTCAAACCTCTGTTCTTTTCTTTCAATGAAAGAAACTTTCATATGAAAAGCCATGCAAGAGAACTTTATTATAAGTGACAGGAAAAAAAGTATGTTGAAGTGAAAATGAAGTAAAAGCAAAGTAAGGCTTCAGAGAGCTCTCCCAGGAGTGAGTGTGTCATCTCCAAGTGGTGTCTCAAAATATATTACCATTTGGTGCCTTTCTTCAGCAATCTTTGCCAATAAAGTGTTCAACTCATCCTTTACATCAGTTGGTATAGTTTTTTTTGTTTGTTTGTTTGTTTGTTTACTTTAGTTGGTCTTCTCTGGAACTGTCATGGTGGCCCTTCTATTGGGAGAAGCTGACCTACAAGACAATCATGTTAATGTGAGCATAGGGGTCAGTGTCCAGTCAGAAGTTATTTTGTTGTGTCTGAGCAATTAAAGCAATCCTCCTTCCCAAATAGAAGCATCTCTAGCTATAACTCTTAGCTCCACAATCAACCTCAATGGACATGGTCAAGGATTAGTCCCTTTATTTCTTCTTTGTTGATGTATTTCCCCAGTTATCCCCTTTGTTCCTGTTTTTTTTCTATAAATTCACTGTGATCAATTACTTTCTCATCCACTTTGAAAATAGTTTAAAGAACATGCTAAAAGTAATTTAAAGAACACTTTGGTTCTTGCTGTGTGTTTTACTGATAATTGCTAGCTACAACCTAATTATAGCACATGTGAAAGATTTCTTGGTGAAGTTTGTAATCCTTCCCTCTTACCTCCTCCTCTACCCAGAAATGACCACTTACTGGAGTTTTATTTTCATAGACGAAATTGTAGTATGAACCTCAGAGAAATCAGCAATTAGAGCCCAAGTCTGCATGGCGGGTGACCCTGGGACAATCCATTCATCACCTGCTCTTAGCTTGTTTATCATAAAATCAGGATTCCACCAACAAAGACACAAGACCACTGGGAATGTTAGGATCAAAGTTTAGAAAAAAATCATCCCTGGCACATAGTAGGTTCTCAGTTTTGGGAAGTCAGTATCATAACCAACACTTAAGTTGTTTGTCCAGAGTACAATTGGGAACGTGTGGCTCCACAGTGCCTTCATATCTCCTAGAGTTTATATCCTTTATAATTGAAGCCCTGCTGACAACCTTTCCACCTTCTACTCCTGCATGTTCATATTCTGGATATTTCATTTTAATGGAGTTATACAATCTGTGATTTTTTTAAAAAAAATAGTTGTAGATAAATGTAATGCCTTTATTTCATTTATTTATTTTTATGTTGAGGATAAAACTCAGTGCCTCATGCATGTAAGGAAGTGATCTAACACTGAGCCACAACCCCAGCCCCCAATCTGTGATTTTTGTGTGTTTGATTTTAATTAGCTTAATACTTTGGAGCTCTATCAATGTTGTAGTATATATCAGAATTTTATTCCTTTTTATGTCAGATTGTTATTCTACCATATACATGTATAAATTACAAATATATATATATATATATATATATATATATATATATATAAACACACAGACACACACACATACACATATGGGTCTATTTATACATTTATATATAATTAAATACATATGCATATACACATCACATTTGTTTATACATTCTTTGCTTGATAAACATTTGGATTTTTACATTTTTGCAAAGTTGAAATGTGTTGCCACCAGCTAGAATAATTTCAAAAAAAGAATACAACACAGCTATATTTACACAGAATGAGGGACAATGTAGAAAAAACAACAGAAGAAATATCAGTGGAGTAGATAAAAATGAAGGGAAGAGAGGAGAGATGGGATAGGGAAATACACTGGAATGTATCTGAACTAAATTTCATACATATATACCACAGTTAATATCACTATCATATAAATCCACAAGACATGAATTTTAAAAACTAAATAAGTAGAGAAAATGGATGAGGTGATCGGAAGATGGGAGGGAAAGGAAAGTACTTAGGACTGAATTAGAACAAACTATATTCTATGCTTTTATAACAATGTCAAAATAAATTTCATTATCATGTACAACTTAAAAGAATAAAATTAAGGGCTGGAGATATAGCTCAGTGGATAGAGTGCTTGCCTTGCAGTCACAAGGCTCTGGGTTCTAATCCCCAGCACCACAAAAAAAGAACAAATTAAAAATAGAACTTCATTAAAAAAAACTTAAGAAATAAAATTCACAAAAATATGCATATAATTAATAATGTGACAGAAAGTAACATGAAACTAAAAATCTATAGATGTTAATCAAGAAACTTATGCAAATATAAGGTAAAGTTATACATAAGATTTTTAATAAATAAATAGGTTACATTACCTGACAAAAATTTTGATATATTCATTAATTTATTTTTCATTCTGAGAGACAATGCTATAAAATATAGAAAATTGTTTTAATGAGCATAGTAAAGCTGCCTTAGATCAGTTTTGTCAGAAACTGACCTTTGTTCTTGCATTTGGTTTGCATTACTGTTATTATTTGAGTGTCAGCACCGATCAGCACCAAAGGACTGACTGAGCCATAGCCATTGGCCTCAAGCATGTGGAGACACACCAGGATGGGGTTATTGGTCCATGTCATGCCTATGAATAATGAAATAAAGAAATCTGCACAGTGCAGAATGGCAAAGCAGCTGATGAGCTGCAGGATGGTGTGAGTGGCCCTTTGTTGTGGGGAGGTCTTTGGGGAGAAACCAGAACTATGAAGAGTCATGGACCACTGTTTATGTCTGTACAAGAGAATGATCATGTATCCACTGGAGAGAACCATGAGGCTCACAAAGAAGACATCTCTGAGTGCCGTCAAGGTGAGAAAGATATCCCTGTAAATTGGTATAAAGGAACAGCAGTCAGTGACAAACAGAAGACCAGTTTTATTGGTTGTGGCCACAGTACACAGAAGCTGGTTGCTAGAAATGAGCATGGAAAAGACCCACAAGAACAGAAAGAGCTACTGGATGTAATTTTGGGGTTTAAATCTGAAGTGGGCCAACCAGGAGTCATAGGGGCTGATGGTGATGGCCTGAAGCACACTCAGGACACAGGTGGTGCAGATGGAGAGTCCCCTCATGACATTGTGCAGGAAGACAAGCACTTTGCATTTGAGGTCAACTGGAATGTCCTGTGTTTCCCAAATGTCTCTAGATATCAGAAGGCCCATGGTGAGGAGCATGAAGATGTGTGTCAGAGCCAAGTGGGTGATGGGGAGGTCGGTGAGCCTGGGTTTGGTGCCCACGAGGACAGCAGCAATGTGCAGACATAACAGAAAGGTGTTTGCTGAGATTCCAATGCCAGCTTGAGGATAAAAGGCATTTCTTATGGCACTGAATGTGGAATGTTGTTTCATCTTCATGAGGACATTGAAGGTTGAAACAAATATGTTTCTGGAAAGAAAACCAGAAGTGTTTGACAGAAGTAGTATTTTCATTGCCATATTTCTGTCATTTTATTACCTTTTACTGTATTAAGAAGCATTAGCTACTACAAAAGTTTCTAGTAAATAGGAGTGAGTATTTCTTCCATTGTCAATTTAAGTTGAAGGGATGGTGTGTGGCTCAGTGGTAGAGTGCTGGCTTGGCCCTCAGGAAAGTTTTGTTGCACACCAGGCATTGAAAAGGAAAATAATAAAGAAAAATTAATTAGTTAATTTTACCTCATGCACCACTTATTCATTCAGATCAATGTTTTTTGCATATTTTCCACTCACCTCATGGATTTGTAAAATTTGTTCACACCAACAATGCTAGTAGAAATGTTCAATCTTGGTATTGCTTTTACTCAGGATATAAACTGAGATGAAATTCATTACTCTGTTTCTCAACCTAGAAGACATACTATGCTTTCCTTTAGGTTATAAATTCCATCATGTTATAATCACTTACTTTTAATTTCTTCCTGAAGAGTTCTTAAAAGTGGAGATGTTGTCTTATTTATCTTTGGAGTAAAGTATCTGAAATACTGCTGCTGCATAGAAATTTCCCATGAACGATTGTTGGTGTAAAGGATGGATTAGTGGAAATTGGAATCTGCCAGGGAAATAAATACTCTCATGATGCTCAATATCATGGTTTCTTTATAGAAGTTCAGAATTGTGGAAAATTTTGTAGTTGTGTTCCTCACCCAGATGACTTCAGTTAACTCATGCCACACCACTTACTATAATGGTGAGCCCTGTTCCCTTACATAATTAATTTCATCTCAGTTTATACCCTGAGTAAGAACAGTCCCAAGAAAGAACAATTCTACTGGTATTGTTGGTGTATATAATTAAATAATGGTTAATATATTTGAAGCACTAAATAATTTTAATTATTCTTGTATTTTTACCACTATCTCAACGTGTTTTGGCAGATTTAATTTAGTATATTAAAATTTCATACCTTAGAGTATAAAAGTCTACCAAACTTTAATGCTTGCATATTGATAGTATTTTAACTTTTCTCCCCTCATTTTTAAATTACTCCCAGCAATATATAAAAATATTTTCATATTGATAAACACTCCAGAGAAACAGGCAGACAGCTGGTATGACCTCCTTCTCATGGATGAGCACTAAGAAATTTCAGTTTCTATCTTAATTTTCTCAGACCTGTGTATAAGAGAAAATAATCTAACCAGGTTAATGATGGTGGGGCATCCTTTACACAAAATGTCCCATGCAACTTGTTCAGTTAAATTCTGACAGATGTTTAGATGCTCAGCAATAGAAACTGATGTCAAGTGCCCTTCAGTTAGTCTCTCATAGGATCCACAGTTCTGTGGGTACATGGTCAATGTTCCACTGAATTTCTTCAAAATTATACAAGAGCAAGGCCCTGGCTCCTATGCAGGAATTTTCTTCAATCTCTTTAACCTGTGTCTTAAAGTTTTTGATCTATTAAACACTGAGAAAATGGTAGTAACTTAGTTCTGGGCACTTATATTAATAGTAAGAATTATGTAATAAATGATTTATATGCTCCAATTTATGAAAATAACTATCTAATGAAAGGCAATAATCCCAACATAATGCCTCTGAAATGAAGAGAGTGGGCATAGAAATAAATACAGAGAAACACAAGAGACTCAGCCCAGGGAAGCCACAGAGCCCATGTACAGAATGCACAGATACCATGTGAATAGGGTGGAATGCAAGAGATATATTTGGGGTAAAAAGCTGAATCCCATGAAATTTAGAGCTAGCATTTTTATCATGGCATTGGGATAATTCCTACCCCAACATATGTATGTGTTTTTTGAAGAAGAAAATCAAAAGCCAACATTAGATTTTTAAGTGATTAACAAACAGGAAGAGTATTCTCATAAAATACTTCCTGAAATTAGCTGAAAATCCAGCCTAAGAATGGTTTGTAGAAAGCAAAAAAAGTGGAATTTTTTTGCAGAAGGGACTGGTGATTGGACCTGGGAATGTTTTATTATATCCCTAACCCCCAGTCCTTGTTATCTTAAATTTTGGACAATTTCTCACTATCATGTCTTAGGACATCACTAATTTGCCATGATTGGTCCTGATCTTGGCATTCTCCCGCCTTTGACTCCCGAGTTCCTGAAACAATTGTCACAGTCATGCCCAGCTAAAGTGAAACTTTACTCATCTAGTCTATCTCTTTGCTTGCCTTTCAGCAGATAAAAGAAAGAAAATGGTCATAAACACACACACAACACACATACACACACACACACTTTGTAAATGCAATAAAACTTGCAATTTCAGGGTACATCAAGTATTTCAAACCTAAAATTCAGGCATTGATAATAGGACCCATCAAATTCAACCTGTCATATTCTAGTTGGTACATTTGTCACCAAAGAAGAGAAATAAATGTCTGCTATGACCAAGTTTACCTAAAACTGCAAGTCTTCAATTTGAATTGATACTTTTTGGAAGATACTGAAATATTCCTTACCTCAGAAACATTTACCAGCACATTCATTCAGACCCTGAAATATATCCGAGTGATGAGTAGTAGATGTCTAAGACTTTGAGTCTCCTTCAGGAAATTGGGCCATATTTCACAAGCATCTTTCATCCTGCTTTCATGCCTGGCTTCAGACATTTGGGAATTAGGATGGAAAACATCTCTACTATTGCAGTCTAATTACTATTTCTTTTTCTTCAAAATTATACAAATTCCTAAAGTTTATAGTAATGTACCTTAATGAATGTGCAAATGTGAATTCTGTGATTATTCAGTGACTGCATAAAAACTGTCATTGGAAAATAATTTTATGAAGATTATTTTCAATTATGAACATCATTAATAAAGATTTGGGTGACAAGATCAGCAAAAAATGCTTTAAAATATTGTATATTTTTCATTAAAGATGAAATATTTTTCTTCTAGGCTATTTTAAATTGCTGTTATTTGCTGCAGAAATTTCAGTGAGAATACAAAAAAAAAAAACGACTTTGTTTTATTTCTAGAGGATTCAAATAAATTTAACATAAGCAAAATAAATCTTGCTTTTTAAGAAATTGCTACTTATGCAAAAATTCTTATTTTAAATTTTATGTATCTTCCTAATGATTGTGCATTAGTAAAGAATAAAGCTAGTAGATCAACTGGGAGAAGGTGACAATTCTAGACATTTTCTGGATCAAGGAACGATGATTTTTAACATAGGGGATATAACCTGTAGCCAGATCACTGGGCCTATATTTATGTATAATAGCATTACTCTGCTAAGCCATGAACAAAATAATGTTTATTTCATCAAAATTATAAAATTTTTCAGTTTTCTCTCTTTGCATCTCTGGGAATTTTTTTTTAGAATAGAAAATTGAGTGAAGCTACATCAAAGAATGACTAACTCTGGAACATTTTGATGTTAAATTCTATGTCCTTTGTTAATGATTGGCATTAATAGAGAAGAACTTATCTTACAGGTGAAGCAGACACTTACAGAAATATGACAGGTATTAAACAACAGTGTTTTCCAAAATGAAGAGATATTAACTTTCACCAGATAAATGTCCCTGGGCCGTGTATACTAATGTCACTATATTAATGTCAATTATTAAAACATTTTATATTTTACTGCATACAAAACTCAAGTTTATTCTACTATTTCCTTATCTCCATGCACCCCTAGGACATTTTTTTTAAATTGTGAAATATTTTAATTGATAACAAGACTGCTAAATCATACCCTTTTTTACATTTTTGTGTTTGCTAACCATTTTTGATTCTTTGTAGTTATGTTCATCATTAGGCTACACTTTGATCTTATCACAATTGCATGGAATACAATTTGTTCTAATTCTGTCCCCAGCACTTCACCCTCTCACATTCTAGTTAAAACAAACAAACAAAAAAAGTGCGTGTCCGTCCCTTTTAAATCCAAACTACTTGGCTGGCTATCTTATCTGTTTTCAGTCAGCTTTCTTAACCAGTTCCTTCCTAAAGTTACAGAACAGAATAACAAAATTAAAATGATTCTAAATGTACAAGCTTTCTTTTTCAAAATTTGTGTTCTGGGAATTTCATAGGCTTCAACATTGTTTAGATGTATACACTAACTTATGTAAGCTAAAAGTACACTCTGACCTGATAAAAATGTTAATATTGTGTCCATGCATTAATATTCAACATAAGTTAAGTCTTATTTTATCTAACTATAAAGATTTTTATTTTATGACTTTGTCCAGAGGTCAGTTTCTTCAGAGTTAACTCAAATACATTCAAAAATTTCTTTTAAAATCTTTAGGGGGATATAAACATGGTGATATTGGAAATGAGTCTGACAATCGTCAGGTACAAACAGCCAGCTATCTGAAACCTTTGATTTCAGTGTCCATCATGGCTACTGGATTTTATACATGGCATTTACAATTATACAGGCCTATCCTAGGTCTATATATTACGTACTTGGTATCAAGTTGACATTTAGACAAATGAGCACTCACCAATTAAAATTTAAATAAGTAAATGGATTCAAAGTATTCAATTTAAATTAAATAATTAAATAGAAGTATAAATGTATTTAAATTCAAACTCAAAAACTTTTTTAGGTGGCCAGACATGGAAGTCTTAATTTCTTAAAAAATGTATAACATGTAATAAAATATATATGTTTCTGAGATTTTTCTTTAAGAGAAAAGGGATGGGCTGGAGATGTGGCTCAAGCTTTAGCGTGCTGGCCTGGCATGCATGCAGCCTGGGTTCGATCCTCAGCACCACATACAAACAAAGATGTTGTGTCTGCCAAAAACTAAAGAATAAGTATTAAAAAATTCTCTCTCTCTCTCTCTCTCTCTCTCTCTCTCTCTCTCTCTCTCTCTCTCTCTCTCCTCTCCTCTCTCACTCTCTCTTAAAAAAAAGAGAAAAGGGATGATTAATACTGGTAATTATATTTTTCTGATATTTTTAGTTTACAATGAAAATAAGTAAATTAAATTTAATATAAATAGGATTTATCTTCACAATAGGTTTCTTAAATAAATAAATTAGAAATTACAGCTGACACACAACTCCTCTCTCCTTTTTTTCAGTTATTGAAGAAATAATAGAACGCTGCCTCCACACTTTATATGACTGCTTCTCTATAACAGGCTCTACAAACCTAAACAAAAACTCTAAACAGTAGTGGTGGATTGACTTCCTGTATCAAATGTGCCATTATCATTGGCAAAGTTATTACTGGAAAACATTATGCCTTTGCAGCTGTAATAGCTACTTACAATCAAATATATATATATATATATATATATATATATATATATTTGTAATAGCTACATATATATATATATGATTGTAAGTAGCTATTACAATATATATATGTATATATCTTGTAATATAACTATATGTGTATATATATATATACACATATAGTTACACATATACACACATATAGTCCTCATTTCTCATGCCATAATATTTTGCACTTTGGTGACATATATCCACAATTAATTGCTGCTGACAACATTAAAATTTTATTCTTAACAAGTACTGACATTCATGTTTTATATCTTACATATGGAAAAAACTACGTCATCAATACTTATAGTTGTCCTCCTATCATCAAGCCATATTAGCAAATTTTTTAGCAATAATTTCTTTTCACATGCCTCATGATGGGAAATTTTCTTTGTTATGCAGGTTACACATTCTGTCTCTTTCTTGATTTATACCATTCTTCTTGAAATTGGTTTACAATGTATATAGATAAAGGGAAACAAAGGGGGATGATATCTGTTTTTATCAATGTTAAAAATGGACTAAATATTATGTCCTGCCTCAAATTTTCCCACATTGAAGTGAATTGGCTGCCATTTTCTTGGTGCTGAAATTATTTTCAACTATTTTAAACATTATTACAGATTCTCAATATGTAGCTAAACTTTTTCCTCATTTCTTTATCTGTATTATTCCCTCATTGGATTCTAATTTACCAACTCTTTTTTTAACTCTTCAAACTCTTACTGCATCATAAACCCTGTATCTTCTTTGCTCATATATGCAGCCACATTACAATTTCTGGACCTCTGACTTAAGGTAACACTCATGCAGATGCAGCTGTGAGATCTTTTTATCCTTAATTTTCATTTGCTGTAGAATCTCGAGGATTTTTCACCAAAATGCTTGATCACTAATGAACATGTTTTCTATTTATTCCCAACAGGCTCGTGCCATTGTTAATAACTGTTCTCACTGTACACCCTTTGGGGCCCCTACATGGAAATCCACAAATTCATGTGACCTACATTCTAATGCACTATGACAAATGACATAACTCATTTTCCTCCCTTTCATCCTATTCCTTTCTCCATGTTTCTATTGATATGAATTCTGAGTTTATTTGGGATAGTGCCCATAGATCTGAAAAGTATTTGCTCACATTTCTCATTTATTAATCTGCTTTGCCACTATGTGCAAACCTGCTCACTAAAAAACAGATAAGACTCCTGCATATACATCCTGTGCTTTGTAACAATTTTATACTCATTTAAATATAATTTTAACCCATGGAATTTCTCAAAATCCTACCAGACAAGCCTTGTTTAAATAAACACATCATACCCTGAAGACATGCCTCTTGAAACAAAAGAGAGGGACCTAGGTTTTCTTATTTATAATGCCTTAAATATTGCTTTATTTAATTAATGCACTTAACATTCAATATGAAGATAATACTCACAATTGGTCATCTGCTTTGGATGGACACTTTATTCCCAAACAACCACTGTGAAATATTTAAGGAAAGTACACTGTTTCAGCAGACACAGGATGACAAAACCCTGTACCTCTGATCACATGGAGACAAGGATATGCTTCTGGGCTTATGCCAAGAGGTCCTGTTTGGATACTGGCTCAGTGCATGAGACTGTCAATCTTGAGTTGGCATCAGGGACTTCGCAACCTAATCCAGAGTTTTATTTGACCCTGCATGAGGAAGATTTCTCCAAACAAAAAGATGATCTTTCTCCTCAAAAGAGAAGAAAACATACAAGAGGGCCCTGAGATACTTGACCTTGGGTGACTTGGGGGATATAAGATCATTAGCAGTCTCAGCTCAACAGCTGTTGGCTCAAGTGGGGAAAATATCTGTTGAAAATTGAAGGGAGTTTCATAAATTAGAGGAAAGGAAAGAGAGATAGGAAGGAAAGGAGGTAATGTTCTGGAATGGAAATTCATAAGCATATTCATATATATGCATACACATGTTTATATATTCATACATACATATACGTATTTATTCATATATATATACATATATTCATATTTACATGTTAATGTACATATTCACATTCACATTTTTACTATGTAAATATTCACATATATTTTTATATAGTTATATATATGTGATATATATCCATGTATATATTCTCATATCTGTATTTATATCCGTATGTCTTCTCTAGTTTTGTACTTTGGGAATTGAACAGAATTTTTCTGGAATGGGAACTCATCAGATGGAGGGCAAAAGGATTACCTCCTCTGATCATGTGGACAATACGTTATTCTAATCCCCTCATCGGGTAGATGGGATTAGGATCTACTTTCTTCAAAGGGTGAAGAACACAATGACTTACACCCCTAAAGGTGATCTATACCCATCACTAGCCTGAGGGTATGAAGATCTCTTCTCATGTAGCAGTGGCACACTGATCCATTCCCCATACAGAGTGGAAGGCATGGAGAGGTATAGTTGCATATATATTCACACATGTATTCAGGCTTGTAGTAACAGATATAACCATATAAAAAAGTATTCTTGAGGGCTGGGGTTGTGGCTCAGTGGAAGGGCACTCGCCTAGCACCTGCAGGGCCCTGCATTTGATCCTCAGCACCACATAAAAATAAATAAATGCAATAAAGGTATTGTGTACAACTAAAAAATAAATATTAAAAAAGTCTTCTTGAATTTTGTACTTTGGGGTTAAATTGGAAGGTTTTGTAATGACAGCTAATTAGATGCAGGTACAGAAATTAACTTTCCTGCTCAGATAAAGGAGATATGATTCTAGTCCTCCCACTATGGGGAGAGGATGGGGAGATCTACTCCCCAACTGTGACCTTTTCACATCAGGTGCAAAGGGTGTTGGGTTCTACTCACCTCATCTAGCAAAGGGTGTGGTGATCCATTTCCCATACTGACCAGAAGGCATGAGAATCTAATTTTATAACATATGTTCATATATATATTCATATATACATTCATGTATTTATATATACTCATGTACTTAAACATATATTCACATATATTCATATGTAAAATGTAATCCATATATATACATATATATCCATATTCATATGGATATACATATACATATATTCATTTAAATATTCATGTACATATGCATTCTGATATATACATACTCATATCCACATGAATATTCAAGTTACATAAAAAGTCACATTGATATTTATACCTATTCATGTTTATATTCATGTTTATATCCTTATACATACTCATATTGATATATTCATATTTACATACATATTTATGGCATGATTATGTATATATTCATGTGTATATTCATATACACATTTCTTTTACTCAGTGGTTTCACTGCTATGACTAAAAGACCTAACAGGAACAATTTTAGGAGATGATAGGTTTATTTGGGTCCTCACAGTTTTAGAGATCTCAATTCATAGAGAGCTGGCTCCATTTCTTGGAGTTCAAGATGAGGAAGATCATGGCAGAGAGGAGTGACTAATATGATGATTATGAAACAGAGAGAATCTCCACTCACCAGATACAAAACATAAACCCCAAAGTATCTCTAGAAGAATGTACAAATAAATGATGGATATAGAGATGATGAAATGGACCCCAGTGCCTTCTGCTCAACCTGGGTAACGGATCACCGTGCCCTCTCCTAAGTGCTCGAAGTAGATCTCCACATCCTCCAGCAAGTTAGGGGAGTAGTTCCCCTTGTGGGGAGTAGGTGCCTCTACTCATCATATCTGAGGGCTCAGATCCACAGACCTTCTCCCTGGTAAGATGTGGAGAACCATGCATCCTCCACCTGGTCAGAGAAGTTAATCTCTGTTTCCACCATCTAATGATTTCCAATTCCAGAATATTCCAGATCTACTCCCATTAGTATGTATGTGAATATGTATATGATCATATATATAAGTCTGTAAATATGGTATGTAAATAAATGTAAATATGAATATGCATATGAGTATGCATATAAATATAAATGTTTAGATTAATATGAACATATGTATGAATAAGTCTATGCATATGAATATAAACATTTGGATGAATATGAATATGAGCATGTGTATGAATATAAATATTTGTATACATACATAAAAATATGTAGATGAATATAACTGTGAAGACTAATATTTATATGAGTATAAACATGAATATTTGTGCTGTATAAATATGAAAGTTAATATGTATGTGAACATGTACCTGAATGTGTATTTGCATATGAACAAGATATTGATTAATATGTACATGAGTATATATATGTGTTTCTATGAATATAATATGAATATCTACATAAATTGTATATGATATGAATATGAATATGAATATGAATAACAAAACATGAAAATACATAAATGTATATATAAATATGTGCAAATAGGAATATATAAATGAACATATGCATATGTATATGAATATGTATGTAAATATATATAATGCATATGAGATATATATGAATAGATCCCAGTACCTCTGCATAGTGTGCAAAATGGATCACCATTTCCTCCAGATGATTTGACTTGATCTTCACACCCTCCAGACCATGAAGGGTGTTGATCCTCATGGAAATAGTAGGTCCCCTGTGTCCTTCTATTTGCCTTGCAAGGAGAGTAGATTATAATGCCCTCCACATGATGTGTGAATTAAAATTATGCATCCTTGAACTGAACAGAAAGTTAATCCCTGTAGTCTCTTTCTGATGAGTTCTCTTTCTAGAATATTCCACTTCAATCATGATGTACAAAACTGAAGAAGTCATATATGTATGCATATACTCAAATACAGAGTATAGGCCATCTTCTCGGTATGAAGAATGGATTACTGTGCCCTGTGCTAGATGAGAAGAGGAGATCTTTAGGTCATTGCCCCTTGAGAGGAGTAGGTCATCTTGGTTAGAATCACTAAATGAATATGAATATGTACATGTATATGAAAATGGTTATCGATATGTGTTTAAATATCAGTGTGTATATGTACATAAAGTTGAATGTTTACATGTACACAAACATAAATATGAGGATGTTTATGAGTTTGCATATATACATGTACATGTTTATGAATATAAATATGGATGAATATGTGCATGTATTTGAATATGAATATACATGTGTATATATGCAGAAATGTGGATATCAGTGTGTATCAATAAGGGTATGTACGAGTGCATGAAAAGTAGACAAATATATATATAAGCACACAAATATGAACATGACCATGTACCTGAATATTCATATTTTCAGAAATATGTACATGAATTTGTATGTACAAAAAATTGTTGTATGTGTATTAGCATGAATATATATGAATACACAAATATTTTCATTAATATTAATATGATTTTATATGTTTATGATGTATATGAATAGCATATGAATATGTATGTGAAATGGTACACCAATGTGCACATAAATATACAAATGAGCACGCATATGTATATGGAAGCATATGTATATGGAAGCATATGTATCTGAATTTTAGAACCTATTTCCTTTTTCTCCTATGAGGAATGGATCACCATGCTCTCTGCTAGATGAGGTGACTACATCTCCACACCCTTCACACCATGCAGCCTCTTGGTCCCCTGGAAGAATGGGTCCTAGTGTTCTTTACCTGGTTAAAGGAGAATATCCTATGCCCTACACCTAGTGAGTGTCTTTGAATCACTTATCTTCAATCTGATCAGGAGAGCTGATCAATAAATACTCCATCTGATATACTCCACTCTGGAATATTCTAGTCAAACCTTAAAAGCATGAAACTGGGCCAGATGCTACAGATGAATCTTTATTGATGGGTGTGTCTAGGTAGAATCTACACAAATGAATCTATAGATAATAGATGAGAAGCACCCCAATGCCACCCACTCATTATGGGGAATGGAACACCTATTTCTCCTCTAGACAAGGGAGTACATCTCCTGCCCTTCCACAAGATAGTATTTCTTTTTAGAGGGACTAGGACCCAGATCTTTCACACCTTGAGGGGCCTAGTTTCCCTTGGCTTCCACTGGGGGAGGGGTGTAGAAACATGTATAACCCACAGGAACAGGGGAGTCAATCTCTGTAAAGTCCTTTTTATGGTTTTTCAAGCCAGATCATTCCAGCTGTAACCTCAAAGTATGAACTGGAGAAGTCATAAATATGTATATGCATATATGGAAATATGGTCATTCACATAAATGATTTTGTATATGCACATGATGTACATGAAAATGGATATGAATATGAATATTTACATGAATATAATAAATATGTATATAAATATGAGCATATGTATATGTGAATATGTAATAAGATACAAATATGTATTAATGTGAGTATAAATAAGACACAAATGTGTATAAATGTGAATATAATATGGACTGTACAATATGTGTATGAATATGAAGTTGTATTTTATATGTACATGGAGTTCAATAAGAGCATGTACATAAATATGAGGATGCATGAGGATGAATATGTGCACATACCTTATTATACATATAAATGTATTTGTAAGTAAGAATATGGACATATATGAATATGACTATGAATATGGGCACTTGTATGTTTACATCAATATAAATTCCACTGTTTATGAATATATGCACATGTTCATGAACATTTACAGGTATACAAATATGTACATATATTTACAGGAATATGAATATGTAGAAATGTGTTTGTGATATGTGTAGAAATATGTATGTGAATATATAAGTGAAGGTGTACATGGATGTGCATATGAATATACAGATGAGTATGTATATGTGTATGGAAGCAAATACATATGAATTAGAACTACGTGTATTCTGCTCATATGGGGATGGATCACCATGTTCTCTGCTTAATGAGGTGAGTAGATTTCCATACTCTCCATACCATATGGACTGTTGGTTTCCAAGGACAATAAAACCATGTGTCATTTACCCCATGAGAGTAGAAGATCCTTATGCTGCACACCTGGTAAAGGCATTAGAAATATTTATGTTTGAATTGATCAAAAGAGTTGATAAATAAATACTCCATCTTATGAGCATTATAATATCTATCTATCTATCTATCTATCTATCATAGATAGATAGATAGATAGATAGATCCATATGAGATTTGATATCTAACTTTCTTGGTGGTGAAAAGGAAAATACAGAAAAGTGAACCAGGACCTCCTGTACTGGAAAGAAAGGGGGTGACTTTGGGAGATAAGAAAAATGGAGGAGGGGCTGGGGTTGTGGCTCAGCAGTAGAGTGCTCGCCTAGCACATATGAGGTGCTGGGTTCAATTCTCAGCACTGCATGAAAATAAAATAAATAAAACAAAATGTATTTGAGTCCAACTAAAATTTAAAAATAATTATTTAAAAAAAGAAAGATGGAGAAAATAAAATGATAAAAGAAACAAGAAATTCTACGACAAATGGAACTTCTACCAGTGGGGCTGGAAGAGACATAAAGGGCCTCTTTCCTGAGTGTGCCACTTATTTCTCCATGGTAGTGTTTATTACTTCTGTCAATCAGTCTTGTTACTCCAGGAGTCCTCATGTTGGTGTTCTCCACCACCTGTCCCTTGAGTCCTCTTTGAATGTGGAGGGGATCTGTTCTCATTATTGACTGCTGTTCCAAATCAGTAAATTGTCCTGACCCAGTTAATATCTCTGCCGTAATATCAGTCCCATATCTCCAGTTACTTTCTGCCTGCTTAGTGCAGATTTACATCCAATTAGGATCTCCACAGTAAGTAATTACCTCCAGAAAGACATCCTTTAGCTAGTGTGACACAGTCATGGGGTAGCAGAGCCTCACTACAGATCAATTCGATAAGAATTTGAACAAAAGGCAAATTGGGGCCCTTCATGGAATGGGCAAATTTTAATTCCTTTAATGTTTTAAAAGGAACAGCAGCATGAATTCACACTTGTTGGTTTTGCTCATTTATCTGTTCACAAATTGGAAAGAGTTTGGTCGGGTGCTGGGGCTCACTTCTAGCCACTTGCCTGGCATCTGTGAGGCTCTGGGTTCAATTCTCAGCAATGCATAAAAATAAATAAAATAAAGGTCTATCAACAACTTTAAAAATGTTTTAAAAAATTGGAAAGAGTTTAAATCCTGCAATAGCTTCTCCTTCCTGTAAGGTGGTCCTGAGACCACCTTGGAGTGGAGTAAAGATTGTGATTGTCAATGCAAAGAAATCAAGCCCAAGTCTCCCTTAAGGGAGAGGAGGAACCCCCAATAATTGGGGAAGTACTATTTAAATGTAAATTGCTGATGTTCACTTTTAACCCAGACTCCTCCTCTGACAGCCTTCTCTTCTGAATCTCCTGAAGCAGACTTTCAGCCTTCATCTCATTGAAATTTGATCTGGGCTATTTCCCTGCCTAGCCTGCATCCAGGTCAATGAATTTTCCTCCTGCTACTGTAATTGGCTTGCTCAACTCTGGTCTGCTAACAATGGGACAGGTAAATATTTTGCCCCAAGGCTTTCTCTCTGAGGTTTATCAGTTACAAATTGGGCATGCCTTTGTTCTGCCCTTAGTCTTTCTTCCTGCCTTTGGTACACCACATTAGCTACAGATAGAGAAATCCTTCTTGGAGCTGGGCAAGGCTTCTTGCCAGGTCCTATGCTTCTGGCTGCATCTCTAAGTCCAATGTGTAAGTTTTCTGATGACCACCGGCCGAGATCTTGGTCCAAATGTAAACACATTTCTGTTGCTGTCCACAACTTCTATATGTTCTTGATCATAGGCTGAAATGCAACCTTCAAACAGTCTCCTACAGAGCCTCTCCCAAGTATGTAAATCAGCTGATTCCTCCTCACAAAATCATAGGCAAGTGTCCCTAATTATTTCAAAAAACTGAATGAGCTGGACCCTTTGGATTTTTTTTTTTTTTTGCCTAATTATTGTCTTCAGAATCTTGAAATAGATGACTCTCTCTGAAGACAAAGAATTCCACATATTTAATTATTTTTTAACATCGAACTCACTTTTCTCTCTCCTGGTACTTTCAAGAACCAACCCATAATACTCTGAAAATATAAGCACTCTTTTTGGATTGGAGAGAAAGCCACACCCAGTAGGTACCTTAAGTCCAGGAGGCAAGTGGTCTCTGTTCCATGTGCTACCTATTGCCCACATGCCTTTCGGGCAATGGAATTGAGATCAATCTATGGGGCTTAGGGTGACAATGAAAAGACCACAGAAACGCAGATGTACTATTTTCACAAAGCAGGGATTTTGGTCAAATCTATGACCTCAGGGGTGCTCCTCCATGTCACAAGGCAAGAGAGTAAGAGACAGAGGATGCACCCGGAAACCCACTATTTGTGAGGGAAAAGACATGCAATAGAATATTCCACCCAAATAAGGCAGAGGATAGTGTTTCAAAAGAGATGTTGCCCCATCCCATTGGTTAAAGCTCAAGCCCAGACCTGAGGCACTTCCTTGCCAAGTGGAGGTAAAGGCCCCTAGCTTTGCACAGTGTGTGGCATGTGATGCCCGTCCAGTACCCCCATTACCAAAGGCTGAGTGGGGTGCTTAGCTCATGCTCAGGGCAGCCCCCAACAACTGACTTCATTTTTGTGACAGTTACATAGTAAACTGGAATGCACATAATGCAATCATCAGAGCCTTAGACTGCATGGCAGGTGATTTTGGAACAATTAGTTCTCTCTCAGGCTTTGTTTATGCATCTTTAAGATCAGAATTCTTCCAACCAGGACTCAGAATCCTGGAAAGGTGAGGACAAAGTAAATACTGAACCAGGAATTGTGCCTGACACAGTTGAGGCTCCCAATTTCTTGAATTCAGTGCTACAATGCATGTTTTGGTTGATGATGCAAAGTGCATAGGAGAGCATAGTTCCTTTCTTTTTATTTTATTGTTATTTTTAGATATACATGACAGTAGAATATATTTTGGCAAATTATACATGCTTGGAGTATAATTTATTCTAATGAGGATTCTATTCTTGTGGTTGAACATGATGTGAAGTTACCGTGGTCATGTATTCAAATACAAAGCTAAGAAAGTCATGTCTGATTTCATTGGTTCCTTTCTGTCACCTTGAGCTATAGTTGAAGAGACTTTAGTGGTTTCAGAATTATTTTTCATTTTTATTTTATTGAGGTTGAATTCTCACAGAGAGAGCCCACTATATAATGTGTGATGTAGTTACACTTACAATGTTGTGGTACAATTACCCCATTCACCTTGTTTCAAACATTTAATCCCTGCCTGGAAGAAAACAAAGTATCTGATAAGCAGATACTGACTCTCATGCCCTCCAAGGTCCTGGCAATCACATTTCTCTTTTCTTATTCTAAGATTTCCAGTTGTTGGATACATTATATGAATATAGTTAAAGCACATGTGAATTATCACGTTTGATTTTATTTACTTCACTTATCATTTTTGAGGTTCATTCATGTTGCAGCCTATGTCAATACTTCATTTTTATGGAAGACTAATATTTAAACATACATCTGGATGCTATATATAGTTGTATATTTGCTTACATGAATATATCTATATGTACCTGTGCTTACTCAGGCAAGTAAACATACGAATACATACACATTTGTTTATCCATTCTTCCCTTGATGGACATTTGGGTTTTCATCTCTGTCCTTGTGTGAATACTGAAGTACTTGATAACTGTTTAATTTGTTTTAAGATACTATTTTAATCCTATCTTAATGGGTTTTTTTGTCAGAGAAGAAATGTTATGAATTAGAGAAAAAAATAAGGAATGTGTCAACTTTGCTTTAGATTAGTTTAGGCAGAAACTGACCTTTGTTTCTCCATTTAGTTTTTAGACTTTTAATTATTTGAGTGTCACCACTGATCAGCACCAAAGGACTGATTGTGCCATAGCCATTGGCTAAGAGCATTTGGAGACCAAGCAGGATGGGGTCACTCGTACACACTGTGCCTGTGAAGAGGGAGATGATGCAGTCCACACAGTACAGAATCTCAAAGCAGCTGATGAGCAACAGGATGGTGTGAGTGGCCCTTTGTTCTGGGGAACTTCTTGGAGAAAAATGAGGGCTATGGAGAGACTTGGATCGTTGTTTATGTCTATGCAAGAAAATTATCATGTATGCACTGGAAAGAACCATAAGACCCAGAAATAGGAGATCTCTGAATGCCATGAAAGCAAGAAACAAGGTCCTGCTCCTGTAGCTCATGAGCAGAAAGGAACAGCGCTCAGTGAGAAACAGAAGCCCAGGTTGGGTTTTATTGGGAGTCACCACAGCGCAGAGGAGCAGGTTGCTGGAGAGAGACATGGTGAGGGCCCATAAGAAGATAAATAGCCCCACAATGGGTTTTGTGGATTTCAGTTTAAAGTGGGCCAACCAGGAGCCACTGGGACTGATGGTGATGGCCTGAAGCACACTCAGGACACAGGTGGTGCAGATGGAAAGTCCCCTCATGACCCTGTTTAGGAAGGCAAGCACTTTGCATTTGAAGTCACCTGGAATGTCCTCTGTTTCCCAAATGTCTGCAGATACCAAAAGGCCCATGGTGAGGAGCATGAGGATGTGTATTAGAGCCAGGTGGGTGACAGGGATGTCAGTGAGCCTGGGCTTGTTACCCACAAGGACAGCAGCAGTGTGGAGGCAAAGCAGAAAGGTATTTGCTGAGATCCCAATGCCAGCCTGGGGATAGAAGGCATTTCTTATGACAACATAAATGAACTGTTGGTCCATCTTCATCAGTATCCTGGGAAGAAAAACAGGAGCATTTGACAGCAACATCGTTTCATTGACATACTTCCCGTCCATCTGCCACCTTTACAATGTCTAGAATCATGACTAACAACAACTATCTTTGTAAAGAAGACAGGGTCTTATTCTTCACCTTAATTTCAAGTTAAGGGCTGGTTTGGGGTTTTAAGATAGAGCACTGGCCTACCATGAATGGAGACCTAGCTTTATCCCAAACACTAGAATAGGAAAAAGTAAATAAAATATGAATTAAAAATAAATTTTAGGGCTGGGGATGCGGCTCAAGTGGTAGCGCGCTCGCCTGGCATGCGTGTGGCCCGGGTTCGATCCTCAGCACCACATACCAACAAAGATGTTGTGTCCGCCGAGAACTAAAAAATAAATATTAAAAAAAAGAAATTCTCTCTCTCTCTCTCTCTCTCTCTCTCTCTCTCTCTCTCTCTCTCTCTCTCTCTCCTCTCTCACTCTCTCTTTAAAAAAATAAAAATAAAAATAAATTTTATCTCAAGCATTTGTAATTCTTCTGAGGAATGATTTTGTACAGTCCCTCTTATTTCATGGAAGTGCTCAGATCTTACTCTTGTCATTGAACCTGTATACCTCAGGTTTTCCTTAACAGCATAAATTATGTGATTTAGTGGTCAGACTTTCTATCTTCCCTGCAGATTTCTTAAAGATGAAGATGCTATTGTATTTGGCTTTGATCTGAAGTATCTAAAATATTGCTGCTTATATAAAAATATTTTCCACAACCTGTTGATGTAAAGTTAAGATAAGCAGAAATAGGAGTCTTGACCTGGGGTTTAGCTCTGTGCTATAGTGATATAGTGATTGCCTAGCCACAGGGGCACTGGGGTTAGTATTGGCCCCCAAACAAAAATAAGTAAATAAAAGTATTGTGTCCATCTACAATGAAATTATATATATATAATATATATATAATCTTTATATATATAAAGATTATATATAATATATATATATATATATATATATATATATATATCTCCAGGAAAATAATGTCAATATGCCTATTCCCATTATTTATTTATTTAAGTGTAGAATTGTAAAGAGTTTACTAATATTTTTTTCTCCTCGGACTTGGCCTTCATTTAATTCAGTTCCCATAATTTACTGTGAGGATACTGTCATCATACCTAATGATTTCTGCCTCAGTGTATGTCATCCGTTAGTGTGGGTCAGCTTAGTACTTTCCTTCTGGTATTGTTGGAGTGAGTAATTAAATATGTGCTTGATATATATAAAGCACAATAAAATCATTCATTATTGTTTTGTTATTTGTCTCTAATCTTGTTGTGGAAGAGTAAATGCAATATTTTAAAGATTTCTTAGTATAGGTAAAAAAAAATGCCTGTGTAAGATTAGCCTCCTTTGGCAAAAATTTGATTCTTAAGTCCTGTAGTATTGGACATTATTTTCTACTCATTTTAAAATTTCTACATACAATAAGCATAGATGTTTCCACATTCCAATTTTCTTCCAGGGGAACATGTAGAGAGATGACGGGGCCTCCTTCTCAATTTTTATGTCTGCTTAGAAATGCCACAGTATATTTTTCCATTTTTGTTAGATGTTTTGTATCAGTGATGAAAATGGAAAGATCACAATGAACACTATGAAATACAGATTATGCTCAGATCCTATTTTGAAAATTCACACTCTAATAAAACATAAAATCTTGACAACATCAACAAATTTCTAGAGACACATAACCTACCCAAATAGAATCAGGAGGACACAGAAAATTAATACATGTCAAACTCAAGCAACAAAAGCCTACCAAGAATAAAAGACCTGGACCAGATGGATTCTTGGCGGAGTATACCAGACCTTGAGAAATAAATACCACCAGTCCTCCTCAAATCATCCCATAAAATAGAAAAGGAGGTAACTCTTTAAAACTCACTCTAAAAATCTAGTTACCCTGATACCAAAAGCAGACAAAGACACACCAAGGAAAAATTCTGATTAATATTCCTAATAAACATGCATGAAAAAATTATTTATAAATTCCTGGAAAATCACCTTCAAAAACATATTAAAACATAGTGCACCAGGTTCATGTGGGGTTCATCCCAGGGATGCGAGGTTGGTTCAACATACAGAATTCAATAAACATAATTCAGCATGTTAATTCACTTACAGGCAAGAACCACATGATTATATCAATAGATGCAAAAACACCACACACACACACACACACTTGACTAATTACAGCATCCATTCCTGTTAAAAACACTAGAAAAACTAGGGACAGTAGGAACATACATGAACTTTATAAAAGCTATATGGTAAACCCAAGGTCAACATCAATTAAATCAAAAATTAAAAGCATGCTGTATAAAGGTAGAAACAAGAGAATGATGTCTCCTTTCACCACTTCTATTCAACATAGTCCTGAAAACTCTAGCCAGAGCAGTTACACAAAAGAAATATTAAGGGATATAAATAGGAAAATAAAAACACAAACTATCACCATTTACAGATGACATGTTGCTATAATCAGAAGATCCAAAAATTCTACCAGAAAACTTATTGAACACATATCCTGCACAGTGGCAGAATATGAAATTAACACCCACAAATTAATTGTGTTCTTATACATCAGGAATGAATCAACTGAAAGAGAAATTAGGAAAACTATTTCAGTCACAATAGCCTCAAAGAAAATAAAATATTTGTGAATCAATCAAACAAAAGAGGAGAATGTCCTCCACCATGAAATCTACATCACATAAAGAGATAAATTGAAAAAGACCTTAGAAGATGGAAATGTCTCCCATGTTGTTGAATAGGCAAAATTAATATGGTCAAAATGGTCATATGACCAAAACATCGCACATATTCAGTGTAATTCCCATTAAGGCTCTAATGTTGTTCTTATAGAAACAGAAAAAGCAGTCATGAAATTCACTTGGAATAATAAGAGACCCAGAATAGACAAAGCAATGCACAGCAAGAAAAGGAAAACAGGAGGCATCACCATACAAGACCTTAACTTATATTATAGAGCTGTAGTAACAGAACAGCATGATATTGGCACCAAAACAGGCTTGAAGACAAATGGTACAGAAAAGAAGATAAAGAGAAGAAAACCACAGGAATGCAGTGATCTCATACAAGACAAAGGCACCATAAACATACATTGAAGAAAAGATACTCTTTAAAAAAAAAAAAAAAAAGGTGCTGGAAAAACTGGAAATCAATGTGTAAAAAAATAAAATTAGACTCTTATCTCCCATGCTGATAAAAATTTAATTCAATGTGGATCAATGATCTAAGCATTAGACCCGAGAAATTGCACCTACTACATGAAAATTTAGGCTCAAATCTCCAACTGACTTCTTTAACAATACTTTTTTAAAAAAGAATTATAACCCTTTCTCAAATTAAATACAAAATGGTGCTGTGGATGTGAATAAGTGGTTGTGTGTTCCTGAGTTTAATCCACACTAACCCCTACTCCTCCCACCAAAAAAAAAAAAGAGTAATTTCATGGGATGGCATCAAATTAGAAAGTTTCTTTATAGAAAAGAAAACAAGCAAGATGTGAAGAGAGAGCCTAGAGAATTGAAGAAAATATTTTCAACCTGCACCTCAGAGAGAGAGCACTAATCATCAGGACATATAAAGAAATAAAAATATAAAAAAACCAGATAGCCCAATTAATAAATAGGCAAAGAAGTGAGCAGGCACATCACATAAGAAGAAATATGAATTGTCAACAAATATATGAAGATTTGAAACATTTTAAGTTCTATAAATTTATGTAAAGATAAAAATTGTTGGACTTTGAATTATTATTCCTCATGAGTCCTTACACTTTAAAATAACTCATGTAAGATAATACATATAATACATTTTTATAATAAAACAAAATAAAATCCTATATATTACAAAATTACTACCTGACTTAAATTTAAAGAGGCCCTGTAGCACATTAGGAAAAGTACCTGTGTACTGGTTATGGTGTGGCAAGAGTCAGATGTAACAATGCATTCCTCCAGTTCCTACCTAGGAGCTTCCCCTTCCTTCTCTTCCACTTAAATTTTGAGCTATGGCTTCCAAGATGAGGTTATATGGAGCAGATATCTTAAGCTCATCTCTCAATAGACTCCTAATCTTGTTGCTTGCATCTGAAGTCTGACAGCATCTGTCTTGCAGAATTAGAGAAGGCATCCTCAAAGGAAAAGAAAACTACTACTTCCATTCTCAGACAATGGTAAACAAGCCCCATCTGGATGAAAACTTTTTGCATGTGTAGCTCTCATTTTCCAAAGCAAGTGACCTTGGGTTTTGATGGGTACCAATCATAGAAAACATATCTTAGCTCACTAAAATGGATACATATGGGGTACAGCCTGGCAAAAAAGGACAAATTATGAAAACTAGATTGTCAGATATGAAGAAATATGAATTAGGAAGATGGATTTCTCAGGTCTGTGTGCTGGAAAGAAAACTCATATTCATGACATTCAGATATCAATAAATTTGCCTCTCAAATTTGATTTCTACATACTTTGAGCCAGTAAATCCAGTGAGTTAGGAAACTGAGTCAGGAAGATCACAAGTTTAGAACCAGCCACAGCAACTTAGCAAGACCCTAAGTAACTGAAAGAGACCTTTTCTCAAAATAAAAATATAATAATAATTAAATTTTTTAAAAAGGCTTGGGAATGTGCCTCTTTGGTTAAGCACCCCTGGATTCAATCCCTGGTACCAAAACAAATAAATCTCTTTGTTGAGAGAAGGAAATATATACCTATCACCTGAGCCATACTTGGATATGGACTGGATCTATTCTCAGGATTAAATACACAGTCCTCATGGAACATTTCTGGTCCCACCTAAGCTGGGAGTTGTAAATTCGATCTTAGCCATGAGCAGGTTGGTGTGAGAAATTTGGATTAGGACTTGCTCCTTCCCAGTTTTAGAATTACAAAAGAGAATGATTTTCCTGTTACATTGGGCAAGCCAAATATATACTGCTGTGCTCACTGAGAACTCTGTCTCCTGACAATATGAGCTTTGTGTATTTATCCTACAATGTGCACCCTTTTCCACTTTGCATGAGTTCACTTGCTGAATTCCCACCAAAGCTTGACAGGTAAAGTGTTCTCATTTAATGGGTAACATGAGAGAAGTGAGGTGGACTATGAAAAATCCGTTTTAGAACACTATTTCCTGAAGCACAGGTGGAGTAAAATACCACTAGATCAATTTTTGTTTTAATATGAAGGAGTCACTTGTTAGGAAACAGACAGATTCTCAGTTTAGGGATGTGAGGGTGTGTGAGCTTCCTTGGGCATTCAAGGTACTAATTTCCTGTCTAAGGTCTTTTTTCCACTCGTCTTCATAATGAAAGTGAGCATTTTAAGAGTGGATTTGGTTGACCTGCTGGTAGGAAGACACCATGAAAACCTCAAAGGAAACATGGCAAACAGAAGAAAGGGCTTTAGTGCTGTGATATTAATTCTCAGTACAGAGGCATCTGTATCACTCATAAGGACTAATGATCTCTCAAGGTAAAAGGACAGAAAATGAGAAAGAAAGGAAAAGAATTCATGCCTGACCTAAGAGTAAGTGTCTCCTACTATTTACATCCTTCTTCACTGTGGTGCATTTGTTAGAATCACCAAACCAACACAAGGCTCCCAACATGGGTACAGCATTGTGAACGGCTATACAGCTGCAGAAGCATTGAGAAAAGCACTCTTGAATATACATGATTATGCACACCTCCCATCCTGGGACCCTGCCTACTTCCTTTCTTCCTTCTTCCTATTGTTCATTTGGATTCAAGTCTTCAGTTGGCACAGCCTCGCTTTATATATGGGAACAAGGCTTGCTCAAAGTCACTTTCCAAGTGGTCAATCAGGGCAGCAATTTAGATTTGGACCAGCATCTGCCTGTTGTGGATACAGTACTCAGGAGAGTCATTGGGGCCTTGAGATTTGGAACTTGAGTGTTGACATCAAGAGTAAAGAGAATCTCCCTCTGTGAACCTTCTGGGAAGGGTGAAGTATTCTGGACAGGACTCAGGGCTCAGGTTGCCCAAGGGTTCAGATTAGGGACTGTACAGGTTTCCTGTACAGTCTACCTTCCCAAGAGACCTGAGAAAGGAACTGGTGACACAGGTTCCTGGTTCTGTTGGCCTAGATTGTTCCTGAACCTAAGGAATCTGAATAAGAGAGTAAACAAGAAGGAAATCCAATGCATCTCTTTTCTCTCTACTAGGAAAAGAAAAAAAAAAAAAAAAAAAAAAAAACACCTGCCAAATACTGAAATTTCTTCCTTTCACTTGAAAAGAAAAATGCTCTGAACTGAGTAGTCTGGGCTTCTATGGTTATCCAAGCATGCCAATAGGCCCCAGACCCTCCCTATTTTGCATTCCTATTTTGTCTTCTCAAGACAGCTAACAGGGGAAGGGGAGAAAGAAAAAACTAAGAGCTAGAGGCCCAGTGGCTTGCACTGACATCTCATTGGCCAGTGCATGATCATAGCTACTCCTGTCTGCAAAGGATTTTGGAGAATGTAGTTTGTTTGGGGGCTTTTTGTTTATTGGTTTTGTTCTATTTTTGGTTCCAGGGACTGAACCCAGGTGTGCTTAACAACTGAGCAACATCTCTAAACCTTTTAATTTATTAGAGACAGGGACTCACTGAGTTGCTTAGGGCCTAAGTTGCTGGTGCTGGCCTCAAACATGGGGTCTTCCTGCTTCAGCCTCAGAAGCAGCTTGGATTACAGGAATGTGCCATTGCACCTGGCTACTTTGTGTTTTATTTATTTAGGTGCTGGGGATGGAATCTGGAGCCACACACATGTTAAGCACATGCTCTATCACTGAACTTCAACTCCAGCCTTAACACTGTCATTTTGAAATGCTGGCAACACATTTTTTTAAAATGTGGGGCTGCAAGTCACCAGTAGCTAACAAACCTCACCCTTGGTCACTGGCAGTTAGTTCCCCAAAGGGCCTGACAAAATACCCATGAGAGCTTAAGAAATATCTTGAATGACTCCCAGGGATAGTTCAGGCCTCATGGAACAAAAAAGGGTTGTCTGGGCTGAGCCCAAGTAACCAGCTATGATGGGATGGCTGTGTAGCAGAGCCAGTGCAAGGTCTCGAGGGCTGACAGTGTGGGCTGCTAGTAAGGATGGACCCTGGATCTGAATGACCCCTGATGGGCTGTTGAAGGGATGGGCAGGGACAGTCAAGTTGAGCTATTGTTCTTTCATATGTGTTGAAGTGGGGGATGCAGGTACCATGTGAGAAGGGGCAAAGGGTGAGAGCATTTGGGAGCAGAGGGATAGCCCAGGGGCCTGTGGCTGGGATACAAGTGTTGGTCATACTAAGTACTCTGAGCATGTGAGTACTGACGTGTTATTAGTACATGTGGGTCTTCCAGGGTCCATGAATGCCTCCTCTGAGACTCAGGGCACATCCCAGACTGGTGAGAGGCACTGCATCCCAAGACGGGGTACCCCCAGCTTGGACTCCCTCACCTTCGGGCCTCAAGGAGATGTTGTCTGTTCCATCAGTACTGTCATGTGACTCATGTCCAGCCTACCCATGTGCATGCTATCAGTCACCAAACCCCAGCTCCACCAGGTTTCAGCATCCATGGAAATTGACTGCCTCCCCTACAAGAAGGAGACATTCACTCATAATTAGATCCAGGGATTATATCATGCCAACTGGAAGTCTCTCTTTATATATTTGCCTTTCTCAGTGTAGATGTCACTCTTGTGTACTGTCGATTTTTGCTCCCTTCATGGTGACACGGTGGCCTGAGTCCTGACTGGGGTTGCAAGTCACCAGTGGATGACAAACCTCACTCTTGGTTGCTGGCAGTTGGTTCCCCGAAGGGCCTGACCACACACCCATGAGAGCCCAAGAAAGATCCTGAATGACTCCCAAAAGGCTGTGTGACCTTAGACTCCTCACTTGATTGACTTCTCTGGGCCTCTGCCTACTGGGAAACAGGGTGAGTCTTCCCAATTTCCAGTGTGTGTTGAAGGTGATGGTTTGGTGGCGAAGGTGTTTCAGGCAGGGATGCAACATGAGCAAAGGAAAGATCTAGAATACTGGGAAGCTCCTTCAGTGTGGATCTGGCAAGGGCTGTTGATAGACAGCCATGGCTGGGGCAGGTCCAGTGCTCAGCCTGTGGTTATTAACTGCAGAGGACCTGGTGGGCCCTTACCAGAATCAGCAGCCTCAGTGTCTTCACCCAAGATGTTGTCATCCCCAATTTGGCCTCCCCCCCTTCTGGCCACAAGGAGATACTTGTCTGTTCCATCAGTACTGCCATGTGACTCAGACCACTATCACTTGTTACGAACATCCCACCTGCTAGCTCTCCATTAGGACAGATCTACCACTGGGGCCTCTGGGCAGCACAGTCCTTTGGGTTACACAGTGACAGAAGAAGGTGAGGTCTCCCTCAGGGAAGGTGGCTTAGAAGCAGCTTAGTGTAGGGCCTCAAGGGTGGGGTGGTGCATTTCCCCACTTCAGTGACTACCAAGACCCTAAGGTGTGTAAGACACAGTGCCACATCTGATTAAGAGGCAGATTCTTTCATCCCCTACCACAACTATGTGCAGCAGTTCTGCCTGTGGCTGGCCTCACCCACGTGCCACCCAGAAACACTTTCCCACTTGTTCAGGTAGGATGCCTTAGGCTAGGTCTTGGGTTCCCTCTTTATGCACCATGTCCTTGCACCCATGTTCCTAACAGAGACTCAAACAACTTTCCAATGGACCCAATTGCCCCTGTGAGCCCTGTACCCAGCTTCCTGACTTCTCTGATGTTCTCTTAACTTTGTGTGTGGTGCCCTTTTTACTTCTTCCCAAGATCATATGCACTTTCTAGCCTTTGTGTACCTATGTGTCAATGAACACCACCTAAGACACAGAGGCTTTAGTTTTGAACCCCCAAAATTGCACAACCAGTCTGGTATAGTGTCACATGCATATAACATGTCAGACATAACATTCTCAAGACAGAAGAATTACAAATTCTAGGTCAACCTTAGCAACTTAGCAAGCCCCTAAGCAACTTAGTGAAACCCTGTCTCAAAATAAAAAATAAAAATGAGGGCTGGAGTTGTGGCTCTGTGGTAGAGCACTTGCCTAAGCATGTGTGAGGTCCTGGGATCCATCCTCAGCACCACATGAAAATAAATAAATAAAATAAAAGGTATTGTGTTCAACAAAAAATAAATATTAAAAAATAAATAAATAAATAAATAAATAAATAAATAAATAAATGAAAATGAAAATGGGTTGAGTTTTGTGGATGGGGAGAGATAGAGTTTAATTTCATTTTGTTGCATATGGATTTCTAGTTTCCCTAGCACCATTTGTTGAAGAGGCTGTCTTTTCTTCAGTGTATGTTTTTGGGACCTTTGTCTAATTAAGATAATTGGAATTTTGTAGATTTGTCTCTGTGTCCTCTATTCTGTACCATTGGACTACTGGTCTATTTTGGTGTCAATAACATGCTGTTTTTTTTACTGTTGCTCTGTTGTATAGTTTAAGGTCTGGTCTAGTGATGCCTCCTGCTTCACTCTTCTTACTGAGGATTGCTTTAGCTATTCTGTGTGCCTTATTTTTCCAGATGATTTTCATGACTACTTTTTCTATTTCTGAGTAACATCATCAGGATTTTGATTGAAATTGCATTCAATCTATATAATGTGTTTGGTAGTATAGTCATTTTGATAATATTAATTCTGCCTATCCAAGGGCAAGGTAGATCTTTTCATCTTCTAAGGTCATCTTTGATTTCTTTCTTTAGGGTTCTGTTGTTTTCATTGTATAGGTCTTTCAACTCTTTTGGTAAGTTTATTTGAAAGTATTTTTTGAACCTATTGTAAATGCATTAGTTTTCCTTGCTTCCCTTTCAGAGGATTTGTCAATGATATACAGAAATGCCTCTGATTTATGGGGGTTGATTTTATATCCTGCTATTTTGCTGAAATTATTTACTAGTTTTAGAAGTTTTTTGGGTAAAACATTTTGGGTCTTCTAGGCAATAGAATCATATCATAAACAATTAGTGCTAATTTGAGTTCTTCTTTTCCTATGCATACCTTATTAATTTCTTTCATCTAATTGCTTTGGGTAGTGTTTCAAGAACTATGTTGAATAGAAGTAGTGAAAGAGGGCGTTCCAATTTTAAGAGAGAATGCCTTCAAGTTTTCTTCATTTAGAATTATGTTGGCCCAGGGTTTAACATAGATAGCTTTTAAAATGTTGAGACATGTTCCTATCATCCCTAATTTTTCTAGTGTTTTGAACATAAAGGGGTGCTGTCTTTTGTCAAATGCTTTTTATGCATCTATTGAGATAATCATATGATTCCTATCTTTGAGTCTATTGATGTAATGATTTGCATTTATTGAATATCCTATGTTGAACCACCCTTGCATCCCTGGGATGAATCCCCCTTGATCATGGTGCATGATCTTTTTGATGTATTTTTGTATTCAATTTGCCAGAATTTTATTGAGAATTTTTGCAACTATGTTCATTAGAGTTATTGGTCTGAAGTTCTTTCTTTAATGTGTCTTTTTCTGGTTTTGAGATCAGGATGATATTGGCCTCATGGAATGAGTTTGGAAGTGCTGCCTCTACTTCTAGTTTTTTTTTTTAATTGGAAATGTAGTTTTAGAGCCATAAAAAGGAAGTAACTCTCTTCACAGTAACTGATGTTAAATCATCATATTTATGTGATGAAAATATTTATGAAAGTTTCAGCTACACTTACTTACTTACATATCTTTTACTTCTTTTGGTAGTATAGTCATTTTGATAATATTTACTTATATCTCTTTGAAGTGCCAACTCTGGGGCAGGCATGTATCTACTGCTGGGTGTCCATCAGTAAAGCAAAAAGAGAAAGGCCAGTTCTCTCCTGGCTTAGTGAGCACCCATGTGAACCAAGTTCCTGCTATCTATGACTTCATTTAGTTTTCCTCATAACCTTGGGAAGGAAGTTGCATCAGTCATATAATACAGATGAGTAAACAGAGGCTCTGAGAGCTTACAGTCTATTCAAGGCTCTATAAATATATTAAAAGCCATAATTCAAATACATCCTGATCCACTCCAGACCTTGGTCCACTAACATTTATTATTTACTATTCACTACATATGAGAATATCCTTGAAAGCTTTTATAAATCCTATGTTTGAGACCTACTGTCCAGAGTTTTTTATTAAATTGGTCAGCACCACAGCCCACATATCAGTGTTTTTGTGCCTAATTCTGACAATTAGAGTCACTTTTCTATTAAAAATCAAGGAAACGTAGACAAAAAGATTGAACTCCCTTGTCCAAAGGCATACAGCAAGTCCACAACAGTACAGGGTGCGTGTCTACACCTTAATACCTCTCCAAAGAGCTCATCATGTCTCCACACACACACAAAAAAAAATTTGGAGTACACTGGCCAACTCTTTCCCCTGGCTTACTCCAGAAGCTTCCCAGAGGTTAGAGAGACAGGATTCCAGGAGGCACCTTGGTGATCAATGGGCCATGCTATATCATGGAGTAAGGCAGAGCCTAGAAAAGATTGGGGGCTGCATGTGGGGATAAACTTTGCACAGCACATGAAGCCCTGAGCCTCCTTCTTCCCAGATATGTCTTGTCTAATTGCACAGATGCTAAAATGCTTGCTCAACTATTTAGGATCTTCTCCTATTTTATATCTTCCTCTCACCTGGTTTTGGAAGTCTCAAGCTTTGACATTTGTTGTAAATTTCTTCTGCAGTTTCCAAATGAGCCCAGGGTCAACCATGTGGAATTTGAGCCTGTACAGGTTACAGTGTTCATTTTACAGATTTCCACTTAGTTCAGCTTTCCAATTCTCTTTAGAAATAACTTAATTTTCCATTTGTTATCATACCTGCATTAACTCTTCACATATTTTTAATGGTTATGATAAAAAAAGTTTCTTCTGATTCTAATACCTGGTATATCAGTGGATCTACTTGAAATGATTGTACTCTTTTGACTCCAAGTCACAGGGCTCCAATTTGTCTTCAATGCTTTATACAACTTCATACAAAATACACTGGAAACAGAGCCTAATTTCACATGGTTTCTCTCAGATAAAGTGTAGGCCTCTCCTCTGCCTCCATTAATGAAGCTAATGAGGTAGGTTCCTTAGAGAAAACTCCCAGCTTGGGCTCTGCCTCAGTTCTATGTTCAATCTGCCTGTGATCTCCTCAATCTCTGATCTTTATCTCTGCCACTAATTTTTTTTTACTTTCTCTTTCATTTCAGATGGATTTTAATGTTTTACTTAGAGCTCAAAACTCAATACTGTCAGTTTGGAAGTGATGATGTACAGAACCAACACTACCCCAAAATCAGGTGCTCCATGTAAGAACAAACTAGGGAGGAGACACCTGTCACACCTTGTGGGAAGAGAACCCCCAGAGCAACTGGGAAACCATAGGAAGTTCCAGGAGTACCCTGCCCAAAGTGGAGGCATTGTAAATTATGAAATGGGTTTGGACTAATTAGAATCACAATGAGAGTAACTTGTTAGGGTCTGTAAACAAGTCAAGATGGCGCCTGGCATTTTGCCAGAGGGAGTGGTCTGAGAAGTAACACCAGTGAGCCATTGAGTGTGGAGATTCCTTATTGGTTAACTGCTGTATCTAGTTTATGTTAATTAAGATAAGCTATGTGTAATGTATATATACCCCTCCTGTCCTACAATAAACCGCTCCCACTCCTGCTGTATCAATGTACACAAGTTGTTTGTCATCCCCCAGTTATTTTGCTTATTTTTAGAGACAGGGTGTCCCTAAGTTGCCCAGGCTGGCTTGTAAATGACTCAGCTGGCTTGTAAATGACCCTCCTGACTCAGCTTCCCCAGTTGATGGGATCACTGGTGTGGCCACCATGCCAGGCTCCAGGCACATCTGAATACTTTTTGATTAATTATACTATTCAATACAAAGTGAATGCTATGTGAATAATGTCATACTGTACTGTGTAGGCAACAATGACAATGAAAAGTTCAGACCTGTTCAGTAGACACAATATTTTTCCGAATATTTTTGATCTGCAGTTGACTGAACTCAGAGACATGGAATCCCAGGATATGGAGGGCTGACTGTATATCTCCATTGACCTTAAATTTCTCCCTTCCTATCTCAAAGGAACAAGTATCCAAATATGCTGTGCTCTGATCACTTCTAAAATAAACTCTGTGCTGTCCACTCTTCAACCCCAGCCCCTCGGTGGTGCAGCCCTGGCTGCCATTGCTTCCCTCCCCACCGTGCCTCCCAAACTAAACCGAAAACTTTGGGGAACGATGATAATCTTCCTTCTTCATCTTGAGTCCTCCACAGTGCTGAGCACAGGTGGGTTCTTGCACACTCACACTGACTTGTCACAGTCCCCATCTGTGCTGCAGGCACAGGGCTGCCACACTTCCTTGGCTATACATCATCAGGGACTTGTCTTCAACACCGAGGAAGCACCATCCCACAGCCAATTTGTAAAGATGGAATAATGTAGAACTATAATTGATTCTGTTCCAAAGAAGTCATGCATTAAGGAAGGAAAACCATGCCTGGAGAAGCCAGTAGCTTCATTACAGGTTCTGTGGCAGGCCACATGGGAGGGCCGAAAAGACACAAGAGCCAGCCAATGACCTGTCCCCTCCTATAGCACACTCAGGACCACACCTGGGCAGTGTGCACAGAAGCCAAGCAACAGGGGAGCCCTTTGCCAGGTCCTTAATATTTCAGGAACAATACACTATTAATGACTTCTCCTTTTCCCCAACTGTATATTTAAGGAAGGTTATTTCAGAGAACCAGACAAGATGTCCATATAATAAGGTAGAAGCTATCATAAGAAAAGCCACCCCTGCACCCAGATATTTTCTAGACCCTAACTATCTTAGCAGTAGGGAGACCTACCTCAGGAGGCATAGATAAAAACATCACTAGGCCTCCACTGCAGAGAGCTTGGAGCCCTTGGATCAGAGCTCCAGAACCATCCTGCATTTGTATTTCTTCATTGGGTTTCTAATCACAGATTTTGTCCATTGTACTATATTGATTTGTGTTTCTTCTCATTAATTTGAAGGTGGAGCCTTACATACTAAGAGTATTGTATCAGTCTATTCAGGACATGTGGTCCTAAGAGTCAGATAACCCATTCACATTAGTTTAAGAAAAAATGGGAACTCGTTAACTCATGTTTGGAAGCCCTGGCGTAGATCTAAATTCAAGTGCAACTGGATCTGGAGACTCAAACATTAACTTCAAATCATTTTCCTCTTGGGGTTGGGGTTGTGGCTCAGTGGTAGAGCACTTTCCTAGCATGTGTGAGGCCCTGGGTTCGAGTCTCAATACCTCATATAAATAAAATAAAGGTCCATTTTCAACGAAAATATATATATATTTTAAAAAAAAAACATTTTCCCCTTACTCTGTCTTCCACTTACCTTTGATGAATTTGCTGCAGCCGGACTGTGGCAGTAACTGGAGTTATCAAAAATATGGGAACATGATTCCAATAAAGATCCTCCTCCAGATGTGCATGTCCAGGGAACTTAGAGAAAAGTTTAGACCTCAGATCTTCCTAGATTGCTCTCCCTTTATTCCAACAGGGAATAAAGTAAAATTTACAGACAGGGTCATGTTCCGCTGGGGAAGCCACACTTCTGTGTTCTCCAGTGGGATCTTGTCACTGTTCTGCAGGCATTAAAACTACACTCCTGCAGAGACAGAACTTAAAGATGTCTGTTCCTTAAAACTCAAGGAGTTCAAACAATTTTAAGCTCTTCTCAGCTGCAAAGAGTTCTCCTTTCCTCAGCCATCTGGATGAGTGCCTCTGTGTCTTCAGGTGCACAATCAGAGTGCAGGTAGGTCCAAAAAAGGCTGTGGAAGGAGAGTTCTTGAGCCTAGTAGTGAGATTTCTACTAGCTGCCATGGAGACATCAGCTATAACAGTTGTATTGAGCCCAGAGGACTGTGCTCAGTATGGTGCAATGAGAATATTTTCATCTAACAATGTTTGGTTCTTTAAATTAGATTTTCCTAAAGTTCGTATTTTTCTTCATAAGAAATACCAAGTGATTTTAGGTTTTTAATTTATTTTAATTTAATGAGTTCTAGAGACATGACTTGCATGCAGTATGTCATCTAGAGACTTTAAATAATATTTATTTGTATACATAGTATCAGGGAAAACATAAGATTTAAATTAACATTTTATTACTTATAATTTTTTCTACTGTCATCCTCATAATTCAAATAGAACTACTATTGATGTAAGCAAATTCTATAATAAAAATAACTATACATTTAAAAATCTTTAGAAGAAAATGGGGTTCTATGTTCCAAACCTCATTTCATAAAGGGGAATCTAATATTTCTATGAACTTTTTATATGTAATTTCTCATGTAGTCTTTGAATCCAATTTAATTTCACAGGAAAAAAAACATGAAATTATAGGAACATGATGATAAGGTTTGGAAGTAAATTTAGCATTTTAAGAAACTCAAATGAACATGCTGGTAGTTTTCCATCCATGGCTCCAAAATACCCAAGAACATAATTCACAATATTTGGTGAAAGAATATTTGTGTTCATTAGTCCTTTTTTTTAGTTACTAAAAAATACCTTTCTTTTCAATTGCTATCATATTGGAAATGTCTAAATCTGATTTTGTTTAGAGGAACATATTAGCTCAGTTGAATCCCATTCTGTCCTGGTTAGAGTACCTAATATTTAGATTTTTTTCCCCAAACATAGTTTTTTGTGTCTTTAGCATGAATAAATAAATGTGAACCTTTCTTTTTTCTTGTCACTAAGACACAAAGAATAAGATGAGACAGAAAAACAGTTCCTGTTGACCAGGAAAGCAGGACTTGAATCTTTCATCCCTACATCAATCAGGGAGAAGGACTCTCCTGCAGGACTGCTTGGGTTTTCTAGTAGTGACAGCTTGGGGTCCTTGAAGAAGCACCTCTAGGGCTTCCTGTTTCTTGACATTAAAAGAACACTTTCTGTCCTAGTGGCTTTTCTCAAGAGAAATTTAAAATAGTGGTAATGTAAATATCATTGCTGTAAGTTTGAATCCTGAGCTGTACTCTACAACCCTGACAATTTACAAAAAAAACAACTGATAATTCTCACCTCTATTTCTCACAAATAGCTGCCACTCATTGCTGAAGGCTTGTTCAGGATTCTGCTCATTATATTGCTGGAGTTTGTGTATCTCACAGCAGATGTGCCCACAGGATTGACTTCTGCTGGGCGATGATGGTTTTGCCTTCTCTGAGGAGCCGGGCATCTCTCCTTGTGCTCATCATAGATTTCCAGCACAAGTAGTGCCACAAGGTAGATAGTGCTGCCTACATGGACCTCAGCTCCAAACCTACTTGCTCAAAGCAGACTGGTCACACCTCCTAGGTACTTTTGTCTAATTTCCAAAAACTTAGTGAATAGAAGGGGAGAATGGGAGGATTTGGCATCAGTGGTGAAGCTGAGGTTTGTGATGACAGTCCAAAGCATTTGAGTCTGCACACATATAAATAAGTGGTGAGTAAATATTATTTATCTGCCATCTCATTTCAAAGAGAGAAGCAAGATGATGCTCACACTGCAGAGGACAGAACAGATGTGTGCTCCCTTCACACCTTCACCCTGAAATCTGCCCACCATGAAGGTCCTAAGACCCCAAACTTGCAGTGCAGTCTTCAGCAGGGTGTCCTCCTCCTGTAATTCTCTCTCCTTCTGTCCTGACCTCCAGCTCATGGCCACTACTTCCTGAGCAGCTCTCACTAGTATGGGGGAACATGCATGATGATGCATGCATCATACAGCTACCCAGGATTTGGTGATTGCAGGTTGGCATACTGTCTAACATGACTGCTTACCTGATCCAAATATTAAAGAGAGTTTTAACCCTGAGGGGTCCTCAGTCTTTACTAGGAGCTCTAACAAATGAAAGTTCTAAAATTTTTGGATATTTCTTTTTTTTTTTTTTTTCATGTGTGATCTTTTTTTCTCATTTACTCACTTAGCCTTTCCTTCCTCTTACCAGATGTGGATTCTTCAGATGTGACCTATTTCAGAAATTCATGTTTGATTCACTGTGGTTTACACATCCTTAAACACAGAATATCAAGTTTGGGAGCAGCTCAAGAGGGCCAATTTGGCATCACCTCTAAGACCCTCATTTGAGTACTGTTTCTCAGATTGCCTGACTAATGGCAGAGAGCTCAGGCTCTGTCCCCTGTTCTCCTAGGATGTGGTGTGCCAGGCTGGAGGGTGATGGATCACAGCTGGGAAGGGACATGCCATGGGATTTCTCTTAGGTCACATTTATGAATTGTTCCCATTCCCCGGGATACTCTGATGCTTTCTAACAACCATTGTACATCAGCATGGATAATAGTATAGAACTTGCTTTACAATTCTAGTAACATATGTTTACATAATTTTAATCATATATACTGGATGTGCAGCATTTACTGATATGATTTTTTGTGGTTCAAAACTGGAGATAATAGGATGATTGGAAAAGTATTTTCTTGTTTTTTTTCTAGGCACTACATGGAGAAAAATTGTTATGTTTAACAATATATCAAATTGTTGGGACTGGGATAGAGGCTCAGTGGTAGAGCACTTGCTTAGCACATACGGGGTGCTGGATTTCATCCTCACAACCTCATAAAAATAAAATAAAGGTATTGTGTCCAACTAAATGAAAAACCAAAAATATTTTTAAAAATTGTATATTAAATGCATACATCAGGAAACAGTCAAAGATTTTTCTGTTTCTAGTACAGAAATTCACTTTTAAAAAACAATTTTCCACTGATTTTAAGGAAATGAACAAACAAACCCATGAATTTCTAAATATGATTGCAAACACATGGAATGGGACACTCCTGATTTTCATTACTCTTCTTTGCATAACTGCAGATATTTGATCACACTGAACTTAATGTCATCCAAAGGTATTGAGACACCGGTGATTAAAATATTTCATTCAATGAATGTTATATTACTTGGTTTTTATAAGGATCAAATGTCTGAAATGAATTAAAGCAGGTCCTCTATGCTACAGAAATGATGTGATAGAATGCATTTTTTTTTGTTTTGTTTCATAATACATTTTTTGTTGTTTTTGAAAAAAGACAATTTAAAAACATTTTTTTTTTGTATTTTTTTAAGGGATTAAATCCAGGGCTAGAATTAAAAACTGAGAAACATACCCAACTATTTTTTATTTTTATTTTTTATTTTGAGGCAGGTTCTCACAAATTTGCTTAGAACTATGCTACATTACTGAGACTGGGTTTAACTGGTGATCCTACTGTCTCAGACTCCTGTACCTGGCCTAGAACAATTTTTAGAAGTTATATATCACATATTATTATGGATCCATTTAAACTTATACTATAAAGTGCCCATAGATACTTGACTTATTTAAAATAAATTTGTAAGAATGGGCAAATGCCATTTATAGGCACTTAGATGTCACAAAATAAGACAGCTTTATTCTAGTGATCCAATATGACCCATGAAAGCTGAGACACATATAGATATTAGATTCACAACTTTCTTTTTTCTGGACTTATCATGGGAGGCAACTCCAAAACCTTGAATGAGTGAATGGAAAAAATTTTATTTTACCTGATCATTATTTGGTAGAAAAATTGTCTTTTTCTAGTGATGTTATAGGGTTTTCATTTTCCACAAACAGTGCATGATGGCACTCATGCCTTGAAGCTGAAAAAGTTTACCACATAGAAGCCAAGAACACAAAAACTGTCTTTATCAATAATAAGAAAGGGAATTAGATACATGGTGGGTAGGGACTGCAAAAAAAAAAAAAAAAAAAAAAAAAAAAAAAAAAAAAACTTTTAACAGAGCTAAGTTTTATAGCAAATAGAGTGATGAGCCTATACCCTCAGCCGCTGCCCTGCCCGGCCCGCGCCGCTCCCTCGCAGCAGCCGCCCCCAGCTGGGCCGCCTCCGCCCGCGTGGACGCCCCGGGCGACCCCCGACGACGCCACTCGGCCCCCTGGCAGGCAGGCGAGCGGGCGGCCGCGCCGCCGGCACCGCGGGGGTTAAGTGGCCCAAGTAAACGTAGCTGGGCGCCGCCAGATTCTCTAGCCCAGCGCCCTGCGCCACCGCCCTCGGCCTCCCACCCGCCGGTCCGGACCCGCGGAGCGACCACCGAGCCGCGCCCGAGCCAGCCCCGCGGCAGGAAACGATGAAGGGGGACACCAGACACCTCAGTGAAGAGGAGGGCGCCAGCGGGAGGGAGGACTCCATCATTCTCATCAACGGGGCCAGTAGTGACCAGTCCTCCGACTTCAAGGACGCCCCTTCGCCCCCCATCCTGGAGGCTATCCGCTCGCCCGAGATCAGAGACCGCAGATCCAGCTCCCGCCTGTCCAAGAGGGAGGTCTCCAGCCTAATCAGCTACACTCAGGATCTGACAGGGGAAGCAGATGGTGAAGGAGAAGATGGGGACAGCTCCGAGGCTCCTGTGATGCCAAGACTATTCCGGGAAACCAGGACCCGCTCTGCAAGCCCAGCAGTCCGCACCCGAAATAGCAACAACAGTGCCTCCAAGTCCTTCACACGTCCCACGCGAGGCCGCCAGGGCCGCAGTCACGTGGACGAGTCTCCCGTGGAGTTCCCGGCTACCAGGTCCCTAAGGCGGCGGTCAACAGTCTCGCCAGGTACGCCGTGGCCATCCCCGTCCACTGCTTACCTCACCATCGACCTCACGGAGGACGATGTGACACCACAGAGCAGCAGTACCCCCTGTGCCAGCCTAGCTGAGAGCCAGCAGGAGAACTCGGAGACCTCCCAGGTGGACGCAGAGGGGAGAGACTCCGACAACACTGAGTACCAGGATGGGAAGGAGTTTGGAATAGGGGACCTGGTATGGGGCAAGATCGAGGGCTTCTCCTGGTGGCCTGCCATGGTGGTTTCTTGGAAGGTTACCTCCAAGCGCCAGGCCATGTCCGGCATGCGATGGGTCCAGTGGTTTGGTGATGGCAAGTTCTCTGAGGTCTCTGCAGACAAACTGGTGGCCTTGGGGCTGTTCAGTCAGCATTTTAACCAGGCCACCTTCACTAAACTGGTGTCATACAGGAAGGCCATGTACCAGGCCCTGGAGAAAGCCAGGGTACGAGCTGGCAAGACCTTCCCCAGCAGCCCTGGAGACTCTTTGGAGGACCAGCTGAAGCCCATGTTGGAGTGGGCCCACGGGGGCTTCAAGCCCACTGGGATCGAGGGCCTCAAACCTAACAACAACCAACCAGTGGTTAATAAATCGAAGGTGCGTTGTGCAGGCAGTAGGAACTTAGAATCAAGGAAACACGAGAACAAGAGTCGAAGACTCACAGTTGATGATTCAGCCGCCTCTGACCACTGTCCCCCAAACAAGTGCCTCAAGACAAACTGCTATAACAATGGCAAGGACCGGGGAGAGGAAGATCAGAGCCGAGAACAAATGGTTTCTGATGTTACCAACAACAAGAACAATCTGGAAGATAGCTGTTTGTCCTGTGGTAGGAAAAACCCAGTGTCCTTCCACCTACTCTTTGAGGGTGGGCTTTGCCAGACATGCCAGGATCGCTTCTTTGAGCTCTTCTACATGTACGACGATGATGGTTACCAGTCCTACTGTACCGTGTGCTGTGGGGGCCATGAGCTGCTTCTCTGCAGCAATGCAAGCTGTTGCCGATGCTTCTGTGTGGAGTGTCTGGAGGTGCTGGTGGGCAAGGGCACAGCGGAGGATGCCAAGCTGCAGGAGCCCTGGAGCTGCTACATGTGTCTCCCCCAGCGCTGCCACGGAGTCCTGCGGGGCCAGAAGGACTGGAATGTCCGCCTGCAGACCTTCTTCACCAGCGACATGGGGCTCAAATACAAGGCCCCCAAGTTGTACTCTGCGATTCCCGCAGCCAAAAGGCGGCCCATTTGAGTCCTGTCACTATTCGATGGGATTGCCACAGGTTACTTGGTCCTCAAAGACTTGGGCATTAAAGTGGAAAAGTATGTTGCCTCGGAAGTGTGCGAAGAATCCATCGCTGTTGGAACCGTGAAGCACGAGGGCAACATCAAATATATGAATGACGTTAGGAACATCACAAAGAAAAATATTGAAGAGTGGGGTCCATTTGATTTGGTGATCGGTGGAAGCCCATGCAATGACCTATCAAATGTGAATCCTGCCCGGAAAGGCCTGTATGAGGGCACTGGCCGACTCTTCTTCGAATTCTACCACCTGCTCAATTACTCACGCCCCAAAGAAGGGGATGACCAGCCGTTCTTCTGGATGTTTGAGAATGTTGTAGCCATGAAGGTCGACGACAAGAGGGACATGTCATGGTTCCTGGAGTGCAACCCAGTGATGATTGATGCTATCAAAATTTCTGCTGCTCACAGGGCTCCATACTTCTGGGGAAACCTACCTGGGATGAACAGGCCTGTGATAGCATCAAAGAATGATAAGCTCCAGCTGCAGGACTGCTTGGAATTCAGTAGGACTGCAAAGTTAAAGAAAGTGCAGACAATAACCACCAAGTCCAACTCCATCAAACAGGGGGAAAACCAACTTTTCCCTGTTGTCATGAATGGCAAAGAAGATGTTTTGTGGTGCACTGAGCTCGAAAGGATCTTCGGTTTTCCTGTGCACTACATGGATATGTCCAACATGGGCCACGGTGCCCGCCAGAAGCTGCTTGGGCGGTCCTGGAGTGTGCCCGTCATTCGACATCTCTTCCCCGCCCCCCCAAGGACTATTTTGCATGTGAGTAGTTCTACCTAGGCCTGCTGGGGCACCAGGGTTCCTGGGACAGAGCCAGGAATCAGAAGGCACCCTGATCCCTAAAGGCATTCCAAGTCTGCCCCCAGCTGAGCTGTTGGGTCTCCCCTCATACCTTAATCCTCCTGCTCACTGGGAGCAGAGCCACCTGATCCTCTCCTGCAAGGGGCGGCCAAGGTGCCACCCCCTTGTGCACAATTCCAACCTGGCTGCTCTGAGCAGCCAAACACGGTGCTCATTTTTTCTTCTAAAACTTTAAAACTTGAAGTAGATAGTAAAATGGCTTTTTTCCTCCCTCTTGGATTTACCACTCAGAGAAACAATGGCTAAGATACCAAAACCACAGACCCACAGCCCTCATATACTCAGGTTAGAAATCCAAATCACCCAAGACTGTTATTGCAAGACTTTTAAAAAGTGTCTATAGCTCTGTGTGTAGTTGTAGATGGTGAGGGACATTTTAAAGGCCCAGCATGAATTTTTTTTTTTTCCCCTAGGGCTACCAGAAGAGGAAGTGATACCTCTTGTGATACCAAATTCCCTTTGTCTCAGTCCAAGGCCATTAGCCATTAGAGTATTTCTCACCATGATGGTGATTCAGCAGGGATGACATCATCATCATCATCTCATTCAGGACAATTCCCCCCCCAAATAAACCCAAGGGCAAGAGCCCCCCTTAACTAAATCCCTCCTGGAATCTGCAATAGAAGCCTCTGGAGCACTCAGGAAGGGATGGGCTGGAATTATATATAAGCTGCCATATATTATAGTCATCTCCCTCTTTCCTGTGTGCGGGGCATGAAGGAGGGGGCTGAGCTAGGTAAGACCCCCCCCCATCCGTGCACCTACAGGCACAGGTCCCCAGATGAGAACCTGGATGCTCACATTCCTCATCCTTTCTGGACATTCAGGGAAAGAAGCACATTCCTCACACTTGCCCCTCATCTAAGAGATGGCAGGGGAAAGCTGCAATAAAAGCTGCATCCTTCCTCCAGAGATTTTAAAATCCGAGAGGTCGGACAAGCTGCATTTCAGAAATGCTGTTGTAGTGGTTTTAAACACCTTTTACTCCTCTTATCTGGTGCTATTTTTAGAATCAGGAACAACCTTGACAATGTTGAAGCTTTTTATACACTTTTTTAAAAATACTCTCAAGACTTCTATTTTTATGTTTAACATTTGCATTTTTTTTTTTTTTTTTTTTTGGTAACTGGAGCCACATAACAAGAATGGGGAAAAACCGTGCCTTGTTTTCAACTGTTTTTGCTAATTTTTAGTCTATTTAATTAAAATCAGTATTTCTCTAAAAAAAATAAATAACCAGAGAAGAGTTTGCAGGTTTCCAACATAAAAATGATAACAAATTGTGAAGATGGAGATTGCCCTGATTTGACAACACACTCTACACACATCTTGGATTATAATGCTAGGTCTCATATCTAAGTACAAATAGCAGATTCCAAATAAATATTAAAAGAATTCGCCTGCGGCGAATGCCCCCTGGACAGAAAAGACAAGAGAGGCTGGCCATCCCCCTGGCCTGAGCGGGCCTGGAGTCCTAATGGAGCAGCTGGAGTCCTAATGGTGCACCACTCCTCGGCCTTTCCTGGAGTGCAGCATGCCCCTATGGCTACCGGGGCTCCTGGTGATATTATTTAAATAAATACTTTTTCTTCATTGCCTCTGAAGATATATACTCTGTGATTCATTGCCCAAAAGATGAAAAAGACCAACCAATTATACAATTTTTTTTTAACCATAAGAAATGTGTTTTACTCTGAAAAACAATTTGAGATCTTGGCCAACTCCATCCTCCTTCTCTTCTACATCTCCACATTCCTCCTCCAGCTCAGGCTCAAGCCCACTTACCTGATCATAGGTCTCTTAGCCCTAATCCACATAGGGATGATGATAATTTTAGGGTACATAGCTACAAGTGTCTTTGTATCAGGATTTGGGGGATGACATCAAGTATCAATCAGTTATCTACTTTTACAGGTTTCTGAGGGCCTTCTCCATTTGTGCCACCTGCCTGCTGAGCGTCCTCCAGGCCATCACCCTCAGCCCCAGAAGCTCCTGCTTGGCCAAGTTCAAACATAAATCCCCACAGCAGACCCTGTGTGTCCTTGTTTTCCTGTGGGCCTTCTACATGTCCTTGAGTGCTCATTTCTCATTGTCTTCTACTGCCATTCCCAATGTGACCTCACATGGCCATGTGTTTATTACTCAATCCTGAACAATTTTACCCATGAGTTACTTCCTCAGGCATTTATTTTCTGTATTAGGTGTATTCCAGGATGTCTTTCTTATAGGACCCATGGCCCTCTCAAGTGTGTACATGGTGGCTCTCTTGTGTAGACACCAGAGGCACTTCCAGCACCTTCAAAGCACCAGCCTTTCTCCAAAAGCATCCCCTGTACAGAGGGCCACCTGGACCATCCTGTTACTCATGAGTTTCTTTGTGCTCATGTACTGTTTGGACAGCAACTTCTCCTCCTCAGGATCTATATGGGAAAGATGACCATGGTTGCTTTAATGTCCAGATGATGGTGGCCAATGGCTATGCCACAGCCTGTCTTTTGCTGTTAATCTGCACTGAAAAATGAATTTTTAACTTCTTAAAATCATTTTGGTTAAGATAGCAAAAATTTAAGTACTGATGATACATAAGTTCTCCTAATGTGCCAATACACTGGCTTCTAAATAATAAATCCTGTCATACAATAGATGCTCTCTGGATTATGTGAATATGGAGATATGCATTTTTTGTTAAATCTCTTAGACATGTAAATAACAAATGTTTCACAGAAATTTCAATGCTTTACCTCTTTGAGATAACACAAGTGTCCCACATATCTGCCTGGTGTCAGCAAAAGATTCTTATGAGGAAGATGTGCGTTAGCCACTATAAACATATGGACAGTATTTATTATGTTTTAGTAAGTGCTTTAAATGAGCTGTATTTTTCCCAACTAAATATGTCAATATTTACTGCCATGAATTACCACCGGAACCACCAATTGTTCTTTTACTGATCTGCTAAAAAGAATGGAATGTAGGGATTTAAGATATCATATATAAACCAGTTCTCATAATAGCATTATTATCAATAACCCATGATGGAAGCAACTCAGTGTCCAAAAGCATAGGAAAGTATAAGCAAAACATGGCCTTAGCATATTATGGGATATTATTCACCCTGAACAAGAACATCAAAAATTGCTTGAGACCATAATTCACAAACCTTTAATGTAGAAGGTAGAACTGAGCTTAGAAACACATACAGACAGAAAATAGATTCGCAATTACCAGGACCTGAGGAAAGGTGTCATTGAGGATTTCTTATTTGACAGCAGGGAAGGGACAGATGGAAAGATTTCAGTGAAAGACACCAAGAACAGAATAGAGGAATCAGTTTGAGTACTTCTACTGTGCAGTAGAGTTCGTTAAAATAACCTTAAGTCTGTTTCAAAATAAAATTCACAATATGTAAAGACAATTAACAGCTGAAGAGGTGAAAACATTTATTACTATGATTTGATTATTACAACTTATGTACATGTACTGAATTACCATAATGTCCCACATCAAAATGTATAAATATATATCTTTAAAAAGAGTTTTTGGTAAGTTTACTACAGCTATAAAAAACTCACTGAAATATAAATAATTTTATATTTCATGATTATAAAGATGCCAGAATATGATTTGTATAATTTTCTAACAGTTTTAATGCATCTTCTAGGGGAAAAGCATTTTTTATCCTTAATAAAGTTACTATCTGATCCAGCAATCACACTTACAGATTTTACCCACATTACTTCTAAACTTATGCCCACAGAAATGGTGTATGTTGCTGATGACTTGGTCTTTGTCCCTAATGACAATTGAATTAAGAGGACATGGTTTTGAGGAAAAGGAAAAGCAGGTATATTGCCTTTGTAAAAAAAAAAAAAAAAAAAAAAAAAAAAAATGTACAGTGTACTCCAGTTCCAGAGGCTGTAATTCCGCTCATTACAGGGAACAAGTTTTTGTTTTTGTTATTTTATTTTGTCTTGTTTTATTTTGCTTTGTTGTTTTTTATGCTGGTGATTGCACTCAGGGGCTCTCACCACTGAGCCCCATCCCAAACCAATTTTGTATTTTTATTTAGAGACAAAGTCTCACTGAAATGCACAACACCTTGCTTTTTCTGAGTCTGGATTTGAACTCAACATACTCATGCCTCAGTCTCCAAAACTCTGGGATTATAGGCATGAGCCACAGTACCTGGTAGAACAAATTTGTTGTTGTTATTGTTGTTTGTTTGTTTTTGTAGAAGCTATTCAAACACTGCCTGCCAGATATTCCCTGTAGGAGAACTGCAATCCCCTTGGTAATTTGGGAGACAGCCATTCCTTAGATTTTCAGGTGCCATGCCTGAAGGCTGAGTGACTTGGTTCCTGTGGTGGGTATGTGCTCAAGGCTGTTTGGGTCTGGGAGGGGAAAAGTAAACTTTTTTCCTAGCCCCCCAAAATAAGGAGGGGGAAAGGGAGATGAGGAAAAGAAAACATGTCCATTTAAAAAAAGGCTTAGTGGCAGATCACCAAGAGCTCTATTCAAGCCTGAGGCAGACCACTACTATATATGTAACTATTGACAGCAGCTCTATTAACTAACACCATAAATTAGAAAGAATACAGACATTCTTTTGCAAATTAGTGGAGAAGCAAATGTATTTTCCAAGAAATATTTATTCAACAGAAAAGAGTAGCCTATTGATCAGCTCAACAATAAAAATGAAACTTAAATGCAGTTTACTGAGTAAAATAAGCCAGGATGCAAAGGGTACTTCTTTTATGCCATTTATATGACCCTCCTGAGAAGGAGACAATATAGAATAGACTTGCGGCTACTGATTTTCAGGGTTGGACAAAAGTGTAGCCCTTTAATAAAAAGTGAATGTGGCCTGGCATCCTGTGCCTGCAGCCAGCTTCTCAGGAGGCTGAGGCAGGACTGCATAATCCCACAATAGTGAGACCAGGCTGGGCATCACAGCCAAGACTCTGTTAAAAAAAAAAAAAAAACAGAGACAATAAGAACAACCAGCGACAACAACAAAATACTGAGGCCACTTTCAAGGTGAAGGATCTTTTTGCACTACGCTGGAATAACACATAAATGGATGCCTGCCATTTTTCAAAATAATGGAATTCATTTTACAAAACCCTGAACTCTAGTGTGGGAAAATAAAAAGAAAAGCTTTAAAATAGAGGTGAACTGAGGAACTCTGACAAGTGCTGTTTGAGCTGGAAACTATAAGACCATAGATAACATCTGAGGTCATGTACACCAACACTGTGCCCTAAAAGATAAGCAAGCTTGTTACAGAAGCATTGATTAAGAATTCATGAACAGCTCTTAGAATAAAACAAATATGTATATGGTGGTTAGTGGACACAGGGCTGTGTACTCTTAAGTCTAGACTGAGACCTGCTGCACTGCATCATGATCAGAGACATCAACATGAACTTATTTAGCTTGATAATGATACATGTGAATAAATCCAGAAACAAAGATGCAAGTGTGTAAATATTACAATGAGTATATATACAGACATGGCACCCAGTTCTTGTAAAGGTGGTCCAGAGTAGTGACACATAGTGCCCAGGTCTTGGTTCCTGTTACAAAACAGAACTAGTGAATGGTGTCAGTAGGAAGAAGAAAAAGTGTAGGTCCACACCCCACAAATATAATGACATTATAATTTATAGACTAAGATTCTTTCATGAGAAATCCAGAATCCAGTTAAGTTTCCATACCATGGAAGAACACAAACCAGAAAATATTTCTGATTCCTGTGATAGAACCAGTAAGGACTGAGTTCTCTTTCCTTTAAGAAAATGTCAGCAAAATAGAAGAAAACTTGATGAAATTTTACCTAAACACACTGGAACAAAAAGAGAGATGCAAATCAATTGAAATCAGAAATAAAAATTAAGACATCACCACCAGGTTTACAGAAATAAAAAGGGTAATCAATGAGGGAAGACTGAGAAATATTGCATGCAACCAATTAGTTAACTGGGAAAAAATCAAAAGGAGATAAATCAAGGCGCAGAGGCAGAATGGCAGAATTGATCCTTGTCCAGTCTGCCATCTTTGTTTATATCAATAAATTTAATTAGGGCATTGGCATCTGTAGTACATTATTCTTCCTGTGTCATTAGGCAGGTTAAAGAGTTAGCAACACCATGCAGCCTATTCCTCAGATAGATACTATACTTGCAATGTGCTATGTCAGGAGTTTTATGTAGCTCTAAAGAAAGACTATTGTTTAAAGTTACTGTTACATGGACAGCTTCAGGCATAGTGGACCTTTGTAAAACATTGTGGTTGTCTAACTAGAGAGTTTTTGTATTCCCAGGAGCTTTGTGTCTGAGATAAAGGTCAAGGCTGACTTTTAGAAGATACGAAAATAAATGAGTCATAAAATGGAGTGTACATTTGTAATTTGAGCCTCTCAGGAGGGAGAAGATAGAGAATGATAGGTTATCTCTTTGATGTTTCTTGTTCAATTTCATGTGGATGTAGCTCAGTGATGAAGTACCTCTGGATTTAATCCCCATTAATTTTTAAAATATAAAAAAATATGAAAAATTTGAATATGTAAGAATTGAAGAGATCAAATAAATTTACAAAAAGTTCCCAAGACAGACCATTATTTTGTGGGTTTACTGGTGAAGCCTATTAAACTTTTGAAAAATTAATACAAATGCTTATCAATCTTTTCCAAAACTTAAAAGAGTAGGGCATATTTTCTGATTTATTCCATCAGTCTATATTTTTCTGATACCAAAGACATTGATAACATTATTATATATTTGTCAAAACCCATAGAATATTCAAAACCAAGACTAATGTAAACTATCAACTTTGAGGGATAAAAATGTGCCAAAAAAATTTGTCTTATGAATGCAAGGGTGGTACAACATAAAAAAATCAGTAAATGTAATACATCATATTAACACATAAAAGAAAAATCTCAATGATAATTTCAGTTGATATGAAAAAGGCATTTGACAAAATTAAAGACTTGTTAAGTTTTTCTTAAGAATTACAAAAACTAGGTAAAGAAGTGAACCTTCTCAAAAACATAAAGCAAGTTTATGAAAAAACCACAGCTAACATTATTCTAAAAAGGTAAATATTAAAACTGTTTGCTCTCATATCCAGAACAGGAGAGGTATTCCCTCTTTTACCTCTGCTGTTCTACATATCCAATGTTATCTCTATCAAAATCCCAATTGCACTTTTTTTTTGAAGAAATGACAAAGCTGATCATCAAATTCAAACCAAATGGCAAAGGGCCACAAATACCACAAATAAAATGTTTTTGAAAGAAAGTTAGAGAAATCATACTTCCTGATCTCCAAACTTACTATAAAGTTATAGTAATCAAAACAATATGGTACTTGCAGAAGGACACACACATACACCAATGGAAATGGGACACAACCCAAACATAAACCCATGCATCTGCGGCCAATTGCTGAGTCTCCTCCAAGCCATTACTCTCAGCCCCAGAAGTTCCTGCTTTGCAAATTTCCCAAATAAGTCCCCACATCAGAGCCTATGTTCCCTGGTTTTCCTGTGGGTTTTCTACATGTCCTTGAGTGCTCACTACTCAATCTCTACTGTTGACAACTCCACAGTAAACATGCATGGTCTTATCTTTATTACTGAATCCTGCACAATTTTACTCATGAGTTGCTTGCTCAGGCATTTATTTATTTATTTATTTTTGCATTGGGCATATTCAGTGACATGTCATTTATAGGGCTCATGGTCTTCTCATGTGGATACATGGTGACCCTCTTGTGCAGGCATAAAAGGCAGTACCAGCACCTTCAGTTTAACAACCTGTCTTCAGCTGCATCCCCTGAACAAAGAGCCACCCAGACCATTCTGCTGCTCATGGGTTTCTTTGTGTTCATGTACTGTTTGGACTGCATCGTCTCCTCCTCAAGAATTCTACAAAACAATGACCCAATAGGTCATGGTATCCAGGTCATTGTGGCTATGTGGCTATGCCCCAATCAGTCCTTTATTGGTAATTACTACTGAGAAACAACTTATGAACTCTTTAAAATCATTATAGAGGAGTATACTAAGTGTTTAACTTTGAGTGATGGACTGGTTGTGTTAATGAGACTTTGAACAGTTTTATAATTATGAAAAATTGTATGTGCATTCTAGGTTAAAGAAATTAATACATGGTTTTAAAGTTTTATAAGATAAACTGATTTAATTTGATACACATAGATGGAAAATATGTAATAGATAATTTAGCCATTTACCTATAAGATGACACAAAATTGCTACATTTCTGCTTGATTTCAGCAAGGGATACCTGAGAGGTTGTTCTCAAATTCATAGCTTGGGTTACCCATTCTGGTATATACATAAAAGTGTACAATACTTTTATAAGTTAATAGTCTCAGTGATCCGTATTTTGCCTAATAAAATATGGTAACATTTATCACCATAAATTAACATATGATCCATTAACTGTACTTCTCTGTGTATAGCAGAAAAAAATTGAAAATATGATTTGTATACCTATGCTTATAGTAGCATTATTTACAATAGCCAATGTTAAAAATAACACAATACACATAAGTAAGTGAATCTAGAATCAAAATCTGGCCTGGAATTTTTTGGCTTTCAATAGCAAATAAAAAATTGTGGCACACCATTCACTACAGAAGAAACTTCAAGACCCTGTATCAAGTAAAATGTGTTGCAAAAGAAAAAATATTGTCATAATCTACTTTGATAAGGTAGAGTTAGATTCTTCTCATTTGTAGTGTTAGAAGATAGACTGGCAGGTTTCAAGGACTCAGAAAGTAAGACAATGGTGAATTTGTTTTATTAGATAGAGTTAGAGTTTGAAAGAATAAAAGGCACTGGGAATGGCTGATGGTTGCAATTCCATAATAAAATGAATGCACTAAATGTTAAAAGTATTACTCATATGTATGGGCTGGGGATGTGGCTCAAGTGAGTAGCACACTCATCTGGCATGTGTGAGGCACTTGGTTAAATCCTCAGCACCACATAAAACTAAAATAAAGATATTGTGTCTGCCTAAAGCTAAAAAATAAATATTTTTTTAAAAATATTGTTCATATGTCATATGTACTTTCCATAATAAAAATATAAATTAAGAAAGAGACTCCAGATGTTGCTCAGTGGTAAAGCATCCCAGTGTTCAAATCCAAATACTAAATGTTTCAAATGTGAAAAAAAAATTAAGCATAAAAAATAATCAAATGCATAGAAATAAACTTAACAAAGGAAGTGGAAGACTTTAACACTGAAAACTATATTATATTATGTTTAGAGAAATTTAAGCAGTTACAAATAATTGGGAAAACATCCCATGTTTATGGATTGATAGAAACAATAGGTTAAAATATCCACACTACTCACAGCAGTCTACAGATTCAATAAAATTCCCATCAAAATTCCAGTAGAATAATTTACAGAAATAGAAAAACAATCCTAATATCTATATAAAGCTAAAATCACCCAACTAGTATTTGAATGTGTCCTCTCCATATTTAAGGTATTGCCAATATAATATTATTAGGAGCTGGGTCTTCTAAAAAGTGATCAGTCCATGAAGGCTTTTATAGAACAAAGCAGAAGGCATTATACTTCCTGGCTGCAACATGTATTCAATGCATATAGTAAATAAAACATTGTGATTCTGGAATAAGAATAAACGTTCAGACTAATGAAATAGAAGGAAAAATGCAGAAATGTGCTCATACGTACACAACCACTCTTTCACAAGATGCCAAGAATGTATAATGGGAAAGTTAAGCCTTTTACACTTCCTTTAGTCTACTCAACAGAAAGTGCTGGGGAAAAGTTATATTCACATACAGAAGAAATTAAAATTTTATCTAACATCATTCTAAGCAACAAATTCAGAAAAGATTAAAGATTGAAATGTGGCACCTGAATCTACAACACTCCTAGAAGAAAATATAGTAGATACATTTACCAATCTCTCTTTATCCTTTCACCCCCAATGTGTTAGATATACTAATTACTCTGATTTTATAATTACAAAATATATCCATGTATCAAAATATTACACTGCACACCATAAATAGTTGTCAATATTATCTGTCAATACAAAATTTATTTTATATTTATATTACATTCATATATTTGTTTATTTAGTACTAGGGCTCAAAACAAGAGTTATGCACATGCTAGGCAATCCCTCTATCACTGATTCACCCTCAACACAATACAATTTTTTTTAATCTAAGAAAAAGTTTGAAAGAGAAATAAAAGAGCTATGGTGGTGTACTTGTAATCCCAGTGACTTTAGATTCTGTGGCAGGAGGTTCAAGACCAGCCTCAACAACTTAGCAAGACCCTGTCTCAAAATAAGAATTAAAAAACACTTGGGGGAGGACTGTGGTTGTGGCTCAGTGGTATGGTACAGTGCTCACCTAGCATGTGCAGGGTGCTGGGTTCAATCCTCATTACCAGATAAAAGTAAAATAAACATATTGTGTACAAATACAACTAAAAAACCTAGGTTTTTTTTTTAAAGACTGGGGATTTGGCTCACTGATAGAGTAATTCTGGGTTAAATCCTGGTACTGCAAATAATAATAATATATATATATATCATTTATCACAAAGAAGGCATATAAATGGCCCAAATAGTAATAAAATGCTAGTTTATTACTATTAGTAAAAATAACAATAATAATACATTCAGAATACATAGGAAGTTCCTAGAACTTAATGGCAGTAACCTAATAACTTATTTGAAAATGGGCAAAGACAGATAGCAGATGATCCATGGCAATCATTAGGCATGTGATCTTGAGAAAAGTACTTCATTTCCCTATTCACAGTTTTCTCTTTGTTAAGATGTAACCAGGGTAATTAACCTAAGTATTACCTATTGTTATAAATTTATTGTGTTATCATCTAGATTAAATCCATTCATATGTGTAAAATACTAAAAAAAAAAAAAGCTAAGTGCTTTTTAAATACTAATTATTCTCCTTTTGATTCTGAAATTCTCAGAAGCCTACATTGTATGTCAGGGACAGCTGAAAATATCACAGACAGAGCCAAATCACCACCCTAAGGTGGTGGATTCAGCCACATGTGGTAGTGCACACCTGTAAATCCATCACTTCTGGAGGCTGAGACAGGAGGATTCCAAGTTAGAAGCCACACTGAGCAACTTTTTGAGACTCTGTCTCAAAATGAAAAGTAATTGGTTGAGAATGTAATTCAATGGTTAATTGTTCCTGGGTTCAATCCCTAGTACCAAACAAAAACATACACACACACACACCACTAGCTTTGGCTATGCTCTTCTTCTTAAGAGAAAATCTCATGGTTTATCTGTAGATCCAGTGTTGAGAAAGGTGTTCTTGTAATCCACTCCTTTTTTTATCTTAGTGTTTACTTTTGTTCCTTAAATAAGAATTTGTTCCTTGACTACATTTTTTTCATATTTTCCTTTGCTTTTCCCTGACTGGGGATCTCAGAAATAAGTATTGAAGAAATGAACTCATGAATGAATTAGTTTTTTTTCCATAAAATTCGGCAAAGAACCTGATTAGACATTTATCACAAAGAAGGCATATAAATGGCCCAAATAGTAATAAAATGCTATCAATTACTCATCAAGGAAATGTAAAACAAAACTAAAAGTAATATATCACAACCCTTATTTAATCATTACATATTATCTTCACAAATTTTAACCTTATCTTCTACCCAATAAATACAATTGTAATTTGTCAATAAACCAATAAAGAAATCCCATAATGTGACATTATTTCATACTTGTTATGCTAACAAACAAACAAAACTAAAGGTGATGACTGTTGAGAAAATGGTAGATAAATCGTGATCTTTTTATATTATTGGCAGGGATATAAATTGGTACAGCATGTAGGAAAATCAGTATGAAACTGGCAATAAAAAATAAAGTGGGCCAGGCATGGTGGTACACACTTGTAATCCCAGCAGCTCAGGAGAATGAGGTAGGATGATTGCAAGTTGGAGGCCAGCCTCAGAAACTTAGAGAGACCCTAAGCATCTTAATGAGATGTCATCTCAAAATAAAAACTAAAAGGGGCTAGAAATGTGGCTCAGTGGTTAAGTGCCCCTGGTTTCAATCCTTGGTACAAAAAAATAAAATTAAAAGTAGAATTAATGTGTTCCTGCAATCCACCTTCTCAGCAGATGTACAAATGAACTAAAAGAAGTATCCCTATGAGATATTAGAACTCCCTGTTTAAGACAGATTAACAAGAGCCAAAATACCCAAATACCTTATGTACACAGACAGATAGTTAAGGAAGACATGGTATGTCATTTGTTATGTATAGAGAAGGAAATCTAGAGAACCATTATTAGTTGTCTTAAAAGGCACTCCATTATGCCAGGTTAGTTTGTAATTTCTCTCTCATCTTCTATTTGTGTCTGTGTTGATCATCTAGGTTGGCTTAAGTCAGGTCCAGATGTGCCAGGAGTCAGACGGAGACTTGCACTGGGATCACCACCCACCCAGACTAGGATCCTCTCTCCTCTGGATTCTCTTCTATAGTTTCTGATGTCAAAGGTCCTAACACCTGTTTTGTCTGGTCAGAAGGATATGGTTTCTATTATCACTGTCAGGCCAGTTCATGGGAAAGATAAATGTGCATAACACCAAATAAATGGGAAATAAACCCACTCAGGATAGCTCTCTCAGATTTTGACACCAGAGAGTCTTGTAAAAAGCCTAAATATTCGATGTCTAAATATTTAATATCTATGTTTATTACACATGTAGTTATAAAATATTTGAAATGGTATTGATCATGTTTTTTTTCATCAACATCTACAAAACATAGGCTTTGAGTGTTCTATAATGTAAAATTCTCCACCCATATATAGCTAATTAAAATCCAAGTGATTCTTGAGAGTAAATTTTCATTTCCTTTTTCTCCTCATTGGAATCAATAACATCAGATATTTGAGTCACGTATAAGTTAAACTTGAAATCTCAGTGAGCTTTAAGGAAAACTTTTATTGACACTGTATCCAAGCTATATCCTCTCTTACTTGTCACTCACCCTACTCTTGTCTTTAATATCCCTCTTAAAGTTGCCTGCCACTTCCCATGGCCCATGTGCTGTTTATCTAATCAGCTGTTGAAATTTATGTGAACTGTCCCACTCCACCAGATAGCTGTCCCATCCAAAAGGTGAATACCTGGTATCTGGGCTATCACAGGGGAACACAAAATTCCATTTGCTTTATAATCTAGTTTTAAATAATTCTTTATATTTGGACTTTGAGATTATACCTATTCTTGAAAATATTTCTAAATATTTAAATTAATGTTTATCTTAATTTATCCAGAAGTTAGAACAGGATTCCTTCATACTAACTATCCTGCCCTACAATATGCAGAAAAAAAATATTCACATCATTCATGTTAGGAAACAAGATTCTCAGACACATGTAACATAGATAATAGATTGTTAAAAAAGCATTTTTGAGAAATTTTGATTTTTGTCTGTGTGTATTCTATGTTACTATTAATATTCTGCTATAAAAATAAAAATTCAAATGTTATTTTATTATTTTTAGATGGAAATACCAATATTCAGCATTGTAATCTGCTAAAAAGATATAGCATGCTATCAAAAAGGTATAGCAATGATTGGAACTATAATATTCTGGTATCCAAAGCATATATAAAATAGTAAAAAAAATTGATTTGAGGGCATACTGGGAATTGAACACAGGGGCACTCCACCACTGAGCCACATACCCAGACATTGTTATTTTTTATGTAGAGATAAGGTCTTGGTAAGTTGCTTAGCACCTTGCTTTTGCTCAGGCTGGCTTTGAACACACAATCCTCCTGCCTCAGGTTCATGAGTCACGTGGATTTCAGGTATGCATCCCTATACCTGGACAGCTTAACTTTTTTATTTAATATGATCTACCTGTAATTCCGGTAACACATCAGGCTCAGGCATGAGGATCACAAGTTGAAAGGCAGCCTCAACAAATTAGTGAGGCCCTAAGGAACTCAGTGAGATCTTGTCTCTATAAAGAAAATAATTTTAAAAAGGTTTTGGGATGTGGCTCAATGATTAAGCACCTAAATGATCTATAGCTTTTTATAGTAGCTTATGCATTTTGCATGAATATAGATAATTAAATTTCTTATCCTGTGTCATTCTCTGCTACTATTATTATTAAATTATACTAGAGTACAAAGATAGTCATAATTTTACTTTATGGAACTTTTAAGTTTCTTTCAAACTTTATACATTGCCACAGATTGAACATCAATTATTACAATGTTACTTACATTCTATGAATGGATATGGACATATTGCATAAGTATTTAATTAGTTATTATAGTCACCAAATTATTTGTCAATGTATTAGGATCTCTTCATTTCAATTTGTTTTGAATATTTTTCTTGAGGTATAACTCAAATAAACTGTGCCTACTATGACATACAAATTAACAAATATATAAAACATGTAAAAGTATAATCACAATAATCCTCCAAATATTTTTGGTGAATCTTTCCAGTGCATTCTCCCTGCTCTTCTTGGCTTCTTGAGCTGTCCCCAGGACAGGTCCACATCCTAGTTATGCTAGGGTAGTGGGACAGGTTGCTGAGAAACTAAAGAAAAGGTAAGACATGTATCTATTTAAATATGCTCTTGGGGATGTTCAATATACAAAATACATGCATAAAAGACATATGAGAACTTCATAAATTTCAGTGAATTAACAGAAAGTGAAAATATTTACTTATATTAAAAGAAAAAATCCACTACTGAATAACTAAGCATTTGCATCCTTACCCCACAGGGATGTTAAGAACCTCATCATTTGTTTCTTGGTGCTGATTAACACCAAAGGACTCAGTGTGGCATAGCCATTGCCCACCAGCATCTGGACACAACAATGAACTTGATCATTGTTCCATGACATTGCAGAAGAGGGGGAGACAGTGAAGTCCCAAAAGTTTATGACCACAAAGAGACCCATGAGCAGCAGGATTGTCCTTGTGGCCCTCTGTTCTGGGGATGCTTTTGGAGACAGGCTGGTATTGTGAAGGTGCTGGCACTGCCTCTTATGCCTGCACAAGAGGGTCACCATGTACCCACTGGAGAGGGCCATGAGTCTATAAGGAAAACATCCTGGAAGGTCACAAGGGAGAAGTACATATACCTGAACAAGTAATTTGTAGAAAAAAGAGAGCAGGACTTAGTAACAAACATGAGACTGTGTGTGGTGACATTGGGAGTGGCAACAATAGAGATCAAGGAGCGACCACTGATGAGCATATTAAAGACCCACAAGAAGGAAAAGCAGCAGAGGCTCTGAGGTGAGGAGCTACACTTGAACTTTGTCAAGCAGCAGCTTCTGGGGCTGAGGGTGACAGCCTGGAGGACACTCAGCAGGCAGGTGGCACAAAAGGACAGGCCCCTCATCAGCCTGTACAAGTAAATCACTGACTTACATATTATGTCATCCCTTAAACCCTGAGACCCCAAAATGTCTGCAGTTATGAACCCCACAGTCAGCAGCATCACTAGGTGGTCAAGAGCTAAGTGACCAATGGTCAAGTCAGTGGGCTTGGGCCTGTGCTTGAGAGGAAATGTGGGGATGTGGGAGAGAAGCAGAGCAGTGTTGGCTATGATCCCATCACTGATTTCACAGAAAAACATGGTGCTCAGGTGAGGAAAGCTGGGAGCTTCACTGTTCCCATTCATCCTCATGAAGAAGCAGGTTTTGGTGAGAATCTGAGAAAAAAGTTTTTACCATGAGTATCACCATCCTCATCAATCCTTCCTACACTATGGTCATCAGCAAAATGTGTGGGTTCTTCCTCAGGCATTCTTTCTCCCTGCAGAGCCCAAGTCAATCCCACATCCTCCTGAGGCTTCAGAACTCTCTCTCATCTGCCCTCCAGGACAGACTCACAGTTGGATGGACACACACAAACTGCCAGACCCCACAGCATCTCCACACCGCCATGTTACACTTTTCAAATGTAAGCAGAATGCCTCTTCCTCTCTACAAACCTGATAAAGTCCTCAGTTCAAAGTAATAGCTCTAAATATGGGATTGAATTTGAATGACAAAATTGTATCAGCGAAGGGGCTGGGGATGTGGCTCAAGCGGTAACGCACTTGCCTGGCATGCGTACGGCCCGGGTTCGATTCTCAGCACCACATACAAAACAAAGATGTTGTGTACGCCGAATACTAAAAATAAATATATAACTAAATAAATATTAAAATTCTCTCTCTCTCTCTCTCTCTCTCTCTCTCTCTCTCTCTCTCTCTCTCTCTCTATCTCTCTCTCTCTAAAAAAAAAATTGTATCAGCCTGGAAATAAGATCCTCTTGGGCAATGACTGCAAAGAGGGTAGCCATGCAAACACTTGTATTATGTTCAGGTCTTCTTTGTTCTGGTTAATGGCTAGAATATGATTTATTGGTAGAACACATATGTGTCTAAGATGCGTCTGAAGTCACAAACTGTGACTTTATGTAAATGATCTGATGCTATTAAATTCAAAACTAGAGAGGTCAACAAATACATCTGGACCATTAATATTATTTGAAAATACGGGTAATCACAAAAATTGCTTCTTGTAGTTATTGTCTGTGTGACTGTATCAAATATCCAATAATGCCCAGGATACTAATACCACCCATTATTGTTATTATCAGATAGTCCTCCTTATATGACTTGAGAGTTTTAAAATATTTCCAGCTCGGTTATAGCTTCAAAAATCAAAGAAAAATTAATATGAAAGTAGTATACTTTTAATAATCCCTAAATGTTGGACACATGCAAATTAAAAAGTCATTTCTTGGAATCATCATAGGTAACTCTAAGTCTTAAATATTTTAGAAACTCAAAACAGAAAAACCTAGTCTTATCAGAATGCAGTTACCAATTATTATCAGAAACACACTGTAGGCTTTTTTTCAGCAGGTCAGAGGCATATGCAATCATAGTGGTAAACACAGACATATTTTAATGGACTGGGATGATTCTTTTCTAAGGATTTGGTTAGTGGTTTCCCATGGGAGTCCAAGCTTTCAAGTCTTCCAAGAGCAAGAAACAATGTCTCTGCAGAGTTAAGAAAATCTAGTGTAAATGTTATACTAGTCATTTAGTGAGCTTTGTTCTACTGTGACTAAAAGACATGCCAAGAACAATTTTAGAGAAGAAGATTATTTGGGGGCTTATGGGGTTTTGAGGGGGTTTTAGAGGTCTCAGTTCACAGATGGGCAGCTCCATTCTTAAAAGCCTGAGATGAGACAGGAGATTATGGTGGAAGACTGTGGCAGAGAGAAGTGGCTCACAAAATGATCAGGAAGCAGAGAGAGACTCCATTTGCCAGATACAAAATATACACACCCAATCATGAGCCACTTCCTTCAGCCACACCTCACCATCCTCAGTTTACACTCAACTAATCCCATAAAGGTATTCAAAGTGGATGCACTGATTGGATTTAGGCTCTCATAACCCAATTACTTTTTTTCTAAATCTTCTTGCTTTGTATCACACATGAGCTATTGAATGACACCTCAAATCCAAACCACACACTACAGAACTTGGGGGTGCCTACCATGTTGAATAATTTCTGCACCATGCAGCTGTTTGCTTTAACTGAAGCCTTTATTCATTCATAAGATGAGGGAGAGCACATGGGAAAATAAGTTCTTGTCATGTATTAGCACAGATTTGTCTTCTGAAACTAAATATGTGGTCCAAATTGTTTTCACAGCCACACAGAAATGCAGTTCTTCAATTACTGAGGGAAAGCTGCACTGTTCAGGTACTACAGATGTGACTGCAGAGGTGGCTGGACACCACGTCTCAACAAATTGAAAATTTTGATTTTTAAAATAGATACTTCATAATAACAATTAGAAAAAGTTTTGTTTCTAACATATTAATCAAGTAAACTTATCTATTTACACACTCAGATAATTAAGCTTCATACCTCAGATATACCAAGTAGAGACATCAAAAATACTCACAATATCATCCCATTCTGAGTTTTACAAGTCACAGGCTGTCATGAAGTCATAGACTGTCTTTAATCACACAGCACAAAGTGGTCTTCTTAACCTTTCATTTATTTGAAAAAAATACACACCCATTCTTTACACATCTATTACATTTAAGTTACAAAATATATCCAGATAATATTTCAAAGGTGTGGGATCAATTAATGAGCAAAACCTTTCACATCATATCCTAAAAGAATAATATGAGATAAATCCTGCTGTCAACATGAATTTTCAAGTTATTCTCATGAAATTCAGGCTTCCCTTGAAAACTCTTTTGAAAAATTGAGTCTTAAAACTACATAACCTTATAAACAGGTGAGGTAGCCTGTTTGAAAAATGTGTAATCTGAGGAGATAGGACTACATAATTCTCAGATTTACTAAGGGACGGGAGTCCTACAAACATAAATGGATGAGCACAGACAGATGTACGCAGATGCTGCACAAGCTGTCAGGAGGTAAGGGGGTCACTACCTGAAACCAGCAAATCTTCCTTGAGGCAAAAAAAGACGATCTCCTTTCACCATGCCATGAATCCAGGAAAGTGACCCCATCAGGTGCATCCACCAGCCACCCCTGATGTTAGCTTGCATGGAGCCCCCCAAAAGACCACACAAACTATCACCAACCATCAGTTCTCTCCAAATTTATATACCACACCTATATTAGTGAAGCCCATGCTCCAGGTATCATTGTTATATCTGTATGTAATTACTAAAAGAAAGGTAGATAGATATTCTGAACATTGCATTAGACAATCTTTTTCTGGAGAATATCAATATGTTATTACAACAAGCTAAAAGAAATCTGCCCTGTCTTTCCCTATCCATCCTACTCACACTGGGGGAGACTGCAAAGTTCAGGGGGTCAGGGGACAGGACAGATGCTCTCCACACAGAGCAGGATAATATAGAGGTTCTTACAAATGACAATTCCAAAATGGAGCCGACTCAATGATCCAAGTACAAGAATGTTGTCTTGCACATGTGAGAAATCCAGTTGCTTTCAGACAGACTGGAGGAAGATCAATAAGGAGATAAATCACAGGGAAAGTAACATGGAAAAAAATCTCTAAAATAGCTCACAGTTGTAAGCCCACAACAAAAAAGAAAAAGGAAAGGCCATATGAGCAGTGATGTGAAAAAACAATATGTAAATGAAATAACAAAATTCAGGTTCTCAGGTTGAAGGACCTTGTCATTCATGGTGAAAGTTGGCCAACCCATAGGAGAGAGAACACCGTTCACATTCCTACTAATATCTGAATCCTTAAAGCATTCACTTCAGACATTGTTTTATTTTGCAATTACTAAGACCAGAGGCAATCTTGAGCGCTATGCTGTCATCAAATTGACCAGAGATAAGTGAAAAATGTTCATGTTGGTGCTCCTGAGCCAGCACTCAGGAGAAATTGGGAGTACAATGGAAGAAAGAAAGTCCTCAGCGAATCCCCCTGTGAGTGTGGGTATGTATGGTTATGTCAGTGACCTGATGACAGGGTAAGGAAGGGAAGGGAGGAAGGAATTGTATTTTTGTCCCTGACATGAGCATAATCTGCATATTTCTCAAGATGAATGTGAGGCATGATGATTCATGACTGGCCTTTAGCCAGGTGACTTAGGTACCTGAGAGAGCACAGCTTGGCTTGATATCACTACACCACAGTAGCTGACTTCACCATGATTGCCATTAATATTGTTCTTTTTTATAAACAAAGGTAAAAATGGGGGGGAAATTCCAGGAAATGAGAGTGACCATGCACACTGGAGTGAGTTGGGTCTGTAGGTATGCTGGTCAACACACCCCAACTTTTGGCAGAATTTGAGCTGGAAAAGAACAAAGGGAACCAGGGGAGACTGATGAAACTAGGGGAAAGCAAAATCATCACCAACTCAACAGCTGGTGCTAAGGAAGACAAAGCCACAAGGTACCCACCAAAAAAATCCTCACGATAATTGAGCTTTCCAAAGTCCCCATCACAATTATAACCTATAAGCTTCTCTCCTAGTCAACAAGAGCTTTACAAAGACTGTCAGCAGGATCTCTGTAGAGAGCTTATTGTGGGTCAAAGATTCCTTGGTTGTAAAGGGCAGATTTCTCCTTGTATTAAGTAGGTCTGTAATCAAGCTTCTTATGGTGCAAAGGTTACTATTTTTGTTTTTCTTGGAAAAAAAATTTTGTGAAACATCTTTCTGACCTAAAATATAAGACAAAGAGTTACTTTTTTATTGACATTAACTTTATTTCATTTATGTATTTTTATGTGGTGCTCAGGATCAAAACCAGAACCTCACATGTGCTAGGCAACTGCTCTACCACTGAGCTACAAGTCCAGCCCTTGGAAGTAACAGTTAGGTACCCACCCACTGTCATGTATCCACCCCACAGACTAAAGAAAATTCTAAAGAATTTTCACATCATGGGTCCAGAGATTTTTAGCATTAGCTCCTCTGAACCACCGTAGCTTAACTAAAATTGCTTCCTAAAATTCCTCAGATGTCCAGACTCATCTGTTCTACATCAAGGGCACAGCATTTGTGAAATTCATGAGGTCAGGGAGGATGAACTAGAAAATCTGAGGACTATGTGAAAACAAGAATGGCATCCATTTGCCCCCAAACTCACTCTCCATACATGCACACACAAAAGTAAGATTTATATACTTTGTATTGTAAATTAAAATATTTTTAAAGTATAGTTTAGAGTGCTTGCTTACATGGGTATCTACAGTGTCAATATTTTACACCTAATTTAAGAAAACTATCAAGAATGGGTTATTACTATTGCAAAGGAAAGAAGCACAAAAGACCTAGAGCTGCTTTCTCAACAACATGAACTGTCAACACTCAGAAATACTAAGTGTCCTCTGTGAGAAGGTCTCTCTGATCAACCCAATAATGCAACAAAGACAGCATCATGTTCTCAATAAATGACTTTCCTCTTCCTTTTCCATCATATCCTTTGTGTTTTATTACCAAGAAAATTAGATTTATTCACATTTATCTTAAGTACTTATAAGTACTTATCAGGAAGTGGGCAGCAACAAAAATCAAACACAAAAACATGAGTTCAGGGAAGAGGAGAACATTTTGTTGTAACTGGGCACATGTGTAATTCCAGCAACTCTGAAGGCTGAAAAGGTGTAATCACAAGGTTGAGGCCAGCCTGGACAAGTTAAGGAGATCATGCCTAAAAAATAAAAAGGTGTGAGGATGTAGCACAGGTGAATAAAATTATCTTTATTTTATTCATTTTTATGCGGTACTGAGGATCAAACACAGTGCCTTGAATGTGCTCAAGAAATGCTATATCTATGCTCAGTTTCATTAAATACATTAATAATCAATGAATAAAATAAATACAAATTTTTCTTTAAAATTTTACCCTCATGAATAGATTTGACATAACCACTATTAATGAAATTATAAGAGGTATTTTTAAATATATGGTCAAAAAAATATATGGACAGCCTTCACCCTCACCAAATTCTGATAAATTACATTCTAAGCCATTTTCAAACAAGGCAAAGAAAATTTCTACCATCGTTGGTTCTTTTATTTATGATGTAATAACAGTCCAACTTTCATTATCCCCTGATAAGACATGGCCCAGTAGAGAGAGCTCATGTGAAGCAGTGTCTCCAATAATGTAATGTTTGTTAAATTAGTAGGAGTGCAAAAAAGGTTTTTCTTAGAAAATGCTGGTTCATATCTTGTATGAATGAGCATATTCAAACTCTTTCAAAGGTGATACTTTGAATGAAGAATCTCTCTTCAAACTAAATTTTTTTAAATTAACTTTATTTATTTATTTTTATGTGGTACTGATGATCAAACCCAGTTCCTTAAATGTGCTCTTCCACTGAGCTACCACATGCATTTTAAAAATTCTATTTAAAAACTCAAATTAAAGATAACTTATTTTTAAAAGCTTTAATAGATTACAAAGAAGCTAAAAGAAAAATTGAGTATACTTAGTGAAAACTCATAGCAAAATTCTATAAAATGAAAGGAGAATAACATGTTCCTTGAGAACTGATGTTAAGTGAACAAAAGTCATTATATTTCAGCAAAGGAATGTATAATTGAAGTCAATTACAGGATTTCATATCTAAATTGATTAATAGCATTTTATATTAAAAACTACTAATTTTATGAGTCACTAAATTAAAACAATGAGAATGCTAGCAAGAAATTCTTCCATGGAGAGAAAAGAAAACAGCCCTTGAGATGCAGATGGTGATTAGAGGTGACTGCTGATCCAAACCTGAAATCTGACTGGGAGACCCCTGGTTCAGGCCCTGCCTGCCCCCTGATATGCATCAGGAACAGAGAGGCACTTACCAGATGGTTTGCAGGGGATGCAATGACTTCAGACAAACCAGCATAGCTCATTTCTCTATAAGAAGGTAATTTTAGTGCCTCTATAAGTGTGATAAGATCTCCCTGGGAGAAGAGAACCATGGTGTCCCATGTGGGACATTTATGTTTCTTAATTTTCCTTTATTCTTTCCTGGACAATGGTACTCAGGGGAGAGCTGTGCTCAAAACTTCCCCTAAGTTACCCTGTCACAAAAGCATGTAACACCTGAAGGGTCAGATCATGTAGTCAACAGCAATTTTATTACTTTGATACCAACTTTAAATTAGTGTGAACTTATTTCAGACTTTGTAATTCCTGTACTCTGGTCAGATTCCTGGCACCTGAGGCCTCCCAGTGGCTCTGAGGGGTGTCCTCTCCCTGCAATGTATGACAGGCATTTTCTTCTTTAAGAACTGTCCATGGAGCACCTGGTTTCTGAGTACTACAGGGTCCTGTATTCCATGATTTCCAAGTTCTCAACTTCAGGTTTCAAGATGCCAATCAAATTTAATGATGAGCTGGGCATTGTGGTGCACACCTGTAATCCCAGCAGCTTGAAAAACTGAAGCAGAAAGATTGTGAGTTCAAAGCCATCCTCAGCAAATTAGGGAGTCTGTGAACAACTCAGTGAGATCCTGTCTCAAAACAAAAACAAAAGCAAAAAATACTAAAAATGGGGTGGGAATATGGCTCAGTGGTTAAGTGTCCCTTGGTTCAATCCTTGGAACCAAAAAAAGAGGATTTAATAAGAAATAAAACAGCATGTATCGTTTCTTGGGATAAACTCAACTAATCTGTATAGACTTTATGCCCTAATTTTTAAAAGTTAATAAAACCTCCATACTAAAATAAATCAAACTATAGAAAATTTGAGGCAGAGCTAGTGCATGGTGGTTGAGGTAAGCTGAGGCACATTTTTTCCTGGATAACAGTACTCTGGGGAGATCTGTGCAAACTTACCAAATCTGATGAAGGAAATCTGAAGAAGTCTATGTAGAACAAAGAAAACCATGTCTCAGTGAAATTGGGGGAAAACACTAAGGAATCAGTTTATCAGAGGCAGCATGCACTGTCTTTGGGCAAAACCAATATAAAATTCTGTTTCCAATGTACCTTATAAAATTTATATGAAAAATGATTAGATATGTGACCAAGCACTGTCCTTGGGCAAAACCAATATAAAATTCTGTTTCCAATGTACCTTATAAAATTTATATGAAAAATGATTAGATATGTGACCAAGAGGTACCCTTTGATCTCTAATCAAAATGAAGTACCATCATTATAAGGAGAATTACTGATATTCCTGATACTGGAATTAGAAGATGATCCTTTAGATCAGCTATTATCAATACGCATCAACATGCAACACACCAAAGAATGAATGTTCTCTCCCATATGTTGGTGCTAACACAAAATTGGTGGGGTACAGAAGTTCAGTGAGTTTGAAAAAGGGGAATGGAGGGGGAAAAGTAAAATGGAAATAGGAAGGCAGTGGAATGAATAAGACATTTGTTTTCTCTGTTCATATATGAATACATGACCAGTGAAAGTTCACATCATGTGCAGCCACAAGACTGAGATCCTAATTAGAATAAGATATACTCCATGTTTGTATGAACATATCAAAATGGACTCTACCACCATATATAACTAAAAAGAACAAATTTTAAAAATTAAAGTTTATACAGATATAATATGTAAAAATTATCTTTTTTCTGGAGAGAGATGGAACTTTCAACAGAATCTAATGAAAACACAATGACAAAAATATATAACTTCTGCTATGTAAAAATTCATGATGGACCTGGGGGAAGACTAGACACTGCAGAATAAGTCTCCAAGATACTTCAAAACAAGTCAAAAAGTAACAAAACTCAGAGAGAATGATAAGAAAATGCTTAAAAGTAAAATGTACATAAGTGGCCTATTAATTATTCTAAAATATCTGTCATTAAAACCATAGGAAGGAACCAAAATCAGGGAATACTAGGAGAAAATAATGGACAAATTTACCAAACCTGATGATGTGAATCTGAAGAATTCTATTTAGAACAAAGAAAACAATGTCTTAGTACATTACAGTGAAATTGGGGGTTAACAGTAAGGAATCAGTTTATCCAGAATAAAAATAAAATAGCCACATGGTATTGATTGATGCAATGCTAACTGGCTAAGTAAGATGAATGATAGCAACACTGCAGATACTGGCAGTACTTTTTAAAAGGTGGTTATCTGGAAGTTGGCTAGGATTTATTATAAATATATATTTCAAATTCCTTGGCAACTAGTAAAATAAGTTGAAAAAACTGTATTTGCACTAGGTGCAGTGGCACATGCCTGTAATCCCAATAACTCTGGAGGCTGAGGCAAAAGGATCACTATGTGGAGGACAGCCTCAGCAACTTAGTAAGGGCCTAAGTAACTTGTTGAGATCCTGTGTAAAAATTAAAAAAAAAATCTTAAAATGGCTGGAGATGTGGTATAGTGGTAAAGTGGCCCAGGGTTTAATCTCTGCTACAAAACATAATCAAAAAATATTTGACAAAAAATGACACATGCAATAGTGTAAATGGATCAACTAGATTACATAAGGCAGGGAAAGTATTGAATACCAAACCAATGAAATCAAAATAGCACCTGTAGAAAATATTAATTCAAGTGTTTATAAGAATTTTAGAGATATATGTTTATGTTTTTTTCTGTGTGTATGTGTGTGTGTGTGTGTGTGTGGTATTGGGGATTGATGACCCCTGATTTTATGCATGCTAGGTAAGTTCTCCAACACTGAGCTACATTCACAGCCTGACCAATGTTTCCCTAAAAATATTAAAATTTAGAAGTTTCCATAAGGTGCTGAAAAATGAGAACAAACTATCTGTTGTTTATGATAGAATTGCTTTAAATATAATAACACCTTGATCAAAAGTAAAGGGGTGAATAGACACATAAAATGCTCACATTAATTAAAAGAGTGGAAGTACCTATATTAATTTCAATAAAACATATTTTTGAGCAAGAGAATTATTGGGGACCAAGAGCTCATCACATAATGACAAAGGGGTCATTCCTCAAAAGATATAAATATACAAGAGTGAAAAATGGATAAAATTGTAATGAGAAACAATACGATGTATATCATAACTGGAGATTTCAACACCCATTCATTGGGAATGAACAGATTCAGCAGGCAGAACATAAGTAAAGACACTGTTAAATTCACCAGTGCCACCAATCAACTGGATCTAATTGACCTTTACACATTACTTCTTCCAACAAGGTCAGGACACACATTCAAGTTTGCAAGAAAAATCCAGCAAATCAGACCACATCCTAAAAGACGAGGTCATGAAACATGCCTTACCCAAAACTTTAAACAAATCATAATGTGATACTCACTCTAGGACCCTAATTTACTTAAGATAGAAAGCAGAGAGACAATGGGCAACTCCCCGAAACACTTGGGGAGTTTATACTTCTGAATAAGGCACAAAGCAATACAAATCAAGAAAGAATGTTAGCTGAAAGAAAATGGAAAAGTAATCTATCAAAATTGTGATATACAGTAAAATCAGTAACAGTAAATTTTTGGAACTCAATGTATATTTTGGAAAAGGAAATCTTAACTCAATCGTCTAAACCCCTACTTTAGGAAATCATAAGATGAAAAGCAATTTAAATCCAAAGTAAGCAACAGAAAAAGAATGATACAATTTAAAACAAAATTGAACAACACTGAAATCAGAATATTAATGGAGAAAACCAAGGAGACAAAACCTGGATCTTGGACCACCTTTGCTGACCCGTGTGGGAGCCCTGGCCCAGGTGGCCTGGATTCACCCAGCAGCCAACAGGTAGAAACATGCCATAGCTCAGGGCCAAGCTGAGAATAACCTGCTCTAACATGTGGGGGAATCCAGGATCAGGTTAAGTGCAGGTCCAACCCTTGATCCACCTGGGATGCCAGGCCTAACCTACCTTCATCTGGAGACATGGCCCTCAACACATAGTAGCTACCACCTTGTGATGAAAGACAGGGCCTAAGAGCAGCTGCATCAGAACAGGCAACCAAAGCCACTGTAAAGCCCGCACTTTCAGCCCCATCTCTGTAAGAGTTTGAATTCATCTTGGGTCACCCCATTGCTCTCTTGAGTTACCTCCACTGTTGCCACCACCATAGTTGCAGTAGCATCCATCATGAGACACCACCAGGGTCTGGAAGCCCAACACCAAGGTGAGGTACAGATAATCTGCAAGGATCCTCACTGCAGGAAAGGAAGACGCATAGACAACATGAAAAACCAAGGAAACAAAGTGCACCAAACAAACCAGGATACTATGATAACAAAATCCAAGGACAGCACAGTCAATGAAATGTCAGAGAAAGAGTTCATAATATACATACTTAAAGTGATGGATAAATTTCAGAATGACCTCATTTTTTAGAGCAAATACAGGAAAAAATTGATCACTCCAACAAAGAGATAAGGGAGCAAATACAGGTAGCAAAAGGTTACTTCAAGAAAGAGATAGAGGTTCTGAAAAGAAAAAAGAAACTCAGAAATCCTTGAAATGATGGAAACAGTAAACCAAATACTAAACTCCATAGAAAGCATCACAAACATACTAGATAATTTGGAAGATAGAACATCAGATAATAAAGACAAAGTATATAATCTGGAAAATTATATACTTCACCACACAGTGAAGATCTTAATAAATTATGAACAGAACATCCAAGAATTATGGGATAGCATCAAAAGACCAAATCTAAGAGTTATTGGGATAGAGGAAGGAACAGAATTTCAAACCAGAGGAATGCACAATCTCTTTAACGAGATAATATCAGAAAATTTCTAAAACATGAAGGATGAATTGGAAAACCAAATACAAGAGGCTTATAGGATACCAAATGTAAAAAATTGAAACAGATCTATACCAAGGTACATTATAATAAAAATGCCTAGCATGCAGAATAAGAATAAACTCTTAAAGGTCATGAGAGAGGAATCAGATCACATATAGGGGAAGACCAATATGGATCTCAACAGGTTTTTCAACCCAGACCCTCAAAGCCAGGAGATTGCGGAATAACATATACAAAGCTCTGGAAAATAAAAAGGATGCCAACTAAGACTCTTATATTCAGCAAAATTAAGCTTTAGATTTGATGATGAAATTTAAAAAAAACCTTTCATGATGAACAAAAGTTAAAATAATTCACAGTAAGAAAGCCCACACTAAAGAGCATGCTCAGTAAAATATTCCAGGTGGAGGAAATGAAAAACAACAAAGAAAATTAGCAAAGGCAGAAACACATTAAAGTAAAGGCAAGTCAAAGAGAAACCAAATCAAGTTAAAAAACAAAAATGAACCAAAATATCCAGGAATACAAATTATATGATAATAATAACCCTAAATGTAAATGGTCTAAACTCATCAATTAAAATACATAGACTGTGTCTGGGGTTCTGGCTCAGTGCCTACCATATGTGAAGCTCTGGTTTGGATTCTCAGCACCACATATAAATAAATAAAATAAAGATCTATTGACAACTAAAAAAAAATTATAAAAAGACATACACTGACATATTGGATTTTAAAAACCCAACAATGTTGCCTTCAAAATATTTATCACACAGGAAAAGAAATCCACAGATTTAAGCTGAAAGGGTTGATAAAAGCACACCACTCACATGCATCATGTAAATAAGCAGGGTTTTTCCATCCTCATAACAGAAAAGTGGATTTCAAACCAAAGCTAGTGAAAAGAGATAAAGAAGGAGATTTCATACTGCTTAAGGAATTCATGCTTCAACAAAACATAACAATCATAAAATATCTTTGTTTGAAAAAATGGGGCATCTATGTCAAACAAACCCTTCTCAAATACAAGAACAAAAAAGACCACAACACAATAACACTAGGTGACTTTTATACATCTCTCTCGCCACTGGATAGATCTTCCCCAAAAAAAACTAAACAAAGAAACTATAAAAATCAATAATTCAATCAATATGTTGAGTTACAGACATATATAGAATATTCCCTCCATCAACAAGCAAACACACTTTCTTCTCAGCAGCACATGGATCCATATGTTACGCCACAAAGCAAACAGTAGCAAATACAAAAAAAAAAAAGAAAAAAGAAAAACAAAAAAACCTAGAGATACTACCTACATTTTATCAGATCATAATAATGGAACAAAATTAGAAATCAAATGTAAAATAAAAATAGTACATACTCTAACACCTGGAGAGTAAATAATGCACTATTGAATGACCAATGGATGACAAAAGAAATCAGAGATAAAATTTTAAAAAATACTTAGAAATGAGAATAGTGATACAACATATAAAAATTTCTGGGACACTATGAAGGCAGTTCTAAGAGAAAAGTTTATTGCATTGAGCTCATTCATTAAAAGAATAGAAAACAGCCAAATAAAAAAAATAAGATTGTATCTCAAAGCCCTAGAAAAAAAAGAACAAATATACACCAACAGCAGTAGGAGGCAAAATAATTAAAATCAGAGTTGAAATCAATAAAATTGAAACAAAAAATTCAACAAATTGAAAAACAAAATGTTTGTGAAAAAATTAACCAAATTGAGAAACCCTTAGCCAAGCTAACAAAGAGAGAAAAAACTCAAATTACTAAAAGTTGTGATGAAAAAAAATATATATATCATGACAGACTGATGGAACAAGGACTTAAGCATTAGAACAGAGACCCTGTGCCTAACAGAAAACGAAGGCACACAGAACCAGCAGTACCCAGAAACAGGGTGCTCTATGTAGGAACAAACCAGGGGGAAAGAGCCCATCACACATTGTAGGGCGAGGACCCTCAGAGCCATTGAGAAACCATGAGGGGTACCAGGAATCCATCACCCCAAAATAGAAGCATGGTCAATTGTGGAATGGTTTGAACTCATTTGACCTCAGGATCAGAATGAGTGTAACTGGGCTTCTCAATGTGATGGAGACATGAACCCAATCAAGATCTCTCTCCTGAGGTGTTTAGGGAACTTAGAGAAAAGTTTGGGGCCCAGCTCTCCCAGGACTGTTGTTATCCACCAGAGAAGAAAGTAAAACTATGAGACAGGGGACATGTTCCACTGGGGAAGCCACAGTTCTGTGTCCTCCAGTGGGATCTTGTCACCTTTGCAGACATTAAAATTACATCCCTGAAGAGACAGGACTTAAAGACAGCCTTTCCTAAAACCTCACATCTCTTTCGGAGCTTCTCAACTGCTCTGAGTCCTTCCCTGCCTCAGCCATCTGGGTAAGTGCCTCTGTATCCTCAGGTACAGAATTAGTGTTTGGGTGGCCCTAGAAAAGCTGTGGGAGGAGGGAATCTGTGCCTTTTAGTGAAGTGTCTGGTAGCTGCAGGAGACATCAGCTCAACAGCCCTACTGAGCCCAGAGGACTCTGTTCTCATGGTGCAATGAGGATATTCTCTTCTAAGAATGTTTGCTTCTTCAATTTAGATACTCCTAAAGTTACTCAATTGCTCATAGAGAAAATTAGTTATTTTAATTTTTCCATTTATTTTTGTAATTTAGTGATATCTAGTGACAACTTATCTATTCTAGAGTCTTTTTATATTATTTACTGGTATATATATATATATATATATATATATATATATATATATTATCAGGAGAGCCATAAGTTTTAATTGGACATTTTAGTATCTATACGTTTGCTTCGGTCATGTGCATAAACAAATAGAGAATCAGCAAATGACTTTCAAAGTTTGAATCATTTTAATTTTTAAAATCTTTAGAAGGAAATGAGGTACTATGTTCAAAACCTCATTTCGTAGAAGGAAAACTCACACTAGTATTAAATATCTACTTAAACTTTTTGAGTATGTCTTTGCATTCAATTTAATTTCACAAATTAAAAATTCCCCTATGCTGTACTCTATCAGTTAGGAAAGGGCAATGATGATAAGTTTTGAATATACATTAAATATTTAAAAAAATCAAATGAACATGCTGGTTGTTTCCCATTACTGGCTCCAAAACACCCAGGAATATAATTCAGAATAGTTTAGAGGAAGAATAATTGTGTTCATGAGTCCTTTATGATTTGGTCACTATAGAGGAATACCCTTTGAAATTTCTGTTAGATTGGAAACAGTTGAATCTAATTTTGTTTAGAGGAACATTTAGGTCAGTCAAATCCCACCCTACCATGATAATAGTACCTACATTTTAGATTTTTTTCCAAAACTCACTTTTTCATATCTGTAGCATGACTACCTAAATGTCAACCTGTATCGTTTTCTTGTTACTAAAACTCAAAGGGTAAAATCAGACAGGAAAGCCAACACTATAGAGCAGGAAAGCAGGACTTGAAACTTCCATCACTACATCAATCAGGGAGAAGGACTCTTCTGCGGGACTGCTTGGGTTTTCTAGTAGTGACAGACAGCTTGGGGTCTGTGAAGAAGCACCTCTGAGGATTATTATTTCTTTAGTTTAAAAGAACACTTTCACTTCTAGTGGTTTTTCTCAGGTGAAAGTTAAAATGGGGTAATATAAACCCCATAGCTCTAATTGTGAATCCCAGGCTGTCCTTTACAACTCTGACAATTCACAAGTAAACTGATGATTCTCATATCTATTTCTCACAAAGAGCTGACATTCATTTTCCAAAACCTTGTGCAGGGTTTTGCTCATCATGTTGCTAGAGTCTCTGTATCTCACACAGATGTGCTCACAGGACTAACATCTGCTGGGCAATGGTTTTGCCCTCCCTGAGGTGCCAGTCATCTCTCCATGTGCTCTTCATAGATTTCCAGCACAAGAATTGCCACAAGGTAAAAAGTGCTGCCTACGTTGACATCAGCTCCAAACCCAATTGCTTGAAGCAGGATTAATCTCACCTGCTTCATCCCCTTTTTTTCCATTCTTAACTCAATGAATAGAAGGGAGGATGGGGAAGATTGCAACAAAGAAGTGGAGCTGTGTAATTATAAAAATTCATGCAATCTTTAGAGGTGAGTAAGTAAAAGGATTCCTCTGTCATCTCATCCCTGAGAGAGAGGCAGGATGATGCTTACACTGTAGAGGAGAGAACAGATGTGTGCTCCCTTCAATCCTTCACCCTGGAATTTCAACATCCTAAGAGGGCAAACTTGAAGTGAGTTTTGCAGAGGGGTATTCTCCTCCTGTAATTCTCTCACTTCTGTCCTGATCTCCAGCTCATATCCACCGCCTGAGCAGTTCTCACTAGTTTGAGGGAACGTGTATGATGATGTATGTATCATGAGCCACCCATGGTATTGTTGACTGCACATTGTCTAACAGGACTGCTTCCATGATCTAGATGTTAAAGGGAGTCTTCACCATGAGGGTCCCCAAGTCTTTATTATGAGCACTAACAAATGAAAGTTCTGTAATTTGTAGACATTTCTTTTTTAAAAATGTGTAATGTGCTCTACTCATCTACTTACTTAGATTTTTCTTCCTCTTACCAGATTTGGATTCATCAAGGGTGACCTATTTCAGAAATTCAAGTTATAGTCACTGTGATTTATACATCCTTCCCCAGAGAATGTCGAGTCTGGGGGCAGCTTGATTTCTCAAATGCATAAAGTACAATATTAGTGCTGATACAAGAGGGCATCAAGATACCAAATTGGCAGCATCAACCCTAAGACCCTTATTGAGGAGGGGTTCTCCGGTCACCCCAATGATGGCAAAAAGCTTGTGTTCTGTCCCCTGATCACCTAAGGTGTGCTGAGCCAGGTGTGATTGAGATGGACCAGAGAAGGGAAGGTTGGTGCCACAGAATTTTCTTTAGCTCCCCTTTATGAATGGTTTTCATTCCCCAGGATGCTTTCCCACAACAATGGCTAATCAGTGTGGACAATACTATAGAACATTCTTTACATTAACACTGTGATATACTTACATAATTTTAATCATATAGACTTGACATGCAGCATTTGCTGATATGATTGTGGTTCAAAACTGGAGACAGCAGGATGACTAGAAAAGCATTTTTCTGGGGTTTCTCTGGGCACTATATGGAGAGAGAATAATTGTGCTTAGGATTACAGCAAATTGTGTCCCTTGAATTCATGCAGACATCAGGAAAGAGTCTAAGCTTTCCTGTTACTAATACAGAAATTCACTTTCAGAAAACAAGTTTCCACTGGCTTTAAGGCAATGAACAAAAAAATCCATGCATTTTTTAGTATGATTGCAAACTCATGGCACTGTACACTCCTGCTTTTCATTATTTCTGTTTGGAGGACTGCAGATTTCTCAGTAACACTGAACTTAATGTCACCCAATGGCCTTGAGACACAGGTGATAAAAACATTTCATTCAGTGAGTGTATTCATGCTTGTTTTTTACAAGGTTCAAATGTTTAAATAATTTTAAAGCAGATCCTGTATGTCACATAATGCATTTTTTTTTGTTTTGTTTCATAGTACACTCTTTTATTGTTGTTGAAAGAGGGCAATTTTATTTTTTTCTGTACCGGTAATTGAACTCACATTAATGTTAAACACTGAGCCATAACACCAATCATTTTTTTTTTTTATCTTGAGGCAGGGTCTCACTTAGTTGCTTAAGGCCTTGCTAAGCTACTGTGGCTGGGTTTTAACTTGGAAATCTCCTGTCTCAGAATACTCTCCCTGGCCTAAAACATTTTAAAAGTTATTTGTCACATGATAATGTAAATATATTTAAAATTATACCATAAAAGTACCCATAATTATTTGGCTTATATGAAATCAATTTATAGGAATGAGCATATGCCATTTGTATATCCATTGATGTCACAAAATAAAACAATGTAGGACTGATGATCAAATGTAATTCAGAAAAGCTTGGAAACATATGGACATTTTATTTGTATATTCTAATCTTTCTTCTGGACTTATTATGAGAACAACCCCAAAACACTGAATGAGTGAATGCAGAAAATTTTGTCACTTTACCTGATCATTACTTGGGGAAAATATTGTCCTTCATTAATGGTAGTACAGAGTTTTCATTTTCCATGAATATTGCATGCTGAAACTCATGCATTGGACCTGAAAAGGTTGATCACACAGAAGCTGTGAAAAGAAAAGCTTCCTAGATCTATGATTAGAAAATGAGATAGATGCTGGTTGTGGGGTGCCAAAAAGAGTTAAGAGAGAAAAGTCGCCCAGGACTTGTAGCACAATAGGGTGATTACAGTTCTTAATAGTTACTTATAAAACTTAAAGTATCCAGAGAAGTGTTTGCAAGTTTCCAACATAAAAATGAGAACTTTGGGGAAGATGGAAATTGACACACTTTGATCCCAAAGCACTATATACATATGTTGAATTGTAATACTGGGCCCCATATCCAAGTACAAAGGGTATATTCCAATTAAAAATTAAAACAAACAAGAGCATTCCAGTTTTAATCAATTATGTACATAACCTTGGATTTATACATGGCATGAATGTTTACCTTCTGTTGTTTCTTAGTATTTTTCTTTTCTTAGTACTGGGAATTGAACTCAGGTGAATTTAACCACTAAGCAACATCTCCAGCCATATTTTGTATTTTATTTAGAGATAGGGTCTTACTGAGTTGCTTAGCACCTTGCCACTGCTTAGGCTGCCTTTTAACTTAAAATTGTCCTTTCTCAGCCTCTCAAGCTGCTGGATTTAGAGTCATGCCCCACTGCACCCATGTTTAGTATACTGACTTATACATTATCATGTTCTAAAGAGTCATGAAATTATTTAGCCTCACATGCATAATTTTCTAATGATATTTACTTTTTTAAAATATGACTGGAAATGATTTGAAATATATACCTACAATTTCAGACACTTGAAATAAAACCCAAACATGCCTTGTATAGGAAATATTCCATTGGCAGATAAACATCAAATTTTCTGTCTCAAGTTTATGCTTGGCCTCTGAACTGAAATTTCTTTACTCTAGGAGATGACAAATTGAACTCTTTTGAAGGTCCTCCTTTCAGACTAAGTTCAATTTCTTGTACTTTAATGAAAACTTTACAATGGAATGACTCAGAATCACTTTCACTGTGACTTTAATTACCAAGCTGATTCCAGATGACTGAGTAGAAAAAATTAGAATATATTTCTAATAATAATTGATAACTGGACATGGAAAACTTAGGAAAATTATTCTGGTGATAATAATAATATGTATATAAGACATATAGGTACACTGGTGATTCAAAAACAGTCTTAAAATGTCACCAAAGAATTTTCTACAGATAGTGATAAAATGTTCCAAAATTATGGAACTCTTTTGAGGCAGTAACAGAGGTAGTTATTATTAAAAAACTGAAATGTCTTTCCAGTCACCTGTGAGTAATCGCATAATTAAAAATAATAGTTAATATTTCTTAATGTTATTATATGTTAAAAACATTTCCACATTTAGTACTTCACCCTTTTGCACACACAATAGCTCTTGAATTCAGGTAATATGCCTGCTTATATTTATAGATGAGATGATAAGAGTTAAGCATCAAAGACTGCTGAAGATCACACTTGAAATAAATGGTAAATTTTAAATTCATATTCAAACAACATGTCTTACAGTGTGTAGTTGTTAATGTTGGCTTGGTTAATGTATTAAAGATATTAGGTCTGGTAATAAACCAGACTAAAGATAAAACTCCAATAACATTACCAGGTATACAACTACTCCATCAAGATTCATTTCTTGAGAAAGTTGGAATTCTCTATTATTATGCAAGCCTGCCATTTAAATGCATCAATAATTGTACAATTTTCAAAAAGGACTTGAGGCTGAATTGAGAAGATTAAGATAGAAACCAATTAAGGCACTATGCCTAAGGCTTCAAGATGATATTATAAACTAGAACTGTTTTCAGTAGCACATTATAATTATAAGGAAAGATGACAGCCCTAAAATCATTACACAATCCAGACATGATTTGGTAATAACAAGAAAATGGCACCTGGAGAGTGTCAGAGAGACTTGAATGCTGAAGTGAGAAAAGAGTGTGTTGGGGTGAATCCACACTTGTCCTGATGGTAACAGGAGAGGCTGAAATTAATGGGTGTTATACTATTCAAAATAAAGTCTTTTCTTCATTTTCTCCTAAGATATGTACTATGTGATTCATTGCTCAAAAGATGAATATCACCAACAAAGTCTATGATTATACTGGCATAAGAAATGCATTTTTCTCCGAAGTTGGCCTTGGGATCTCAGCCAACTCCATCCTTCTTCTCTTCCACATCTTCACCTTCCTCCTCCAGCACAGGCTCAAGCCTACTGACCTGATCATTGGTCTCTTGGCCCTAGTCCACATAGGGATGATGACAATTTTGGGGTACATAGCTACAGATGTTGCTCTTTCTCAGGATTTTTGGGATGACATCAAGTGTAAATTGGTGATCTACTTGCACAGGTTTCTGAGGGGCTTCTCCATTTGTGCCACCTGCCTGCTGAGTATCCTCCAGGCCATCACCCTCAGCCCCAGAAGCTCCTGCTTGGCCAAGTTCAAACATAAATCCCCACAGCAGACCCTGTGTGTCCTTGTTTTCCTGTGGGCCTTCTATATGTCCTTGAGTGCTCACTTCTCCTTGTCCTCTAATGCTATTCCCAATGTGACCTCAAATGTGATTGTGTTTATTACTGAACCCTGCAAAATTGTTCAAATGAGTTACTTCTTCAGGCATTTATTTTCTGTATTAGGTGTATTCCGGGATGTCTTTCTCATAGGGTTAATGGCCCTCTCAAGTGGGTACATGGTGGCCCTCCTGTGCAGGCATAGGAGACACGTCCAGCACCTTCACAACACCAGGCCTTCTCCAAAGGCATCCCCCGTGCAGAGGGCCACCTGGACCATCCTGCTGCTCATGAGTTTATTTGTGCTCATGTACTGTTTGGACAACATCTTCTCCTCCTCAAGAACTACAGGGAACAATGACCCAGTTTATTATCATATCCATATGATGGTGGCCAATGGCTATGCCACAACCAGTCCTATGCTGCTGATCTGCACTGAAAAACAAATCATTAACTTTTTGAAATCTTTGTGGGTGAAGATAGCGCATACTTAACTAGTGATGATAGATAAGTTTTCCTAATATGCCAATAAACTGGCTTATGAACAGTAAATTATAGCCTAGAATAGATACCCTCTGGAGGAAGCTAATGCAGAGATATGCATGTTTGGTTAAATCTGTTACTTTGAAATAAGTGAATAACAAATTTATATAATGTCAATTCTTTACTTTTTGAGTTAACACAAGGGCCCAACATATCTGCTTGGTGTCAGCAAGTGATTGTTATGAAGTGGGACCTTCATGGCTTGGGTGAGTCATTGAAAACACATTGAGAGTATACAGCAGGTTTTAATAAGTGCTTAAGTGAGCTGTATTCTTCCCAATAAATATTGACATATTTATTGTCACAAATTACCCCTGATTCATCAATTGTCCTCTTATTGATCTTTTAAAAAGAACTGAATGTAAGGACTCAAGTTACCGTATGTACACTAGTGCTCAAAGTAGCATTATTAATTGTAGCCCACGTCAGAAATGCCTCAATGCCCAAAAGCATATGAATGTAAAAGCAAAACATGTCCTTGGCATACCATGAAATGTTATTCAGCTGGAAACAAAAATAAATAAATTCTTGAGGGAATAAATCTGATCTGCACTCTTAGAAACAACCAAAATATTCAACCAGAGAATGGGACCAAAATTGTATTAGGTTGCAACCCAGGTATGTATAATATGTCAAAATACTACCAACTGTCATGTAAATGCAAAACAAACAAATAAAACAAAGCTGTTGGAATAAAAAAAAAGGATAAAGTAGTAAATTTCTTGTTACGTGCATCTTACCATACAAAAAGTGGCCCTTGACTTTCTTTATGTTAAGAGAAACATGCCTGGTTCTGAAGGACAAGCAGCACATGTTCCTACTCTTTTGTAGAAAGCAGTAAGTAAATATAGTAGAACAGAATGGAATGGTGGTCAGCATGGAATGGGAAGAGCAGGCAAAGGACACATGGAATGAGTTCAGTGAGGGGCACCAAAAACTGGATGGAGGAATCACTTTAGGTACTTCTCTGACCCAGTAGCAGAACTATTAGTTAAAACAACCTCAATTGTGTTTTAAAATAAAATTCCAAATATTAAAAACCATTATCAGCTGAAAAGATAAAAATCCTTATTACTATGATCTGATTACTACAATTTATATCCATGTACTGACTTACCATAATGTACTCCATAAAAATACATATGTAATAATATGTTTTTAAAATGAGGTTTCCAGTAACCTAATAGAATACTATGAAAAAATTCTCTAAAATAAAAAGAATTTTACATGCCGTGATTCTAAAGATGCCAAAATATAATTTTTAGAATATTCTAACACTTTTATGGCATTTTAGTGAATCAGATCCAAAACTTTACCTTTCTTAATATCTTTAGTTGTATATGAAGACATTTTCTTTATTTCATTTATTTACTTTAATTTTTTTTAAAGAGAGAGAGAGAGAAAAAATTTTTAATATTTATTTTTTAGTTTTCGGTGGACACAACATCTTTGTTTGGATGTGGTGTTGAGGATCGAACCCGGGGCCCATGCATGCCAGGTGAGCATGCTACTGCATCCCCAGCCCCAAATTTATTTACTTTAATGTAGTGCTGAGGATCAAACTCAGTGCCTCAAATGTGCTAGGCAAATGCTCTACCACTGAGGCATAACAAGAGTCCACAAATCATTTTTCATTTGTTTGTTTGTTTTGGCCAAGGATTGAACCCAGCAGTGATTAACCACCAAGCCACATCCCCAGGCCTTTTTATTTTTTATCTTGAAACAAGTTGCTTAGTACCTTGCAAAACTAGACTGGCCTCAAACTTGTAGTTCTCTTGCCTCAACCTCCCAAGTAGCTGGGATTTCTGGTGTGCACCACCTTGAAATTTATCTGAAGAAGGAGGAGGAGCTCTTGTTATGAATTCTGTTAAGCAGCGCTCTGTTCTCTCCAGTCTTTCAAGAGTACGCTGCCTTGGGTGGCAACAGTTTCTTTATTTTCTGGGTAACATGTTTTACATGAAGTCAAAATGTCAAATACAAATTGTAGAGAAACACAAGGAAAATTACTGGCCTTGATAACGTGTCATGGAAATTATGGATTTAAAATATTGTTTTAATCAGAAAAAAGGAAAAAATCAGTTGTTTTTCTAAATAGATATATTTTATGCCTCTGAATATTTCAAAAGATGAACTGTAGGAAATGTTGCAGTGTTATATTTTACTGTCTCATATTGTCATTACTCCTATCTAGTAATTTTGGCTTTAAAATTATGACCTAAGAAGTAATTGAAAATTGAGGACTAGTTCAGGTAACTTGCGAAAATGCTGCACATGTATATCTCCTAAATAATAAAATATTCAAAATGCACAACAACTAATGCCTTAGTTAACAAACATGTCCAAAAAATTAAAATGATGGTCTCCTGTGCTACAGGACTTGCAGAAAATGACAAATGGAGAAGAAGAAAGGAAACATGAAAAGACCCTTCACAAAATAAGCTCTAGAGACAGCAGGAAGGTGTCTGAAAAGATGCTCAACAACACATGTCTCTGGAAAAATAAAATAAAACTACAAGATCCCAATAAGCACTCAGAATGGCACACACTCACACAAAACAATAGTAACAAATACTGCTTGGTGGCAGAGCACAGGACGGACCCTTGATTGTTGCTGGGATGCCACATACAGTCTCTGGGCAGGAGAGCTCTGGTTTTCTTTTTCCATAATAAAGTTGCCATATGATCCATGAATCCCACTTCCAAATTTTACCCACATTATTTGTAAACTGATGCCCACAGAATTGGTATATGTTACTGAAGGCTGCACCTTGTCCCTCATGCCAATTGAACAAGAATGACGTGGTTTTGACAAAAAGGAAAAGCAAGTACATTATTGCTTTGCTATCAATGAAGAAGCACAGGGGGCTCCAGTCCCACAGGATGTGATTCTGCTCATCACAGGGAACAGAGTTTGTTTTGTTGTTGTCTTGTTGTGGGGCGGGTATTGGGAATTGGACTCAGGGGCCCTTGACCACTGAGCCCCATCTTTAGCCTTGTTTTATATTTTATTTAGAAACAGGGTCTCACTGAGTTACTTAGGCCTTCACTTTTGCTGAGGCTGACTTTGAACTCTTGATCCTCCTGCCTCAGCCTCCTGAGACAAGGGGATTACAGGCATGAGCCACTGTGCCCAGCAGAGCAAGGTTTTTAAAGAAGCCATTCAAAGGCTGCCTGTCAAGAAGTCCCTCTAGAGGAATTTAATTCACTTGTTAATTTGGGAGACATCAGTTCCTTAGGTCTTTTGGTGCCATCCCTGAAGTCTAATTCCTTGGTTCCTGTGGTGGGTATGTGCTCAAATGTTTCTGGTCCAGGATAGGTAAAGATGATCTTGTTCCCCCTTGACAGGTTGTGGAGGAGGAAAGGAAAAAGAGGAAAAGAAAACATGTCTATTTTAAAAGAAGCCTCATTGGCAAAGCAGCAAAGCATGAGGTGGACAACTTGTACGTATGCAAGTGTGGACAGCAGCTTCCTTCACTATCACTGTACACTGGAAGGAATACACACATTCTTTTGCAAATTTATAGAGAAGAAAATATACTTTTATAAAATGTCCATTAAACAAAAATAGTAGCTTTTCCTTAACTCAACAATGGAAATGAAACTTAAATGAATTTTACTAAATAAAAGAAATCAGGATGCAAAGGATACTTCTTTCATTCCATTTAAATACCATTCCTGAGGAGACAATAGAGACCAGACCTGAGAGGATTGGTTTTCATGATTAGACAAAAGAGCAGCCCTTGGGTAACAAGTGGATGTGGCCTGGCACACTGTGCCTGCTGTCCCAACTGCTCAGGAGGCTGAGGCAGGACCATAAGCCCACAAGTGTGAGATCAGGGAGGGCATCACAGCAAGATGGTCTCATAAACAAATGAACAAAAAACCCAGAAACAACAACAGCAAACAAAACAATACCAAGGTCACTTTTAAGGTGAAGAGACTTTTCTGTACTGAACGCATAAAATGAATGCCTGCCATTGTTCAAAACCATGGAATTCATTTTACAAAGACTGAACTCTAATGTGGTAAATTAAAAGAAAGACTTTAAGAAGGAATTGAACTGAGAAATTTTGATAAATGCATTCTATCCTCAGCACCACATAAAAATAAATAAATAAAAATAAAGGGATTGTGTTCAGTAAAAAAAATGGTTATACCAATTTTACTTACCATTTAACTTCTGCTGGATCTCTAACTTGCCTAGCCTTATATTTAAAATGTGAATTTAAAAATCTACAAGAAAATTTCACAAGCTTCCACTGGCTCTTATCTGAGCTAAAACTATACTCTGGCCTGATTTAAAAAAAAAAAAGTTAATATTACAGCAATGTAAGTTTTAAAATATTTTGAATAAATTGATGTATTTTTTTTCTGGTCAGTCTTGTTTTATCTAACTATAAAAGTTTTTACATTCTTTTTTTATCCCAAGGCTAATTTCTCCAGAGTTAACTCTCAAATACATCCAAAAATTTCTTTAACACATCCTCAAGAGGATATAAATATGGTTATGTTGGAAATAAGTGTAATAAGTATCAAGGACAAAAAGGTCAGCTAACCTGAAACTTTTGATTCAGTTTCCAGGATACCTAGTGGATTTCTGTACCTGGAATTTCCAATTGTACAGGCCTGCTTTATATCTCTATATTATGTAGTTAATATCAAAATTCACATTTAGACAATGAGTGCTCATAAATAAAAACAAATTAAAAAATTAAATGTATTCAAATAATTAAATTGAAATCAAATAATTAAATAATATATAAATATCTTTAAGATTAAGGCTCTGGGGTTTTCTAGGTGGCCAAACAATAGTCTTGATTTCTAAAAATTATCAAAGATACAATATCTATAATTTCCAAAACTTTTCTTCAACTAAAAATTGATGATTAATGGGATTGGTCATGTTTTTCTTATGTTTTTATGTTATAATTAAAATAAATAAATTAAATTTTACATAAATGGAATTAATCTTCATGAGTATAGTTTCTTAAATACGTAAATTAAAAATTACAGCTGATGCCAAACTGATCTCTCATTTTTTTCAGGAACAGGATGCTGCCTCCTTCCTTTACTTGATTCCTTCTTTAGAACAGGATTTACAAAAAAAAAATAATAAAAAGTTGTCAACAATAATTGTAAATCAACTTTTCACTTTTATTATGTTATTGTCATTAATAATTTTTGTTAAAACACCTTATACTTTTACAACAGTTGTTAGTTGTAATAAAAATATATGTATTAAAGTAATGATACTGTCCTCATTTTTTAGGCTATGATATATTGCCTTTTGCTGACATGTATGCTCAATTAATTACTAATGATTATAACAAAATTTTATCTTTGACAGACATGGACATTCATGTTTTACATGTTACTTATTAATAAAAACCTCCACATCTTCAATATTTACAATTTTCATCCTAATATCAAGCTGTATTAACTACATTTTTACCTCCTATTAATTTTCACATACCTCAAAATGGATGACTATCTTTGTATCTCAGGTAACACATTCTCCTTTTTCCTTGATTTCTACTGTTCCTTCTGTAGATGAAATAACAATGTGTACAGATGGAGGTAAACAAACAAAAATAATATTTGTGTTTACTGATGATAAATGGACTATTATACTCAACCCCAAGTCTCTCCACAACACGTTGAGTTCACTACATTATCCCGGCACTAAGATTGTTGTCTACTACTTTAAACATGACTCCAGATTCTCAATATGTAACTAAACTTCTTCCTCAAAATTTTATAGCTGTGTTATGGCCTTGTTTGGATCCCAATTTTTATCTCTCTTTTTTTTAGCCCTTTAAACTCTTTTGCAGAATCATGTGTCTCCCATCTTTCTCTCTCATATATTCAGCCACACCAAAAGTCCTGAACCTTTGATGAAAGGTAACGCTCATGCAGATAAAGCTATAAAATCCCTTTATTTTCAGAGGCTAGAAAATTCCTTGGATTTTTTCATCAAAATGCTCAATCATTAATAAAGATGATTTCTCTCTTCACAACAGGCTCATACTCTAGTTAACAACTGTTCTTATTGCATACACTTTTGGGCCCCTATGTGGGAGTCTGTAAGTCCATGAGGCCTACATTCTAATATGCTTTAAAAATTAATGTTACCCATTTTCCTCCTTTTTAGCCTTACTCCTTTCTTCATGTTCTCATTGATATTCATTCTGGGTTCACCTGGGCTGGTGCCCACAGGTCTAAAAAGCGATGTACTTGCATTTCTCACTTATTCTTTGTTTTGCCACCATGGGAAAACCTGCTCATTTAAAAGTGGGCAATGCCTTCCACATATACATCTCATGCTTTTGCACAATTTTATAATCAAAATAATATAATTTTGAATCATAATATCCCTAATAATCCTACTGACAGACTTTGGTTAAATGAGCACATTGTACTCTTAAAATTTAACTTTTTAAACAAAAACAAAAACATAAAAGAAATCTAGCCTCTTTCATATTAATAATGCTTTAGATATTGTTTTATAGTTGGTACAGTCTATATGCAATAAAAATAGTCACAATTTGTCATCTGCTTTGGATAGACATTTTATTCCCAAACAGCCATTACAAAAATTTTATATAAAATACAGGGTTCCACCAAACCCAGGAATACAGGCCCCTATGCCTCTGATCACATGGGAAATGATTGACTGCTATACTTACACCAACAGGTACAGTTTAGATTCCAGCTGACTGTGTGAGTCCTTCCAATTATGAGTGGACATCAGGGGCTTCACAACCTGATCCCCAAGTTTCATTGATTGTGGATGAGGAGAATTTCACCAAACAAAAGGACAAGGATCACTCTCCTCAAAAGAGAAGACACTCTGAAAGAGGATTCCAAGCTACTAGACTTCCAGTGACTTGAGGAGATATGAAATCATTAACAACCTCAGCTCAATAGCTGTTGGCTCAAATAGGGTTAAAATATACTCCAGAAAACTTAGTTACTGCTTTGAGTGCTACACTTACACAAACTCTATAAATTTTTCAGTCTTAACAATATTGTTGTTCTGTTGTTGAACCCCAGCTATGAAAGTTCAGTATAGTCTGACTCCTTCATTTCTAAAACCCATTATAATATCTGGGTTCACTTGGCTGAAATTGTCATATACCTGCAAAATTGTCTCATGGTACCCGTTGTCCTCTTAGCAGGCTGTGTTCTTACCATCCCCACAGGATTTAATAGGCCACCATCCTGCATAATGCATCCATAAAAGGTCTTTTCCCCTTGATGAAAACTGTGATGATTCAGTAAACTTCTCTCTAAGGCAGAATTGAAAGCCTTGTGATTTTCTTTAGTGAGTGTCCCTGGACTAGGTGTCAGGGCTTACTAAACAACTATGAAACAGGCATGTGCTGTGGTAAAAAAAATATTAATTTTACCTCTATGGCAATCCAAATGCTTAATGAAGAACAAAAACCACATTATTGAGTTATTCTAAACAATTGGGCCACAATTGATTATTTATGGTTACATAATAAAGGATCTCAAGAGCTTAATAATATGTGTTGCTTTAACTTAAGTGATAACAGTAATTCTATTTCAAAGAAGTTAGATTACTTTAAAGACATCATTGATAAGGTATGACAAGATGATGGAGGTTTAGACTTAATGGATTGGCTAACTTCATAGTTACCCAACTTTACGTGGGTCAAAAAATTATTCCTAAGTGGATGTTTACTGATACTGGGATTGTTTTGTGTTGGTTTCTGCTGTCAATGCCTACCCTAATTTTGCCTCCACCAGCATTAAGAAGGAAACAAATGTTATTTATGCAAAAGGCCTTAAAGAAACAAGAAAGGGGAGCTGTAGTGGTTCTGTGCTTAAGATGATTTTTCTGATGAATTTTGTGATTGTGGCATTGCTGGCTACGAAGTTTCTGTGCAAAGGTACACAATGTCTGGCTCCTGGGGAACTTCCATGTAAAAGACACAGGATGCCTGGCTGATGTAGAAATGTTCTTCAAGAGGGTTTGACCTTGATCTTAGGCACATGACTTCTGGAAAAAAGGAACTTGCTTGCTTGGTAATTACAATGTCTCACCAAGCTGTGGGGCTCCTGGATCTGCCTACCTAACAGTAACTTCAGACAATGAACTTTCTTGAGAACTGCATAAAACTAACATTGCATAATATAACTGTGAAATGTAGCTGTAAAATAAGCAACCTTATTGACATCCTTAACAATAATGTAGTTAAGGTTCTAACGACCTAATGTAACCTGTTGATATAAATAAAGCTTAGCATCTGGCCTCTCAGCCACTCTGCCACTTTCCTGCCTTTACTCATTGTCTCTGTGTCACCCTTTATTATGATTCTTCTTCTTATTATTATTATTATTTCTTACACTACTCTAAGATTTTATTTCACTCTAGTCAGAATGGCAGCTATTATAAAGACAAACAACATTAAGTGTTGCTGAGGATGTGGGTGAAAAGGCAAACCTATACATTGCTGGTGGGACTGAAAATTGGTGCAGCCAATCTAGAAAGCAGTATGGAGATACCTTGGAAAACTGTGAATGGAAACTATCTGACCCAGCTATCCCACTCTTTGGTGTATACCCAAAGGAATTAAAAACAGCATACTACAGGGACACAGCCACATCACTGTTTATAGCTGCACAATTCATAAAAGCTAAATTGTGTAACTAATTCAGATGTCCTTCAGTAGATTAATGCATAAAGAAAAGGTGGTATATATACATAATAGAATGTTACTAAGCATTGAAAGAGAATAAACTCATAGCATTTTCAAGTAAATGGATGGAGTTCGATAATATGATGATTAGTGAAGCTAGCCAATCTCCCCCCCAAAAAATGCTGAATGTCTTCTCTGATATAAGGATGCTGATTCATAATGGGGATGGTGGGGGAGCATGGTAGGATTAGATAAGCTTTAGATAGGGCAAAGGGTTGGGAGGAGAAGGGAGTGGACACATGGGTAGAAAAGATGATGAAATGAGATGAACATCATCATCCTAAGTATATGTAAGAAAACACACACACACATACACAATAAAACAATGGTCCATTCTTTTTTGTAACTCCAAGTTTTCCCCAAAAACCTCCTAGAACAATGGTCCACTCACACAATTCTTATGCTCATCAGCTGCTTTGCCTTCCTGTACTGTGTAAACTCAATCATGTCATTGTTCATAACTATGACATGGAGAAATGATCTCATTCTAGTATGCATCCACAATGCTGTGGGAAATGGCTATGGCACAATCAGTCCTTTGGTGCAGATCAGTGCAAACACTCAAATAATAAAAGTTTTGCAATTTAAATGGAGAAACAAAATGAGATTCTGACAAAACTGGCCTAAGACAACTTTGCCCCTCTCATTAAGACAATTTTCTCTATAGAATTATCCTTCTGAATGAAAAACAATTAATGTAATATATTCAATTTTAGGTCAGTAAAAGTAATCTATATCACTACTAAGGCCTTATGTATAATTCTACCCTATATCTGCATGACAGTCTTGATTTACACCCATGGATTTTTACAGTTTCTTGTTATTCTGTATCTTAGACTTTTATAATATGTATACTTTCTTTGTCCTGTATTTTATTTCTTAAAGATTCTCTTAATGAAGTTCCACTTGAGATATATTGTTCCTTTTTCTCTTAAGTAGCTGTGCTGTAATTGCTCCACAATCACAAGCAAGCATGTGGAGGACAGCTGTAAGGCAAGCCACTCAGTAGGTGAAGCAGCAGCTTTCTAGTCTGAGGCCACTCTGGGTAACTTGGTAAGACCCTGTCCCAAGGCAAAAAAAAAAAAAAAAAAGGGAAAAAAAGGCTGGTGATGCACTTGAGTGTTCAACCCTCTCCAGATTAATTTTCCTGTACAGATAATAATAATAATAATAATGATAATAATAATAATAAGGCATCAACATCTTTTTTCTCAACAAGATAACCTCCATGGCTAGCGCAAAGCTTGTGTGTTCTTTCTCCCTATCCCCTCATCATTATCTTCAATGCATGCTCATGAATTTCTTCAATTTCCACTTATTTTGTATCTCAGACCCTTAATCTGAGGTTGTTTTCTTTCTTCCTGAATTGTCTTTTTTGAGAATTTTTTATTTCTTGAGAATTTGTTTTTGTGTGTGCCAAAAAAACAAGCAATGCTGATACATCCTACAACATAAATCAGTCTCAAAAATATTAAACTAAGTAAACAAAACCAAAAAGAACAGATCATTTATGGTACAATTCCATTCAGGTGAAGTATCAGCAGTAAACATTTGCTCCCAAGTGACCTTCTTACTGTTAGGGTCTGTAAACAAATCAAGATGGCACCTGGCAAAATGCCAGAGGGTGTGGTTTGTGAAGTAACGCCAGTGAGCCATTAAGTGTGGAGATTCCTTATTGGTTGACTGTTGTATCTAGTTTATGTTGATTAAGATAAGCTGTGTGGAATTATAGATACCTCTGTTGTCCTACAATAAACGGCTCCCACTCCTGCTGTATCAATGTACACAAGTTGTTTGTCACCCCCCCAAATGTACACAAGTTGTTTGTCACCCTTCAGCCAAAGCTGAAGAAATTACCTCCAGACACAAGTGTGGCTCATGGGCCTCTCGGGTGGATTTTGTCTTTAATGAAGGCAACATTCTGCTGCATATTTTTCATGGCTTAGGTGAGAGAGGTGGAGACAGGGACTACAATAGGGGACAATTTGAGGACCTATTAATGGCAGTAAAAATCACCAAAATGAAGAGAAAAGTGGCTCCTTCATTGAGGAGGCCCTTAACCTGTCTTCATGCCCAACCAGAGAAACTCCTCAGTCATGAATTCTCCCTTTCTTCATTTCTCTTCCTTCTTCCTACTTACCTCACACCATGGCTCCGTTCCTGGATTTCTTGCTAGAAGATGTCCCACATCACTCTCCATATTTTCTTCTCAAGTTTAAGGCATTTAGAAATCAAAACTGCCTCTGAGGCATATTCATTGTATAGGGGTGTCATTACTCAGAGCTGACATATCTGAGAATGTAAATATGACATTAGTTATTTTTGTTTGGTCACTTTATTTTATTCTAGGCCAGGACTCTTTGTCATCAGTAGAAGAGCCCCTCAACTTGTTTGTTATGAATTCTATGCAAATAATAACCAAGTGTACTCTGACCTTGAAAAGTGAGAGCTACATGTAAAAAGTTTTCATCCAGATGATGCTTGTTTATCATTGCCTGATAATGGAAGAATCTATTTTTTTTCCTCTGGGGACTCCCTCCCTGCCTACTGCAAGACAGGTGCTGTCAGACTTCAGATTCAACACCAAGATTATCAGTCCTCGGAGAGAAGAGCTAAAGCTGTTTGTTCCATAAAACCTCATCTTGGAAGCCTCAGCTCTGTGGAAAGAGGAGGCAGAGGAGACTGCGTTGTCGGCACTGGAGGGATGCATTTTGAAGTCTGCCTCTTACTTCTTCAAATCCAGGCACAGGTATTTATTTCTAATGTGCTACAGCACTTCTTTGAATTTATAGTATGATCTGAATTTTCATTCTCTCATTTTAAAATTCATAATATTGTTATTATTTATAATATTACAAATATTATTATCTTACATGAGTGATTTTTTAACCATAAAGACTCACAATTTATAATAATTTTAAAGGCCAGCAATTTCTAGTGTTACATTATTTTCCAGAACTTAAAATGTCTCTAAACCTCATTTGATATTTTATAAGCTCACAGACTCACCTGCTAAAAATATTTCTAATATATCTTATTTTGAGTAACAACTTCCAAAAAATGTGTAGTGTATATTTACATGAAAAAAAGACACTGTATTCTTTCAAATGTCCTTAGTACATTACATCAGAATTACTTTATCTTCCTCTTTTTTGCACATAGATATTTACTGTAGGTGCATTTATGCTTTGTAAATTGACCTAAAGATGCAGGGAGACAGGAAAATAATAGAATAAACAAGTTTATAATAAAATAAAACATACTATACTATATGCTACATATAGTAATACTATACTAAGGGTTGGCATATTGAAAAATTTCTAGAATTTTTCTTTTCTCCCAGCTATTCTATGAACTGTAGTTATTCTTTACTAATGATAATCACTAACAAAGTGAATAGACTTTGAGGAAATTTTCAATCAGCAGAATGAATTGTGCATAACTTTCTTATGCATATATACAGGAACAAACCAGTGAATCTTAACATCAAGTACATCCACAAGAATGGGTTTCTAATAGAATAAGCTATATTCCATGCTTCTATAATTATATTAAAATGGATTCTACTGTCATGTATACAACTAAAATGAACCAGTAAAAAAATTTTACTTATATTAAATATATTAATGCATCTAGAATTAAAATGACAAATTCCTTTGTTATAATTGCACTGAATTTCTTGCAGTAAAGAGAGCAGATTACAATAATTTACAGAAAAATGTCTTTTAACTTTCAAGACAATTTTTTTTCTCTTCTAAAATACTTTCCACCACTTTTTCCACCCAAATCTTGACTAATCATATTCTGAATTGAAAAATTCCTTCACAAAACACTTTCTAATTAGTTTTGTTCCATCACTGAATTACTACAGTCTTCACATTTGCATGTTCATTAAAGTAAATTAAGCAAAATCTTCAGCAATTCATGATTTAGAAGAAGGAAATGGTGACTGGATCATAATAGTGGAGACCAGAATGTTTACATCCTGGTTTGCACATATCTAAATATGGCCACTGATAGGAGCATGACTTCAATTTGGAAACTTGTTGATATTTCATGAAGGAGACAAAAGGCCTGGTGTTTCAGGGCCTGAGTGAATATGCTGTAAGAGGAGCCACATAAGGAATGCTCTATAAGGAATATTCCAGAAGAGTTCTAGCTGTTCTCAACCTTGTTCATGGGGGCAGTCCTTTATTCTTTTTGATGATAGGTATTCTAACTGCAGTGTGACAGGCTGAATTGACAGGTCCTGATACCTAAGCATTGGCTATAGGTTACCTTGAAGTTGAGCCTTTCATTGCATTTAATATGAGTGCATATGTAATCTATTCCCTTGGGTACCTCCTGAGAGGTTAAAAAACTGGTTATTTTCTAGGTTAAAGTAATTTTGCTGCTTTCTGCACAAATAGCCCTAGGCTTCCCACTGGGTCTCCAGGTCAGGTAAGCCTGGTTTTGTGATAGCACTCCTCCTGTTCTCTCCTCTTCTAACCCTGCAATGCTATCTTCTGTTCTACTTTAGAAAAAACAAAAATAACTTGTAGAGTAATATACCAACAGCCAAAATTAGTGTGAACTCCTCTTTTCTTTGGAGTCAGCTTTTTTTAAAGATTTTTTTCATGATAGTTGGATATAATACCTTTATTTTACTTATTTATTTTTATGTGGTGCTGAAGATCAAACTCAGTGTCTTGCACATGCTAGGCAAGCACTCTCTTGCTAATCACAACCCCAGCCCTGGATTCAGCTTTTTAATTAAAAGTATCTGAAGAGCCTCATCCTGATACTATTTTATTGGGACACTCCAAGATGGTCTCTTTGCCTTGTCATGACTAAATCTCTTGTGTTTCTGTATTAATGTTTATGTGTTTTGCCTGTATTTCATAAGCATTATGTCAAGGATATGGACTCTCAATAACTCTGCCTTCCTTTATAAAGTTATTTGGATAAAATTTGAGAGTATAATAAAAAGTACATTATGTATTCCATCATTCTCACTGCTCATATGGAGACTCTGGAAGGAGTTATAACTACTTTCACAAGGTCACACAGATCAAAAACTTTAAGTCCTGAGATTAACGATTAATGAGATTGAGTGAGATGCCAGAATTAGAGTCATGGTCATCCTATTCAATGTGCTGTTTACCATGTACATCTGAAAAATCAAGTGAAAGACAATTGATGTCAGTTCCCACTTCTGAACAACTAAACTTCTCTTAGTACCTGACTGAATAATTTGTACAGGATATTCCTAGTAAGGCATCCCTCATTACTATGGAGATAGCAGGGCTATTTTCTCTAATACAAAAGACTTCTGAGAATAAAAACATACTGTAGTGTTACTTACCAGAGATAAGAATTGTAAAGGAGAACCCACCAGCTGTGTCCTTGTTTTCCTGGAATAGATATGGAATGTGAAAACATCTATATTTATTGCATGGAGTAATTTGAAAGTTTGAAGAAATAACTGTACAATACTAACAGAATCCAAGGATCAAAGTTTGTCAAAGAAAACCAATCAATTTGTCATTTCTTAAATCTGGTAGGAAATCCTTAATATATCACATTTACACTCCACACTAAGATTAGAGACAAAAAGATTATGAACAGTATTACAGTGCTTCATATGTGTCAGACACATATCTAATTACTCACTTCAAAAATGCTACAAGGAAAGTATAAGCTGGTTGCCATTTTCCCATGAAATCAATTGAAACCTAGGTGAAGTGAAAGCATTCCCCCAGCTAATCAATGCTGGGGCTTGAGATAAATAAAGGTCATGGGAGAAGAGGACAGAAATTACTAAATCCCTTAAAATTCTGCACTTGAATAATCCATGGGGACAGGCTTGTTGGTATTATTTTCCTGAAGGATTCTGATTTCTGCTTATCCAAACTTTACATCCACAGCTTATGGTAAATAAATTTTATGTAAGCCACAGTGTTTCAGATACGGCACCTGCAAGCCTGAGAAGGCAGTATCTTCACATAGAGAAAGCTGCAGGAAAGATTGAAAAACAAACAAAAGCTCACCACTAAATAACATGATTTATGCTACATCAGAAAACATGGTGTATACAGGCTCAAAGAGAGGCGTGAAATCTCATTACTTCCAAGTGATGAATGGGAGGTATGCAAAATCATTCTTCAGAAGAATGCATGATGCTTAAGGTGAAATTTATTCTTTACTTATTTTTTACTTACTTTTTCTTTTCTCTTTCAGTGATTTGCATGGAACCAGGGCTTTATTCATGCTAAGCCAGCACTCTACTACAGAGTCACCAGGCCATTGATTTGAAATTAACATTAAGACTAAGAGCCTACCCTACTCACAAAGATTTTTGTTGTTTTTTTAAATGATAATTCTGGAGATTGTAAGGGAAGGTAGAACTGGAAGCATGGCAATAAAAAAGGTGTTGCTCTTCACTGCCCCTGTTTTTCTCCCCAGATTCCCAATGAAGATGGACCAACATTTCAGTTATGTTGCCCTAAGAAAAGCCTTCTATCCCCAGGCTGGCATTGGGATCGCAGCTAACATCTTTCTGCTTTGCCTTCACATTGCCACAGTCTTTATGGGCTACAAGCCCAGGCTCACTGACCTCCCTGTCACCCACTTGGCCCTAACCCACATCCTCATGCTCCTCACCATGGGCCTTTTGGTGTCTACAGACATTTGGGAAACACAGGACATTCCAGGTGACTTCAAATGCAAAGTACTTGTCTTCCTGCACAAGGTCATGAGGGGGCTGTCCATCTGCACCACCTGTGTCCTGAGTGTGCTTCAGGCCATCATCATTAGTCCCCGTGGCTCCTGGTTGGCCAACTTCAAACTGAAATCCACAAATCCCATTGTGGGGCTATTTGTCTTCTTATGGGCCCTCACCATGTCCCTCTCCAGCAACCTGCTCCTATGCACTGTGGCCACACCCAATAAAACCCAGCCTGGTCTTCTGTTTCTCACTGACCACTGTTCCCTTCTGCTCATGAGCTACAGACACAAGAGCCTCTTTCTTGCCTTGGTGGCATTGAGAGATCTCTTATTTCTGGGTATTATGGTTCTTTCAAGTGGATACATGATAAATCTTTTGCATAGACATAAAAAACGAGCCATGTCTCTTTGTACCTCCAGGTTTTCTCCACGAAGATCCCCAGAAGAAAGGGCCACTTACACTATTCTGTTGCTCATCAGCTGTTTTGAGATCTTGTACTTTGTGGACTCCATCTTTTCACTGTTTGTAGGCATGACATGGACTGGTGACCCCATCCTGTTGTGTCTTCAAATGCTTGTGGCCAATGGCTATGGCACCATCAGTCCTTTGGTGCTGATAAGTGCTGACACACACATAATAAAAGTTATGCAAACCAAATGGAGAGAGAAAGTTCAGCTCTGGCTAAACTGATGTGAAGCTACTTTGCCATCCTTATTAAAACAGTTTTCTTTAGTTCATAAAATTTTCCCTCTGAAGAAAAATTATTAACATAGGAATATTCTTTTGTTAGAACAAAATAATCTAAATACTTAGCAAATATATTGGGAATAATATTCTGTTGTGTGTGCATCTTGTTTTAAGTTATTTACATTAATTGTCACTATACCTGGCCTCCATAGCATATTATAAACTATTATAGTTTCCTTTTACTTTGGATCTCACAGGTTTACACTGGATCTATTTTCTTTCTTCCTGCAATGCTGTTCTTAAAGTTTCTTTCAGTGAAATTCTATTAGAAGCAACCTGATGCCTTTCTATCTTTTTTGTGTGTAATAATATGTGCATGCTTATATCCAAGCTACTCAGGAGCCTAAAGCAGGAGAAATTCAATTTCAAGGGCACCCAGGGTAACTTAGTGAGATCCTGTATCTAAGTAAAAATTAAAAGGGCAGGAGATGAAGCTCAGAGGTGGACCACCCAGGTGTTCATTCTCTATATCAAAACCACAACAATAATAAAAAAAAAACCACAAAACACAATGAGACTGCACTTCTTGACCAACAGAAAGGCTCCTCTAAAAAAAAAAAAAAAAAAAAAACAAAATAATTGTTGGAAACCATGTGAAGAATTTGAAAGCCCCATACACTTACAGTAAGGATATAAGGTGATTACGTGAGTATTGAAAAGAATATGATGATTGCTAAAAATGTGAAAATAAAATTACCATATGACCTACCAATTCCATTCTTAGCTATATTCCATAATGAATTAAAAACAGATATTCAAATACTTGTGCATATATGTTAATAGCAATACCATTTACACTAGGAACTAGATGAAAATCCAAATGTTCATCAAGAGAAAAATAAACACATATGTCTGCATGTATTTATATATCCGTATCTGAATAAGCACATATACTATATATATATACATATATACGAATGTATAAGAATATATAACATCCATATACATGTTTGAATATTACTGTGTCATAACAAATGAAATACTGATACAGAGTACAATATGAATATATATCTCAAAAATATTAAGCAAAGTAACCAAAATTGGATATGAAAAGTCACATATGCTGTAACTACATTTACATAAATATCGAAAGATTGGAAGTCACAGAATCAGAAAAGAGAAAGGTGGTTGCCAGTGGTTGGGAGGGCATCAGAGGGTGAGCATTTGCTAACAGATACATGGTTTTTTTTCCCTCCAGTGATTGAAATGTTTAGAACGAGGTAAATCTGGTAATTCTACCACAGCATCCTATGAGAATTTAACCTCAATACAACGTAAGAAAAATCCCTGAAGACACAAAAGTCTATTTAACTAAATCTCAAGGTGATAGAGAGAGGAACTATGGAGTTACTGGCTCCCACAAGAATTCTGCATATCCAACCTGAAGCACAGAGAGTAACACTGGGTTCCAGAAATCGAGACCCAACTATGTGTCAGGCAGTCTCTTTGCTCATTAGTTACTTGCCTTATATTTCCAGTATCTTGGGTTCTGTTTGGAAGAATCCTGATCTTACAGATGAGTGAACTGAGTCTGAGAGATGAGTGATTGTTCCAAGGTCACCTGCCATGTGGAACAAGGCTCTGATAATTTATATGTATGACTTTCTAACTACTGTATTATTTATCACAATATAAAGCTACTCAGTGGTTGTTTCTGGAAGAAAGAGGAAAAAAGAAGAAGAAATTACACAGGGCTCCCAGAATCCTTCTGAGTGTATATCAATGTTAACTATCTTGATTGTGGTGTTTGTTACATTGGTAAATAGTTATATCAAAACTTAAAAAATATGCATTAAATATTTATAGTTTATTGTACTTTAGTATTACCTAAATAAGGTTGTTAAAAATTGAATGAAAAAATAAATAAATAAGCTCCTTAACAAATAAAAAATATGGGATATACATTTGGCAAGTAAGCATAGGAAAAGATGCTCAACATTTTATATCATTAAGGAATTACAAATTAAACACACCTCTAAGAATTTACAATATTTAAAGCCTGACAATACCAAGAGCTGTCAAGGTTGAAGAACAAGAGGAACTCTCATACATTGCTGGTGGAGTCACAGAAATGGACCACCACTCAGGTAGACAGTTTGATGGCTTCTTAAAAATCAAAACATACAGTTCATAAGGCCCAGGAGTCATATTCCTAGCTGTTAAACCAATGGAGTTGAAAGCTTCTATCCACACAAGAACCTACATGTAGATACCCATAGCTTCTACATGTAGATACCGATAGCTTCCCCATTCACGATTGCCAAGAACTGGAAGCAACTAAGATCACCTGCAGTAGCTACTTGCCTAATATTAATGAAAACACTGACACATCCACACATTGGAGTGCCATTCAGAAATTCAAAATAGAGGGCTGGGGTTGTGGCTCAGCAGTAGAGCACTCACCTAGCACATGCAAGGACCTGGGTTTGATCCTCAGCACCGTATAAAAATAAATAAATAAAATAAAGGTATAAAGAAGAAATTCAAAATAGAAGAAAGAAAGAAATGCACTACTAAACATGAAAAGATATGGAATCACCAGGGGAAACATCCTACCTAAAATCCTACATCTGTCTGCTTCCAACTCTATGACATTCTGGAAAATTCAAAACAGTAGAAATAAAAACATTAAAGGTTGCCAGGAATACAGAGGGAGTAGAAGAGGATGAAGGGGCAAGTACAGGGACATTTCGGGTGGTAAATCTATTCTGTAAGATGCCATCATGGTGAAAACTAACATTATACTTTGTAGTGTTCACAGAACAGTAAAACAAGTATTTGAATACATAATTAAATATTAAAATCAATAATTACTTTATACTATCAATATTTGTAAAATGTTTTGATTCTGTGATTACATCAAATATTTTTCAGTAATGCAAGATGTAAATCCTAGGGGAAACTCTGAATGGGGTGGGGCAGCAAAATGTGAACATAATACTATATGCTTTGTTTTTCTGTAAAACTGTAACTCTTCCTAAAAATAAAGGCTATTGATTAAAACAATCAGAACAGCTGTGGGGTTTTCCTAAAGCCTACTATCCCCTGCCCTAGGATTGGTCCTCGACAATGAACAAAGGGGCCTTTGTACTGAGAATTAATGAGTAACAACAACCTTGCCTTTTTAGTATATTTCCCTGTGAGGTTTTGCTTGTCCTTTTTTGTCACTAGGTCAAAAAAATCTATTTTTGCAATTTTTATTCTCTTTATTATATAACAGTGAACCAGTACCTTACATCATATAAGATACTCATCCATCAATCAATAAGGGTTATGTATCCCTCTGCTCCCTAAGTGATTCTTTCACTACTAAGGTAAAGATGCTCTAAAGGAATTTTGCTACACTTATGCTTGAAAAAAAAATGATTTGAGATAGTTTTGTTTAAAAAGTTAACCTCACTTTTCTTACAGAGAAGAAAATCTAATAACTTTAGATTTTCAGAAATCAAAAAGTTGAACATCAATTTAAATTAAAAACAATAAAATTCAAAGAGATAAAACCACATGATAGTGTCAATCAGAAGTATTCACTTCAAAGTGTTTAAAGTACATTCATATTCTCTGTAGCATTATCAAATTGATATACTTCTAGGAAGTTTAGTGCATGGGATACTCTTGAACACATTCCCCTCTGAAAAAGGAACTTTCAGTAGCAAATCGGCTGTCAAAGATGCTGATTGTAATTATATCTTTATGATAACTTTCCATTGGTCAACATGATGTAGTCAGAAAATTGTTTTAAATTATAAAGAAGTCAAACCAACAATCATGACACTCTCTTACTAGATTAGGGTAAATAGGTCAATCAGGGCCAGTACTCAATGGTGATAAAAAGTGAAACAATTAAGAAACAAGGTTGCTCTGAATCACTGAAAATTTTGTGATTGCACTCTCTCTACACTATCAGGGATTGTACAGTAAAAGCAGACACAACTCAGTAGAACTGAATGCTGTTTGAATCATTATTTGTCAGAGAGCCATGAACCATAAGACACCATTACCTTGGTTTGTGACTGTCGACAACATCCAGTAAGAATGAAAACCTGTTGAAAATCCCCTTCCTGTGCTGGGAATAGGCTGTCAATAGAAGTGGGGAAGAATTAATCAGTGGTATATTCATTCTTTGTTCATATCATATTTTTAAAATGCCTGTTGTAGAAAATGCTTGAAATGGTTCTAAGTAGGAGTTATAAATTTTTAAAAGACTGCTTATAAGTCATTAAAACTATCTTTAAAAAGTGTACAACAATTTTATTTAATAACCAGAGAGCACTACTACTGTTATCTGCCATTGAGCTAGGGACTTATAATTAAATATTTATGTGCTGACACTAGTTCCCTCCTCCCACTTATTTCCCCTGGAATTTGGAGTACTTCTTGGAAAGTGTGCTGAGTTAATTAAGGAAGTTAATTAATTCATCATTAATAACACACAATAACTACACACTGAGCCACCTTGTCACCACCATAACTAATGTTACCTTGAGTAGAATAGCCACAAATAGCTAGGACACACTTTATAATTTATATTGAAAAAATACCTGATAAAATATTTACAGAAAGCCCACAGATTGTTTTTCTAATTTTTCCTAATAAATTATAAGATCCAAACAGTAGACTCCTGAAATAATATAAAATAAAGTAGAAATCTCTTAAGTTTGTATTCAACTTCTTCTTACTTACCTGATAATAAATAGTATGACCGTAGTTCACCTTAATGAAGTTCAATAAGACAAACATGGAGAATAAAGATAGAAACATGATATTCATTTCTAAATGCACATTATTATAAGAGGATTACCCTTGTGTACACACTGGGGAAAACACTGCTTTATTTACTATAATTGTTCACTGCATAAAACAACTTTCTCTTCCATGAAACTTGAAGGTTGCTTAAAACTAAGTTTCAGGAGGTAAACTTTGCTAAGTCCACAGAAGAAAGTCACTGTTTGTTAACAGTTCCATTCCACTCTTGTTCTGTTTTTCAAACTGGAATTAAATTTAGACCACTAAATGATTTCACGTAGGCTACTAAAAGGCCCCCAGAGATGAATAACTGTCAATCATTATTGATGTGGCTTTGGAAGACTGGTCCCTGAGTGAAAGGTCTTAATCTCACAACCACAGTTCTGAAATTTCAAGCAGTGTCTGGAAAGTATGTATTGACTAAATGTCATGCTAGAATCTGTTTGCAGTCATGAGAACAAAAAGAAAATGGCATGAGGTTGGCACCAAAATGGATATGAAGACCAATGGTGCACAAGAGAGGACACAGAGACAATCTCACATAAATACAGTTATCTCACACTAGACAAAGGCACCAAAAACATTCACTGGAGAAAAGAGAGCCTCTTCCAACAAACAGTGCCAGGAAACCTGGAAATCCATACTTACCAAGAAAAAATAGAAAGCCTCTCTCTCACCATACACAAAAATCCACTCAAAGTAGATCAAAGATGCAGGCACTAGGACAGAGATGCTGTGCCTAACCCTGGTCAATGTAGGCCCAAATCTCCACTGTGTCAACTTAGGAACACACTTCCTTAATGAGCCTGCTAAAACACATGAAGTAAAATCAAGAGTCAATAAATGGGATGGATTCAAACCACAAAGCTTTTTCATGGCAAATGACACAATCAAGAAGGTGAAGAGACAGCTTTCAGAAAGGGAAGCCATCCTTACTACATACACCTCAGATTGTGCTTTATTGTCCAGGATAAATTAAAAACTCAAAATACTTAATATTGTATCTACATATCTGTTGTGGTGACAGTATTGTTTATGATTCATTCTACTATGCTCTCAACCACTTGTCCCTTCCCTCCCTTAGCTCACTTCTGTCTAATCCCAAAATACCTCTATTCTCCCCCACCCCAATTTGGAGTAGTTGGCCAAGTGTGTTAGTTTTTATCTGATATTACTTGAATATTGGATAACATTCAGCCTTTTAATCTTTGGAATTGGTTTAGTTTCCTTAGTCTAATATTCTTGAGTTCCATTCGCATACTGGCAAGTGCCATAACTTGACTATTCTTTAATGGTCAATAATTCTCCTTCTGCATATATTAATCTATTCAAGGGCACCTACTTTGCCTCATGGTTTGGAACTTGTAAACTGAGCTGCTATAAACATTAATGAGGCTGTGTCACTGTAGTATATTGATTTTTTGTCGTATAAACCAAGCAGCACGCTGACTGGGTCAAATGGTGGTTCCATTCAAAGTTTTCTTTGGAATATCTATACTGTTTTCCATAGTGCTTGCACCAATTTGCAGTCCCACCAGCAATATATGTGTGTACCCTTTCCCCATCCTCAACAACATTTACTGTTGCTTTTATCCTGATGATTGCCATTCTGACCAAAGTGAGATGGAATTTCAGGGTCGTTTTAATTTGCATTTCTCTAATGGATATTTTTTCATATACCTGTTAATCAATTTTATTTCTTCTTCTGTGAAGCATCTGTTCATCTTTTCCTATTTATTGATTCAGCTATTTGTTTTGTGTGTGACTGGATTTCAAATGTAGAATAAACTGTTACTAAAAACAAACTAACAGGTTTTTCACCCCTTATCTAAGATTGATTATGCTAAAGGCAAAGGGGTTTGCTAAGGGGATCCATTGTAGATCTAACTAAGATTATTGTCAGTAGAATTAGTTCCTGAAATGGAGCCCAAATACAATATTTCTGTTCAACTACAAAATATCATAATGCCACTTTTGAGTGGTTGGCCAACTGTTTTAGTTTTTATGATGTGAAATATAACTGAGGCCCCTAAATTCCATTTACCAGCTCAAAAAGTGAGCTAAAAAACAAAACCAAATTACACATCAATGAAGGTGACTGATATATTTTGGCACCTAAAAGCATGAATGTTATAGGTAATATTTTAAATGGTTACTAACATATTGCAGGGTTGGATGTTCATGTTAAAACAATTTAACTTTAAAACTAAATGTATGGAAGAACAAGAAAACCCAGTTGCAGGTGCCCTCTGCCCTGTTGGGGTAGACAAAGGACTTTGAACTTCTCAATGCAAGAAATCTGAAACAAACAACTAACACAGTTGGCCAACTACTCATATTTCATATTTTCTTCAAGGACTAGAATCATCAGAGAAATACCTGGATTTTTTTAGTAGAAAAATTAAGGATGAAGATTGAAGGGGGGGATGTTCCTGGAAAGAGTTGTTACCAGGTATTCTACCTCATTTACCTTGAGGATATCAGAAGCAACCACTGTACATTTTCTCACCTTATGTGCTTTCTAATGAATGTTTTTTTGTTACTCATCCTCCCTTCCTCTACAGATTGTTTCCCCACTTCTGAAACACAGCAAAACTAATGGAATGAAATGTTCTCTGTGGTTTTCATAGACAGTATAAATAGAATCACTCTCATATCTGTGTGGCATTTTGCAACCAACAGAAGGAAAGTCAAACCCTCATAAAAGTTGGGGTGGAGGGCTGTTAAGAAGTCAACAGGCAGAATCTATCAGGTTGAGTCACTATCAAGCTCTCATATTAACTAACATGAGATAAAATATTGAATGCACCCAGATGCATGGAGGGATTCAATTATTTAAGGGACAAGGAGACATACCTAATACCTCCAGAGCTCTCCAATGTCATCAGTTATTTCAAAGCAAACAGTTTCTAAGTCTTCATCCAGGCAGCAATTGACAGAACAGAGCCCACAGGCTCCACCTAATCAAAGATTCTTTTCTTGTTCATGGTCTTCAGGAATTGTCACCTGGCTAGGGAATGTCACTTATCCTAAAGGAAGAGCAAGAGACAGAAATCACAAATCGGTCAACAGTTCTTAAGAATGACAGCTGCCAGGACACTCAAATAAATTCTCTAACAAGAGCTGACTTTTGGGAAGCCAGATTTGGTTGCCCTCTTTAGAAGGAATCTCCTACACAAAATGGGGCAGCACTGTGCCTGCAAGACCCAGAGCAGAGGAGCACCCTGGTGTCATCTTTCTCTCTTTCCAGAAGCACCTGCCTGATCCTTCAGCTGCAATATGGAAGTTACTCTGACTTTCTGCTGTAATAAAAGATAGATAAATTATGAAAGTACAAGCAACACAACAGCCCATAGGCAGGCAGAGTTTTCCCCACCTCCTGTTATTCAACACCCTGACCAACTCATTGGCACCAATTCTCCCTCTTTTAACTGGAAGAAAATGTGGGTTGAATGTGCTTTGGGCAGAAAAGAAAAATCATCTAAAACTTCTGTGCTTTTCAGGTGCTACTGTAGGCAGTGTCCTTTTACTCCCTCTGGAACAGAATAGTCTTCTGATCTCCTGTGCTCCCCTACTCTCTACATTCAATTTTAATTTCCTGCTTTTCCCTTAAAGGGATAAACTTCTACTACTGATGCAAAACTGCCAACAACTCCCAAGCAAGCTTGTTACAAATGCCTAAATGCAATGCCTACATTCCAGGAATCTGTTCAAACAGCTGATCCTAGCCCCTTCTCTACCTCCTTCCCACCTCATGTACTGGATACTTGGATCTACACTACTGATAAAAATTTACTTTAAAATCCCCATGCATGTTTTAAACTGCTTTTAGCTGAAGTACAGCTGGCTTCACTTTAACTACATTTAGATATATTTAAAAATATACCTTTGTTTTAGAAAATTGTTTTACTCCATCAAGTAGATACCTGTACAATATAGGGTCTGAATTATATAAAAATATAGTAAGCACACAATGGGGAACATATGATCTCCACATCTCCTAATTGCAGAATGAAATAAAAGAGAATTAAAGGAAAATCCTAAGTGTATATGTTTCTGTGGTGTGTGTGTGTGTGTGTGTGTGTGTGTGTGTGTGTGTGTGTGTGTTCCCCTTCAGTAATAAAAAGGAACTTTGGTGGGGACTGGTACCAGGGATTGAACTCAGGGCACTTAACCATTGAGCCACATCTCATTATTATTTATTTTATTTTTTATCTTCATAAAGGACCTCATTAAGTTTCTTAGGGCTTCACTAAGTTCCTGAATCTGGCTTTCAACTTGTGATTCTTCTGCCTCAACATTCTGAGCCACTGGTGAGGGCCACAGCACTAAGGAGAAAGTTTTTACTTTTTGATGTGGTTCTGTCAACATTATTCATCAAAATATTTCTAATCTTTCAACAGACACATAAAGGTGACCTACTCAAGTAGTTCTTATTTTAAATAGTTGCTATTTAATTTTGCTCTGAATTCTCTACTCACTTTCCTGTTACAGCACTTCACTAAAACCTTTATTTAACTAATGTCTTACTCACAGATTACCACCAAAAAGAATGCCTTTTGTCACCAAGTACTTTTTTTTGTCTAATACTATTTTCTCCTAGAAAGAGAAAGCAATGTTCTTTTTTCAGTTACCTAAATGTATCTTCTTTCATATTTCAAAAGAATTAGTTTCCAATTCTATCCCTCCAAAATCTTTGGTAATTGAAAGACCCTTTGGCCCTTGATGGTTATGAACAGGGCATCTCATATACAATCATCCAGTTTCTACTAAACCATCATTGACTGGATGTTGGAGAAGGCAGGCAGGTGTTTTTCAGTTAATGAGTCACTGGACCACAAGGAGCTACATCTGAATCAGAGAGACAACTTCATTACATCCAGGCATACAATTTAAGTTGGGTGCAGTAGCCAGATGGGTCTGTGATCATCTTCATTGGGGTGGAAATAAGCATATCAATTCAAGAGAAGAATTAACATGGAATTTAAATGGCTAGACAAGTAGCAAACACTACCAGATACTCATTAAAATGTTTTCTCCTCCTCCTATAATACCATACATATATCTCTTTGGAATAGGGCTTCCTAAAGAGGAACTGTATTTTTCTGGTCATTCTTGAAGCTATGTGTAAATTTATGATTAAGTTTTCATGAGAAGAGCAAACATGAGCAACAACTATATAACTTTTTAAAATAAAATGGCTTGATCTGGTCTTCCACTCTTCCTCCTTTTATTTGTAGTTTGGAATGTTGATAACCAGATAGAATTCTAGAAGCCACGTATTGAATTTGGCAAGTTTGACATAGTCAGAGACCTCCATGGAAAACAGGACCCTTTTGGACCTAGCAATAAATACCTCTCAAGTAAAACAAGACAACTAGCTTTTAGTCTTATGGGGTTAACAGTTGTACTAAAAAATTAGGAGTTAAAAGTACACCAGTCCTCAAGTCTATGGGAGTGAATAATACCAGGGGATCAAAAGCTAGGAAAGTCAGCTCAGCCTCCTGAGACTATGGAGTCAGCATAATAGTCCAGCTCAGGTCAGACAAAGCTAGGTCTGCACTATTTTAAAAATATTAATATCAGATTAAAAATCATGAAAAAATATTCAACATCTCTAGCAATTAGAGAAATGCAAATTAAAGCCTCACTGAGAGTTCATCTTACTCCAGTCATAATATTAATTATCACAAATACAAGTAACAGTAAATGTTGGCAAGGATGTGGAACAAAAAGGTGCACTCATACAATGCTGGTGGGACTGCAAATGGGTGGAAAGCAGGAATCTAGAGATTCCTAAGAAAAAGAAAGCAGGAATCCACTCTGGAAAGCAGGAAACTGGAGATTCCTAAGAAAAGTTGGAATGGAACCACTACTGGACCCTGTCATTCCACTACTCAGCTTATACCCAAAGGACTTAAATTAAGCACACTACAGTGACACAGCCACATCAATGTTTATTGCAGCTCAATTCATGCTAGCTCAGCTATGGAAACAACTAGGTGCCCTTCACCAGATGAATGGATAAAGAAACTGTGGTGTATATACACAGTGGAATATTACTCAGCCATAAAGAAGAATGAAATTATGGTATTTGCTGGTAAATGGATGGAACTTGATACTATCATGCTGTGTGAAATAGGCCAATCCCCCCAAAAGAAAGGCACAATGTTCTCTCTGATATAAGGATACTAACACAAAATAAGGCATGGGGAGGGAAGAACAGAAGTAATTTAATTCAACAAAGGAGAATGAAGCAAAAGGAAGGTTATGAGAATAGGTAAGACAGTAAATGAAATGGACATGACCTTCCTATGTTCATATATAAATACATGACTTGTGTAACTCAAACTATAAAGAACAAATAAAAATTAAATTAAAAAATATTCATAGCAGTGACTTTCCCAGATAATAAGTGCAACTCTAGGTCGTGATGGGCAAACACTTGTGCAGAATAGTCATTTAATTAATCAACAGTTATATTTACCTTATTTGCATAGTAAAATGCACACCACAGCAGAAGACCTAAGGTAGAGACTTAAGCTGGAAATGAGGTATGAGATATGGGGACACATGAAGAGACATGATGAAGAAGGATGCAGAGCCATTGAAGTCCCACCTCTATAGGTGATGACATTAAGAGACACACACATAAATCTATATGCATACAGATGTTTTTTGAAAATGATATGAATTAATACTTACATGGAGGTTTAGGAAAGATTTTAATCACCATGAAACTTAATTGGTTTGTACAGGTTTCATGGAAGGGGGTAGGAACAGTGTAAGCAGACACATTTAAAGCTTCAACTCATACATCATATCTATTTGCATTCAAAAACAAAGCACATGGGCACTTCCCATTCAGAGACACAGAAAGTCACATGACTAAGGGTCAGGATGCATGGTAATCCCATAGGGGAGAAAGTGGATAGCTGGGAATAGAAATACAATCTACCAAAGTCAGCTATCCATGACCTATAATTGAGAAGATACAGCACAGTCTTTTCTAGAAGTTTTCCTTCAAATAGCATATCTATGGGCCATGCAAATGGGGAAATCAGTTTGCCTGTGGACTTCTCAAGCTAATGAGATTACCATGAAACCTAAACCATGGAGGATGACTCTTGATCTCTGGAGTCATTACTAGTGAGACACAGACAGTTGGGTGATTTCCATGTTCATTTCCATCTAATGTGTTTTAGTCCTCCACAATATCCTGGAAATTCAAATTTGTTTTTAGTTTCTTATTTTAAAAAACGTACTTTAACTTAGTGTTCATAAGCCAGCTACCAATGTCCTCACTATGATTACAATGCATCATGGGCCTTTCAGAAGAACTCTCAGATTGTTTAAGCCTTCTGATGTTGAAGAGCATTTTTGAGCATTTGGGGGTATCAAAATAGGGAACATCCTTGGCTTAATGTTATAACTCTACTTCAGCAATGGAGATATATGTGCAATAGGCATGTTCATTTTTAAAACCTAATCCCAGGCTTTGCCAAGTTAGGGTATAAGATGACTTTGAATTTTTATCAACCCAGAAGCTGAAGTTCACAGAGAGTTCTTCGGATTTCAGTGTAGGCTGAATCATAAGGATCACTGAGGCTTCATGTAATTATAGTATTGAGATAACATGTTCCCTATGTGAAAATTTGTCAGAAAAGTTAAGCACTAGTAATCTCAAAAGTTTCAGGGACTAGCTAGATGGCTTGCATAAAGGTTTTTGGGAAGGACAGAGAACAAAAAGTAAAATTGACTAATTTACAAAAGTATTCAATTATAAAGGAAAAAAAAGAAACTGGGCATGATGGCACATTCTTGTTATCATAGCTACTCAGGAGGCTAACACAGGAGGATCGTGAATTTAAGGTCAGCTTTGGCAACTTAGCCAGATTCCCCCACTGCCAAGTAAAATAAAATACAAAGAGATGGGGGTGTAGCTCAGTAGGAGAGTACTTGCCTAACATCTGCAAGACCTTGGGTTCAATCCCAGTACCAAAAACAAACAAAAAAAGGAAAATAAGATCTGTTCTGTCAGACAAGATACATAGGACAATTTCAGGGCAGAGCTATCTACAATCTCTGACCTGTGTCCTCAAAGATTTATTTGATAATATTTCATTGTTTGCCCTTACCTTTGAAATTGAAAGAGAATAAAAATTCGCAGAGGTGACTGGGCTAGAGTTCTGTGACGCACTTCTTGCGATAACTGGAAGAAAAAGAACATACGTTATGCATCTTAACTGGTTGTCAGTTTTAACTTCTCGGTGTCTCAATATCTTTATATGACTCAGGGAGGAAACAATTTAAATCACAATCTCTGAAGTACCACATTTTATGTATAAAATTTTAAAAATATGGCAAAAGAAATAATTAAAATCTAGTAAATGAGAAAAGGAAGTAATGAAGAATAAGCAAAAAGATCAATAAGTGAAAAATAAAAAAATAAAGAAAAATAGACTAATTAAATGCTGGTTCTTGGGCTGGGGTATAGCTCAGTATCACACTGTGTGTTTAGCATGTGTAAGGCCCCGGCTTGATCCCAAGCACCAAAAATAAATAAATAAATAAAAACACTGGTTCGTTGAGGAGACAGACAAAAGTGGTAAAACTCCAGTTGGGCTGATGAGGAAAAAAGAGAGAATATACATATACCAATATCAGTAAAGAAAAGATGATATCACCATAGTTTGTAGAGATATGAAAAGAACATATAATGAAACATAATTTTGACCATTTTATAGATGAATTGAAACCAGAATAATGAAATAACACTTCTCTTGTCCATGTTAGACAGTTGAATATCTCTTCAATCTAAAGGTAATATATTTGGGGATTTTAAAAAAATATATAACAGCTGTTTGCTGAGAAGCACTCCTGTGGCCAGTGGTCGATTGTAGGCAAGAAACTAAAGGAAAAATAAAGGTGTTATTTTCCCTGGCCATGAGAGCAATGCGTTGTGTTTATTATGCTACATTTTCATTTAAAAAAAAATGGTGGGAAAAACAAGCTACTCCTTTGAAAGCTTAATTCTCAATATTAAGAAAATTCAATCCCTGAATTTGTAGAGAAAAAAGAACAATGTGGAAGGGCAAGCAACTAGTTTGTGGTCATGGCAGGGAAAGGACCCAGACTCGAGTTAGGAAACTGATTCTGACAACCTGCTCAACCAGGGGCTCACCCTTGCATCATTCACCTGTAAAAAGAAATGGTAATGGTACTTTTCTTATGATTGTAGGTTAAATGAGAATCTATGAGTTATTATTATTCACTATATATTTGACAATATTATGCACAGGGAATCATTTTCTCCATTTGAAGAACTCAAGGAAATGTTAAGGTTCATATGCAGATAAGAAGCTACTTAAAGCTTTTGCATTTCTAAAGTGAGTCTAACTTGCCCACTCCATCTTCTTTGAGAATTACAAATATTTTTTTTTCCTCATTAGACAAATTCAAGTGAATTTCCCTGCATTCATAATTCTTTTAAAGCTATTAGCTTTCCAGTGCTAATGGTTGGCTTTTCAGTTTTGTTCAGTTTTAAACTTTCTAATGATGTGTTGGGTAAACAATATATGAATAAATAATATTAACTCATGTTAAATGCCTTGAAATTTGCACAGTGTTTTCATGGTGTGTGCACACTGTTTTCCTGTTATGACAGGTATTGTGGAATGTGCAGTTTGCTCTTGTTGGAGGCTTCCTTCTGCTTTAGCTTTAAGGTTATAGGAGGATAATGAGGTGCAGAATGTTGAGTGGTATAAAGTTCTGTAATAGAGACCACTGGTATATCAGCTTCCTCTTCCTGGAGTACCCTCTCCTCCCAGCCTCTCCATCCATTATCCATCTTATTCATTAGGACTTAGCTCCAGCACTTATGTCCTCTGGAATCCAGCATTGTTGTCCTTCCCAATGTAACGCTCACCCCTACACCCGCTGCTTTCACAGCATTTTGCTCCGCTAGCTAATATGCCTTACAAGCTATGTCATGGTTGTCTGTCTTCTGTCTTTCTAACAAATTATAGAATGATAAAAGATGTCTTACTCATCTCCATACCAAGTCAACAGCGAAACTCCCAGATGAAGGTGCTCGGGGAAATTGTGTTTGATAGGAAGGCTTTGAGTTCAATGCATTAAGTTTAGAGAATAAGAATATATGGTTTATCCTAACAAAGGTATTTTTCTTTCACATTCCAGCCTCTTCCAGGTGTGTGTGTGTGTGTGTGTGTGTGTGAGTGTGTGTGTGTGTGTGTGTGTGTGTTTTCACTACAGAAACATTTGAAACACAAGAATGAGTTCAGAGGATTGGATTCCTTAGTGCTCTTGACATCTTTTGCAGCATGGCTTGGTGCTGATTAGATCCAGAAGTTCTGTGGAACCTTGGAATACACCAGAGATTTCCATTTCTACTGCCCCCCCCCCAAAAAAAAAAACAAAGAAAAGCTTGCACTTCTGTGTTACACATACTGGACAAGTGGCTACACACACAGTTCAATTTGAATGTCTTCACAAAGCCAATCCAGCAAAGCTACAATAAATTAAGTGTTGAAGATGAAATAGCAGTTTTTGTTTTTTTTTTTTTTAATTAAGAGAAGAATTTTTAAAGGAGCAATGGTCTCCTTCCCTTATCTTTACTGTAGAACAGCATGGAAAATTTAGGCTCTGCTGCAATGTGTTAGGCACCTCTGTGATTTCCTGCTTTCTAGCTACTGGGCTTAGACATCATGAGTTGGTATTGGCTCATATTGAGGAAAAAAAAAAAAAACAAGAAAATCACATAATGAGACATATATATATAAGTATAATCTACCTGATCAATAGGTGACAATTTCTTTTCATGAAGTACTCTTGAACCTGAATGTAAAATCTTATAGAAGACAAATAATGAATGTATTTTGATGTCCTATAAAAGGTATTGAGTAAAAAGCACATTTAAGTATGAGACCCTGAGCTGAAGCTTAGCTGTAAAGACCAGGTTCTGTGTATTTATTCAGATAGAAAAGATCTACAAAGGCCTGGATTTTTTGAATGTCTGGGCTGGGCATGGTTGTTCATTCTCCCTGTCCACATCTCTTAGTCTATGATACAGCCATTAGAGAGCAAGGTGACATAGCCCATCTCCTCATTAATTTCTGAATTCAAGTGCATCAGATGCTGCTGCAAAGTGGCAGAAGTGCTGGTATGTAAACTTGATAAGGGAAGCTCCTGAAAAAGATTGATGTTTGCAGAATTTATAAATGGGAAGGATAACAGTGAAGAACCATTTCTCTAGTTATCTAGCTGAATCTCAGCTTTAAAATGCATTGTCTATCTCATTATTTAACTCTCATCATAAAAATTGTAAACCAAAAGGTATCCCATTCATCATAAATAATCAGAAGCTTTGTCACTGTTGTGACTAAAAGGTCTGACCAGAACAATTTTAGAGGAGGAATAGTTTATTTAGGAGCTCATTGATTCAGAGGCCTCAGTCCATAGGCAGCCGGCTCCATTACTTGGGGTTCAAGGTAAGGCTGAACTTCCTGGTGCAAGAGTGTAGCAGAGGAGAGCAGAGATAGACTTGCTAATTTAATAATTAATAATTTTTGTATTATATATACCTGAAAGTCATGCCCCAAATAACCCACCTCATCCATCCACACCCTACACACCTTCTGTTGCCCCTCAGTTAATTCCCATCAGGGGACTAATTCACCCATTGGGTTTAGGCTTTCATAACCTAGTCATTTCTTCTCTAAACCTTCTTGCATTGTCTCACATATAGGATTTTGGGAAACACCTCACATCCAAACTATAACATCTCCTTTGTTCTAAGAATTTGGGGCCTTAAAATGTCATCAGTGACCTTAGGGGTAGAAGGGGTGGATGGAAGAAAAGAGGCAATCTGGTTACTTTGTTTGTTTTTAAAGTGAACTTACACCCAGTGATTGAAAATTTAATGATATAAGCCAGTGAGCACTCATAAAGTAAGTGACCTTATTAAGAATAAAAAATTGAACCTGATTTTATAAGTTTTTTGTCTAAAAACTTAAACACATGAAATATTGTGAGAAATCATTTTGAGTTTTATTTGTTTAAATCACAGTATCTCACTTGATATTCCTTAAAATTATACAAAAAAAAATCATTTTTTCATAGGGGCCGTAAATACTGTAAGTCACTGTTCCTTTAGTCTGAGGTTTAGTAGACTGGGTGTCTACTGAGAATGCAGTTCCCCAGCTCAGCAGGGCCTGACATAATTGTCTTCTTCATCAACCCATAAGGACACAAAGGAGTAAATCCAGGTTTGGTGGTGGTGAGGTGACAGTACAAGACTAAGCCAGGGTCTTCAGCAGGAAAACCTTCCTGAAGCAAATCTGTGGAAAGTAGCCAGAGGAGGGAGACAGGCATTATCAACCTTCGCTCTTGTTTTTCAGGCATAATTTGATTTTTTTTTTTTTTTGGCTCAGAGAACTTTTGGGAAAATCTCTTTTGTCTTCAGTTTAACCTAGAAATGGCCTATGAAAAACTGACACATTAGGAAAATTATTTTCTCAGCTTTGAGTATATTCACAAGAGACCAGGCTCCAAAATGAGTTGTCACTGTGCTTTATTATTTTCCCTCATAGCTATTATCTTTCTGATCCTGAACTTGAGCACTTCATGACCCATCTTTTTAGCAGCCTTTACCACTGTGCTAGTGTTTTTTAAATTTATGTTTGTTTAAGTCAAGATTTGGATGAGAGGAAGATAAAACTGAAATATATCTGTCACCAATGTGTGTGTGCAAGCATGTGTGAATGCGACAAAACTTATATTTATTCAACATCCTCCTCAGTGTGATTCAGAAAAAGCAAAAATAACAATGTATAATGAAAGGGCATATATTGCCAGCAATATGTTAGTAAGTATTTAAAATTCAGAGTATCTTCTTTTTCATTATGAGAATAAATGATTAAAGCTGAACATTGGTGAACCACTCACTGCCTGTGCTATTTGACTTGCTGGTGATCCACTTTCTACAACATCAACATATTCTCCACTTTTTTGCCATAAATACACTTTTCTATGGGTTATTTTCAATCTGCAACAATCTACTTAAACAAGGGAAGGAGGATTCCTGTTGAAAATACTCAAATTCTCTGGAACACAATGATTGCACAGTAGACACAGTTCTTGGGACATCTTAAGGAAGGTTAATTTTCCTGGTATGCCCACCACATAGATACTTGTTCCTTTAACATCAAAATTGGAAGATAATTGTCCCCTTTGACACACCTGGAGTTTACTGTAATTTTTAAGCAAGTTTAATTATTAGTTTACAAATTGACTCATCTCAATGATTTAATTATTCTTGATTTGGCTTTAAAATGTAGCTTCATATCCCTTTTTAATGAGATGTGGGATAAGTTATTACTTAAAATGCTTTAATATCTGAATAAAAAATTTGGCAGTGTAATGAACCTTTTCTTAGTAGTAGTAATATGACTTGAATTTGTTGAGGCTTTATGCATTCTCATTTAATCCTCAACAAAACCATAAAGATACTCAATCTTGTTTTACAGGATCAAAGATGAAGCACAAAGAGGTTAAGTAATTTGCCACAGTCACCCATAGTTAATGGTGAACTGTGATCAGAACTCAAGTAGTCTGATTCTAGAGCTGAGAATGAAACACTGTGGACAGGTTTTTGGGAAGGAGCAGTTTGTGAGACTAGTTTGTGTCCACTTTTGTGTATCTAATTATAAATATGCTCTAGAAAAAACAAATTGGTTTGCATTTGTTGGCAAATTTATTTCTGTATCTCTTTGACCAACTCTAAACCTCCAGGTCCTTGACTTTCTCCTAAACCAGTCTTAACATTTTCCTGATTTCCTCATTAATTCAGTCAAGTAGAATCTTGGACTTCTGTTTTTTTTTTTTCTTTTTAATGAGACTTTTAACTTTTTGAAAATTATATTTTGCAAGAGTATTGCCAACCTGAGCTCATATAACTCCCATATAATGATAAGACCCACTTCCAACCACATGCGGCCTTAAGTTAAACTTGGCAATTAGAATAACACACATACATACACATATGCTGTGTAAGATATATATGCTGTGTAAGATATATATTCTTAAATATAAAGAGAAGTATAAATTGGTTCTATGATGTTAATATACTAAAAACTACAAGTTGATGTTAATTTTAAGAACTACAGACAATTTTAAGAGGCTGGCCTGTTGCTCAATGGACTCTCATTCTATTTGCAAAAGCCCAGTGTTTGATCTGATTTCCTCTCTTGTGGAGCTATGGATAATCTATGGGTGTTAAAGATTCATGGATGAGAAAAGAAGAATTTTAAATGTTCTCAGGGATCTATCTGTGTGACCACCGTATCTCTACATGAGAAGAACATGACTCTGAGAACTGGAAGGTAAACAAAATTTGTGATTTCAAAGGGATTTCCTGGGATTAGTGAAAATAGTAAATAAACCACATCTAATAAAATGATGGCATAGCACATTTGAAAGGAGCCCTCTCCTATGATTTTCAGCTCCAGAATGTGGTGTCAATTAGATGCTGCCTTTGCCTGAGTGAGAGATTGCATCCCCATGCAACTTTATTTCTGTCCAGGGTGACGCCTGGCAGCTTAAGAGAGAAGACAGTTTAATAAAGAAGCATGACTGGGCAGGTCTGTCCAGCACCAACCATTTATTGCGTAAAGTGAAGTATTGTCTGAGTTGGATGCTATCACAGTCTTTGCCATACAGAGATGCACAGTCTTGTCATAAAGAGACATCAAAGCTAGAATATGAGCAAGCAGAACAAAAATGACACAGGAGAGGTGTAAGTGTTCTGGAGGTCAGAGGAGGAGGACATATCCACACAGGGACCAGGAGGGGCCTCAGAGCAGTGGTGGAAGTCTAGAGAGGTCAGAAATAACAACTATGATTTCAACAGACAGAAGTGAGAGGGGCCCTTTGGTCATGTCCACCAGCTCAGCAAAGATGTGTGGAAATAGAACAATGGTGTTTAAAGACTTGTGAACAGTGAGGCAAAAGCAACATAGCAGGCCCACCTTGTACTAGGCTCCCAAGGAGTAGGATAAGAGGCTTGTTCTCAATTCAGAAGAAAAGTAAAAGGAAAAGATGTGACCAAGAAGTCCATTTGATGGAAAGGAACTACTATTAATTGAGCACTTAAAGTGTGTCGGGGACTTGATAGTTGTCAGCCTGGAGACTGGGACTCTGGAGAGATTGAGAAATTAAAACCACAACAGAAATAACTGCAAATTCAAATCACAAAGCTCACCTTCTTTCTCCCACTTCTTATGGCTAGCAGTGAGGAATGGTGGGAGATCACTGCAGAAGCCACTGTACCAATCCAAGCCATAGGTAATGAGGGCCAGAAAGAGGAAGATGGCTTTGGAAAAGGAAAGAAGGACATTAAGAAGCATCCAAGAAGGCCAGTCTATGGCAAAGAAAATAGATGCCTAGGAGGAGTCTAATTAATGCCCAGTTTTGAAACCTGGACTCAGAAAATGGTGAGAGTGTTTTACAGAAAAAAAAAAAAAAAGCAAGTCTGGAGAAGGGCCTGGTTTAGAGGAAGAAGGATTAGCTCCATTTCATAGTTGCTATGATATGTGACAGGCTTCATTTAAGATGTAGGAAACATCTGCACAGAAATGCGAGGCGAAGGTTTTGAATAAATGGCTAAGGTGAAGAAACATGGAAGGACTAGCAGACAGCTTCAGACAATGCCTACATTTAGGTGGAGGATAGAGACAGAACTAGGGGAGGAAAGAGAGAAGGAACTGAATCACAGTAACCAGCCTGAAAGGCAGGAGAGAATTTCAAAATACTGACCCCAAAGGTTAGGAGTCCAGCAGCCCTAGTACTAGTGGCCTCAAGTTGTACCACAGAGTGCACTGGGCATCCTGGATCATGGGGCAGGGGCCTGGGACACACTCCAGCCTGAGAGGCTGAGAAGCCACAGGGAAGGTCAAGATGGGGAAAGAGACTGACTGGGGTGAGGCCCAGGTCAAAGGTGACGCTGTTCATGGGTGATGGGGATGCAGGAGCAGAGCAGACTGGGAGAATGGAAATGCCCCAGAGAACAATAGAGAATTAATGGGGCTAAAGCTCAGAGCTGGAGGTAGAGGAAAATAATAAAAGTGGTCCTGCTTTTTGTCCTTTCACACCTACAGAAAACCTGCTTTTGTATTTATTTGCCTCTTCTTAAAGACCAGCATTTATGTTACCAGACGTACCTCCAACTTGGAACAGAACCACAAGTCACAGTGAATAACAACCAGCACTTTTCTGAAGCCTTCTATTTTAACAAAGCAGTGGTGTTGTTTGGCCGTGAGGGCTGCCTGTATGTACACTGGCTGGAGAAAGGCCTAGAATCCCTCTGTTTGTAAGCCAGGTTTACAGCTTTATTATTACTGAAAGCATCCCTTTCAGCAAATTACAAAATCAAACCCTGTGCTGGCTAATGGCACCTGAGGCTGCAAGCTGAGGTTCAGTGGCTCTCCCCAGCCAATCCCAAGACTTGGTAAGGATTTTCATTTTGGTTGTGCTGAGCTTACTGTATCTGGGGCAGCTGAGTTGCTATGATGATTTGTTCTCAAAACAAAGCAGTTTGCTTCAGTGCATTGAAACAGTCGATAAATCTACTTTATGTTGACTTGATTCTGGCATTAATTCTAGTTTAGACAACACTCCTCCACTCCATCCCCACCTCTCACCCCTGCTCCCATTAGGACTTGTGTATAGGAATCTGAAGTGGGCCAAGAAGGATTGGCTAAAAAAATAATAATACTGCAACTTTGCTTTTTAAACCTGGGGCTTTACAATTCACAGAGTTGAAGGCTGTTAGCTTGAGGGTGGCCTGCAGCTGGGGGAAGTTTGTCCTGAAGCAAATATGTAGTTAATTGCTCCAGTGTGGGCCTAGGTTGAAGGTTGTGACTCACACTTTGAGCTCACCCCTCCTTGCAGGTGAGGTGGACAGGATGCAGGATTCAAGGACCTCAGCTGCAACTTCCCATTCCTCTTGTACATCTGGAAGTTACCCCTCTCTGCCCTTGAGGTGTGGGAAAGGCAGGCCTTAGCTCCTCTGCTCGGGCCTTCCTGGTCTCACCAGTAGGGGTCCCCATTGAGTCACGAGTCCTAAACTGTTTAAGCTGGAGTCACTGAACACTTTAAGGATAACTACACTTTGACTGGGATGTCTCTGCCTCTGATTTCTTGTCTAACCATAACATGGGAGAGAAAAAAAGGAGATGCCTGACTTCCAGCATGACTTATTCATTATAAACAAATGGAGGACAGATTCACTGCCTTTTATTGGAACCGAGTATGTGCCCAGGACAAGTGTGAGTCAAAACAGAAGTCCTGAGCCTTGTTGATCAGAGCATTCTCCCTGCAGTCCCTCCTCCCCAGGAAGAGGTGCACTGGCAGGAGGGGAGGGGTAGCACTGTGGGTTTCTTAAATTCTGTCAGAGACCCCATGTTAAACCCTGGGCTTCTAAGTGAGTCAGATCCCCTCAAAACCAAGAAGACTTCCAAGTTAAAGATAAAAATTGGCCAGATCTACAAAGAAACTCATTTGGAGTGGACAGAAATGTTTGTAATCTTAGCAGTGATGATTTCTCAGCATATGTCAAAAATCAACAAAGGACACTTTAAATATGTACAGTTTACTCTATGTAAGTTATACTTAAAGGATGTTTTTTAAAAGAAGCAACAGAGGGGGCTGGGGATGTAGCTCAGTCATTGAGCACTTGCTTCACCTGTGTGAGACACTGGGTTCAATCCTCAGAACCACATATAAAAATAAATAAATAAACAAAGATATTGTGTCCATCTATAACTAGAAGAAGAAGAGGAGGAGGAGGAGGAGGAGGAGGAGGAGGAGGAGGAGGAGGAGGAGGAGGAGAAGGAGGAGGAGGAGGAAAAAGAAATAATACAACTCGAAGACTAGTGGAGGTGAAAACACCTAGCCACAACCCATCTTCAGGGTGCTGTATTTTGAACTCCAGGTAGCTCTTTTTCCCCCCATCCCTATGTTTGCTTGTGTGTGGGTACAAACCCGGAAGACACCAGCCTGCAGGGATCCTGATGTTGTATCATTGAACACTGATCCCAGTCTCCCAGAGCATGTGTTGGTAAGTGTGATACTTATTTTTTCACACAACACCCCACTCTCCAAAGGGAATTAGAGCAGCAGGAAGGGGTGAAGCCCAGGTTGGCAACCAATTTGGAGTGGTGGGGAGAAATGTTAGGTAGCCAAGGAAAAACAAGCACCTTCTGTGGTCTCTGCCCCACCACACCTCAGGCAGCCATGAGGTGGCTTCTTGTACCATTGTGTTCCAGTGGAGGCAAGTCGGGTCAAGTAGACAGCATGACTCCACTCAAGAGCTGGCTGTCAGTGGTGCCTGCAAAACCGGAAGACACCAGCCTGCAGGGATCCTGATGTTGTATCATTGAACACTGATCCTAGTCTCCCAGAGCATGTGTTGGTAAGTGTGATACTTATTTTTTCACACAACACCCCACTCTCCAAAGGGAATTAGAGCAGCAGGAAGGGGTGAAGCCCAGGTTGGCAACCAATTTGGAGTGGTGGGGAGAAATGTTAGGTAGCCAAGGAAAAACAAGCACCTTCTGAGGACTCTGCCCCACCACACCTCAGGCAGCCATGAGGTGGCTTCTTGTACCATTGTGTTCCAGTGGAGGCAAGTCGGGTCAAGTAGACAGCATAACTCCACTCAAGAGCTGGCTGTCAGTGGTGCCTGCAAAACATGCACATGAGAAATGACTTTACACTTGGAGACCAGCTTACCAGAAAGCATATTAACTTAGGGGAAAATGAACACAGGCACTTAGATGGAAAACAAAATAACAACAAAAATGAAGTAGTTTGGAAATTGGAGTCACTCGAAGAATGAGTAGTCACCAGCAGAGGGAAGGTTCAGATTTTTTTTTTTTTTAATATGAATGACCTCAATTGGGAAAATATAAACTTGTGTCTATGCATGAATATCCTATGACTTCCTGAAAAGTATGTGGGAATTTTCTCCTTTTGGATAAAATGCCCTTAAAGTACAGGAAAAGGTACTTTTTCTTCTTCATTCCAGAGGTATGCTCTTTTGAATATCTGCTTTCGATGGCTGACCTTATTGGAAAGTTCTGTATTTCTTTCACTTTGATGACTAACTTCATTCCAAAGAACTTAATTATGTCTTTCATTTCCCCTTTACCCTTTGGTTTCTAATATGACCAACATTAGACCCTGCTTCTGTCTTTTGGCAAAGGAATTCAAGGTTTGTGACCAAGTCATCTGGATAATTTGTCATTTTAACAAGGGGGCCATCTATGTCGGAGGGCTTTGTTGGTCTCCTAATTGCTCAATCATTGTGTGTGTGTGTGTGTGTGTGTGTGTGTGTGTGTTCATGTGCACAGTCACATATGCTGCCTTTCCAGATTCTATATACTCTTTGAAGGTATGTCCTTGCCATGTGGATGTCCTCAAGTGCAATGCCTATCAGTGTCTGTAATTCCCAAAGATATTCCCAGATTTCAACTTCTTTTGACATATGCCATATATATATTCATACTTTTTAGATTGATCTTTTTGCTATAGAAAACACTGTCCATAGGAAGTATGTTGTTAACCAGTCTTTCTTCTGAAATCCAAAAATTAGCATTTGGGAAATCATGCCTGTTTATTCAACAAGCATTCTGAAGTGCCTGCTGTGTGCCAGAACAGCAGAGCACATCCCAAGGATCAGAGTTAACAGGTGGTTGTTTGCTCCAGGTCCTAAAGAATCCAAAAAACAGAGCAAGCTTCTGTACTTGTAATAATGGAATTGCAGTAACATGTTAGTTATTTAAAACAATGACAACAAACTCATTGCCTGGAAGTAGCCTGTGTTCGCAGCACTCCAATTTGCATTACAGAGCTCCCCGTGCTATAAGCATGGGATACAGAAGTTGCAAAAGGATACTTGGTGGCAAACTGCCAAGCAAGACCTTATTTCACATTTAATGCCTTGTAGGAAGAAGAAAACATGAGAGGAGTCTTTGGAGCAGACAGGAGAGTTCAGTTGTTATGAAAAGCAAGGAATCCATGCCCTCCGTTGCTAGGGATCTCCAAGTCACTCGCTGGTATTGCTGAGCTGGGTTTGGGTGCCATCCAGAAATGGAAGAGAATATTTACAAAAAAAAAAAATATATACACTCTTCAGGTGGGTGTTTTGTACTCCTGAGAGGCTGTCATGTAGATAAGTTTCATAACGGGGCTTTTTAGCACAAGCTCTGAACCTTCCATCTGATCCTTTGAATTGAATCATTTATCTGTGGTTCAGACTCAAACCTCCTGTGTTTCTTATACCCAATAACCTTATTTCCCTCATCTTAGTCTAACTTCTTTTTAAAACGGATGCTTTTATAATTGGGCCTCTGGCATTTAGTGGTCCACAAAACATGCATTGATCCATGCATGACCTTCTTTGTTATTTTCAACGAAGTTAAAACTCCTGAAACTCTCCCTCCCCCCTCTGCCAAAAACAAACAAACAAACAAAAAAAACACTAGGACTTTGACAAGAAATTAAAACATATATCACTTATAGATCCACATTCATCTGATTTCTCTCCTTCTCCCAAGCCAAAATGATCCCTCATCCCTAGTTATGTGATTAAGATTCCCTGGCATTCTTTTCTATAGGATCTTATCAAGTCTTTTTTGTGGGGACTAGGGCTATAGCTCAGTTGGTAAAGTGCTTGCCTTGCATGCACAAAGCCCTGGGTTCAATCCCAGCACCACAAATAAATAAATAAATAAATAAAAATTGAAAAGTCTTTAATTTTGTGTTATACATATTTCAAAAAGTATGTGTATGCATACATGTTGTTTTAACTTTATAAAAACAAAAAGTGTAATTGTAGGGCTTATATTGGTAAGATCCACCCTGGTTATGCTTGTGGCAGGCATTTGGTTTAGGCTTTCTATAATATTTTATTATATGAGTATATCAGAATTTATTCACCAACACTGTCTTTCCTGGTTGTCTGGGTTACTCATAGGTTCTTGATATTATGAACTGTGCTTTTATGAACATTCTTATATCTATCCAATCTTATCCATGTGCAATCTAGGAGTGAAATTGTTAGGTTAAGGGTTATATTCAACTTTAGGGGAGAGTGTCAAACTGGTTTTTTAAATTTTTTTTTAAATTGGTGCATTATAGTTTTATATAACAAATATATAATCATGTATACATGGAATATAATTTCCCCACTTCATTCCCTAGTACTTCCTCTTTCCTTCCCCTCCTCCCTCACCTGTTATCCTACCTCTACTCTGCTGGCCTTCCGTCTCTTTACTTATTGCTTCTTTTTAAATTGGTGCTGTATAGCTGTTTACAAAGGTGGAATTCACTGTGGTATATTTGCATATATTTTCAATTTTATTCCACAGTTCTTCCATTTTCTTGTGCCTCTTCTCTCTCCCTCTACTCTACTGATCTTTCTATTTTCCTGGGATCCACTCTCCTTTTAATTTTTTTTTCTTGTTGGAGTTCTTTATCAGTTTCTTCCATGGCTTTTAGTCTCATCAGATTTTTCTGTCTCTTCTTGAGCAGGTTGCTTTGCCTTATTTATTTTCATAAATTTAACCAAATATGCTTTATTTTATTTTATTTTATTTTTCGGTACTGGAGATTGAACCCAGGGGCACTTAACCACTGAGCCACATCCCCACCCCTTTTTTATATTTTATTTAGAGACAAGGTCTTGCTAAGTTACTTAGGGCCTTGATAATTTGCTGAGGCTGGCTTTCAACTCACAATCCTCCTGCCTCAGCTTCTGAAGCCACTAGGTTCTTTTGACTTTAATCTTTTTCTATCTCTATGTTTCTTAATTCTAGCATTATTTATTTGTATTTTCTTTTTTCATATGTAAATGTGCTAGAGGCTTGCCTCTTTTATTTTTTTGTTTTGTTTTGTTTTGTTTTGGTACCAGGGATTAAGCTCAAGGATACTTAAACACAGCACCACATTGCCAGCACTTTTATTTTTTATTTTGACACAGGGCCTTGCTAAATTGCTTAAGTCTTCACTAAATTGATTAGGTCCCCACTAAATTGTTGAGATTGGCTTTGATCTTGCCTCAGCCTCCTAAGTCACTGGACTTACAGGTGTGCACCTCCACCCCCTGCCTTCAATGGTCTTTTAAAAGAGCTAGCTCTTTGATTTCTTATCAATCTTATTATTTTCTGCTTTCTAATTTACTTATATCTGCTTTTATCTTTCACTTTCTGTTTCTACTGTCCATTATATTTTGTCTCCATTTTTTAGTCACTTGTTCAGTGTTTTTTTTTTTATCCTTCGTTTTTATTCTCTTACAAAACCATTTAAACTTTGTCTCCTCTCCGATAAGTGATCAGAAAGAAGGATGCACAGAGAGGACACTGTAGCTAGGACAGCGGGCTCAGAAATAAACATCAATACTGCACTTCTCTGCTGGGCATCTAGCTCTGCCTCTCGGTGGTAGCTCTTCAGATGGTGCCATTATGTACATCATCTCTTTCCTACTTTGCTTCCTACTAAATGTTAACCAGAGAGCCAAAGTGGCCCAGGGCTGCACTCCATCTTTGGCAGTCATGGAAACAAAGGACCTTCCAACATTATTGCTTTTTCTGAATCAGTTTTGTCTCATTTGCAAGACCCTGGGGCCTAGGTGACATTGGGAATTGCATTGATCAGCCTGAGAATGTAACCATTTATGTTGACTATACTGAGTGTTTCTGACACCCTGGCACAGGAGTCACCCTGTCCTGCCCTGCCGTGCCCTACCCCATCCTACCCCAATCCCCTCAGCCATCTCTCATTTCCTCCTGGCTCTGCGGGATTTATAGAAGGAGGTCTGTGGTATAGAGTATTAAGAAGATGTAAGGGAGCATGTCAATGGATTTTATTAAAATATTAAACTGTTGAGGAGGAGGGAGGGATGTACAGTGTGAAACACTCTTCAGTCAGACCAGGCTAAATCTACCTGTGACATCTCAAAAAGACCACTTTCAAGGCATCCTAGGGCTTCCACAGAGAACCTTAAGGAACCCATGATTTTAATCCATGACTTCTAGTGGAACTCCATGCAGGAGAATGTCAATATCCATTGGCCTTTTGCATATGGTGACCAGCAGAGAGGAAATACAAAATTGGGGGATGGAAGGAGGTGGGTGTCTGCCCATGCCTGATTACACAACTTCCCTTCTTTATGGAATGCAGATCTTCACTTCTAATTAATTCCTTGCAGGATCTCAGTCCCTGTGTTCCATTCCTGAAATGATTAGCACTGAAAAAAGTTTACTGAGCCTTTGCTATGTGCCAGATATTATGCCTAAGTATTCTTTTTTAATAGCTTTATTGGGACAGAGTTTACATATCATAAAACTGATTCATTAAATATATACAATTCAAAGATTTTCAGAAAATTTATAGGATTTGGCAGCCATTATTAAAATCCAGTTTTGGAATGTTCCATCATCTTAAAAAACTCCTTCAAATCTATTTGTATTCAGTCCTCTAAACCATGTTCAGCTCCAGGCAATCGTTGATCCTTCTGTCTCTATAAATTAGTCTTTTCTAGGAATTTCATATGAGTGGAATCATATTGTATACATTCTTTTGTATCTGGTTTTGTTCCCTTAGTACACTGTTTTTTAGATTCATCTATGTGATAGCATGTATCAGTATTCAATTCTTCTTATTGTTGAATAGTATTCCACTGTATGGATATACCACATTTTGTCTATCTATTGACAAGATGATGGACATTTAGATCACTGTAGCTTTTTAGTTATCATGAATAATGTTGATATGAATGTTCACCTACAAATATTTATGTGAACATGTGTTTTTGTTACTTTTAGATAAATATTTAGGAGTAAAATCACTAGGGTGCTTAATAAACTTATTTTTAACTTTTAAAGAAATTAATGAACTGTTTTCCTGAGGGAGGACACATTCCCACAAATGATATATGAAGATTCTAGTTTCTCCATATTCTTGCTAATGCTTGGTGTTGTCTACCTTTTTTATTGTAGCCAGTCACATGGGCATATTGAGTCATCTTTTTGAGTGTGGTTTTCTATGTCTTCACCTTGCCCCCTTATCAGCACTATTAGTCAGGATAGGCTAGGTTATGCAGTGGTAACCAGAAACTTTCAAGCCTCAGTGACTTCAAACCACAAAGGTTATTTCTCATACTTGCTAGACTGCTGTGGTTTTACCATCCCTGCCAATGCTCATGGTGAAATTTAATTGCCATTGTAATGGAGGTGGCACCTTTGAGAGGTGGGATCTTTAGGAGATGATTAAGACAAAAAGGCACCACCCTTGCCAATAGATTAAGTCTTTTATTACAGGAGTTAGTTCATTATTAGTGAACTCTTGGTGAAAGAATGAGTTCTGCCTGCTTTATCTACTTGCCTTTCTTCCAATGCAGCACAAAGGCTCTGGCCAGACACTGATGCCATGCTCTTCCCAGTCTCCAGAAATGTAAAAATTCTTCTTTTCTTATAATTTACCTAGCATGTAATATTCTGTTATAGCAACAGAACATGGTCTAAGACACAGACCACACCAATTCTCAAAGCTTCTGCCTGGCAGTGACAAAGTCACTTTCATTTCTATTTCACTAGCTGGCATTTCACATGGTCACCATTAACTTCAAAAGTGGACAAAAAGGGCTGGGCCTGTGGCTCAGTGGTAGTGCACTTGCCTGGCATGTGTGAGGCACTGGGTGAAAAATAGAATCATTAATTTATCAAGAGGGAAAGGTGAATTGGAATATTTGTGAAAAGCTAATGCATTTCATAAATGCTGAGGAAGGTTGTCTCAGCTTTTTATAGAACTAGGAAGTCAAAGATCAGAGCTGAAGGGCCTTGAGGAGGAAACACTGCTAATAATTCAAGTGGAAGGTATCCACCACCCAAACCTGTGTGTGTGTGTGTGTGTGTGTGTGTGTGTGTTTGTGGGTGTACCAGGGATTGAACTCAGGGCACTTGGCCACTGAGCCACATCCCCATCCCTATTTTGTATTTTTTTAGAGACAGTGTCTCCCTGAGTTGCTTAGCACCTGGCTGTTGCTGAGGCTGGCTTTGAACCCATGATCCTCCTGCCTCAGACTCCCACGCTGCTGGGATTACAGGTGTGCACCATGTTGCTTGCATTCTTATTAACTACATTGACACTTTCACTGAGATACTGTTTGCTACAGAGTTTTAAAACATCCCTACTGAGGAGTAGGTTACACACACACACACACAAAAAAAAAAAAAAAAAAAAAAAACAACTTTGGCACATGGCTTTACTCCGTCCCACAATGAGATCAAGCTCACATCTAGGGAGCCTTCTCATGGTCTCTAAATACTAACTCTGCCTGCCTGCTTTAAACTAGGGTCCATGTAATCATCTCCATAGAGATATAGAAGACCCCTGGTCCTATCACACCTTAATAGATAAAGATCATATCCTTTTACTACCCATCCACACATACACAGCACTTTTGCTCTCAAAAAATTCCAGACTAAATTCCAAACAGAGAAAACCCTGTGTGCTTGAAGTGGGTCAAATAAATTTCTTAATTAAAAGCCGACAAAGACCAGGAGAGGGACTTTATTGTAAATAGGGAAGAGCAGCACATAACTTCAAGCTGACATGGTGCCCCAAGGAGAGTACAACCATGGATTTCCAGGTCCCTGTGCTGAGAACTGCAGCATAGTCAGGTGTGCAGTGCATCCTCCAGGCCTGGACTGGGCCCTGTTGGCTGGCTTTGAAACCTTGCACAACTGACTCCTCTAAGCCTTGGTTCCCTCCTTGGTAAATGGCAGTAACAGGAGGATTTATTGGACTTAGGATTGAATAAGGAAATATGTGAAAGTCCTTAGCAGGGCTCCCGGAGCTTGCTGAGAGTTCAGTGGTCATGTTAACCAGTTGTACCTTTGATGTCATCATAACATATTCAGGTAGCTGAAAATGGAAGTCTCCAGATATGGTGTTCAGGGACTTGTTGGTCTTGGAATCATATTCTAGGTTGAAGTTACCCTGGGCTGGCTGTCTCCATTTCTGATTATGCCTACTTTTGTCAACACTAGTCCAGGGCAATTTATGATAAGTTGAAGGAAAAAAAAAAAGAAAATCAAGAAGGCATTGAAGAGAATAGGAAGGGGCTCTTTCCTTGAGGAACAGGAGTGCTGATGATTCCCTCGAGGGGGGAAGCAGTGTCCAGTGGTGGAAGACATGGCTCTGCCTTCCTACTACCTCCAGGGCCCGGAGCAGCTCACTGTGCCTGTCTGGCCCTCCAGGTAGAAAACTTAAGCAGTGGAACTTTAGTTTTGCCTCTGTCTCTTTAAAGTCTCAATGGGGGAGTCCTTATCCTCACACTTCAGGCTGGCTCCAGAACATTCCTTCTCACTCATAGTTTTAAACACTCCTTTTATTCCTAAGTCCCACAGTTAGTCTCTTTTCTAAACTCAAAATGTCGTACCTAACACACCAACCTGTACTTCAGACTTTTTTGAAGAGAGCCTTTTTTGTCTTCCTCTATTAAGCCAGATAGACCTCCAGGAGCTGAATAGGATGCAATCACACAGGAGTCTTTATTGCAAGCTTAAGCCTGGACTCACAACTGTTCCTGACACAATGGTCTCAGGGAGTGAGTCCTGGTCCTTTGTTCAGTGAGATTTTATAGGTTTTGGGGATACTCTATGTGTCACAACATCACACAGCAAATAATTCCATACTGTGGGAAAATCAAACAACAACTCTTAACATTAATTAGCACATTCACTGGCGGGAACAAGTTGGGTAGGGGTGATTGGCTAGTACAAGAGGGGGGTTGGTTTGAACTGATTGGTTCAGGCCACAAGGGGTGTACAGGCTAAACTACATGGTTTCCACACATGTTATCAACCACCATAAACCACCTGGGGGTCATCTGGCATCCCAGGTATTTTCCCTGTCTTATGCTGATTGGAGGCTGCTAGGGGGGTTGCTATGGGTCCTCACCTAGTCTAACTGAGTCAGGGAAACCTGGCGCCAAAGATCTCTCCTGTTATTTACAGACAAACAACTCAGCAGGGTGGGTATGTACTTAGGAGTGCTCTGTGGGTTTTTCTAAGGACAAGGATCACACCCCCTTCCTTAGGACAGGCTTTGACGTAAAAGCTGGTGTTATTTATTTATTTTTTAAAATGGAGCCACATGAGTTTCTCACCTCCATGTGCTCCACTGTAGAGTGTTGCTGATTTTCTGGGAAGTGGAAAATAGATGCCATCTCCCCCAACATGTTCACATGGGGGCTGGAAGTGGAGAGAGGTAGAATTCATGAGGGTGGAAAGGAAGGTACTTACTTGGATTTGCTCAGGCACCATGTGGGTCAATAATTGGGAATGCCGGGCGGGGGGTTGTGACTTAGAGAAAAGTGATCGCCTAGAACGTGAGAGGCCCTGGGTTTGATCCTCAGCACCACATACAAATAAAATAAAGGTATTAAATTTATTTTTAATAAATTATTAAATTTATTAAAAATAAATTTTAGAAAGTAATAATTGGGCACAGAAGGAGCCACCACCCCTGAGGCAGCTGCAGCTCTGTCCACTTTAGGAGTCCCTTCCTGCTTTGCAGACTCTGGTGTTTACCTTCCCATGTGTCTGATGGGGATTCATGCCCTCTAGATGATCCCAGGAGACCATATCTAAGATGTTCCACAACACAAGACTGTTTGCAGGAAACATATTCTGCCAGGACAAGCTTTGGGCCTACAAATTAACATCCATTTCTGTATTAGTCAGCTTTCCTTGACTCTAACAAATACCTAACTTAATACATTCATAAAGAGAAAGAATTCTTTTCTTTTTTTATTCTGTTTTTTTTTTGGGGGGGAGGGGTGCCAGGGATTGACCTCTGGGTCACTCAACCATGGAGCCACATCCCCAGCCCTTTTTTGTGTTTTATTTAGAGGCTGGGTCTCACTGAGTTGCTTAGTGCCTTGCTTTTTGCTGCCACTGGCTTTGAACTTGTGATCCTCCTGCCTCAGCCTCCCAAGACACTGGGATTACAGGCACGCACCACAGTGCCTGGAGAGAAAAGAATTCTTTTGGCTCAAGTTTTGGATTCCATGACTAGTTGGCCTTGTTGCTTTTGGGCCTATGGTGAGGCAGCACATCAAGACAGGAGCTTGGGTTAGAAAAGCCCATTCACCTCAAGGCCAAGGGTAATAGAGGCAGACTGTGGTCCTAAAATCCTTTTGGGGAGACACCCTCAGTGACCTATGACCTCTACTTGGCACCATGTCTCTCTTTCTCTCTCTCTCTCTCTCTCTTTCTCTCTCTCGATTAAACCCAAGGGTGTTCTACCACCTAGATATACACCAGTGCTTTTTGACTTTTATTTTGAATCAGGTCTTGCTAAGTTGCCAAGGCTAGCCTTGAACTTGTGATCCTCCTACCTCTGCCTCCCAAGTAGCTGGGATTACAGACTCCCCTAAATTTAGCTGGGTCCCACCTCTCACAGGCTTTACCACCACCACCCAATAGCATCAAGCCATAGACTAAGCCTTTAACATATGGGCACTAAGGAGATATTCCAGATCCAAGCCATAGAAGCTTCCTCGCCAGTCTCTAACCTTCTGTACTCTCAGGAGTAATTGCAAACAGTCCTTGTGCCTCCATCTCTCCAGCCTCAGAGGATCAAACTCTCCACAGCCTCTCAAAGAAGCTGGACTAGAGGTGCAGGAATAGGTAAAACATCCCCAACTTTAGTGTATGTTGTATTCATCAGAAGGTGAATAACAGTCTAATGTTTGTAAAATCCTCTAATACCTATTGATTCTTTTATATCCTCTTTGTTGACTAGGGATTTGTGAAGCTGGCAGGATTTGAGAAGTGAGACAAGTTCTAAAGCTTGGTCTGTCTGTAGGAATCTCCATCTTCTTTTGGTAGCTGGCTTGGTGATTTTGCCGCTTTGAAATCTCAGTGCCCTGACATCATTTCCTCAGGCACAACCAGTCTTATCTATTGGGGTTTTGGGGGGATGCAATGACTTCACTGATGCTTGCTAGGTCCCAACCAGAGTGCCCAACACTTAGTAAGACTCAGATATGTGACTGACATTATTCTCCCCAAATCCCCATGCCCTAAAGAGGATGTAGCACATCAGAAGCATTCGATAAATGTTAATGAATGATTTATAGATATACCTCAGTGTATTTCAAGGCAGATTAAAATAAGTGCTAAGTAGCTACAAGTTTTGTATGACGACAACCAAGGATAGTGATAGGTAATTCTGCCTAGTGAAACCTGAGGAAGCTTCGGCCAGGAAATGGCCTTTGGGATTTGAGTCACTGGGAATAGAGCATTTAGGGTGTGCAGATGGGCTTTCATTTATGGGTGGCACTGGGTTATTAGCTGGACCAATCCATGTTTCTTTGTGGGCCAGCCTCTCTCGGGTAGAGCTCTTTCCATTATAAGTGATAGAAGATTGGCTTTAACCAACTTAAACAGTAGGGAAAGATTTCCTAAAAGTACAAAGTGGAAGCACAGGTTTCAATGGCAGGCCCAGCTGGATTCAGGCTTCTTAATACCACCAGGACCCACTTTGCAGTTCTGGTTATTCTCAATACTGATTTCATTCTCAGCCCAGAAGTCAGCCCCGCTCTGGGGGGTGCGGGGGGGGGGAGGGACAAGGTAGTGGACACTTACAAAACTGCCTAGTTCCAGTTCAAATCCAGTGAAAGTAAAGTCCAGCATGTCTCTATCTTTAACTCCCCCACAACAGTCCTGACATCTGATATAATCACCTGGCCTCAGCTCCATGGCTCTGCCTTGAAGATTCCTATGGGTGGGGAGGTGCTGCCAGAGGCTTCACCCCAAGACAAGGCACCAGAATCCCCTGAATTGATAGTGGGAAGAGCTGGCATCTGGGAAGGAAGAAGGAGTTGCCAGCAGAGGGATAGGTCAAGTATTTATTTTTTACCATAGGACAGCAGCCACCCCTTGGGACCACAGCTGCACAGCTCCTAACCCTAACTCACCAGCTGCATGACCTTGTGGAAAGTACATCATCTCTCCATGCTTCAGTTTTATCACCTGCAGAAAAGAAATAATAGTAAGTCCAACATCTTAGGGTTAGAGAAAAACCTAAAGAATTTTTATAAATCTCTTAGAATAGTGTGCTGAAATTGCTTGGAAGAGTCAATGGAGCTGTCATTATATATGAATTTCTTTCCCTGTGATTTTATATTTATTCAGTTATTCTGGACATTTACAGCCCTTACTTGGCTATCCTGGTGGCAGGAAGTCACCACCTCTCAAGCACATCTCAGTGTGATTAAAACCAAAGTCATGCTAGGGCTGGGGCTCTGGTCCATGTTGTTCCCTGCCATAAAGACCACCATGCATGATGAGGGTCCTTGTAATCTGCAGCTCATGGTCTGCCATGGAAATCATATTCGCTCTGCATTTGGTGGCATTAGGGAAACCAGGAGGAAATCTTAGCACTTGGGCCACTCCTAAAGGGACTTTGCAATGTAATCCAAAATGCTGGAACATTCTGTCAAGTATAATCTGATATGAGAGTCATTCCCAGGCGAAAACTGGTTGGCCAGGGTGTTGACAGCATGATCTCCTTCCTCTCGGCTCCTTCTCCAGGTGTGAATAAGCAGGTAGGGGGGAGAGAGAGAGGGACAGAGATAGAGACAGAGAGAGAGAGAGAGAGAGAGAGAGAGAGAGAGAGAGAGAGAGAGAGACAGACAGACAGACAGACAGACAAACAGACAGACAGACACAGAGAGAGAGAGAGAGAGATGAAGACAACAGAATCAGGCCAAATCCCACTGTCTGACACACCTGCTTTATTTTCTCCCTCCCTGACAACACTTGAAAAGGTACAACCCTGCCTCATGTAGTACCCAGGTAACCCAAGAACCTTTATGCAGCGAATCTGTCCCCATGAAAAGGACCTTTCAGTGACACTGAGCCCAGTGTATCCCCACTCTATTTATAGGGACTCTTTGTTTAATTTGAGTCTGGTCTGTAGGAATAAGAAATGAACTCATCCTGGGGCACAAGCCAGAGCTCACAGAGTCAGAGATGACCCGTGAACCCCTCTGCCTTTTCTTCTGGCTTCAAAAGGGGAAGGGTTCAAGGATGAGCCACTTGGGTTGTTGGTAGTGGTGGCCCTGACACCAGGCATGTTTGGATGCTGGTGATTTCTCAGTATGGTTTAGGGGGCTTAATTTTGGATTCATGATAGAATAACAAGTCTGTGACCCCTCTGTCTCTCCCAAGGATCCACAAAAATCCCTTGAGCCCTTGGTGTTTGAAACATCAGTTGCAAGGAGGCCCCATTAGGATTCAGATGTCCCTCAGGAATGAGGGTGTGACTACAGAGAAAAAAAAATCCCTTTCTTTCCAGTATCTTCCTAACCTAGGAGGCAGAGACCGGAGCCAGGTTGTCTCTCAAAGTATAATACAATTCTTGGGTGTTTGCTTTGTTGTGTTTTTCAAGGGTATTTGATAAGGATTAGAAGCTGTGACCCACTTAAACTTTAAATATCTAACCCAGGACTTGTTGCACCATGTCCAACAGTGCAGCCTCTCCAAAGAACTAGTTTAGATTATGTTTGAAGCTGCTCCCTTTGCTGACATGTTGGGTTAGTGAGCCTGAGAACCAGACTACTGAGCCTAAAAAAAGGGACTTGGATGAAACCATTGGGCTTAGTAAGACATACTGTTTAATTGTAGCTTTCCCCCCCACCCCCTTGTTTCCTCTCTGGGAAGGAAAACAATAGTGTCAATTTATTTGCTTTCTCTCCTATTATCTCTTGACCTTCTCGTCTATGCCAGACAGTACTCTAGGGCCAGGTAGTGACTAGGTGACAGGTATGATTAACAGTGAAAAAAATTCAGCCTCTGATCCTCAGCTGAAAGTATTTGCAAGGCCATCTATGTGTTAGGTGCCAGGCTGGAGCACCCATTATAGATAAAAAGAGCTGTCCCGGCCCTTAAGAAGTCCAGTGAGGAAGATGAATTTTAATCAAATAATTCCCTAAATAAAGATATTATCACTAATAATGGAGAGTTCTGTACAGAAAAGTTCAAGGTGCCCTGAAAGTGCAGAGAGAGGAATGGGCCTAGATGTGGGGACAGAAAAGGACCATGCACATCAGATAACTCAGATGGTGTATTTTCTATCGAGTATAGAGACAACTAATGGCTGTAGGTAGGTGGCATATTTTTGAGTTTCCATGAGCTGCACTGGGACACCCGTACCCTTACCCAATTGTCCTGAGGATAAACAAAAGCAAGAAAGTCTCAGGGAGAGTTTGTGTCCACAGAAAGATTGGGGATTCCACCTGGTGATTGGCACATGGAGGCTTTGGCCTTGACCTGTGAGTCTGCAATAGATGTGGTTAAATATCCTTTTTATTATAGGACACTCATCTCAGTTGCCTCAATGATTGCAGGTGTAAACAATGTCATCCTCACATGTGACTTTTACTGGTGCATGGTGGTCGTGCCATCGTGTTCAGGAATCTGCATAGAAAGATGGCCCCATGTTCCCTTCTGCAGTTTCATGCCTTCAGATGCTCACAAGCAATGGCTTTCTTAAGACAATTTCTCAAAGAAGCACTCAGCACCTGCCAATATGGTACAACCTAGAGCAAATCCCTTCAGCAGAGAGTTTCCATACCTTCAATTTATAATGTGACTATTTTATCTCTTTTATGCCCAGCATTTTTGTAGGCACCCAATAAAAGCCAACAAAAGCATCAGAAATGGCCCCACCCACAAAAAGTTTATAAGGCCATTCAAAAGGAACTTTCAGTCATTTATTCAACAAGTACTGAGAACCTACAGTGTTCCAGACATAGAACCAGGATTTGGAGGCCATGCTCATAGTTGCAGCTAAACACAATCCCTGCTTCATGGTGCTGGTAGTCTAGAGTAGGGAAAGAGAGACTTGAACCATTGATGCACGTGGCAATATTAAGTGTCTTACCTGCTTGGCTGATCCAAGGCCTATTGGAGGTCATGACATTCAAACAGAACCCTGAGTGTGTCCAGAGCATTCTGGATAGAAAGAGCACTTGGAGGATTCTGAGGCTCCACAGCAATTGGCTCATTTAAGGAATAAGAAGCAGCAAACGTGGCTAAATATGAGCAAGGGGGCAAGTGATCCATTGGCCAGTGGGTACAGTGTGGATTTTATTTTATTTCCACAGGCAAACGTGTTTTACTCTGCCAGAACCTACCTGTCCATCTGGGCAAGATTCTGTAGATCAGTGAAACTTTGAAAGGGACAGATTTGGGATTTTTAGCACTCAGAACTCCAAATAAACAGACATCTGGAAAGGGAAGTTGTCAATGTTAGCCCATTTCTGGGTAAGAAAGAACAGTGTCTCCTGTCTCAGAGACTTTCCTGGGCCTAAGAGGATGAAAGTAAAATGAGAATCAACCACAGGATGGGCTCATGCTTGTAGCTCTGCATCTTGTCCCTACTTTCTGGATTTAACACCCCACATTTCCTCCAGGAAGTTATGGCTTCCCTGTTTAAGGGAATATGGTTTGGTTCTTGCTACCCAGAAGTGTTTTTCACCTCCTGCCCCCACACTGAAGTGACTGGCTCAGGGATGGGCCCAGAACTCAATCAGAAGCCATGGGAAACCCAAGAAGAGATTGCCAACAGCCTGCAGGAAAAACACACTTCCTGTCTTTCCCTGGAAGCCTCCAGAATGAGGATGTGAAGTTTAGAATCACTGCAGCTATTTGTGACCAAGGGGAAGATTCCAGAACTGTTAGGGGGTGTGGGGAAGCACAGTGTGACTCCTGAGGATAAACCCAATCACACAGAAGGCAGGGAAAAAGATAGAGAACTTGAAGTCCTTGTCATTGTACTGAGGCCCATGATCAAAAATTACCTGCAGCCTGACCAGGATATTTTAGTAGCCTTGGCCAGTTCCATGTTTTTTGCTATAAAAACCAGTTTCAGTTGAGTATTCATGTCTTGTAACATAAAGAGCCCACCCATGTGACAAAACTTGCAGTAGTTACCTGACAGTGCAGAGGGCTTCCTGTGCATCCTTGGTCCTTGGGAGGTAGTAACCTTTGCTGGAGCCACTCTGGATCCCCCAAAAGAGCTGAAGGATTCCTTTCTTCCTTCTCACCCTCCCTGCCCACCTCCCTCCCTCCCTCCCTTCCTTCCTTCCTTCCTTCCTTCCTTTCTTCCTCCCTCCCTCCCCTTTCCTCCCTCCCTCTCCCCCTCCCCTCCATTCCTTCCCTCCCTTTCCTCCCTCCCCTCCCTTCCTCCCTCCCAGATGTGCTACAAGTCTTTTCCTAGAAACTAGAGGGGGCAACTTAAGTGTCTTCAGATGCCCTGCAGGTGCTGTATTGAGGGAAGCAGGCTGGTGTGCGACAGTGGAGAATGGTGGAGGCTGCTACCACTGGAGCACCTGCCTGGGGAGGTGCTGCACTAGCTCTCACCAGCGATTGTTGGACAGGAATAGGGTGTGCTGTTAAAAACTCAAGGCAGTCCAAGGAGTAACCCAACTGTGGGCTGCAGTGGGAGGAACAGATAGGTACAATCTGATCTAGAAGGCTGGTTTGTATGTTCCCATTGAATTTTTAGAGGTAGCATTGGCAGCAGGGTGGAAAATGAGTGAGAGGAGGGCAGTAGCCATGGACAGTCAGCTATGGCTCCCAAGAGCTTGTAGAGAAGGCTTGGTGGTAGCCCTGGACCCTGATTTCTACAGTACCATCCTTTGTGTGGGTAGGAGAGTGGCCCCCTGGACATCAGAAAAAGAGCTCAGGGTGGAGAGAATTGATTGTCACTTTCCCTTCATTCCCAAAGCCAACCATCCCTTTCTGTCCTGCCCTATCCTCGACTGGAAAGACCATAGGTTAGTAAGGTCAATCACTGGATGGATGTGGCCAGAAGGGATCCCAGAGGACCATGGAGGGAGGCCACAGTGCTCTATCACTTCCAGCTGGGTCACCACAATAGTACAGTGAGGCCATGCACGTTGCTTGAAGGCTTCCTTTAGGAGGCCTTAGGTCCTGCCTGCATCCATGCCACATGAGGCTCTGTGCCTGGGGTCTCCCCATGACCAGGACAGAGCCCACAGGCCCCAGAGGGCTCTTCCTCCCTGCTCCTTTCTCACTAGCCACAAAATGTTGGATGGTGCAGGGGCCTGAACCAGGTACAGAGACCTCTGCCCTTACAAACAAACCAGCCAGGTCCCCGAGACAGCAGAGGAATGGCCTACCACTGAGAGCCTTGTGCCAGGACTGACATTGGAGGAGGAGGCTTCAGAGCCCAGAGCTCAGAGTATGTACTTTATGTGTTCTGTTCAATGTGCAGAATGGCATCCAGGGCAGTGGTTCTGCAGCTGCCCCTACATGCAGTGGGATTTCTATCTCCCCTGCTCAGCTACAACACAACCCCAATCTCATTGACCTGCCTGGTTGTCAGGCCCAGTTTCTGAGGTCCAGCTCTCCCCTAGATGTTCCTGGATCTTATTGCTGAGGGCCTAAGCCAAGGCATCCAACCTTCTAGTCTCCAAGAAAAGTAGAAGGAGCTTCCCCCACATGAGGGAAGCTTCCATACAGATAGCCACCCCATTGTCCTATCTCTGGGGCCCTGGGACTCTGGGCTCCTGGGGGCTGGCTCTGCCCTATGAGCCTCCAGCAGCTAATGAACAGCTGGGAATACAAAAAAAAAAGTTCCTTGGAGAAGGACAGAGCTAGCTTATTTATATATGGCTTTGTTTTTAGGAGTAGTGAAGGGAGCTGTCTTTGGGGGCCTTTTGTTCCCTTTGCTTTTCAAAGCAGTTAGGAAGGGAGGAGGGAAGAAGGGGCTCTATAAGTCAGTTCCACTCAGCCAGTATTCACTCATGGCCTCTGGTTCAGCATGCCAAGGAGTGTAGGACCAAGCACAGACTGCCTCCCTGAGATGAGCAGGGACAGCCTAGCTTCTGCAGGAATCACATCAACAGCAGGCACCTGAGGAGATCTTACCTTTTCCATTCAGTCAGTCTCAGTTTGGGGAGGTAGGCAGTATTATTCCAATTTAACTAATAAGAAAGCAAAGCTCAGAGTAGCGAAGCAATTTGCTGAAGGCCATGCTGCTGAGGAGCATGCTCACAGTGGAGATTCAAACCAGGGCTCTCTGGCTGTACAGGTAAGCTACTGCTGTAGACCACCAGCCAGGAGGAAGGATTTTCTGAAGACAGTCCCAGAGATTGCTGGTTTCGATTCAGGGAACCTGCACGGGATGGCTGTTCTCTGTCCAGCACCATGCTCACCCAGTCCAGGGGCCCCTAAGGCCAGTCTCCCACCTCACTATATCAAAGACACATGCCCAACTTCTAAAACATTGGGAAATGGCCATGAATTTTTTTTACAAAGAATTAAAAGCTAATAAACAAAGTGTAGGCATAATAGCAAGAACATCTATGTTCCACCATCAAGCTTAAGAGTTAAATATTTCTCCACCCACTGTCTCCCTCAGGGACTAACCATCCCCTCCTGAGTTTGCCAGGGCCTTCCCAGTTTGTGATCTTATTATCCATATGCTTGTCTCTGTGCCTGTACTACATTAGTGTGTGTGCCTGAACAATAGTGTTATTTGCATTTTCCATTTTTTTTTTTTGTTTTGGGTTTTTTTTTTTTTTGATGGTGCTGGGAATTGAACCCAGGGCCTTGTGCATGAGAGGCAAACACTCTGCCAACTGAGCCATATCCCCAGATACATTTTCAGTATTTTTTATATCAATGATGTGTTGTATGTGTCCATATGCATCTTGCTTTTTAGGAACAGCTTTATTGAGATATAATTTATATACTCTTCAAGTCACCTACTTAAAACATAAAATCCAATGGCTTCCAGAATATTCAAAGTTGTACATTTATCACCTTCATCAGTTTAGGACATTTTCATCACCCACCCCCAAAGAGCACTTCCATCCTCCAGGCAGCCACATTCCCTCTAGACATTGACAACCACTCATCTCCTTTCTCTCTCTGGGTTGGCCTGTCATTGCCATCCCAACTAAGGAACTCCAGCTGTGAAATTCATTTATAAATTAAACCATTGACCTTTGGTATCTGACTTCTTTCACTGAGAACAATGTTTTCAAGTTTCATCCACATGGTAGCAATAATCAGTTCTTCATTATTGACAAATAATATTCCATTGTACTGATATACCACATGCTCATGTATTGGTATATCAGTTGATGGACAGTTGGGTGATTCCCACTTTTTGACTAATATGCAAAATTCTGCTGGGAACATTCACATCCAAATTTTTGTGTAGACATATATTTTCATTTCTCTTCTATGTGATCATTAAAACATTAATAACCATTGCTTTTAGGAAAACATGTTGGACCTGAAATACAGTTGACATTATCAGAAAAAAAAAATACTTTCCTCACATAGAATTGTATAGCTAGACTATAAGGAACTGCAGTGTATCATTGTAAAGTATGTTTACATTAAGCATACCACCAAAACAACCAAAAAAGCTTTATTGACTTTTGGGAAATAAAGAAAAATGAACATAGTATAGCTTAAAAAATTATTAATACACTAAAAACATGATACTGACATAGATCTTCCAAGACACATCAGGAAATTTGACACTAGCCCGTCATCCCAGATACTTGGGAGGCTAAGGAATGAGGATTACAAATTAGAGACCTACCTGGGTAATTTAGCAATACTTTGTCTCAAAATACACTTTATAGGAGAGGGGGATATATGTAGTTCAGTGCTTGCCTAGCATGTGTAAGGCCTAGGGTCCAGTCAAAAAATTCTCAAACTGATATATCTGATCACAGACAACCATGGAAGAAGTAGAATAGGGCAGAGGCCATTATGTCAATTTCCAAAAAACTTATTAAACTATACCTGTACTTTGTTCAGCTCACAATATTAACATGTCTAAACACTGCTTTCACTAATTCAAAAAAGATAAGTTTTAAAATATTATAAAAATTATATGTTGGGGTTGGGGTGGTGGTATAACACTCACCTAGCATCTGTGAGGCACTGGGTTCAATCCTCAGCACTAAATAAAAATGAATAAATAAGATAAAGTTATTATGTCCAACTACAACTATTTAAAAAAGTGAATGTGCTTTTCTAATGAATCCACCAAATACTATATATGTACACTCGACTCTGCTCTAAAAGCTACCTTCTAAGCACATAAAGGCACCGACATTAGGATAAAATGTTATCATGGAACTTTCATTAGAAATAACCCTAACTGCTAATAAACACACAATCTCAAAGAATAAACTCAAACTTCTGGCACCAAAGCACATTGGTACATTTTAAAAATGATATATTGAACAGAAGTGAAGCATAATAGAGTTCTCCAACAATTCCTGATATCAATGAAGTTTGATGCTTATCAGAAAGCCTGTCCTCTTACTTGTAAGCAATAAATAATTAACTTCCTGATGAATGTAGATTTTAATAAGATATAAGGATATGCTTTCTAAATTTGAAAATTAGAAAAATATATAATTTTAAGATTATTTAGAAAATGTATTTAAATTACAAAATGCAACTAATGACTTATCTCTTGCATATTGTAATAGTTTGAGTCTTGAGGAAATTTAATCTATAGTGGTTTTAAGTATTATACTAGTTGACATGAAAAATATCCCATCCTAAGTAGGAAAGTTGGTGGAATGAGATGGATTTCATTAACCTAGTTACATGTATGATTGCATGAAAGGCATGACTATACCTTGTATACAACCATAGAAGAGAAATAATATGCTCCATTTGTATACAATGAATTGAAGAGCAATCTGCTGTCATGAATCACTGATTAGAACAAGTAAATAAAAATTGAAAAAAAAATTTTAAAAACCCATCATCCTGATTCCATCTTCTAAAACTGATTTGAAAATCTTGCTTAGAATAATTTCATCCAAATATGGAAGATATATTGTGGATTATGAGCATATTTATAAGTACATGTTATTTTTAACTATGTCTATGGATACCTCTGAGGCTTGAGTCCTTTCAAAGCCATCTTCTGTGTGGGTGTGTGGTGTTGAGATTCAACCCAGGACCTCCCACATGTTAGGCAAGTGCTTTGCCATGAGCTGCATGCCCAGCCCTCAAATATGTCGTAATAAGCACAGTTTAATTAAAATAAGCCAGTAGTACCATAAGAATTAAAAAAAACTCTTTAAATAAAAAATAAAGTAAATTAAAAATATCTTTTAAAAATATTGTTGATGAAAAACAGCAGAAGTTTACAGGATTCTGTTGAAAACTAGAAAGAGAAGAAAAGAAATGTTGAACTAGAATCCTGTTGGACATGGGGGATTTCTGAGTAAATACAGACATTGCAAAATAACTCTAGAATAAGGAAACTATAAACTGACCAATTAGCATAGAAAACCTGGACTGATTATAAGAGATCTCCCACTGAAAAAGACCACAGGATCATCAGGGATCAGAGCTGAGTTTTACCTAACCTTTGACAAATTCTGATATTGTTTTTTGTTTTATATATATATATATATATATATATGCTGTTGATGAACTTTTATTTTATTTATTTGCTTATTGCAGTGCTGAGAATTGAACCCAGTACCTCACTCAGGCTAGGCAAGCACTCCACCACTGAGTCACAACCTCAGCTGATTTTATTTTAATGTCTGTGATCAACCAAGTGGCTTGAAGCCTGAGGAAGGAGAATCAGAAGTTCAAAGCCAGCCTCATCAAACTTGCAAGACCTTGTCTCAAATTTTTAAAAATAAATAAATAAGTAGAAATCGCTGAGTCAGGGGCTCAATGGATAAGCACCCCTGGGTTTGATCACTGGTACAAAAATAAATAAATAAATAAATATTTAAAAAGAGAAAGAGAGGATTTTCTTAAATTTGGTTTAAGGCATATGGAAAGCCTGAGATACTTCAACCAATGCAGGATAGATGTTCAAAAATAGGGATTATTTTGTGTACCACTGCAAAAACTGCCAATTAGCACATTGAGGCCACACAGCCTGCAGCTGCTCCACCTGGGCCAGCAGGGGTGGTGCCTGGGACAGGGTGGGACCTGGTGGGAAGGCTGAGTCAGGAAGACTGTGGTTCTGGAGGAGAGGTGGGCCTGGGAAGGGGTTGGGTTCTGGAGGTGACTAGGATCTGGCAGAGTGTGGAGGAGGGGGTGCATCTGGAGGAGAGGTCTCTAGAATGGCCAGGGCCTGGAAAAGTGTGGGGTCTGAAGTAGAGGCAGAGTCTGGAAGAGGGCAAGGCATAGGAGAGTTGGAGTCTGTAGGAAGGGACATGTCCAGAGGAGGGGTGTAGGTTATACAGAAATAGGCTCCATCTGGGTGGGGTCTGGAGGGTGGGGTCTGGAAAAGGGCTTGATACTGAAACAAGGAATTTCTCTGGAGTAGGTGTAGAACTTGAGAGGGACAGGGACTGGAAATTTGACAAAATCATAATAAAAGGCGAATATGGAAGAGTGGGTGGATCAGCACAAGAGATGGGGTCTAAAGAAGTGGTAGAGTCTGGAGGATGGGGACAGGGTCTGGAGGAGGAACAGGATATGGAGAAAGGTGGAGATTTGGGGAGGGTATCTGAAGGATGGGGAAAGGGTCTGATGGGTGTGTGAGGTCTGGAGGAGGTTCTGGGAGCCTGGAGCTGAGGGTAAGAGGGGACAGGAGGTGATAAGGAGTAGAGGCCTTGGTTGTCACTAACTTTCAGAGCATCTCAATCTCCAAACTTCCATCCTGAAATCCCACCCTAGGTTAAGCTGAGGCTGAAGCTGGGCAGAGGCAGTGAGAGCCTGCCATACCCACCAACTTCCTTAGTACTAGGCATCCGCAGCCACACTGAATACAGGGGCAGTTTTCCTTGAGCCATCAATCAAAACTACCTTTACTGTTGTAGCTGCCTAAAGATGCTGAGGAAGTGACAGATGTTCATTGCATAATATTAACAGGAGAGATTGCAGGCATGCTGACAAATGCCTGTTATCCACCTAATAGGGAGGGTGAGACAGGAAGATTGCAGGTTTGAGACCAGCATGGAAAACTCAGCAAGATTTTGTCTCCAAATAAAAAAGAACTGGGGATGTTGCTCAGTAGAGTAGCACCTACCTAGGATACATGAGGTCCTGGACTCACTCCCCTGTACTGAAAATAAATAAATAAATAAATAGACAAACAAACAAATAAATAAAAGTAAAAATGAAAAAGAAAAAAAGGATAGGAATGCATGGCTATTTTAAAGTCATTTTCCTTTTTTTAGCCTTCATTTTCTTTATTCTTTTATGCATTTTAATACTCATGGACAATGAACTATTTGGCAGAAGCTGTAGACCATTTGAAAAGCAAAATGTAAGGTGCTATTTACTCTGTGTGGTTCAATTCAAAATAAAGGATTTCTAAAATAACTGTGAAAGTCAGTGGAAAAAGCCAAATTGGGCTCATAGAAAGCTGATTCTTCAATATATTGTCACAGGCTCCAACTTCCTTGAAAATACCCATAAGTTTCAAACAATAAAATTAAAAATAAATAAGTGTCATGGCTTTAAAGTAACAAGCTTTTGCCCAGTAAAAGAAACAGAACTATAAATAAAGTCTACAGAATTGGAGATCTTTGGCTGATTCTCTTCCAACCACATATTAATATCCAGATAAAAGAAGAACTCAAGGGCTGGGGATGTGGCTCAAGCGGTAGCGCGCTCGCCTGATATGCGTGCGGCCCGGGTTCGATCCTCAGCACCACATACCAACAAAGATGTTGTGTCCGCCGAGAACTAAACAATAAAACATTAAAAATTCTCTCTCCTCTCTCACTCTCTCTAAAAAAAAAAAAAAAGCCTGCATAATAAAAACTGCACAGGTATCCTTTAAAAAAAAAAAAGAATGTTCACACGCTTCTGCCCCTTTCAATGCTTTATTTATTCAAATTACTCAATATAATTTCACTCTATAGGTTCTTAATCAAGAAAACAGCAATCCTTATTGCTAGGCACTCAATAGACATAATCAATTCACAATTCACAGCAAACAATTCTAGATTAATTAATTCACAGAAACAATTGTGGATTAATTCTAAGAACTGCAAAACACACTTAATCATGACAGGCTAGTGACAGACATTCCTTCTACATGCTAAGTTCAAAAGTCTCAAGCCTTAGGCTTTATGTCTAGCATATGCATACTCACTCAAACCACAGTGATGAGGTCCAGAGCCAAGACAGGATTTTCCTGGCATGGAGTGGATGACCAGTTGAGGAGAGGGTCATAGGGAGAAGTTAAGGCTCTCACCAAGGTCCAGACAAGGCTGTAGAGTTTGAGAGTGATGAGGATCACACAGAGAATCAGGAGAATGATGACAAGTAATGGAAGTCCAGGTCCTCATCAGGCTCTCCAGCTCAAGTGCATCCTTGTTTCGATTGGCTGAATCCCTGTTCATTAGCTCTATTTTTTATACTAAATTTTGAGGCCTTCTGACCCCCCTCCCAGCAATTCTTATCAGCGACCACTGGATTTCTCCATGACATCACTTATCCTGGGGACAGAAACATCTGGTCTGGTGGTCTCCACCCTTATCTTCTCACCTTTCCCTCTTATCAGGAGAGGACAGCCTGCCAGAGGCTTCACTCTGTTTATCAGGGTGAGAGGAAGTAATTCTTCTGAGGCCATACTGGAGGGATCTGTGGGTGTGCCTGGTGAGACTGAAGGTTTCATACTGGAGTTTTTTAAGATGGAGTTGCTTAGGCTAAGGCCTAAGGCCATCCTCACCATCCAACCACTTGATTCACAGTGTCCATGCTGGGGGATGGGGGAGTGTCTGAGCTGGGTGCTTTGAATCAATGCAGAGGAATCACCCATTTCACTGGCCAAAGGCTGAACTCCACATATGTCCAAAAGTCACTTCTCATTGTGGTTTGTTGTATTGTTCCATAACCACTGATAGTGAGCATAGTCTAATGACATCTAGTTAAGACCAAAGTGGTCAAAATGTACCCAGGGATTGAATTTATAACATAATAAAAGTCAGGTGGTATGATAGGGTTGAGACATTCATAAGTTTGTCTTGCATGTAAGTCCCAATGGGCTAATTCTGTTATATTGTCCCAGTTGATCCTAATAGGCACTATAAGGCTTTCAAATGCTCTGAGACATATTGAATCTAAATATTGACTAAAATACCAGATTTGAGGGTGGTTCCTCTGGTTATACAAACATAGGCATTGCAATTCCAACTTTCATCTTTCTATGTTCATAAAAATACAAATTTCTATCTTGGAAAACAGAGTCTGGATTTTCCTAAATCCACCCTGGTTCTACCCATTCCTTTAGATCAAAATCCTTATGAAGCTCTCTGAGATTTGGGTCAATGCATTACATAGGTTTGCACATGTAAATATTTTGGAGTAAGGAAAAGAATTCTTTTTTTTTATTATTCCTTTATTTTATTTACTTATTTTTATGTGGTCCTGAGGATCGAACCCAGTGCCTTACATGTGCCAGGCAAGTGCTCTACCACTCAGCCACAACCCCAGCCCCAATAAAACATTTAAACACGCTACTTTTTACTAATAGTTTATAACAGCTGTATATTATCACTGACTACCTTCTTTTTCCCACAAAGATAGTCCCCATATATTCATACTCTTTTTCTCTATCAGTTCAAAGTCAGCTAACATACAATTCCTAGTATTCTTCCCTTATATGGCAGTGACCAAAATCCAACTCTCCAGAATACTTAATAAAAACCAAGGGAAACAGGACAGTGCCCCCAGGTCTACAAAACACAAAGTTATGATTCCCAAATTGAAGGCGATGGGCAAGGAATGGCATAGCATTTTTAAAATCATTTTCAAATCATGCTCACACTGCAATGAAATAATAATGAGGGTCAATGAGGTACCCATTGGATATATAGAATCCTAGGCAAATATCCACCCACAGACTAATGTCAAGGGGCTACTCCAACTCACATGTGAGATTTACAGCTGGCAAACATCAGCACCAACCATGAGGTACACTGTACCAGGCTCGCTTCTGGCCATGTGTTGACAAAGTCCTTCAAAACAGTATCCTATGTAGAAATCCTCTTTCTCCACAACAGGCCACCTGGAGGGTCCTCCCATGGCAATCCCGAAACACACTTAAGGACAAAGAAAGGATCAAAGCACTGTCTTCTGGAAAACAGAGTGACATTTAGGTCTCCTGCCCTCTCCTACCAACAGCAGCACTTTGGCAGGGCAGCCTTTCCTTTCCAAGAGCCTAGAGTCCAAAACACAAACCTTATAAAAGTAAGGCTAGCTTGAAATTAGGCTTAATTAAAACTTCATCAAGAAACTGATAAACTCTTACAATTTTATTATCCTAGCCCAGCTTTCTAAACAGGTTCAATTATGCAACATAAAGCACTTTTCCTAATTCTCCTAGCATGATAAGGATATATAAAAAATGATAATAATAAAGAAAATTCAGCTTCTATAACACATTTTCTACCAACACCTCTGCTGCTTCTTATCCCATCATCCAAAACAATCTCTAGGTAGAAGTACTCTGAAAGAAGTCACCAAAAGTTTCAATTTATTTAGTACATTTAAAGAACAGAATTGGGGAAGAAGGTTCAGAACATGATAAAGAGATAAAATAATGGTTAAGGGAAAAAGAGAAAACAGATTTTATTTTATGTAACTTAAAACTTCTACACATATCATACCTAAAATGAATATCTAACATTCCATACTCTTGCAAGAAGGAAGATTCTATACTAAGGGGATGAAGAGTACACAGGTAGAAAAGATAAAAGTAACAAAGGCTATTTTAAAGTAAATTGGAAAGTATATCTGTGTGTGTGTGTGTGTGTGTGTGTGTGTATATACACACACACACATATGTGTTAAATATATGTATACATATATGTATGTATATAGATATACATATATATACGTATATATATGTGAACCCTATATGATTTGTATATATATGAACCCTATATGATTTTAAAATGTCTGGAAGAATATGCTAAATGTAAGAATTGGTATTGCTAAAGGAAAATACTGAATTAGCTCTCTCTTCTATTTGTTTATGTGTACTTTCTAAGTTTTCTACAACAATTTGCGATTTTTAACAATTAACAAGAACATTAACAGAAAAATAACCACATTTGGAACAACTTGGAACAAAACAAGGTCTGAAGGATTTCTGAGCTTAAAACAGAAGAACACAGAGAGAGTGAAGTCCCTGGGGCCCATGTCACCCCCAAAGTCTTTCAACTCAAATGCCCAGCTCTCTGGGACAGGATGCTCAAAGTGATCTTAAGCATATACCTTTAAGCAACTGTATGCTGTCTACAGTCAGGTTAGGTAGGAGACAACACAAACCACCCCACAAATAAAGAGTATTCCTAGGTCCTCTGATTCAGCCCTGGTGAACTATGGAAATCACTACCAACTTGCTATTTAATTATACCTAACACTTGCTTTACAATCCAGTTTATGGATACTGGGTGTTTAATAAACAGTTACTTCTCAGTTCCCTGCTATTAAATACCAGGTAGTTTGGGGATTAATGCCATCCCTGGGCTACCAGGAGGTCTGTAACACTACCAGCCAGGTCATGTTCTCCAAACTGGCACTGTCATCTCAATCAGCTCACCATTTAAAAAAATTGCCCCTTCTTCTGATGGTCTCTTCTCTGGTGGGTACCTTAAGTTGAGGTGTTTAGGCAGAAATTCTAGCAGGTGGCACAGGTCTGCTTTTTCTTGCTGTTCCACAAAGAGGGAAGTCTTTGATTACCTACACAACTTCCCTCAAGTGGGAAAAATAAATGTGTTCTTGCAGCACGTATCAGAATTACACATTGTCAACTTTGCCTGCTAATTGGAGTTCAAACTTATCCTACCAGTTTTCCCTGGCACTCATTCCACTCCCGCATCCCCTCCCACTCAAGAATGGAATATTTCAGGCAAGGTTCCACGGGGAATCCACTCCTACTGAGGCCACGGCCTCAGAGTGAAGGTGCCATTAACCCTGCAGCCCAGCTCTTCCTACTACTCACTGTTGCTGGACTTAAGGTCGCGGTGGATGATGGGGACGATGGCCTCATCATGTAGGTAGTACATCCCTCTGGCGATCTGCACGGCCCAGTTCACCAGGATGTCCGGGGGGATCATTTTCCCGGATAACACTCTATTCAAAGGCCCTCCGCGAGCAAACTCCACGACCAAGCAGAGGTTGGGTTCCTTCAGACACACACCCCTTAGAGCAATGATGTTGGGATGCTTCAGCATGGCGAAGAGCTTGGCCTCTTGGCGAACGTTCTCTATGGTCTGGCTGATGTCCTCATCGGGGTCGTGGCGAGCGGCTTTCACGGCTACCTCATCGCCTATCCAGAAAGCATGATAGACCTTCCCAAAGCCCCCAATGCCAATAATCTCTTCCAGGGTTAGCTCCGCAAAATCAATCTCTAACAACTGAATGGGCGGGTAGCAACTGGGGTCCTCGCCTCCAGGCTGGCAGCGGCTGGAGAAGGCGCTGCGCGGAGTCACGTAGTTGCTGGGGAAGATGCCCACCCGCTGGTTCAGCTGCCCGGTCCACCAGCCCTCGTCGCCGGACACCTGGGAGGCCTTGGACAGCACCTCCACCACGTCGCCCAGCCGCAGGGTCAGCTCGTCCTCTCCCGCCGCCTCGTACTCGAACACGGCCGTCCAGTAGGGCAACGGTGCTTCGGAGCCCAGCTCCCCCGGGGCCGCCGCCGCCGCCTCCTGCTCTTCCTCCTCCTCCTCGGCCCCTGCCCCAGTTCCATTCTCCCCAGGCAGGGCGGCATCGGCGGCGCTCGCCAGGCAGCCGAGAAGCGCTCTGGAGGGCTCCAGGGAGCGGCCGATCCATAGGGTGCGGGGCTGTCGCCGCCCGCAGGAGCCGCCGCCGCCTATTGTTCATGCGGCTCCGCAGAGCTGGGGGGACCCCCCTCCTCCGACGGCGGCCGCAGGTAGGGCCCGAGGTGGCGGGGCGGGGAGAGCTGGCTGGCCCGGGCTGGCGCGGCGGGGAGACACGTGCGCCGAGCAGGAACGCTCACCGCAGCATAGGGGCGCGGCGGGCCGGACTCCCCGCCTGCCCGCTCGCCCCCGGGGGCGGCCTCACCTCCCAGGAAAAGAATTCTTAAAGGATTAGATTCTAATCTTATTTTTTCTGGTTTGTTCCAATATTATGTCCTTTTTAAACTTGTCTTTAAAATGTGGAAATTTTCCTGGGTACGGTGATAAGGTCTTTGGTCCTGCTGTTAAGATCAGTATTGCCACCTGTTTAGGTATTTTGCTCTATAGTATTTCTTCTGGATAATATGCTTTATTCATAAAAAGTACATATCTGAAAGAGTTGAACTCTGGAATCTTGTATCTAATGAGAAGGGATGAGTCTATGTTATTAGTTGGTTTAGGGAGCAGCAGGACTAAATTGTGGGTAAGATTATAAAGAAATAAGGCTCAATCTTAAGCTTTTGTGGAGCAATGTCAGCAGTGGCAAATCTATTGTTCTAATGGCACTACATTATCTATATTTCCTATATTCTGACAGGTTCTATATTATAGTGGGAGTCAAGAAGAATTGAAATGAATTGATGCGTTACTTGACTTTTGAAAGCATCCCAAATGGGGGTGGTAGTTTATATGGGTATATCCATCCCCCAGCATAAGCTTTGTGTAAAATCCAAGGGCTTAGCCATAAACATAGCTCTGAAGTACACACCAAAAAACTACAGTGTTGTATATGAGATACAGTGACATGACTTTTCTTTACAATTTTCATTAAAACATCTGTCAAATTCTGATAAATAATATCACTTTTTATTGTTTCCAGCTTCTCTTAACATCTAAATATCTTAATATTCTAGTGAGTCTGTTAGGAATTATCTGCCACAGCAGCTCAATTTAGGTGTGTTTATATAGTACTTCAAATCTGGTAGCACACAGCAAAGTCTTAACCTTAAATTTAAGATTACTTACAACAATTTTCCAAGAATCATTAGGTTGTTATAGTCAATATATGTCAAAATGTTAGCATCAAGCAAAAGGCAGAAGCAATTTTCAAACAATGTCATAAAATGATATTCTAAATTCTACAGTCTGTTTCTCAGGAAGTCCAGGTGTGTGTTAACACAGTTAAGTGAGTCCAAAGGTATCCTGGTGAGCTGTAATGTTCAGGTAATATTCATATATGTTACATCCACTTCTTCATAATCAGAGGTGACTGTAGAGTGGTCACATAGCTATCTAATATTACCTACATGTGTTTTAAGTTCTTTGTGTCTGGTTTTAATTTCTTTATTCCATTTAACATGCATTCTGAAATTTTTAAGAATACCATGAATATGCATATTAGCAGTACATAGTGGAGAATTTCTTTTATGTCTTGGAATCACTTTGGAATGTGCCAACATACAGTGTCAACCCTATCATATCACCTGCTTTTGATTATATTATCTTCCCAAGAGCATCATCATCTATTGACTACATTATGTTTGTATGATAAAGAATCTATTTTCATTACATGTACTCTTGGTGAGACAATATGATTTGTGTTATTAAGGTGTGCTATAGCCAATGTTATTTTGGCATCCTGTATTTGTAGTTGTTCTATATTATGTTAAATCTGGTTTTGAAGTTGCTTAATATATTCCTATTGTATGTCTGGTTTATCCTCATCTTCATCAAATACCATATTAGTTTGTAATGTGTGTTTCATCTGTATCTGTTGATTTGAGAGTGCTGTTATATATTTACCTAATTTAGTGAGTAATGTCAACTTCCATGTGCTTCATGGGTTGTTTTACATTCACCAAAACATATATTGGTGTCAGGATATTCAGAGTAATAATAATAATAATAGTCTTCACTATGGGAGGTGCTGTCAGATGTGTCATGTGTAGTTGTCATTGTTTGTGTTGTAGGGCATATGTATTTACATGGATAAGTTATGCTAAAGGTATTAGGTGAAAAGACTGCAAAAAGATTATTTCCCAATGGTATTACTTCTTCCTGTGGGTCAGTTATAGTGACCTTAGATGTATGTAACTCATGATGGTTTATATGTCCTAAGTATAGATAAGTCAATGTGCCCATTGATATCACTGACTCTTCTGGTAAAATTGTTCCATTTAGGATAATGTCTGATCTTAGTGGTTTTAAGTGTTTATTTTATTCATTCTTTTATCCATTTTCTGTATAAAAGCACAATAATATTTCCTTTGGGCTGTTAGTGTCTGAACTATAGTTTGCCTCTGTAGTTCAGCTTGATACATGATATCTGTGATTGTACATAAAGATTTAGAAATTATTTTTAGTCCATTAATTTTTTGTCTCTAATGTGCTCCAGGGCTGTAATTCTAACATTCAAGTCCTCTGTACGTTTTGCACTAACAATTCCTCCTAATTCTAGTCCAGCTATAGCTATCCATTCTAAAATCTCCTTTGTTCTCCTAATGTGTTGCCTCTGTATTGTTGGAATGTACCATGTTGTTTTCTGAGGGCATTTTCTGTATAGCTCCTTAGCATATATTGCTGTGTCAATAATTAATGTTATCCTCTGAATTATGGGATTTATAATTATTTGTAGAGGAATTTGTATATTTGGCATTACATAAGGTGCTCTGGTGATTGTGGTTAATCTTGGACTTTCTCTATATAATTTCACTTCTGATGGATAATGTGCTGTAAATAGTTTATGTGTGGCATTGATACTTACCATATCAATTATGCATGGTTGGAGATGGTCCTTGGTGTAACATCTTTCAAAGGACACGGGTTAATACAAATAAATACATGTTCCTGTTTCTGCCATAATCTTTTGGTAATTAAAGATCTGTTAAATAGAGGTGTTTGAGCCACAAGATCAAATTGACTTAATTCCCATGGCTTGTTCCATTGGTGTAGTAGCATATAAAAATGGTATGGCATATTAGTATGATCTACTGTATATTGTGATACTCTATCAAAATTCACACCTGATTAAGGCCTTTTATCTGCTGCTTTTATCTTATACCTGGGGTAGAAGTAGGTGTATTCATTTTTATGTTTACCCCATTGTAGTGATTCCATCAGTATGTCCGGTGTTACATAACCATCTATCCACACAGCTTCACTTATGTTAAGTTTATGGTCTGATCCTTCATCTGGGTATGGTATTATGCATGTTTGATTGTCTATTTTATATCTAAAGGAATTTCAAAGTCTAATGTGTTATCCATGTAGATTGCAGGTATGTGGTTACACATAAAGAATACAGATAATCTGGATGTGCATTTGTTGTCATCTATACTATGGGATGTATCCATAAGTCACTTTACTTTCATTAGTCCTTGTAGAGACATGACCAATATTTTGTTATTTTGGGATTTTTGTTTGGGGATCATATTGTGGGCTATACAGTGTTATGAATGATGCATTAGAAAGTGCTGTATAGTCAAAGAATTCCACTAGACTCTTTTCTAAAAGAATGGAATGTGGCTTAGGTGAGTCCCAATATGTAGACTGTGTGTCCATGTATGTGTCCAATTTGATGAAACATTATAAATTAAGTGTTTTCCTGTTGGATACTTTATTAAGTTGAGTTTTATACATGTTGATTCTAGTGTTTAGTTTCCCTTCTTTTTTGCAAAGATATGATTTATTAGCATAATATGTGAAATTATTAAAATGTGTGAAGGTGGTATCTTGTGTTAATTTTCTTGAGAAATTATATTTGGTTTCAATAGATTCAAGCACTTCTCAAAAGTTTTTTTTTTATGTTCCTATACATAGTTAAATTTTTATGATTGTAGTTTAAGCAAGAATATTCTAAGAATGCTTGTGAGGTTCCTCTTATATAAGGCTGTACACCAGGGGTGCCTGAGGGTAGAAACTGTGCAATGTAGCTGCCAAAGAATATCATTTTGAAACAGAGGTAATCCCAATGTAGGAATGCCTATTTTGGAAATGGCCAAATTTATTTCACCATCTTACAAGGCTGAGATATGTGGAATCTGTAATTATTATAGGAAATTTACATGTTTGTGTACCTAATGGTAATATGACTGACCATGTCTCAGCTTTTGGAAATGAGTCATTATCTATCTTACAATCTGGTGTTACATGTCGTTGAGTCAATTTTACCATAATATGGGAGGTTAGGAAAATCTGTGACACATCACACTGTGGTGTTTTCATTATAATTCCCTGAAATGGTCACATCAGTCAGGACATGTGGACATAAATGTTGAATAATTGTAATGAGGGAATCTTGCCTCAGGATAATATGGTTTGATTATGTAATTGGTATGTGTAGGAGGTTCTTGGGGATTGTCCCTATTGAGGTATGTGTAGGTTAAAATGCGTTGCTTATTAGTGATGTCTATGCATGAGGTTTGTGGGAACGTGGGTGAAAAGAAGTGTGATAGGAATTTGAATTGTGTAGCTCTTTTGCATTTTTAATTCTGTAGGCCTTTTCCCCTAGGTTCCCGGGTACCAGGCCTAAGCTCTCCTGGGATAAAAGCTGCTTCTGTCTCAGGGTCTGCTCTGTCCACTTCTTGGCCTGGTGTGTGGGCAGAAGGCTGCCTCCTTGCTGCCCCTCTCCACATGTCTTCACACAAAAGACATACAACTGCCAGTAGGACTTCTTTGGTGTCTTTACTGTGCTATGTGTGGCAGAAATTGGTGGTGGCCCTTGTCCCCTGGCAACAAAGAGTGCACCACCTCCATACTTCAGCAGGAGTTGGGGAATGGCAGGGTGCACATGGATGGTTGTGCTCCAGGGCAGACTGGGCTCAGCTGGGTGCCAATGTGTGTTTTAGCTGCCTTGGAGTGGTCCCGACCTCTGTGTAATGCTGAAAGTGGTAGGAGGTAGGCACAGGAGGTGAGTGCCAGGCCTGAATGAACCCAGGGATCCTGGGAGCTCAGGACAGGGGTCTTCACAGCAGGGTGGCTCCCCATGATATGGCAGTAGAGGGGCTGCGGGTGACCTGAGAAGGCCAGGGCCATATTCACTTCCTAGGCCACGGGGTGGGGTGGTTTGGGGGGCAGGAAAGTAGATGTCATGGTGTCCAAAAGAATTACCTGTGGTTGGAGGGCTTAACATAATCTTCAATTATGTAAATACTTGTCAAAATTTTATTAGGATTTTATCTCCAAGAAGAAATGGTATTATGCAAACTGGTGAGAATTTGGAAAAAAGGAGATGCTTATACAATGTTGGTGGATATATAAATTATTTTAGTCAGTATGAAGAATGAATATATATATACACACACAAAAGAATATATACTCCCAGGTATATATCTTTGGGGAAAAAAGTCAGCATACAAATGAGATACCTTCATAACCATGTCTATTTTGGTACTATTCACAATAAAATATGGAATTAATATAGGTGCCTTTCAAAAGATGAATGTAGAAAAAATAATGGCATATACACAGGATAAACCTATATTTTTTCATAAGGAAGAATGAAACTTCTCATTTCCAGGAAAATAGATGAAATTGTATATTACCATGCCACATAAAATTAATCATGAAAACTTTTTTACCAAATTCTGTCACTTGTGAAAACTAAAGAAAAACAAAAACAATGAGGAGAAGAGGGAGAAGACAGATTATTTGTAAAACATAATGGGGAGAGAGAGAGAGAGAGGGAGAGAGAGAGAGAGAGAGGAAGAAAGAGAGAGAGAATAAAGGCATCAGAAGAAGTGTATTCAATCAAAGCCTGATATATGCAAGTATGCAAATAGAATAGTCAAACCCACTAATTATAGAATTGATGTCATTGAAGCTTTAATGTAGAAATGTAAATAAAATGCAAATTCAGTAATTTTAAGAAAAAAAAATGATGTGCAAGAAAGGAAACTAAAACTGGTACAAAAAAACCATACTTGAATATTTTAATAGCAATGATATTGACAATGATTTCTGGGAATTGACATACATTAGTTAGTTGCACATTGTACCACAAAATTCCTGAATAAAACAAGTTATAAAGAAAAAAAAAACTCATTGCACCTCAACTTTTGGTGTTGAACTGCATGGTGCCTTTCTTGCTCAGTTCTGGAGAGGGCTCTGAATTATGGCACACCCTGGCAGGACCATGTGTGCAAGAAAATGGTCACACCTCAAACCAGGAAGCAAATAGAGAAGCACAGTTGGTTTACACCATCTAATAGGCATGCCCATTGACCTATAGACCTATACCTGAACTCTTCCAAGGGTCTAACCACCATCTAGTTGCATCACTGGGAGACCAGACATTTAATACCTAGGCCTTTAGGGGACATTCAATATGTGGTCTTTAACATGATACCAAAAGCATGAGCCACAATACAAAAATAGACAAGCAAGACTATGTCATAACTTAAATGTCCTGCTTAGCAAAGAATATAAGAGTGAAAAGTCAACAGAGTGGGAGAATAGATTCCCAAACCAGATATATGACAAGGAGTTAATATCCAAAGTACACGGTATGCAGTTCCAACTCAAGAACAAGTAATAAATAGGAACTTAATTGAAAATGGTCAGATAATCTTAATAGATATTTTCCCCCAAAAGCATAGAAATGGAAAAATTGTATGAAAAGACATTCAGTGTTAAGCATCATCATGATAATGATAACTAGTCAAAACAATAATGATATTAAGTAAAGCCCGGTAAAAAGGCTATCATTGTAAAACATGAGGTCCAGGCTTTGGGGAAGTTTGGACACTTCTTTACTGGACTTTCAATTTTGGCCAGGCAGGTATTTACATATTTATGTCATATATATTTGTTAAGAGGATATGTCTCATTAAAATATTTTTACCATGATGAAAAATTACAATTAATAATGTAAAGATAAGGGTATATCCTCAGGTGATAGATCAGATTGTGATTGTTGCACAATTTTGAATATTTACAAAAAAAATAATTTTTTTAGATTGTCTAAATATTTAGATGTGTAAATTTCAACTCAAAAATCTGTTTTAAAATAACTGACTAAACATTTTTCTACTTCCAGTGGAAATAAAAACATGTTTGTGAAAGAACATATGTAGGGGCTGGGGATGTGGTTCAAGTGGTAGCGCGCTCGCCTGGCAAACGTGCGGCCCGGGTTCGATTCTTAGCACCACATACAAACAAAGATGTTGTGTCTGCCAAAAACTAAAAAATAAATATTGAAATTCTCTCTCTCTCTCTCGGTCTCTCTCTCTCTCTCTCTCTCTCTCTCCTCTCTCACTCTCTCTTTTTAAAAAAGTACATATGTATGTACAACTATTCATAATTTTTAAATAATTTTATTGACACGTACATCTTTTTTAATTTACTTTTTTAGTTGTAGATAAATGCAATACCTTTATTTTATTTTTTATTTTATGTGGTACTGAGGATTGCACCCAGTGCCTCACATGTGCAAGGCAAGCACTCCACCCCTGAGCCACCACCCAAGTCTGACACATGTACATCTTTTTTGTACAATACAATAATTTGATACATATATTGATAAAAATGGTATACTTAGTATCTTGCCTCCTCAAATACTTATCTTTTATAATTGTTGACCACATTTAGTTTTTTCTAGTAAATTTGAATCGCATCATAAATTGTTGTAGGTATACAATAGAACACCTGAACTAGTCACTCCTACCTGTGTTTTTGCCCATTTTAAAATTTGTCTACAATAGAAGTTTTCAAATGTTTAACACTTTTTTTACATATTCATATAATGTCAAACTATTTAGACATAAAGAAAGTTATGCCTGTAATTTCAGAAGCTTTGGAGACTGAGGCAGGAAGATCACTATTCAAATCAAGCCTCAGCAACTTAGCAAGGTCCTAATCAAATTTTAAAGACTCTGTCTCACAGTAAAATAAAACAAAGTAAAAGAGATAGGGATGTGGCTCAGTGATTAAGTGCCTTTGGGTTCCATCCCTGGTACAAATATAATTAATTAATTAATCAATTAATTAATTAATTAAAATAAGTAAACTGCTTACCCACAGAAAAACATGAATAAATATCAAAACACTATTTTGAATAAAAAGTAGACATCAAAGCCTATATCATGAGGGGCTGGGATTGTGCCTCAGTGGTAGAGTGCTCACCTAGCACATGTGAGGAACTGGTTAAAACCTCAGCATCACATATAATTGAAATAAATATATTGTGTCCACCTACAGCTAGAAAATAAATATTTTAAAAAGTGTATATCGTGACTTTTTTTAGTCGATATTTCATAAGTGATTAAATTAATATGTTGATCAAAATCAGAGCAAACTTGCATATGTTCAAGGCAGTTGAGAATTATACAAGATATTTTGTTTTTCATTAGTGAATATGACTCTCATGGTGAGAGTGTTGAATCCTGCAGAAGAGAGACAGTTAAAGTTTGGATTTGTTTCCAGGTAGAAGGTTGGAATGTTCACCTGGTTTTATGTTGTAGCTAGTGGACCCATGATTACTTTGCAGAGTCCTGAGGAGAACAGATGCCTTGAAGGAGCTGAAATTCCCTGTGGAGATTAAATTTAGGCTAAAATATGATGAGCTTAGTGAGGTGGGGCTGGAGTTGTTTTTTTTTTTTTTTTTAACCAATAACCTGAGGCCAAAACTCAGTTTTAACAACCTCCATAGAAGAGGTAGGTAGGCCTACCTATCAACACTTTATTGGTGAGTTTCTTGTTTTCATCAGAATTGCTCCATCAGTTAGAAACTGACTTGTAGGTAAGATGTGAAAAGCAGTGTGAAGAAAAGTAAAAACCCCTGCATAGATAAAGAAAAATGCAAACTCATCCACAAGCTGAATGCTGCTTAAAAGAGTGTGAAGGGACTGCCATTCTTAGAGAAAGGCAGGATGGAGAGAGTGCTTTTTATTATTCCCAGCCTTATAAATGCTTACAGAAAAATGAAGATCACCAAATCAATGCTCATGGAGGAAGAACCTTCCCTGGTACAAGGACTAAGTGAGCAAATATTCAAAGATGTGGTGATAGAGATGTTAACCATACTGGCATTCTTTAGAGATCAGGAAAGTCACTTACAAGGAGGTTTTTTTCAAACCTTCAAAAAAGACAAGTGCTATCTATGCACTGATGGTTGTGTGGGCTCTCTCTCATCCAGCGAGAAGGTTCACAGAACAGTGTAGAAGAGACTGTGTCTGTGAAGTCACTAATCAAGACCTCCAGAGACCAAGCAGGAAGCAGGTCTGATTTTATTGCACAGTTACCATGTATATAAACTCAGGCATTAGCTAAGCAGATACAGGCAGCCACCAATACAATTTCTGGCCAACTATTGATGCAGTGACCAATCGAGGAGTGGGCCATGGAGCAAGAGCAGGGAATGTGACATCAATGAGCAAGAGCAGTCTCATGCCCAGGGATGTGCCTTTGGGTAAGTGGTTTGCCACTCACACCTAGCAGGAGGGAGTGGTTTGCCACTCAGACGCCCTTAACGTATGTCATGTATGCAGTACTCCTTGCACTTGTAATCACAGATGGTCTCTAAGACATTACTGTGACCTTCCTCTACTAAGTTTTCTTGAGGTATCAGGTTGTTCCCATACTTGTGCTCTCGTTCAGATGAGATAATTGTGGTCACGTGATGCAGGGGTGCATCAACCTCATGAACTGGAGTTTTGCTACCTTCACATGGAGTCACAGCAGCAAGTATGCTTATAAATAATTGATGCTTGAATTCTCCTTTGACTTGCATTCTTCATCAGAGAGCATTGAGTTACCATGCTCTGGCAGTAAAATCTCATCTATCTGGCAGTAAGATAAATATACTTTCATTCAAAATTAAATTTAATCACACTATGTTCAGGACAGCATTTTGTAATTATTAGTTGTATTAAATGTATAAATCATAATTTATTACATCAAAGAAGACATTTGGCATTTGGTTTTTAGGAATTGGCTAGCTTCACGTAGCATAATCTTCTCTAATGCCATCCATTTCCCTGCAAACTCCATGATTTTGTCATTTTTTAGTGCTGCGTAGTACTCCATTGTGTATAAATGCCACTTTTTTTATCCATTCATCTATTGAAGGGCATCTGGGTTGGTTGAGGAAGAGCAGGAAGAAAAGATTAACATTAAACAGAGACATGAGGTGGGAGGGAAAGGAAGAGAAAAGGGAAATTGCATGGAAAGGGAAGGAGACTCTCAATGTTATATAAAATTACATATAAGAGGTTGTGAGGGGAATGGGGAAAAAAAACAAGGAGAGAAATGAATTACAGTAGATGGGGTAGAGAGAGAAGATGGGAGGGGAGGGGAGGGGGGATAGTAGAGGATAGGAAAGGTAGCAGAATACAACAGGTACTAATATGGCATTATGTAAAAATGTGGATGTGTAACTGATGTGATTCTGCAATCTTTGTAATGTTTTGAACAACCAATAAAAAAATTAATTAATTAATTTTAAAAAATTATAATTTATGGTATATGTTCTCCCTGTGACAGAACAGCTGGTCCAATGACCCCATGGGTCTTCTTTGCCTCAGGATGATTCAAGTTAGTTGCAACTCTGACTTGAGAACATGTTTAGCAGGAGGAAATCTTCGGTCTGTTCTTGAAGTCTGTGGAGGGTCATTGCTACAGCTTTATTAGAAGTTTATCTTAATAATCTAGCAAAAAAGTGCTCACATTCTGGACTGCTCCCAAGTGTGTTGCTCTTTACTTCCTCACAAAATATTTCAGAAAATCTTCTTTTATAAAGGCATTTATCCTTGAGGGGTTTATTGAGTAAAATCCATATGGTGATGTGTTAATTTTTACAAATCCAGGGTCATTTTCAGGGAGAAATCCCCACATAGATGCATAGGGTACAACACATATATTATGGAACAACATACTAATATTAGGATTGTTAATTCAATGAAATGGGAACAGGCCAGTGCCACCTGAGCCATGATGGAGCCTAATATGAATGGCAAAAATATAAATATTTTGTAAATAATATGCTATTAATTTTTAAATGAATGATTTATAATTTATTTTCTCTATATTACAATTATAAAATGCATGATTTTATTAGTATTTTCAGTAGCCAATGACAATATTGTTTTTATAGAGTTGTTTTCATAGTGGTCACAACTCCTAAGTTAAAGCAACACTTTCCCCTAAGATTATATGATTGAAGAAAAGAGGGGCAACAGATGTCCTTTAAGTTTAATATTTTTTTAGGAGTCAGCCATTTCTCTATTAATATAATAGTTTATCATATTAAGACATAACAGTATGTGAATTCATTGGTGGTGGATTTCTTTTACTACACGATTACTGCAGGGGGATATTTCTGCTCAAAGGAAACTGGGGAACATCCACGTCACTTTGCCTCATTCCACTGTCTCAGCACCTGACTCCTCTCACTGTTAGTGAATGGTCTCTGAAAGTTTCTCTCACATGCTCATAATGTTATTCCCAGAATTGACATGTTTAGGCCTAATGGTGTAAAAGGGCACAGCAGCTCTGAGTGCCTGCATGACAGGTGGCACAGTGATGGAAGAGGAGTGTACTTGAATGGAGAAGTTGAATACAATGTTAGGGGAGGATACTAGAGAGAGCAACCATTTAACCAGAGTTTAAACACCAATGGTGGTGGAGGTCATAAAGATCTGCAGTGGAGGGCAAGCGGGGCTTTAGCTCTTAATGGGGTGGGTCTTCCAGGGGTAAGGTTATTGTCACAGAGCTTTCCAGCAAGTTGTTAATTTCACAGAATAATACACTGGGCCCAATAGTGGAAAGGGCATTCAAGATTCATTCTCAAGCATACCAAAAAAACTCTTCCCTGGTGACATACCTAATCATGTCCTCACATATTGGGACTTTCATTGTGCAGAATCTCCATGCTATTGTTTTTATAAACATGGACAAGAGTACCTCAGATGGCCCCTGGCAGAGCTAAGGGGTTTGATCTGAATTTCCTCAGTATCACAATGCAGGCTGCAGTCTTCCAGTCCTTGACCCTGGGAAGATAATGTCAATATTATTTTGACCTGAAGACTGGCACTGCAATTGGGTATCCAATTCTGCAGTCTGTCCCAAGATATCTTATGTTTCTCACTATCAGATTACCTTGAGACAATTAAATATTTCATTAAAGCAAAGGATTCTGAGGTTCTGTCTCACAGTTATCATCTTATGTACCATTGACTTCATTGCATTCAATGTCCAGTGCTGAAGAAATTTAATATATATTAGCTACAAGATACAAAGTATATGAAAATAGATTTTTTTTGAAATTATTCAGCATGAATAGCTATTCAAAACTATGTTCTTATTTGATTCTCCTGTGGATCACATAAAATCATATCTATTATAATCCCTTCCCATAGATGTGAAAATTGAGTTTCAGAAGTTACCCATTCTTTTTTTTTTTTTCAGTAAATATTGGCTATTATTGTTATATCCATGATTACCCTTCAAGCTCCTTTAGGAGAACTCCTATTTATCCTTTGCTTTAGTTGTACATTTACCCCATTTGCTTTAGTTGTACATCCTGCATGGATTGAGATCTTAAAATTAGAGAGCTTTGATTTTGTGATCACTTAAGTTCCCTAACTGAGGCCCTTAGAGCAGCCAGGCCATCCTTGAAGTCCCTGAGCATCCAGATCTCTTCTTTGCCTGATCAGAAAGATCAGGGCATGGGCCTTATGCCCGGCCATTCCGGCTGAGTAGTGTGCAGACGCAGGCAGTGTCAGTTCGTATCCATCGCCACCCCACACGGCCCTGGGCATCAGAAGTCAATGCCCGCACATAAGACTGCTTGGCTTTGCACTCGGACACCCAGTGCTTCTGGTCCACGCCCCGGCAGCTTCCTCCACCTGCACCAGGACCATCTTCTCCAGCACCATCAGCCTTGCAAAGTGTCTCGAAGAAGTACTGCGGGGGGGGGGGGGGGGGGGGGCTGCCACCAGCTGCAGGCACCTCACCTAGCACCTCCACCTCTCGCCCACGTAAGTCCACAGCTGTCGGACGGTCTGTCACCCAGCCGCTCACTGCGTCACAAACAGCCAGCTCACCCCTGCGACTTGCTGGTGCCTTCTCGCTCACCCCACGCCGACTGCGGTTGGCTGGGGCACCCGCTGGCTCCCCAAAGGCCCTAGCCTCCAGTAGGAAGAGCAGAGGGGGTCCAGCAGGGGCAACCCTGGACAGGGCTACTCGGGGAGACAGAAGGTCCCACTCAGGGGCTAGAAATGGGGGCAGTGTTGAGGGTGGAGGGTGGAGCTCCACTGGGACACTGGGGAGGAAGAAGAGCAGGAGGATGGGGAGGGAGTAGGAGGGGTGGGGGAGCATCTCTCGGGCACCCTGGGCTGGGAGAGGCTGGTGGGGTGTGGTTATAGCTGTTTGTCTACAACATTCTGGAAGCCTGGAGAAATCTGGGAAGCAGCAGGTGTTTGCCAGACCTGTCAACACCTCCTCCACCTTGAAGCTCCTGGGCTGGGGGACCCAATCGGATGACCCGCAGGATGGCCAGAGACATGGCTGGTTGACCCACACCCCGCTGTCGGGCCAGCTCAGTGCCCAGTGCCACAAAGTAGGGCAGGATGGCCACAAAATCGATGAGGTTCATCACGTTCTTGAAGAAGACTGCCTTGCTCGGGCAGGCCACCAGGCGTAACAGCAGCTCAAAGGAGAACAACAGATGCACAGCGTCTCCACCACAAAGAATGGGTCTTTGAAGGGCAAGCGGGAAGTGGTTCCTGGCACGGGGCTGGAGCCATTCAGCCGAGCGGGGAATGGGCCAGCTGCGGCCACTGAAGCTAGTCCCGGGTCGTAGCGGTCATCGCGAAAATCGGGCAGCGTCTCAAGGCAGAAGACTACGATAGAGACGAGGATGACAAGCACAGACACGACGGCCAGCACACGCGCGGCCTGTGCGCTCTCGGCGCGCGAAGGCATGTCAGGGCAGGGGGCGCTCGGGCGGCACTGGGCAGCCAGAAGTTACCCATTCTGTACACACAATTCTTGAGTGCAAGGGCCATTACACAATTGACTTTCCAATGAAGATATATTATGATTTGCAGCCCCATGAGTCTCTTAAAAGACAGTGGACCAGTGAACCTTGTAAACACAGGAAACCAAAGAGTAGTTTACGCAGGGGAGTGATATGATTAGATTTGTGCTCTTAAAACATTACTCCAGTAACAATATGAGCCACTCTACTTTGTTTATGAAATCAGGCTTGCTTCAAAACTTCTCATGAGAGAGGGATGAGACCGTTCTTTGCAAAAAGAAACTAACAGATTCCAAAATACAAGTACTTACAAATTAGAAAATGAAAGGAAAATTTTATTATTCACAGTAAAAATGATAGTTTGATTTAGAGCAGGAGTCACCTATCACTTTTTATGACACATTGGATTCTGTGAGACACCCAACTTCATTCTGGCCCTTAGGAGTCTTGCACATATTGTTTGTGTTTCATTAATTCATTGAAACCACAAATGTTTCTTTTTTCCAGGTACTTCTTTATGTGCTTTAGATTCAGCAGAGAACAAAAATGGACAAAAAAAATTCTACTGTCTGAAAACTTAAATTTATCTTAGATACAGAAAATATGTTCAATATATAAGTTACATAAAATGTTTGACAATGAGATTTATAGAAGTAAAAGTATAAAGTAAGAAAATTTTTGAATGTCCTCTCATGGTAGAAATTAAATGATGCTAACAAATCAGGAAGAATGATTTCTACAAGAAATGAAAGGAACTGAAATATCCTCGGCAGTTCAAAATCCGTTAGGAATTCTATGGTGAGTACAAAGTTTCGTTGCAGCACACTGTTTTCAACTGACAGAAATGTTACCCTGAAAAACTGTGTTTATATTTATATATGCCTTATAATGTGTGTGTGTGTGTGTGTGTGAGAGAGAGAGAGAGAGAGAAAGAGAGAGAGAGAGAGAGAGAGAGAAAGAGAGAGAGAGAGAAATTGATTCATAATGGCTTAGGTAAGAAAAATTTTAAAAATGTGATGTCAATAGTTAAAAACAACCTGAAATGCTGTTTCCCCATTACTTATGCAATAACCAATTCTAGGGCTTTATATTATTGTTGTTGTTGGTGGTGGTGATATGTGTCTTATTTCAACAGCATCCCCTGCTTGTAACAGAGTTGGCTTGAGTCATGTTCTTCTACAACCTGTTCTAAATACAGGCCAATCTCCTAAATATTGGAGTCTGCTGGAGCAGAGGTTCTCTAAGTGTGATTTCAATGCCAGCAGGTTCAGACTCATAGGATGGCTATGAAAGCCCATTCACAGGACTTATCTGAATGGCAGTGGTAGTGGTCCTCTGCCTGGCCAGTTTCCTCATTAGACTAGAAGGTAAGAGGCATTCTGACAAAGGACATCTTAGGAGTCACTGGCATTTACCAGAAAAGGAGGGGGCCTCTCATGGAGGTGCTTGGAATTCTGTGATTGGAAGAGTTCAGATACAACCTAGTAGATGCTCTGGAACAGAATTCATAAAAGTACCACCTGAAGGCTATATCCAAACCACTCGATTTTATTTATTTATTAATTCTTTTGGGCAAAAATTTGTATCAAAACACAGTTACCAACATGTATTTGTGGCAAGGTACTAGATTTGAACTCTAAATATGTCATATTGTCAATAATCTTTGCACTTGATGATTTATAGAACATCACCATTCAATATATTTTGCTATTATGGAAATATCCTGTGTCTATCCTATCTAAACCTGTAGCTTCAAGCACATGATATTTTGGCATATAGATCCTACAATAAAAGAACTGAGTTTGTCACTTTGATGTATTACATGGCCAATGGCCACAAAATTGGGTAGCATCATTCTAAGACACAAAAGCAGAAAATGGGCCTTTATTTATATGTAGTGCTAAGAGTCAAACCCAGTTCCTCACACATGTTATGTGAATGCTATTCCTTTAAGCCACAGCTCCAGCCCCATTATGGTGTTATTTATAAACAAGAAGTAAACCTTAAATGTTATTGTATGAGTAAAGATCAGTGAGGGTTTTTTTGTTTGTTTGTTTGTTTAACATTAGTTTTTTAGTTGTAGGTGGACACAATACATTTATTTATTTATTGGCACTGAGCATCAAATTCAGTGCCTCACACATGCTAGGTGAGGGCTCTTCTTCTGAACTACAACCCCAGCTCCAAGTATTTTTAAAGTTACCTTTGGTCCTCTGATTTTTGGTATAAAGAATCTAAGAAATAACCTAGTCCAGATTTTCTCATTTTGTAGGGAAAAAAAGGGGGGAACTCAGATAAATGACTGAATCATTTTGAGTTGCATATCACAGTAATGGAATATTAAGTTCAGATACAAATAAATAATAGGACCTCAAATAAAACAGCATTCTTTCTGTACTTTGATTATGTTCCCTTCCCTATGATTCTAGAAAATGTGGCTTTAATCAGCATTTGATCCTGTTTGTACATCTGAAAAAAGTACTACCTAGTCACTATATATATAAATAATCATTTACATTAGGCTTCAATGAAAAAAATCTATTTTATAACACTTTTAAAGAGGAGTATTGATAACCCTTCTTTGATTCATTTTCATGTTTTGTAGGTATCACTTTCAAAAATTTCCTTACAATGAGGTTGTTTAGATACCTCTGAGGCATCAATTTCATGGATATTTCTAAACCCTCTAATATTATGTGCCAGATTTAGCTAGAAGGATGGGATACAGAAATAGCTGGGATACACCTGGGTATTTGAGTTGTTGAGTGAATTGTCACATATGTGAGAAAAAAAATCCCCCCAGAATCAGAGGTCACCTTAAATGAGAAGAGATTTAAATCATATATAAGCTGAATTTAAAATTTTCTGTGATTTTCATCTTAATTTATCTATTCCTTAGTGTAGAAGTGATATATAAGTATAAAAATGACAAAGTGGCAGTCTTATACTTGGAGTCTTTTCATTCACATCACAATCTGAAATCAGGGCAGAGAAGTTAAATATCAAAGATGTCAGTTTGTCCAAAAAAAGAGATTTACCAGTGGTTTTGCTAACTTCTGTTGCTGGAAGAATTGCTTCTCTCTCCACTCAATTATAGGTACAAAAGGGAAAAATTAAGCAAACTACTGATAGACTCAATAATTTAAGTACTTTCTCAGCCCTGACCTACCCTTGTTCACCCCAGTAATAATTCCAGGCCTACCAATTGTTTCCAGAAGAAGTTTCTCCATGTACAGAGCATCTAAAATTAGGGACTTCTTTTCCAGGGAGTGTATCCTAAACTTCTAAATTCTATAAGCAATAGAGACTGAGCATTGTGCAAATATTCATACATTACAAACAGTTGAATTTGCATTATTTGCAAATTCAAAATTTTCAGCAGTAGTGTTAAAAATGTGTTAGAAATCACAGATTTCTGTTTCATCACAGAAAATATTTATAGCACACTCTTCCTCTGGCTACTTGATATCCTGGAATATAAATTTAATGCATCATAAATTTAATGCATCAATCAAATGAAAAATTTCCTGCACCCTGTGTACTCTTGTCAGAATGGCTATGATAAAAATCTGAAAGATAGGGGCTGGGATTCTGGCTCAGTTGTAGAGTGCTTGCCTAGCACATAAGAGGCACTGTGTTTAAGCATCAGAACCACATAAAAATAAATATATAAAATAAAAGTTATTTGTCTATCTATGACAAATAAATAAATAAATAAAATATTTAGAAGTGAAAAATAAAAATCTGAAAGATAGCAGGTATTCCAGAGCATATGAACATCCATACAAAGACTCAGTTGTAAAATGCTGATGAGAATATAAATTGAATAAAGCTATTTTTCAAAATGGTATTAAGGTTCTTCAATAAGTTAAAATAAAAATGCCATATAATTCAGTAGTAGTAATTCTGTGTATTTATCTAAAAAAATTGGAGTCATTACATCATAGAAAACACTACATTTATATTTTCATTGTAGTATTTTTCACAGAACCTGGTAAAACAACTGAAGTACCTTTAAGGTAAATGGTAGGTTCTGTGTGGTACCCTATGCCTGTATTCCCAGCAGATTGGAAGGGTGAGTTAGGAGAATCATGAATTTAGAGCCAGTCTCAGTGAGACACTAAGCAAATCAATGAGGTCTTGTCTCTAAATAAAATATTAAAAAAGGAGCTGGTGATGTAGCCCAGTGGTTGACTAGTTCTGATCTCAACACACAATAAATGAATGAATAAATAAATAAATAAATAGTCCTAACACATTGACCCTATGCTTTATTTTCCAAGAAGCAATTTACTTGCTTCCTTTTTGGATAAACTGGACAGGATGTTTCATATTCTTTACCAAACTATTTTCTGCAGGAGAAATATAGATTCAAAATAATGTTCATAAAAGAAACATAAGTTACCCTGAAGGGGAGACTTTTGTGACCCTGTTATGACCAGATTCTGGAACTCAGGGAAATAAAGGTAATTTCTACTAAACATAAAATCTGGAAGAGTTTATTCTTAAGAATTCAATTAAAAATCGTAAACATAAGGCTAATTAAATTAACCTAAAGTTGTCCTGGCAGTGGATACTTGAGAGTTTGATGTTATCCTGGGGTCAGTGCAGGACTCTTTCGAATCTTTTTTTTTTTTTTTTTTTTTTTTTTTTTTTTAGATATCCAATAAAACTGGAGTGAAAGAGAGCCATGCTATTCTTTTTACAGAGAGGACACATTCTCTCCCTTTAAAGTGTCACCTTTTTTTTCCTTCACTCCTTTACATCACTTCTAATAAACTCTTTGTGTCTGCTTTTCTCTCATGTGAAATGCTCACAAAGAGAAAGCAAAATCTTTAAACTGCCATCTTGTTCTTGGAGAAAAATTAGAAATACTGCATCCGTTTGAAATATAGCATAAGAAATAGTTGATAAGGCAAAGAGGGAATGCTGGCATTAAAAATGTGAACAGAGCTGAGTGCAGTGGTGCACTCCTGTAAGCCCAGGGTCCTGGAAGACTGAAGCAGAATGATCATGAGTTCAATTCCAGCTTCAGCAAGGGAAAAGTGCTAAGCAAATTAGTGAAACTCTTTCTTTAAATAAAATACAAAATATTGCTGGGGATTTGGCTTAGGAGTTGAGTGAGCCAATAAGTTCTAGAATGACTTGTTATCCAGTGACAATAATTGACTCACTATAGGTAGAATGTCAAGATTCAATCACAAATTTCACAGAAGTCATATGGAAAACAGATGGTGTCTTTTACATAGTGTGGTGAAGGTGTTCCTGCACTCTATCTGACAGGGTCACAGCATGGGGGATGCTGTGGCAGGGATCCACCATCTGGAAACTGGAACCATGGGGAACGTTAAGTGTTTGGTTTATGATACTCATGATATGGATAATAGGGTACATATTAATCAATAATAAAAGACGTGTGAACTGAAATTGCAGGAAAATTGCCAGAATGAGACTAAGGATACAATTAAGACATACCTGGAGATGTGTTTTAATATCTCTCAGGATACAAACAGATAGTGTTATTCCTCAAGAAATTTATGAAGAAAAGATTGAAAATCAAGGTTCTTGAGAAAAGCTTAACAATTTACACTAAGCCCCACATTCTAAAGTGCAACCTGTGAAACATACATTCCCCCCACTAACAGACCCTCCTTTGCCTTACACAGGAATTCATGATAAAAATGGGAAACACATTGTTAATATTAATGGCAAATGGGTTGAGGTGAAGAGCTGCTCTTTTGTTAAAGATTACAAAGACATAAGAATTGTTGTATCGGGGCTGGGGATGTGGCTCAAGCGGTAGCGCGCTCGCCTGGTATGCATGCGACCCGGGTTCGATCCTCAGCACCACATACCAACAAAGATGTTGTGTCCGCCGAGAACTAAAAAATAAATATTAAAAAATTCTCTCTCTCTCTCTCTCTCTCTCTCTCTCTCTCCTCTCTCTTTAAAAAAAAAAAAAAAAAAAGAATTGTTGTATTTCACCAAGGATCAAAGAAACTCTTTAAGAAATCAGTTAAATAGGTCATATATAAAAAAGGAAATTACCTTGGAAATTAAAAATAGAATAATATAAAATTAATATACATATATTTTAGAGGCACTTCAGATTAGTAGGCTCTTGAAAAATAGGCTTTCACTATTTTAAGTGTGTTTTATTGGGACTTTAGAAGTAAGAAAGCTTACCAATAATCATAGGTATGCTTTAAAGTTAAAGGTTAATAATATTATAGGTATGTTTTAAAATTAAAATTAATAATAGGTCAAGATACATGTAGTCCAGTTGTGTAGTCTAGCACCTAGTGATTGAGCTTAATCATGATTGGCAAAGATTACAGAAAAATATTTTAAACAATGTACTCAATATCTTAGGTAATTAATACATGTCTGAAAATATTGTAACTCTTGAAAATTATGAAAATCAAAAAAGGTTTGAGCTTTGAAGCTATCCATTAACTACATGAATAAATACCTATAAAAAAGGTATAAAAATAAAAGCCCCTCTAGGGCGTCATATACTTCTGCAGGCTTCTTGTAACTTGCAACTGTAGTCCTGCCTCCTCTTCTTTCACCTAAGCCACTCATCCTTCTGGACCCCTGGATCTATGCTAGGGCTTGACCCTAGAAATAGAGATTTAACTTTTTAAATTTAAATTTAAAGTTGACTTTGTTGATGGGCGGTACTGAACTATAGAAAAAATATCTATATTTATATCTATATCTAACTATACACACACACACACACACACACACACATATATATATATATATATGACTGTGATTCATATTCTCATAGTACCCCATACCAAAGAGGGAAAAATAGACAGCATAATCCTACCATTAGGCTCAAAGAAACATTGCAAATAAGTTTGTTCTTTATTTTTTATACTTCATAGTCTGGGATACTGAAAGATCTATAGACCTTGCACCCTCCATCTTTTTTTTTTTTCATTTTAATGTTAATACTAGAAACATTAAATTTTATTTGTGCCCCATATTTTTAGGGGAGGAGGGACATTGCTGCCTCAGTGAATTACTTATGAGTAGAAATCTCAAGATGTTTTCTCATAATACCAGAGAACAGAAATATTAAATAAAATTTTTAAATTGTGATATTTATTTTTATAAAAATATATACATATGTATTCACAAATTAATTTAACCTTATATACAGTGATAAATTTAAGTGAACTTCTATCTGGGCTGGGTCTATGTATTGGGAGAAAACACTGCCATAAAATGATTCCATCCTGAGACACTTAATGCAATTCACAGCAAATTAAAAAAAAAAAAATTCAGGGCTGGATAGCATTATTGTAATATCAGTTACAATAATCTCAGGAGATTTAAAGACCCTGGCCCAGGAATCTATCTATCTATGTTTCTATTCATCCATCAATCCATCCATCAACTCTGGGGTCATGGGGCTCTCTAGTGAGTACCTGTGGATCTGATCCCCAGTGGTTTTGTTTGTTTGTTTGTTTGTTTGTTTTTTGTTACTGGGGATTTAACTCAGTGTCATATGACCACTGAGTCACATCAGCAGCTGAAAAACCAGCCTCTACCTCAGAGCAAAACCTGTCCAAGGAAGGGACATGGCCTTTGTCCTTGGAAAGACCCACAGAGCACTCCTAAGCACATTCCCACCCAGCTGAGTTGTTTATCTACAAATAAAAGGAGAGATCTGCTGTGCCAGGTGTCCCTGACTCAGTCAGGCTAGGTGGGGATCCATAGCAGTCCCCTAGCAGCCACCAATCAGCATGAGACAGGGAAATACCTGGGATGCCAGATGACCCTCCCAGTAGTTTATGGTGGTTGATAACATGTTGGGAAACCATGTAGTTCAGCACGTACACCCCTCTTGGCTTAAACCAATCAGTTCAAATGAATACCCCTTTTGTACTGACCAATCATCCCTCCCCAACTCGTTTCCACCAGTGAATGTGCTAATCATGTTTTAGAGTTGTAATTTGATTTTCCCACGATGTGTGATGATTTGCTAAAAGAGGCTATGATGTATGTGAAGTCCTTGCCCTCTCCAAAGAATGTATAAAACTGCTGCAAACCCTGGGCTCCAGGCCTCTCAGCGTCACCAGTTGCTGTGTGTGCAGAGGACCAAGCTACCTCGCAATAAACACCTCTTTTGCTGCTTACATCGATCTTGGGTCTCTGGTGGTCTTTGGGGGTCCGAGATTCGAGCATAACACAGCCATATTTGTATTTTATTTAGAGAGAGAGTATCTTGTTATACTCAAATTCGGGATCCCCAAAAGACCACCAGAGACCAAGATTGATGTAAGCAGCAAAAGAGGTGTTTATTGGGAGCTAGCTTGGTCTTGCGTGCTCATACAGCAACTGGTGATGCTGAGAAGCCCCGAGCCCAGGGTTTGCAGCAGTTTTATACATTCTTTGGAGAGGGCAGGGACCCCCACATACATCATAGCATCTCTTAGCAAATCATCACACACCGCAGGAAAATCAAATAACAACTCTAATACATGATTAGCACATTCACTGGCGGGAACAAGTTGGGTAGGTGGGATTGGTTACTACAAGAGGGGGATTTTTTTGAACTGATTGGTTTAAACCAAAAGGGGTGTATGTGCTGAACTACATGGTTTCCCAAAACTTTATCAACCACCATAAACTACTGGGAGGGTCATCTGGCATCCCAGGTATTTCCCTGTCTCATGCTGATTAGTGGCTGCTAGGGGGTTGCTATGGATCCCCACCTAGCCTGACTGAGTCAGGGACACCTGGCACAGCAGATCTCTCCTGTTATTTGTAGATAAACAACTTAGCAGGGTGGGAATATGTCTAGGAGTGCTCTGTGGGTCTTTCCAAAGACAAAGGTGATGTCCCTTCCTTGGACAGGCTTTGCTCTGAGGTAGAGGCTGGTTTTTTAGTCTCACTGAATTTCTTAGTTCCTAATCATTGCTAAAGCTGGCTTTGAATTCACAATCCTCTTCATCAGCCTCTCCAGTTGCTGGGAGAGGCATGCACCACTGCACATGGTTGATCCCTAGTCTTTTATTTACAAAAAAAGAGCAGTCAAAGACCTGTCTTTCTGACATTATTTGTTTCCGGGGTTGTATCCAATTTAGTGTCACTCAAAGAGTTGGCCTACTAGGCTCTGTTTGGAAGAAGTGCCTGAAGCCCTTTTTAATCTGTTAGGTGAGAAGTGTCCAATCCTCATGCAGCCAGTGATGAGGGGGCGGACTTCCACAATCTTCTGTTCCTTTTGTTTCTGGAGTCTGCCATTCTTTGAATCCATTTCTGTGCTTCCAGTCCTAGATCAGGAGTCCCAGGTTTCTGCACTACACAGAAGCTGAAAGAAACTATCAGGGAGAAGAAGAAAGCATACTGAAAGCCAGGAAATGGTAAGTGTGTGTTCATATTTTGAGACTGGGTAGCAAGGCTATTTGAAGCCAGTGGGACTGGCAATGTTGGGAACCAGAATTGGTGGTCAGGGACTCCTCAGAGGTTTCTCTAGTGTCTGGTGGCCAGAAGGTCTCTCTGTGGCAACTCATTCTTTAGTTTGCTCTGACTAGTCTAGTGGAGCTTAGATCAGCATTTGAGAGCCCTGGCATTCTTTGCCATCACTGTATGGTATTTTCAGGGCCTTCCTGAATTCCTATGTGGAAATCTGTATGCCACTAGCTGTGTGCCACTAGCCAAGCATGACCCCAGATTGTGTGGTGAAGACTGAGATAATCCTCAGAAGAGGAGACCAACTACATCGGCTGTGTTCCTGCATGAGAGAAGCTGTGTTTTTAAAGAATCCGTGTTTTTAAAGAAGCCGTGTTTTTGCTCCTCCCGAGTTTTGTTGTTGTGTGTTTGTTTTGATTTTTTTTTAAATATATGTTTGTTTGTTTGTGACCAGGAATTAATTCCAGAAATGTTTATTTACTGATTCACAACCCCAGCCTTTTTTTTTATATTTTTATTTAGAGACAAGGTCACACTGGGTTGCTTAGGGAGCCAGTAAGTTGTAAGGCTGACTTTGAACACTCCATTCTCATGCCTCCTGAGCTCTCTAAGTCTAGGATAAGCAATATTTCAAATCCAGAACAGCTATCTTATATCCAGAACTCCAGTTTAGCTATCCATAGGTCTGAGAATAAATCTCTAAATTTTCAGCTCTCACTTCACATTCACAAAGCCTGGGTTCCCTGCTCACCTTGATTGAGGATAAATTGAATAGATAGTATAATGGAGAGCTTTCTACCACACCTGGAGCTAATGGATAGATATGTTAATGAGCATCTTTAAGGCCTATTTCATATGTAAAAAACCTTGAGGCTCACTTGAGTGAATACCTTCAACTAAATTATTTGTCCCAGGGATGAATCCAGGTAGAAGTTACTGGAAGAAGGATGGGATACAGAAAAGATAGATGTAAACCCAGGTGGTAGCCAGGATGCTTTTTTCAATATCTATTTTAAGTAGATTTTGCCTCGTACTCTTCTCAAAGCCATACATAAACTCCAATGCTGGCACACCAAAATGGGTTTTAATGCTACTGTGCCCTCTCCCACAACATGAAGTTTCTATTTTCTCTTACTTAAATAAATCTTTTTACTCTTACTTTCACTGAGTGTTCATAGATTTTATTCTTCAAACTTTGTGAGACAGAACCTCAGAAAAAAAAATGGTTAAATGGAAAAATTTAGTTTCATCTCAAAACTCCAGTTTTAACATGATCAATTATTTTTTCCCATGTTTCATATTGAAGGGATGCCTTATTTGTAATTTTTTTTCTCCAAGAACTGGAGAGCAGTTTTAAAAGATTTTCTTTATCTTTGTGAGTCTTTCACATAAGAAGAAAGGGAAAACTTAGAAAATAAGGTGACATTAAAAATAATGACTCTTCTAAATAAAATAGTATAGTTAATGTGTCCCAATTAAAGTTTTTTTTTCCTTATATGTGAGACCACTATATTAAAATAACCTGTAAAACCATTTCAGCAAACATCTTTGTCGTGGTGTGGAGGAAAATAATAATGGGACTAGACTTGTTGTAGACTACAGGAAAGTTTAATCACAAGGGCTAGAGTGCACATGAGTTTGAAAGTCAAAAGCCATGTAAATAACCTGGTCCATTTTTCATAACCTATTATTACCTCTGTGTACCAGTGATGAGTCCTTGCTTCCCTGAATGCTGACATATAACACTGCAGAAGCACACCTAGGCAAGTAATAGAGTAGAAGGTAGAAGACTTTATTAAAGGATAGAAGAAAAGACTTCCTCCAAGAGGAAGAGGGGACCTGGAATCCCTGGAAGGGGGAGGTCTTTTTTTTTTTATAGCTAAGGTATTCTTTTAGTCCTTCCACATTCCTGTCCTTTGTTTCCCTCTATCCTGCAGTGATAGAATACAGGTGGGAAGGCCTAAAGGTGGGAGATAGGTGGCCTGGAGGAGTAATCTGGGCAGGAAGGGCCTGGGGTGGTTTGATTAGCACCTCCCTGTTCGCTGGGTGCTACTTCATTAACAATTCTTTAGAATGGGTTGCAGGCCTTGGGGACATTAACATTTCAATATCCCCAGTTGTTCTGGTTTCCTGGACTCCCTTCTCTATAATGGTCTCCATTTTCTTTATTTTACTCAATGTTAGACCCAATGTACCTAACTACACTAACTACCTATCTTTAAATCTGGCTACTCTGTTTTATATTAATATTAACCAGTAGCTTTAATACTTTTTCAATATCTGTTTGGATTGAATCAATAACCCAGGAATCAGTGTAGCAGAGAATCTAGTTTTATCTCTAAGTGTGGTTTCAGTTATCACAGTGTCTGAGTTAAGATTCCCCATTGAAGGATTTACTGTGTATTGTGTTCTCATTACAACCTCCCATATTTGTTCAGTCCTTAGTTTTAGAACAATCTGACATAAGGTGCCCACAGATACAAAAGTCTCTTGGCCTATTTAGTAAATATTAGTTTCTGAGTCTTGCCTTTTAGAGATAACTTTGAACTGTAAGTGTGTAGCCTCTAAGGGGAGCAGTTGGATGCTGTGAAGCTGAAATGAATCTTCTGATGTTCCTTTCATCTAAAAGGAAGTTCATTTTGGGGGGACCATACCAGGAAATCAATTCAGAGGCATTCAGTCACTTAGCCCCATCAACAACCTTATTCTACATTTTATTTAGAAACAGTTTGCTAGTGCCTCACAATTGCTAAGGCTGCTTTGAACTCTCCATCCTCCTGCCTCAAACTCCCAAGCCCCTGGGATTACAAGATTCCCACCTTGCCTGACTGAAAGTTTATTTTTTTTTCTTTTATTAAATACTGTGTATAAAGCTACAATGAAAATGGAACTGCAGTTATTTCTTTGAGAAAATTTCCAAATTTATTTAGATATATACCCAGAAATATTATTACTGGATTGTATGCCTTTTTGTAACCCAGAGTTATTATTATTTTAATTTATTTAGGTACACGAGATTAACCCATGGGCACTTTGTCACAGTGGTATAGCCCAACCTGTTCCCCTTTTTTGAGACAGTGTCTCATTCATTTGCTTAGGACCTTATCAAATTGCTGAGACTGGTCTTGAACTTAAGAGCATCTTTTCATATCCTCCTGAGCCACTGAGAGCACAAGCATGTGCAGCCTTGCTTTGCTAGCCAAAATTATTATTGTATAATGTATAATATTTTTGTATAATGTATAATATTATTATTATATATATTATTGTATAATATTGTATATTGTATAATGTACCTTGCACATTCTGCACACACACTCTAATAATGAACTGTGCTACTAATACCAAATTCCAACTTCAGGTTGGATAATTTCGACGTTCATGTCTAATATTATTTTTAATATGGATGGTTTTATTTAGGCCTTTCTATTGCTCTTAACAATGCCAAAAAAATGACATATGTATAGATTCATATTTTGTTAATTTATGATTCATTGTTCGTATTATTGCATATAGTTTCATAATACACATTAGTGTCACATAACAATAGCAAGTGTATTTGGTCTTCAAAATTAGAGATTTTGGGCTACTTTACATACTTTTTTCCTAGATAAATTTTAGAAAAACATTTTAAATTTACTAAAATTTTAATGGGGGATATTATACATATAGTTTTATTTACACACATGGTGTGTATAATGGAGCATTTTATGTCCGCTTTAAATTTTTGTTTTGTGATAAGTTGCATATATTGTATTTGAAAGCTTCTATACATGTGATTTGTTACACAGATATCACTTGTATGTAATATTTTGTTCTGTTAATTTTACTGAATATAATGATATTGTAGAAAGAGATGAGGCAAGGCACTGAAGATAGCAGGAAACAGTTTTATTTGGTTGCATCCAGACTCAGAGGGCACAGTTTTGCTGTAATCAATCAATCCCCTGAACCCTGAATTCAGGTATTTTAAGAGTTTTATAGCCATCATGTAAGGGGAGGGGCTCAGAAGTTCACAGACTGCAGAAGTCACATAAAAGCATTTTTTTTTTCTTTCACTTTTCTGGACAAGTTAACCCTTCAAGGACAGTACCTGAGAAGAAGAGAGCTTCTTCTCCCCTTTCCTTCCTCCTTTTCCACCCATTACCATGGAGCCCAGTTGGTAACTTCTCTTTTCTTAGAAATGTAGACATCTTTGTGAAGCCTCAGCTCAAGGCCAGAGGCCTTGCTTACACATTTTTACAAACTACTCTACTGGATACATGTTAGTGAGAAACTAGTAAGGGGGTGTCCATCACCTGGAGTGCTGATATTTTTCCTGACCAGTGGCCAAGTAAAACCGGGAAACATGACAATTAGAAGTTTATCTACATTGCGCTCTTTTGTAGAAACTGTTTTGCTGACAGTCCTAAAATCAGCCAACGTTAAGATTTCTGGAGAAGCCCAGTTCAGACTTTCCTGTGGAGAAAGGGGATGCAACTTCAATAAAACTAAAAACGTGTCTCATTCCAAGAAAGCAATTTTTTTCAAACTTATATAGTATTTATTTATTTTGAGTGTACCTCCTCTTTGCACCTATTTCTCTGGTTTTAACTGCTTGGGCTAACATAGGCGTAACCTTATGCTCTCATGTAACTCTATATTATCAGGGTTCAGAAGTACAGTAATTTCCACAGACTATGCTACTGGTTGACGAGTATCATATATATTAAATAAATACACAAAAAATATTAGCAATTTATATTTCTTCTCTAATTCAAGATAATTTGATTTTTGTCCTGATTAATACTGTGTAATTTTTTTTGTATCTGATTTTAGTTCGTATTTTTCTAATTTGTTAAGATGTTGAGAGGTTTTAATTTATGAACATTTTTTCCTACCAAAAGTGTCATTTTCTTTTTTATTAAACATGCTTAATTTTATGTGAGGTTATTAGTTTTTCCACTTTGTCAATTCTCTTTATATGTTTTTTTTAAATACTCTATTATATAGTTGTGGCTGGACACAATACTCTTATGTTATTTATTTATTGATATGGGGTGCTGAGGATGGAACCAAGGACCTCACATTTGCCAGGTGAGTGACCTACCACTGATCCACAACCCCAGTCCAACTTTGTACTGTTTAATGAACAAAATTTTTATTTTAATGTTGCCCCACTTATAAATTTTTAACATATTTTTGTAACTTTTTGAAAATAAATAACTGCTCTGTTTTGTGGTTCTTAAGATTTAAACCAAGTTGCCATTACACTCATTAACATCTCCAGCCATTTTTTTAAACTTATACAGAGACAGGTTGTCAGCAAGTGGCCCACACTGACCTTGAAATTTTAATCTTCTTGCCTTAGTCTCCCAAATAGATGGCATTAGAGGCATGTACTATGGCATTTTGGGTATAAATCCTTTTATTCATGCTGGGGATTGAATGCAGGGGCACCTGACAAATTAATCACATCTCCAGTATTATTTTATATGTTATTTAGTGACAGGGTCTCACTGGGGTTGTTAGTGACTCATTTTGGTGAGGTGGCATTGAACTCAGAATCCTCTTGCCTGAGTCTTCAGACTTTTGTGATTTCAGGCTTGTGCCACTCCACCTAGAAAAAATCCCTTGTTATAGTTTTGACAGATATATATTAGGTATTAAAACTAGGGGTGGTGTAGCCTTAAGCCACAGCCATATACCCAGGCCATTTATTATTTTATTTTGGGACAGGAACTTTCTGATGGTGGTCATGGCCTTGCTAAATTGTTGATGCTTTCTTTGAATTTTTGGTTCTTCAGCTTCTGCCTCCCAAGTCATTGAGATTGTAAGTGTAATGTCATTCACAGCTATATTTTATTTCTATATTGAAGTATATATTACTTCTGAAAATGATGTGGTTTTTTTTCTGGTATTAAGAAAACATATAATATTGTTTCTGCCCCCCTCCAAAAAAAATCTCCTTGTTCCAATGGTTTTTCTTTGAAAATAATGTTATATTTCTATTTCTGAAAAGCACTGAAAACTTTCTCTAAGTTTCAACTATTTTTTTCTTTTTCTTTTTCTTAATAAAGGTTCTATTTACTTACACAAGTCTATTTATTCATAATACAATAAGATATATATACATATTTCTATAAATTGATACTATTCAACAATGTGTGGTGAAATCATCTGTTATTCAGTGATGAACTCAAGTAAATATAATATGTAGCCTAAACATTTGGTAATACAATAATCTATATGTCATTATTCACCATGATATCAAAAACAAAGAAGTTTAGAGTGCATTTCTTTTTTTTTTTTTTTTAAAGCATTTGAGGGGTCCAAATGTTAATAGTATTTTTTTTTTTTTAAAGAGAGAGTGAGAGAGGGGGACAGAGAGAGAGAGAGAATTTTAACATTTATTTATTTTTTCTTAATTCTCGGCGGACACAACATCTTTGTTGGTATGTGGTGCTGCTGAGGATCGAACCCGGGCCGCACGCATGCTAGGGAGCGCGCTACCGCTTGAGCCACATCCCAGCCCCTAGAGTGCATTTCTTGAAATGAATACCCATCATTATTTGAGGCATATTTGGTACAGGTACATATATATTACCATTATATAACAATTAATTTTTTTGTTATATCTCAATTAATCATCTCTCTTTTAATTGAATTTGTCATTTGGAAGCACCCACACATGACATTCTGTGCATATGTACATTTATTGTGTATTTAAAATTTTCACTTTTGCTTAGTATGGTCTGCCCTTTACTCTCTTTTTAGAAAATTGTCTTTTCAAAATCATTAATTTTTATTAATTTTAGGCCTTTTATTTTAGCTACTGAAGTCTGTAAATTTTCTTTTTATCCTCAGCTTTAGAGGCTTCCCACTATATACATAGCTTTAATGTTGTGTAATCAACCTCTGATTTTCTATATATTTTACCCCAATTCTGAGCACTCTGCACTATTGATGTCTGAATGGAGGGACTCTCAAAATTTTCATGCACAAGGCAGGAAATAAATAGAGCAGGATGTAAGACTGGTGGATACTGTGTATGTAGGTGCCATTATTATTATTATTATTTTATAAAAATGTATCTGTGGAGGGTCTGGGGGTTTGGCTCAGCTCTAGAGGGCTCACCTAGCATATAAGAGGCCCTGGGTTCAATCCTTATCACCACATAAAAGAAATAAATAAAATAAAGCTATTGTGTTCAACTACAACTGAAAAATAAATATTTCAAAAAAATTGTGGAATATATGGGGGTAGGATGGAAAAGAGCAATAAAGAATAAGAAGAAACTTTAGCAGTAGAAACTATCATTCAATTTCAGTGAACCCAGCTTTTCTCTTATTGAATGTGCAGGAGCAACTCTTGTAAATTCTGTAAGTCTACCAAGGCACTGATTGCTTAATTAATTAATTAAAACACAAATTTACTTTGGGGCTGGGGCTGTGGCTCAGAGGTAGAGCACTTGCCTAGCATATGTGAGGCCCTGGGTTTGATCCTCAGTACCACATAAAAATAGATAAATAAAATAAAGGTATTGTGTTCAACTACAACTAAATAATAAAATTAAAAAAAAAAATCACTGTGGATTTGACTTAAGTGAATGTGAGGCTCTTTATTTTATTCTTCTTATTCTTGTTTTTCTTTGTACTGGGGCCAAATGTAGCAGTGTTCTATAATTGAACAATATTATCTCTGCCTACATTGCCCAATTGGTTTTATACTTTTATAAGTATCAGGAAGTAAACCCACAGGAACTTAACCACTGAATCACATCAAAAACTTTTTTTTTTGTTTAGTTTTGTTCATTTCTCTTTTTCTTTATTTTAATTCTTGAGACCATGCACTAAATCATGGGTACATATCAACTAAGCCACATTCCCAGGTTTTTTATGCTTTATTTTTAGGTAGGGTCTCACTAGGTTGTTTAATAGCTCTTCTAAATTGCTGAGGCTGGATTTGAACATGCAATCTTCTTGGCTAAATCTCCTAAACCACTGAGCGTCTTGCACCACCATACACAGCTGTGTGTGTGTGTGTGTGTGTGTGAGACAGGAAATTACTAATTTGCTTAAGGTCTTACTAAATTTCTGAGGTTGCCTTTAAACTTGAGAATTTCCTGTTTTTGCCCTCTGAGCTGCTGGTATTACAGAAATTTACCATCATAACTAGGAGTCTTGTACTTATTTGGATGGCCTTGCCATCGCAACTTACTAAAATTATAGATGTATACCATCATGATTGGTGCTTGCTGAGCAATATGTATATATATCTGAAGCAAGATACATATTTCAAATTTGTTTTTTATTTTATTACTAAATTAATATTTGTTAATAACACTGGTTATTAAACCTATACTATTATAATTAGGCCTCATGAAACTGGATAATGAACTAAAAGTAATGTATATATTCTGGTCTCAGGGGATTACAATTCTTCAGTTATTTACAATATATATCATGTACCTCAACTGTAAGTTATCTCCTTCAAGTAGAAATTAAAAGTGTAGCCAAATTTCTTCACATAAGTACTAAGTATTGATTTTGTAATTTAAATAACTATTAGATAATTCATTAATTTATTTTTTATAAGTTGTGGGTATTAGTTTTTTTAGAAGTTTTGGTGATTGACACCATTGACACTTTACCAATGAATCACAGCCTGAGCATTTTCAATTTTAAGACAGGGTCTCTCTATGTTGCATAGGACCTCACTAAGTTGCTGAAATTGGACTTGTAATCCTCCTGCCCCAATCTTCAACCTTCTGTGATTACAATACTGTGCCACTGTTCCCCCTACAATTATGAGATTTTAAGAGAGCACAATTGGAAATAGAATGACCTTGCTTAGTTGGCTTTGTATTTTTAATAATCTGGCTTCAGCCTCCAAAATTGCCAGTTTTACAGATGTATGATAAATTGTGTTATTTGCATCTATTTGAATTACTTATGTAACTAAAGTGTAAATAACATGTCAGGGAACTTTATACTCAGGATCTTATTTCTCAGGTTTCATTTTTTTTCGTTTAGTAAATTCCTTGTGACTCTTTATTCATAAATCTGACAGTTCCTATGCATAGTTTCTTCTGTCTGAAACATTGTCATGAGATAAAGATGATTTTTTTATTTCTTTGTTTTCACACAGACCTGTGCCTTGCTATGTTAGAGTAAGACCCAGGACCTATGTACTAGTACAGATAAGAGAAATTGCCAACAGTGAACTAGAGCAAAAGCAGAAGGGAGGAGGCTGAGGCTCCCAGAGAACTGAGAAGTATGTGAAACCTAGCACACTAATCAGCAGGGAGATCAAGTTTATATTCTATATAAAATAAATAGGCAAAACAAGAAAGCACATGTGTGAAGTAGTAAAAGATAGTGGTTAATCATGTAAGATTTTTATTCAGCCATAAAACAGCAACAACAATCAATAGAGTATTAGCAGAATGTTAATTAGAACATGATAAAAAGTTCATTTTAGCAATAAGAAATATATACGATACAAAGTTAAAATTTGCATTAGATATCCTTTCAAAAAGAGATAAATAGACAGATATGGCAAGACATGCCTGTGATCCCAGGACTGAGGGCTGATGCAGGAAGATTATAAATTGGAGGCCAGCCTGATACACTTAGAAAAACCCTCTGTCAGTGTAAAAAAAATCTAAAGGACTAGGGATGTAGTTCAGTGGTAAATGACCCCTGGGTGCCATCTGTGTTCCAAAAATACAAAATAGAGAGAGTGAGAGAAAGATAGGGAGTGAGAGGCAGAGAGAGAGAGACAGAGACAGAGACAGAGAGAGAAAGAGAGAGAGAGAGAGAGACTGAGAGAGAAAGGGAGAGAGGGAGAAAGAGAGAGAGCGAGAGGCAACCAAGATTAAAAATGTACATTTGTACATGGGTTGTGGCAAAACAGTGAAACACCTGCCATACTTATCACAAATTATGAAGTACAAAGGAAAACCAAAAAAAAGCCATATTATATTCACATAAATGCAAGTGGATCTCATAATGAAAACTCAGTGTTTCTTTGAACAGTATCAGTTACATTTTTATTTCCCTATTTTCTGGCTGGTATTTTGGCTGCTTTATGCTTTCCATAAATTATTTATCTATTCATTTCCTGCAAAGTCCACATGAAATTAAGGTTAACTTTATAAATATTTTCAGTTTGTAATTATTTATCATTTAGTATATTTACATGTATACCATCCCCAACATTTAGTTCCACAAACTATTTTAGATGGAAACAAATGAGTGCCCACTACCAGTTTTTTGTTGTTAATGTTGTTGTTGTTTGTTTCTTTTTCACACAGCTCTTGGCAATGACTAATCTGTGTTTTGGCATCATGGATTTACTTGTTTAGAAAATTACATATAATATTAATTGTAAAACACATTACAGTTTTTCTTCTTACTTTCAATTAGCTTAAGGTTTCCATGTACACATTCATTGTAACATTTAGTGCTCTCATGAAACATACTTGTTCAATATAGCTGGGATAATGGCTCAGAGGTAGAGTGCTTTTTTAGCACATATGAGGCCCAGAGTTCAATTCCTAGTAACACAAAGATAATATTGCTGAGTAATATTCTACTGTGAGGACTTACATGTTTCCATTTATCTATTTACCTTGCATTGATTTTACATTTTGGTTCTTGTGAATAGTTCAGCATTAAATATTTCTATATGAATGACAGTCTCAACACATCTCCAGTTACTTTTGGTGTATTTCAGAGGTAAATGCTTGTTCATCTAGTAGTTCTTTATTTTACCAAGAAACCACCAAATTAATTTTACTCTTGTATTAAAGAGGCATGAAATTTTAATTTTCTGCATATGACTTTTTTTTTCTCTTCGATATTGATCCACTTTATGGTATTTTCTGCAAATTTTTTTTTTTTTTTTTTTTTTTTTTTTTTTTTTTTTTTTTACATAATGCAAGACCGTTGCATTTGGATAGGCAAAAGAAACAGAAAAATACTGCCAAAAAAATAGTGGTTTATTCAAAGGTCTAACTAAAACAAATTAGAACTGTGTCAGCAATTTGTACATGTCAAGTGCTATAAATCATCTAGATTTTAGACTTATCATTGACTTAACAGCTTGAAAAATTTGGGGGTCTCTGGGATGTATGACATTTTTCAATGGTTAAGGCTCTTATCATGGGGTAATTATGAAGTGTGCATTTTGGCATTGGAGTGTGAGAGCCTAAGGAAAAAAAAATTATTTGGGCTGTGGGCTCAATCAGCTTCTCAATAAGGAGGATTGACTGCCCTCTAGCAAAGGTTATAAACTGGAACAAATAGTTCTTTGAAAACAAAAAGGAAAACTTTATAATTATGTCATCACTTTAATGTTGAGTTTATTTTTTGTACATAAGGTTTTTCAAGTCCAATTTCTTATTTCTTGTTTTTACTTTGGAACCAAAACTAAGACTTCACAGCTAAATCTGATTTATAAATATGTAATTGCTTTCTTCTTAATTTTTATAGTTTTTGCTCTTATATTCTAGTGTAAAATACATATCATGTTAAATATTGTACATAATTTCATCAAAATCCAATAACATAACTTGAAACATAAATATTCATTTATATCAATCTTGCTTAAGGCAGAGACTACTTATTCTCCATTTAATTTTTCTGACAAAATTGTCAAAATTAAATTGATCAGAGGTGTGGAGTTTACTTAAATACTTTCAATTTTTTTTATCGTTGAATTGTTCTATCTTGTTCATATGTTCACTACCTGAATATTCAATAATTATAATGCTTAAGGGGATAGAATATATCAATGACAATAAGATACACTATGTAACAATAGATAATTTTTACTTAATTTTAGGAGACATTAACAAGAACAACTATTGAGGAAAAATTGAAGCACAACATTTTTAAAGGAAAAAAAATTTTTTTTTTGTACCTGAATTTGAACCCGTGGGCACTGCACCACTGATCCACATCCCCATACCTTTTTATATTTATTTAGAGACAGAATCCCTCAAAGTTGCTTAGAGCCTCACTAAGTTGCTGTTACTGTCTTTGAACTTATTATTTCTCTATCTCAGCCTCTTGAGCCACTGGAATTTTAGGTTTGTGCCACCATTCTTGGTTAGCTGAGTATTTCACAAAGATCAAATGTTGTTCACCTGTATTATTGAAAATTATTCTCGCTAACAGAAGTGTTAGTAATCAGGAAACTTTAGGATAAATGTGGCTCCTTTAGTTGATAGCTGGAACTGAATTTTCATCTGTATACCAGGGACCACTTTCGTGACAGGGGTGGCTTTACTTACATTGGGTGTGTCTTAGAATTTATTTTTATTTAAATTATTAGTTGTTTACTATAAATTTATATTCATTTCTTTTCACTAAGACTCATATTTATATTTTTCTCTATTAAATATTTAGAATAATTCTTGCAATTAATAATTATTTAAGATGATGATGATGATGATTTAAGATGGTGTCCTGTCAATGCATATATATTATAATCATGGAATGTACTTCCCATTTATGTCTATTAAAAATCATTTTGTATTGATTCAAGTTCCATGTAGGTTCATTTTCTTATATAGAAAGGCCCAGATAATAATCTCATCAGAAAGTTCTAGTGCATTCTTCAGGATCTTGTTTAAAACTGCTGTGTTCTTCTACACTCTCTTTTATGGGTTTTCAAATTTTCATTTTTAGCACTTTTGGGACACAGATGAAGTATTCTCTTTCTAGAATTTCCAAAGAATAATTTATCACCATGCCTGCGGAATGTATTGTAGTATTCTCATAAAAATGTATTGTTGATTATTGATTTTCTAAATTGAGACATCAGCCATTACTCAAAATTATTCCAAGTACTTTCTAGAAGTTTCAGAAGAATACTCTTGAATATATTATTTCCACTGGTGATGTACACAATATGGACACAGATTCTGATTTTTTTGATATGTCTCCATCTAAAACCTCAGAGAGTAAGAAAATGTGCATGTAGTATGTGGTCTAGTGAAAATCTTTGGGATTTAGAGTCATGCATAGTTGGTTCTGAATTCTACCTGGTATTCTTAATAATTGTGGATATTTGAACATGTTTCTTTCCTTCAAACCATTATATAAGCTTCATATTTTAAATAGGATAGTATGATATACAGTGCATGATATCAGTGATTTTTCCTTCTTTTGTGTATTTATAAACTAGGTATTGTATTTTTTATCTTCACATGTTAAAATGCAGAACCTGTTTCCAAGTCCTTAAATCTAATATTTCTTTCTTTTGGGGGTTGGAGTGGGGGAGGTTTGGAGTATGAGGGATTGAACTCAGTGGCACTTGGTGACCGAGCCATATCCCCAGCCTTATTTTGTATTTTTTTATAGGCAGGGTCTTACTGAGTTTCTCAGTTTCTCAACATTGCTGAGGCTCAGTTTAAACATTTTCAACAATCCTCCTGCCTTAGTCTCCTGGGCCACTTGGATTATGGTCATGCATTACTGTGCCTGGCATTGTTTTTATTTATTGTGGCTCATAGGAACCTCTAAAGATGAAAATGAATAGGTACCTACACTCTTGATTTCTTTTGATTTTGCTTTTCAAATCCTGTTGTGTCCAAAATAACAAGCCCACATTAGAGGAGGATTTATCGAAGCAGAGAATTAAGGTGCCCTGATAAAGATGATACGTAACCCTCTGAAGTTCAACAGTCATCAGCTGTTTCTACCAGAAAAAAAAAACAAAAACAATAAGACCAGCATGAATTAATAAACCAGACCAATTATGATCTAATAAGCTTTAGAGTGACTCATCCATCAATTATAATTGGAAACCAGGATTCTGTCACATACTTTGAGAAAATTCTGTGGAAAACAGCAGTTGCCTTATTGGTACTGTTTTCTTTTTCCCCTAAGTCTGGACCATTATTGAGGTACTATTAGCTTATGCAGACATGTACTCATCAGATTGATGCTAAAACTCTCACAATACCTCATACCAAGTGAGGAAACAATATCACAGCCTGGCATTAGGTCAAAGGCTAAGTTGCAAAATAAGATGTTTTTCTTTAATATATTTAAGTTTTAGAGTCAAGGCTGTGAAAAGATATACAAAATGAGACACCCACTCTTGAAACTTTCTCTTCTCTTTTATGCTGTCTGACACCTGAAATGTTAATAAGTCTGTGTTCAGCATCACATAGAAAGAAAAAAAATCAGTGTCTTTTAAACCCTGTCTTGTTTGGTCTTCTTTTTCTGAGGACAGTGCCACTCTTGCTGTTTGGTTTTGTGGAAAAGAATTGATGAAAAAGTGTATTCTCACACCTCTTGAATGGAATGAAGTAGTCCAGGCTTTTTGACTCCCCAAAGTCAGAGGAGCCATATTCTCAAAATGGAATGTCACCACTATGAATTAAGATATCCTTACAACTCTCTTAAAATAGAGGGAGTTGTAAGGATATAGTTTTAAATACATATATATTCTTAATTAGTAATTTTATATTTGTCACATAATAAATAATAGTACTCTTGATATATTTAGTTTTGTGATTAAAATAAATTTCAAATATGTCTTTTTTATTGTATATACTGAGTTAGTTAAAAACTACACCTGTGCCTAACACATTACTTATATTGGACATTACAGGAATGCTTCCCAGTTGAGAGCTCTAACTGCCTTTTTAGAAAATAGATCAGAAAAATTAAATTAAAAAAATATATTGCCCATTATATGGTTTCCAACAATTAACAATATGTGTGCATGTAATTCATACATTGATATTATCATATATAAATGGCTTAATTTAAATATTCTACTGTAAGTCTAGGCTCCATCACTTTTGGAAAAACTTGCCTTTTAAAAAAGCTGCTATCTGTACTCAATTCTAATCACCTTTAAAAAAAAAAAAAGGAAGTAAATGCACCCAAGAACCTGCCTATCTTGACTCATTCTGTCTTCATTCATTCCTGGAGTTGATTCCATCTACTGTCATTTGGAAAGTAGGCTCAGCAGATTCAGACTAAGAGGGCATCAGTTTCCAATCAGCTGCTCTTGGGTGATAATTGTTTGATCCAACATATGATAAGCACAAGAGGTATGGTTTACACTATCTGATCAAGTTTTAATTTCTGGAGCTTTCCATTCTTTCAGATCCATTTCTAGGTTTCCTTCTTTTTTTTTTTTTTTTTTAAATACTGTGCATGTAATTATTCATTAACTACATTCTTTTTTTTTAAAGAGAGAGGAGAGGGGGAGGGAGAGAGAGAGAGAGAATTTATTTATTTATTTATTTTAGTTCTCGGCGGACACAACATATTTATTTATTTTTTAGTTCTCGGCGGACACAACATCTTTGTTGGTATGTGGTGCTGAGAATCGAACCCGGGCCGCACGCATGCCAGGCAAGCGCGCTACCGCTTGAGCCACATCCCCAGCCCCTAGGTTTCCTTCTTAATGCTCAGGAAACCCAGGTTCTGCTTCCACGCAGATGATAAAAAATCTATACGGAGAATGCAAGGCACACTGAAAGCTGGGCAATAGTGACTGTGCAGGGTTTTGAGACAGCATCTGTACACTGGAAAGGGAGACCATTTGAAAGAAGTTTCAAACAGCAATTACTATGGCTGTAAGTGGTTTTGGTAGATGGGAACTTTCCAGCATAGTCTCCAGTATATGCAAAAATGAATCATCTTATAGAGAAGTTCATTCTCAGTCTCCTTTGACCAATTCAGTGGGAAACGCCTCAGCAGCTGAAAGTCTGAACATTCTGTATTATACAATCACAATATCTTCAGGCATGACCTGAAGTGTATGTGGACAGCTTTGTTCTGGAAGTGGGGCATGTCCTCAGATTTTGTGGTACTGATTGGCATGATCATCAGGAGAGAATCCCAAATCCAGATGTAATTTTTTTCTCTCATAAAAGTGTTGCTGATATATAGGTAACTGAGTTGCTTTTTTTTCCTGAGCTTTCTATATGTCTGGGAAGCAGGACCTCAAATTCGGAAGGCTGGACTTTTTCTTTAGTTTTATTTTTTTATGGTCTCAGAATATAATTCTCTTTTTTTCATTTTTCTGTTCACACTCCCAATGCCAAATTTATTACTCCACAACATGGTAAACTGTTTCTCATATTTCCAATAGACACTTTATTTTTTTTTAAGTAAAATTAACATTTTATTTAACCCAATTATCATAAAATATTATCTTAACATTAATATAAAAATATTTTACATTCTCTCATTGTGTACAATGTCTTTAAAATCTACTGTGTACTTTACACTTGGATACTAAAGTTTTGTTGGGAATGCTTGATCTGCATTTAGATATCAAATACAGATCAAACTGATAGTTGAAAAAGATTCACATGCCCAAGTGGATCTAAAACCTCTTCACAGTTTTCCAATAATTGGATGTCAATTTGTAAATTAAAATGGAAATAGAAAAAAATCAGAAATTTACTTTCTTGGTCACCCTAGCTGCATCTGAAATGCTCAGTAGCAACATGTGACTAGTGGCTGCCGTGTTGGGAGAGTGTAGCTCTAAAATCCTCTCCTTGGGATTACTTTGAATATTCCTTTAAAAAAGTAGTATAAATTTTTCATTTAGAATAATGAGTAATTATGAATAATTAATATCCTGCTTTTTTTTCTTGATTGGTCCCAAATTCCTTTTTAATCCTCATTCCTTTTATTTTCAAGTTATGCCTGTTCTTTTTTTTTCCCAGATTCATCAGTTTGTTTTATTGTTCTTTCTCCACTATATTTTTTAACACTAGATAGCACAGTTTTCATAATATTCATTTTATTTTTTAATTATAGGTGGATACAATATCTTTATTTTATTTTTATGTGGTGCAAAAGATGAAACCCAGTGCCTCACATATGCTAGGCAAGTGCTCTACCTCTGAGCCACAACCCAAGTCCTAGGTGGCACTGTTTATGGGATTTGTATCCTCCTGATGGTGAGAATTTAATATGAGAGAAAAAGAGATAGATATAGAGAGAAGAATCACTTAGTACTTTGTAATTCTTGTCCTCTCTTATTCTTCCAGAGACACAGATACCTTACTGGAATGTACTTAAGTGGGGATTCCCATTGAAGACTTTGCAGGATGATATGTCCTCATGTCTTTCTCAAACTTTCTCCTGGGTCAGTTGTTTCTGAGGTACCCACTGGTGTCATGTCTATATAGTTTTGGAGTGTCTAGCCCATTTGAATCTCTGTGTCCTCTCCTGCCAAGAGAAAGCAGTCTGAAATATAGTGTGGAGATTATCTGGGGAGTAGTTGGATCCCTTGCACCTGAAATAAAACTCCTGAGACACTCTTCACTTAAGTCTTTTTTTTTTTTTTCTTTGACTACTGGCAATACTGCTACATATAATGGGCATGCAGTAATTTCTTTGACTTACTCATTTTAACTCCTTGAATTTATACCCAGAATTAATTTAACCATGTTATATGTTCCTTCTGTTTTAAGTAGTTCAAGGGGTTTACATTATTTTCTCAAGTGACTTTTTTAAACTTACATTTTCACCAATAGTGTGCAAGGGTTATCTTTTTCCAAGATCCATAGTTTCTTGGTGCTTTTTGGGTATTAGATTACTGACAAAACTATTCCCTCTCTTTTCTGGGGTATGCACTGGGGATTGAACTCTGGGGCACTCAACCACTGAGCCACATCCCTAGGCCTATTTTGTATTTTATTTAGAGATAGGGTGTCACTGAATTGCTTATTGCCTCACTTTTTCTGAGACTGGGCATTGAACTCAAAATCCTCCTGCCTCAACTTTCCATGCTGCTAGGATTACAGGCATGTGCAGCTGTGCCTAGTGACAAAAGTTACTCTAACACCTGTGCTCAGTATACAGGTGTCTACTATTTGACTTGTGCATCAAATATGTCGGGAAAGATTGTGGAGTCCAGTCTGTCAAGTATCTACAGAGAGAGTATGTAAAAACCTTTCTGGGAATTAACAAATATATGTGCTTTCTAATCCCTTCTTTGAACTACTGCTTGGGATTGTAGCAGCCCATTGAGATGCTTGCAGATCATTGTAAAACCCATAGTTTGTGATCTAGGGGAGATTTGCAAATGATCAGTTAGCTTCACTCCCAGAACTTGAGCATTTGGAATGGCTTTCTATTTGGGGTCCTCTCCCTAAGCCTCCTACCTTTCTTTTTCAGAGTGCTTTGTTATATGTGAGGTAACTAGTTTCTTCCATTGAAAGGAAGATGTTAAAAGATTACATTAGTCAGTGAAGAGAAATTTTCCTGCTGAGAAAAATTGGCTGTCATGGAATTTTTAGAGGTACAAATTGGAGACTGCAGCTTTTTGTTCTGAACACCCACAAATGCATAAACCAAATTATTTGTTTAAGTTGTTATATTTGTGATTATTTCCTTTAGCAGCAATGGGAATCTAGAGATTTTTTGCAAGTTTAATTGATGATGTGACCAAACTGAATCATGCTAAAGTGGTAGGTATTTATCAAATATAAATACTGTTTTTCCAGGTTGTGCATATATTTGCAAATTATAATTGAAAGCTGCATAACATATTTTCAGAAACAGAAACAGCTTGGTGAGGCAAACTCTTCAAATTTGACAGAATTTAATTTTTTTTTTCTTAAATGCTGCTTACTGCATATGTGACTTTAGTAAGTATTCTTTTATGTAACTTCTCATTATTTATTTGTTATAAAATATTTTGTTCTAAAATACTTTTGAATATATTTTATTTTTTGCAGTGTTCAAAAGTGGAGGGCTGATTCTGACAAACTTCCTGAAAATATATGTTTTTATTTTTAAAAATTGGAGGAATTTTTTATTGCTTCTGTAATCTACTTAATTAAGAACAGAGAATTTACTGCTTCATGTTTCTTTAACTTCTTTCACTGAGTGGATGTACTTGTGTCTGTTAGGTTGTCTTGTTTTGTTGTTGTTTGTTTGTTTCTGAATTGTAGATTTTTGAGATTCTCACCAATCTTTTTAACATGGTGAAAGTAAGATATATACAAAGTAGCTTCCTTGTGTGGCTTGCTATTTTAATTTTGTTATTTCCCCAACTGTGTAATAACAGAGCTTAAAAAGTAGATACTTTCAAGGTCACCAAAAATGAAGGTGTAAAAATTAAAATAAAAAAAAAGTAGATGAAATGGAAAAGTCAACAAAGCATATGCACCTGGACTTCTGATGAATGTGTATAATGTGGTGAATTTCTTACTGAATGTTATCTAAAGTGTACTGTCATTATGTAGATAAAAATTTGAGAGTGAAGACTTAAATTCAGAATGTTCACATAAAACTGTTTTCTTATCTTAAACGTGTTTTAGAGTTTTCATCAGGGATATTAAACGTTTCCTATACTTCTTATTGTGTAGTGTTTGATGACTTTGAAACCGTTCTTGAATTCACTTTTCTGAAACTTTAAAAAGCTGAAAGCAAAGTATCTTGTAGAACATAAAACAATAAATATAAAGTATAATTGTTGTTTAAATGATATCTCAGATTATAAGTCATGACATTGAAAATTTATACTTAAAAACATGTGGCACATAGGAAAGAAAATTTACCAAAACTTACATATCTACTAATATTGTAGCCAAAATGTGGCTAATAACATTTCATAATTTCTCCATATTATCAATTAAATTCTGTATTTGTTACATTATTGTCAATGTTTTACTGCACTAAGTTTTATAATATATTACAAATCATTTTTTTTTGTACCATTGATTGAACCTAGGTACACTTAAGCACTGAGCCACATCCTGAGCTCCCATGCTCTTTTTGTATTTTTATTAGAGACAGTGTTTTGATGAGTGAATGAGAGCCTTGCTAAGAAAAAGAGGCATTATTTGTATTTGTTATCCTGCTGCCTCATTGTCCCAAATCACTGGAATTATTATAGGTGTATATCATCATGGCTAGCATGTAATAGCAATCTTATGATTGATACTTGTTTCTCTTTGTTTTATAATAATCTATGATTATTTCATACAAAAAATATGCAGTGTATTTTTGGGATGTATAATGTGTACATAAATATTTATAGTAATTGCATAAAGACTACAAGAAAATAAACAGTCTGTGGTAAGATTTTTATTTTGTATTTATGGAAATTATAACTTTCATAGGAATCAGAAAAAATAATATATAGTGTCATTGAAATACTAGGAAAGAATAAGCTGAGTTTAATAATTATTTGTTCAAAATTATTGATGGCCTCACTGTTCCTAAATGGTCCAAAGTAAGAAATAACTCAAATGTTCTTGAATGTTAAAATTAACAATTTGTAGTGAATCCATAAAATATAAAAGCAGCCATCAATACAAACAAACACTGTACTGATGCACACATGCTTATTGACTCTCACAGATACTGTATAGTTCAGCAGCTGTATTTGAATTATATTGCATGATGTCAGGCAAAATAAAAATGTAGTTCTATAATCCATTACACTAACATCCTTCTGGGAATAAAAAGTTGCATGTGAAAGAAAATGGTTTTTTTTGGGGGGGATGATGTAAATATTCTGTGCTTAAAAGCAGTGAAGGTTTTTATCATTCTGTTTGTTAAAACTATATAATGTTATTTCTATGACATTCAAGAGATGGACATATGACCTCACCAAGAATAAATATACAAGGAAAGGGGCTCATCACTCATTCCTAGTTGAAAATGCATTAGCTCTGTGTGGTTTCCTTGTGTGCTCTGTAGATTAATCCACTTCAGCCTTTCATGTGGGGTTTATAGAAAAAAGATTTGCCATGTTGAAAAAAATAAAAGAATTATTTTCTCATATTTTCAGGTGTTTAGTCAAACTGCTGGTGGAAAAAAAAATATTTTCAGTAGGTCTATCATATTCTCTTGCTTTCATATCAAGAGACTGTTTCATGAAAAGACTGTCTAGGTTTAATCTAGGTTAAAAATCATAAGTAGACTATGAAAACCAAAGAAAAGGAACAAACTAAGTTACCTGTATATTGTATGTTATGCACATTTTTTATTATTATCTTATGATGAGAAATAAAAATGATTCATTTAGCTTTATTTTCAAAACAGTCCAATTTGATCTACCCAAATTATTCCCTATTTAAAAAAACATTTGAGTGTTCTTGAAAGTGTTTTAATAGTAAAAAGTAGTAAAGGATATGAAGCTGAAAAGAATCATGCTTCTATAGCAGAGGTGTAATTTTTTAGTTACTAAATTCCTAGAAAAGTTTTATTTTTATCTTATTTTATTTATTTATTTATTTATTTATTTATTTTGGTGCTAGAGATTCAACCTAGGGTCTTTTGCATTCAAGGCAAGCACTCTACCAATTTAACTATATCAAGAGCCCTAGAAAATTTGCATGATTATTGTGACCTAGGAAAATCTTTGAGTTTTTGAGTCAGGCAGTTGTGATTCTGAGTTCAAAACCTGGTTGTTTTGCAAATTTGAGTATTTGGTATCAAAAGCCATTGCAGAGTCAGGAGTGGTGGCACACACCTCACCTCACAGTGGTGTGGAAAAATGAAGTAGAAAGAAATAAGTTTGAGTCCAGTCTCAGTAATTTAAAGGCCCTAAGCAACTTTGTGAACCCAGTTGTCAAAATTAAAAAAAAAAAAAATTTTGAAACTTCTAGAAATGCCTCTCTGGGGTAGAGTTCCCCTGGGTTAAATATCTAAATAAAATAATAATAATAATAATAATAATAATAATAATAATAATAATAATAACAATACAGAAAAAAGACATCACAGATTAGAACTTTAAACTAACTTCATGTATGTGTTTATTCACTAGTGATAATTGAGACCCTGGAAAAAGTAGTATTTTTATGCTGTCAGGGAGGCATTTAGGGTGCCAGAACCTTTCAGAATTTTTTTGTTAACTGCTTGGTATTCTCTCACTTCCTACTTTGAAATGAGCCGGGTGAGGATACAGTTTCACAGTGAGAGTGGTTATCCAAATCTGGGAATGTTAAACTGATGTGTCAATTTCCTTATAAACTGAGAGATTAACAGTCTATTCACTTAATTTGCTTTTTAATTTTTTTATAACTTTTTGCCATGTAATTCAAGTTGACCCAAGGACCTAAGTGTTTTGTAATAGTTTGATAGTTAAAATTTTTATTCTCTTGTTTTAGAAGTGAGTTGTGATGTTGTGGTCTGAAGAAGTAAAAGTAATGTTTTAGATACAGTACTTGTCTTATGGTATGTGTAAATATGAGAAGATAGACAACTTTGACCATTCAAATAAATATGTGGACTGTTGGATGTTTTCGTGTATCTTTAGTGATCTCATATGGTCACTGAGGTGACCACTGTTGTATGAGTAAAATCATTACTTATAATTTTGCTATGCATGTCTCAAGTATCATTGCTTTGTTTGTTTGTGCTTCTTTTGAATATTCAATAACTAATTACTACTATTATTCATCCTTTGGGATTCTGTTGGATTTTTTTTCCACTTCTTTGCCTCAGTGTTTTACTTCACACATGCTGCTCACTGGGTTCCATTATACTAACTTTATCCACCAATTTTGCTGCTTGTAAATAATTATTAGGGCTGGGAATATCCCTTAGTTGGTAGAATGCTTGCCTTGCATACACAAGGCCCTGGGTTCAATCCCCAGCACCACAAAAAAGTATCTTATTGAATGGATGAGGTCACTACTATATGTGAAAGACACTTCTTTTAACTCTCAGTACATTTTTTATGAAATAAATACTATGTCATTAATCATATAATTTATGTGATATGTATTTACTCATTTTTATTTCAGGAACCATTGACATTAAGTGATGTGATCATTGATTTTTCTGAAGAGGAATGGAAATGCCTGGACCCTTCTCAGCAGACTTTATATGGAGATGTGATGTTAGAGATCTGTAGAAACCTACTCTTTATTGGTGAGCCTAAATTTAAGTCAGAATTTCTAATTCAAAACCAAGGATTATTTTTTTAAAAAACTTTGTAGAGTGTCTTATTGCAATTTCTATTCTGCATGAAAAAAATTTTAGATTCTTATTTTTAGGACAAAGATTGGCATTTGTTTACGTAGAAAAGAAAATGTTGAAGGTTTTTCTTTTTATGTTTAATTTATCTTTTCTAAGTAGTGGTCACAATGTAGAGAATGAAAATGGTTTCAAATTATTTTAGTTTTTTTGTCTGGAAAAAAAATGGAAAATAATTGTGTAGAATCTTATGGGATATTTTCTTTTTCTTTTTTCCTAATGAGGACAACATTAAGAAGACTTCTGTATTTACCAAGAAAATAACAAAATGTGACATATTTCATTTTCCATCAAAAATTTTTGCTTTCTTGAAGTAATCCTTGGTCACCTTTCTGTCCCCAAAGAAATAACCTTGGGATTTGAAGAGAAAACTGACAGTAGACATGTCAAAGTGGGTAGAAATCAATGAAGCAAAGAGTATAGATAAAAGGTCCAAATCTCAAAGAGGAATTCACATTTTAAAATGTTAATTGATAAACTAAAATTCAACAGAAATTAGTTTTTTCAAGCCTAGGTTTGTTTCTATTGCAATCAATGAAGAGCATTCCATGCTCTATATTTACCATGCAATCAATTATTTAAGCTCCTTCTTGTCCTCCAGTGATCTCTCTACATTCAAATTAACAAAGTATTGTAGGACAGTAAAAAAAAAAAAAAAAAAAAAAAAAAGAAGAAGAAGAAGACATATAGACAAGAGGCAGGAACTGTGGCATAATGGCAAAGAGACCAAGCTGCCAAGCTTTATTTATATCAATAGGTTAATTTAGCTCATTGGCATCACTACTACATATTGTTCATTTTATTATTAGGAAGGTTAGAAATTTAGCAACATTATGCACTTTATTCCTCAGTTATATACTAAGTTGCAATGTGCAAACTTAGGAGTTTTATATAGCTCTCAAGAAATTCCATTGTATAAACTTACCAGTATGTAGAGAGTTTCAGACTCTTTGAAACATTGTGCTTGTGAAAAAAGAGAGAGTTCCTTTATTCTCAGGAGTTGTTTTCCAGAGCCTTTTGGAGCAGAGCATTTTGCCATAGCAGCTTGATATTGCACATGCATTTAATTACATTACTAGTTCCTAGGGAAAATTCCAGGGCATTCTAAGTGTGGGAAACAGAGTGCCTGTTACCCCTGGCCTAGGAATTTGCTCACCAGAGGAATGATTCTCTGTATATTTCTACAGTCAGAATCTCTACAAAATATTCCACAATGCCTGTGAGGATATGCATAACCTGGTACTTATTTGTATTTGGGGGCTCCCTTGAAAATCTGCTAATTTCCAAATACCTCTAAGTAAAACCATAATATATTAATATTATAGAAGAGTTTCTTTAATATAATTTAAATATTTATTCATTCAAAATTTTATCATCAGAGCTTTATATGAATGCTTATACTGGACATTCTGAGAATTTATTCTGCTATATAATGAATAGCAGTTATTCACAATGCCTGCTCCTAGTGGTTATGTAAGTATAGCTGATCAATGTGGTTTAAAGAAGAATTTTCAGGGCTTAGACTGTAGTTCAGTGGCAGACGGCTTTCCTCACACATGTGAGGTACTGTATTTGATCCTTAGCACCACATAAACATAAGCGGATAAAATAAATGTATTCTGTCCACCTATAACTACAAAATAATTGAAAGAAAGATTTCTATTGTAATACAATTATTCAGAATTTTGTAGATTACATTACCCTAATTCTTATGTCTTTTTTGAGTTTCACTCTTTAGACAGCTTCAGTGTTTTCATTATTTTTCTCACATTAGTGATATTGTTTTTATTTTTATATCTATATGTTATGATTAAATAGAAATTATCATAATTTGTCACTTTAGGAAAACATTAGGTGAAATTAGACTGTACTTGAACCATGTGCCAATTTTCAATCAAGTTTTCTATACTTATACTTACATGTATAAATATTATCCCTCTTTTATTTATGATTTATATATAGTGCCTTGATTGTTTACCCTGTTCTTGTGCTTCTTCATGTAATATATCTAAATTTTGTTACGTATATATACACAGTGCAGATTGAACTCAGAGTTTCTATATATATAAATTTTGTTATATACATGTATATGTACTGCAAATTGAACTCAGAGGTTCTTATAATATTAAACTTCATCATCACCCCCTTTTGACTTTTAGTTTAAAATAGACTCTTGCTAAGTGGCTAAAGCTAAAATTTTATTTCCATGCCTCAGCCTTCCAAGTAGCTAGAATGAATGGCATATTCATCATCTCTCTATATATGAATCTGTTCTTTTGTCTAGGAGTAAGATTTTAGCTTTTTAAAGGTACCATAAAGATTTTACAATTCTTTTAACTTTTATATATTTGTCAAACTTGTAATTGTGATCAAAACTGTGTAACTTTCCTGAATTTACTGTCTTATATATTTTAAATTTACTGGTCAGTAGTGTTCTTTCAAATTTTTTTGTAACATTTTTTCTAGAAAGTTTGGATCAACTAAAAAGTAAGTTCATTTTTCATCCAAACTAGTGCTCCTTTGTCACACTTTTTCATCCCTGATGCTATTCCTTTTGGTCTGTATATTTGGCTACAGTAGATATCTCTCATAAGTAGAATTACCTGGTATCTTTTTTTTTTTTTGTCAATTACTATTTCATTTAACACACTATACTAAAAGTTGACCTTTGTAAATATTATATAATTTCTTATCTTTGAAAAGTTTGAAAACTTTTCATAGTTCATTCCAAATTGCCTTCATGTAATTATGTGAAATGATATTCAATTGGCTTTCCACATTGGTCTCTATTGAATGTTATTTTAATGAGAATAGATCTGTAAATATATTTTAATTTTACCATAAAGTTGAGGGCTAATTGATGAACTTTCAGTTTTCTTACTTGGGGCTTTCTCAATTACCCTCAAAATATATTGAATATTATAGCTTTTATTATTTTTATATCAGGAAGGAGTTTATAAAAAATTTAATATGTGTAGTTATTGATGCACCTAGGATATTCCACAGAATTGTTCAAATAACTTATTTTTTTATACAAAAGTAATATTGATTATTTGGTATTACATGGACTGCTTAGATTATTTGGGGTGCTATAGGATTTTTTTTTTCTTTCTTTCTTTTTAGCAGAGGTTCTTTACAATTAAGCCACATTAACAATACTTTTTTGGGAAGGGTACTGGGGATTGATCTCAGGGGCACTTGGTCACTGAGCTACATCTCAAGCCTCATTTTTTATTTTATTTAGAAATATGGTCTCCTTGATTTGCTTAGCACCTTTCTTTTGATGAGGCTAGCTTTGAACTCAAAATCTTGCTGTCAGACTCCCAAGTTGCTTGAAATACAGATGTGTGTTACCATGCCTGGCTGGCAGCTGTTTTTATATTTCTTTTTGTGACGGTGTCTATCTAAGTTGCTTAGGGCCTTGTTTAATCACTGAATTTGGCTTTAAACTCATATTCATAAATTTTGAAGATCATTTTTGTTTTGGAACTTATTGTGTTATGTTAGAAAGCAACTTCAATATTTTAATATCTTTAACATTTGTTTTGTGCTTTTAACCTGATCTCTTTGGAATAATATTCCATACACTATAGAGAAGATTGCCTCTGTAAACCTAATTAGTTTTCAATGCTTTTTGAAGTTTTTTTTTAATTCTCTGAGTACTAATGCAATGCTATTTTTTTCTTTGCATTAATTGAGAATTGATGTTTCCTACTATAGCTTTTTTTCTATGATGTTTAATTTTTAGAGTGTGTTTTCTTTCTATATATGAAAAATATGTTTGTGTTACAAATATATTCACTATGATTGTATTTTTTCTACTACTAAAAAAACTGCCTTAATTTGTAGTTTATAAATTTTTATAGTGATATTTCATTTTTTCCTATTTCTTTATCTTTGATGTTTATTTTGTCATTATTTGGAATTACATAGATGTACTTAAAAACAGTAGAATAAGTTGGAAATAACATTCTTATGTTCTTATGTGAATACACAACCAGTGTAACTGCACAAAATTTATCACCAGAAAATTAGGTAGTTATACCTTATGAATGTATAGTATATGAAGATATGTTCTACTGTCATGTATTACTATAGAAGAAATTTTAAAAGTTTCTTAGTTTGCACTATGTTTCAAACTGAATTAAGTTTGGTTTTCTAAGGTAATCAGTGTCTTTACATGTATTGCCATGATTTATTATTGATTTCACACCTGATTTTCTAACTTATGCTGATTAACAAAGAATTATGATAATTTTATGCTTTAGTTTTCCAAATTCTAGAGTAGAATAAAATATTTTATGTACAACAATGAAAGTAAAATAAAATATATATTTGTATATGTATATATATGTATTTTTTTCACATAAGCTTTCAAATTTTTTCTCATTGCTGTTGTGCAGATTTATTTTATTGGAAAGATTCCATTGATTACTTCTCTTACAGCAGGTCAAGAAGTAAAGTCATTTTTAAATACGCATATATCTAAAGCCTGTATTTTTCTTAAAGTTTAAAAAATGGTATCGGTGGATAAAGTATTCTAGGTTCATATTTTCTTTTTCATTCAACATACATACGTTTATGCTCCAATTCTTTTCTGGAAGCCTTCTGCAAAGAAATCAGTGGTTAACCATAAAACAATATCATTAAAATTAAAATTTCTCTTTTTCTCAGTCATATCAAAATTTTTTTTTGAAGAGTTTCAAAAGTTTAATTATAAATTTATTAACTTAAGTTAATAATAACAATGATAAATATATATGCCCCAAACAATGGTGCAGCTATGTTCATCAAACAAACTCTTCTCAAGTTCAAGAGTCTAATAGACCACCATACAATAATCATGGGAGACTTCAACACACCTCTCTCACCACTGGACAGATCTTCCAAACAAAAGTTGAATAAGGAAACTATAGAACTCAATAACACAATTAATAACCTAGACTTAATTGACATATATAGAATATACCACCCAACATCAAGCAGTTACACTTTTTTCTCAGCAGCACATGGATCCTTCTCAAAAATAGATCATATATTATGTCACAGGGCAACTCTTAGACAATATAAAGGAGTAACATGCATCTTATAAGATCATAATGGAATGAAACTGAAAATCAACGATAAAAGAAGGAAGAAAAAATCATGCATCACTTGGAGAATGAACAATAGGTTACTGAATGATCAATGGGTTATAGAAGACATCAAGGAGGAAATTAAAAAATTCTTAGAGATAAATGAAAACACAGACACAACATATCGGAATCTATGGGACACATTGAAAGCAGAGCTAAGAGGAAAATTCATTGCTTGGAGTTCATTCCTTAAAAAAAGAAAAAACCAGATAAAGACACTTCAAAGAAAGAAAACTACAGACCTTTATCTCTAATGAACCCAGATGCAAAAATCCTCAATAAAATTCTGGCGAATCAGATACAAAAACATATCAAAAAAATTGTGCACCATGATCAAGTAGGATTCATCCCTGGGATGCAAGGCTGGTTCAATATACGGAAATCAATAAATGTTATTCACCACATCAATAGACTTAAAAATAAGAACCATATGATCATCTCGATAGATGCAGAAAAAGCATTCAACAAAGTACAGCATCCCTTTATGTTCAAAACTCTCAAAAAACTAGGGATAACAGGAACATACCTCAATATTGTAAAAGCAATCTATGCTAAGCCTCAGGCTAGCATCATTCTGAATGGAGAAAAATTGAAGGCATTCCCTCTAAAATCTGGAACAGTACAGTGATGCCCTCTGTCACCACTTCTGTTCAACATAGTTCTCGAAACACTGGCCAGAGCAATTAGATAGGCGAAAGAAATTAAAGGCATAAAAATAGGAAAAGAAGAACTTAAATTATCACTATTTGTGAATGACATGATTCTATACCTAGCAGACCCAAAAGGGTCTACAAAGAAACTACGAGAGCTAATAAATGAATTCAGTAAAGTGGCAGGATATAAAATCAACACGCATAAATCAAAGGCATTCCTATATATCAGTGACAAATCCTCTGAAATGGAAATGAGGTCAACCACTCCATTCACAATATCATAAATAATAAAATACTCGGAAATCAACCTAACAAAAGAGGTGAAAGACTTATACAATGAAAACTACAGAACCTTAAAGAGAGAAATTGAAGAAGATCTTAGAAGATGGAAAAATATACCCTGTTCATGGATAGGCAGAACTAACATCAAAATGGCGATATTACCAAAAGTTCTCTATAGGTTCAATGCAATGCCAATCAAAATCCCAACGGCATTTCTTGTAAAAATAGAGAAAGCAATCATGAAATTCATATGGAAAAATAAAAGACCCAGAATAGCAAAAGCAATTCTAAGCAGGAAGTGTGAATCAGGAGGTGCAGCAATACCAGATTTCAAACTGTACTACAAAGCAATAGTAACAAAAACAGCATGGTACTGGTACCAAAACAGGCAGGTGGACCAATGGTACAGAATAGAGGACACAGAAACCAACCCACAAAACTACAACTTTCTTATATTGGATAAAGGAGCTAAAAGCATGCAATGGAGGAAGGATAGCATCTTCAACAAATGGTGCTGGGAAAACTGGAAATCCATATGCAACAAAATGAAACTGAATCCCTTTCTCTCGCCATGCACAAAAGTTAACTTAAAATGGATCAAGGAACTTGATATAAAATCAGAGACATGGCATCTGATAGAAGAAAAAGTTGGCTACGACCTATATACTGTGAGGTCAGGCTCCAAATTCCTCAATAGGACACCCATAGCACAAGAGTTAATATCTAGAATCAACAAATGGGACTTACTCAAACTAAAAAGTTTTTTCTCAGGAAAAGAAACAATTAGAGAAGTAAATAGGGAGCCTACATTATGGGAACAAATCTTTACTCCTCACACTTCAGGTAGAGCCCTAATATCCAGAGTATATAAAGAACTCAAAAAATTAGACAATAAGATAACAAATAACCCAATCAAAAAATGGGCCAAGGACCTGAACAGACACTTCTCAGAGGAGGACTTACAATCAATCTACAAGTACATGAAAAAATGCTCACCATCTCTAGCAGTCAGAGAAATGCAAATCAAAACCACCCTAAGATACCATCTCACTCCAGTAAGATTGGCAGCCATTATGAAATCAAACAACAACAAGTGGTGGCGAGGATGTGGGGAAAAGGGTACACTTGTACATTGCTGGTGGGACTGCAAATTGGTGCAGCCAATTTGGAAAGCAGTATGGAGATTTCTTGGAAAGCTGGGAATAGAACCACTATTTGACCCAGCTATTCCCCTTCTGGGTCTATTCCCTAAAGACCTAAAAAGAGCATGCTACAGGGACACTGCTACATCAATGTTCATAGCAGCACAACTCACAATAGCAAGACTGTGGAAGCAACCTAGATGCCCTTCAATAGATGAATGAATAAAAAAAAATGTGCCATTTATACACAATGGAGTATTACTCTGCATTAAAAAATGACAAAATAATAGAATTTGGAGGGAAATGGATGGCATTAGAGCAGATTATGCTAAGTGAAGCTAGCCAATCCCTAAAAAACAAATGCCAAATGTCTTCTTTGATATAAGGAGAGTAACTAAGAACAGAGTAGGGAAGAAGAGCATGAGAAGAAGACTAACATTAAACAGGGATGAGAGGTGGGAGGGAAAGAAAGAGAGAGGGGAAATTGCATGGAAATGGAAGGAGACCCTCATGGTTATACAAAATTACATACAAGAGGAAGTGAGGGGAAAGAGAAAAATAATACAAGTGGGAGAAATGAATTACAGTAGAGGGGGTAGAGAGAGAAAAGGGGAGGCAAGGCAAGGGGAGGGGGGATAGTAGAGGATAGGAAAGGCAACAGAATACAACAGACATGAGTATGGCAATATGTAAATCAATGGAAGTGTAATTGATGTGATTCTGCAATCTGTATATGGTGTAAAAATGGGAGTTCATAACCCACTTGAATCAAAGTGTGAAATATGATATATCAAGAACTATGTAATGTTTTGAACAACCAATAAAAAAAGAAAAAAAAGAAAAACAACAAAAAAAATAAATTTATTAACTTGTGTTATTTATTTATTTATTTATTTATTTATTTATTGGTTCTGGGGATTTTACTCAGGGACACTCAATCATTGAGCCACATCACCAGCCTATTTTGTATTTTGTTTAGAGATAGGGTCTCACTAAGGTGCTTCATGCATCACCATTGCTGAGTCTCTCTTTGAACTCATAATTTTCCTGCCTTAGCCTCCCCAGATGTTGGGATTACAGTCATACACTACATTATCCAGCCCTATCTGTGTCTTTTAATTAATTCTAGTCTTTAATATATTCTTCAAATTTCTAATGTATGTGACTGTGTGTGTGTGTGTGTGTGTGAAATGTGTATGTGTGGTGCCAGGAATAAAGCCCCACCTTTTGCATGTGAAGTAAACATTCTACCATCTGAGCTGTGTCCCCAGCCTGAGGCATTGTTTTATAAAAAATATTTTTAGTATATAATTTCTGCTTTTTCTATTGCTATATTTTTTCTGAATTTCTTTCAAGTTTCTACATTGTTATTTATTTTATTAAATATCTTTCAAGTAGTTTTTTGGCATTGCTTAGTTATTTAACAGCATCAACTTTTTAACTCTCAATTACTAGTGTTATATTCTTTGTTTGCTTGAGTTGATAATACCCTTTATTGTATGAGCTATTATTTTCATTGAAATTTTTATATTTAAAATCTGTTAAACTACATCATTAAAGTCATTTTGGAAAATATTTGTAAGCTACAAAGGAAACAAAAACAGGTCATGTGCAATGATATGCCAATGTAATTCCATATAACTCGGAAGCCGAGGCAGTGGAATGCCAGTTGAAATAAATTTTAGCATCTTTCTGATAAAGTGTCTCAAAAAAAGCATAAATATAGAAGTGTCTTGGATATATTTTAGTGATAGAATACTCCTGTGTTCTATCTTAAGACATAAACCCCAAAGAGATAACAAATAAGTAAGAGATATTCATTTCCTGCAACATTTGTGTCACAGGTGGAGTCTGAGTAATTTGAATTGAAGGGCTGTGATTTGATATTGTTGTGGTAACAGTAGTCAGTTTGAATGCTGTCCTCATCTGTGGTGCTATAAATTTTTAAGATGATTTTTCAAAGTTTTCACAACTTTTGTCATTGTATTCTAGTATTCTCTGTATAGTTTCTTGAGTAAAAGTGGCTTTGAATTATACTGTTCTCTGACTATCCCCCCAACTTTATAAAATTTTATATATTTTATATATTCATCATAGTGTAGTAAGCAGAATAACTTGCTATTTTAATTTTTTTCAGGTATGACTTCTAATCAAAACCAAGAATTTTCAGGAGATCAAGAAATAAAATGTTTTTTGCAAAACTTGATAAAGAGAAGGTATGTATAACAAGACAGGTAATTCTTAATTTTAAATAAGGAATAGAAATTGAAAGAATAGGAAATTTTAAAAATTCTTTAAATGAAGAAAAAACATGAAAATTATTTATACAGAAAATTACACAAAATTACACAAAAATTTCCCAAATTTATTGATCCAAGGATTCATCAGGTTATATTATTATAAGCATCTCAAAAAATTGACTGCTCAAATGTGCCAGTTACTTTTTATTTGGTTAAAACTTTTAATTACATTATTGTAATCATAAACTTTTTACTACTTTGTATTCTGTGTAAAAAAAAAAACTTACAATTCAAAATATTTTCAAATTCAAAAACATGTATCAAATTACATATATATGTGATATTTGCAAGCCATTATGATGCTGCACCTTAACAATCTCTTCAGGAAAATAAAGATTCAACCAGTTTGCTCAGGTTTAGAAATAAGCAAGTTTTTAAAATTTAATTTTTTTTTATTAGCTACACATGATATTACAATGATCTTGGCAATTCATACATTTGAATCATTGGGGTACAATTTCTCATTTTTCTAATTGTACAGATTGCAGAATCACACTGATCATAGAATCACCTATATACATACAGCAGTCATAAGGTCTATTCTATTCTGCTGTCCTTCCTATCCCCCCTACTGCTCCCCTCCCCTCCCATTATCTCACTCTATCTAATCTAATGTGACACACTTTTTTTTTCTTTTTCTCATTACAACATCATACATGTATTCTGTATAACGATGAGGTTCTTCTTCCATCTTCAGTGCAACTCCCCTTCTCCCTTTTTTTCCCTCCCACCTCTCTTCCTTATTTAGTGGCAGTCTTCTTCTCATGCTCTTCCTCCCTATCCCATTTTGAGTCACCCTACTTATATCAGAGAAGACATTCGGCATTTGTTGTTTTAGGGATTGGCTAACTTTACTTAGCATAATCTGCTCTAATGCCATCCATTTCCCTGCAAATGTCATGATCTTGTTATATTTTAGTGCTGAGTAATATTCCATTGTGTATAAATGCCACATTTTTATTCCATTCATCTATTGAAGGGCATTTAGGTGTTGGTTCCACATTCTAAGTATTGTGAATTGTGCTCTATAAACATTGATGTTGCTGTGTCCCTGTAGTATGCTCTTTTTAGTTCTTTTGGGTATAGTCTGAGAAGGGGAATAGCTGCGGCAAATGGTGGTTCCATTCCCAGCTTTCCAAGGAATCTCAATACTGCTTTCCAAATTGGCTGCACCAGTTTGCAGTCCCACCAGCAATGTATGAGTGTACCTATTTCTCCTGCATCCTCACCAGCACTTATTATTGTTTGACTTCATAATGGCTGCCATTCTTATTGGAGTGAGAAGGTATCTTAGAGTAGTTTTAATTTGTATTTCTCTGATTGACAAAGATGGTGAGCATTTTTTCATGTATTTGTTGATTGATTGTATATCCTCTTCTGAGTAGTGTCTGTTCAAGTCCTTTGCCCATTTGTTGATTGAGTTATCTATTTTTTTTGTTGTTCAACTTTTTCAGTTCTTTGTATACTCTAGAGATTAGAGCTCTATCTGATATTTGAGAGGTAAAAATTTCTTCCCAGGATATAGGCTCCCTATTCACTTCACATATTATTTGTTTTGCAGAGAAAAAAACTTTTTAGTTTGGGTTTGTTTCTTTTTTTGATTCTTGGTTTAAAGCCTTGTGCTATAGGTGTCTTATTAAGGAATTTGTGGCCTGCCCCCATGGGATGAAGATTAGGGTGAACTTTATCTTCTATTAGATGCAGAGTTTCTGTTTTGATTCTTAGCTCCTTGATCCATTTTGAGTTGACTTTTGTGCATGGTGAGAGAAAGGGATTCAATTTCATTTTGTTGCATATGGATTTCCAGTTCTCCCAGCACCATTTGTTGAAGATGCTATCCTTTCTCCATTGCATTTTTTTAGCACCTTTGTCAAATACAAGGTAGTTGTAACTTTGTGGGTTTGTCTCTGTGTCCTCTATTCTGTACCATTGAACTACCAGCCTGTTTTCCTGCCAATACCATGATGTTTTTGTTACTATTGCTCTATAGTATAGTTTAAAATCTGGAATTGCGATACCACCAATTTCACTCTTCCTGCTTAGAATTACTTTAGTTATTCTGGGTCTTTTATTTTTCCAGATGAATTTCATGTTTGCTTTTTCTATTTCTGCAAGGAATGTCATTGGGATTTTGATGGGAATTGCATTGAATTTGTAAAGTGCTTTTGGTAATATGGCCATTTTAATAATATTAATTCTACCAATCCGTGAGCAAGGTAAATCCTTCCATCTTCTAAGGTCTTATTCTATTTCTTTCTTCAGGGATCTGTAGTTTTCATTGTGTAGACCTTTCACCTCTTTTGTTAGGTTGATTCCCAGTTTTTTTTTTTTTTTTTTGAGGATATTGTGAATGGAGTAGTTGGCCTTATTTCCATTTCAGAGAATTTGTCACTGATATACAGGAATGCCTTTGATTTATTGGTATTGATTTTATATCCTGCCACTTTGCTGAATTCATTTACTAATTCTAGAAGTTTCTTGGTTGAACTTTTTGGGTCTGCTAGGGATCATGTTATCGGCAAATAGTGCTAATTTAAGTTCTTTTTTCCCTATATTTATGCCTTTAATTTCTTTTGTCTGTGTAATTGTTCTGGCTAGTGTTTCAAGAACTATGTTGAATAGAAGTGGTGAGAGAGGGCATGCCTGTCTTATTCCAGATTTTAAAGGGAACGCCTTCAATTTTTCTCCATTTGAACAATGCTGGCCTGAGGCTTAGCATATACAGCTTTTACCATGTTGAGGTAATTTCCTGTTATCCCTAATTGTTCTAGTGTTTTGAACATAAAGGGATTCTGTATTTAGAAATAGGCATTTTAATGAAAAAATTCAATACAGTAATAAAATGCTTAAAAAATCAATTATGTTTTAAAACTTTCAATAATCTCTACATGTGTGCACATTAGATAAAAGTCTACAGATTGATAATATAAAATTGCAGTATTCTAATCTGTCTTTATTATAAAGTAATAAGGAGTTGATTTTCTATACAATATAGACAAATTGTCTTATCATTTAAACCATAGCAGATGTAGATACTTGGAGAGACCTCTATATTTATGATAAATCTTTCAATATCTATAGACATGTTTCTACCCTAGGTAATTTGTAGTATATTTGTTTTTGGTGTAATACAATATTAATTCTGTAAAACTCATTAAAATTTACTTCTTATTTAAAACCTAGAAAACACCCATATGATCATTTTAAAGAGCTTTACAATGGTTAAAAGTGAGACAGATTTTAACCCATGCCCCAAATTTATTTATCCAAGCATTCATAACCAAAAAACAAATTACAGATATAAGGTATGTGAAAGCACTTTTAATAAAACTGCAAGCATTCATGAACACCAGAGAATTAATATTGGAGGGAATCCCTACAAGTTATAAAAATATGTAAAAGCATTTAAAGATTCCTCAATTCTATATCAGAGCAGTGATAAAGCCTCCTAAGTAAAGGATGTAGAAAACATTTTACTCAAAATTTATCCGTTACTAAAATCCACAGGCTTTACAGTGAAGATAAACCTTACAAATATAAGAAATGGGAAAATGTCTTTAAGTGTTGTTCAAGCATTTTTAAAAAACTACAGTAATCACAGTGTAGAGAAAATCTGGAAATATAAGGAATGTGTCAAAGCTTTTAATAAAAAATCATACCTTAGGGGCTGGGAATGTGGCTCAAGCGGTAACAGGCTCACCTGGCATGCGCTTCCTGCTGGGTTTGATCCTCAGCACCACATAAAATAAAATAATGATGTTGTGTCCCCCGAAAACTGAAAAATAAATATTAAAAAATATTCATTCTCTCTCTCTCTCTCTCTCTCTCTCTCTCTCTCTCTCTCTCCTCTTCTCTTCTCTCTCTCTCTCTAAAAAAAAAAAAATCATACCTTAGTATACACCAGAAAATACATACTGGAGAAAAGCCATACCAATGTAAAGAATGTGAAAAAGCTTTTAATCAAAGATCAAGCCTTACTCAACACCAGAGAATTCATACTGGGGAGAAACCATACAAATGTAAAGAATGTGACAAAGCTTTTAATCAAAAATCATGCCTTACTCAACATCAGAAAATTCATACTGGAGAAAACCCCTACAAATGTAAAATATGTGGCAAAGCTTTTAGTGGAAACTCAGGACTTATTATTCACCAGCTAATTTATACTGGTGAAAAGCCATACAAATGTAAAGAATGTGGCAAAGCTTTTAATCAATCATACCTTACTCAACACCAGAGAATTCATGCTGGGGAGAAACCATACAAATGTAAACAATGTGGAAAAGCCTTTAATCAAAAATCAAACCTTAGTAAACACCAGAAAATTCATACTGGGGAGAAGCCATACAAATGTAAAGAATGTGACAAAGCTTTTAATCAAAAGTCAAGCCTTAGTCAACACCAGATAATTCATAATGGAGAAAAGCCATACAATTGCAAAGAATGTGGCAAAGCATTTAATCAAAAATCAAATCTTAGTAAACACCAGAAAATTCATACTGGGGAGAAGCCATACAAATGTAAAGAATGTGGCAAAGCTTTTAATCAAAATTCGTATCTTACTAAACACCAAATAATTCATACTGGAGAAAAGCCATATAAATGTAAAGAATGTGGCAAAACTTTTAATGGAAGATTATACTTTATACAACACCAGAGAATTCATACTAGGGAGAAACCATACAAATGTAAACAATGTGGCACAGCTTTTAATCAAAAATCACACCTTACTCAACACCAGAGAATTCATACTGGGGAGAAACCATACAAATGTAAAGAATGTGGCAAAGCTTTTAATCAAAAATCAAACCTTACTCAACACCAGATAATTCATACTGGAGAGAAGCCATACAAATGTAAAAAATGTGGCAAAGCTTTTAATCAAATATCAAACCTTACTCATCACCAGATAATTCATACTGGAGAGAAGCCATACAAATGTAAAAAATGTGGCAAAGCTTTTAATCAAATATCAAACCTTACTCAACACCAGAAAATTCATACTGGGGAGAAGCCATACAAATGTAAAGAATGTGGCAAAGCTTTTAATAAAAATGCATACCTTAAACACCAGATAATTCATACTGGAGAAAAGCCATACAAATGTAAAGAATGTGGCAAAGCTTTTAATCAAAAATCAAACCTTACTAAACACCAGAAAATTCATACTGGAAAAAAGCCATACAAATGAAGAGAATGTGGCAAAGCTTTTAATAAAAAATCAAGCCTTAGTAAACATCAGAGAATTCATACTGGGAAGAAGCCATATAAATGTCAATAATGTGGCAAAGCTTTTAATTGAAGATCATTCCTTAGTGAACCCCAGAGACTTTATACAGGAGAAAAGCCATACAAAGGCAAATACTGTGGCAAAGCTTTTAATCAAAGATCATGCCTTATTCAACAACAGAGAATTAATACTGGGGAAAAGTTATACAAGTGTAAAGAATATGGAAAAGCTTTTTATCAAAGATCACACATTTCTCAACACAAAAGAATTCATAGTGCGGAGAAACCACACAAATGCAAAGAATGTGGCAAAGCTATTTCAATTAGAAAAAGTCTCATTGTTCACCAAAAAATTCATACTAGGTAAGAGCCATATAAATGTAACGAATGCTGCAAAGTGTTAAGTATGCTTCAAGTGTTACCACGCAACAGGTGATTCATACTTCAAACCATCCTCACACACCGATAGACTGTAAAAGTCATTTTTTGTGGGATCACACCTTATTGATCACCAGAAACTTCAGACTGGAAAGAAAAATTACAGTTGCCCGAAGATAGTTTTGGAGAGCTGACTGCATGAAACTACACACTGGCCCAACCATGACCCAGGAGCCCACGGAAGTGAGCAGGGAGCACAGTTAGAACTTTGGCCCTCTTTCCTCCTGTGAACCTCTCCAGGTTCACTTGCCCCTTCCTCAATCACTCTGTACTGATTGAATTAAAATAATCTTTTTTTTCAAAAGCTATGTTTGAACTTAAAGGCCACTTTTGTACCAAACCAACACATTAATAAAACTATCTTATGACTAAAGTGTATGATCACATCAAAGTTTTTTTCCATAACCTCAAATGGATAGCATGGTCCGTTGTCAATGTTTATTTATTTATTCATTTATTTTATTCTTGTACTATACCAGGGATTGAATTCAGGGGCACTCAACCCATAAGCCACATCCCAGCCTTATTTTGTATTTCTTTAGAGACACAATTTTAATGACTTGCTTAGGGCCTCACTTTTGTTAAGGCTGGATTTGATCTTGCAATTCTCCTACATCAGCCTCCCGAGCTACATGGATGAGAGGCATGCACCACTACATCTAGAAGTCAATGTCTATTGCTCTACAGTTAGATATAAAATTTTACTCAGGATTTGGTGTGTTGAGAGCCACAGCCAAAGGGGCCCCAGCAAACTTCCAGCTGCCAGCAAACTTCCAGTTGCTGGCTGATGATCCAGCTGCCAGCAAACTTCCAGCTGCCGGCTGATGATTGGCTCACAGCGGCCCCAGCAACATCTAGCTGATTGGCTCCTCTGCAGTGATGTTCATTGGGCTGTTTCCCTGACCTTCAGACTGCCAGCTGATGATTGGCTCCTCTGCAGTGATGTTCATTGGGCTGTTTCCCTGCCCTTCAGACTGCCAGCTGATGATTGGCTCACAGCGGCCCCAGCAACATCTAGCTGATTGACTCCTCCATGGAGCTGCTGATTGGGGGACTTCTTTGGCTCTGCCCACGCAACCCAGCCAATCAGCCTCAAGTGCAGGAGGATTGTGGGATTGAGAGGCTGGTGTTGGGGTGAGAGGCTTGTGGGAAGCTGGTGGTGGCAGTTGGGCTCTGAGGGTTTTTTCCCTGAGGAGCTGTTTTGTTTGGCATTTGTAGTTCTAAAAATAAAGTTAGTTTCTTTTGACAAGTGTCTCCTGAATTGTGCCCAGCCAGACTGCGGCATTGGTGTCCATAAAAACATTCAAGAGTTGTATTTGTCACATTTCTGGCATCAGATTCTGGCTTTTAAAATGTCCCGCATGACATAATTTAGCTTTCTATATCAAATGCAGTGTTTACAAGTTTGAAACCAGATGACTGAGAAACAGATATTGAACAGCAAAATGCAACACATCCTGTTGTTAAATCCACACATGTAGTGGGTTTGAATGATTACACTGAATAGACACCAGGAGTCCTGTCCATGACCCCTGAGGCCCCTGAGCCTCCATCCATTAATTAGAGCCCCTGAGCCTCCAGAGGGTGTGCACAAATGAGAATGAAGCACACTACCCTTCACCCATCCCTAAACATACTATATAGAATTTACTAGACAGACCAGGGGAGCACTGTGTGTCTTTGTATCCAATTTGTGGCTCTGCTTGCATATATATGAGATCTGTTTTAGAGAACACTGATCTAGTACCTGATGAAACATAGCTGCCCTGCACACTTTACAAATCCATAATGTTGTTACATTTGGGAAAAAAATAAGAATGGTTGAAAAAATGATGTCAATGAAAAGCATTTGAACTGATGTGTCCATCCTACCAGCAACTCTTATAAGGATACAGTTGTGTCACCCAGCCACACCATGAAAGCTCAGAAAGTGAAACCTTTCCCTGGTCTCATACTTGGCTCAGCTTCCAACGTGCTTCTTCCCAGGGAATGATGGTTTTCACAGTTAATAAAGTATGAGAAAATCTCTTCCACTGCAGTACTTCATATTCTCAGGATTCTGGAAGACAGTCTTCAGCTGGGCACAGTGGTACACACTTGTCATCCAAGCAGCAGGGGAGGGTGAGGAAGAAGGACCACAGGTTCAAATTCATCCTCAGCAATTTCACAAGAATCTAAGCAACTTAGGAAGATCCTATCTCTAAAAAAGATTTAGAGATGTGGCTCAGTGGTAGAGAGCACCTCGGTTTGATGTTATGTACAAAAAAAGGGAAAAAAAAAAGACAAAGAGACTCAGGGTTTGTGGTAGTTAGACTCAGTATTTGCTGTGTGTCAGTCTGGACAATTGCATCATTTAAAAAGTTTTTTTTCAAATGATAATAGCTATAGTTACTGAGTGATCACCATAGTGCTGTAAAGCACAGATACCTCCACTGACTTTTGCTGTAATAGAAATATCTGTATGATAATCTCACAATATTAAGATGGTGCCTTTGTTGATGGTGGTTTTATTTGATAGCCTCTGGTCAATTACTCTCTCAAAACAGGTGTGCACTAAACCCCCTGCAAGTCCCACTAACCCAGACTCTGTGAGCAGTAGCAGACCCTGAACAGACCCCAAGTAGACACAGAGACATCCATGCAAACTCCACTGCAGGTGTCGACTAAGCTTCTGCCTCACTGCTCAGAGTTCTCAGCCATGGCAGTGGTCACACCCAGTGGACATTGGGCCTTCTAGATGCATTTCTGATTTTCAAGGTAGGTAATAGGATTACTAAACATCATCATGATGGGCAAGCCCCTTACCAAAAACAAGTCTTTGGTCTCTAAGTTTAACCATGCCAAGGCTCAGGAACCCTGGGTAGATCATATAATCCTCACAAAAAAAGAACTAGTATTTTTCTAATTTATTATTTTCTCTACAGTGCTTTAAGCACAATTATTGTCTCCCACTAGGTGAGGAAGGGAGGAAAGAAACAAAAGAAGGAGCAGAGGGAGACACACAGCATATTATCAGAAGAAACCTAAAGCCTGCAAGCAGGAGAATTATTAATTTGGGCCTGATTGTGGTGCTACTAAACCTCTGTCAAATAGTTCTACCATTCTTCCCAAAGCTTACCAGTCCCAGGTCAGTCATCAATGTTGAGACAGATGCCCCTGCTTGAACAACAGGCAATATTCTTCCTAAGCAGGAGCCCCATTGAGTAAGTAGTCTTTCCACCTCTTCTATCCCAAGAATGCACATTGAGTCATTGAGCATTTCACCTGCATTCACACGTACACACACACACACACACACAAATATGCAGGCCATCAGAATCTGCAGCCCCATGCTGGAGCTGATGGCCTGGGACATTATCTTGCTACCTAAAAAGAAAACCTTTCACTTCTGATCCTGCACATTCCAGAGTGTTCTGTGCAGTGCTTCACTTTCTCCTTCCAAAGTGCCATCTGAGAGAATAAACCTCCAGTGAGAGGCGATGCCATGCAAATCCAGGCCACTGTCCTCTTCTCTCTACCTGAGTAGTATGGCATTGTCCCAAACATCCTGAGCTCATCCCAGACAGGTATCACCTGGTGACAAATTGAGGATCAAAGGACAGAGGAGAGATTGTTGACTGGCATCAGAATTCTCTGCTCTGCTGGCCAAGCTTTATGCCTCACCAGAAGATACTCCATTAAAACAAGGAGTCTTGCTGCTCTGTGGTCACCCACAAGGTTGCTTAGGGTCCATGAAGCATGTGACCTAGAAGATTATAAACACAGACCCTTGCCTGAGGGAGCAGAGAGCAGGGTGCTAGAAACACCTACAGAGTCACTGTCATTTTTTGTGGAAATAAACAGTACTTGTGTTACCAAGGCCTTTTTCTATTGGGACTCTCTTTCTTTGACAATGGTGCTTTGCTGACTGTCAGGGGCTAGAAGGAAGTTCTCCTTCAAAGAATAGCCTGACGTTTATAAGAAACAGCCCCCTGGGAGACATCCTGCAGCCACCTATCTCCCTAAAACATCCTGCAGTTATCTCACCTTGTGCAGACACCCAGCAACTGACAATAAGAGAGCTTTCCTATCCTGTGTGAACAATAAAAATTTGCAGCTTGGTCAGAACTCCTGTCTTGCTATCATCTCTCATGTCTCTTGTCCCTTCATTCCTCCCCACCTAGGTTCGAGGTCCTGGTTGATGTGTCTTGCCGGTCGGGACAGCTGACCATGAAGGGAATGAGTTCTTAGACTGCTTGTGTGTGTGTGGGTGGGTGGGTGTATGTTGGGGGCAGAGGAAGGTACTGGGGATTTAAATTAGGAGCATTCAACAGTTGTTCTACTATACCTGAACAAGATCCCTATATGTGTTTTTTAAATTTTACTGTGAGACAGGGTCTCTCTAAAATGCTCAGGCTTGCCTTGAGCTTGCAATCCACCAGTTTTAGTCCCCTGAGTCACTGGGTTTATAGGCATGTACCACTGCACCCAGTCATGACCTATTGGAGAGAGCTAATTCTTATCAATAGTTAGTCAAATCCCCAAGTTGTTCACCATGTGCAAATTAAACAATATAATTTCCATACCACCACTATCCTCCCTATTGTGCTCCTACCATCCAAGGTCAGTCAGTCTTTGTTTGATCTAATCACAGCATGTCGGGTACCAGAATACCAGGGATGGTCCATGTCCCCTAAAGCTAACTAAATTATAACATACTAACCCTAAATTCACTTATGCTGTCTCATCTTCCTGCACAAATACAAGAAAGTCTCTTTCCCATGTTCTCCATCACCTTCCACATGCTCATCTTCTGACCAACCCTGAAGCTTCCCAAATGGCTCTGCACTTCTGCTGATGGAAAACTGTAGATCTCTGTGACAGTCCATGTGTTTATGTGAGTCTCCCATACCTGATTAAAACAACCCCAAGGCACTCTTACTACAATGTCAAACATATACAGCTTCTCAAAAGGGCCAGGGCAACTGCATCTGTAACCTGCACTCCTGGGTTTTAGTCATGGGGAGGCACCCAAGCCCCTGCTTTCTGTTAAGCCCTCCCAACTTAGTGCTGGGAAACACAAAGGGCTGCCAGAAGTGGGAGGGTAGGAGGAGCACTGCTCCTGGGATGTGGGAATTGTGCAAGCACTGTTCCTGTTGCATACAGCCTCTTCTGCCATGGATGAAAATGTGGGTCTCAGAAGAGGCACAGGAGCAGATAAAGGCCACAATAGTCTGGAGTAGAGCTAGACTTGGACCCAAGATTCAAATTTGAGTTATCTTTCCACCTTCTCATTTACCTTCTCAATCAATACTTTAAAGCATCAAAGAAGGCAGGCCATATGTTCTGGGTGTTCATAAAACCATAGTATACTTTTCATGAAAAGAAAATATTCTGTCTCCACTTTCCTCCTCTAGATTGGTATTATTAGGGCCTGTGACCAGAGCTCTGCCACCACCAGGACTTCAGGCTGTGGAGAAATTGTCAGCCTCTTGTGTATGGGGAGGAGGACCTGTAACATTCTGAAAAAAAAAAAATTCTATTAAAATCCTATAACCATTGTTCCCTGTAGTCAAAGACTCTGGCTTCATATCACTTCCTGGTATCTGCAGTAAAATCTCCCTCAGTGAGGAACACTTCAGGGACTCTGATGGGAGCAACAAAGAGAAGCCAGATCCACCTGCAAAGCACCCACCACTAGCAAGGAAAAAAACACACTCTTGCCATCTAGTGGTTTTATTGGGAAACTGTGGGGATCTGCACATTGTGATCCAGAATATTCATTTAAGAAAACTATGGTCCACCCAATCATGGTTACAGTGCAGTTACATAGCCTTTAGAGATTTTTCTTTAACTTTTAAAAATATGTTTTTAGTTTTAGTTGGACACAAAACTTTAATTTTATTTCTATATGGCGCTAAGGATCAAACCCAGTGCCTCATGCATGATAGGAGAACACTTCTCCGCTGAGCCAAAATTTCAGCCTCCTTTAATCTTCTTAAACAACAGATTGGGCATTGCTTTCTTCTCTGGAAGAGAAGTAAAGACCAAAACATTTACAGGGATTTGACTATTAGCTGTGGGTGGTGTTGTTGAGGGTCTAAATGGGGATATTGCAAAAGGATTCCCTGAAGATCTGAGCAGTTGGGTTCCATACACCCAGCCCCTTGGATCTCAGGGTCTGTACACCAGGGCTGGAACTAGACAGTTTTAGATGCAGGTTAGTGAGGTGTAACTTAGTGAGACCATAATTTTATTTTATAAAGTAGTAAACAAACAAACAAACAACAACAACAACAATAACCTGGTTATTGGAGGAGAGACCAAATCAGGACATAGATTCTCAGCCCCAAGCACACAACTAAATGGATTATGAATATTAAGATGTGTGAGCCACTCTGAGTCTCATATAGTAAGGCTGGGATGAAGCCTGAAAATCCATATTTCTATCCAGTTCTCTAGTGAAACATATTTTTATGGGGCCCAGTCTTTGGGACCAAGGATCAAACATACTATGACTTGGGCTAAACTACTTCTTGCTAAATGATAGAGGACAGATGTGAGTGGTGGGACCCTGAGGTTCAGGGAATAATTCTATACAGTGGGCCCACTGTGCTGACCCTCACACGCTTTCCTTTTCACAAATCCCTGCCTGACTTAAGTGGAGAGGGTATGTCACATTCTTCATTGAACTATCTGTTATCTGCAGGAGAAAATCAGTCACAAAATAATGTCCATAAGAGAAACCCACATTACCTTGAAGAAGGGAATTTCTGTGACTCTCTCCACATACCAGATTATGAAATCCAGGAAGATAAAGATATTTGTTTATAACTCTAAAATCTGCAAGAATTATGGTTAAGAATCCAATGAAAAAAATTTAATGCATTCCCTCTAAAATTCAAAAAAAGTAAAAGGATGCCCTTTTATGCCACTTCTATTCAACATCCTCCTTGAAACTCTATCTAAAACAATTAGAGGAAAAAATTAAAGATAAATGAATAGAAAAAGAGGAACTTAAACTATCACTATTTGCTAATGACATGCTTCTATATTTAGGATATCCAAAAAATTTCACTGAAAACTTTCTTGACTGATAAATAAATTTAGCAAAATAGCACAATATAAAATAAACACCCATAAACAAAATGCATTTCTATACTTAAACCTAGTATAACTAGAATAATTTTTTTTTAAAGAGAGAGTGAGAGAGAGAGGGGGACAGAGCGAGAGAATTTTAACATTTATTTATTTTTTCTTAGTTCTCGGCGGACACAACATCTTTGTTGGTATGTGGTGCTGCTGAGGATCGAACCCGGGCCGCACGCATGCTAGGCGAGCGCGCTACCGCTTGAGCTACATCCCCAGCCCCAAATTAGAATAATTATGAATCATTTTTTTAAATGAATAAAATATCTTTATTTATTTTGTTTATTTTTTGTGGTACTGAGGATTGAATGCAGTTCTTCACATGTATGAGGCAAACACTTTACTGATGAGCTATAGACCCAGCCCCAAATAATTATGAATCATAAGAATTTCTATGCTTATATAATTTTACCAAAATAAATTCTATGTCATATTTAATTAAGAAGAACTAAAATAAACCAAATTAAAAAATAGTGAATAGGAACATAGAAAGAAATTGATAGTGTCATAGAGTGATGATGAAATGTCTTTAGGTTTATTCCAGAATTTTTTCAATCTCTCCCCAAGTGGAGTCTGTAAAAGGTGTTCAGGCCTGAAAATAATTAGGTAGAAGTTCAGGATGCTGAAAAGAGGAGCAGAAGGGACTGCACACCTGCTGCATTAATATGCAGGTGAAGGGATCCAAGGGAGCAGGGAATCTCAAGGCAGCCTACATTTAACTAGGGCAGAGAGGAGCAGGGTGCCCAGTTATGTATTTATTTATTGGCATGTATATGGAGTTATTCATAGAATTAAAAAAATCTGGAATTAGTTTTCCTGGATTCACAATGAAAGCCAAATATTATTTTTTTCCTTGAAGAGAGAGACCCTTGACACTCTCTTAACAATAAATCTTGTCTGTAATATGTGATTTTTTTGCACCCCTGATATTTGGGGAGGAAGATACAGAACTCAGTCTTTAATAAAGAGCTGTTTTGAGAATAACTTGGTTATTTTTCAGCCAGTGCCCATGTGATGTTATTCTTCAGTATGTGGCATACCCTGAACCTAAAAACACTTGCGTTCTCTTTGCAGCCCATTGTTCCATTCTTTGATAGATGTTTAGGTGTCACTCTTATCCATGAAGTGTGTCTAGCTTCTAGTACTGATTTGACCAGGCCTCTTCTTAATTGTACAGCTGTGGGTTTTCCCTTCTTTTTTACTGAGCTGTGTTGGATATTACTTTCTCTAATGACAAACAGTAATTACTGCTTATTTCGATTTATTCTTTTATCTTATGACAGTTTTATTTACTTTTGTCTAATAGCAGCAATCTATTACAGAATTGTCACTTTGTGATTAGTTAAGCATTATTTCAAGGTGTTCTTGCCTATCTCACATTCAAGATATTTGTGTAATGCAATACAGGTTTTCATCATTTGGAGATTTGTGTGGTTAATAAGAATATTTAGTATATATTTTAAAACTAGTTATATTTAACCTAAAGACAATATTCTGAATATAAACGTGTCAAGGATGACAATTTCCAAAAGAATCATGAAATGATATAAGCTTGGGATAAAATATATTTATGCTGCCAAGTGGCTGCACTTATGTAAAGATTTATGAAGAATTTTTTTGTAAGTGTAAGAAGAAGCTTTTTTTGTTTTGTTGTTCAAAAGAGATATTTCTAAGACAATTACTAAATAGATTTTAATTGAAATTATGAAAGTAATTGTGGCATAAACTTTTTTTCCTCCCCTAACTTTAAACTCATGGAATCTCCTCTTTATGCCCAGTTTTTTCATTTGTCCACCTAGGCCTACAAAAACACTGTTTTAATGTAGACTATTTTTAAGCTTATTTAGCATATATTTCTACTTTTGTTATTGAAACAGGAATACAAACCTGAAATATATGTAAAAGTCATATTTAAAAATTCTTAAATTACTAATGACCTTAGAAAATGTGATAACTGCTATCACTTTTTATTTGTTTTATGAAAAGTAATTTAGATATTCACTTTATATTAATTTTAATTATAACAGATGCTTTTCAAGTTTGGGTGAAACAAAAAAAATGAAGAATCAATATCTCATTGTCTTAAGAAATTGTTAGGCTGAGCAAATGTTAGTGAGGAGTTTTATAGAACCATTCTGGAAGTTACCACTCAGAGTTGTATATAGATGTTACAGAAGTTTGCAGAATTGAACACAGTATGACAGATGAAGGTGTCAGAAGTGCTAGAGAGAAATTTGTACTAGGGGTGGGGAGGTAGTTTAAAGTAAGCTTCTTAATTATTATCGATTACAGCATAATTCATGGAGAAATAATCATTTTAACTTGATAGCAAATAAATATGTATAAATTTTGTGATGTAGTTTCATTTATAAGGTAATGTTTATTCAAGAAGTGTGAAAGGGTATAAAATGAAATATCATTTAGTTTCATGAGTTTTTTTTTTTTTTTAATTTGCAGATTAACTCCAAAGAGTGCTTAATATCTAATGATCTAATAAAGTAAAAATACTGTTAAGGCTTTAGCTTAGTGTACCATAAAACAAATGGTAGAACATTGTGGTGGTAGGTTTTGTTGTTGTTGTTGTTTAAAGAGATGAAATGAGACTGATTATGAATATTTATACATCTGTTTTAGAAAGCCCTTCAGTACTTGTTCTACAAGCAGCTTTTTAATTTTTTTTCATACAAATCTTCATTAATTGCATTATGAAATTAATCATCTAGGTAAGAAAAGGTGTATTACTTTCACTACCCAGTGTGTGTGTGTGTGTGTGTGTGTGTGTGTATTTTTTTTAATTTTATTCAGAAGTGGAGTAAGGGTTTCAATTCAGTCACGGCCTCTTCCTACACCTGTTGTGCCTGGGATGTTTCAAGAGTCCTTACTAATACTACAGGTATTTCTTTCTCTTTTCTATGCTGTGATTATTATGAGCCAATAAATAGAATAAATATATCTCAGAGATGCCAAGTGTTATCTCACTTGTAGTTGTCCATTGGGCATCTGTAGGACTAAGTGAATAATCAGTGCTTTTTGGCAAAAGCAGCTTTTGAGTCCTTGAAATGTGAAGAATTTGTGGCCATTTAGCAGAACTTGTCCCTATGGGTATGATTATCAATAGAATACATATGATATAACATGATGGCATGACTTGGTAATAGGAATAAATTAGCTTAACCTAATTTATTTATTTATAATTATATATTTTATAGGAATTTAATATACATATAATTGTATACTTATATATTTATAATTTTGAATATATGTATCTCTCTGTGTCTCACATATATATGTATATAATATTGTCTTTAAGATAAGCAGGGTTTGGGGATGGATTGGGGTGAGTGTAATGGTGAAAAGACCAAGAACAATTGCTGAATTTTTGACTTGAGCACTCTAGGGTAGTTGCTGATACCCAATACTGTATGGGGCAGAAAGACCACATGAGGCAGGGAAAAGAGTGCTAGTCTTGAGGATGGCTTTTGTGTTGATGTTTATAATTTCTCCTAGATATCCACATGAACATGTCTGAAGGTGACAGGAGAGGACTGGGAAGAAAATGGATATTTGGGAGGGAGGGTAATTCAGAAAATACTGCCATGAGACTGAGCATGACCCTGAGTGTGGGTGAAGATATACAAGTACAGGGAGCATTCCTCTGAGCTGGAGCTCAGAAACCTATATTTAGCAATGGAGAAGAAAAGTCTGTGAAGGAGACAAAGAGTGAGGGCATCCAGTTAAGGAGATAGAAAATCAGGGAAATGTAAAGACATGGATTTCTGGAAGACATTATTTTAAAAAGAAAGGCAGAACCTTTTATTCTGAAACCACTAAAAAGAACTACAGGGTGGCAAAGATATCACATCTTATTTATTTATTAATCTGTTGAAGGTACCTAGGTTGGTTCCATAGTTTAGATACTTTGAGTTGACCTACTCTACATGGATGTGGCCACCAGCAATGTATGAGTGTATCTTTTCTCTCACATCCGCATGAACACTATTATTGCTTGTTTTCTTGACAATTGCCATTATAACTGCATATGGTTTTACAGTTTTCCCAGCACCAATTATTGAACAGGTTGTGTTTTCTCCAATTTATGTTGTTGGCACCTTTAACTAGTATGGATTGGTCTACATGTCTTTGGGTACTTTTTAAAAAACTATTTTTCTGTAGTATAGTTTAAGGTCTAGTAATGTGATGCCTATTGATTCACTTATTTTGTTGAGAATTGCTTTAACTATTGTGGCTCTTCTATTTTTCAAATGAATTTCATGATTGATTTTTCTAGTTTTATGAGGAATGTCTTGGGAGTTTAAAAGGAATTGCATTGAATCTGTATAACTATTTTGTTAGATTTGCCATTTTGACCAAGATCATTCTGCCTATCCAAGAGCATGGAACATCTTTACATCTTCTAAGATCTTCAATTTCTATCTTTAGTGTTCTGTAGTTTTCATTGTAGAGGTATTTTTTTTTTTAGATTGATTCCCAAGTATTTTATATTATTCTTTCTTTTTCTTTTTTGAGGCCATTGTTAATGAAGTGGCTTTCCTATTTTTTTTAACAGTGGATTCATTGTTTAAGTATATAAATGCATTTGGTTTATGGGTGTATATTTTATATTGTGCTATTTTGCTGAATTTATTTATTAGTCAAGAAAGTTTTTCAGGTGAAATTTTTTTGGATATTCTAAATATAGAAGCATATCATTAGCAAATAGTGATAGTTTGAGTTCCTATTTTTCTACTCATTTATCTTTAATTCTTTCTTCTAATTGTTTTGGATAGAGTTTCAAGGAGGATGTTGAATAGAAGTGGCAAAAAAAAGGGCATCCTTTTATTTTTTTTGAATTTTAGAGGGAATGCTTTAAAATTTTCTCCATTAAGAATAATGTTTCTGGGGCTGGAGTGGCTCAGTGGTAGAACACTTTCCTGGCATGTTTGAAGCCTTGGGTACAATCGTCAGCATAATAAATAAATAAATAAATAAATAAATAAATAAATAAAATAAAAACTCCATTGATAACTAAAATATATTTAAAAAAATAATAATACTAATAATAGAGCCGCCACTATCAGAGGGCCAGGTGCAACGGAGGCGCCCTAAGTGGGCACAGGGCCCAGTGACAGGGAAGTGGGGCACAGCTCCCTGGGAGACTGCGGTCCACTCCCCCTCACCCCAAACAGCACAGCAGCATGGGAGGTGGTGCATGGAAACACTTGTTCTATGACAATGGGTCGCTGAGTGGCCTAGAGGTGGCACCAGTAGCAGCAGCAGCAACTTAGTGTCCCCAGACCGCTTGTTCCCCTGGCTGCCAGACTGTGGCAGTTGGCACCAAGATGAAAAAGTGTGCGCTGAGGCTGAGCCAGAGCAAGCAGGGTAGTGGAGGCACCAATGGCCACCCTGCACACAGATGGGCCCCCAGCCAGGCGCCCCTCTCCCCATGGCCTGTTTTTCTCACCCGACTGGGAGCTGCTCAAGCTCCCCTCTCCTGAGCTGGAGCGCCGCATTATACAGTCCAACGGGCTAGTCACCACCACCCTGATGAGCACGCAATTCCTCTACCCTAATGTGGCAGCCAGTGAGGAGCAGGAGTTCATCAAGGATTTTGTCAAGGCCCTGGAGGATTTGCACAAGCAGAACCAGTTAGGCATGGGTACAGCGGCTGCTGGCCACAGAAGAACCCCCCTGGCATGGAATATGTGCAGCGGGAACCTGAGCAGCTACCCCGGTGGCGCTGGGGATGCTGGGGGCATTGTGACTTTGCAACTATACAAGAGCAATATAAATATATAGTGGAAAAATTCAATAACACAACAGTTTCACCAAGCAGAAAGAAATGTGAACAGTATGAAAAGACAAGGAAAGAAAGGACCCCAAGCAATGCAGGTCAACTCAATGTTTAGAAGAGGTAATATCTGCAGCAGATGGAATGTCAGATAAAAAATTCAGGATATACATGCTTCAGATAATCTGGAGACTCAAGGAAGACATTAGAGTGCAAAATCAGACAATGAAAGATCACTTCAACAATGAAATACATAAACAAATCTAAAAAGCAAAAGATCAACTATACAGGGAGATAGAGTTTATAAAAAACAAACAAACAGAAAACCTAGAAATGCAGAAAGCAATAAACTAACTTAAAAACTCAATTGAGAATACTACCATCAGAGTAGATCACGTAGAAGATAGAACATCAGACAATGAAGACAAAGTATTTCAACTTGAAAAGAACATAGACAGCTCAGCAAGACTGTTAAGAAACCATGAACAAAACATCCAAGGAATATGGGATAACATAAAGAGACCAAACTTAAGAGTCCTAAAGGAATGAGCAATCTATTCAATGAAATAATAGGAGAAAACTTCCCAGACTTGAAGAACGAGACAGAATCCCAAATCCTAGAAGCCTACAGGACGCTGAATGTGCAAAATCATAAGAGATCCACACCTAGACACATTATAATGAAGATGCCCAACATACAGAATAAGGAGAAAATTTTAAAAGCTACAAGAGAAAGGAAGCAGATTACATTTAGGGGTAAACCAATCAGGATAACAGCTGATCTTTCAACACAGATTCTGAAAGCTAGAAGATCCTGGAATAACATATTTCAAACACTGAAAGAAAATGGCTTCCAACCAAGAATCGTGTATCCAGCGAAATTAAGCTTCAGGTTGGAAGATAAAATTAAAACCTTCCATGATAAACAAAAGCTAAAAGAATTTGCAACTAGAAAACCATCTCTCCAAAAAATCCTCGGCAAAACATTACAGGAAGAGTAAATAGAAAATAACAATGAAAACCAACAGTGGGAGGTAGTACAGTAAAGGGGGGAAAGTAGTCAAAGAGAATAACAAATCAGGTTTAGTAGCATCAATAAACAAATATGGCTAGAAGAATAAACCATATCTCAATAATAACCCTAAATGTTAATGGCTTAAACTCACCAATTAAGAGACACAGGCTAGTAGAATGGATCACAAGACAAGACCCAACAATATGCTGCCTACAGGAGACGCACCTGATAGGAAAAGATACTCATAGACTGAAGGTGAAAGGTTGGGAAAAATCATACCACTCATATGGACTGCGGAAACAAGCAGGAGTGTCCATACTCATATCTAATAAAATAGATTTCAAGCCAAAGTTAATCAAAAGGGATAAAGAAGGACACTTCATACTGCTCAAGGGAACCATACACCAACAAGACATAACAATCATAAATATATATGCCCCAAATAATGGTGCAGCTGTGTTCATCAAGCAAACTCTTCTCAAGTTCAAGAGTCTAATAGATCACCATACAATAATCATGGGAGACTTCAACACACCTCTCTCACCACTGGACAGATCTTCCAAACAAAAGTTAAATAAGGAAACTATAGAACTCAATAACACAAATAATGACCTAGACTTAATTGACATATATAGAATATACCACCCAACATCAAGCAGTTACACTTTTTTCTCAGCAGCACATGGATCCTTCTCAAAAATAGATCATATATTATGACACAGGGCAACTCTTAGACAATATAAAGGAGTAGAGATAATCCCATGCATCTTATCTGATCATAATGGAATGAAACTGAAAATCAATGATAAAAGAAGAAAGGAAAAAATCATGCATCACTAGGAGAATGAACAATAGGTTACTGAATGATCAATGGGTTATAGAAGACATCAAGGAGGAAATTAAAAATTCTTAGAGATAAGTGAAAACACAGACACAACATATCAGAATCTATGGGAAACATTGAAAACAGTTCTGAGAGGAAAATTCATTTTATGCAGTTCATTCCTTAAAAAAAGAAAAAACCAACAAATAAATGATCACATACTTCATCTCAAAATCCTAGAAAAAGAAGAGCAAAACAACAGCAAAAGAAGTAGAAGGCAAGAAATAATTAAAATCAGAGCAGAAATTAATGAAATTGAAACAAAAGAAACAATTGAAAAAATTGACAAAACTAAAAGTTGGTTCTTTGAAAAAATAAATAAAATCGACAGGCCCTTAGCCATGCTAACGAAGAGAAGAAGAGAGAGAACTCAAATTACTAACATTCGGGATGAAAAAGGCAATATCACAACAGACACTTCAGAAATACAGAAGATAATCAGAAATTATTTTGAATCCTTATACTCCAATAAAATAGAAGATAGTGAAGGCATAGATAAATTCCTTAAGTCTTATGATCTGCCCAGATTGAGTCAGGAGGATATAGACAACCTAAACAGACCAATAACAATAGAGGAAATAGAAGAAACCTTCAAAAGATTACCAACTAAGAAAAGCCCAGGACCGGACGGGTATACAGCAGAGTTTTACAAAACCTTTAAAGAGGAACTAACACCAATACTTTTCAAGCTATTTCAGGAAATAGAAAAAGAGGGAGAACTTCCAAATTCATTCTACGAGGCCAACATCACCCTGATTCCGAAATCAGACAAAGACACTTCAAAGAAAGAAAACTACAGACCAATATCTCTAATGAATCTTGATGCAAAAATCCTCAATAAAATTCTGGCGAATCGGATTCAAATACATATCAAAAAAATTATACACCATGATCAAGTAGGATTCATCCCTGGGATGCAAGGCTGGTTCAACATACGGAAATCAATAAATGTTATTCACCACATCAATAGACTTAAAAATAAGAACCATATGATCATCTCGATAGATGCAGAAAAAGCATTCTACAAAGTTCAGCATCCCTTTATGTTCAAAACTCTAGAAAAATTAGGGATAACCGGAACATACCTCAACATTGTAAAAACAATCTATGATAAGCCACAGGCCAGCATCATTCTGAATGGAGAAAAATTGAAGGCATTCCCTCTAAGATCTGGTACAAGACAGGGATGCCCTCTCTCACCACTTCTGTTCAACATAGTCCTTGAAACACTGTCCAGAGCAATTAGACAGACAAAAGAAATTAAAGGCATAAAAATAGGAAAAGAAGAACTTAAATTATCACTATTTGCAGATGATATGATCCTATACCTAGCAGACCCAAAAGGGTCTACAAAGAAGCTATTAGAGCTAATAAATGAATTCAGCAAAGTGGCAGGATATAAGATCAACACGCATAAATCAAAGGCATTCCTGTATATCAGCGACAAATCCTCTGAAACGGAAATGAGGACAACTACTCCATTCACAATATCCCCCCCAAAAATAAAATACTTGGGAATCAACCTAACAAGAGAGGTGAAAGATTTATATAATGAAAATTACAGAACCCTAATAAAGACATAGAAGAGGACCTTAGAAGATGGAGAAATATACCCCGCTCATAGATTGGCAGAACTAACATCATCAAAATGGCGATATTACCAAAAGTTCTCTATAAATTCAATGCAATACCAATCAAAATCCCAACAGCATTTCTTGTAGAAATAGATAAAAAGATCATGAAATTCATATGGAATAATAAAAGACCCAGAATAGCAAAAACAATGCTAAGCAGGAAGTGTGAATCAGGTGGTATAGCGATACCGGACTTCAAACTATACTACAGAGCAATAGTAACAAAAACTGCATGGTACTGGTACCAAAACAGGCGGGTGGACCAATGGTACAGAATAGAGGACACAGTAACCAATCCACAAAACTACAACTACATTATATTTGATAAAGGGGCTAAAAGCATGCAATGGAGGAAGGATAGCATCTTCAACAAATGGTGCTGGGAAAACTGGAAATCCATTTGCATCAAAATGAATCTGAATCCCTATCTCTCGCCTTGCACAAAAGTTAACTCAAAATGGATCAAGGAGCTTGATATTAAATCAGAGACATGGCATCTGATAGAAAAAAAAGTTGGCTATGATCTACATACTGTGGGATCGGGCCCCAAATTCCTCAATAGGACACCCATAGCGCAAGAGTTAACAACTAGAATCAACAAATAGGACTTACTCAAACTAAAGAGTTTTTTCTCAGCAAAAGAAACAATAAGAGAGATAAATAGGGAGCCTACATCCTGGGAACAAATCTTTAATCCACACACTTCAGATAGAGCCCTAATAACCAGAATATACAAAGAACTCAAAAAATTAGACAATAAGATAACAAATAACCCAATCAATAAATGGGCCAAGGACCTGAATAGACACTTCTCAGAGGAGGACATACAATCAATCAATAAGTACATGAAGAAATGCTCACCATCGCTAGCAGTCAGAGAAATGCAAATCAAAACTACCCTAAGATACCATCTCACTCCAGTAAGATTGGCAGCCATTAGGAAGTCAAACAACAATAAGTGCTGGAGAGGATGCGGGGAAAAGGGTACTCTTGTTCATTGCTGGTGGGACTGCAAATTGGTGCAGCCAATTTGGAAAGCAGTATGGAGATTTCTTGGAAAGCTGGGAATGGAACCACCATTTGACCCAGCTATTCCCCTTCTCGGTCTATTCCCTAAAGACTTAAAAAGAGCATGCTATAGGGACACTGCTGCATCGATGTTCATAGCAGCACAATTCACGATAGCAAGATTGTGGAACCAACCTAGATGCCCTTCAATAGATGAATGGATAAAAAAAAATGTGGCATTTATACACAATGGAGTATTACTCTGCATTAAGAAACGACAAAATCATAGAATTTGGAGGGAAATGGATGGCATTAGAGCAGATTATGCTAAGTGAAGCTAGTCAAGCGTTAAAAAACAAATATCAAATGACCCCTTTGATATAAGGGGAGTAAACAAGGACAGGGTAGGGACGAAGAGCTTGAGAAGAAGATTTACATTAAACAGGGATGAGAGGTGGGAGGGAAAGGGAGTGAGAATGATATATAAGAGGAAAGGAGGGGTAAGACAAGATAATACAAATGGAAGAAATGATTTACAGTAGAAGGGGTAGAGAGGGAAAAGGGGAGGGGAGGGGAGGGGAGGGGGGATAGTAGAGAATAGGACTGACAGCAGAATACATCAGACACTAGAAAAGCAATATGTCAATCAATGGAAGGGTAACTGATGTGATACAGCAATCTGTATACGGGGTAAAGTTGGGAGTTCATAACCCACTTGAATCAAACTGTGAAAGATGATGTATTAAGAACTGTGTAATGTTTTGAACGACCAACAATAAAAAAAAAGTAAAAAAAAAAAAAACATATTTCAAATGCTGAAAGAAAAAGGGTTCCAACGAAGAATCATGTATCCAGCGTAATTAAGCTTCAGCATTGAAGATGAAATAAAAATCTTCCATGATAAACAAAAGTTAAAAGAATTTGCAGCTAGAAAACCAGCTCTTCAAAACATCCTTGGCAAAACACTACAGGAATTGGAAAGGGAAAATAACAATGAAAACCAACAGCGAGAGGTAGTGCAGTAAAGGAAAAACTAAGCAAAGAGGAAAAACAAATAATGTTAAGTAACATACATAACCAAATATGGCTGGAAATACAAACCATATCTCAATAGTAACCCTAAATGTTAATGGCTTAAATGCACCAATCAAAAGACATAGGCTAGTAGAATGGATTAAAAAAACATCCAACAATATGCTGCCTACAGGAGACTCATCTGATAAGAAAAGACATACACAGACTAAAGGTGAAAGGTTCGGAAAAATCATATCACTCATACGGACCCCAGAAGCAAGCAGGGGTGTCCATACTTGTATGAAATAAAATAGACTTCAAGCCAAAGTTAATCAAGAGGGATAAACAAGGACACTACATACTGCTCAAGGGAACCATACACCAAAAGACTTGACGATCATTAATATATATGCCCTGAACAGTGGTGCAGCTACGTTCATCAAACTATTTTCATATTCAAGAGTCTAATAGACCACAACACAATAATCATGGGAGATTTTAACACACCTCTCTCACCACTGGACAGATCTTCCAAACAAAAGTTTAATAAAGAAACCACAGAGCTCAATAATACAATTAATAATTTAGACTTAATTGATATATACAGAATATACCACACAACATCAAGCAGATACAATTTCTTCTCAGCAGCACATGGATCCTTCTCAAAAATAGACCATATATTATGTCACAGGGCAAATCTTAGCAATTACAAAGGAGTTGAGATACTACCAGGCATTTTATCTGATCATAATGGAATGAAATTGGAAATCAATAATAAAATGAGAAAGGAAAAATCCTACATCATATGGAGATTAAACAATATGCTACTGAATGTACAAAGTGTTACAGAAGACATCAAAGAGGAAATTAGAAAATTCTTAGAGGTAAATGAAAACTCAGACACAACATATCAAAATCTTTGGGACACTATGAAAGCAGTACTAAGAGGAAAATTCATTTTATGGAGTTTATTCCTTAAAACAAGGAAAAGCCAACAAATAAATGACCTCATACTACACCTCAAAGCCTTAGAAAAAGAAGAACAAATCAGCAGCAAATACAGTAGAAGGCAAGAAATAATTAAAATTAGAGCTGAAATCAATGAAATCGAAACAAAAGAAACAATCGAAAAAATTGACAAAACTAAAACTTGGTTCTTTGAAAAAATAAATAAGATAAGATTGATAGACCTCTAGCCACGCTAACAAAGAGAAGAAGAGAGAGAACCCAAATTACTACCTTATGGGATGAAAAAGGCAACATCACAACAAACAATTCAGAAATAAAGAAGATAATTAGAAATTATTTTGAAACCCTATACTCTCACAAAATAGAAGATAGCGATGGCATTGATAAATTCCTTGAGACATATTAACTACCCAGATTGAGTTAGGAAGATATAAACAACCTAAACAGACCAATATCAAGTGAGGAAATAGAAGAAGCCATCAAAAGACTACCAACCAAGAAAAGCCCAGGACCAGATGGATATACAGCAGAGTTTTACAATAACTTTAAAGAAGAACTAATACCAATACTCCATAATCTATTTCAGGAGAAAGAAAAAGAGGGAGAACTTCCAAATTCATTCTATGAGGCCAATAACACCCTGATTCCCAAACCAGATAAGGACACCTCAAAGAACGAAAACCACAGACCAATACCCCTAGTGAATTTAAATGCAAAAATCCTCAATAAAATTCTGGCAAATCGTATACAAAAACATATCAAAAAGATTGTGCACCATGATCAAGTAGGACTCATCCCAGGATGCAAGCCTGGTTCAATATATAAAAATCAATAAACGTTATTCACCACATCAAAAGACTTAAAGATAAGAACCATATGATCATGTCCATAGACGCAGAAAAAGCATTCGACAAAGTACAGCATCCCTTTATGTTCAAAACGTTAGAAAAACTAGGGATAACAGGATCTTACCTCAAAATTGTAAAAGCTATATATGCAAAGCCTCAGGCTAGCATCATTCTAAATGGAAAAAACTGAAGGCATTCCCTCTAAAATCTGGAATAAAACAGGGATGCCTTCTCTCACCGCATCTATTCAATATAGTTCTTGAAATACTGGCCAGAGCAATTATACAGACAAAAGAAATTAAAGGCATTAAGATAGGAAAAGAAGAACTTAAATTATCACTATTTGTAGATGATACGATCCTATACCTAGAAGACACAAAAGGGTCTACAAAGAAACTAGGAGAGCTAATAAATGAATTCAGCAAAGTGGCAGGATATAAAATCAACATGCATAAATCTAAGGCATTCCTGTATATCAGCAACAAATCTTCTGAACTGGAAATGAGGAAAACCACCCCATTCACAATATCCTCAAAAAAATAAAATACTTGGGAATCAACCTAACAACAGAGGTGAAAGATTTATACAATGAAAAGTACAGAACACTAAAGAGAGAAATAGAAGAAGATCTTAGAAGATGGAAAAATATATCCTGTTCATGGATAGGCAGAACTAACATCATCAAAATGGCGATATTACCAAAAGTTCTCTATAGGTTCAATGCAATGCCAATCAAAATCCTAACGGCATTTCTTGTAGAAATAGATAAAGCAATCATAAAATTCACATGGAAAAATAAAAGACCCAGAATAGCAAAAGCAAGTCTAAGCAGGAAGTGTGAATCAGGAGGTGTAGCAATAAAAGATTTCAAACTGTACTACAAAGCAATAGTAACAAAACCAGCATGGTACTGGTACCAAAACAGGCTGGTGGACCAATGGTATAGAATAGAGGACACAGAAACCAATCAACAAAATTACAACTATCTTATATTTGATATAGGGGCTAAAAGCATGCAATGGAGGAAGGATAGCATCTTCAACAAATGGTGCTGGAAAAACTGGAAATTCATATGCAACAAAATGAAACTGAATCCCCTCCTCTCGCCATGCACAAAAGTCAACTCAAAATGGATCAAGAACCTTGATATCAAATCAGAGACTATGTGTCTGATAGAAGAAAAGGTTGGCTCCGATCTACATATTGTGGGGTTGGGCTCCAAATTCCTTAATAGGACACCCATAGCACAAGAGTTAATAAGAGGAATCAACAAATGGGACTTACTCAAACTAAAAAGTTTTTCTCAGCAAAAGAAACAATAAGAGAGGTAAATAGGGAGCCTACATCATGGGAACAAATCTTTACTCCTCACACTTCAGATACAGCCCTAATATCCAGAGTATACAAAGAACTCAAAAAATTAAATAATAAGAAAACGAATAACCCAATCAATAAATGGGCCAACGACCTGAATAGACACTTCTCAGAGGAGGACATACAATCAATCAATAAGTACATGAAAAAATGCTCGCCATCCCTAGCAGTCAGAGAAATGCAAATTAAAACCACCCTAAGATACCATCTCACTCCAGTAAGATTGGCAGCCATTATGAAGTCAAACAACAACAAGTGCTGGCGAGGATGTGGGGAAAAGGGTACTCTTGTACATTGCTGGTGGGACTGCAAATTGGTGCAGCCAATTTGGAAAGCAGTATGGAGATTTCTTGGAAAGCTGGGAATGGAACCACCATTTGACCCAGCTATTCTCCTTCTTGGTCTATTCCCTAAAGACCTAAAAAGAGCATGCTACAGGGACACTGCTACATCGATGTTCATAGCAGCACAATTCACAATAGCAAGACTGTGGAACCAACCTAGATGCCCTTCAATAGACGAATGGATAAAAAAAAATGTGGCATTTATACACAATGGAGTACTACTTTGCATTAAAAAATGACAAAATCATAGAATTTTCAGGGAAATGGATGGCATTAGAACAGATTATGCTAAGTGAAGCTCTTCAATCCCTAAAAAACAAATGCCAAGTGTTTTCTTTGATATAAGGAGAATAACTAAGAACAGAGTTGGGATGAAGAGCATGAGAAGAAGATTAACATTAAACAGGGGTGAGAGGTGGGAGGGAAAAGGAAAGAGAAGGGAAATTGCATGGAAATGGAAGGAGACCCTCAGGGTTATACAAAATTATATACAAGAGGAAGTGAGGGGAAAGGGGAAAAAAACAAAACAAGTGGGAGAAATGAATTACAGTAGATGGGGTAGAGAGAGAAGATGGAAGGGGAGGGGAGGGGGGATAGTAGAGGATAGGAAAGGCAGCAGAATACAACAGACACTAGTATAGCAATATGTAAAACAGTGGATGTGTAACTGATGTGATGCTGCAATCTGTACACGGGGTAAAAATGGTAGTTTATAACCCACTTGAATCAAAGTGTGAAATATGATGTGTCAAGAACTATGTAATGTTTTGAACAACCAACAATAAAATTAAAGGAAAAAAAATAAATTATGTAATCTGTTAATCAACCACTCACTTACATGCCTTCTAAGCCCCTGGCAAACAACTCTCTCCTTTTTAAGTCTATAATTTCCAGTTTTGGATATATAATATAAATGTACTTATAGTACAGGTAAAATCTCATGTCTAATTTTGTTTACTTTTCTTAATATTTTTGAGATTTTGTTTACATGGTTGCCTGTTTCAGTACTTCATTTTTATGGCAGAGTAATAATATTCATACATATATAGAGATGCTATATAGAGATATATATTTGTTTATATGAATATATCTATATGTACATGTGCTTACTTAGACATGGATACATATAAATACATAGACACATTTTTTATCATTTTTGATGGAAATTTGAATTTTCATATATTTCCTGGTGGAAATGGCGATGCCATTGATATTCATGTTCAAGTGTTTGAATATCTGTTTTCAGTGAATTTGGAAATATAGCTAGGAATGAAATTGGTAGGTCATGTGGTAATTCTATGTTTAAAATTTTAGCAATCATCAAATTTATTTCTATACCTACTATACCATTTTATATATTTAACAGAAGTGCATGAGGCCTCCCATTTTTCACATGGTGTCCCATACTTCTATTTTAAAAAAAAATGAAGGTATTCTCTTGTTCATGAAGTACTCTTTCAGGTTATTTGTTGGATTTCTGTTGTTCAGGTGTTGTTGTAGTAGTTTTGGTGTACGGAAGTGACCCTTAAGGTGGTCTACCAATGAGACACATCTCCTACCTGTTTTGTTCACAAAGTCTCACTAAGTTACCCAAGGTTCCCAAAAACTTGCAATACTCTTGCAGTCTCTCTCTCTCTCTCTCTCTCTCTCTCTCTCTCTCTCTCTCTCTCTCTCTCTCTCTCTCTCTCATTATTGCCTAGTGTTTCGCTTTTCTATTCAAGAAGTTTTCCCTGTCTCAGGGTACATGATTAGGAATGGCTCTTTTTTTCCAGGTGTAGAGCCAAAGCCTTTTGTATTTGGAGACCACCTGATTGAGGCTAATTGGGAAATTTCACCTGCTGGATAAGCTGCTAGCATTCCTGAATTCCAGGTAGGTAATTGTGCACATGTAGTGCTCTGAGCTAGTAACTGGTTAAAACCTGAATAACGAGAAACTTAGAGATTTCTTGAGACTGATTCAAGTTTTCCTTATACAAGTCTCTAATTCAGGGTCTACTTTCTCTGCAACTCTACACCCAATCCCATTCCATCTCATCTGACCCTACTCCTCCACCAGTATCCTTTCTTTTCTGAATTCCTACAGCATTTAGTATCTCACTCCTGAACTTGGCAAGCCCCCCTTAATCTGCTACTGGGTTGATTAGTGTGCATTCACCTCAGCAATCCAGCTATATTGTTTGGATCCACAGATGAGTAAACATTGAGCATTTCTTTCATAATTGCCTGCTGATACCTTGTGTTGAATTGACACATAGTAAAGACTCAGTAAACATTGGTTCTTGTTAACGTGTAGGATTCGATTTAAACTCAAAGGAATCTTGTGATATTCTTTCCCAGAAATGAGAGTTGGGTATCAGAAAATCATAGTTGGTTAATGTTCACCAGCCTGGTATCCAGCATGTACATCTTCATGACCACAGGAAAGAGGGGGTCTAGAAAAAGACCAGATTCTCAAGAATTTTAATATTTTCCCTTTAGGATGAACTAAGGTGTGTCATGAACTAATCTAGTCTTGTTATATTTTATTGCCTTTTAGAGATGGAAAGTTTTTATGTCACAGATGCAGAAAGGTTATGTCAATGTCATATTAGCTAGCAAATGGCAGAAATAAAAATTGAGGTACTCACCTTTACACTCAATGCTTTTTCCAACTATTTAGGGCTAGAGTGTGGCAGGAATTCTCGCTAACTCTTGATCTTATGTTTTGGCAATCTTAGGTTAATTTTCTTACAAATAATATTGTATTTACAACACTGTACTTATTTGTTTAGGCAAATTGAAAACAATGACAAAATGGGCTCTCAGTTTGACTGTTCTTACTGTATTATTTTGAATTCTCCTTTAATCTATTCACTGTGTATATATAAGTTTTCTCATGTATTATGGGGGATTGATTCTCCAAATTGATGTGGCTCAGATGCCTTTTCTAGATGATAATGGCTTATACCACCAAGTAGGGCATAGCAGTACATAGCTGACCACCACTGATAAAAACACAGATCCTGGGACATCCAGTAAATGCCATCTATCATCTGAACTAAGAAAGTTCCATAAAGATTAGCTTTAAACCTTCATTTGAATGAAGCATCTGATTCAAACTAAGAGTCTAAATATACTAAGGGCTCATGATTTTGCTTCTACCATTTCTGGGAGTATGGTATCACACACTTGTTTCCACCAAGTGTAGCCATAGTTGTGTGCTCTAAACCAGCTTTCAGAACTTCAAACTGGTGTTAAGGTGCCTTGATTAAGGAAGAGATTGCAGATCCAGCCAATGCAGTTCTATTCAAGCTGCCTGGGTCATCTTTTAATAAGGCCTGTACTGTTGGGTGCAGAGCAGGCTGAACTGTGTTTTCTGCAGGGTAGGCTGAAAAGATGTTGGCTAGAAGATAGCCCATGCACTCAAACTCCCCTCTATCTGGTCCTTTATCACCTGTTTGCATCAAGTCTGAACATTCAACCCCACTCAAGGCTGAACACTTATCCCCACCTTGGACCAACAAGGCAGCTTGCAGACTCAGAGGCTCCATTAGATTTGGGCTATAAAAACTCCCTCCTGCCAGGTCCTCCTCTCTCTTGCACTCTCTCTCTCTCTCTCTCTCTCTCTCTCTCTCTCTCTCTCTCTCTCTCTCTCTCTCTCTCTCTCTCTCTCTCTCTCTCTCTCTCTTTGTCTTTCTTGTGCATGCTCTCTCTCTCTCTTGCTCTTGCTCTCTCCCTCTTCATCTCTCCTCTTCTCTTCTCTCTCTCTCTCTCTCTCTCTCTCTCTCTCTCTCTCTCTCTCTCTCCTTCTTTCTTTTCTCTTTGTAGCACTGCTACAGTAAAGATCTTTTGGTTGCTCCCAGTGTTGTGGTCACTTTTTTTTCATGTATCACAACATATGTCACCTGGACTCCCAGAGAATTCTTAGGCTTGTGATTCTTCTAAGTGGGTCACAAGAGACACTCCCTTAGGAAGCCATGGCTAGGCAGGCAGTTTGGTCTCCCTTGAGGTCATCTGTGCCCACATAGTGTTCATGCATGTGTATGAACCTGGTTGCTTCTGCACACAATCACCCAGTGACACACTGTGCTCATTGAAGCACAAAAGGGGCTGTACTTTGCACAGTCTTATTGCAAACTGTGTCAGAGTGAGGGAATTTAGTGTGCAGCACTGGCATTCAACGTCCCTTGAAAATCAAGTCAAATCAGTGCAGAGAGTGATTTTGGTCTTTTTGTCCTCTCCCATTTCTTTAAATTAAAAAAAAAATTGCAGAAGCATTTTTTAAGCCACTTGTTTAAAATCTTAATGAATATAAGTGAACTCATGGGCACAGAAATGACTAGCTGACTCAAGAGTTATTATACAGATGCATAAAACAAGTTCTAAATGCATGCAGAAGTGGCAAATTAGACAATTCTCATTTTAGAAATAACTGTGTTTGTTGTAAGTTCTTTGTGGCAAATGGCATCCCAGTGCAAAGTTTCCTGGTGTCTCAATGACCATGACTTAGTTATAATATAAGGATCTATCATGATTGATGTTTTCTGTTTTATAAGAATATTGCATGACCAATGTTCCACCCTTTATTTCTGTAAGGGGGGTCCGGCGGAACGTCGGAGGGAGAGACTACACAAGAGACTTACTCCATGCAATTGGCAAAAGGGGATTTATTGGGGATCCATTCCAGCGCGCTGTGACTGTGTGCCCACTCAAGAAGGGAGAGCGGCTCAGAGCCCAGAGCAAAGGTCAAGCAGAGCTTAAGTACACTTTTTGGAGAGGGCAGTGGGCTTTGCATACATCAGAACAAATCATCATGAGGCGCGGGAAAATTGAACAACTACTCTGAGACGTGATTGGCAAACTCATTGGCGGGAACAGCTCGGGCAGGGGTGATTGGTCATTCCTAAGCGGGGTACACATTCAAACTGATTGGTTTGGGCCCTGTGACAAACTGCACAGGGCCCTAGGCTAAGTGGCTAGTAGGGTGTTGTCTTAACTATCTCAGGAATCTGGGTGTAACAGAGGAACTCAATAATACCTAATCTTTTACATTTTAATTCAAGCTTTCCAGTTTAGAAACTTTACCCTTTCATTTCCTTAGAACACTGAGGCCCTCCAGGGGGTTGCCTGACTCAAAGCAAGACTCATGTGTACCTAGTTGGCAGGAAACCAAGAACTGGGCACAGGTTCAGAATCCAAACAACTACCCTCTTTGGAGGACTAGGACCCTAAGCCAACCAGTGCAGGATGTGTGATGTTGGAATCTTATACCTTACTTGGGACCGCGGCCATTATTGGGTGTTGGCTGAGGTGACCTATACGTGACCTGGCTGGATTGAGGTTTGCCGGCTTTTAGCCTGTGTGCAGGCTTTTGACCTTAGTCCCGCCTAATGGTTTAACCTGAAATCTGCCTAGGCCCTTAGTGATTGGTTCTCGGTACTGTCTCTTCTTACTCCCTCTTTCTATCACTATATAACCTTGTCCCTGACACAATAAAGTTGAGATTGCTGCACCTCTATGGTTGACTCAACTCCCTACTCTGTGTGATTCTTGGCCAGGCTGGGTGGTGGGTCGGGTTGCGACACTCACCCTCTCACTCAGATAAGGGAAGCACCAGCTGGCATTCCCCAAACCTTTGTTGGAGGGCGGTTCTGACAGTGTGAGACCCTCTGCAATACTGTAAATTAAAAGCACTTCATCATGTAACAACCAACTGGGCTGGATTTTACAGCAGTGCCCAATCACTCTGAGCCATGTGGGAAATAACTGTAGTGTTAACAGAGGAGCCAGTATGACCCTGCAGGTGCACTTGGGGAAAGGCCCAGGAGACTTGCATCAGGGTGTAACTCAAACAAACTTAGGTGAAGGCAAATTATACAAAAAGGTCTTTCATCTATAAGGGGGAGCATGCAGGGGCTACCTTCTCCTTGCTTTGGGCTCATTCCCCAGCTGCTATGAGTCATTTCTTCATGGAACTTGGAAGTCTTGATACTTCCCAAATGTCTGGAACTCATTTCTTGCTTGAGATCTGGCACCCTCCTGGTCCTCTGTCTCACCAACAGCAGCCTCTACCCCCAGAGACCTGTTATCTGCTGACAGCTGGGAAGGAATGGGCAGAGGCATCACAAATCTTATTTTGTCACAAGCTCTCCTGGAACACGGAATGAGCCTGGTGTCTCAGGAGTGCCCAAAGTGGAGGTGGTAATGGCATTGCAATTCTTTACATTCTGAGGTATCCTAGTGCTGCCAGGGGTCTGCTTGAGTAACCTGAGAGGCTATCCCATGATTTCCATGATGTCAGTGATATTTCATGTGCATTTCTCTATAGGAAGCAGAGGCAGGAGCAGCTCCATGCTCTCCCTGCTCTTCTTGTTGGATTGGTGTTGGGCTGACTGTGGGACACTATAAGCACATAGCAAGTAGAAAAACTACATCAGTGTCACGGTGTAGCCTCCAGCATTAGAACTGGAGTAACCAGCTATGGAGGTGAAAGTGATGAAGGGCCCATCTGTGTTGTCAAAGAGCAACCTCTGCTCACACAGAAGGAAGATTCAGGAATCTCGCTTTAAAATCAGCAGCATTAACCATGTTTTAGTTCTGTCCAATTTGGTCATAATTTACTCACACTCTGAAAAGTATTAAAATGTACTTCAACTTTTCTCTAATTGTTTTTATATATAAATCCCTGAGAAGATACTTATCTACTTGAAATTTGCTTTTAGAGTTAATAAACTTTCTGCATGAAAGCAGAAACCCCAAGCCTGTGCCATCTCTGCTGTCACATGTCAGGAGAGTTGTAGACCAGGCCACCCTTTCTAAAAGCAGGGTAGGGTGCGGTGCTGAGATGCAGAATCCCAGCACAGGAGCATGAGGTGCATGATGCTCACTCATACTTGGGGACTCAGAGGTCTTGACCTAATAGGGTATCAGGGCCACCATAATGCTTCTTAGGAACCCTATTTTTCTGCTTTTTTTAGACCTCAGGATAGCTGGTGCCAAAAATTAGCAAATTGGGTGAAGAAAATGGACCAAGAAAGAAAAGGAACAGGGGAAGAAAAGAGAAAGTGAGGAGGATTTTAGGGAAGGAACTTGGAAGGTGGAGGGAAGACTGTGATAGGTCACCACTCATCAGCACCTGCACCTGGAAAGATGATGAATGGAGGGCAGACAGTCTGGGACTAGATGCAGCTGTTCAAAGAAATAAAAACACAGCAAATAATGTCAGCTGGACTGTCAGGGAGACCAGGGGCTATTTTTCTCCATCTCAGGGATCATAAAATCACATCTCTGTGAATCCCATACCCAGAAAGAGGTCAACTTAACAATGTTGCCTAAGAACTGACTGGCCCACCTGAGCCCCAACACTCCTCAGGGTGACCTAGGGGCTGATCACAAGCCCAGTTGACCCCCCACTTGCCTCTCTCACCTTTATCATAGGGACACTACCAATCTGTCAAGCATGGGCAGGAGGATTCCGCTTGAGGATATCTGCCCTTGTGCTCCCACAGATCCCTAACTTGAGAGAGGTATGAGTCCAAAGATCAACTGCTGAAAAACATCCAAACTTTGCTTCTTGACATCTTGCACTGCTCCCCCCCCCCCCCCGCAAGCCTAGGCAGAGTGTCCACCTGCTGTACTGCAGCCCTTTCCAAAGAGACTAAAGAATAAGGGGAATCTCCTCCTTAGTGAGAAGAAAAGGGAAGAGACATTGTCCTTGAAGTGTAACAACTTTACTACCAAATATGCTACCACACAGCCAGACTGAGAAGTGCTGGGCACCTGATCCAGAAGCCACTTGGACCCCACCTGTGGATATCAAAGAGAAGGACTTCCCAGGTAGCCTGGAAGTGACTTGATTCTGGAGAGAGGAACTGGAGAGAGAGTTTGCACCAGGCTCTGCACCAACTCTTCCTGCACTTGGCTCTTTTGGGATTCACAGTCACATTCTTCTGTCCCTAACCTACAGCTAAGAACTGTCAGAGCTCTCCCAAGCATGTATCATTCTCCTCACTTCACGATACTCATCAGATAATGATTGCCTCCACCTAACGGGAAAAATGGCAGGCTCAACTTCACGTCTGCCAAAAAACTGTTGGGCTGACCTCTGTTTGCTGATTTAGTGGATTTTCTAAACACACATATCTTCAGAGCTGTTCTGTGGACACCAGCAGTATTATTACCTATGCCTCATGCTGGTCAGGCATATTCTGTGCATCTGGACAAGACTAGAACAAACATGAAAAGAAGTCCCAGGTCACACCCCTCACGATAACTCAGAAACTGAAGAAATCACCTACCATACCATTGACAGTCCTCCCATCACTGAAGACTCTGACAATGGCTTATGGTGGAGTAGAGGGCTGGATGGGACCAGGAATGTGCATTTCTGGTCAGGTAGCAACAAAGAGCCACAGCTTGTCAGGGTGGGGCTCCATGCCATTCCCAGTGCCAGTATACCATGGTGCTTAACAGGCAGGATTATTAGACAATCTGCTGGCAGCCAGATGCCAAATTAGCCAGAGAAGAATCTGCCTAACACTGGCTGTTCCAATGACAATTAGACATTCTTACAAAGTTGGAGCTTCTTGTAGGAACTCAGGATGGGTGTCTAGGAAGAACAGTCTCTAAATCAGTGAGAATAGAATCTGCAGTTGTCAACACAGGCTGCAGTGTAATCTCCTGCGAACTCAAACACTGATGTTCAGTTCCCCCAGAGCAACACAGCAGCAGTCTCTGCATTAGGAGTAAGGGTGGGAAATGTTGCAAAGCTTCCAGGTGGTCCCCAGGGCATCCAGTATTGAGAAGTACAAAACAGAGGCCATTTGGCACTGCCTGGCTGGGCCCTCAGCTGATGAGGGAGGGGCTTGTGGTAAGACTGGTGAAGCTATGGATTCCATAGACATGGTATGAAGATGCCACAATGCCAGGGACACAGTACAACTCCAAAGATAAATGAGGTCATTTGCAGCCCTGTTCTCCAAGGTGATGTGACCAACCTCAACTTCTAAGCCATAGAGGTGTTCCAAATCCAGCAAACATCAGTAGTTCTAAAGGTGGGTCCAGGATTCTGAGGCATTCATCCTGGTGCCTTTCTGAGATTTAGGAGAAATGTGCTAAAATCTGACTTTGCTACATGGTATATTTATCTCAGCAGTCTCTCCAACAGCCTGGGTGCAGCCTTATGATCTGTTAAGTGGGGAAGGAATAGTGTGAAATCTTTGATAAGCTCCACACCCAGAAGTGCCAATAGGAAGCAGCAAGGAAAACTGAGTGCCAGCCGCTGCCTGCATCATGAGACAGAGAAGTACATGTCAGCATTAATCCAGGGTTATTGTAAAGAGCTTTCAAACTGTGTACAATAGTTTCAATTCATGTCACCAGTATTTAAATTAACATTTAAGTAAAATGCATATGTGACAGATACTTTAAAATCCACTAAAAACTTCTCAGTGCTTTGGAGATAAAAGCATAGACAGAAAACTCCGCTGAGAGCTCAGCACCGAGGCAAATCACATCTGTGTCCTGCCAAAGACCTCACATCCTGGAAATTTTATAAAGCTGGCATGAGGATGAACTGAACATCAGGGACAATTACCAAAGGAAAAATAAAAGTAAACTCCACTTGAGCCTGGAAGAGACGGCTGTCCTGAAAGTGCTGAATACTCTTTGAAATTTGCTAAAACATCTAACTTAATACTCAACTCTAACCACCTGTTTCTAAAAATCACCCTCCTGCCCACTTCAGCAACTTCATCACTCTGGTTTTCTCATCCTTTTTGCATAGTTTTTACCTTTTAAGGATATACAGATTTGACTTATCTAAGGGCATATGACTTAATTTTCTATTTCTACTAATCACTTTTTAAACTTACCCCTCTTATTAAAACTCAATTTTTTTCTTATAACTAGTTAAAGTTTTACTAAGTGGTGTATCCAATCCAAAGTCTCTGTTTAAAATGAATCTAGCAATAAATGCAAGTTTATTTATGCATTATTTCATAAATTTTGACAATGATTTTTTTTATTATTATTTAGTTTTCGGTGGACACAACATCTTTGTTTGTATGTGGTGCTGAGGATCGATCCCGGGCCGCACGCATGCCAGGCGAGTGTGCTACCACTTGAGCCACATCCCCAGCCCAGTGACAATGATTTTTATTATTACTGTATGGCCAAGAGTTCACTTGATCATTTTGCTGTAAAAGTCAAATATTCCATCAAATAAAAATAAATATACAGCATCAATTAATCAAATTAATAGGAAAATATAGCGCAAATTTGCACCCACAATTAGATGGAAAAGGTAAAAGCCAAAACCAATGGTAAAAAGATGGAGAACCTGTGAGTTCTGTGTGTATTCATACAGCCACCACAAATATTTTAATCCAAGGGTCTTGGGGCACATGTATTTAAACTTCTTTAAATACAAAGAGCCACATCACCTGTAAAATGGTGCAGAATGGTGAATAATGAATAAAATACAAAATAATGCAAAAATACTACCTTTTGATAATTTTTTTTTAATTTCTTAATTGATGTTCTACAAATGGTGACATTTAGGTAAATTGTTCTTTAGGTGTATTAATCGCTAGGAGAATGGGTGTTAGACAAATCAGTTTGTATTGTTCCCAGTTAGAAACAGTTCATCACCTCCTAGATTCTGGGAAGAAGTCTGTTAGAGACTGTGCAGCACTGGCAGAGCACACTGTAGGAGCCCTGTACATCCTTCTGTGCATCCATCCTGGGGCCCCCTCCCTGTGTATCTCCCCTCCCCTGCATGTCTCAACTTCTTGCATGACCCCACCCACCTCCTACCTGGGGCTCTGCATCAAGTCCACAGCTGCTAGCCTGACACAGGTCCTCTGCTCAACAGACCCCCTCATGTCCTTTTCCTCCAGTGTGGTGCCCGCCTTTCCTTCTGTGCTTCTGCCTGGTGCTTCCTCTCTGCCCCTTCTGCCTTCCTCTTTTCTTTCTTGGACTCTTGTCCTGCCACTTGGGGATCTGCAGGTGGGTGCTATCTTGGTGTTGCCCTTCTGGTCCCTCTGGAAGGTGGGTGCTTGCACCTTGTTGATGTGGATGCTGAGGACCACCACACCTGGCCACTCACTTCTCTGATGCAGGAGTTTGTGGGGCAGGAGGCTGGCCTTCCACCTGGAAGAGGCTGACCCCTGGGCCCCTGGCAGGTAAAGAGATGGGGTGCTGACTCTTGGAACCTCCTCTCTGGAGGCCCTCTGGGCCTCAGAAGTCTGCTATTGTTGTTCAGTGCCTTCCTCCTCAGCCCTCTCTTGGGAAAGGGTGTCCTGGTTCTCCCTTAGCTGCTAGGATTTACTTACTGCCTTCTGCCTTTTTCCCACACAGGAAAGGTCCTCAGGGCTCACAGTTTAGTGATGATGGCCACAGTTGGACTGTAAAAGCTTATGCTCATCCTGATCATATGGTCTAGGATGCTCCCATCCTCCAGGCCCCACTTGGAGTGCTAGGTCAGCATGGACCGCACAAACTCAGTGAGTCTCTGCAAGCATTTTTGGGACGTTGTAGGCTTCAGAACTTTCTCAGAGGTCATCAGCAGCTCTAGCCTGTACTTTCCCCCAAACTGTTCGGGAGAGGGTTGCACGCAGCCTCCACCCAGCCTATGTAAGCGGCTCACTTTGGAGGGATATTTCATGACGGGTCTCCCTTCCATGTATATCTGCCCCTGCATCAGGACTCTAGCACACTCCATTTAGCCCTACATGGTGACTTTCATCATGGCAGTGAAGCTGAACATGTCCCTTCTTTCAAGATCAAGACCAGAGAAATAGTTCAACAGGTAGTTAGTGATGGTGGGGTGTCCTACAGGCACAGCTGTGATTAGGGCCATGTTCTCCTCGTTGCCTTTCCAGTTGATGCTTATGGGGGCAGTCTGCTAAGGTTATCACAGTGTCCACAAAGCAGACAACAAAAAGGCCCATCAATCACTGCAGTTGGTCCCCTGGACCTTCTCATTTCGAGGACCCCACTGCACCAGTGCCTGATGGAGCCCTCAATCCTTGGCACAGCAGTGCACAGGAAGGTGGCCTCCTCCAGGACATTGTCCAGGGTGCTGTCCATGCTCACCATACTGCATTTCGCATCACTTTCAGAAAGATAGAAGGAATCATCAAAAGCAATTCTATGGGTGTCTGCCAGAGTATTCTTTTCTTCACATTTTAGCTTGTCTGAAATTGGGATGCATCTCATTACCACCAACCAGTTGATAGTCACAGAATTATCCCACATTGTGCACATGTGAATTATAGCTTATAGTGGTATCCTCTTGACTGACCTGCGTACCATTAATATAAAAATGCCAGGTTTGATTGGCATTGTAAAATGGCTTCAAAAATATTACCCTATGACTCAAGTTTATAATATATGCAGAAAAGCATGGAAACAGAGCAGCAGGGTAGAAATTTGATATTAGTGAAACAAATACTCAGTGTTAGCAGAACTGATCACCATTTCATATTTTCTTGAGTAGCACTCACAAAATATTTTGAGAGCTAACATAGGAAGATAAGCACAAATAGATGAAGTTGAACTACATTTTGTCAGTGAGGCCTTGCAAAAGGTTGTCTGTCTCATGCCAAACAATGAAGTTGAAGGCAAAGAAAATCACTGTCTCACACTGTCTCATATGTGAGACAGTGCAAGAAGGTTCAGAAGAGAAATGACTGAATGCTTGTCTTGATCTAATCAGTGAATTAGTTGAGTGGTAAACTCAAGGCAGGTGGGGTGTGGCTGAAGGAAGTTGTTCATTGGAGGCATGTCTATGAGGTATACATTTTGAATCTGGAGAAAAGAGTTTCTCTCTTTCTCTGCTTTCTGATCATCGTGTAAGTTGCCTCCCTATGACACACTCTTTATCCATTGATATTAAATTTATATCTAATTACACATGAATATTCATATTATTACATATGCTTTATATTAATGTAGTTTTATGTATAGAACTAAATTTAAGAATAGTGTAGGGTTAGACATAGGGCTAGGGAATGAATATATATATATATATATGTATATATATATATATATCTCAAAAGCATGAATATTCATAAGAATGTACACGTGAAAATGTGTATGAAAATATATGTTTTGAAAAAGGCAAGGGTTTCATTTGAATCATAATACACATTTTTAATTTGCAAATGCAGTGATAAATTATGTAAAACATATTGATATATATGCAAACATACCATTGAAAATTGAATATATAAGTCAAAATATACATAAACATATTACTACATACACATTCATGTAAAATTAAGTATAGAGATATTTTGAGAGTTAATATTAAACTATAGCTTGGGTTAAAGTTAGAGAATGAATATGTAAATCAAAAACAAAAATATAATTACACATGAAAATATATGTAAGTGTACATTTTTCAAATGGAGAAGGGTTTAATAGGAGACATAAATACACATTTTTTAAATTAAAAACACAGATAAATGTATATTAATATGTAATAATACTTATGAAATGGACGTGTCTAATTAACAAAAATATTCATATTATTTTATATGATGCTATATTAATATTTTTAGGTATAATGTTAAATTTAGGATTACTATTTTTTTTAGTGTAGGGTTAGGAATTAACATATATATATATTGAAAATCATGAATATTCATAAGAATGTACATGAGTATATTTGTATGGCAATATATATCCCTGTATATGGGTTTGCTTTTTTGGGAGGTGTTTCCAGGGATTGAACTCAGGGGCACCCTTGACCACCAAGCCACATCCCTAGCACTGTGTCAATTTTTATTTAGAGAGTCTTACTGAGTTGCTTATTGCCTTGCTTTGCTGAGGCTGGTTTTGAACTCCAGATCATCCTGAGACTCCAGAGCCACTGGGATTACAGGTTTGTGTCACTATGCTCTTGGTATATGTTTGAAATAGGGAAGTGAGTCTTATAAATACACATTTTAAAATTGCAATTGTACAAAATTTCCATTTCTTTGCCCATTGGATGGGATAATCCTGAGGCAAGTTTCCAGGGGATATCATCCCCCTTTCCCAAAATGTTACCTAGTGTAGTGGATTTCAAAGATGTAAATAGGAGCCTAACTGACTGGACTAAATCCATCCACAGTGATCAAAGAGACCTCAGAGGCAATAACTCAATGTTATGTTTCCCATCAACACACTGTGTTGGCTGCCTCCTCTTCCTTGTCTCACTTCTCCACTTCCCAGTTTGTAGTTCCTAGATAAACTCTGCATACTTAAATATTTGGGGGGATCTGCTATTCAGAACCCAAACCAAAACATGTCCAGAGACCTATTAACACTTCCGCTAAATCCAGCAAAATCCAGCAGCTCATAAAATGGAATCCAAGCCTTCTTTCTAGACAGTCATGCCAGAGGCAACAAAGACTGGTTAATTCTAGGTGCCAACTCAATTTGATTAAGGAATATCTAGAGAACTGGCAAAACATTATTTCTGGGTGTGTCTGTGAGGTTGTTCTCAGAAAATGGCATGTGAATGAGTGCACAGAGTCGGGAAGCCCTCCCTCAATGTGGGAAGGCACCATCCAATCTGCTGGGAGTCTGGATGGAACAAAAAGAGAAAGAATTTTTTTCTATCTAGTCACACCTTAATTTTCCTGACTGTGGTCATCAGAATTTCAAACTCTCTGGCCTCTGAACTTCAGGACCTAAATCAGTGACTCTTCATACCTTTGGGACCTCTGACTGGGCTCTCCTGGTTCTGAGGCATTCAGACTTGGACTTGGCTTCACTACTGGTATCCTGCAGTCTCCGGATTGCCGATTGCCTGCCATGGGCTTCTTAGCCTCCAGCATCATGTGAGTCAATTCCTCTTACAAATGCCTTTTCTTATATCTTTATCTTATTTTGGTGTGTCTCTCTGAATCCTAATATACCATATTAATGCTACAAGAATAGGGCCAACAGGGAAGTGGCAGCTGGATCCTATTAATTCGATTGTAGACAGAGGCTGAGATTCCCTATGACTGTGAGTATAAACCCAATTGAGATCCACTGAGCCTAATTCAGATCATGCAGATTATAGCCTCCTGATAAGACTCTGTCCTCAGCAGAGGAGGGAAAACCAGTGGTTATGTGACTGCTCCCAGGTCATCTACGAAGCCATGGCCAATCTGGCAATTTGTCTTTCCACATCCCTGTTCTGGACTTGTGTTTGTGTCACCGGATCACAGTTTCCCAAACCTTTCACAACTACCCAGAGTTTTCCTGGTGTTGTGATTTCCTGGTGTTGAGCACTTTCTCCAAAGTTCAGAAATGTTAAGGACGCGCTTGGAAACCAGTCCCCAGTTTCAATGAAATTGTATTCTTCATTCCATTGTGTTCCTAGGTCACAGATAAACAGCTCTTTAGACCCCTGAGTTGCTTTGATCATTGAGCCTTTCATCCTCCATCTATACCCAGCAGCCTCGCCCCTCGGGGGCCTGCGTGAGTCCAGACTCTGTAACGTTAATCTGTGGATCTGTCTGACACACATATGCTTAGCTGGAGTCATAAATGCCTTCATTATCCCAGACCATCCAGCTAATATTTTATTTACAAGATGAATGCCCAAGCCATACAATGGCCTTGTTGTACTACACGCTTAGGCTGTGGTGAAGCCTAGCCATAAACTCCTCATTCATAAAGGACCCACCGGGCTCAGGTTATCCTACTACTTTTGTGAGCACTTGCAAAATCCTTTGGAAAACCAGCATAGTTTACAGCAGTATCTCATGCCACTCGTCTCCCCAGTGCCATTCACGGAGATTTCCAAACAGCCCCATGTACCACACACACACACAGGGTGGCCGCCACCAGCACTGGTGCATGCCCACGTGCCAGGACTGTTTCAGGGGCCCCACCCATTGCTAGGGGAGGCTCTCCTTCTCTCCCCTACCTCACAGACTCACTCCCCATCCCCTCTGCCTCTTCCATCTCTTTTGAAAGGAGTTTGTGCTCTGCTGCTCACTTAGAAATACAGGAAGTCTCTGGAAAAAAATAGAGCCACTGGTCAAATGAAACTCCTGCAGGAATGAACATATTCTATCCTGCCTCAACATATCCTGGAGGAGAGCAAGGGGAGATGCCTGTGTGTTGTGAATGAATGCCCACCCTGGCAATTTATTTTTCCAGGGATAAAAATGCCTTTTTACTGCTCTAAACTATTGGTGAAAATTCTTAGTCTCAGGCACTGAGAATACCCTCTGTGGTATTGCCCCTGGCACAAAGATGTTCATAGTAGCCAGTGAGCCAGCAAACATTGGCATCACCAGGAGCTGGTTAGAAATGAGGAATCCTGGATTCTTTACTGTACTATTAAATCAGAATCTGTATTTTTAACAAGATCCCCAGGTGATAAGAACCTGAGAAGATCTGCTATAAAAAAATCACTGTTAAATATTCCGAAGAGAGAAAGTTAAAAGGCTGCTTGATATGGACCACCTTAAAAGGAGGAAAGGGTGATCATTTCTATTTCTCAGGCTTTTTTTTTCTCCCTCAGCAATTTCCAGCATTCTAGAATTCCTCAAAACAGTTGGTTCCCCCAGAAGCCTGGTGAGAATTATTCTGGAAGGAAATAAAGAATACATGAGATATGAAGCCTGTGTTTGGTGTATTCTTGATGGGGAGAATAGGAGACCCAGAGAAAGCCACAGGTGACATCAACTCTCCATGACATCACTAAGAGCCACTCCAGGGTCACAAGCTCACAGAAGCCTAGAGGTGACAGCTTTAGCAATTTTAAAATACCTCAGTCACATGCCACACCGATGTTTCTATTTAAGGCATTTCCATTTTGTACAAGCACATTTCATTCTTTCTCTTTTTAGACCTGTTTTTCCAGAATATGCATGTTTTCCCAAGGAAACACATTCAGCTTGAGCTTCCAAGAAAATAGAAAGGAAACCTTTCCATTCATACGGCATCATCTCTGCCTTAGCAATACGACTCAGGAGTAGTCAAGTTCACGTCCCTACTCTGGGTTTTCTTGTTTGATCTGCTTCATTGGCTTTATTAGTTCCCTCTAGACCATGATTCTCATCTGGGGAAGATTTTGTCCCCCAGGGGACATTTGGCAATGTTTGGGGATGTTGTTTGAGGTTTCACATCTGCAGATAAGAAGATGGTACTGGCCCATAGTGGGCAGAGGCCAGGGATGTTGGTAACTGAACTACAATTCACAGATCAGTTCCACAACCAAGGATGGTATGGCCCAAAATGTCAAAAGTGCTAGAGCTCAGAAATCCTCTCTAGCCAGTTCTGGCTGTAACTACATTCCATAGCCATCCTAACTCTTATTCCATAAGAGGTCTCGCCACCTGCCCTGTCTAGATACTGGGATTTAATAACCATACTGTCTCATTTATTAAATGCTTCATCTATTCCAGGAATTGCTATATGTGTTTTTTGTGAATTTTCCAAAAGCTTGTTATGCTTTATAACAACCTTGGGGGCTTCTGCTACTACCACTGTCATTATTATCATGCTCCACTCAATAGATAAGGAAACTTGAGACTCAAAAGGGAATAGTTTGTATGAGGAAATGGTTGAAGCCAGGATTTGCATCCAAGCAGATTGCCTCCAGAGCCTGCTTTCTTAACACAACACAATTTCAATAACTAAATATTTGCCAATGCATTCAGGGTGACAGAAATTCCATGGCTAGAGAGTTTGTTTCAGACCTCAGGAACCATAGACCTGTGAGTGTCCCTCTCAGGACAGCATATTCTTTTACAAATATTGCTTTGCCCCCAAGATCTAGGTGAATCATGGGAAATGGGTGGATGAGAAAATTGGCTCACAGGGTCAGGTGATGATAGCCAGGCCAAGTTTAGATTTGATGTGATATGAAGTGGTAGGCCTTTCTACATATTTGAGCTGAGGTGTGGCTTGGTGAAATTATGTATAAGCAAGATTACTGCAGCAATAGAATGTAGGGTAGAGTGGAGAAACCAAAATCAAAGAGGCCAATGGTTATGGGGTTCATGGTGATGAGTGCAAGAATTAAGTGGGCTATAGGGGAAATATAGAATAGGGCATAATTTGGAGGGGAAAACCTTTAGGGCAGTGATTTCTCATATATGGGAAAAATCAAACTGAAGATGGCCAAGAAGTAGAGTAATGAGATAGAGAATGAAAGGCTGATGTGGGCTTTGGGGAGAGCAGTGTGCAGAATGCAATGGGCCAGGCGAGAGTGGAGGGAAGGAGAAGTTTGCTAAGTAGCTAAGTAATAATAACTGGTGGATATTGAAAGGAAGGATGACTCAAAGAAAATCTCAGGGAGAAGAGATTTGCTTTGATGAAAAGAAAGGAAAAAGATAATAGTGTAGAAGTTAGTTGTCTGGATTTTGGCAAATATTGGCACCATCAACAGAAAGAGGTAGCAAGGGAAGATTGACTTGGGAAGGAAGTTGAATATCACACAGGCCAAATGTGAACTCTGGTGGAAATATCTAGAAGGGTCTTTACTGGGGTGAGAAGTTAGGTAAGACAGCATCAACAGATTAAGTACCTGTTCAACATTGAAATCCTATACCAGTGAAGATGTGCCACCTATCTTTTATGCCTTGACCACCTTGGGTTTGCCCTGTACCATCAAGAGTCAAGGGCAAAATGGCTGATAAGAATGATATCAAACAGGAATGGTAGAGGGAGCCCTGAGATCCCAGCTTTCATCCTTATTCTTCTCAGTTCTTCAGTGGGCTCCCTGATGCACACCTGACCTCTACCATCCAGCACAGACTGTCCTGATTACTGAGTTTGAAGGAATATGATTACCTCACTGAGGTAATCTTACTGATCTGTTGGCTTCACATGAATCTGAAGCTACAGATCTCAGCCATCAATCACAGGCAGAAGGGCAGGTTAAAAGGCGTGGTTATTCCCTTTATTTATGCAGCCTGTGATAACCTCTCAACCCTGAGCCCCTAAGTGGCAATTCAGACTGGCACATCCTACTTGTCATTTGCAGTCCTGCCTTATCCTGAAATTGTCTCCAGATGAAAGAGACCCTTCCCTCCTCCTCTCTCTTCTCTTTCTGACTTGGAAATTGGTTGCTGTTCTCTCAATTTGTCTCTTTTCCCATTTAATGGAATTGGGGATTTGCCTCTCAAGGCCCTGTTTCTTTGACTTAACCTTAAGTTGACTAAAACTAAAAACTTCCATCAACCTGAAATTTTTAATCAAGTAGAATGCTTTCTTCTTTTGTCCTATGCTGATACTTCTGCAGTTACCAACTATATGTACATGCGGGTTTCTCAGTAGTGGGTATGTAAAAGTAGAATTGTTGGGTGGTAAAATGTTGTGCATTTTCAGATTTAATAAATATTATTCATACTAATGTTAAGTATATTAATAATTTAATAAATACTATGCCCTCTAAAGTGGCAAGATAAATTTTTGCTCCCATCAAAATGATATGAGAATACTTACTTCCCCCAATACCCACAACTCTTCATGTTATCAAAATTATAAATGTTCAGACTTCTGCTTTACTGCACTTCCTAAAACATATGAAATGACAAGTTTTATTTTGACACAGATTGCATTGCTTCCCCTGCCTGGAGCTGGGATGGAATGTCTACCCCAAAGGGATGTCTATTCATTAATGTTTTAAGAGGCATGAGCATTTTTTTCCTATTAGCTCTGCATGTGGATTCATTTTCTCAGCACACACACACAAAAAAAAAACAGCCAAAATTTGAGGCAAATATTTGAGGAATATTTGCCTTCAGTTCAGGGAGTAAAAATAAAAAAGTAGTTGAGAAACAGAGAGAAGTGATTATAAACAAGATGAACAACTGAGAGCCAAAGAAGCCGAGGAAAGAACTAGCAAGAAAGGAGTTTGGGGCGGGAGGGTTTATGGGGGAGCGGGGTGTGTTTACTTTTATTGAGTCCTTATTATGCACTGGATTCTGTGCTAATTATTTTGTGTGCATATTCTATTTAATCTTCATAATTAACTTTATGAGTTATTAACATGTCCATGACTCTGTGGCCTGTTCTACAAGGTTCCCATAATTCCCCTGGGCAATTAAGCTCCAGTTGCCCACGTTGGTGGCAATTAGTATAATAATGCAGGCTTTAATGGCTTCTCCTTTCCCCCATTCACTTCCTTACTCTCTGCTAGAGTTTCCCAGCTTCACCTCCTAAATAAACCATTTCTACTCACATCCTTGGGTCAGGGTCTCAGCTGTATCTCTGTGGTTAAGGAGGGGAGGCCCAGAGGTGCAGTTTTCCCAGGCTCCTTATGTATCCAATGCATCTGAGCAGATGCACGGTGGATGCCCAGGCCAGTAAGTCGCTGGAGGATTCTTCAGGGTTTGAGGGTCTGCACCCATGTGGAGCTACTGGGAGAATGGTCAGTCAAAGAAAGAAGTTGACAATCCCTGTAGACATAAGGGTTCTCCAGTCACACTGTTACCCTAAAGTCCATCAAGGTGTCCAGGAACCAGGGCCACAAGGACCACTGCCCAAGAGAAGTTGGAAGATATCATTGCCAGGGACCTCCAATCTTCTCTGCCACATACATAATCCATCAGTTTCCTCCCACGCATCCAATAGGCACCTTTAAAAGACTCTGGGAAGGAAGCGATGAGAGGAAAATCTGAAAGACTGATCTTTGGATTATATAGCACAATTAGCAATTAGATTGAAAGAATTAAAGGTAATTGTTTTCTCTTGTTCACAGGTATTATAAGCCTCAGAATTAAGGTCAAAAAATTAAAGGAGCTCTTTTTTCTCAGTACAGTCCAGCTGTGTTAAAATGTGTGATTTTTACACAAATAGCATGTGGAGCTGAGCCCTGGGGGTTCATGCTGGGAAGTAGTCCCTTAGGATTCAAAAATCTTGGAGAAAAAACATGCCACTGCTGATGGTTAGAGACAGGAAACACACTTAACAATTTCTTCCCTGCACGCTGGGGTTTGAATTGGCTTCTTTTCAATCTTTGCACACTTTCAGGAGTGGCTCTTTGTTTGTTTTAAAGTACCTCTCCATGCCTGAATTCTGGCCCTCCAGTAACAGGATGTTATACAAATAGGCCAAGTTTTCCCGGGGGCTGTGGTTTTCCTTCCAGGAGGGTATCAACATGCAAGAAGATACTTGTCTCCTCTGTTTGGTATTCCCCTGGAGTGGCTCTTTCTGCAATTTACTAAGACAGGAACTGGCCTCCCTCAGCTCTGGTGGAACCCACTCCAGCCCCTCTCAGCCAGGTCTGTGGGGACTGGAAGGCTAACATACAACTACTATTGAGAAACTACCCATGAGGGAGAGGGTAATGGTCCAGGCTTACAACTCTAACTTTGGCTAAGTAACACAGATCTGATTATTAAGGTGGTGGTGGTGAGTGGGGAGATGCCATTATAGAGAAAATAGCAAGCCCCTTTAAGGAATTTCCATGGCACCTTTGCATTGGCAAGAGTTTAATTATTCATCTGCAGCCAGCCAGATCTCAAAAGCTCAACTGACAAAGCTTCAGCCCTTTTCAGGGACCATTAGAGGAAGCAGTTTGAATCCTCTCGCTTGAGTAAACATGCAGTGAGTACCGGTTCCTATGTCCTAACAATATCTGAGAATAGGGCTCCAGGCCATTTCCTTTACTGGCAGCATAGTGACTTTTCATAAGGATAAGCTCAAAATATAAGGGCCAGAGGCCCAGCTAACAGGGAGGAGAGGGGGATCGTAACCATAGCAGCCACGAAACAACACTATAGAGATTATTCATTGAGCCCTTTCTATATGCCAGGCCACAGTAGGCATCCTTTCTGCATCCAGAGCAATCCTTTATCATCATTCCCATATTACATTTGAGGAAACTTGGGCTAAGAGAAGGAAATTGTGCCAAATCCTACCACTGCTAAGTGACTGAGCCAGGAAGCCAAAATTAAAATTCAACTTTGTTTTCTATCTGTATTCTCTCTCTCTCTCTCTCTCTCTCTCTCTCTCTCTCTCTCTCTCATCTCTATCATCTCTATCTCTATCTCTCTGAAACTAAATGTTCAACATCCTTAGTAATCAAAGAAACAGAAATCAAAACTATACTGAGATTTCATCTCTCACAAGTTAGAATGGCAATCATCATGAATACAAATAACAGTAAATGGTGCTGAGAATGTAGGGGGAAAGGTATGCTTATACATTGTTGATAGGACTGCAAATTGGTACAACTACTTTGGAAAGCAGAAGGGAGATTCCTCAAAAGGCTAGGAATCTACATAACCTATATAACCAACATATAACCTTGCTATCTCAAAAGGCTAGGAATGTATATAACCTATATAACCAACATATAACCTTGCTATCTCAAAAAACTAGGAATCTATATAACCTATATAACCAACATATAACCTTGCAATCTCACTCCCTGGTATTTATCCAAAAGAATAACATCAGCATACTAGAATGATACATGCATACCAATGTTTATAGCAGTGTAATTCACAATAGCCAAGTCATGGATCCAGCCTAGGTGCCCATCAACAGACAAATGGAAAAAGAAAATGTGGTATATACACAATGTAATTTTACTCAGCCATAAAGAAGAAGGCTTTATGGTATTTTCTGGTAAATGGATGGAAATGCAGAACATTGTGCTAAATGAAATAAGCCAGAATCAGAAAGTCAACAGTCAAATGTTTTCTCTCATATGCAGAAATAAGAGGTGGGGGGTGATCTCATGAAAATTGAAGAGAGACCAGTAGAGTAGATAAAGGGAATCAAAAAAGGAGAGAAGAGAGGAGGGCTTAGAGAAGTATTGGGGAACAAAATCTATCAAATTATGTCATGTCCATGTACACATAAACCATGATAAGTCCTGTTTATATATATATATAGATAGATAGATAGATAGATAGATAGATATAGATCATCTAATAATAATAATAATAATAATAATAATAATAATAATAATAATAGAAGGGAGATCAGTAAGGTAGAGCAACTGGATCGATGGGGGGAAGAGGGAAGGGAAAGAGAAAGTACTAGGGAAAGAGATCGAGCAACTTATGTACATGTATTAATATGGCAAAATGAATTCCACTATTGTGTATAATTATAATGCACCAATAAAAACTTTAAAAAATTTTAAAAAGGAAAAAGCAAAAACAAAAATCTTTGGTGTTACACACAGATGAGACAAACTGGGTTTAAACGGGCTGGCTGCAACATTAAGCTAAGAAGGCAGCAGTGAAAAAATCACACAACCCAGATAGTAGTATCCAGAAAACAGGGAAGGACAGCTCTTTGACCTTAAGGGTCAAGCTTCCAAGCTGGAAACAGAGAAAGCCTGAGCTTGTTTTATAACTGGACATCAAAGGCAGGGATAAAGTTTCAAGGAGTCTTGCTCCAGTGTCTTCTGGTCACACATATCTCAGGTGCTGTGTGGGATCTTAGGCAGAGCTTGAGGGGGAGGTTCACCTGCATCAGACAATCAATCCCTAAGGGTGTTCGCAGTGCCAGACCTATCCCCTGAGGAGGTTACTATGCAAAACAGACCACACACACAGCCCATGGACCACTTATGACATATTACGAATTAAAAAAACAATAAAAGTTACAAAAAATTTTTGTTGTAAAAATTTCACAATAAAATAATTCAACCAGAAGGGTGGGAGTCAAGGGTAATGGAGAAAGAATGGTTAATGGGTACAGGGGTGCAGTTGTATAAAAGGAATAACTTTTAGTATTCTATAGCTCAGTAGGGTGACTATGGTTGACAACAATTAATTACATATTTTAAAATAGCTAGTAGAAAGGATTTTGAATGTTCCCAGAACAAAGAAATAATTAATGTTTGAAGTGATAGATATGCCAATTTCCCTGATATGATCATTATACGTTGTATACATGTATTCAAATATCATACTGTAACCCACAAATATGTACAATTAGTAAATATCATCAAATAAATATATAATATATATGCATGTGTGTAGATATATATATTCAGGCATGTGGCTGATCTTTGTTACCCCCAAGGCCTAAAATCAAGTCAGTTTACCCATGTCTTATGCATGACCAATCTAAAAATAAAAATAAAAAAATTCAAATTCTGTACTGGCTCAGAAATGTGTTTATCACCTTCCACAGATTTGATTTCCTGCCTAACACAAGGCAAGCAGGGTGGGTGGGTTGTAATTTTTCACCTTTATTTAAATGTTGTTTACAGTGGGATCTTTGTGCGCACCCCCATTTTCCCCTCATGTTGGTGAATAAGCATGATGACCTTTCTTTGAAATCTCTGAGACACTGAAATCTTCCTTTACGGAACTTCTTCATTTACATTCCAACACGCCTTCTTGCTTCAGATCTAGAAATACAGCTGAGAAACAAGGACAAGGTGGAAAAAAGAGTGGCCCCCATCATTCTTGCCTCCCCTACCAAATAAAGTGGTTCTTGAGAGATGTTCACTTAAGTGCATTTTCCCTCTGAACATCTAAGACAAGGTTAATGAATGTTAAATTATCTTTTTCCCCATAGCATTTTAAAAATAGTCAATTCCCACCTTTATTATATAAAGCCTCAATCAAAAATAAATAAATAAATGACTGAAAGGAAGACCAATAGAGGAGAGGAAGGAGAATAGAGGGAGGAAGGAAGGGAGGGAAAGTGGGAGCACTGGAGGCTGAAATGGAGTAAATTAAATTCCATGCATGTGTGATTTTTGTCAAAATGAACTCAACTATCATGTATAATAATAATGCATGAATAAAACAAAAAAAATGAATTTAAATTATATTTGTAGTCCCTACAACTTGAACCTGTGATTTGGTTTCAATCCTATCAGTCTTATCTTACATGATAATAATACTTGCAACTATATGCACATTTCGTAACAAGTACTAAAAAAAAAGTCAGCAAGGTGACTGAAGGTGAATTTGTTTTCTCTAGCCCATTTATTCACTAAGATTTTCACCTAATTTTTAAGTGCCCATTATCAGCACAGTCATAGGACCAACTCCCATAACTGGTCTTGAGAGACAAGTTGATCTAGCAAGATATTCCTGAAAGTGTGTATTTAGGGAATAGAAGCCTCTGCTCTATGGGGTTTTATGGATTTCCCACATATCAGGGTAAGAACACACACAAAATGATTTTAAGGTTTTCTTTTTTTTTAAATCTTTATTATTAGTTGTTCAAAGCATTACATAGTTCTTGACATATCATATTTTATACATTTGATTCAAGTGGGTTATGAAATAAGGTTTTCATTATAAGTAAAACTTTTTGTGAGCTGGGCATGGTGGTGGCACACCTATAATCCCAGCCACTTAGGAAACTGAAGCAGGAGGATCACAGGTTCAAAGTCAGCCTCAGCAACTTAATGAGGTTGTAAGCAACGTAGTGAGGCCCTGTCTCAATGGAAAATAAAAAGGACTGGGGATGTGGCTCAGTGGTTAAGTGCCCTTGGGTTCAATCCCTGGTACCAAAAAAAAAAAAGTAAATTTTTAATCAGATTAGTTGAACTTTTTTTTTATAAATCGGGTCATATAATATGCCCTGCTACCTCTAAGTTTCCCTGATCCAAGCTAAATTGTATTTGCCCAATTGACTCAGTTCGCAGAGTGCCAGAATAGAACACCCCACAAATCTGACTTTAATCTCCCAGTGCTCAGTTTTTGAGATTCTGTGCTTTGTCTCCATTTATAACAAGATGCTCCAGGACTTCACCTTCTTTTTTCCCTTCTAAGGCAACTCTTTATTTGTCAGAAGCCAGTGAGACCTCTAAGGGCAATGTGAGAAACTATGACAACAGCACACACAATTAGCATTTCCAAAGTACTTCTAAAGTCCTAGGTTACATGACAAGTGCCTTAGAAGGACATTCATTTACTCCATCTAGAAGCTTGGTGCTGAAGATGTGAGTTTGTAGCCAGCAAGAAAAAGGTGGCACTCATAGAATCCAGCTGCAGTGAGTTCAATGAAGGAATATTTACAGAGATGAGGGTAGGGCTAAGGGATCAATATGTGATGGTGAGGTGTCAGGGGATAGCAAAAGTGGGGAGCCTTTACCATCCTAGGGACCTGAAGGTGCAAAGGAAGAATACCAATGGTAACCAACATCATTACAGAAGGGTAATGATTTCCCCAAAACATGGCTGCAAAGGAGCTTAGCCACATGTACTGGGCCAAAGAGGAGCATGCATGGATAGGGTGGGGGAGGGATAAAAGCATATCCCTGACCTCTCTCTCTTGTGCAAGTGGCTCCTCTGTCACCACACCCAACTGGTAAGCAGGGAGCTTTGGAACACTCTATCCAGAGAGGTCAGTCTCCTGGGACTAGAATAGAGCTGAGAAAGGTAGGGAATAGATCCAGGGAAAGCACATGAGGTAAAAATCAGCATTCCATAGTAATTCTTGCTTTTATTTCTATGTAAAATGCCTGTGCAAAAGATGGGACAACAGGACTTACAGAGTTTCAGTAATTTGTGCAAGTTAAGTGGCAAAGCTAGATATTTGCAACAAGGCTGCCTGACTTGGAAGCCCATTGTCTAAGGCATGCCATAATGTGTTGTCTAAGGTCCTGACTCTATCTCCAAATCAGACCCAACTGATCTGAACCCTGCCTATTTTCCAAATCTATTATTTTCCCTATGATAAGCAGGTTGGAGTTCAGAGCCTCTTTCTCAGGCCACTTTCTGTTCTAAGAAAGTAATTTCAGCAAGTTGGCACATATTGTTGGTTACTCTGAAACTGTTAAAGACTTGATCTTTGTTTCACCCTATACAGCCTAATACTATGTAGTGAACTATTGTCTTCTGGGAAGTTACCTGTATTAGTTCATTTTTTGTTACTGTAATTAAATGCCTGAGGCTTGGTAACCAATAATGAAAGACGCTGATTTGACTCACAGTTTTGGAGCTTCAAAGGGCAAACAGTGTTGTGCCAGCCCTAGAAAGGGCCCCCTGACCGTATCACCTTACAATGGATGGCATCATGAGGGGAGTACATGTGCCAGGGAGAGATCACATAATAAGATGGAAAGCCAAAGAACACTGGGATCCCACAAGAACTATGTTAACCTCTTCCAAGAGCAATGCCCCCAGTGACCTAACAACCCCCCCCACAACTAGGTCCCAACTTTTATAGGTCCTCTTAATGTCACCACACTGGGAACCAAGCCTTCAATACATGAACCTTTGGGGAACACACTCAAACCATATCCAAATTGTAGCAATATTTTACATAAAATTCTTTCTATATTCATGCCCCACTATCGGTGAGCTAACCTTAGTGTGTGTGAGACTTGATAAGTGCCTTCAGGTACATCCTGTGCCACAGTCATCTCTCCATACACCATGGCCCTACTGTGCATGGAATAGAGGTTCTGCCGCTGCTTGTTACTTCTGCAAAGACAATAATGCTCTGAGCCAGAATTCCATTGTTGAAGACAGGAGAAGCACAGAGGTACTTATGCAAAGAAATAAAAGTTACTTTATCACCTTTGACTTATTCCTACCATGCCATAATTTGGAGTTTGAAGGGATATAGCCATTCTGCCTGATAACTTAAACTGGCTGGATACATGCTAGAGCCTTCAGCCTTCCAAAGGACTTGAACTACCAGAAACTTGGAAAGTTTTCACACCGATTTTTGTGACAAGTATACTTTAAAAGCCTGCCTCTTGGGTTTGGAACATTTTGAGTGACAAAATTAATGATGATATCGGATCATAACCCATACTCTAATAAATACCTACATGTCCAAATGGATATAAATGAATAGTTGAGTAAATAAATACACAGGGGAGAGGGAAAGCTTTTCATTACAGCAGAATCCAACAATTAATAAATGTAGAAGGAATGATGCAATTAGAAAATCACTAGCTTGAAAAATCCATAGTCATAATTGTTCCAGACAAGAAACATCAATGGAAAAAAAAAGTTGGAGGGTAAAAGTATGAAAACAAATTATTTTTATAGTCTCAGAGTATCTTCCCACAAGATAATTATTAATCCCAAAGGACAAAGGTAGTGATTTTAGAGTGAAGAAGCCTGGCAAGTACCACTTTAACTAAATGATCTATGTTAACATCACCACTGTCATGATTTGGATAGGAGGTGTCATCCAAAAGCTCTTATGTTAATGCTGGAATGTTCAGAGGTGAAATGATTAGATTATAAGAGCTGTAACCTAATCAGTTCATCCTACTTTTTATGGAATAGCTGGGTGGTAAGTGTAGGCCAGTGAGGCATGGCTGGAGGAGGTAGATCACTGGGTACATCTTCCGTCTTTCTCTCTCTGCTTCCCAGTCACCATGAAGGAGCAATGCTCCTTGACCATGCCCTTCTGCCATGATGTTCTGCCTCATCTAGGACCCAGAGCAACAGAGTTGACCTGTCATAGACTAAACCTCTGAAACTATGAACCAGAGTAAACTTTTCCTCCTCTTGTTGAGTGTTTTGGTCACAGTGGCAAAAAGTTAACACAACCACTAATGTGATTTATTGTTATTTTGTACCTTCCGACAAGATACACTGACAACTGCACAATATCACATCTGTATTTTTTTTTTTTGCCCCAAATGTATGATCTGAACTTAATTATGGACAAATTATCGACAACCTCTAAAATAATTTTCTGGAGTGCCTCAGATGTGAAAGTCATGGAAGATAAAGAAACACTGAGGAACTCTCCCAAATGGGAGGGCACTAAGAGAAGGGATATCTAAACGCAGGACAGAGTTTTTGATTAAGTCCTGAAAAACAGCACCCAGAGTGTGGGGGTAGCATTATTGGGACAGTTGGCAAAATTTGAACAAGGTCTTTAAAAGAGTTTATAGTATTATATCAATGTTGCTTTTCTGGTTTTGATCATTGATCAATGGTTATATGAAATGTTAACATGGAGAAAACTGATTAAAGGATATAAAGAAATCCCCATATTGATCTTACAACTCTTTTGTCATCTATTTAACAATGAAAAGTTAAAAAAAAAACAATTAAACTGATTCTTTCACTAAATACTGTTTTTCTTTTTTTTTAATTGTTGGTTGTTCAAAACATTACATAGTTCTTGACATATCATATTTCATACATTTGATTCAAGTGGGTTATGAACTCCCATTTTTACCCTGAATACAGATTGCAGAATCACATCAGTTACACTTCCATTAATTTACATATTGCCATACTAGTGTCTGTTGTATTCTGCTGCCTTTCCTATCCTCTACTATCCCCCCTCCCCTCCCCTCCCCTCTTCTCTCTCTACCCCCTCTACTGCAATTCATTTCTCCCTCTTGTATTATTTTTTCCTTTCCCCTCACTTCTTCTTGTATGTAATTTTGTATAACCCTGAGGGTCTCCTTCCATTTCCATGCAATTTCCCTTCTCTCTCCCTTTCCCTCTCACCTCTCATCCCTGTTTAATGTTAATCTTCTTCTCATGCTCTTCCTCCCTTCTCTGTTCTTAGTTACTCTCCTTATATCAAAGAAGATATCTGGCATTTGTTTTTTAGGGATTGGCTGGCTTCACTTAGCATAATCTGCTCTAATGCCATCCATTTCCCTGCAAATTCTATGATTTTGTCATTTTTTAATGCAGAGTAATACTCCATTGTGTTTAAATGCCACATTTTTTTATCCATTAGTCTATTGAAGGGCATCTAGGTTGGTTCCACAGTCTTGCTATTGTGAATTGTGCTGCTATGAACATCGATGTAGCAGTGTCCCTGTAGCATGCTCTTTTTAGGTCTTTAGGGAATAGACCGAGAAGGGGAATAGCTGGGTCAAATGGTGGTTCCATTCCCAGCTTTCCAAGAAATCTCCATACTGCTTTCCAAATTGGCTGCACCAATTTGCAGTCCCACCAACAATGAACAAGTGTACCCTTTTCCCCACATCCTCGCCAGCACTTGTTGTTTGATTTCAGAATGGCTGCCAATCTTACTGGAGTGAGATGGTATCTTAGGGTGGTTTTGATTTGCATTTAAATACTGTTTTTCTATACATTTAAAACATGATCAAATTTAACAAGTAGATTGACCTAACTTTAAAAATTTCTGTTTCTTTTCCTATGCATCTCTTTCTGTCTGTTCTCTATCTGATCGATTTCTTCGTTTCAAGAATAATAACTGTAGAAGGAATGATGCATCCATTCACATAGTAACATCTAGAAGTCTTCCCTTTCTGCTTCTTCGGATAAGATTCTGCATAATTTTTTTTCTTATACTCTCCCTTCTTTCCCAACCGAAACTGTTGGAGGGATGAATAGATGGATGGATGAAGAAAATAAAAGAATATCACTCTCCAGGAGGACAGATGACAAGATGTAGTGCTCAAGGGAGAAAACTAGGGGAACAGATTCCAGTGAAGCATTTCAGGGTAGAGTGAGGTAACCAGATGCTAGGTACATCATCTGTCATAATCATCAGGTTCCTACAGTACCACCCATACTTCCTTGCATCTTTGTGACCAAGCTGATCTGTGGCCTGGAGAGTGACTAAGCAACATGGGGAAGTTTGCAAGTGCCAAGGAGTTGGAATTAATGTCCAATGCACCAACTTCAACCACCAAGGGATGGGAATTGTTGGGTAAATACCCCAGTTTCCTAGCCCCTCAGTAGGGCAATAATAACAATGAGTTGTGTTCAACACAGTTCCTTGTGGCTCTCCAGTGGGATTGGTAACCTGCTCACTGCCTTACCATATGTGGGCTTCTTCTCTTCCCTTTCCCATTCCTCCACTGTGCTTCCTTCAATCACCTTCCAGATCAATTACTTTCATTGAAATCTTTGTCTGAGGATCTGCCTTTATGGAAAACTGAGGCAAAGGAACAAGGAAAAGAAGATCTCCTACCTACTGCATGTAAACCAACACTATAGTGTTATAGTGAGATTGCAATAAATTACTGAGTCAACCTTAAAGCAGGCGACAGAACCAGGAGGTCTGGATTCACCAGCTGGTGGGTCAAGGGGCAGGCTGCAAGTCTACACCCTTCAATCTCCTCCCGGCATTTGAGAACACTTTTTATACCATAAATAAAGTCTGTCAGTACATTAATCATAAATGGATGTTGCTGTGAATCGGAGACCACAAACAAATGTCATGAAATCAGATCATAAGCAGAAGGGGAGGTGGGTCAAAACAACCCTAGTTGAGTACAAGTTAAAAAGTGGTTACCAACATCTAGACAATCATTTTCTGACAAGATACATTGTCCAAGAAAAAGGGGAACCAAAAAGAAAACAATTTTACATTATATAAGAATTGCCATTTTGTGTTGCCAAACATGCTATATTAAGCAAATGTTGATGGGTACAACTGTTGATGGGGAGAAGCATTTCTTGCATGGCATGGAGTTTCATGGTAAAATGGAGTCTGTGTGGTCATTGCCCATAGAGCTTGGCCCATAACAGTAGGCTTTCTCTATCTCTGATGGAATGGGCCACCTCTAATTCCATGTTTTCTTTCAGTTCACACTTTATAGTCCTTTGGGGCCAAGCCATGGCACTTGATCTTGCCACCTCCACCACACCCTAAGTTTGAGGAATGGTAGATTAGATTCTTCTGTGATTCTGAGCAGGCCTACCAAAGCTGTCACAGGTATACAAAGATCAGACATTAAGTAAGTGCTCATCTTATTAAAGCCAGTTGAGGGCAACCTAATGAGTCACCCTGCACAACTTTAGTGATGTTAAACCCCTTAACCCCCCCGCCCCCAAAAAGAGTAAATCTGAAAACTCAAATGTAATCAGACTAACCTAAGCCACAGAAGCAATTACTCAGCAGGACACTCTAATTACTCTGTTAGAAGTTAGTCATGACACCTCCTGTCAACAGGGATTAATATAAATCTCTAGTGTCTACCTAATTTCACTCTGAAGTTGGTTGAAAATGTTTAGCTTTCTCTGTGAACCTGTATAGACTTGAAAAAGAAGAGATTTTAATAAAGAAGCTGAATGATCTAGGTAGAAAGTTGCCAAGTTTTACCTTTAAAATTATTTTGTTTATTTAAGAGAATGTTATTCAAGTTCTTATCTGTTCTATTTTAAATAATTTTTATTATACAAAAAGTAATACATGTGATTATATTGAATCTGGAAAGATACAGCCCTAAGAATAAAATTATTGCCTTACAAAGAGCAGGTAAACATTTGGTAGTTGTATTGTGTTTTTGCTGCATTATGCAGAATTGGAATGCATTCATGTGTTGATAAAGTTATAAATTTTGTATCATATTGTGCATACAATTTTCTAGTCTTACTTTAAAAATATAATATTATAATATTAGTATTTCCCTTGTCATGATAGATTTGTACAACAGCTTTAGTGGCTACATATATGATATTCCATTGAATGGATTACCTATAATCTTTTTATTTTCCCATCACACACTTAAGTTAGTTATAATTTGTTGTGCATTCTGTATATAAGTAGTGCTTTGATGGACATCTATGCACATATTTCAATTTTTTTCTATTATTTCCTTAAGATGGTTTCTACCTGAAGAAGTGTAAGGACAAGGAGTACAGATTTATTTTAAGGCCAAATTTCCTATTGGAAAGACTATCCTAATTTATACTCAGACCAGTAGTATATCAGTGTCTCATTTAACTTATCATTTAAAAACCATTTTGCTAACTCCAAGGGAGAAAAATAACATTCTAATTTTGTTTAATTTATAGTTCTTTTTTGGCAATGAGATTGATATTTTCTTCTCTAAATTTTTGTTTACATCCTTTGCCCATTTTTCTTTTTATCATTATTATATTCTACTTGAAAAATAAAAACTTTATATATTTATATTCAATGTAATGTTTTGACCTATGCATACATCATGGAAAGACTGAACAAATGAATTGTCATATCTATCAAGTCACCAATGTCATTATTTGTGATAAGATTACAATCTATTTTTAAGGAATTTTGAAATATATCACATATTTTTGTTAACTGGGGTCACCATGCAGTGTAGTAGGTCAAAAAGAGCTTGTCCATTTGTTCTTGAAATTTTAGTAATTTTTCTCAATGAAGTCAACATATCCTAGAAATAGAAACATGTGGCATATTACATTTATTATAAATATTTTTCCAATTTGTCATTACACTTTAACTTACTGTCCTTTTTTTAAAATTGCTTAGGTATATTTCTGGCTTTTAAAAATGATTGCCATTTTATTTTTAATTCCTTCCATCTCTAGAATTCATTTTTATATTCATAATATTCATATATTACATATATTCATATATCACACTTATATATAAGATTAATATACATATTATATAAGATTAATATTATGTAATACATGTATTCTATTCTTTAAATTCCATACATTATGTATTAGAATATATCATACCTACATATGATATATATTATACACTATTATAATATCTTACATATTATAATATTTTACATATAATTATACATCATATATACACTTTATATAATGTATACTTATATACACTATATATAATCATACACTATATGATATTTACATATATAGTTATAGATATATACCATTTAATATTCATGTTAATTATAATTTATTTTTATATTTATATGTAAATTTTTATTATATACTATATATGGAATATACATACAGAATTAATTTTGATGAAAGGTCTACTTCTGCTTTTCTAATAAATTACTCTAACAGTCATTTGGTTAAGTATTTTAGGAAAGAGCACTAGAACCTATCTCTTCTGAACTAGTAACTAAAGTCGAACTTTGTCAAAACCAGAGAGGAAAGAATCTGCAGATGCTCTTTTGCTTCCTTGAAAGCAGTGATTCTGATTTAAAAAATGAAGGATCAAAAATGTTTCCAAAAGCTTAAATGCTTCTAAAGAAAGAGCACCAGGAAGAGTGGAAAAGCCCCTTTGTCTGTGGGGTAAATAGAGAGGACCTGATAACTTGGGTCTGGGGCTTTGCTGTGAGTGTGTGAAAACAGACAGTCATTCAAATGTTACTTCCTCAGGATGATTTCTGTGCGTCTTCACCCAGCCACTGTTCTGCCAAGAGGTTATTGACTGGAGGAAGCCCCTTTATCAGGCAGTTGTCTTATATAAAAATGTTGGCTCTTCCTGGAACAAAGTGATAATACATTTGTGTAAAAGAGGAAGCACAGACAGGATGACCTCATGTTTGCTCCATTTCTGGCAGGTTTTAGATGTTTCAGCAAGAATACACAATTAAAAACATTCTTTATACAAAAGATTCCTCAGCCCATCAACTTGGAGATAGTTAGCTGATATCAGAACATTTATGTTCTTGGCACACAGTAGAGTGAATGATGGTATTTAAGTAGTTCATGAGAAGCTGGACTTTGATCCATCATTTCATTCTCATATTACAATAGTCTTTTGTGACTTTTTGCTCCCCTTCATGGTCATTTGTTCTATTTTGTAAGTCAGTACTTGATTTTCCTTTGGGAACCTTATATTCTTCATCCTTTCACATGAAGATCTGGTCTTTTTTCATCCCCTGCTACAGTGTTAGCAGGGCACAGTGAGGATCAATCCAGGCTTTTGCCTGAGAGACAGAACAGCTATGGCCATCCTGCTCCACCAGGCCTAGGAGGAAACTAGCTGAGAGATAAAGCTGAGCAGAGCTGAGACTTGAGGAGACCCAATCAGACCTGAACCCTGAACCCCAACTCCAGTTCTAAACTTCTTAGATGCATGAACTAATAAATTCCATTTTCATTTGTGACACCGGCTTGAGTTGAATTTTCTAAGAGTCATAGCAGAAAGTCTTAAGTGACATTGTTACATTTTTATTCCATATGCACTCTGGAAATTTTAATTCCTCTTTAAGATTAAGGATATTGCTTTATCTCAGTGTTTCACCCTGGTATTGTTAAAAGTGGACTTTAAAAAATAGCTTATTTTTTACATACAACAAAGTACACATTATTTACCATCCCCAACCCCTGCAAATGCTGGAGATTCAACCCAGGGCTTTACATATGCTAGACAAATGCAAAGCTACATTCTCAGTCCCCAAAATACAAGGTTCTTCAATATCCAGTTGGGTGCTCTTTGAAAAATGTATATACCTATGTACTCAAAACAAGGTATAGAATTTTTTTTTCATCATTTCTCTCATTCTTATTTCCCATGAAATGAATATACTGTTTGCTCATCCTTTTCCATGTTGATGGATATTTTACGTGGTTTTGGAGATGAGATTTTGTTCATATTCATGTCGCACAAGACTCAGGAACCCATAATGAAGCCCAAAAAATTACCGACATGAAAACTCACATGCCAAGATTGCCATGGACAGATGGAGTTTAGTTGTTAACACATATTGACTGATTTCCCTTTACATGCCAGGTGCTCTTGACAGCAATAAATAAAAACAGTAGCCTGGCCCTCAGGGAGCTCCCGTTATGGAGATTGCTTTCCTTGCAGAGTCATCTGCACCAAATTAAATAGGATCATTTCAGATTTCAAAAAGTCCACTGAGGAAAATAAAGCCCTTTGATGTCAGAGGCATGGAGGTAGCTGAGCAATCCTTTCATCCCGGGATCCAGAAAGGCCCCTATAGGTAGGAAGGTTGAAATGGAGACTGGGGAATAGGAAGATGGAGATGCAGAGCTGGGACCCCCATTTCCAGCCAAGGTAACAGCAAATACAAAACTTCAAAGAGGGAAGGTTCTAAAGAAATAAAGGAAACTGGGATGGACCGAGTAGAATTTGGATAAGGGAAAGAACTTTGTGGGCTATAGGATGGTTTTACTGCTAAAAGTGATGGTGCTCATTAGCAGAAGTTCCTCCTAAGTGGACTGCAGCACTAAGCACAAGTGTGTTAGTCCACTTTGCATCACGGTGACAAGGCACCTGAGATAAACAACTTAAAAGGCGGAAAGGTTTATTTTGGCTCCTAGTTTCAGAGGTTTCAGTCCATGGTTGGCTGGTTCCATCACCCTTGGGCTTGTTGTGAGGCAGAACGTCATGGTGGGGAGCATGTTGGAACAAAGCTGCTTAGTACATGGTAACTGAAAAGAAAAGGAGAGAAAGGGACTAGAATTCCAATGTGTCCTTCAAAGGCATGCTTCCTCCAGCTAGACTCTATCATCAATAGCCCCGTTGGCTGGAGACCGTGCCTTCAACACATGAGCTTTTAAGGGACATTTAAGATCCAAATCATAAAAACACAAGTTTTCAGATGTTCACCCACTAGCTCCACACTGGGATTTCATATGAGAAGGTTAGATCCTCTACTACTCAGCCTTGTCAGAAGAAGATGCTTTTGCTAGAGAAAAAAAAAATATATCGTTTGGATAAAGTTTCTTAAAGAAGCATATTTATAGCATCCATTCCAGTGGTTACTCCTCTATGTATTCTTATCTTTTTATTCTACAACAGAAAATTTTACATTATTTCTAACTCAAAGCCACCCCAAGAATAGCTGATAAATAAATTTGTCTTTTTCCCCCCTAACATTTGATCTCTATATGGCCCTTATTTCTGCTTCAGAGGCAGCAACTTTATATTTTGTCTCCTCTAATACTCTTGGCTTGCACTTCAAAGGTAGCCTGGAAGGTGGGGAAAATGGGATTCTTGAATGAATTGCCAATAATCTAAAGAGGGGTCTTGAATAAAGAATTAAAACATTTTTTCCCCTAGAAAAGTAGTAATTAACAAAGGCTTCACAAGAAGATGACCATTCAATTACTCTGTAACAATGAGGTCCTGAGCCTCAGTAGAGCAGAGGAGCTCAAAAGACAGAGGAAAGAGCCAGGCTGTTTGAGTTTAAAACCCAGCCCTAGCATTTATTAGCCATATAACTTTAGGCAAATTACTTTACTTCTCTGGATCTCAGTCTCCTCATCTGTGCAACTGGAATAATTATAGTCTACTTCACAGTGACACTGTGTGTATTAAATGAGATCATATAAAAAAACACTTACAGATAGTGCCTCACACATATTATGAACTTACTGAATTTTATCTGTTAGTATTTGTGTGTGTGTATATATGTGTGTGTGTGTGTGTGTGTGTGTGTAGTGTTGGGGAGTGAACCCAGGACCAAGCACTTTATCACTGATCTACACCTCCAACCCCAGCTGTTAGTATTTTTTAAAGTATTATTTCTAATTTAGTAAAGACAAACTATTAATGGCCTGGTATCTGCAGACGTAGAAGTGCCTTCAGAGCTCATGAATATTTTAAAACACTTTGAGATCTCTAAACTAGAGGGAACACTCAAAAAGAGAAAAAAAAGTTATTCTTCAGGGTACACCTCAAAATAGCAGCAGAGTTGTTACTGCCTTGATTAGGTAATCAGTGCCCGCAAAACAGCTCAATCATAGCCCCGACTCCTGCTCATGGAAACTCACATGGTCATTGTGCTCATTTTCTATTTTTGAGATTTACCTTTACAGATGGAATTTAGGGTGAGGAAGTGAGGGGAAACCAGCGCTAGTTTATTCAGAAACCTTGTGTGCAATCACTTCAAGTTGATGAAAGTGATTTTTGGCTCAAAGTCAACTGATTAGAAGGGAGAAAGGAATAATAGCCATTTAATCTAATTTCCAGCAAAAATAAAGAGATGAAAAGGAATCACACAAGCCAAATTAATCTACTATTATTTTAATCAAGTAAGACAGAGCAAGCCAGATCCTGAGTCACTTTCCTGGCCAACTATTTTTAATTGACTTGAAATAACAAAGGATGAGAACCTGAAATGAACCTGAACATTTTTTCTCATGGAGCAGCTCAGTTTCAGTGTCCTGAATTCTCCAAGAAGTGAGGATGGTGCATAAATCAATATTCTGAATACAGATTTTCTTTAAAAGTTGGAAGGAAAAGAAAAGCTTAAAGTGAGAGAAAAACTTCATATTGGCCACAAACAACTCATTTTTATTTCTATTGATATATTTGCTAAATTTGTGCAAAACTGATTCTGTATTTCTTCAGTACATGCTTCTTGGACACATCCATCATTATAGCATGCTTGAGAGAAAATTTTAGCCAGTAAAAGCAACAAAACTAATTCCAGAAAAGGTTTATATCTGGCCTGATTCAAAGAGTAGATTACATATTTTAAAATCATGAACAATATATTTCAGAAATACAAAGAAGCATAGACATTATGAATGTCAATGACAAGTCAATGAGTGATCACATTTCTTCCAAAGATCCTCCATGACCATCCCAACACTGAGGTGACCACTATTAGAGATTTGGTGTTTTGTAACCAGCAAGCCCCATCTCATATAAATATCCTAACAGCCACATATATATATGCATGCACACTAGGTATGGGCAGGAATATTTGTTATAATAGCATGAGCTGCAAGCAAAAATATTAGCAGAGCTAAATATTCACCTATAGAAAAAATGAATCAACAATTTGTGCCATCTTTGGATTTGGGTATCCACAGGAGGTACTAGAATTAACCTTTTTCAGATACCAAGAGACAACTGTAACCATATGGGCAACTGGCAGTCAATCAATCTCACTGGGACCCCAGAATAGAATGCTGTAGAGCTAATTCTTCAGTTCTCTTTCCCCAAAGGTGAAGGAACTGGGATTTTTTTCCTATCAACTCCCTGGTCTGCCATTGGTTGAGAGCTGCTTCTGAAAGCATTAACCCTTGGTATGTTCAGCTTGCCTTGTGCATGGACCAAATACTCTCCCTTGATGAAAACAACAACAACAACAACAACAACAAACCTTTGGCCAGAGAGTCACAGGTGTACACAATGTCTTCAGAGATACAGGTGAGTGCAGAAGGGATTGGGAAAAAAAAAACAAGAATGTCTGCTCAGTTTCTTGGGTCAAGATTGCCAGCAAAAGTTTTAAATTTACTGGCATTTTCCAACTAAGTTTCAACTTAACATGTGACATATTTAAGTCAGTTAAATACAGTTGCTTTTTTTTTTTTTTTTAGGATTTCACTTTCCAAAGCAAAAGACATATAAATCATATAAACAATACATTGAATCCCGTGGTGTGTGTGTGTGTGTGTGTGTGTGTGTGTGTGTGTGTTGCTAGGGATCAAACCCAGGCCCTTCTGCATGAAAAGGAGAGCTCTACCATTGTGCTGTAATGAATAAATGAACAAAATCTAAGATTGTGAAGATGCTCAAAGGAAAAGGTCTGTTCTTTTGATTTTAAAATTAACATTTAAGTGATAGAGAAAAATGTCAATTGACCCATTTTGGATAGACTGTTCACACCAAACTTTTTAGTCTCCGAACATTTCTTCAATGTTTCTACTATAACTATTCTATTTATCTGTACTATACTATAAATATAGTTATACCATAGCTATAACTGAAGTTATTAATCTGAATTATATATAATCTGATTTACAATCATCTGAGTTATCACATCAATGTTTGAAAGGACCGAAACACTTATTCATGGGTTTGTTTTTATGGTAACCAGAAGAGATAAAATACAGCCTGGAACAAAACACTGAGTCACACATAGGTCCACAAATCTTTGGTCAGCTGTATTAATCTAGTATCATGTATGGTCCAGAAATAAGCAAGTATTTTACCTGGTACAATGGGGGATATCAGTGAAATATCTTTCCTTGCCAAGGAGTGTAAATAAAATATGTGGGAAGCAAAGGCTTCTGAGATATTGCTTCAACCTGTTCTGCAGGTATCCAGTGTGAGCTATGTAAAAGTATGGGAAACCACAGCTGTATAATTCCCTCCCATTCAACACATTTATAAATAAAGTGAGCAACAGTGGACAATGTTAGCTAATAGAAATTGCCTTGTTCGTTTTTTCCGGGAAGTGGGGAAAAAGAGGAAAACAAAATTTGTACTGAGAATTGTGTTTAATTATTTTTGGGCTCATTCAATGTTTAGAATAAATAGCCTAATGCAAGTTTATCTTCCTTTCATAATGTAGAAAACTAAGACTTGAAGAATTGTCACCATTTTAAGATTGCACAGCTAGCAGGGCTGACTTGGTGGTAAACCGATTGCTTAGCACATATGAGGCCCTGGGTTTGATCTTCAGCACCTTGGAAAAAAATTTTTTAGAATATAAGGGAGTATGTTGGCTTTCTCCTCCTCCTCTTCTTCTACTTTTAGTTGCAGTTGGTACAATATCTTTATTTATTCATTTTTATGTGGTGCTGAGGATCGAACCCAGTACCTCACACATGCAAGGCAAGTGCTCTACCACTGAGCTACAGTTCCAGCCCCAGCTTTCTGTTCTTATAAAAAAAAAATCTGAGGTAATAAGCTTATCAAGATAAAAGGCTTATTTTTACTCACAGTTTTGGAGGTTTCAGTCCATGATTGGTTGACCCATTGCTTTGGGGTCTGTGGCAAGGCAGCACATCACGGTAGGAGTACATGGCAAAACCATTCACCTCATAGCCAGGTCATGAAAGGAAGAGAAAAAGGCTGGGGGTCCCAATATCCCCTTTGGAGGCATGCCCCAGTGACCAGAAGATTTCTCATGAGGCCCCACCTCTTAAATTTTCCACCACCTCCCAACAATGCCATGAGCTAAGGACCAAGCACGTAACATTAATAATTTTCAAATTATTTCCGAAGCCTGGATCTCCATTAATTTTTTTGAGCCTGATATTCTTCCATGAATCACATTTTGCCTACATAGTCAGTCAATTTCTGTTACTCACAATTAAAGATCCTGTCTGAAATACCAGGTAAATGTAGTCTCAATTTAGAACATATTTATGTGGGTTAGAAAAAGAATCTATATTCTTGTGTCATGTTTCCCCAAAATTATTATGTTTCCCAATAATTACTTTGAGATTTATATTCTTCTAGAAAATTATAGGAATTACCAAGTAAAACAGTGTGATAAATCTCTCCATTGTGTTTGGTTTTTGTTGACATTCTAAAAGTTCCATTCACTTAAAAAAAAAAATAAAACACTCAGTTCTAAATTAAGGAGTAAATCTGATGTGGTATTAAGCCCAATGGTGGTGCTTTGTCTTTGGGGACAGATGTGAAGTAATGAGCAAATGTTTTGCAGACTTCTCATTGTAAACAATTTCAGCTCTCTCTAACCTTTGGACATTATCTTGTATTTAAGTTTTCTAGAGTTATGGGTAGAGTATCTAGAGTGCATATTTAGCATAAATGAGGAACTGAATTCAATCCCTAGTACCAACTAACAATCAAAACCTCTGAATTTTATTTACTATTTAGACAGTTTCCATGACTTCTGATTTTCCAACATTATTATTAAAAAAATTTTTTTTAACCATTTGCAAGTTCTTATGGTATTAACCTTCAGGTTTATATTTTTCTAATGTTGTTGTGTCAACATCATGAGTCAATGCTGAAATGTTAATTCTGTTTCAGTTATAAAAAATAAAAATATAAACTGGGTATGGTGGCACATGCCTATAATCCTAGCGGCTCAGGAGGCTGAGGAAGGAGGATTGTAGTTTCAAGGCCAGCCTCAGCAACAGTGAGACACTAAAGCAACTCAGTGAGGCCCTGTCTCTAAATAAAGTACAAAACAGGGCTGGGGATGTGGTTCAGTGGTCCAGAGCCCCTGAGATCAATCCCTGACAACCCCTGCCCCCGGGGAAAAAAATGAAAATATATCCAAAGCAGATGACCTAATAGTTAAAATGCATAGTTAAAATGCACATCTGTGAAAACATCTGCTTGAATAAATTTAGAAAAATGATTGAGTGTCTTTCACTTTAGGCATTACATTGTTATCAGGTATCCATCAGACATATCAAAATGGCTAGTACATTTACGGAATCTTTTTTAGTCTGTTTTTAAGTGAAATTCTCATATAAAATGATTTATAGTCAAGTTTAAAGCTAAGTATTAAATCTCTCTTCTTGACAGATATTTGGAAGGAGAAGAAACCAATAGTTTTCCATTAGAAAAGAATAATAGGAAATATTTCTGGAAGAGAAAAAAATATGTTTTTTAATGTATACAGTTATATATCATCTGGAAAACAGAGACAATGGGGTTTCTTGTTCTTTAAGCATTGAGTTTTATATTTCCTTCCTATGAAGCACTGTCATCCTTTCTTAGAAATTTTAGGTAGGTGTAGATTTGCAGGGGCACAATATGCATATTAAACAGAGATTTAAGTAAAATTTTAGGATGAGAGCTAACACAAGGAAATGCTGGAATTTATTAGATTGTAGGTTTATGTTGTTTTTGAAAATAAGAATGCAAAGGGCCTGTATCAATAAAAGCAGGTTCTCTGTCTTGTGGGTCTACCAGGGCTTGGCTTTTTGTGGCATTAGCATCTAAATTAGGATTCACACTGTGGCTGAGTTGTTAAGTGATGTTACTTCTGAGAACAGACACAATGATCATCTCTGATGGGCAAATGTGTGCCTAAAAGCTAAATTTTCCCACACTCTCAAATTAATATAATATTAATGATAATTAGGATTTACATGAGAACACATGATATTTTAGTCACTCTGTGAAAGTAAATCCTCAGAATCCAAAAAAGTCTTTGATAAATGAAAAACCAGGAAATAAAGTTTTAGGATAAGTATGTTTTTATGGTAACTTAAGTTATCCAGAAATCACAGTGCTAGCCAACTAAACATCTATAATGATTCCAATTATTGAAATTAAAAAGGCAAAGGAATAATCTCTACTAGCAAAGATTGAGTGTGTGAACAAGAGTTGGTTGGAATTAGATGAAGAGTCTTCCAGGCATTTTTCCTTTGCTTTTATAGCAATGGCAACAATTTAGGAAGCTCAGGAGGCTGAGGCAGGAGGATTACAAGTTCAAAGTCAGCCTCAGCAACTTAGTGAGGCTCTAAACAACTCAGTGAGACCCCGTCTCTAAATAAAATATTAAAAAGAGATGGGTGGGGAGGGGGGCTGGGTTATGGCTCAGTGGTAGAGCACACGCAAGGCCCTGGATTCGATCCTTAGCACCACAGAAAAATAAATAAATAAAGGTATTGAGATGGGAATGTGGCTCAGTGGTTAAGCGCACCTGAACTCAATCTCCAGCACCAACCCCCCACTCTCCCAAAAAACAAAACAAACAAACAACAACAGCGACAAAAAACTCAATTTAGGAAGAGACAGAGGGGGCTGGACTGAGGTGGAAGAATAACTATGGTTTTTATAAATAATGAATAATCTGTTTAATAAGATAGAAACTTTAGGTATATTGTAGAAAAAGTTGAAGAAAATAAGGATAAAATTTTAAAATTTGGGTGCATAATACTTCAGTTAAATTAAAAACATCATATTGGACATGTACCTAAACTGTGCTGAAAATATTTATGAATAAAAAAGTAACTAACTGCATTCACTTAATATATATTGATTGAATGTGCCCTGTGATAGACATAAGCCCAGCAATAGTGAACTGCAGAATTATTTGAAAAATATTTAATATTAATGATTACATGAGTTGCAGTTTTCACATAGATCCTGGGAAGACCAATTTTCAGTACATAGAAAAGAATGGGAAGATTCAAAACTATGATTACAATTTAGCCATAGTAATTGATCAATAACTCTTGGTTCGAATTTATGTAAGTAGTATACAAGAACAACAAGTTTAAAATTTGACTCTGGATGTCAAGAATTAATGAGTTTCTATTTATTCGTTGGACCTTCATGGTCTCCCATCCCATTTTGCTTACTTAGTCATGATCACTGATTTCCCAAACAACCAAGTCCAATTTGGTATTATTAGGAAAGCAGGCTACTTTCCTGGTATGGAAACTTTTCCCTGGCTGGGATCTGGAAACCCACACCTAGTTCAGATATTGTCGTGCTTGAATTCGGGACTCCCAAAAGACCACCAGAGACCAAGATTGATGTAAACAGCAAAGAGGTGTTTATTGCGAGCTAGCTGGGTCCTCCATGCACACACAGCAACTGGCGATGCTGAGAGGCCCTGAACCCAGGGTTTGCAGCAGTTTTATACACTCTTTGGGGAAGGCAGGGACTTTACGTACATCATAGCATCTCTTAGCAAGTCATCACACACCGCGGGAAAATCAAACAACTCTTAACATTGATTAGCACATTCACTGGTGGGAACAAGTTGGGTAAGGGTGATTGGTTAGTACAAGAGGGGGATTCTTTTGAACTGATTGGTTAAAACCATGAGGGGAGTACATGCTGAACTACAAGGTTTCCCAACAGGTTATCAACCGCCATAAATTACTGGGAGGGTCATCTGGCATCTCAGGTATTTTCCCTGTCTCATGCTGATTGGTGGTTGCTAGGGGGTTGCTATGAGTCCTCACCTAGCCTGACTGAATCAGGGACACCTGGCTCCACAGATCTCTCCTGTTATTTGTAGATAAACAACTCTGCAGGGTGGGTAGGTGCTTAGGAGTGCTCTGTAGGTCTTTCCAAGGACAAGGGTTACGCGCCCTTCCTCAACAGGCTTTGTTCTGAGGTAGAGGCTGGTTTCTCAATATATTTTCCCATTTGTTACTGAGGACTGTGTGTGTGTGTGTGTGTGTGTGTGTGTGTGTGTGTGTGTGCACGCACACACAATCAGCCTGAAACACTGCCTACTATAATGACAATATGTTCTTTTGAATGATATTACAGATTCCTGAATTTTTATTTATTTGAGTTTTATCATCAGTCAGTATTATTCTTTTTGATGATCAAATTAACCCATATTTGGTCATAAGGAACTCTTCAAGCTAGACAAGATGTTGGTGGTCCAGGAGTTTCTTGGTTTGTGGATGCATAAATCCAGTCTCTGCTTTGGGCTTCACATGACCCTCTCTCTTGTTTCTTTGTTTTCTATTTTTCCATGGACTCTTGATTAGGCTCATTCAAATAATCCAGGATTATCTTATCTTGAGATCCTTAATATAATTACATTTGAAAAGATGCCCCCACACACACCCCAAATAAGGTTTCATACATTCTGGGGTTTAGCACATAGGCATATCTCTTGTGGAGGGGGCACTATTCAATCTACTAAATTGACTATACAAAAATTGCTGGAAAGAATAACCTTCCACGAATGGTTTTGTATTTGTGGAGATCTATCTTCAGGGTCAATTCTTGGAAATAGAGTTTCTGGGTCAAAGGGCAAATAAAATGCAATTTTGCCAAACTTCCCTCCATATGGGTTGTATTGTTTTACAGTCCTAATGTAACAGGGGTTCACTTGATGCTTGACTATATCCCTTGTGGCTTTGAAACTTACATGTTTTTTTTTTTTTTTCTTTTTCCCAACCTTCTGCTCCCTGACCTTCTCCTGCCTAACTTTCTCCTCCCTGATAGTCTTTTTCCTGATCTTCTCCTTCCTGATCATTCCTCCCTAATTTCATTTTCTCTGAATCACCTCTTTAAAAGCCCCCTATTCCTGCTGATGAGCAGAACCACAGCCTCTGGGACAGGGGTCCCTGTGTTTCTCCTTTGCTAGAAAAGCAATAAAACTTCTTTTTCCTTTTTCTCAAAACCATGTCCTTGTTATTGGATTGGCTTCGGGGACAAGGACTGACCTTTTGGCAATACTAACTGCTGTGTTTCTCTATAGCTTTACCACTTGAATGTGTTGCCAAATGTGTGGGGATTTTTTTTTTTCTGATTCTAATGGTATTTCATGGTAGTTTTAACTTGCATTGCAAGTTTTAAACCCTTGACTTGGTTTTCCTCATTTATTGATTAAAGTGGGTCATTTATTCAATAGCACTTAATTGTCTGCAAAATACTTGATACTCTGAAACTCCAGAGACAAAGAATTACCTTCAAAGTAGGTGATTTCCTCAAAGAGTTTATAATTCAGCAGGAATGATTTTTGAGAGGAAAACAAAAAATAAAGAGACACATGCAATATATATGTGTGTGAAAAAGTATCATCATCATCAGCAGCATAGTACATGTTTCTTAATTTTTAAGAGAAGATTTGGAGTTCTACATTTTCATTAGTAAGTATGATGGGTGAGATGAATCTATATGCAGGGACGCCTGTTTCTGGCACTAACAAGTTTTGACGGTGTCACATGTTTACTGTACTATCATTTATTCCTTCCTTTGTCTAGTTGCTTAGCCTCCTCAAATAGATTGGAAGCTTTGGAGATCAGGGGAGTTGTATCATAAACATCTTTTATCCTCAAGGCTTAGACTCATGCTTTCACCTTGTAGGTACTCAATAAATGTTTGATGATAATGACAGCTTGATTTGTGATAGAAAAATAGAATCCCGGCTGGGGATATGGCTCAAGCAGTAGCGCGCTCGCCTGGAATGCGTGTGGCCCGGGTTCGATCCTCAGCACCACATACAAACAAAGATGTTGTTTCTGCCGAAAAACTAAAAAAAAAATAAAATAAATATTAAAATTTCTCTTTCTCTCTCCTCTCTCTCTCTAAAAAAAAAAAAAAAAAAAAAGAATCCTTTAAGATAAGTCATTTTATTTTTTTTTTCAGTGAGTATAAGGAAAGATACTATCTTCCAAAGGAATGGGACAGTAAACACTGTTTCCTGTCTGTAATAGGGTACAAGCTAAGCTGATGTAACAAAGGTCCTTGTTTGGTTCAAGAGTGAACATAATTTCTCTCCCTTGTAACAAAATTTTGGAGAGTTTGTGGCTTTGTTCTATGATGTCATCTGGGGACTCAGGCTGATAGGGCAGCCCTGCCATCTTCCTGAGCATGGAAATTCCATCTCTGGGTCTATGAGATTCATCCATGTTGTTGCATTTATCAGTATTCTGTTCCTTTTTATTGTTGAGCAATATTCCTTTGTATTTTTTTAAATAAGCGTGAATTTAATTTATTTTTAATTTTTTTATGTGGGGCTGAGGATAGAACCCAGCGCCTTCCATGTGCTAAGCAGGTGCTCTACAACTGACCACAATCTCAACCCCCTATTCCTTTCTATTAATATGTTCCTGTTCTATCAATGCTATTTGGACAATTCCAAAAATAGAGAACTTGTTAGAAATATTGGGGTGCCACAAGAAATCATACACATACTCAAAAGTCACTCAGTAAGGCAAACTTTACTTCTGCAGGAGGGTGTGCTACCAAGAAAAATCTGACAAGCAAGTACACTGGGCAGGAAGTCTGCCCAGCTTTTTATCCTTAAGGCAGCACAGCCTTTTACTCTGATAGGAGTAGTTCAGGGTTACAGATTACCCAATTGACTAATTTAGAATTGGAGAGGGCAGGGGGAAGGGCTACAGTTATGATTTGATCACTACTACACTATAGTCAATATGATTGGAAGACTGAGGACAAAGGGAGATATGTTTGGGGGACGGAAATGGCTACATTTTAACCATTTTGTAACTTAAAAGTAGCCCCACCCAACTACACATTATGAAATTTCTGTTTTACAACAGCAAACTCATTTTGTTATATACTAGGAAACTCAAAACGACAGGTTTAACTTTGACAGAAAAGAGAACATTAATCTTACAAACTTTTAACAAATATAAGATTTTGATTTTGGCATGTGTATTTGAAATATGTAGGACTAGGTTAGCTTTTCATTCCATTTCATTTAATGAGCTTTACTGAATGCCAGTAGAGGTCAAATTCTGTGCTCAGAGATGGAGATACAAGCCTATGAAAATCCCTGGCTTCTCCTTAAGCTCTGGTTCAACTGGAGGAGAAAAGAACAGTTTGGTTGTCCCAATTTGCATGGAAATCACGTGGTTCTAAACAGTAGCCTTAAATTCTTGCTTGAAAAAGCTGAAATGCTGTCAAAACTCGGAGGATCCCCATGCCAGTAAATAATCCTTCAGTTCTCTTGTAAGAAATCTCCTGCCCATCTTCCATCTGAGAGTCAGGTCCCTCAAGTTCTATTTCTGGTTCTGCTACTGGATTGCTTATGAGGCTTTGCACAACACCGGGAACATTCACTTCCTACTAGGAAAGAGGCAAGACCCTGAGCGTCCTCTGAGCAAGAGACCTCCACACTCCAAGTGAGGTTGGGTCCTGGAACCAAGGGGACTGGTTGAACACTTCACAGGAGACTAGGCATGCCCCTCCTTGCTGCCAAACCCATTTCTTTTAGTATGTAATTGGAGCTCTGATCTAGCGTAAATCCGGAAGCAAACCTGAAAATAGTTTGTATTTTAAAAGCCTTCATACAGGATTGTGTGTGTGTGTGTGTGTGTGTGTGTGTGTGTGTGTGTGTGTGTGTGTGTGTGTACGCAGCCGGGAGTATGAAGGTACGGGAGTCTGGGACTTTCCAGAGCAAAGGGAAAGCAGATGGTGTTTAGCACCTCTAAGACGCTCTAAAGGAGGTCGCAGAGCCTCGCCTCCTAGAGAACTACATTTCCCAGGAGCTTTTGCGGCCTACCCCGGGCGGGACCACGTGCTCGTAGCCCACTGAGTCCCAGTGTGCTGAAGACACACCACCCTGATTGGAGGGCCTTTTCGCGGTGCTTCCCGGGACTTGTAGTACAACGTGCGAGAGGAACACGCTTCTTTGTGATTCGCCGCGCCGGCTCTAGGCGCGTCACCGCGAGGGTCTGAGCGAGCGGGAGGTTGTCTTGCGAGGAGCGTCCGAGACTCGCGCGCGCGCGTCGCACCTGAGGAGCTGGCCAGCGCCTCCCGCGGGGCAGGGCTGTTCGTTCCGCACCGACACCGCCTTCCTGCCCCCGCCCCTCACCGGGCCGGCCGGCCCCTCCTTCCTGGAGTCAAAGCTGAGGCAGAGGTGGCGGCGGTGATGGCCCGGAGCGCCGCGGTGAGTGGCCCGCGCGACACGCGCCGGTCCCGATCCTATGCGGTGACTCGGGTGGCACAGGCGCTCCTGCCCCGCCGGCGGGGCCCAGGCTTCCCGCGGCAGGATGTTCTCCCGAAGGAGCCACGGGGATGTGAAGAAGTCCACCCAGAAGGTGTTGGACCCCAAGAAGGACGTGCTGACTCGCCTGAAGCACCTGCGGGCGCTGCTTGGTGAGGCGCGCGCCGGCGTGCTGGGCCTCCGGGCACTGGGGTCGGGGGCACCTGCCTGAGAGGGTGTAGTCTGCGGGCGGGCCAGAGACCCCGCGGACACCGACCCTGTAGAGTCACGGACAGGGATGCTGGGTCGGGGGCCGGGGATAGGTGGGCGTCAGACCTTGTCTAATCCGGGCTGCGACCCCCTAGGCATTGTTTCCCCGAAAGCCATAGCCTGGCCGCGGACCCTGCCTTGTCGCCCTCGAGTGTAAATTGACACAAGGCTCTCCTTGCGCGTCTGCCCTCCTGGGTAACCTCGAGGCCCGGCACAGAGGTGACTATCCCCTCTACTTCCCGGCACATCAATTGAGCCCCAGGTGGTAGGTACATACATACACACATGCACACACACACCGAACTGTCGTCTATCCATTCTACTTTTTAAGTTTTAATTTTCGAGCCTGAGACATTAGGTATAATGAGACCCAGTGGTCCCAGCACAGACTTAATTGAACTGTCATCTCTCTCACTCCTCCCTCTTTTATTTATTTATTTTTACTTTGCAGTCTGAGGCAGCAAATACACTGATTCCAAGCAATATCAGCATAAATTTAACTGTCATCTCTCTCTTCCCATGTCTCCCTTTTAATTTTTTATTTTGGGTCTGGCTGTTTCAGTTTCTTTGTGTTATCCTTATGAAGGATATGCCATTTGGAGGGAGGGGTGGTTTTCTTGGATTCAGGGAGACTGCTACTTTTTTATTAACCAGCATGACAACCATGAGCCTATGATTTCTTCTGCTTTGCTGGCCTGTTGGGTGGAGGCCCTGCAGAGCCCAGGTGGGTCTGAAATTGACCTATGGTGAAGCTCAGCACTGTGGATGTAAAGTGTCCACCAGCTTCCTGTAACCTGCTGCATGTGATCAATGCTGGCTATGTTTTCTTTTCTTTCTTCTTTTTCTTTTCTTTTTAAAAATCTCTTGGTCTAACTTTTGTTTAGGACAGAAACACCTATGCCCATCTATAGACAGACTTGTCTGTGTATTTGGGGGCCTAGAGCAAAAGACACCTTATGTTTCTTTTAGGTGTGTTTTAGTGTTAAAAATAAGTAAAAATCACTTAGTTTTAACGTATTTGTCACTTGAGAAAATATGACACAAAAGAATTCATTTTATATGTGGGAATTTTAAATTAAGATCTCGTTCATAATATTAAAAGTTGCTAATTCCATTTATACCCTATGACCTTACAACTAAGGAAAAAAACACAAACAAAAACCCAATACTTGATTTTACCAAGTAAGTTATTCACTATCTCAGATTCCTGAAGTTTACATTTATTTGTTCAGTTTGGAATGAAATGTAAATTAGTTACTGTTACAGGGATTAGTTTTCAAGACTTTTGAAAGTGAAATATGGTGTTCTTGGTAAACTGAACTTTCTACTTCCTGTAATAAAATACCATGCACACACTGATTGCTTTGTGCCTGTTTTTTTGGTAGTGACTGATTAACACCTACTTCAGGGACATTTTGATAAAGGAGAATTGAGCAGTATTTTAAAAGCATTTGATACTTTGGGACTTTTTCTGTACTAGAAAATTTAAACCTTGGTTCTGTCCAAGTCTACAAGATTAAGGGCTACATTTTATAAAGACATTAAACCCAGATCAGACTGGTTTCTTAGAGATACACATACATTGTCACCATTCTGATAAATTAGATACTTTTCAAGTCCATGTACTTATGGCTTGTCTTTAAGTTGTATGTCTTATTTTAAGGAACCTCCTTTTATCATTTCAATGATCTCAGTATGACTGCAGTTTTGTAACATGGAGAAATTCTTTGATATTTCCTTAGGTGTATGTTTTTCTGTTGTTGATAACATTTGTTTGTGGAATGGCCCGGGTTTCCTTTGTTATTATGATCTTTGTAGGGATTGGATTTTTATAAAATTTGTCTGAGGAGGTCTAGTCATGATGTTTAGTGTAAACTTTTGTTTTACAACTGGGATTTAAGGATTTTAAAGAAGAATTAATGCATTACTTCCTATTTATCGTATACCATATGCAGTTGCTGATTATTTTTTTAAAAGAGAAAAAAAAGCCCTTTTCAATAGAAAGATAGGAATTAAGCCAAAACTTAGGAAACCAAAGAGAAATGAATGGTAATTTCTATTGATTTTTATGTATAAATTTATATAACACTCTTGTTTTTCACATATTTAAAGATGTTATTTATAAGGATGATACCATTGACTGGGTTTGCAATCTGTGTCTGTGAGCTAATTACTTAGGCTGTCCTTGAATCTCAGTTTCTTCACTCTGCTAAATGAGTATGGTAAGGTCTGTCATGTAAAGGGTTATTGTGAGTATGATGTATAAATGACTTAAGTGGAGTAGATATTTAATAGCTCCTTCTTGCATTACTTTTCTCTCACCATTGATAGGATGGGACAAGTATTTTGGTAGTAGTTTCTGTACTCTTCTTTCTTATTTTTTGATAATGGTTATAGATTTATTCCCTCTTCATAAAAAGTAACCTGAGTTTAAGACATCTGGCTGAGAAATAGAAAATAAGCTGTAGAGAGTACAGTATTAATATCATGATAATGACTTCAATTCAAATTTACTTAAGATACTTTGACCTGGCTAGATACTATATATTGGCCTAATAATAATTATTAATTTTATTTTAATATGTAAAATAAAGTTAATAATTTATTAACTTAAGGAACACTGAGGCAAGGCAGGCCTTACAAGCTGCTAAGCTATGTACTAAAATGTGTTTATATATATTATATTAGAGGAAGAACAAAGAGCTGATTTCCAGTTCTTCCTGCACTGTTGAAATCATCATTGGGAAAATAGATGACCAAACAAACCCAAACCCCAAAATATCAAGTATATTACTGTTTTGCTCCAGCAAGAATTTCATGTCTAATTGAAAGTTGAGTGCCCACTGTAAGTCTCAAATTAGAGTTAGGCATTGATAAAGGCAAGAGTCAATATCACATAATAGTAAACATATGGTGCATTATGTAATTAGATAATCTATTACATGGTAGACTCCATTATAGGATTTCAGAAGACAAAAAGACCATTAAGAATGACATAAAAAGGGCTGGGGTTGAGGCTCGGCAGTTGAGCACTTACTTGCCTAGCGCTTGTGAGGCACTGGGTTTGATCTTCAATAAAGGTATTGTGTTCATCTCCAACTGAAAAAAAAAAAAAGAATGATATAAAAATTGGGGCATCTTGAAAGTTTAATTCATGCTAGACCCTGAAGAATCGTTAGACAAGCTCTTACCAATAGAAATGTAATATGAGCCATATGTGTTATTTAAATTTTCTAGTAACCACATTTAAAAAGTAAAAAGAAGTAAGTGAAATTAATTTTTGACAATGTATTTTAGCCTCATGTATTTAATATGTATTATCAGCAGGTAATAAATGTAAAATATTAGTGATAGTTTTCACATTTTTTTCCATACTTGTCTTTGAAATCCAGTGTATATTGCATTAGTTCTTATTAGTCACATTTCCAGTTTTCTGTGGCCAAATGTGCCTAGTGGCTACACATCAAACACTTTAGGTTCAGAAATTGGGAAAGTAGAAGGAGAGGGATGTTCCAAGGGAAGATAGAAGAATTGATGGTGGAAATACACAAGTCAATGAGGTAGGAGGGTGAGGAAACCAACTTGAACTCAGCCTTCATCCAGTGGGAGAGTGGTGAGAGGTAGTTTTGTCTCCTGAGGACCCTTCCCCTGAGGGTATCTACAGGGTCAATGGATAAGGCTTGAGAATTGCTTCTCTGAATGCAGGGGTAGGAAGAATGAATTAGGAGGGCATTTGGGGCAGGGCCATGTTTTGAGGGGACTGTGGCAGTAATGGAGCAAACTGATGGAGGATTGCCTAAAATAAGACACAGTCCAGTAAATGGAGAGTAAGAGTGTGATTATAGAGACTACGGAGAAGAAATTTATGATTCTTTTAACTGTAATAATGAAAATGAGGGTTGAAAAAGCTGACCCAGGAGTAATTAATATGAAGATATTTGGGATAAGAAGCTGTCATAGTCAGGTCAAATCAAGGGATCAGGGTTTGGACCACAGATTCAGAACCAGTGAGAAAAGTCTCTCACAAATGTTCTATATGCTGACAAAGCAAAATATAACTATGGTTTATTTCCTCTTATGCGTCTATGCTTTAATTTGGGTCAAGTTCACTTATAACTTTTAAAACTTATTAGCATATTCTCTGTTTTGTTCCTTTCATTTTTAAATCAAACATTTGTTGACACCACGTACTATAATTCATCTTAGCATTTTCTGGAGAGTTATATTGTGTTGTGTTTTTCTTTCCTTTTCCTCTTCTTTCCTCATTCCTCTCATACAAATAAATACCTCTTTAATCATCTTATGAAGCAGCATTTTCTACATTTTATGTTATTCCCTTAGAATAAATTTCATTGCAGTAAAAATGCTGGCTTGAACATGTTTAGGACTTGTTTCACAGTAATTTCCTAAATGTTGTTCCAGTGGCCCTGCCAGCAGCAAGGATTGAGACTACCTTTTCACTGTAGTCTGACTAAAAATAAACATCTCTTTACAATTTGATAATTAGTGGTGGGTATTTGGAATAATGGGAGTGTCCTAGACAGAGTCAGAAAAGTTGGGAGAGAATCCTGTCTTGTGGTGGGGCAAGATGAATTTGATGTTCTACGTTTTGAGTTTGAGAAAATGTGAGATCCAGTAGCATGTTTTAAACAGAGGTTGTGGTACATAAGAGTTGAAGCTCAAGGAGAGATAGAAAACTATGATGCATTGTTTATTGTTAAGATCTTGTTGACTCTTCCCACAAACTGATCAAGGTAAGATTTCTACTCGTAACATATAGAAGAGGAAACTGAATTGTGGTGAGGTTAACTACTTGTCTGTCACCTCTTGGCTTGTAAGTGGCAGAGCTGGGATTCATGTGTTTGTAAAGCCAATAGTGTGCTTCAGCTTGTTATCTGATTCAAAATAATGTTTGCACAACAGAAAATATAAATGCTAATATATAAACAAACCTTACAGTTTTTGCATGACTCCCTAAAATGTTGCTATGACATTTATAGCTCTCTTCCTGGTCTTTCTATTTTTCCAGGAAGATTTTAATATTTAACTTGAGCATAGAAGATAATAAGACTCCTTCTTTGTTTTTGTGTTCTTTGGCTTCTCTGTGCCCACGGCAGTTCTAGCAGGTAGTCAGATATTTGAAAATTCATTAATGTCACATGGATGTTCAACAACCAGAAAAAACCTGGGAGGTTCTTCATGTAATACTAGTATGGCATTTCTTAGCTGACCTTGTTTGAAGCAAAGTGATTTTGTCATAATGCTCCCTTTGCTAATTTTTCACCAGTTACTAATATTTTATATTTATAACCTCTAGGATGTAAAATGAACTTTGGACACTGTTTTGGTCAGCTTTTCCACTGCTGTGACCAAAAACCTGACAGAAACAATTATAAGAGGAAAAGTTTATTTGGGGCTCATGGTTTCAGAGATCTCAGTCCATAGACAGCTGACTGTACTGCTCTGAGCTCCAAATGAGGCAGAACATCATGGCAGAAGGGCATGGGGGAGGGAAGCTCAGGACATGGTCATCAGGAATCAGAAAGAACTTTGCTCATCAAGGACAAAATATACACCCTTCAGGCATGTCTCCATGAACCATCTCCTGCCATTCTCCACCTGACTACAGTTATCACACAGTTAATCTATCTCAACTCTCAATCCAACTTTCCCACCTCCAAACAGTTCTTACGCTGTCTCACACATGAGCTTTTGGGGGGTACCTCATATATAATTATAAAAAACACACGCATGTCATATAAACACAAAATCCCTGCTTTTAGGGCTTGAGGTTGTCTAGATTTCTGACACAAAAAACGGTGAACCTATGATAAATGCCTGAGTTCAGATGTTTTGCTTGCAATAACTGGAAAGGATTGCCATCCACCTTTTACTCTGTTCTTTTTGTGAGTAGTTTCACAAATGTATTTAGCTAGAAGAGGGAAGGTCTGTAGAATGAGATGAGTTAAGTAGAGCAGATGACATGTTGTCTGCTCTTCCACTCAGTGACCACGTGCACCAGGGTAGGCATGAGGTGGAACTCTGCTGTGCCCTCTGAGGTCTTCTTTTTTCCAGGCCTCTTATTGTGGGATTACATCCCTACTCAGTGTGACTCTGGTGTTTAAGGGTCATTTTGATTTTCTTCACACTGCCTTTCATGTGACATAACCCCATGTACAATGTACATGATTGCTTATATTTATTTACCACTTTATACCCGTGCAGAATGTCTTTTCATGCTCTCATTTAGTCAAAGTGCTACCTACAAGCAATCAGTTAATATTAGTCATAAAAGAAATGTGTCATTAAATATCTGATTGTGAATGTACTTTCAGTAGTATGTCTGGTTTTGGGTAATTTTGCCTAGTTACAGTCTCCTGAATTTGTAGGATCGGATAGCTTTTTTAGGTAAAAAGAGATCCAGAATCTACTATCAAAACTTAGCAATTGAGAATCTGATGAAATTTAAAATAGAACTTCATAGAAATTATCTTTAAAAGATTTTACCTTATAGATTCTTTTTTCCTGAGTTATTTCTGAATTCTCAGTTCATGGTTTTAGCTTTGAGTCTTAGAAAAGAGATGTTTTATAACCCTTTTGTGTCTTTTATATTGTTTTACAAGTTAAAACCACATCTGGAAGATATTGAACTCTATTTTTAAAATAGTTGTAATTAACAATAAACATGTACTTTGATTTTTCTATTAGAGTTGTGGTTTATTTTTTTTAAATCTGTTTTCATGAAGTTAAGGAGCCTATTGATATTACCTTATGTTTGATTTTAAGTGAGGGTATATGTTTATTGAACCTCAGCCACACTTTCAAGGACACACAAGATACTAGTGACATTGCTTGTGCCCCGTTGCAGGAGCTGTGAGAATCTGTTGCTATTGCTCCTGTTGTGTGGAGTATGATTGACTGATGGTCTAACTGCTGCTCTGTAGATCTACCAATTTTGAGCCAGAGCTGAGTGTTGGACCACTCTCAGCCATGGCCTTGAATATCAGTGCTGCTTATTTCTGTGAAATCTAGATGCCTCTTAAGGGCAACTGTGGCTGGAGGATTCTCCCCTGATCTGGTGAAGATTATCTTAGAACTGTGTGGAAGTTTTGAGAGACTACCTACTCAATCTTCTCCCCCTCCCCCTCCCCCTCCTCCTTTTCCTTTTCCTTTATAGTTGGTGGAACTGTATTGTAGTCTGACGATTCTCCGCCTTCTCAAGCTTTTCTCCCTTTATCTTCCCCACATACTCCCCCAATAAATTTCTTGCATGTCTACTTCTGTCTTGGTGTTTACTTTTCAGACAACCTAGAAACTAAGATACCTTCTTTTTTTTCCAGAAGGTGGTGTCATCCTGCTATCTAAAATGCTTACAGAACACAGTACAAGTACATTATATCTTCCACCAGAACTTTCTTTGTCTTCTTGTCTTCAAATGATCTTTTCTCAGAATTCTCATAGTACTTTTTACCTCTCATTTGACATTTGTGGCTTTAGCTTTGTATTATTATTATTCTCTCTGACCTTCCCCAGTAAAAGACAAGTACACAAAGAACATGGACAGCTTCTTGTTCATCTTGAAAACATACTTCCTTATTAGAATAATAATTGACACTTATTATATTCAGAGTATTGTTATAAATACTTTTACATCTATTTACTCTTAATTCTCCAAAATGAGATGGGGAATATCATTATCCACATTTTACAGATGGGATAGATAAAGAGAGAGAGTCTTGTAAGGTAGTATTACATCCCTAGTAAGTGCAGAGTCAAGATTTGAACCCAAAGTAGTTGGCTCTAGAGTCTCCTCATTGGTCCAATACCAGCTATTTTCCAGATACTGTGTGTAGCATTAGGGATATCTATTATAAGTGACTATTAAAAAAAAACAGAAATATGATTTCCAAATAGCTGGATTTAAGTCTGCTAGGGAGTAATGGCCACCCATGTGGATGTTTTGAAAAATTTACTTTTTTAAAAAATTTTTATTATTAGTTGTTCAAAACATTACATAGTTCTTGACATATTATATTTCATACATTTGATTCAAGTGGATTATGAACTCTCATTTTTACCCTGTATACAGATTGCAGAATCACATCAGTTACACATTCACTTTTTTACATATTGTCATACTAGTGTCTGTTGTGTTCTGTTGCCTTTTCTATCCTCTACTATCCCCCCTCCCCTCCCCTCTCCTCCCATCTTCTCTCTCTCTACCCCATCTACTGTAATTAGTTTCTCCCCCTTGTTTTTTTCCCTTTCCCCTCACTTCCTTTTATATGTAATTTTGTATAACAATGAGGGTCTCCTTCCATTTCCATGCAATTTCCCTTTTCTCTCCCTTGCCCTCCCACCTCTCATCCCTGTTTAATTTAATCTTCTTCTCATGCTCTTCCTACCTGCTGTTTAATGTTAATAATCTTCTCATGCTCTTCCTCCCAACTCTGTTCTTAGTTACTCTCCTTATATCAAAGAAAACATTTGGCATTTGTTTTATAGGGATTGGCTAGCCTCACTTAGCATAATCTGCTCTGATGCCATCCATTTCCCAGCAAATTCTATGATTTTGTCATTTTTTTAATGCAGAGTAATACTCCATTGTGTATAAATGCCACATTTTTTTTAAATCCATTTATCTATTGAAGGGCATCTAGGTTGGTTCCAGAGTCTTGCTATTGTGAATTGTGCTGCTATGAACATCGATGTAGCAGTGTCCCTGTAGCATGCTCTTTTTAGGTCTTTAGGGAATAGACCGAGAAGGGGAATAGCTGGGTCAAATGGTGGTTCCATTCCCAGCTTTCCAAGAAATCTCCATACTGCTTTCCAAATTGGCTGCACCAATTTGCAGTCCCACCAACAATGAACAAGTGTACCCTTTTCCCCACATCCTCGCCAGCACTTGTTGTTTGATTTCAGAATGGCTGCCAATCTTACTGGAGTGAGATGGTATCTTAGGGTGGTTTTGATTTGCATTTCTCTGACTGCTAGAGATGGTGAGCATTTTTCATGTACTTGTTAATTGATTGTATGTCCTCCTCTGAGAAGTGTCTGTTCAGGTCCTTGGCCCATTTGTTGATTGGGTTATCGTTTTCTTATTGTTTAATTTTTTGAGTTCTTTGGATATTAGGGCTCTATCTGAAGTGTGAGGAGTAAAGATTTGTTCCCAGGATGTAGGCTTCCTATTTACTTCTCTTATTGTTTCTTTTGCTGAGAAAAAACTTTTTAGTTTGAGTAAGTCCCATTTGTTGATTCTAGTTATTAACTCTTGTGCTATGGGTGTCCTATTGAGGAATTTGGAGCCCGACCCCCCAGTATGTAGATCATAGCCAACTTTTTCTTGTATCAGACACCGTGTCTCTGATTTGATATCAAGCTCCTTGATCCATTTTGAGTTAACTTTTGTGCATGGCAAGAGAAAGGGATTCAGTTTTATTTTGTTGCATATGGATTTCCAGTTTTCCCAGCACCATTTATTGACGATTTTATCCTTTCTCCATTGCATGCTTTTAACCCCTTTATCAAATATAAGAAAGTTGTAGTTTTGTGGATTGGTTTCTGTGTCCTCTATTCTGTACCATTGGTCCACCCTCCTGTTTTGATACCAGTACCATGCTGTTTTTGTTAGTATTGCTCTGTAGTATAGTTTGAGGTCTGGTATTGCTATACCGCCTGATTCACACTTCCTGCTTAGAGTTGTTTTTGCTATTCTGGGTCTTTTATTTTTCCATATGAATTTCATGATTGCTTTATCTATCTCTACAAGAAATTCTGTTGGGATTTTGATTGGCATTGCATTAAACCTATAGAGAATTTTTGGTAATATCGCCATTTTGATGTTGTTAGTTCTGCCTATCCATGAACAGGGTATATTTTTTCATCTTCTGAGATCTTCTTCTACTTCTCTTTTAGGATTCTGTAGTTTTCATTGTATAAGTCTTTCACCTCTTTTGTTAGGTTGATTCCCAAGTATTTTATTTTTTTTGAGGATATTGTGAATGGAGTGTTGTCCTCATTTCCATTTCAGAGGATTTGTTGCTGATATACAGGAATGCCTTTGATTTATGTGTGTTGATTTTATATCCTGCCACTTTACTGAATTCATTTATTAGCTCTAGTAGTTTCTTTGTAGACCCTTTTGGGTCTGCTAGGTATAGAATCATGTCATTCGCAAATAGTGATAATTTAAGTTCTTCTTTTCCTATTTTTATGCCTTTAATTTCTTTGTCTGTCTAATTGCTCTGGCTAGTGTTTCGAGAACTATATTGAACAGAAGTGGTGAGAGAGGGCATCCCTGTCTTGTTCCAGATTTTAGAGGGAATGTCTTCAATTTTTCTCCGATCAGAATAATGCTAGCCTGAGGCTTAGCATAGATAGCTTTTACAATATTGAGGTATGTTCCTGTTACCCCTAGTTTTTCTAGTGTTTTGAACATAAAGGGATGCTGTACTTTGTCGAATGCTTTTTCTGCATCTATCGAGATGATCATATGGTTCTTAACTTTAAGTCTATGAATAACATTTATTGATTTCCGTATATTGAACCAGCCTTGCATCCCAGGGATGAATCCTACTTGATCATGATGCACCATCTTTTTGATATGTTTCTGTATCCAATTTGCCAGAATTTTATTGAGGATTTTTGCATCTATGTTCATTAGAGATATTGGTCTGTAGTTTTCTTTCTTTGAAGTGTCTTTGTCTGGTTTAGGAATCAGGGTGATGTTGGCCTCATAGAATGAATTTGGAAGTTCTCCCTCTTTTTCTATTTCTTGAAATAGCTTGAAAAGTATTGGTATTAGTTCTTCTTTAAAGGTTTTGTAAAACTCTGCTGTATACCCATCCGGTCCTGGGCTTTTCTTAGTTGGTAGTCTTTTGATGGCTTCTTCTATTTCCTCAATTGATATTGGTCTATTTAGGTTGTGTATACCCTCCTGACTCAGTCTGGGCAAATCATATGACTTAATAAATTTATCGATGCCTTCACTATCTTCTATTTTATTGTAGTGTAAGGATTCAAAATAATTTCTAATTATCTTCTGTATTTCTGTAGTGTCTGAAAGTCTTCCTTCCCCTAAGATTTTTATTTCCAGTCAGAAGTTCCCTGCATTAAAGTAATGATTCAAGACTATGAATTAAGTGTGGTGGACTCTTCTGAAATTGTTCTTTAACCTCTTCCTTGTATGTGTGCACTCATTATCAGATCAACTCCTTAGATTTCAAGGGAAGTTGACAAAAGAAGGGACTATTTCTGTGGACAAAAAGGAGAAAAAGTTGGTGTCGGTAGGTGGTGGTGGGGGGGTGAGGAGGTGGGCAGTGAGGAAAGAGGGCCAGCTGTATTAGGAACTCTTTGTAAGGACTGGCATGGGTGATGCTTAGGAAAGTATTCCAAATATTCTTTCATGGAAATAAAATTAGGCAGGGCTTATTGTAAAAGTTAAATTTCAAAAATCAAAGCTAAATTAGTCCCCCGTCCCCACAAAAGGACCTTTTCTATTTAGTAAGAATTTTTTTCCCCATGAAATTCTTAGTAGTATTTTCAAAACTGCGTGGAAGAAAAGATAAAGACATGTTGCCTTTAAATAGCTATTTTAAAAGGGATTAACATGAGTTTTATTTGTGTTGTCATATTTAAGGTATGTACAGTATAGACCTCTGTATCCTTTGGATTCTTTATCTGATATGGAGATTGGCTGTAGTAGAGTTTATACTGAACTTCTGAGTGGAGGCAAACTGTCCTCTATTCTTGGTATGTATGTGTGTGTCTGTGTTTATGTATCATTACAAATATTTATTTTGTAAAGAATGTTTCCATCCCTTTCTTCTGCTCCTAAAATAAATATATACACAAATAAACATATCACCTTTAACTGAAATAAGTAAATAATGAACTGGAAAAATATTTGAAACTTGTAAGAGGGAAAATAGTTATATCTTCATTTTATTAAAAACTACTACGTGTTAAAAATTATAATATTCAAAATATATGTATTCATGTAGGAAATGGAGAAACAAGACCTGTAAGAATATTTTAAATGTTACTCCTTGTTAATAATCTGAGATATGTAAACTTAAAGAATAAAATATGTTTAACCATTATACTAGCAAAGTTGCTGTTTTTTTCCCCCTAATGATAATATACTATGTGGGCTCTCTAATATACATCTGATAGGAGTATAATTTGGTATAATCTTTCTGGAATTCAATTTATTAACATGTAGCAATGGTCTTTAAAATGTACCATTTGACCCAATTTTTACTTTAAGGAAATTATGATTAATATATTATAATACTATATCATATCTTTAGAAACATAAAATGCATTGTAACATTTTATGTTTAAAATTTTATGCATTGTAACATTTTATGTTTAAAAGTGGAGTTCACATAACATATAATTAACCATTTTAAAGTGAACAATTCACTAGCATTTAGCACATTTACAATATTGTGCAACCACCATCTCTAGTTTCAAACATTTTTATCACCCAGTAGAAAATCTGGTAACCATTTGCATTTATCTGACAACTACTTGTATGTACGTGTATGTGTGTAGCTACACTGGGCTTTCTTTTTCTTTTTTTCTTCTCTTTATTCCTCTGCTCCACCAGACAGGTAGTAATATGTTGATTGTATTTGTACTAGTCAGAACTCTTGGTTGCAAGTGCCAGAAACTCAACTCAAACTAACTTAAAGAAAAGCAGGGATTTAGTGACATATGTAATTAAATAATCTAATGCAGCAGTCTGGCTGGGCACAATTCAGTAGCCACTTGTCAAAAAAAAAAAAAAAAAAAAACGAACTTTATTTTTAGAACACACAGGTCACACCACACAGCTCTTCAGGAAAACCTTCAGAGCCCAACTGCCACCACCGGCTTCCCACAAGCCTCTCAACCTCCCCCACTCCTCCTGTTCTTGAGGCCAGTTGGCTGGGTTGCATGGGCAGAGCCAAAAAAGTCCCCCAATGAGCAGCTCCATGGTCTGAAAGGGCGGGGAAACAACCCAATGAGCATCACTCAGAGGAGCCAATCAGTTGGCAGCTAGAAGTTTGCTGGGGCCGCTGTGAGCCAATCATCAGCTGGCAGCTGGAAGTTTGCTGGCATCTGGAAGTTTGCTGGGGCCCCTTTGGCTGTGACTCTCAACAATCTAAGGGCACATTTGGCATTAGTTATCCATAGGGTTTATACGCAGTGTCTAGAGTACTCACCCACTGTCATGTCCACTCTTCTCATCTTCCTTTATTTAGTGGAATTATTCTTGGTTCTGGATTGGTTTGTTTCCGTGTCTGTTTCATTCTCAGCCTAACTCTTCTTGGTATAGGAGAGAGTATCTCTGGCTCTGTCAACCTGATATATCTCAGCCACTAAGTAAATCTAAAGAAGTGTGACTCCTTTGCTAGGGCCCACCCCAGTACCAAGGACCTTTCTGATTGGTCCTACTTGGATCATGTGCTTATTCATGTACCAATTACTGGATGAGAGAGATGGAGAATTCTGATTTACCAACTTGATAATTTGTCCCGTTCCTAGTGGTAAATTCTCTGGCTTCTATATTTCTGAGAAAGTAATTCTGGAAAGGCATTCTGATACATTTCCACACAGAGCGCCCCATGTATACCACAAAGTAAAGTTCATTGACTTTTATGCCAATAATTTTAGATCATTGAGAAATCCTTAGATGTTGGGTATTGATAGTAAAGTGAAGCTTGATAAGTGTGTGTGTGTGTGTGAGTGTGTGTGTGTGTATGTTTGTGCTCACGCGTGCATGCTTGTCTAGATATTAGAGTAAGTTCTTTCTGGAAGAAGAGTAGTTTGGACTGAGACCAGAGTTATTATAAGGGAATAGTTTAATTATTTTTGGGAATAGTATTCCAAGCAGAGGGAACAGTAAGTGCAAAGGATCATGATCAAAAATAGGCTTGGAATCTCTCCAAAGTCAATAATGTTAAAGGAGAGAGAAGAAAGGGAGAGAGCACACAGGGAAAAGGATCAGGAGTGGGAGAAAGGAGTTAAGGGTAAGACAAGGTTGGGCTTGTCTCACTGTAGGATAAGGTGGGGCACTTTAGGGAGCCTGGGAGAAGGGGAATGACCTGAGCTGTCCGTTAGGTCTGATTTTTAAGTCTAAAGGAATCATTGGTTCCTGCATGGAGAATAGACTTGTTTGGTTAGATTACCAGAAATTGGTTTCTTTTGCTTACTTCACAAAAGGTCAAATCTTTTGCCTCAAAACAGCAGTGACTAGAAACAGAAAAGAAAAGAGAAGAAAAAGAAGTGGTACTGGAAAAGTTAATGGCCATAGCTGTGGCTGGTACAGGTGTGGAGAAAGATAGTGGACACACACATAGAGCCTGTACGCCTACTTACTCTGGAGGGAACAGTGGTAAGAAGATAGGATAGGAACACTCTCTGATCCATGGGACAGGAAAGCTATAGAATGCAGTGGGCCATGTGCTAGGGTCCCACAGTGGACTGAACTGGGACAAGCAATATAGAGACAGGCTTGCTCTTACCCCTGAACTATAGTAGCAGACAAGGGGAAGACACATTAGAAAGTACTCCTGATGCTGACAAAAAAAAAAAAAAAAATGGAGATTTGCCAGTGGATGAAAAAGAATAAGCACAGGAAAATGGGTCAGTGCAATAATAATTTATCTATGTAAATGATGGCAGCAGTCACTAAACACTGCAGATTGGCTCCATCAGATACCCATCTAAATTAGGACCACTATGCTGAATTTTATGTTTTTTAATGAAAAGACCTGAGGGAATCTTTTATGGATTTATATGAATGTTTTATATGAATGATGATTATATATGGTCTGACACTATAATATTTTTTTACTTAACAAGACTTGGACATTTTTGCACATTAGTAAGGGAAGACCATAATACTCAAATGGCTGTATCTTGTTTCACTGGACTCATATAACAAATTACCACCCATTTTCCAGACTGTTAGTTTCAGGCTCTCACATGCTCTCACAATCAGCAGATTGTGTATCTGGGAGTAGCTCCCAGTGACTGGAAAAAGGACCTTTGGGTTTTTTTTTTTTTTTTTTTTTTTGTGTGTGTGTGTAAGGGATACAGCAGAAATTTCAGTGTGAGGCTGCTAGTAGGACAGGGGACACCATGATGATTTTCTGGAGGTAAAGATATTCCTTTGAGGAAAGGCCATGTTAGTCTTAGTTGAGTTAATTTCACAGAAAAGCTACCCTTTTAACCTGTAAGGGAGAAAATGTTATTCTACTTGTAAGCTGACTGGTGTCCTTTTAAAATGAACTAATTAATTTAATAACATTCCATTTCTGTATCTTGTATCACTCCCTGTTTTCTTTTTGTTAGTATTAGACTTCATCAGCTGAGTGGTGTGGGAGCCTAACTGTAGGTTCGAGTCCTGGCAGAGAGTTGTCTTTCTGACCTTCCTTCCTACAGACAGTGAGGGACCATATGTGTCTCCCACAGTTGCTGGAGAGTTGAGTTACTGTATGCAAAGCTATTTTGTAAGCTGTTATTACAGTGACTACTAATAATTATTTGACACAAAACATTATTTTATGGCCCTCTTCATCCTCTTCACCACTTTTTGGCTTCTTTAGTTGTTGAGAATGAAGAGGTAGAGATAGGTATTTGACTTCTGCTTTAGACATTTTATTCCTATTCCTGACTTTTTCTCTAGAGAGTGGTTTAGACTATGATATAGACTATATCCCCAGTTCAGAATAAGAAAAGGAAAAGGAAGCATGCATTAACTTAAAAAACTGATGAAACTTGATTTCTATAAAAGGAATACGTTTGATTTGAATATTATATTTCATTGGTGTATATGGTGTTTTATCATATTGATACTTGATATCTATTAATGTTTTAGAATCTTTCATTTATGCACAAAATATGTTTAAATGAAAATAGTTCTACTTTTAAAATTTTACACTAGATATTTGAAATATATCTTTATATAGAATTATTTTTACACACAGACTATCAGTTCTGGATAACAGTGTGTTAACATCTTTCTGATTCCTAAGAATTTTACTTTCTACATCTGGTTTACCTTATAGGTGTAAAGAAAGGAAAACAACACAGTTTAGGAAATGAAGTAAGATGTGTATAATTTTTGTGACCTTTTCAGTTGATATTTGTTTTCTGTTGCTGCTGTCAAATTTATTTCACTATTTATAAGAATGTTTTTGGTTGTAGGTTAATAGAAAACTAAAATATAAATAAGCAGTATGGGATTTTTTTTTTCTTATAAGAAAAAGAGTTCCCAAGACAAACCCCATAGTTAATTAGCAGTTCAGTGATGGTGACAATCCAGGCTCTTTCTGCTTTTCTGCTTTGTTGTACTTTGTGTGGCAGGTTTGTCCTCATGGTAGCAAAATACCCATAGCCATTCAGATAGAATGATATCCAGAAGCAGGAAAAAAAGGGACACTTCTTATGACCCTTTAAAAACTATTTAGTCTTTTCCCAGATAAGTACTTCTGACTTCCTCTTATTCTGACTAACCAGCATTGGGTCACAGGCTTGAGCTCATGCAAGTCACTAGCAAAGGGCATGTTGCCACCTTAATCAGATTAGCATAGCATAACATCCAGTCTTCTGTGATGGGGACAGACCAGCCTTTCTAGAGAGGCAGAGTTCTGTGGGAGGAGGAAAATTCCTGAACAAATGGGGGTCTCTGTTAGGAAGAGTGAGGGCCCATTTGTTGGGGTGGGTGAATCATGGGAGTTGAGGGGGAGCCAACAATGTCTGCTCCATGCTGCTTTAACTTTTGGGTTTAAAATGCTGTGGAGGACACCTCAGGAGATGAATCATTGATTATGGTAAATTTTTGAATATATATTTATTTTTAGGGAGAAATAAAAATATTAATGTATACAATAGAACTATAATATTATTTAAGAAACAAAGCTACTAATGAAGCTAAAAGTTGAGTTTGTTTTATCTCCTGAAAATAAGGATATGTAATTTAGGCCCCAAATTTCCTCTGAAAGTATACCTGGTTTCTAGTTTGCATTTCCTTCTGATGGGCAAAGATAGTAGTGCTTGGTCACAGGGCACATGTTCCATGGGAAGCTGTTGGCCCTGGAGAGGACTAAAAATTGACCACTGATCTAACAGTATGATGCTTATTAGAGAGGTAGCAGCAAAAACCTGATTGGACTGGATGCTTCCATTGGTTGAGTAAGTTTAAAGTGTTTGTTTTATTATCACACATTGTAAATTACATATGTACAAAACTTATTCTTTCAGAAGCATTAAATGTTTAATGCCAATTTTTTTTTTTTAAACCTTTTGCAGCCAGAGAATGGCCTGGGCTCAGATACATACTTTCAAGTGAATCCAGGCTGGTTCAATTAATTAAAATGATGAACAGTGGAAGCTAAATTGGAAAAGAGAGAAAGGGAAAACCTGAGTGACATCATAGTTAGTGACAAGATGGTGGAGTTATGAAGTCAGGGACCAAGTAGGGTTTAAGAGTTTTTAGAGTTAGAGTTCCAGAAGGAATGGGCAGGAAAGATAAGAAATGGCAGATGGTAGGAGAATTAATTGTCTGGGATTTTAAAGGTGGAGAGATTGTTAAGTAATGTTCCAGTCTAGCATCTGGCTATGGGATATTGGCAGAGGTAGGGGCCCAGGCAACTTCATTAGAGATGAGGAAGTGAGACATTATCAAATATATAATATATAAATATCAAAATCACCAAGAATGCAGACTGTGCTAATCGTGGAGATAGCAAGGCAGGCCCTGGAATCTTCAGAGTGTCCTGGGGGTATGTGAAAGACAGTGTGTAGTTGTAGTTGATGTGCAGACCAATGGTGGGAGCAGCAAAGGAGCATTTTTTGTGTGTGAGGGGAAGGATCAGAATGGTCTGGAAGTTGCAGTGGGGAGCACAGAGGATACATAAAATGTGTAGGGCAAGTGATAGGTGAGTGTAGGAGGAAGGTAAAGCCTTATCTTGTAGCCTGCAAGGAAAACAGTCCTCTTTGAGGACTGCTAGGTTTCAGGCAGAACCAAAGGAGAAGAGACCTTTGAATGTGTCCTAGAGGAGAGATTTGGTGAGCTTTATTGAGTGGAGTTGGTAGGAGGATTACGTTAGGAAGCTAAGGTGAGATTAGGTTGTATCCAGAGCTATGTGAGGGTGATAGAGATGAAGGTTATGAGGGAATCTTGGATTCCCAGAAGATGGATGGAAACCTGAGTGCAAGGCTATTGAGACATCTCCTGATGTGCACCTCGAGAGTCATCTATGATGATTTCTTATTATAATCTTCTTATATTCTTACTATAATCTCTTTAGGCAATTTATGTAGCCAGGTAAGGGAGAGGAAAAGAGTATTTTTCCAGGAGCAAGAGAAGGATGTCCCATCACTTTTATGGGGTAGGGTGGACTAGGGGAGGGGCCAGAATTATCTTGAGTTTATTATTACTTAACTTCTGGATGACTTCAGGAGTGATTCCATATCAACTGTATTTATGCCTAAAAATGGATGCAGATTTAAAGTATAGTATTACTCTAAAGAATTTTTCTGAAATATAAAGTCTTATGGTATTAGAAGAGTATACTTGTGGAATGAACTTTAATCTTTGGTTCTTAAAGCTTTGGGGGAAATTTTATAAATAAACCTAGACTGAAAAAGATACGCAGAGAAGCAGATAAAAGGGGTAGGGTAGGATTAGATTGGGAATGGGGTATTTTTCTAATCTGACTTTTGCTGTTGGTATTTGGATTTGTGGGGCAGAACTTGGAGCAGAGGCCAGAGACTGAGGGTCAGATTTGGGGGAACTTTGTTATGTGTTGGAGGCTAAATCTGTAGGAGGAATAAATTCCCCAACACAGGTGATTTATATTGGTTTTCTTATATTATACTTTTGAAATTCCTTATACTCCTTATAATTAGTCTCTTTGTGATCCCTACAAATTTTTCTCATTCTTATTGAGAGACAGAAGGGAATTGTGAATCTAAGGACATATTTTATTTTTTAAAAAAGTACAGTTTTGGCATTTACTCATGTAATAGTTATTCCTTAAAGTTTAGACCTGTAGCAGTCATAAAAATACACATGTGTTAGTAAATATGATAGTGGTAATTTGTTGCTGTTTTGTAGAAAATAATTTATTTGAAAGTAAAAGATAATGATATAATTTTATTTAAAATATATATTGGTAAGTGTAAAAAATTTACAGCTAAGCTAGATGTTTCTAATTTTAGAATTTAAAAAATATATAGTAGATATGTTTATATAACAATGTTTGAATATTAGATATAAGAAAATGAATACTCTTATTAGTTTAAGGGATGAACATTTGTGCTGTTGTGCTGTCATTATCTTGAAAACATTACTATTTATTAGGATTAATAGCTGTAGAGTGGATCTTCATTACTTGCTACCCTGTCTTATTACTTTATTTTGTATCTAGGGTAATAGTTCTGACTTCTTCTTTTGATTTGGAGAAATTTTTCCCCATTATTTTAAGAGGTTTTGCCCTGGGTGTTTTTTGTTTTTAATCATTTTTTTTTATAGTTTGCTGTGACCTTCAGGACTTTCTTCTCATTTTTAGAAAGGGATTAGTTATCAAGCCTTTCTATATATCTAGATTCTGTCGATAGATAAATTTATTCAGTGTGGATGTATTCAATGCCTGTGCCTTGGGATAGGGGGACCTGGTGCACTCTGGAGGAGATGGAAGTCCACAAACAAGAGGGCTACAGGAGACCAGTGAATGAGGAGCTAGGCAAGGTGTCACTTGACCTTCCAGCTGACTTGGGGGGATGAATAGGGCTTAGATAAGGGGGCAAAGAGCACTTTGTGCCTCCTTTATGGCTCCTGGTATTCCATCCTCTTCCTTCTGGGCTACTCACAACACACCTTTGAACTGGATCTCATGTTTCAGGCCTTTGGGACTAGAAGACTTCATTTGATGTGATTGCTGCTCTGTACATTAGTATTCCTATCCATAGGAAGATTGTACATTTGCATATTGTCAATATAGGACCCATTTTAGAATCTGAATATATCTGGATATAGGAACATTTTTCAGATGTGCATTCTCTTTAACAGTAATAAAGATGATAAGAGCATTGATTGGGCTTTGAAGGACATTCATATCCTGGACACCTCCTGTCTTGTGATTACCTACTAAGACTGGAAAGACTTCATTTTGTACCTTTTGCCTCTTTACCTAAATACCCTTGATGTTTCCCTTTATAGGGCTTTCATGCATGCACAGGTGATATTCAGATGTGCTGGTTGGTATTAGGAGGAGTCTCTGTCCTCACTCTGTCACTGTTGACAGGAAGTTTGTGTCAATGGACAGATTTTGTTACTTGGATCAATTTTTCTGCTTTTCTGTCTTAAATGGAGGTAACATTATAGTTGTACTTGGGGGGCACCCCGTTAAAGGCTTCCTGGCCCTCATGGGCTTTAAAGCTGAGTTGTGTTGAGTTTCTTCTTTTTCACCAATATTTCCACAATAATGTTTCATAACAAAGCATTCCAAACTTTAGTAACTTTCATGAGCCTTATAAGCATCTGTTTTCCTCCCTCATTGTGTTGGGCTGTGCTGGTCTGGGAAGTTCTTTTGACTGCAGGTTGGCTCCAGATTGTTGGGTTGGATCCCTGAGTTTCTTTATTCCCCTTGGGCCAACAGCTACCTACCCATGAAGCCATAAAATTCAATGACTCAGAAATTCATATATTTAATGAGACCATTCTGTATTAAATAGCACTTAATCCTAATACACCAGTAAACACTGCCAACAAACACACTCATGAAACCAGTGGGATGATTCCTTTATTTCCTTCCACATTCAATCCTTTTCAATGGCAGTTAAAAGGGTCGTAACACAGCTTCACAAAAACCTGCTTCTGCAGACCCCTAGAAAGCACAAAAGGTAAGGGAAACATCTTTATCCCATTCAGCAGCCCCAGTGGAATGCTGTCAAGAGGAGGAAGGAACTCATGCTCAGCTTTCCCTGGTGGGGAATGACCACCGTCCCATGACTTTCCAACCACTTCCCAAACCTAAGAGCCATCCCAGCCCTGCCTACACATCCATGTATACATGAAGATTAGTATTGCTAACTATTTTATACTCAAATTCCCTGGATAATGGCACTGGAGGCCTGATCATCAAAATCATAGGTTAGTGAAAGAGAAAAGGGATAAGTGAAGAATTCAAGATAAACTTGACACTTAAAAATAGTCATCTAGAAACAATAAAAATAAGGAAAATAATGAAGTGCATTGAACCAGTCAAACACAAGACAGAAAATGTTGTCAAGAATGAATGTCATTAGTAATGCACCATTACTTAGGTAGGTGATTCTGCTCTCATATTTAAACAACCTTCTATTTCCCTCTTATGGTTTCTAAAAATGCCTTCTCTACAACCACAGCCTTGGATGGTGCCTACCCACCCTGATTTAGGGCTCATTGCCTGATTTGCTTTGATCAAAAGGTACTTAGAAACATGATATAGTGATGGCTGGGAAGTGATTCTAAAAAACAGCTAGCATTTATTTAATGCTGACTAGCAGACATTCTTAGAAACACTTTGTATATGTTCATTTTATCATCATAGCAGTGATTTTATCAACATAGCAGTGATGTGGGAACCATTGTTAGCCTCATTTTTCAAATGAAATTGAGAAACATGTTTAAATAACTTGTCCAAGGTCCTTCTGCATTTGAACTCAGTATGTTCCAAAGATTTTGTCCTCAACCCTTGTTGTTGCCTTCTAGTTAGATATGGAGAAATAATTGTCCACAAGAGGTTTTAGCTGGACAAAGAAATGCAAGAGGGTGGGTTTGGTCTAGAATATAGAAAACTGTCTTTGAGTATAATGAAAATAATAGATATAGTTTACTGGCTATTGGTTGGTGGTGAAGGAGAATGAATAATTAAAGATTTCTTTAAAAATGTGGGAATGACCCCTGCCTTTGCAAGACTGTCTTCCACTTGCTTCCCTGTGGTTAATTTGGATGTACTTTCTTGAGTTTTGTGATAGTAGTAAGGTGTCCTGCCAGCATCCCTGCTGGACTCTTAGAATCAAAGGCAGTTTCCAATCTGCCTCTGGAGCCTGCTCTTGTCCTCCCATCTCCCTTCTTTTCACCAGCACTTGAGGCTATGGAGAATGTATACAAACTGCTGCTTCCCCAATTTGGCTTCTTATCTTGGGCTTTTCTCTTCCTGCTCCCTTTCCTCTGGCTCTTATGGGGATAATTTCTTTCTTTTAAATTCGTGATCTGATTTCTAGTTTTGACTTATACCCATTTGTCTGAGACTTTGTACGGCTCAGATTTGGACTCTGAAGCCCTAGACAGGAGTTTTGCCCATGTCCTAACTGGCTATGATACCTTGTGCAGGTCACATGAGGTACTTATCCTTGTATTGATTTCTCTTGACCACCCTTGCCCAATCTATTTCACAATGTTATGGTATGAGTGAAATAAATTCATGGAAGTGTCTTTTAAAGCATACAACACACATAGATGTATGATGTTAGTAATATTCCCAGCCCCTCTTGTTATCCGTTCTCTCCCTTGGTGCTCTGCATGGGCATGGTCTTTAGCCATGAGGCTTTTAGTGTTGCTTGCTTATTCATCCATGCACCTTGATAGCCTTGGGTCTTTTTCTCTTTGAATTTCTTAGCACTTGACACAGTGCTAGCTACCATGGGTAGAGGCTCAATAAATGTTTGAATGAATGGGTCAAGAATGTCTGTCTAAAGGAAGTTTGTGGTTATAGTCATTTACTTCTGAGCAGAGCCATCCTTAATCTCTCTGTATCTTGAAGTTAGCCTTGCTAAAAATTAGGCTTTTGATTTTTTTTTATAGTGTTCATTTTGTAGGGTGTTAAGTTTCAGTGCCTGTGGTTGCTTCCCCCAAGATTTATGCTTAATCTATAAATATTCTTTTGATGAGTCTTTGGAGAAACAGGTGAATCAAGAATTGATTCAAGATTTTGAATTACAGATGTGAAACATTTGATGTTTATTCTTTGTTTATTCCTTTAATAATAATTAGATGTCTTCTGTGTACCAGCTTTGTTCTTGGGGCTGGAGATAGGGTAGTGAACAAAACAGACAGGATTACTGCCTTCATGCAGTTAACATTATCGTGGGGTGTGCAAAACAGTGCAGAAGTGAATGAACAAGGAGATAATTTTAACTACTCTTTAGTGCTATAGGGGAAGTTGTGTGAGGAGTACTCCCTGAGAAATCAAGAACCCTCAACATGTGTAGATGAATTGAGTATGTTACTAATGTTATGCTTCTAGCTTCACTGTGTTTTGGGTTACCTTGAATGCATATACTTGTCTTGCTAGTAGTGTGTGTTTTTTTCTTTCTCCTCTCCTCTTCTTTCCTTCTCTGCCTTTCCCACCCCTTACCCCTCTCTCCCCCTTCCTTCCTTTGTGCTAGGGATCAACATGTAGAACCTCATGCATGCTGCCATGAACATAACTCACTGAGCTATGTCCCTAACCCATAGTGAATGCTTTAAGCTCAGAACCGTTTGTGCCTTGTCCACAAAAAGTTATTGGAAGGTGTGTGTTACCTGGACTTTTGGCTTCATGAGAGTATCATCAATATGAAGGCTTCTCAAAGTTCTTGAGAACTCTCTTTGTTCAGGTTGCTGATATTTCTAGTGTCTCCGGGGCACCAAAGGAAGACAAGGTAGGGAAGTTGTTGATCACCCAATAATCATTCTGTACCATTCTGTCGCATCAGTGTACCCACATTCCCCATCTTTATGAAATTGTTTGCTTGCTTAGGGCTTTCTGTGTCTGAAACCTGTTCATTGCAGAGCCTACCAAGCAAGAAGGCAGGGTAGAAGATGAAAAGTAAAGAGCGACATATGGGGTACATCTAGACTTCTTTGAGGAGGTGACGTGTGATCCAGTTTCTAAAGGATGAGACTGAGCCAGCTGTATGAAGATCTGGGAATTGGGGCAGTAGCCTTTAGGAGTCCCAAATGAAGAACATATTAGGGAACTTTGGGGTCACAGAAACAAGTCATAGTGTCTAAGGTGTAAGATGTGAAGGGAAGAGTGTTGCGCAATGAAGTTGATTTAATAGGAAAAGTTATTCAGGGCCTTGTGGGCTATGGTAAAGAATTTGGATTTTATTTTAAGTACTGTACTGAAGGCTAATTAGATGGTTTCAAGTAGAGGAGTGATCTGACTTGGTTGATATTAGTAAATTTTCAAGTTACCTAATACAAGGAATGGGAGAATGGTGAAAGCAGGGAGCCTAGGCAGTATGTGGTAGTAATAGCCCCTGTGCTTATTCCTGGCAGTGTAGACCAGGTAAAGCCTTGGAGGGCAGATGCAAGTTCAGGGCTGGGACACATGTTGAATATGAACTGATAGGGGAGATTGGTGTGTTGGAGATGGGTGATGAAAGAGTGGACCCAGAGAGTGCTAGGCTTTGGTTTGAACAGCTGATTGCTGCTGCTGATGCTTGGTGATACTAAGTTATTGAGATGGGAAAGCCTGGCAGACTTGGAACTGGATCTGATAGAGATGTCTTCCCTTTGACAGTATTTAATTTGAAAGGCCTTTTAGACCCTCATGTGATACATTGACTGTGAGGATAGGGCTCACAGCGTGAGATGTCAGGGTAGAAAATTGAAATTGAGAACCCTCAGCAGGGAGATGAAATTTATCTTTTGATAACCCTCAGGATTTGAGGGTTAGACCATTTCTTTCATATAGATTTACAGTTTATAGTCATTATCTTATCTGTGTATTATAGGTCATATCTTTTATTCAGCTGATTAAAGAAAAATTTGAACTAAATATTGTGCTGGATACAGGGAATGTGAGTATAGGAACTATACCTAATAAAGAAGATAGGTGATTCAATCATAATCAATCCAAGAATTTTATCAACATTCCACTGGAAATGAAGTATGACATGTTTCAGAACAGGGGAAGAACCAGGTGGAGATCACACAGCAAAGGTACAGAACTAGTCTGAGTGTGGGTTAGTGATGTTTCTGTGAGAGTGAGTGGGAACTGACTGGATTTATTGTGCTTCCAGCAGAGGAAACAATTAGTGGCAGATGGGCTAGCAGTTTGCACTGTATTAAAATGCACAAAACCTTTCCTTGGAACTGGAAGATTCTGCATAGGGACTCTAGGATTCCTTGGCAAGCTTGGGTAGCTTATGAGAATGATAATGTTCATGTGGGTTGGTAATGCTAGTTTCATTGTTACCTGCTTCTGCACAGGTAAATTTGTTAGTTACTAGCAATTTTTACTGCTGTGCGCTCAGTGTTATTTTGGTACAGTAAATATAACATCAGATTGGCAGCTTATATTACTTGCTAATGTATGTGAGTTCAAAGAAGCAGGGAAATTTTTTTTGCATGGAAGCCCCTACCATGATAACCAAAGAAAAATAATTCTTTAGATCCATCTGCATTATTGTTAATTTTATAGAATTTGAACACAGTAATTTCCATATATTCACAATTTTGGAACAGCAAAAGCAGTGACACCACTTTTATGGATGGAATATCAACACATTTTTTTTTCTTGAGTAATCCTTGTACAATTTTAAGGAGGCTCTTTGAATTTTCCTAAGGTTACTAGAATATTCTTTCAAAGCACTGACTCCTTGGTCAGGATCCTATAAATGACATAAGCAACCTTGTTAGCTGAGGAAAATGACAAACGTGTGTTGACAGTGGATAACTACTCTGATTCCCAGAGTTGTGAAGTTTCTTTGGGGCTGATTGTTACTCTTAGCAGAAGTAGCCATGTTGCTGCTCAGACCTAAAGGTAGTTGTCTCTGGGCCAGTCCCCTGTATTACCCACTTATCTACTTGCAGTTCCTGATCTTAGCAAAACTGTCAGGTACAGCAGTTTTGTCTGGTACATCAGGGACAACTTTAAGATCACATGACAGGTCCCACAGTACCTGAGTAGGAGTAGAGACTGGTCACCTTGAAACAGGAAGGAAGATAGAAAATGTGGGCCCAGATGAGCATGGCTGGGTGGATATGGTAGGGAGCATGTGGTGGTTCACTTGAGTTGATTACTTTGTTTATGCCCAGAGACACCAGCAACAGTGTTTCCATAGGTACAAACCCATCCCTCTTCAAGGCCTATGTGAAAAACTGCCTTTTCCACAAACCTCCACATCCTTCTCCCCTAATAGGAAGTCATCTCTCCCTCCCCCAGACCCACTTACCTCCTCTACCTCTGACCTTCTAGCTGGCCTGTGAGTGCTGTGCCTACATCAGCTCTTATCTCCTTGACTCAGCCTCAGAGTCTCCTTTGTGGTGGTTGGTGCCCCAGTACCATTCAGAACCTCTTAGATGGAGAATAAACAAATGGGAGTACTGTTTTGTTTTGCTTTGTTAAGAGGATAAGATTAGCTTTTCTTCATTTTTGAAAAGATTATTTCTAAATTCTGATAATTGTATAAATGAAAACTTTTTCTTTTCAGATAATGTGGATGCAGGTGATCTTAAGCAGTTTTTTGAGACCAACTATTCACAGATATATTTCATCTTCCATGAAAATTTTATAACACTGGAAAATAGTTTAAAATTAAAAGGTAAGCATTTCTTTAATTTTCTAAAGAAATTTTAGAAGTAGTATCTGTTATGAGCCATACATTCTACATTTTTTAGCTTTATTTGTTTTCTTATTAGGCCTTCACAAAGCTGTGAGATCATGATGGACTTGTTGATATCCTTGTTTCCATTGAGTCTTCCCTTTTGCAGATGTTAATTGAACAACTAATAGGTAAAGAGAAAATAGTAAAGTGACCTGCAGAAGGTATAAGTTCCAAAGGAATAATTTTATTTAAAAAGAAGAAGGAAAATTAATATATGTACAGTATTAAAAATGCAGATTTCATTAGAGGGTTTGGAATGAAAACAGAAATATCTGCTTTGACCAGATTTTCTGTCCTCCTTTGCAGAAGCAACCTGCATGGAAAGTTTTATGCATATCTTTCCATATGTTATTAATGTCTTATGTTTATGGTTTTGCCTATATATAAAAAATTATTTGAAAGGCAAACTAAAAATGTTACATGTATATCCTTGCTGTGTATTTAAGTGGCAGGATAGTGTAGTTGGGGATCCAGACTAGCCCTAGGGGTTGACCTTTCTCTGGGGTGGCTTCTTCCTCTTAGCATTAAATAGGTTAACAGGTATCCTAGGATTTTAGAACAGAATTTGACACATTTACATGGTCAATAAATGGTAGCTGGCATTACTACCTTCATCTTTTGTTTTCATGTTATCTGTTGGGGAGATTATTTTAATTAGGATAAACAAACCAAAGATCTTTTCCTACTCTCACACCACTCAGCCCAACATTCTGACATCTTATTTTCCAGTGGAAATTATCTGGGTGCCCTGTAACTCAATTCAGTCCTGATGCTGATGCTCTCTACTTAGAGATAGCATCAGATCTCACAGGTTAAAGTCTCAGTTAAGAGCCTCACACTGCCCCCACTTCAGATTGCCAGTCACAAGCTCTAGGTTGTGACTTTTTCCTGTGACAACTGGCTATAATTAGGGGTTCCTATGACTTGCTCCTTGGGTTTGATTAATTGGCCAGAGCAATTCACAGAATTCAGAGAAACACTTCCTATTTACTCATTTATTATAAAATGTTTACCCATTTATTACAAAGGATACAAATGAATAGTAAGATGAAGAGATACTCGGTGATATCTGAAAGGGTACAAGGTGACCTTTTTATGTAAGGAGGAAAAAATAAGATGATGACTATAGACACAAAGACATATTAAGGTTGAGAAGAAAAATGGAGGGGCTTCCTTTCAGAAGCCCTGATTCCTCCAGTCAAACAGAGGTACATGTCAAGTGTGGAGGGGAAGGGATTTGGGACTAGGCAACAAGGTGGGCTCTGACCTACAACAGGTGTCTTATAGTGTTAGTGAATGCTGTGGACTCAGACTAATCATCAAGTCATATGTGAACATGTGCCCAGGATACCAGTGTGTTTTATTTTTAATAGATTTCTCAGTCCCCATCCCTGTTTCTGTGATTTATAAATTAATGTAACTCTTGAGTTTGAGTTTTTCCAAATTGTGTAAATATTTCAAATATAAAATGGTTTGATATTTATCTTGTTTCCTACTCTTACCTCAGTTCATTTTCTCTCACAGGTGTGTGGGGGAGAAAAGTGTGATATTGTGTATAATTTAAATAGCAAAGATGGGCTGGGGTTGTGGCTCAGTGGTAAAGCGCTTGCCTAGCACATGTGAGGCACTGGATTTGATCCTCAGCACCACATAAAAATTCTCTAGCTATACAGGAAGTTCTTCTTAATTAGACTGGCTCTTGCCTGTGAGGTCAGCTAATATTGGATGTCCTCCTTCACATAGTCTTGTGATTGGTGAGCTGCTGATTAGCATGCCTTAGTTCTCCATACAGCTTCTCATTACCCAACTAGCAGACTAGGTTGGACTCCTTCATTTGGTGGTAGAGTTCTAGGCTCAGCAACTTTCTCACATTTGCTAATGTCACTTTGGCCAGAGCAAGTCATATGGCATCCCAGATTCAAAGGATAGAAAAAAAAATATCTCTTGAAGGGAGGGGAAAGATTGTGTTCATTTTTTCACTTTATCACAGGACTCAATGAAGAACCACTAAAAACAGGGTGACATTTTTGAAGTTTTTTGCTTTTAGTATAATCTGTTGTTATATTGAAAGTGTGCCCCCAAAAAGGAATAAAAAAGAAAACATTTATTAGGCATAATGAAACCACTTTGTGATAACTTCAACTTTCCGGTTATTCATGCCAAAACCTTGGATTTATTAGCTCTACTTTCAAAAGATATCCAGAACCATTGGCCCTGTCTCATTGCCTGTACCAGTAACAGTGCAACTCCTGTTATCCTATCACAGACTATAGCAGTAACTTCAGAAAGGATCTCCATGCACCTTTCCCTATCCCAAAATCTCTTTTAAAGAGTAGCTGGATCCATGCTTTAAAAATGTGAGTCAAATCATAACTCTGTGGCTCTCACCCTCAAATGGCTTCTCATTCCCAAAGTCTTTACAGTGACCTCAGGCACTACCTAATCTTCCTTTACCCTGCTTACTCTCTAGCCTCAACTGCTAGAATCTTCCCTTCTTCACTCCAGCCTCAAGGGCCTTCTGGATGTTTCCTTATCCTGCCAGACATTCTCAGCCACAGGAACTTTGTACTGTCCAGTCCCTCTGCCTGGAGCATTCCTCCCTCAAATTGCCATATGGCTTGCTTCCTTACCCCCAGTTTTCATATAGCTTGTTTCCTTACCTCTTTGAATCTTTACTAACTTGTTATTCTACCAGAAAGGCATTCCTTGCTTTCCCTAATCAAAATTGCACACCACCTCTTTTTGATTGCCCCAACTTCTTTCCCTCTTGGTTTTTCTTACTTATTAATTAATTATTTTTGAGGGTCCACCTTCCCTGGCAGTTTTATTTTATTTTTAATTGATTTTTAAAAAAAATAAATGACAGCAGAATGCATTACTATTCTTATTACACATGTAGAGCACATTTTTTCATGTCTCTTGTTGTACATAAAGTATTTTCACACCAATTCATGTCTTCATACATGTACTTTGGATAATTATATCCATCACATTCCACCATCATTGCTAACACCCTGCCCCCTCTCTTCCCCATCCACTCCTTTATAGAGTGCCTTCTGCCAGAATGTAATCTTCCTCAGGGCAGGGATTGTTGTCTGTTTTGTTCATTTCATGTAGCTTCAGGGGCTAGAATAATCCCTGAAATATAGACATTCTTTAGTATTTGTTCAATGAGTGAATGAAACACTTCACAGAACTGTGGAGATTCCATTAGATCAGGGGTCTGTAACTCATAGTTTGCTGCCTGTTTTTATAAATAAAGTTTCAAAACACTGGACACAGCTATACCCTTGCCTAACATTTCTAAGGCCTTGGGTTCCATCCCTAGCACTAACAAACAAACAAACAAACAGCAGTGTGCACATTTTAAATAGTAATAGTGCTGAACTGCTTTCCACTATAAAGATTATATAAACTTATATCTAAGTTTTATATAAATTAATCTATGTATTGCCTGTGGCTGCTTTTGCATTATAATATCTGTATTGAGTGATTATAAGGGAGACCTGTAAAACCTTAAGTATTTACCAGAGAACCGAAATCTGAAGTATTTATTTTTAAGAAAAAGTTTGCTGATTCCTAAGGTAGATGATGTAAGCTAAGCACAAAGCACACAAATTCTGGTATAGAGAAGACAATAAATGGTGACTGTTCCTGGAGGTGTTGTGGAGATTATTATTGTTATTATCAAAAGAATAGTATACCATTGCCCAAAGAGATACTGCTTTTTACAGATGTTACTTGCTGTATGTCTGTTTCTATGACCAAGCTAGAACTCTTTGTTTTTGCTGTCATTCAGCCACAATTTGAGCTAATAAGTAACTAGTTGAGAAGTGAATGAATTATCTGCTCCTGGTTGAGGAAAACAGAAGCTGTGTCTAGCAAGGGGCAGTTCTGGTCTGCTCAGTTGTCTATTGCATTTCTTATATGCTGTCTTTAGGTATTTTTGTATAAATTAATGTTTGTTGATGTTTACATGTTTCAAGGTGATTATTAACATAATGTGTAGTAACCTAAAGTTTAAATGTTATCTTGATAACTATCTTCTTTTACTATTTCAGGGAATAATAAGTCACAAAGGGAGGAGCTGGACTCCATCCTCTTTCTTTTTGAAGTAAGTTTTGGTTAATTGTTTCAGCTTTTAAGATTTTTATAAAAGAGAGAAATTTTAGATTTTTAATTTCATTTGAAAACAAATAGAAATAAATGGCTGTAGGTGGATGTGTTCTTCCTTCTTTCATTTCTTCCTACTTTCCTTCCACTTTTACAAACCATGCAGCAAAGAATGTTCTTGTGATTTTTTTTAATAACATGGGAAATTTTTTCCTGTATAGGTAACTATAAGTGAAGTTATTAGATGGACGAGTTAAGTATGTCTATTTTAAGGGGTAGGGATGTAGCTTAGTGGTAGAGTGGTTGCCTAGAATTTCCAAGGCCTTAGGTTCCATCCTTAGCACTAACAAACAAAAAACTGTGCACATTTTAAGTAGTAATAGTGCTGAACTGCTTTCCATTATAAAGATTATGTAAACTTAAATTTATCCTACATAAATTTCCTATGCTGGAGATGATTTGTCTTTTGAAAAATGCAGACCTCATTGTTTTTATATGTATATTTTCTGAATACTAATAAGGTTGTGATCTTTATTTGTATCTGAATATCTGTGTGTTGATAATATTCTCTTCAAAGCTGGCAGAATGTTTAGCTGCAGGTTTCTGTTTTTTTTTTAATATACCTTTATTTTATTTATTTATTTTTATGTGATGCTGAGAATCAAACTAGTGCCTTACATGTGCTAGGCAAGTGCTCTACCACTGAGCCACAACCCCAGCCCTCGCTGAAGGTTTTACTGTATTAAGCTTAAAATCTTTCTTACCTAGATGTATTAGTTAAGCGCCAGATTATGGGTATACAAAGAGCTACCCTCAGAACTGAATTATAAATCTGAAAGATAATTGTTGATTGTCTAGAAATTACTCATGTTTAGAAGTACTTAGGTTGGTGTGACAAGAGAAACATTTTTGGCTATGGAGGACAGGCCAAATATGCACTTGCTGCAGAGTTGGCTGGAGGGGAAGGCCAGGGCGGGAAAGCTTTCTGTGGGAGAATGGTGAGTGGCTATCTGTATTTATGAAATAAAGCAAGATATGGGAACTTGCCAGCTCAGGACTTGGCACATGACTGGTGCTTAATAACATGGTTCTCCTCTTTCTCCTTTGAGAGTGGTACTCCTTCCCCAGAGTAACAGACATTGATTCATGGTATATTTTATGGTGGCTTTTGTGTTTCCTATGGTTACCCTCCTGTTAATGAACCCTCTGCAGAGGAGTTATTTTTAAGAGGAGCTTTAATTAAGTCTACTACTTAAATATGAAGATGCTGACCATCATTTGTTTGATCTCTTCTGTTAATTTCAATTATTTTATTTCTCTAATGGGTGATGCAAATGTGAGTTATAGAATATGCTAATAAAACCTGTACTGCTGATACCCTCCTTTTTGTCCATTTCGTGGATAGAAGGTACTTGGGTGCTCCTCCTTATTGCCATCCTTCCTTAACTCTGTAGGCAATCACTCCCTGGAAGCTTATCAGTGGCTGACAATGGCATAGTATTTACATATAACCTACACACATTCTTCAATATACTATAAATCATTTCAAGATGACTTATAAGACTTAATATAATTTAAGTGCTATGTAAATAGTTGTTATACTGTATGATTGAGGGAATGGTGACAAGGAAAAAAAAGCCTATACAGTTCTTGGCTATTGTATTCTCAAATGCTGACACTTGACTCTACTTTCTAGGATTCTTATTTAAACTTCTTGTTCTATCTTTTCTGTCTCTTAAGATTGCTTTTGTTTTCTCTTCCCCAAATCTCTTGTGTTGCATTCTGGGAAATCTCTTCAATTCTTTCTTCCAGTTCACTAACTCTTTATTCAGGTCTAACCTATTGCTTAACTCAGCTATTGAGCTGTAAATTTCAATGATATTTGTTTCACATTTTTGTAGGTTTTTGAATCGATATTGTTATGTAGATGATTACTTTTGATAGCCTCTTGACCCTTGTTCCTTTTTAGACATTTAAAAAATTTTCTTAAATGTTTACTGTATAATATTTCATATTTTATATCTGACAATTCTAATATGTGAAGCCCCTAATGGTTTAAACCTGTTGGCTATCTCAGTTGACTCTCACTCAGAGTGACTTTTTTTCTTGCATATTATGTGACATTTGACTTTGAGATCAATATTAATTGGACACAGATCCAATATTTATCAATCCTGGTTTCTTCCAGATGGTTTTTCTTTTCTTTGGCCAGGAATCTAGGACTGGTCTTGATTGGGATCACTTTAGCTCCCTTTGAGGGTCCTGGTTTATTAATGACATTTCAGGTTCAGGCTTACTCTGGGTTGGGGCCTGGGGTCTGGAGGGAACAGACATCTGGAGATTCTAGTGCTGGTGTTGACATTAGCTCCCTGCTACCCTCCATTCTTTTCCTTGCTTGTTGATCTCAAGTCAGATTGTGGTTCACGTTTTATCTCCCTCACTCTTCCTTCTTTGTTCTCTTCCTCTACTAATTTTTTAGTCCCTTATTAGTTTCTCTAATGTCTCAAGAATTATATTTATTGATCCCAGGGCTAGCTGTCCTGCAGCAAAAAAGTCCTTCTGGCATCTTAGTTCTTAAGTCTCTCACAGAAGTTTCAGTTCCTTCCCTTCAAGTCCAAAAATTCTAGAGCAGGGAGGATTATTAGTGATACATTAACTTTTACAGAGGATTAGTTGCCTGTGTAATAGAACAAATATATATTATTCAAAGCTTCATAAAATTTTCATTTTGTTTAGTAAACAAGTGCTCAATTGTCTGTCTCTCACTTTAGAAGGGAGGTTCTTCTTTGTATGCTTCATTATGGGTATCTTTCTTTCTACATTAGTGCCATATTAAGAGGTGGTTTGTGAGGGCTCCAGAGTGACTACTTATCAATATGTAAATAACTGGGAAAGGCTTCTTTTAGAAGTAGTAGAATTTATTTTATTAAGATGTATCATTACAAAAGGGATATTATGTAGGAATATTTTATAAATAGGAAAGAACTGTAAGAAAGTAGAGAAGTATGGAAATTAAGAAGGTACAGAAGAAGAGTATGTATGTGAAGAGAGCTGCAGCCTGCTTTTGTCAAACAGGAGCAAACTGAGAGGGAACCTTTGGAAACAGAAATAGTAGTTTTGGATGTAGCAAGCTTCTGGAGATATTTTAGTGTTTTGGTAAAGTAAGTGATATGTAATCAAGGCTACTAATTCAGCCCAGGTCACAGTTTCAGGCAGTCAGTAGACCTTTCCATCTGCCTTTACATCCAGTAGGAGCACATATATCCTTTGGAGGTTGACCTTCTAACTAGCTGTCTTTGCTTTAAATATGTGTACCACCTAGGGTTTCTATTATTATTGATTCATGGAGGTGTTTATCACAAATTTTACTATGGTTTTGAGTCTTCTTTTACTCTTCTTTTAAAAACATTTCATCCATGATTGTTATATGTTTCAATTGGAGAGGTGGGGTTGATCATGTGGAACCCCAAAACATGAATTTATATTGCTATCTTGAGCAGACTGTAAATGTTTTTCATAGACCATTCTGTTTAATCTTTTCCTTCTGAAGTAGGTTCCATTTTAACCTGTTGTTATGGATAAAAAATTGGGGTGGGGTGGGTGGATTTGTGGCCTGTCTTAACATTGCATTTTTGGCAAATGGTAGAGCAGGGAGTTAGCCTGTGGTCTGATTCTAGAACCCTTATTTTTAACTTGTGGCCACACTGTCTACCACTTAAGTCTGGATATTGTCTTGCCTCTCAAACTGCATTCTACCATCTATGTCAACACGTATTCATTGTTGTATTGTCTATTCATTCATTCATCAGGCACAATCTGCTGGGTTCTACTGTGGTAGGCACAAGTCTAGGTGCTGCAGATACAACAGTGAGCAAGTTAGAGAGCCTCTTGTCCTCATGAACCATATGTAAACATTTCATGATAAGCTGAAGAGTCCACCAATAAGAATGAATTTACATGAGAACTCTAGGAAAGACCTGCTGAGTTACAAAATTCTGAATGCCCATTTCATGGATAAGTGTGATGTTGATGGTGGCCCTTGAAGTAGTTACCTGTGTAGGGGAAAGAAGGGTTGGGGTGAAAGTGTAAGATACCTGGTGATAGATTTCAAAGTAAAAGAATTCATTTGACTTTGAGAATCTTCTGGATTCAATTCTTGAGAGGTTATTTTAATGCCATGAAGGGAGAAGTTTTAATCATGCACACAGTTCTCTAAAAACAGGGTGTGGAATGCCACATAGGGCCACCCCAAGGAGCACCAAGGGGAATTCAGCAGGCAAAGAAAGAGTGGAACTGAGGGCAGGTGCTTTTGTTGTAGCTTTGCAAGAGGGAATGGTCAAGGCAAGGTAGACAAGCTAAGTAGGTTTAGAATGGAATAACTTAAATAATTTCAGCAGACTCTGAGTCATAGGGGTGGCGCTTGGTTGTCCAGTATCTGGCCTCTGAGTGAGTATAGAAGGGACATAGTGTCTCAGAGTGTGAGAGCCCATAAATGGAGGTGGGCTTATGGGTTTGGGGATTGGTTGGTTGGCATATCAAAAGCATACTCTTGGACACTGTCTCTAGGACTTAGTTAACACTGGTAGAGGATATTTTTCCCAGGTCAGTAATGCCTCAGAAGTCAGAGTATTAATACAGAAAATATAGTTAATACAGGGATATCTGTCATGTTGTATGCCATTCCCTTTGAGTAGAGAAATAGAATAGTTTGGAGGTATACATATATGGTTAATAAAGCTACTAGAATCTGATAGCATAGAATTTCCTTACTCTCCCATACATAGAAGTTGTTTAATTTTAAAAGTTACCTATGTTCAGGCTACTGCCTCAGTTGTTTTCCTGATCCCAGAGTTACACATTATGGATAAACAGCACAGTTGGTTTCTATTATTCCTTATTCTAAATTTTGTATGAATTATTCCCCAGTTTAAACCCTATTTTTATCTTGTCATTAACCTATCTGGAAATCTGAATGGGTTCTTTATAATCTGTAAAGTGGGCCCCAGCTGGTCAAACACTGAATGTCCTTTCCTTAGGTCCTAGTATCACTTTCATTCACATTTTGCTGCTGTTGTGACTCCATGGAAGTTCTATGTCAGGCTCAGGCTGCTTTGCCTCTTTGCCCTTTTTTGCATAGTTTAACTTCTGTCTCTTGATTTATGCAACTCTTCTTTTTGAGATTGCCCTTTGCTCTTCCCTCAGTCTGACCTATTCTTTCAGATTCTGTTCAGACTTACCAATTTCTTCTGGCAGTTCTCTAAAAGTGCTTATCCTTCCTGTGAACTTGTATAACTACACCATAATGTGTTACCACTGATCATAGCTGGATTTTCTTATTTATCCCTAAATGTGACCATATCTTAGCTCCTTTTTTAATGTCTTAATGAGACTATACAGTTCCTGAGGCTGGCAGCCATTACATATAATCCTTTGTATTCCCCATTGTGATTTGCACTTGATAATATTTATTGTTGGATTAAAGTCTCTTAAATTCTCAGCTTCTCTCCTATGGAGTGATTTGGTACTTTTGTGTAAAGTTTTGTTTGTTTGTTTTTTTTCTTCTCACCTAGAACTCTCTAGATTTAAAAAAAAGACAGGAAACAAGTATCAAAAGAACTGACTAGTTTTATTTGGTTTTCAATTTTAAATTGATTTGACTCTGATTAGCCTTTAAACGTCTAATCTTCTCATTTGCTTTGCCACAGTGATAGGAGTATTCTTCATCTGCATGGTCCAGTTAGGTAATTACCTCATGAGGACTTGAGTGCTCAAAATGAAACTAGTGCAACTGAAGGACTTAATTTTTGCCTTTAATAATTTTATTTGACTTATATTTAAAATAGCCACATGTGACTAGAGGCTACAGTGCTGACAAAGAAGTTCTACAATTTTCCATTAGAGCTCTATTACTTTGAAAGACTGTTCCTTTGTAAAATCCTCAGCATCCTATATATCTGTGTCCTTGCATGGCAGGGAACTTTAGGGGCTAGGATATTATTAAATAGTTTCTCTGGGCTTCCTGTTATTACCAGAGTACCCTTGGCTGAGGGAAATGAGCATTTACCTTCATAAACTGGAGACACACGTGTTCAGGGTGGTTTTCTGCAACCACAAAACTAAAAAGGTATGCACAATTTTATTCTACTATTTTCATTCTTGCTTTAAGATTAAAATAATATTTAATTATGGTCAATCAAGTTACTTAGTAATTTCATCTTCCTACCATACTTTCTTTTTTTTTGAAGTTACTGGTAACTCTTTAATATATATTTTATATATGCATTTTATGGGGTATATTATGATAATTCAGTACACATAAGTAGTAGTATTCAAATTATATTAACAAGTATTTTCATCTCTTTAAATGTTAATTATCTTTATGTATTGTAAATTTATTTATATATTAATTTATTGGTGCTGCGGTTAGAACTCAGTGGTACTTAGCCACTGAGCCACACCTTCAGCCTTCTTTTTTTTATTATTAGTTGTTCAAAACATTACAAACCTCTTGACATATCATATTTCATACATTTGATTCAAGCAGATTATGAACTCCCATTTTTACCCCGTATACATATTGCAGATTCACATCGGTTCCACATCCACTTTTTTATATACTGCCATACTAGTGTCTGTTGTATTCTGCTGCCCTTCCTATCCTCTACTATCCCGCCTTCCCTCCCCTCCCCTCTCCTCCCATCTTCTCTCTCTACCCCATCTACTGTAATTCATTTCTCTCTCTTGTTTTGTATTTTCCCCTTTCCCCTCACTTCCTCTTATATGTAATTTTGTAAAACAATGAGGGTCTCCTTCCTTTATCATGCAATTTCCCTTCTTTCTCTCTTTCCCTCCCCCTTCTCGACCCTGTTTAATGGTGATCTTCTTCTCATGCTCTTCCTCCCTATTCTGTTCTTAGTTGCTCTCCTTATATCAAAGATGACATTTGGCATTTGTTTTTTAGGGATTGGCTAGCTTCACTTAGCATAATCTACTCTAGTGCCATCCATTTCCCTGCAAATTCCATGATTTTGTCATTTTTTAGTGCAGAGTAATACTCCATTGTGTATAAATGCCACATTTTTTTATCCATTTATCTATTGAAGGGCATCTAGTTTGGTTCCACAGTCTAGCTATTATGAATTGTGCTGCTATGAACATCGATGTAGCAGTATCCCTATAGTATGCTCTTTTAAGGTCTTCAGGGAATAGTCCGAGAAGGGCAATAGCTGGGTCAAATGGTGGTTCCATTCCCAGCTTTCCCAGGAATCTCCATACTGCTTTCCAAATTGGCCCCACCAATTTGCAGTCCCACCAGCAATGTACAAGTGTACCCTTTTCCCCACATCTTCGCCAGCACTTGTTGTTGTTTGATTTCAGAATGGCTGCCAATCTTACTGGAGTGAGATGGTATCTTAGGGTGGTTTTGATTTGCATTTCTCTGACTGCTAGAGATGGTGAGCATTTTTTCATGTACTTGTTGATTGATTGTATGTCCTCCTCTGAGAAGTGTCTGTTCAGGTCCTTGGCCCATTTGTTGATTGGGTTATTTGTTATCTTATTGTCTAATTTTTTGAGTTCTTTGTATACTCTGGATATTAGGGCTCTATCTGAAGTGTGAGGAGTAAAAATTTGTTCCCAGGATGTAGGCTCCCTATTTACCTCTCTTATTGTTTCTCTTGCTGAGAAAAAAAACTTTTTAGTTTAAGTAAGTCCCATTTGTTGATTCTTGTTATTAACTCTTGTGCTATGGGTGTCCTATTAAGGAATTTGGAGCCTGACCCCATAATATGTAGATCGGAGCCAACTTTTTCTTCTATCAGACGCAGAGTCTCTGATTTCATATCAAGCTCCTTGATCCATTTTGAGTTAACTTTTGTGCACAGTGAGAAAAGGGGATTCAGTTTCATTTTGTTGCATATGGATTTCCAGTTTTCCCAGCACCATTTGTTGAAGATGCTATCCTTCCTCCATTTCATGCTTTTAGCCCCTTTATCAAATATAATATAGTTGTAACTTTGTGGATTAGTCTCTGTGTCCTCTGTCTGTACCATTGTTCTACCCACCTGTTTTGGTACCAGTACCATGCTGTTTTTGTTACTATTGCTCTGTAATATAGTTTGAGGTCTGGTATCGCTATGCCGCCTGATTCACACTTCCTGCTTAGAGTTGCTTTTGCTATTCTGAGTCTTTTATTTTTTCATATGAATTTCATGATTGCTTTGTCTATTTCTACAAGAAATGCCATTGGGATTTTGATTGGCATTGCATTAAACCTATAGAGAAGTTTTGGTAATATCGTCATTTTGATGATGTTAGTTCTGCCTATCCATGAACAGGGTATATTTTTCCATCTTCTAAGATCTTCTATTTCTCTCTTTAGGGTTCTGTAGCTTTCATTGTATAAATCTTTCACCTCTTTTGTTAGGTTGATTCCCAAGTATTTTTTTATTTTTGAGGATATTGTGAATGGGGTGGTTGTCCTCATTTCCATTTCAGAGGATTTGTCGCTGATATACAGGAATGCCTTTGATTTATTCATGTTGATTTTACATCCTGCCACTTTACTGAATTCATTTATTAGCTCTAGTAGTTTCTTTGTAGACCCTTTTGGGTCCTCTAGGTATAGAATCATGTCATCTGCAAATAGTGATAATTTAAGTTCTTCTTTTTCTATTTTTATATCTTTAATTTCTTTCGTCTGTCTAATTGCTCTGGCTAGTGTTTCGAGAACTATATTGAACAGAAGTGGTGAGAGAGGGCATCTCTGTCTTGTTCCAGATTTTAGAGGGAATGTCTTCAATTTTTCTCTGATCAGAATGATGCTAGCCTGAGGCTTAGCATAGATAGCTTTTACAATATTGAGGTATGTTCCTGTTATCCCTAGTTTTTCTAGTGTTTTGAACATAAAGGGATGCTGTACTTTGTCGAATGCTTTTTCTGCATCTATCGAGATGATCATATGGTTCTTAACTTTAAGTCTATGAATAACATTTATTGATTTCCGTATATTGAACCAGCCTTGCATCCCAGGGATGAATCCTACTTGATCATGATGCACCATCTTTTTGATATGTTTCTGTATCCAATTTGCCAGAATTTTATTGAGGATTTTTGCATCTATGTTCATTAGAGATATTGGTCTGTAGTTTTCTTTCTTTGAAGTGTCTTTGTCTGGTTTAGGAATCAGGGTGATGTTGGCCTCATAGAATGAATTTGGAAGTTCTCCCTCTTTTTCTATTTCTTGAAATAGCTTGAAAAGTATTGGTATTAGTTCTTCTTTAAAGGTTTTGTAAAACTCTGCTGTATACCCATCCGGTCCTGGGCTTTTCTTAGTTGGTAGTCTTTTGATGGCTTCTTCTATTTCCTCAATTGATATTGGTCTATTTAGGTTGTGTATACCCTCCTGACTCAGTCTGGGCAAATCATATGACTTAATAAATTTATCGATGTCTTCACTATCTTCTATTTTATTGGAATATAGGTTTTCAAAATAATTTCTAATTGTCTTCTGTATTTCTGTAGCATCTCTTGTGATATTGCCTTTTTCATCCCATATGTTAGTAATTTGAGTTCTCTCTCTTCTTCTCTTCATTAGCATGGCTAATGTCTGTTGATCTTATTTATTTTTTAGAAGAACCAACTTTTAGTTTTGTCAATTTTTTCAACAGTTTCTTTTGTTTTGATTTCGTTGATTTTTCACTCTGATTTTAATTATTTCTTGCCTTCTGCTACATTTGCTATTGTTTTTCTCTTCCTTTTCTAGGGCTTTGTGATGAAGTGTGAGCTCATTTATTTGTTGGTTTTTTTTTTTTTTTTTTTTTTTTTTGAGGAATGACCTCCAGGCGATGAATTTCCCTCTTAAAACTGTTTTCATTGTGTCCCACAGATTCTAGTATGTTGTGTTTGTATTTTCATTTATCTCTAAGAATTTTTTGATTTCCTTCTTTATGTCTTCTGTAACCCATTGATCATTCAGTAACATATTGTTCATTTTCCATATGATGTAGAATTTTTCCTTCCTTCCTTTATCATTGATTTCCAGTTTCATTCCATTATGATCAGATAAAATGCATGGTATTATCTTCACCCCTTTATATTTACTGAGGGTTGCCCTATTGCATAATATATGGTCTATTTTTGAGAAGGATCCATGTGCTACTGAGAAAAAAGTATATCTACTTGATGATGGTTGATATATTCTATATATGTCAGGTAAGTCTAGGTTATTGATTGTGATATTAAGTTCTGTAGTTTCTTTATTCAACTTTTGTTTGGAGTATCTGTCCAATGGTGAGAGAGGTGTGTTGAAGTCACCTATAATTATTGTGTTTTTGTCTATTTGATTCTTGAACTTGAGGAGAGTTTGTTTTATGAACATTACAGCACCCTTATTTGGTGCATAAATATTGATAATTGTTATGTCTTGTTGGTGAATAGTTCCTTTTAACAGTATATAATGTCCTTCCTTATCCCTTTTGATTAACTTAATCTTGAGGTCGATTTTATTCGATATGAGGATGGCCACCCCTGCTTGCTTACGAGGACCGTGTGTGTGTATATTTTTTCCCAACCTTTCACCTTCAGCCTGTGTATGTCTTTTCTAATCAGATGTGTCTCCTGGAGGCAGTATATTGTTGGATTTGTTTTTTTAATCCATGTTACCAGCCTATGTCTTTTTATTCGAGAGTTTAAGCCATTAACGTTTACAGTTACTATTGATATTATGGTTTGTACTTCCCCCTGCCCTCTGTCTTTACCGAGGCACTTCCCACTGATGGTTTTGGTTATTGTTTTTCATTTCTTTCTCGTATAGTGTTTTGCTCAAGATGCTTTGCAATGCTGGTTTTCTGGCTGCAAATTCTTTTAACTTTTGTTTATCATGAAAGATTTTTATTTCGTTGTTATACCTGAAGCTTAATTTTGCTGGATACAGAATTCTTGGTTGGTATCCATTGTCTTTCAGTGTTTGAAATACATTGTTCTATGCCTTCTTGCTTTCAGTGTCTGCGATAAAAAATCCGTTGTTAACCTTATTGGTTAACCCCTGATTGTAATCTGCCTCCTTTCTCTTGTAGCTTTTAATATTTTCTCTTTGTTCTGTATATTGAATATCTTCATAACAATGTGTCTTGGCGTTGGTCTACTGTGATTTTGTATGCTCGGTGTCCTGTATGTATTTACAATTTGTACATCCGTTTCCTTTTTTATTTCTGAAAGTTTTGTATAATTATTTCATTCAGCAGGTTGCTCATTCCCTAGGTTTGAACCTCTATACCTTCCTCTATCCTGATGACTCTTAAGTTTGTTTTTTTATGTTATCCCATATCTCTTGGATGTTTTTCTCGTGATTTTTTTACCAGCCTTTCTGAGTTGGCTAGATTCCTTTCAAGATGATATATTTTGTCTTCATTATCTGACGTTCTGGCTTCTACTTGCTCCACTCTGTTGCTCCACTCATTTGAGTTTTTAATTTGGTTTATCGTTTCCTTAATTTCTAGAATTATTGTTTGATTTTTTTTATAATCTCTATCTCCTGATAAAGATGCTTATTTGCTTCTTTTATCTGTTTATGTAATTCATTTTCAATGTGTTCTTTCATTGTTTGAATTTGCTGTCTCATATCCTCTTTAAGATTCCATTCCATCTGTCTAAGGTATTCCTTGAGTTCTTTATTTGACCATTTTTCTGATGCCTCTAGGTCCTCCTGAATATTTAGGCTGTCCTGCATTGTTTGTACTCATTTTCTTCCTTGCTTTTTCATGCTGCTCATGTTACTTCTTGTTCTGTTTGACTGCTCAGTTACTGTTTACTCCTATAAATTTATTTGATGTTGCCGCCACTGGTTTCAATGAAGTTATCTCCTCTGCCACATTCTGGTGACATCAGTTCTCTGCCATGGTGGTATCCCATGCAAATGGCCACAGTTCGTTCCCTTTGCTGGGTGACCAATGCAATGGATGGGTCCTGACTAGCTCTCCCAAGCCCTGTCTCAATCAGATGGCCACTGCCTATGAATGCTCGGTTTGTATTAACCTCCACAGGTTCAGAAGGGCCGACCAGTTGTTTCTGTGGGATCGTTTAGCTCTGAGTCACAGTGGTTTGTCTGCGAGACGCCAGCGAACGGGAGCTTGAATCCAGCTGATCTGGGCTCCGTGTGTGTTCTGAGAGGCACAGACTGTTCGCCCCATATCCACGTCAGCTCAGCATTGCCTAGTGATCCTGAGCAAACAGCATTTAGACGGTTTAAGACTCCCTATGCTCCCGTAGCTGAAGAGGTCAGAGACTTGATCTCTCCGCACCTGCCACCATGTTCCCTACCATACTTTTCACTTCTCTCCGTCTATTCTCTTTATGCCAAGCTTAAAAAAAATTCATGACGTTAGCCAATCCCAAATAACCAAATGCCAAATGTTTTCTTTTTTTTTTTTTAACTTTTTTAAAACAAACTTTATTAATTTTTAAGAATCAGTCTTTGTGTGATATTTCAAACATTTATAAACCTTTTAGATATTCTTTTTTAAAAAATTTATTTCTTACATACATGACAATAGTGGAGTGCATTACATTCATAATTATTTATTCACAGCATAATTTTTTGTAACTGTATATAATGTATGTTCACGCCAAATTATTACCATTATACATGAGCTCTCATTTTTTTTGCATACAATTCTTAATACACCTTTATACCACAATTAATCATATCTCTATTTGTATATAAGGTATGTTGACACCAAATTCACATCTTCATATATGTATTTTGTATAATGATGACTGTCTCCTTCCACCATCCTAGCTATTCCCTTTCTCCCTCCATTGCCCTCCTACCCCTATTCCCTATCTAAAGGTAATTTTCCTCCTATGCTCTCCCTCCCTACTCCACTTTGAGTCACCCACCTTATATCAGAGAAAACATTGGGCATTTGTTTTTTTTGGGATTGCAAATGCCAAATGTTTTCTTTGATATAAGGAGGCTGATTCATAGTGGGATAGAGAGAGGGAGCATGGAAGGAATACACAAACTCTAGATAGGGTAGAGGGGAAGGGAGAAGGCATGGGGTTAGAAATGATGGTGGAATGTGATTATCATTATTATCCATAGCACATGTGTAAAGACATGAATTGGTGTGAATATACTTTGTATGCAACTAGAGATATGAAAAATTGTGCTTTACATGTGTAATAAGAATTTTAATGCATCCTGTTGTCATATATAAATAAAAAATAAATAAAAATTCAGTGTCTTTTCAGGATGCTGCATGGTGTTTCTTCTTTTCTCCTCCTTTGGAGAGATCAAGTCTCTGACCTCTTCAGCTACGGGAGCATAGGGAGTCTTAAACAGTCTGGTTTGGTAAGCATTGAGGTAAGAGGCAAATTGCAGCAGATGAACTATACAGCAAGTGTGAGTGCCAGTGACATCTGGGCTTCTTATGGGCATACAGAAGAAGGAAAAGTATAATACTATACACCAGCATTTATTTTCTCCTTTGATATTAAAGATACCAACTGGATTGTTTGAGATTTACTCCACGCTTCCCAGGTGCTGACGCCCTTTGCCCCCCTGTACTATGAAGGTAATGATGGATTGGATAGCAAGACTCACGTGTATGCAGTCTTGCTGGGTGTAGTTACATTGGGGGAGTCATAATTTGACCAGTGGTAAATCCTGGGCTACAGTGGAATCTATCTTACTATAATGGAATTCGAAACTGGGTCCCTTGTTCTTTGTTGTTCCGAGTGAGCTTATATAGATTGTGAGTTTAGCCTGTAATTCTTTTCCTTAAAGTAGGGGAACAGGACTTTTAATGACTTTCTTGATAATAGTAACACAACTGGATCCAGTGCAGTGCCTGGATTTATGCAAAAAGTGGGTGAAAAAAATGACTGGGTTTTACTTTCTGTGTCGTTGCTTTGTCTGTGCCATCCAGTAATTTAATGTTGATTTTATTTCTCATACAAAAGTTATTTCTAACTTTTCATATTTAGTAGCACTGTTCTACTTCTGATATTAATAGTAAATTTCTTGATGATAAACTAGAATTAGGAACATAATAAGTTATAAACAATTCTGAGATACTTATTTCCCTTTCTTATTCACATTCTCCTTTTTGCTTCTTTGTTATTTTTGTTGTTGGAACTGTATATCTTTTCCAATTCTTTGAAAATGAAAACAAATTAGAAACTTTTGTGGAGTTTCAATGAAAATGCTTGGACTGAGCCCCAGCTAACACACTCAGGCCAAGGTGTCCTTCAGAATTAGGTAAGAGTCCCTTTTCTTTCTTTATATAAAGAAAAGGCTAGTGCCCTTTCATACAAACAACTAATACATAGCAGGGCAGTGGAATCATATTTTATCAATTAACTAGTTTCTACAGCTTCTGCTTTCCTTTACTTGACTTTTCATTACTTACTCTGGGCTGGCCAATGTGAATATGTCCTCCACATTGCTCCTTCTGCTCCATACCAAGGTAAAGGACTTGCTTCTACTCTCAGGTTATTACTGCTTTTATTTCTTTTTTCCATAAGGACGACTTTACTATTATTGAGTGGAGGAGTGACAAGAACAAATAAAATGAATGAGAAGAGCAGATTTTTCTCAAAACCCTTACACTTTCAAGTTCTTATTAAAGATTTCAAATATTTGGATGCTTCAGTTGAGTTTTTTTGTTTGTTTGTTTGTTTACAAAGAACAAGTCAAATTTTGAATGCACTTCCTAGGTCACTGTCATAATCCTAAATCATAATTTTAAATGTTTGATGGCAATAGAGAAAAAGCTAATATCAATTCAAATTTCCTGGAGAATATTAAAAACAATCAAACCAACACAGACAACTCCTTTTGTATTTCCACAGCCATTCTGAGGTCCAATTGGCAAGGAAAATGCCACTGGTGATCATGACTGGAATATTGAGTTACCTTTATAATATGGGAGTAATGCATTGTAGCTATTTGAAATGATAATGGAGGGGTATAATTGTTCTGACCTTTCTCATAATGTTGGTCACACTTATGATTTATGATGACATTGAATTATTTTGGGAATAATTCTAAATAATAGCATTATTATTATGGCTTAGTGTGATCTACCCTGAGATACTCCTCAAATCTCATCTGCGGAGATTACAATAGAGGGCCAGCCTTATGGCCAGTTGTGACCTTTCCCGCTGGTCTCAAGTGTTGCTGTGGTGGTGAATTAGTTCTGTTTTTGCTCTTCAGTGCTGCACCCTGTACTAGGTACTGGGGAAATACTGAAGCACAGGGCCTGGATCTTTTATTTCTGTGTTCTGTTTTTGATCATGGAGTATGTGTGATCTCTACAAACTGGAAAATGAAAACAGAATAAAAATGTCGAGCGTTTGTGGGAGATTCTTTGAATACATTTTTCATGGTAAAAAAAATTGATTATCATATTGTAGTATGTTAGTAATTTTTGTTATAGTATAAGTCTCTGAGTTTTAAAAGGAGCATTTTCAATGCATAATTTATCTTTCAAACTTAATATTCAATACTGCAGTCTTCCTTATCCATCCAGACTTAGAGGTGAGAAACTTGGTATTGACCCAACGAGATATACTGAATTACTCAGTTCACCTTGGGGGAAGGGAAACTGGAAACAAGATGTTTGTGGAAGTCTAAAATTACATTCTTGTGATTACCTGTTGCAGCACAGGTGCCCTAAGCTTCCTGGCATGCTGGCCCCTGTCATGTAACATGCCACTTGACTTGTTGGTAAATGACACCCTGAAAAGGAGGTCTTGTAGAATATAGCACTAGCAAGTGCTTCCAAGAATTCATTTAGGGCAGATGGTGGAAACCACATCAAGGCTAAATATATGGAAAATTTACAGTAAAGCTTGAGCATATACTGTATTGTTAGAAAAACAGAAGATGTAAAGAACTTTTATTTCTTTCCCTTTAAATTGATTAAAATTAAATGTGTCAACACAATTTGAATGAGTTAATTTTTTTATATACATATAGAAGGGAGTGGTATGAATACTTGCCATCTGGTAAAATTTCTATCACTTGTTTTCTGCTTGGATATGCAGCATGGTAGCTGTTACAGAGTGACACCTAGTGTTTGATGAGCTTGTGACACTGAACAGGTTAGAAAGGAAGAGCTTAGATTGAAGCCTTGAGACCTTGGGCATTCATTGAGTGAGCTTGACGGCCAGTTGGGAGTTGACCTACAGGTTCACAACACTTTCTAGTTGAACTAGGTCAAGTATGTAAATCCTCTAAGTTTCTGGGATGGTGAAAACCAGGTATTGGTCTTTCACTGGGCTTTTGTTATTTCTCTCTGGTTACTTATGCAGAAATTCTCTGGAAGTGAATTTTTTTTTTTCTTTTTGTAAACTTAAACTTTCAAACTTAAATTGGCACAGAAACTATAGCCAATTCATTGTGCAGGTTACCAAAATTAGGAAGATTTGAAAGATGCAGTAGTGTTCAGCCAGAATATGGAAGCTTGTGTGAAATGAAGAATAGCATGGCAGATGTAGCGGTGACTATAATCTCCTAGGTGAGAGTCTGTGTGGAAAGAAGTATCCTCTTGGATCTGTTGTAGTGGGTGCTTTCTTTAGGGCAAAACCCACCTATTATGTGTGTAGTATTTATGCTTCTAATTTGAGGATTTGTGAAGATTGCTGGATATTCTCTCATTAAATATAAAGAGTAGTGCAATTCAATTTTCTTCAAAAAGAGATTAGATAGTTGCAAGATCTTAAGCAAAGTAAAAACATAACCTCTTAGAATTTATCAGGTGCCTATATTGCTAAGTTTTTTAATATTGCAGTTTTCATATCTAATAAAATCTTTTGAATATTACATCTTAGTACTTAATAAAATGTTTTTTTTGTATCTGTTTATTTTATTCAATATTGATGGCATTTTCTCCACTCTGTGGTTCTACACATCTCCTGCCTTCTACCTCCACCTTTGTTCAGACCCTATTCCCCTGATTGGAGTATCCTATTAACTGGCCTCTAGGCTGTGATCTTCTGTCTCTTCTGTCTCCCTCACCCATCTTGAATGGTCTCTGTGTGATATAATTCTAGTTTCTGTTGCCTTGAGGACAAAAATTGAACTCCCACTACAGGTTCAAGGCCCTTTCTGATTTAGCCTCTGCCTCCCTCTCAATTCCTTATTGCTTATTTTATTTCTGTCTCCCTTAGCAACTTCTCAAAGATTCACCAAACAAAAAGCAGGGCCTTTTTTTTTCTTTTTCTTTTCTTTCTTTTTTTTTTTTTTGCTGCACTTTTTTTTTTTTTTGGCTAAAATGCCCTTGTCTGGAGGGCTCACCCTTGTGTGTCCCTCAAGATTCAATTCAAAACTGTTTATCCTTCGAAAGTGGGCCTTTCTGTCCTAGCTTTCTGTGTGTATACTGACTTTGCTGATTTTCTCACATTTTCCCCTTAGGGCCTATAACGTTTAGAGCAGGAACAGTGTCTTTTCTCCACCACCACCCTCTTCTTCTCTCTCTGATCCCTTGTATGGTACCTGGCACTGATGGGCACTTAATAAGAATGTTTATTAATTAATTAAATAAATTGAGAAAATTATAGCAGTCTATGAATCAACTCATGCATTTATTTTTTTATTCCTAGAATTTTTATTCTAACATAAAACACAAGGATTCAACAAGTAATAGTCATAGAAAAATTTAGTGCAAACAATCCAAAGTTTAGTGCAAACAATCTACACATGACAGGACTGCCCCCACAATTTTACATTCCAAGGTACTAACAAAATTACCAGAGATATAAACCACAGTTGAAAAGGATTCAAGCTCATATACAATAAGCAAAACTAAGAAATTGGCCTTCAAGAGATTTCTCTTTGTTCCAATATGGAGGAATCTTGCTGGAGAAGAAGGGAGGGGAGGAGAGGGGGGGGGCTTGGATCCAGGTGGGGGAGGATGGAGGACTTTCTGTCTGGTCCTGCAGGAAGAGGATATTATCTGGGTGAGACCATCATGTTGGAGAGGTCACTTTTTCTGCAACAAATAGGCTGCAGGAGAGCAAGATTTAGGGGTTCGAAAACCAGTTTTTTTTTTTAATTTAATTTGTTTTAATTATTTTACATGATAGTAGAATGCATTTATGCACTTTGATATACATAGATGGTATATAATTTCTCATTTTTCTGAGTGTACATGTTACAGAATCATATTGGTCATGCATTCACATATATAAATACAGTAATAATGTCTGTTTCATTCTACTATCTTTCCTATCCCCACATCCCCTCCCCTCCTATCACTTCCCTCTACCTAATCTAAGGTAACTCTATTCTTCCCTAGTGCACCCTGCCTTATTGTGAATTAGCATCCGCATATTAGGGAAAACATTCCGCCTTTGGTTTTGTGGGATTGGCTTATTTCACTTAGGATATATTCTCCAACTCCAACCATTTACTCGCAAATTCCATATTTTATTCTTATTTAAAGCTGAGTAATATTCCATTGAGTATATATACCACATTTTCTTTATCCATTTATCTATTGAGGAACACCTAGGTTGTTTCCATAGTCTAGCTATTGTGAATTGAGCTACTACAAACATTGATGTGGCTGTATCACTGTAGTATGCTAATTTATAATTCCTTTGGGTATAAACCAAGGAGTGTAATAGCTGAGACAAATGGTGGTTCCATTCTCAATTTTCTGAGGAGTCTTTATACTGCTTTTCATAGTGGTTGCACCGATTTGCAGTATGCATTTAATTCATTGCTTTATTGCGAATGCATGTGCATATGTACCTCAGACATCATTTTCTGTATTTTATTGTAATTTTTCTATGTTTGAAAGCCAGTTTTAATGGAGTTGGTCTTTAGTAGGGGAATTTGACTGGCTTATATTTATTACCTTTTTGTGTGAGGTAATCAATAGTTTTGGCTTTTAACTTTGTTTTTTTGTGTGTGAGAGTTTGCTGAGTTTGTGCTTTGTGGAATATGCCTTACAATTTGAAAGGTATGCTTTCTATATTCTTTCATTCTGGCAATTATCCTTAAAATGAACAAAAGTTATGTGAATCATTTTTTTCTGAACTATGTCAAGAATAAAGCAGCATTTGATGATATAGTCTAATGCTTTTATTTTAACTCCACATGTCTTTTGTATTTCTTACTTCTTAGCTATTCTAATTAGTATATACCTAGATTATTACAATAATTTTATAATGTTATTTCTCTTTTGTTGTTTTGGAAATTTACTCTATTTTTATCAACACATTAACACTAATTAAGTACAGTGTCTGTACAACTGCCTACTTGCTTTTGGATTATTTTGATTAATATCTATATTTGCTAAAATGTAAATCATGTGGTGTGTTGAGAGGGAGGGAGTATGTGGCTAATGTACTTCTAGTTCTAGAATTTTTTCTTTTTACTTGAAAGACATGTAACTGGCTATATAATTTTCAAATAGTTGTCTTCTCCCTTGTGCCCCAAAGTCTGAATTTTATTTATGTCTCAAAATAGCTATAATATTCTTTAGATATCTTTATCATAATTGTGTTTTCTTGGTGGGCTTTGGGACTGCCATTTTCCTGGTGTATCTGTGTATTCTGCTGCCCATTCCACTTGGCTTGTCTACAATGATCACTTGACCACATTGTCCTTTGGAGCTTTTGCTGAGGAAAAGACTGAGATCAGCCTGATTTTTGTTCTTTGATGTGAATATTGTACATTTTCTATTAGGCTTATATAGTATGTTTAATCATATATTGATTTTTACGGATTTAAAGCTTTATATTTTTAAAGAATTTTTCTCAGTTCTTTTATCTTATTTGATTCTAAGGAGGCCTTGTGATGTGCCGTATCCTAGTATGGGGGGAACATTGGCAACAACAGTCCATCTAGATTCATGCTTTCTTTGGTTTTTCATCTTCACATAATATTTCCTAATTTCATAGTATTGCTTATTTATACATGTGTTTCCTTTATTTTTCTAGATCTTTAAAAAGAATCTGCATCCTCTTGAATCCTTTGAGAACATAAATCAGGAAATCTAAAAAATTAGCAAATTTCTTTCAGAGGAGAGATTCCCATTGCTCTTTGGGAAGGTTTCCTTTACTTACTGAAGGCTTGTTCTTGGTATTTTCCACTTTTATGGGAAGAGGATCTTGTAAGTCACTCTCACCCCCCAGCTTTTTTTGCAGCTTCATCTGTGCTTTAATCAAGCAGTAATTTCTGTAAGTATTTCACTTGTAGATAGGATTCTTTGCTTCTTCGAGTCTTCATTGACTAATAAAGTTTTCCAGTATTTTAATATTGGTTGATTTTTAGGATACGGGAGGGAGAAATTAGAGACCTTTTTAAAAGTTATATTTTCTTTGGAGGACTTTGCCTTGTATCTTAAGTTTAGTTTTTGAAATGTTTTTATTCATTTTATTATTATCCAAAAAAATATTGCCTCTTGAATGATCAAATCATGGGTTGAGATTTACTGTAAATGTCTGGAGACACATTTCTATATTCAGTCATCTTTACTATGTACCTACTCAACAGATTCTTTGTTTCTGCTGTTTAGAACTAACTTCCTTAAACATGAACAATTCCTTTCAAAATTCCTTTTGTCATTTTGATTTTTCTACTTATTTATCTATTTGTGTATACAGAGCCTGGCACACAATATTTAGATCTAGTATCTAATGGAGTGGGTCTTGTGCCTATTCAACTGAGAAGCATGCTGGTAAAGGGTCTGGTTGAGGTGGGCTCTTCCCAGGAGGTGATATTTGAGTTTGTCTCAAAGACCATTAAGGATATGAAAAGATGGAGCATCTCTTAATTCATGACAGTTAGTGGTTGGATAGGGATTGCTGGTATGAGAAGAAAAACATGACATTTTTATCTAAAAATGTAGTCATTTTATTTTTAAGATTATTTAATCTTTCATTTTAAAATGTTCCATTCACTTGACCATAAAAGTTCCAAATAAGTTTTGAGACTCAAGAGTTCAATGAAAATATTCTATCTACATCAATGAATTGAGTCATTTTTACTAAGTAGTGGGAAACCAGAAACCAAGATGCAGAAAAATGGATTGCCCTTTCTGAAGTTCTCCATGGAAGTGTGTATGCTGTTGTGCTTCTGTGCACATGGGTCCTTTTGAAACTAGACTGTACTAGTAACATCCACATTCATGCTGTTCTTTCTTTGAACTTTACTGCCAGTTCTAATCCTAAGTTTTCAGAACACTTATTACCCAAAAGGGCAAGTAAGTAAGACTGTTCTTCTAAACCAAATTTTCTGTTTTCTTTCAGGGTAACATTTTCTTTATTTGGCCCCCATGTGTCATGCAGCTCATTTGGTCAAAGGCTGTTCCCCAATTTCTCTCCTTTCAGACAAAACAGGTTTAGTTGGCCATTGTTTTAGTATATTGCATAAATTAGCATTTAATATTTTCCTCATTCTTCACTGTCCTGCCTTTCTAAGTTAAAGTGAAATCAAGTGTGTGAATCCATTGGGATACACTGCAATCATTTGATAATAATTTGGAAAGAAAAATGTTTCCTACACAAATTAAATGAAGACCAATCATTTTAAAGTACACTGTGGCATCTTGTATAAACTCCAGCTTACATTTCACATTATTCCTGGTCATGCAGTAGGTTCTGAAGAAAAAAGAGCTATGGATAATCAGTTAAAAGAATGACAGATTCCCTGATGTGCTGATCAGTAGTAATACGTAATTTCGATTTCGAGTGTGCTATAAAGATTACCATATAGATGCAGTTGAGCACTGAGCATTAAATAGAGCCATGTGTTTTTCAGAAAAGTAATATTTATTCACACTGTGGCTTTCTTGAATTTTTTTTATTCTCCAGTGGAACTACAAACAAGGTGTCAATAGCTTATGTGGCATTCACAGCAGTGTAGCTTAGAATATCAGCTAGAGTAAAAGAAATACCAGATTATTTTTGCCTCAGTAAAGGTAGCCTTCATCTGGGACTTTCTGAGGAACAGACTTAGACATAGACAGTTGTTTTGGACTTTACTTTTATTGACTTCATAGACTTGTATTAAAAAATGGCCCTTGCAATATTTGGGTACAAAAGGTAACACCAGAAGGAGTATTATTTCAGCCTCTGAGTTACTGTATAAGATTCTGTCCATTTGAGAGTATTTTTAGTAGCTCAGATACGGGCATGATGTTTTATATCCAAACCTTATTGAGTTCATTTTTGAGTGTCTGTAAAGTGCATCCATTTTGTAAATCTGAAAAATTTTATCCAGAAGTTATAATGATGATGATAAGCCTGACCTCAGAATAAGTTAGAGACTACTTTTCTGGCAGACTCACAGTATCTATATCATCCTTCTGTATTTGTTTCATTTCCTGATTTTAAAAAGGTTTTCTTCTAAGTTAAAAAAAAAGAAAGTAAATTTTAAGCCAAAATTAATCTGAAGAGACAAAGATAGTCACTTTATTCTACAACAGAATATAATGATTATAAGTATTTATGCCCCACATGGCAGTTTACACACACACATAAAAAAAACCCATTCAATATGAAGACTCAGATAGAACCCCATAAAATAATACTAGGTGATTTCAAAACACCTGTCTCATCAATAAATAGGTCATCCAGACAAAAACTTAGTAAAGACTCCTCAGACCTAAACAATACTATTAATCAAATAGAATTAATAGACATCTATAAACTATTCACCCATTAATAACCAAGTTCACTTCTCAGCTTCACATGGCTCATTACTTAGACACCACTTTAATGTTCTTAAAATTTGGCTTCTGTTGTATAATCAAATCCCTAAATATAATGAATCAATGTAGCATTAAAATCCAAACTATTAGTATTTGATTAAATTTTGATTATATTAATTTTCATTAGTTATTGATAACAATAAAATATGATCCTATAAAATAAAAAAGGTGTTTTTCTTTGTTTATATGAACAAAGGAGAATTTAAGTCAAAAACATCATGATGTGTTTTGGAAAACTGAAAAGTATGATTCAGTGCCAGATTGGTTTTCTGACTAAATTGAAAGTTTGAAGAACACTGTGTGTGTCAGATATTCATCTAATTCAAGATAAGATCTATCCTGATTCTTTAATTTTCTTGGTAACTTCTATACAAAGTTTTTTAGTTTAGTGGCAAGATGAAGTCAGAAAATGATCCTGAGGTGTAGTGCAGGTGGGGTGCAAGGTCTCTTTGAAGGAGAATACAGGAGAAAGTAGGACACCAAGTCCCTGCTGTGTCATTTTCTCAGGCTGAGGAATTTCAGGGAAGGACACAGCAAAAAGATGGGAAGGCTTTGGTGGCACCAGGCTTCCATCTGCATGACATAGCAGCCAGCTGATGAGAGGTACTGGCCTGAAGTCAGGTACACTTAGTGCTTCAGCCTTTTAGTACTATAAGAATATCACAATTAATAATTTGAAGATTATTATGGAAAACATAAAAATATGCTGTTCAGATTTTCTTTCAAGAAAGAATTTGCTATGCATTGACTGGATTAATTGATGTCCTTTAGATACTAGCCCCTTTAGCTTTCCAGCCTTGATCATAATCCTCTTATTGAGGTCCTTAGTCAGCAACTGAAAAGGCAAGAGTACAAGGGCCTTCCATTTCTGGTCACGAACTCCATCATAGCATATTTCCCAGAGAACGAACTTTGCAAAAGCTATTAATAATTTGTTTATTAATTTATTATATCATCTCTGGCACTTGTTGTCTGGTTTACAAAGATGGTGACTTCTCCAGGCAAGAATTTTGAGCTCCTTGAATTTAATACTGAAGTCATTTTATCATTTGGCATCCATTTTCTTTAACTTTTTCTTAAAGTTGTGAGTATAGTCATAAGTATTTCTGATCTTTAAAATAAATAAACATATAAATAGCTGGTGCCTCAAAGGTGTCTTCTTTGATTTTTGCACATTTGTCTTTAGCTCCTGCTATACCTTCATCCTTACCTTCTTAGCAGAACTCCCTCAATGTGTTGATATCTCCAGGGATTCATCTTGTTTTCTCATTTTAAGCTCTCTCCCAGTGACTTTCATTTATACACATTTTTTAGCTAGTAACTTAGCCCCATTACCATCATATTCTGCTCCTGTCCTCCAGACCCTCCAGTTGCCTAGAGGAGAGACTACATTAAGATCCATTGGTACCCCAGTTCTAGGATGCTTTAATTTGACATGCTTATTCTCCTCAAGTATTAGATTCCTTTTGGACTTGATGTCTTGAATAAAAGCATTGCCTTTTATCATACCGTGGGAGTAATTCTTAATCTTCAATTTACCCAAACCTCTCTATCTGCCATGCTAACAATTTTACCTCCTAATATCACTATTAATTATATGCCTCTCTTTATCTTGTTGACCATGGTACAGACAATTTCATTCTCCTCTGAAATACTACCATTGCTTCTTCATTGATATTTCTGCTTCTCTTCTCATCCATCTCAAATTTACCTCCAGCTGGAACCCTTTAAGGGACTCTGCACTGCTCCCATGAGAATATTAACCTGCAGCTTCACCTGCCTTCCTAATGCCGTCTCCTTATCTCCTCACTCATCCATTAGCCACACTGACCCTCCTACTGCTCTTGTTACTTTTTATTGATTTTATTTTTTAATACATGAAAGGGGAATGCATTACAATTCTTATTACGCATATAGAGCACAATATTTCATATCTCTGTATATAAAGTGTGTTCACACCAATTCATGTCTTCATACATTTACTTTGGATAATAATGTCCATCACATTCTACCATCATTGCTAACCCCCTGCCTCCTCCCTTCCCCTCCACTCCTCTGCCCTATCTAGAGTTTGTCTATTCCTCCCTTGTTCCCTTTCCCTACCCCACTATGAGTTAGTCACCTTATATCAGAGAAAACATTTGGCATTTGTTTTTTGGGGGGATTGGCTAACTTCACTTAGCATTTTCTTCTTCAATTCCATCCATTTACCTACAAATACCATGATTTTATTCTCTTTTATTGCTGAGTAATATTCAGTGTATATATGCCACATTTTTAATCCATTCAACTACTGAAGGGCATCTAGGTTGGTTCCACAGTTTAGCTATTGTGAATTGTGCTGCAATAAACATCAATGTGGCTGTGTACCTGTAGTATGCTGTTTTAAGTCCTTTGGGTATAGTCGGAGGAGAGGGATAGCTGGGTCAAATGGTGGTTCCATTTCCAGTTTTCCAAAGAATCTCCATACTGCTTTCCATATTGGCTGCACCAATTTGCAGTCCCACCAGCAGTGTGTTAGTGTGCCTTTTCCCCCACATTCTCAACAACACTTATTGTAGTTTGTCTTCATAATAGCTGCCATTCTGACTAGAGTGAGATGATATTGTTACTTTAAGGCACTCAGGGTTTTTTGCCTTTTGTCACTTCCAATTCTCTTCCTCTATCCCTATTCTCCAGTAGGCTAAGATGATTCATCCTCTAAGTCAGCAGCGGTGCTTTCTTCCAGGAAACAGTTCATGAAGCCCTTCTGAGATGAGGCATTTTGCCGTCACTTCTGTATTACCTCTTAGAAATTTCTGTCAAGGCTTTTTGCTTTGTTTTGTGAATGGTATTTTCTCTCTTGCCTACCAATTGTGAGACTAGGCATTTTTATTCGAGTTTGTTTTATGTTTGTACTTCCAGACAAATACCAAAGGATCTCTCCTATTTATAGAATCTAAGAAAGTCGAACTTTGAAAAGCAGAGAATAGAATGGCAGTTTTTTAGAGACTCGGGGGTAGGGGATGGGTAGAGAAAGGAGACTTGTTGTTCAAAAGGTTTGAAGTTTCAATTAAACAGGAAGAATATGATTTGAGCATGGTGATCATACTTAATAGTAATGCATTTTATATTTCAAATTGCTAATAGAATGTATTTTAAGTGTTGTCAACACAAATAACAAGTGTGTGAGGTGATGGATATTTAATTAACTTGTTGCAATCATTCCACAAAATGTCCATACATCAGCATATCACCTGAAGGGTGGGTATGTAGCTAAATGGTAAAGCATTTGCCTAGCATGTGCAAGAACCTGAATTCAGTCTCTAGTACTGCAAAAACAAACAAATAAATAAATGAAAAAGCACACCACCTTGTGACCCAATAAATACAATTATTGTTGATTAATAGCAAATTTAAATTAAAAATAAATTAATTTTAAAATAGTAAAAAATAAAAACCAAAATGTTCTAAAGACAGTCTAAATGAAGGCTTTCCCATTCAAAAAAAAAAAAAAAAGGACAGAGAGAACTTCTTAGTGATTTTTTCAGTATGTGATCAGCTGTTTACTGCTTTATATAATCAGAAATAATCTTTGACATGGTTTGTATTGCATTTTTACCTTTATAGAGGGGAAGAATTTATAACAAGTTATGTAACTAAGGACATTTATATTTTATGTCTGTCATCTTGGAAGAGCAGTTGTTTTAAATTTACAGCTTTATTTTTTAGTTTTCTTTACTAATTTTAGAGTTAAATGTCCTTAACTCAATGATATTTAAAGAAAGATGGGACACATGCCATGTTGATGTGAAGATAGGTTTGATTACCTACAAATTTTAATATTTCATAAGAAAAAAGAATTCAAAATTTATTTCCTGAGCATTCACTGAGTATGCCTGGGTACCAGTCAGAGATCTTCTCGGTGCTGGCAATGCATCAGGGAACAACAAAAGTGTTGTTCTCTTGGAGCTTATTACACTTTTGGTGGAGGGCATGTGATCTTAAAATGGGTAAATCAGTATGATCCTTTCACCTAAGGAGGAGGACTATGAAGAGGACAGGACAGATAAAGGAGAAAGCCCTGGAGGTGTGGGAACAGGGCCAGCCTCCACTAGATAGAGTTCTCAGAAAAGCCTCACGAGGAGGTGACACTTGAAGTGAGACTTGAATGGCAAGGAGATATCACCTGTGTAGGGATATGAGTGGAAAAGTGGTACAGGATAAAAGAAAAGTCCCTGTTATTTATATTCACTTATGTTTGAAAGAAATTTACCTGTTGAGGCTTTTCTCAGAAGTTTGTATACATTCCTTTGTTGTTCATTGGGAACAAATGAAATAAATAGATGTGTCATATTTTACTGACCCACTTGGACAAACAAGAAAACAAAACAAAAATTCAAGCTGGCTGAAAGGGAGAAAGCAGTTCATTACCTACCTAAAAACATACTTACCCAGGAGATCTGGATGTTATATCACATTATTTTTTGATCTGTTAGAATAGTAGGCTAGTTAAACCTAGAAGGGAGATTTTCTTTTTTTATTTGTTCTTTTTAGTTATAATGACAGAATGTATTTTGACATATACATTCATGGAGTATAATTTTCCATTTTTGTGGTTGTATATGATGTGGAGTTACACTAATTGTGTATTCATATAAGAACATAGGAAAGTTACGTCTAGTTATTCTACTGTCTTTCCTGTTCCTATCACTCCTCCCTTCCCTTTCTTCCCCTTTGTCTATCTATTGAACTTAATGTTCTTCCTACTCTTCCGCTTGTTGTGTGTTAGCATCCACATATCAGAAAATTTGGCCTTTGTTTTTTTGGGATCGGCTTATTTCATTTAGCATGATAGTCTCCGGTTTCATCCATATACTGGCAAATGCCATAATTTCATTCTTCTTTATGGCCAAGTAATATTTCATTGTTCCACATTTTCTTTATCCCCTCATCTGTTGAAGGGCACCTAGGTTGGTTCCATAGCTTAGCTCTTGTGAATTGAGCTGCTATAAACATTGATGTGGTCAGTATGCTGATTTTAAGTCCTTTGGTTATATGACAAGGAGTGGGATAACTGGGTCAAATGGTGGTTCCATTCCAAGTTTTCTGAGGAATCTCCATACTGCTTTCAGAGTGGTTGCACCAATTTGCAGTCCCACCAGCAATGTACGAGAGTACCTTTTTTAGTTTTCTTTACTAATTTCAGAGTGAAATAGAAATGTATTATCAATACCAAGGAAGGTATTTTGACCAGTTTGGGATTTTCTATATTTTTTAGAAAAGTAGTTACAGCTAAAAACAAGGACTTTTATTACCCTAGAATAATTTGACAAAATTTGTTGTGGAATGAGGGAAAAAGTTATTCTCATTAGTTAGGGATTTTGGGGGAATGGGGAGCTACTTTTAATGGCCAAATAATTGTGTATATCATAGATTTTTTTCTTTATCTACCAATGAGGACATGCATAACTATGATGCTGAGACTTATTTTTATGCTGTTAATATCATGAAATTCTTGCCACCAGTTTCAGTTTTTTTTCTACTGAATTTTTTTTATCTTCTTTTTGTTCCTCTTTCTTCCCAGCTCTGTTTTTGACTAATGATAATTATGATGAAAATGAGAAGGAGAAGGTGGAAAAAGAAGAAACCTGGGAATTCTGTTATTTGGGAAAATATTCTTTTAATATTTAAGCTCTGCCTGTCATTTAATAAAGACAGAGTGATTAAGTTTTTTTTTCTTTGACCTTATTGGGGAGTTAAACTTGGGATAATAGTCTCTTAAAACATTCAGAGAAAGAAACTTGCCTAGGCAAGTAAAAGAAACTCCCATAGAAATATGGAACAAAGTGCAATATTTATGTTAAATACTTTTCCTTTTCTTTTCTGAAACTTAAAAATAGCAGGTAATATAGGCTTAACACAAGAATACAAAATTTCATGGTTTATTTTCTTTATACTTTATTTTTTTATTTTATAGAAAATACTGCAGTTTCTACCTGAGCGAATTTTCTTTCGATGGCATTACCAGAGTATAGGTAAGAAAGAAATTTAAAAGCTTTTCAGTAATATGTATTTCTTTTAGTGGAATTTTCAGTAATGATTTATATAATGAATACCATTAAGACAGCTTATAGCAAGGATTATTGATAAGGGTTTAACAGTTAAAACCCAAGACAAGTCTGACATGGACTTTGAAGGAAAATGTCTCTTATTCTAAAAGTGCCCTTTAAAGTGTGTCCCGTGGATGATTGGCATCAGACTTCCTCTGGGAGCTTGATAGGTATGCAGAATCTCAGACCCCAACTAGACCTACTGAACATGATCATTTATATTTTTAACAAGGATCCTAATGGGATTCTTGTGTACATGAAGATTGAGAAACACTGATCTAGAGTATTCTAAAATAATTTTATATCTTCTTGCAAAATTCTCTTGTTCTGTAACCTATACCATTGACTCAAAATTGTTAGAATGCTTTAGGATGTGATAGTGAGAGGAAATTTTAAATAAAGCAAGTTACCATGGCTGCCCTTTCTGTGTAGCTTTTAATATCTAACAACATCTCATCTTAATTTAATATGCACAGCCCATCTGGGGTTAATTGTTAATTCTGCCTTCTGTTTTAAAGACTGACTACTTCAGTTCTTCTGCCTTTCAAGAGACTAGCATTTCCTACAATTTTTCTTCCTTACCAGATGTCATATTGGAGGAGATCATGAACCTCATAATGGAATCTAACTCTGTTAATCATTCATTCATTCATTCATTCATTCATTCATTCAGATGTTTATTGAGAGAGACAGTTGGTATGAAGTTTTGACACAGAAACAAAGAATATCTCCTCATTCTTGTATCTTATGGGCCTATTATCCTGTGAGTGGATAAATGAGAAAAATAATTGCAGTATAATTGTCACTATGAAAGAAGTATAATCGGAGCAAAGAAGAAAAGTAGGATAATTATTTAGAGGAATTGAGGGAAGCTTCACAACAGGTAACTTCTTTCGGACCCTTGAAAAATAAGCAGGTTAAGTATTGAAAAGCATAGAAGAGGCCTTCTGGATGGGCTATAATGTGTGCATAGTCATGGAAGCAGAAACAATATCTCACAATCATCAATATTCCAAAATTCAGAATCCTAAATGTTGAAAAAAATGTTGACCTGATTTTTATAGAAATTGAACGTATTTGAAGTTATATATTATAAATCTAAAGGGAAAAAAGTATATATAGTGATACATCTATGGAACTGAATGAATAAATCATTAAAGAAAGTTCCTTGATTTTTAACTCTTTCAAAGAAACAAAAGAAAGTTTTCCTTTAAATCTTAGATAGTTGTTCATAGTATTTCTGCTTAGTTCAAACTTTGAGCTTATGAATTTAAATTAATAGAAAGAAAAAATTTAAATGCAAAGTATAATCTAAAGAGACATCATGGGGATTTGTAATGCTTCAAAGTATAGTAGAAGTAAATGACAAAGAGAAATAACTGCATGAAGTATTTTTAATCTGTGCTAGATATAATCCTTCTTTAATTTTGTTTATATCATTTGTATGAAAACCATACTCATTTTCTTCAGAAAGCACTTTAGAATGTCTGAAGATTAGTGGATTCCCCTCAGCATGAATAAACTTATTAGAACTATGTGAAAACTAATTTGCATTTGTGTTGGGAAACTTTATACATCTAGTAGGCAATGTGTGATATTACTTTAATTCTGCCTAATATCACAAAAACTGGTTAAAATTACTGGCACAGTAGGTTTTTACCTAGTTTGGTGGCATCTTATCAAGAAGACCTCAGAGTCTTTGATTGGGATTTCAAAGTATTAGTCTCCTGAGCCATGTAATAGTAGTATATGTTATTTACCTGGTAGGTAGAATAAGATGTCTCTATAAAGCGGTCAGACTGAGTCATATTTCAGAATGCTGAAGTATGAGCATTTGCATATAAATAGCATATAAAACCATCCTTATTTATTATTGGTGCTTATATATTTAATGCTTGAGTCAAATAGAATCTTTTCAGATAAATACAATTTTGCATTATTAATCAAGTTGGGTAAAAATTGGTATTTATATAGTTCTGCATTTCTTTTATATTGATCTTCAGACTAGCTGTGCTTTGAAGACTTTCATATTTTAGAATAGCAACATGTGCATTGATGTACAATGTAACAAACCATTTAGAACATCAACATAGTGTAATGTTTGTATATAACACCCCAGGAATCTGGGCAGCAGTTTCTAACCAAGTGAGTTATTAGTTGTGGAACTTAAGATATGAGTAGTAATCATCAATGGAGAAGGAGTCTTAGGTGTTATCAACATAGTTCAGATCATGTTCTTCCCACTAGGACTTACACAAAAAAGCTTTTGTTTTCACAACCTTTTAGATTTTGAAATTGTTGAGATCAATAATTTCAAAATTGTTTTTTGAAATTGTTGATAATTTGTCAATTTTGAAATTGTTGATAATTGTCATTGCACACATTTGTATTCCATGCTGTAGTGTACCTCTTGTCTTCTTTCTAGTTTATTTGGAGTTATGAATACTGTTACTATTTGTCACTCAAGTTCTTGACTGAGTTCATTGTAGAAACTAAGAAGCTATAAGGAAACACCTGAAAGGCGAGTGACTCACCCAAGATGGAGATTTTATTGGGGGGCTGCCCAAAGGGGAAGAAAAGGAGAGGCTGAGAGGAGAGGAGGAGGGCAGAGAGAAAGAGAAAGGAGAGAAAGAAGAGGAAGAGGGCAGAGGGAGTGTGCTTACAAGCTTCCGCTTAAGAAGGGTTGCATAGGGGCCGTGGTGGGTGCTGATTGGCAGGGTGACAGGAACAATGAGTGGACACGGTGTCCTGTGGGGATTGGTCAAGGAAACCTTTGAATTTGGCCCTCTTCGGAAAGGAGGGGTAGGGGCAAGGGATTCTGTGATGTTCTGTGGAGATGGAAACTTAACTTCAGCCAGGAATCTCCCACACACCCAACAACACCAGCCTCCAAAGAAAGGACTGTGCTTTGACCGTCTTCCCAGTACTGGCATCTTGACCTCTGCAAAACTTCTGGAATTAGTGGTCCTCTCACCAGCCAGTGTCTAACAGTCTAGATAGTTAATATTCCTTACCTTATAGGAAGACCACTACTATATAACTTCTTAAGTAAATGTTATTGCAGCTTGTAGGGGAAAGGCACTCTGAAATGTTGGGATAGAACCTTGAAGTTTGGGCCACATGCTGTATATTTCCTGAAACTGACAGAAAATAAGCAGAAAAATCAGAAATAAGAGCAACTCCTATATTCTGCTAGTCTCAAAACCTCTCAGGCTTCCTTGATAGCCATATTTTACCCTGAGAAGAAAGTAATAGACAGCAACTACCACAATGTTCTGCCTTTTATGCCACAAAGTCTGTCTTATATGTCACTTTGTTTTGTTTGTAGCAAAGATGTTTGATTTCTCTTAAAATAGTTTTTTATCCTGTCTTTTTAAATATACATGAGAGTAGAGTGTATTTTGACATATTATACATACATGGATTTTTTCTTAGAAGGAAAATAGTCTAGTTTCTTCTTGTTTTGGTTTTTAATGGCTGACTCTTTTCTGTAAATTACTGAATGAGGAAATTGTTTTATAGTGTGAAATAAACACCGGTTCATTATTCTGCATATAGAGAGGTACTGCTATAAGAGATCTTTGAAGAACAAAATTGGGAATGTGGATGAAATAACACTCATAGATTCTGTGATATTAGCTAACCTACAACTGAGTTATTTCCAGATTTCCATTACTGATTACAAATGGAAAAATTGTTTATCACGCTTTTCTGAAGCCACTTTTAGATGAGTAAATTGTGGTAGATAGTAGGTGGGTGATTGACACCTTATCTTTGGGCAATAATGAGATAAAAATGGGAATGAGATAACAGTGGATGGTAGCAACAAGGAAAATAAGTATATTTGATGCAAGAGCTGTAGTACTTATCCACGTGTCCACGTGTCTCCAACACAGAACTAAACTTATATGTCTGTTCACTTTTAAAGAATTTGCTTCTCATGAGCCTCTAGATAGCAGCTTTCCTATTTGATTCAGTGTATGGTGCTGTGCCTAATAAATGTGTATGGAGTGGGTGAAAGGACACATTTTGTATTAGAGGTGTTTTATAGTAAAATTGTTGAAAATAAATCACCCTCAGATCTAAAAGAGTAGGGTTGGTAGAAAATTTACATATGTGCAATACTTCATGAATTTTTAAATATGATTTGTTATTAAATTTCATTTATTTAACTAGATTTTTCTTATTATAGTATAAAAACCAAGTGCATAACTAAATTGAAATTTGTCTTCAACATTTCAAGAGTGTCCCTGGCTTTATGCCTGGGGCTACCCAGTGGCCCCATATTTCTGAATGTGAGCGCAACTTCTCACCAGCCTCTTAAAGTTTTTACTGCCTACTGGGTTCTATACTCTTCTTAGAAGCCTGGGTCTTATAGCTTTTCCTGGTTCCTTTGCTGTTAGGCCATGCCATTCCCTACTTTTCCTGAGGGAGCAGGACCTCCCTATCAACGTGACACTAGAACTCCCTCAAAAGTGCATTGCAGCCAGACCCAAATCCTGAGTGCCTCTGTGTTCATGAAAAATGGGTAGAATGAATACTCAGGAGAGCGTTGGTGCCAACTCCCTTTGCCAAACAGTAGCACTGCAGCCTCAGCCTCTCTGTTTCACCTCCTTGGCCATCTGAAATATGGCTTTCCTGAGGTTCCTCTGTCTCCTTCATAGTCTTTCTTTTCTCCAGTGGCAATTCCAGACTTAATTTGCCTTTTCTTTTGCTTTATTTCTCTTCTTCTTCTTCTTCTTTTTCATGGCCTTGTTCTCTCCTAGTCTTTTCCACCAATCTAAATTACTCATCAGTCCATTGTTCCTCATCCCTATCCTTAGGCATCTTCCTGACACTTTTCATTATGTAGATCTCTGACCACAACCTCTGTCCTCTAGATCTTTCACCCAGTCACTTCTATGCTACCTTTTCTTTTTTAATTTTGAATAACATCTTGATTGGGGATACAGTAAATTGAATATACTTTAAATGCACATTTTGAGAAGTTTTGATACACACACACACAAAAACAATATATGTATGTATCTGTGAAAATAATACTACTATCAGGTAATGAAGAGAGATCTTGCCGTCAAAAGTTTCCTCATCCCCTTTGGAAAAAAAAAAGTTTCCTCATCACCCTTCCCTAACTCATCACTCAGTCCCAAGTTAACCACTGATCTGCTTTTTGTTGCTATAGACTAACTTGCATTTTCTAGAGTCTTATATACATAGAATCATACTGCATATACTCGTTTTCATCTTTCACTTAAGATTCACCTATGTTGTTGCATATATTAATAGTTTGTTCTTATTTCTTAATAGTACAGTATTACATTATATGGTTATAGTATAATTTGTTTATCTGTCTACTTGTTGATAGAAATTTGTGTTGTTTCTAGTATTTGGCAGTTAGAAATATTAAGCTACTGTAAATATTTGTATACAAGTCTTTGTATAAATATAACTTTCCTACCTCTTGGGAAAGGAATGGCTGAATCATATAAAGGCATATGTTTAACTGCCATACTGTTTTCCACAGTGTTTGTGCCATTTTATATTACCATCCTCACTGTGACAGTTCCAGTTAAAAATACTTGGTATAGTCAATTTAAGAAAGATTAGTAGTAATATCTCCTTGACTAAAGAACTTGATCATCTTTTCATGGGTTTGCCATCTGTATGTTTTTGGTGGACCTGTATGTTCAAATATATTGTCCATTTAAACATTTTTTCCTTAATATTAAATTTTGAGAGTTCTTTACATATTCTTTGTTTTTTAATTAGATATGTCTTGGAAATATTTTCTCCCTATCTTGTTGTTTTAGTCCCTTAAATAGTGTCTTTTGAGGAGTAAAGCTTTTAATTTTGAAGAAATTCAATTTTTTTCTTCTATAGATTATGCTTTTGGTATTGTGTCTAGAGAATTTTTACTCAGCTGAAGTCACAAAGATCCCCTGTGGTTTTCTTCTTGCAGTTCTGTTATTATGTTTCATATTGATCCATTTTGAGCTAATTTTTGGTTAATTTAAAATTCCTGCTTCCTTATGCCTACTTAGTATGTGCATCTTGTACTCCTAGGAAGTTCTATATTCTTGATCCACTAGCTACTTCTAATTATCTTTGTGCACCAGCATCCCAAAGGGAGTTTTTCCATGTTCTTAAGCCTTGTCTGGTGGTATGCTTCTTTGTTGTTTAGCTTGAGGCATGATATATAAAGGGAATTTTTAAACAATTAAAACTAAAATAAGAAAGGATTTTTGTACCTTTACGAACTTTTCACCTTATGGTATCTTTAAAAAATTGTCAGTTGGTCAAAAAGACATTGGTAGATCTCACAATTGAAAATAAGAAGCAAGTAGAGTTTGAAATTTTTTTAATTTGTTTTAATTAGTTACACATGACAGTACAGTGATCTTGACATATCATACATTTGAATCAAATGGGGCATAATTTCTCATTTTTCTGAGTGTACAGGTTGCAGAATCACATTGTTCATGTAGTCACGTATATACATATAGCAATAATAAAGTCTATTTTAATTTTGATGAGTTTTTTTTCGATTAAATTCAGGAAAGTAAAGTCAGTAGTACATTCTGTATTATAAGTGATATATTTAAACTAATGCTGTGAATTTAAATACACTTGATATTTATTTTTGAATATTTTTTCAACTACCTTAATATTTTGGAAATATTAACTATTAACATTCAGAAAAGCCATGTATATGGGGGATACATGTTTTTCCTCTTGCCTCAGACCTCTAGTTAAGGATATTTTTGTTTAAGATACAAATAAGAATTAGCCACACTAGACCCAAATAAGAGGGGGATAAAAGGGGAAAGGATCCCATGAAAATATAAGGGAGATCAGTGGGGTGAAAGAAGGTAATAATAGGAAGGGAGGAAAGATGGGAAAGGGGAGGAATAGTAGAATGAAATCAACCAAATTATGCTATGTATATATATGAATATACCACAGTGAATTTCACCTTTATGTCTATCTATAAATTACCAATTTGAAAAAGAGCTATAAATAAATAGAAGGAAAATCAGTACTAGAGGAAATGAAAGAGGGCAAGGGAGGGTAGGAGTTATATATAATTATAATTCACTAATTAAAATATAATAATATAAAGTTAGCCAATAGAAGTTTAAATTCATACAATCAACCCCATTAATTAAATTTTATTTATTCATTTATGTATTCTTTCAGTTATTCACATGAGTCAATAAAGTGGCAACCAGTAGGGCTAGGGAGGCACATAAAATAGATGAGGGCCCCGGTGTTAGATGTTATAGTGACAGTAATAGCAATTATTAAAGGTTTCTTCAGATTGCCTGTGGTTTTGTCCTGACTACTGAATTCCATTTATCGATCAGACATATCTATATATCCAATATCCACAGAAATTTGGCTTGTATTAATCCTTAAGACATTGACTCTATTTCATAGTGATTCATCTTTTTCATATACATTAAATAAAATAAATATGAATGGATATCTGATTTTAAAATATTGCACAAAACTATTCAATAGGGAGATCTAAGTAATTTTTTTGGTAACATATGCAATTTGATTAAATGAAAAGTTCTCCTGCCTGAGACTTCCAATATATTTCAGTTTTGAAAGTACCCTTCTTTTTTTATTCTATTTTAGAGGCATTTAGATGGGATTTCCATACCATGTCCATCCTGGGGACATGAGTGCATTTATAGAATACTCAGTTGTATATTTCCATTGAGAGACTTTTCTTGGAATGCTGGACTGCAGCGTGAAAGTTTTGGCTGTTGACTGGTAAGTAAATCTTAATTCCACCTCCTTGCCAGTAACCTGAGTGCTCTGCTAGAGGATTTATTGAGGGACTGAACCTCATAAATGTGGTCTTCATTGCCAGGAGAGAGACATAGCATCCTGCATATTTGTAAAGTATTCTTGTAAAAGTGTTTTGTGAGCAGTAGTTTGACATTATTTTTACCTCTAAAATTAAAAAAAAAATCAGTTTATATATGACAAAGATATTTGTATATATTATACTACGGGTATTTGGGTTACCTCAATATCAATGATTTTGACTATTTTTAAAGAATTTTGAAGAGGCTCGTACTTAAAGTACTTTTACCTGAACAACGTTTTTCCTTTTGTGACATTGCTTTGCTTCTCAAGGGTGTCCTTCTTCCTTTTACTTTTAGGAAAGTATACCCTTTTATCACAAAGTACTTTTATTTCTAAAACTTATTTTTTTTAAAAAAAATAGATCTTAAACATTTATTTATATACTCTATTTCTAATTCATTGTTTTAAATTTTCAGGCTCAACTTTAAAGAAGCTTCTACACACTGGAAATTCTATTAAGGTATTTATTTTAGATGAAAATATAATGGCATTTTTAATTACTCTTAAGTTTATTAATGCCACAAAGTAACAAAGGCCATTTTGAAAATGAAAGATCTTTATAAACCACTTTTTTAGTTTTTATTTTTAATTGAGAAATTATATGACAAATATTGTTTAGAAAGGTTTTTGTTCTTAACATTGTCACTTATATTGTGAAGGACATTTTAAGTAGTGTTAGAAAAAGTGGCTTTGGTGTCAGAGTTTGGACTTCTGAGTTCTAATTGTGATTCTTTTGAGTATAGCTAAGGATCATAGTCAAAGCAATGACTGCTTCAGTTTTATCATCAGAAAAAAAAAAGAGTAATTCATTTGTAAGCTTCATCGCTAACAACTGATTCTGTCTACCGCAGCAATATGGTTGTTAAAATTATAGTTGTCTCTGAATTAATTTTGCTAATTTTGAGAACTATTGTGGGAGGAAAAAACAGCAGAGAGCCTCACTCTTGAATATTTTTTCATCTATTTGCAGTTGGTGATCTTGTAATTTAAGTTAAAGTTGGATTATTTTAAAATAAAAATGTATTATTTATAATGACATAGACTATTTGATGCTGGGATAAGATGACCCTAAAACATGAGTGGTAGAAGGCTGTGAGACTGATGAATTTTTCACTTGTAGAAATGTTCATGTCTTTAATAAGGTACTACATTTTTGTTTGTATACCAGTTTAAACAACCACAGATACTTAAAACTTGATATATTAACTTTCCTCTTATATGTTGAAAAACAGAAGCAATGTATTCTTAACCTCATAGTGATTTCCATATTTGTTCCAACCCCCAAATTTTTTAAGGAAATATAGTTAACTATAATTAAATATAGTTAACTATAGTTAACATGAAAAATTTGAGACTTATAGAATTTCACAGAAACTTTCCTCATGTTAAATATTATTTGATTAGGTGTATATAGAGCTGCATCATTTTTGCTTGATGGCTGAATAATATGTATTCAACATTACCCCTCATTTTACCTGCTAGAGGAAAGGAGGAATAATATGGAAAGACATGGAGGTTTGAGCAGAGCAGTGGTGGAGTCCAGGGGTATGTTTGGAAGTATGCTGTAAATCCCCTCAGTTAATGTGGAGTACTGTTGCCAGCTAGGGTATCTGTCTTGGTGTATTTTGACTTCTCTTGGAAATTGGTGAATCTTTTTCTCTCCTCTCTCTCTCTCCCGTCTCCCCTCTCCCCTCTCCCCTCTCCCCTCTCCTCCCCTCTTCTCTCTCTCTCTCTCTCTCTCTCTCTCTCTCTCTCTCTCTCTCTCTCTCTCTCTCTCTCGTGTGTGTGTGTGTGTGTGTGTGTGTGTGTGTGTGTGTGTGTGTGTCTCCTCTTCTCCACTTTTTGGTTTTCCTGCAGAGTTTCTTGTTTGGCTTGCAACACTATTTATTTGGAGGGACCAGTCTTACCTTGAGTTAATTGAAAGGAGATCAGGCAGCCACTCCAATTGCCTGTATTTGGAGCTCATTACATCTTTCAGTTGCATCTGACACGTTTCATTCTCATTTGCTTATTTATCTTCTTTTATTGACATCATCTTTTAAAACCACTTAGGAATGCAGAAAAGGAGGGATGCCTTTTTTAATCCTAGGGATATGATGAAGTTGGAAGTGTAGAAGAAGAAAAAGTACATGTCTACCTACATGTACTATCTTGATTTTTTTTTTTCTACCAGGGAATGCTGACCATTCAGAGCACAGTGAAGAGTTTAGAATAGAGTATGGACTTGAGGCAGTGTAGCTGGAGGTCTGCCCTGTCAGGTTGAGCCAGGTGTTCAGTTTCATTTAGCTCCTAGTATTCAGGATTTTTAAGAACATTATAAACAGGTGCATATTATAGTGACATTATGAAATTCTGTTAAAAGCACAGTATAAATTTGGAGAAAGATTATCTTTTTCACTGTTTTTCTGGATAATCAAGATTTGATGGTATGAACACTGTGGCCTTACATTATGAAATACTGTTAATAGGAAATAAATAGTGCTAACTGGGAGCCAGGACCCCCTTTTGTGCCTTACATATATTAACTCACTTAATCCTTATAACAGTCCTTTGTGGCAAAAACTATTGTCCTCCCTAATTTACAGATGAGGAGACTAAGGCCTAGAGAAGTTAAATGGTTTCCTACAGGTCACAGCTAGAAACTGGAAGAGGCTAAATTTGAACCCAGGCCCTCTGGCCCCAGAACCCAAACTCTTAATCTTGGTGCTGTATTGTAGCATCCTTGCTTACTTTCTATTTAGTGACAAACTTGGTGCAGAACTTTAACAGTGCCTTTTAACTTCTAGTTTTTCTTTAAGAATGGTGCTACATTGGATGCATTTCTACAGATACATGTGTTTCATTTTCATTGCTTTTAATTTTGTCTTTAGATAAGATGTGAAGGAATCAGGTTGTTTCTTTTGTGGCTTCAAGCACTTCAGACAAACTGCGCAGAACAGGTGCTGATTTTTGCATGCCTCGTGCCTGGTTTTCCAGCCATCTTATCATCCAGGGGGCCCTGCACACTGCAGACACTCATCAATCCTAGCCCTAATGTAGCTGATGGTAAGCACTGTCAGTAAACTCTACACACTGAAATTACTCTGGCACTTAAATTGAGGAAATTCTTGATTTTTCATTTTCTTTAGTGTAAGTTCTGATGAGGTCTCAAGAGGAATTATTCCCTGTAATTCACACTAGTTTCTTACAAACATTAGAATCAAAATATTTGGAGCCTATTTATATGAAATGATGTTAGGAGAAACTTACTGAAGTGGTGGAAACAGGAATGAAAAGGAGGCACAGATGTTGGCAGTAGCAGGAAGTAGGTATACATGATATGTCTGCAGTGTTTTTGTATCTGCTAATGCAATTTAAATCTACCTTCCAAAATGACTGTCTATTGTTGTCATCACTATCGTTTTATTAGTGGACATTCATCCTGATTTTCCAGCTGTTTAGTTTCATGTAGCATTTATAGAAGGACAACAGTGGCCTCATCAGACCATTTATATCCTTTGAATTCTTAAGGAACTCTCACCTATTAGGGCCATTGATTTATTATTCCATATCACTTTATTGCCTGATGACTAGCATGATTTGGGGCTGATTGAAACAGAATTTGAAAGGGAAAGAATAGTCCAGTGGGAGAGGTGGCTGGCTCTGGGACATCTGTCCGGTGTTCTAAGCCCTTGATCCACATTGGCTTAGAATTCAGTATAAGCAGTTCCAACGGCTGGATAGATCCATTTCTACAAATACATGTGTTTCATTTTCATTGCTTTTAATTTTGTCTTTAGGTAAGATGTGAAGGAATCAGGTTGTTTAAAAAAATGCATTTTTTAAAACCCTATTTAAAATTTAACTTTGGTGAAAGAGGTCTCATTTTCTACCCTGCAGCAAAAATATTTCCAGAAGAAATCACTCCACTCCTGCCAGCCATATCAGGGGAGAAGATTGCTGAGGACTAAACCTGCTTTTTTCTTCAAATACTGTTGAAATATATGGTTATTCAGGTCAGAGAAAAATTGTTGCTATTTCAGTGTTGCATTTATTCTTTTCTCTCTCTCTCTCTCTCTCTCTCTCTCTCTCTCTCTCTCTCTTTCTCTCTCTCTCTTCATTAGGGTGATTTTTATGATACTTCACTAAACACTGAGTACGCATCGTTGTTAGGTCAAGACCAGGAATTTGTACTATTTTATGTGATCTCTTCAAACAATTTGTCTTTCTTTATGTCTTTCCCTCCCCTCATATCTAAGCTGGCATGACAGAATGGAGGAGGAGGCAGGCCTAGAGGCTGACCTATGGGCCAGGAGTAGGCAGAGTAGACTGGAAGATATGAAGAAAAACACATGCAATGAGCTCATACTGCTGTTAGCACAGCCTGATTCACCTCACATGCTCCTTTTTTTAGATTTACCCATATAGTATAGAACTGACATCATTAGCTGATTTGTGTCACATGATCTGTATTTCCAAACAGATTATTTTTTCTCAGTGGACACTTTTCATGTTCCTGAGTTCCTCCTGGGCTTCAGAGCCAGGTTTGTTGAAGTCATCATCTTTGCCACATCCTCTTTCTTGCCTAACATTCCTTTGACACCTACTGTTGCCTGTCTTCTGCCCAGGTCCCAGATCAGGATGGAGTCTAGTGGTTCATAATTTGCTCTGCTCATTCTTGAGGTGATTTGTCAGTGACTACCCTTTCTTCATGAGCTCCTCTCCTAGTGATACTTTTGATGTTTTCTTCTGGCCTTCTTTCCCCTCCCTACTTCTTTCCAGTTTTCTTTAGGTAGCTGTTTTGTTTTGTTTTTGCTATCCTTTAAAATTCAGTTCTTGGCTGCCCTTTCTGATTGTACAGTCTTGCTGGGAAATTCTGATCCCTACCTCTACCCCCATTTCATTTAGCCAGCACCATAAAACCAAGACTTCAAAATCTTGAGAGCCTGATCAGGGCATTCTATCATCTTATAGAAGCTGTGCATTGAACTCATGCCTCTTCTATGAGGAACTCACATGTGCCTTTTCAAAAGTGTTTGGGCATCCTGTCTGCCCTGGAAATCAGCACAGGGTATCTAAAACTTGATGTTTTGAGGGCCTTGGTTCTCTTTCTAGATGTGTCACTCATTAGTGACACATCTCAAATAAATCAACGTCAAATAAGTCACATAGTCCCCAGAACTAGAAGAGAATGGCATAGATATAGGGTAGAGGTTTGTCTGCACACATTGAAACCACTCTGTATGTAGGGTTTTATGTGCCTGACTTGTACCTTTCTCTTCCCTTCCCTTCCTTTCTGTCTGTTGGGGTGACTCTTCAGAGCAGAGTTTCTGACAGTTTATGGACACTAACCCCCTCTGCCCCAGAGGCAACCAAAGTAATCATCCCTTTACTTCAGATACCACACAGATATTGTCATTTTCTAGGTGGGATTGTCATGAAGGAAGCTGGTAAGCACTGCTTTGGGCTAACAAGTAATAAGAACCAGTGATAGGTCCTCTGTGGTTTATAATTTGCTCTGCTCATTCTTGTTAAGACCCCCTTCTCTGTCATCTTTCCCTCAGTAGTATGGTGGTGACTGCACCTCTGTGATAGTCTTCTCCAGGCTTCTGGGGCAGTGCTGCCAGTTACTGGACTTTTTTCTAGTGCTCACACTGTGCACTCACTGTGCTAGGTTTTCAAGGTTCATAATATTACCTCAACACTGTGAAAGCTTTATACTTAACCCATTAGCTAGACTGGCAGGCTTGATTTATTTTAGCCTGTTAATTGCCTTTAAAATAAGAATGTTCTTTTTAAGATTCCATCAATTTTTGCCTTTTATTATTGATTTTATGTTTAGGTAGTATTGGATAAAGTAATTATAAATGGCCTTTTATGAGTTTAGGAAAAAAGTACCTGATTATTTCTGACTAAATCTTTTAAAGATACAAGGAATGTTTAACCATTTCAAAGAACACATGGAAAAAATATGGACATTATGTAGCAGAGCAAGTTTGAAAACACATAATACCTATTTTTTAAAGATCCTAATCTTTTGAACTTTGTTAAAATTTAATTTTATTTCATGATTGCCAATATTATTTGTCCTCTTTTTAATTTATGAAAAGAATTTTAATTAAAACAGCATTTCATTTTGTATGTGTTAATTTGAAATGTAAATATGCTTGTTTTCTTTTTCACATATTATCCAAAGGCTGCAAGCTTGGAGTGGAAGAATAAAGAGAATCAGGGTACTGGTTTTAAATTTCTTTTTACATTGTTTTGAAAGTATTATCTTCCTCATTTATTTCCATCATTTACTAAGTTAACAAATATCTACAAACCTGTACTTGGTAAATACTGTTTGACGTGTATATAGGCAACATTCATAGGAAAGCTGTACAGTCTCTTTTATAGTGACTTTTTAATATTTTAAAGTAATCAATGTATTCTTATATTAAATGATAACTTTATTGTGCAAAGTTTAAAGTTTCCTAATAAGTGATTTTAATTACGTATATTAAGATATTCATCATCTCCTAGCAATAATGGGAACCGTGACTCCTATACTCAAAAATAAAATAAAACACATCATGAACTGTCTCACCTTTTGAAGAAAACCTGCATTTTTCCTTGTATTCCTTGCTTTATCCCCAAAGCTTCTTACTCTCAAGATGGCTGGCATTCTTTCTTGATTGTTTTTACTTTATCCCAAGGGATGTCTCTCCCTTGAAACAGCCTGCATTCTCCCTCAAATATATGTGTGCTTTCCTAAATAAATCTTTATCTTTGAAAAAAATCATGATTTTTTTTGTGTGTAAATTATATTTGCCATCTCTTAATGTAAAAATTGCATTCCCAAAGTCTCCTCTTCTGGGTGGTAGGTTGTGGTACCCTAGAACTTGCTCAGTGACCAGACAGGCCAGACCAGAGCACACAGCTGCCCATAGTATGCCCTTTTATACTGGGTCTTTTATCCAGCAGGTACTACTGACAGTTGCTTATGGAGGACAGATGTTTGGTTGATTGGACAATCTAGGAAAAGCAAGTCCCTTATTTGCGGGGGTAGGAAACATAAGGCACTTTCTAATTTAGAACCTAAAGTTTTCCTTCCATAAAAAATGAGGATTCACAGGACAGAAGCATCCCTTAGAGTAGTGAAAGTGGGGGAAGGGGAGGACAAATCTTCTTATTATTATCTGAGGCTAAATTAGTTCATGAATATTCAAGATAGCTTTGGAGGAGAAAAGGTCATTAGGAGCATTACTCCAGCTAGGGGACATGACCAACTAATTCATTTGTCTTTTCTGTGCATGTTTATCTATGTACATACACACATATGGTTGCACTTACATGTGCACACACTCAGGCACAGGGAGAGTAGCTGGAGCTTGGTACATTTGGAAAGATATAGAAATGAATTTTAGTCATACTAGAGTTCTATTTTGTTAGCTATGTTATGTGTGGATTTTTAAAAAAATTTTCTTGATTCTTCAATTTAGTTTATATTCATAGTACATTGTTACTATTACTAGGTTGAAAATTTTTTATTGAAAATATCTTTTCTGCTTCGTTCAGGTACTCCGGGAGTACAAAAATTAGTTAAGAGACAGAGTTGGATTTATGGCAAGTAATATATTAAATCTGGTACCATATGATTTTCATATTGATGAAGGAATTTAAAGAATGAGAAATGGACCTCGTTGTTAATTCTTTGGAAGATGTGGTATCTTATATCTCAAAGATGAAATGTTCTGAATTCTTAGACATCAAATATATTATATGAATTCTGTTTCCTTGGATTCATCTAAAGGGAAAAGGGTAGAAAAAACTTAAGTTCAGTAGGTTTAGTCAGTGCTGTGTTGGATATTAAAATACTTAAAAAGATTGTTTTTCTAAAGTGCCTATATACTTTTAACATGTTACAGTCAGAAAATGAGATTAAATTAGGTATGTGACCAGATTGTATTATAGTCCCATATAATTTCTCAAATTTATTAAAAAAGCTATTAGCTTAATTTTTCCATAGCTGTATATAGACAATAAAAGTCCCCTCTTCTTGGTCAGATTTCAAGACAGTTAGCAATGAACCTACGAAAAGGTGCTATTTCTGCATCTTCATTCTTAGTTGCTATACAGATAACTAACCTAATCAATACTCTGTTCTTTTTTTTTTCTGCCAGACATCCCCCATTTGTGACCAACCCAGTGTACATTACTACAAATCGAGATAATGAAAGCATTTACAGTACAAAAATTCCATACATGGCAGCTCGTGTGGTTTTTATTAAGTGGGTTGTAACATTCTTTTTGGAAAAAAAGTATCTAACTGCAACACAGAACACTAAAAATGGAGTTGATGTATTGCCGAAAATCATTCAGGTATGCCAATCAAAATACATAACTAAAGTAATTGATTAATAGAATTATAATTCTTGCAGGTTTTTGGATTATTGTCCCACCCTGTCTATAATGTTAGGATTTCCAAGGGAATCAGAAACACTTACTATATGCTATTGAAATTGCCATAACAGGAAATTTCACTGGCAAGGAAAGCATTCTGAGAAGACGGCTGGTTCTCCCTCATTCCTACTCCTTTACTCAAGTTTCTGTAACCTCTGATGAGTATGAGTACAGTGGACCATTCTGCTTTCATCAATCACCAGCACCTAGAAGTCTCTCAGGACATATTCAGATGGCTCATGCTATTAAGTTCCCATTACATATCAGGGGAGGGAATGAATGAGCAGCTTAGGATTCAGGGATGGTTATTGTGTTATAATAGGATCCCTACAAGGGAAGACTACCTCTCCTTGAGGCTTTCTGAAAAGATCTAGTGTCAGGCCTGCTTTTTCTCTTGGTCTTGGTCAGAAACAGATGGGGGCTTTTTCAGGCTGAGTTGGTTAGGGACTATGTGCTGAGGGGGTCATAGTTTTGTGTGTGTTGTTGTTTAGTGTCCCCAAAAACAGGGACAGTAAATGTGGTGCGCTAATTTTAGGTTTGCTGCTGCTATGGAGTTCCCAGAAGTATAACCTGGGCTTCATCTGGGACCATACAAGCTTTACAGGCAAATAAGTGGCTCATATGCTACTAGGTCATTAGGGCCTTAATGAAAGGACATTAAGTCTAATAGAGCATGTGGCTCCATTGAAGAGGACTCATTGAAATGCTAGAGAGAAGTTCATTGTCAGAAGACTCTGAGGGAGAAGCAGTTACAATAAGAACAGCAAAAGGCTTGCTGAAAGAAAGTTTAAAAACCGAAAAGGTCACAATTTAAAATTTTAGTGAAGAAAATGGAAATGATCACTACCAAGAATAAAATTGGCTTTCTGAAGAAATGTCTTATAACATTGAGTAAAACTTTAGACAGAAATCAGAAATGAATAAATAAAATCCAAGGGAAGGTCCAGATCGACCTTAAAAAATTGTGGCACCAGGGGAAAAGAATGAGGAGTAATAATTGAACAAATAAGTATACTTGAGGTGAAAAAAAAAGACATGTCTCCGACATGTCTCTAAGGACCTTTGAGTCCCAGGAAAAATTAACAAAACAGACTTTCATGGATTAAGAAAAATTATACACATTTCCAGATGGAAACCATAGGTTACTTAAAATGAAACTGAGATTAGCGTCTAATATCTAATCAAATGTGCACCCCTGGAAGCTGGAAATATACCCATGTTCTTTCTGCTCTGTCACCGAAAGGATGCTCAGTCAGGATCAAGGAAGATATTTAATAAATATGGTGTTAGTCTAAGTGCTTAGAACCTTGCCTCTTTTGACATACCTAAGCAAATGTCCGATTGATTAAAGGTATACAATAAAAGCCAAATAACAATCCTCTTAAACCAGGGATTTAAGAGAAAGTCTATGGAAATTTTTAAAATTGGGGACTAATAGACTACCTTAAATAGAAATAAGACTTAGATGCTATAGAAGAAATCAAGTTTGAATTTATTTAAAAAATAGAGAAAGCTTTATATGTCCGAAGATAAAATAAAGTCAAATCCAAGCAATAGACTGTTAAGTGACAACACCCTCTTAAATGAGTCAATATCTCTATGAAGACAAATAGAATTGAGAGTGGACAAAGGAGATGAAAGTGCAGCTTGCAGAAGAGGGAATTCAGTGGCCCTGAATTTCACCAGCAGTCATGGAAATGCCATTAGTTCTGAACCAGGATGAGAAATCTTTATTTACTTATAAGGAAACAAAAATCTGTATGAAGTTATATATTAAAAACTCAGTTGTACTTTTTAGTATGTTTTACATGATGTGATTGTCACTGATTAAAAAATCTCAAAAATCTATTCTCTCCATCTTAAAAAGATTGTAAAGCCATCACCTGTATTTAGTCAAAATAACTTGCTTATTCTTGAAAACTACATGTGTATGTAAGGAGATAGAAAAAACAGCAAATTAAACACTGCTTCAAGATTTTTTTTTTCTTGGTTGACTCCTTGCAATTGCAAGTCATCTAATTTGTATTATTTAGCTTTTTTAAGTGTCTTAAGAGTTGGACTTCCTGAATCAATTAGATGGTTCCTAATAACAAAAAAAGATACCACCAACCCAACTGTCTTAAACAAAAAAGAAATATTTTAATTCTACTAAAAAGAAGTGCATGGTAAAACTGATAGAATATAGTTAACTCACACTTTCTCACTGGTTCTCTGTGGTTATTCTCTTCTCCATTCTGCTTTTCCCCTCCAGTTGTTTTGTCCATGGCTTCACCCATGATTGTAAGACAGTTGCCAGCAGCTGGGACACTACTCTCCTGTTATATTTAGAGGGAGTCTAGGAATATATAGTCTTTCTCTTTTGTCTGGATGGAACATTTTAATTTACCAACCCTGTAACAATAATGCTGATTGGATTAAACTCAGCTCAGTAAATGGACCAAGAAATGCCATGATTGGCTTCTATGAAACTAATGCTTTTTGATACTTTGGGCTCAGCTTCCTTTGAGTCTCTGGGCTGCAAGGGAGGAGACACACACAGCCTGGAGGCTCTTTTCTGGAGGTGGGATAGGTGCCAGCAAACAGAACCTTGCCACCATCCCTGTTGATAGTTGAGTCACAGGAAGAGACCATCACTCTTCCTTACACTAAGCTGTTATATTAGTTTTCTATTGCCAGTGTAGCAAACTACCACAAGTTTAATGGTTTGGAATAATACAGTTTTATTATTTTATAGTTCTGGAAGTCAGAAATTCAAAATCGGTGCCAGGCATTTTAAGACCTTTGTTTCTTTTGGAGCTCTTTGGAAGATTTCTGCTTTCCTGCCCTGTCCTTTTTTCTAGAAGCTGCTTCATTTCTTGGCACATAAGGAAAAGTGAATCATATCACTTTTCCTCCCTCCATTTTTTTTTCAAGAGAGAGTGAGAGAGGAGAGAGAGAGACAATTTTTAATATTTATTTTTTAGTTCTCGGTGGACACAACATCTTTGTTGGTATGTGGTGCTGAGGATTGAACCTGGGCCGCACGCATGCCAGGCGAGCACCCTACCACTTGAGCCACATCCCCAGCCCCTTCCTCCTTCCATTTTTATCATCACATTACCTCCTTTGTCTCTGGTCCTCTTGCCTCCCTCTTATAAGGACCTTTGATTCCATCAGGGCAATTTGGAATCCAAAATAATTTCCTAATCCCTACCTTCTTAATTTAGTCACTAGATCCTTTTTACCAAATAAGGTCCTACACTCACAGATTCCAAGGATTGAGAAATGGATATCTTTGGGAGGGGGGCAAATGTTATTAAGCCCACATCTGTTGTCTCCTGTATTTCCTTCTCTGCCCTGTAGTTTTGTTTCCCACCTCATCCCACATGTCGGTTGATTTCCACTTTTCATTTACATTGTATAGGAGAAAAAACAGCAGTTTAAACAATGTAATACTAAACCCTAGAAATAAGGTTGCCGAAGTAAAGCACATTGTACTTATCTCCTGAAGTTTTCGTTTGGAATTTAAAACTTGATATAGTTTTACCCATATTTTGAGCATTTTTCTCTGGTTATTGAAAACCTCTTTTCAAACAGTATACTGCTCTTTTAAAAGACCTTCAAAATTTCATGACTGCTTTTTCTATTTCTATGAGGAATATCATTGGGATTTTGAACAGAATTTCATTAAATTATTATAGTCATTTTGGTAGTATGGTCATTTTGATAATATTAATTCTGCTTATCCAAGAACAAGGTAGATCTTTTTCTCTTTTAAGGTTTTCTTTGATTTCTTTCTTTAAGGTGCTGTAATTTTCATTATATAGATCTTTCATCTCTTTTGTTGAATCCCAAGTATTTTACTTTTTTTGATGCTATTGTAAATGGGGTGGTTTTCCTCATTTTCATTTCTGAGGATTTGCACTGATTAACAGAAATGCATTTGATTTATGGGTGTTGATTATATATCCTGCTACTTTGCTGAATTCATTTACTAGTTCTAGAAGTTTTCTGGTAGAACTTTTAAGGTCTTCTAGTTATAGAATCATATCATCAGCAAATAGTGCCAATTTGAATTTTTCTTTTCCTCAGTGTATTCCTTTAATTTCTTTTGTCTGTCTAATTGCTCTGGCCAGTGTTTCAAGAACTATGTTAAATAGAAATGGTGAAAAAATACATCCCTGTCTTGTTCCAGTTTTTAGAGGGAATGCCTTCAATTTTTCTACATTTAGAATGATGTTGGCCACGGATTAGCATAAATAGCCTTTATGATGTTGAGATATGTTCCTGTTTTCCCTAATTTTTCTAGTGTTTTGAACATGAAGGGGTGCTGTATTTTGTCAAATGTTTTTTCTGCGTCTATTGAGCAATCCTTAGCAGGAAAAGAAAAGCATCACTATACCAGACTTTAAACTACACTACAGGGCAATAGTAACAAAAACAGCATAGTATTGGCACCAAAACAGACTGGTAGACTAATGGTATAGAATAGAGGACACATAATTACAATTACCTTATATTAGACAAAGGCGCCAAAAACTCACATTGTAGAAAAGATAGCCTCTTCAACAAATCATGCTTGGAAAACTGGAACTCCATAGGCAACAAAATGAAATTAAACCCCTATCTCTCACCATGCACAAAACTCAACTCAAAATGGATCAAGGACCTAGGAATTAAACCAGAGACCCTGCATCTAATATGAGAAAAAGCAGGCCCTAATCTCTATCATGTGAGTGAGGTCCAAGGTTCCTTAGTAAGACTCCTTTGCTGTAAGAATTAAAATCAAGAATCAATAAATTGGATGGACTCAACCTAAAAAGTTTCTTCTCAGCAAAAGAAAAAAAAAATCTGTGAGGTGAATAGAGAGCAACATATTGGGAGCAAATTTTTACCCCTTACACATCAGATAGAACACTAATCTTTAAGATATATAAAGAACTCAAAAAGCTAAGCACCAAAAAAACAAATAACCCAGTCAATAAATGGGCCAAAGACCTGACTGAACAGACACTTCTCAGAAGATGATATACAATCAGTTAATATATGAAAAAAATGTTCATCATCTCTAGGAATTAAAGAAATGTAAATGAAAACTAAGCTCTAAGATTTCATCTCACTCCAGTCAGAATGGCAGCTATTAGGAATACAAACAGCAGTAAGTGTTGGCAAGGATGTGGGGAAAAATGTATACTCATACACCACTGATGGGACTGCAAATTGGTGCAGCCAATATAGAAAGCGGTATGGAGATTTCTTGGAAAATTGGGAATGGAACCACCATTTGACTCAGCTATCCCTCTCCTTGGTCTATACCCAGAGAGAGGACTTAGAAACAGCATACTACAGAGACACAGCCCTATCAATGTTTATAGCAGCACAATTCACAATAGCTAAACTGTAGAACCAACCTAGATGCCCTTCAGTAGTTGAATGGATAAAAAAAAAATGTGGCATATATACATTGAATATTACTCAGCAGTAAAAGAGAATAAAATCATGGCATTTGCAGGTAAATGGTTGGAGTTTAGAGAAGACAATGCTAAATGAAGTTAGCCAATCCCCCCCTCAAAAAAATGCTGAATGTTTTCTCTGATATAAGAAGGCTGTTTCATAGTGAGGTAGGAAGGGGGAACATGGGAATAATAGATGAACTCTAGATAGGGAAGAGGGGTGGAGGGGAAGGGAGTGAGCATGGGGTTAGAAATGATGGTGAAATGTGATGGACATCATTATCCAAAGTACATGTATGAAGACACGAATTGGTGTGAATATACTTTGTATACAACCATAGATATGAAAAATTGTGCTCTATATGTGTAATAAGAATTATAATACATTGTGCTGCCATACATAAATAAAAAAATTACTTAAAATGAATAAATCCTTGCTTTGGAAAAAAAAAGACCTTCAAAACAGTATTTTTAAGTACCGCTTCAAAATAGTTCATGTTTTTGCCACTTTGTTAAAGGTGATATATGAGGTGTTTTTTTTTTTCCCAAAGTTATGAGAATACTTTTCTCTTCATCTACATCTAATACATTTGACAGTATTTTTTACCAGGGAGGGAAGGAATAAGTGTACCTTCTAGACTTCACTAAGTTACTTCTAGGTAAATATGGTTTAACAAATTTTCTTGTTTAGCGGCATCATTCCTGGGAGAGCAAAAATGCAGTCACTAGTATACTCCTTAATATGTTGTAGCAACAGTAAACCTATTTTTCAAATCTGAATGTTCTTGGTGCATCATTTCAGCTGAGTTTTTTAGTGAAGTATTATTAATTTCTTAGCAATTCATTTTTATTTGAGATAGAATACTGGTGATTTTTAAAAATCACCAAATCAGGCAACATTTCAGCAACAGCTGCTTTGTATCTGTTCTAGATACACAGTAGTTAAACATTAAAGCCTAGAAAGCCTATCAGGGAATGAAAAAGAAAGTTTGATATGGCAAGGCAGTTGATCATATTTACTTATATGAGTTCTTTTCTTTCATTAATAAAATACCACTTTTACTAATTCTGAGCCAGCCCTTCATGATGACCTATGGGCTGTGGATCTCATGAAATTATATTTCATGGAATAAGCAATTGGAAAAAGTGAGTCCCACAAACTGACAAGTCTACAGGAATTTTTACATTTGTTTGTTTACTATTGCTCTAGTATTCTCTGTTGCTGTTAAACTCTACAAAGGCTTCCAATAAGCATTCAGGCAAATCAAGACAGGGATTGAGTGGCATGGGCATTGCCAGCAGAAAGCTTTCTTCATCCCCTTGTTTAATACTTAACTTTGTGTGGGTGTTCTCAGCCTGCCTGGGAGCATAAGCTGTGGTGTTGAAAGGATACCAAGGTATCAGGGAGGGTTGAGAGGAAGAAAATAAGTGGTAACCTATATCATGCAGTGTCTAAGCCCTGGCAATGCTGGCCTGACCCAAATAAATGTTTGATTTGCTGATTAAAGTTTTTTCTCATGCCAAACAAGTAAAAGTTATCTTTGTATTGGCCGTGAGAATGAACTAATATGAAATAACTATTGAGAATCCTAGCTTGATTCTAATGCGTAGAAAATGAACTCTCTTTAGCACTAATTCTATTCATATTTGTGTTACTCTTTGTAAAAAGGGCAAGAAATGAGTAGTTTTAGATATTCAGTTTGTCTTCAATTTTACCCCTTACTATAATTATGAATGTCAAAACATATAGATGATTTTGGAAAGTAGCTTTTAAAGCAGGACTGTGGACCATGAAATCCTATGGAAAGCAGTTTATTAAGAGAAATAGTTTTCGTCTTATATGATAATGAGAAATCCATCTATGCTATTTCTGTTCCATTTGATAGAGCTTATTTTTAAATGATTTGATACCTTTAAATACAATTCTTTAGGGACATTTAAGAAATTTATCATTGATATGTTACAAATCATCTCAAATTTAATAGCTTAAAACAGCAACCATTTTATCCTATTATTTCACAGTTTGAGTCAGGAAGTGGGGCAGTGTATGGTTTCATCTGGAGTTTCATCTAGCATTAACTGGGGTCACTGGGTAGAAATATATTTTTTTTCTTTTTTTAAATTTTATTTTACATGAGCTCTATAATTATTATTATTTGCATTACAATTCTTAATACACCTTTATACCACAGTTTATCATATCTCTGTATACAAAATGTTGATATCAAATTCATATTTTCATACATGTATTTTGTGTAACGATGAGGGTCTCCTTCCACCATCCATGCAGTTTTCCTTCTCCTTCCATTTCCTTCCCACTCCTCTTCCCTAACTAGAGGTAATCTTCTTCCCATGCTCTTCCTCCCTACCTCATTGTGAGTCAACCCCCTTATATCAGAGAAGACATTCGGCATTTGATTTTTGGGGATTGGCTAACTTCACTTAGCATAATCTGCTCTAATGCCATTCATTTCCTGCAAATGCCATGATCTTATTATTTTTTTAGTGCTGAGTAATATTCCATTGTGTATAAATGCCACATTTTTTTTTCAATCATTCAGTGAAGGGCATCTAGTTTGGCTCCACAGTTTAGCTATTGTGAATTGTGCTGCTATAAACATTGATGTGGCTGTGTCCTTGTAGTATGCTGTTTTTAGGTCCTTTGGGTATAGTCTGAGAAGAGGAATAGCTTAGCTGAGTCAAATTGGTGGTTCCATTCCCAGCTTTCCAAGGAATCTCCATACTGCTTTCCAAATTGGCTGCACCAATTTGCAGTCCCACCAGCAGTGTATGAGTGTACCTTTTTCCCCACATCCTCGCCAGCACTTGTTGTTTGTCTTCATAATGGCTGCCATTCTTACTGAGTGAGATGGTATCTTAGAGTAGTTTTAATTTGCATTTCTCTGATTGTAGAGATGATGAGCATTTTTTCGTATATTTGTTGATTGATTTATATCCTGTTTTGAGAAGTGTCTGTTCAGGTCCTTGGCCCATTTATTGATTGGATTATTATATTTTTTTTGGTGCTTGTTGAGTTCTTTATATACCCTACAGATTAGTGCTATGATGTGTGGGGGGTAAAAATTTGTTCCCAGAATGTAGGCTCCCTATTCACCTCACATATTATTTCTCTTGCTGAGAAAAAACTTTTTAGTTTGAATCCATCCCATTTGTTGATTCTTGGTTTTAATTCTTGTGCTATAAGGTGTCTTATTAAGGAAATTGGGGCCTAGCCCCACGTGATGGAGATTAGGGCCCTCTTTTTCTTCTATTAGACGAGAGTCTCTGGTTTAATTCCTAGATCCTTGATCCATTTGAGTCAACTTTTGTGCATGGTGAGAGATAGGGATTCAATTTCATTTTGTTGCATATGGATTTCCAGTTTTCCCAGCACCATTTGTTGAAGATACTATCCTTTCTCCAGTGCATGCTTTTGGCACCCTTGTCTAATATAAGGTAGTTGTCACACATTTTAAAATTGCAATTGTTGAGATAAATTTTATATATGCATAACCAATAATATATATGTGAATATACCATTTGTAATTGAATATCTAAGTTGAAATACACATACACATTCATATTACTGCACATATATTTATGTAAATAGGTTTAGGTATAAGGGTTTTGTGAGAGTTAGTATTAAATTATGGCTTGGGTTAGGGTTGATGTTTGGGAATGAATAAGATTTTTGGAAAACATGAATATTAATGAGCATATACTTGTGAAAATATCTATGAAAACATATATAAACACATATGCTTTAAAACAGTGAAAGGTTTAATGTGAGTTGTATGAATATACATTTCTTATTTTGCAAATGCAGAAATAAAAAATATATATTAATACAAAAATATGCAAATATGCCATTGATAATTGAATATATGTATCAAAATACACAAAAACATTCATGTAAGTACATAAGCTTTTATGTAAAATTAGATTTACTTAAAGGGGTATGCATAGGATTAGTATTAAATAATGGCAAGAGTTAGCAATATGGCTATGGAACGAATATGTATATCAAAAAACATGAATATTTCTAAGAATGTACATGTGAAAATATATAAAAATATATTTTTTTGAAATAGAAAAGAGTTTAATATGAGACGTATACATACACATTTTTAAAATTGTGAATACACAAATAAATATTCATATATATTATATATGCAAATATATTTTTGATAATTGAATATACATGTCTCATTACACATGTATATTCACAATTTTATGTATGCTTATATATTAATGTAGATTTATGTATAAGATTATATTTAGGTTTAGTGTTAAATTTTGTGTAGGGTAATGGTTAGGGTTAGTAAAAGAAATGCATATGAAAAACCAAGAATACTCACTAGAATAACTCATGAATATAAGTATGAAAATATAAATAAATATATATGTTTTGAACTAGGGAAGACTTTATTTTTTATTTATTATTTTAAAAAATTTAGTTGTTGATAGACTTTTATTTTACTTATTTATATGCAGTGATGAGAATCAAACCCAGTTACTCACACATGCCAGTAAATTGCACTACCACTGAGCCCCAGCCCCAGCCCTGAACTAAGAAAAGTTTTAACATAACACATATGAATACGGATTTTTAAAAATAGGACTGCACAGATTTATTATATATATGAGTACATACTTATACATATTCTTTTTTTTTTTTAAAGAGAGAGTGAGAGAGAGAGGGGGACAGAGAGAGAGAGAGAATTTTAACATTTATTTATTTTTTCTTAGTTCTTGGCGGACACAACATCTTCCTTTGTATGTGGTGCTGAGGATTGAATCCCGGCCGCACGCACGCTAGGTGAGCGTGCTACCGCTTGAGCCATATCCCCAACCCCACTTATACATATTCTAATATAACATTGATACCTGTATACATAGTTATTTACAAATGAATATTAAAATTATTATATATGCTTTTATTTAAAGGTAGGTTTAAGTATACAAGTAAATATAGGGTTATTATCACTTTCAAATTTTGGTTTACATTTACATTTATCTTTAGGGAATAAATATACTAGTTGGAAAAATGAATACACCTAAGAATGTGCATGGTAACATTTGCATAAAAATTAACATAACTATATGTTTTGAAATAGGGAAGGGTTAATATGAAATATAAATACAAATTTTTAATATGCAAATGCAAAGATAAATTTTATATATGTATATATAACACTTCTGCAAATATAAGTGATAAATGTGTATGTAAATATAAATATATATGAGTATTCATATAAGAATATATGCTTTTATCTGAATGTAGGGTAGTTATAGGGGTAAAACTATGGTTAGTACTAAATTTTGTATATAGTTAGGGTTAGGGAATGAATAAGTATATTGAAAAACATGAATATTTTAAGAATGCACATGTGCAATTTTGATGTTTTGAAATTCTGAAGGGTTCAATGTGAGATTTAGGAAGACACATTTTTAATTTGTAAAAGCAGATATATATATATGTATATAAAAATGTATATATGCAAATATACCAATGATATATGAATGCAAGTCAAATTACACATAAACATTAGCCAATGAATAAGTATATTGAAAAACAAGTAATTATAAGAATGTACATGTAAAAATTGGCATTAAAATACATAGAAATATATGTGTTTTGAGATAGGATAAGGTGTGAGATGTATAAATACACATTTATTAATTTCCAAATGTACAGATAAATTATATGTGAACATATATAAATACTTATGTATACAATTATCAATTGGATATTTGAATATGTATCCAAGAATATTCATATTGCTATATATGCTTTTATATTAATATTTGATTAGGAATGGGGTAAATTTAGGATTAATAATAAATATTGTGTAGGGTAAAGGTTAAAGTTAGGGTATTAATATATATATAAAAACATGAATATTCAAAAATATACATGTGAAAATACATATAAAATATATTTGAAAAATGAACATGGACCTAGTAAAAAAGAACATTATATGGAGAAATGTTGACAATAACTAAAGGAAATCCACTGCCATATATACAGTTGGAAACATATAAGTTTAATATATAATAATAAAAAATAGAAAAAGTACAAGGGAAAAAAAGTTTATCTCAGGTATTTCGAAGCACTGAAGGCAAGATAACAAATGCAGTCATAAAGCAAGACTCAAAATTTCCTCAAGGATTTATTGAGAATAGATGATTTGAACATAAAATTCAATTATGAGTCAACAATAAAAAATAAGTGAAAGATCATCAGAAGTTTCAAATAAAGCAAAGACTTTTTATAAAAAATACATATGGGGTAAAGAAAAACATTACAAGGAAAATTGGAAATGCTTTTGAGATGACAGATAACAAAGATTCAACAAATCAAAGCAATAGGAGGCTGATGAAGCAGTTCATAATTCCATCTGCTTACATTAGAAAAAGACACAGGATAAAATCAGTGTTGACTCTGATCATGCAACTTGAGAAGCACTAACAATAATTTATTTCTAATAATAATTAAGAATTTGCTTAGAGTAGATATGTACATGGAGTCCAGGGCCAATGAATGTAGCATATACTAACGTGGGATCACAAAGAGTGCAGCACCATAGCAGGCAGATGAGCAAGTGGCCAGGTGCAGAATGGTGTCCTGAAGATGTGTGCAGGTCAGCTGAAGATCTTGACTTTGTTGTCTCTGGATGGGGTGGAAGAGAAAGGAAGGGAAAGGACTATTTCTTAGTTGTTTGTGCTGCTGGATCCTGGGCACATTGACCACAACCTTAGAACTTTTTTTTTTTTTTCTCTGATGTCTGGTTTGGTCTTTGTAGCATTTTTCTTCTAGGTCCACTCCCACTCTCTGTGACACAGGCCACATTTCATAAGGTGCTCCTGGAAACTGGTACAATTCAGATTTTTCTTTAGTGAATTATCTGGCAAGATCATGGAGGAAAGCAATTACTTTGGCACAGACCTGAAATGAATCCTTTGTACTTGGAAGCACCATCTTCTCTCTCTTGCAGATTACTGGAAGTATACTAATATAGTCTTGCATAATTAAACTCCTGTTAGGAGACTCTTTTCAAAGGCCCTCTTTGGATTGAAATGTTGACTCCACTGTTCAGGTCTCCTTAAATTCTAGAAGTGCAAGAGAGTTGGGGTTGGGACAGAGTCCTTGCCTGGTGACAGCTCCTGTGAAGAGCATCTGGGGAGCCATGTTGAAGCCTGACTTGGACTAAAGCCATTTTAAGGAGCCATTTCAGAAGGAGCAATGGTTTTGGAGAAAGAAGGATGTACTTCTTTGGGAAAGGCTGGGGGAGCAGGGAAGGAAAAAGTTAATTCATTTGCAGTGTTGTTGAACAGTGTTGTCATTGAGTGCCAGATTAGAGGTCCTTTCAAACTTGGCTAGAAAGGAGGGCATTTTTAAAGCCCTTGAAGAGGCTACATGGCAACAAACATCTCTGTTCACCCATGAATGACTTCAAGCCTCAATGTCACCATCAGGTCAGAATGCTCTTTCTCACCCAGAATAACAGGCCCAGGTTCACTACATGTGCTTCCATGAACCATAACCTGCGTTGGCATGGTTCATCCTGTCTGCCTGTCTCAAAGCCCCATGATTGGGTGAGGCTTACTGTTTTCAGAAAAGCCACTTGTGCCCTTGCATGGGTGCCCTGCTTCCCTGGGAGCTGCGTGGGTGAACAGTGGGTTGAAAGAAAAGCATAAAGGGGCTGGGGTTTCTGGGCAGTGGACCCATGTACAGACAGCACTCTTGACATTCCCACTTTTTCCTTGATTCCTGGAAATCTTAAATGCATCTTCCCTTCTTTTCAATTGTTTATCTCAGGTATTTTGTCACTGTGTTGGCAAGTGACCTAATACAAGCAAAAAGGGAGTCTCAAATTTTATTAAGGATGTTGTTCAGAGTTGATGATTTGACAACAGAACTAAATGATGAGTCAACAAAGTAACCCTTGTGAAAAATCACCAAAAGTTTTGAAATGAACCAAAGCATTTTAGTAAAGTATACATATGGGGTAAAGATAAAACTTACAAGGAAATTTGGAAATAATTTTGAGCAGAAGATAACTGACATTCAACCAATCAACAGCAACAGGATGTGTCTTAAGAAGTTCTTAAAGTACTGCTTCTACTTCAACTTGCTTACATTAGAAAAAGATATATGGATGGATAAAATAAATGTTAACTCTGATCATCTACCTTGATTAGTTACAAAAACAAAACAAAAACAAACAAACAAAAAACAAGGGGGAAGAAATTAGAACAAAGTGGATGGTAGGCCCTTATTATCTTTTTCCAGGTAAAATAAAGACAGGAGAAAATGATGACACCATAAAGAAAAACAAGAAAACAGAAAAAAAAATTTCTCAAAAAGTTTACTAAACTTCATGAGGACAAAACCAAGTAAGATAGAAAAGCACAATGAGCAATACCAAATACAAAAGTTATCTGAATTGATCCTATGATGTTACAATGACTTAGTACTATGTATACTCTTGTAATGATGTATGATATGAAAAACAATTATCTCAATGACAACATAGATGACAAGCATCTTGCCAAACCAATTATCAAACTTCAGAGATGATCTAAGTCTAGGTCCACCTTTAATAGATGAAGGGTAGTAGCTCACAGAGGCAAAGGGGCCAGCCAATGGCATACAACCAGTTAACATTTAGCCTGGAGTTAGAGACCAGAAATTTGGAACAAAAGATTGTGGCCTGCACACTGGAGGGAGCCAGCAGGAACTGGAGGCTGTGGGTTAACTTGGCAGGGATAGGAAGAGGCTGTACAGAGCCAATCCTCTAAGTGTTGTGTTAAGAGGCTCAGGAAAGAAAGCAATCCTCAGGGAAGAATCAAAGGGAAATAGAAAACAAGAGCTAGTTAATATACATCCCATGCTTGATCACACTATGGGTGTCAAGGCTCTCAGGGTACAACTTAGGAACATTCCTAGAATGCTCAACTGCTCTGATGTTTACCATATAAGTTTAAAGGTTTAATTTCTCATATTTAAAACAATCAGTTTCACATCAAGTTTCTCTTAATAGGATTTCTAGGGAATTATTAGCACAGCATTTAAGTGAATGTAGAGAATATCTGCTATATATATATATTTTAAAACTTTTCCCTTAAAGTGTATTTTTTTCTTTTCTTTTTTTTTTATTGGTTGTTCAAAACATTACAAAGCTCATGACATATCATCTTTCATACATCTTTTTTTCATTATCAGTTTTTTCTTTTATATCCAGGAGACCAAATGGATCTTCCTTCATGTTTTTTAAAGAAAATGAGATGTTAAAATAAAATGCTGTTCTTAACCTAATTTTGTGCACGAAAGTCAATTCATAAGGTTATTCCTTATTTGGTTTTTCATAAAGTAGTTCAGGAAAGTCCAGAATGCACATATGGCCTCAAGATCTCTTGGTAGACAACTAATTCACAGAGAGACTTTGAAAGTTTCTTCCCTCAGGGACCAACTGAACTGCATTTCTCTGGCTCCTTGCTTGACTGACATCAAGGAGAGAAAATTGGGCTAAAGGGGAGAGATGGTGAGGAGAGGAGAATAATAACAGGGTAGAAAGCTGAGCGGGCAGGAGGGTAAGGGATGGAATCTTAAGAGGAGGCTATCCAGGAGCTAAGACCTGTGTGGTGAACCTGATATCTCCTAGAAGGTAAAGGAGGTCAGGGTCACTTACAGAGCTGATGTCAGATGGTGATGTATTTGAAGCAGGCTCTGTGACTGGGTAAGATGCAATCGTTGCTTTCGCTCCAAGTTAGTCCTTGCCTTCTTCAAAACAGCATGTGTCCTGGTCACTGAAAGAAGAAAAGAGCCCCAGAAAGAAGGAATTTCCAGCTGGGCCCTACTTGCTGGGCATGCATTTTCTAGAGCATTTTCTTCTCACCCCTCAATCATGGCCTCTTGCTGACCCCTTTGTCCCCCCCCTCCTTCTGCAACCACAATTGCTCATGTCACAGGAGGGTTGGGCCCAGTGCATCAGACTCTCCCTTCCCAACATTCCCAGTGACTCTGTGGTCATGTTTATCTGCAGCACAAGTGGGACATCTGCAAGACCATCCCTTTCCTCTGCTGCTCCACAGCTCAGGGGCACCTACGCTGGCTAACAATGAACTGCTCCATGTTCTCCTTCTGCTGGTTAGCAGTCTTCAGATGCTCAGCTGTGCTCTCAAGGAGCTTCTCCTGTTTGGATACTTGGGCTCGCAGATCTAGGAGCTCCCTTTCCATTGATTCATCCTGGGGAAGAAGGACAAGCTCTCAGACAACAGTTTGGAGACCGAATGTATCCAGTTCTTTGTGGTTCCTACCAATCAGAAGCAGAACTCTATAATCTTCTCAGCAGACTGAGTTCCCTTCATTATAACTTCTCAATCCCTCAGTTCAGAACAGTTGAGAAAAAGACCACAGGTAGGAATGTTGAGAACCTGAAAGCCCCCAATCAAGGATCAAGGAGACTGTGATTCCAGACCCACAGCAACTCCCAACTGTGAACAAGACCTCCAAATCAGTCCTTGAAGTACTTTTGTCTCATCCTTCTCCCATCCATGCAGGACTTGGAATTTCAGAGATACTATGTCTGGGACACAGGGCTACCTGATGACAGTGTTCACATTTCAAAATGTCTGTACGAACCTGAAGATGGTAAAGTGCTTCCTTGTAATTAGCATAGTTTTTTTTCCCCAAACATACCAGTTACATTAATATGGAAATAAAAACTAGTGAGGGGATCCAGAGACTAGCCCACCCAAAGCAGGACAATTTTTTAGGGGCTCTACCTTTTCCCCAGATTGGAACACAGATAAAAGGTGTGTTGGGATTCTAGGAGCATGACTGAAAGAAGCTGCAGGATCACAGTGACTTCCTTTGATCTTTTGACCAAGAAGCCCTGAGGAATGGAGAAGCTTCAAAGGCCCTGAATTTTAGTTCAAACTTCAGATTTATTGGAAGCAGATATTTATAGATTACCAGGGCATCTATGTCTGTACTTCTCCATTTCCTTTTCTTCTCTTTGAATTATTATCTTGGGGTTTGGGGTGTGAGGACAAAGTAAGGTAATCAGAGCTTCAATGAAAACCTCCACCAGGGGTCTCCCTCCAGGATGCTACATTAAGATCCAGCACATTCTAACAACCTATGTAGCTCCTGACCCTCAGAAAGCCCTGGAACTGAGAATACAGAATCTCATGGGGCAGAAGAGCAGGTCTTATACCAGAAGACAACACTGGCCTCTTACCAATTTGCCAGGCAGCCGAGGGCCTTGGAACCTTGGTAAAGCTGCTCTCCAGAACATGGTCAGGAGTGAGGCTGACTCATCTAGGGTGTGCTGCAGGGCATGAGCACTGCTTCTTAGCTCATGGAAACATTTGCTGCCTGGTGCCTGTGGAAAGGTGGGAGGGAGCCATGGACATCACTGAAGTTGAGACATCTCAAGGTTCACGACATTGCAGCCCTGCACAAGACTCAAGCTTCCTTTGTTGATGAGGCACAAAGCATGGGCTGCTTGAACCTGGAAACCCTGGCTCATCCCTTTGAGGTCCCAGGACTGACGTGTGGCTCCTTTTACCTGGAATGACTCCTCACCTGGACACCCTATATAAGGCTGTCACAGCTCATTCCCATGTCATGTCCTCTACAGACCTTTTACCTTCCCTTCATGCAATAAAAGACCCCTCTGCACCAGTGAACGAGAGGCACAGATATGAGTTCTCACATTGGGCCTGTGGCCCATTAGTTGGTTTATGAATAGAGGTATGTATCTTGCCCTGAAGTGGGGGTTACCTGGATGCAAGGCTCTGTCTATACATCCATGGGTCTCTGGTGGCTCAGACAGCATAGCCATTGGCCCTTGTTGTCTCTCAACAGAGATGTACTCTGAGAAGCATTTGCAGATTGCCTCCCTTCCATTTCCAGGTTCTTACTCTTTCCACACACAAGGCCTTTATGGATGCAAATCCCTTAGTACCTGTCCACCTGATTGATTTTAATCCACATGGGTCAGCAGATAATGAGTATAACAGATAATGAGCCATGAGACCGTGCTGATTTCAACATCATATGGGCATCAACTCTTAACAAATACTTTACTGAGGATGGTGGCAACACTGCACAGACATCTCTGTGGCTCTGAGGCAGAATATCTAGTTGGTTTCCTATACCACAGAGTAGAACATAGAATGAATCAGGAGATAGGGAAACAAGGGCTTGGCTAGAATAATTGGAAGATGCTTTCTCTGTCATTGGGAGATGCACGCCACAAAAATAAATAGGGGTAAAGAAACTAGAATTAAGGACAAAGGGCACAAAGAAAGAGTGAAGGCAGGAGCTGCAGGTGTGACTACCTCTGAGCCCTGAGCTTCAAGGCCCAGGAAGTTGCATGTGGGTGTCAGGAGAGACTGGATCTGTTCAACCAGCAGTTTCCCCTCTGCAATCTGCTCTCTGAGAGCAGTATAGTCTTCAATGTGGCCTATGATGTGGCGGCCATGCTTGTTGGCGAAGGAGCCATTCTTAGTATCACCCTCTAGCTTCAGAGAGTTCTTCATTCCTGAAGGATCATTTGAATCCAGCTCTGAAAAAGAAAACCACAATAATAAAGATCTGCTGTTATTCATGATAATATCCTAGGTTCTCACCATTGCAGAGACAGTGAAAGAGCCCAGGCTCAAGAAAGGCAGCCTTCAGAAATGCTGGGTGGCTCAAGCCCATAGACACCTTTTGGTTTCTTTATTTTTATAATCTTTCTTACATCATTACATGATGATAAACTTTCCAGAAAAAAATTTGGATTTCACTGACAAGTGGGCTATTCAGGAAAATATTATAAACATGAAAGTTTTCTGTATAGAAAAGGCAGAGACAATTGAATAAGAATGTGTACAGGGCAATGACCCAAACAGAGCAATAGGACAACTGTGGCAAGAAGAAGAATGAGAAGAAAGGCAGCCACAGAAGACTCAAGGAAGATGGATGATGCTTTCTCTGTCAGGAAAAAGGATGTCGCACACAGAAAATTTTCTAAATTCACATGACACACTTACAGAGGACCAACAGTTATTTGCATTAATAATTTTCCTTCATTGTGTCCAAGCCCTTTAGTTGTCATATTTATACCATTTGTCCTGGTGACAATGACAGTTATCTGAACCAGGAGAAGAGAAAGAAGAGCTGTGGAGGACCAGAGTTAGAAAATCCATGCCAACACCCCAAATACAGAGGAAACACCTGAATCCAGGGAGTAAAAACAACCAGTGTCAAGGACATCACAAACAGCCTGCACCCCAAATCATGCACAGTCTAGCCTCCACCACACAAGATCTAAGGTGCCAGGATTTCCCTCTCATATCATTAGCCTATTTATGTCACATAGAAAAGCAAAAGTCAACAGATTGATATGTTTCTATTATTTGGAAAAAAATGTTTGATGTCTGGATATTCCACATGAATGTAACTTCCAGTAAAAACTTGTTAGGTACAATTTCATAAACCAACTTTGAGTATAATTTTCTTTTCTAGTACAATGCCTTGTAGTGAAACTTAAATATGCACAAAATCACATACATATATAAAATACACATACATATGCATATATGTGAAACATGTATATGTTAAAATATTTACCAAGGGCTACAGTGCAGATTCAGTGGTAGAATGAAGAAAAAGAAACTATAGAGTGTGGCAGGTCTGGCACACACAGAAGAACTTGTGTTCAAATTCTCTGTATTACAAAATTTTATCAAAATGTAAGCTATCAATAAAAGGAGTTCCTGGTAAAAGGAGAGTGAGTCACAGCCAGGTTCTAGTTCAGGCCTCTGGAATCTTTGAACAAGAGGAAGAGCAGGGACTGAGCCATGCTGCTGCATCTCAGCTGGTACATGGGAAAGCAGTGACAGGGAAGCCCTGTCAGGAGAAAGTGAAGTGGAGACTCAACACCACACCCACAATGGCAGCTCCAAAAGGGCAAGGCAGCAACCTAATATATGCTGAGCAGTCCTTGCCAGCTGGGTACTGTGCTTAGCAGTTTACAGATATATCTTACTTATAGGCCACAATAAAAAGTCTATGAAATTGTCAACTTTAATCTGACACTTGAGGTAATTATCTGAAAAATGAGTATTTAGTGCAACCAGAGAACATAAGGATTAACATGACCCAAGAATATCTGGCATGAGAATTTCAAGGCTCAGACTTAGAGGAATCTGAGCAGAAGTGATTGAGGATATGGCCATGCAGGTTATTGGAGAGGGTGAATTAATTGGTGCCCCCCAAAAGACAAAACAGAAGACACAGAGTGGAATGTTGTGTCAAGAGGCTGGGGAGAGGGGCCTCTGTTAACACTCAAATTAAAACTAGGGAGGCAAGATAGAGGCTGGATATTGAAGAGAGCCAGAGAAATCTGGTGAACATGCTTATCTGAACAGGCAGACAAGAGACTGGGGCACAAGTGGATGTGTACCACGTAGAATAAATGTGCCTGCCACCCAGGACTTTTCCACCGCCCCGGTTTCCTTAGGGACAGGAGTATTGTGCCACATACTGAGGTCCCCCCCCAGGTGAAGAAAAGGAAGCCATTCTAGAGAGTGTGGAAGGTCTGTGATACTGAGATGGAGCCTAGTGAAGTGGAAGGAAGGCCAACTAAAAAGCCAAGCACCTGATTAGGTCTCTAAGCCCTGTAAACCCAGCTTGTCTATTAATGTCTCAGTGCCCCTCTTTGCCAGTTGGATCATGTAAAATATAAAAATATAGTAAAACCTGTCCTACTATAAATGACATTGGGAAACACAGGCTCCAGGCCAGTATGTGTCTCCCACCTATAGCCAAACTTCCATAGAAATTTGTTTTTGCCTTTTTGGGTTTCACAATGATTTTCTTACCTATATTTCTTTTTTAAGATTAGAACTGTGTAGTTATATATAGTAGTGGGTTCATTCAGACAAAATCATACACACATGCAATTTGACTTCAGTTCATGATTGCCCCCTTCCCTCTCTTTTTTTTCTCCCATTCCCCCTAACATTTCCCAAATCTCTTTCATCTACTCTACTAGACTTCTTTTTTGCTCATCTATTAATTTATATTTGATTGCTTCTTTCTTCCTATGCATAAAGGTAGAGTCCCCTGTGGTATATTTATATGTCCACGTAACAACTTTTTAAGAATTCATTCTGAAGCTGGGGTTGTGGCTTAGTCGAGAACACTTGCCTCAAATGCCTGAGTCCCTTTGATCAATCCTAAGCACCAGGTTAAAAATATATATAAATATATTGTGTTCATCTATAACAACAACAAAAAACAATCATCTGCATTGCCTCCCCTTACCCATCTCTGCACTCTGCCTCTCAATCTTCTCCATTACTGCTCTTTCCTTTATCTGTATGATATCCTATCCTGCCCTCCCCATTTCCTTTGTTCTACTCTATTTTCTGCATGAGAGTAAATATTCAAGTTTTGAGTTTTTGTGTTTGGCTTATTTCACATAGCATGATATTCTCATTGCTATCCATTTACCTGTAAATGCCATTATTTCATTTTCTTTTATGCCTTTGAAGAACCCGTGTGTGTGTGTGTGTGTGTGCGCGCGTGTGTGTTTACATACATATCATATATATGTGTCAGAATCATAAAATTTATTTATCTATTAAGGTGATTCCACCATTTAGTGAAATGTGCTTGTATAAACATTGAGGTGGCTGTCACTGAAGTATGCTGATTTTAGAAGTTTTGGCAAAATACCAAGGAGTGGGCAGATCCTCACAGGATGCTTACATCTCTAGTTTTTTGATGAATCTCTACAGTGGTTTCTGGACTTGTACTAGTCTGCAGTCCCATTAACAATATACAAGTGTATATTTCCCCCACAACCTTGCCTGCATTTTTTTATGTATATTCTTGAACATTGCAATTCTGGAGTGAGATAAAATTTTAGTATTTATTTCATTTGCTTTTTCTAATTGCTAGTGATATTGAACCTTTTCTCATTTGGCTATTTGTAATTTTTTTCTTAAGAAGTTTCGATTTCATTTTTTCTATTGCCCATTTATTGATTGGGTTATTTGGGATATTTTTGTATGAAGTGCTTTGAGTTATTTATATATTTAGAGTATTAATCCCTTATCAGATGAGTACCTGGCCAAGATATTTTTCCCGTTCTGTAGGCTCTCTCTTCACACTCTTATTTCTTTCTTTTGCTGGGAAGAAGTTTTGTAATTTGATGGTGTCCCACTTATTTATTCATAGTTTCAGTTCATGTACTTTTGAGGAAGCTGGTGCCAGCAATTATAGGTAGAATGTTGGCCCTACATTCTTTTCTAACAGTTGCAAGGTTTCTGGTCTAATTCCTAAGTGTTTGATCCATTTTCATTTGAGTTTTGTGCAGGGTGAGAAATAGGGTTTTAGTGTTATTTTTCTAGATAGTTATCTAGTTGTCCCAGAACCATTTATTAAAAATCCTCTTTCCTCCAATGTATATTTTTGCACCTTTGTTAAGTATCAGAGGGCTCTAAGTATTGGATTTGTCTCTGTCTTCTATTCTGTCCTATTGGTCTTTGGGTCTATTTTTGTGACAATATTATGCTGTTTTGTTACTAGAGCTCTGCAGCATTACTTATTGTCTGGTGTTTTGTATTTAACAGTGATACCAATAATAAAAAACAAACTGAAATAGAAAACTACTTCAAGAATTAGATAGTAGGAAACAACTATGTAGGCTAATATATTAACATCCAAACTTGAAGTGGTGGGAATTACAATATACATTTAGGAATACAGTATTTTTTTTTTGGCAGAGCTATTTTTGTTTAATACTTTTATTTTATTTATTTTTACGTGGTGCTGAGGATCCAATCAGTGCCTCACACATGCTAGGCAAGTGCTCCGCCACTGAGCTACAATACCAAATCTAGGAATACGGTATTTTTATTGAAAATTCTTTTTAAAAATATTGTTATTTTTACATAATAGCATATTTTGGCATATTATACATACATAGAATAAGTATAACTTGTTGAAAATACGATCCCCCATTATTGTGGTTGTACATGACGAAGAACTTCATTGTTTGTATATTCATACATGAAGATAGGAAAGATGTGTCTTATTCATTCTCCTGTCTTTCCTATTACATGTTCCCCCTTCTCTTCATTCCCCTTTGTCTACTCCAATGAACCTCTAATCTTTCACTCTCTAGTTGTGAGTTAGCATCCACATTCTGCCTTTGGGTTTGGGACTGCCTTATTTCACAAAGCATGATAGTCTCCACTTCCATCTATTTACTGGTGAATGATATAATTTCATTCTTTGTTATGGCTGAGTAGTATTCCATTTTGTATGTATACCAAATTCTTTATCTATTCATCTGATGTAGGGCATCTAAGTTGGTTCTATAGCTTGACTATTGTGAATTGAGCTGCTATTAAATATTGAAGTGGGTATGTCACAGCGGTATGCTGATTTTAAGTTTTTTGGGTATAAAGTGAGTGGGATAATGGGGTCAAATAGCGGTTCCATTCCAAGTTTTGTAAAAAAGCTCCACACTGCTTTCCAGAATGGTTTCACTAATTTCCAATTCCACCAGCAATGTATTAAGTGAATCTCTTTCCCCACATCCTTGTCATCATTTACTGTTGCTTTTATTTTTAATATTTACCATTCTGAGTGGGGTGAGTGAATTCTCAGTGTAGTTTTGATTTACATTTCTCTAATTGCTAAGATTTTAAATACTGCAACCTCTAAATCAACCAAGTTCAGGCAGCTTCTCTGATTTCAGGTTTTTCTGTACTCAATCTGTGTTTCTCTGTGTTCTCCCCTCCCTTTGTGGGGAATCTTTGCTGCTTTCAATACCCATGTGGCAGGTGAGTTGGCGTCTATATATTCTTATATTTTGTTGTTGTACTCAAATTTCTGATTCCCTAGTCCAATTGAATGTACACTATTATATTTTGTGAAATTCCTTTTTCATCAACCTCAGTAGGTGTCTATATTCCTGCTGCTCTGCTCATGATACAAGGTAATGCAGCTTTCCACTATCTCACCATCTTCTGGTCTTGCAATACAGCTTTTTATCCAGGATGATTGCTCATCAATTTTAACACTTTTCAGGTTGATGCCATCCCATTTGTGGATGTTTCATTTTATTTCTTGAACTTTAGGAGTGTACTTAAGGAATTCAGTTCCTGAGCCTCAATGTTAGAGTGTTAGGCCTACATGTTCTTCTGGTAGATGCAGGGTTTCTGGTCTACTTCTCAGGTCTTTGATATGTTTTCAGTTCAGTTTTAAGAGAGAGGGGCTAAATTTCATTTGACTACATATGGATTTCCAGTTTTTCCAGCCCCATTTGTTGAAGAGGCTATCCTCAGCACACTATAGTGATATAATCACATCAATGTTTTTAGCAGCACAATTCACAATAGCTAAGCTATGGAGTCAACACACACACACACACATACATGTATTACTCAGCCATAAAGATGAATAACTTTATAATATTTGCCATTATATGGATGAATCTGGAGACTACCCTGCTAAGTGAATTAAGTCAGTCTCCCCAAATACAAATATCAAATGTATCAAATGTTTTCTCTGACATTTGGAAGCTAATCTACACTAAGGAGGGAAGAGTGGAAGAATACAAATTCCAGGTATTAGACAAAGGGAAATGAAGGAAACAGAGTACGGTAAGGAAAGGAAATGAATGGTAAGAAAAGGAATGAACCTGACATAATTTTGCTATGTACATATAGGAACACAATGCAGAGAATGTCACCTTTATGTACATCAAAAGCCTGGGGTCCTAATTAGATTAAGATATATTCCATGCTTCTATATGATCTCAAAATGGGCTCTACTCTGATGAAAAACTAAAAAGAAGTCATAAAACACATAATAAAAAATGACACTTTAATTTGCATGTCTAAGTAAACAATCCAGGGGGCTGGGTTTGTGGTTCAGTGGTAGAGCACTTGCCTCGCATGTACAAGACCCTGGTTTGATCCTCAGCACCACATAAAAATAAATAGGCGAAATAGAGGCATTATGTCCAACTACAACTAAGAAATAAATATTAAAAAAAGATAACAACCCAGGTTTGTGTTAGACTTGTTCCCTATGAAAACCCCCAGAGAGAGATCCATGAGCTACTAACTTAGGAAAGACTCATTCGCAGCAGAAAGAGGTAATGAAGTCAAGAAATTCAGGTACAGAAGGCAAAAAAGTGTAGAAAGTATAGAATTTAAGAGAAGGTAGCATGTGTCTGAAAGATGCTCTTCATAGGGTTGGGACTGGGCTTCCCTGCAGCAGCTATCCAGAATATTAGGAGAGCAGGCATGAGAACAGAGCAGATTTCAGAATGTAAATAGGAAATGTAGATGGAAGGGCAGGTCAGGGCTACAAGGCCATGGGAAGTACAGATAAGACCAAAAAGAGGCTCCATCTCCTGTTGGAGACAAGCACAGGTAAAGAGAAATCACTGCAGAAGGAGGAGCTACAATCTTACAGAGTTAAAAGGAGTCAAGTGCATCCCAGAGCCAATATACCTGAAGCATGAAGGCCAGGGAATCTGCATGCTAGTTTCCTCTTGCTCATCAGAATTTTTCTTGTAATTATCTTTTGTTTGCAGACACCTGTGGCATCATTGAGGACATGCTCTGTAAGTATGAGCAAATAAGACAGGATTTGTAAAATCCAATAGCACCTAGATATATTTGCAAACACTAGAAAATCAGAGTGGAGGTAGGTTGTGCTTTGAGGAAGAAAGAGATAATAAAAATCAATCAAAATCAAAGGAGAAACACATTATTAAAGAAAGGAAAACTCATCCTAAGGAATTTGAAAATATGCATAATAATAATACACTGCATGTATACCCATTATATATGATAAAGCACATATATAAACAATGTGTAATACACAAGAGGGATCTCTATATTTATCTGATGGACAACTGCTCCTTTGGGCTCTTGACTCCACCTGTGCATGGGAAACTTGCATCTATAATATGTATGGGCTCACATGTCCACTCAAAGGCCCTTGGGCCTTCTCTGAGGAAGTTGAAAGAAGAAGAGGGTTCAGTAACAATCCCAATTCTCCCTTTGCTAACCACTCCTAAAAACCCATTTCTTATGTCCCTGCCAATTGACCCAACCTAGCCACCCAGGCACAGTGACAGAAATCATGTGTCCAATGGACATGTCATCTTTTGTACATGTGCCTAGGTATTCTTGGGTGGGTGGTGCCCATACAGAATTTCCTAAAATAAAGTAATCCAATTGACAAAGAGGGCTTTGAAGTAACTATGACTTCATGTTTTGTATCCAAATAAAATTAATCTTAGTCACTATTTCTGGAGAGAACATTCTACAGAGACACCAGGGCATGGGACAAAAAAAAATTTTATTGTTCTTGATCCACAGGCAGAAAAGATCATGAATAGAAATGGTGGACATCATATTTTTCTTTGGGGGGAAACAGCAGGGATTTAACTCAGGAGACTTGATCACTGAGCTACATCCCAGTCCTATTTTGTGTTTAATTTACAAATTGGGTTTCACTGAGTTTCTCAGCACCCTGCTGTTGCTGAGGCTGGCTTTGAATTCATCATTCTCCTGTCTCAGCCTCCTAAGCCACTGGGATTATAGGCCTGGGCCCCCATGACAAGCACAGCAGACATACTTTAAAGACAGAATCAGTCAGATCCACCTGACCTCTGTACCTACTCTGAAACAAGATGGGTCTCCTGCCTCTGCATGCATATATCTCAGCCTACACAGTAGAGTTGAGTGCAGAGAATTTTTGCTTTCCTAGGGAGAAAAGTTAGATTCATTTGAATTATGATAGGAGTACTCACTGGCTTCATCCATAGCAGAACTGACTGTAGGCTCAGCTGATGGGAAGACAGAGCTTCTGACAAGTTCTTGTGTGTTAGATGAATTAGGATGATACGAGGGTAGAAAATAAGTTTTCCCCAGCAGGAGGTCATCCTCTTTCTCCTCCTGCAGTTCACCATTGGGAATGCTGAGACAAGGAAGAATAACCGAAAAAATCAAGGTGGTTTAGAAGCTACAGCCTCCCGGTTGGTTATGATTCAGAGTTGAAGAGTGGAGTCCCCTAACAGGTGCCTCCCTTCAAAAATGATCTAGAAAACCATTTTCAACTCATGGACATAGTTTAGATGCCATAGTATGAGAGAGAAAGTGAGAGCCACCGGTGTCCAGTGTACTGGGCAGATAACAAGCTGATGAGAAAGGAGGCTCAACTTCATCTATAAAGTACAACTACAGAAGGATCATACAATGAGAAGCAAAGCTGTAGTTGAACTTAGGGCATGACTGATACTGACACTTGCATATAGATGGCCAGCAAATACAGTCTGGTACATGAGAGAGTGCCCAAAAAATGTGTGCCTTCTAGAACATTTCTATCCATTTTTTTGACATAATACTTTTTTGGGGGGCGGGAAAGGGGTAGAAAGGGAGCGTATTTCTGTTTTTCTTGCTATGACATACCTGTCTGTGATTATCAGGCCATAGTATAGAAAGATAGTATGCCTCTAATTCCAATTATTCAACTTAAAATAAACAAGTGATTTTGTTAAAAGGAAAAAATGCCCAAGACTGACTGTGCAGTTCTTCTCAGTCATGCCCACTGTACCAGCACCAGGAAGAAAAAAGATAACCTTGCTAAAGGGCTCCATCACACTGGGCTTAGTCAACATCACCCCTGCCAACAGTAGTCTTTTTTACATTTGGTCATCAAATGTGTCTACTTTTGACCTCATGGTCTAATCTTTCAGGTTATCCTTAACCCCTTATTTTGCCCTTTCTTACAATCTCCAGATTATTTGTTGTTACCTGGAATTCAGTGAATTTTGGTCTTTTTCATCATCATTCTCATGGTTTTCTACAATCAATTCAAAAACATCCATGAGTCATTACATAGTGCTATTTCACCCATTTCAACACAGAGCCCATGTGGGTTCTTCAGTCACCTTGGCTAGACAGGAAAAAGAATCTGCAGGAAATCTTGAAAGTTATTACAATTTTGATTAGGAATGAGCAGAAAAAAGAGTCATGGAAAATGGAGTGGGCTAAGGGGTGAAGACAAAATGACTTCTGCCACGTATAGCCCAAATAAAGTTCAGTTGTCATAATCTTTCCCATCAGTTTTCACAATTTTTCTTTGAGTGTTGACTTAGTCCTGTTTGCCAAGGAGGGTCCAAGAAGGAGCCATGTGCTAGTGACTTATGAAGGCCATGTTCCCAGAATAAAGAGGCAGCAGAGTCAAGGAAGCAGGGTAGATCAAAAGCCTAGACAGTGTGTGATTCCAGGGAAGGTGGCATGTGTCTGAAAGATGCTCTTCATGGGATTAGGACCCCCAATTAAGCTGGGCTTTCCTGTGTCAGTTACAGGGAATATCAGGACAGCAGATGTAGGAACAGAGCAGATTTCTGAATGCAAACAGGAGGTGGAGATGGAACAGCCTCTCAGGGTGGGAGACCATAAAATAGAGAAATAAGACCAGACAGTCTCCATCTGCTGTTGGAAAGAACCAATGGTGAAGAGAAATCACAGCAGAAGGAGCTACCTCCTCATAGAGAGAGCTAAAAGAGGTAAGTGCATCCCAGAGCCACAGAAGCTGTCACCACTCTACCCGAAGCTTGAAGTCCTGGGAATCTGCATGCCATTCTCCACTTGCAGAAGAGTTGTTTCCTTTTCATGATCTTCTGTTTCATGACACTCATGGTATCAGTGAGGACATGCAGCTCACATCCAGGTGTTTTGACAGCCAAGCCTCCAAGGGCATCACCCTCAAGCTTGGGAAGGTTCTGCAGTTCAATGCATGTATCCAAATTCAGTTCTGAAAATAAAACAGGAACTATTATCCTGTGACACAACTATTGACCCCAAAGAGTCACCTAATCAAGAAAGCAGCCTTGCACAAGAATGTCTAAGGATTGATGTGTAGCTTATAGAGACTGATACTTTCAGGGCTGTGGTTGTAGCTTGGAGTTAGAGCACTTGCCTCAAATGCATGAGGCCCTGGGTTCTATCCTCAGTACCACATAAAAATAAAGACATTGAGACTGATACTTTCATTTTGTTGATGATTCTGGCATATCCAGTATGATAAACTTGACAGGAGGCAAGTGTGCTTCCAATTCTTGAAAATATTCAAGAAATATGGAAGTTATAGACACCTATAGCTCCCCAATATAAAAGGCAATAATACCACTAGAGATCTAGGCAGAGCTTTTAGTCAGAAAGTGATCATCAAAGTTAAGCAAAATCATAATAGAAGGAAAACTATATGAAAGTAGAGAACTGGGGAAGAATCATCCCTGGAATATTTTAAATCTTACTCTGACTGACTTATATACAGGCATTATTACTAATAGAACTACTGTATATGCCTAACATATAATGGATATATCTGATGAACAGAAAATTATGAACATTCACATGTGGGATTGTATAATATCAATATTCTGGCCACTAGAAGTCAGAAATAATTTAGAAACCTGAGGGAAAAAAAAGATGTTTGAAAAGCAGATGCTCAAAAATTCCCTGTGAGATACCAGAACACAATCACTCAACTGAGCCTGTAGGCTTAGTCTTGACTGGGATTGTGGGAGCACCCAGTAGAGTTCAGCAGGAAGAAAAGATGGTGAACCTCCTCAAGTTTTCACACATGCTTCAAGAACTACACACCAGTGACACACACTGAGCCCATGCCAGGGAGTGCTCCACATGAGGCACAGGTGTTTCTCCTCTTGCATGACCCTCAGAGGTTTGTAATGAGGGCTAGGTTGCCCACATCTGTCAGATGAGTGTGGCACTTGACATGAGAACCAGAGGCTCCAGAAGCTGATATTGAGGGAGACAGAGAATCAAGATGAACACAACCCAGATTAAGGGGGCAGGAGGTACTGAAACTCAGTCTTCACATCTGAGCAGAATTGAGTCCTTGTGAGGACACTGGTAACATGGCTATGGAGACAGACGAATGGAGAGGATGGACTCAGTGTGGAATCAGCAAGAAGACATTTATGAACTTTCTGTGTGAAGGTGTCACATTAATTCAAAGAGATGAGGAAAGGTGAAAAGTGAGCTGGATATGTCAGGACAAAGAATTGTGGGCCCAGGATTTATACTATTACTGCAAAATTGCTCTATATCAAAAGAAAATATCTTTTGTGAAATTATATTTATCAAATAACCAGAAGTTATCAGGATTTGAGATTACAGAGTCAAAGCTTTCATTAAAAAATTTTTATTTTTATTGAACTGGTACTATGGAAATTATTTTAATAAACTATGAAAGAGATGAAAGCACCTAAGATATGCACTTGGTAAAGGCCAGCCCAGGACCTGAGAGTGTATTTAACCCTAGGCCCCAGGCTCCAGCTCACATCACTATATCAGAGAATCGCAGCTTTAAGTCTGACCGAGAGAACATGGAGAGGCCCACCATCTCTGCCACCCACAATATTCTGACAACGAACATGTGGATCAGAGCTTACAAATTCCCTTTCCTTTCCTATCTGGGAAGAGCATCCACTGTTTTCCAGGGTCAGTGTTGGCTACACAGCTATCGATAGCAGAGGAAAGACTCAGCCTGGCTCCACCATCACCACAGATTAAATGGTGATCCAACATTGTCCCCTGACAACTACTCATTTGGGCATTTACATTCAGGTGTGCATCTGAGGCTTGCATCTCTGACACACTAGGGCTCACATGCCCACTCAAAGGCCATTGGAGGCAGGCCTTCTTAGTGACACCTAAAAGGAGAAGAGGGTAACTATCCCAGTTCTTTCTTTCTTTAGTACCGCCACCAGAATGCCCATTTCTTATGTCCCAGTCTGTTGGGGAAACCAGCTTGTATCTCAGGTACAGTGACATAGATCATGAGTGTGATGGATATGTCACCTTTGGTTTCTGTGCCTGGATGCTAGGAAGGCCATAATCAATAAATGGGATGGCAAACTGCAAAACGTCTTCAGAGTAAAGGAAACAATTAATAACGTGATGAGAGAGCCTACAGAATGGGAAAAAAATTTTACCACATGCACCTCAGACAAGAGCATTCAATCCTCAGGATGTATTAAGAACTCAAAAAACGAAAAATCCAAAAGAAAAAAAAAACATTAAATAACCCAATAAATAAATGGGCAAAGCACTGAACATGCACCTCACAGCCGAAAAAATACTAATGGCCAAAAGATACATGAACAACTCTTTATTATCTCTAGCAATTAGAGAAATGCAAATTAAAACTATGCAGAGATTCCATCTCACTTGAATTAGAATGGCAATTATAAAGAATTCAAGTAACAATAAATGTTGGTGGGGAATGGGGTGAGAAAGGTACTCTCAAAAATTTGAGTAGGACTGAAAATTAGAGCAGCCACTATGGAAAGCAGTATGAAGATTCCTTAGAAAACTTGGAATGAAACCACCATTTGACATCATCAAGAGATGAATGGCTAAAGAAAGTGTAATGTATATAGAGAATGGAATATTACTCAGCCATAAAGAAAAATAAAACAGGAAATGGATGGAACTGGAAATATCATGCTAAGTGAAATAAGCCAATCCCAAACACCAAAGGCTATGTGTTCTGACTTCTAGATGCTAACCGGAAACAAGGGAGGTTGAGGAAGGGAATAATAGAAATCTACTGTATTGGACAAAGGAAAATAAAAGGATGGGAGGAGAGGGAGAAACAGGAAAGACAATAGAATTAACTGGACTTAACTAGCCTTGTATTTGAATACATAACCAGGGTAAATTCACATCATAAACAAAAAGAGCGGGATCATCCACAGGATGTTTTACTCTACTAATGTGTAATTTGCAAAATACATTCTACTGTCAAATGATACTAAACAAGAACAACAACAACAAAGGCAGGTATCCAGAAAAGAGTGTCCTTAAAGAAAAATCATCCTCTTAAGATGGCTTTGAAGAAAAAAATGAGTTTAAGGCTATTTTCCCAGGATTATTAAACTCCATCACTGTTTGTAGAGAGGACATTCTATTGAGACTTAATGACATGACTGAAATTAAAAGGTTTATTGATCTCTCCCCCCAGGGAGGAAAAATCATGGAAAGAATCTAGGATACCATGGAGAGGGGTGTCCAATGGTTGTATAACATTCCTAGTTATGGGACCCTCTCTGCATTTCAGAAGCCTATGACTCCTTGTGGCCTATGTACCACCTACAATCCATACACATATACAGTCTGTTGCCACCTGGAGGCTGTTAGCAGTTATAAGCAATGCAGCAGAGGAGCTGGCTCCTTATTGTAAATCAACTGTATGAAACTGTGAAGAGATATCAGGTCCATAATTCTTATATTTTCCACATACTACAGAGGCAAATTGGACATTCCTCCTGATATAATTGAGTTCTATGTCCCTAGGGAAATGAATAATGTCCTCAGAAATTGAGCTGACTGGAGGTTTCCAGCAGCCTCATGTCTATCCAGGTCAGACTCAGGAAGAACTGGGTACAATAGGGCCTGCTGCCCACTACTGTGTTCTCCACACACTCTCCTTGAAAATCCCTCATTCTCACCATGATCTGCTTCAGTTTTCTCAAAATTTCTTCAATCTGACTGTTTGGCTCCATCACCCTGAGAGCACACCTCATCATACTCTCATCACTGGTGTCTAGATTCTTCCACTCTCCTCCTCACTACCTTCTCTTCTTGTGAACTTCCCCAAAGATCAACTGTCTCATCAGGTTAACGTTTGTTAAGATACAGCTGCACAGTGTTACCCATGCTGGCCTCATGCTCCTGGCCATGAGAGAACCTCCTGCTGGGACCACTGAGCCCAGCCTCACTAACCTCTAACTCAATGTCCTGCTCTTACCATGTTCCCACTCTGCTTGGGAAAACTGCATTCCTACATCCCCCTGAATAATTCCAACTCCCTATCCTGCATTTGAAGTCCTCATTCCTGGCCCCACAAGGTTATCCAACATCACATCCCACCACTCCTATACACCATCCTTCCTTGTCAGGCTGTCTCCTCCCTGAATCTCACTCTGCTTCTCTGTCTTCCAGCATTCATGTCTTTGTCTACAGGTGCTGCTCCCTGCCTGTCATGTACTGTGTGTCCCCAAGTCTCAGTTCATCCATTATTACTCATCTGTCATTGAAGACACTCAGTAACATGCATGAGAGATCCTCTTGACCTGAAGGAGAGAAATGCTCTCTGCTGTCTGAATAACTGGGTCAGTTCCCCATCATGTACACTGGCCATTGACAATTTACATGAGAACATAACTCTCAGATGGAACAGATGATTCAACATGTAATCTATGGAGGAAAGAATCATTTGTGCTCCTTTGGGTTGAAAACTACAGCAATGTATGGTGGAACAGAAACAGGAATGATTAATTGAAGGATAGCCATCTCAGAGGAAGTTAAGAAAGTGCATTAACACTCAAGAACCATAAAAGACCTCCACAATGATTTTTTAATACTCTATCTCATGAAAAGAAGAGAGGATTTCATTAGAAAATAAATGCAATTTCCAAGGACACTGCAGAAGGAATGATTTAACCCCTTTAAAGACAGGTCTGACCAATCCCTCCTGGAACAAGTTGAAGTGATGTCTGTGAGATGCTTCTAATCCCCTCCTCCTAACTCCAGTCTACCTGCAACTGTGGCTGGCACATTGCAGACCAGGATTAAAAAAAAAAAACTGACCTGGCAAGAAAAATAACAAAGCTTCAGATCCACCTGACCTCTACACCTGATGAGAAACAAAATGGTCTCCTGGCTCTTCAGGCATATGTCTCAGCCTAGATAGTGGAGTTGAGTGCAGAGAATTTGTGATTTACCAGGGAGACAAGTTGCATTCATCTGAATTAGGATAAGAGTACTCACTGGTTCCATCCACAGTAGAGCTGACTTTAGGCTCATGTGATGGGAACACAGAGCTTATGACAAGTTCTTGTGTGTCACATGAATTAGGATGACCAGAGTACTGAAAATATTTTTCATCCAGCTGGAGGTCATTCTCTTCCTCTTCCTGAAATTCATTGTTGAGACTGCTGAGACAGCTGAGGCAGGGAAGAACAAAAGATGAAATCATGGTGATTTAGAAGTTACAGTCTCCCAGCTGGTCCCGATTCAAAGCTGAAGGGTGGAGTCCAAAACAGGAGCCTCCCTTCAAAAATGATCTAGAAAACCATTTTCATCTCAAGGACATAGTTTAGGTGCCACGGTATGAGAGAGACCAAGGGCCACCAGTGCTCAGTGTAGTGATAACAAGATAACAAGCTAATGAGGAAGGAGGCTCAACTCACCTATAAGACACAGTCATAGAAGGATCACACAATGAGAAGCATAGCAGGGGCCAACCTTGTGCATAAAGCATGGTGAATTTTAGACACAAGTGTCTGATCAATAGTCTCCTAAATTGAAGAGTCTCAGAGACATTTTGCCTTCTTTGCACATCCATATTATGACATGATATCATTTTTATTCTATCTATTTTTCTTGCTATGCAATACCTGTTGATGAGCTCAGGCTAACAGTACAGAAATGATTTTTGAGTCTCATCCTGAGTTTGACATTTACAAAGGGAACATATGAATTATTTGAGATCTAGAAGAAGTGCCCAAGGCTGCTCAGTTATTCTTGAGAAGACTTACTCTTACAATACTATAAAGAAGACAAAGAATTTTGCTAATGCGTTCCATCATCTTGGGTTGAATCAACAACTTCACTGCAATCAGCACTCCTACTGTGCCTTTAAGAAACTTTGACTACATTTGACCTCATGCTCTGTACTTTTAGGATTCCTGCACCCCTTTTATTTTATCCATTTTTTTTCTAGCCCCTGGTCATTCATTGTTACCTGAAATAAAGTGACTCTTCTTTATCACTGTCCTCATTGTCATGGTGTTCTGTAAACATATTCAGAAATGCAGAAGTCATTAAATAACTCCCCTTCACTCATTCCAATACAGACACCTCCCTCAGAAGAAGACATAATTTATGTATATATAATTCAGGGAGCAACTAAGGGACTTAACCTGGGAGAACTCACATGTTGAGTTTAAAGAAATGGTCTGAAATTCTATGCTGATCCATCATGCACAACGTCTCTGACTGGGGGTATCATTATGAATGCTCTTCATGTAATTGGACAAAGTCAAAATGCAATTTGGTCTCCTGATCCATGGATACTCATCCAGGTTCTTCTGGATTTCACTAACTGCAGCTTCCTTCCTTCCACAAAGCTCATTCCAAGACTTAGTGGCTCTGGGCCCCCTCACAATTCTAAAATAGAACCAGTTTCATTCTCTATGAAGAGGATTAAAAGCCCTGAGCCTCATTTTTCTCAATACTAGGGATTTTTTTTTTTTAAAGATCGCAAAGTTAACTTTGGCAGTGTACTAGAAGGAAATTCCTCTTTCAGAACTGTTCTAGTATAAATATTACTACCACCTTATTCTAGCATTTTAATGGAAGCAAAATTAAGCATTTCAATGTTCTCTCTCTTTTATGTTTTTGGTACCGGCGATTGAACTTAGCGGCACATGACCACTGCACTACATCCCCAGGCCTATTTTGTATTTTATTTAGTGATGGGTCTGAGATATTTACTGCCTTGCTTTTTCCTGAGGCTGGCATTTTAAATTTAAATTTTTTTTTTTTTAGTTTTAGGTAGGCACACAATATCTTTATTTTTTATTTTTTTATGGTGCCGAGACTTGAACTCAGTGCCTCATGCATGCTAGGTGACTGTCCTACCACTTGAGCCACATCCCATGCCCTCTGAGATGGCTTCAAACTCAAGATCCTCCTGCCTCAACCTCCTGAGCAGCTGGGATTATAGGCTTGTGCTTGTAATTAAAGAATTAAACATGAGTAAGAACACTTAGGAGAGATAAGTTGTCCTAGGTTGTAAGAATAAGGTCATGCAGAGCCCTGATATGCACACACATAAATGGTACCTGTGAGTAGGTTACAGTCTCTACAACTTCCCTGATCTTGTTACTTCTAGGTTTACCATCCTGAATTTGTCACTGGAACCTCAGAAGTATAATTAATAGGACTGCATTTGTCTTTTAATGGGGTGGTCATGAGCTGCAGCTAGACAAAGGGAAACTGCATGCTCACCCAAGAGATCAGCACTGAAGCAGGTGGGCTGGTGGATATCTGATGATTCAGAGTGACTGGGGCAAGTGTTACAGCCCTCATTCAATACGTCCTGCAGGATTTCTTTCTCCTCCTGTGGGGCTTGTCTCAGACTGGAGGGATAAAGAGTACAATTACACGAGAGGATTAAATATGAGTCCCAGTTGGTCTAAATAGAGGCCTAAGGGAGTGGTCACAGAAGGGCAAGAGGGTACTCCTTTCAAAAAGAAAGAAAATGATCCTCCTAGGATGTGGGCAGGGTGCACATGTCTTTATGACAGGAGATAGGAAGAGGGGCTCAATCTACTGACTAGAAAACAGCTGAGGACAGAGACTCCACTCTCCCTGTGTGATACAACCATGAGCCACAGCATACACAGAAAATGAACTTTATGTGTGTGTTTGTGAGCACATTTGTATATGTGTGTGTGTGTGTGTGTGTGTGTATTCCCCCCACCCAAGGCTATGACATCCCTGCCAAAAAGTCTTATCAACCAGAAAGAAATCGATTTTTATCTCATACTCAATGGACCCATACAAGACAGGAGATGTAGATTCTGTGAGGTAAAAAAAAAAAAAAAACAACAAAAAAAACCCCATTTAGTTAGTTTGATTATTTCTAGTTGGATACAGACAAGAACCACAGAGAAAAGAAGAACACCTCCTTAAAAGATGGACTTCTTCCATGGTTGAGGAATGCAGTGATACCAGCACCTTGTGTTTGCCTTTGCATGTGAATAGTGTGGACACTTTGTACCTCTTGGTTTGTTCATCTGGGGACCCTCCTCATATTTAACCCATCCTCTTCCAGGCTCTTAACACTCATTGTTACCTGGGAGCCAGTAATTCCTGTTCTTTTCCACTCTCCTCCTCTGTACCACTCCCTGAAATCAAATTCAGAAATGTCCAGTCAATGAGTAGTTTCTACATCACTCACTACAAACACAGGGGAAGCCTGAACTCAATGGAGAATCATTAGTCCCAGACCTTTACCAACATGGCCGTTATATGTCTGTGGATCTGATATGGTACAAACTGGATCCTGATATAAAAGACTTGAGCTATTCTTGAGGATGAAAAGGCATTTTCATGTCTCCAGTAGAAATCAGTAACTGGGAATTAACCTATGCCCACCCTATACTTCCCTGTAAACTAGAAGTTGCTATAGTCTTTGTGTTTCATTATTCCATTGTTAGTAAACTGAAGGCAAAATAACAATATCTTTACTTCTAGAAATGATGGATTTCCTTTTGATGAAAGAAAAGAGGAGAAAAAGTTTTGGAGAAAATCTTTTTCTCAGAGGGGAAACAGACAATCATACCTCACTTTAGTGACCATAAACCTATCTGCAACTTACGATATTTCTGGAACTCGTTGGCCAGGGTATACACGGTAGATTGACATAAGATGAATTTGTCTTCCAGATCACGGAAATTCAGTTTGTGTTCTTGTAATTCGGCTTGCAGTCCCCGTATGATTTCTTTCAATTTCATCTGAGCCTCTCCATCAAGGTTCATTTCAGCCCCTCTATCAGGGGAAGGGCTGAAGAATACTGCCATGTTTGTACAGTAAATGTACAGCCAGGACCTGCAAAGAGGAAACCCAAACATGTTATGGGTTAAAAACAAGTGAATCCAAGAGCTGGATGCAGTGGCAAACGCCTATAATCTCAGAGGCTCAGAAGGTGAGACAGAAGGATCTAGAGTTAGAAGTCAGCTTGAGCAATGACAAGGTGCTAAGCCACTCAGTGAGACCCTGTCTCTTAATAAAATACAAAAAAGGGCTGCATATGTGGCTCAGTGTTTGAGTGCTTCTGACCCAAATATTTAAAAAAAAAATAAAATAACCCAAGTAGAATTCATTGGGATTAAGGGAAGACAGCAGCTGTCACGATTCACTTACTGTTAAGAACTAAGTACTCAGCAGTCCACAACACTTCAAACTCCTTCACCTTTCAAACAAGGATTCACACACCTGAGTCTATAGCATGGACTCAAGAGAGAAATGAGGAGGTAGGGCTGAGTGCGCTAGGTAACAGTCTAACAGAATCAGAAGGTGGGAGATGTCACGGAATGTGGGAGCCTCTGCCTTCCAATGGCCTCATGATGGCTGACCCACTGGTTTCTTCAGAAGGTCACTACAGATGTAGACCACCACTCATTGGGCAGTCTCAGTACTTGTGTACCCTCATGGCAACATTACCAACTTTTCTTTGTTCCCTTCTTTAAACACCATATTTCACATTACTCCTACAGGTATATCTTGAGAATCCTCGAAGTAAAAATGGTTTCCCAACAAGTTAAAATTACCTACAGGACTACCCAGTGGTCACCTCATTATTTCCTTAATAATAAAGTGGATCATAAGGCTTTTCCTCAAGGGAACAATGCAAAACTGTCAATGTAACATAGTCATAATGTTCTTCTCTGAATATGCAGCCATTATTTCAAAATCCACTAAAAATACAGAAGAAAGAGTAAACCATGAGTGTTAGAAATTGTGTTCTGCACTCTCTTAATATTATTTTGTTATACTCCATTTTTATTGTGGCCTCTTTTCTCTCACTGGGACATCTGTTGGTGTATAGGACTCTGAAGGAATTCCTCTCTTATTACAAAAGTTCCAATTGCCTTAGGGTAAACTGAGGAGCAAAGCAGGGGAGTTAGTTTATTCTGCTTCTATGAACAGGGTAAACTGAGGAGCAAAGCAGGGGAGTTAGTTTATTCTGCTTCTATGAACACAAGAGTCATGGACTCTCATCCACTTGAATGTCAGAAAGCCTGGCTTTTAGCCCCACCTTCCTCCCTTTGGACTGCAAACCTGAAAATTACTTCAATTATTTACCTGCATTTGAAATGAAGTTTGAGTAAAAACAAGAGTTGAACTTTGAGGAATGACAATATTAGTTTATTTTGAAGTGGATAGAAAATGCAGAGGTCTAGAGAAAACATCACGATAATCTTCGCAAGGAAGAACTTATGTGTCTTACTTATCCTGCCTCTTTCTCCAGCTGGCCAGAACATACTCAGTATCTGTTGATGTCATCAAAATCACCTTCAGCTCTTGAGAATATGGATTTCTATGAGCCAAACTGGAGAGCAGGTGTTGGTCTGAGAAGTCATCCATCATTATGCTGGGACCTGTTAAAAACAACCAGTAGGGGGATCAACCTGACTACCAACATTTTTTGTTACAGCACTGGCTACACTCACCAATGAGTCCACTATCAATTCTTTCACTTGCTGTTTACAAGACTGACAGTTCTGTAAAAGCTAAGATTATGTTCGACCCATCTCTGTGTTCACAGTTTCCAGTGGGGCCCAAGCACTGAAGCACCTGGCAGGATACACTCAGTGAATGCATAAAAGTGGTTGCATACCACAGTTATTACAATGAAGTCCTTTACAGTGTCATCTAAAGCCTTCTAGTTAGTGTCCCCTTCAATGAGTCCACAGTGCCACATACAGAGTCCTGCACATAACTCTGCATGTGAAGAAGAGAAAACTACCTTAAGAACACTTTGTTTCCCACCTATAATCCACATTGCACTCTAGGGTTTGTAATCAGTGCTTCTGTCAGTTTTAATTTTTTAAAAATTTTTAATTTGTATAAAAGTTAAAGGTTGACTGAAGAAAAGACTTACACATTGACTTATGCTTGTTCTAAAAGGTAGGTCTTAGAAAAGCATCCATGTGCCAGTGATTTACGAAGACCATGCCTCCCAGGAGAAAGAGGGAGTGGAGCTGAGGGAGCTGGGAAGAAAAGGCAAAACAGCCTGCAATGTGTGTGATTCAGGGACAGCATCATGTGTTTAAAGGATAATTTTCATAATATTTGGACACTGAGTTGGCTCTGCGTCAGTGTGGCAGTTACAAAGAAGAGCAGGACAGCAGCTTTGGATACAGAAAAGTGTTCAGAGTGAAAACCACAGGAGTGAGTCAATCTTATGCATAACTAAAGTTGAATTTTACACTCTCCTATCAAGTGAATATAGCTTCCTGCATGTGGAAAGTCCCAGAGAACTTGTGCCTTCTAGTCCTCTTCCTGTCAATATTTTCACATCATATGATATACTGGTATTGTTTGTGTAGCTGCTGTTTTTGCTATGGCAGAACTGTCCAGGATCTTGGGATAACACTGCAGAAAGAAGTTATTCATGTCATTCTCATTTTAGTTCTTTTAAAGGAACAACTGACTTTTTTAAAGGGAGAAAGTCCCCAAGTCTTCTCAGACAGATGACAAAAATGCTCACCAGAAAACAGGCCATACAGAGTGGTTTAGCAAAGTAAACCAGTGACACCAGCAGACGGTTTTTATCTTTGCAGCTATTTTGGCCTGTTTGTGTGCTCCTTTTTGTCTGATAATTGCCCTCCCATGATGATTCCCTGGGGGCCAGTGATTCAAGTGATACTTTTCTTCATCATGATGCTCTTCACTATTTCCTACAAACAAATTTATTAAAGCCCCTTTAGATATTAAGCAGTTCTACCTCATTCGTTAAAAACACAGTAGCCTATCATGGCACAGAGAAATTATTGGTATGAATTTAGAAAGATCTCATGCATTACTTTAAAGAAATGGCCTGCCCAGGTATTCTTATCCATGAAACAGAGTAGTCCCTGTAAAATAGATCTCATGAGCAGCATGCTAGTTGTGTAACTGGGCAGAGGGAAAAATGTCTTTTTCTCCCCACATGAACAGAAACTGCAGAAAATTGGTAAACTTTGGGAAGCTCCAGCTGTACCTACCTGCTGTTACATGGTTGCTTCCCAGGCACAGTGATTTACCTCCCAATATGACTTTCATAGAAAACATACTCATTCCTCTTCAGGGACCCTATCCCATGACACTCCATGCATCTGCGAACTACACAGGACCCTCCAGGCCTGCTTTTATCACTTAACAAGGGAAAATTCTCTCCTTTTCACCTCTTTAGTATTGCAGTGTACCCTATATCCCACCCTCAGATTTTACTACTTCAACTCCCTAAAACAAACCCTGGGAGTGACTTTCGAAAATACACTCATAAACATTCTCCATTTGAATGCTACAGTTATCATGCAATGTGCATTAAGCAATATTTCTAAGAAGAAACATAAACCAGAAAGGATAAATCTCCCTTGGCCCACAATTAAATCAGCCTGCAAATTCCTTAAAAGTTTTCTTTCTTAGGCCATGCTCTTTTCAATTTCACAAACTTGCACCTGTAACACGATCTTTCCTGAAACTATGCTAGGTAGTTGCTGCCTGCTATCTAAAAGGCACATGCCTGGTCTAGACAGGAACAGTGTTGGGATAGTATGACCTCTACCTACTGGAAGAATCTACTGTCCTCCCACTGAGCCAGTCCTCATCATTCAAGACTACACACAAAATGCAGATACCAGGAGAGCAGGTACAAATATCACTTGCCTAATGGAATCTCTCATAAACTGGGCACTTTGGAACAGCTTCCTGTGAGCAGGTCCTCTGGGCACCTTACAAAATGCTCTGCCAGCTTGCACTCCTCAGCCAGTTGCTTTTCCTCTCTCTTTTTTTTTAAATAATTGTAGATGGATGGTTTTATTTGTTTATTCCTTTATGCCTTTGTTTGTTTTTTTTATGCAGTGCTAAGGACTGAACTAAGTGCTTCACTCATGTTAGTCAAGCACTCTGCCACTGAGCTACAGCCCCATTCCATAACCTTTTTTTGTAAGCAGTGTACTCACTAGCCACATCCAGAGTAGAGTAAACCACTTGTTTCTCATAGAGGGAGGCTGGACTCTTGCTTGGGAGGCCAACGGAGTGAGACAAGTCATGACAGCTGGAATGAGTCAAAAGCACCTCATTCAAGTTGACTTTCATGGGAATTTGAGAAAGGGTGGAGTGTGAGAGAGGGCTTCAGGTGCTCAGTTCATTGGTTAGGTAACATTGCTGGTGAGGAAGGAGACTCATCTATTCCTATGTGGTTCAGGCCTGTCATACCACAATGACAGCAATAACAAACAGTACAACCCCAGAGTCTTTTCTTCCACATTCCTTGAACAAGTTCTAATAAATCAAAGTTCCTGAGGCATTATTGATTCCAAAAGATGTTGGGCATTCAGGCCTTGTTCTTTAATATTTTGATTTTATATGACTTTGGTGTGGTTTGGTCACATTTCTTGCTATGGAATTCAACAAAACCAACAAACTCAGGCCTAACCCACAGAAAATGATGTGTGTCTCCTCCTAACTGCCTTTTGCATAGGAGAGCACAGTGGTTCACTGTGAGTGAAGGAAACTTGACTTTAACACCAGGGAAAGACTGTCTCTAGGTTGCTAAGGTAAAAACTAATGGAAGGTAGAAACCAAGAAAAGAAACAAGGGGCCCCCTTCCTGGTTACCAGAATGGATGGAATAAGTACATTCTGTACTTTTGCTCTTCCTTGGGACTTGCAATCTCAAGATATCACCATTACATTCATTATCCATGACTTTCACATTTACCTGGAGTCCACTGGCTCTTTTGCTTCAGATTGCTTTAAGTTTCTGCAAATATACTCAGACAAAAAGAATAACAACAAAAACTTATCCTTATGTCCTGTTACCAACCCGGTACCAATTTATTCACAGGGTGAGTGTATTCTTTATGTGATGAAAGGAAACTCTGAGGAGTACACTCAAGGAACTCTTGGGGTGTATCTTCTGAGAAATGGAAAGGTGTCCTTTCCTTAGTCACTGGTCAGATATCCCTTGTTTGGTCAATTAATAGCATCATACTCTATTTTTTGAATCTGGTGATCAGCTGAAACTATTCATTATCCCAATGATCAAGAAAAACTTAAAGACTGGCTTGTAGAACACTTTCTTCAAGACTCAGACCTTACTCCAGAAGCTAGTTTCTTTGTAGATTTGAGATTATTTACAGGGACTGAAATAATGTGTGGGATCTATAGACCTTCCTTGAGGAAAGATCTTTTGTGCTACTGAGCAAACAGAATAATTTCTATTAAAGGGAGTGGAGTGTGTCAGGGTCCAGTCCAGGCCTTAAAGAATAATTCTAACACATTCATGAGGGACCATACAAACAATATCTCCCATGATACAATCAAGAGCACTAACTTATTTGTACACTCACCAATCCTCAAAGTAGACTTACTGTTCAGGATCAAAAATTAGCAAGGACATTATAGGAGAGATTACCTGTTACAGCTTGGAGGAACGAGACCATGCAGATCTCTGCTCCACACATGAATCAGCGGTGCCTGTGGGACTGTTGCAGTCTCCACAACCACCCCACTCTGGTTATTCTTGTGTTCACCATCCTGAATTTTCACTGAACCCCAACAGAAATCTGACTGATATCAGTATAATTCTCTTTTAATGAACTACTCCCAAGCTGCATCAAGAGAAGTGACTTCATACTCACTAAGAGGTCAACACTGGAGCAGGGAAGTTGGTGGATATCAGGCAGTTCACAGTAAATGGAGGATGTCTTATGGGTCTCATTAATGAGTCCTTCAGGGCTTCTTCCACTTCCTCCTTTTCCTCCTGTCCCTCTTTTTCAGCCTGGTGTGATGAAGTGTATGGTTAAATCAAGAAAGTCAGATGCAAGAGTCCCAGGTGGTTCTCAAAGAGGCCTAAGGGAGTGGTCACAGAAGGTCAGGGGAACTACCTTCTAAAAGAAAGAAACTGGTCCACCTAGGATAATGGCAGAGTGCTGCTGCTTTCATGGCAATCATAAAAGAAGATACACTGACTAGAAAATGAGCTGAAGATGATGGATTCTCAATGCTCCCTATTTGATACAAGCATGGCCCACAGCTCCCACAGAGAACACAACAGTGGCTCCAACTTTTCTATAAATTACACTGATTTTTACATACTTCAGAAGTCAATGCACTTGAGACACTGCAGAATCCAAGAGGTTTTGTGCATTCTAGGATTCTTTCTCTATATATTGTGAATAGATATCATTTTTTTCTGGTTCCTTGGTATGAAATCCCTGCCAATATGCTACAGCCAACCATGCATAAACTAGATATACATTTCATCCTCAATTTATCCACAGAGAGTATAGACATAGATTCTGAGTTTAAAAACTTTAGTAAAGCTGATTATTTCTACCCTCATAAAGCCCAGCATAGGAGAGTTCCCCCCTCAAAAAAATCTTCTCAAATAAATGGGTGAATTTAGTGTGTTACTTTAAAGCTGAAGAGGATAACTTGGGCTGTAGCCATAAAAAAGACTTGGTGAAACTAATAAGAGCAAAAAAATTACAGCAAATTGTTGGAAATTGGCTCGTAAATTAGAAGTAATAATGCAATACCTTTCTTCCATCAATCACTCGATCAATGTACCTATATTTATACATAGGTGCGAGTGTATACATACATATACACAAATACACAGGTATTATATTTTATATCATATTGTGTACTTAGTTTTCAAACATTTTGAAAGCCAAATTTTGTTTTATAGATTTTGTTGTTAAAAATGGAAGTGTATTCTTTATTTCTCATTTGAAAAAAACAAATAGAACTTAAATCATATTAGATAACACATTATCCTTTACTTACACTTATCCTTGTCCTTTACACCAAGTGAGCTATTAGGTAGTAACCAAAACATCTCTATTACACTTAACTAATTTTTCAACAATTATCTGTAAGAAAGACATTACACCGAACATAGCTACAAAAAGAAAGTTATATAAGCGTAATCTTGAATAATTACATTAAGAATGAGATTTATTTATGTATACAATTATTCAAAACAATTGTTTAATATTTTTTTTCATTTTATTTATGGTGGTCCTTGATGTGTACAGAATGGTTCCTAGAATTTTACTAATGTGAACTGATGCTCAAATCCCTTAAACCATATGGAACAGTATTTCCATATAATATACACACACACTTCCTGGTACTTTCAGTCATCTATGGATTCTTAATAAATCAAATACAATATAAATGGTATCTAAATAGTTTTCATACTGTATTGTTTGAGGAATGACAAATAAGCCTGTACATATTTTGTACAGCTGCAGCCATGAGAGGCCTGACTACATACATAGTAAATGATCTGCAGTTGATTGCAGCCACAGATGTAGAAACTGCAGATACAAAGGACTCAAATTGCTTTAAGACAATTTGGTTTCTGGCAGTTATATAATCTCTCATATTTCTTTGAAGGACTCACAGACATATACTACAGAGTATTCACACCAAACTAGAATGCACTGAATGCAAAGATTATTGTTTTATGAAGAACTAAAAATTCAGTTTGTCAACAAAACATTGTTCTATGTGTGAATGCATATTTTATCTATGAAAGTACACAGCACCACTTTTATTAAAACATGCCGCAAACTAATTAATCTATTTTAGTGCTCCATACCAATCTTATCAAAGTCTTTGTTTAACACTATCTTCTATCCTTGGTAAAGTGACTAGATCAATTGGATTCAGTGTTCCAAATAATCAATTAACATTATGACAAATCAAATTTTTACAGTAATGTGAAAAGAATAAAGTGTGGACTGTATCCATTCTTGTATTTTTCTTTTTTTGGTCTTGTCTTGACAATGAGTCTCTGAATATTATTTAATGACATTAGCAATCATGTTATATCTAGAATGAAATAGTCTGGGCTTAAGCCACTTCATGAAGGTTAAAAAGACAATTTTAAAATAACAACTTGAATAAACTGGATACTAAGATAATTAAAAAATAGTGTAGGCAGATCTTAGAAAACTTATGGAATATTCATGAACTATATGCAATTATAGTTTATAAAACCAATTTACATGGCATAAAATTCAGGCCATGATAAACAGTAGGTAATATGATTGCTCTCCAAGGGAGAAATAGGAATGAAGTTTAGCATCAGAATAATTGACTGAAACAGACTCATAATACTATTTCCATTGTGAAAATAGAATTGAACTATTTTATTGGGGGAGATTAATTAAGCATTGTGAAGTATATAGAGACCTGTACTTAGTTTTAATTAAGTATTATTGATTTGAAGTTTACCTGGTGAACTTCCAAGTACAAACTCCAGGAAAATGAGGAATTTAGCAATACAATCTTAAACAACTTAGTGTACACAATGTGGGAGAAATGGTGAAATAAAATCTAATGGGCTAATTGAGAATTTTGGTTATTGCACTGAAAAAATATATAGAAATTTTTTGGCTCAATTTAAAATAATTTGGCAAATAGTAGAGCAGAGGTCAAAACAAATTGCTTTACAAGTCCTCAATCAATGCTTGTGACTCTGAGCCAATAGAAATCAGGGACATAAATGCTAAATAAATGTCAAAGATGACTTTTTAAGTTTGCCAGAAGTTGTAACTGTAGGTCAAGAGTTTGGAACATTTTTCTTCTGCCACACACAATTAATTAGATATCCTTAACAGTTTGCTATAAATGCTTTGGGCAGGGCATTATGCATAGGAGTAAAAAGAGGAGAATTAATGATGGTAAGTGATTTATATTTCAGACAGAAAACCTGTCACTTCTGTTGTTACTAAGAGATAAATAGCATAAAGTTTTTAAATTATGAATTTAGAATACACCTTAAGTTGCCAAACAGTAAGAAGAGTTTAGGCTTAACTGTCGCCCATTTTAGGAAACCGCCAAAAACTTTTGCTCCCTCTGAAACAAATATTTTTATAGTCCTATAAAAGTAAAAATGTGTAACTTGATGATTGATCAAATAGAACGTTAATCTGGTTTAATTTTACTGCTTTAAATACTAAAATGAAAACAAATAATTGTCATTCAGTCAGAGATATGCTCCTTCTTAAATAATTGTTTTACTATGTAAATAGATGTGTATATGTGTGACAATATGTATATGTGTGTGTGTATATATATATGCATGCATGTAGGCATATATAAATATGTACCTATATTATCACACTAGTAATATATTCACTTATAGAATTGTATCTGTGATGGCTCTGCACTGGCTCTGAACTGTCTTTCATCTTTCATTCACTGTTGTATTGAGATGTTCAGGATATCTGGGCAGGATTAGTCCAATGTTTGTCAGGAAGAGAGTCAAAGTAAACTCCCTGAATCACAAAGAACACAATCCTATGATCCTAGCTATTTTATCTTAATGCTGGAATGAAATCAGAGAAGAAACTTTACATATATTTATCAAATACATGATATTTTGCCTTCAGTCCTTTATTGAATTAATTACAGCTTGTCTAACAATTTTATCTTTTGTTTAAACTATGAAATTTAGAAAGCCAAATTATTTTTCAGTAAAAATTATTGGAAATTTCCATTATATTTAGAAAAGAAAAAAAATGTAGCTACCTGGAAATCCTTTCAGAGTCTGTACATTACTCTAATAGCTTTTTTCAACTCATAACATTCTAAGTTTTATGTCAGAAATTTGATAAAATTGAGAAAAAAGTTTGGGCTCCAATCATTCAGGTCAATTTAATGTTCAGAATTCATTAGTAACATAGATTGTATATCCATGTATTTGAAAGACTGAAAGCTCTTGAGAAAGATTTCACCTGTGATAACTTTAAATGCTTTAGAAATGAGGTCACTTTCAATCTTAATTTAAGAATTTCTAGTTGATAACAATACTGAGAAGCAATAATATGTAAAGAACAAAGAAGGAGCAGAATCAGAAAGTGGGAATTAAAATTTCTTTATATGATCATTCCAATTATATCTGTCAATTGAAAAGTGGTTTAATAAATTAATGACAAAGATTTCCTTTATATGGCATGAAATCCTAACTTTCTTAGTTCGAGGGGTACAACCTGGACTTGATTCAAATTATTCTTTCCCATCTAAGTCTTTCTGATGTGGAGGTTTGAAAAAAAAAATGCAATCATTGAGTTACTGCTGAGATGGATAGCTACTAATCTGTGGAGAAATATACAATTTGTTCCTTTAGATGATGCAAAATTGATTTAGGGACTAATAAAACTTAGCAGCAGAGGCAAGCCTGGATGAGGGGTGAAAACAGACTGTAGAGAAGAGAGCTTTAGGGCCGAGTTTTCTTCTATTAGATGCAGGGTCTCTGGTTTATTTCCTAGGTGCCTGATCCATTTTGAATTGTGTTTTGTGCATGGTGAGAGATAGGGGTTTAATTTCACTTTGTTGCATATGGAGTTAGGAAAGCTCAAATCCCAAATTTAGTAATATAAAAGGTATACATTGCATGGCTCAATGTAAGAAAAATACTCAACATATAAGTTTGAATAAATAACTGATTCACTTATCCAAAATTTATTTCCGAAAAATGACAAAACTTTTTTTCTGAAGTTAGCATTTGACCTTTTTATAGTTTGCTATACTTTATTTTCATTTCATTCTCACAAAAGTCTTACAAAATAAGTACAACAGGTAGTTGAAAGTTGAGTTTACCAAAAAAACAATCAAGATCCAGATAATTTAAATCCCTATAGTCACAACTAGTAAAGTGAGGAGTCCTATATTCAAACCTAGAGTTTCTAATAATGGGACCAGTCAGTCTCAGAGTATGGCACTCAACTAACAGAATCTGGGAATTTTTTTCCAGTATGAGTGCATTTGATCTTTAAGAACCATTTTAAATGACATTTCTAAATTAAGTATTAAAGTAAAAGAAGTCTTAAGGTAAGTAAATTGGATATGCCTGAAAATTTACCCACTATGCACTTAAAGCAGGTACTCCCAAATCAAAAACAAACAACTTAACATAAAAATATTTTGAATAAAACTGTTAATTATTACTTCTATGGTTATTAAAGCTTTACTTCAAACTAGACCACTTAACATTAAATTTGTCTTTCCAAAGGAGGCTAATTTAATAAACAAAATAGTAACAAAATATTAAGCTTTTACATAAAAAGTAAGAGTAAGACACAATTAGAAACAAAGAATACACCACAGCCTTGTCTTGTTTGAAGTGTCTGGAGCTTCCAAAGCATATCATCAGTCATTATAACTTAGAAATGCAAAAATAAAAAGTTACTTGGATTTTGTTTGTTCAAAGCATGCTTTGTTAAAGCTGCAGATTACCTTTTCAATACATTGGTGTTACAATAGTAGATGTGAATGATTAATTAAAAGTTTAATGCCTGATTACGAAGAAAGAAAAACACAGCTTTAAAAAAAATTTTAAAAAGACACTATGGGGTTAGAAATGATGGTAGAGGGGCTGGGGTTGTAGCACAGTGGTAGAGCACTGGCCTCACATGTGTGAAGCTCTGGGTTCAATCCTCAACACCACATATAAATAAATAAATTAAAGAAAGATATTGTGTCCAAGTATAACCCCCCCAAAAAATAAGTATTTACAAAAAAGAAAAAGAAACAATGGTAGAATGATTTGGCCATTACTAATGCATGGGCCCACATGATTACATGATTTGTGTAAATCTGCTTCCTGGACAACCAGATGAAGGAGAAATTACACTTCACTGATTTGGGATGTATCAAAGTGCATTCCACTGTCATGTGTAACTGATCAGAACAAATGAAGAATATATTTGAACAAATTAAAAAGCAGAAAGCAAGCTTACCAAAGTTCTGGGGCTGGTGTAAGTAGCAGATGATCCTCTGCTGTCTGCATGTGTGGAAATTCTGGCTGGTGCATGGGTCCTGGTCACAGGTGCTCGTGTCTTGATGCCAACAGCAATCCTTGTGTGCATGCAGGCATGTGTGTAAACACAGACAGCAGCTTCCACTTCGAGGGTCCTGAGGGCCATAGGGCACCTCGCTGGGAGATGTACATCAACCAATGTCATTCAGAGCCCTGCCAGATATATGTTCCCATGATAAGCAAAAACTAAATAATTTACTACTAGAATGCCCACACTACACAACATTCTCAACAAAATATTTCATGAGGATGAATTAAAAAAAACTGGAAAGGGAGGATCTACACTAAATAAATAGTCAATCAAACTAGAAACTAAGTCACATTAATAACCAGATATAATTCAAAATGAGTGGGAACCCAGATCATACCTCAATAATAAACTTAAATATTAACAGCCTGAACTCATCAATCAGAATATGCAGATTGGCAGATTCATTTCATGGAGAAAGACATCCACAGGCTGCGGGTGAAAGGATGGGAAAAAACATCACATTAATTGTGTAAACGAGCTGGGGTTTCCATGCTCATCTCAGATAAAGTAGACTTCAAGCCAAATTTAATTGGAAGAGACAAAGAAGGATATTTCATACTTCTTAAGAGAAGTATTTATGAGGAGGACATAACAATTATAAACATTTGTGTCCCAAACAATGGACCTCTGCATGTATCAAACAAATCCTTCTCTATATCAATAGTAAAATAGACCATAACACAATAAAACTAGGTGACTTTAACACACCTCTCTCACTACTAGATAGCCCTTCTAAACAAAAACTAATGAAAAAACTATAGAGGGACTTGGGTTGAGGCTCCATGGTAGAGCACTTGCCTAACATGTATGAGGCACTGGGATCAATTCTCAGCACAGCATATAATATAAAATAAATAAAATAAAGTTCTAAGAAGTAAAAATAAATATTTTTTAAAAAGAAACCACACAATAATACAAACAATAATTTATACTTAATAGAAATATATAGAATATTTCATCCATTAACGAGTAAATACACTTTCTTTTCAGCAGCACTTGTCTTCTTCTCTAAAATAGGCCATAACTTACACTGAAAAGCAATTCTTAGTAAATACAAAAAAAGCAAAGAAATTACCCTGCATTCTATCATATTAAAATGGAAGAAATTAGAAATCAGCGCTCAAGTAAAAAACAGAAGCTACTCTACCAAAGGGAGACTACATTATACATCATTTAATGAGGAACAGATAGTCAAATAAATCAAGGCTGAAATAAAAAAATTGTTAAAGGTAAATGAGAACACTGATAAAACATATCAAAATCTCTGGGACACTAGGTAGGCAGTACTAAGAGGAAAGTTGACTGCACTGTGCACGAATAAAGGACCTAACAGTATATCTTAAAACCTGAGAAAAAGAAGAACAAATCAATACCAAAAGCAATAGAAGATAGAAACTAATTAAAATCAGGAAAGGCAGCAGAATACAACAGACACTATAAACATGGATGTATAACCAATGTGATCCTGCAATCTGTTCACATGGTAAAAATAAGAATTCATAATCCACTTGAATCAAATGTATGAAATATGATATGTCAAGATCATTGTAGTGTTTTGAGCAACCAATAAAAAATAAAAATCAGAGCTGAAATCAATGAACTCTAAAGGAAAAAAATTGAAAAATTGACAAAACACAAAGTTGGTTCTTTGAAACAATGAATAAAATACATAAACCCTTGGCCATGCTAACGAAGAGAAAAAAGAAAACTAAGATTACTAAAAAAGAAGATGAAGCAGGTAATATCACAACGGACATGTCTAAAATGCAGAAGGAAATTAGAAACTACTTTGACAATTTGTACTCTAAAAAAAAAGGAAAATATAGAATACATAAATAAATTCCTAGAGTCATAAGACCTACTCAAACTAAATGAGGAGGTCATACACAATTTAAATAGATTAATTGCAAGTAATAGAAAACACCATCTAAAGCCTACCAACCAGTCTGGGGTTGTGTGGTAGAGTGCTTGCCTGGCATGTGTGAGGCACTAGGTTTGATTATCAGCATCACATAAAAAATAAACTAAAGGCATTGTGCCTATCTAAAACTAATAAAAATATATTTTAAAAAGCCTACCAACCAAGAAAAGTCCAGGACCAGACAGATTCTCTGCTAAATTCAATGAGACTTTCAAAGAAGAATTAACACCATACTTCTCATAGTATTCCATGAAACAGGAAAAGAGGGAAGCCTTCTAAACTCATTCTATGAGACTAACATCACCCTGATACCAAAACCAGACAAAGACTCTTTAAAAAAACTTCAGACTAATATCCCCGATGAACATACATGTAAAAATTCTCAATAAAATTCTGACAAATTGCATACAAAAAATATTAAAAACATAGTTCACTATGATCAAGTGGGGTTCATCCCAAGGATCCAAGGTTGGTTTAATATGCAGAAATCAATAAATGTAAATCATCATATGAATAGACTTGAAAACAAGAATCATAGGATCTCAATAGATGCAAAAAACAGCATTTGACAACATACGGCACACTCTCATGTTCAAAACACGAGAAAAATTAGGAATAGTAGAAACATACCTCAACATTGTAAAAGCTATCTATGCTAAACCCAAGGCCAGCATCATTCTAAATGGAGAAAAATTGAAAGCATCCCCTCTCAAAACTAAAACAAGACAAGGATGTCATCTTTCACCACTTCTATTCAACATCATCCTTGAAACTCTAGCTAGGTATAGAAGAACCCAAACTATCCCTATTTGCTGATAACATGATTCTGTATCTAAAAAATCCAAAAAACTCCACCAGAAAACTTCTGAAACTACCAGATGAATTCAGCAAAGTCAGAGGATGTAAAATCACCACCCATAAAATCAAACGCATTCTAGTACATCAGTGATGAATCCACTAAATGAAAAATTACGAAAACTACCCCATTCACAACAGTCTCAAAATAAAATAAAATAAAATACCTGGGAATCAATCAAACAGAAGAGGTGAAATGCCTCTATAATGAAAAGTAAAGAACATTAAAGAAAGTCAAGAAAACTAAGAAGATGGAAAGATCTCCCATGATCCTGGATAGGCAGAATTATTATTGTCCAATATGCTCTACTACCAAAAGCATTATATAGATTTAATGCAATTTCTATTAAAATCACAATGACATTCTTCATAGAAATATAAAAAGCAATCATGAAATTTATTTGGAAAAATAAGAGACTCAGAATAGGCAAAGCAATCTTTAGCATGAAAAGTAAAGCAGGAGGCATCACCATACCAGACGTAAAACCATACCACAGAGCTATAGTAACAAAAACAACATGGTACTGGCACCAAAACAGACTTGTAGGTACAGAAGAGAGGATGTTGGGGTTTTTAGCTTCTTCAATGCACTCCATCCCACAGAGAGGCTTAGGAGAACAGGCCCCAAACTGGAAGGATCAAGAAAGGTGAGGGTCCGCCAGCCGCCCACCCAGCCCTCCCCACTGGAGGACAATCAGAAGCACCAGGGAGACCAGTCAAAGCAGGATCTCCTTTATTGAGGAAGTACACACAGCTAATATAATGTGCAGGAGCCAATAAGGATAAAGGTCAGAGGGGTGGAACAAGTTCACATGTCATGCCCTACAGAGGACACAGAGACAAACCCACATAAATATATTATCTCACACTAGACAAAGATGCCAAAAACTTTCATTGGAGGAAAAATAGCCTATTCAACCAATAGTGCTGGCAAAACTGGGAATTCACATGCAGGAAAATGAAATTAAACCTCTCTCTCTCACACCATGCCCCAAAATCAACCCAAAGTGCATCTAAGACTTAGCCACTAGAACAGAGACCCTGTACCTAACAGAAGAAAAAGTAGAAACAAATCTTCACCATGTCAGCCTAGGATCAGACTTCTGTAACAAGACCCCAGAAGTGCAAGAAGTAAAATTAAGGATCAATAAATGGGATGGATTAAAATAAAAAAGATTCTTATCAGAAAAGGAAACAAGAATGTGAGAAGAGAGCCTAGAGACTGGGAGAAAATCTTTACCACATGTACCTCTCACAAAGCACTGATCTCTAGGATACAGAAAGAACTAAAAAAAACTTAACACCAAGAACACATATAACCCAATCAATAAAGGAGCTAAGAAAATGAATATACACTTCACAGAAGAAGAAATACAATCGATCAACAAATGTATAAGAAAAAGTGTTCAACATTTATAGCAATTAAACAAATGCAAATCAAAACTACACTAACACTCCATGTGGGGGGAAAGATACACTCATACATTGCTGTGGGGACTGCAAACTGTATGACCACAAGGGAAAGCAGTATGGAGAATATTCTGAAAACATGGAATGGAACCACCATTTGACCCAGCTATCCCATTCCTCAATTTATACCCAAAGGACGTAAAATCAGCATACTGCAGTAATGCAGCCACATCAACATATACAGAAGCTCAATTCACAATAGCTAGATGTCCTTCAATAGATGAATGGATAAAGAAAATCTCAGATAGATATTCAATGGAATATTACTCAGCTTTAAAGAAGAATGAAATTATGGCATTTGCCAGTTAATGGATGGAGTTGGAGAATATCATGATAAGAGAAAGAAGTCAATCCCCATAAACCAAAGGCAAAATGGTTTCTGGGACATGTGCATTTTAATTCAAATTAAGGGGAGGGCAGGGAACTAGAGAAGAATGGAGTTACCTTGTATTTGGCAGAGGGAAGTGAAGGGAGGGGAGGGAACATGAGGATAGGAAGGATAACAGAAGAAAATAGACATTATTACTTTATGTATATATATGACTGAAGACCAATGTGATCCTACAACATGCATACTCAGAAAATGAGAAATTATATCCCATCTATAAATGATAACCAAAGGGCATGAATGCATTCCACTGTCATGGATAACTAATTAAAACAAATTAAAAACTTTAAAAAAAAGACACTGGAAAAGCAAACTCTCCTGCTGCCCCAGAGTTTTGCAAAATCTGTCACATTCCATTAATGGAAATGGATCTAACTTGCAGCATGTGCTCTGTGGTACTCTGGACCTCTTCTGTGGAGACAGTCACCATTTGACCCAGCTATCCCACTCCTCGGTTTATACCCAAAGGACATAAAATCAGCATACTGCAGTAACGCAGCCACATCAACGTTTATAGAAGCTCAATTCACAATAGCTAGATGTCCTTCAATAGATGAATGGATAAAGAAAATCTGAGAATCTTGAATGCTGAGAGGCCCAGCTAACACTGCTGAAGTGACTGCTGAGGTGGCTGCTCTGGCTGATGAACAATGCCAGCTTATGTAGATGTGGATGGTGCCCTGATTTTGAATTATACCCTCAATGCAGGACCAGCTCTCGCTCAGCTAGCATTTAGGAACACAGAGTGGGGACCCTTTGGGTCTGTCAATGTCTGCAAAGTATGCATTGACAAAAGAGCAAGGTACAGTCTTTTTTCACACGAGGTGCACAGAATGAAAATGGCATGATATTGGCAGCAAAACACATACAGAGACCGATGGTACACAAGAAAGGACACAGAGACAATCTGACAAAAATAGTTATCTCACACTAGAAAAAGGCACCCAAAATATACATCGGAGAAAAGACAGCCTCATAAACAAGTGGTGCTGGGAAAATTGGAAATCCATACCTACCAAAAAGAAATAAAAAGCCTCTCTCTCATGCATAAAAATCAACTCAAAGCGGATCAAAGGTGGAGGCACTAGGTCAGAGACCCTGGGCCTGATCCTAGTACATGTAGGCCCATATTTCCACCATGTCGGCTTAGGAATGCACTTTGTTACTGGGACTCCTAAAGTACAAGAAGTGAAACTAAGAATGGATAAATGCAATAAATTCAAACTACAAAGCTTCTTCACAGCAAAGGATACAATCAAGAACATGAAGAGAGAGCCTACACAACGGGAAAAAATCTTTACCACATGTACCTCAGATCAAGCATTATTCTCCAGAACACATTAAGAACTCAAGAAACCTAACATTCCTCCATATATCTGGTTTGGTGCCAGTACTGTTTCTGATTCATTCACTATGCTCTTACCCCTTGCCTCCCCACTCCCTTCACTCACTTGTGTTTTCTTAGGACTCTCCAAAAAGCTTTCTATAGTGATTGCACAAATGTGCAGTCTCACCAGCAACGTATGTGAGTACCTTTTCCCCCACATCCTCACCACCATTTACTGTTGCTTATATCCTTGATAACTGCCATTCTGACTGGAGTGAGACGGAATCTCAGTGTTATTTTGATTTGCATTTCTATAATGGATACAGATACTGTACGTTTTTAAATTCATATGTTGATCTATTGGGTTTCTTCTTCTGTGAAGTGTCTTTTCATTCCTTTCCAATTTGTTGATTTTTTTGTTTTGGGTGTGGTTGACTTTCAAGTGTAGAATTTTCTGTTACTAAAAACAAATTAAAAGCTTTCTCACCACACGTCCAAGACTAATTATGATAAAGATATAGGAATTTGCTAAGGGGATCCATTCTAGATCTGAATAAGATTATTATTGGTAGAATTTCTCAAATCAGAGCCAAAAGACAATACAATACTTCTGTTAAACTAAGAAATTCATAATGCCATTTTTAAGTAGTTGGCCAACTCTGTGTTAGTTTTTATGATGGGAAATATACCTTCTTTGGCACATCAATTCCATTCACCAGTTCAGAAAGTGAGTTTAAGTAAAACCAATTAAGACAGGAGTGAAGCTATCTGATATTTTTGGGCACTGATTAAGCATAACTATCATTTAAGTAGATGATATTTAAAATGCTTACTAACAAATTACAGTGTTGGAGGCATATTAAAAACAATTTAACTTTAAAAATGAGTACCTAAAAGAATAAGAAAACCCAGTTGCAGGTACCCTCTGCTCTTTTTTGTAATACAAAGAACTTTGAACTTCTCAATGCAAGAAATTTGAAGCAAATAACAGTATCAGAGTTTATATTTTCTTCAAGGATTAGAATTGTCAGAGAAATACCTGAATTTTTAATAGAAAAAATAAGGTTAAAGATTGGGCAGGGGAGTGGGTGTTCTTGGAACGAGTTTTTAGCAGGTAATTCTACCTCACTTACGTTTAAGACATATCAGAAGGAACCACTCTACATTTTCTAATCCCTATGTGCTTTCTAATGTATGTGATTTTGTTTCTCATCCTTCCTTCCTCTCCAGATCATTTCTATCTTCTGAAAAACAGCAAAACGAATGAAATGAAAATCTTCTCTGTGGTTTACATAGACAGCAGAAAACGAAAAAGGGTCATATCTATGTGGCATTTTGCAGCCAACAGAGGGAAAGTCAAACTCCCATAAAAGATGGGGTGAGGGGCTGCTAAGAAGTCAACAGGCAGAATTCTATCAGATTTAGTCACTATCAAGCTCTCATATTACCTGACATGAGATAAAATATTGCATGCACCCAGGTGCAGGGAGGGATTCAAGTACTAAGGGACAAAAACACTGACCTGATACCTCCAGAGCTCTCCAATTTCATCAGTCCTTTCAAAGCAAACAAGTTTTCCAAGACTTCATCCAGGCAGCCATTGACAAAACAGAGCCAAAAGGCTCCACCCAATCACAGAGATTCTTTTCTTGTTCATAGTTTTTAAGGATCTTCACCTGGCTAGGGCAATGTCACTTTTCCTACAGAAAGAACAAGAGGCAGAAAGCACAAATCTGTTAACAGTTCTTAAGAATGACAGCTGCCATGGCACTCAAATAAATGCTGTAACAAGAGCTGACTGGGGAAGCCAGATTCAGTTGCCCTCTTTAGAAGAAATCCTCTGCACAGGATGGGGAAGCCCTGTGTCTGCAAGACCCAGAGCTGAGGAGCACCCTGGTGTCATCTTCCTCTCTTTCCAAAAGCATCCATCTGATCCTTCAACTGCAATATGGAAGTTACTCTGACTTTCTGCTGTAATAAAAGATAGATAAACTACAAAATATAAACAAAGACCCAGGCTCTGTGAGCATAGAGTATGAGATGGCTTGGGATTCTCATCAACACAGTGGAAGTGGACGGTCACAGAGAGTTCCTAGGGTTCCAATGTCGGCTGAATCATGAGGAACATTTTGGGTTCGTGTAATTTTATTATTGAGATAACCTACTCCCTATGTGAAAATCTCTCAAAAAGTTAAATTCCAGCACTTGTAAACTCAAAAGCTCCAGGAACTAGCAAGGTGGATTATATACAAGTTTTCAGGCAGGACAGAGAACAAAAGGTAAAACTGATGTGACTAATTTGCAAAAGTATTCAATTACAAAGTAAAATTAAAAAAAACCTGGGCACAATGGCACATGCTTGTTATCACAGCTACTAAAGAAGCTAATGTAGGAAGATCATGAATTTAAGCCCAGCTTTGTCAAATTAAACACACTAACCCCTACTCAATAAAGTAGAATAAAATAATATATAAAGGGATGGGGATATAGCTCAGCTTTCCTAATATGTGCAAGATCTTGAGTTCACTCCCAGTAGGTATCACAAATGAACAAAAAAGGAAAACAAGAACTGCTCTTTCAAACAAGACACACAGGCAAATTTCAGTGCAGAGCCATCTACGATCTCTGACCTATGTCCTCAAAGATTTATTTGAAAATATTTTATTTTGTGACCTTACCTTTAGTATTGAAAGGGAATGACAATTCTCAGAGGTGACTGGGCAAGATGCTGAAAACACTTCTTGCTATACTTGAATGTACACTCTCCTTGGTATATCTTCTCAGGCTCTTGGGTTCTCTGGGTTTTACATTTATTATATAAATTTAATGCCTCAGAAATATAATTACATCATAGTCAAATGTAGTTTTTCGTTCTTGGAAAATAAAAACCCAAATTGCTTTCAACTCAGTGAAGGGCACTGACTTAATCCTAACCTTAGCCCAAAGGTTTAAGTTTATGTATGCAAGTAGAGTTCTCTACACATTTTCTCTTATGGTCACATCTTTTACTCAAGCTTCATATCTGACTCAGTAGATGCTGCCAGCTAGTATTCTATTGTAACCCAGTAAACCAAAGATATAATGGATACCAAACATAATCTGTTCACTAACCTGTCCTTCAATCATGTTTGTTTGGGTTGGGGTTGAAGATGCTAAGAACTATCAAAGGCATGATTTTATTACTGTTAATGTTACTGGGTTGCTGTTGTTAGAGAACTTATCCTTTTGTAGAGGAATAAAACAGAATTAATGAAAGCATCATGATTGTATAACCTAAGCAAGGAATGAAAAAAGAGTTGAGCTAGACTTCATTCTGGGAAGTTAATGCTGACTCACTAGAAAATATTGAACTAGTTTCCTAAATGTTCTGTGTCTTAGTTTGCTCATTGTTAAATGTCCTCTCTTTTCCCCAAGGTTTTAACAATCACAGGTCCTAGATTTTCAAAATGCTCCAAAAAACCCTCAAACATTTAACAATACTTTTTTGTTGTTTGTTTCTTTTGGTACTGAGGATTGAATCCAGGGGAGCTCAATCACCGACTCACATCCCCAGTGTTTTTTGTTTGTTTGTTTGAGGAGCCTCATAGTATTTCCATAACTGCTCTACTAATTTACATAAGCATAAGCCTATTAATCATTTAAGGAATATTTGTCTACATCTGATAATTTACTTCCTTCAAGGCTGAAGACATCAAGGTCAGAAAAACTAAGATAATTTCTACACACCAATTTCTTTTACTATGTCCTGTTCCAGGAACCTGGAATGGTGCCCAGAAGTCTTCAGTCTTTACCCTACTTTTAGCACAGTTAGTTTTGTAGGCAGATCAACCCTGAAGAGATGGCCTTCTCTCAGCAGAAGCAATATAGGCCCCTGGGAACTGAATAGGACATCCCAGAATCACAGATCTAATAGATAAGTATCCTATGAAGCAAGTGGACGTTGCCCCTTGAATAGCTGGCAATTTCCTCAACACCAATAACATGTGGTATGATCAGAATTCAAGAAAATCATAAAACACACCACAGTTTGATCAAGACTGCTTATTACACATACTTTTTGTTTTCCACCCTAGTTCTTCCTCTGAAGGTAAAACTCACATCAGTTTCCTGAAAGACAGAATTGAGACACTTGACATCACTTGTCTTCCAAATATAGGTACAATGATTATTAAAGTTTATTTCCTTCTTTCCCCATTGTAATCTCCATTTGGTTTTTGGGGCAAGTGGTCAATTCTGATTTTTGTGGACCTACAGAGTTAGGCCTCTAGCCTAGGACTTAGGTAACAGGAAAGGTGCTGGGCAAAAATCAATGAAGCCCTATGATGTGATGCTGTTCTACTGTCTTAGCATTGATCTTAGCATAGCACTGCATTAGCAGTGTTCACTACCTGACTTTTATCTATTGCCTATCTTTTCCTTTTAAAGTATAAGCTCCATGAAATTAGAAGCCTCTATCTGCAGTAGTGTAAGGAGTGGTTGGCACATAAAGCAGGTGGCTCAATCAGTATTCATGAAGACTCAAGACACAATATTACCTTCATAAAAACATGCTTTTTGGAGTTTCTATGAAAAAACAACCCAAACTCAACTTTTTTGTAGTTCAGAATGAATTTACTGAAGGGGGACACACTTGTAAAATGGAAGCACCAGGATTAACTTACATGGAAATAATATTCTGATGATGTTACTTAGAAAATAATACAACTTCTGTTCTCTGTTTTGCTGATTACCATTCTAAGTTCCAGCATACATGACCTACTAATAAAGTTGTTGTGTTATATAAGAAAATATGTATAAACTCCTTAGGGTAGCACATAGAAATACAAAGTCTTTCTTTTTTGTATTTCTATTTTGTTATTATTATAATATTAATGCTTCTATTTTGTTGTTATTATAATATTTGTGTTAGTGGTATACTACATCATGAAATCACTCAAAACTGATGTTGAGTCCCCCTTAACACATCGGTTCCATCTACTCCCCATAGTTTCCTTGAAACATCCTTGGGGGCATTCAGTCTTTGGTCATTTCAACTCACTAACATTCAGAGGCTTTCACTTGGCCTACAGCTAACAGGGAAAGGTCAGGGGATTTCAGGGTCTAACCCAATTCATCACTAGAGTCAACAGAATTGAGCTGGACTCCTGAGAACAGAGTAGCCATTCCAGGACTCCACCCAAGAATTCCCGGACTCACCTGGAGGATGACACCCAGCTGCAGCTCCCAGCGAAGTCCTCTCAGCAGGAGCCCCCCAGCTGCGTGGCACTCCCAGGTCTTCTGTGGCACTCCCAGGATCCTGCGCTGCGCTCCCAGGGTCCTCCATGGCGCTGCCACCGTCCTCTGCAGCACACAGGAGAGGCTGTGTACCCAGGGTGCAAGGGGCGGAGGCTCTGGCGGCCACAGGGCGGGCGACCTGTTGGGCTTCTTACCAGCTCTCCAGGTGAGCAGCAGACCCCCTCAGAGGAATGGACGTGGGCACAGGAGCGGGACTCACTGCAGTAGGGCTTGGAAAGTGAGAAGTCACCTGGAGAAGGAAGGCCCAGAAGCCAACTCGTGGGAACTGCCCTTTGGGGCCGGTCTGGAGGGTTGTGTTCCCCACAGGCGCCTGGGCCTTCCGGGGTCCTGGAGAGTGCGGAGCACGTGCGTGTGCGTGGGGGGCGGAGCTAGGCGTGGGCCACATCCGGGGTAGGCAGGCGGGTGGGCGGGGAAACTTGCAAATTTGGGCGGGAAGCACAAGGCTTCAGAACCCGCTGGATGTGGTGCCCGATGGTGTGCGATGGCACTTTTAAGTTCCCATCCTTTGGAGGCCTCGCCTGCGTGGTTTTATCAGTTGCTTCAGTCAAACTCTGAAAACTCATCTCCCCCTTTGGCTTTCTTCTTCGTTGACTGTGTACGCGCAGTTGATGGTTTGTCACTGGTTAATTCTCCCTCAAAGGTGTATTTTGACAAATGCAAATATGCAGAGGTCCCTGTGTTCATTAACACACGTGTTGTCGATTTTAGGTCCACCTGCACTCCTCTGGGATCTTCTAAGTCTGGACAGTGCTAGGAGCGACCCGCTGCCCCCACCCTCCACTCAGCCTCTCCCAGCCTCCTCCATCTTATCTATCAGACACAGAAGGTAGTGGTGCAGCAACTGAGTGACAGAATCGCGCTTAATAATAATATCTTTGGAGCTGGGGTTGTGGCTCAGTAGTAGAGCGCTTGCCTGGCATTTGTGAGGCACTGGGTTTGATTCTCAGCACCAAGATACAGGCCCATTTAAAAAAATATTTTAAAAAATAATATTATAGTCATTTATTTATCGTTTTATTGAAATGCTAGTGACAGCATACTGTTGGGTATTGGACAGAAAACAAATATGGTCCCTGTCCTCCGAGTTTCTAGACTAGTAAGCCAGTGCTTTTCAAAGTATAAAATCAAGCATTCATTAAGCTCATACTTAGGTGGTAAATACCAGGGAAGTGTGAGGTTTTCTTGTTCTCTGAAGGAAACAAAAGTTGTGGTTCTGTGTTTCCCTTAGAGAGTGATGGATGCAGAAGAATGGAGAGGGTGCATATATGAAGAGTACAAGTCTGGAAGAGTGGATATCCAATGTAAGTATGAATTTATGTACTAGCCTTTGTGTGTTCAGCATATCTCGACTAATGTTGATATGTTTAATTGCATGCCTGTCAACAGTGTGTTCACATTGATATTCAGCTGCAGATAATCTATCAGGAAAAACCTACAGGTGGACATGAGTTATTTTAGAGAAAATAAGTAGACAATAGGTTTCAAGTTTGAGAGGATGGGATCAGATGAGCAAAAGCAGAAGTGGGGGTGTTTATAAACTGGTATGAAAGTAGCCATTTTTAAATTTGTGAATGCACAAATAAATATGCATATATATTATATATGCAAATATATTTTTGATAATTGAATATATAAGTCTTATTACACATTTATATTCACAATTTTATGCATGCTTTATATTAATGTAGATTCAGGTATACGGTTATATTTAGGTTTAGTGTTAAATTTTCTGTAGGGTAAGGGCTAGGGTTAGGGGAAAAAAATGCATATGGAAAACCAAGAATACTCATTAGAATAACCCAGGAATACATGTATGAAAATATAAATAAATAAGTTTTGAACTAGGGAAGGTTTTATTTTTTATTATTTAAAAAAATTTTAGTTGTTGATAGACCTTTATTTTACTTATTTATATACAGTGCCGAGAATCAAACCCAGTGCCTCACACATGCCAGTAAAGTGCACTACCATTGAGCCACAGCCACAGCCCTGAACTGAGAAAGGTTTTAATGTGACACATATGAATACAAATTTTTAAAAATAGGACTGCACAGATTAATTATATATATGAATATATACTTATACATATTCAAATGTACCATTGATAATTGTATACATAACTATTTACAAATGAATATTAAAATTTATGTATGCATTTATTTTAAGTTAGGTTTAGGTATACAAGTAAATATATGGTTAGTATCGATTTCAAATTTTTGTGTACATTTAGGTTTATTTTTAAGGAATAAATATATTCATTGAAAACATGAATACACCTAGGAATGTACATGGTAACATTTGCATAAAAAATAACATAAATATATGTTTTGAAATAAGGAAGTGTTAATATGAGACATAAGTACAAATTTTTAATATGCAAATGTAAAGATAAATCTTATATATGAAATATAATAACACTTCTGCAAATATAACATTGATGTGTATGTAAGGAAAATATATATGCATATTCATGTAAGGATATTGGCTTTTATCTGAATGTAGGTTAGTTATAGGGGTAAAACTGTGGTTAGTATTAAATTTGGTATATAGTAAGGGAATGAATATTTATACTGAAAAATATGAATATTTTAAGAAAGTGCATGTGCAATTTTGATGTTTTGAAACTGGGAAGAGTTTAATGTGAGATGTAGGAAGACACATTTTTAATTTGTGAAAGCAAATATACATATGCAAATATACCACTGATAATTGAATGCAAGTCAAAATACAAATGAACATTAGGAATTGAATAGGTATATTGAAAAACACGAATAATCATAAGAATATACATGTAGAAATTTGCAATACACAGAAATATATGTGTTTTGAAATAGGAAAAGGTGTGCACAGATAAATTACATGTGAACTTATATAAATACTTTTGTATATGATTATCAGTTGCATATTCGAATATAAATATGTGAGAATATTCATATTACTATATATGCTTTTGTATTAATGTAGGTTTAGGAATGGGGTAAATTTAGGGTTACTATTAAATATTGTGTAGTATAAGGGTTAGAGTTAGGGTATGAATATATATATATATAAACATGAATATTCAAAAAATATGCATGTGAAAATACGTATAAAACATATACAAAAAATAAACAGGGACCTAGTAAAAGAATTATATGGAGAAATATTAACAATAACTAAAGGAAATCCACTGCCATATATACAATTGGAAACACTGTCTATAATTAATAGAAAAAGTACAAGGAAAAAAAGTTTATCTCAGGTATTTTGAAGCCGTGAAAAGCAAGATAACAAATGCAATCATAAATCAAGACTCAAAATTTCCTCAAGGATTTATTGAGAATACATGATTTGAACATAAAAATTAAATTTTGAGTCAACAATAAAAAATAACTCAAAGATCATCAGAAGTTTCAAATAAAGCAAAGACTTTTATAAAAAATATATATGGGGTAAAGAAAAGCATTACAAGGAAAATTGGAAATGCTTTTGAGCTGACAGATAACAAAGATTCAACAAATCAAAAGCAATAGGAGGCCGATGAAGTAGTTCATAAAGAAGTGCTTCTAATTCGACCTACTTACATTAGAAAAAGACATAGGGATTAAATCAGTGTTAACTCTGATCATGCAACTTGAGAAGCACTAACACTAATTTATTTCTAATAATAATTAAGAATTTGCTTAGAGTAGATATGTACATGGAGTCCAGGGCCAGTGGATGTAGCTTATACCAACTACCAACGTGCAATCACAAAGAGTGCAGCACCATAGCAGGCAAATGTGCAAGTGGCCAGAAGCTGAATGGTGTCTTGAAGATGTGCACAGGTCAGGTGAAGATCTTGACTGTGTTGTCACTGAGAGGCAGGATGGGGTGGGAAGAGAAAGAAAGGGAAAGGACTATATCTTAGTTATTCATGCTATCAAACTTCCTCCAAGAAAAAGTGGAGGCAGTGCACAGAGCTCTGGCAATGCTGGGGGAAGAACAGCAATGAGCAGGCTGCAGCTCAAGGTGCAGGAGCAGCAAAACACATTTGAGGCAATGACAGGGGTGAGCCAGTGCTTCTCTGCCTTCAACATACACACACTTACGCTGCCATCCCCCTTGTCCAAACACAGCGTGTGCAAGGCACCTGAGGCTGCTAGGGCTGCTTTGTAACCTGAAGGCTGCAGAAGGAAGGGGTCCCAATAGGGTTCTGGCCGCCCAAGCCTCTGGGGACCAAGTTGGCGGTCACTTCTGAAGGCTCCCTCTCTTAGCCCTTGTTCGCCCATTCCTGTTGGCTGGCTGGCCTGGGTGACTATCTGTCGCCCCAGTTTCTACACTCCATGGTGATGATTGATTAACTGGGAGAGATGGACTGCAGTGTGCTCAAAAAGCCTATGAAGCTGAGCAAGAACCGCTAAGGCAGAGGCTGTAGCTGTGGCGGCCTCAGAGGCAAAGAGGTTGGGAGGTGGTGGTTGCCCTGGGTTATGTGGGCGGGGTGGAGACTGCAGTGCCTGGAGGCAGCTGGGCTGACAGCAGTGGCAGCCCCTGAACCCTGGGGCTGGGGAGCACCAGCAAGCGCTTGCTGCTGGACTTTTTGCACACCTTTCCTATCAGAGGTTCTGTCCACCTTCTTTGATACAACACCCAGGAAAATAGGCGGGCCAAGGGCTCCAGGATCCTGGAGTCCATCCTGCACGCTCAGGGGGAAGTGCGCCCTCTTGTGCTCTAGTCTCTTCTTGGCTGTCATTCTCTACTTTGAGTGGAGCTCAGGCTCCAGGGGCTCAGGGAGGACCTCACCTTGACTTTAATAGTGCAGACACTCCATCCTAAGTCCCAGTGAAGAGACATCTGCTTGCTCAAACATGGCTGTAAGAAGTTTTCCTCTGCTTACCCAGAATTCTGTTCCAAAACCAGCGCCCCGGCAGACTTCTCCCCAGTGCCATGGAGTCCTTTCACCTGCATTGCAGCTCCACTGGAGCCGCTCTGCACAGGCGGTGGGGTCCCTTGGAGATTCTTTAGTTCCTCTACTTCCATGGTGCCTTCCACGCTGCCTGGAGAGACATGCTGCATGCCCTAGGGATCACAGTCCTAATGAATGGCTCCTCTGAATGCCCAAACCACATGGTAGGATGTTACCAGTACAAACGCATCTGGTGGAAGACAACCACAAGTCCAACATGGGCTCCTGGTTCATGGAAGCCATGGAGTAGGACTGTGCGGTGAAGGACTACCGCGGTCCAGGGATGGTGCACTGCTAGGAGGGCATCCTTTGCTCTGCTACCATCTGCTTGGCTTAGCAGATGATAAAGGAGCAGCTGAGGCTGGAGAAGGCCTTGAGATGCATGGAGCAGCTGTCCCAGGTGCTGGCCACATCCTGCTCCTCCAGGCCTGCCAGCCCTTCAGGCCCCTTAGGGGTACTGCAAGCCCACTTCCACCCTTACCTCACAGTTTGACTTCAGCTTCCCTATCTCTCTGGGTTTGCAATTGGCCCCAGCAGACTGCAGGACCAGCACAACCCCAACCTTACCTCCCCCAGCACTCAGAGCCACTCACCTAACCCCTGAAACTAAGGTTGCTGTCAGGGATGCCTCTGAGGGACTGAACAATATATAAATTTGTATCAAGGGTATATAATGAGTCTAATGTCTACTATGGTAGATGTCTTTTTCTCCATTTATCATACCTTCTACTACTGCATAGACTGATAATATATAAGTGCAGTTTCCCAGTCTCATCTGGAGTAAGGATTGCAGTTGGCATTGATTCTTCAATAAGATGAATTCATGTGAGACAAACCTACATGTGCATATGGATGATTCAGGGTAGGAATGACATGTAGGGAATTTATGTTCTTGTGGACAGTGAGTATCCTGATCAAGCTCTGAAGTTGGGTTCCTGGCAGCAAGGTATTAAGTGGCACAAGTTGGGGAGTAGTGTCCACTGGAATATTTCTGTGCTGTGTTTGGACCTTTCTCCTCACTCCATTTTTTTTCTAGCTGTGCAGCATCCAAACAGAGGTCTCTATCCTTCCTAGAAATTTATAAATTATGGAAATATCTTGAATATATCCCTTAATGTAATATAATTGCATTATATTATATAATTACATGTAATTTTATGTAATTAATTATGTAATACAATTACTAGAGTGTATTCTCCTCTCTACATATAAGACCTGACTGATGCCTTATTTGTGAAGATTGAGTTGATTGACCTAAAACACAACATTGCTATGTTAATGAGCTTTGATGAAAAATACCTTAAAAAATAACTTTTAGAGGAGAGATTTACTTTCTTTCACAATTTCAGAGTGTTTAGACTACCACTGGCTGGCTCCAAGGCAGAAATATTATGGGGGAAGGATGTGATGGAGGAAAGCTGCTCAGCACATGGGAGCTAAGAAGCATAGAGAGAGAGAGATAGGATGGGACCAGGACATATACAGCCCAAGGTCATGCTCCCTCTGACCTTCTTCCTCCCATCATGACTCACCTGCTTACAGTTACCAAACAATAGTTCATTCAAATTTTTAATTCATCAAATGGATCAATCCAGTTGTCGTAATCCAACTGTTTCACCTCTGAACATGGTTGCCTGTTTAACACGTGAGTTCTGAGGGGATATTTCTAGGTCCTTACTAGAACAATTGACTTGCACATGGTTAATATTCAGTACATTTTTTTTCTATTATTATCACTACTGCTACACATACAGCAACTACCACAAGATGTGAAGGAAGAAAGGATCCATTTATAATAGCAACAACAAACCAAATACTTAGACAAAAAAATTAGAAAGCTGTGCAAGATCTATTGGAAGGATAATTTAAAATGCTGTTATGCACAAAAAGAGACTTGAATTGATTTTTCTTGGAAAGACTCAATATCATTCATTTTCACTTCTGCCTACAAGATTCATAAGGGACTATAATTTCAACAGATATAACATTATTTCCTCAATTTTAGAACAAGAGAAGCTTATTTTTAAAAATCAGATTGACAAAGATTTGAAGGAAAAGCAAATTTACTTACTAATGAAAATGTAAGACAAATTCCTATTTAAAAGAATTGATACACAAAAGTGAATGAGAATGACAACCACACAATCAAAACCTTTGGTGGACTACCAATTTATTGGATGAAACCTAAAATAAGGTTTCATAAAGGACAATAGTGTTTTTCCCCTTTTTTAAACAGATTTTTATTTTTTTATTTTTTTAAAGAGAGATGTGTGTGTGTGTGTGTGTGTGTGTGTGTGTGAGAGAGAGAGAGAGAGAGAGAGAGAGAGAGAGAGAGAGAGAGAGAGAGAGAGAATGAGGATCGAACCCGGGCCGCACACATGCCAGGCGAGCACGTTACCACTTGAGCCACATCCCCAGCCCCTAAATGGCTTTTTAGTAGTAGATGGCCACAATACCTTTATTTTACTTATTTATTTTTATGTGTTGCTGAGGATCAAACCAGGGCCTCACACATGTCAGGCAAGCTCTCCATCATAGAGTCACAACCCCAACTTCAAAGGACAATTACTTTTAGTTTAGTCAATATAGAGTGATATTCTTGATAGTGACTGTCACAATTGGTTTATTTAGAACACTATATATATATATGTGTGTGTGTGTGTGTGTGTGTGTGTGTGTGTGTATAATTTTCTAAGTAGATTACACTATTCTTTGCCTAAAGAAAATAGCAGTCACTGATATTGTCAAGAGTAAAGCAAAGGGAAGTATCTTAAAGATGCACTGTTTAGAATAAAACCTGATGTTACAGAATACATAGGGGTAGCTTTTTTATTTTTACATCTCTTTGATTTTTTACTTTCACATTGGGTGTCTTTTTTGGTTTTCTGATCCTTACATATTGAAGATATTTTTCTATCCTTACCCTGGAAAATACAAGGATTGCAGACAACAGCAAGAAAAAGAAACCAATAAAAGACTGAAGGGCACTGCTCTTTCTTGGACAGGTCCTCTCATCTCTCCTGAAGGCCCACTGTGGACACTTCCTAAAATGCCTGCTCCCCAGAGAAAGGAGGACACAGTCAATAGAATAGTGGCAGTTATTTCTTATTGCAAATGCCTTGGCAGGTGCCCTTCTCAGGCTGACTGTTAATTTAGAGCTCTGACTTTAACTCACACCCAACACATATCAAGTCTACTACAAGAAGCACCACTCCCCACCTGCCCAAATCTGGAAATCTACAGGCTGTCAAGGACTCATAATACTCTGCCCCAGCACAGAACATGTTTCTGCTTTCCAGTAACATGACCAGGCATGTCAGGATTGACCTAGACATTGACACACTACATACTTCCATCTAAAGTATTTTCAGTTTTACTCATAGGAATTCAATAGGCATGATTTCAAGGAACTTTCAGGTAGTGGAACATGGGGAGGTTCCTGGAGAGTGGCATTCCTGGAGAGGGCAGGGAAGCTCTGCGCCTCTTCGCCCTTACCTGTGCTCTCTTTCATCTGGCTTCCCATCAGTCTCCTCTGTAATATCTTTTGTTGATAGACCAATGAAATTACAAACACAAGTGTATCCCTGAGCTGCTCTAGAAAATTAAACAAACCTAAGGAGGGGATTAGAAACCCCAATTTATAGCCTACCAGCTATATGTATGTGTGTGTGTGTGTGTGTGTGTGTGTGTGTGTGTAATAAAATATTGATTTATATTATTTTATATATATTTATTTTATAAAATATTTATCTTATAAATAAACATAAAATGAAATGTAAATATACACAAATACACACACACAAAAAAAAACACACACACACACACATCCCACATATACAGAAGCACAGGTCCTCTTTGGTGGACTACAAATTTATAGGAGTACCCCCTAAAATAAGGTTTTATGCTTGCATTTCACATCCAAAGTGGACTGCAGCCTCATAAGATTCACCCTCAAACTGTGGAATATAACCCTATTGTCAGGATACCACCAGAGGTATCTACTAGAGAACTGACTGTTAGAGGATCAAATATCCACACACATTTTGGTAAACAAAGGTAATTCTGTGTTTACTATAAGAAAAGAGAAAATATACTTTTTTCTATATTTTAGAGATGTTGGTCTGTATACATAGAGCCTCTGCCTCTGCCAACTCAGATCTTAGGGACCAGCCATGAACATAGTGACATAAATAAACAGCAACCGTGAAACGTGCCAGTTGGTGATTTCTCAATTTGACACATGGTGAAAAGAACAGTTGGAGCCTTGGCCAGTTCATATTTCCCTTTTACATGGGTTTGAAATGCTTTCTGGGGTAGTAAAAATTGCTTTGGGTAACAGTTTTCCTACGCAATAATTTGTTACCATTTTCTCCAACTATTGCAATTCTGTTAGCATCACGTGAAACTTTTTAAAGAGATTAGTAATAACATACTTTACCTCATGCTTCTATTTTATGCACCTCTTTTAAAAAATTGCTGTCAAATCCACAGTTATATTATTAGTAATTTTATAACATAATAAGATCTTACTTTGTATTTTTCATTATGTACTACTATTGTGAATTCATATGTAATTTTGTGCAGAATCTGCACTTTGTTTTTATCCTGGAACACTTTAAATTTAAACACTTTAAATTTCTATTGGGGTATGCCTGTGTGTGTGTGTGTGTGTGTGTGTGTGTGTGTGTGTGTGTATACACATGTACGTGTGATTTAACTTTTCTTTAATGTTTTGTATGTCTTTGAGCTGAAGACAAGCTAAGACATTTTTCTTATGTTTATGTTGTTTTTTCTTATCTGTGCTCCTCCAATGTGTTCTTTGTTTGGGGTTTTTTGTTTGTTTGTTTGTTTTTGTTCTACAAGTCAGATTGGGAATCATTTACCTTAGCTTCCCTTTTATACTTCTTTATCTTTTTGTTATAGATGCTGTTACCCCTTGTTCTCTATTTAGAGAAAGACTTCAGTTTGGTCTCTCAGTGTGCTAATCCATTGTTTCTGGATTAGAAATAAAAGTTGCTCTAACCTTGGAGAATAAAACTAAGATGAAAAAATTTCTGGCCTTGAATTTTTATGTTGGCAATGATTTCTTGTATCTGACACAGAAAGGACAAACTATTAAGGTAAAAGAGGGATAAATCAAACATTACGGGAATCTTAAACTATGCTGTTTGAAAGATTCCATCAAGAAAAGGAAAATGAAAAGGTGTCACATATAATATTTACAATATTAGTAATAATAATATATTTTATAGATTAACAGTATTCAGGTATCTGACAAGATTTATGGTCATTGGAAATCTTCAAACTTGGCAATAGTCAGACAAGCAACTTAAAGAAGGATCAAATATTTCAACATCAATGAACACCTGAAAATTTGCTCAAGAGCACGAGTCATCAGGAAAGCAAGAATGAATTCCAACTCACATCCATCACAATGTCTAAAATTCAAATGACAATGCCAAGTGTTGGCAGGGATTTAGAACAACTGCAGCTCCATCCTCTGTTGTTGAGAGGGATACATGTTACTATCACTTTGAAAAACAGTTTGGTGGCTGCTTATGAAGATGAGCATACACTAATCATGTGACCTGTCAATGCTGTCACCAGACATAAATGCATAAAACTAGAAAAGTACATGTTCCCATGAACTTCAGAACTGCTATGCTCAGAGTAGTTCCCAAATGGAAGCAATCAAAATGTCCATGAACAAGTGCCTGGATAAAACAAGTTATCATAATCCTTGAAATGGAATAAAACTCCACAATAAAAACATAAACTACTGATACGAGTAATAACATAAAAAAATCTCAGAAATATTATGGTGCACAAAAGGAGTCAGATAGTAAAGAATGTATGACAAACTATTCCATTTATATTTAGCTGCACAGGCACTTTCCTTCCTCTAAGGTATTCTTGATAGGTATTTTGGTCACAGAAACAAAGCTGAATAAAACATTCTATTCCTTGAACTTGAAAAATATGATTATATTGGCATATAAACAAATAAGCTAATGATATATCAAATCAGTGGAGCTAATGATAACTTAAAAAAAATCTCTTCTGGCAAAATTAGATGTCCATCTGGAAGGAAATAATGCTGGAGCACTGACTCATCAGACAAAAAGAAAATTCTAAATGAATGTAAGCCCAAAATGTTAAAAAAATAAACAATAATTGATAATTTTAAGAAGTATTTGTATAACATTGACCTTGGGGAGAAGTTTTTCAACTAACACTGGAAACTTAGCAGATGTAAAGAGAAGAATAACGTATTTGATAACATTAAAGTCTTCCAATTCGTCGCTGTGCAGGTTCTCTTCCTTTGTCAACACTTTTGCATGTTTGTTCATTAACATTTAATCCTATGACCCTGTCAATATCACAAAATAATAATAACATTTTGAAGAAGATTTTTTAGGATTTTTTTCAAATGAAAGTAGTTTCCTATTTTCATTTCCACACTTATTCCTCTCAGCTTGTCTTTATTTTTCCTTATTTTGTGGACTAAGATGACCAGCATTAGAGTAAGTGAACATGGAGGGAAACCCTTACCTTGTTCCTGATTTTAGGTGGGAAACATTCAGCATTTCACTACTAAATGTATCAGTTGTTTGTTCTTCATAGACACATTGTGTCAGGTGACAAAAATTTCCTCCTATTCCTAGTTTGCAAAAGAAAAAAATTAGGAATGAGTTTCAATTTTGTCAAATACTTTTTAAAAATTTATTGAAATTATTATATATACTCCTTGTTCTGTTAATGAAGTAAATTACATTCATTAATTTTCCAGTGTTGAGCAAACTTTACATTCCCAAACTACACTTGGTTGGGATGTATTATTCCTATTACATATGTCTGGATTTAGCTTGCTTTTGTAGAGGATTTTTTTGCACATATGTTTATGAGAAAGAGTTGTGCATACTTTTTTGTTGTTATCAGATCTTTTGGCATCAGATATGTTCCATTTAGTTTTGGTATCAGGGTTATATCTACCTAAGAAATGAGTAGGGAGATTTATTTTTCTCCTTTTATTTTTTAACTTGTGAATATTTGTATCACTTTTTCCTTAAATAAATGAAAGAATTCAATCTGTGAAATCTCTGAGAGTTAGAATTTTATTTGTGTTAAATTTTCAAATTATGGGTTGGGGTTGTGGCTCAGCGGTAGAGTACTCACCTATCACATGCGAGGCGCTAGGGTCAATCCTCAGCACCACATAAAATAATTAAAATAAAGGTACAACTTAAAAAACCCAAAATATTTAATTTTTTAAAATTATAAATGCAATTTTTTTTCATAGAGGGATAATCTTGTTGTCTTCGGAAATCTATTTTTCAAGAGATTTGTCCACTTTACCTAAGTTGTTGTATTTCTGGACATAATGCTTTTAATATTTGTAGAATCTATGTATACCACCTAAAGATAATCTGTATTTTCTGTCATTTTTCTCAATTACTCTTGCTTGGTATTTCTCAGTTTTTTTAATCTTTTTAAAAACTTGATTTTTTTCTGTAGTTTATCTGTTTTCTATTGGATTGTTTTCTGCTCTTTATGATTTCTTTGTCCTGTTTACTTTGGATTTTATTTGCTTGTCTTTCTCTAGATTCTTAAGATAGAAATTAAGATCATTGATTTTAAATTGTCTTTCTGACATCAACATGAAGTTTTACATTTTCCTCTTAGTACCACTTTGGCTGCAAATTTTAGCATACATTCCTTTCATTGTCATTAAGTTTGAAGAATTTCCACTTTCTTTTGTGATTTTTTTCTTTCATTTGTATTATTTAAGAGGATATTATTTGTATTTCTAGTATATGGGAATTTCATAGATACCTATAATTAATTATAACATAATTTTGTGTTCAGTAAACATAATTAGTATTTTAAAAATTTGTTGAGTTTATTAGGGGATGGAAATGGTAACAGCCCTGATTTTGGTTATTACACATTGTGTAAATGTACTAAATTATCATTTTGTGCCCCATGAATAACCATAAAATATTATCTGTTGACTTAAAAATGCAAAGTTGGTGAAACTTCCCTGCTTGTTTGGTTGGATTCTTAACCTTTCTCCCTGATTATACACCAAGGGGAGGAAATCTAGGTTCAAGTGTTATAACAATGTGAAACTTGCAAGACAAAGGCTATAGAACAGTGCAGGAAAGTTGTACCATATTCCATGAACAAAATGTGCATCTGCGTATGCAGATTCAGGGCTATTTCTCAAAGCACACCAGATGTGGGTTTTCTTGGCATATCCTCCCTTGTCCATGCTGGTAGTATTTCAGGAGCTTTTGTTTCTTTTCCTCACAGCACAGATTTTAAGAAATGAAAAATCAGGGGAAAACGATGCTGGCTAACATAAGGAATAGGAAGATGAGGATTTTGTTGTTTGAATCAAAGAAAAAAGTAGTCATATTAAAATTTTAAATAGTTATTTGACCAGCATTGATTCATAAGTTAATAGCTCAGTTGGTAGAAGATCAAGACTCCACTCAATGGGTAGCAGAGAAATAATTAAGGTGCTAATGAAATAAGACAAAATATTTGATTGGTTCAACTGCAAAGCTCTTAGTTGCAAGTTAATTGTTGGTGTCTAGTGATTAATCTTGAGTTTCCTTTTTCTGTATTCATTGAGCTGTGGGTTGTTTTACTTCAAAGCCACAGTACTGGAGGGATCTCAATCTAATAACCTCCAAATTAATTTTTTAAAACAGTTTGAAGAATGAGTTTTTTTCTCTCTCCTAAGTTCTGAATTAGATTAGAAGACTTGTTGGTGAAGGAGCCAGCAATAGAGAAAAATGCAGAATTGTAATTTCAGGGCAGAGAGCACAAGGTGGTGGGACCTAGTTCTGGAAAGGCTGCCATTGTATTGAGGGCGAAGATGACTATATTTATTAGAATCATGGAGAAGTTTGAAAGCCAATGGAGCCCCTGGCAGATTTCCAAGGACACAGCACACCTTCCTTTCTTCATTACTTTTTCTTTTTCTCTCTTCTTTCTCTTCCTTTTCTCTCTCCTTCTCCTCCTCCTTCTCCATGTTCTTCTACTTCACCATTAAGAATATAGTGTTATTTTCATAACCCTAACCCTATGATGAATTCTCTGTCAATTCTGAAGGTCTTAGGTCAGCAGGTCAAGAGATACTATTATGCATTTTAAGTGCTACAATAGGTACCTGTTCTCCTTTCTTTTCTGTCTCCCTTTATGGACTTTCACTCTATTTTCCTCACAGGGTTCTCCATGGATTTCATTTGAATTAGAAAAAAATTGGAAGGCAGTGGTAGTCATACATGACTGAGGTTTTCCCCTTTTCTTTTTCTCCTTCAAATTTCTGGTGCTGGAGATTGAACCCAGGGCCTTGTGCTTGCAACATAAGCACTATATGAACTTCACCAGCGCCCCCCCACCTTTTTTAATTTCTTACAGAATGAGCTGTGTTTCTGCCACACGCATGGAAAGAATATACTTATAGAAAATTACATACTGTAGAATCTGCCTCAAGGATATTTTGCTGCCACCTTTTATTTATTTAATTATTTCAGCTGTATATGGACTCAATGACTTTGTATTTATGTGGTGCTAGGATCAAACCCAGTGCCTCACACTTGCAAGGCAAATGCTCTACCCCTGAGCTACAACTCCAGCTTTTGCTGTCACCTTTTAAAAAATTATTAATTCAAACAGCTACTTTGAATTATTTCTATAATAAAAGGAGAAATATAATAACTTTCAAAAGTTTTCCCCCAAAGTAGCTGGGGACTGTATCCACCAGTCTCAGACTTACAAGAGGTAATATGTTGTTGTGTCATTGTAAAGTTGCTTCCTAGGAAGCTGACTTACTAAGTAGAAATGTTTGAGTTGTCCTGTGATCATTGATTATTTTATCAAGGCTACCAGCACTTGAAGATCAGAAGTAAAGGAAGGAAATTTGCAGGCCGCTGCAATAAACTCAGGGCCAGAAAAGAGGACATGTACCTATTGTAGCACTTAAAATACATAATAGTATCTCTTGACCAGCAAAATATGTCCTTTCCTGTGAAATTGCATAGGTACATCCTTACCATTGGTGGCTGTATTTTTAGATTCAGTTAAATCTGCCAGCAAATTCCTCTGTATTTCAAACCCGAAATCACTCATACAAACACTTAAAACACTCAAGTGTAAAACACAGGTTGACTTCTTATCTCCCCAAGGAAGTGGCCATGTCTCTACACTGGGAGGTCTATTGAAGGTTTTTTGTTGTTGCTGCTGGTAATGGTAGTAGTTTCATGATAATGATTATAGTTTTTGTTTTGTCACTGTTTGTGTTAATTTTTAACTATTTGTAGGAAATAGCTGTAGACTAATAGCTTCATTAGTCTACACAAAAGGACACAAAAATTTTCTGAAGGATTATTTAATTTTTTTTTTATAAATTTATGAAATGATCAATATGTAAGTGAACACGGCTTACCCATCGATTGACCAGGGATGATCCAGGCATTTTCCCCAGCCACTGCAGCTCTTCATGCTGCGCACTCATGTAATGGACAAATGCATAACCTCTGTGAACTGAGCATCCAACTATTTTCCCATACTTTGAAAAATGGCTTTAATGTAAAATTTCTTGACAATGGCTGAGTTTAAATTGCCAATGAAAACACCGGTATTGATGGACCTGAGGTCATTATTGTCGGTGATACTGTTAGCCTGTGTGTTGCCAGTCATGGTTAGCTCACCTAGTTTTAATCCTTAAACAAAGAAACAAAAGAACACAGTCATAAAGGAAACAAGTAGATACACAGGTATCACTGGCTTTTTTAGCTTTTCAATATTATACTCAGGATATCTCAAATCCCAAATTTAGTAATATGCCAGTCATGGTTAGCTCACCTAGTTTTAATCCTTAAACAAAGAAACAAAAGAACACAATCATAAAGGAAACAAGTAGATACACAGGTATCACTGGCTTTTTTAGCTTTTCAATATTATACTCAGGATAGCTCAAATCCCAAATTTAGTAATATAAAAGGTATACATTGCATGGCTCAATGTAACAAAAATACTCAACATACAAGTTTGAATAAATACCTGATTCACTTATCCAAAATTTATTTCCGAAAAATGACCAAATGTTTTTTTTTCTTTTTTCAGTTAGCCCATCCTTTAATCACTTATTCTATATTTAATTTACTTTAAATTATTTTCATAGCTAGAAAATAATAAAGCTCTATGGTACCTTCTTTTGCAATTTCCAATCATTATCAAATGCAGAAAATGGAGAATTGAATACAAAGCAAGGTGCACATGTACAAACAACTTGACAATTCACTTGAAAACTTACCCAGGCTTTCTGTTTTACTTTGATATGTAAATTAATACAGGATTTTTTCCTTCTTTCCTACTGGAAGATACATTGCTATGTAGGTAAAATAGACATAACATAGAGAATAGGAAGGAGTGGAGGAAAAGAGGGAGAAGAAAATTTCATTAATTTGAAATTACATGTGGAAATTGTCATCTATTTCATTTATTTTTTTCTTCCAAACAAGTAATAATACTTCCATTGTTATGGATATTTACCAGCTAAAAATATATATCCTCACAACTTGCAGAGAAGCAGTACAGTGTTTCAAAGCTTGAGAAAACATAGCCAGTTTTTCTTCTACATTTGCCGTCATGTAATTAGTATTATGAATAGGTTGTCAAACATAAAGATGGTGGAATGAGATGGACATCATTACCCTAAGTACATATATGAAGACACAAATGGTATAATTCTACTTTCTATACAACCAGAGAAATGAAAAATTGTGATATATATGTGGAATATCAATCATAATGCATTCTGCTGTTATATAAAAATTAAAATATATTTTTTAAAGAATGTAAAAAAAAGAAAAAGAAAATACACTGTAAAAAAGAAAAAACACTGTTAGGCTGTACTCAAGCCTCTTTGTTTTCAAGTAGAAATTTATATGACATAATCCTACCTGAAATTGTCAATGGTGCCAATCATTTATTACAGTCTTCCTTTAACTTGGATGTTTACAAAGAGTTTCCTCTTTCTATAAATTTAAGGCCTAAAGGAATGGTTCAATGATATACAGATAGATAATTATTAGAGTTTTTATGGGCAAGGAGAGTACACAATTTATCCAGCATTTTTCTTCTATCACAACTTTTAGTCTCCTTTCAGAGCCACTTCAGTCTATAACATAGATACCTCCACTTTAGATCCACATTGGTTTACTGATAAACAAAAGATGTCTTGTATCCTAAGAAATATGGGAGGTATTGCCCTTTATCAGGATGCTAAAGCAAAGTTAGCCCATATTTGCTAAAAGAATTTCAGGAATAAACTGCCTTTTTGTGTGAATGAAAAACAACTTCCATAACAGAAAAAAAAAATCTGATGAAATATGGAACATAGCAATGTAACCTCCAATTTCTCCCTGAGAACATGCATTTTTATTTCTCCATTGTCTATTATACGTATATATGTTATCAATTTCAATATCAAAACCCTATTATCAGAAACAAACAGTTAATTCCATTAAAGGCTGTGGAAGCAAAAAAAAGGTATTAAAATCAGAAGTTCACTTAGAAAGTTTAGCATGAAAAAGAATAATTTTGAGAATAAGATATTTAATTAGAATTAATGCTGTATATGTTATTTAATTAAACCAATAGTATATGTCAATTACAAAACAACATATGTAGTCAGTGTTCATAATAATAAGAAAATTAACACACTTTGTAACTGTTGAAATTTTATTCTCAACCCCACTTTTTATTCCTTTAATACAAAGCTTCTACGTTGCCTGAGGACTCCTAATATTTTTAAAAATTGTTTTCTGAGCTTGGGAGAAGATTTAATTGTGTTTAGTCAAACTCAATTAAACTTCTATTTTGAACATTAGCTAATTGATATACTTAATCAGCAACGAATACATACTTATATGAGAATTCTTAAAATATCACAGCTACCAAATTAATAATTGCATTTGATATTTAAGAACCATTTTAAATGACATTTCTAAATTAAGCATTAATGTAGAAGAAGTCTTAAAAGCACGTAAATTGGATATGCCTGAAAACTTACCCACTATACATTTAAAACAGGAACTCCCAAATCAAAAGCAAACAACATAAAAGTGTTTTGAATAAAACTGCCAATTATTACTTTTGTGGTTATTAAAGCTTTAAGTCAAACTAGACCCCTCAACATTGTTTGTCTATAATGAAGGCCTATTTACTAAACAAAATATTAATCCATTTACATAAAAATTAAGAGTAAGACACTATTAGAAACAAAAAATATACCAAAGCCTTGTATTGTTTCAATTTAGCTACATTTAAATGGCTTCTTTATAAACTAATCAAGCTAGGACTAAAGAAAAAAGGTCACAATTTTTTAAAATTTTGAGATTTGAGCTATTGTAATCCTCAAGAAAAATGATACAAGAATCAACTGAAACAACAACAAAAATCAAAGTATGTGTATATAACAATGTTAGCTGTGTTACATAGTGTTAGTTCCATTTCTTACCAGTAGAGGTCCAAGTCAGTAAGATAATCCATGGATATCATATTACTTTATTTTTGCTGATATTTGATAATTTTTTTAAATAACATAGTCATTTTCTAGACTAAATATTTTCTATGGTTGACATTTTATTTTCTGGACAGTGATATATGGGTTAAAATGCAAACACAAAAAATGTTAGATTAGATTGTACTCATGGTTTACACAGCCCAGTGTTCTGCATCAGACAGTGGTCCTTGGTCACATTTAACAGGATACTCTGGTACTCTAGAGTTCTCACTTTAAATGTCAACATGTGATCTTTGACACCATCCTTTTATCATATGAGGGTGACAAACTCCCAACTGTAGATTGTGTAATTGTAATCAATGACTACTAGGTACCCTAAAGTCTATATGCATCTAATCTTGCCAGTTTCTGTTAGCATTGATGAGAAAGAATGATTTTTTGTGGTTTCTTATGTTATCACTCCAACATTCTCTGAAAGTCAAGCATCAAGTCTATTATTATTGTACTAATACTTCATTATTAGTCTACTGGTTGGCTTGTAACTTCGTATTACATGAATTTTCAATTAGTTGAGGAAGGACTTCCACTTCAGTCATGATAAAATAACAGGAACTAAACTTAACCCACCTGACTCAAACAACTAGAAAACCAGGCAGACACAGATGAAGCAACTGTTTTTCAGACATTAAACCACAAGCAGTACAAAGCCAAGACATGAAAGAATACAAATTAAGTCCTAGGGTAGCCCCAGCTTTCTGCCTAGAAAGCATATTTTAGATCACAGAAAATAAAGAGGGGTTGGAGGATGTTTTGCAAATACAGTGACCTGAGTTGAAGAGCTTAAAACCAGAGCTCAGAGTGTCTAAGAAAGGAGGACTTTGGAAGGTTGTGTGTGTGTGTGTGTGTGTGTGTGTGTGTGTGTGTGTGTTACTGAGGATTGAACCCAGGGCCTTGTGCATGTTAGGTAAGCACTCTACTAACTGATCTATAGACTCAGCCCTGTGAGGCAGTTTTCATGAGAGAAAAGAACTACGGAGAAAAGGAACTCCAGAAATCTGCTTCAGGTTGTCCCTTGAATTAATGCTGATCTCTATGACATGCACACAATGGGGTAAAATGCATGTGTCTGATTAAAAAGCTGTTGGAAAGCTCTGAACTATTAATCACAAGATCCACAGTGGGTCTATCAGCAATTTTGGAGAGTGCTAACAGATTACTGAGAGCATCAAATTTAGACATCAGACGTGGACCTTAGTTAATGGGGATAAATGATACGGAGGCCAATCCTTGTAAAGCATGAAAACCGGATGATAAAACTGAAGAAATCAAAATTACTATTAGAGAAAAGCATGATATTTATTTATTTATTTATTTATTTATTTATTTGAGAGAGAGAGAGAGAGAGAGAGAGAGAGAGAGAGAGATAGAGAGAATTTTTTAATATTTATTTTTTAGTTTTCGGCGGACACAACATCTTTGTTTGTATGTGGTCCTGAAGATCGAACCTGGCACGCACACATACCAGGCTAGCGCGCTACTGCTTGAGCCACATCCCCAGCCCAATGATATTTATTTTTAAAAATAGTAACAGGAAACACACCATCTCAGCATCTGATCAAACCTCCTAGTCATCTGAAAAATATGACCATGACCAAGAGGGAAATGAAAGATACGCAAATCAATCAAATGGAACTTTTAAAGAGAAAAATTTAAATATATAAAAGTTTTTTTTAATTTTTTTTATTGGTTGTTCACAACATTACAAAGCTCTTGACATATCATATCTCATACATTAGATTGAAGTGGGTTATGAACTCCCAATTTTACCCCAAATGCAGATTGCAGAATCACGTCGGTTACACATCCACAATTTTACATAATGCCCTATTAGTAATTGTTGTATTCTGCTACCTTTCCTATCCCCTACTATCCCCCCTCCCCTTCCCTCACATCTTCTCTCTCTACCCCATCTACTGTAATTCATTTCTCTCCTTGTTTATTTTCCCATTCCCCTCACAACCTCTTATATGTAATTTTGTATAGCAATGAGGGTCTCCCTTCATTTCCATGCAATTTCCCTTTTCTCTCCCTTTTCCTCCCATCTCATGTCTCTGTTTAATGTTAATCTTTTCTTCCGGCTCTTCCTCCCTGCTCTGTTCATAGTTGACTTCATAGTGGCTGCCAATCTTACTTGAGTGAGATGGTATCTTAGGGTGGTTTTGATTTGCATTTCTCTGACTGCTAGAGATGGTGAGCATTTTTTCATGTACTTGTTGATTGATTGTATATCCTCCTCTGAGAAGTGTCTGTTCAGGTCCTTGGCCCATTTGTTGATTGGGTTATTTGTTATCTTATTGTCTAATTTTTTGAGTTCTTTGTATACTCTGGATATTAGGGCTCTATATGAAGTGTGAGGAGTAAAAATTTGTTCCCAGCATGTAGGCTCCCTATTTACCTCTCTTATTGTTTCTCTTGCTGAGAAAAAACTTTTTAGTTTAAGTAAGTCCCATTTGTTGATTCTTGTTGTTAACTCTTGTGCTATGGGTGTCCTATTAAGGAATTTGGATAGACAACACAGGTGATAAAGCTTTGCAGAACAGGGAAGAAAATCTGAAGCTGTACCAATAGAGAATAACCAAAATGTAAATGAAAAGCAAACAGCCTCATGGATCAGTGAAGAATATCAAGTTACTTAAAATGCCTCTAGAGTCCCAGAGAAGCTAACAGAAAAATATTCAGAAACAAAATGGCAAAGAACTTCTGACTATGACAAAAATGATACTCCTAGAATCTCAATGAATAAATACAAGCAGAAAAAATACACAGAAAACCATATGAGATACATCAGAATCAAATTACTGAAAAGCAGTGATAAAGAGGATAATTGGGGCTGTTAGACATTAAGAAAATGATTACATTCTGACAGAAAAATGGGGAGTAAGAGTCAAATGCTGCAAGTATAAAACAAATGACAAGGGAAATATAATTTTTTTCAGTAAAAGCAGTTTATTTTTAATTGGGAAGGTTGGATGAGCTAAATTGTCCATATGAAAGCTACCATAACAGAGAAGCTGTAAACTACTGTCACCCCAAAGAATTTTCTGTGATGATGTGAATATGCTATATCTGTACTATCAAGAAAGTATTTAATAATCATGCATGGTTTTTGAAATGCAGCTACTATGGCTAAAGAACTGATTTTTAAACTTTTTTTAAATTAAAATAAGATCATTTTCTAAGGGCTTGCTGTACCCAAAAAGGGTAACAGGGTTTCAGCCCCCTAAAATACAGCCAATCAGAAAAAATCTATTTATGTCTACTAGAGAATGGATATATTTTTTGTCCTGAAGACTTGGCAAAGATTTGATTGTATTAGTTATATTTAAGAACAACAACAAATAAGTTTAATTAGCTGCCATGAGAACTAATTTAAAAGATTAAGGTTTTTAGTCTGAAAATATCAGCTGAGATAGTGAATCCTCTGTAAAATCATAGAGAATGTATTTAGAATGAATAAACATTTTCACTTGTATTCAAGGGAGATTTTTATCCTTGAATCCCAATAGGATATATTAAAGGCAGCTCTAAAGTGTACTTTAGAGGAAATATTTTGTGGAGCATATAACATTAACAGTAAATTCCACCCTTATCCCAGATTTGATGGTCCTGAATTTCCAATATAAATATTAGAGGCACTCAGACTCAAATAAAGAGTAAACAACAGGCTGGGGATGTGGCTCAAGCGGTAGCGAGCTCCCCTGGCATGGGTGCGGCCTGGGTTCGATCCTCAGCACCACATACAAAGATGTTGTGTCCCCGGAGAACTAAAAAATAAGTATTAAAATTCTCTCTCTCTCTCTCTCTCTCTCTCTCTCTCTCTCTCTCTCTAAAAAAAGAGTAAACAACAGAAAAAAGAGTAAACAGAAACAATAAAAATGTCCAGATGTTCCAGAGAATCAACCAAAAATATTATTACATACCATATTCAAGAACTCAGAATAATAATTAAAGGGATACATAAAAAATATATATTATATCCTTAAAGCAGTATTCAAATAAGGACCATAATATTAATTAAAACATAGAAAATTTGGTAAGATATAAAAGATGCAAGATATAAAGTCTAAAGTTGTCATCTCTGAGAGAGCGTGCACATAAAGGAGTGAGATGACATCCAGCTGAGAAGACCACAGAAACCTTCTTTAAAAAGGTAATATTTGAATTAAATACTGAAAGATGTAGGAGTTCAACCGACATATAGTAGTTTTGCCAAATATTTTTTAATTCTCTTCTCTGTAAGAGAATAATTTTCTTAAACATGTTATGGGCATATATATGCATAATTACAAACAGGGGAAAACAGAAGATAAACTAATGTATTTAAGCCTCTTTTCTTGGAAAAAGTTAAGTCAAAAGAATGCCATAAAAAGTTTGAATTTATTCTTCAAAAAGCATCCATAAATTAGAAATATATAATTTATATCCATCACACCACTGACAACTTTTCAATGCATCTCAAGAAAAACTGCCTGTCAAAAATTTTAAAAATCTATTTGTAGAAGTATGCTATGAAAAAATGTGATCTTCATTTTGTAATGAAGAAATCACCACAGTATGTTTGTTATTATCCCTCTTATTTACAACATGATGAATATTGAAGTCTTGAGCATTGAACTACTTTCTGAAATAAAACAAAAGTAAGCATTTGAGAGTAAAATTTGGAGAAATATATAAATTTGAGAAATTTGAAGGGATATGTATACACATGTAAGAAAAAACATAATCACAACCTGAAGACATTTTGCAATTAAAATTGTACTTCTTCATTCTTTTTAATAGTTACAAACTAAGTTATGATTTAGAATCAAAAATATTATCACAATATATACCAAGTATCATTACTTATTATTTGAACATCCATTTTATTATGTTGTTAAATAACTTACTACACACAACTTAAATTTGTTCATAGTAATAAAGTTACACCATCATATTCTTTGTGTGCTTGATGCACATTTGTCTTATTTCCAGTTTTCTTAGGTCACAAAAATACCTCAAGATGAACTCTGAAAATTTATTAATGACAAGTCCCAGCATTGAAATTCTTTGATCAAACAGGATGGGGAATATTAGTCATCAATGCTCAACTATATTCCTGAAAGACTGAACATTTTCCAACTAGAACCAGCAGGGTAGAAACTACCTCTTTGAAAAGCATGTTCAACGCAGATTTGTCACCTGTCAGATCTTCCCTAAAAGAAATTTTAGATTCATTAGGTTGAGTAGGAGGAATGGACGGATCATAACAGATGCTTTGATTTGTAATGGTGAATGAAGTTCAAGAGTTAAGTTAGGCTGGTTCCAGAAATGGAAAAAGCACAACTCCTTTGCACTCCAGGAAAAATAAAGTAGAGATTGGAGCTTCCCAGGCATATATTCAGTCATTATTATTTAGAAATGCAAAAAAGTCATTTGGATTTTGTTTGTTCAATGTGTGCTTTGTTAAAACTGCAGATTACCTTTTCAATAAGTTGGTGTTACAACAGTATGTGTGAATGATTGCTGAACAGTTCAATATCCGATTACAAAGAAAGAAAAACACAGCTGTAAAAAAATAAAAATATTTGAAAAAAAGAAACTACACAACTAAATAATACAATCAACAATTTATACTGAATAGAAATATATGAAATATTCCTACCATCAACAAGTAAATATACTTTCTTAACAACAATAAAATTCAAAGAGATAAAACCACATTATAGTGTCAATCAGAAGTATTCACTTCAAACAGATTAAAGAACATTCATATTCTCTGTAATATAATCAAGTTGATATACTTCTAGGAAGTTTAGTGCATGTCTTTAACACTTTAGTCTTGAACACTTTCTCCTCTGCAAATGGAACTTTCAGTAGCAAATCAGCTGTCAAAGATGCTGATTATAATTATGTCTTTATGATAACTTCCCATTGATTAACATGACCTAGTCATAAAATTGTTTTGAGTTATATAAAGAAGTCAAACCAACAATCATGAGGCTCCCTTACTTGACTGGGGGAAATGGGTCAATCAGGTTTAGTATCCACTTGTGATAAAAGGGTCTTAGAAAATGGAACTTGTAAAAAACAAGCTTCCTCTGAATTGTTGAAGAGTTTGTGATCGGCACTATACCTACATTATCAGTGATTGTGCATTAAAAGCAGACACAACTCTGTGCCACTGAGTACTGTTTGAACCATTATTTGTCCGAGAGCCATGAATCATGAGACATCATTATCTCGGTTTATGACTGTCAACAACATCTAGTAGAAATGACAACCTGATGAACAGCCCCTTTCCTGGGATGGGAATAGGCAGTCAGCAGAAGTGTGGAAGAAGTAATCAATGGTACATTCATTCTTTGTTCATATCACATTTTTTAAATGCCTGTTGTAGAAAACGCTTGAAATGGTTCCAAGTAGGAGATTAAGAATTTTAAAAGACAATCTATAAGTCATTAAAACTATCTTTAAAAAGGTGTACAACAATTTCTATTTAATAATCAGAGAGCACTTATTGTTACCCGCCATTGAGCTAGGTACTTATTAAGTATTCATTTGCTGACACTAGTTTTTCCTTTTTTCCCCACTTATTTCCTCTGTAATCTGGAGAATTTCTAGGAAAGTGTTCCAAGTTACTTAACAAAGGTGTCAATCACTATAATGCACAAGAACTACACATCGAGCGGCCTTGTCACCACCATGACTAATGTCACCTTGAGGGTAATAGCCACAACTGCCAGGACACACTTTATAATTTATATGAGAACAAATGCCTGATAAAGTATGTGCAGAATTCCCAGAGATGATTATTCTAATTTTTACCAATAAATTATAAGACTCCTGAAATCACACAAAATAAAGTAGAAATCACATAAGCTTGTATTCAACTTTTTCTGAGTCACTTGATAATAAATACTATGACATAGTTCACCTTAACAAAGTTCAATCAGACAAATATGGAGAATCAAGGCAGACACACGATATTCACTTCTAAGTGCATATTATAAGAGAATTACCCTTGTGTACACACTGAAATAAAATCTGCTTTATTCACTACATTCATTCACTGAATAAAACATCTTTCTCCTTTTAAAACTCTTAGGTCACTTAAAACTAGAATTCTGAAGGTAAACTTTACTATGTCTACAGGAGAAATTCACTCTTAGTTAACAGGTGCATCCCATTATTGTTCTCCTTTTCAAGCTGGAATTAAATTTAGACCACTAAGTGATTTCATGTAGGCTACTAAATGTCCCACAGAGACAAATAACTGTCAATTATGATTGATGTGGCTTTGGCAGACTGGTTCTATAGTGAAAGGTCTTAAATCCCACAACCACTGCCCTGAAATTTCCTGTACTCCCCTAATATATAAATAAATGTCCACAAGAGGTGCTGTGGTGAATTTCCTTCAGCAAACTGAAATGTCTGAGGTTGCAATAAATAGCAAATAAAAATGGTACAGTGAAAATTCCTTTGTATGTATACATCAGATAATGTCCCTATTTACAAATTTCTTCAATTCAACTGCTAAGAATGTAGATGTGGTGTCATATATGATACCATCTAGCAATGCAGGTGATGCAAATAACTGACACAGAACATAGTTTCTCAGTGGAAAAGATCCTATCCTTGTGGATATAATAGTCCATTATGATACAAAGACTTTCCACATCTTCCCTCACCTTAGCTACCACATAAGGCAGAATCTGTAAAACATTGGAAAAAAAGAAATGAAGAAATTAAAAATTGCATATGTCTTCCTCTGGATAAGAACTACAGTGTTGCTATTAATTTGTATCCCTTCCTTTGCTTAGTCAAGTTTAAGAACTGATAAGATCTTACTCTAGAAATAATAGAAAGGATAGTGACTATGGGTAGGAGATAATTAAGCCATTTAAGTGTCTTCATTGGACATTTGTAGTCCCCACACAGACTTTGTAATCATTTTAACATCAGCATAACTAGTATAACATAGAAGATTTTCCAACTTGGAGAGAAAAAAATCTACCTTTATTTTTAAAAAGGGATGTCAATCAAGGTTATGCAAACAAGGATTCCAATTCCAGCTCTGCCTTTTTCTTGCTGAGTAACTTTGGGCACTTTGTAGCCTTTCAGATTCTGTTTTCTATATATAATTTATAAATGGCAATAGGAACTGCTGATATGACTTTGGGAGGTTTAAATGAGATGTAGTATAACATTATGTACAGTATTTAGCATATAGGAAGTGATTAAACTCTTAGTTATTTAGAATATATGCACAAGTTAGAAATTCATGTCCTAGATTATTTTTCTTCAACAAAAATGATATTTACCCACTTTCAGGAATACTGACTGAATTCAAGTATGACTTACATTCCTCCATTGACAATTTCCACATTCTCAGGCAGTTATCTGATAATCTGATTACTTTTATGAAACTAGATTTAGATAATGATTCTTAGTATTTTACATCTGTTTCTTTCTTTCTTTCTTTCTTTCTTTCTTAAAGAGAGAGAGAATTTTCAACATTTATCCTTTAGCTTTTGGCAGACACAACATCTTTGTTGGTATGTGGTGCTGAAGATCGAACCCGGGCCTCACGCATGCCAGGCGAGCGCGCCACCGCTTGAGCCACATCCCCAGCCCTACATCTGTTTCTTTCTAAAAGGGTTAGCTGGGTTCTTTGGAGATATGGCACACAACCTCCAATAATATTTGGTCTGAGGTGATTGCAATACATTAATCTCAACAAAAATTTTTTAAATCAACATTACCGGAGAATGTTTTAATTTATGGGCATGTATCACAGCATTGGTGATATTGATTGACCTTGTGCTCATGAGCAGGTAGGACCCTACAGGTACCTCACTTTGGTTTTATGGCCTCCTGCTTGGACAATACTGACATATACATAGGAAGGACATGATGTTACAGAAGCTCTGATGTTTGGCCTTATACATATATTCTTAGGGATGACTTTCACATTCTGTGTGCATCTTTGATGCCACAGTCTGGCTGGGCACAAATCACGAGCCACTCAAGCAGGAAAAAACTTTATTTCCGAACTCCACCAGCACACTCCACACACACTCCCCCGGAACTCTCCCGAACACCACCCACAGGGCTCTTCTATGAACACACGAACCGAAAATCCCTCCTCGGGCACTTCCCCAACCAATTCGAACTCTTCAGGAATCCCCGCGAGAACTCAACGGGAACTCTGTGAGAACTCAAAAGTCATCATCTTAAAGGCTCGCTGGCGTCACCTCTCAACCACTACTTCTGGCAAAAATGCCACGAGTCATCCTGACTCGGCTATGGCTCTCAGCACTTTTATTTTACATACAAAGCCTTTTATAACCTCTCCAGGGGCCAGGGTGATTATATAGCTAGCTCTAAGCTTCATCTGGAGTATACATTTTATGTGCTGAGGCAACAATGTTGGTTATGGCTCTTTTTAAACAATTTATGGATTTTTCTACAAATTTGATATACTAATAATGAAAACAGTATGTGTAGAGGGGTGACATTTGAGAAGGGCAGATTCCAGAGTTGGGCCAACACACTACAGACTGCATTTATCAGCTGTTTTACCAGGTGTAATCTACTAGCTCCTATTAGCATTCAAGTGGATGGCACAGATAGACATTAAATAGTCACCTGGTCAATTGCACTCACACACTCATAATGATGGTTTATGATTTAAAAATATCTGCACTAAACCAAAATAGAATGTCCAGAACACATTTGTGTCTCTGAGAATGAACAGAAACCTAGATCGCCACTCAGGAGAGTTTCCCCATCTGCACAGGAATATCTTATATGTACTTGAAAACCAGGGACATTTACCCCAGTGAAGTAGAGAAAGGTGTTGAGTCTCCTACTTGCTCTTGGAGTCTTCTTTCTTCATATTTAAAGAGACTTATAACTTTTCCTTGACTTATTTTTTTTATTGGTTGTTCACAACATTACAAAGCTCTTGACATATCATACTTCGAACAATAGTTTCAAGTGAGTTATGAACTCCCATTTTTACCCCAAATACAGATTGCAGAATCACATAGGTTACACATTCACATTTTTACATAATGCCATACTAGTGACTGATGTATTCTGCTACCTTTCCTATCCTCTACTATCCCCCTCCCCCCATCTTCTCTTTCTATCCCATCTACTGTAATTCATTTCTCTCCTTATTTTTCTTCCAATTCCCCTCACAACCTCTTTTATGTAGTTTTTTATAACAATGAGGGTCTCTTTCCATTTCCATGCAATTCCCCTTTTCTCTCTCTTTCCCTCCCATCTCATGCCTCTGTTTAATGTCAATCTTTTCTTCCTGCTCTTCCCCCCTACTCTATTCTTAGTTGCTCTCATTATATCAAAGAAGACATTTGGTATTTGTTTTTTAGGGATTGGCTAGCTTCACTGAGCATAATCTGCTCTAATGCCATCCATTTCCCTGCAAATTCCATGATTTTGTCATTTTTTAGTGCTGCGAAATACTCCATAGTGTATAAATGCCACATTTTTTAATCCATTCACCCATTGAAGGGCATCTGGGTTGGTTCCACAGTCTAGCTATTGTAAATTGTGCTGCTGTGAACATCAATGTGGCAGTATCCCTGTAGTACGCTCTTTTAAGGTCTTCAGGGAATAGACCAAGAAGGGCAATAACTGGGTCAAATGGTGGTTCCATTCCTAGCTTTCCCAGGAATCTCCATACTGCTTTCCAAATTGGCCGAACCAATTTGCAGTCCCACCAGCAATGTATAAGAGTACCCTTTTCCCCACATCATCTCCAGCACTTGTTATTATTTGACTTCATAATGGCTGCCAATCTTACTGGAGTGAGATGGTATCTTAGGGTAGTTTTGATTTGCATTTCTCTGACTGCTAGAGATGGTGAGCATTTTTTCATGTATTTGTTGATTGATTGTATGTCCTCCTCTGAGAAGTGTCTGTTCAGGTCCTTGGCCCATTTGTTGATTGGGTTATTTGTTGTCTTATTGTCTAATTTTTTGAGTTCTTTGTAAACTCTGGATATTAAGGCTCTATCTGAAGTGTGAGGGGTAAAAATTTGTTCCCATGATGTAGGCTCCCGATTTACTTCTCTTATTGTTTCTCTTGCTGTGAAAAAACTTTTTAGTTTAAGTAAGTCCCATTTGTTGATTCTTGCTATTAACTCTTGTGCTATGGGTGTCCTGTTAAGGAATTTGGAGCCTGATCCCACAATATATAGATCGTAGCCAACTTTTTCTTCTATCATACGCAGAGTCTCTGATTTGATATCAAGGTCCTTGATCCATTTTGAGCTAATTTTTGTGCATGGTGAGAGGAGGGGATTCAGTTTCATTTTGTTGCATATGGATTTCCAGTTTTCCCAACACCATTTGTTGAAAATGCTATCCTTCCTCCATTGCATGCTTTTAGCCCCTTTATCGAATATAAGATAGTTGTAACTTTGTGGATTAGTCTCTGTATCCTCTATTCTGTACCATTGGTCCACCCGCCTGTTTTGGTACCAGTACCATGCTGTTTTTGTTACTATTGCTCTGTAGTATAGTTTGAAATCTGGTATTGCTATACCACCTGATCCACACTTCCTGCTTAGAATTGCTTTTGCTATTCTGGGTCTTTTATTTTTCCATATGAATTTCATGATTGCTTTATCTATTTCTACAAGCAATGCCATTGGAATTTTGATTGGCATTGCATTAAACCTATAGAGGACTTTTGGTAATATCGCCATTTTGATGATGTTAGTTCTGCCTATCCATGAACAGGGTATATCTTTCCATCTTCTAAGATCTTCTTCTACTTTTCTTTTTAGGGATCTGTAGTTTTCATTGTATAAATCTTTCACCTCTTTTGTTAGGTTGATTCCCAAGTATTTTATTTTTTTTGAGGATATTGTGAATGGAGTGGTTTTCCTTATTTCCATTTCAGAGGTTTTGTTGCTGATATACAGAAATGCCTTTTATTTGTGCGTGTTGATTTTATATCCTGCCACTTTGCTGAATTCATTTATTAGTTCTAGTAGTTTTTTTGTAGACCCTTTTGGGTCTTCTAGGTATAGAATCATGTCATCTGCAAATAGTGATAATTTAAGTTCTTCCTTTCCAATTTTTATGCCTTTAATTTCTTTCGTTTGTCTAATTGCTCTGGCCAGTGTTTCGAGAACTATATTGAATAGAAGTGGTGATAGAGGGCATCCCTGTCTTGTTCCTGATTTTAAGGGGAATGCCTTCAATTTTTCTCCATTCAGAATGATGCTAGCCTGGGGCTTAGCGTAAATAGCTTTTACAATATCAAGGTAAGTTCCTGTTATCCCTAGTTTTTCTAATGTTTTGAACATAAAGGGATGTTGTACTTTGTCAAATGCTTTTTCTGCGTCTATCGAGATGATCATATGGTTCTTATCTTTAAGTCTATTGATATGGTGAATAACATTTATTGATTTCCGTATATTGAACCATCCCTGCATCCCAGGGATGAATCCTACTTGATCATGGTGCACAATTTTTTTGATGTGTCTTTGTATCCGATTCGCCAGAATTTTATTGAGGATTTTTGCATCTAGGTTCATCAGAGATATTGGTCTGTAGTTTTCTTTCTTTGATGTGTCTTTGTCTGGTTTCGGGATCAATGTGATGTTGGCCTCATAGAATGATTTTGGAAGGACTCCCTCTTTTTCTATTTTCTGGAATAACTTGAAAAGTATTGGTATTAATTCTTCTTTAAAGGTTTTGTAAAACTCCGCTGTATACCCATCCGGTCCTGGGCTTTTCTTGGTTGGTAGTCTTTTGATTACTTCTTCAATTTCATCCATTGATATTGGTCTGTTCAAATCGTGTGTGTCCTCCTGACTCAGTCTGGGCAAATCATATGTCTTAAGAAATTTATTGATGTCTTCACTATCTTCTATTTTATTGGAATATAGGTTTTCAAAATAGTTTCTAATTGTCTTCTGTATTTCTGTGGCGTCTGTTGTGATATTGCCTTTTTCATCCCTTATGTTAGTAATTTGAGTTCTCTCTCTTCTTCTCTTTGTTAGCACGGCTAAAGGTTTGTCAATCTTGTTTATTTTTTCAAAGAACCAACTTTTAGTTTTGTTAATTTTTTCGATAGTTTCTTTTGTTTCAATTTCATTGATTTCCACTCTGATTTTAATTATTTCTTGCTTTCTGCTGCATTTGCTATTGTTTTGCTCTTTCTTTTCTAGGGCTTTGAGATGAAGTGTGAGCTCATTTATTTGTTGGTTTTTCCTTTTTTTGAGGAATGACCTCCAGGCGATGAATTTCCCTCTTAAAACTGCTTTCATTGTGTCCCATAGATTCCGATAGGTTGTGTCTGCATTTTCATTTATCTCTAAGAATTTTTTGATTTCCTCCTTTATGTCTTCTGTAACCCTTTGATCATTCAGTAACATATTGTTCATTTTCCATGTGATATTGGATTTTCCCTTCCTTCTTTTATCATTAATTTCCAGTTTCAATCCATTATGATCAGATAAAATGCATGGTATAATCTCTACCCCTTTATATTTATTGAGGGTTGCCCTATGGCATAATATATGGTCTATTTTTGAGAAGGATCCATGTGCTGCTGAGAAAAAAGTATATCCATTCGATGATGGTTGGTATATTCTGTATATGTCAGTTAAGTCTAGGTTATTGATTGTGGTATTGAGGTCTATAGTTTCTTTATTCAACTTTTGCTTGGAGGATCTGTCCAATGGTGAGAGAGGTGTGTTGAAGTCACCCATAATTATTGTGTTGTGGTCTATTTGATTCTTGAACTTGAGGAGAATTTGTTTTATAAACTTCGAAGCGCCATTATTTGGTACATAAATATTGATAATTGTTATGTCTTGTTGTTTAATGGTTCCTTTTAACAGTATATAATGTCCTTCCTTATCCCTTTGGATTAACTTAGTCTTGAAGTCAATTTTATTCGATATGAGGATGGCCACCCCTGCTTGCTTGCGAGGAGCCTGTGCGTGGTATATTTTTTCCCAACCTTTCCCCTTCAGCCTGTGTATGTCTTTTCCAGTCAGGTGAGTCTCCTGGAGGCAGCATATTGTTGGATTTGTTTTTTTGATCCATGTTACCAGCCTATGTCGCTTTATTGGAGTGTTTAAACCATTAATGTTTAGAGTTACTATTGATATATGGTTTGTACTTCCAGCCATATTTGATTATTTATCTCGTTTTTTTTTTTTTAATTGCGTTTGTTTCACCATGATTAGTTTTCCCCCCTCCGTCTGTCTTTACTGAGGTACTTCCCACTGTTGGCTTTGGTTATTGTTTTCTGTTTCTTCCTCGTGAAGTGTTTTGCTCAAGATGCTTTGCAACTCTGGTTTTCTGGCTGCAAATTCTTTTAGTTTTTGTTTATCGTGAAAGATTTTTATTTCGTTGTCGTATCTGAAGCTTAATTTTGCTGGGTACAGAATTCTTGGTTGGCATCCATTGTCTTTCAGTGTTTGAAATACGTTATTCCAGGATCTTCTCGCTTTCAGCGTCTGAGTTGAGAAGTCCGTTGTTAACCTTATTGGTTTACCCCTGAATGTAATCTTTCTCTTTTCTCTTGTAGCTTTTAATATTTTCTCTTTGTTCTGTATATTGGATATCTTCATAATAATGTGTCTTGGCGTTGGTCTACTGTGATTTTGTATGTTCGGTGTCCTGTATGCATCTACAATTTGTATATCTGTTTCCTTTTTTATTTCTGGAAAGTTTTCTGTGATTATTTCATCTAGTAGATTACTCATTCCCCTTGTTTGAATCTCTATCCCTTCCTCTATCCCAATGACTCTTAAATTTGGTTTTTTTATATTATCACATATCTCTTGTATGCTTCTCTCATGATTTTAACCAGCCTATCTGAGATGGCTAGACTCTTTTCCAGATGATATATTTTGTCTTCATTATCTGATGTTCTAGCTTCTACTTGCTCCACTCTATTAATGATACTCTCATTTGAGTTTTTAATTTGGTTTATAGTTTCCTTCATTTCTAAGATTATGGTTTGATTCTTTTTTATAGTCTCTATCTCCTGATAAAGATGCTTAACTTCTTCCTTTATCTGTTTGTGTAATACATTCTCAATGTGTTCTTTCACTGCTTGAATTTGCTGTCTTGTATCCTCTTTAAGGTTCCATTCCATCTGTCTCAGGTGTTCCATGAGTTCTTTATATGGCCATTTTTCTGGTGATTCTATATCCTCCTGAATATTTAGGCTGCCCTGCATTGTTTGCACTCCTTTTCTTCCTTGCTTTTTCATGCTGTTCATATTGTTTCTTGTTCTGTTTGACTGCTGAGTTACTGTTTACTCCTATAAATATATTTGAAGCTTGGGAGGAAAGGTATTAGAAGGGATGGGTAGAAGTCACTAAAGAGAATAAGAGTAAGCAGGTAGAATTCAAGGAAGGGGAAATAAGAAAATTAAAAAGAGATGTAAAGACAGGAGAAAAGAAGGATAGAAAAAATAGAAGATTAAAAGGGATTTAAAGAAAAATAATAATAGTAGAAATGGAAAATGAGATTTAAAAAATAGAATAAAATAAAATAAGATGGATTAAAAAACATTTAAAAAGACAGCAAAAAAAAAATTTTATAAATGCAGTCCTAGAATTCGATTAACTGCTCTTCCAGTGGGTGGAGCTATGCCCACCGGGCCAAGTTTCTCCTCTCAGTAGGCGGGAGTCAATCACTGTGCAGCGGTACTTCCTCCAGGATTGGGCGGGTCTCCATTCCTGCTGTTTGCTGTGTGGGCGGGGCCTTTTGCAGAGCTGGTCAGGGGTCGTTTGCAGCACTGGGTTGGCAGGTGGAGGGTGGTCGTCTGCAGCTCCAAACCGCCAGAGGAGGTTCACAGAGTTGGGCCCTCGGGGCCAGGCAGGCAGCGCCTGCTCCCCTACTCACTGCAAGGGTGTAGGCAGCGGCCGCTTGGCAGTAGCCAGCGGCGGTTCACAGAGCTGGTCTGCAGGGGCCCAAGCAGCCAAGCAGGCAGCGCCGGCTCCCAAGTTCACTCCACCGTGTGAGCAGCAGCCTGCTGAGGTTCACCAAGCCAGCCTGGGTGAGGGGGGGGCAGGCAGGCAGCCAGCAACGGCTCCCAAGTTCGCTGCTACGTGTGGGCGGTTCACAAAGCCGGGCTGCGGGGGCTCAGGCAGGCAGCTCTTGCTCCTAAACTCGCTACAGCGTGTGGCCTGCGGCCAGCTGCGATTCACAGAGCCAGATTGCGGGGACCCAGGCAGGCCGCTCCTGCTCCTAAACTTGCTGCAGCGTGTGGGCGGCGGTCGGCTTGGGTTCACAGGGCCCGCCTGCGGGGGGTCCAGGCAGGCAGCAATGGTTCCCAAGAACAATGCAGCGTGTGGCCTGCGGCCAGCTGTGATTCACAGAGCCAGCTCGCGGGGACCCAGGCAGGCAGTGACCGTTCCCACGAACGCTGCAGCGTGTGGGCAGCGGTCGGCTTGGGTTCACAGAGCCCGCCCGCGGGGGTCCAGGCGGTTAGTGTCCGCTCCTATGCTCACTGCAATGTGTAGGCAGCGGCCATTCGGCGGCCCCGGCGGGACTGTGCCCCTGCTCTGGGTTGCCGAGATTCAGTATTTTGTGACAATCTGACACCTCCTATTAAACTTACTAGTTCCGGAAAGGTCTCCTTTCAGAGGAAATTTGCTTGAAGTTTCCCAGCAGGACGCATGTGGGTGTATTAATGAGTCTCTCTGATCCCCTTACCACGGAGGAATTGTATGTGCTGCCTCTTCGCTGGCAGCCATTTCTTGACTTATTGACATCAATTTTGCTTTAATTCAGTTGTCTCTGGAGAGATTCAAAATGAAATGTACATATAAATTATTCTCAGAGCATATTATTTAAAGTGCTGAAAATTGAAATGCTGAGATAGATCATGCAGCTTCAAAACAGAAGCAACAAAATAGCTTCTCCAGACTAAGGCACTTAGGAAGTTTAAATATCTGGTCAATGAGCTCTATAAATTTTGCAAATAGGGATAAACTGATTATGCAGTTGATTTACTCAAAATATAAATAAGAACATGGGTAGATGTCTAGCATTCTTTTTGTTCTCACTGATATTATGAACTGAATTCAACAGAAACATCTGTATCAACATTGCCACCCACCACTACCAATCAAGCAGATAACAATAAAATTTTCTTTTCAGGTTTTTGAAATAATTTTATAACAACAGTATTCATTAGCAAATCCATTGCTTTCAATGATAATATGATGAATTTTATTGAGAGTCAAATTCTTGACAAGAAGCAATCAGATTCTGCTAGAGGAGAAAATCTTTCTGATAGATTAACCTTTGTAAGAGGCTTTTTCATACTGTATGGATAGGAAATAGATTTTTTTCCCTTGTTGCATCAATCCAAAATTTATTCCATCTTATAGACCATATATGGATAATTTTTCTTGTCCTTTATGTGTAGAGTGATTGTTACCCTTTCTAGCATGACTAACAATCTAAATCAAATAGAAGGATCTATGTACATTAAGTAGGCCTGATTATACAGTGTGGCAGAGATTATCATATTTACAGAAGGAAGAGAAGCACAATTTTGAGAAGCACAGGTACACAGTCAATAAGTTTAACTACATAGTTGATAATGGTATGCTTTTAAATCTCTCATAACCTTTTAAGAACAGTGTTAAAAGGAATATAAACTCAATAACAAATTAAGGGATATTCAATTCTTATTTCAAATGGAATTCAGTACTTTATGACCGCCTATGAAAACATTCCTTTAGGGCTGGAGTTGTGGCTCAGTGGTACAGCACTTGCCTTGCAAGTGTGAGGCACTGGGTTTGATCACAGCACCACATAAAAACAAATAAAGGCATTGAATCCATATACAACTAAAATTAAAAAAAACATGGTAGCCCTACTATACATGATAGATTCAAACAGAAAAGTAAAGCTGTGGACAGGGAGTGGTTTCCATTGTATGAGGAAAAAGCCAGTTTTTTACTAAAGTATATTTAGAAATAATAGCTATCACTATGTAGCTATTGTTTAGTTGATAGCTGTGGCTTATTCAGTAAGACAAAACTGAATATCATTTAGGATCATAAACACAAACACTAATGACCTCAATTTTCCCCAAGATTTATACAGAAAAACATAGGTATTGGAAATATATAAGTAGTTTTTGTGGGAATGAAAGTCCAAAAACCAAAATTATTTTTAAAGAATGCTAATAGTCTCTTACCTACTGCATATTCAGCAAGCATTACTTATAGTACTGTCAGATTGTCCCCAAGGTTCTGTAAAATATAACAGGTACTTCTAGGGAACCATCACTAGAACTACAAGAACTCCCTAGAGGACTTTCTCATCTATAATAACACCTCCACCTGCAAAACCATGTCTTCAATGTAGTCCACACCTGCAGGCCACAATCTACACACAACACAAAACCTATTCAGAATCTGGACTAAAGTCATGCAATGCCTATTATCAGACTGAGGCAAAACTGGTGCTACTCTGGTTTTAAAGTATGCGTCCCTCCAAAATGCCTATGTTGGAACTTATGCCCCAATGTGACAGCATTAAGAAGTGGGAGCTTTCAGAGGTGATTAAGTCACAAAGGCAGAGCACTCATGAATGGGATTAGTGACCTTAGAAAAGACCTAGAAGGAAGTAGCTCAGCCTTTCAGGTTTTCCAGCCTGCCCTCCCTGTCAAAGCTGCTATCTTGGAAGCAGAACCAGGTCCTTACCAGAAATCAAACCTGCCAGTACCTTGACTTGGACTTCCCAGACTCAAGAAATAAATTTCTGTTCTTTATAAATTACCTGATTTCTAGGATTGCTGTATGTATACACATGGATGTATAACCAATGTGATCCTGCAATCTGTACAGGTGGAAAAATGAGAATTCATACCCTATTTGAATCAAATATATGATATGTCAAGATCGTTGTACTATCTTGAGCAATAAATTAATTAATTAATTAATTACCTGATCTCAGATATTTTGTTATAGCAGAGGAAATGGTCCAAGGCAGACACCTATTGTTACATTTTAAACACATTGCAGGTCAAATGAAATGTAGCATTTAAAGACCTTAACACATCGAAAATTCTTGTGATACTTTCATGAAAGCAGAATCCTAAGTCAGAATGGTATAATGAAAGCAGTAGCCTGAGAATCATGATCTAAGGCAAAATGTGTAGCATTCTTGATTTCCTCCAAGTAGAATGGATTACCCTTTTAATTGTATCAAATAATAAAGCAAACTTTGAAAATTTCTTTTTTGTGTCAAAAAAACAAATTATAGACAGCTTTCACAGTACTTGACATGGTAACATGCAATAAATGTTAATGATAAGCATATATCTCATACTGTGGTTCCTTTTAAGTTTTTTTAATATAAATAACATTTTATATTTACATAGGAATTTGAACCTCACAAAATGCTTCATTATTATTATCTCTTTGATTCTTATATAAACCTTGTGAAGTAGATGGGACTTATTATACTGGTTTTGGTTTACACAGAAAGCAACTAAGCTGAAAGTCTGGTGATACTGATCATACATCTACAGTGCAAAATCCAAGATCAGTAACATTTAACTCAGCACTAAATGTAACTCGTATCTGTGGTTCATCTTAGTACAAAACATCCGAGTTAACTTAATCATTGTATTAATGTTACCTTATTCATCAATTAGAGGGTCTTATTTTCTTCTCAAGGTGTGTTAACTTGAACATCACGTGGTATTTAAATTCCTGTGGGAATAATAATCTCTGAAAAATAGTGTTTTGGAAGTATTGAAGGACCTTTTCATCTATCTAACACAACTTTCCTCCATTTTTCCTCTGAATCATTTCCCTTTACAATGATAGCAACAAGAGTACATTAACCCTAATGCATCAAGTTAACAAGTTTTTATTTAAATTCATCAACACAGACTCTTAGAAATGTCAGTCATTAATCTATTGCCAGGTGTCAACTGGTGAAATATATCCCAAATTTTTCTCCTTCAAAAAGATTAGAAATGCATATAAGGCCTACCAAAGAGGAAAATCAACAGCACAGTTAACTGTGAAATATACTGTCCTTGGGATCTAATAATTATTGAGCAAAACATAAACTCAAATAAGCTGCTTGCAATTGCCTACAACAATGTCCAGAACCACAGCTGTGAGCTATCCTCTATGGATGCAGGGTGAGACCTTCTCTGTGCTAAACATCTGCCCTGCTGTTGGAGAAAAAATAAACCTCTGGCAGCTATAAAGTCACTCAGGCTTATCTCCCATGTCACAGAGCAACAAGGGGCAAACAAAAACCTTATGCAATTAATGGGACTTGAAAATCCATCCTTGATGGCAAATTAATATACTGTGTAGTTTCATTTCTTCCTGATCACAAGATGCTATCCATATGCCACTGTCTGAATTCTATAATGACAGCCTAATAGTACATCTTACCCAGCCACAATTTCTATGCATTGTTTCCTTGTAGAACTGCACACTCAGAGAATCCATAATTAGACTTTGTTATTTGATACTTCAACAATTAAACAGATTAAATAGGGTCCTGCATGGGACAATAATACCTGCATTTCACAAGATGATATGATTATTAATACAATTATGTGCACCTGCAGTCATAAGGAAAAATCAAAGCAAAACTGTACCTTCAAATAATCGTCATATATAAATGATGGATGAATGAGCTCCTGGGATAGTCTCCTTGTCACTGTAGAATTTGTTGCAGTTGCTTATTTTAAGAAAAGGAGATGGGGCAGGGAAAGGCAGAATAGAAACATAATGAGAAATGGAAACTCCCCCATTATTAACTTACCAGGTGATGAAAAATAAACCTAATTCTATAATATGTTCTAGGTACTTTCTAGGTGACAACCCTACTCGGATTGCATAAGTATGTACAATTGAGGGTTACATTGAGCTCTGCTGTGTGACAGATTTCACATATAGAAACATAATATTTTTTGTTTCCTTGAGAAGATAATAAAATATCCATTATCCTGAAAATTTAAAAAGCAGATTGGTTTAGGCTAAAAAAAATTTATTAAAAAATGATATTTCAACTAGGAAAAATTCAACTAGACTATTTAAAAGTAAAATTGCATAAATGTGGAATTTAGAAAATCTGCTAAATAAGATGCATTTTGAAAACTAACCATTAAGTTCCTTTTCCTAAAAAAAAATATTTCACTTAAAATAACTAAGTATATTTATAGAATATCAAACATCTAATAACTAGTATTTCACAAAATATTTTAACTATTAGTATTATAAAAAAATAATAATTTAAATTATACACTTCATCTGAACAATGAAAAGTGAGGCCGATCATACTTAGAAACACACCAGAAGACCCAGAGAATGATGTCATTCTAATGTCATGGTGCAATTTGTCAGTGCTACCATTACAAAAGTAATTATGGAGTTGTACATCCCAAAATACTAGTAAATACAGAGAAGATTTAAAACACAGAAAAACAAACACTGTAGCTCAGTGATAGAGCACTTGCCTAGCACATGTAAGGCCCTGGGTTTGATTCTCAGCACCGAATATAAATAAATAAAATAAATAAATAAAAGCTTAAAACACATTGCAATTACATGAGTAAAAAAATTAACATAAATTTGATATACAAAACAATTACATGGCTGCATTTTCTTAGTTTCAGAAGAGTATATCACTGCAGTGTTTTGTACAAACACTAGTTTTTCCTATACTTACAATCAAAAAGCAACCTTCAATGACAATAAATATACTCTACGTGAATGGCAGTAGTGATAATGATTTATATGCTACATTCAAAGTTAGTAACATGAAACGCAAAAGTACTAAAAGAAATGATCTGAGCAAGTTTGACAGCCAGAATCGAAGATTATTGTCTTATATCATCTTGTTATTCTGAATAATTGTAATATATGTGTGTGAGGTTGTATGTTCTGAACTTAGTCCTATCAACAAAATTAATTATTTGATGGAATTAATTATTTTGAGTTTCAAAATTCACAGGCAGGGATAGAAACATTTTTATATGCAGACCTAGCTTCCAGGCCACAGGTCAGAACACCCAGCATCACATTTAATTCCCATTAGTAGTTCAGTCATTATTTTATTATGATTATACAGTCTTGTAAAATGTCCCTTTTTATGAAATGCAATCAATTTTCATCTAATAACATTTTAGATGCCAAGTATTTAGAAGTGACTCTGAAGAACAAAGTTATTTCCTGAAAATGTTCATACTAACATACAAATTAGCACCAGACTGAAGACAAGGACAAAACAAAATCAAATATAAAGACTGGATTTTAAATGCCACTACTAATACCAGATTAATTTTGAATATTCCTATTTGTACTGGAGTATTCATTACAAAAAGAACATTTCTAGTTTAACATCTTCAGAATAAAGTTTTAAATAGCAATCCTTAAAAGAGTTCATTTGAAAATATATAGAGAAATGTAATAAGCATGCATAAATGTTTTTTCATCAGATTTGATTACATACTTATTGTAGATATTTATAAGTTATTCACCCCTGATTATCAGTAAAGTTTGCTAGATGTCATGAAGTAAAAGATCCGAAAAAAGATTCTAGAATAAACACTGCCACTGGAAAAGACACTGAAAAGCAGCCGTTTGCAACATTTTGAAAATCTGCTTTCATATTTCAGTTTTATAAGAAGTAGTTTTAAGTATTACATACATGATGATAAATTTATACTTGTCTCATGTAGTCCTGAATTTGGTACAAAAGAAACTACTTTAAAATCACATCAAGGGCTGGGGATGTGGCTCAAGTGGTAGCGTGCTCGCCTGGCATGTATGCGGCCCGGGTTCGATCCTTAGCACCACATACAAGCAAGATGTTGTGTTTGCCGAAAAACTAATAAATAAATAAATAAATAAATAAATATTAAAAAGATTCTCTCCTCTCTCTTTTTTTTTTTTTTTTTTTTTATTGTTGGTCGTTCAAAACCTTACACAGTTCTTAATACATCATATTTCACAGTTTGATTCAAGCGGGTTATGAACTCCCAACTTTACCCCGTATACAGATTGCTGTATCACATCAGTTACCCTTCCATTGATTCACATATTGCCTTTCTAGTGTCTGATGTATTCTGCTGTCAGTCCTATTTTCTACTATCCCCCCTCCCCTCCCCTCCCCTCCCCTTTTCTCTCTACCCCTTCTACTGTAAATCATTTCTTCCATTTGTATTATCTTGTCTTACCCCTCCATTACATAGTTCTTGATATATCATATTTCACATTTTGATTCAAGTGGGTTATGCACTCCCATTTTACCCCTTATACAGCTTGCAGATTCACATCAGTTTCACTTCCATTGCTTTACATATTGCCATCCTAGTGTCTGTTGTATTCTGCTGCCTTTCCTATCCTCTACTATCCCCCCTCCCCTCCCCTCCCCTCCCCTCTTCTCTCTCTACCCCCACTACTGCAATTCATTCCTCCCCTTTGTATTATTTTTCCCTTTCCCCTCACTTCCTCTTGTATGTAATTTTGTATAAACCCGAGGGTCTCGTTCCATTTCCATGCTATTTCCCTTCTCTCTCCCTTTCCCTCCCACCTCTAAACCCTGTTTAATGATGGTCTTCTTCTTGTGCTCTTCTTCCCTAGTCTGTTCTTAATTACTCTCCTTATATCAAAGAAGACATTTGGCATTTGTTTTTTAGGGCTTGGCTAGCTTCGCTTAGCATAATCTGCTCTAATGCCATCCATTTCCCTCCAAATTCTATGATTTTGTCATTTCTTAATGCAGAGTAATACTCCATTGTGTATAAATGCCACAATTTTTTTATCCATTCGTCTATTGAAGGGCATCTAGGTTGGTTCCACAATCTTCCTATTGTGAATTGTGCTGCTATGAACATCGATTTTTTTAAAAAAATCACATCAAAACTCAAATCGAGAAAAGTAGTTTTGTTTTGTTTTTTCCTTTTGATAACTGAGGATGTGTTTTGCAATCTCTCAATTCACAGGAGTACAAAGTTAGACCCTGAACATGTCCTGTGGCTGTCTTTGCCTTCCTTCAGAGCTCCCAAATCACAATAAAGTACATTGTAACACAGTACTGAGATTCAATAGTTGAACACCTGCAAAATATGACTGATTAATTGGTTAAAATGTAATCATATTTGTCAATATAATTTAAGATTAAAAATAATTCTCATATCTTACTACTGATTTTCAATATAGCCCATCATTTTGATTCTTTAATACTTGGTATATTTCTCTTAAAAAACATATTGGGAAAGGACAGTTTCTTTGAGATAAGGACAAGAACAAAAATTATTGAGCTCTATGGAAACTTTGATGATTAAACAGACAGCAGTTCAAGCACCTCTTACTTTGTTAGCTAAAGGTACTATTGATGAGCACATCAGGTACTAGGAAGGTCAAAGTGCATTGTGCTACAGACAGGAGAGTTGTATTTAAGGTAGTGTGTTAGTCAGCACTGAAGAGACCCATTAGTAACTACAATGAGGTTGTTTTAGTCAAAGGGAGTAATTAATAGAATTATGAATAATGGTTGTTATGCAATTCAACCCTAGAAAATGACATTGAATATGAAAAGACAGACTTGATATTATCCAATAATGTAGTGTTTGGCAAGTGTCAACGTTCCACTAAAAAGGAGTTGATTGTGTATATCTCTAAGTTAAATACTATTGCCTAATTGTTGAGTGACTTCTACAAGTGTTTTGTTTTTAAAAAGGTTTTTTTTTTCTTTAAAAGTTGGAAGACACAAATTGCTATTTGCTTACTGTATTTCAAACTTTCACAAATAGTGAGGATGGGGGTTAAGAGCATAATGTTGGATAAAATGTTCAAATGTTCTAATAAAGACCAAACAAATGTAAATAAATCTATAAGTGCTGCAAGACTACTTATTTCTCAGTTCAGAAACTGATTTTATGACATCATTGACAGCTCATTGTTAAAAAAAAAATTGAAGACTAACTCTGATAATAGGAATTTCTTAGAAGATGCTGAAATTGATCTTTTCCTTCATTTAATAAAATTGATTCACTTTCTGCATTCCCTTCTGCTTTCTACCTTCCTTTAAATACATTAACAGATTAAATATATTAACAGACTTTCCCACGAAATATATTAACAGATTTGTCCATTCTTACTGACTTTCTATTCTCATTTAACATCCCCCAGCCTTCAGTGCCAAAAGGAAGCACTAAAATAACAAAATGCTTGGCTCCAGAAATTACTCTAGGCAACAACCTTTATCTTCTGTCCATTCTTTTTCAGTTCATCTCCCATTGACCATGAGCAGTCTTCCTCCTTTCTTTTGATATCTTAGAGACTTCACTGGCTTTGAATCAGCTTCTACCCAGATGGGAGCTATAAAACTACCCCAGTAATCACAGAGGACTGTGTAAAGGCAAATTCAAAACCTTTTTCATGGTGAGGAAGAGATGAAAGGCTTAGAACCCTCATAAATTAATAAATTCTTCTAATCACAATTCTGAAATAGTATTCTTCCTTTATATTCATATTTGTCTTTCCAGAGCTCAGATCTTCAACAATTATTATAATAGTATACTTATTATTCATTTCCTCCTCAATTCACTTAACTACATATACACACATACAATAAAGGACTCTAATAACTCTATCAATGCAATTTTCACAGAAAGTATACCTGACTGCATTATTGTCATTAAAATCATTCAATATCACTCTTTGTTTTTAGAAAAATTCTATTTGGGGGGATTGGTGTTTCATGACTTGGATCCTTTTCACTAATTTGACCTGCTTCTTTGCACTTTAAAACAAAAATGCTAATTCTAGTGTTGCAAACCACTTTGGGTTCTCTAGATGGTCAAGCTTGGGTATTTCTGTGCACCTTCAGTCCCTTACTCCTTAATATGGCATTTCCAATGACTTATAATTCCTGCCTCATACCATGTCATTGCCTGACTGATTCCTACCTAGCTTTCTAAAGTGAGTCTATCAGTGGGATGTTCTGATAACTGGTGCTTACAATTCGCTCAGTTGCTCTTTCTAGGTGATTCTATGGCACTCTGTTAATTCCCATCCAACAGATACAGAACGTGCACAAATTCTTTTTCTGCTTGCCACTTTATGCAACTATACCACACACCACCTGAGGGTCTTATATCTTGTATGTTTGAATTCCAAGCACTTTGTCACAGTAAGTGCACAAAACATGTTTGCCAATTGCGTGCCATAAACTCCAGATACTAAAATATTAAAAATCTCATATATGGAATTTCTAACTTAAATTTGAAAATATGAATATTGATGTTAGGACAAAGTTTCCCTTTTAGAGTCTTTCTATTTGACTAACTGGATTCTAAACTGGATATCAGAGCTCTTGGAACATGAGGCAACAACAAAAGCCAGGGACACTTAATACAGGAACTTTTCTCTACCTACTGGACTTCCAGAATACATCTCTGTGTTCTATAGATCAAAGAAAGCTCCCAAATACATAGCAATTCTGGATGTTGAGAAACTTTAAAAAAGGAATGTCCAAAAGAATATCATTTCAACAAAACACAGAAGTCAAGGGGAAGAGAAAAGGACGAATAGCCAATAGTAGTGAGTGACATCTAATATTATGATGATAAGATGGAGACAAAATAGTCTTTATGCTCATTTATGATATGAAAATACTACAGTTTATATAGCGTAAGGATGAGAGATTAAATAGAATATCAACAGAAGAAGCAATTTAAATCATGACTACACAAGGTATTTGTGACTAAATTATTAAATACATCTTATTCAGCTTTACATGGTTTCCTTTCTTTTGGTAATTTAGCTCAATGTCAGTATTTCCCTTCAAATTACTGAAAATAGCTTTAAAACACTTTGGAAGATATTAAACAGTTAAAAGCATACACTACTTATAATTCTTACTAATTCCACACTTAAATGTATGACTTGTAAAGTTGTTAGTACGTATTATATTAGAAACAAAAAGTTGTCGCCCACATCTTTCTCTAGCTGGGCCCAGTTTTACCTTAGAAATTGTATTATTTTAGGAAGTCAACTGAGTGGTCCTCCCAATTATGCAACAGTGTGACGAAAAATCATGCTTCTGTGAATGGGGACAGAGATACTTGACCTTCAGTGTTCTGACTGAAGCTTCCCTGACCACTAGTCCCTTTCTGTGTAGAAATGATTGTAGAAAAAGGACAAGGAGCCTGCTGGGAAGAAAAGGAACAGAGTTCAGGAGTCAACATCCAGAGCCCACAGAGACTCTAAATTTCAGAGCTACTTCCAGCAATAGGGCCCAGAAGCATTTGAACATGGAAACTTGTGTGCAGCATACTTTGAGCTCATCAACTTACATTTGTGTATCCTTTAGAATGGAAAAGCCTCCAAACTAATAGAATTCTGGAATTTGTGAGGTCCAAAACAGTTGATATTAGACTTCTTGGCAAAAAGGAGAGAACTCATGCCATTAATTGGGCAAGTACAATATTCAACGGTATTTGTACCACCAAACTTGTGAAGCAGTTCATGCAGCTTGTGCTGAAGGGGAAAAATAGCATTTGTAACACTCATTTCCAGATATGAAATATTTTTACTACAAAGACATCTGTCTCTGCATAACAAAGTTATAAATCATCTGGGGAAAAATTATTTCCTGTAACTCTACCTTGTATGGATGCTAAAGCATCAATCATTTTTCTTCTACAAATGCTATTTTGGTTCCAATACTAATAAATATAAACCTGTTTCCTCTGTTGACCTCTCAGTCATGTTAAAACAACTGCTGCCTTAGCAATGCTTTTCTCAGACAGCACGTACATCCTAGCCAAGCTAGATTAATTTTATCTGCTTTCCTGTTTCTCTTTAACACAGTACAATAAATTAATTCAATATGAAGTAAACTTTAACATATCCAACATTTTTTACATGTAACAGATACAGTATTTGTAAACTTGTTTTTGAGGGAAAAAGTAGCTTAAATTTTAGTTTTTTAAGTCCACTTAATCTGTATTAATTACTACATTCTTACTTTGAAGCTTAAAAGCAGGCAATATGTACATGAATGATCATGGTTATTCTAACAAGAGTTTATTTACAAAAACACTCATAACAGGTCAGATTTGAACTGTGGGCCCACTTTTTTTTATCCCTGTCATGTATTAAAAAACTGGGAAATAATACATAAAAGAACGTGCAGTAAAGCAAACCATGACTAATACAAGTAACTACAAAAAATTTCTAGGACATAAAGTATATTTACCTCAGATTTGTTATTATTATCTCATAATTAAGTGGCCTACAAATGGTTGAATAATGGAAATACTCTACCAGCATGCAGGTAATTCTAACCTAGGTCAGTGAAAATCATATTGCCTCTCAAAAATTCTTTGTTGGGGCTGGGGATGTGGCTCAAGTGGTAGCGCACTCACCTGGCATGCACAGGAAACTGGGTTCAATCCTCAGCACCACATAAAAATAAAATAAATATGTTGTGTCCACCTAAAACTAAAAAATAAATATTAAAAAATTCTCTCTCTCTCTCTCTCTCTCTCTCTCTCTCTCTCTCTCTCTCTCTCTCTTTCTCTCTTTAAAAAAAATTCTTTGTCAAAGCTCTAAACAATTGCTTTGGCTATTGTTCAATTTTAATAGTATACTTGCAATTTTCAGATTATCATGTTTTCACTAGTGATCCTTAAATTGAGGAGGAAAAAAAAACTGTATGGAATATGGGTGTTAATTGAGCCACCTTCATTACACAGTCAAGAGTGTGATCATGAAGTTTTGATGTCCTCTGCACTCACTTCAGGCAGAGTTCATATCCACAGACCCTGTGATACTACCTATCCCTGCAATAAAACTACAGATTACATGAGCTATTCCTCACTGGGCATACAGTGTCAATAATGCAAGCTGAATAAATTCTTGACATCTGCTGTACAAATTTGTTCTTCTTAACCACACTGTCTTCTATACCTAAATGTTTGTTAGGGGATACATCTTATGTTAAGTGTTCTTACCACAATAAAGTAAAATTTAAAAGTCACAATATATTAAATAAGCACAGACATTATATTATTATAAACAGGAAGAAACAAATTTGAGTTACCTCATTTCTGTCATTCAATGTAACAACTTGAGTTTTTTTTAATATTTTCTGGAATTTATTGTGAAATAAACTTTTTATGTATCTTTCAAATTGATTTTTCTTTTAAAATGTTCTGTTTATTATTCATGTTTCAGAGAACCTGCCCTTTACTAGTGTTCTGCTAGAGCACTCCTCATTCCAGTTCACCCTGACATGTCACACCTCCCTGCCTTTGCATAGGTTCTATCCTGCCAGGTGTCCTTCCAATTGATGAGCTCTTTCTCCTCTGAAAACCACATTCAGAATTATTCTCACTCTCTTTGGATACCTCATAGTACTTTCTCTTTCAAATATTTTGTTTTAGTTGTAGTTGGACATAATACCTTTATTTTATTTGTATATGGTACTGAGTATCAAACCCAGCTAAGCTACAACCCCAGCCCACCCTACAGCATTTTAAAAGTATGCGCATTATTCTGCAGTGATAATTTATTAGATTATAGGCTAAGGTTTTGGTTTTACATATTTATTTTACTTTCAAGAACTCTTAAAATGATTAAGACCTTGTCTCCTTGCACTGGATTTCCTACAGCCTACTCTTATCTCTCACAGAAGAGAAACATCAGTAAATACTTGTTAAATGAATGAGTTTATTGAAAGATCTATCTATGTTCATTTCTAAGGCGCTATCTATTGTAATACTGTCTTTCAAGTCGACAAAAGTTTTTCAAAAAAGAAAAACTACATTAAACATTTACCAATTTAAAAATGCACCTTAATTTAGGGAATATGAAAATGGAAAATTATTTACATATCTGAATTGATGTAATCCAATAATGTCTACAAAAGAGACTAAATATATTAAAATAAAGCATGTGCACAAAACAAATTAATGGAAAACAAAATATTCCAAAATAAAACTGCATCTTCTGTTTTAGAACATACTGCATGGAAAATGTTGCTTTTGTTCAGAAAAAGCTTTTAGTTCTAACCCAGTATGTTTTCTCTCTAAGCAGTTTTTTGCAAAAATACAACTGCTTCCATTTCACCCTTCTTTCTTGATAATTACTTCACTCCCAAGTAATTATCTCATCTTTTCATCAATTATTACATTTCCCACCTTTTGGTTAATGATGCCTTTGCTTGGTTGCCTATAGGTAGAATTAAGATTAAGGATAAAGGCACATTATTTAAGTGAATTGCAATCATTTATGTTATTATTAAATGGAGAGCAAAAGACTGTTAAGGTGAAGTTGGAATTTCTGGATTACTACCATCCTGTGGAAGTTATTAATCAGCTACATCACAATGGCCTGATGGACCATAAGAACTCAGAAGCCTTCAATTATGTCACAAGGTCTACACTGCTGCAACAACTAACACTCTATGTCTCCAGAGGGTGAAGGAGGAAAGTATGTACCTAGTCTGGTGTTTGAAAATTTATGTCTAATCTGCAGAGGAAAAAAGTAATTTAAGATCTACTGTTTTTAGAGTATTAGCTTCATACCATAGCCATGTAAATTAGGAAAAAAGTAAAATTACATTTAATGATAACAAACTAGAAATTGAAATAATTTTATATTTATTTTAAATGCTAAATGTTCACACATACTTAATTTCATTTTGATGAAATTCTAATTCTCCAATTTTTAGATCTTGAAAATATGTTCAAAGTATACTATAAGGAATCATAAAATCATTATCTTTAACATTAAGATGTTCATTTAGACACAATATAGAATAATATAGCTCATATTAATTATCCTCCAATTCTAGGCACAAAATCAATATGCTATTTTCACTGTGTGGCTGATAAGGGCAACAATTAGTCAACAGTGAATCAGTTACCTATAAGAGTGTCACCAGTCTTATTACAGTACACAAACTATTATATTTATGCTATAGTACAATAAATTATTCTGTTAGTTTGTAATTCTTTCAAGGATGAGTATATTAGTGGAGATCATTTTATACCTATAAGAACAAGATTAGATACATAGGTCTCTATAGCAATTTAAAAACAAAACCCCAAACAGTGAATCACTATTTTTAAGAAAATGTGCTCCAAGATACACAGTTCCTTACTGTGTGTGTCTATTTTCTGTGGGTCTTGCTTCATGACCATTTTGTGCAGCTTGTGTGTGTCCCGTTAGAGTTTTTTAAGGTTGCTAAATGTTGAATGGAATTTCAGTGGCTGCTTGACTGCAGAAGAGCATAGATAAAGGGTGTGATTATTTAACAGCTAAAAGAACACAAAGATTATTTAAGCATAAATCAGCACAAAAAAATCAAAAATGAAATTGATGATGTTCAATATTCAATATAACTATACAAGCAAAGACCGTTTACTACAGACTCATATGATTAATATGAAAATAACCTTGTTACACAGGACACTTTTTCAATAGAAATACCTATCATGAGATTCCAAACTTAACATCATTTGACAAATTAAAACAAGGGAAAAAAATTGTTATTGCTTTGTTCTCAATAATGTGGTTCTATCACAAAGATTATTATTTTAAACTTTTTCTGGTTTGCTTAAGTACTAATGTAAAGCATAAGCTTATTAATTGAAGAAAAATTCACTATGGAATAACAATTTCTTGACATAAATTTGCATATAACAATGCAGAATGATACTAGGATCACATGGTCATGCAAAAGTGCCTTCCTTTTTTTTTTTTGGCAGGGAGGGGGGCGCCAATGGACTTAACTCAGGGGCACTCAACCAGTGAACCACATCCACAGCCCTATTTTGTATTTTACTAGACACAGGGTCTTACTGAGTTGCTTAGCGCCTCTCTAAATTGCTGAGGCTGGCTTTGAATTCAAGACCCTCCTGCCTCCACCTCCAGAGCCACTGGGATTACAGGAGGGCGCCCCCATGCCTGGCCAAAAGTTCCTTTCTTCATTTTCAGGATTTTTTCTCCTTTTAAAAAAATAATTTATCAAAACTACACTGAGTTTTATCTCGCTCCAGTTTGAATGCCAACCATCAAGAGTACAAATAGTAAGAAATGCTGACAAGGATGCAGGGAAAAGGGAACAGGGACCCTCAGTGGAATCCTGAATTGATCAACCACTATGGAAATCAATATGAAGGTTCTTCAATGGTGTAGTCATATTACCACCATATGCCCCAGCTACACCACTCCACAGTATTTATCCAGAAGAACTCTTAGTTAGCACATATAAAGCAAACATAATCATGTTTATAAACATGCAGAACATGCACAATTCATGTTTATAGTAAAACAATTAACTATAGCCAAGTCATACAAGCAGCCTAGGTGTCTGTCACCAGATGAAAAGACAAAAGAAAATGTGATACATATAGACACAACAGAGTTTTACTGAGCCCTGGAAAACAAAACAAAATTATGTCATTAGTAGGAAAATGAATCTAGGGAATATGGTGTAAAGTGAAATAAGCCAGACTCAGAGAGTGAGAGTCATCTGAATCCATTATATGTGGAAGGTAGAGAGAAAAGGGAGGAGGGGGGAATGCAACATCTCAAAAAGACAGAAGAGAGAACAGTAGTGTAAAGGATGGGGTCAAGGGGCGGGAGGATGGGAGAGAGAGCACAAGTACTGGGGGATGAAATTGACCAAATTGTGTTATGTGCAGGTATAAATATCGCAATGAAGAGGAGGAAGGGTTCGCACAGGAGGCAGCGCTCCTGGGGAGCGGGGTCTACCTGTGAGCAGAAGTCAGTGCCCTGGACGCCCAGCTTGATGCACGTGGGACGCTGGAGCTTGGTCTCGCTGCTGCAGCCCTCCATCTCGCACACCCGTGTCTCCACCGCCGCTGTGCTGCCAGCCTGCCCGCCTGCTGCGGGTGGAGGAGCCGCTCACAAGGGGAGGAGGTGGCAAGGGAGTCTAACAAGGAGTCCCGCCCCCTGCGCGTCCAGAAGCGAAAGTGGGGAAAGCGGAATCCCGGAGGGGACCACCTGTGCGCTCCGCCCTAGTCCAAGAGCGCAGCTGGCGCCCCGCCTACGCCTTCCCCCGCCTTAGGGTCGGAGTGCACGTGGAGGCAGCGGGGAGTCCAGCCTCGCTTTGCGCGCTGGTTGGACGCAGTTCACTGTCTGCGCTCAGCTCTCTGGGAGCTCTGGGCAGTGAAGGCCAGTGAGAGTCAGCGAGGAGAAGGGGGTAAACTCTGTGCCTTGGAAGACACATGCCCAGACGTCCTTACTGACCAAGGCTCTAGAGCTCTGCAGGTTCCCAGGTCCTGCACGTCAGGCAGATGAAAAGGGCGCTCCGCTCTTCTGCTTTGGTTCCACTGGCCGCTCGGTGCAAAGTAATTTCTTTTTCTATTTCTCATTTATAATGTTTCCTCTGAGGCCTAAGGACCGCCGCTTGTCACAGAAAGGAGAATCAGAGCTGTCATGGGGATGACAGCTGGGGTTTGCATCTGTTCTCTCTCTCTCTCTCTCTCTCTCTCTCTCTCTCTCTCTCTCTCACTCACTCAACTTTTGCACACACCACCACCACTGCTGGTTTATCTCTTTCAAGAGAAAACATACCTTATACATATTTACATATATGTAGCCAGGGATATAGTAAGTTCTAAATAAATAATAAAAGAATGGAAGGTAAATGAAGTATTAAGAGAGTTCTTTTTTCAAGTGACAAGAAGTTTTGGCTAGCAGCTTAGCAGTGGAAGAGAAATTAACCAAATCAGGGTAAACTGAGTATTTATACAAAAAACACAATATTGAAGTGCCAATCACATAGTCAGAAAACTTTCTACTGTTAAGTTTGCAATTTTATTAAATAGATATTAAATGGACATGTAAGTCATGTCCAAACTATTTTATCTCAGTGTAGTGTCAAGATTACAAGATTCACTTCTTTTATACGGGAGAAAAACAGTGTTTTTATATGTCATGTCAAACATGATGAGACTTCCCTGAAGGTACTCAACTATATATACTTATCTTAGAAAAACAAAGAACACAAAATCAGATATTTTTATGTTTCGTGGATTATCTTTTTCACTTTTTAGAAAAATAAGGAAGATTACATGATTACACAGGCCTCTCCCTAACCTCTTAAAGATTGATTGGGATGGATGTCATAGGCATCACTTTCCTGGTCTTTTGCAAAGCCCACAAGATGGTACCCCTATTTTGCATGAATTAGGCACAAATAGAACTTGCCTTCTTGGGTTTTCTATCTATGTCCTTGATCTTCTTTGCCAAAATGTGGGTATGTAGAAATACTTGTGTATGATGCATTCTATGACAGTTTTATCATCTGTATAGTTTGTATTCAATTAGAGACCTTTCCTATGGAAATGTTACTAATTTTTATTAAAAGATTGCTATTGTTCACGTAAAACATGAAAAAAAAATCAGTGAATCTGATAATGTGAACTTGGGGGACTAGATACTCAGAGCTATGACCAAGCAGAAGAATTCATGCAAAATGTATGTGCTTTCCTCTCCTGGGCTCACTTCTGTTTCACAGTCTCTTGCACTCCAGATGACTCTTAAATGGGTGTGGTGGCTCAGGAGGCTGAGGCAGGAGGATCTCAAGTTCAAAGCCAGTCTCAGCAAAAGCAAGGTGCTAAGCAACTCAGTGGACCTGACTCTAAATAAAATACAAAATAGGGCTGGGGATGTGTGGTGAGCCGTTCCTGCGGACTGTGGTCGCCATTACATGATGGCGCTGGCTCCGTTGTGGTCTGCGAAGGACAACTCCATATCAAAGAGAGTTGGCGTGTTCCCAGCTCCTTATCAGAGAAAGTTGGCGTGTCATTTTCTAGCACCCTGTGAGAAGGGTACACGTGGCAGCTTTGCATTGGGGTTCGAGGTGCTTTATTAAGGCTGGGAGGGGCATCCAATGATTATTCCGGGTAGTAGAAGAATCATTAGAAGAATATCAAGGGCCTGAATAAACTGCTGAAAGAAGATTCCTGAGTCGCGTCTTCCTTGCGGGCAAGGGGGTCGTGACAAGTGGTGCCGAAACCCGGGAGAAAAGAAACAAAGAAACACCCAGGAACCAGAACTTTCAGCAGTCAGGGAGGTGCGCCGGTAAGTCCCAGGTAAGGTGGGACCCGCTGTTAAAAAGCGGAGGCTCCTCTATACATAAAGAGGGAGCATTAAAAGGTACCTGCTCCTCTGTAAAAAGAGAGGGCATTACATCTCATAGCAATTGCACTCTGTATTTTCGTTTTTGTTTTCTGTGTATGTTCGTTTTGTTTTGTGTACTTTCACTTTCAATTTCTGTGTTTTCTTGTGTTGAGTTATGGGTGCTGTGACTTCAAGTCCACTCCTTCTGGCCCTCGATGGCCTTTTACGTTCCAAGGGACTGGAGGTGAAGCATCGCACCTTGGAAAAATTTTTACAGAGAGTAGATGTCGCTGCACCGTGGTTTGCATTTTCAGGCAGGCTCACTACACCCAGCTGGGATAAATTAGGCAAAGACCTTGACTTTGCTCGTGAGCAGGGCATGCTAGAGGGCGGGGTGATACCCCTCTGGAAGATGGTCCGTAGTTGTCTTACGGACGGCCGATGCCAAGAAGCGCTTGTTAAAGGGCAGGAGGTTTTAGAACAATTACATGAAGAAAAATCAGAAACAACAGAGAGCGAAGTGTCTCAGGAAGAGGGGAGTGTGCGGGGCGTGGAGAACGGGAGGAGACTGTATCCAGATCTCAGTGTGCTGCGCACGCCCCCATGCGAAAGTGGGTCAGAGGCAGAAGACGCTGAGGAGGAGGAGATAAGAACGCTGTCCCGGCAGTTAGGGAGTTTAGGTACAGGGAACAGAGATAAGCAAGGGCTCAAGAACGGGCGGCCTCCCGATCCGCCTCCGTATGGCGGGGGTGTTTCAGGCTGCCGCTGCTTTCCTCTGTTCCTCAGGGCTGGCATATCATTGCTATTGACATTAAAGACTGTTTCTTTTCTATTCCTTTGCATCCTAAGGACTCACAGCGTTTTGCCTTCACCCTTCCCTCGTGTAATCACGAGGAACCAGATCAAAGGTTTGAGTGGGTTGTTTTACCACAGGGAATGTCTAACAGTCCTACGATTTGCCAGATGTATGTAGGGAAGGCACTCGCACCTCTCAGACAACAATATCCTTCCATTAAGATTATTCATTATATGGATGATGTATTATTGGCAGCCAAATTACAACAGTCAGTTTATGAGGCCTATAAAGACCTGGTGAAGTTGTTAGCTCAGTATGGATTACATATTGCACCTGAAAAGGTTCAAACAGGGGATTCTATTCAGTATTTGGGAGCGACGATTGGAAATGACGTGTTAAAACCACAAAAAGTTACTATAAGAACTCAAGATCTCCAAACTATAAATGATTTTCAAAAACTGTTGGGAGATATTAATTGGATAAGAGGTTATTTACATATTCCTAATATCGTGCTCCAGCCTTTGTATGCTATTCTTAAGGGTGATCCAGATCTTACTTCCCCTCGTACCCTCACTAAAGAGGCCAGAGCGGCCCTTATAAAAGTAGAAGAAGCTATACAACATGCTACTCTATGCAGGCTCCAGAGTGATAAACCTTTCCAGTTATGTGTGCTTGCCACTATGCGGCAGCCTACTGGAGTACTGTGGCAAGATGGGCCTTTACTATGGATCCACCCACATGTATCCCCAGGAAAATCTTTAGAATACTATCCTGATGCTGTTGCAGCGTTAGCACTTAGAGGGATTCAACAGAGCATTCAATTTTTTGGACAAGCACCTTCTTCTCTTATCATACCCTATTCTAAAGTTCAACTTAATGTTTTGTGTGCTACTCTAGACAACTGGGCTATTCTATGTTGCTCGTTTCAAGGGGATATTGATAATCATTACCCTTCTCATCCATTACTCCATTTTGTTAAAGAGCATCCTATCATTTTCCCTAAAGTAACTTCACCCACTCCAATTCCAGGGGCTGTTGATATTTTTACTGATGGCTCTAAGTCTGGAATGGGAGCTTATGTGATTAATGACTCTCCCCCTGTCCAGCATCAATTTGCTCCTGGAAATCCACAATGGGTAGAACTACAAATTGTCATTGAAGTTTTTAAACAGTGTTCTTTTCCTTTCAATCTCATTTCGGACTCCATCTATGTGGTGCAGGCGCTCAAAATTCTGGAGGCTGTAGGAGCTATTAGTGACACCCATGCTGTGTCTGCTTACTTTAATCAGCTTCAACAGCTTATCCGTAGCCGTACTGCCCCTTTCTATCCAATGCACATTTGGGCTCACACCTCTCTTCCTGGCCCGTTATCACAGGGTAATGCCTGTGCTGACTCGGCAACTAGAAGCCAGTTGGTATGCTTGGCCTCCTCCTTAGTAGAAGCTAAATTGTTTCACCACAACTTTCATGTCAATGCTATGACACTGCGCAGACGTTTTTCCATCTCCGGAGCAGATGCTCGTCAGATAGTATTACAATGTCCCCATTGTGTCACATTTCTTCATCCTCCTACTTATGGTGTAAACCCACGAGGATTGAAGCCATTGGTCGTCTGGCAAATGGACGTAACTCACGTGCCTGACTTTGGTAACCTCAAATATGTACATGTTTCTATTGACACATACTCTGGAATTATTCATGCTTCTGCTTTATCGGGAGAAAAGGCACGTAATGTTATTACTCATTGCTTAGAGGCATGGGCAGCATGGGGTGCACCTGCATCCCTTAAGACTGATAATGGACCTGCTTATACTGGCAGACAGTTTACATCTTTTTGTTCTACTATGGGAGTACAACTTGCTCATGGGTTGCCTTACAATCCTCAAGGGCAAGGCATTGTTGAACGTGCCCACCGCACCTTAAAAGAAACCTTAGAAAAACAAAAAGGGGGAATAGGAGTTGACCACACTCCTAAAGAATGCCTGTCCTTAAAAGAACGCCTGTCCTTAGCTCTTTTTACCATTAATTTTTTGAATTTGGATATTCATGGCCGCTCTGCGGCCGATAGACATGTGTCCCCTCAGCCCTCTGTGACTGGCTATGTTAAGTGGAAGGATGTTCTTACGGGCCAATGGAACGGCCCTGACCCCGTGCTGACATGGGCACGAGGATCTGTATGTGTTTTTCCCCAGGATCGCACGGAGCCGCTGTGGATCCCTGAACGCCTGACAAGAAGAGTCTCGAGATCTACTAACCAGCAGCAGGAGGTGCCACAACAGTCCCATGATGAGGAGCTTCATTCTGATGAGTGCTCTGGCTCTGATGCTGGTGCCAACGGTACAGATGGCACCAATGCAGTGGTGGGCAGTGGCACGGGCATGGCCAATGCCAATGCCAGTTCATAGTAATTCTAGTGTCCTCCCCACTCTTTTTTCTACCTCATGTGAGATGTCTGCTCCTTGTACCTCTCCTAGAGGGGACATGGAAAATATTTTTAATCAGTCTCAAGTTAATCTCACAGGAGTTTTTTGTTTCAGCCTTGGGAACACTAATTGTATTAGCCTTAAGACCAAAAATTTGACTAACTGGGAGGACCCATTGCGGTCCAGTCGAGTCTCAGGGAGTATTCTCAGTGCTGTATTGAGCCAAGTAGTTTCAGGGAAGCAATCAGGCTCAGGGACCCCCGCAACTAGCTCTGTTTTAAACATAACTACTTTAGCTATTATCTCCGAGGTATTAATCCCAATGCCTCCTTCTTCTAATAGTACTTGCTATGCCACTCATTTCAAGGCCTCTCCCTACTGTACCCCTAATTTTGGTTTTCCCCCGACATTTACGCCTTGTCAGGATCATTCTTGGGAGAAACATCAAGTTGCTAAAGGTTTCTCCTTTTCCCCCCCTCTAAAGAGATATGTTTATAACTTTAACAACAATGCCAACTCCTCTACAGGAACAGGTTGGTCCTGGTTTCAATGGCTCATTTCCAATGAGAAGGGGGCTTCAGCCGATATTTCCGCATTGGCTCAATTACTAGGAGCCAAAAGTTGGCTGACTAATGTTTCTGGCACTACTAAGGAAAGTGAACGAGGTAATAGGCTTACATCTGTTTCGTTCAACTCTCTGTTACATTATGCCACATTGCCTCCTGCAATGGTCTGTATACAATCCCCGTTCCTGTTCCTTTTAGCTAATCACACCTCATCGGGGATGCTGGATTGTTCTATTATTACCTGTTTCTTATCTGAGTGTTGAAATGGTTCTTGAACTGTAGCAGTAATTATAAAAATTCCAACTTTTGTCCCAATCCCAGTCACTGCGGATCCAGATAAATTTCCTATTGTAGAGCTACTTAGAGTCCGCAGAGATTTTGGAATCACAGCAGCTATAGTGACAGCCGTGGTGACATCTGCTGCTGCCGCAGTTACGGCCGGAGTAGCCATGGCCAGTCAAGTACAAACTGCTGCCACTATTAATCAAGTTGTTCAACAAACGTCCACTATACTTGAATCACAAAATGCGATTAATCAACATATTTTGTCAGAGATTTTAGCTACCAACCAGAGAATAGATTTTCTTCAAGCTCAGGTAAAAAAATTGGCTGACCTAGTACTTTTAGTCTGCATTGACCAACGTGCACATTTATGTATAACCTCTGTCAGATTTAATGATTCCAGAAATGCTTCCCACATCATTGGTGGATATCTGGCCGGAAATTGGTCCATGGAAGCGGAAGACATGATCCAGTCTCAACTAACCCAGATAGCTGTCTTAAATAGTACCCGTGTCGATCCCGTGACTCTGGGTCAATTCACCAATTGGATATCTTCTGCTTTTTCCTTTTTTAAAGAGTGGGTGGGAGTAGGCATTTTTGGTGCACTGTGTTGTTTTGGTATGTTCCTCTGTTTGTGGTTTCTCTGTCGCCTTAAAGCTCGTAGTGCTAAAGATAAGGCTATGATCATACAAGCTCTTGCTGCTTTAGAAACTGGCAACTCGCCACAGGTCTGGCTTGCGCATCTTAAGCACTAAACTTTTGACATGGTCATTACACCCCAAGTTATTATAACATTGCACTGGGATTGACATGTCTTTCCTCGTTATTCTCTTAGTGTCAGAAAGCCCTTGCACTCTGCCGGTCTTGCTACCATTGCACGCAGATGGGTTTCTACACTAGTGCCTTTGACATGGTCGTTGCACCCCAAGTTATTATAACATTACACTGGGTACGACATGTCCTTCTTTTGTCTTTCTCTTAGTGCTGGAAAGCCCTTGCACTCTGCGGGTCTTGTTGCCATTGCACACAAAAGGGTTTCCACACTGGTCTTTATCTATCACTTTAAAGTCCGTGCCTTTCTTTCAGGGTGCTGCCAACTTGTTTGTAGTTGTACTTCTGCATGGCCACAGTTCAACCTCAGCTATTCCCTCTTACTCACCATCATCACGATACAGGATGCGAGGCAAGGCACTGCACTTGAGTGATCCATTGAGAAGAGGGACCTCAAGGGGAGCATGTCCTATTGCATGCGGGTTTGACGTGTCTCCGCCCCGCCCCACAAAAAAAGGCGTCGGCTGATATGGTGTCAGATCTGGGAAAGGCGCCCCCTGGGGCTGGCCCATACTATACAGCCACTTTTACACAGTGGGATAGGACCTCTACTCTCGCCTGTATTGTCTTAGTGAAACAAAAAGGGGGAGCTGTGGTGAGCCGTTCCTGCGGACTGTGGTCGCCATTACATGATGGCGCTGGCTCCGTTGTGGTTGTGGTCTGTGAAGGACAACTCCATATCAAAGAGAGTTGGCGTGTTCCCAGCTCCTTATCAGAGAAAGTTGGCGTGTCATTTTCTAGCACCCTGTGAGAAGGGTACACGTGGCAGCTTTGCATTGGGGTTCGCGGTGCTTTATTAAGGCTGGGAGGGGCATCCGAGAAAGAGTAAAAAAATTATTAAAAAAATATCAAGGGCCTAAATAAACTACTAAAAAAAGATTCCTGAGTCGCGTCTTCCTTGCGGGCAAGGGGGGTCGTGACACCATGTCAATGCTAATACTTTACAAAAGCGTTTTAAAATAACTAAGGAACAAGCTAGACAAATAATAAAACAATGTCAAAATTGTGTGACCTTTTTACCCCAAATTAATCTTGGAGTCAATCCTAGAGGACTGATACCTAACCATATTTGGCAGATGGACATCACACACTTGCCAGAATTTGGAAAATTAAAATATTTGCATGTTACAGTTGATACCTCTTCTGGATTTTTGATGGGCTCCCTTCATGCCGGAGAAAAAACTAAAGATGTTATAGCTCATTGTTTACAAAATTTTGCCACTGTGGGTGTTCCTAAACAGTTAAAAACAGATTATGGTCCTGGTTATGCTTCTACCTCTTTTAAACAATTTTGCTCATCATTTGGCATTACTCATATAACAGGAATCCCATACAATCCTCAGGGACAAGGCATAGTTGAAAGAGCTCATCAAACTATTAAAATGTACTTATTAAAGCAAAAAGAGGGAATTGGAAAGGGGTATATATCCCCCAAAGATAAACTTAAAATAACCCTTTTTACTCTAAACTTTTAAAATTTGGATTCATCAGGGCTTAGTGCTGCGGAAGGGCATATGTGTCCAAAAAATGTACATAAGCCTAAGGTACTTTGGAAGGATATTCTAACAGGACAATGGAAAGGTCCTGACCCAGTGATTGTCTGGAATCGGGGGTCTGTTTGTGTATTTCCACAGGGAGAACAGCAGCCGATTTGGATTCCAGAGAGATTAACTAAGGTCCTGACCCAGTGATTGTCTGGAGTCGGGGTTCTGTTTGTGTGTTTCTACAGGGAGAACAACAGCCGATTTGGATTCCAGAGAAACTAACCAAAGTGAATTCTATGGACCAACACAAAAACGAAAACAAAAAAAGGTGATTTGACTCAAATCCATAACAGCTGATATCCAGAGCTCCAGTTTGGCTATTCTTACATCTACAACAGTGATTAACCAGGATGCTTTTTTCAATATTTATTTTATTATTGCCTTTTCCCACATCATAAAGTTCTATTTTATTTTTGAGCTCATACAGACCTAGGTTAATGTTTTTCTGATCAGTTTTACTTTTTGACTCTGGAGTTTTTAAACATGACTGTGGAGATTTCACCTAGGTAAAGCTACAAGGCCTTTACTATTGTCTTATGTGTTGTATATTATGTGTGCACACTTCTGTTTTGTGTTGTATGTCTGTATGTGTGTATGTCCATATATCTTATATGAGGAGCGCTCATGAATAAATGGATCCGAATTTTTTTTATTCACGTGATTTTAATGGTTTAATTTAGATTGGGTAAACAGCTGTTGAAAATTGTTTTAATATGTGAACAAATAAGGAGGTTAACAGATCTGTTTGTTTGCTTTCACCTTTCCTTCTCACTATATTTAATAATTCTGTTCAGGATAATGTAAATTGTTCAAAAAATTGTTTTCTTAGTGCCTGTTGGAATGTTACATAATTTTTTTCCTAGCATCATTGCCAGAATCCCTATCTTCATCCCAGTGCCGGTGAAGACAAAGATAAAACCAAACTACAGCTTCTTCGGTAGTTATCACAACAAACTGTATAAACTGATGCATCAGTGAATAATAACTCAACAAGTAATGCTCAATCAAGGAGTCGATTTACTTTGGGAGGAAATGGACATATTGACAGATTCCTCTACTTTGAACTGCTTGCAGAACTTGCCTGGACTATATGTATCACTTGTATGCATTGTGAACTATCTGTTGGTGCAGCAAATTGTGGTAGTGCTGGAGTATTTTTGCTGATGGTGTCACCGGTGGTACAATTTTTCAAAGGAGCCCTCAATTGGCTTGGTGTCATGGCATTTTTCATCCTCCTCCCTTCTACTAGTGATGGTCTAAAATTTGGGGGCCAACAGAGGTGAGGCAAAGAACTTCACCCCCCCACTGGTGCAAAGGCCTATCCACAAGTATGGCTATATGCTGGACCGGTAGTCAGTGACGGGTATGATCCGATTGCAGTGGTACCAACCTAAGACAGGAGGCTGACTCCTAGAGGTCAGTTCATCCGATGACGGGTAAGGACCATATGTTGAATTGGACTACCTAACAGGCACGGTCCCTAAGCCACATTACTTGTTGTTTAATTAAACAGAAGGGGGGAGATGCTGAGAGCCACGGCCAAGTCTGTATGGCCCCTGGGCATTTTGCCAACAGTATTGATTGACAGGCGAGGCATTAGCCGCCTCTGCCGCTACTTTTGCGTTCTGGCGCTATTTTTGGACTTCTTGCGCTATTTTGAGTTCTCACGGGGATTCCCCTGGCGTTCCTGTTGGTTGGCGAAGTGCAGGAGGAGGGATTTCCCGGGGAGCTATTTCCGGCTGGGGGTTCCTGCAGGAGCCTCGTGGCTTTTCGGGAGGATTCCCCAGGAGCGTGTGTGAGGTTTTTTCCTGCAGTTAAAAAATAAAGTTTGTTCCTGCTTCAGTGGCTCGTGATTTGTGCCCAGCCAGACTGCAGCATTAGCCCTCACTTCCTCTTGTATGTAATTTTGTATAACCCTGAGGGTCTCCTTCCATTTCCATGCAATTTCCCTTCTCTCTTCCTTTCCCTCCCACCTCTCAATCCTTGTTTAATGTTGGTCTTCTTCTCGTGCTCTTCTTCCCTAGTCTGTTCTTAGTTACTCTCCTTATATCAAAGAAGACATTTGGCATTTGTTTTTTAGGGCTTGGCTAGCTTCACTTAGCATAATCTGCTCTAATGCCATCCATTTTCCTCCAAATTCTATGATTTTGTCATTTTTTAATGCAGAGTAATACTCCATTGTGTATAAATGCCACATTTTTTTTTATCCATTCGTCTGCTGAAGGGCATCTAGGTTGCTTCCACAGTCTTGCTATTGTGAATTGTGCTGCCATGAACATCGATGTACCACTGTCCCAGTAGCATGCTCTTTTTAGGTCTTTAGGGAATACACCGAGAAGGGGAATAGCTGGGTCAAATGGTGGTTCCACTCCCAGCTTTCCAAGAAATCTCCATACTGCTTTCCAAATTGGCTGCACCAATTTGCAGTCCCACCAACAATGTACAAGTGTACCCTTTTCCCCACATCCTCACCAGCACTTGTTGTTGTTTGACTTCATAATGGCTGCCAATCTTACTGGAGTGAGATGGTATCTTAGGGTGGTTTTGATTTGCATTTCTCTGACTGCTAGAGATGGTGAGCATTTTTTCATGTACTTGTTGATTGAATTGTATGTCCTCCTCTGAGAAGTGTCTGTTCAGATCTTTGGCCAATTTGTTGATTGGGTTATTTGTTATCTTATTGTCTAATTTTTTGAGTTCTTTGTATACTCTGGATATTAGGGCTCTATCTGAAGTGTGAGGAGTAAAGATTTGTTCCCATGATGTAGGATCCCTATTTACCTCTCTTATTGTTTCTTTTGCTGAGAAAAAACTTTTTAGTTTGAGTCAGTCCTGTTTGTTGATTCTAGATATTAACTCTTGTGCTATGAGTGTCCTATTGAGGAATTTGCATCCAGTCTTGTTCAAAGTAAGTTCTCTCTGTATCTCTGCTCCCTCCCTAACTGAGTTGCTGATTCTCATTAACAAAGGATGGATTGATAAATCCAGAATGTTCTACGTGGTGCATAATTAGAAGGATCACAGTAATGCAATTGAACAATTCCAATGTAAGATGCAACAAAATTTGACAACATACAACATATAACATGCATTTATTTGAACAGTTGATGGTTAATTATCCTGTCAGGAAACCACTACTCCTTCTTTTTTCTTTCCTTTTCTTTTTCCTTTTTTTGCAAGTATATCGGCACTGCTTGGATCTGTTCTCTCCTTTTATTTTTATGGACCTCTGAAAATGAACACCACCATTGCCACAGCATCTTTTAATTTGTATAGCTCGGGTCTGTGTTAATGCATTCTATTATCTGAACTCTGGGGGGATTTACACATCTATTATCTGTTCTATAAGGTAAGATGGTCTTATTCCTCGATGGGAAATTTATTTCTTACTTCCGAACTTTCAGCTGACAGGAATGTCTAGAGGATGTGGACTCCATGCCCAACGACAACCCTCACAAGCTGTTTCACCAATGAAGGTTTCTGGATTTTATTCATTGGGATCAGGGACCACTTGAAGGATTAAGCTAATTTCTAGGATAATACCTGGGTCGTAAAATCGCATATCCTACAAAATCAGGTTCCGCACACTTACATTCCCAGGTTTTAAATACCCTGGAAAAGCTGTTGTGTCTAAGATTTTTAAAAAATTCTTTTCCAAGAGCAATGAGATTTGCTTACTTTGTGGATAAATTAGTGGCGCTATTTTTATACAACTATGGTGAGCAGCCCGTTCATGTGTGCATACTTCTCGCCTCTTTAACAATGTTGATCAGATGCATGAAAGAAATGAGAACATCTCAGTAGAAAATTCTGGCTCTTGGGGAAAGAAAAAAAAAGGTAAATAAATGGTATTCTGAGGAGCTGCATGATTGAACACATAACATATGGCCGCAGGTCTCCCCATAAGAATTTCCTTGATCAGCATTTATTGTCTAAGCCTTGCAGTTAATACCTGCTAGAAAAAAAATTAAATTCCCAAACTTCAAGTTTGCACCAGGCAAAGCACAGCAAAGTGCGTAATTACCTGAAAAGTGCTTTCTAATTTTTTTAGAGGTATCATACTGCAGCAGAGATTCACAGTCCTGTCTGTGGAGCATGACGCTGTTAATCTACAATTTAGATGCAATAGTTTGCTCCAGTTGAAAAGTCACTTTGATTCCATTCTCTTTTTAACGGTTTTGATTTCCTGAAAATTATAATGGAATGGAGTGCAGGGAGCTCTGTGAATCTATTACATAGCATTAGCTGACAAGAGGAGACCATAATATGGGTGTGGCCTTACCTGATATTGGCTAAATTGTCAATGGACAGAGAGAAAAGTCTGATATGTACAGTATTAAAAATATATTGTTATTAAAATTCACAGTAGTTAATTTAAGAACTTTAAGATTCACAAATTGCATTTATACATCTATCTCTTTTAAGTTGCACAGTAACACTCACAAGGTAAGGATTTAGAGGTGGCCAAGAGACCACAACAATATAGACAGCAGAGCAGGAGACTATTTTGCCTTTATCCACTGTTCTTTTCTGTGCTGAATTTTGTTAATGAGAGAATGATGCTTTGATAAAATCCTGGCCAGGATTTTAGATTTGTTCGGCCTTCTGTAAATTCGGACTGAATTCAGAGACAGCACTCATCAACTTCACACACACAAAAGATATATTTTCAGTTTATTTTACAAAAATTCATAGGATCATGTACGGACATCTTTTAAAGCTCTCATCCTGTTGAATTGCAATGTGTTGGAGACTTCTGGTTGTCTATACAGGTCCATGTCCTGACCTGCTTCTTTGTTAAAACTGGTTCAAGAATTAGGTAAGTATCTGGGCATGGCAGTGGTGCAAACCTGTAATCCCAGAAGCTTGGGAGGCTGAGGCAGGAGGGTTGCAAGGTCACAGCCAGCCTCAGAGACTTAGTGAGGCCCTCTCTCAAAAAATAAATAAATAAATAAATAAAAGGTATATAGCTCAGTAGTAAAATGTCCCTAACTATAATTCCCAGTACAGAAAAAAAAAGACTTAGGTGGCCAGACTGGGAGTATAGCTCAGTGGCAGAGCACTTGCCTAGAATGAGCAAGGCTCTGGGTTTAATCCCTAGCACTGAAAAAAAAAGAAAGAAAAAAAAGTAAAAAAATATCAGGTAGCTGTGTGTTTCAATTGATGTTGGATCCCTCCCCTCCCTTCCCAACACCAGAGGGTAGATTTCAACGTGAAAGTTAGTATTTCCATGGCCCTTGCTAATAATTCCTATGGAAATGGTCATAGGATTCCATTCTAACCAGTGGTAAATGAAGAAGCTCTGCTGAGATATGTGAGAGTGATTTTTCTTACTTTCAAAAATAAAAAAAAAAAATGGGGGAAAGTGATGGCCCCTGACTCTGCCTCACTCCTAGCTCTGGAATGTTGTTGTGCTTGGGCAATGCTGGAGCTGCTGCAGCCACCTTGACACTGTGAATGTGGAAAGACAACACCCTAAGTTTGGCAGAAAGAAAAAAATGGGAAAGTATCTGAAGCATCACTCTTTTTTTTTTTAAATCTGCTGAATTTTCCAACATTTACCAAGCACAGAGTCAAATTTCCTGTTTCTTGAAGTCAAAAGAATAATATTGGGTACATCTGTTGTATTTCTTCAAACTGAGCTAAACTTGAAGCAACTGATGACACAGACTTCGTCCCACCAAACTTTGCATCAACTTTAAGATCATCGATAGAACGGGTTTTCAAATATTCCTGTAGAATGGAAGGCTTTCAACGCAAGGGAAGAAAGTCAAATGGGTTAAATCTGTCATTTTTCAGCCAGTTTTAAGCAAACAGTCATAACGGTTACATTCTGATAATATCTTTTCTATAGGATTAACTAAAAACTTCCGCCAAGTGTACAGTAATTGAGGTGTATGGATTCGTCTGTAAGTTCCTGGAAGTCTTTGTGTTGGAGACAGGGCACTGTTCATCTAAACCAGCAATTTCTGCTGTGCGGTCCTCTTCAGATGCCTATTAACACGGGTCATCTGCTGGAACGAGAGCACCACTTTGTTCTCTGGACTCTTTCTCTTCCACGAAATGAACGTGACTTCTGGAGCTATGGGTAAAGTGACTGCGTACACAGATGGCTTTTCAAAACGCCCACAGACGATTGATAAGTAAATGGAATTATCTGGACGTCCCATCCTTAAGTTGAAAAGGGAATTTAAAACAAAAGGGGATTCGATTTTCCACATGGTCGGGGGGGGGGCACAGTCTGAGCCCGAGGTGACCCCCACTCCTTTCTTCCCATGCCCTCGAGCATCACGAAGGGGGCTTGACCTTCTTTCCTTTCAAGTTTTATGCCTTTGAGCTGTCCCAGCACTTCTGTCAGCGTTCCTGGACACATCGCTGGACATGACTTCATTTAAAATATAAACAGAAAATGTGTCTACTTGTCAGAAAAGTTTAAATTCAGTTTGTTAGTTTTTTTTTTAAATGAAGATAATTTCCCCTTAGAGCCACAAGCCCTATGTAGATGTAGATATGTTCGTATAGACATATATATATATATATATATATATATAACCTTATATGGCACGGATTTCAGATTTATCATTTATATTTTCATTATCTTCTTTAGTCACTTAAAGCTATGATATTAATCCAAAATGGATATTCACAGACTTGATCCCACAGTGACGATAAAGGCATATTTTTATAAGCAATAGAAACTTACAATGGGTATCTTAAACCTAGAAAAATAAGAGAAAGGAGGGGAGGGAGGAAAGATGGAGGGAGCGAGGAAAAGAAAGATGAATGGGTAAAGGCCTTTGTTGGAAGAATGTAGAATAATCAAGGAAAAATGGAAAGATCTGTCTTAGAAAGGACAAGAACCAGGGCATCTCTGGTGTCTAGCATAGCAGAACTGATTGTCTGTGACTCCAACACATAATCCCGGGAATGAATTAGATCCTAATTTTAGTGCTCGGGTAATGTAAACTAGGATTAAAATCCTGAGACAGGTGACATGGTCTTAGACTGGGAATGTCCATCTACTTTATTCTCTTATGCTTCCAAAACAACCTACAATATAGAAGGAGTAGTTCCCCAAAGGAAAAAGACTATGGGTTATTACTAAAGGAAAAAAAAAAAGACATAGGAGATTGACCAGGCACAATGAAAGTAGCTTCTCAATCTCACTGTCACACCTGGATTTGAAACTCAGCCCAGTGTGTGTATAGCCTCGCCTTGCGTTATTCATGAATATCTACTTACGAGTCTTGATTCTTGCTTCCTACTGGATTAGAATAACACTCTAGTGTTTTATATTCACTTTTTTTTTCCTTTTGTACCATAGATTGAACCAAGGGAAGTTAACATCTGAACCACATCCCCAGCTCTTTTTAATATTTGTTTTAGAGACAGGGTCTCACTAAGTTGCTTAGGGCCCAATAAGTTGCTGAGGCTGGCTTTGAACTTGTGATCCTCCTACCACAGCCTCCTGAGCTGCTGGGATGACAGGTGTGCCCTACTGTGCCCAGCTATATTCACTTCTTGATGTCAATATTTTACCAGGCTTGGCCCAACTACAGAAGTGCTCTGTCCTTCTGCACTGGACCATGGATTTCCCCATCACAGTGGAAAAGAGCTATTGATATACATCCATCCTTCCATCAAATGTGACCAGTTCTCAAGTGCCATGTTAAACGGTAGGGGGTTCAGAGGTAGGCTGAGCAGAACAAATTACATTTTTTATTTTATGGGATCTTCCTGGAGAGGTGGAGACAGACATTCAACAAGGGCTCACATAAGTGAATGGTAATTGTAACTAGTTATAGTGGAACAAGGTCAAGGTCCATCAGACTGTGAGAGGGAAGACCTGACTAGGTCTGAGAGGACAGGGAAGACTCCCTTGAAGATGGTACAATTATTCCAGAATCCAAGAAAAAAAAATAATAAGGTGTAATAGGTAAAAAAAAAAAAAGGATCATTCAAGTGGTGTGGAAGGAGAACATGCCAAGCAGAAGAGCAGGTTTAACTAACAGTCTGAGCTGAAACGGAGTCTAACCTTCAACAGGAGAAGAAAGCCAGGGAGGCCAAAGGGCAGCCTCTGTTGCCGGGAGGTGACCTTGGAATTCTGGATTTGTTTGGGATTGGTAGGAGGTGATGGAAAATTAGGCAGGTGCCCAACCATTCAGGGTTTTATAAGGCATGGTAAGGATTTGATCTCTATCCAAAGAATAATGAAAAGCCAATGGAATATTTTAAGCATGATCAAACTTGCATTAAAAAAAATCCTCCAGCCCCACAGTGGAAAATATGTTGGAGACAGGCCAAAAGGGCGCCAGAGTTCCAAACAGGAAGCTCTCTCTGGCCCAGGTCCCAGCCGTGAAGATTGAGTTAGGGTGATAGAAATGGAGATATGCAAAGAGAGCAGTTTAGAAGTAAAACCTTAGGAATTCTAACTGTCAAGACTCTCATGCTGTTGGCTGTGGCTGGGGAGAGACTGGTATCCACATTGACTCCTCGTTTCTAGAATTTAGTACCAGAGTGGGTGGTGATGGCACACAGGGAGAGAGAAAGCCCTCCGTGTGTGGCAGGGACGAGGACTTGGGTTGATGGCTTTTAGACAGATAAAATTTGAGTTGTCTTTGAAATATGCAAGTGAAGATATTAAACGAATATTTGGGCATCTGTCTCTGCAGCTCCAAAGAGTTTCTGAAGAGTAGGTATAAATGAGTGGCTCATCTGAAGACTGAGATGTCAATTTAATATATTCTAATCCATGTCTCTATGTCAACTGCACTTAAAGAGGTCTAAAGTCAAAATAATCTTCAGAACCCTAGGCTGTAACCTGACAGTAACAATTCCAAAGGAGGCAGGATAATGAAAAGATGGTAGAAATTTATGTTAGAAAACCTGGATTCAAGTCTCCATGATTGCTATTCATATTAAATAATTTATGATTTTTACCAAATCAACTTTCTCATTATAAATTCTGTTTGCTCCTCTATAAAAATAGCAATAGGGGTATCTTTGATTGTTGCTATAAGGGATGATGTGATCATCTTCATGGTATGGTTATATGAAATTGCTTTGCAAACTGCTAGAGACATTTGTCTTATGTGTCCCAAAATTCCTTGGTCTCAGTATGCATGGGCAATGTACTCAGTGTAGAGACACATACCAAGGTACAAGTACTGGCCCTTTTAGCATGGTGAGACTAAGAAGGCATGCTAGACCACTGCTGGTTTGTAGGTTGTCTGAGAGTTTTGATTAAAAAATAATAATCCAGCCTCACTGTCCTTAAACAGAAGGGTTTTTGCATCAGGAATCCATTATTTCTAACTAATTATTCTGTAATATACAGAATAAAAAACTCTGACAATTTGGGAGTTGAGAGGTTATAAAAATATTTTTCATTTTCTTTCTAGTCATACCTGGAAAGGCCAAGCCTTAGAATGGACATGGATTATTATTTTTTAAAATCGCTTCTGTTTTAGTTTTTCCTCTCTCTATATCATAGGCACCGTCCCCGCAATTGCAAGATGGGGAGATGCTCTCCCTGGGGAGCTGGACACAGCCCTATCAAGCCTTTGGAACAGTTCAAATTAGAAGCACAGAAGCATTTTCAGGGGCCACTGTACCCATATCCTAGCAAAATTTCTGAGCACTTCCCTTATGATTTTTTGTGGGAAATCATCTGAGGATCCTGTAGGATCAAAGAAGAGAGGGGAAAATGTCATTTAATTTTTATAGATTTGTTACAACATACCAAAGGAATCGCTAGCTACAAGTCACATTTCAGCAGTAAAATGGATATCTTAGTTCAAAATACATCTTCAGCAGCAGCAGCAATGAGGGAAATTTCTCTGAAAATATTCCTCACATGTGGCAGCATTCTGTTACTAACTCAGACATGTAAATTAAATTTGGACTTCTTCCTAGTGTCACGGACATCACTTTCCTTATCCAAATGAATAATGACAAAAAATCATAATGTCAGAAGAATGCGCATTTTATTTTATATAACTATTATTAAAATTTAACGTGTGATTATGAGAAGCTATCATCTAGTGAGGTTTCATTACTATACAATTATCTTAATTTATGGTAGCATCTAATTAGGAGCAGTATGTACTGCTGTTATGGTTTGAATATAAGGTGTCCCCCCCAAAAGCTTATGGTTAGATTATGAAAGCCATAAACTAATCAGTGGATTCATCCATTCGATGGATCCATTCTATGAACGGATTACTGGATGCAGCTGTAGGCAATTGAGGTGTAACGGGAGAAAGTAGGTGACTGGGGGCATTCCTTGGGATTATATATTTTGTTCCTAGTTCCTTGCTATCCCTGTTTCTTGGCTTTCAGGAGCTGAGAAGCTTACCTCTACTATGTCCTACTACCATGATGGTCAGTCTCAACTAAGGCCCAGAGCAAATTAAACTTCTCCTCTTCTACCTTGCTCTTGTTGGGTATTTTGGCCATTACTAAAAAGCCAGCTAATGCACTGCAACAAATTTTTTAGTGAATTCTTTCCTTTATATGCACCCATTTTTGTTTAATTATTGGCACCTACTGATTGTACAAATTAGTGGGTTTCCTTGTGACAGGTTGTCTCCACCCTCCCCACTACCTTCTCTGACCCTAAAAATATTTTTAAAAAAGAAGGCTGAAACAGGCTTTTATCATTTATTTTATCTGGTTATTATTAATCCAAGTGACCTTGACCAAGAGACCAAAATTAAAAGAGCAGTAACAAGGTATATTGACTTAATGAACTTGCTCCTAGGAAACATCGGGAGGGATACGGCAGCCTCTGGGCCAGTAGAACCTCATCTGAATGCCAGCAAACCTCAGCCACCAACAAATGCGGGGAAAATACACTTCAACTGGCCAATGTTCTGAAAAGGAAAAGGAACAAAGAAAGAAGGATAATGGTCCGGTATCAGTGGTGACGAAGGAGACGAGAAATCTCTGGCAATATAAGATCCTTGAGTGAATCCCAGACAAGAAATAATAAATTAATGGAACAATGGAGAAAATCGAGTAAGATTTGAAAATTAATTCCTAGAATCAAATCAATACTAATTTCCTGCTTTTGATAAATGGTTCTCTATGTAGGATAAGATTTGAAGAAGCTGAGTGACGGATATATGGGGAATCTGTGAATCATTTTTGCAAATTCTTGATTTACTTTTCCAAAGCCCACACTTAGTTTGTTTCAAATTTAATTTTGTTCTTAAAAGTTATCGAGTATTTTGTTCAAAGGATGCATATTTAGATTTTATATATATATAATATAGACATAGTTCATATATGTATATGTATATGTCTCATACAATTTGTTAAAGATCATTAACTATTTTATTATTAATAATAATTATTAATAAATATTAATAATAGAAGTTATTAATATTAACTATTTTAGAATTTGCTTTACTTCATTTGATTCCTTTGATAATTGTATTATCTTCATGGAAACATACTTATTGTGGATTATCATTTTTATTGTGAACTAAATTTTTACTAGATCTTTAACATTCTCTAGTAAAAATTCCTTTAAAGGCTGAAAGGTGACATTATTCTTTGTAGTGCTCATTCTAACAAAGTATTTTCAGATCTTATATCAAAGTCTTTCTTAATCATCACATGCTTTTATTTTTATGAAAGAAAAAAAAAGATTATGCTTTAAAAATACAAGAAACCTATGATGCACACTTATGGGGAAAGAACTCTTGATGGGTTAAATTCTAGTCAGTGCCTAGGAAGGCTTGCAGTGAGATAAGGATGTGATAAGGATGGAGAGGGCAGATGGCCCTTCCCCTGTTTCCAATCTCTAGGTGAGAATCTAAGAAGGGTGGCCTTGGTTGTGATTTAAAGAATGTACTCATAAATCCACCTGTGTAGTGGGCATGCCACCCACCCCATATACGCCCCCTACTCTTAGGCATAGGCCTTCCTCCACTGAATCCCAGTAATTAATCAAATGTCCAAAACCTCTCCAGTGAATCTTCCAAATTCTTTATCTGGGGCCAGAAAAACAGTCTATTGGGGTGTTTGCAGCCCTAGGATGGAGCATGAGAAGTGATGTGATTTTAATGCCCAATAGCCACACTACAGAACCAGCTTAAATGTCCATGAACAGGTAGGTGGACGGATAAAGAAAACATGGACTATATCCACCATGGAGTTTTATTCAGTCACAAAGAAGAATGAAATGATGGCATTTGCAGGAAACTGGGTGAAACTCGAGAGCTTTTAGTTAAGAGAAGTAAGCCAAAGTCAGAAGGCCAAGGGTCATGTTTTCTCTCATAGGTGGAAGCTAGGGAGGAAAAAAGGAAAAGTGTTGAGGGGGTGGAATCTCGTGAAAATCAAAGGGAGATCAGCAGAGGAGAGGAAAGGGACCAGGGGTCGGGAGGAGGAAAGGAAAAGTGATAATACTGGGGAATGATCCTGGCCAAATTACACTGTTACATTGTGTCCATGGACCCACATAGAACAACAAATTCCACCATTATGTACACATATGATTTATCAATAAATATATGGGAAATAAAATAATAGCCATTCTAAAAACATGAAGAAGCGATGTGACTTGCTCTGTGATACCCAGGTACTTAAAAAAAATAGTAATCACAGTGTTTCCTGTCAAATCTGAGACTACAAGTCCGAATTTATTATGCTTCCTAAAATGCCACGGAGGCTGCTTTCAAATATCACCCTTAACAAAGGCTTTGCTCTAGCCCTTAATGATCCAGGGCAGCCCAATCCTTGGCTCCGCTGATCCATCACTACCACCAGCCCACCCGCCATCTGTGGCTGAGACACAGGTGGTCCTCCTGGCCAGGTAGTGAAGGGAGGTAGATGAAGTACAGCCTCCCCTGTAAAGGCTGGGATTCCGCCCATCATGTTTCATGATTCTATTATCAGGCAGGCTGAAAATAATGTGTATTTTAAAAAACATAAAACGGAAACGGAAGCAAAAAAGATATTCTAGTAGCAGATGCCACCTCCACCCAGGACTGCGGGCTTGGGGCCTCCCTGGACTGGGCCCCATGGTATGCTCCACCACTCCCCGTTTGCTTTTCTTTCCCTCCCTCCTCTATACCCAACTGCCCACAAAACCTCTCAAATTGCCTCTCATTGACTTCCCATTTCAAAATGATTTGCTTCCTAAATTGTGTTTCATTCAATAAAACAAGCGAATCATAAGGATTGCGTGACATCAATATAATCCAAGCTGGCTGTGTGTGACATGACTGGTCATGTTCCGTCTTCCTGTTTTGTTTTGTTTTTTTCCATGAGGCCGTAAGGAAGATGTTCTAATATGTATTTAATAGCAAACGGCAATGATATTCAATAAACAAACAGTTACCCACACATACCCATTACTGAAAGTATTGCATAAAAAAATGTGGGTTTTTATTGAAAGTGTAATTAGAAGTCAGAAAGGAAGTTGCTTTCAACTCACAATAGCAAAATCCCATGCCCTTGTTAATCAATTCTTCTCCCACCCCATTTTTCTTCCTCCAGCCATATCTCAACTTCTCTGCTCTCAACTTGTTCCCTGATAATCACTTTCTGCCCCAACTCTCTACACAGCCCAACTGCCAAAGTTCCTCTGCATAATTCAGTCAGCAATCCCTAGAGCCCAAATCCAAACCATTTTATTATTCCTCAATGATTCTTCCCCTCCTGGGCCTCCATTCATCTCAACATACAATTTTAATCACTAGATCCAAGATCATAATTCACTTTAAAATAGCAAGAGGGGATTCATTCTTTTAAGACTAATGATATATGGTGTGAATTTCAGTCAATCAGTCAAATATTACTTTCTGCATCCGTAAAAGAAAGAAAAAAAAAACAAATAAAATGTAAATTCTAGTACTTTCTAGTCAGACCAACAAGCAACGACATCTCATGATGTTCTGTTCCCAAGGCTGTCATTTCCTCTGGAGGTAAGTAAGCTATACAACATGACAGCAGCTGAACCACATAAAAACTGCAGATGATGTTGACCTTTTGTGGTTATTCTTTAAAAATTACAGTACTTTGGTTTTCTGGATTTATGTGCCGATACATTTCACATCAGCCGCTCAGAATTCTGGATTCTCTTTTAGGAATCAAGAAAAGATTGGATAAACATTGTGCACTTCCGTACACACCTGGGGACAATCACCTGGGGCTTGCAAAGGGCAGAGGCCTCACTGTAGAGATTCCTCTTCACCGTCTTCTACCTGGCTGTTTTCACCAGTTTCCAGTGGCTGGCTGACTCCTACAGCTGTTTGGTTTTGTGACCCTGGTTTGGAAATTTAGATTAATATCCACTGATCAGGGACATTAAAAAGCCACTTAGTATTAATTGATGAAGACTCTAGGAGCAGCTTATATGAAAGAAATCTACATATTAACAGAAATAGAGACACATGCACATGCAAATTCAAGCTGAATATTACATGATATAAAAATAAAATATGCTAATATATTCTGGAGCAATGGTACATTTGCCACCTTAAGTTAAACTTATTTTCATTTTAAATAAAAGCATTATGTAAAAGTAATAAAAGACTTATATATTTAAAATGTGTTTGGATAGAATGTTAATGAACTCCATAAAATGTAAAATAATACAAAGGATGCTGAGTATTTTAGAAGCATATTTTATAGATGATACACTTATTTTTTTCCTCAAGTTCAAAACAATTCTACTAATTAGCATTTTGTTAAAAAAAAATCTGAAAAGATTATTTAGACAGTTGCCACAAAAAAACAGAGATAAAAATTATTAGGACTACAGATCTCTGTTATTACATTCTGCAGACATTCTCATAATAAACTAGGTTAAAAAACAGATTAATCGTATGCTTCCTCTTCAAGAGAAATAGACTTTTGTGTGTTTCTATAGCAACTACATACAATTTCAACCATTAACTTTCTTATTACAGGAAAAAAAATCAATAAGGACATAAATTGCTTAAGATAACATATAGCTTTGGAAGATACCTATTTATTTACTCAATATTGTTACAAAAACTACTTTACTCCTAAAAAAAAAAAAAATCAAAGGCAAATACCTATCCCTTTTTTAAATGAGTGTACCCAAAGCACTGGGAGTGTCTACAGAACCAGCCACATTGACCTCTTCTCAGAGGCCCAAAGAAGTGCCTGGACTAATTAAGTGTAAAATATAATCCACCCTGGCCAGTCACGCCTGCTGTAATTGTGCAAGAGGTATCCATAAAAATATACCACGAACCTTTGCAATTTCCTTTAAAATTAAAACAGCAGTTAACTTTCCTTTAGTTCAACTCGATGTTTATGGTCTGAATTGCCCACGACTGGTTTAGCATACTTAAACATAGATCAATGGAGTCCTTTTCCTAGAAAAGCTGTTGAATTAAAAGCCATTGTTTAGATAAGCTCCTTTGGGGCTTATCTAAACAATGGCTTGATCCACATTATACCCAGGAACAGGTTTGACTCTAATGGCTTTCTCTTTCATCTCTAATTTCTATCTGAAAGACTCACAGGCTTAGCTTTAGAATGGAGCAAAGGCAAGAGGATCCTAAATTCAAAGCCAGCCTCAGCAACTCAGGGAGTCTCTAGGTAATTTAGCCAGACCCTGTCTCAAAATAAGAAGCACCATGGATGTGGTCCAGTGGTAAAGCATCCCTTAGTTCAATCTCCCCCCACTAAAAAAAAAATAGAATTGAGCAAACATAATTTCTCTGATAGAGAGGGAGCAAGAAGTACAATTCATTCCAGGCAATAAGAACATTTTATTTTATTTTTATTTTTTTGGTGGAGGGAATCCCAGGGATTGAACTCAGGGGCACTTGGCCACTGAGCCACATCCCCAGCCCTATTTTGTATTTTATTTAGACACAGGGTCTCATTGAGTTGCTTAGCACCTTGCCATTGCTGAGGCGGGCTTTGAACTTACGATCCTCCTATCTTAACCTTCCAAGCCACTGGGATTATAGGCACGCACCACTGTGCCCGGCAAGAACATTTTCATCCCTTCAAATTATTTCCTGTTCAGTAGTTGGGTTTCTGATCACGCAGAGAGGACTCCACGTCCCACACAGGGTTGTCTTTGTTTTAAAAGAAAATTGTATGATTGGAAAATACTTTCCACTTTTTATCCTAACCTTATTCACTTTATTACCCCAAAATAAGTTAGGATAGTTTCGTATGAAAAATAGAAAAATCTACAGTCCAAATACGAGTTTAATACCCTCATCCTTTTTCCCCAAAGCAGAAAATCAAAAAGGAAATATAAGTATATTATTTGGTGCTTCTTTTTTTTTCTACTTTTCTTTTCTTTCCATAAGCCAAAGGAGTGAAATAAAAATGAAGCCCCATGATATCTAGTAGCCAGAAGGGTTCATAGTTTTATCCTTCACACTGAAAATGGGTCTTATGCCTTAGATATGAAAAGAACCAGCTATCCTTTTATCTCAGTCTTCCTGTCCCACTCATGGAACAATAGCATCAGAAATTTGGCTTGGGGTGTCAAAAATTCTACCTGTATTTCAATCTAAAACAAGCAAAGTGCAAGACATCAAAGCAAAACCACAGAGTGTTCCGTGACTCTCCAAACGCTCGGCTCTGGGAGAGCCTTGGCTATTCATATTATTTTTTAATAGAGACGATGGTAAGGCATAAAAATAATTCTTACTTGATTCCATTTTAGCCAACTTCCTGGATAATCACATTCTCTTGAATTCATCTGGCTTTTTTCATATAAAGCCACCACCAGACAGGGCTTTCAGAGATGGAGGAAATTGACCCGCAATGATTTCTTACTCAAAATGCAGCCGCCGACTCCATAATCACCTTAATTTCTCCCTTGCCCTTAGGAGCCCTCAGTTTCTTCATTACCCATTATCTTTGGCCTCACGCGGACCTTCGAAGGAAATCATGAAATAATTCTTAGCCACCAATCCGCACACAACTCCACAAGGGTTTCTGCATTAAATACAGTTTCACAAACCAGAAAGTCAACAACAACAACATCTACTTTGGAAACTGAATTCTGGGTGGACAAGTATTTTTTTCCACACCTTCCTACTGGACTTTCACTTTATTGAATTGGTTATTACACAATCAAGTTGGCAGTTTGTCTTGCCCCATGAACCTGATCCACTCAGGGCAGCATCTAATGGACAATAATAATCAAAACAACAGCAATCCCTCACATATGTGCCCTTTGTTCTAGATAGTATTCAAAGCATTTTCTTAGAGTCAGCATCTCCTGTTTCCTAATAGACTTTGAATGCTTATAAGTGGACAGTCAGTCTTTCAGGTAGCGGATCCTATTTGGTGTGTCCCTGCTAATGTAAGATTCCTGACTACTCGTGTTTTAGAACACCCGTGAGTACCGAATCTGATGACGCTTGTTCAACAAGGTAACCCTGTGTTAAGTCAGACTTCCCAGGACATGTTGCAGACGGCAGTGCTCCTTCCTGGCTGGTTTGCCTCAGATATCCTAGTTATTTGGAGACAGACGTACTTCTAACCCGAGTGTGTAATCGGAGTGTGTTCGATATTTGTTGCTGTGACCAAAATACCGCACATACACAACTAAAAGGAGGAAGAACTTGTGTTGGCTCATGGTTTCAGAAGTTTTCCATTCATGGTCGGCTGGCTTCAAGGCCAGAAGGACATGGCCAAGGAAAGCTGTTCAGCTTGTGGCAACCAGTGGGTGGAGGTGGGGAAAGTAAGGAGCCCAGAACAAGAAATATTCTTTCAGAGCAGACCCTAGTAAGCTAACTCCTCCAACCATGCCACAGCACCTATATTTTCCACCACATTCCAGAAGTCTATTCAGGTATCAATGCCTCAATCCCCTGATGAGGTCAGAACCCTCACGATCCAATCACTTCCCCTAATGCACCACCTCTGAGCCCTGCTGCTCTGGGGACCAAGACTTCAACACCAGAGACTTTGGGGACATCCCAAGTTCAAACCACAACACAAAGTATTCTGATTGATCTTCCCTTTAGGATGCTGGAATTTCCACTACTCATTGAAGGATCTGATTGTTACACGAGGCAGAGTTTCCATTTGTTTTGATCAATCTATTCTGGGCAGACAGAGTCATGCTGAATCCCAAAGTAGCGTTCAAGAGGTAATAAATTAAATTGGATTCCGTTAATTAATAACCAAAGCCTACAAGCTGACCTCATCGAATGACATAAGAATATAAATTCGTTTTTAGTCTGGATTGGTTTTTAATTTTCATTCTGTGCTCCAAAACAATTTAAATCCACGCTGTGTTGCCTTCATGAACTGTATACACATCCTTAAGTTAGATGTATAATTATCCCCTAGAAAAGTACTGCGTATTACAAATTGCCTGGAATTATAAATAGAATCGTCTTCCTGTTTCAAAGCAGATTTGGGGGAAAAGTCTGTCCATTATAGCTTGGGATCCTCATTCAGGATCAAAGAAAGCAAACAATGACATGTCATACCCAAATTGAAGGGTTTAGAGCTTTTTTTTAATTTTTTAATCTCTGAGAATATGACATTTTATTTTCTTTCTAAATTGAAGTTTCAGAAAATATTGATATTAGAAATTTTTGTTCAAGTAAGAAGCAAGTAACTCACAACAATATGGCCATGAAATAGCCTGGATGATATTGGATACATAATTATCCCAACTTAATTTACATTTTAACAGCCAAAAGGTGACATTGTCCATGGAGTGAAATCCATAATTTAAATGATTTTCCTGAAATGTATTCTCTAAAAAAAAAAATTCTCTATAATTAGATACCCCAAACCTCCCTCTCTTATCCATCATCTGTCCCCCACCCAATATCTCTTAGTCTCTCATTCTTGCACACAGAAATTTACACACATGCACATTTCTTACTTTACTATTTTACAGAAAAATGATCTCCCATATGGCAGCAAAAATCGTCTGTGAGTTTGAAAGTAGTGATTGTATTACAACTAGATTTTTATAAGCAAGAATTCAGCTGAATCAAGTACTAAGATGGAAAATGACCTTCTGTTTCCCTCCACAACCCAGAATTAATATGCCCTTTTCTTTGAGTAATAATTGCAAGTGGAACTTACCTATAGCTAATTTACCAGTTATATCTCATGCTAATTTACCAGTTATATCTCATGCTTTGTCATGTAAAAACAAATATACTAAACCAAAGTTTAGGTCTTCAATTGTGGATGTCAGATTTTTGAGAAATAGCTAGAACTTTTTTAAAAAAATCAGTCAAATCTAAAAACACTCTTGATTACTAAAACAAAAAAAAAGTAGAATTTTTGGAAAGAATACATTATCAAGTTCAAAAACTGAGATGATCACTTATATTTAAAACATTCTGAGAAGTTGCTGTTATAAAGAATGTATTTAAATCAACCTCCTTCTCCTATTCTTAACATTTCCTCTCCTTTCCAAATCTGTGACCCACAAGCTAGTTATTTTATCTCAAATATGTGTTTTTAAAAAGGAGTTCTTCTTGCTATATGGTGATACTTTTCTATTTTTAGTGACCCTTTATCACACTTTTATCAAGGTTAATTTTTTGCATTGATTGATTTGAACATGTTTGTTAGCATTCAGCATTTCAAACAATTACACCGAGAAAAATACCCTCTGTGTCAGCTATCCAGAAACAGCTTTTAATCATAACAATAGGAGCAGCAGAGAATACCTGAAAGGAGTTATCCAAATGTAACAATTTCAGCTATGTAATGGCAATTCAATCTTCTGCCCAAAATTAATCTGATATTTCTATGGGAATAGCTAACTGATCACCCTCTTCACTTATCTGGACATTCCTGAGGGGAATGTACCATTGTGTCAGACATTGACCTTGGCTGCCCTTCAGCACAAACAACAAACCCTTGGTTGCTTTCCTTATGGAGAGAAATAAGAGAAAGGCAACAAAGGTGGGCTTTTCAAAGCACAATTACCCATTATCAGCATTTTTTTTTCCTTCACAAAATTGTATCCATTGAAAATCAAACATTTATTTCTGGAAAGATTATTTTTTTTAAAGGGTCCAAAGATCTTGTCCAACTTAGTCCAGGAATACTCCAGAGGATATAAAAAAATTCCATAACACAAATGGGCTCACGATTTCTGAGGCAGATGAGTGGCCCCAGTGTCAGAATCTTTTCAGTCCCTGAGCTTGGACCTCAGGCTTGTCATTCCAGAGAGGACACTTACATACTTCCGGGAATGTGGCTTCTTGGGATCATTCAGGCCAGATCTTGGCTTCTCAACCCTCGAATTTGGGACCAGGTAATTCTCTGCTGCAGAGTCTGTCTTATCCTTGTAGGATGTTTAGCAGCATCCCTGGCCTCTACCCAATGGATGCCAGCAGGTAGCACCTTCCACTCACACCTGTGACAAATGAGTGTCCCTACCCTGCTGACTGATGTCCCAAGGCAAAGAAGGGAGATTTAATCCTGCTAAAGAACTCAGAACTAGCTGGGTGCTATGGTACACACCTGAATCCCAGCAACTCAGGAAGCTGAGGCAGGAAGATTGCAAGTTCCAGGCCAGCTTTAGTAACTTAGTGAGGCCCTAAGCAACTTAGTTGAGACCCTGTCTCAAAATTTAAAAAAATACATATATATATATATATATATATATATATATATATATATATATATGTGTGTGTGTGTGTGTGTGTGTGTGTGTGTGTATGTGTGTGTGTGTGTGTGTGTGTGTGTGTGTGTGTGTGTGTGTGAATTTATATAACTGGAGATGTAGCTCACTGGTAGAGCATCCCTGGGTTAAATCTCTAGTACCAAAAACAAGGGGTTGGGGGTAAAACCATCAGTTTTTTTTTAATTTAAATTAAAATCTAGAAATTTTAGTTACAATGTGTGCCTTAATTTGGGTTTTCTCAGAAGATGACCATGAGGTCAGAATCTGGGTGCAGGTTCTTCATTTAGGAGGTGCTCCCAGAAATCATCTGCAGAGGAGGGAAAATGAGAGAGAGAGATGGGAAGGAAGCCTGCAGCAGCTAGTTCACGAACAGGTTATTTCTCTATCCCCACAAAGGTTCGTCCCGCCTGGACCCCTGGGAGACTGTGAAGAGTGTGCTCACTTTCATCTCCACAAGAGGCAAGGGACCTTCACCAACTCCCCTCTCCATTGGCTAACTACTGCTCCTAAGGTCATTTATTCCCTGGCATCTTATTTGTGCCTCAGGGGAGGCTGTTCATACCTGGGCCAGAGAAAACCTTCAGGGAGGACAGCAGGTGTTGGCAGCCGAAAGCGTTATCAATGTGTAGTCCCTAGAACCAGAGCAGAAGATGCCTTATTAGAGAACTTTTTTTGGACCACAAATCCTGTAGCAGTTCCCAAGACATATTACTGGAACTTCAAGTGTTTCATACAGAATCTTTGTTTCTCCAGGGGACTCTGATGAAGCACTCAGGTGTGTGGACCACTGGTCTAGAGCATCGTGCTTAAGCAGGGCTGATGTTGCCCTCAGGGGACCTTTGGCAATATCTGGAGATATTGCTGGAAGTCCTAGCTGAAGAGTGGCAGGTGTACTGCCGGCATCTAGTGGGTAGAGATGAGCGATGATGTTGAACATCCTAAGATACCCAGGGCAGCAAAGATTCATCCTGGGCAACATGTCAACAGTGCCAAGATTGAGAAAGGCTTCAGGAGTTATCTCCCCATCACGACTTTCCTTTTGGTGCATTTATTCTATTTTCTTCCAAGGGCAGCTTGTCCTTGCAATATTACAAAACAGTGCTAAACATCACAGTTTAGATTACAGGGAGTATAGGTATGCCGTTCCTTCTTCCCACCGTGCATAATGCTCAGAATCCTCCATTTTCACCTCTCCTCAAGGAGTCTCCTTGGGATGTCCTTTTCTCTCCAATGAAACAGCCACACTCTTCCCCAAATCCTCTATCTTTCTCCACTCCATACAGCTAAAATTGCGGCCACCGTTTCAGTGTCTCCTGTCACGTTGATCCATGCATTCGTTGTCTCCTGTCACGTTGATCCATGCATTCGTAACCTTGGGGTTTCCTTAACTGTGAGCAGGAAGCTGTCTAATCACCAAATCCACTTGGCTCCCAGTCGTATAATCCTCAGAAGAGGTGGAAGGATTAATACTCCCTTGCTGATCTGAGGTCCCAGTTTCAGGTGAATAAAGATATCATTGAAATACTCTGATATCACAGGTGTCACAACAAGACACCCTAGCAGAGCCAGAGAAACGCCCCTTGGAATTGACTTCAGGATAGCAAATTCATTTAGAATATGCCAACCCACACATCGTTCATGGAGGTATGTTATGGTGTTTAGATGGGGGGTGTGCAAGCTCATGTGTGAGACCATGAAAGAGAGTTTAGAGGTGAAATTTGGGGTTATGAGAGCCTTAACCTAATCAGTGCATTAAGCCACTGACATGGCTTAACTGGGTGGTAACTGTAGGCAGGAAGGGTGTGGCTGGAGGAGATGGGTCCCTGAGGGTCTGCCTTTTGGGTACTTATTTTATAGTAGTGAGGACAGCTCTGTCTCTGCTTCCTGGGGCAATGTTCCCAGCTGTTTTCCTCTTTCACGCTCAGTCCTGATGTCCTGCCTCACCTCAAACCTCGAAGGAATGGAGTCAGCCATCTATGGACTGAGACATCTGAAACTGTGTGCTCCCAAATAAACTTTTCCTCCTCTAATTGTTATTGTCAGGTCTTTTGTTTTTATAAACAACCAACATTCAGCATCTACTCTGTTTTAAGCAGAGTGTGCTTAACTCTGTGACCCTTGCTCCCTGGCATTACCTCCATGAAGATGTTTACTATCAAAATGTACGCGGGCAGAGGTCTATCATTGGTTGACTTTTTAATGGCAATAGGAGCCCAGATGGCACAGATGACCCACTGTAGCTACCAAAGCTCTCCCTGGAAGGGAAGGTTGGGGAGAATCTGCCAAAGAGAAGTCAGAGTTGTTCCTGCCTTGGAGGATGAACAGTGCTCCAAGCCAGGGCATGCAGGTGGCCTTTGGAAGCTGGGAACATCTGATTGACAGCTGCCAAGGCAGCAAAGACATCAGTATCAGACCATAGGAACTGGAGTCTGGAGACAGACCCTTTTCCAGAAGTTCCAAACAAGGACCCTGGCAGGCCAAAGTCTGCCACCTTGCATTTTAGCCTAATGAGGCTCTGAGCAGAGTACCCCATGAGCCCATCTGAACTTCTAACCTACACAACTGCAGAATAAGACAGGTATTGAGGACTGAAATTACAGTTATTGGCCAGCAGCAAGTGAAAGCCAACACACCGTTAGTACTTCCCCTTTGTGCTCAAGCAACACGATGAGGTAAGTTTTCCAAGTTCTATGATCAAGAAGGCCAACACTTGGAAATACTGATTACTGATCAGGGTTCTAAAATTAGTAGATTAATAGATTAGTTCAGATCAGAGTTTAGATTTGTCTGTCGCCAAACTCGATAGTATTACCAACTTAAAGGCAAGCATCCAGAGGCAAGAACAGGTTGGACTAGTTTATTCATTTATTTGGTGGTATTTCCTAAGGTGTTTAAAATAAATTATTCAAATTAGGATTAGCTAAATTTATTCAAGAAACAAAATAATCCATAAATCATGTAGATGTAAATAACGTTGTTAGGCTTTTTGGTACTAAATGCTACCTAAAAGTGGTCTGGATAGTATTATTATAAGATAATAGGATTAATTATAAGATAAAGTTTAGCCAGGCATGCCTGTAACCCCAGCAGCTCCAGAGGCTAAGGCTGGAAGATCACAGTTCAAAGCCAGCCTCAGCAACTTAGGCCCTAAGCAACTTAGTGAGACCCTGTCTCAAAATAAAAAATTACAAGGGCTAGGGATGTTGCTCAGTGGTAAAAGCATCTCTGGGTTCAATCCCAAGTTCAAAAAAAAAAAAAAAAACAAAGAAAGATAAAGTATGCCACCCAACTACAAGGACTATAAACAAAATATTACTACCCAGGTTTTTTTTAAAAGAGAATTATTTTCTCTTAGGACAAGAAGCTGTGGGGAACTTTACAGGGAGGGCTCTTCCTTTCATTCTTCCCCTTTGCCTTTTAATTCTAACACAGATTAATTCTTTTGAAAGAACACACCCCGGCAGTAGGCAGTACAAAGTCAACTTTAAAGGCTCTCTGCATAAAGGCTTTTTAAAAAGAGGAACATGTGTCCCGACGCGTTATGCAATGTTGGGTGTTTTTTACTCCCCTTCAATTTTTAGGTTCTTATTTAAATCAGCAACGATATGCAGCAAGTGGCATGAGGGCTTTTGTATAAATACAATTGTACTTAATTCAGCAAGAGAAACTTGAAAGTGAACACATTTCTATTTTGCGCAGAACGCTTAGAGAAGAGGAAAGGCTACCAAAACAGGTTAAAAAAAACGAAGACGAATAAATAAAATATGTTCACGACAGGATAACAATCTGGGACCGGCTGCTCTTGAACAAACATTTATTATTGCCATCCATCTGAGGTTCAGTAGAAAATAGAATTTCCAGAAAGACATGGAACAGGAAATGTGTATCTGATAATCAAATATGCAAAGCTCCTCACTCCTAAGGATAATTGTTTTCCAGATAAAGCCTCGAGCTTGTTTAAGTGACATATAAATAACTCAAAAGTGTGTGTTGAAAAAGAGAGAGAGAGAACGAGACAGAGAGAGAATCCAGAGCTCAAATCTGTACATAAGCAGACCAAGAAATAAGTTCTACGTATTTTGGCAGGAAACTTCTTCTCTCTCTGGTTTGTCCTAAGGTTTGCAAGGATTTTGCTGGTGAGCTGCATGGATCGGAGATCTGAACTTTTCTTGGTACCTAGACCACCAGCCTGGGGTCTGGGCTACCTGCATCTCCCACCTGGATTGCTGGGGCAATCTGTTCATGGTCTCTGTTGCCATCTTTACGTCTCTATGATCAGCTCAATGTACCAGCCAGGGCAATCCATTTGAAATGTAAGTCAAATTGGGCTATTCCTCTTCCCAAAGTCCCACAGGGTCGCCATTTTACATCAAGTCTTCAACTCGGCAATCTCCATCTGAAATGTCAAATTTCCCACAACTCCTGCCTCCAGACCTCAGTCTCTATGTCTCTGTCTCTCTGTCTCTGTCTCTGTCTCTGTCTCTCTCTCTCTCTCTCTCTCTCTCTCTCTCTCTCTCCCTCTCTCTCTCTCTCTCTCTCTCTCTCTCTCTCTCTGGTACCAGGATTGAACTCAGGAGCACTCAATCACTGAGCCACATCCCCAGACCTATTTTGTATTTTTTTTAGAGACAGGATCTCACTGAGCTGCTTAGTGCCTCGCTATGGCTGAGGCTGACTTTGAACTCATGTTCCTCCTGCCTCAGCCTCCAGAGCAGCTGGGATTACAGGTGTGCCCCACTCACCCTGCTCTGTGACCGTCTCTTAAATCCCTCTCTGCTCCAATCCTGAAGTCTCTTTGTTACTCTTCAAGCAAGTCAGGCCGACGTCCACAATAAATTCTTGTCCCTGTGTTTTTTACTGCCTGCAACATTCTTCCTCCAAATATCATTCTTGTTCAAATTTCTTAATGCCACCCACCCTCAGCCTCATATTGAGAACTGTCATGTACCACCCCATCATACCTGATGCTGCCCTGTTTCTCCCAATTCCCATCCCATTCATCACTGTCCACCTATGGAAACATTCACATAGGATAGTGACAGTTCACTGTCCAGCTTCTCCCACTAGAATGTCAGGTCCAAAACACGGGATTTTTTTTGGTTTCTAGAAGAGTACTCCCAATAGAAAGATAATGAAAGTACCATATATAAAGTTTTCTAGAAGCTTCAAAAAATAGCAAAAGGCAAAACTTCAAAGTGATATCATTAGATACTTGCTGTATGCCTCCATATAGCATGAGTCTCTAAAAGAGTATCATTTCTATGTGTGGCACTGGCTGTTTTTCTGAACCATATGTGGCTGATGGCTCTAGGAACGGATGTGTCAGGTCTGAAACAATCTTGACACTTAGTAACATCTGATTATGTCAGTTCAATTTGTTGATATTAAATCTGTTGAAAAAGGAACAAATGAGTTTGGGGACGGGATGTCCTGTCTGAGGTTACCTCTCCTACTGGAAATTGATGAATTATTCAGCCCTTCTTTTTGCCCTAACTCCCAGTAAATGGATGGAGTTGGAGAATATGGTGCTAAACGAAATAAGCCAATCCCAAAAAACCAAAGGCCGAATGTTCTCTCTGATAAGTGAATACGCTGATCCATAATGGGGAGTGGGGAGCGTGGGAAAATGGAGGAACTTTGATGGGTCAAAGGGGAGAGAGGGATGGGGAAGGAGCAGGAAAGATGGTGGAAAAAGATGGACATCATTACCCTAGGTATATGTATGACTGCACACAGGGTGCGACACTACATCATGTACAACCAGAGACATGAAGAGTTGTGCTGCCATTGTGTACAATGAATCAAAATGCCTTCTGCTGTCTCATAGACCTAATTTAAAATAATTAATTAAATAATAGAAAGAAAAATAGAACCCTACAATGCAAAAAAATAAAAATAAAAGAAATGAAGAAAAGACAGACTCAGCTATTTCTCTCCTGCAGATCTCTCTCATCACCTGTCTTTATTGCACTTAGTAAGTCACTCCATGAGGTTTCCCTCCAAAATTCCAACACAAGTAAATTCTCCATTCTCTAAATTTCACAACAACTTGCAATTCTTATCTTGGTGCCTGAAGCCCACTGGGGGATAGCATGAATTGAATGGACCATCATTAAGGATAAAAATGCATCCACACATATAGGTTTTGCCCATAATCCCTGGTGTTTCATGGAGCACTAGTGAAGAACCCACATGACAGATTGATGTAGCCAGTAGGGTTTCAGAATTGATTCAGTAAAAAAATGACTATCAAAGCCCAAATTCTTCTGACTTTCTAAACTCCACAGTGTAGATAACTGCAAATGGGAGGAGCTCTAAGTAACCTCACCCAATCCGTCTTTCCTATTTCCACTCCACCTTTCTAAGGGTTTATATGTGAAATCCTATGAATTTTCTTCATTTCTAATTCTTCTCATTCTTTCAATCTAGATGTTGATCCATTCTTTAACTTACAAGTCCCCATTACTATCTTTAATCTTATGAGCCAATGTGAATAAGTATATGGTAAGGAGTATGTCTTCATAATAAATGCTTTTTCAAAATATATATGAAATGGGGCAGTTACCTGCTAATAGAGTCACATTAGCCCAAAGTGAAATTGCTATGTTCAGCACTAGTCTTCCTGAAAAAATGTATAAACCAGATTTGCATATAATATATGTAGTGCCTGAGTTCTGCTGCAACTTATGATGGGTAGCTGGATGTACACAGAAAATAATTTAAAATGGGTACTAAGGAAATATTCTTGTGCACAAATAAACAGTATACTGGAAAAAGCAATATTATTCACTATTTCCAAAAGATTTAAACAACGGATATGTCAAAAGATGACTGCATAAGAAAATGTGTTGTGCACATACCATTATTGTACATAGTATTTACCCATAAACAGAGTGAAATGCTGGTACAAGCTGTAATGTGAATGAACTTTGAAAACTTTATGCTTAGTGAAGGAAGTTATATGCAAAACATCACGTGTCATATTCTGTTTAAATGATATAACCAGAATAAGGAGGTTTGTAGAGACAGAAAACATATTGGGGTTTGCCAGAGACTGGTGGAGAGAGGGAAAGAATGAAGATTTCTTCATGGGACCGGGTTGTCTTTGGGGTGATGAAAATATATTGAAATTCAATGCAGGTGGAATGTACTAAATAGCATTGAACTATTCACTTCAAAATGATTGATTTTATATTGTGTGTATTTCACTTTGATTCAGCTTTTTTTTTATTTTTTAAGTAGGAAAGAAGGGCAGTTCAAACCCTTCATCTTCTACTTCACTCAGGGTTAAAGACATGGTCCTTCCCATGCTCTACACAGTCTGGCCCTGTGACCTTGCAGAGATCCTTGAGTTCTGCTCTCAAGTCCCATTTTTCATTTCATAGGAGCCTCCTTGCTGTGCCCAGGGAACTTCAGTCCAGCTCTCCCCATTCCCCAGGACCTTGCTGTTCCCGCTTCTCAATGCTTTTCCCTGACTTCATGGTTCATAGAGCCAGCACAATGTAGCTTATGTATTCCATTCAGTTTCCACTGCACAGGAACAGCGTATGTAAGGTCCCTGAGGACGGGGGACCCTGTTGTCTGTCCTGCCATCCTTCCAATGCCTGAGCCAGTGCTGGGCACACTTAGGCACCAGTGGGCCTCCCACAGTATCTACTGACCTCTTGGAGCTTTGTGTTCTGTGAATCAGATGCCTCATGGAGACTGATACAAAGTTGAGTTGAGTGGCAAGGAAGGCAAAGTGTTACATGTGTGGCTCAAGTTTGGGCTGAGTGGTTCTAGAACCCACAGCAGAGGCAGCACTTCCGTCTCTGGGCTCAGTGGCCTTGTATTGTAAAGAGCTTGGAGAATCGTTCCTGGAAGGAAGCTCAGAATGGAGTTTATTTCCTTAGTTTTCCCCATGATTCCACTGGCCGTGTAAGTCCCTGAATGAATCACTCAATGCTTAATTGACTAAAAATGGATTCTGTTATCTCCAAATGAGAGCCTTGACCAACACAGTATGATTCAGAGAGAAGAAAATCATGAAGTTGTTCTGTGTTCAATGAATAAACTGTTCTGTTTCTCCATCTGACAAATAACTCATAGCCCATGACTACTTTCTTCTCAAAAAGAGAGAAAAAAAAATCATTTGACACAGAGAATTTTGGCTCCCATCACCCCAACATCTGTAGGTTTTAAATTCATTACTTTAAAATAAATCTACTAACTTGTTAAAGCTTTTACCCCCAAATCAGTAATTTTCTTGTTTCTGCTGGGTAATAGAATAGTTACCTACGGACAGTGCTATTCAGTTGGTGCAAAATATTCTTTTTCTACATTTCTATATCGTTCAAGCATAGTTGTCCAAGCTACAACTACCAAATCCCAAAGACGATGATAAAAATGTATTCTTCATATTTTTATTGATCAGCTAGCTGATTGGCAGGTGGCTGATGTAGGGAGAGAGATTGTTCTGGTGAGCACCATATGCTGCACATCTGACTGAGCTTGAGTCTTACCTAGGTCTGCTCTAGGTGAGGGCTACTATTTACTGGGGGAACATCTTTTCATGTGATGGCAATGGAGCCAGTAGAAGCAGACAAACTCTCCACAGGCCTAGGTTCAGAAATGGCCACTGTCCCTCCACCACCTTCCACAGGCCAAATCAAGTGCCATAGCAGAGTTGAAGGTTGATGGGTGGAAAAAACACTTCAACTGCTTTGGGAAGCCTTGCACACTTTCATGGCAAAGAGCAAGGGTTCAGGGATGAGTGAAAACCTGGGCCAGTGAAATCCTCCAACTTCCTTATGAGGAAATTCACAGCCATCAGAAGTCCGACTCTAATCTTAACATTGATTGTATTATTATTATTAAGTTTTAATAATTAGGAGGATGTATTTTATGGATTCTGTTTTTGAAATTAACCATCAAGATCCACCTAATCATGTCCAAGTATGATTTTTATCAACCATTTTATGTGTCCATTATAAGGAGACAGATTCCTACACGCAAGCAGGGATTACGGTTCCCTTTTCTTTAATGAATGAATACCTTTATCAACATGTAGGTCAAGTCAAATTCTGAGTCTTCCCCTTTCAGGAAGGTACAGAAGATGACCATAAATTTATAAAATGTGACATTTTAATCAAGCCCCAAGCTGTTGGCTAATTACATTCAGTGCACTTAAAAGAAAATACAGGAGATGTCAGGTTGGAGTAGAGATGAGCCCCAAATTGTCCTTAGTACTTCGCTGATCATTATGAATACCATGGTATCAAATTACGCAGAAAAGAGAGAGCAGTAAATCCTTTTAAAAGTCACATTTCCAATTTTCTTTTCAATTTCATTTTGGAGTAAATTTGGACACAGTTTTATTCAAAAGCTGACATTTTCTTTCAGTGCATCTTTTCTGTACAAAATATGTATAATGGATCTACTCGGAGCACTGGAGACCATTAAGCTACGGAAGCATGAAATCAACTAGAAATTATTATTTTAATTCTATGCACTTGTGCATAACAGGACGAATGCTGTGCCAAATAAACCTTCATCAGGACTCTACCTAGTATTCTACATACTAATGGAGCTTGAAGTTTAGAATATAGATGTGAGGGGATGCAGCCAGACAGACAGAATCAAAATCAAGAGATTAGTTTCCTATCCCAGGAGAATTATCAGCAACTGAACTAAGAACAGAGGCAAAGCATATGCCACCCTTCCTAGTCTCTTGGCTTTTCTCACTGATGATATAACTGAACTAATCTGCCCTGGTTTTCCAAGGATATGGTATGTGAAAAACCAGAGGTGCTCCTTTTCCATCAAAAGATGCACCACCACCACCCCCATGCAACCCTAGCGATATTTACTACGCCAAACATCACAAAAGTAACTGGCCTACACTAGTATCCATTATTCTGGCTCACAGAAGTGATAACTGAGCTTTTGATATCATTCTGCCTCCCATTCTTTCCCACACATCTCTCTCTCCACTGAGCTATTTGCTGATGTAAGTAATGTTTTATAAAGCAAGAAGATGGCAAAGAATAGCAAAGTCATTATGTATCTCATTATTTCTGTGCCTCCTGGAAAGAGGAGGTTCGGGTCGGTGCGGGCAGCAAGGAGAATTGATAGTGAAGGAAAATCACCGGGCCGCTTACTACAAAGCACCTGTTAAAAGCGGGACGTGTTTATATTTTCCTGAGACTAGTTTTACTTTTGAAAATCAAAAAACTGCACAGGACTACAAGGGGATTCAGAAGATATCATATCTGTTATGGTTAAAATAGGAGGTGCCCCCCCCCACAGAAGTTCATGTGTGAGACAATGCAAGAAATTTCAGAAGTGGAAATGGTTAGATTATTAGATTAATCAGTGGCATGGACTAATCCACTGATGTGGATGAACTGGGTGGTAACTGTAGGCAGGTAGGCTTTGGCTGGAGTGTGTATGTAGTCCATTGAAGGCATGCCTTTGGCGTTTATGTGTTGGGCTTCCTGGTACCTCATCCTGGGTTGCTTTCCTCTGTCACAGCCTTCCAGCATGATGGGCTGCCTCACCTGGGACCCAGCACTATAAGTTGGCCATATATAGACTGAACCTCTGAAATCAGGAGCCAAAATAAGCTTTTCCTTCTCTGAGGTTTTCTTGTTGGCTGTTTTGGTCACAGCAATGAAAACCTAACTAAAACAATGTCCATTCTTTTGGTCAAAGGCAAGACCACACAGGAACAAGCAAAGAGTGGCAGAAATGTGAGGTGCAAGCCAGCAATTTTTCCTTCTACTGTAAGGGTCTGGCGAAGCGTCAGAGAAAGAGACCACACAAGAGACTGGCTCCATGCAATTGGCAAAAGGGGATTTATTAATTCAGCATGCTGAGGTTCCAGGCTCACTCAGGAAGATAGAGCAGCCCAGAGCCCAGAGCAGAGGTCAAACAGAGCTTAAGTACACTTTTTGAAGAGGACGGGGGGCTTTGCATACATCAGAACAAATCATCATGAGGCGCCGGAAAATTGAACAACAACTCTGAGACATGATTAGTACATTCATTGGCGGGAACAGTCTGGGCAGGGGTGATTGGTCACTCCTAAGCGGGGTACACATTCAAACTGATTGGTTTTGGGGCCTGGATGCCTACGTGCTGAGCTACTCAGAGCCCTTAGCTATTAAACAACCAGGGAATCAGTGGAAATTTTTACTGGGCAGTTCCAGTATTGTCCTAACAGCTACAGGGATTACAGGTTCTGGGGGTAGCAGAGGAATTTTAACAATACCTAGTCTTTTACTTTTTAACCCAGGCCTTGCAGTTTAGAAACTTTACAATGCCCGGTCTTTTACACTTTAACTCAGGCTTTGCAGCTTAGAATCAGCTTAGAAATTTTCCTTTACACTACAATCTGGAAAATCCCTGGCTTAAAGAAAAGGTGGTGCTTGGTGTCACTTACTGAAGGTTTCAGGAAAAAAATCTGTATTTCTATATTTCCCCTTCTTTATCAGAAATCTTGTCAGGAAGAGGATGGTTTAAGATTATATGGGATCACATAGTTATTATTTAATGTTTCATTTTATTTGCAGAGGTAGAGAGTCAGCTTAACTCCTCTTTTGTAGAGTTATTAGATACAAAGGAAGAGAGAGAGAAAAAGGAAGGAAGAAGGAAGGCTTTTTAAAAAAATTTTCAATAAATAACTTAAAAAGAGAAATTAATTTTCTTTCTTTCACTTAGTTGTAGTTATTAGGACAGGCACTCTATGATCTAAAACACAAAACTAACCTGAGAATATGTGCATTTCCCAGTTCGAAAATGCTTATGCAAATTTTCCCACCTTGCTAAGACTTTTTCTGAATAATTTTGTTTAGAGAAATAAGAGGTTGTAATGGTGTGGTTTTTAGGTCCTCGAGAAAGAATGTTCAGTGAGCTTCTGCCTAATTTTTCAACATTTCGAGTATCAATTCTCAGCAGATGCAGTAAATTAAAATTAGAAACCTATAAATTTTGCAAATAACAACAAAGTGATGTGCCATCACTCTGCTAACAAGAGCATGCTCTACTGAGCTACCATCTGAACAGAAGGGAATCCGATGGAATGTTTCACTGAATCACAATGGTGTCGCCAAAGAAAAAACTTTTCCAAAGTTTTAACACCGGAGACCATGAAAATCAATCTACTGAACTCTAAGTTTGAGGAATTAGGACACATAGTTACAGCTTATCATTATAATCCTTATAGAAAAATAAGCGTTTACGTTCATACTGTTGAATTTGCTGATGAAACATTTCTTTGTTTTTCCTAGAATGTATGTAAATGTGTAGGTTGTTTGTTTTAAGAGAAAATATGTCAAGCCAGGATTTGCAATTCCTCTCAGTTGTAGATTTCTGTCTCATTGTTAAAGGAAAATTGTGCTTTTATTTTGCCCAAGCACTCAAAAACCTATTCACAATGCCATTCATTATGTACTAGGTGATAATCATGGTTAAGATACTCAAATGCCTGATCTAAGATGGAAATTGCATTCAGACGCACAAGAGAGAGTTATTATTATCTTTTTATCATTTACAAAGCAAAGAAAACCCAGCCAACAAGATCCTCAGATACCTGGAAACCCAATGGGCTCAATATCAGGGTAGTTTTCTATTTCCATTTGCAAGTACATGGTGGGAATGACGGCCACTCCTTGTGTAATGACTGCATCCTCAACTTCATCAGTTATTAAAAAGCTAGGGAGAGAATCAGAGCTGTGGTGCAAGGGCCCGGGATTGTTGGGAAGAGACCTTTCATGCTATAGTCTTAGGATAAAAGCTGAATTATAAATGAACCTGGGAGGCTTTGCAAGGCACTCACTGTCTGTCCCATGCTGTGCAGTCTGCCTGTGCAAAGGAAAATCCCCTTTGAGGAGATTAGCAGAGGTGGTTTGTGTGTGATCACAGCGGCTGAGGGGATGTGTGTGACTCTTGCCTAAGCTTAAAGTGGATTAGCAGGACTTAAAAGATGGAAAATTGTTTTGTGCAAAGCTCACCACGCTTTTGGAAACATAAATGAAATCACAGTCCTATGAACGTAAATCTGATTTCTCTCAGTTCAATGTGGTGAAAATCCCCTTCTGAACGTTTAAACAACAAAAAAAAGGACATGGTGTGCCAATATTCATGTCAGCTAATGACTGTTGCACATTTGAAAAGAATTTCTTACTTTCCCTCCCCCCTTAGGTAGGCATTGGATTCATCAGTAAGGATGTCATTTCACATGTTTGAAGAGACAATGTGGTGAATGGGACATTGGACAAGAAATAAAAAGAATCAGATTTTGTTCCCAATTCAGCCAGTCTCTCTGGGTTAACTTGAACAAAACCTTTAACTTTTCTTGTGTTTGGTATTTTTATCTATAAAATAAGAAAATATGCCCCCCATGGCCCTTAAAATTCAGCAGGATGTATCCAATTATGTTGTGCATTTGGGACAGCTTTATTAAAATACAGTATTCTGTAAGTTTTAGTTTTTTGCTGATATTCTTATCAGTGGTAACAACTGATAATTTTTGTTAATATCCCATAACTCACCTGCATATTAATATATTATTCTCTGAAAATGTATTCCATAACAAAAAGAACAGGGAGAGGATGTTTATATGGGACAGAGCAAATCATTATGATTAAATGCTGTTTTATTTCCTCTCTTCCACCAGTAAAATTCATCATTCCATCTCACCAAATAATTCAGAGTGTTTGTAAGCCATTGGACCGCGGTTCATTTTTCACAAGTAAAAACAACACAAAAGTTGTGCTGCATGTTTACTAGTGACCCATGGACTACATTATCTCCTTGCAAGAAACTGGGTCTTACAAAGGCAAGAGTATCCACAGATGGGTGTTCATCTCCCTTTACTTCTACGTGGACCATCCATGAGCAACATTTGGTGTTCTCTTTCCTATCAATCCTCAGGAAGAGGAAGACACTTTTTTAGCCAACTATCAAAGTCATTAAAATTATAAATTGGAGTCAACCATCTGTTTTCAGAAAGAAATATTTCAGGGCCCTGATGTTTTGTGAAAAATAAAGGAGGTCAACTCATCAAATCCTGAGATATTCTCTAGTAAAAGGTACATCTCAGCTCTTACAATTGGAGGGTCTCAAAAACCAGTACTTGGGCTGGGCACCGTAGCACACACCTGTAATCCTCCCAGTGACTCTGGGAGGCTGAGGCAGTAGGATCGCGAGTTCAAAGCCAGCCTCAGCAAAGGAGAGGTGCTAAGCAACTCAGTGAGAACCTGTCTCTAAATAAAATACAAAATAGGGCTGGGGAGGTGGCTCAGTGGTTGAGTGCCCCTGAGGTGATTTCAATCCCTGGTACCCAAAACAAGCAAACAAACAAAAAACATTACTTGCTCTGTTCTGCTATGACTTGATCAGCCATGTTTCAACCTAGAGAGAGAATCCTCTGTTAAAAACAAAAAGTTTTTTAAAGATCACAAAGCTGACATACATCACAAAGAAAATTTAACTTACAAAAATAGAAAACAGAAAATACTAGAAAAAAATTGGAACATCACTCAATCACTGACATCTAATTATACTTGTTAACCTGATAAAGATTTGTACATTAGACATCTATAGTTGCAGAGAAATTAAGAATTCATAATTCAAGTAGAGAAATAGTTATCTGGAAATATGGTATAAAGTCTAGGCAGGACCATAATACACCCCCACATTCAACCTTTATCTTTACTATTTCAATTAATAACTTAATCCCAGTCATTCTGTGTCCTTTTTTATGGGGGGGGTGTGAGGGGACAGAACACATACTTAGGGAAATTACTTGAGGGAACTGAAATCTGACTCCAGAAATCTCAATCCAAGACTTTTCAGACCCACATAGAATATATCATGGTAAAACAAACAAGTTGACCATTTTCAACAACTCTGTTAGCTTTTGCCTGGCTGCAACCAAAAGACCTGACAAAAACAATTTACAAGAGGAAAAGTTTATTTTGACTCATGATTTCAGAGGTTTGGTCCAGAGTCAGCTGACTCCATAGCTCTGAGGCCAAGGTAGGCAGAATATCATGGTGGAAGCGTGTGATGGAGGAAAATGGCTCAGGTATGACAATCAGGAAGGAGAGAGAGAGAGAGAGGACTGTTCATCAATTTCTATTGATGATAAAAATAGAAACCCTAAAAGCATGCCCCCAGTGACCTAAATCCTCCAGCCACACCTTATCCACCAGGAGTTACCAAGAAGTTAATCCACATCAGTGGATTAATTCACTCTTAGGCTTCAGTTCTCATAATCTAGTCATTTCACCACTGAAATTTATTGCATTATCTCACACTTGGGATTTTGGAGGACACTTTGTATCTAAACCATAAAAGCAACCAAGAGATAGCTTATAATTATCATTAATATTACAAACACAGTTATAATATAGTCAATGCAAAAGCATAGGATCATAGTAAGATGAACAACAAAAAAAAGAATATCAGGATATAAAAATGGCCCCCGTGATATTCCAGAAATATGGGTCACTATGGGTCAGATCTTTGTTGAAGCAGTTTCAGTCTAATTCTAGATTTATGGCCAATCAAATGATTGGTTCACCGCTGGAAATCACACATCCTCAATGAGGAAAGCTCTAACAGTTTACAATATAAATCCTTTGTACTGAATATCAGAATGAGGTCCAGTAATATAGGGCTGAGGACACATCTCAATTTGTAGAGTGCTTGTCTTGAATGCACAAGGCCCTGGGTTCAATCCCTAACACCACACACACACACACACACACACACAAAAAAAAAAAAAAGTCCAGTAATTTACATGATACTTATAACTGGGAACAGCACTTGTGCTGGTGCAAGTCATGCACAAGATCTTGTTCAAACTGATAGGAAAACAATAATCTTTTTTTAACAGACTTACATATGAGGTGATGGCAGTCTGTCTTTAATGACCACCTGAGTCTGATAATTACTCAGCAGACCTGAAAAATAAATGAAAAGAAACTAGGTAATAGCCACAACTGAAGACAGAATATCTATTCTTAGCTTTTATGTTAGATGAGTCAAATAAATTTACTATTCTGTCTAAGGCTGTATTGTGGAAGATCCTGAATTTCTTTCAAACAAGAAGATTAAATTTGAAAATTTCCTGCTAGTGAGAATTTTTAAAAATGCAATGGATGCATGCAATAACTTATTATTGCAAATGTCATATGATAAGCAGATTCATCAGATGAGCAAATCTAAACAAATCTAAGATGATTGAAGGACCAACAATGCCACACAGTAGGAAGAGCTTTGCATACAATGTTATCAAAATGACAACAAGGCAAAGAATATGTAAAGTACTTTTTGAAAGAAAAAATAAACAGTTGATGGCAGGAAGAAATAGATTAACAATGATTATGTTGCTACTTTCTACACTGTAGGGTTAGACCCCTCTGCATCTTTTTAGTTTAAAAGAATACAACTAAAAGGGGGAAATACAAGGAGTAAATAATAGCTGCCAGAATATTAAAACCACAAATCAAAATGATTTGTGCCAATTTAATATGATGCTAAAAAATTCAAATATAATCAACCTTTAGGCTAGCTCCAGATGGAGAGAATGGAACTGTTGACACTGAAAGATCGGGTCTGCTTTGCTCCCAAGTGCCTTGCTCAGTAGTTACAGGATCTCAGAACACTATCCTGGAGGTCAGAGGCTGTTGGCCAGGAAATTTGGTGTAAGGCTGGTGGATATCAGTGACATTCCATGCCACTGTGATCAAGGATACTGCAGCCTGAACCAGAGTCAGGTAGGAATAGTTCACAAAGATGAATATGCTCCCAAATTGGAACTTCCGAAATAGCCTCACCCCAAATAGGACTCCTACTGGTACATCCATTCATAGCATGCATTTTGAACTCCATTCATCTTACAGGTATTATCACTTGATAGCCCATTGATATTTGTGGAAAAACTTCAAAAATCCAACATCTTGACAACTGTGTAGCAGAAGGGGAAGCAGCAATACTTTGCTCCAATCACTCTGTTAAAATCACTGTTTACCAAGGGCTCAAAGCAGCAATCAAAAGTCACGTTCATTAACCACAAATAAATTAATTCAATTAGTTGGAAATAAAGAATTTTATTATAAGCAAATAACCACAGGTCACGAATATCAGAAAAACAAAATTATATCCATACTTTTGGGGGCAATCATTCCTTAAACAATACAGTATAGCAACTATTTACAAATAGAGTTGTATTGTTTATGATAAGTAATCTAGAGATGATTTAATGTAAACAGGAGGTTTATACAGTTTGTATACAAACACTGTGCCATTTTCTACAAGGTATTTAGGCATCTGTGGATTGGGGTATCTAAGTGAGGTGGGAGGTTCTGGAACCAATTGTCTGCAGAAGATAGCAAGGGATGATTGTGCATATATTTAATTTGCATCATATATTCTTGTACAAATATTGAATTATAAGCAAAAGAGTTACCTTTTTGAATGATATTTAAGAGTAAGCTAATAAATGAATTAGGAACATCATGTGAATTTCAGTATAATGTCACTGAAACTGATGCATCACTCTCAAGAGCGGATAGTCAAAAAGTAGACCAAGAGAAGGTTGTTTGTTATTATGTAGGCATTGCCCTCAGTAGCTGTTTGCAGGTTTAACAAGTAGGTGTTACCATTTTTGTCCCAGGAATCTGTGCTTCCTGGATGAAGAATGTTCTCCCTCATTCATTAAGCAATTACTGAGGGCTTACTGTGTATCTGGTACTCATCTAGAGACTGGTAATGCAACTGTGGATACAATATGAAATACACAGAGATAATAACAATTAAGCAGGAGATCATTCCACACAGATAGAAACTGTGCTAAGTTCTATGAAAGTGCACTGGGTTGAATAGTGTCCCCCTAAAATTCAGGCCCACAGAACCCGAGACTTAACCCTGTTTGAAATTAGTTGCACATTATCAGGGTACTCTTAATCCAATCCTTCTGGATTATGGTGGGCTCCAAGTGTATTATGACTCTTGACACTACAAGAAGGGAGAAATCTGGACACAGAGACAAACATGGGAAAGAATACCACGTGAAAACAGGCAGAGATCTGAGCATACTGACCAATAATCCCGAGGATAGGCTGTAGATGTAGGAGAGAATGAGTCTCTGCTGCCTAAGCCACCTCCTTTATGGAAGAGTACCTCGTTCCAGCAGCCAGTCCATAACCCCAAACAAAGGAAATCTTAACAGAAGACTATTTAATGGGAGCTTTAGGACAGAGGGCTCAAAGGAGGTTCATGCAGGATGACTTTCAGGGCAGATCTGTGAGGCAGCAAAGGGGGAAAGAATTCTACCTCTAGGGAATAGCACCAACAAAGACCCAGGCAGGAAGGAGATTTAAAAACATAAGGGAGGACAGTGGGGGGTTGGACATCTGCAGCTCATGGCCAGAAGCTGCAGTGGAAGCTGCTCCATTCAGGTGTTAAAAAGAGACACATGGTGTTGTGTGTGTATACAAATATGCCTACTATTATGTATAATTACAATGCATCAATAAAAATAAATAAATAAAATGGGAAGTTTAAAAGTAATTATGTTAGGCAGCTCTAACCATTACTTGATTCATTACCCTCAATTTGCTTGTTTTTACTTTCAGAGAAATGTCATTATTTTTTTAAATTTATTTAATATCCAATATAAGATACTTTAAAAAATAAATGATAAGAGACAAAATCAAGAAGAGATTATAGTTTCCCTTCTTACTGTAAGTTCTCACCATGAGGTAAGTCATTGACAAGAATTGTTCTTTAATGTTGAGAGTAGATACTGGTATTAAGAAGCGTGGTGGTTATTTGCGAACAAAATATGTGCAGCAATAAAAATGGAAGGCAGGACACACTGCCCCTTTGTTTATCTGCGTCCCCAAAGACAGATGAGTGACTAGTCACATTATCCTCAGGGATTACAATATTTCTTGCAATTCCCCTTCAATGTGTTCTCACATTATTTATTTTTGTTCACCCAATTCATGGTCATTGGCATTTATTTATCATCCAGCAGACATCATAAATTCTGGGGTAAGGGAGTTGCAGGAGGCTAAACATTATTTTACTGAAGTGGTTTGTGAAAACAGGAATTTGAGCAGCATTATTCCTGATATGCCACCATGTTGGTAATATAATAAAATCAAAATAAAATCATTGTGTTCATAAAGTTTTCATCTTCTAGATTTACAAATGTAGAAAGGAAAATATTGAAATAATTTTTCAGAAGGATATACATTCTCTGAAAACACACACACACACACACAAACACAAAGAAACATAAATGATTTTTTTCTATGATAATAAGAAACCCAGTCAATGGAGCTGATCTCACTTCACTGCTTGGGTACATGGTTCCCCACTTAGAGAGAATATCAGGGCTTAAAGATGAGGTGAATGTCTTAGAACATTCAGATAGTAATAAAGAAAAAATTAAGAAAGATGTATCAATAGAATGTAGAGAAGCTCTTGGACAATATCCACAAACAAATTTAATACACACGGGTCTTGAGGAGAGAGAGTGAAGATACAGGTTAATGGCAAAGAAAATTTATTCAGTGACACAATAACAGAAAATTTCCCTAATTTTGAGAATGAGTTGGGAATGCAGGCACTGGAGGCACTTATAACTCCAAAAAGATCTGAGCATAAAATAACTTTTCCTGGACTTATTATAGTTATAATGCAAAAAATTAAAATTGAAAACTGAAGAATCAGATAAAGAAAGAATTTTGAAATCTGCACGTGTCAAACCATTAAGGAGGGCAAACTTACTTAGAAGAAGATGATAGAAAGAGAGAAAATGCATTGGAAATAATATATCTCATTGGGAGAGTAATAAGCCAATTAGAATTAAATCTCATTGGGAGAGTAAGTAAGCTAATTAGAATTAGGAATGAATCAAATATTAGAAATAAAACAAAATAATACGTAACTCATAAACATTGTACATAAATGGTTTTAATTCTCTAATTGAAAGACACAGATTGTTGGATAGGGTTTTTTTCTTTTTTTAAAAGACCAAACGTATGTTGTCTGTAAGATAGGTATCACCAGCAAACACATCTAAGGACAAAGTGAAAGGATTTTTCATGCCAATGAATTCAAAAGCAATTGGAAGTAGCTATTCTCATACCCAACAAAGCAGAGTTTCAGTCAAGATTAGCCAAAGAGAACAAAATGGTCACCACTTATTAGTAAAAGTAATATCTAATGAAAAGATATGACAATTATAAATATTTATTCTCAGAAGATTGGTGCACCCAATTTAAAAAAAATAAACACTACTCCACATAAAGTGACATACAGCCCCCATACAATAAACTAGTGTATTCGATACTCTTTCTTAATAAATAGGCGATCCAGACATAACATTGACAATGATACTACAGAATGAAACAATACTCTAGAACAAATTGACTTCATAGACATCTACAGAAAATTTAATCCAACAACAGCTGAAGGTACTTTCTTCTCAGCTACTTGTGGAACTCTCTTCAAAATTAATCATGTATTAGGTCATAAAGTACGTCTTAGCCAATTCAAAACTTCAAGTAATTTCCCATATTATGTCAGTTCATGATGTAATGAAATCAGAAATCTAAAGCAAAATAAAATTCAGACACTGTGCAAACACAATGAGATTGAACAACACATTTGAATAATGTGAGTCATTGGAGAAATTTAAAATTCTTAGAATCAAGCAAAAATTAAACACAACATTCCAGAATCTATGGGACACAATGAAGGAAGTTCTCAGAGGGAACTTTATAGCTATGCATGCCTGTATTAAAAAATCAGAAAGCTCTCAAATGAATACCTAATTGTGCATCTCAAGGTCTTAGAAAACTAAGAATAAACCAATTCCAAAACCAATAGAAAGAAACAATAAAGGTCAGAGCTGAAATTGATTAAACAGAGAATAAAAGAACGATACAAGAGATCAATGAAACAAAGAATTTATTCTTTTAAAAAATAAACTATATTGATACATCCATAGCTAATCTATCTAAAAGAAAGAAGACCCAAATTAATAAAAGTAGAAGTAAAAAATGGAATATTATAATATACACCACTGAAATCCTGAAAACCATTAGGATTATTTTGAAAACTTACATTCCAATAAATTGGAAAATCTGGAATAAATGAGAAAAAAAGTTGTAGACACCTATACCTACCAAAATTGAATCAAGAGGACCCAAAAAATCAAAACAGTCCAATAACACACATTGAAACTAATGCATTAATAAATATCTTCCCAACAAAGAAAAGTACAGAACCAAGCAGATTCACAGTTGAATTTCATCAAATCTTTAAAGAATTAACAATGATGTTCCTCAAGTTATTTATGAGATAGAAAGGGGTGAGGAGGTCCATTTCCAAATTCATTCTGAGAAGCCAGTATTAACCTAATACCAAAACCATATGAAAATACAACAAGGAAATAAAATTAGAGACTTATATTCTTGATAGAGATAAATGCAAAAATCCTTAATGAAATACTTGCAAACCACATTCAACAACATTAAAAAATCATAATAATGGTCAAATTGGTTTCATTCCCGAGAGACAGGAATGCTTTCACATACACAAATCAATAAAAATAATATACCACACAAATAGAAACAAGGACAAAAATCACATAACCATCTTAATAGATGCATAAAAGACTTTTGACAAAATGAAACGTCTTTTTTGTTAAAAACCATGAAGAAATTAGGGATAGAAGAAATTTACTTCAACATAAATATATGATAAAACCAAAGCCAACATTATACTGATGGGAAAAAAATCAAATGCGTTTTCTCTCAAATCAGTTAGAACAGGATGTCTACTTTCCCTGCTTATGTTCAATATAGTATGCAAACTTTTAGCCAGAGCAATTAATAAAGAGAAAGAAATAAAAGAGATTAAAATGGAAATGAAGAAATCAAATTATCCCTGTTTGCAGGTGATATGATCCTATGTCCAAAGCCTCTAAAGCCTCTACCAAAACTTCTAGGTCCAATAAATTGAGCAAAGTAGCACAATACAAAATGAACATATAGAAATCAGAAGCCTTTCTATTCACCAATAATGAACCTTATGAGAAAAAAAATAAAGAAAATAATTACATTCATAATAGCCTCAATAAAATAAAATAAAATACTTAAGGATCAATATAAGAAAGTGAAAGAGCTCTATAAGGAAAATTACAGAGCACTGAACACTATAAGTTGAAGAAGGCACAAGAAGACCTCCTATGTTCATGGATAGGCAGAATTAACATTATGAAAACTGACATATTACCAAAAGCAATGTGCAGACTCCATGTGACTCCCATAATTCTTCACAGAAATACAAAACACATTCCTGAAATTCATATAGAAGTAAAAATGATTCAAAATAACAAAAGCAGTTCTGAGCAAAATAAAAGCAATGCTTGAGGCATCTTCATACCTGATGTCAAACTAGACTACAGAGATATCATAACAATAAATAGCATAAAAACAGACACATAAATCATGGGATGCAATAAAAGACACACAAACAAACCTACTCAGATACACACTTCCTGATCCTTCACAGAGGTGCCAACAACGCACATTGGAGAAAAGATGGCCTCTTTATCAAATGGTGCTTGAAAAATAAAAAGTGGATCCCTATCTCTTACCCCATATGTCAACCCAAAACTGATCAAGGAGCTAGGTATAAAATCAGAAACCTTTTAGCTACTAGAAGAAAACATAAGAAAAATACTTCAACATGTATGCATAGGTAATTAATTCCTGAATAGGACTTGATAGCACAGGAAATAATAACAAGAATTAATAAGGCATGACATTTTATTTAAAAGGTACTGCACAGCAAAGGAAACAAGAATGTGGAGAGCCTACAGAATGGGAGAAAAATCTTTGCCAGTTACTCTCCTGACAGAGGATTAATAACCAGAATATACAAATAACTCAAAAAATTCAATACAAAATTACATAAATAAATAAAATAATCCAGTCAATAAATGATCACATGCACTGACACTTCTCAGAATAAATACAAATGTCCAACAAGTATATGGGAAAAAAAAGTTCCAGCTTTTTAGAGACCAGGGAAATGCAATCCAGATTCCACATAACTCCACTCCAAATGGCAATCAAGAATACCAATAACAATGAATGCTGCTGAGGATACAGGGAGAAACTGTACTCCCACTTGGTGGAAATGTAAATTGGTACAGCCACTTTGCAAATCAGGGTGGAGTTTCCTCAAAAAGCTAAAAAATAGAATTACTCTGTACCACCTCTTGGCATTTATCTGAAAGATTTAAAAGCAGCATACTTTAAAGGTACATGCATACTCAGGTTTATAGCAGAACCATTCACAATAGTCAAGGCAAGAAGTCAACCTAGGTTGTCTGTCAACAGATGACTGAACACAGAAAAATGCAGTCAGTGTATACAATGGAGTTTTTTTTTCTCCCCAATCATAAAGAATGATGAAATCATGTCATTTGAAAGAAAATGGATGGAACTGGAAAGCATCCTGTTACACAAAATAAGCCAAACCCAGAAAGACAAATGTTGCATATTTTCTCTCATATGTGGAAGCTAAAGAGAGAAAAGGAGAAAAAAAATGAACAACATGTCATGCTAAGAAGACTCTTAGGGTAGAGGAGGGGACCATGGGAGGATGCAGAGGAGGGCAAGGAGAGACAACAGGAAGTGAAAGTGATCACGTCATGCTATGCTCATGTGCTAAGACGCCCCAGTGAAACCCATTATCCTGTACAATTTTTATGCACTGATAAGATACATAAATTATAAATTATAAAGCATACAAAAAACAGCTCAACAGAAATCTAAGACTCATAGAAATAAAGAGTAGCAATGGTAGCTGGTTCAATTCCTAGAAATAATGACAGAAATATGTTGATTCTTGACATGATTACCAGTCATCCATTAAACCTGAAGGGAATTCTGGGTTTAGATCAATAGCAAAGTGGAGGAAATCAAAATTGAGGAATTTGTTTCTTATACTCACATTAGCAGTTATTGCCTTGGATGACCACGGGGCATAACGACTTTAGCTCATGTGATATTTTTTTAGCATTTAATGGGAGGAAACTTCCTGCAGAATAGCCAGCTACTATTATTTTTGCATTAATATCAACACCGATCATTGTGCTCTGACTCCTGACAGTTTTTACCTTCCGATAAATAATAGATAGCTATTTTTAATGCAAGCAGTTCTAAAATGGTTCTTACAGTTAAAAACTTGCCAAATTATTTTCATCTATTTTAGAGTATTCTCAAGGATTAGAAATATGACTGATTGTAAAGTTAGCACTAACAATTATTTCTCTAACTTATCCAGTTTATCAGCAATATCTTTTTATGCTTCTGCTCATATATTTTGAACTTCCTTGTGAATTACATGGAGGTTTTGCTTTTGTGGTAAAAATTATTAAAGAGTATTAACTTTTTATATGTTATATATTTCAAAAGGGTCCTTATAAAAACTGTTTGTAGGGAGAACACCAAAATTTATTTAAGATCATTCAAAGACATTAAATACTTGCTAAGGAAACTAGGTTACTAATTGGGTGATAGGCTATAGAAATTTAAAATGTTGGTAAATTATATTTAATCACAATTCAACTATTTAGTCACAGTTTATTTTCTTACTCTGTTTATAAAATGTAGTGGTCTTAGTAGGACAAATTATTATTAGGACAAGTTATTGGGGTTATTTTAAAACTTTGGTTGTATTATTAAAGAATTTTTTTAAGCCCTAGCTATTTTTGTCTGATGAAATTAAACTGATTGAGCTAAAAAAAAAAAAAGAAAAATTACATTAGTTTAGTTGCCTAAAATCCATCTGTGCTCTAATCATGTAAGCACTTAAAATGTAAGAGCCCATCTCTCAGAAAATATTAGAAAGCTGCAATAAATATAATTATGCAAAAATTTTTGGTTAAATTTTACGTTAAACATAAATATTAATGAGTTTATTTATCATCTTTATGGAGAGGCAAAATAGTAGTTAAGATACAGAGGCTAGAGTGTCAATTTCAGATCTAATTCCTACTCTGCCATTTATTTATTCTCACCAAATCAACATATCAAAATTCCCGACTTCAACACCTTTGTTTATAAGATGATGAGAACAGTTCTCTGTAGCATATGTGGTTGTTGTGGGGATTCAGTGAGATATTTCATGTAAGGTATTTGGCCCAGTATCTGTCCTGTAAGTGTTCTTTTAATGTCATCTACTATTACAAAAAGGTAGGTAGCATCTGGCTACAGAATAATAAAAATGCATCTCTTTAACTAACAAGCAGGAGAATGCACCTAAGTTAACACATTTCATATGTAAACTATCATTTCCTAGTAAAGACAATATAACAAAGTAGAAATAATTTGATATGTAAATAACAACCTCTATCATAAATAATAACTAATTAATTTTTCCAATAACATCAATCTTTAAGTCTGATATTGTCATTTCCTTGAACTTCCTCATGAATATCCTGACTTGCTTTGGACATGGCCTATTTCCTCACATCCCTCTATTATACTAGGATTTGAAATGAACTAAATCATACAGAATTTATACAGTGAACATTTTATTAAATGTTAACAGATGTATGGAAAACACACAACTTGATGGGGGCCCAATTCATTAATTTCTTCATAAGGGAGTTGCCATTCCCAGGTAACCATCTATGAATCCAGGGATGCAATTTATTTTTTATTTTTATTTGTTCTAATTAGGTCTATATGACATCAGAATGCATTTTGATTCATTGTACAGCTGCATCCATTTACTTGTAAATGCCATCATTTTATTCTCTTTTAATGCTGAGTAACATCCATTTGTGTATATATTCCACACTTTCTTTATCCAGGGATGCACTGTTAACTGCACCTCAGTTGGTCCTATCAGCACATCTGCTTCCTCATCGGCAAGCCCCAAAGATTAACCATTCCTCTGCCTCCTTATCAAGGGACTCACAGTCTGTGCTTCCTTGTCTCTGGTACCCTTCACCCCACATTTCTCCCGGGAAGCAACTTTAATGACCTTTGGTGGAACTGCATTTATTGTCACTGTGGGTCCATATTCCACAGCATAAACATGTCATGGCTTATTTATTCATCCTGTCCTTGAAACAAGTGGGTTCCCGGCTGAATGTGTGTGTGTTATGACCATGCTGCTAGATCATTCCTACACGTGATGCACTGGGAACATATGCAGGACTTCGGCTGAGTTGAGTTACTGAGTCACAGAGTCTTGGGGAGATTCCTAAGTTAAAATTCCTGTATTTGGCTTGCATAGATACTTCCAGAAGGAACACATTTTGACAGTAGGGGGATTTCCTGATCCTACATTTGACAGCTATGAAAAGAGTAACTTGTGTACAAAGTATCTTTCAAATGGGCCTAAGAAATACCAGTAAAGCAGCTAGACTACCTGCTGTGTGCTAGCCATTATGCTAGGTTTGGGGGGATAAAAAGGACAAAAGAGCCCTGAGTCAAACTTCCAAACAGCACAAAATCTAGCACAGGAGATAAATGCAAAATAAAACATCAAGCTGATGAGTTCATAGTTATGGATGAACTGGGCACTATGAATTAGGGGAAGATGATCCAACGGACATTGTATAAGAATGTGGTGGGTTCTAACTAGGAGCTCCAAAAAGACTTCCTCTCAGGACGTTCAAGGAATGAATAACAACCAAATAGAAAAAGACGAGTCAGAAGGGCTTTCCAAACGTAAGAGACAGCAGGTGCTGTGAGCCCGTGAAGGTGAAGGTGGTAGCTCCCTGGCTTGGTGGAGCCGTGAGTCACCAGACCTCAGAGAGACACAGAGAGGGGTCCAAACTCGGTTTTTGGTTATTGTTAAGGATTTGGGATAGTTTCCTATGAATTAAAAATTGTGGGAGGATTTTAATGTGGCAATAGGAAGAGGTGAAGAAGAGCTGCTCTGTGGAGTGCAGATTGGATGAGGACCACCATGAAGGCAGAGTTCATAATGAGAGAAGTTCTGAAAAGGGGTGACAGTGTCTCAGACATTGGGTGACAGTGTCTCAGACATGGGGTGGAAGTGGAGAGGCTGAGAAGCTGACTGATTACAATAACATCTAGAAAAATCAATAGCGCTTGTTAAATCAGGCCAGGTTAATAAATAGCTCATCACGGGTATCCCAGTGTCTGGTTAGCTCAACTAGATGGGTAAATAACTGGTTAATTCTGGGAATGAAATCCCTCTAGTTTGGGATGTAGCTGATCTAATACAGTGCTCTCTTTCATCTATATTTACATCTTGGAATGAAATCCAAGATCAAATTGCCTGAGCTGTTTATTGCTCCCTTTGAAATGCTGCTTCTCCTGACAGGGACCCAGCGGCTGCCAATGTTATCTTGTCACTGACATCCATCTCAAGCCTTCCATCTTTTTACCACTACTGATTATGTATTTCAGCATGAAACACATTTTGGGAGGTGCTTAAAGAAAACATCTGCTGTATGCGCATATGAGATAGATCAACGGTAATCACCCACTCACTCACTATCTACTGATCAGTTTGAATGCTCCTGAGATACCATTATGAATTTCTTCTCATTTCATTTCCTCTGTGGGTTTGTTCTGGGTTCTGTTTATGATCATACACCTAATGGACATACATCATCTGTGCGGAGCTGTCACAGAGAGGCCTGTGACTGTTCCGTTTCAATATGGTGGGAGATGTGCAACTGGATAACCCTACATAAGGAAACATGTCTCCCAAGCCTGTATCTGCATTTGGGGATTCATTCAGTACCCAACTTGCAGTTTTGAAGCTGCAGGTGACTCATCTTATTCTAGGCAGAAAATATATTTTGGATGACTTAAGATAGTTTGAGACAGGCACAGTGGTATACACAATTGTAATCCCAGTAACTCGGGAGACTGAGGCAGGAGGATCACAGGTTCAAGATCACCTTCAGCAATGTATTGCAGTTCTCAGTGACTTAGCAAGACTCTGTCTCAAAATCAATAAATAAAAAATAAAAAGGGCTGGAGATGCAGCTCAGTGTTAAAACAACTCCCCCGGAGTTCAATCCCCAGTACGCAAATAAATACAATTTGTTCGTAAACGCTAGAAATTCTTGACAAATGGAGAACTAAATGTATATCTTGATTTTCCTTTCCCTAGCTCCGTTTTTCCTCTGGAAATTAATTTTGCATATCCCTGTCAGATTTCATTTTCTAAAGATACATCATGCGTCACTTTTTTAAATCAAAGGCAACAATGATGAGTCTTTCTGGCACACTGCACGGAACAGGTGTATGTCTAAGAACCCCTGCGACTTCTCTCACCCTGAAACACCACTTCATTTGCCTCTACCTCACAGAAGGCTAGCTCTCCCGAATCAGCCAAGTCTATGCAATGCACCCTGCTCTCCTTCAACACTTAAACTTCTAGGTATGCACCTTCCCATTCCCATTTGACCCTTAAAAGGCCTTCACCCCTCCAAACATATCCCATGTCTCCAGGCTGAGATGAAATCCTAACTCCTCCATTAGATCTCCATAATTATCCCAGCTCATTGTGATCACTGACTTCTTCAGTTACCTTAATTGCATACATAATCCAGTTGGTTACCTTAAGCAATTAGTTGATTTTCGGGGCAACATTTTAACTGTTAATGGATATTATATTCGATGCCTGACAAAAGGGGACTCATTCTTATCTAACTACAGTCTGTACCACAATGCTACCCCGGCTCTGCATAGAGAGGAAGTCCAATGATTGACTGACAGATTGACTGGACCCCTCTGAGATGTTTATTAAACACAATTGGGTAATTTGGCTGTGTTATTGCTTTCAAAGTTACATGTACCCTGAAGGATATAAAACATTCCATTTGTGTTGTCTAATCTTTCCCTGTAATCCTGTCATATAATTTTTTTTTCAGCAAGGAGAGAGAGAGAGAGCCAGAAATGGAAGAAACCTCAAATGGAAGTCACTGAACCATTTGGAAATTCAAAGTTATTGAGAGAAAAAGCTGCGGAGATTAGTCACACTCTTCCTGCTGCTCTGACGTGGCATATGGCATGAAGTCTGCCCCTTGGACTCTGTCACTGAAGAGAAGAGCCACAAATGCACAGGAAGATGTCACCTGATAATTGCCACTCACAATGTCAGGGATAGGTAGGACTCTGTGTTTTCAGAACTGAATGTCAACATATACGCATATATTGAATAGATGCATCTTAGAAAGTATTAATTTGCCATTGCTACTGTGGCATCAAGAGATGACTTTTTACATAACATATTCACTTATGTGGGTTTTTTTGGGGGGGTTTGGGTACCAGGGACTGAACTCAGGGGCACTTGACCACTGAGCCACCTCCCCAGCCCTCATTTGTATTGTATTTAGTGACAGGATCCCACTGAATTGCTTAGCACCTCACCATTGCTGAGACTGGCTTTGAACTCCTGATCCTCCTGCTTTAGCCTCCCAAGCTGCTGGGATTACAGGCGTGTGCCACTGTGCCCGGCCCACTTGTGTGTTTAGTTGTTACATACTAAGTCCCTGCCTTGTATTAAAGCAAAATTCCTGAACAAAGAAAACTGACTATGCCTTTACTTCAGTAAACTCCAAACACAAGCAAAACGTAACCGCACCATTTCTGATAAATGCTTAGGATAGACAAAACCCAAACTTAACCCCAGCCAATCAGGAGTGGCCAAATAACATATGCTCATGCACCTGCAGATTTTCTAATATGATAAACCAAAAAGGGAGATTCTGCCACTACAACCAGATAATTACTTTATTTTGCTTCCTTATTCGCCCTACAAACACTCTCCTGTAGCACCTGACATTGGAACTCTAAACCTACTTAGGCTTGATGTTTCCCAGTTCATGAATCACTCCTTATTCCACTGAATGCTTTAGGATATCATTGTGCCTGGGGTTTTTTTTTTTGTTGTTGTTGTTGTTGTTGTTGTTTGTTTGTTTTTTCTTTTACATGTGACTAAAAACAATGATGGTTGCTAGAGATACAGCAGAGAACAGGGAAGCAACACTCAGACTTACCGTCCAGATGTGCAGAGAGAGAGAAACAGTAAAGAAACTAATCTAAAAGCTGATAAATGGAGGTTATTCCATTTATGCAAAATTAACAAGTGCCATCATAGAAAATGACAGGCAGAATCTGCTGAACATATTGTTTGAGGAAATAAAGTTTATCTGATCCCTGAGGAATAACAAGCAACTGGCTGTGCAGAGACTAATTTTTTTTACGTTATTTACTAAATAGGTTTATAGCAGTTATATAGGACATGAAACAAACTTTTTTTTTTTAATTTACTGAGAACACAGCCTACTCTTGTGGTCTCAGCTCAAAGCCTCTACAACAAGACAGCCCTGTGATGTGGACAGCTGGTTATTGGTTGCTTATCAAAGTCCTTGTGGAAATAAATATAAAAACAAACATAACTGAAGATTTAATGAGTGAAATATAATTTTTTATGCCTCCTGATTTATTTTTCTACTCAATCCACTGGTTCTTTTGAGGGTACTTTCCTTTTCCTTATGATATACACCTTCTTTTTCTAAAACTGACCTAATGCTTAAATGATCATAATTAAGCTGGGAAAGATAACTCTAGGAGTGAAGGTGTTTGTATTCTGGTTCAATCTTTTATCACTTAGTAGTTCCGTAGCTGACGGCTCTCAAAATCCTTCCTTTGTAAAGAACCAAGTTAGTCAGCTTTTCATTGCTATAACAAAACACCTAAGGTAAATCAACTTAATAAACTGGTTTACAGTTTAGAGGTTTCAGTATGTGACTGACAGACCCCATTGCTTTTGGACCTGAGGAGGCAAATACATCACTGCAGGAGTGTGTGGCAGGAGTGTGTTCATCTCATGGCCTGAAAAATAGAAACAGCCAGAGATCAGCATCCCACAATGCCCTTTAGGGGCATGGCGCCAGAGACCTAACACCGTTTACCAAGTCCCACCTCCCAGTGATGCTGTAGACCAGAATCACGTCTTGAACATGTGGCTCATTGGGGCACATTACAAATCCAAACAGTAGCGGGAACTGAATCACCTCCCAATCAACGTGCATCATCATCCTAGGGCACTTGCCAACCCTGCTCCGGAAGGCCGTAGGATTTAACATGTCTCCAGAGCCACCGTGGAGGGGTGACAGGAGAAGAACAGGGAGAGCTTAGTGCTCTCTCTCCTCCCTCCATAAAGTAAAGCCTGGCCTTCTACACCGGATATGCTGGGCTTCTGAATGTGGCTTAATTAGGAGAACAGGTTCTGTGCCTTAAATCCCTTTGTAAACCATTAGACTCAGTGGTTTGATGAATCCAGCATCTAACTGTAGCTTAAGGTTCCATGGTCTTCAAAACTAAGATTAAAATTAAGATCATTTGAGTGAGAGGAAATTAAACGAACTGGAAATGATAAGATCCAGTGCTAACAAGATTGGCTTAACCTTTTTAAAAGAGTTGGGACCCTTTATTTGAAAAAGATCGGGATGGGAATGTAAAGATAGTCCAAAGCACAGATCAGCGCAGACACAAGCCAAGATGAGTTTCCCACCAGGCACCCGCGCACCACGGACCAGCAACCGCCACAAAATGATAACTGTTTGCATCCCAGCCACCTGGGGTGTCCCCAGGTCACACCCTCAGGGCCTAGCACTGACCTGCACCCTATACCGAGCTGATCTTAGGGTTTTACCTTGTCATCTGCATTTTTTAAAATTTAAAGACTCACTTTAATTAACTGCATGAAAATTTATGTGACACTACAGGCAAGTAGATAACTGTGACTAGGATTTGAAAACATTATACTTGCCCATAATTTCTCCCTCAAATATCTAAGGTTTCTTATTCCTACAACAAATAGAACCTCTGATTAAGCTGTGCACAGATTCCATGAATATTCACTTTGCATATAGTACATAATAGCAAATAAGAAGTTGTTATGGTTACTGAATTTCTGTAACAATGAATGGCAGCAATTTGAAGGAACACTACTACATCAGGGGTTCATTTTCAGCAACATTAGACAAATATACAAGCTCAATGTGGTGGTACAAACCTATAATTCCATCTGCTTGGGAGGCTGGGGCAGGAGGATCTCAAATTCAAGGCCATCCTCAGGAAGTTAGTGAGACTCTAGATCAAAATAAAAAGTATAAAAGGCTAGAAATGTAGATCAGTGGTAAAGCACCCCTGAATTTAATCTCTATTTCCAAAACAGAATATATATATATATATATATATATATATATATATATATATATATATATTTCCAACACAATCCTTGTAAAAAAAGATCTTATTGAGTGCTGAGCTTTTGAAATAAAGCCAATTTCATACAAGACATCTGCTCTAAAGATTGTCTTTTTGTTACACAGCATTTTAAAAGATAGAGTAAGAGAGAAAAGAAAACAGGAACTGTTTATCTTTAAAAATTGAATTACTAAAAATATTTTGCACCAATTTGTTCTCTAGAAAATATAGAGAACATACATTTTCTCTTTTATCTCAAGAGATAAAAAGTTCATCTCAAAAAGAACAAATGTTTTCATGCTTCACATGAGCCCTTAAGAAATATCCTTTCTTCAAATGAATTTTTTCCCAGTTGGCTTTAATTAAGTTTAGAATAGTGTACCTGGATACAAAAAAGTGAATGCAAATCAAATTACTGTCTAGACCAACAAATGCTAACATGTCCCCTTGCAGCTGTACACTGCTCTCAATGTTTTCAGGGAAACATTCACCTAAATCAAATTTCTGATAATCAATCACACTTTAAGTGCACTGGGAGAATTTTGTAATTTAAAGGACTCTCCCTCGATAAGCTCTGAAGTAGAACTAATAATACTTGGAGTTTACACAATCTTTAACTGCTTTCATTATTGTATATATCAGTCTTTACACTAAACAAATCTGCCTAAAAGGAGGAGCACATAGACAAGTCAACTGGAGGAGCATCTTTCCATGCATCTAGGAAGAGATGTCAGCTAAACTTGCAGAAGGGTTATTCGCCCCCAGTGGCACCAGCATTTCGTGTGTATTAGTCAGTGTTCTCTTACTATAACAGATACCCGAGATGACCAGCTTAATAAGATAAAAGGTTTATTTTCACTCACAGTTTTAAAACTCTACTCCACGATCTAACAGACCCATTGCTTTTAGGACTTTGAGGTTGATGGGGGAGGTAGCACATTGTGGGTACATGGGGCAAAGCCTTTCAGCTCATGATCTGGATGTACAAGAGAGGAGGAGGAGGGCTGGGATCTCACTATTTTCTTCAAGGGCATGCCCCCCATAACTGGAAGACCCCACACTAGGCCCCACCTCTGTTCACCACTCCCCAATAGCTTCAAACTGGGGATTGCCCTTCTCCATATGGGCCTTTGGGGGCCATTCAGATCCAAACTACAACACTCCCCAAAACTGTACACAGGTGTCTGCTGCCAGTGACCTCTCAGAGCCCACCAGGGTCACAGCTCCAGTTGCTCGGGTTGGGCTCATATCCTAGGGCCCTGAGGGCATAAAAACACTCTAAGGATACATCACAGAACTGGGGATTGGGTTGCTATGGGGAGAACTTGAGGAAGAAGGGCTCTGTTCTGGGTTGCTACTCTCAGGAGTGGAAGGAGCAATTCTGTGATGTGAACATTGCCCTCATCCCCACCTAGAGAAGGGAAGACCAGATCCTGGGGCCATGATGGATGGAAGGCCCCACTCAGGGGGGAGTGTGACGTTTGGTATTTTGTGGGCAGCGACCCCGTGTGGTGGGCAGGACAGGAATAACAAGTGGTTTTGTTTCTTTCTTGTTCTGTCATGTTTAAAACAATGTGAGCATGTCCTAAGAGTGCTTACAGTCAGCAGGGGAATGTCAAGTCCTGGGACAGCAGATGAAACACCAAGTTCCCACGGTGGTACCCCACCCAGCCATCTCCTAGATGCCAGGGGGAACTTGACTCTTTCTTGCTTTCCATGTGTTCAAATTTCTGGATAGCACTATACCAAAAATATTCTGCCCCAATGTGTTCCCTGGGAAACACAGAGGAGGTACGTTAGGTCGCATTTAAATCCCTAAGTCTGTGTGTATCACTTACCTGACTAGGTCTAACTCTTAGTATGCCTCCAACAGTTGTATACATTAATTTAATTAATTTGCACTAATGATAAGCATAAGTGTCTACATATTTTTGTTCACCCTAAATATCCTCATTTCAAAAATGCTGCACCTGCTTACTACATACTCTTGTCTCTCAAATTTAAAGGTTGTACATTATAGTCACTGGAATTCCACAGCCATTCCACAGCTGGGCACCTTAATTCATAAATTATCCAAAATTTGTTTTCAAAATCCTCTTTGCTTTTAATACATACCCTTTTGTGCAATGTTAAATAATGTGATTTCCCAGTGTTCAGTACCAAGCTATTTTATTTAACACTTGTTGATTGAGACTTATTGAGTGCACTGTGATATGTACTGTGCCAAGCACTTTCCACAACATAGCTGATTTAGGCTCCGAACAGACTTGTCGATCCACTTTCAGTGTGGTTTAGAGACACTGCCTACTCCTTCAATTCACAAAGTAGGGTCAGAGAGATAGACTTGAACACAGGCTATCTAATTTCTGAACCCAAACCTTCAAACACTGTTAAAAAAAATAATAACCTGGGCAAAATGTACAACACTCTATTATTTCTGAATTCCAATATCTCAAGTTTCTACATACAAACGAGTTCAGAGAAAAGAGAAAACACATTTGAAGTAGGTTCCTTAAGGGTCCTCCTGAGAAACCGATCGAGGTAGATTTTTTAAGGCATGTATAATTTCCTTCTGACAAGATGGTGGGAGCAATGTTGAACACAGAGGATAAGGTGTCATGGAGGAAGAAGCTATTTCTGTTGGGGAACCCAGCTAGAATAGTTTAGCCGGAGTTGGGGGAAAATATAGGGAGAATATAGAGCCAAAAAAAGGTAAAAATGAAGTCATTAGCAGAAAATACTGCCTAGGAAACACTTAGATGTTTCCTTGTAAGTAAAAGTACAAGGATTTTATGTTGGGTTTCCTTAAATTTAACCAGAAAAGAAAAAAAAAAAAAGACGGAGAGGAGAATAAGCAGATAAACCTCTTTTTTTCTACAAATCAACTTTTATTTTGCACCTTCTGTGTGTATTTGATCAGTGTCAACTGCCAGATATTTCATATAAGCAAAGCAAACAGCCCCATGAGGGCCCACTAGAGCCATCACTCCATGGTGGTCTGGTCTCAGAGTAACACAGTTTTGTTATCAAACACAGAATTTTTAGGCCGTGGACAGCATCACAGAACTGCACACAAGACTGCCATCCAGATGTGATTTAAAAGTCATTACCCTTGAATGACTGACCTGTCATTGACCTAAATCATCTCTGGCTCCTGTTTCTACACTTATCTCATGATCATATGTATTAAAAAAAAAAGAAAAAGAAAAAAAAAGCCTTATTTTCATTCTTGCCTGTCATCTAGATGACTTTTGAAATTAAATGACTTTTCTAAATGAATTCCTCTCTCCGGCTTGATGATTAAAAAATATCCACAATATCTTTCCCTTGCGAATTATTCACCGAATCCTTGTACTACTTTATTGAGAAGTAAATTAATCTTGTCATATCATGTGTGGTTTCCCCTTAGAATAATGTCTTTGCAAATGACCTCTACTTCACTGGTCACAGCCTAACCTCCACGCTTGTTCACCTCTTCCTATGTCTTAAAAATTATAAAATCTTTAAGAACTTCATAGACAAATAATTACATGTAATATATATGTATAAAATATATATATATGAAGTATATATATATATACTTTATATATATGTATAAAGTATATATATATATATATATATATACTTTTTCTTAACCTTTATTAGAAAGCCAAGGAAATTGGGAATTTAGATGTCCCGAGAGCAATAGAAAACCTCTGATTCCCAATACTAATGTTTTGTTTAGTTTCCATCATCTGCATGTGCAACATCGTGAGGCAAAAGCTGGTGTTTCTACTTGCTCCAAGACTTTTCCATAAGACTTAGTCATACAATGGATTCCAAATCACTCACCTGTATTAATTGAATCTGGTTACCTGCTGTATGCAAAGTGAGTAACTAACTGTCTTCATCCATCTGTGCTGCTATAACGAAATACCTGAAACTGGGTAACTAATAAAGACCAGAAGTTTATTCCTTACAGTTCCAGCTGAGAAGTCTGAAATCAATATGCTGACAGGCTTCAGGTATGGTGAGGGCTGCTGTTCCTCCTTTCATGATCCTGCCTTACAAACTGTGTCCTCTGGAGGTCAAACCTCCTATTCTCATATGCAAGGAGTGGAAGACTGACAAGAAGCGCCTGGTGAGTTCCCAGGGGTGCTTTGATGAGGTGCTATGCCATCCATTAAGGTGGAGCTTTCTTGGCCGCATCCCCTCTGAATGCCTCCCCTCTTAAACTCTTGCTTTGGGGAGTGAGTTTCAACATGCATTTTGGAGGGGACACCACAAACACTCAAACTGTAGCCCTCTTTGTCCCTCACAATCAAGCACTGAAACACTGGAGGATTATACCAGAAAACCCAACACAAAGGAAACAGAATGTAATTTTTGTGCTTTATTCTGGGAGAGACTAATAGGAGACTGGAAGGGGACTGATGTCTACCTCCAAAAACAAATTGCATGAGTGTCTTCATTTCTCTTGATCTAAGGGGTAAAAATGCATGACACGATGTATAACCTATGCAATGCCTAGAATCACTTCCTTGGGAACTGGATGGGGAACTCAAAGGTTAAGTCAAGCATTAAAACCTTGAGGTAAGGGTATGGAGACACTGGGAGCTCCTAGTACATGGCATAGTTCTCGAGACCGTTCATGGACTCCTTCAAGCAAACTCTTCCAGGTGCCAGAAGCACACTAGGAACAAGAGAGACAGTGTCTGCTCTTATGAGATCTATTTTATAATAGATGGGCAACACAGTCTACAGAGGTACACAGGGGCATTAATACTAAAATGCAGACTGTGATAAAAAAAAACCATGAATGAAATATACTTGTTGCTAGCTAGCAAAAGAGGAAAATTCAGCCCTCCTTCATACTAATGTTTCAGCTGTAATTTGCACGAGCAGACCATGAGGTTACCAAAGCAATAGGCCAATTATACTTTTCCTGTTGTATTTTTGTCTTATTTTTATAACTATGATCCTCAATATAGATCATTACCACCGGGATGATTGGGTAGGGGACTATGAAGAAATCAATATAAACAGAATTTTGAATATTGCCCAAACAAGCAATTTAGATATTAGACCTGCTGAAAATTGATTTAGAGCACCAACAACCTCTGATTCAACACAAATATGTATCACAGAACCCAATCACCAGCTGGGAGTTAGGATATTTTGTTTTTCATTAAGATTTTTTCTTTTTCTTTCTTTTCTTTTCTTTTCTTTTCTTTTTTTTTGCTTTTTCATAGAGAAATGATTCATTAGTGCCCTTGTTTCTTAATTTTTGAAGGGGACTTCATTTCATGGAGCACTCGATGAATGGCTTAATACATTTTTATATAATCTTTAGCATGACACCTGCATCCAAGGTACAAAAGCAACTACGGGAATTCCACATCATACAATAGTTCAGGTAATTTAAGACAGCATACTTAAAAACAGCACACTACAGGGACACAGCCACGTCAATGTTCTTAGCAGCACAATTCACAACAGCTAAACTGTGTAACCAACCTTGATGCCCTTCAGTGGATGAATGGATAAAAAAAAAATGTGGCATATATACACAATGGAATATTACTCAGCAATAAAAGAGAATAAAATCATGGCATTTGCAGGTAAATGGATGGAGTTAGAGAAGATAATGCAAAGTGAAGTTAGCCAATCCCCAAAAACCAAATGCTGAATGTTTTCTCTGATATAAGGAGGCTGATTCATAGTGGGGTAGGGAGGGGGAGCATGGGAGGAATAGATGAACTCTAGATAGGGCAGAGGGGTGGGAGGGAAAAGGGAGGGCATGGGGTTAGAAATGATGGTGAAATGTGATGTACATTATAATCCAAAGTACAGGTATGAAGACACAAATTGGTATGAATATACTTTGTATACAACAGGAGATATGAAAAATTGTGCTCTATATGTGTAATAAGAATTGTAATGCATTCCGCTGTCATATATAAATTTTTAAAAATTAATAAAAAATGACCAGTGTTTGAGGAGATAATTATGTTTGGCCCTACTTGAACATTTTGTTATGTATACATGATTCAAAACATTATATGGCACCCAATTTACATGGATACTGTTTATACTTTTATGCATCCGTTAGAAGTAAATTAAAAGACAAAAGATCAGCATATTGTAATTTTCACTTAAAATTATTTATTAAAATTGGTCTTCCTTACTTTATTCCAATTTATCAACCTCTATAGAGTTATTCCTGATTTTGAGTTGCTGCATTAGAGCATTAAAAAGTAATTTTCTCATTTATATGATACTAAAATCATTCTGTGCTATTTATTTGAAAAATGTTACATGGAGACATAATTAATTGCCTTCATAGAACCAAGAATTTTCCTTGAAAATAGGTGCAACCAAAAGTCTATGTTGCTTATATTCGTTACATTTAGGGTGAATTTATAGCAGATCGTATAATTATTCAAAGAGCTGTCCTTCCAATTGAGGCATTTCTACAGTGATATAATAAAATACGAGTAGAAAAATGATCATGCTTCCTGATTTTTAATAAAAAACTGTTTACTTCAGATCAAAGAGCATAGGCCTCAACAAATATAGGAGAATCTGGTTTTTATTACAGCAGCAAAGAGAAAAAAATAACCTGTCTCTAATTAGGAAATGGTAGGTCTCTTAAAGCTAAAAGATTTAAAATCATTACACTTTTTACTTTCCTATTAAATGAAGTTATTTTTTTTTCCTGTCACAGGCAAGAAAAGAAGGTGGGAAGGAAACAGAAAAGAAACAGCAGGATTTGACACAATACTGGGGGAGTTCTAACAGTGTTGTAGGACAATTCTGAGCACCAGGTTTCTCAGCACGTATGTTCATATGTAGAGCCCAAACCTGAGCTTTTTATTTTAAGATGTGTTTGTTATAATTCTATTGTTAAAATATGACTCGTGTGCCAAACTAGTGATTTAATGTTGGTTACTGCTTAGAGTGTGAAGCAAGAATTATTTTTTTTAAAGTGTGAATTGGTGATAGTTGTGTTGTAGCCCATAAATGACTGAGGCTTATAAAATGAGTTTACTATAAATCATTCCCTGAAGGTGGTCAGGCATGGTGGCACAAGCCTGTAGTCCCAGCAGGCTGAGGCAGGAGGATCACGAGTTCAAAGCCAGCCTCAGCAGATTAGTGAGGCACTTAGCAATTTAGCAAAATCCTGTTCAATTCTCAATACCAAAAAAATAATTACTAAAAGAGAGAGATAGAGAGAGAGAGAGAGAGATAGAGAGAGAGAGAGAGAGAGAGAGAGAGAGAGAGAGAGAGAGAGAGAGAACGAACTAAGAACTTGGGAAAGTAGAACTGAGGTTTTTGTGTGAAGTGAAATAAGCCAGGCACAGAAAGACAAGGTGAAATCATAAGTGGAATCTAAAGAAGTCAGTGTCTTAGAGCTATGAGTACAATAGTGGGAGGTGGCTGGGATAATGAAAGTGTGGGAAGGGTGACCAGTGGACGATAAGTTATGGCTGGGAGGAAAAAGGTCTGGCCTGGTATTGCACAGTAGGGTGAGTACAGGGCGTGACCACGTGTGGCACATTCTTTAAAGAGCTAGAAGAAAGGAGTTTGCATGTTTTCACCATAAAGAAATTACAAATGTCTGGAGAGACAGATAAGTTTTTCCTGATGTGAACATACTTATGTTGTAAATATGTATCAATATATCATATGCTACCCTATAAATATGTACAATCTTTATGTATCAGTTAAGTAAACAAAATAATTTGGGGAGAGTACATTGGAAAAGTATCATGGATGGAGTAATAATTCCCATTAAATGTTTTCATGAGTGATTCCATACAATAGGTCTCCGATTATTGGGAAGGAACCACAGAGTACCTATTTCTACTCAAAAGAAGGAAAGAATGGCTGTACATTAAATATCACCAGGAGGTAAAAACTTGCTGATTCCCATTCCTCGTCACCAGTGGAATTTAAGAATACTCCCCGCAGACACTTAACACAGATGTTTAGAGGGATTTCAACTACTGGAAGAAGGATGTTGGGCTCAGAGATTTTTTTCAAATAAGTAACTGTAAGAAAAATGTGCATATGCTATGAACTGATTTTTCTGCATTAGCCAGGGATAGTTAAAGCAAAATAAATATACAGAACTTTATTAGATCATGAATTCAAAATCTAAAAAAAACTTATAAGTGAAAAAAATGGATTGATGTTATCTGGTTGATCTATTTATTTGTATTCCATCAGCTGGAAAAACTAAGAATCTGTACAACTCTTAGCCATTTAAGAAATATTTCCATAATAGTTTTCACTGGCACTCAAAAAGGTAGAAATTGTTCAGATTAGATTTTCCATAACTTAATAGCCTGTTGTCATTTTAGGTAACTTAATCACATGGTTTCTTGGAAACCATTTCATGTATATAGGCTCTATTGGTTAAGGATTTTTTTTTCTATTTTTGCAAAACAAAACAAAATAAAACCTAACAATTACTTAAACCAGAACTACAGTTATTTCACTTTATAAGATATCTAGAAACAGGAAGTTAAAGCCTTGTTCAAAAGTTTAATGAAGCTGGCCAGGTGTGGGTTTGATCCCTAGCACTACACACACACACACACACACACACACACACACACACACGCACAAAGGCACAGATAGAAATACATTTAGAAATTCATGATTTATCCGCCAAACAAGAAAACATCACTCTTTAACAAAGTTTTTTTTTTTTAAAAAAGCTGCTTTTGATAGCAGAAAAGGAAAGATAAATATAAGAACAGAAACATCAAAAGTCTATCACAGGCTGGGGACATGGCTCAGTGGTAGAGCATTTGCCTGGCATGCATGAAGACTTGGTGCAATACCCTTCACAACAAAAGAAAAAAAACAAAAAGGAAGAAGAAGAAAAAAAGCAAAGTCTGTCACATAAATCTCATTCCTTTAAAGAAATTCAAATTTCCTGAGAACAAGATGAGGACCTTCCATTTTTTTTCCGATCTACTTACTCGGTGCCCAGAGAAAATTGATGATAATGAAATGTAGCATCTCTGTAAAGTGTCATCTTTAATCTTCAATATGATTATTTTCCAATATTTGAAAAAAAACTGATAGTAATGAAAAAAGTTGAATTTAACTGAGACAGTAAGAGGAAGTCTATATAAATGAAAGAATAATAAAAATCAGGCACTAGATTGGTTTATCTATCTTTTTTCATCAGTAATCCCATATATCCACCCCCAAATCTATGATTTTATTTGAAGGAGGGGAACATATTTATTTTGTGGAGAAATGAAGTTGTAGCAGAGGAAAGAAGTAGAATAATGAGCCAAACTTTGCAGGAAGAAGACTTGATAATACACTAGAAGACGGTATCAGGAGAGCCTTGGCCAGCAGATTTCATACGCGGGTGACAGGAAGAAGGGTGACAAAATGGGAAGACATTGACCATTGACGCAATATAGGAAATAAATTGTAAAATAAAATTGTTTTAAGATATGTGAAAATTTATATCTCACCAACTTAAATGTTTATTGGCATATTTGCTTTAAATTTTAAATTATATCTGAGTTAAACTTATAAATTATAATGAAAGCATCTAACCTATCAATTTTCTATTAATTCTTCTTTGAGCTCACTGCTTCTTTGGGGGACCATGTCTAATCATTTCATAATCCCAACTAATGATATTCCTTTTTAAAAATTCTAATAACTTTATTTTATTTGTCCATTATTTTTTATGTGGAGCTGAGGACTTAACCCAGTGCCTGGCACATGCTAGGCAAGCACTCTCCCATGGAGCCACAACCCCACCCCATGATATTCTTTTAAATTTCAGAGAGTGTGTCTTTTACTTCTAGAGTTTCAAATTCACATTCTAAGCATTTTTCCTTTCCTGAAAAGCCCATGCTTTCACTAATTTTGTTTCACTTTCTATACATTATCCAACATCTTCTTTAAAAAATTTTTTTAGTTGTAGTCGGTACAATATCTTTATTTATTTATTTATTTTTATGTAGTGCTGAGGATCGAACCCAAAACCTCACACATGCAAGGCAAGTGCTCTGCCACTGAGCTACAGTCCCAGCCCCTATCCAACATCTTACTAATCATGATTATAAAGACTTTATACTCCTGAGTCATAATGGTATCTGCTTATATTGCCTCTTCTTTCTCTCAAACATGGGAGACTCCTTGATTTTTCACACATATGGTAATCTTAATATTTTTATTTTTATTATGATTATGATTATTATATGGTGAGTTAAAGATAAAACTTTACAGAGAGGATAAATTTTCTTAGCTACCTCTGCATACTTTTTTTAAAATATGCATTCATGCATATTTTAATCACTTTAATCCTGTACAAGTATGCATTCACTTTAATCCTGTACAAGTATGCATTCACTTTAACCCTGTACAAGTTTTTTATTAGACTTTGTTAGAGCAAGGCTATTTGGTTTTTGCTCTTGATCTTCAGGTGTGCACCACACAATAGGTTTTATTCCTAGTGTATGTCCCTTCTACTAAGCCTCCAACTTGACTGTGTGTGTTAACAACAACAACAAAATGTTGTTTTCCATCATGGAAGCTGATAAAGTATTTGCTGATGTTTTAGCCCTCTGTCTATTGCTTTCTGCTGGGTTCCTTGGAGTTTCACTCTGCACAGTTACACTATAGGAACACATCAAACATGTGTAAGAGAATCAGTATGCAGACTGGGGGACTTCCCAGTCTTCACATAATTACCTTCTTACATTTTCTCCAACTTTTCATCTCTCTAGATGAGCTGCTCCAACGCCTGATGTGTAGCCAAGCAGAGCAGTCAACCTTTGTTGGCTGGGAGTTCCCTCGGGGGACACTGGCCAAAGATAAATCTTACCTGCTCTATTTCTTTTATTTAAAGGAGTCTATTTCCTCGTCTCTGCTACCGGTGCCTCTTTCAAGTAATCGTTTTTCATGTATTTGGTCTAGAGCTTATCATTTTACAACAGGAGGATACATCTGACATCTGCTACTCCACCATTACCAGACGTGAAACCACAGGTTGCTTTTAGAGGCGAGAAGGATGCTGTGGCGGTCCTGAAAGCAGAGGGTCATTCTTGAATTTAACAAACAAAATATAATGTGTCTGGGACTCACTTCAGAAAATCACTCACTTCAGAATGGTACAAGTAGAGGAGGGAATCAGCAGGGGAAGATGAGCCACGGTTGGTCCTTGGTTTTGGTGGATGAATTCAAAAGGATTAAATATGCTAGGCTTCCACTTAAGGACAGCACCAAAGTTCTCCATAACAATTAAAATGATCTCAAAATCCACCTACTATGTGAGGGCCCATCTTCAGAGACATCTTAAGGAATAAAACTAGGAATAAACACGGATAAGCGTCTACACCAAAGGAATTCATTCACCCATTACGAGTTGATAAATAGAAAAAAAATCACAAACACACACATATTCATACATACACACCCTAGCACAAAGTCTCCCCCAGACATCTATGTAACATAAAATGTAATTTCTTCCTTTTTTTTGGTATATTTAAACATTGTTTTTTTCAATATTTAAACACTTAAATACAGGGATTCTTTACATGTTTGATTTTATAAATATCTGTGTGATTGCATAAAATTAGTACTCAGGAGATAATATAAAAAAAAACAAGAAGATAGTTGCTGGGTGCAGTGGCACATGCCTGTAATTCTAGTGGCCTAGGAGGCTGAGGCAGGAGGATCACGGGTTCAAACCAGCCTCTGCAAAAGCGAGGTGCTAAGCAACTCAGTGAGACCCTGTCTCGAAGTAAAATTCAAAATAGGGCCAGAGATGAGGTTCAGTGGCTGAGTCCCCCTAAATTCAATCCCTGATACCCAAAACAAAACAAAAACCCAGGAAGACAGAAATTGTGTATGTATGTGATTGATTTGTGGTGTGTAATTTGGGTAATATATATTTTATATGAAAAGTATCTACAAGAAAATCATGTCAATTATTATTTGATATTTTAAGTAGTTTGAAATAACTCTACTTTAGGTAATTTAAATACTGTTCTGAGCCTTACATTTTATTGTGGAATTTCACTGTATTTTTTCTGCCTTTTCAAGATCTTGGACATTGTCAAAAATAAGTAATCAAAAATATTTAAAGCATGATAGTGAATTTACAAATTGAATGTGGGTTTGCTTTTTAAATTCTATCATGTAAAAAAATTATTGGAAATACTTTTTTAAACTCTAAAAATGGAATCAAAGCATGCCTGGCACAAACAAAATTGAATATGTAGAATATTAACTAAAGAAAGAAAGTCTCCAAAGCACAAAGAGTTAGTCACAATATCTCATTGCCCATTCAGAAATAAATCAGGATTATCAATTGGCAGGTTACTTTTTTTATTCAAAAATATTTATTTCCTTTAGCATTTTTTGGTTGCATACAGTAGCATTGTATTAAGAATATGAAGGCAATTGGGGAAGAATGTGGTGTCACTAATTAGTTGGAAGGAAAATTGGCACAACCACGTCTCTGAAAGTACCAGAACTACCTCAGGATGTAGAAGATGAGAGCCAATGGCCTGTTTCAGAGCAAACTGGAATACCTGGGTTGGCAATCTCAGTGAGGCTGCGAGAAATGTGGAAGAACAGTTGGCTACAGAAAAAATTGGGGCGCAGCAACCAAAAGAAAGGAAACATATACAATGTGTGAAACCATTAGGTACCAATATCAGAATTTCACAACAGGTGGAAAATATTGCTAAGAATTCATTAAAGATAAAAGATAGTGGGCCGAGATGTAGCTCAGCAGTAGGGCACTTGCCTACCATGTTCAAGGCTCTGGGTTCAGTCCCCCACAGGGGAAAAATGATGACAAAAATATACTGGAATTTTGACTTAAAAAAAAACCACTAGCAGTAGTTAGGGCAAAATATGCCCTCGCATACTAATAAATCAGACAGCTGGGGAATGTTCCAATATCAGTCAATAGAAATAAATTTGCACTTTTACAGTGACTGTAGGAACTGTTTGAATTACTTAATAGGGTAATATGAAGTAATACCAAGTTGCTACTTTTATATTCAATACAGAGACTCTTCTGAAGAAAAGAGAAGATTCTATTTACCTCTCCAACTCTGAAAAGTGGTCACACACTTGTATTACAACAGTCGCTCCTGTATAAATCTTAGAGTCACTTTCCTTTCACTTTTTTTTTCTAGTATCCTGAAACAGAGATAAAACTCTCCATTTTATTTTTTTTGGAAGAGGCAATTTGGTCATGAAAGGAACAAATTCCCCAGATGTGCTATTTCATCCCTTAATTAAATGGACCAGAAATCAATTTCAGCTAGCTCATGAAAACAGAATGGGAACTTACTAATAAAAATTAAAAAACTGTTTTCCACGGGCCCAGGATCCTCACTCTGGGACACATGTAGCCAACTTGGCAACTCCGGATGGAAAGGTAACTGGACCCTAGGCATTATTTGGTCTCATTTTTATTGTTCTCTACACAAGCACTGATTCCTCTTTCTGCTTCTGATGATTGAATAAGGGCTACATCCTTGCACCTTTGGAAAGAGAATATAATTTGAGTCAGTGATCCTCCCAGATGGACTCAATCAAATGTGTCCAAGAGTGGAATCTCCTATTACAAAGCTAACTGTAGAATCCCATACTTAGCAGTAAGAAGTGTTGATGTGGGTTTTAATGAGCCAAAAAGACTGCTATCATGTGAATATTTGTATCCTCCAGAATTCAAATATTGATTGATTAGCTCCCAATGTGGTGGTATGAGGAGGTGGGCCTTGGGTTGTAAGGGCACAGTGTTTGTGAAGGGGATTGTATTATGAAAAAAGACCCCAAGCATCTGAGGAAACAGAGAAAATTTGCCACAATGAACAAGGAAAGAGGCCCTCACCAGACACCAAATCAGCTGGTATTTCCATCCCGGAATCCAGCCTCCTAAATTTCTGTTGTTTATAAGCAAATCCATTTAGGATACTTGGTTGTAACAGTCTAAGTGGAAAAGACAAACCACCTCCAAGTTACTAATGCCTAGTTACTACATTCCTGCATTTCATATTTCATTATTGTCTTTCCTCCAAAGTTGCCTAATCAAAATCAAGTCTCATTTCCACACATCTAGATCCACTCATTTGATGACTATGTTCTAATGTTCCTTACAATTTCCATCCGGTTAATTTTGGGAAGTAGTAGAAAAGGGAAGAAAGACCCATCACTGTCAGAATACACTAAAAACTACAATCTTGCTGGGCCTGGTGGTACACACCTGTTAATTCCAGCAGCCCGGGAGACTGAAGCAGGAGGATCGTGAGTTCAAAGCCAGCCCTCAGCAACTTAGTGAGGCCAAAGGCAACTCAGTGAGACCCTGTTTTTAAATAAAATACAAAAATAGGGGGGATGGCTATGGATGTGGCTCAGCACTTAAGCACTCCCGAGTTCAATCCCCAGTACCCACCCCAAAAAAAAGAATGTCTGAAGATTACACGCAAATCATCAGCTGTAAATTCCTCTTTGCTAATAGTAAGCCAAAAAAAAAAACTCACCCTGCACCCTTTCTGAACCTTTCATACTTTCTGCCAAAGCACCTGTGTGTCACTCAGCTTTGCATCACTGTGACCAATACACCTGGCAAGAACAACGTAGAGGAGGAAAAGCTTTTTTGGGGCTCACTATTCCAGGGGTTCTGTCCATGGTCAGCTCCATAGTTCTGGGCTCAAGGTGAGGCAGAAGAACATCATAGGAAGGTGATGGTGGAAGAAAGCTGTTCACATCATGTTAGCCAAGAAGGAGGGAGGGTGGGAGAGAGAGAGAAAGAGAAAGAGAGAGAAGAGAGAAGAGAGAGAGAGGTGAGAGAGAGAGCGAGTGCACAAGCATTCACACTCTACTCACCAGGGACAAAACATCAACCCCAAAGCACACTCCCAGGGACCCACCTCCTCCAGCCATAGCCTAGTTGCCTATGGTCACAAACCAGCACAGAAGTCCTCAAATTATTAATCCATCAGTGGATCAATCCACATATTAGGTTACCGCTCTCATAATCTAACCATACCCCTTCAGAGTATTCCTGCACTTCTGGGGACATTTTATATCCAAAGGGTAACAGCAACATATACTTTTGTTTAGGAGGCAAAGCCTCTATTATTTAAATGCATAATGGATAACGGTGCCTCTATTTTTCTTTTAAACTATGTCTTCCTGGATATTATGATAATGAAAGTCACCTCTATAGGTTTCCTCAGTCATTAAAAAAGAAATTAAATATCCAGCCTTACTTAATCTTTGACTTCATAAGAACAAATATTAATGCTAGCTAACTTCTTTTGAGTCCTCTCTGTGAGCGAGTCCCTGTGTCAGATGCTAATATTCGATATTTTATTAAATCCTCACACCGACTTTGTGGTTAAGGATTATTATCCCCATTATGTAAAAGAGTACGTTGAGGTCTAGAGATTGGATGGCTTGCCAACTATCATATAGCTGGTAAACATTAGAACTGGCATTCAAACTCATTAATTTACCGTCTCTTTTCTATTGCTCATAAAATATTCTGCATCTATCAGTAAGAGATTGATGCTTCCAGCATCGTATTCTGTGGATTCTCTATGTACAATGGATGACTACAACAATCCTGAATATTCAGTGTATACTAACCCTTATTCTCCTTTCATGGGATTTGAACCTGCTCACAGCGGCCCCAGCAACATCTAGCTGATTGGCTCCTCCACGGAGCTGCTCATTGGGTGACTTCTTTGGCTCTGCCCACGCAACCCAGCCAATCGGCCTCAAGAGCAGGAGGATTGTGGGAGGTTGAGAGGCTGGTGTGGGGGTGAGAGGCTTGTGGAAGCCGGTGGTGGCAGTTGGGCTCTGAGGGTTTTTTTCACAAAGGGCCACTGAGACAATAAAAATTACATGGAAATCAGAAAGACCAGTATGGGTTCCTCAGTGGCCCTTGACTAAAGAAAAGATACAAGTAGCCCATGATCTGGTCAAACAACAATTAGCGGAAGGACATGTACAACCTTCTGTATCTCCCCATAATACTCCCATTTTTGTCATCAAAAAGAAATCTGGTAAATGGAGATTATTGCAAGATTTAAGAGCCATTAATAATGAAATGGTCATTATGGGACCTGCTCAATCGGGGATTCCTCAATTGTCTGCTTTGCCAAAAACTTGGTATGTTTTAGTTATAGATATTAAAGATTGTTTTTTTTCAATTCCAATTCATCCTGAAGATAGTCCACGTTTTGCATTTACTATCCCTGCACTAAATCATGAAGGTCCTGATCAGAGATATGAATGGAAAGTACTCCCTCAAGGGATGGCTAACAGTCCAACTATCTGTCAAATTTATGTTAACAAAGTAATCCAGCCACTTAGAAATCAAAATCCTGAACTACAAATATTTCATTATATGGATGATGTATTATTAGCACACAAAGCTAAAAACACGTTGCTAGAATGTTATGCCACACTTACAAACTTATTAAAAAATTATAATCTAGAGATAGCAATAGATAAAGTACAATTAAATTTTCCAATTAATTATTTAGGAGTTCTATTATCCTCAACCATGGTCCGTCCACCAAAAATTCAAATACGAGTAGATCAACTCAAATCACTTAATGACTTTCAAAAGTTATTAGGAGACATAAATTGGATAAGGCCTTATCTAGGTATTCCAACAGGAGAATTGGGACCTTTATTTGATATCCTAAAAGGTCCATCAGATCCAAATTCACCCCGAATGTTAACACCTGAAGCAAGAAAGGCATTAAAAATCATTGAAACATATATGGAAAATATGCATTTGGATAGAATTGATATAAGTTTGCCTTTATTATTTATTGTACTACCAACAAAATATATTCCTACAGGAGTATTTTGGCAAGAAGGTCCATTATTATGGATACATTTATCTTATTCTCCTAACACTATTCTTAGTAGGTATCCTGAGGCTGTAGGACAATTAATACTCAAAGGAATAAAAGCAGCAAAGGGAGTGTTTGGAATTTCTCCCAATATAATTATTACTCCATATACTATGAATCAAATTGATGAATTAGCTAATGAGTTAAATACTTGGGCAATAATCATGCGCAAATCTAATGTTTCATTTGATAACCACTTACCATCTAATCCTTTATTGTCTTTTTGGTCATTGCATCCTGTAATTTTTCCAAAAATGACAAGAAAAACACCTATCATGAATGCTCCAAATATATTCACTGATGGGTCAAATAATGGTACAGCAGCAATAGTTACACCTGATCAAACTTTTACATTTTTAGTACCCAAACAATCAGCTCAAAAGGTAGAGCTTAATGCCGTATTACAAACTTTTGTGATGTTTAAAGATTCGGTATTTAATTTATTTTCTGATAGTCAGTATATAGTTAATGCTATAATATCCCTTGAAGATGCTGGTAGGATTTCCCCTTCTTCTACTGTTTTCTCTTTATTTTCCACTATACAAAGTTTAATCTGGGACAGAAAAGATCCATTCTTTATAGGACATATCAGGGCACATACAGGATTGCCTGGAGCCCTTAGTTTGGGCAATGATTTAGCAGATAAAACTACACATGACATACATATTTTCTCTACACTAGAAGAAGCTATAAATTTTCATAAAAGATTCCATGTCAATGCTAATACTTTACAAAAGCATTTTAAAATAACTAAGGAACAAGCTAGACAAATAATAAAACAATGTCAAAATTGTGTGACCTTTTTACCACAAGTTAATCTTGGAGTCAATCCTAGAGGATTGATACCTAACCATATTTGGCAGATGGACGTCACACACTTGCCAGAATTTGGAAAATTAAAATATTTGCATGTTACAGTTGATATTTCTTCTGGATTTTTGATGGGCTCACTTCATGCCGGAGAAAAAACTAAAGATGTTATAGCTCATTGCTTACAAAATTTTGCCACTGTGGGCATTCCAAAACAGTTAAAAACAGATAATGCCCCTGGTTATACGTCTACTTCTTTTAAACAATTTTGCTCATCATTTGGCATTACTCATATAACAGGAATCCCATACAATCCACAGGGACAAGGCATAGTTGAAAGAGCTCATCAAACTATTAAAATGTACTTATTAAAGCAAAAAGACGGAATTGGGAAGGGGTATATATTCCCCAAAGATAAACTTAAAATAACCCTTTTTACTCTAAACTTTTTAAATTTGGATTCATCAGGACTTAGTGCTGCAGAAAGGCATGTGTCCAAAAAATGTACATAAGCCCAAGGTACTTTGGAAAGATATTCTAACAGGACAATGGAAAGGTCCTGACCCAGTAATTGTCTGGAGTCGGGGGTCTGTTTGTGTGTTTCCACAGGAAGAACAACAGCCGATTTGGATTCCAGAGAGATTAACCAAGGTTCTGACCCAGTGATTGTCTGGAGTCGGGGGTCTGTTTGTGTGTTTCCACAGGGAGAACAGCAGCCGATTTGGATTCCAGAGAGATTAACTAAAGCGATTTCTACAGACCAAAAAGAAGATGATTTAGCTCAAATCCATAACAGCTGATATCCAAAACTCCAATTTGGCTATCCTTACATCTGCGACAGAACCAGGATGCTTTTTTCAATATCTATTTTATTATTGCCCTTTCCCATATCATGAAGTTCTATTTTGTTTTTTTTGAGCTCATACTGACCTAGGTTAATGTTTTGCTGATCAGTTCTATTTTTTTTTTGACTATATAGAGTTTTTAAACATTGCAATAGAAATTTTACCTGTAAAAGTTATAAGGCCTTTATTATTATGTTATGTGTTGTATGTATTATATTATGTGTGCACACTTGTGTTTTGTGTTATATGTTTGAATGTACGTATGTCCATATATCATATATGATGAGCGCTCATGAAAAAATGGATCCAAATATTTTTTTTTATTTCACGTGATTTAAATGGTTTAATTTAAATTGGGTAAATTTAAAACTGTTAAGAATTGTTTTAATATGTAACAAAAAAGGAGGTTAACAGATGTGTTTGTTTACTTTCACCTTTCCTTTTCATTATATTTAATAGTTCTCTTCAAGATAATGTAAATTGTTAAGAAAATTGTTTTCTTTTAGTGCCTTCTGGAATGTTACACAATTTTTTCTTTAGCCATTATTGCCAGAATTCCTATCTTCATCACAGTGCCGGTGAAGACAATGTAAATTGTTAAGAAAATTGTTTTCTTTTAGTGCCTTCTGGAATGTTACATAATTTTTTCTTTAGCCATTATTGCCAGTATTCCTAGCTTCATCCTAGTGCCAGTGAAGACAAAGATAAAACTAATCTACAGCTTCTGCAATAGCCATCACTGAACTGCTTGCAGAACTTGCCTAGACTATGTGTCACTTGTATGCATTGTGAACTCACTTGTATGGATTGTGAACTATCTGTTAGTGCATCAATTTTTGGTAGTGTTGGGGTATTTTTGCTCGTATTCTTGACGACAAGAGCCGTCAATTGGCTTGGTGTATCTTCCTCCTTTCTGCTTTTCATGATCATTCAGCTAAAATTTGGGGGCCAACAGAGGTGAGGCAAAGAACCTCACCCCCCCACTGGTACAAAGACCTCTCCACAGGTGTGGCTGTACTGGACCGGTAGTCAATGACGGGTAAAATCCAATTACAATGGTACCAACCTAAGACAGGAGGCTGACGCCCTGAGGTCAGCTCATCCGAAGACGGGTAAGGACCATATGTAGTATTGGACAACCTAAGGCAGGCACGGTCCCTAAGCCACATGCTTGTTGTTTAAACAGAGAGGGGGAGATGTTGAGAGCCACAGCCAAAGGGGCCCCAGCAAACTTCCAGCTGCCGGCTGATGATCCAGCTGCCAGCAAACTTCCAGCTGCCGGCTCATGATTGGCTCACAGTGGCCCCAGCAACATCTAGCTGATTGGCTCCTCTGCGGTGATATGATTGGCTCACAGTGGCCCCAGCAACATCTAGCTGATTGGCTCCTCTGTGGTGATGTTCATTGGGCTGTTTCCCTGCCCTTCAGACTGCCAGCTGATGATTGGCTCACAGCGGCCCCAGCAACATCTAGCTGATTGGCTCCTCCACGGAGCTGCTCATTGGGTGACTTCTTTGGCTCTGCCCACGCAACCCAGCCAATCGGCCTCAAGAGCAGGAGGATTGTGGGAGGTTGAGAGGCTGGTGTGGGGGTGAGAGGCTTGTGGAAGCCGGTGGTGGCAGTTGGGCTCTGAGGGTTTTTTTCCCTGAGGAGCTGTTTTGTTTGGCGTTTGTAGTTCTAAAAATAAAGTTAGTTTCTTTTGACAAGTGGCTCCTGAATTGTGCCCAGCCAGACTGCGGCACCTGCTTTCATTAGTTTTCCCTAATCTCGGAGTCTATGACTTTTGACTTGCTTATCTGACACACATCAGATAATATATGCTATGACTTATCCCAAGCCTCTTGCTTGACTAGAACTCAGAGCCAGTCCTAACATTTGTTCTGGGGGAAATGTGATCGGTTCCTCATTCATATCCATGAAGCATGCCACATGGAAAAGAGAATATGAATATAGGCGTGGCCCATGGCATCTGAAACTACAGAGTCACTCAACATGGACCCAAATGACACTTTGGTTAAATTCTTTAATTGTATTTTGTAAGTACATATTGAGCAGGTTAGATAAAGATGGTAAAATAAAAAGAACTTCAGATGTAGAATCAAGCTTTGGCTGAGCGCCAAAGGTTTGTTTTCCCAACTACTGACTGCTATTTCACTTAGGTCACTTTATTCAAAGTGACACAGTGTAGGTAGTACTCCCAGCACTGCCATTGACTAAGTCATCTTGAGAAGAAGGATAGTTAGGATGCCTGCCCTGTAGATCGAGTCCTTGGCTAAATCCTGGGAGAACAATCCATTATGCCTAAAGTATTTTAATAACTGTTTCTCATCTTGATTTTTGAAATAAGGATAATAGATTATCAGCTCGACATAACTTGACAAGTCAGATGTTTGGAGTCGCCGTTTGCTGATGAAAAGACATTCAGGAATACATTGAGTTGCAAGTCCGTCAGTTGATTCCCCTGAGGTATCTGTCCTGTTGTCCCACAGAATCCTTCCCTTCAAAAGACTCCCAGAGAAAACAGCCTTTAGAAACTCAGTGCTTTCTCTTTCTTTCGGGAGAATTTCTTTGTATTCATGTAAATGTCTTTGCAGGGAGATAAAGCATATTCCGTTCCAGTCCTGCATGATCTAAGTTGTGATTCACTAAAGTACCTCGGAGCATATATTTGTTTTTTAGACAACATTGTCATCAGTGACACCCGAAAGGAATACATTTGAGTTCCATGGAACTTATCGTATTTCTTCTCTTTATGTTAGTCATTTGATTTTGGTGCAAAAGACATCTGCTGCACAGTTCTTTTAACTTCCCATTAAGGCAAATTACTGGAAACCTGGGTTACCCTGGCAACGCAGGGTGGCCCCCATTGTTTTCCCTTGCCAGTCATCTCAGTGGTGTTAGTCTGGTGGTGAGGGCTAACCAGTAGGGGAGTTAAGACCAGCATACCTTTGCAAAGCTTGGGACTGTGAATCCTGGGATGGAGCTGCTCGGATGCAAAGGCCTGTTTCCATGGCAACAGGAACAGCTCCTATTGTTTTAGTTTGTCACTCATCAAGGCAATGTTTGCCTTGGGAGACTGTGCTAAGCATTGATAGCCACCTTTTGGATTGAAGAGATTGGATGGAGATGCTGCTACGGTTACCGGGGTTTTGGTCTTAGGGGAAATCCTAGAATAAAGTAAATCTCTCTGATTCCAATATAAATTGTAAATAACCAGCAGCAGCATACAAAGAAACGAAGTTGTGATTGAGTACTCCCTTCTGGGACAATGCTTGCAGCGTGGAGGTGGGGTGTTTGAAAATGAGAGGTGAGGAAGGAAGGTTAAAGCAGATTGAATAGGAGGGTATATAGTGACCATTCTCCACTGCTTTATACCTGAGAATAGAGATCATAGTGTTAAGTGAAGCAAAACAGGAACAGAAAGGCAAATATCACAAGGTCTCGTATTTGAAACCTACAAAAGTTGTTTTCATAGAACACTGAAGTTGAGAGGAGAACAGGGTCTGCCAGAGGCTGGGGAGGAGGGTGGAAGTGTGAATGGCGAGAGATTGATCATGGCTACCTAGGTACAGTTAGGCAGAGCAAGAATACCCAAAGGACTTAAAATCAGCATACTACAGGGACACAGCCTCATCGGTTTATAGCAGCACAATTCACAATAGCTAAACTGTGGAACCAACCTAGATGCCCTTCAGTAGATGGATAAAGAAAATGTGGCATATATACGCAATGGAATATTATTCAGCATTAAGAGAGCATAAAGTCATGGCATTTGCAGGTAAATGGGTGGAGTTGGAGAATATCAAGCTAAGTGAAGTTAGCCAATCCTAAAAATACAAGTGCCAAATGTTTTCTCTGATTTAAGGAGGCTGATTCAAAATGTGGTTTCAGTGTGGGGGGGGGCATGGGAGGATTAGACAAACTCTAGATAGAGCAAAGCAGAGGGAGGGGAATGAAGTGGGAATGGGGGTAGGAAAGACGGTAGGATGAGATGGTCATCATTATCCTAAGTACATGTATGAACACACGAATGAATGGTGTGACTCTACTTTGTGAACAACCAGAGATATAAAAAAATTGTGCTCTATATGTGTAATATGAATTGTAATGCATTCCACTGTCATATATAACAAATTGAAATCTAAAAAATTATAAAAATAGAAGGTCCAAGAAGTATGGTCCAGTAGTGTGACTACAGACAACAATAATATGCTGTTTCACAAATCTAGAAGAAGGGACTTTGAAAGTTTTCATCACAGAAAAAGGATAAATATTCAAGGAGACAGGTATGTTTAACCTGATTTAAATACTCCAGAACGTGTACATGTATCAAAACATCACGTGGTATCCATAATGATGCTTAATTTGTATGTATTACTTAAAAAAGACATAAATTCATTTATAAGTAAAATGAACAATCGAAAAGAGAGAGGCTCAAAGATAAATCTATTGCAAGTATTGATATATTCAATTGATTCCTTTTGATTTATTTATTTCTATGGGTGCATTATAATCATATGGAAGAGTGGGATTCTTACGTATAATTATGCACATGGCATAATTGGCTCCATCTCCTTCCCCAGCACCGTCCCTTCCCCTGTCCTCATCTCTCCCCCTGGTCTTCCTACTCTATTGACCATTCTATGATAATTCAAGGTATTCCTTTGTCATTCTGTACACATATTGTAATACTTAATTTAAATGAATTCACCCAGCATGAATTGATAGGGTCTGAATGTGTCCCCAAAAAGGTATATGTTGAAACTTAATCACCATCATGAGGTGGGGGCTTTAGGAGGTGAACTGACCATGAGGAGGGGACCCTCATGAATGGAACTAATAATCTCATCACAGGTACCATGGAGGGGGCTCTTCATCCCCTCAGCCTTTTCATTTTTCCACCATGTGAGGACGCAGCATTTGTGCCTTCTGCATCAGAGGGTGCACTGTGCACCTCCTCTGCCAGGTGAGCACCCAGCAACAAGCACCCTTTTGGAAGGACAGAGCAGACTTTACCAGACAGCCCATCTGCAACTTCCTTGGTCTTGGACTTCCCAGCATTTAGAACTATGAGAAAAAAAAGTGTTGTTGTTTTTTAAATAAATTATCCAGCCTATAGTATTTTGTCATAGCATCACAAATGAACAAAGGCACTTATATAAATAGTTCATTTACCCAGTGACATTGTACCAGTGTTAATCACTTAGGATAATGAAGGACTGTGAAAAGTGAGAAGACTTAGAATATTTTATTTACTCTTTATTCCTACTCTTCATGGGTCCCAAAACTGACCCAAGGAAAGAAAACAGCCATTAGGAAGTATTCAGAAGATGACACCAATATCTTTTCTCTAATTATATGGTTACTACTTATCCTCTAGGTATCAGATCACTGACAGCTTCATTAACATGAATTTATTTTCTTGAAAATCATAAAAAATACAAGAAATCATAATCCAAACCCTTAAGGTTGACCACTTTTAATATTTTGACTTTATGATTTCATGCTAATATTTCTTTTATATCAGATATCACAGTGTGGTGCATATCAAACCAAATGTATTAGCTGCATTTTGCCAAAAATTTTTTGAGAAGGTTATTATTATCCCTAGTTCAGAGGAACTATGGCCCTTGAAGAGAATTATTTTAAATTAGATCCTGAGTTCTGCTAGTAAATTCTGTGATAGACCATTTTCTTTTTCTTTCTTTTTTTTTTTTTCATCTCCCCAAATCAGAATCACACTGTAGATACATACCACTTTCACATTTCTTGTGCCTGGTACACTTGTGAATTACCAAGAAGTTTATTAACAGCTAGACATCATTTTTCAGTGATGATGAACAATAATAATTTCTCCTTTATTTTGTGGAATTTGAGAAGTAATTTACATTTGCATGATTTGGGTCCATTTTTTTCTGTCACAGCAAACATTTAATGATCAACTATCCTGTGTCAGACTGAGTAACAGGGTTGGAATATGTATGTTTTGCAATTCTTCTCTCATGCTATTCTTTTGGAGAATGTCACATAAGACATTTTAGCTATATTTAATCCTCTTGGCTAGAAAGGGAATGGATGTGGTCATTGTTGATGGGCACAAAATAGCAGAGCCATCTGCAGAAGAAACTAGATCTGCCATATGGTATGGACAGTTTGTTCAACCCCCTACATCCTCAGGGCTGTGCTAAATCTCTAGGGATTTCTTCAGCAGTATATGTTCTCTTTAAATTGTATCCTTTAATTTCAGCACTGAGATCAAGTAGAATGGGTCTATGAAAAAAAACTCAGTGCCCTGTTTTCCTTATCTGGATGTTGGTCACATTGCAGGAACATGTTTGTGCATCTGTGCTTTTTTATGCCATTGTCTTCCTAAATTCTCTCCCTGCATAAATACGTTCAGAGCTTTTTAAAAAGCTTAACTTAAAATACAAGGCCATTTTGCAAGATGCAGTCAAGGAAAGTACAGTACTGGAGGCAGGACAACTGCAGGTGTTCAGCACAGAGTTTTATCCTGAATAGAAGTCCTTTAGTCACAAGAAACCAAGTGCATGTATGTGCATGAGTGTGTGTGCCCATGATTGTGTCCACACATGAGTATGTGGACACACAGCTAATGCCAGGTTTTCAGAATTTAATCAGAAGAATAATTAATGCATGTAGTACCGTTTTTGCACAAATAGCACTCCACAGCTACTTTTTCATGAATAAATGTATGAAGGAAAGAATGAATGAACTTCTGAATGAGTGAAACTACTATTCCTTGACCACTTTAAGTCAAACATTGTTAAAAAACTTGTAGTTGAAGATTTTTGTGATTATTTTCTTTATGGTATTTCTCATTAGCTTAATATTCTAGTGTCATTTATACTTAATGAATTGAAGGACATCATCTTATGATAAGCATGGAGTACTCCAGGTATACTGTGTGCCTTGCAAACATACATACTTGAAGTTTGTAAATTGTTTTACTCTTGCCTCCAAAATTGTTTGAATGTTGCTCTTTTGTAACATTCACAGATTTATTTCACTTAAGAAACCAAGTTATCATAAGTGCTATATTTGTTGCTCGTGATCCTACTAGAACTCCATACATTTGTCTAGTGCTCTATACTAGTACTCCTTCTTGACTTTTGACATTTAATCAGCTTGACAGAATTTACTCCCCTTTTCCTTTGCATAATGTATATTACATCTTCCAGACTCACGTCCAAAGTCTCCTTCTATTTGACCTTCCTGGGCATTTTGACCTCCAAGAGTGGATACAGTGCCCTTTCTATGCTTTCCCATAATAGTCCAACTGTAACTCCACCATGGAACCAACCGGGTTATTTTTAACTAAACTTTTTATTTGCAATTAGTCATAGGTACCTATATGTTCTAAGAAATAATAGGGAGATCACATGTAGCCTGCACTGAGTTTTCCCCAATGGTGATATCTTGCTATAGTGCAAGATATTGACCTTGATGTACTCAAGAGCTAGAACTATTCATCAACAGAAGGATCTCTCATATCTTGCCCCTTTATTCCCAAATCTGCTTGTCTTCTACATTTCAATGCTCTTCCTTACCATTGTTAACCACTGGAAACTATTAATCTGCTCCCCATTTCTGTGATTTTTGTCATACCAAGGATGCTATACAAATGGATCATAAACACATAATCTTTTGAAATTATCCTTTCACGAAGCATAACTTTCTGGAAATTATTACACAACATCATGCACTAATAATATTCATATTCCACAATCTGCTCAGTCATCATTCACCTGATGAAGGACATCTGGATTGGTACAATGTTTTTCTACTAGGAATAGAAGTGGTATAAACATTCATGTAAAAGTTTCTGTGTGAGCATCAATTTTTATTTCTTTTGAATAAATGCCCAAGGGTGCAGTTGCTATGTTGTATGGTAGTTAGATATTCAGGTATTTAGGACAGTGCCAAACTGTTTGCTATTTTACATCCCCACTATGAATGCCTGATTGGTCAGGGCTCTTCACGTAGCAGCATTTGCGACTGGTATTGGTGTTCTGCTTATTTTTTATATTAGTCAGTCTGACTAAAGATATAAATAGACTCCCCCATGTGAAAAAAACAAAAATAGATATAAATGAGAGACCAAAGAAAACATGCAGAAAATGTCCCTAATCCAATCTTGATTGGGGATTCAAAGAAGTCGGAGAAGAAGGAAGCTAATGTAAATATGAATGCTGAGCTAACTTGAATGTTAAAGATGAATTCAACTCATCCAGGAGAAAGGCAAGGGGAATCTAAAGAAGCAACAATTATGCAAAGCCCGGGATAAGAGTAAGCACTGGGGAACTTGAGGAAGGAAATTACCTTGGGCTGCCCAGTAGGAAGAGAGAGATTGATACAGTGGAAAGGTGGGCAGACATCAGATCACAACCCGGTGGGTCTTTCTGGGAATTGTACTTTCTGAAGAGTTCAAAGTTTTCCAGAAGAAAAATGATGGTGTCATGTGGAAACACGTTTTCTTTTCTCTTCCCACCTGGCACTTTCTTAATTTACACAATTAATGTGTAGGCAGAAAAAGAAAAACCAGTGAAGGGGATAGAGAAGAAAGGATCAAAGGCCTAAGAGATAAATACTTGGTAGATGCCCAAGGACACCAAGGGAAATGAAAAGATGATAAGTCGTCAAACTGCCTCCAATGGGCCACATCTGGCTAACTCTCTGCCATAGTGAATCAAGCTCCATGGGATACAGCCACATTCAACCTTTTGTATATTGACTAGGATTCTTTTGGCACTACAATTGCAAAGTTGAGTAGTTGAGACAGATACCATCTACCCCAGAAAAACAAAAGCATATGCTCTCTGTCTCTTTACAGAAAATGTTTGCTGATCCTTGGTTTAAGGCAAAGGAAGAGTTGATCAGGAAAAAAAGACTGCCAAGCATGCTCTGGATCTAATCAATAAGTAGGTTTTGGGGTGACTCTGTGGCAACAGCTTTCTTTGGAATGTTTGGTGGGAGAGAAGGACGTGCACAGAGTAAGTGCACAAAATTCTTTCAAGATGTGTCCATCTGTCCTTAACCAAACACTGTTCCACTCTAATTCCACACCAGTAAAATATGCTATCTCCATTCACAGATGAGGAAACAGAGGGACAGAGAGTTTAAGCAACTTGTCCAGTACTGTATAGCTAGTAGACAGGAATCAAAATTGGAATCTAGCTACTTTGCTGAATTCATTTATTAGATCTAGGAGATTTCTGATGGAATGTTTGGGTTTTCTAGATATAAAGTCATATCATCTGCAAATAGTGATAATTTGAGTTCCCCTTTACCTATCTGTATCCCTTTAATTTCTTTCATCTGTCTGATTGCTCTAGCTAGAATTTCAAGAACTATGTTAAATAGAAGTGGTGAAAGAGAGTATCTCTGTCTTGTTCCAGTTTTTAGAGGGAATGCTTTCAATTTTTTCAATTTTAGAGGGAATGCTTTCAATTTTTCTCCATTAAGAATAATGTTGGGGGCTGGGGATGTGGCTCAAGCAGTAGCGCACTCGCCTGGCATGTGTGTGGCCCGGGTTCGATCATCACCACCACATACCAACAAAAATGTTGTGTCCGCCAAGAACTAAAAAATAAATATTAAAAATTCTCTCTCTCTCTCCTCTCTCACTCTCTCTTTAAAAAAAAAAAGAAGAATGTTGGCCTGGGGCTTAGCATCAATAGCCTTTACGGTGTTGAGGTATGTTTGTTGTATCCTTAGTTTTTCTAGCATTTTGAACATGAAGGGATGTTGTATTTTATCAAATGCTTTCTCTGCATCTGTCAAGATGATCATATGATTTTTATCTTTGCATCTATTGATGTGATAAGTTACATTTATTGATTTTCATATGTTGAACCATCCTTGCATCCCTGGGATGAACCCTACTTGATCATGGTGCACTATCTTTTTGATATGTTCAATTCAGTAAAGTATCTGGATATAAAACCGACATCTATAATCAAATGCATTTCTCTACATCAGTGACAAATCCTCTGAAAGAGAAACTAGAAAAACTACCCTGCCGCAGTCTGGCTGGGCACAAAATCACGAGCCACTCAAGCAGGAACAAACTTTATTTTTGAAACTGCCACCAATGCCCCGTTCGCTCCCGGGCAGATTGCCGACCGACGCACTAGGCGTTCTCCCATCCCAGACCCCCACAGGAAGTCCCTCCTCCGGAATTCCCTCCTACCGCACTTCCCCAACCAATGGGAACTCTCCAGGAGTCCTGTAGTAGGCCAGGCCGAGGTGGACAGCAGGAGTCCAATATCCATATGAATGCAGATCTTAACATAATCATATCATCTTAATGGCTTGCTGGCATCACCTTCAACCAAAAATGTCATGCATCATATTACTTGGCTGTGGCTCTTAGCACCACCCCATTTACAATAGCCTCAAAAAAATACTTAGGAATAAACTTAACAGAAGAGTGAAAGACCTCTGCAATGAAAACTACACCATGCTAAAAAAAAAAAAAAGAAAGAAATTAAAGAAGACCTTAGAAGAGGGAAAGATCTACCTTGTTCTTGGATAGGCAGAATTAATATCGTCAAAATGGCCATACTACATTATACAGATGTAAGCACTATATAAACATTATATAAGCACTAAAAAGATTCAATGCAATCCCAATCAAAAGTCCTAATGATATTCCTCATAGAAATAGAGAAAGAAGTCATGAAATTTATCTGGAAAAATAAGAGACCCAGAATAGCCAAAGCAATTCATAGCAAGAAGCGTGAAGCTGGTGGCATTACTATTCTAGACCTTAGAATATACTACATAGCAATAGTAACAAAAACAGCATGGTATTGGCACCAAAAGAGACCTGTAGACCAATGGTGCAAAATAGAGGAAACACAGATTAACCCACATAACTACAGTTATCTTATATTAGACAAAGGCACCAAAAATGTACGTTGGAGAAAAGACAGCCTCTTCAATGAATGGTGCTGGGAAAACTGGAAACCCACATGCAACAAAATGAAATTAAACCTCTATCTCTCACCATACACAAAACTCAACTCAAAGTGGATCAAGGACCTAGGAATTAAGCCAGAGACACTCTGTCTATTACAAGAAAAAGTAGGTCCAAATTTCCATCATGTCAAATTAGGCCCCAACTTCCTTAATAAGACTCCTATAGCACAAGAATTAAAACCAAGAATCGATAAATGGGATGGACTCAAGCTAAAAAGCTTCTTCTCAGCAAAAGAAACAATCAGTGGGTAAATAAAGAGCCTACCCAGTGGGAGCAAACCACAAGCACATCAGATAGAGCACTAATCTCTAGGATATATAAAGCACTCAAAAATCTCAACTCCAAAAAAAAAATAAATAACCCAATCAATAAATGGGCCAAGGAACTGAATAGACACTTCTCAGAAGAAGATATACAATGGATCAACAAACATATGAAAAAAGGTTCAATATCTCTAGCAATTAGAGAAATGCAAATAAAACCTACTCTAAGATTTCATCTCATGCCAGTCAGAATGGCAGCTATTAAGAATACAAACAACAATAAGTGTTGGCCAGGATGGGGGGAAAAGGCACACTCATACAGCACTGGTGGGACTGCAATTTGGTGCAGCTAATACGGAAAGCAGTATGGAGATTCCTTGGAAAACTTGTAATGGAACCACCATTTGACCCAGCTATCCCACTCCTTGGTCTATACCCAAAGGACTTAAAAACAGCATTCTACAGGGACACAGCCTCATTAATGTTTATAGCAGCACAATTCACAATAGCTAAATTGTGGAACCAACCCCAATGCCCTTCAGTAGATGAATGGATAGGAAAACTGTAGTATATATGCACAATGGGATATTATCCAGCATCAAAAGAAAATAAAATTATGGCATTTGAAGGTAAATGGATGGTGTTGGAAAATATAATGCTAAGTGAAGTAAGCAAATCCCCAAAAAACAAAGGCTGAATGTTTTCTTTGATATGAGGATGTTGACTCATGATGATGAGGGAGTGGGAGGAGCATGGGAGGAATGGAGGAATTTCAGATAGGGCAAAAGGGAGAGAGGGTAAGGGAGGGGGCAAAAGGGTAGGAATGATGATGGAATGAGTTCGACATCATTACCCTAAGTACATGTATGAAGACACGAATGGTGTGAAAATATTTTGTGTACAATCAGTGACTTGAAAAATTGTGCTCTATATGTGTAATATGAAACGAATTGCATTCTGCCATCATGTACAACAAATGAGAATAAACAAATAATAAAAAATTGAAATCCAGTTCTATCTGATCAAATGCCATTCTTTTCCTACCATCTCATATATCCCCCTCAAAGTTAGTCCTAAAAAAAACCTAAATTAAAGCTTTAAGAAGTTGTTTAGATTTCAGAATTGTGAACTTAGAGGGAAAAATTCTCATAGAGAAATGACATCTTGAAACCTGATCTGTTAGCCCTGCCACCTGATACGCTAAATTCATGGAATCATTTAATAATCATGTTCCATTAATGCAAAATCATTCTGTCTCCAGATGAAATGCATTCTTGCTCCCTGGACCCTTCTAATTTACAGAAAATGCCTACTTGGAGTAAGTTTTTGTAGACATAATGGAGCTCAGTTACAATAGCATCTGTTGTGAAATATTTCACATAAGCAAAGAGAATGAACCAATGCGGTCTCTCAAATTAACAGTCATCAAGGGAACAATGAGAAGAATAACAATAGAGAAAAGGAAGGCATCAGTAACACAAGGAATACCAACAGTCCTGGAAGATCAGAAGCTCACTGCTCTATAAAGATCTAAATGAAACTCCTTAATGAAAGGTACAACAATTTTTCCTGATATGTAACCATTATTGCCAATAGGATATATTATTTAAGATATATGAGACTCATTTTTTTCTCATTTCTTTATCATATTTCAAGCCAACAATTTTATTTTTTATTTACATGAAAATATTTTTTATTTGTTCTTTTTAGTCATACATGAAACTAGAATGTATTTTTGACATATTATACATTCATGGAGTATACTTTATTCTAATTGCGATCCCATTCTTATGGTTGTACCTGATATGGAGTTACATTGGTCGTGTATTCATTTATAAATATAGGGAATTTATGTTTGCCCTTCTACTGTCTTTCCCATATTCATTCCCCCCTACATTCCCCCCATTCTTCCCCATCCAATTGGGTGACCCTCCACTCCTCCTCCCTCACCATTGTGTGTTAGCATCCACATATCAAAAAGAACAGTTGGCCTTTGCTTTTTGGGAATTGGCTTATTTCACATAGCATGACAGCTTCTAGTTCCATCCATTGACCAGCAAATGCCATGATTTTATTCTTCTTTATGGATGTGTAACATTCCATTGTGTATATGTACTGCAATTTCTTTATGCATTCATCAGTAGAAGGGCACCCAAGACGGTTCCATAGTTTAGCTATTGTGAAGTGAGCTGCTATGAACATCATTGTAGTATGCTGACTTAAAGTTCTTTGGGTATAAATCGAGAAGTGGGATAGCTGGGTCAAATGGTGGTTCCATTTCAAGTTTTCTGAAGAATCTCCACACTGACAAGCTAATGATTTTAAATAAGATTATCAGTGTTGAGTGGGAAGGTTGAAATATGTGCACATTTATTAAAACTGACTTTAGAGTAGCAGTACTCAACAGAGCTGAATTTGTCCAGCCAGAGATATTTGCAAACTGAAGACATTTCACTGTCACAGCCTAGAGTCGGGGAGTGGTACTGGCACCTAGTGAGGAGAGTCCAGGGAAGATCCTGATGTACCACAATGCACAGGACAGCCCCCACAACAAAGAATTGGGGACTTAGAATTTCAGTAGCAATGCTTGAGAAATTTGTTTTGCAGGAGCATTCCACTGTGACATACTGGCACTCCCAACTAGTGATGCGGACGCCAATAGCCCAGACGTATCAATTATACAAAGGCAACTGCTGCTTGCAACATTTATGAAAGACAATCCTTCAGCTATCATAGTCACAAAGGTCAACCTTCAAGGAATTAATACACAGGTTGGTTGAAAGAACAAAGATAATGTACTGTAGCTGCATTAGTGTATATGATTTATTTAGCATGTATTATTAATTTAGTATGTGTTAATACATATTACAAAAATTGTACCTCGTCTGCAAGATGAAATTATAGGTATATATAATTTGGTACAAATGCCCTTTGGACCAGCAACCTGGAAATACATAAAAACAGTATAATAAAGACCTATATGAGGCAAGTTGCCAATTTATCTAGGAGGAGAGAGAGGAATTGTGATTGAAACAAGCTGCAGCTGTGTATAACTAATACCTATTTGCTCATCTAGAACATATTATCCATCAAGCAGAACAAAGGTGGGTAATTTGCTATGATCTGCCATGATGATTTACCAAATTACTGTACAAAAATACCCTTATCTCATATTAAAGTTATGATGCTAACCAATCCAACCCCAAGGTATTCCAAAGTAATGGTGATTTAACCTAAATATCCTTTGTGGGTTTTAGAAAATATTCTCCAGAAAAATTAATCAAAAGAACTATAAAAATTTAATAGAAAACTAAATGAAATTAACATCTAAATTTTTCTAGAACTATACAAAGATTTCAACAGAGTACTATGTTTAAAACTATAATACAGGAAATATGAGCAATAATTATAAACATGAATTATATGATATTCCATCGATGAGTTTTTCTTAAATTATTTCTTTTAATTAGGTATATATGACAGCAGAATGCATTTGATTCATTATACACAATTGCAGCACAACTTTTCATTTCTCTGGTTGTACATGATGTAGCGTCACACCATGCGTGCAGTCATACATGTACCTGGTTAATAATGTCCATCTCATTCCACCATCTTTACTGCCCACATCCCCGCTAAATCTTTCCCTTACCTTTGCTCATCAAAGCTCCTCCATTTTTCCCATGTTCCATCCATTATGGATCAGCATCCACTTTTAAGAGAGAACATTCTGCCTTAGTTTTGGGGGATTGACTTACTTCACTTAGCATAATATTCTCCAACTCCATCCATTTACTTGCAAATACCATAATTTTATTCTTTTAATGCAGAGTAATATTTCATTCCACAGTTTCTTTATCCATTCATCAATTGAAGGGCATCTAGGTTGCTTCTACAGATTAGCTATTGTGAATTGAGCTTCTGAAAACATTGATATGGCTGTGTCAGTATAGTATGCTGTTTCCAAGTCCTTTGGGTATAGCCCGAGTTGTGGGATAGCTGGGTCAAACAACGGTTCCATCCCAAGTTTTCTAAGGAATCTCCATACTGATTTCCATATTGGCTGCACCGATTTGCATTCCCACCAGCAATGTATTAATATGCCTTTTTCCTCACATCCTCATCAACACTTAATTATTGTTTATATTCTAAATAGCTGCCATTCTGACTGGCATGAGATGAAATCTTACAGTAGTTTTGATTTGCATTTCTCTAATTGCTAGAGATGTTGAACATTTTTTTCATATATTTGTGGATCCATTGTATATCTTCTTCTGAGAAGTGTCTGTTCAGCTCCTTAGTCCATTTATTGATTGGGTTGTTTGTTTTGTTGGTGTTAAGTTTTCAGAATTCTTTATGTATCCTGGAGATTAGTGCTCTATCTGACGTGTGTGGCAAAAACTATGAGGTGTTTTTAAAATTGTAGTTGGTCCTTCATATTTGCATGTTCTTCGTCCATACATCCAACCAATTATGGTTCCAAAAGATCTGAAAAATAACTGCATCTGTACTATGCATGTGCATATTTCTTGTTTTCTTGCATTACTTATACAACACAGAATAACAGCTATTTTAAAAGTGTTGACACTGTATTAAGTATGCTAAGGCATCTAGACATGTTTAAAGTGTGCAGGAGGACGTGCATAGGTTGTATGCAGCTGTTATCACTGTTTTATATACAAGACTGAAGCATCCACAGATGGGCAGCGTCTGCAGAGTGGTCCTGGAACCAGCCCATGGATACCAGGAGATGACTGGATATGCATATGTATGTGTACAACTTACTTGAAACAGAAATGCAATAGAGTTGGACTCTCTTAGAGCTTAACAATAAACTCTATTTGATGTGAATATAAAACCTAGTAGAAGACTTGAAATGCACAAAAGTCTTCTGATAATTAACTTTGTCACTGAGGGAGTACCAGAGCCCCACTCTGGTAAATTAGGTTATTGCTCTCAATTCTTCACTCATGCCCTGCATTATAATTGCAACTCCTTTGTTTGGTCACATGAATGTGCATGACCTACACTCATGTGGGAGGACACATTTTCTTATCCTGTTGATGTCAAGTTTAACCACATGACTTGCTTTTGTCCAGTAGAATGTGGGCTAGAGGGATTGGGTCCCACTTCTAAGTTGAAGCCTTAAAAGGCATTTCAAGTTCAATTCATCTCTTTTGCTTTCATGCTATGGTCCATTAGAGAAAAACCACCCTGAGTGGCTATCAATTAATTATACAAGTGCACCTGCCCCACAGGCTTCAAGAAAAGAAAAATATTTGTAGGGGGCCAGTGAGGTTGTTTGTTAGGCAGCAGAAGCTGACTGTTACACTTACAAAAGTTTTCCAGCAATACTGATGCTACGGAGATTTGATATCTACCCATCAACACTTGTTTCTTGATTTTCCATTGAAGATGGAAAGAAATGTCAAGACTGATTTCCAGGGTGAATGGGCTCTTGTCATCTCTTTGGTTACTGTAACTTGATTTGGTTATGGACATATGGACTTAGATGGGCCACCCAGAACATACTTTCATGACTGTTGGGAGAATTTCCTTATTTCTTTCTACCCTTATACTGTAAGAATGGGAACTTTGTGCTACTTCAGAATCTTACCCATGAAAGGAAAATCCTAGAGCTACCTCTACTTTATCCACCAAAGTTAAAAGTAGGGGTGAAATGGAAATAAACAAAGCCCTAAAAATGGGGCCCACTCTTTGTATCCATCTATACCTGAAGATAAATCCATTTCTGGATCTTTTTCTTTTGTATATATTGATAATATTCCTTAATCTAGGCAGAGTTATATGCCACTGACTACAGAGAGATTTCTAATGGATACAGCATATCTGATTTCAATTCAAATAACGGGAAATAAAGAAAATATTATTTTTAAACACAATTTTCCTTAATTTGAGCTATAATACTCAGCCATTCTGTAACGTGAATAGAAAGAATTTACTGAAAAAGAGAACAATTATAAAAGCATATGCAAAATACATGCTTAAATCTCCTTCTCCTGGTATAATTTCCTTGTAAAAGTGAATATCGTTATGACATAATTACAGTTTATCCAAATCCCAACATGAAATTAACATTTCAAAGGTATAACAGAATTATAATATTTTCCTACAGGACATAATATTTTATAAATTCAGACTAAATTTATAATCTCCTGAACTTCACATGATATTTAAGAGACTACCTTTAAATTTAAACTCTATGCATGGTACAGCTTAAATATGAGGTCTCCAACCAAAGCTCCTGTGTGAGTCAATGCAAGAATGTTTAGAGGTGGAACGATTGGGTTATGAGAGTCTTAACCTCATCAGTGCATTAATCCCAACTGGGATTAACTGGGTGGTGACTGTGGATAGGCAGGGTGTGGCTGGAGGAGATGGGTCATTGGGACATGACTTTGGGGTTTATATTTTTTCTTTGGTGCAAGGAGAAGACCCTCTCTGCTTCTTGATGGCCACATCCTGAGCTGCCTTCTTCCATGGGGCTGTTAGCCATGATTCTTCGCCTCACCTGGGGCCTAGAGTAAGGGAGCTGGTCATGTTTGGACTGAGATCTATGAAACCAGAAGCTCCGGATAAACTTTTCCTCTTCTAAAATTATTCTTGTCATGTCTTTCAATTACAGTAGTGAAAAAGCTCATAAAACAACTCAATTTTAGATGAACAGGTCTGTACCCACATTTATGAAAAAGACCACATACCACACAAACACACACACACACACACACACACACACACACACACACACCACAAAACTTCTGATGTCAGGGAAAATAATATATTTCTATCCTGAAGTCAAGCATCCATAAATCTACTCTTCTCCATAGAGGAAATAAAGTGTTTGCTCAGGAATCAAGCAAAGGAAATTCATTTCCATAGTTATCCGACTGTCAGACCTCCGTGAGAAGTCCTCCCTAGCAACCATCAGTAGGCTATCTACCAGCTAAAGTGGCTAAATATTTGATAATTTTATTATTTGATATTAATGCTTTCCTTTTGATTTCCTGACTACCAGTTATCTTTTAGAAAGTGATATTCTATTCTCTGACTATCAATGTAATACATTCTCATTTTGTAGGATTCGAATATGATTCGAAAACTACCGAATGATTCAAAGAGGAAATCAAGTCCAGCCACGTTCCATACACAAGACGCTTGTCACTAAATAGCACCTTCCTATATTTCCCTCCAGAATGTATTTCTAGAATCACAGTGTTATACAAACAAGTGTGCAAGTGTGTGCCTTGTTTTCTTACTTACTTGAGCATTTTCCCACAATAGTGACTTCGAAAAAACTTTCCAAAGGCCTTCCGTCTTAAAGTGTGTGAGTGGCAAATTCTGAATGGTGGTGTCTTTGTTGGGCAGGCCACAGCATGCTGCTATGGCAAAAGGGCACAGACTGGTGGCTTCAACGTTTTCCCCAGCTCTGAAGGCTGGTACTCTGAGGGTAGGGTGGCAGCACAATCAGGTTCTGGTGAAGACCTCTTTCCAGTGACCGCATGGCCGTCCTCTTGTATTTCACCTGGCAGAGAGCCAAGGGGAAGCAAGCTCTGGTGTTCTCACAAGAGCACTAATCTCATTCAGGAGTCCTCCAACATGCTGACCTCACCACCTTCTAATGCCATCACACCAGGGGTTAGGACTCCACCCTGGGTTCTCAGGGGGCACAATCATTCAGTCCAATGCAAATGCCCTCCATGAACTGCATCCTCCCATTATCTCTCTGACCCAAATTCTTCTCCTTGAACTTGACTTTTCTCACAACGGACCCATTGTTCTTAATACAACGGACCAGGATGGTCTCACCTTGGTGCCTCTCCCCTAGCTGTCCCCTCTGCTTGGAATGCCTTTCTTTCTGATGTGCATGGCTTATTCCACCACTTCCTCCAAACAACAGGATCTCTGTGGGTCCACCAAGTGGCCATGGTCAGGGTCACTGAAATCAGACATTTTATACTAGCTCTGTGACCTTGAGAAAGCGACTGAAGTTCTCTGGGCTTTGGAAAATAAAAAAAAAATATTCCAGTGGACCTGTAAATACATTTGCATCGCAAAATTTCCCTTCCTTACCATCATTCTCAATCCTCTCAGGGAGCTGTTCTATTTTTTTCCCACTATCTCAAAATACACTAATTATTTTGGAGCCTAGTCTATTAATCGATAATTATTATTGTTTTATTACAAACCAGGCATGCTTCTGTTTATTGAGCACTGTCTTATCTGCCCCTTCCATAGACTATAAATTCTATCAAGTTAAAGATTTTTTATCTTGAAGAATTCAGGGAACAAGACCACTTGAAAACATGAATGAACCACATCAGCTAAAACTTAACATGGCAGCCACTGTGCCGTCATTATTCTAGGTTTCCTAAATGTATTAGTCACTTGCTCCTTTACTACCGCATCATGGAACAGTATTATTATCACCTTCCTATAAAAGTTAAGAATCTTTTCTTTTACAAGATTTTTTTCTTAACAACAACAACAACAACAACAACAACAAAATGAGGCATTCAAATTTTGAGGCAACTTTTGCAGCTGGTGATGCTAATAACAGATGAAGAAAGAGTTCCCAGCCCAGGTGGCCTGGGCCCAGAGGGCAGGTACTGGACAAAGAAGCCCAGGGTGGGGACAGATATGGAGTAAGGACCATAAGAGATGCCAGAGCGGTGGCAGCAGCCAGCCACGGGGGCCTCCTGCACTCATCCTGCAGTTCCTCTGTGCAGATGCAATGGGAGCCCGCCGAAGGCTTTCACAGTGGGGGGGACTCTGGTAGGGACATAGTGGAGAGGACTCTCACTGACCTCCGAGCTGCAGTGTTCCACAGGGGACTGACTAGCTACGCATGGTCATCTAAGTTGGAATGTAATACAATTGAGCACTCAATTTCTTCAATGACCATGTGTCAAGTGCTGATGTCACCACCTGGGGCCAGTAGCTACCTGTCAGCACAGGTATGGAATATTCATTGGCCCAGAAGGTTCTGAGAGCAGGTTAGAAATGGGCCAGGTTGAGTCCTGCCCAAGACGAATCTGAAGTCACCTGTAGCCCCCTTAACACTTGAGAGCCATCGTCCTAGAAGATAAATGACCACTTAATGGAATTGGATTGATAATTTTCTACTTGAAGTGGGGTGAAAAGCAAGGATAAACATCCATACAGAGAGTAATGACAAAGAGACGCCAATACTGTGAGTGAAATACCAATTTGGACCTCGATTTTATGAGATCTGAACAAGTCCCTGTAGGAACTCTCTGAGACAGATGCACCACCTGGTTCAAATCAAATGCTTTGCATTTCGGTGGGGGGGAAGAGAGATAGCCTGACAGTTCTTTCCAAGATGATCCCATGGTATTCCCTGGCTGTCCTCCCTTCCCCATCCATTCCCCTGCATTATCTCTCGCTAATGCCTTGCTGTTGAGTGGGATTGCCACACATCATACCAATAGAATTCAGGCTGCAACACAAAAAGCTTCATTTTCTTGTTTTTTGGGGTTCCCCGTGGAAGGCTGTAATGTGTGGAATGCTATTTGTTAGGTCATTAAAAGAAACTAATGAACTCACTGGCTTCCTGAAATTGTAGTTCTGTTTTCCAGGAGTATGGGAGCCTATTTATTTTTAACTGTACTATTATCATACAAATAGATCAACTTGTGGTTGTCTCCCATTTCATACATGCACACTCCATTCCACTTTTATCACACAGTCTGTTTCGTGACAAAATACCTGAGGAAGCTTGCGCAAATGCGTGAACAAGGCTGTACTACGGGTGAAAGTAGCCACCCTTCCAAACAGCTAGCCAGTGGGAAGGTCCGATTTTGAGTTCAAACACAACGTAGTAACAAAATGATCACAATATAAGAATGACTATTAATCTATAATGAACACTTATTAGGCATCATGGCTTTAATGTTCATAACCTCCTTTTTGTATGGTGAAGTTCCAGTCCCCAGTGTGATAGTATTTGGAGATAAGAAATTCAGGAGGTAATGAGGATTAGCAGATGTCATGGGGATGGAGACCCTATAATAGGATCAGCAGCCTTATAAGAAGGAAAGTGATATCTCTCTATCTCTTTTCACAAGAGCTCAGAAAAAAATGCATAGGAGGATGGAGCTAGGTGGTGACTGTGTGGAAGCCGGGAAGTCATGTCAGCAGGCACCTTGATGTTGAACTTCTCAACCTCCAGAGCATGAGAATTATTTATTTGTTTAAGCTACCATGTCTATGGTGTTTTGTTATGGCAATCTGTGTTAGTCAGCTTTTGGTGGCAGTAGAAAGTGCCTGAAATAAATCAAGTTATAAAGAAGAGAGGTTTATTTTAGCTAAGAGTTCTGGAGGTTTTAGTTCATGACCAATTGGTCCTGTTGCCTTGGGGCTGTGGTGGGACAGTACGTGGTGGTGAACTCATGGCAGAGGAGATCCTTCATTTCAGAATCAGTATAAAAGAGAGAGAGACCATGGTCCCATAATCTCCACAAGGATACACTCCCAGTGATCTAAATCCTCCCATTAGACCCCTATCTTAAGGCTCCATGACCTCCTGGTAATGCCAAGGTGGGGATCACACCTGGAACACACAAGGCTTTGGGAGACATTTCAGATCCAAACCATAACACAACCTGAGCAGAACAAGAAATCTTATGCCCGGCCCAGGGCTGCACACCTCATGGGAACTGGCTGCTTTGATGTCTACTTACATTATCTAGCTAAAATCACCAATATTATAACCATTTTACAAATGAGAAAACTGAGGCTTCCTGTGCTTAACTAACTTCCCAAGTTGCTTATTTCATTCCAAGTTCATTTCATATTTATTTGTAATTCAAGCTCCAGGAAAATCCACACAAAGATATAAATATGTGGCAGCTAACGCACCATCCAGAGCAGCCTGTGTACTTAAAAATGCTGCTTAACAAGTTTTTACAGCTATGGTAAGCTATTACCTGCATCTAAACAGATGCTATTATTTTTATGGGTATAATTAGGTTCTGTGTACAAAACAGATACATCTGTGGCTGTTTCTTGCTTTTATGTGAGAAATCGTATGCATGTAGATTCATGTAGCAGAAAAGAGATGGCCTGTAAGTACACAGAAGGACACTGAGAGGGAAGTCTGGCTCCCAATCCTTTCAGACAACTGCTATGTGACCTTGGGCGGGGTATTTATCCCTTAGGACAAAGGATTCTCCTATGGGAAAAGGAGAGAGCTTTACCATTCTCAGACTGGGCATCTGATTTTGTGTTCTTAAGACAAAACCAGATCAAGAATTCCATCATCTCATTGGACAAAATCAAATGTCTGAGCCTTGGAACAAGTGTAGGTCTTGCTACATGATTATTCTGATTCTGCTCCCTAAGGTCAGAGAGAGAGACAGAGAGAGAGAGAGAAAAAGAAAATGAAGAAGAGGAGGAAGAGGAGGAGGAGGAGGAGGAGGAGAAGGAAGAAGAAGAGGAGGGACAAGTATAGGCAGTGCAGAAAAAGGAAAGATTGAGAAGGCAGGCATTCAAGCATATCTGCCATTCCACCAGAGAGTGAAAAATACATTTGAAAAAATCAATCACTTGATATAAACTGACATGCTAACAAACGTAAAATAATCAGGTGCATTTGTAACTACTCACCCAACACCAAGCAACAGGAACCACCTCAAGATAGACAAAGCTTGCAGCAATAACAATTTTGCACCTGATTAACACTAGTGAAAAGTGCATGGGTGGGCCCAGCTTCAGGCCAAGGTCCCTGCCAACACCTCCAAGTGCCCATGCTTCTGACTTCTCTTTTTAAAAGGTGAGTGTAAGAACTGGATCTCATGGGCTGAAAGGGGTCATCTGCCCATGTGTGAATTCATCCTCTGGACAAGATAGGTCAGGTGCCTATGCTTGGGACCAGACGTGAGAACAGCCTTACTCTCAACCACTTAGAAACAAGGAGAGTCCAGGGGAATGGTCCAGAAGTCAGAGTGGCTATGTGACAAGTGGAAGGACAGCCATCCACCTCATCGAGGATGTCATTAATAGCAGGACCTACTCTGCATCAAGGGAGTAGCTTCACCTGTCTTACTGAAGATAATACCATAATAGCTGCCAATTTGACACGCATTATCCACTGTCTCTTCCAGGAAGATGAAGAAATAGAGGCTCAAAGAAGTCATGTCATTTACATCAAATCCCAAAATCCAGTTGAGAGGCAGAGCTAGGGTACTGTATAGATTTATCTGATTTCCAAGTTCATGTTCTTAAGAGTCTTAATACTCTACCACTCCTATCAGAACTAACTTGATAGTGTACTTTCACAAAGCACAAAGTTATTTTACTTTGCACAAGGCTGAGAATAGCCTTGTGCAAAGTAAAATAAACCTCACAATGTAGATTCAAAAAAAAGATTTTTAACAGAAAAAGTAAAACAGAATATGTTTTATTCATCATGTCAAGATTGGACCTGTAACATAGTTTCCATTCACAAGGTTTTCAAACAATTCCTTTGTATTACCTACAACACACCAAGGTGGTTCAAAAATAATTTTCAACAGATATTTGTATAATCGTGTAAATGAAAATACAACTCGGTGTTTCCAAAAGAATCATTAACAATCAGAACATGGGAACTTCTGAGAACCATCCACAACTCCCACTTGGTTAGATCAGAATTATTAGCTATATTTGTTACTTGTGATACCAGAATTATTCCAGGTCATGCAGCTTGGGCTGCTGAGACAGGGTCAAGCAGTCATTTACTTGGCTATTTATATAACCACAACCATCTCTGTAACTAGTCAAGCTTAAGTTAACCCAATGGCATGGCTCTGCCATGAACAATCTTCTACAAAGACAGATGCCAATTTCTGGCCTGAATCCAGCCTGCTGCCTGGTTTTGTGGCTAGTTTTATTGGAACACAACTTATGGGCGATTGCTAGTTTTATTGGAACACAACTTATGGCGATTGCTAGTAAGTTTGGCCTAAGCCTGTTTCCATACTTGGGTGATAAGACTGGGCCCACAACTGCCTCCCAGGCAGGCAACATAACTTGAGAAAGGAAACGAACTACAATCTAACTTAAAAGGATATTCTGGATGGACTCAAGCTTCAGCCAATCACAGCTTGCCAACTAATTAGGCTATGTCTACAGCCAATCGGAGCATTTCTGCTTGTCACGTCACTTCCTTTCCTCCTGCTATAAATACAGCTGTAGCGGGGTGAGTCAGGGCCCTGGGATCCGACTTCTGTTGGCAATACTGCCCTGTTCTAGAACTTTCTTAACGTTTAAAAGGAAAATTTTAAAATTTTAAAACATAATGTTTAAAAGGAAAATCCTAAGAATCTAGTAACTCACAGGGGGAAAGCAAATATTTTATGAACACTGATTGATTTGCTGATTCTGTACAAACAGCATAGCAGCCCATCTTAAGTCAGCCTTCACAAGAGGAGACAAGAAAGTGTTTCCTTCTTATCAATGGGGACTTCATCTGGATGCCAGGAAAAAGCTCAACTACTCTGGGTTTGTTTGTTTGTTCTTTATATTCTGTTTCTGTTTAATATGTCAAAAAAAGTAGAGTTAATCATTTCATTTGTATCCTTTGGGGAAACTGCCAACTGGAAGCTGTCATGAATTTCTTTTCTTGAAAATATTTCTTAAAGTCCTTTAAACCTTATTCCTTAACAGCTTCCCATCCATTGTTTTCTATACACCATCTCCTGTTTTCCATAAATCGTGTTGAACCTGCAGTTGCATATGAATTGGAAATGTTCACTTACCAGACATCCACAGCACCACCAAACTACGAAGGGACTTTGCTTACCCATTTGTCCTTTGATAGATTACGTGAGCACTTGGCATTGTTGCTCTGTACTTCAAAGATTATTGTATTTCATTTGTTTTCTGTAAGCAGCTTGGGCTCTGGATGACCTACTCTCAATAAAGAAAGTATTTGCTTGAGTGTGGAGGATATTATATTTTCTCTGACTCTGAATTAACTCTAGGGATGATGCTCCTGTATTTTACATAGAGATTGATTACTCTGCCCTCACCTTATTGGATGAAGTGGGAATATTCTGAATGCAGAATTCAATCCTAATCCTTCCTCCTCAACTCTAGACTGCACAGGGAATCCTTCATCAAATTTCCAGCAGGGTCATGCTGACTTATGAGGCATTAGGGTACCTCTGAGAACTGTCTCTAATGACTTGCAAGTTGCTGGAGACATTGCACTTTTATTACTTAAATAAACTACCCAGGTTAAATTGCATACCATAATATTTCACTGTTATCCACACAAAACTTAAAATTTCCATATTTTCAACAAACTCAACAACAAAGGCATAAATTTGAAAATAGAGAAGAAGTGGTTACCCATAATCAAGACAAATATAACCCTCACCCATATTTTTGGTTGTAAATGGACTGACTACTGGAAAGTCATAACAAATAACAATTTATAGAACATTTTAAAGTCAGGAAAAGAAAAACAGGATTGATATATGGGTAAGAAAATCAAGACTCCAAGTTATGCTTCTACTAAAAACACTTCACTCATTAATGTACACTATTTCACTTACCAGGGGAAATTCACTCCCATCTCTAAAGTCCCCTTACTTACACCAAAAGAACGTGTGCATTAGCCCTCACATCTATAAGTTCCACTCCTGGAATATCCCTTCTCTCATATGGAAACTGCTGAAATGAAAATAGAAATACTTCCCCCACTCCTTCAGTGACATAGGTGTTGATATGATTGTCTTAACGCAGTATGTTTGAAAATGCGGTGTGAGTTTGTTCAGTATGTGATTGTCCATCATCTATCCAACAAGAAGACCCTGCTACCATGCGTGGTGGTCTGTGCCAGTACTTAGGGTATGACCAACAGACCAATTGCAGTCAAGAACCTCAGGTCTCTCTGCAAATATTGGAAAGATGTGTTTTCTTCCCACAGAGGAAGCTGGGTTTGTAAACATAAGCCTGGAGCTATAAGCATCCTGAGGTAAAGCAAGCAGATGCTCAATGGATGCATACTTTCCTGTATGCGGCCACTATGTTTGATGTTAGGGATGACCCAACAAAATGTGACATCTCCAGTTTTATATAGTAATAAAGATAAATTACTTCATCCAACTATTTTTCCACTGATTTTGACCTCTGCCATGAGCCAGCAGGTGAAATATGTAAATATTTATTTCACATTGCCAGTCTCAGTGCCAAATATTTCTACCAATTCTCTGAATACAGCTTCTCAACTACTTTGTTCAGTTACTGATTGACATCTTTTTAGATGAACAGGTGGGGCTAGAGCAGCCACACTTCTAAGCAAGTCTTTGTTGATCATGAACAACCAGAAACAGCATGGGGGGATTAACCACACATGTGGTCTGTTCACATCATTTTACCTCCCTAAGATTAGGTTCCTTTTCTGGAAAAAAAAATGGATTTGTGATCTCTTCTATGGGAATTCATAGTGAAAATTGTTATCAATGTAACATGATTTATGAACATATTATTGTGGTACCCTAACACAGCAGGCACCAATAGAACAACAACTGATTCATTTTCAAGAAACAAACTTTATATCAGTTGCTGATGACATTTGCATTTTCCTGCAACTGTATGTATTTAAGACCAAGCTATTTTCCCAAACAAAATATATGCATAAGAAATTCTCTGATTTGCAAAGCTTTTGACTTCTCAGAATCCTATGTTGTCCCTGTAGTAATACTGAAGTTTCAAAGTAAAAATGCTTATAATTATATAGATATTGAATTAACCCATCCTCCTATTCAGGTAATATATTTATTACAAAAAGCAATTATTCACACTAAAATTACTGGATTGCAGAGTAAGACATAATTGGATATGAACAATAATCTGAGGCTATAGTGCTAACTTACAATTAAATACCATATATAAATTAAATAAGAGATTAACAATCTACTTAAATTATGACTTCTTTTAGAGCCTGTTTATATCCTAATTTCAAAAATTTATTTGTTAATCACACTGTTTAATAGTGCAATCATAAAGGTTGATGTACTTTGTAAAAGCTGAAAGGGGTCTAACAGATTTGCAAAAGGTATTAGCCTCCCTGAAAAACGAGCATTCGGGAGTCAATGGAAAGCCAGCAAAGTTGTAAAAAGCAAATATAGAAAGAAGTGTCTATGCATAAAATATGCAGCAAGATAATAAGGTATGACATTTGGTGAACTGTAAAAGTGCAATGCTAAGTGCATATGGAAGAGAAAAACAAAGGCATTCAAAGGGCTCAAGATTTGTGATTTTATTCTGGGAAGAATATAGTAAAAATCAATGAAGAAAAAAATTAAACAAAGGTATAAAAGAGATACTGTGTTTTTCTGATAATGAAAGTAAAAATTGAATATAAATTCCTTGCTTCTTCTCTATGCCCCCTTTTCCTCTTGACCTCGACCCTCTCTGACAATATAACATTCGCCTTCTCTGTTTATAGTGCACTTTCTGAAATTGCAATAAAGCATACATACAAGAAAGTGTGGAGAAATTTTTAGTTATTTTAAAAATTTACACAAATGAACTCACATGTTAAGGATTCTTTCAGTTTAAAGAAATATGTCGGTCCTGAGACTTTCTCATATTATTACATGTTGTGTAGTTTTCATTGCTGTATATGAATATACCCAGTAGTTGGTCATTTAAGTAATCCTATTAGAAATAGTCTAGACTGGCTTTTTCTGTTCATTTCTGTTTCCAAATGTACCTAGGAGGGAAGTCCTGGGTGAAGCTTAGTGAACATTTGCCTTTAGCTTTACAAACTGTTTTGGGCAAGTTTATCCTGCTGGATGGATGCTAAGACTTGGGATTTTCATGTGTATTTTGTTTTTGATTTCTTATACATACTGGTAAGTTATCATTGGGTTCCTCTTTTATTTATTTATTTTTATAGTTATATGCAGTAGTTGGGTTTCTCTCCACACACTCATACATGCATGGAACTTGATTTCAGTTCCGGATCCCCCCATTTTTTCCTTCCCATGCTCCCTCCCCTCTCCCATTCCACTTCCTCTACTCTGCTAGACTTCTATTTATTTATATTTTATTGGCTCTTTTTACTTATACATAAGGTAAAGTTCCCTGTAATATATTTATGTATGTACATAACATGTTTATTAAGAATTCATGCCACATTGTCTCCACTTTCCTACCCCTCCACTCTGCCTCTCTATCTCCTTCTTCTACACTACTCATCTTCCCTGTATCTTCTTTTTTAATATTTATTTTTTAGTTTTAGGTGGACACAATATCTTTATTTTTATGTGGTGCTGAGAATCGAACCCAGTGCCTCACGCACACTAGATGAGAGCAGCGCTACCACTTGAGCCACATCCCCAGCCCTTCCCTGTATCTTTATGCCACCCTATCCTGAATTTGCCCTTTTACTTTATTTTACTATAGCTCACATATAAGAGAAAACATTCAAATTTGGCTTTCTGAGTCTGGCTTATTTCCCTTAGCATGCTGTCCTCCATATCCATCCATTTACCAGCAAATGCCACATCTCATTCTTCTTCATGTCTGAGTAGAACTCCATTGTGTATATGCACCATGATTTCTTAATCCACTCATCTACTGATGGGCACCTGGGTTGATTCCATACTTTAGCTATTGCGAATTGAAATGCTACACACATTATGGAGCCTGTATCACTACAGTGTGCTGATTTTAGATCTTTGCATAAAATAGCAAGGAGTGGGATAGCTGGGTCACATGGTGGTTCCATCACTAATTTTTTGAGGAATCTCCATAATGCTTTCCAGAGTGGTTGTACTAATCTGCAGTCCCACTAAACAATGTACAAGTGTAACTTTTGCCCCACAACCTCTTCAGTTTTTATTGTTATTTGTATTTTTGTTCATTACCATTATGACTGGAGTAAGATGAAATCTTAGGGTTGTTTTGATTTGCATTTCCTTGATGGCTAGAAATTGTAAACTTTTAAAACTTTTTGTTGGCCATTTGTGTTTCTTCCTTTGAGAAGTATCTGCTTAGTTCTTTTGCCCATTTGCTGATTCAGTTATTTGAGTATTTTGTTGTTGTTTTTTGGTTTGTTTTGGTTTGTTTTTTTGGTGTTAAGCTTTTTGAGTTCTTCATATTTTCTGGATACTAATTCCCTGTCAGAGGAGCAGCTGGCCAAGATTTTCTTCTATCCCTTAGGCGCTCTATCCACTGTCTGGTTTCATTTGCTCTGCAGAAGCTTTTTAATTTGATAGCATTCCATTTATTGATTCTTGGTTTTATTTCTTGAGCTTTAAGGGTCTAGATGAAATTGATGCCTATACCAATATGTTGGAGGCTTCACCCTAGGCTTTTTTCTAGCACTTGCAGGGTTTCTGGTATAATTCCTAAGTCTTTTTATCTACTTTGAGATGGCTTTTGTTCAGTGTGACAGGTATGGATCTCATTTAATTCTTCTACACATGGATATTCAGTTTTCCCAGTACCATTTATTTAAAAGGCTGTATTTTCTCCAATATATATTTTGGCACCTTTGACAAGTATCAGGTGGTTGGAAGAATTTGTTTGTCTCTGTGTCGTTTATTCTGTTTCACTGGCCACCATGTTTATTTTAATGTCAATACCATACCCTTTCTGTCTTCATGGCTCTGTAGTGTAATTGAGGATGGGTGTTGTGATACATACTGCATCCCTCTTCTTGCTTAGAATTGCTTAGTCTTTTTGGGTCTCTTAATCTTCTAAATGAATTTAAGGATGATACTTTCTGTTTCTATGAAGAATGTAATCCATATTCTGATGAGGATTAAATTGAATCTGTATATTATTTTTGGTAGTATGGCCATTTTGACAACATTAATTGTGCCTCTCCAAGAACGTAAGAGGTCTTTCCATCTTCTAAGGTCTTCTCCAATTTCTTTCTCAGTGTTCTGTAGTTTTCATTATAGATCATGTTTACCTTCTTATTAATTTCCAAGGTTTTTTTAGGTTATTGTGAATGGGATGGTTTTCCTGATTTATTTCTCAGCAGAACTGCTATTTAAGTATAGGAAAGTTGATTATTTGTGTTGATCTTGTATCCTGTTACTTTGCTAAACTGATTTATCAGATATAGAAGTCTTTTAGTATTCTGGGGAGGTCTTCAGGATATAAGATCAGGTCCTCAAGCAAACAGAAATAGTTAATTTTTTTTTTTGTACCAGGGATTGACCTTCTGAGTCACAAGAGTGACAGGCATGCACCACCATGCCTGGTGATAGTTAGACTTCTTCATTACCTATTTGTATGTATCTCTTTAATTTCCCTCTCTTGCCTGATGGCTCTGGATGTTCTTTAAGAACTATATTTCAGAAGTAGTAGTGACAAAAATGGAAAATTATACTCCATGTATGTATCACGTTTCAAAATACACTCTACTGTCCCATATAACTAAAGAAAAAAAAAACAAGGGAGAGAAATGAATTACAGTAGATGGGGCAGAGAGAAAAGATGGAAGGGAGGGGGGATAGTAGAGGATAGGAAAGGCAGCAGAATGCAACAGATACTAGTATGGCAGTATGTAAAAACATGGATGTGTAACCGATGTGACTCTGCAATCTGTATATGGGGAAAAATGGGAGTTCATAACCCACTTGAATCAAATGCATGAAATATGATATTTCAAGAGCTTTGTAATGTTTTGAACAACTAATTAAAAAAAGAACAAATCATTTTTTTTAAAAGGAGTGGTGAAAGTGGATATCCTTGTCTTGTCTCTAATTTTACAAGTAATTCTTTCAGTTTTTCTCCATTCAGTGTGATGGTGGCTTTGGGTTTGTCATATATAACCTTTATAATGTTGAGGTAAGTTCCTTCCATTTCTACCTTCTCCAGTGCTTTTGACCTAAATGGGTGCTCAATTCTGTCAAAGACCTTCTCTGCGTCTATTGAGATGATTAGATGATTCTTGTTCTTAATTATACTTAAGTGGTGAATTATATTGACTCATTTGCCTATGTTGAATCAACCTTTCGTCCCTGTGATGGGGCCCACTTGATCAAGGTGCATTATCTTCTTCATGTATTTTTGCATGTGTTCTTTTAATATTTTATTAAGGATTTTTGCATCTATGCTCATCAGGGCTATTGGTCTCTAGTTTTCTTTCCTTGATGTGTGTTTCTCTGGTTTTGTTATCAGGGTTATATTGGCTTCATAGAGTGTATTTTGAAGTGTTCCCTCCCTTTCAATTTCATTGAACAATTTGAGAATGACTGGTGTTGGTTCTTCTCTAAAGGTTGGTTAGAATTCAGTTGTGAATCTATTTGGTCTTGCATTTTGTTGAAGACTTGTTCCAGGTGCTGTGGTCAAACCTGCTGGCAGGGATGGATTTTCAGTCTCCACATTTTGGGTCCTCGTGCTCCTCACCAGCTGCCTGCGGGTGTAGGCGCTCTCGGTTTCCAGCCTCCCAGTACTGGGTAGGGTAGACTCAGGGTGCTGAAATGGTGCTAGCCAGTAACCACTGGAGTGCAGATGCGCTTGTGTGGCCCAGTGGGCGTCCTCACTCTAGCCCCTAGGGGGCGCTAGCTATTATGGGATTTTTCTCCCTTGGGATCCAGAGGCTGAGTGGTCCAGGCAAAATAGTCCTGGTGGCCCCTCGGTCTCTCTGGTTCAGGCACCTCTGGGAATTTTTCTGTTGGCTTGTTAACTCTTTACAAGCTCCCAGGAGCCCCCACCCTGTCTCTGTTCATAGCTGTCCAAGCCACATGGGGACACCTCTCAGCTCCTGGGACCCTTTGTACCACCAGCCAGTGAGTTCTGTACTGGCAGAGGCTTTGGGCGCAGTGCTCACCTTGGGCTCCTGTCCCCAGGAAAGCGCTGGCTTCGGTTTTGTTTTCACTGAGACGCTTCCTTTCTCTGCTCTGCCACCTTCCCCTCTCCTCTCTGGGTTCCTTTTGTATTGAAGTGTGATATAGATGCAATAAAATGCACAGCCCAGCCCACAAGTATTCAGTTGATGGTTTTTGCAAGTGTTATCCCAAGAGCAATGCAGCACGGGACATTTCCATCCCTGCAGAAACCACCTCTTGCCTTTCCTATTCAGCTCCATCTCCAACTGAAGGATTACCATCCTTATTTTGATCAATCTAGTCCTATTTTTGAACCTCAAAGAAATAAGATCCTACAGCATATCATCTCTTAAATCTGGCTTATTTTGCTCAACGTGTGTTTATAGGATTCATTAATGGTGTGGCTTATGTCCCATTATGTGATTGTAGCAAGAACTCTTACTCTACCCACTCCCTGATGAGCATTTGAATTGTTTCAAGTTTGGAGCTATGTGATACATTTGGGATGAATGTTTTCATCAATCTGTGAACATGTGCTTTTTTTTATCTTGCATAAATACCTAGAAATTCCTTTGTTGGGGGATGGATGTGTAGTCACTTAGGAGAAACCACCAAAGTATTTACATAACTGTACATTCTCATCAGCATTTATAGAGTTGCTCCATTTATGGCCAACATTTAGCATTGTCATTCTTAACGGTGTCCATTATCATGGGTGAGAAATAGTGTATCTTTATGGTTCTCATTTCTCTAAGATAATTAATAATATTGTACACTTTTTCACATTCTTGTATTTCTGGTCATTCTTATGTCTCCTTTAGAGATGTTCAAAAGTGTGCGCCTTTTTGGTTGGGTGTTTTTTCTTCATAACATTGGCTGATAGGAGCTCTTTATATATTATAGATAAAAGTTCTTGTCCAACTTATGTAATACAAATCTTTTTTTTCTTTTTTCCAATCAGTGGCTTGCCTATTCAATTTCTTGGTTTGTTTGTTTGTTTGTTTTGATTAGCAGGAAATTTCTTTCTTTCTTTTTTATAAGTTTTCTTTTTAATGATGATAAACTTAATATTTTACAATGAGTAGAGGTTTGTCTGATGAATGTACACATCCTCAATATGTTAAAGATAGTGTCTTCCTGTTTTCTTCTAGAAGATTCATGGTTGAATATTTTTGGTCCAGGCCTTAGCTCCACCTTGAATTTACTTAATTTTAATATATGAGTAGCCTGTAGAATTGATCTAGAATCATTTGCCAAAAAGATTTTCCTTTCTCCATGGATTCAATTCAACACTGGTTGAAAATAATTGATTGGATATATCTTGGTCTATATCTGAGGAATATTTTATTTTATTGATTTATTTGTCATTTTAACAATACAGTCTTAATGTCACTATATAGTAGTTCTTTTTTAATTTTTTTAAATTTTTGTAGTTATAGATGGACAGCTTATCTTTATTTTGTTTATTTTTATGTGGTGCTGAGTATCAAACCCAGTGCCTCACAAATGAGAGGCAAGTGCTCTGTCACTGAGCCACAACTTCAGTCCAATATAGTAATTCTTAAAACTAGGTAATGTCTTTAAAATTTGTTCATTTTAAAAATATATATATTTTAAATATATACATAATATATATTTATATATTATATATACATTATTCTTGTGTTTCCATTTTAATTTTGGAATCACTTCATGATCTACTTTACAACTAATTATATTCATATCATTCTTTGTAACAGGTCTAGAGGAGGCAAGATTTTCTGTACCTGACATGCCCCACTCCTTTTGATAGGCTTCATTGATATTTAATTGGTAATTATGGACATTGATGATAAGGGAAAATGCAATTCACGGATTAAACTTCTGGGGACAGAAGCAAGACGCTCTGATGAAACAAAGCTTAGATTTACCTCTGAAATATATACACCACACACACATAGCAAAGGCTAGAAGGGCTGAGCTCGGACTTCCCCTGCCATCTGTACAACACAGACCTCAGAGCCAGGTGTGACCCGACTAACTGCCTCATAAAATAATAACATCCACATTCCCAAGGAGAGGATAACAGAAACCAAGAGTGCATGCCACATGAGATCAGCAACAACCAGGATAAAAACCAAGAATTAATTGATATGCTTGAGTTAACTTTTTCACTGCTGCAAGCAAACACCTGACAAGAACTATTAGAGGAGGAAAAGTTTATTTGGAGGTCTCATGACTTCAGAGGTCTTAGTCCTTGGGGCTCAAGGTGAGGAAGGACATCATGGTGGAAGAGTGTGGCAGAGGACAGCAGCTGGGCACATGGTACCAGGAAGCAGAGGTGGACGGGGGGCTGCTCTCATGGACAAAATATATAACCCAAGGGCACCTCCCAGTGACCCACCTCCTCCTGCCACACCCTACCCATCTACAGTCACCACCCAGTTAATCCCCATCAGTGGATTAATTCACTGACTAGGTTAAGGCTCTCATGCCCAACCATTTCATCTCTAAACCTCCCTGCATGGTCTCACACATGAGCTATGGGGAGACACCTGATATTTAAACCATAACAATATAGAAAACCTTGGAAAATGTGACCATGTTTAAGGGAAAAACAATGATCAGTTGCCAAGCCAAGATTTTTTTTGAATTATCAGAAAATGATGCTAAAGCAGTTATTATAACTATTACCATGTTATAACAATTGAAATTAATAAACAGTTGGGGAATATTAGAAATAAAGTATAGTAAAAGCAACCCAATAAAAACTTTAAAACTGAAATACACCACTTAGTCTTAAATACAGAATTCATGTAACAGAACATATATGGCAGATGAAAATATCAGTAAACTTGAAGAGAGATCAACAGAAATTACATGGTTCAAAAACAGGGAGAAAAAAGTTCACAAAAGTTGACAGCTAAGGGACTTCTGGAATAGAAAAAAAAGAAAAAAAACTAAAGTGGTCTATGAGTCCCAGAAGAAAAGGATAATAGGATTAGGGCAGAAATGTATTTGTAGAACTGAGATTTGAAAACATCTTAATTTGGGTGAGACACACAAACTTGCAGAATAGAGAAACAGGATAACTTTGAAGAAAACCATACACAAAACAATCAACTGTAAAAGACAAAAATATTACAAAAAGGTAAATAGGTTGCATGGAGGGGAATAACAATTTGGATGGTTGCAAATTTCTAATTAAAACCCATCATGAGGGGCTGGGGTTGTAACTCAGTGGTAGAGTAGTGCTTGCCTACCACGGGGTTCCATTCTCAGCACCATATATAAATAAATAAATAAATAAATAAATGGCCATCAACAACTAAATATATATATATATATATATATATATATATATATATTTTTTTTTTTTTTTAAGAAAAACATCATGATCAGTTGTCTGGAAATTAGACTCTTGTCTACAGTGACAGGAGGAGCAAAAAACAAGGAAAACTTTCAACTCAGATTACTGAAAATATCATTTGGAACAGGAAAGACAGTAGAATGAATCCCATCACTTTCCCATGTTCATATATGAATACATAACCAGTGTAACTCGCCATCATGTACAACCACAAGATTGGGAAGTTGCAATCCATGTATGTATGGTACGTCAGAATACATTCTACTGTCATGTACATCAAAAAAGAATTCTTTAAAAAAGTATCATTTGGGAATGGCAAGGGTATCAAGGCATTTCCAAATCCAGGAACAACAAAAGATGATTTGTTGCCAACCTACATCAAGGATGAGAAGAAACTCAACGGACTTCCTCAGGCTGAGGACAAACCATAGCAGAGGGGAAATGGAATCCTTGGGAAGAGGTACAAAGTTTGAAAAAATTTTAACAAAATGTATCCTTAAATCAAACTGGCTGGTTTTGACAACAAGATAACAAATGTAAAAGGCTTCAATTAGATTTTAGTCCTAGTTATTGAGATCGCTCAAGTGTTATTTCCAATATCTACCAAAAACACTAAGTTTACTATAAGCAAAGCTGTATTGTGTTGTCCTAAAAATAGGGACAAAGATCCCCAAAGGACAGACAAAAACACTCCTTTCCCCAGCTGGGAGTATCGAGTGCTAAGGGCTCACAGTCAGACCTGTGAAAGAACTGTCCTAATTCAAAGGGAGTGCTCACCTGCAGTCCTCATGCAGTGACTGGTCCCCATTGGGGTCTGAAAGCCCAATGTCCTGGCCTCACTTCCAAGGGTCACACAGCTCCACAGCTCCCCATAGGGTCAGCTGATGGCCTTTGGTCTAACTGCATCATAGGACGACTTTTCCCTGCCCAGTATCTCATTTCCTTATTCCCTTGTAGGTGTTTCCCAGGGCACTCCCCTGAAAACCTGCAGGCAAATCTCAACAGTATGTTTCCTGGGAAACCTTGCATAGAACCTTCCAAACCTGGATCCTTTGAAAAACTGTGACAGATGAGGGCATGAGAGAAAGCACAAACACCTCAGTAAGTTTCAATTGCAGGTAATCATTCTGACCATTTCTCCTAGGATTAAGTAAATGAGACCCACTAGAGGAACCCTGCCAAAGGACAAAGGATAGCAGTGACAACTGCTCTGTCAAGACTCCACCAACTCCTAGATCCAGGTGTGGGTAGGACAGTCTGCAGCACCAAAGATAAAATAATAACACATGATTCAAAAGCAAGAGGTTGAGAAAATGCTCTCCTAAGCCATAAAGTGCAGGGAAATAGGGGATGGGTTGTCATGAGCAGCCAGAATTCATAGCAAACAGACAAACTTCCTTTAGAGACAGTGACCCATTAATGCTGGAAAAAAGCATTTCAGATTCTTTCTTTAGGTCAGGCACATGTAAAAAAACAGAAATCACAGGAACACTCTTCGTCATTCTAAAAAGCTGGGGGTCAAAGTGTTTTGGTTGAGTCTTCTGCTTATTCTATGCCTATCATTAAAAAAAATCAGTCTTAATAATCCCTTGTATGATATGGTGCCCTAGAGTTCAGAGTGTATTATTGCATACAGAATCTCATGGGTGTTTTTATCCTCATCTGACAATAGATGAATATCATAGAATTCTTGAAAAACATAGTCAAGCAAAATGGACCTGACAGATTATTGGTAATCTCAGTACCACAATAATCCTTATGATAAACATATTTTACTTACTTTCCCAGTTTCCCTTCCATCCACAGAGCATGACACTTTTCCTCCAGGAACACCTAGCTTCCCACCCTGCCAGAAGATCCTGCAAAGGACCTATCCTGATGTTTACTCAAAGGCAGTTTTTTTCTTGTTTGTTTGTTTGTTTGTTTCTTTTTAACTCAGTCCTAACTGATCAAATGTTGAAATGACTGGCTCTGGAACTGCCCATGAGGTAAGACAGGTCAACAGGTGCTGCCTGTGGACGATTTTTTCTTTTGAGTAACCTGGTAAGAAATGGGTCCCTGAAGGTCCCTCTTGGCCACCACGTGATCCTACCTGAGGCTTAAGTGAATGCTAATGCAAGCAGAAAGGAAAGTCAACTGAGCTCAAGACAGAGCAAATTGGATTCCAGGGGTTCCCTGACTTGCCTTTTAAACTTAGTTTTTGTTTATTTTAAAATTTATTATTATTATTATTATTATATTTTTTTGGTACCAGGGATTGAACTCAGAGGCACTCGGCCACTGAGCCACATCCCCAACCCTATTTTTGTACTTTATTTAGAGACAGGGTCTCACTGAGTTGCTTAGTGCCTTGCTATTGCTGAGGTTGGCTGTGAACTCATGATCCTCCTGTCTCGGCCTCCAGAGCCACTGGGATTAGTTTTTGTGACTCCTTGCTCTTGAACCTGATTGATTTTTATCTCTACTACTCATGACCAAAGAGGTCCTAAAATACAATTAACAACATCTGTCTGCACTTTGTTCATTATTTTTTCCTGACTCGATTTTAAAAGATAAATTCAGCTTAAAGTTAACAGAAGAAACCAATTCAGGAAATATCTCATTTTTGTATTTAAAACCAACCAGCGTAGTCACAAGGTGAATATCATTCACCCTATTTTAGGATAACACCGGAAAACAACCACCAAAGCACATGAATCAGGTTTTGGATTGGAACTAATGCTTTATCAATATTGTTTTTGTTTATATTGTGTGACATTGTCCTTCAGCTGTCTCATCATTCTAATAAGGTACTTCCTGGATACAGTCATATACCACTTATATATGGCAACACATTGCAAGAGTTGCGCTGTTAGACCATTTCCTTCTTATCCAGAGCTCAGTCCTTGTCTCCGAATCCAATCCAATAATGAGGAAGAGGAAAAACATGGTTTATTGCTTTGTTAGCAAAGGAGAAACAGGGACTCCTGTACCAAAGGCTGTAGTTCTGCCCATCAGCAGGAACAGGGGGGTTTCAAAGAAGTGACTCAGAGAAAATGAGATCACAAAGGAGAGGTCAGGAAGGAGAAGGTCCGGGAAAAGAAGATCAGGGAGGAGAAGGTTAGGGAAAAGAAGATCAGAGAAGATCGGAGAAAAGGCTAGGGAAATGAAGATCAGGAAGGAGCAGATCAGGGATGAGAAGGTTGGGAAAAAGAAAAGAAAAATGTAAATTTCAAAGCCACAAGGGATATAGTCAAAGCATCAACAGTTACGTCCTCCTTCCACAAACCTGGACAGTCTAGCTTGTACACACCTAGGCTGCAGGTATAGCCTATTGCTCCTGGGCTACAAACCCACAATCTGCTTAGTATGTTACTGTATTCACTGTAGAAAATTCTAGTGTTGCTGAAAGCTCCGTCCTTGTTCCTTATGCCAATCCAATAACAAGGAGATAATTTTGAGGAAAAAGGGAAAAAGAAGGTTTATTGCTTTGCTAGCAAAGGAGAAATACATGGGACTCCTGTCCCCAAAGCTATGATTCTGCACATCAGCAGGTACAGGGAGCTTTGAAGGAGAGGATTCAAAGGTGTTCTCTGTCTGAGGTTGTAATTCTGATGTGAATTTGAGAGACAGTCATTTCTGAAATCTTCTGCTACCATCCCCCAAGTCTAGACTCCTTCCTTCCTATGGTGGGTGTGTGCACAAGAACAGATAAATCTGCCTAGGATGGGAAAGAAAGGTAACCCCGTTTCCCCTGAGATCAGGGACAGGGAGAGATTATGAAAAAGCAGGGAGAGAGGAAGAGAAAGAAATGCTTCCATTTTAAAAAATAAGCCACAGTGGCAGAGCATCAAGGGCTATATTCAAAGCATCAAGTAGACCACTGTAATCGCAGCACAATGGGAAGCTTTTGTGTAGCTAAATATATGTAAACACCCAGTAAAAATATTAGGCCATGAAATGTAGTGGGGATAGAAAAGAAATTGTTTCATTTAACACAGGTGTATTGTTTTGTCTTCTGGTTACCAAGGTCTGCATCAGAACACCAGGAATATATATCCATGATTGTTAGGGTTTAGATGCGGGGTGTCCCCACAAAGCACATGTGTGAGACAATGCAAGAAAGTTCCAAGGTGAAATGATTGGGTTGTAAGAGCCTTAACATAATCAGTGCATTCATCCCCTGACAAGAGTTAACTGGGCGGGGAGCAGGTAGGTAGGAAGTGACTGGAGGAAGTGGGTCATTGGGGACATGCCTCTGGGGTATATATTTTGTCCCTGGTGACAGGAAAAGTCTCTCTGTGCTTCCTGGTGCCAGGTTCGGAGCTGCTTTCCTTCTCTATACCCTTCCACCATGTCATTCTGCATTGCCCTGCCCCCAGAGCAACAAAGTCATCTACAGATTGAGACCTCTGATTCTATGAGGCAAAATGAACTTTTTCCCCTCTAAATTTTCTTGCCAGGTCTTTGTCATAGCAGTGAAAAACCTGACTAAAACAAAGATACCACCAAAATTGGCACTTCCCTTGTGAGTTCCAGCACAGAAACAGGAGGTGAATCACCTGGAAGTAAATCCACAAGGACAGGAAAACTCCAACAGGGCATTGTACTGTGAAGAGAGATGGTTAGGAGCTGAGAGAGTTCATGGCAGGGGACTTAGACATAATGAGAAAGGTGAAGAGATGTCCTTGAGGTGACTCATGTTTAAATTGTGGCAACACCAGGGAACAGCATCTGCAAAGCCCCTGACACAGTGGGCACAGTGGGTGTTCAGGAGGAATACGTAACAGGATGAGAACATGACCCTGTCTGGACTATCTGAATTCATGGCTGACTTTGGTTTTTGCAAACATTAGACACTTGAAATTGAGCCTTAATTTCTGTTCTGTTCTTTTTCTTTTCTTTTTTTTTTTTTTTTTACTGGGGATTGAACCCAAGGACACTTCACCACTGAGCCAAATCCCCAGCCCTTTTTATTTTTTATTTAGAGACAGGGTCTCACTAGATTGCTTATGGCCTTGCTAAATTGCTAAGGCTGGCTTTGAACTTGTGATCCTCCTGCCTCAGCCTCCTGTGGGGCTGAGATTACAAGGATGTGCCACCATGTTCAGCTAGAGCATTGATTTTTTTTTTTAAATTAGAGAATTCCCCAATCTCTCCCACCATACAAGTATTCAAACATTTTTTCCACATAATTAGCTTCTCATTATTTTTAAAAAGTCCACAGAGATTCTTTCTTCAAAATATTTTTTCAATTATCAATAGACCTTTATTTATTTACATGTGATGCTGAGAATTAAACCCAGTGCCTCACACATGCTAGGCAAGTGCGTCTCCATGGAGCTGCAACCCCAGCCCCAAGAGATTCTTTTAAGAAAGAGAAGGAAAATTGCATGGAAATGGACGGAGACCCTCATAGTTATACAAAATTACATACAAGAGGAAGTGAGGGGAAAGGGAAAAAAAACAAGGGGGAGAAATAAATTACAGTAGATGGGGTAGAGAGAGAAGATGGGAGGGAAGGGGATGGGGGATAGTAGAGGATAGGAAAGGCAGCAGAATACAACAGATACTAGTATAATAATATGTAAAACAGTGGAGGTGTAATGATGTGATGCTGCAATCTGTATACGGGGGAAAAATGGGAGTTCATAACCCACTTGAATCAAATGCATGAAATATGATATATCAAGAACTATGTGATGTTTTGAACAACCAACAATAAAAATTAAAGGAAAAAAAACAATGAGGAAGAGAAAGAAAAAGAAAATGTAATTTATGAGTTAACATTCCCTCTGCATATCTAGTCTCTCGATTCAGTTTATACTGTTTTAAGGCTAATACCTTTTCTGTGCTAATCTTTCTGAGAATTATATAATTTAGATATGGGGGAGATCTTAAAGCTATTTTAAAATCCTTTTATTTCAAGGATGAGAAAATTAAGGCCCCCATTGTGATTTACACAGGATCACCCATCTAAAATGGCACAAATGGCTAACTATTTCAAAAACAACAACAACAACAAAAAAAATAACCTCTGGCCAAACTAAATCCCAATTCCTTTATCTAGCTATTACCTTGTCAACCTTTTAATCCTGCACTCTTCTGATGTCCCACATCTTAGGCTGCAGAATTCACATTGTCACAGGGCACCCTGCTGACTGTATACACAAATGAAGCACAGCAGGTTAGATTCCTGTAGAGTTTTTCTTACTCTTTCACTAAAATATTTGTGTCAAAATTTTACTATTGTATTTGATTCAGCCAGTTGAATAATAGGACTGTATATTTTACTACAGACATGTAAAAAGCTCTGTTACAACTAAAACCGACTTTGTAAATGCATATGTACTATGTAGTGTGGATTTTCCTAATCATAGGCTTCTTTAAAAATAGAAAACAGGCCAGGTGCAGTGGCACACACCTGTATCAGAGAGGCTCAGGAGGCTGAGGCAGGAAGTTCTCCAGTTTAAAGCCAGCCTCAGCAAAAGTGAGGAGCTAAGCAACTCAGTGAGACTCGTCTCAAAAAAAAAAAAATACAAAATAGGGCTGGGGTTGTGCCTCAGTGGTCGAGTGCCCCTGATTTCAATCTCCAGTACCAATAAAAACAGCCTAACCAGTAATTTTGAAAGGATAAGCAACAAAGAGGTAAACTTTATAATTAATAGAGATAGAGTAACTATTAATAATAATTTGAATTTCTCTTTACTTTGAAATAAGTTAAATATTTCACAATTAATTGCCTTTACTGTCTTGAGGGGAAAAATTAGAATTCTAAATCTAGAATTCCAAATCTCATTAGCAGATTTACTGACAACCTGAGAATCCACATTTGTTGTGCATATATTTGCCCATTTTCCTCCTGCTCTTAACTGTATTTGAGAATTAATTTTAGAGTTGAAATCTGCCTTGTTTTGTTTTGTTTTTTTTGCCTGCCATCTTTACTTGTTTATTTTCTTTCCTGGTAATGAAATGGATTAAAAATTCTTAGCAACTATAAATGGAGTCATTCTCTAGCTATCACAAAATAATTGAGCTACAAAAAATACTGCTTTAGCATGAAATGTCATACAAGGAATAAAATAAAATAAAAAAGCTTATCTACACCATCTACTTTAATATATAAGATTAATATGGACCTAAAATAAAAATTCAAGCATATATGCAAATGGATACTGAAAAGCAATCAACTTGACTATTTTGATATTTTATCATTATTTTCACATTTCTTTTTTTGGTACCGGGGATTGAACTCAGGGGCACTCCACCACTGAGCCACCTCCCCAGCCCTATTTTGCATTTTATTTAGAGACAGGGTCTCACTGTTGAGTTAGCACCTCACCATTGTTGAGTCTGGCTTTGAACTCAAGATCCTCCTGTCTCAGACTCCCAAGCCGCTGGGATTTCAGGTGTGCACCACTGCACCAGGTTTTCAACCCTATTTTAAAGATTCATGGTTCCCATCTATTCTGGAACAGTTTTTGGTGTAATTTTTTCTTTCTCTTTCTGTGTATTTTTAACATTCGTGGCAGGGTGCTGTTTGTCAGATGTTGAGTGCTTTATATTTTATGAAACATTTTCTATGCTTTTTTTTTCACTCTTCATTCTAGGATAGAATATTGATATTACTCTCCAATTTTTTTACTTTTGACATCATATTCTTAATTTATAATAATCTTAAATGATCTTTTCATGATCTATTACATTTTTTATTTCACAGATTATTTTTCACATTTAGTGAATGTAATCATTTCCTGATCACTCTGGAAGATTATATGAGTTTGGGGGGCTTTTGGATTACCTTGAAGATAGCACATTTTATCAGAAATCATCTTAAAGAATTATCCCTGAGTCTGGGGCTTTAGCTCAGAGGGAAAGCGCTTGCCTCACATGTGTGAGGCACTGGGTTCAATCCTCAGCACCACATAAAAATAAATACATAAAAAGATATTGGGTTCATTTATAACTATAACAAAATTTAAAAATAATTAAAAAAAATATCTCTGTATCCTCTGAGTCAGGTTTTAGGACTTTTTTCTCCTTTCGGCGTTTGTCATAATTTGGGTGATGTTCAACAATTATTTCTTATTTCAAAATGAAATGCTAATATGAATACCTTGGGGAGCTCGGCATAGGTTTCTTTCACCTTTGAACAAGTTTGTTTTAGCTGACAGATCTTTTCTCCGACTGGAAGGCCTGATTCAGAGGTCCATGGTAGGATCTAAGAAGATTTCCATTTAAGATATTAGGAAAGAAATGGTGTCAGGTCTTGCAGAGTTTCATTAAATGACAGAATCTGTAAAATGTTTTCATGTCATTCTCATCTGTACCAAACATCCTAGTTCCCCCAAGGGGCTTTGTGGAATTCCTTGGAAGGAGAATTTTCTGGCAGTTCATACTGGGCTACTTCCCTGTTGGAGCACAGATTGGTAGAGCCCCTTCCTTCACAAACCTTGCAGTTAACTTCTCAGTTCCCATTCCCATCCCCATTATTTCTCTATGTCCTTTCAGTTGCCCTGATGTTCTGCAATTTTGATCTAAGGTTGAATGGCACCTCCAAGAGAGTCCTCAAGGGCTCTCCTTAGTCAGCAGCTTCTCAGACTCTGAAATACATGGATTGTTGGGTGGACAAGCTTTCTAACTCTGCACCCTGACATCACATCTGTGTTATTCTGGGTTTGTTATTTGCACTTCACTGTTAAGATCATGATGGGTTATTCTGGGTTTCTCTTTGTTATTCTGGGTTTGTTATTTGCACTTCACTGTTAAGATCATGATGGGGCCTCTGAGAAAAAGAGAATTTAAGTATTTCAACCTCCTAAATTGAGCTTTAATTTAAATTTATTCAAGTTAGTATATCCAGTGAATACTTACTCCTTTAGTAATGTGTAGCTGAATTTCTTTCTTCTGAATCATCCATTGTGGTTTCCTGGAATGTGCCCTTTAATGTTATGTAATACATCACTCTTGAGTTTGCTAACCTTTGTATTTTTAAGTGTCACTTGAGGGAAATAAAAGCACACATTAAGCCAAATGCTTCAGTCAAATTGGTAAACCCTTGTCATTTATAAATTAGTGGTTTTTCAGAAGGTACTTGTGTATCCCAAGAATCACATAAGCATTAAAAAAGAATTAGTTCTTTTTTCTACAATTCTACAAAGTCACATTTTAACACATAATTTTTTTAAAAAAATTTTTTTAGTTGTCAATGGACCTTTATTTTATTTATATGCAGTGCTGAGAATCGAACCCAGTGCCTCACACATGCTAGGCAAGTGCTCTACCACTGAGCTACAGCCCCAGCCCCATAATTTTAAAACAATTTATATCCCTCTGGCTACCATATCCCTGTTGCACCTGATGGTAAATTGGTAGAAAAATACTCCACTGGAAGCCCTGATCATTTCCTATTATTAGATTTAAATATTCACTTGTTCATCTTCTAACCTCTATTACCTGTGCTGCTTTGCCTGGGATATTTCTTTGAAAAGGTGAAATCAGCTTTGCTGACTATGTAACAAGCTAAAAGTGCCTAAGAATTTATAACCTCAGCCACAGTCCTCATCAAATGATTGGAAGATGTTTGGAGTTTAAATACCCCAGCTCCTTCTGTCTCAGATGTGCTACCTCTGAAGAATGACATCCAAAGCTTTTCCAGCCTGTGATAATTTGGCTTAAAAATGAAAGTTCTCATAATACCTTTCCTACTTTGCTCCCTTTCCCTCATCCCTACCTGAGGTTACCTCCCAAATATACAACCTGTAGGAATCCTTATCTCTAGGCTCTGCATGTGGGCAACCCAAGTGAAGACAGTATTAACACAGAGACCAGTAATATATGGGATTTTAATGCCCCATGCATTAAAATCATAAATGACATCAGCCTGACTGAGCAGAGTAGAATGAGCAACACATTTGAAAGTTGAAACAACCATTTTTTTTTCAAATTTCCATTTTATTTCAGTTTTTACCAGAATTGGAAAAAGTTTCTTTCACTTTTCTGAAAATGGTTATCAGAGGAAGATGAATGAAACTATACTGTTTTTAAATTTTAAAAGGAAGAATTATATATATATAATATATATACACATAAATATAAAATTATATATAATTATATATATTTAAAAATTGGGAAAAGGAATTCAGGTTTCTAAGAATTGAAAATAAAGCACAACATTTTCATTCTCTTATACACAAAAACTGAATTATTACCCACCAATAAAATGTAAATAGTATCAAAAATAAAGAAAAAAAGAGATAAAGTACAAGGGGGTAACCTGATAAGCTTGAAATACCTGTAATAAATAAAACAAAAAATAAAAGTGCCATCTCAACCTTTGTGCTTTCCAGAATTTTTTGCTTTCATGCTTTTGTCAAAGGACTCTCCCAAGGGATCCTTTCCCACTAGGAAGTGTCTGGGTCCTCTTATTCAGTCTGACGGCTGAGATCCTCCTCAGGCAATCAAAATCCCTTCCCTCTAGAAGAGCACAGCTGCAGAAAGCACTGGTGATGGGACACAAACCCTGAGGATCCTAACACTGACCTTACCTTCTACAGTTTCCACCAAAGAGTTAGCAGAATTCCCATGACCACTGGCCCTTCACACCTCCTAAAATCAGGAAAAACAAAGGAAACAACTCCAGGGGTTCAATTTAGATTGGTGGCAATTCCAGGGCTGAAGATAGCCCCTCCCTGGGAAAAGAATTCCTCCACCACACAAGCAGGAGGAAAACTGGGTGAGAGTTCTAGAAGAATCTCAACACTTGGAGCATTCTGCCTTACCTGCATTCTCCTCTCACCCTCATCTCCCAGCCTTCATCCTGCCATCCCACCGCAATCTTTGGGAACCTGGTTAGGACCCACAACCTCCAATTCCCACCTCTAGCTCTGATGGGAAAACAAACTAGTGTCAGATGTTAGGGGATGTGTGTCAAAGACAACTCACTCTATGCAAGAGGAAATGAACCCAGGGCAAAATAGTCTAAGCATAAGCCAGATAGAAAGACAAACCATGGTAACATCAAAAATACACCACACAAGGGGAGGAGAGAAGGAATGGAGGGAGGATAACCTATGAATTATCTCATAATGAAGAAAAATTCTTTGAAGTTCATTAACTTATTCAATTTTATTTTTTTCTATGAATTAAGTTCAATATTCCTAAATTGTAATAACCATAGTTACAAGACCTCCTTTAGTACATCTACTTATCATTCATTCTCTTTATCCTTCTTATATATGAAATGGCAATTACCTAATGTTCATGGTGGTGAGTGAGGTTTTTCATTTATTTACTGTCTTTGCTTTTATTTTTCATCTTACAATCAATTACACTGTTGGGTTGCTTTGTTTTTTTACATTTTTCCAATACAATTGTTAAACAGAATAAGAAGGAAGACAGAATAAAGGGAAGGAGGAGGAGGAGGAGAAGGAGAGAAACACAAAGGAGTTAAAAGAAGTAGAGTACATCATCTATGATTTCCACAGCAGGTGATTTTGAGAGGGCAAAAAAATGGACAAGTATTGTTTTCTTATATGTAATTTTCTGAATGACAAACTCAGAAGTAGTTTCATAAAAAAATAAAATAAACATTTTTGGAACTCGGCTCTCAGCAGTAAAGCATTCCTACAACTGATTCAAATATTTCCCAAAATGTTGCGCAAAAATAATTAAGCTAGTCAAAATTTATAGCTAGAAAGGGGGTTATAAAAAAGAGAAGGAGTTGAAAATAACTAAAGATGTTCCCTATACTTTTTTCACACAAAACTGATCAAGGAGCAGCTGTTTGTTGTTTTGTTCCTGGTGCTGGGGATGGAACCCAGGGCCTTGTGCATACCATGGAGCAGCTGCACCCCAGCCTTGGGTTTCTTGTTTATTGAAAAGCTGTTTTCAGTTCCACCTAGATATCAGCCTTCTCATGTCTCTTCAGGCTGACCCTGGCTTGTGTTCTCTACAACCAAGACACGGAATACCCCATTCAATGGTTTCCATAAGGATTCCCCAAATTGGAAACTCTTTCATGAATTTTATGGCCTTTCCTAGGGTTTGGGAGTTACTAGAGGGCTCACATTGCACTAACCCTGTTTCATCTGGAAAGTGCCATCTCAACCTCTGTGCTTTCCAGAATTTTTTGCTTTCATGCTTTTGACAGAGGACTCTCCCATGGGACCCTTTCCCACTAGGAAGTGTCTGGGTTCTCTTATTCAGTCGGACACCTGAGATTCTCCTCAAGCAATTAAAATCCCTTCCCTCTGGAAGAACACAGCCCTCCTGCTGGGCTTCTGTGCCCAAGCCCATCACCTCTGGGAACCACAAGCCAATCATAAATTAATTACAGCAGTCTCATGCACAAGAAGACCTTTAAATACAAAGGCTACAGGGATCTTTTAAGAGGACCCCAAACCTCATACTAGATATCTGCCCCAGGAGACACCCAGCAGATTCCATTCTGGACAGACACTGAAGAAAGGCTACAGGTGGCACAAACATAGACTGCTAACCCAAAGACAAGCCGACATAATAAACTTCCACTGTTTTGAGATGCTAAGTCTCCGGCAGCTTTTACCCAGTAATGGAAAATTAATAATTACACAGACAGCAATCAGAATACAGAAGACAAACAACTAAGATAGATATATGGAGGGAAAAAAAGTAGAGAAGAATTTAGGGGAAAAAAGAATACCTGAACAATACTATCAAGCAACTGGAATTAATTAAGGGGAAGATTGCAGTCATCACGTACAGAATACGAATGCTTTTCATATTCTGGTGGAATATTTGGTAACATTTACCATGGTTTGGATCACAAAACTGTCCATGTTAATTTGAAATACTTCAAGAAGACCAGGTTAAAGACAAAAGAAATTTGAAAAGGAAATAATAAAAATGGAAAAAAAAATTCCTGAAAGAAAATAACAAACAAAAACTTGGGAAATTAAACAAAATCAGAAATTGTAAGATGAATAATATTTAATAAGAGATTAATAAAATATCTTTAATAAAAGATCCATAAGAGATTAATTCTTGGCATGCTGGATGAAGACAGAAAATAAAAACCACCTATTTCAAGAATAAAAAGAGGCAATCAGATTAGATCCTGCCTCTACGAGAAAAACAATAATAAAAGGTACTGTGAACAAAATCATGCTAATAAATTCCATAATTCAGATAAAATTAGTAAATTTCTGGAAAAAACAAAAATTATTAACATTGTCACAAGAAGACAGTGAGAAATTGAATATCCAACATTTATTCAACATTGTGATCACAACCAAAATCCAGGTCATGAAAACTCTGAAGCCTTCTGTGGTTGATTCTGTGAAAGAATTAGCAAAGAAATAAAACTAATGTTAGGCAACTCTTTCAAATTAAAATTAGGAAGGAAACCACCCCAACTTTATTTATGAGACCAGCATAACCCTGAAACTTCATCATGATGAAGAAAATAAAATTAGAGCAATGTCCCTCATTATCATAAAAACAAAATGTTCAAGGTGAACAATTACCTTTTTGTAATATGCAAAATATATTGCAAAAATACCTCATAATAATGTTCAGTTTGTTTCAGAAGTACAAGGTTAATTTAACATTAGAGAGTCAACCTAAATTACAATGTCAACAGATACAGGAGGAAAAGTAACATAATATTGTAATAATAATTAGAATGATATAAACTCTTAGTTAACTAGAAAGAGAAAGAAACTTCCTCAGCACCATTGAAGAGCACTGGTTAAAAAAATATCCCCACTTAATGGTGAAATATTGATGATTTTGCCTTTAAAATTACAAATAAATCAACAATCAACGGTACCCGTTCTCATCACTTCCATTCAACATTGTATCAGAATTCCAATGCAATACAATGAGAAAAAAGTAAAGAAAACAGAACAAGAAGAAAGGAAAAAATGAAATTTATTATTACTTCTATGCAACATAATTATGTATATATAAAAAAACCAAAAATTTCTAAAATCAAAAGACACAAAGTCCATGGCCAAAATTCTATCACAGTCCTGTATCTCATTAATGAAAAACAAGAGAATACCATTTTATTTTTTTATTTTATTCTTATTTTTTTATTATTAGTTGTTCAAAATATTACATCGCTCTTGACATATCATATTTCATACATTTGATTATGTGGGTTATGAACTCCCATTTTTACCCGTATACAGATTTCAGAATCACATTGGTTATACATCCACATGTTTTTACATATTGCCATACCAGTGTCTGTTGTATTCTGCTGCCTTTCCTATCCTCTACTTTCCCCCCTTCCCTCCCTTCCCCTCCCATCTTCTCTCTCTACCCCATCTACTGTAATTCATTTCTCTCCCTTGTTTTTTTTTCCCCTTTCCCCTCACTTCCTTTGTATAACAATGAGGGTCTCCTTCCATTTCCATGCAATTTCCTTTCTCTCTCCCTTTCCCTCCCACCTCTCATCCCTGTTTAATGTTAATCTTCTTCTCCTGCTCTTCCTCCCTACTCTGTTCTTAGTTGCTATGAGAATAACATTTTAATGTACAATTTCCATGTCAAATTATCAAATATGAATATCAAACATGAACTCAACGTTCAATCTATATAGGTACTGAGACTTTCAATATCTTCTTGTGACAATTTTAATACTTTTTATTTCTCCAGAAATTAATTTTATCTAAATTAATAATTTATAAACATGGCCTTGTCCAAAGCATCTCTTATTGTTCTGTTGGCATTGGGAGATTATAATAAATTGAGTAAAATATTTATATCGAAACTATAAAATATTGTTGATGGAAACCAAAGATAATGTAAATAAATAGAAACATACCATGATATGTATTAAATTTTACCTGAAGGAAAGCAAGGAACAAGAGACGGATAAGTGAGAAATAAAAGACGGAAACCAGGCAGAGATACACACGAGAGTTTGTCAGAGCTGACCAATAAAGGCCATCTCTCTATAGGAGAGAGAGGCAAAACAGGCTTGAGTTCTGGGATTTTGTTATGGGGGAGGCTCAGGAATCAGAGCCTGGCAGGTAATAATGCAGAGGTGTAAGGTTTGGGTTGGTATGAGGGAGTAGTGAACCTTTCTCAGAAAGGCCTAGAGGTGGGAAAGTGAAACTTTTTCCTTCAAATGGTGCTGTCACTTAAGATGGCCATTCAGATGCTAAGCAAGGACTTTATAATACCAATGTCTATCCTCATCATAAAACAAGAGAGTGACCCAAATCCCAATCAAAATCACAGCAGAATTTTTAAAGAAATGGAAAAGCTGGCTCTCAAATTTATAATGAAATGCCAACAATCTGTCTTGGCTAAAGCAATCTTGTAAGTGCAGAAGTGTATATGAAGCTGTAGGAATAAAGGAAGAATTCTACTGGTATAAACATAGGCAAAGAGATCAGTGAAACAGAACAGGGAGAAGGAACTCCCCTTTAATAGTAGTTGTTGGAAAAGCTAAAATGTCTGTAAGGAAAAAAAGACTGCATTAATTCTTACCTTATGCTTTACACTGACATTAATTAAGGAAGAGTCATTGACCTAATTATAAAATCTAGATCCATAAAGCATCTTGCAATGCCTTCATGATCTCTTAGCACACATCAAATACCAACAAATAAGATTTTTAAGGTGGCTGTTTTAGAATTCATCAAAACATACAATTAACAAAATGAAAATCCCAGCTACAGGGTTGGAGAAAATGTTTGTAATCTCTACATTTTACAAAAGACATTTATCCTCTATGTACACCTGCATACAGGTATAAGTTAGACCGTGTGGACACAGTGAGGGGTTGTCTCACAGAGGGGAGGCGGAAGGGCAATTAAACAGATTCTTACTTCTGCATTTACACAACTGTGAAAATGCATCAGAAGAAGCACTTGGGATATGCGGCTGATGTTGCATGTGAAGCGCCACTTGGCTGAAACAGACAAATAGGAGTTTCACAAATGCTCAGGACTTTTGGGGGGGGACTGGGGATTGAACCCAGGGGCACTTAAGCAGGAGCTACATCCACCCCCTCCCCTGTCCCCCCAGCCCTTTTTATTTTGAGACAGGACTTCCCTAAGTAGCTTAGGGCATCCCTAAATTGGTGAGGCTGGCTTTGAACTTGCAATCCCCCTCTCACAGCTGGGGAACTGCTGGAATTACAGGCATTGTTGTGGTCTGAGTTTAATCAATACGGATTAGAGATTAATGAAATATTAAGTAGTAAGGATAATAGGATTATATGACAAGTGTTCTAGAATCAGTAATGTTAAGATACCCTAGTTTATTCTAGTTACAGGTGTGAAGAAGTAACAGTACAGCATAATCACATAACCATAGGGCATAGGATTTAAGGTGTCAGAGATAAGATAGAAAACAGTGTCAGGTGATACGTGCAAACCCATAGGTTCAATATAGTTACAGATAAGTGTAGGTTAATAAAACAATAGTTAAATACAAAGTATAGCTATAGACAAGCATAAGTAAGTATAGCCATAGTGACTCCATCTTTATGGTTCCCGTGTGGAACTGTTATATAAGTTACTATTAAGATGTTTTAAAAAAATTGCTGTTCTGTACTTCATACACCTGCAAATGGACTCAAACCGGGATGAACACCCACAACTGTGCTTGAACCCAGGATGTGGTTGTCTGATTTTGCTCTCAGCCCTTGTATCCTGGTTGCTTGCAACCCGCAGATTCCATAGGATATGGTTTTCTCCCTTAAATACTTCTCGAGGCTGTTCTTCCAGGGAGCCATTCGGTCTCTGAGAGAAACAATCCCTGGCCAGGTAAATAAACTCTCTAATTCGTTTCCAATTCAGACTTTCAGTGTTTTCTAAGCGCTCACCCCATAACAGCATGTGCCACCTCGCCTGGCAGGCATCATGATTTTTAAAAAAATCCCTTTATTAATGTCAGTCATATCTGAATACTTTTTCCTTAGAAAGCCATTTTTTAATTGTCCAGCAACAAGATGCCATATCTGGAACCAAGTTCATTAAGATTCTGCCAGATGGGTGTGTCACCCAGTGTCCCACTAAACATTTTTTCTATGGACGCATGCTTTAAAGACTAAATTACTTGTGTCTCTAGTATCATTCTTTCAGCCTCAATAATATAAATAACTGCACCTACCATTTCTGTGCTTGAGAAAGTACTAGTTGTTGACCTGCTAGGATTGGCATCTTGGGCAAAGGAGGCTAAGGAACATGGAAGCGCTTGCGTGGTCGGCAGGGGTCACGTGGGAGGCTGGGGGGTCACGTGGTGCGGAAGTGGGTGCTTTGAGTTACCCGGATCTGAGGAAGGAAAGATGGCGGAGCAGCCCCTGCTGGGGTCCACACCTGCCAAAAGGAAAGCCTCCTCCTGAGCCAGGCGGGTACCTCAGGAACACATTGAAACTTATACCTGGAGTGTAAAAAAAAAAAAAAAAAGCCGCAGAGACACAAAAAGTCAGGAACTTCATCATATAATACTTTAGGGACTCGCCCTTTGGCCTGGGGCTGCTGAGGGGAGCCCAGCGCAGGCTGAGAGAGGGCAGCAGGGCCGGCAGGTGAAGAAACAAACAAACAAAAAAAGCTGGTGTAGGGAAGCCAGAGGGTTAGAGAGGAAGGCTAGTTTGGAGGGACAGTTGGTGGGGAGGCGGTTCTGTGGGAGTCCACACAAGATAGCTCGCCTCAGGGGCCGGAATCGGGATTGCAGGCTCTGCAGATGCTCCCAGCATAGTCTGCGCAGGCGCCGACAGAGACAAGAGCAGGAGCTGGTGGAGGATGATGCCCACAGTCATCTATTGTCATTCCCAGAGGGTGCCTGAACAGGGAATACTGTACCTGTACCATGCAGTTTCTTAATATTAAGGGAGGGAGGGAGCTTGGTTGCAGGTGCCCCATGAAGCTATAGGGAAGGCTCCTGCAGTGGCCACGCTCAAGCATCTGCTTTCCAGGGTGGATACCCAGTAGATCACATTCATAGTGGTGAAGCTGAAACCTGTGGAGATGTAGTCCCTGTGCCCTAAAAGGGGATTTTACCAGAGGCCCTAGAGATCCAGACATCCTACAGAGACCAGCATTTCCCCCAACAAAAGGGGCTTCCAATTTAGAATTCAGCACCACCCCTCTACAAAAATAGCCAATTTGTCAGCACCTGGAGTCTTTCTCATCTTATGCTGAGAAACTGGAAACTAAGCTCTACTGTAAATCAGCTTTTTCCTAGCCACAGGGGGTGGCAGCTAGTTGAGGTACACAAAGGTGTTGGACTTAACAACCCTCAGCTCTCAACAGAAGGGTTACAAAGTCAACACTAAACTTCAAGAATGAAAGTCCAACAAGTGCAGTGGTGTATACCTGTAATCCCAGCACCTCAGGAGGCTGAGACAGGAGAATTGCAAGGTCAAAGTCAGCCTCTGAAATGGTGGGGTGCTCAGCAATTCAATGATACCCTGTCTCTAAATAATATACAAAATGGGGCTGGGAATGTAGCTCAGTGGTTAAGTGCCCCTGAGTTCCATCCCTAGTACCAAAAAAAAAAAAAAAGAAAGAAAGAAAGAAAAAAAATATATATATATATGGAAGTCCACTCCTATGAACAGTTTTGACCACCTCAGCAAAAATAAGCCCTTTATATCTCATCAAGGTATTTTTCTTTCATTTTTCCTTTTTTTCTCCATATTGCCATTCTTAGAATACAATTTTTGCAAATTTTATTATTTTTTTTAAATATCATTTCATTGTATTTTTTCCTTTCTTCCCATTCTCCAGGATTTCATGTATATGCATGTGGGTGTGTCTGTGTGGGTGGGGGTGTGTTCTCAATGTGCAGATTTTATATATATATATATATATATACATATATACATATATATATATAAAATATTCACACATTTTATATAATTTTACTTTCACTTCAACTGCTTTCATCTGCACCTATTTATTATTTTTTCTATTTTTTATTGGTTGTTCAAAACATTACAATGCTCTTGACATATCATATTTCATACATTAGATTCAAGTGGGTTATGAACTCCCATTTTTACCCGAAATACAGATTGCAGAATCACATCAGTTACACATCCACATTTTTACATAATGCCATATTAGTAACTGTTGTATTTTGCTACCTTTCCTATCCTCTACTATCCCCCCCTCCCCTCCCCTCCCATCTTCTCTCTCTACCTCATCCACTGTAATTCATTTCTCTCCTTGTTTATTTTCCCATTCCCCTCACAACCTCTTATATGTAATTTTGTATAACAATGAGGGTGCACCTATTTATTATTTAGCCTTGGTTTGTGGGTACAATTATATGTGGGTTTGAGTTGTTTTCATTTCACATTTGTGTGTTTCATTTCTTAAAACTTATATCAACTGCTTATCTTATGCCTCTCATTTCTTCACTTTTTTAACTGATTCAAACTCTCTCTCTTGCCTTCCAATCACATAAAAAATTCTAACCCCCGGGGCTGTTGTTGTAGCTCAGTGGTAGAGTGCTTACCTAGCAAGTATGAGGCACTGGGTTTCATCCTCAGCACCACATAAAAATAAAGTGAAAAATTTTTCAAAAAATTGTAATCCCACTAATAATAGAATACTATATGTAATTCCTACTTCATTTATGTTGTGATTGTTAATACAGTGGAGGACATAATAGGAACTGCTCTCTATTGCCTAATCCAGTTCACATTTTTTATTCTTGATTCTATTGTTAAATGCTGATCTCACTAATCCTATATAGATGGCTATTACATTCTATGAATCCAGCATAATTCTGATAACAAGCAAAGACACATCAAGGAAAGAAAACTACAGAAAAATATCCCTGCTGCTCATATATGCAAATCCTTACTAAATCCCAAAACGAAAACACACATCAAGAGGACAATACATCAGAATCAAGTGGGCTTCAACCCAGGAATGCAAGGACAGTTTAATATATGCAAATCAATAAATGTAATTATCTTCTTAATAGAATTAAGAAAAAGGATCACATTATTGTCTCAATAGATTCAGCAGAGACCTTTGATAAAATCTAGCTGCCATTTATGGTAAAAACACTGGAGAAATTAGGGACAAAAGAACTTAACATTAAAAAGCCTATGCAAGACAAACCCAAAGCCAACATCATGCTGAAAGAAGCAAAACTGAATGCATTTTCTTTTCTTTTTCATTTTTAAGTATGACCACTTAAATGTTTATAGCAGCACAATCCACAATCCCCAATTTCTTTTGAGTCAGGAGCAAGAGAAGGCTATCCATTCTCACTACTTCTATTCAGTATAGTTCTTGAACTATAGCCAGAGCAATCAGGAAAGAGAAGGAAAATTTAAAAAGGAATACAAATAGGAAAAGAAAAAGTCAAACTACCTCTCTTCGCTGATGACAGGATCCTAGATGTAGAAGACCCAGAAAACTCCACCAGAAGACTTCTAGAGCTGATAAATGAATTCAGCAAAATAGCAGAATATAAGATCAATACTCATAAATAAATAGCTTTCTTATACTCCAAGAATTATTCAGATGAGAAAGAAATCAGGAAAACCATTCTTTTCACAATATTTTTTTTAAATTGTAAAGTTAATGTAACAAACGAAGTGAAAGCTCTCTTCAGTGAAAATTATGGAACATTAAAGAAATAAATTGAAGCCAATCTGAGAAGAAAGAAAGAATTCCCATGTTCTTGGATAGGCAAAATGTAATATTGTCAAAATGGCCATACTACCAAAAGCAATATACCTATTCAATGCAATCCCCATCAAAACTCTGATGACATTCTGCACAGAGCTAGAATAAAAGTAATTAAATTCATATGCAATTAATTCTCTTATGAGACTCAAAATGATCAAAACAATACTGATCAAGAAGAACATTATAATACTCAATCTCAAATCATATTACAGAGGTATATTAATAAAAACAGGATGGTTTTGGCATCAAGATAGATATGAAGACTAATGAACTAGAATAGAAGGCACAGAGACAAACCCAGTTCCTTACAGATACTTGGTACTTGAAAGGGTCCCAAAGTTATATGTTGGAGAAAATATAACCTTTTAAAAATGGTGCTAGGAAAACTGGGTAATTATATGTGGAAGAATGAAAGTAGGACCCTACCTTTCACTCTACACAAGTCAAATCAAAAAGGATCAAAGACTTAGGAGTTAGACCACAAACTTTGAAACTGCTAGAAAAAAGCCTAGGGTCAATACACCATAATATAGGTACAGGCACCAATTTCCTCATCAAGACCCCAAAAGTCAAGAAATTAACCCAAGAATCAATATGTGGGAGGCCATCAAATATAAAATCTTCTGCACAGCAAAGAAAATGCTTAATAGTGTGAAAAGAAAGCCTACAGAATGGGAGAAAATCTTCATCACTTGCTCCTCTGGTAGAGAATTAATATCCATAATATATAAAAAACTCAAAGAATGTAGCAACTAAAAACCAAATAACCCAATCAGTAAATGGGCAAAAGGACTTAATAGATATTTTTCAAAAAATAAATAAATACATATGTCCAATGAATATATAAAAAATGTTCAACTTCTCTAACAAGAAGGGAAATGCAAATCAAAACATTAAGATTTCATCTCACACCAGTCAAAATGGCAGTGATCAAGAACAAAACAATTAAAAATGCTAGCAAAGATGCTGTGGGGAGGGAAAGTCATACATTATTGGTGGTACTATAGTGCAACCACTTTGTCAAGTAATGTGAAGATTCCACAAAAAAACAAGGAATTGAACCACCCTATGACCTAGCCATCTTACTCCTTGGCATTTATCCAAAATAACTAAACTCAGCATACTATAGCAGTATGACCACTTAAATGTTTATAGCAGTACAATCCACAATCCCCAAGTTATGTAATCAGCTTAGGTGCCCATCAGTGAATGAATGGACCAAGAAAATGTGGTATATATACACAAGGGAATTTTACTCAGACACAAAGAAGAATGAAATAATGGCATTTGTTGGTAAATTGATGGAAACAGAGACTGTCATGCTAAGTGAAATAAGCCAGACCCAGAAAACCAAGGGTATAATGTTTTCTCTCATATGTGGAAGTTAGAGCAAAATAAAGGAAAGAAGGCAGGGGAAACAGGTATCACAAAAATATAGGGCAGATCAGTAGAGTAGAAGATAGAAAAGGAAATAGAAGTGACAGGAAAAGGGTGGAAATAAAGAATGAATTTGACAAAATCATACTATATACCCATATATGAATGTACCACAGGAAACTTCACCTTTATGTATATGTAGACAGTAGCAATCAAAATACATAAATAAACAAGCAAAAGACAAAAACAGTGCCAATTATAAGGAGTTCATTCTGGCCATATAAAACATTGTCTCTTAACCAGACACTTCATATTTTTTCTTCAATATAACAAAGTTATTGATATTTTTAGATTGTTACAGATGTACTATTCATGGTTTAATCAGAAATGCAAAACAATTATATCTCTCTATATACACAATTATGAAATGTAATTAGATAAATTATATATAATTAAATTATATTCATTAAATAAAATTATATATAATCTATAATAACTCCTCTTTATATCAAGTGATTTATTGTACGTATTTGAGCTTACTTCACCTTTTCCAAGGCTCTTGTCTTGATGTCTGACACAGGGCACTGGAGAATGTATGGTTGGGGAGACCTAGCAAACTTACATCATCAAGCCTCATCTGGAGCCCATGAGACTGGCCAAGAGATGCACCATTTCTTGTGGATTTTGATCTTGGAGATGTGTCTGTCCACCAGAAGCCAAGACCCTTTATCATACAGCTAAGCACACATATCTGGCTCAGAGTTGAATGAGATGAAAAGAATCCAGGGGAAGGAGGAGCAGGTGTAGGGACAGTTGCGGCCTCATGCAAAGAGCTGAGCCAGCAACAAGTGACAGTATATCAATACAGCAGCTGCTCCACTTCTGCCTCTTTGCTCTCCCAGAGGAATCTCTCTCCTGGCCCAGGATCCCTGGAAACACAAAGACAGGAAATTCTGGAATCTATAGTTCAGCCTAGATGATACATTACAAAGCAACCATGAGTGATTTGCACATGAATTCTGCCTCTAAGTAGATGTAGCCCATCAAATCCAAGGAGAACCATAGAAGGTATTCTTCAGAGTGACACATCTAACTTTCCTATTTTCTAGCTATGTGCCACAAACAAATTACTGGGATTCTCTGGGAACAAAAATCCTTATATGAAGATGAAGATAGTAACAGTACATTTTAATACTTCTATTAAGAGCAAGAGACAAGAAACATGTTTTAAAAAGAAACAACTTAGAAAAGTGCTTGGCACATGACAATCATCAATCAGTAAGCATTATTTTAAAAAGAACATAAATTCTCAAATTGCATAAGTAGAATCCTACTTTTAACTTTAAATAGGTTTGTTATTTAAATTATCTTGAAATTGTGAGCCAAAGAATTACAATAGAATGTACTTCTATATAGTTGGTTTATACATATAAGTAAATATAAATATGTTTTTAAAATTGCTGAAAATCTGCATGTATCCATAAAAGTTCATTTTGAAATAGGCATTTGTCTAATACGTCATGATGCTGACAAATCCTATTTAATAGGCAAATCTGTCTCAAAGTAGTCTATCACTGTGCTTTATCTGCAGGATTCTAAGAGAAGAACTTTGCAGTAAGGGGAAGCAAGATGGTAGCTGATTAAGATTCTCCAGCAATCTCTCCCCAGGCACACCTTCAAGCACCAGATTACCTTCACAAGAGCTAAGGAAATCAGGTGAGAGATCATGAAACCTTATTTTTTAGTATAACAAAATGAAAAGACATATTGAAAAAAGCAGGAAGGAAAGAGTTACTACATCATAGTCCCCAGTGAATACCAAAGGCTATTCTGGTCCTTGTAGCTGTGAGACCAAAGTGTGACCAAGGTTAGCCTCAGCCTAGATGTCCAAGGGACCGCTTTCACTAATTTTGTTCCAATTTCAGACATCTCATTTACTGAGATAGGACAGAGTGGTAAGCACAAGATTTTGCCTTTGAATGTGGTGCTCGGATGCTGAAACCTAACACTGGGAGCCTTCTAATGGCCTCCATTCCCAGATCTTCCTACAGACAGAGGCTCTGGCACAGCTTCAGTGCCCAGGGAAACCACAGCCCAGTCAATTGGATTTCTATTCCAGTTGACAGTAGTTTGGCGCATGTCTTCTCCTTAGCTATGGGCAGCACCTAGTCGTGGGTTTTGGTCTTACTCAGGGTTGTGTTAGTTTGTCAGCCTGTGGACTCACTGTGTGGTGACATTGGTATCCATAGATATGATATAGGGAGGAGCTTGGGGCAGGTTTATCTACAGTGACTGCCCACAATTCTGCTGTGTCTGACCTTAGGCCTGCAACTATGGATAAGGCATCTGAGACTACTCTGTCTTCAGGGAGAAGGAGAGACTTTGGGATCAGACTATGCTTTTTATATATTCTGCTATTCATTTATGAAGAAACAGGGCTTAGATTCCCCCAGAATACTGAAACAGTGACAACATACCACTGGAAGATTCCCAGTAACTCTGAATCTGAGCACCATCCAGACGATGCCTGTACACTTCCAAAAGAGTAAAAGTGACTATAGGCTCACAGAAAATAAGTAGCCCACTTAGATTTTCTAGAAAGACAGGCACAGACAAAGCCAGATTATGAAGAGTGGCTTACATACCTAATTCAATAGCTAATATAATGTCCCACACTAACAAGCACCAAGGCCTCTCAAGAAACTGTGACCTCACCTAGTACTCAAAGTAAGGTGTCAGGACATAAATAGGTATTAATTAGCAAAATTCTCAGGATGTTTAAATCTGATATTTTATGGGAACTCATTGAGTATAAAGAAAACACAAAGAAATAACTCAATAGATTGAGAAACTTAAAAAAAGATGGAAGCGGGCTGGGGTTGTGGCTCAGTGGTAGAGCACTTGCCTAGCATGTACGAGGCACTGGGTTCAATTCTCATCACCACATATAAATAAACAAATAAAATAAAGGTCCATCGACATATAAAAATGATTTTTTAAAAAACAGAAGCAATTAAGAAGTTTAGAGCTTTAGAATATTGCTACACAAGTAGGAACTTTCCCAGCCTCAGTCTATTTTACAATTGCATTCTATAACAAAAGCAGTTGGTGGTAGGCTGATGTATGGCATTTTACAGAAAGAGGTTAAGAGAACTCCATTGAGCTATAGCTGAATTACAGAACACATGCTCAAAAAAACTAACTGAAATTCTAGAATCCTAGCTACCAAAGTAAAAACACCTTTCCAAGGCTGATTGTGGTGGCACACATAAATAATCCCAGAGGCTCGTGAGGCTGAGGCAGGAGGATCATGAGTTCAGAGCCAGCCTCAGAAACTTAGCGAGGTCCTAAGAAACTCTGCAAGACCCTGCCTTTAAACAAAATCCCAAAAAAGGCTGGTGATGTGGCTCAATAGTTAAGTATCCCTGAGTTCAATACCCAGAAATAAAACAAAACAAAATAAATTCCCAAATGTGTAACAGTTCAGGAGAAGGGCATCCATTTTTATTTAACTATTTGGAAAATCCATTTATCTATGAAGAAAATCCTAAGGAATCTACAAGAAAACAAAGAGAAGTAATATGTAAATTCAAACAAATGTAAAAATAAAGGTTGGAAAGCAAAACTCATTTGTATTTCTGTATAGTATCAAAAACAAGTTTAAACTTTAGATATATTTTAAGAATACTACGTATCAATTCCTTGGAATATAAAATGATTATAAATAAATTTGACCCAATGTATTTAAGATCTTTACCCAGAAACTATAAAATATTGTTGAGAGTATTACAAAATACCTAACTACATAGAGAATTAAACTATGCTCATGGATCAGAATACTAAATATTGTGAAGACATAAGTTCTCTCCAAATGAATCCATAGATTCAACATTAAATCACTCAAAATCACTGCAGGACTTTTTGGAAAACTTGATAAGGTGATTCTGAACTTTTTAATGAAATGTAAAAGACCTAGCTAAGATGGTTTTGAAAATGAAGAGCAGACTTGAAAGACCTGTACTACTTGATTTTAAGACTTACTATAAAGTTATAGTACTCAATAAATCAGAGTAAGAATAGATGCCCTGATCAATAGAACAAAAAAGAGAGTCCAGAAATAGGTACACACCTATACAGACCATTGATTTTCTACAAAAGAGCCAAGGTAACTCAATTGGGAGAAAAAATAGCCTGTTAAACAAATGATGCTAGGACTATTGAATTTCCCAAAGTGAAAAAATTAACATTGGTCCTTACTATATAACATGGTAGAATACCAATTGATCATAGCCCATAAAGTACATTTCAATAGGTAAAAATATAAATTTTCCCCAAATATAGTAAAAATCTTAATGATGGATTAAGCGAATTTTTCTTAGATTAGACCCCATTAAACTCTAGCTATAAGAGATAAAACGATCTGAATTGGCCTTCATCAAAATTAAGAACTTTTGTTCTTCAAAAGATATTCTCTTAAAAAATAAGTTAAGCCAAAGATTGGAAGAGGATATTTGTAAAATATGCCTGATAAAGAACTTGTGTCTAGCACATAAAAATGACTCTTAAAAATTCAATAAGAGGGGCTGGGAATGTGGCTCAAGTGGTAGCGTGCCCTCCTAGCATGTGTGATATACAGGGTTCAATTCTTAGCACCACATAAAAATAAATTAGAGATATTGTGTCCACCTAAAACTAAAAATTAAAATAAATATATTTTTTAAAAAAATCAATAAGAGGGGCTGGGGTTGTCGCTCAGAGGTAGAGCACTCTCCTAGCACATGCAAGTCCCTGGTTTGATCCTCAGTACCACATAAAAATTTAAAAAAATAAAATAAAGATAAAAAAATAAAAATTCAATGAGACACAAGACAATTTAGAAATATAATTAAACTCAAGCCAAAAAAGTAAACAATATGTACAAATGTATACAAGCACATGAGAATATGTTCAACATTGTTAGTCATTCATGATTTTTTTAAGAATGTAATGAAATATTATATACTCACTCAATTGGCCAGAATTTTAAAAAGAATAGAAATACCAAGTATTGTCAAAAATACAGAGCACTTGTAAATCCTCGATCTTTTTGCGGGGAATGGAAAAGTGCATAGCCACTTTGAGAAGAGTCTGGATATTTCTTCAGTTTTAGATATACATGTTCCACGTACCCAGCAAATTCCTTTCAGAAACTTGGCCAAGAGAAAAGAAAAACTTCACACAAACACTGAGGCAACATATACACACTGTTCATAGGTAGCCTTGCTCCTCATAGTTTGAAATTGAAAAGAACCTACCTCTTCCATCAAATGATAAATAGATACGTGTGTATATGGGTTTAATGTGCATATAAATATGATGTCACTTGGAAATCATCACAAAAATAAATGGGGCCTAGGAATATAGCTCAGTGGTAGAGCACTTGCTTAGCAATGTATGTGACCATGATTTCGACCATCAGTACTATAAATAACCAAAAAAATAAATATTTTGTGTTAAAGCCCATGGAATACAGTAGTGTTAGAAAATAGTCATTGAGTGTATAAACCTGGATTTGAATCTTTCACTATACCCTTCATTAACTGTGGCACTGTGGTCTAATTATTTAATGTCTTAGAACTTAAGTTCCCTCATTTGCAAAATGAAGATAAACTCTTATTACCCACATCGTTAGGTTGTGATAGGACAAGCAAAGTGCCTAGCCCACCATGAACACGAGTATCGGCCATCATTTTAATTACAACTGTTACCATTATTATTATATCTAAATGATTCCTGGCAATGCATTCAGTAAACACATTTACATCAGCATAAAAGAATTTGTGTCTTCATAAGATTTGTGAATGCAGAATTTTACTTGATCAGAATACTATATATAAATCCAGAAGTTAGAATATTTATTAAATAAATCTTTCAGATCTAAATCTACCTGTGTTTTTACCCTTAGATTTACCTGAAAATTACTAAATGTAGAGAACAAAAAATTCTTTATAAATGAGATGTTTTCTTCTATATCTATTTGTGATCTATTGTAAGTCAAATCTTCTTTTGGAGATAAATTGTGAGATATATTCCAGTCCCCCTGCAACCATCTTTATCCAGAATGCTTCAGCTTTGAAATCTATTTGTACAATGCATTGAAAAGAATGAGACAGAAGTACTATTGTGTACAGTGCCTTCAACATGGAAAAAGGTGGCATAGAGATAAACCTTATATATGTAGATCTGATTTTTCCAATGCATATTGGATAGATAAATAATAGGTATATAGATCTTAGTTTTCCTAAAGTAAAAATTCTCACTTGAAAATCAAGTTCGGTAAACTAATATGCTAAGACTATTTTCTTGCCTTGATGATCTCTCACTTAGTAGAGACTACATGCATCCAAGAAACCACTCTTTTTTGAAAGTTTGAAAAAAACTTTTCCACAAACCACTAACAGAGAGAGTATTTGGTGAAAAATAGAAATTTAACTCCAGATTTCACTGTAGCATGAATCTTTGTGATTAGACGTTAAACATAAGCTTCCCTTTTTCCAGAAGCAGGTCTTACAGAAAAAATAAATAAATAAATACACACTAACGTCAGGCAAATACCAAAATAGCCCTCTCAAAAGGTCAATTTAAAGACATTGTCAAAATTAGAGTAGGAGAGGAAATTAGCTGACTATCTGTTATGATCTGAAAAAGCCACCACCTTTTTTTCCTCAACTCCTTACTGTCACTTCCAACTCCACTCAGTTGAGCTAACCTGAATATTTTAAATCTGTGCTTTGCAACCTCATTTTTGTGAAAGTATATAAAATCAATATTAACATTTGAATATTAGTATTTTTGTAGAATGCATAAAATATAATCAGCCATTGAAGAATGTGTGGACAAATAAGGGCTACACCATACTCATGGAATATAACATTCAGTATTACAAAAATCTAAGTCCTAAAATTTATGTACAGTTCTAATCTGTCAATATTCAAACAGATTTATTCTTGGGAAAATTTACAATTGACTCCAAAATATATGGCAATGCACAAAGAAAAACAGTCAAGGAAATTGTGAAGAGTAAAGATGGCCATTTATGGCACTAGATGGCAATAGTTATTAAAAATAAGACAATGCAATATTGGCACTGAGGTAGGTAAATGGAACAAAAAACAACATAATCTGGAAAATCAGATCCACACGTAGTCATACTATTGTAGAGAAAGATGATAGTGGAATGAAGAGTAAAATGATTTTATTTATAAAAATATTTTTGAATTTGGGGCCTTTGGGAAAAATTAAATCTTATTCCATCTTAAAGTTTATTTAAAAAATTTGCAGATGTGAGGTAAGGGCTAAAACAGAAACTAATCTAGAACATGGCATATTCATATATCTTTATAATCTCTGATGGTCAAAATCTCTTAGACCAGAGTTCAAAAGAACCTACCATGGAATGAAAGAAAAATGAATTGAACTCATTAAAGGTCCATTTTCTCCAACCTAAAGATTGATAAATTGGACTTCTTTCCATTAAGACTGTGAAAAGGTAAAATGCAAATTTGGAAATTTTCTCTAAGGTAGAACTGGTGTAAGAAGTTACAAAGTAAATTCTATACGTGTGTGTGTGTGTGTGTGTGTGTGTGTGTGTGTATGTACATACATACATATAGTGTGTGTGTACATATGTAAAAATATTTATCAATAATTAGTTATATCAATAAGAAAAATGCAGAGAAACAAAAAAAAGCAAAATATTTAAACTACTACTTCACCAAACAGTATTTAAATGAAAAGATGTCCATTAATAATTCTCATAGGAAAATACAACATGCAGTAATCCTTAAAGGAAAACATTCCATTGAAACAATAATACAACATGTTTAGACAACCAAAAGCTAAAACATCAAAGACTAAGAGCAGCCCATGTGCTCTAGAATATTGAAAACCTCAAATCCTTATATGCTGATAGGGGGTTGCAAATTGGCACATTGGTTTGCAAGGTGTTTTGCTACTGGGTTTTGGTGTGTGTGTGTGTGTGTGTGTGTGTGTGTGTGTGTGTGTGTGTGTATGCATTTTCCATGATACTCTGTGAGGCCTCTGCCTACACACATACAAGTGTGTATGTGTGTGTGTGCATATGCGTGCAGCTTATGATATGTACAAAATTTGCATAGCAACATTATTTTAAATTACCAAAACCTCAAAACCACACAAATATCCATCTGCATTAGAGTAGGTAGGAAAACTGTGGATTGTTAAATAATTGTATGCTTACAGCAATGAGAATAAACATAGCACAAGGACAAAGTATGACACAGATAAAATCCTAAGATATAATATTGAACAGAAGCATCTGATAAAATTTGAATGTGCCTCATTGCACTTATTCAGATGTTTAAAAACTAATCTCTGGTATAGAAGACCAGGATGGGTGGCCTGTGGGATTAGGGCAGGACCCAGGAAAAGTACAGCAGGATTTTCTGGTGAACGTAAGGTTCTGATCTAGATACTGATCATGTGAGTGCCTGCAGTTAGTGAAAATCTGTAGCAGGTCAGGGGATGAAAATATGTTAGAATTTGGATCCTCTATGGGAGAACAATAACTGCTGCAGAGCATGTGTGCTCCAGCGGTGGAATTCTGTGGCAGGTAGAAAGAGAATGTAATTGGCAGAGGGAGCCTGGAGAGCAGACGTGGGATTCAGGCTCTCATTACTTATTTATTGCATTTACTCATTTATTCAACAAATGCATAATGAATACTACTACAGTATGTGCAGAGTGTACTGGGAGGTGCTGGAATATAAATAAATCCATGTCTAGAATAAAACAGAACAGATTGTCACCGCAAGGAGATCTTTGGAGAAATACAAATGGTGGAGAGCTTGATTATAAATAAATATTTATATGTAAAGGAATTAGAAATGTGAAAAATATTTGTGCCTTCAAAATAATGATGTCAATAACTATAAAAGAAAAAATAAATAAAGGGCTGTGAGATAAACTAAAGGCTATTTGTAATACAGGCCTTTGAAGTTTCAAATGAATCCTAATTAATTTTAAGGAAGAAATGTTTTCACACCCTACAACCTAAATACTGTAGCTTTAGGTTTTAAGTTTACATTTTTGGAAGATACTAAATCATACATATTAAATTCACATTGTTTTCTTTTTTCAAGATAAATTAACAACCATTGGCAACTTTCTGGAAGTTTATATCTTAGCAAGCAGGCACTGTTTCTAAGCATTGAGTCAGTATAGTAAGTATGCCTACATTTATCTGTTTCCTCATTTATAATATCAGTATAATACTAATAATTACCTTTAAAGACAGTGTAGGGTTTCAATGCAATAAACTATGTAAAAATCTCACTCACAGCCTGCCATATAATTAGGGCTCCACAAATTTTAGTAAATGTTACCATTACTTCTTCCAGTTGATTTCAATCCAGTTTTTTAAATTCTAATTTGTTATGTATGACAGCAGAATGCATTACAATTCATATTACACATATAGAGAACAATTTTTTATATCTCTGGTTATACATAAAGTAGAGTCACAAAATTTGAGTCTTCATACATGTACTTAGGGTAATGATGTCCATCTCTTTCTACTGTCTTTCCTGCCCCCATGCTCCCTCCCCTTTGCTCTATCTAGATCTCCTCTAATCCACCTATGCTCCCTCCAACCCATTATGAATTAGCCTCCTTATATCAGTGAAAACATTCAGCATTTGGTTTTCTGGGATTGGCTAACTTCACTTACATTATATTCTCCAACTCCATCCATTTACCTGCAAATGCCATAATTTTATTCTCTTGTAATGCTGAATAATATTCAATTGTGTATATATACCACATTTTCTTTATCCATTCATCTATTGAAGCCCATCTAGATTGGTTCCACAGTTTTGCGATTGTGAATTGTGATGCTATAAACATTGATGTGGCTGTGTCCCTGTTGTGTGCTCTTTTTAAGTCCTTTGGGTATAGACCGAGGAGAGGGATAGCTGGGTCAAATGGTGGTTCCATTCCCAATTTTCCGAGGAATCTCCATACTGCTTTCCAGATTGGCTGCACCAATTTGAAGTCCCACTAGCACCATATGAGTGTGCCTTTTCCCCACATCCTCGCCAACACTTACTGTTGTTTGTATTCTTAATAGCTGCCCTTCTGACTGCTGGAGTGAGAAGAAATCTTAGAGTAGTTTTGATTTTCATTTTTCTAATTGTTAGAGATGTTGAACATTTTTTTCATATATTTGTTGATTGATTGTATATCATCTTCTGAGAAGTGTCTGTTTGTTCCTGGGCCCATTTATTGATTGGATTATTTGGTTTTTTGGTGTTAAGATTTTTTAGTTCTTTATATATTCAAGACATTAGTGCTTTATCTAATGTGCATGTGGTAAAAATTTGTTCCCAAATCGTAGGCTCTCTATTCACCTCACTGATTGTTTCTTTTCCTGAGAAGAAGCTGATAAGTTTGAATCTATCCCATTTATTGATCTTGATTTTAATTCTTGCACTATAGGAATCTTATTAAGGAAGTTGGGTCTTAATCCGACATGATGGAGATTTGGGTCTATGTTTTCTTCTATTAAGTGCAGTGTCTCTGATTTAATTCCTAGCCTTGATCCACTTTGAGTTTAGTTTTGTGCATAATGAAAGATAGGAGTTTAACTTAATTTCATAGGATATGGATTTCCAGTTTTCCTACCACCATTTGTTGAAGAGGCTATCTTTTCTCCAATGCATGTTTTCAGCGCCTTTGTCTAATATAAGATAACTGTAGTTATGTGGGTTTGTCTCTGTGTCCTTTATTCTGTACCATTGGTCTACAAGTCTATTTTGGTGCCAATTCCATGCTGTTTTTATTACTATTCCTCTGTAGTAATAGTTTAAGGTCTGGTATAGTGATGCCACCTGCTTCATTCTTCTTGCTAAGGATTGCTTTAAGCTATTATGAGTTCCTTATTTTTCCACATAAATTTTACAACTTTTTTCTATTTCTATGAGGAATGTCATTGGGATTTTTATAGGAATTGCATTAAATCTGTATAATGCTTTTGGTAGTATGGTCATTTTTGACAATATTAATTCTGCCTATCCAAGAACAAGGTGGACCTTTCCATCATCTAAGGACTTCTTTAATTTCTTTCTTTTTTTATTTATATATAACAGCAGAATGCATTACAATTCTTATTACATATATCGAGCACAATTTTCCATATCTCTGATTGTATACATAGTATATTCATACCAATTTTTGTCTTTATACACGTACTTTGGATAATAATGATTATCACATTCAACCATTATTAATTACCGCATGCCCCCTTTAATTTTTTTAATTTCTTTTTTTTAGAATTCTGTAATTTTCATTGTAGAGGTCTTTCACCATTTTCATTTTGCAACCCATTGTTCATTCAGTAGCATATTATTTAGTCTCCAGGTATTGGAGTAACTTTCATTTTTTATTTTATTATTGTTTTCTAGTTTCATTTCATTTTGATCTTATAGAATTCAGAGTAGCATCTCTACTTTTTTTGTATTTACTAAGAGTTGCTTTGTGGCATAGTATATGGTCTATTTTAGAGAAGGATCCATGTGCTGCTGAGAAGAATCTGTATTTGCTCACTGAAGAATGAAATATTCTCTCTATATCAGTTAAATCTAGATTATTGATTATATTATTGTATTTTTGAGTTCTATAGTTTCCTTGTTCAGCTTTTGTTTGGAAGATCTAGACAGTTGGGAAAGAGGTGTGTTAAGTCACCCAGAATTATTGTGTTGTAGTCTATTTGACTCTTGAACTTGAGAAGAGTTTGTTTGATGAAGGTAGATGCTCCATTGTTTGGGGTGAATATATTTATAATTGTTATGTCTTGTTGGTGTATAGTTCCCTTGAGCAGTATGTAGTGTCCTTTTTTATCCCTTTTGATTAACTTTAAGACTACTTTATTTGATATGAGGATGTAAACCCCGCTTGCTTCTGCAGTCCGTGTGAGTAGTATTATTTTTCCCAACCTTTTACCTTCAGTTTGTGGAGATGTCTTTTCCTATGAGATGAGTCTTTTGGAGGCAGCGTATTGTTCAGTTTTTTTCCTTTTTTGGATCCAATCTTTTGATTGGTGAGCTTAGGTCATTAACATTCAGGGTTTTTATTGAGATTGCTTTGTATTTCCAGTCATTTTTGTTTATTTTTTGGTATTTAACTTGACTTTGTTTCTCCTTTGATTAGTTTTCCCCTTAGTGTAATATCTCCTTCTGCTGATTTTCACCATCACTTTTCAATTCCTCTTCATGGAATATTTTGGTGAGGATGTTCTGTAGTGCAGGCTTTCAAGTTGTAAATTCTTTTAACTTTTGTTTATCATGGAAGGTTTTTATTTCATCATCAAATCTAAAGCTTAATCTTGCTGGATATAAGATTATTGGTTGGCATCCATTTTCTTTTAGAGTTTGGCATATGTTGTTCCATGATCTCCTGGCTTTGAGGGTTTGGGCTAAAAAATCTGCTGAGATATGAATTGATCTCCCCCTGTATGTGATCTGATTCCTCTTTCTTGTGGCTTTAAGATTCTATCCTTATTCTGTATGCTAGGCATTGTCATTATAATGTGCCTTGGTGTAGATCTGTTGTAATTTTGTACTTTTGGTGTCCTGTAAGCCTCTTCTATTTGATTTTCCAATTCGTTCTTTATCCTTAGGAAATTTTCTGATATTATCTCTTTGAAGAGATTGTGCATTCCTTTGGTGTGCCTTCCTCTATCCCAATTACTCTTAGATTTAGTCTTTTGATGCTATCCCATAATTCTTGTATGTTCTGTTCATGGTTTCTTACTGTCTTCACTGTGTGGTCAATTTTATTTTCCAGATTATATACTTTGTCTTTATTATCTGACAATCTGTCTTCCTAGTGATCTAGTCTGTTGGTGATGTGTTCTATTGAATTTTTTATTTGGTTTATTGTTCCCTTCATTTCAAGGATTTCTGATTTTTTTCAGAATCTCTATCTTTTTCGTGAAGTGATCTTTTGCTACCTGTATTTGCCTCACACTCTCTTTGTTGGAGTGATCAATTTTTGCCTGTATTTTCTCATTTAGGTAATTCTTTAATTCACAGATCATTTTAATTATGGACATTCTGAACTTCTTCTCTGACATTTCATCAACTTCACTGACTTTTGGTTCTGTTATTATACCATCCTAGTTTGTTTGGGGGCATTTTCCTCCCTTGTTTTTTTATGTTGTCGATGTGTCTTCCTTCCTTGCAATGTGGATCTGAGATATTACAGTTTCTACCCTATAATCTTGTAGTATCCATGTAGATTATCTGTACCTCACCTCGATGTTGGGCTTCCAGCCTCTGCAGATGTCCCTAGATGTATGCTACTGCAACTAAAGGTGGTGGTGGCAATAGCAGAGATATCTGGAAACAGCAATGGAGGTACCAAAGATGGATGCAATGTCTTACAGATATAGGTCTGAGAGGGTGGGCCTGACACTGTCTTTGGGATGCCTGATGTGAGATGCAGCTGCTTCTAGGCTGTGTCTGTTGTTGAAAGGTAGAGACTACTGCATGGGGGAAGGTTAAGGGGATGTCTGCAGAGTCCCAAGATGGAAGTGGGTTAAGCTTCGGCTCCCAGGTGGGGCGTTGGCAGACTTGGACCTACCTTGGGCCTGGGTCCTGTGCAGGTCAGCAGAGTTGGTCCTGCTCTGAAGCTTGAATTCTGGTGAGTGTCTGCCAGTGGCAGAATGTACGCGGATCTATCCTGGGCCTGCATCCTGCGCAGGTCAGTGTAGGCAGATTTGGGCTGGGCCTCAGCCCAGGGGGTGTCTGCTGGTGATGGGATCTCAATCCATTTTTTATTTTTATTTTTTTGCCAATTTTAGATGTGTTCTCAGGAACTTTGGAGACAGCGATCTATTTCCTTTCAGTAATAGAATGATTTTAAAAAACACGAATATGCATAGACTCCCCAAATCCAGAGAATTAAGAAATTAATTTTAAAAGTAAAATCAGCTAAGCATAGGAAGGTAAATTTCCCGAGAAATTAATAAATCTTAATAAAATTAAGTTATCTTGTGGCTACATAATGTCCAATAAATAATGGAGACTTACATTATGAAATTCAGTGATATGAAATATAATTCAGAACTTTGCTTCTGAGTATGAAGGAATAACTGGTATGAAACTTGCAGTCTTGGCATAAATAATTAAAGACTTGGCCACATAAAAGAAACAATTGCCTGTATACATTTGGACAAGAAGTAAAGCAGGACTATGATCTCTGACAGAAAATAAAGTAATAGTATAGTTTACAGTTGCCACAACTTCCAATTCAAAGTCAATTTCAGGAGGAACTCAAGCAATGGAAGAAGATCTTGACAGTGGACAAGACACTGGACTTTGGGGGAGTTGGACTTTGGGGGAGACAAATCAGCTGCATTTGGGATCAAGTACTGGAGGAAAGGGGATTTTAGAGAAAAGGGGTTCTAGAAGTCTGCATAGGAGGTTTATTGAGATTTGGCAGAATTTTAATCATCATTTTCAAAAAGAACTATTTCATGAGCTGAAGCAAAACAAGAAAAACAAAACACAGCTGGAGATGTATGGATTTCCACTGAACAGTATGTCCTCATTGAACACTGAGGCAACTAGCAGAGATAACATTAAGTCTGAACCAAGCAAACAGCTGCCTCATGGAAGAAGCTTCTATAGTAGATGTGCAAAACAGCACCATACATGGTGTTCCACAATCACAAAGAAAATCTCCAATTAAAAATAAATGGAGGAGATAACACATACAAGTTAGAAAGACTTTAAAATGATGACTGTAAATATCATACATGGGCTCAAGAATTTAAATAAAAACATTAATATAAGGAGAAGCTATACAAGAAGTATAAACAGATCCAAATGGAAATTCTAGAGCTAAAAGACACAATATTATGCAGTTTAAAATTTTTAGGATGGCTTAACGTCATCTGAGGCACTAAAGACCAGGGGACTTGAAGTTGAAGGACTAGGAACTATCCAAAGAGATATGTGTCGAAAAAAATAGAAAAATGCAAAATAAATGCACAGAACTATGCTTTAAGTTCTGACATGTAGAGCTTGGGAGTTATCACTCTGCCCGTAAAATAAGAAAATGCTAAACAAGTCAAAGTCAACAACTTCTCTTGGATCTATCAGTGAACTGAATCCTACCCAGCACCCACCCCCCACCAATGCCATTCCTAAGTATGGTGAGAAAGAATAAATGGAATCCAAGAGAAGGTCTAATTACTTGGGACAGAAAAAGGTAAACTGATACATGCAGTGTAATGATAATTTCTAAGTGTTGCTGGAAGCTGAGTATGGATTTATATCAGAGTCAAAGCCCCCTGTAGTCTCATCCTTAGGAAATCTTGATCCTTTAGTGTGGTTTTACCTTCAAGATCATTAATAGGTTTTCATAGTGAAGATCAGAGACATCCTCTCAAGACTCTGGGAAAGACAGGAAGGATTGACTAGACATTGTGAAAGATAGGCAGAACATCCTCCAAAGCCAAAGTGTATTCTCCAACAGAGAAGAAGACTCCTCTCAGCTCATGGAAGGCTGGATCTCCCCCTTGGCCCCTTCCAGTCTTCTGTCTTCTCTATGGGGAAAAGGCTATACCACTGGAAACACTCAAGAAGGCCAAATCTCAGCCCAGAAACACTGGCTCATCAAGAGATGACGCCTCAGCATTCTGAGATTATGCAGTGCACCCCCTGCCCGAAACCTTAGTGCCACATCTGAAGACCTCCACACAGTCACAGTGGATTACGGCTGAAGGAGTAGCAGACCAGACTGTCTCTGAGAAGGTCCACAAAGGGAAACCCAAATTAACTAAGAAGACAAAAAGGATACTAGAGGGATTTGAAGGCTCTGGCACCAACAAGTTTTTGCCTGCCATAATCATTCAATACACCCAGATGCTTAGTCACATTAATACCAATTCTCACACTAAAAATCTGACTCCACCACTTCTTTTGGATGATGGAACATACACAGCTTTTGTCCAAAAATTAAGGACATGATAAAAGTTAAGAAAAAGCTGAGTGTCATGGCATATGCCTACAATCCCAGTGACTTGGAAGCAGGAAGATTGCAAACTCAAGGCCAGCCTCAGAAACTTAGTGAAACCCTGTCTCAAAATAAAAAAGGTCTGGGGATGTGATTCAGTGGTGTAATGCCCCTGGGTTTAATTCCCAATACTGATAAATAAATAAATAAACAAGGCAAAGAAAAAAAAACTTGAAGGGACAAAGAAAATAACAGAATCAGACTCAGATAGGACACAGATGTTGGAATTTTCTATCTGACAAGGAATTTGAAAATTACTATGATGAGAATGTTAAGGTCTCCAGCAGAAAAACTGAAAACCTTGCTAGAACAAACAACAAGGCTGTGGGGTGATGTGAGTGAAAATGGAAGAAGAAGGAATGTCAATTTTTGCCCCTGCATGAAAGCACTAAATAACTGGAAAAAGTGGCAAAATCAACTTTTTTCAGAACTCTATCCAAGGAGTGTTTATTCAACTCACTGAATCTCTGTAGGAACCAGTGGATTTGTGGTATTTTAACTTGGCCTATTCCCACCCACTTTCAAGCCCCTGCGCATCACCCCTCTCCTCAGCTAAGCAGTAGCCTTGAAAATAACAGCCTGAATTGTTACACGGTTTCCTTGTCCCTGGGAGCTAACTGACTTCATTTGCAAAAAGACAAAAGTTGCTCTTGACTGATCCATCCAGTGGCTCCTAGTGGATCCTTAGAATGCTTGGCTCAAAGGATGTGTTTTATTTCATGTGATGAGACTAGCCCAGTGCCAAAGCCAACCAGAGAGCATTTGTGGGTAAAAGGTACAGGAGGAAGTTTTAGTCTTTCCTGCTTGCAGATTTGGATGGTGGTATCAGAGGAAATGGGGAGGGGGAGCAGCAAACATTGGGCTTCATGGGAAAAAAAAAAAAAACCAAAAACCTCTCAGGTCCTCCTGTCCTGACCACTGTAGATTTATAGAAGGTTTTAAAGAAAGGTGTAGAGTCAGTCAGTCCTCCAAATTTCTTTCATTTTCAGTATTGTGCCAACAATGCTTAGTTTTGTTTTTCTGTACAAACTTCAGAATCAGCTTAGAGGTAGTCACAGACTATCTTGATGGGATAGGAATAGAATGGATTATACAAATTATCAATGTTAATCATAAAAAGAAGCCAGCTATACAATTTTTTGGACACTAAAAGAAATTAATGTGAAAATAATGAGGAATAACTAGCTTTTCATAATAAAGATGAAAAAGTAAAATGGATAAATTTATTGACAAATGTTTTCTGCCATGCAGATTCAATGAAAGTTTTTAAAAATTAATAGTATCCCTTGTATATCATTACTAGTTGGGATTCATCCTAGGAATCAAAGCTTGTCTTAGCATTAGGACATTGATCAATCATATTTTTAGGGTATTGTTGGAATGAAAGAAAATAAAACAAAAAATGACCTCAAATGACATTTTAAAAATCACTTGTTGAAAGCACTTGTTCTTGACTGATAATAAATCTCACAATGGAATAGGACTTCCTCAACATTCTAAAGAACATTTATGTAAAACTTACAGTGAGTGTGTCACCCTCAATGGGAGACAATCAATCCTTTTTTTCTAAGACTGGAACAAGGGGCAGAAATTTCTGCCACTCCCACTCTGTTCAACATTGTACTGAAAGTCTTTGTTCATGCAATAGCATAGGAGCTAACAAAGGTATAGAAATTGAAAAGGAAGAAGTAAAAATACCTTTATTTCTGGATACATAGAAAATCTAAAAGGAATATACACAAAATGTTAAACAGTAAGTCAAAAAAGATATAATATCAGAAAAATCAATGTCACTTTAACATTTCACCAGTTAACAATCAGAAAACAATTTTAAAATAATTTTAAAATACAATTTATATTTGTATAACAGAACATCAAGTTCCTAGGAAGGAAGGAAATACAAATTGAGCAATATCTCAAAATGAAACCTATAATACTTAAAAAAATTATAGAAGACCTAAGAGAAAATAGCAATACAATCTGTTCATATTTTGGACACTCAGTTCTCAAACTGAGTTCCCAAACTTATCCAATATTAAGATACCAGTTCTTCCCAAACTGGTATATGATTTTAATATAACCATTATTAAAATTTTTACATATTTTAGTAGAAATTAATAGTCTAAGGCTTAAATTTATGTGGAACTACCAAAGACCTAGAATAGAAAAAGGTTAATGAAATAAAGTGAAAATAATGTGAAGCTCAAAAGCTCACACCTGATTTCAAGACTCCATATGCAGCTGTGATAATCTAAAGGGTAGGACATCCACATGCAGAAGACAGACGGGCCCAGGGAGCAGAATAGTGACACCCAGAACAGACCCACATGCACACAGTCACCTGTAATGTTGACAAAGTTGCCTGGTTCACTCAGGGTAAAAAAAGAGGAACATCTTTCCAAAAAATGGTGGTAAAATTAGCTGAATACCCAGATGGAAGCATTTATCAACTGGTACTTTATGTCTGTGATACTCTCAAATAATTTATCTGTAACATGGAAAAATAAATTTGGGTGAATCTCAAACACTAGAAAAAGCTCAATAATCCAGTTGTAATAGAGGCACTTTTGATCAACAGAGTTCATGAAGCAAAGCCAAGGTTGTCTGAAGGTAGAAATGGGAGGAAATGACTGCAAAAGGAAATCAAGGAATTTTGTAAGGTGATAGAAATGGTTTATTTCTTGATTCATGGTGATTGAACAAGGGTATACATTTGCCCAAACTCATTAAGCTGTACACTTAAGTGAATTTATTTTATTATATGTAAATTATACCTCAATAAATTGATTAAAATAGCATCCAATCTGTCTAAGTTATCATTGGTAAACAAGCCACATTTCAATCACAAGTTCTTATACAGACAATACATCTTTTGATCAAATTGGAGAAAGTTTCAAGGACAAAGAGGGAAGCTTGTTTTGCTTCTTGTTTTTTTTTTTGATATGAGTTTATCTTTTGAAAAATAGCTTTGTAGTCTCAGATGAACTACTACAAAAGTTCAATGCCAAAGACAGATGTACTTTATAGTAGATTGACAACATTGAATCCTGTATGGTTCATAAGCATTTAAAGAGTTCATACAGCATTTCTGTCATTCTTCCTCATCATATGTCCAGTTTTTGAATGTCTGTCCTGAAACTCATGTCTGCACATGGAGGAGATGAGGAAGGAAGAGAGAACTCTTTTATTAAAAAAAGTGGAAATTGGACATTCCCCATCTCTGTCATAACTCCAAGTGGAATTAGCATGCACTGGGCTGATTTTTCATGCAATGTTCATCCTGAGGCTCAATGATAGACTCTAGGAAATTACTACACTGTATTCAAAAGGATGTGTGGAGAGAGGAAGCTAAGGTGCACATCCTTAATGTGCATTTGACTTAGGTAATAAAGGGCTCCTGAGCTCCTGTTGGGAGTGAGAGGCAATGAGTGTTAGAGAATGGCTGCAGAGTCTTCTGTGAGCTGTTTGCTTTCTCCAGCTACTTTAGGAGGTTCATGATAAGGATAAACACCACAATGCATGTTGCTGCTTAGCACCACACCTGGCACCTGGGAAGAGAGTAATGAGTGTTAGCTGTCAGTGAGATCACAGGGTGGAAGTAGGGGATAGTATGTGGTGCTGGTTCCAGCTCTCAACGAGTAAGACACACAAGTAAGGGGGAAAACAAAACAACCTTTATTTTCTCTCTAATTTGTTCTGTAATACCATTAAACATGGTGGTAATTGACAATGCAAATAGAAGTTATTTTGATTTTAAAGGACAGTTGGACTTTATGTGAAAATTTGTTTATGGGGAGGAGCTTTGGAGACATCAGGAAATAACAAAAGTGATGGCCTTGGAGTTGAGCATTACCACAAAGATTTAGACTTAAAAAAGCATCAGGTAAGGTAGAGAGACCTGCCAGAGGGAAGAACAGTATGAAGAAAGGCTTTCTGCAGAGAGAACCAGGGACACACTTAGAAAACACAAAATGCCTCAATCTGTTTATGTCGTGGGGTACAGGGAAGGAATTCCTGCACAAACGAAAACTGATAGTTAAAACCTACTGATATACCCTCTTACTCAAGGGCAGGATATGCATTTTTCACATAATTTCTAAAGCCCCATTGTTCCTTCCTCTGACAGCTCACTCTCACCTATTCTCAGGGCTAGAGTTAGCATTTGAGATCCTTCTGACCCCAAAACCTCTATTGGAAGATGTGAGAGGCATTCAGAAATGTCAGAGCTGGCAAGGACTCTAAAGATTTGGGACAGAATTGAGGGCAGGTGTTTATTTCTGGCGGGGTGATGCTCTTTAAATTAAGTAGGTGAGGGATGGTGGCTTGTGCAGGCTTCTGAGGAGAAAAGCACAGGAAATTATCAGACTTCTGTTTTAAGAAACGAAACATTTTTGTGTTTCAAAATGTGTCTGATGTTGAAGCTCCCATGGCACTTGTAGAACCTGACAAGGACAGTTGTAAAGTCAAGGACTTCTTCCTCATCTACCTGGCAATTAGTAGAAGCTCAAACTGTTCCTTGGTTTTTGACATTTAACTCTTGCCCTACAAAATGACCTCCTATAGCTAAAAGTAGCACTATACTTTTAATTTTTACATTTTGTCAAACTGTGATGACAGTGACCAAATTGTCCATTTAGATTCACTGCTCTTAAAAAATCAAATATCAGGTCCCCAAATCTCTTAAAAATTAATACCTTTAAAATACTGGCTAAGTACCAGAGCTCATGTGCACTGCTGGCAGAGGGTAAAATGACTGAAGCTCTCTGGAAGTGAGTCTCAGATTCTCAAAGAGTTAATCAAAACTTGACCTACAACACACATTTCTAAATAGTTGCCCCAAAGAAATAAAGCATCCAGGCAGGTGCTGTGGCACATACCTGTAATCCTAGCAGCTCTGAAGGCTGAGGCAGGAGAATTACAAGTTCAAAGCCAGCCTTAGCAACTTAGCAAGTGACACCCTGCTTAGTGACACCCTACCTCAAAATAAAAATGGGCTGGGGATGTGGCATGGGAAAAGCACCCCTGAGTTCAAATCTAAGTAGAAATTAATTAATTAAATAAATAAATAGCTCACATGCACAACCATGACATTAAAATAGTCAGAAACATTTATCCAGAATAGTCTCAAGTCAGAAGCAACCCAGATTAACAGGAAACAACAAATTGTGGTCTATTCCTGCTATTGAAACTACCTATCAACATGAAGGTATAGATAGATCATCAGCATGTATCAACTTCAAAATAGGTTGGTGTGTTCAAGAGGCTAGGTACAAACGGTAGTTCTATTTATATAAGTCCAAGAACAGACAAAGCTAGTCTTTGGTGAAAGAGATAAGAATTTTAATACCTCTGTGGGGTGGAAGGGGGAGGTATTGACTGAGAAAGGTCAGGAGAGAATATTCTGGAAAGATGGTGAAATACTAGTCCCAACAGAGTTGTAGTCTGCGTGTGTGTGTTTGTTCAAGACTCACTGACGTTGAAATAGGTGCTTTTTAATTTATGTGTAACATAAATGTTTTACACATTTGCTATAAAATCCCTTCAAAATCAACACCTTCAAAATGTTGATAGTTAAAATTCCTTTGGAACAAACTCTCGAGATGGGGTATACCTCAAATCAATCAAATGAGCTTGGATCTGGACATGGTCTTATTTAGGAATGTTTGAAATGTTTTCGAAATATTTACATAAAGGTCAAAATGTGTACGTCTGCTACATAAATCCATTCATTTTAAAATTCTTTGCATTTGTGAATAAAACGAAATGATATCCAGTAAGTAACAGTTGTAAGTTTCCAGTTAGCAATGGGTATTCAGAGGCAAGCAGAGGTAAGGGGGGTAGGGTATATAAAAATATGTCAAAAAGAATGAACTAATGTGAGCCAGTATTGCAATTTTTTAGAAAGGAAACTTTTCTATATTTATAGCAAACAAATTGAACATTTTTAAGTTATCAGAAATAGAAAAAATATTTCTTCATGCACATACATGTACATTTACACAAACTCGGAGTTGACTTGGAAATTTTAAAAATAATATTGATATTTTTAAGTTTTATTAGATTCTTGGTCCTTTAGAAATTAATTCTCAACAGGACTTTATTTGCTTTGCAGTATACAGTATGTACTACTCTCCTTTCAGTGAATAGAAAAAATATTTTTTCACATGAATATTCCTTTTAGATATATGTAGCAGTTTTCTCAAAATCACCTTTAATAAAATACAAGTTACAGACAATAAAATGCATCTATTTTGTGTATACAGTTGGTGGATATTTCAAGCATACAATAGTCACACAAGGACCATTGTGTTCAAAGCAGAGCATGCCCTCTATGTGCTAGCCCATCAGTTCCCTTCCCAACCCCTAATCTGTGCTGTCTTCCTTCTGTCACTCAGGGAACATTTTGCAAGCTCATGAAACATTAGGCATTTCTCAACTGTAACCAAGGCAAAAGGATGCCTTATGGAGAAGAAGTAAGAAGTAGGAAATCTGGATAAATCTCCCCTCCCCTTCTCCATTCCCAGATGATGCTGCCATATCTGTTCCAGTTATGTACAAAGGAAATGGTGTCATTGAAACTTGAACACAACATCTGCTGGCACATTTCACACTGCTTTCTTTCTTCACAGATATTCAGCCTGATATTTTTTCCCCAATACATTGTATAACAAAGCTTATACGTATTCATCCAGAATGAACAAATAAAAGCTCTGCTTTGTCCAGCCATTTGAAATGTTCTTAGTCCTGTTGAGTAGATAGAAGACTGGTGAAAACTCAGGAAGAGACAGAGGAGGAGAGGAGGCAGCTAATATTTCATAGTCATGTTTTGTGCAAAGAGATTTGCTTGCAATTCCACTGAAGATCCTTCAACAACAAGAGACACAAAAAAACACAAGGTTGTTTTTACCAATTCAATGCTCAAAAAGCAGCTGACTCAGAATCTAGGCAAGCAGCAGAAACTGAAAATAAAATATTTTATTATCCTTTCTAAAATGTCTCTCTCAGAATCTTGCCATTATGTGAGCAACTGACAGAACAATTACATCATGGCTACCACTTGTCCTGACTTAACCAACCCTGTTGCGAAGAGCCCACTCATCTACTTCATGCTGACTTTATATAATAGTCTGGGGACTCCTTTTTGTTATTAAACATTATAATAAAAATTGGTTTTCAGAATCTAATGAGCAAATAAAAGGAGCCTAATACATATAGTTTCACTGTACATAGAAGTGGGAAGCTTCTTGTGAACAATTGCAAGGTATCTTTCCACATATAATAATGTAAATGGTGTTTCCTAGAGTTGCACAGTGCACATCTTATAGCTCTACCCTTAGAGGCCCTGCATATATCCTCAGCTTTGTGAAATAGAAAATGATTTGCTAATGACTACCTGTTCTTCATCTTATTTTATAGTTAGTACCAGGCTCTATATTGCTTCATATTTGCTTAATAAATTACCACTTCATGTGAAAATTCTATAGGACATAAGGAGTATATCATTACCCTATGAAGCCTTCTAAATAGGATATTGATATAACCAGGGTTAAGGCAGTTTCTGTGAGGTAAGGATGATAATCATGAGCTGAAAGGTGTGTGGTTTGGATGGGTGTTGGAGTGAAAAATCTTCTTGTATATCCTTTGATGCTGTGATGCTGTTCTGTGGTTTAAAGTGGCATGACTTGGTTGAAATTCCAAGACACTATAGATTTATCTGTTACATTAGAGTTTTTGAAAAATATCCTTTGTATTTTACTAGGTACATTTAATTATGTTTGTATTTTTATTATCCTCCCATTTAGATTTTAAACTCTTTGAAAATATTCAATGCCCTTTTTAGCATTCTCCATAATTCCTAGAATCCCTTAGTCAAACATGGATCAAATTACATGTGCTTTAGTATCATTGATTAGATGGTTTATTATCCTATTGTGAAAGAATGAGTCATTGTCACAGAATTAATTATCAAATACCTTTTTTCCATAAGTTTGTTTGTGCATTATAGTTGTACATAATTACATATTCATAGTTGTATTTTATTACATATTCATACATGCACATAATATAACAATATGATTTGGCCAATATTATTCACCAGTATTTCCTCTTTTCTCCCAATGACACCCCTCCTCTCCTTGTTCCCTTAATCCCACATTACTGAGCTCTTTTCAGTTTTCATGAAATTCTCCTCATACACAACCTTCTTTTCCTATTTCTTCTATAGATTGCAAATATGAGAGAAAACATGACCCACGGTTTTCTGAAATTGGCTTGTTTAACTTAAACTTGTCCAGTTCCATCCATTTTTTTGTAAATGACATAATTTAATTGATCTTTATGGCTGAATAAAACTCCATTGTGTATATATACAATTTTTTTTATCCATTCATCCATTGATGATCCCATGAACGACCTAGACATGGATCAAAATAGTTTGGCTATTGTGAATTGTGCTGCTATAAACAGGCGAATGCATGTGTCTTTATGGTATGCTATTTATTTATTTTTGGTATTTAGGATAAATACCAAAGAGTGCTATAACTGGGTCATATGGTGATTCCATTCCTAATTCTTTTTTTTTCTTTTAATTGGTTCTTTTTAGTTATATGTGACATTGAAATTCATTTTAAAATAATTATAGAAGCATAGAATATAATTTGTTCTAATTCAGTCATTAAAGTGATTGATTTGTATTTATTGATCTTGTATCCTGCTATTGTACTGAATTTGTTTATCAGCTCTAGAAGTCTTCTGGTGGAATTTTTTTTGGGGGGAAGTCTTTTACATATAGGAACATATCATCACCAAACAGCAATAATTGGAGGTTTTCTTTCCATATTTGTATTCCTATGATTTTTTTCTCTTGCCTAATTGCTCTAGCTGAGTTTCAAGGACTATGTTGAATAGGAGTGATGAAGGTGTGCATCCTTGTCGGTTTCAGTTTTTAGAGGAAATGCTTTCATTTTTTCTCCATTCAATATAATGTTGACCTTGACTGTGTCATATGCAACCTTTACAATTTTGATTAATCTTCTATCCCTAGTTTCTCTAGTGTTTTAAATGTGAACGGGTGTTGTACTTTGTCAATTGCCTTTTCTGCTTCTATTGAGATTATTCTTAACTCTATTTATGAAGTGAATTATTTTATTGATTTGCCTAAAAAATGGTGCTCTTTCTTTTTAATGTGTTTTTGTACAAAATTTGACAATATTTTATTATATTTTTTGCATCTATATTCATCAAGAATATTGGCCTGAATTTTTCTTAATGCGTATCTGTCTGCTTTTGGTATCAGGGTGATATTGGCTTCATTGAATAAATTTGGCAGTGTTCCCTCCTTTTCTATTTCACGGAATAATTTCAGGAGGATTGATATTAGTTCCTCTTTAAAGGTCTAGTGGAACTCTACTGAGAATCTGTCTGGTCCTGGGCTGTTTATCCTTGTTCTTTGTTGGAAGCTTTGGATAATGCTTCAATTTCTTAACTTCATATTGATCTATTTAGGTTTTCTAAATCCTCATGGATTGAATTTGGTAGGTCTTGTTTATAGGAATATGTCATTATCTTTAAGATTTTCTAACTTACTTATATATTTTCAAAATAGTTTTGTGATATTCCTCTGGATGTCAGGAGTGTCTATGGTGATATTCCCTTTTTAATCTCTGTTTTTATTTATTTGAGTCTTAATTTGACTAAGGGTTTATCAGTCCTGTTTGTCCTCTCAAAAAAACCCAACTCTTTGTTTTATTGATCCTTTGCATTGTTTTCTAATTTGTAATTTCATTGATTTTTGGCTCTAATTTTAATTATTTCTTGTCTTATCCTGACTTTGGTGTAGGTTTATTCTTTTTCTAGGGCCTTGAAGTGTAATATTAGATCATCTATTTAGTGTCTTTTTTGTCTGATATATGAATAGTTACCCTGCTTGTTTATGATATATCTTTTCCATTCTTTTACTTCAGCCTGTGAATATCTGTGTAAGATGTGGCTTTTAGGAACAACATAATGTCGGGTCTTACTTTTTCATCCAATCTGCCAACCTATGTCATTTGACTGAGGAGTTTAGACAATTTACATTCCATATTATTATAGAGAGATGACTTTTATTTCCTGCCATTTTGATTTATTTCTTGGTTTTTAATTCAGACATGGTTTTCTTTAATTGACTATTCTTTTAGTGTAATTATATCCCTGTGGTGGTTTTCATTGTTATTTTTCATTTCTTCTTAATGAGATATTTTCATTGAGTATGTTTTTATAATACAGGCTTTGTGTTATGAATTCTTTTAGTTTATTTATCATGGAAGGTTTACATTTCATTTTCAGTTTTGAAGGCTATTTTGCTGGGAATGGCAACCTTGATTGGCACTCATTTTCTTTCAGAGATCTGGTATATATTATTCTGAGGCTTTTTGGCTTTTAGGGTCTGGGTTGAGAAATCAGTTGAAATCTAAATTGATTTATCTCTAAATATGATTAGTTATTTTTCTCTTACAAGCTTAAAAATTGTATCCTTATTCTGTATGTTGGGCATTTTTATTACAATGTGTCTTGGAGTAGATCTATTGTCATTCTGAATATTTTGCGTTCTATATGTCTCTTATATTTGAATTTCTATTTCATTCCTAGGATTTGGAAATTTTTCTAATAATATTTCATTGAAAAGATTGTTCATTGCTTTAGTTTGTATTTCACAGCCTTCATCTACCCCAATGATTCCTTTTGATATTATTCTAGAGTTCATCTGGTAATGGTCTCTTAACATCTTTTCTTTATGGGCCATTTTATTTTCAAGATTCTATACTTTGTCTTCAAGTCCTGAAAATCTATTTTCAAAGTGGTCTAATCTGTTGATAATGCTTTCCTTTGAATTTTTAATTTGTTTTTATTAAATCTTTCATTTCTAGGATTTCCATTTGATTCTTTTTCAGCATATCTCTTATGGAAGTGATCATTCCCTTTCTGATTTCTAATTTCTAATTTCACCCCTTATATGTTCTTTTAGCTCACTGGACATTCTAACTATGAACTTTCTAAATTGCTTCTCTAACATTTCCTCCACTGTGGTGTGGATAGTTAGTTGTTGAGATGAACTGTTTGGGTGGTTTGTTCCCTTGTTGTTTTCATATTGTTTGTATATCTAGCTTTCTATTGGGATGATTGTTGCTTTTTCTTTTAAGTAAGGGACTACTTACATGAGCTTCTTTCTCTTAAGAGTCCTGGATTGGGTGACTATTCAGGTATTAATGCTTTAATTCAATATAAGGCTTCTGCCAATCTTGTTATCACACTTTAGAGAGGTCATTAAACCCTATTTACCACAATCACTTTGAAGCCAAGCCACATGCACTTCATACTCATGAAAAGTGAAAGACTTGTTGATGTTGTTCTCCAGAGTTCCTGTAATTCAGGTATAAACTTGTAGTAAAGTTGTGCCACAGGTTGAAAATTAATTACTAAATGTATAAAATGCTACATTATATGAGGGCTAAAAAAGGGAAGAAGAAATATTGGATAACAGAGAGAGGAAAAAATATAAATGAAAGTAAAGGTAGGAAATAATGATGCACCCCAAAGTAAAAAGAAGGAAAAAGTTCCTGGTGAGTATTTAAAGAAAGTGGCAAACAATGTGAGAGGGAGAGTATGGTGTAATAGGGTCAAGTGTAAACTAGGGCTAGGAAAACAAAGATAGAGACAATGATGGCAGTTACTACTTTGACCATTAGAAGAAATGTGTTCAAATGTGTTGAAGGTACACTGTTGGCCATTAGGGAAACAACTCACAATCAAGATAAAGATAATAAATTATTAAAGTTGAGGTTTGAATGATTTACAGTAAACCATGCCAAGGAGAAGAAAGTCTTGTTGATTCCTGGTTTAGACTTCATTAGCATCTGGGACATTAGAAGATATCTGTCATTCTTTAGCTTTGGATCCTTTCAGAGGCACAAGGGCACAGGAGTCACTGCCCTAGTTGTTATGGATCTCCCACTGGCTGGTTCTGGTGATTTCTATTGTGTTTAGGAGTTCAGGATGCAGGGCTCTGGACTGTCCCTGTGATTGTGTGGGCCACCATGTACCCACTCCCCTCTACAGGGTCCTTTACATGGTGTTGTAGAGTCTGATGGCTGTCTGTAAACACAGTCCTGTGGTTGTGTATTCTCCGTGGGTGATCTGTTGTATAGAAGTGTTCCCCCTGGTCTGAGCAGCTCACTGAGTTACTGTCCTTACTACTCAGTAAAAGGACTCGGCTGTATCCAAACAGTAGTGTGCCACTCCACAGTTGTGGCCAAGGCTTAGGCTGGGGGCCAGGTCAGACTGGGAGCCAAGTCCAGCTGGGGGTCATTGCATTCCACTGCCTTGTGCCCAGATAAATTTCTGGGCCTTGACTCATTTCCTGGGGGCTGTCCTGGCATTCTGGATCTGAGCACTTCCCCTTTGAACTTCCTGGAGACTCAGACACCTTCTCATCAAGGCCTTTGACCAGCTGCTGCCACAATCTAGTGAACTATCCCTTTATGCCACTGGATATATAGGCAGGCAGGCTGCTCCCATTTGTCACAATGGAGAGGAGGGAGTTTGAGTGATATTATTATTATTATTATTATTATTATTATTATTATTTGGTACTGGGCATTTAACTCAGGGGCACTTGACCACTGAGCCACATCCCCAACCCTGTTTGTATTTTAGTTAGAGACAGGGTCTCACTGAGTTGCTTAGCACCTTGCTAAGTTGCTGAGACTAGCTTTGAACTCATGATCCTCCTGCCTCAGCCGCCTGAGGTGGTGGGATTAGAAGTGTGTGCCTCCACAGGTAGCTTGAGTGACTTTTGGCTAATAGTGATCTCGCTTCTGTCTACCAGGACTCTTACAGGACCCACTGTAGTGGTGCTGTGGTTTAACTTGCTGCTGTATTGATTTAAGGGGGTGACTGGTCAGCTTCAGGCTCCACAACATGATTGTAGTGCCCACAGGGCTTTCTCTTTGCTATACTGCTTGATCAGCTTAAGGACACTGATGTTCCTATCACACATTAATTTTTTTTTAGCTTTCTTTCCAATTGGTGTTAGGGGCTGAGCTTGTGGCATTTTCTGCTTCCCGTTTCTTTCTGTTGCCTCTCCCTCCCTCATTCACCCTGGTTCAGATTTGGGCCTGGGGAAGTCTGCTCATTTCCTATTCCAGTAACCAATCTTCAAGTCTCTCCAGGTCTCAGACCTTGTACTATTGGGTCTCAGGGAATTTATTTTGTCACTCAAGTCTCTGCACTGCCTCCTTTCTATGCTTCTGTGCTGGGGGTGGAGGGCATCAGTACCCACTACCTAGCTCCCATCACCATCTCTCTCTCCCACAACACACTTTTAGTCGTTTCTATTGGGTTTTATCTTTCTTTTTTTTTTTTTTTTGCTTTTTCTTGTCTTTCCCTCCCCCGCCCCCTCAGTACCAGGGATTAAACTCAGGGGCACTTAAACACTAAGCCACATCTCCAGCCCTATTTTGTATTTTATTTAGAGACAGGATCTCACTGAGTTGCTTAGGGCCTCACTTTTGCTTTGAACTCATGATCCTCCTACCTCAGCCTCCTGAGCCTCTGGGATTACAGGTGTGAGTCACCATGAGGGGCTTTGTTTTTATCTTGTTCATCTGCATTTTGTTAGTCTCTTTTCAGAATCCCAGTCAGAGACTCTGAGATGAGTAGAAAATATATATTTTTTCTTTCTGTAAAGAAGTCATTGCAAGCAACATAGTCTTGATTCATAAAATTCTTATGCATACATGTTTTCCCATGAAAATACTGGAAAGAAATTTCAAAAACTATATACAGTGGTCCCTCATACCAACCTTGAAAGGAATGAGAGAGTAATCTTTAAATAAAGAAAAATAATGCCTCATCAAAACAGAAAATCAGGAGGGCCATAAGGAAGTGACATAACATTTTCCAAGTGCTGCCAAAAAGAATTTTCACCTTCTAATTCTATGCAATAACTCCCCCTTATCCATGTGGAATATATTTCAAAACCCAAAATGAATAGTTTCTGAAAACATGGCAAGTTTATATATGGATATGTGTGTGTGTGTGTGTGTGTACATATATAGAATTATAATTTCTTGTTTTTATACACATATAACTATGATAAAGTTATATATGTATAAAATTTGTAAATTAAATAGGAGATTAACAATGACTTCAAATGGTTCTTTGCAACCACAACATACAATTCTTTTTCTTTCCTGTTTTAATTGAGAACTTTCATCTGTTTGCTTCAGAGAAACACAAAGTGTGACTCATTTTGGGGGATGAGTCCAAAAAATAACTTAAGCAAAAAGTGAAGAGATGGCCTTCGAGGATGGGGGTAGTCACGAGAGCAAGTTCCTACAGAGTTAACGGGCCTTTGCATATTCCCAGACACACGGGAACACTACTCTTGCACATTGGATTCACTATTAAATAAAATAAGGATTACTTGAACATGAGGATTGTGGTATTGTGATAACTGACTTGATAACCCAGATGGATACTAAATTACTAACAGGCAGGGAGTCTTTGCAGCATAAGATACACTGGACAATGCAATGGTTCACATCCTAGGCAGGTCAGAGTGGGACAATGTAAGATATCATCTGCTGCTCATTACTGAGCAATTTAAAACTGATGAATTTCTTACATCTTGTAATAAACAAAACTTGTAAATATTTACTTTCCATTGAATATTTTCAGGCTTTAGTTGGCCATGGATAACTGAAAATTTGAAAAGCAAAACTGCAGTTAGGGCACAGGGAGACTAGTGTGTGTGTGTGTGTGTGTGTGTGTGTGTGTGTGTGTGTGTGTGTATGTGCATGCGCGCACACACACTCGCTCGCTCACGTGCATGCGCATTAGAATTATAAATAAATACATGTATACATAATATAATAAACACATACATACATGTATTAGAATTTCACAGTAGAACAAACAAAGATACACATTAGAATTTCAAAATAGGGAAGACTTCAATAAAAGTTTTTTGGTCTTGTTACGTTATGCCAGGATAAAACTGGGGACTAGTGTTCTTCTTCCATTAGAGACAAGTGGTAAAAATTCGAATGTGATCCTTTAGTAACTTCATCCAAGCACATCGATTGGGAGATTAAAGAGTTATGCTGTTCCATATAAGATAAATTTCAAGTTTTTAAGAAATAACTTTCAATGCCAACATCTTATCTCTTTGAATCATGGAAATTATCATCTATAATGACCAAATACTTACTTTTCAGATATTTGTCAGATTTGGGTTTTTTAATGTACTCATTAGCCATATTGTTGGCACATGAATCACAGACACTAGAACACCAGAAACAAACTCTGGCAGCAACACAGAGCATCCTTCATAAAACATTGTGCTGTCTCCAAATGCCATGTGATATGAAGTTGGCATTGAAAATTCACATTTTGGTAAGCTAAAAAAATTAGTATCCAAAGGGTCTCCATTTTATTACAGGAACACCATTTGTATCCAGAGCTCGGAGAGCAGGCCAGGCCTGTGTTCTGAATGAGTCTGAACAAGGATAGAAGCAAAATTCCATCAATAGGTCTAGCCAAGGAGAACAGAAGAAGGGATGTTGAACCACATGAAGACTTGCTCACACTGTATAATGGTGGCCATCAGCCAAATCTCAGGAGCAAGAAGGCCAAAGAGACTGGGGAAAGTGATGAGATGACAAGAAAAGGCAATGTGGAAATGTTGGAAAGAACACAAATGTGAAGAAGATCCCTGGAAGTCCTTGCGTTAAGGATGGATGAGTCCAAAAAATGATGTGAACCAAAAGAGAAAGAGATGGGCTTAGGGGATGGGGCACTGACGAGAGCATGGACCTACCTAGTTGACCAACCCTTGCATGTTCCCATACACGTGGCTTTCCCAGTGAGGAACTGATGTTTATGGTGATGACCCTGATTTGGGAGTCTTATTATATAAAATTGAGTGTGTTCTGTTTCTCAAGACAGAGGAGCAAACAATTCTTTTGAAGGAGAAAAAAAAATTCATCAAAGGGGATAACATTGAAAATTATGCCAACTAATGGGAAAATGATCAGTTCCTTACAAGTCTCATTCTTCTCTCAATACTGCTAAGCTTGGCTTACCAGCTTTATGATAAGTCAGATTGCCACCCTATGGATAACACCGTGTGAGATTCGACTTTCCGTAGTAACATCACCATTTCTTCAACTGCAAAAGGAAATTATGTAGAATTCTGCCAATAGATTTAGAAAGGAACTTCAGTAGAAATGATAATGATACTTTATCATATGGTATGTAGAGCATTTATTTTAGAACATCCAGTTTCTGATTCTTAACAAGATGAAATATTACCTATTAACAGCTGCACTTTCTTTTTAAAAAATATTTATTTTATTTAGTTGTAGATGGACACATATTTATTTTTATGCAGTGCTGAGGATCAAGCCCAGTGCCTCATGCATGCTAGTTGGGCACTCTACCACAGAGCCACAACCCCAGCCCTGCACTTTCTTTTTCATGTGAAGTCATCTAAATCTCCAAAGATAGCAGACACTTGTCCTGATAAGGCACACGAAGAAGGATTTTCTCCTCCAAGTCATCAAAAGTGTATGGCAAAAGTTATGTGCTCACCAGCAGAAGAATAGAAACAGAAAATATTGTGTATTTTCACAATGGAATGCAATTCAGCAGCCATAATGAAATCACGTCATTTGCAAGACATTGGATAGAACTGAAGGTCAGCCAGACACAGAAAGATGCAAAAACCAAACAGGAAGAAGACACACTACAGAGAAGGGAAAGAGGACAGGGCTGGGGATAGGAGGTATGGTGGGTACAATTAAAGCACAGATAAAGGGTTATGTTTTTATACATAGCAAGCGTGGTCTGGTATAGGGAAGCAAAAGTGGGTAGGCAGACTGATCACTGAAGACCAGGAACCTGGAGGGAGAAGAGAAATTGAGATTGTGGAAGGAGCCAAAGGAGTCAAGGCCTGTGTTCATTCTTTCCCACCCACCGCTTATCTCTAGCATTGCTGTTAGACAATCAGCTGAACAGTGACTGAGAATTTCTTGTCCTTCTGATAGATGTGCACAACACAGGAATAGCTATGCAAACACAACTGAATTTATGGAGAAAACGGCATCATTGTTATTAACCAACTTGAATAAGCTTTCAGAGTGGTGGAGATGAAAATAAAGTTCTAAACTATGCTACAATGCAATGTTAAAAAAAAGCTAAGGAGATACACTGGTTCTCAGAATCCTGACTAACCTTTCTGAGTGACAAAAAGAACTAACACCCTGGGTCAGTTTCCTGCTGAGAGCTTACAGGTATTATTTAGTCATTTGAATGAAACCTGCCTTGTTAAATTGCAGCAGATAGTCTGGCCTTTCGTACCTGCAGATCAGTGAATGTTCATGCATAGAAATCAAAACGGATTATATTTTCTGTAGTCATTTTCAAACACAAGGAGAATTTTGTTCTCATTTGAAAATAAATATTTCCAAGAATAAAACTGAAAATCTATTGCTTATATTTTTTAATAAAGCCTAAAATACTGTTAATTATAAAATAGACCAATAATTTGTGTTCTACTGAAAGTGAGAAAAAAGTTGCTGAGTTGCCCAATTATTCGAACTACATGGAATTTTTATTATATCACAGAGTTCTTTCAAACTCAGGTATCATCATATCTTTAGCATATCACTATTGTGTACACATACAAAGGGAAATACATGCCAAATAATTTGGATGTTTTTTAAACATCTGCCCATTCACCCTGTGGTCCTTCTGCAGCCCTTTTCTACTCTGTGTTATCTTTCTGTGTGTGTTTTCCACACACAATCTCATTCTCTGTGCCGTGAACAGCACTAGTGATGCAGTATTTCTCAAAATACTGCTATGTGATGTCTTTTTTTATTGTTTGTTTTTGTTTTTGTCTAAGCAGTTGGCACAGTTTCTGGAAGTTTCATGTTGGTGTTTTTTTGTTGTTGTTGTTTGTTTTTGTTTTTGTTTTTGAACTTGCATAAGGAATTGATAGAAGTTTTCAGAACACAACTAGGAATCATGTTCTCTCTTTCATGGGCTTGTGAAGGGTGTGTTAGCGGAAAGCTACAGGTGGAGTTGGCCCATCATGTGCCATGAATTAAATCCAAGTTAGTGCTTGCACAGTCTGGCACCTGCAGCCTTGTTAACAACGACTGTTACGGCCTATTGATTAATAGATTCATTCTGTTTTCAATGCCACTAATGAGGTAAAAATGTGTTTCTTAATAGCAGAAAATATGAAATTTGGTGAAGTCAATCTATAATTAATTTCATATTTGATACATATTTAATACACCTAAATTTTCAACACAAATAACTTGAGTTAATTGGTTATAAAATTTACCCCACATATTTGCCCTTAAAGGGATTCATTTTTATTTGCTTTTAAGAGGGGATGGTCAATCAAAGATTGCATAGTACATAATGCACTCATTTGAGACATGTGCATTAGGTACTCTGCAACACAAGGGTGTTGGCATCATAGACCAGGTAGACACTTTGCCTCTTCAGTTCTCTGAAATATCTCCAGTGTGCGGAGAGGGCCCAGGAAGACAGCAAATACTCAAGAACAATTTGTTCAAAAAATGGATCACAAAGAATTTTGATCATTAATGTTTTACGAACCCACCATTGTGCCAGTATCATTTCCTTTAATTTATTTGTTTTTTTTTTTTAATCTTTATCACATCTTTTTTTTTGTGGGGGGGGGGGTACCAGGTATTGAACTTGGGGGCACTCGACCACTAAGCCACATCCCCAGCCCTATTTTGTATTTTATTTGGAGACAGGATCTGAGTTGCTTAGTGCCTCTCTTTTTGCTGAGGCTGACTCTGAACTTCAGATCCTCCTGCTTCAGCCTCCCAAGCTGCAAGGACTACAGACATACTTAGTCTATCACTTTTTGTAAAGTGATGGACTAAGTAATTACACAATTTCCCCCCATAATATATTAAGTCAGTAGGGGAGTCAGAACACCAACTCAAGGATCTCAATACTCCTTAGAAGCACATGGAAGGTAATGTGGCTTCCTGCCATTTCCATGGCTCACCTTGATTTGCAGAGTCTTAAATGCAAGATACAAATAGCACACTATCACAGATCAAAAAGAGCTAGGTAATGAAACACCAGTATTTTTGCATGAGACTTTCTTGTACCTGTGGTATTCAAATAGTATATGTGGGAAAGAAAGACACTATACTTGAGTGTGTCTTTTTTAAATTATCCACTTAAAATAGTAGATAGCAGAGGTAGGTAAGTGGGTTGCCTAAAAGACATGATTTTAAGAAAGAGTTATTATTAATAATGAGAAGAAATGAATCCCAGGCATTGTAATTCTTCCAAGTTCAAGGAGACTAACTATATATATTTTCAACTGCATAATGTTGATTTCAATTGAATTGCATATACAAAAATAAAGCTATTCCCTTCAGTATCTGTCAAATGTAGGCATTATCCAAAAAAAGTGTTACTAATCATATTAAATCATAATGTTCAAGAACCATAACTCCAACAAGGAAGCTAAAAATTGACTAATGGGTATTTCATTAGAATATGCCAAGAACATAATCAGCTAAACATAATTATATATAATACAGTGGCAATATGGTATATAGAATAGATGATTGGGTTACAAATTATGAAACTTAAAATGTTCAAAATATCAGTTTCTGCAACAAATATTCCTCTTAATGATATAATTTAGTCACACTTTGAGACTCAGTAGAGAAGTCTCAAGGATAAAACATCTTGGATTGCCTTCCATGGCCAGCCAGAAATTTAGAATCTTAGTTAAACAAAAGAAATATTAAAGGTTCTGTGCTACCCTCTAATATCATTATAGCTATCCATCATTTTCATTTTTCATAGTAGTTATTAAAGTGATATAAATTATCCTAAAGAAAATTTTAGATTTTTTTCCTAGTGCATTCAGGTTTTCCAGGTTTTGGGGGAGAAAAAAAAAGGAAGTAAATTAAAAGTGGAAAAAAATTAGGCAAATGAATAACTCTGCACACCCTACAGCATATTATCATAGCACAACAGCAAATACATAAAGACTGATCTAGAACAGTTATACATAATCTAACATGTAGAGAGAGGTATGGCAGATGAGATGAAAGAATTAAATGAAGAAGGTCTGAACTAAAAATGGAGGTCCTATTTAGCAGTGTATAAACATAAAAAATAATAACTGTAAACATAACTGTAATTTATGAAAATATTCAGGAGAATGCAGATGATCAATGAGTAGTCACATCAATCAGTGATCCTGGAAGTAATATCATCTTGTGTACTGGGTAAGTTTTAGGTTACCTAGGATTTCCAAGGTTTGTGGCCCTGCTTTACCCTGACACAAAATAGTTTTTCCATTCTTCCCACTGGTAAACTGAGTGTCTAGAACCGACTGGAACCTAAAGGGGAAGACCCAATGTTTGCGTTCTTGATGGCACAAGTCCCAATTCACCCCTGGAAAACGAATTTATCAGCCTTCCTGTAGCTCTCAAGTCCTGTGCTTTGCCAAAAATGTCTCAAATCCATTTTTTTTACTACAAAGCTGCATAGTTTATGAAATATGTGATAATTTTGAACATCTGAGATTAGAATATGGCTGATTGTCTTTTGAATGCTTAATTAAAAATAGGTTGATTGCCATAGCACTTTGTCAAAGATACCAAACACATTCCATATATCTCAAATGAAACTAGGGCAAACTCACCAGATTCAATGTCTATATTTATAGATTGGTTTTGCAGAAATATCTTTCAATAAAGCACCATTAAAGCTGGCATCTTTAGTAGTGTTAGAATTGCTTCTGTGACATAGTTGGCATAAACTATTTAATAAATAGTCCCTTTGGCATGGTCTAAATGTTTTAAATTATACTTCTTGTGTTTTTAATAGTGCTGAACATTTCATCTTAAATCAGCCTTCTATAAAATATTTATAAAATGATTCAATCCCCAGCATAGCAAAAATAGTTATAAAATGATATCTGAAATATGTAAAGAGTCTTTATGGTGTCCTCTCCCTTTGTTAATTTTCTAGAGTAGTATAAATAATAGCAGTAAATAAAATGGGCAATCAGTGCAACTGAAAGCAAAGTTATTTTGCATCTAAATATACTTAGAGGGAAAAATTTAAGTGGAAAAGAGTTAATTAATGACATGGCTGCAAAATTGCTATAACTATCATAGAGTCGTCTGTACTGATACTCTTTCCTGAAATCAAATTTAAAATGAACTTTTGGGCAACAGTTTCTTACATGTGATGTACACAGTTCACTTTTCTGTATAGTGACTAAAACAGACTTTTCAGAGTACAAAGGACAGATTGATGTTGAAAATTTCAGGAGCCAAACTTTGCTGTTCAAGATTTGTCAAATCTAAGAATATCCCTAGACTATCTGTTATTTCTTTCTAGGAAAGTTATGATCTATCAGCAGTTATTCAAATAGGGTTGGAAGTGGTCTTTACCTGATTGGATAATATAAATCTCAAGAAGATAGGAGAAAAATGACTGGAAAGAGAAATAAATCCTTTAGTGAACCCATAAATCATGGGAAAGAGCCTTCAGACCCTGTGTATCAGGGTTAAATTTACACATTTTGGCACACTTTAATATAATGTGAGGATGGAGATGAATATTACATTGAGAGTTGATTTATATTAGTTTTTAAAAGTTTCTATAAAACTAATTTTGTATTTCCTTATAAATTAGTACCACACACCTCTCTAGAATGATTATTTAATGGAAAGCTTTCATTAATATTTAAACTGTAAACATACACAAAATATGGACAGCTTCAAACACTCACCATCTTCTGAATAAAATTATGCCAATTCTCTTGAATTTAACATCTTTCCCCAGCAATAAATCAAATGTTAACACATAGGTATTTCTAGTGGCAATACATGTGGATGCCAAGGACAGTCTTACATTCATTAATGCATAGCAAAAACTGAAAACACAAAGAAAAACACAAACTAGTTCTTATTTGGTATCAATTTATTTAAGCAAGTAGCTAGACAGTAGCCAGAGGAAAATGTGAAAAGAGAAGCTAAATATTCATTTGTCCAAATAGTGGAGGAGGTTGAATTAGACATACCAGAAGGCTCCATGAATCTGTGATCTATGAATCAGGATCATAGATTACTGAGGAAACCAGGGTAGCAAGATGGTGGCTAAGTAAGCTCCTGGGTGACCTTCTCCTTGCATCACACCAAGGGAAAAGATTATTCGTGCACACTGAAACTTTTATAAGAGTCAAGGAGATCAGGTAAGATAACACAGCATCTGCTTTTAGTATAATAAAAGAAAAAGGCAGTGTAGAAGGAAGAAGGGAAAGATGTGCTGGCGTAACATCTCCCCCAGTTCCAAGCAGCAGAGCTTCCAGAGGGTCCTCCTTGGCTGGGGAGAGTCCTAAGACCCTCAGAACAATACCTCTGGACTGAGCTATGGGAAGTACCTTAGGCAGATGACCCACTGCAGCCTCCACCCCTCAACCTCAGCAAGCAAAACTGGGAGCAGGATGCCACTACCCTGGAGCCAGGTCCACAGCAAGCATAAAGCTCTGCTACCCAATCTCTGAATTTTGAAGGTTCTTATTTTTGATCAGTAAAATACAAGGTTTAAATCCATATGAAACGACAAAAAGTATGGATTAGACAGTCATCTTCAACAAAAAGAAAAAAGCAGGCAGTATTACACTACCTAACTTCAAAACATACCACAAAGCTGCAGTGATCAAAACACATGGTAATGGCATAAACACAGATGCGTAGACAAACAGAACAGAACAGAGAGCCAGGAAGGGAACCCACGCATCTGCAGCCAACCGATGTTTTTACGAAGGTGCTAATGAACACATTGGAGAAAGTAGAGTCTTTTCAATAAGTGGAACTGAGGAATGGGATATTCACGTGCAGAAGAATGAAACTAGACTCCTATCTCTCACCAATTACAAAAAACAGTTCAATATAAAGACTCAAATTTAAGTCCTGAAGCTGTGAAACTTCTAGAAGATAACACTTGGAAAATGCTTCAGAACACTGGAATGGGCAAAGATTTGTTTTGGCAAGACCTAAGGCAAAAATAGACACAGGAAACAATACCATAAATAAATGGATGGGATTACAACAAACTAAAAAAGCTTCTGCACAGTAAAGGAAACAATCAACAGAGTGAAGAGGCAACCTACAGAATGGGAGGAAATATTTGCAATTATACACCCACAATTACACATCTTATATGTTCCAGAATATATAAGGAACTCCAAAATCTTAATAACAAAACAACAAATAACTTGATTTTTAAAATAGACAATAGATCTAAGCAGACATTTCTCAAAAAAAGACTTACAAAGTGCTAACATGTACGTGGCAAAAATGCTCAACCATCAGGGAAGTATAAATCAAAGACAAAAGGAGATATCACCTAATAATGGCTACTGTCAAAAACAAAAAAACAAAAACAAAAAACAAAACAAAACAAAAATCTAAGGACAGCAAGTGCAGGGAGAAATGTGAAGAAAAGGAAACCTTTGCGCACTGGGGTGAGAATGTTAATTAGTACAGCCATTACAGAAAACAGTGTGGGGGTTTCTCAAAAATCTTAAAATAGAACTGCCATATGACCCAGCAGTCATATTACTGGGTATATATCCAAAGAGGCAAGAACAGTGTGTTAAAGAGACATCTGCACTGTTCACAAGAATCAAGAAATGGAAACAACCCAGGTATCCACCTGCTGATGACTGAGTAATGGTAGTCCACTTAATGCTGTAAATATAGCCTTTGCGGCTCTGTCACTGCAACCTACTTTTTAAATGAACATGGTTCTTTCTCTTCCTCTCTCCCTTATCTTCCCCTCCCTAATCACAGGGGAAACAGGATTACTTTTCTTCCCCACTTTAGGCAGATTTATCTGTCCTGGAGCACACACCCACCATAAGAACAAAGTAATCCAGACTTTAAGCATGGCACCAGTAGGTCTCAGAAATGACTGTATCCCAAATTAACAAGTGAATTACAACTCTAGACAGAGGAACAGCTAGAATGTAACCTTTGAGTCACCTCTTTCTGAGAATCAGAGCCTCTGGGACAGGAGTCCCTTGTGTTTCTCCTTTGGTAGCAAAACAAACTTTTTTTTTTCCTTTTTCTAAAACTGCATCCTTGTTATTGGTTTTGTATCAGGGACAGGGACTAAGCTTTCAGTAACAAATGGATTAATAAAGGTGTACATATGCATGGCAAAATAATAATCAGTCTTAGAAAATGAATGTGATACTATAATTTACAACAGCACAGATGGAACTGGAGGTCATTATGTTAAGTCAAATACGCCAGGCACAGAAAGATATTTACCCAGTGATGGCAGTCTTGTGTAGAATCTACAAAAGTTGATCTCACAGAAGTTGAGAGTGGAATGGTGATTACACAGGCAGGAGATGGGGAGAAAGGGTTGGTCAAAGTTAAAATGACAATTAGATAGGGATGGGGCAAGAATTTCCACTGGACCATGCTCCAGAGTAGGGTGACTGCAGATCTAAACAATGGTGCACTGTACATTTCAAAAAGTTAGAAGAAAGGACTTTAAAGTTCTCACAATGAAGAATTAGTAAATATTTGAGAGATAAATATGTTTAGCCTGATTTAAACATTACACAATATATAAATGCATCAAAACATTACAAGTCAACCTGTTAATATGGACAATTCTTTTGTATCAGTTAAAAATAAATTTAGAAACACATTGTAGGGGCTGGGGTTATGGCTCCATGGTAGAGTGCTTGCCTGGCATATGTGAAGCACTGGATTTGATCCTCAGCACCATATAAAAATAAATAAATAAATAAAAGTATTATGTCCATCTATAACTAGAAATCTTTTTTTTAAAAGAAGAACATTGTAAAGATAACTGAGTCTCAGAAGAAAGTTGGTCCATTGAAAAGAAGAGTTTGGTGAAACACCACGCTGCAAGAAATTTATGTTGCATCGTCTCCCATAGGACCCAGGCATGATCACAAATCTGGTGTATTATAGTTGAGTAGCTGCTTTCTGTGCCCACCATATTGCCATATTCTCTTGTCACTTAATCAGTCATGGCAAGATCTGTTTGACATGAACACCTGTCACTTGCTTTCTATGGCTTTGCCTCTTGACTGTGCCCAGCCTGGCTGGAGGGTCAGCTCCAATGACTTGAAAACAGCCAGCAGCTCCTTATGATGGGTGGTAAATATGCAGCCCAGCTTCCTCAACCCTCTGTTGTAAAAACTTTGCACAATTCCCTACCTGGCTGCCAGGGTTCTGCAGTCTGATTACCAGCTGCCCATAGGTGTAAATATTGTGGTAATGCTACATCATTGATTTGCTTTCTTTTTTCCCAACCTCCCTTCCTTCTTCCTACTCTCCAGAGAGTACCTCTCTGAAGGAGCCATTTGTGCAGGACTCCTTGATTGAGAAACTCAAGCTTTAGGTAGTCATATTAACTTTAGAATGAGCCAAAAACCTTTATATGAGATTGGTTCTATGAGAGAATCCCAAACAAGCAACCTGCTATTGCCTAAGAGGCTGTTTTGTTAGTATGAACAGCAGCTATAAATGACCAGACTCTGCTAGTTATCATAATAGGGTTTCTCAACTTGGTGCTGTTGACATTTGATACAGATAATTCTTTGCTGGGGAGACTATCTTGTGCATTCATTGCAGGATGTTTACCATCAACCCTGACCTTGACCCACAAGATGCCAGTAATTGCCTCCCTTCTATTATGACAAGCAAATATCTCCTTAGATGTTTCATCCCCCACTAAGAACAATTGGATTATAGAAATTACTTCATTTAATGCATCCAGTTAAATTCACTCATTCAACTACTGTGTTTAAAATGAATACTATGTACCAGGTATTGTGTTCAGTGATTTTGAAGAAAACACAAATAGGTCCTGATTTTCCAGAGTTTATTTTGTATTCAGAAAAAAATAAAACAATTATCATACAGCAAGAAAGTGTTCTTAATTCTAAGGCAGAATAAATTTCTTCCCACTCCCCAAAATAATAACTATTTCAAAGGCGTCAGTTTATGTCTGCCAATTGCACATGATTTTAATTCTGATGAGGTAAATGACTGCTATTTTTCAGTGACATTTCTGTGCCATGGGAGTAAAAGATGAGCTCTCTGCCCTTGGTTCTTTCTTCATGCCTCTGAGCTAAGATGTGATGGGAGAATGAGCACATTTTGCTTTCTTTTACTATAGCAATCTTATTCTTTTTCTTTCCTAGCATGCACTTTTCCCACACCTTCCACCTACTTGCTTCCTAAAAGTTTTATTCAAGAGCAAACATGCTACTGTTGATCACATTTTAATGATTATAATAGCAGCAAAAACAAATTAAGAAGCATTGGAACGTTTGTTTTCTATAATTTTAGAACATTTTCTTTAGATTTCTAAGATTTTTGCTTCTAACCTCATACACTTTTTTTTTTTCTCATGAATCATGCTGGTATCATCTCTACTGCTTCCTGGTCTGACTGTTGTAGGAGACACACTTGGGCTCTTGGTTCCCTCCCACCCTGGGTCTCTGTGTTCACTAGTCCAGTCGATTGGAAGACCTCCTAGGCTGACGCTATATACAGAGGACTTCCTGGTGTCCTGTGGACCTGTGCATGTGTGCATGGGACAGGCAAAGGGTACATGTGGTGCAGTTCTCAGCCAGTGATGCATGTGAACTGCACAATAACCATCCCTGCTTCTGAGGTAGTTTCTACACTCTCTTCCAGAGTTTTCCAGAAGGTTGAAGCACTGTGTAACCTGTTCGTTGGCTTCTATCTTTCCTTCTGTTATTTCTTTATGCTACTAGGGTGATGTCACCAATGAATCACTCTAATGCATGATGAGTTATAAGAGCTCAGACTTCCAAAGCAAGGCAAAGGGCTAGAAGAAAGAATGTTACTACTCTGAAGAGTTCACAATCTAGAATGAACAGTAGAAATGACTGGTGGTATATAAAATATTGTCATTATCTTAAACATGACCTAGGATCTGGAGTTTAAGGAAGAAACTTGAGTCGGGTACATAAAATTGTAATATCTCTGCATATTTTTCCCTATTGATTGTTTTTTGTTTGGGGGAGGGGAGAGAGTCAGAGAGGGTGCTGTTAGAATAGATTTAATAAAATTCTTTGTATTTTGGCATGTCTTCTAATATCTTAGGGTTTTTTGCCATCATACACTTCTATTGAAAGTTTGATTTCTGATAATCAGTTCTCGGGGAGGCACATAAGAGAAGACATGATTTGTTCTGCAGGAGTGTAGTTTTCCTTATTCACATTCTGATCCAACAAAAGCTACATGGGTCGGGAATATCATCATGTTGATAGATCCAGACATGCACTCAGGCACCTGGTACATCTTCAGAGATTGCATTTCTGCACAAATCCACAGCTGACAGTATGTTCAAAACGCTGCTGGTGCTCCGACGTGTAGGAAATGTAAACGTACCAGTGGCAGCAGACCACAACTGTAGATCATGGAAGAAACAGGCTCTCAAAGTCCAGGTCTCACGTAAAGGATAGCAATTGCTATTTAAAATTTTACTATCCAGTGTTTTATCCGGGTTTTCAAACCACACAAGATATGTGATTTATACAGTACTGTTTTGCTATTTTTGAGTTTATGTAAATATAGTGGTGGGTGTAATACAACCTTAATACATAATTTTAAACCATTTTGTGCTCTTTTTAGCTAAGTGTGTTATAAGATGAAATGTGCATATATTATGTTTGCAGGAAATATGCTCTTAAGTAAAAAAAGTGACTAAAGGAATAATTTGGCAATTGGGAGATAAATATTTCCAATATATTTTCTTTCACTAAAAACAAATGATTACATGACAGCACAGACTTTATATGTTCATTGCTTTCAACTATTAAGTACAATCTTTAGATGAAGGAACCTTGTTTTAGTGTAATAGGATTTTCTTTATTGCTTGCTTGCTTTTTCTCTTGTCAAGATACCTCACAGTCTAATATTAAGTGCTAAAACATAGTATTACAAAGGAAATCAATTCTTCTGGGACACAATTGTTAAACTCAGTGAGTAGAATATATTTGAGATATATGTACCTCTTAACAACATATTTTGAAAAGACATTTAAATAGGGTGTTAAATAATTTTAATGTGAAGATGAGCAATATTTCAAAATGTCTCTAAAACTTATAAAAATGAAACAAAAATATCTGGGATCCCTGTTAGTGACAATCACAGGCCCAGCTGCTATGGTGTATTGCACTATATTTACAGAACATGCTGAAAATGAAATTATAATTCTGTATATGTTACAACTATAGCTCACAAACCCTCTTGAGTTCCATCTTGGTAAGAATTGATAAGAGTTCCTTTTTTAGAGTAGCACTAGACATTCATTGGTACTTCCAGGATGATCTCAAAGACCTTGTAATCTAACCCAGACACATACTAGCAGAGGAATGGCTAATACTTCTGAATGTTTCTGCAAAATAATCTTTATTTTTCCAAAATAAGGATTCGTTTTTACAGGTTTTGTTACTGAAAATATTGAGAATTTTTAATTATTTTATTAGTTCATTTTAGTTATACATAATATTAGGGTTCATTTTGACATAATTTTACAAGCATGGAATATAATTGGCTTCAATTCAGTCCCTAAGGCTTTCTCTCCCTTCTCCCCCCTGTTCCCCTTTCTCTAATCTACTGATGTGTCTTCTATTTATTTATAGTTTTTAAATTAGTGCATTATGGTTATAAATAAAAGTGAAATTCACTAGACCAAGATAAAGGGGAGAGGAAAAAAAGAGTTAGAGGTGAATCATGAAAATAAAGAGTAATCAGTGGAGTAGAGGGAAGGGCTTGGGGTGGGGAATGATGGGAATAGGGAAGACCAATAAAATGAATCTAACCTAACTTTCCTAGGCACATGTGTGAATATACCAAAATAAAGATTCTTAAAAGTTGTGGTATTAATCAAGATGTCTACAGGAACAGGAACTTGTTTAAATGAACCAATTAAAAAAAAAATGGGAGCAGTGAATAGTAACCTGGAGTACACATGCTCTTTCTAAAGGAAATTATGTGTGTGTGTGTGTGTGTGTGTGTGTGTGTACATACCAAGCAAAATGTCTTGGTGTCCAGTAACTCCAAGTGCCACCAATTTCTAACTTTTAATAAAGTGTGGAAAATAGAAAAAAGGTTTATACATTTTATATTTTTGAAACTATTCACAGTATCATCTCATATTTTCTACCTCCTATATCTCTATAGGTACACAGTATTTACCACTGTTTCACTGAACAGGAAAATAGATGAAGAACAATGTATGTCACACAGCTATCTAAAAACATTAGGCACACTGGTCAGTATTCCATATAAGAGCAAGTCATTGCTGATATTTGAGTCTTTGTGTGGGTGAGACACTTATGGGAAAAAAAGAGTCAAATTTAGCTCAGTGCATGAGTGAATAGTTAAACTTAACTTGCAAATGGATCCATATATAATAGTAAGCCCCTAAGTCCTGGATTTTCTACTCTGGCATTGTTATTAGTTCTCATAAGGGAGGTGTTAGGTATTGGCATCACTATTGGATGCTGGGATGTGTATTAAACTAAAAAGAATTCAATTAAGGAAATCTCAAGGCAGCCATTGGCACCACCCAGGGCAAGCACATCGAAACGTGTCTCTCCCATTTCCACTACATCCTGACATAAACTAAGACTAAAACCCATGTGTATATGGAAATAATCTTTTGACTAGAATGTTACTAGCCCAGCTTTGTTAATATACTCTTTCAGAGAGTCCTGTGGCCACTGATTCTCTGTTGACATCACTAAGGCTGTCATGTTTGTGCAGGTTAGTTCACTCTATGAGAGTTTTTTAAAATTAAACTTATATGATCCATTTTCTATACAAAAAAGAAGCTAACCTATGACAAAACTTAATTTTGTTTGAAATGTTTTATTATTAATTAGTGAAATGAAAAAAAAATAAATATATCTTTAAACAGCGATACCAGTTAAATAACAATATCTCTAACTAATAGTATATTTTAAAATGTGTTCTTACCACTGAAACAGATAAATATGTGAGGTAATACATACATTAATAAGTTCATCTCAGCCACCCTCCTGTGCATATATATATTTTAAAACAATATGTACATAGTCAGCATATATAATTTATTAGTCCATTTAAAATAAATAAAAAGAAATATTCAGTGTTATTTTTTACTTTTCGACAGGCACAAATTTATATTTATGACACATTAATATATCATTTCTAATTCTTCATATCTTGTAGCTCATCCAAATTTTTCCATTTTTCAATAGTTAAAATTAATTTTGTACTCTTCCAATAAAACAAGTTAATTTTTACAGATAAATCTTTGGAATGTTTTAAATTTAAAATATGAAGCCTGTTCATGTTGTTATATGACATGAGTCATTTCTTCTTTCTTTATGTATTTCTAAGTTTGCACAAAAATCAAACATTACAATGAAAATTACACTTCCATTTAAAAGTTCTTAGAATTTATCACATTTTCTCATTCTAAGAAAAAAGCATGGTTTTATTATTACTTTTTAATGGAGAAAAATGAATCAGGGTAAAGGGCTAGGGGAGCTGAGAAAGGAGAGTGAGATGTCAGCAAAGAGGCAAAGGAAGCCCTTTGTCACAAGGTGACATTGGAGCAAAGATTGATAGGGGCATCACTGACATAGGTGAAGACCAGCCCTGGAAAAGCTTCCATGAGAAGAGATGTCAGAGACAGCAGCTTTGAAGCCAAATTATAAACACTTCCTGTCCATATCAAGCTTTGCAGAACTGAGAAAGTACTGAAAAACTAAGATGTGATTCTCACAACTCCAGAAATTTAACTTGAACCAGGGGCAAATGTAAGAAATAAAAAAGAATTGCAAAACTATTCAAGGTAAGTTCTCTTATATTAAAAAACAACAACAACAACTATGCCTATTTTTTTTAAAGAAATGCTTCCATTTAATGTACAGTATTAAAGGCAGAGTTTATATTATAGGATGCTAAAGCTTTCAGTATCTCTCCTCTTATAATTAAAAAGATATTAGCTATTTGCATTTAAATCTTTTTAAATAAACAGGATTAAGAGTATGCTTTGTCTATAATTTTATTTTTAAAACTAATTTGTATTTCCTTCTATGGTAACATATAAAAGGATTCTGTACTTGTAAAATTACTTCTGACAAATTCTTCAGCTGACTCTAAAGCATTGAAACAGTAAGGCTACAGGAGGTGTAACATTTGTGAATTCTCTTTATGCAATGCCATTATTGTCATATCTAAATCATTTAAATGCATCCCTTCAATAAGTGCATTGGAGTTTTGCATCCTAATGCCGTGGCATACCACTCAGCCTGCAGTTTCTTCTCTTGTGCACCAACAATTTCAACATCCTTCCAAATTTACTTGGTCTCCAATTGAAGAGCAACCTATTACTGACACATCTGTTAGATGGAATGTTTAGTCCATCAAAATGTGGGATAGTCTGAAGAGTGCAATATTGTAATACCAAACGAGCCGTGCTAAAAAAGACCATGTTACTGGATCAAAAAGAACACCAGCTTAGGAGAAAGAAGGCATTAATTATAAAACTGGCAAATAGTTGAATAATTGTCCTCAAATAAACAGATGGAAATAAAAGGTTGACAGGCACATTGTAAGAAACAGTGGTTACAGTTCAGCCCTCTTCAGGCATGTCACCAATACTCTCAGGTGTGTTTCCAAAATAAAATAATTGAGAGCCAATGGACAGTCATCTGTTAAAACTCTCCAAATAACATTTGTACATTGGATATTCTGCAAAACTCCATCTCTTTATTTAACAAATATTTGATGAATACAAGTGTAGGAAAGACAATTAGAAATTAATCTAACAACTCCTCTGCCCTCACAAGGCTTATAATCTAGTAAGAACATGCAAAAGTAAAAACAGTACAGAATGCTCACTTTGGCAGCATGCATTCTAAAATTGGAATGACACAGAAAAAATATGAGCACGGTCCCTGAGCAAGAATGACATGCAAATTCATGAAGTGTTCTATGCTTTTTAAAGCTTGGCATTCAAAAATATATATTATCACACACACACACACACACACACACGCACACACACACACACGCACACGCGCGCCCTCGTACACAGAAAATGCAAGATGTGTTTTTATGCTGTCCACAAGAAAACCATTTTCCAATAAATTCTGAATTACATGCAAAATAGGGGGGGAGTTACCATTTAGACAATAAATAATAATAATAATAATAATAATAATAATAATAATAATAATAATAATAATAATAAAGGATTGCTTCAATGAAAGAGAAAGGAATTAGTAAATGTTGGTGAGGATGTAGAGAAACTGGAAGCCTCAAAATTTGCTGTTGCAAAGATAAAATAATTATGACTTTGGAGAAATGGAAGTTTTCAAAAAGTTAGATACAAAGTTAGTGTATTACCCAGCTATTACATGTGATACATGCTAGAAAAATTGGAGCATATATATGTGAAATATAAAAATGTATAATGCATAATATCCAAAAATGTGGAAGCAGGACCAATTTCCATCCCCTGATGAGTGGATGAGCCAATGTGCTGCATTTGAATATGGTAGACAGAATTACAGCCCTCCAAAAAACCACAGTTCCTAATACCTGGATCTTGTGACCATGCTACCTTATGCAGTAAAGTTGAAGGCATCCAGAGGAGGATGACCTTATTCTGAAGATAAGAGTGGGCCCAGTGTAATCAAAAGAGGCCTTAAAATTGAAAAAAAAAGACACCAGAGACTCAGAAGACTCAGAGTGATTCAATGGGGACCTATCTGCTTTTGGTAGCTTTGAAGATGGAAGAAGACCAAGAGCCAAAGAGCATATGCAGACTCTTGAGGGGATAAAGTGGGGAGTGAGGAAAGGGATCCAATCCCTAAGTCTGCAGAAAGGAACCCAGCCTGCCAAAACTTAGATTTTAGCCAGGTGAAACCTGTGTTGGGGTTCTAGCTCACAGACTATACACCAGTAAATATGCGATTCAAAGCCACCAAGCTGGTAGGAATGTGTTATAGCAGCAATCCCGAAACAAATGGATCACATAGTAAAGTACCGAGCAGCTGTGGAAATAAATGAGAATTGACACATGCCATACATAGCATGGGTGGATCTTGAGTACTTTTTGCAAAGAGTACTGGCACATACTGGACTGGACCATGGAACACAGAAAAGGAACATAGATCATTTTATGCCAGATGAAAAACGTACCATGGCACTGACTCAGCTCCAAAGGACAAACATAGACCAAGTCTAAGATGACTGTGAAACAAAATAAATCATCTTAGAAGTGAATTATAACCCATTGGATGAAATACGAGTCCATGAGTCCAGAAGGATAAAAATAAATGTGAGGAATATAAGAGAATGGAGGAGGGGGGTACAAAGTTCTCTCTTAGAACTTAAATAATAAAGAAAGAAAGACGGCATGAGAAACTCAGTATTAGACAATCACTCTAGTGATAATTTTCCAGTGAGTATAAATAAATAGAGGCCAAAATTAGTGTGTGAATTTTAAAAGAATATCCTTACTAGATGCTGAGTAATATTAAGATTGGATTAATTTTCTTCACTACAAACTAATAGTTGCCATCTTGTGCAAGTGGTTAATTTCATAAGTAACCAAACAGATTGACATCATATGTGTACTGATGTGATATACTGAGAGAATTGTTTCTATGGTATTCTTGGTGGAGATGTATGATGCAAATCCAAATATAAGGAAGCAGTAGGTAAATATATTGAGGATCCTTTTGCAAAATAATTGACCTACACTTTTCAAAAATGTCATTGGCAAGAAGGGCAAAAGACAAAGGAAGTATTGCAGAAAAAAGGGACAAAATAGACATTACAACCAAATACAACATTTGATTCTGCACTGGATCTGTGAACTGAAGAAAGAGAAGCTGATATACATTAATTCCTTGGAAGAACAGCACTCCTAATGATCTGATTACCCTGTATTAAGCCCCGCCTCTTAAAAATTCCACTGCTCTCCCAATATTGGGGGTCAAGCTTCTAATACATGAACCTGGGAACACATAAAAATTATACCCAATCCAAAAGAGTTGTCAGGAAGTCTTATAGATAAAATTTCTTCCTTCCTATCAGAAACAGGAAAGGGCATTTTTGTCCCAACAAACAAAATGCATGTCCTTGATTTGATGGAATCATTTAATCACTAGATGATTTTCATTGTGTTATTAATGTCACCAGAGGAATGGACAGTGGCTATTGGCCTAGGTCACAGCTCAAGAGAGCAAGTCAACCTCTCCAGAATAACATGATCTCCCCAAAAGAGAATTAGGAGAAATTGATCAAGGGTAAAATCAATAGAAGTTATGCTATGTTTGAATATCCATTTCACATCCAGGTTATAATATTTTATTAATGGGATTGTGAATAATCTAGAATATGCTAGAAATAGTGGACTTTATCTAATAATATCAAGTGAGACAATGCAAATGAAAGGAAATGCATGGGCACTGGGCCCAGATTGCATGAGTTACACAATCTCAAGTTATAAATCACCAGCTGCTGTTGTGGCCAATACTTCTGCCAATACTTACTCAGTATTATCTGGTCATTATGGAGCAAAGAATCTTTGGTTTGCTCTTCAATTCAAGGGAGAGACAATTTTGCTTAACATGATCAGTTTTCTGTTCTATTGTTCCACAGCTAGTGTTTTTAGCTGCAGTAATTTTTTCCTTTTAATCTTAAATTTTTAATTTCTTTTCAATTTTAGAGAAAAAGATTCCCAAATTACCAAACTGTTTTTTTATTCCCCACTTTGTTTACTTAAATGCAGACACTTTTAGGTAAGAGGACTGTCTCATATGTGTGAAACCAAATTCCTCTCAAAAGACTCCATTTAAAAATAATCCCATTAATTAGCCTATAATTGAATCACTATTTTTTCCATAATTGAAAAGTTAAGGTACATAAAGGATCTATATGATCATTTAGATTCTTTTTAATAAGTTCTTAAACATGTGTAAAATTTAAGAGGTAGCTAGTGTTACTTGTTTTCCTTGTTATGTATGTTAATTTTAAAATTAACATACAATAAAAATTCATTTCATAAATAAATAATTCTATGAATTTTAATGTAGATAAGTACATGTCATATTTATCATCCTGCAGATACACAATTGTTCCAACTCTAAGAAACATCCCTGGTGTAATTACTTTGTAATCACATACTCCAACTCCAATTCTTGGCATCCACTGGGTCTACTCTCTATCCATATAGTTGTGTCATAAAAAGAAATGTCATATAAGTAGAATCATACGACAGGCAGCTGTATGAGTTTCTGACAGCTGCTATAACAAATCACCACAACTTGAAAGTTAAAACAACATAAATTTATTATTGCATAGTTTGGGAAATAAAATGTCAAAATTCAGTTTCATTGGGCTGAAATGAAGCTATTAGGAAAGGCTGTGTTCCTTTTAGAGACTGTAGAGGAGTTTTTTTTTTCCTTTTCCAGATTCATGGGGCTTTCTGCACTATGCAATTCCAATGATAACTCTTTGAAGTGGTCCCATAGGTCCCTGAGGTTCAGTTCATTGCTTGAAAACTCTTGTTTTCCTCTATTATTCTGGTTGAGTCATTTCTATTGATTTATCATAAATATCAAGGATTCTTTGTCCTTTATATTCTAGTAAACTATTGAGCTATTGAGAACACTAGTGATTCTTTTTCTCTTATTCTGGTTTTTCAATTCTAAATTTTCAATGTGGTTCCTCCTTATATCATCTGTGCCAAAACTTTCCATGCCAAAACTTTCCTTCTTTCCATTTGTTTGTAAAAGCCCACCTTTAGCTATTACAGAACTTTTATTCTGGCCATTTAAAGTCTTTGGAACATAATTCCAACACCTGTGTCCTGTCACCATTAGCATTTGTTTATTGTCTCCTCTTCAGGGTTTTGATATTTTTCATATGCAACGTAACAGTGGGTTATAATCTAGACATTTTGAATATCATGTTGATGGATTCCGGGTGTTGCATGAATCCTATGGAGAATGCTGATATTTTTTTTTTGGCTAATGAGCAACCTGGTTGAGTTAATTTGACAAGTTCAGTGAGCCTTCTCTACTGGTGTCCACTGGACCATCCATAGAGATATCCACATACTACTCTCTGTCCACGTGGCTTCCATGTCAGTTTCCTTCTTCTAAGCTCTTGCTGGACTGTCTTGTGTGTATACTACAAAGCATTTGTTTTGGGACCTAAGTCATGTATATTAAGTAATTAATATCTCAAGGTCTGTGCCTGTTCTTTAGGGTCAAATACAGGCCTGCTTACTTGGGGCTGAACGCCATGAGCATGTTTAAGACATTGCTTCTCCAAGTTCTTCCCTCTTGGCTCCCTTACCAGTATGTTCAGGTTCTCTGGAGTCCTTTTCCATCTCCCTGTCAAAACACCAGGGCATCCATTCTCTGCTCTGTCTTGTCTACACCTGCATCTGGCTGTGGAAAGACAGTCAGAAGGAAAGAAGCAGCAATGACTTCTCCAACTCTTGAGACCACAGCTCCTCCTGTCAGACAGGAGCAGTCCCCTTCATGGGACCCTGTGCTGCTCTAGCTGCCTGGTCATCCCTGGACTTGATGGGATGGGGCCCAAGAGGAAGAGATAAAGAACACAGGAATTTCCCCTACTCTGTCTGAAGTAAGATGCTCCCATTTCTGCTCCCTTGAGCCAGAACTGGAAGAATTCTTCCAGGGACACACTCAGTCCTTATTGATGGTGATTTATTGTCAAGATTTTCTGAGCTCCATGTGAAACAAAGTCTTCCCTAATCTACCTGTAGATACTATTTACACTTTAAACATTTTGTGGTAAGATACACATGACTTAAAACATAACTTTTGTATCTCTCTGCTAGGGTGTCATTGCCCATGTCCAAAGATTGCTTGGCCTCAACAACAAAAATTAATTTTCTCACAGTTCTGGAAGCTTGAAGTCCAAGATTAAGGTAGCTATGGGTTTGGTTTCTCTAGAGGCCTCTCTGATGCCAGTAGCCATCTTCTTGCTGTGTCATCACAAGGCCTTTTCTCTAGGTGCACATCCCCACTGTACCATCCTCCTTCTTCTATAGCCACCATTTGTACTGGGATGGAGCCCCACACCCATGGCCTCATGGAGCCTCAATTCCCTCTTTAAAGGTCCTAGCTGAAATGCAGTCACAGTCCAAGGTGATGGGGGTTACAACATCAACCCACAACTATTTGGAGCACATGATACATTCCACTATTCCATCTTGACCCTGTCTACACACAATTCAGTGACATTATGTCCATTTTGTTATGAAATCATCACCACTATCTCCCCAACTCTTCCCATCTTGCAAAATAGAACCACCCCTCCTCCCTGTAAATAACATGCTCTGTTCTCCTCTCTTCCTAGCCCTGGCAACAGCCCTTCTACTTTTATCTCTATGAATTTGGCTACTTTGGGTACTTTGGGTAAATGGAATCACTCAGTGTTTTTTGTCTCCCTGGTACTGGTTTCTTTCACTTAGCACAATGTTCTCAAGGTGTTTCCATGGGGCAGCAGGTATCAGATTTTCCTTCTCTGTTTGGCTGAATTTTGTGTATATTTTACATTTTCAGGCTCTATTGATACTTTGTATACTATGCATCCATCCATTGATGGGCATTTGAGTTGCTTTCATATTTTGGCTCTTGTGCCTACATTTTAACTGCCCTCAAATAGCTTCCCCACGCCTGCAGAGCCACCAAGTTTCAACATGAGTTTTAGAGGGGGCAGACCTTTCAGTCACAACACCATAGTTGCTTTTGGATGGACTGACAGGATAGAAAGTCCTTACTCTATCTTACCCAGAAACAGAGTGCACTAAGAAGCTTCATTTTAATCTGCAAGTAGAACATGCATTATAGGTATGGTAGAAATTGTCCTGTAAGATTTGGTTTGGAAAATAGCATTCATACAGATGTATGTTCTATTTCTACTCATATATGGAGCCCCTTTAAATTAAAATTTCTTCACCATGAGGCATCCCTGTTTGAAAATATGCAAACAGTCTTGTAAAGGGTACTGCAAAAATTTTAATACAATATTAGTCATTGATATCACAATATAATGCATTTTATGGTGTTTTCCTTTACAATTATTTGAAAAGTGGGACAAGGAGCAACTTATGAATAAATAACAACTCAATGTGCAATAACATAATGTCCCCACTCCCTTTACTTATTGCCTGCCATTATCTTCAAGTGACATTTATTAACCATCTAGTTTATTTGAGATAACTTTATTTGACAATAAAAATCTTTATGAAAAAGATATTTCTATCAACAGAAACTTCTTAATTTCCAGTCACTATGCTAAGGAACTCAGAGCAATTTTTAGACTCCTATTAAGCCTTATTTAAATTAGATGCAAAAATAATCTCTTAAGCACAAGATTTTCAGTAGATGTTCCCTGATGGTGCTGAATTGAAGATTATGTTTATGGGCCCTGTGAATTGACCACCTCTGTAAATGTAGTCTAGTAACCAGCAAATGGTCAGTGTAATTGCTTTAGACCTAAGAACTTTAAATTAAGCCTCTCCTAATTTGAAGAAGATTTCAATTGCTAATAGGATAATTGCACCTTATTTCAAAGTACAGCCTGTAGTTTTTCTTTTTTTAAGAACTCAGTTTTGGAAATAGAGCAAGTCCCTGAGAGGAAGGAGATGAAAAGAATATAACTTGAGTTTTGCCTCATCCTGCAGTTTACAGCCGGATCTCACTCTGACACAATTAATCATAAACAGACTTGTCCTTTTTCTTTTGTGTACTTGCACATGTTCCTAAATTGTCCTGCTCTATTATGATTATATTAGCAATTAGTAAAGAAGGAATTAGCACTGCATGTTATTACCATCAACCCATTAATTTACCTTGAGAATTCCCTCTACGCTCCGCCATTCTGTACTTCTCTGTGTTGAGCCATCTGAGGTTTCAGAGAGAGGACTCATTATCAAATTAATTCCCGAAAGAGGTAAGCTTTTGCCCTTCCCATTTTTTTCAGGTGAGACCTATTAACAGATGTTCTTTTATGTTATACACACACCTCCGGTATCCACTTAGGGGGAATACATGACTTATCTGCTTTGTGTGATGCAAATGAAGTGTGAATTTGAAAAAAAAAATACAGTGGCATGGACTTCTTTGTACTTATTTTCTTAAACTTTTACATTTTAATAGCGAGCAATCTTTTCTTATTTTGTTTTTAATTAACTCTCTCCCACTCTTCAAGGAAAACCAATTCTTTTTTCCTCCATAAATTAAATGTAAGATTGCTACTCAACATTTCCTCTCAGTCAGTATCTGTTTAGTATTCTTCTCTCAATCAGCAAATATCATGCCTGGCAAAGTTGTATTTATTGAGTGAATGCTTATTAATTGTAGATTTATAGTGAAAATGTCTGTCTAGAAAGATATCATTGTATAAACCTAATTTATTTTCAGGGTAAAAATTTATATATTTTTTAGATTTCATCTGAACATAAACGAGAATGCTGTAGAAAAGAGATAAAAGTTTCACAAGAAAACTTTCAAGTTCACTTTTTAATAGCATCCAAAATTTGGACAAAATGCTCCAATGTAGAATGTCAAAATTATCTTCTGCTCTGGTTGGAGTACTTCCACTGATCGTGAAGTTTACAATGTACCGTTTTTCAGATGTGTAGAATCATACAACTGACATGCCTCTTCTACTCTGAAAATTTGTTGTGATCTACAGTTTTGCTGCTGTTACAATGTTAACACAGTTTTACTTCAAGAAATGGAGTTCATTAGTACTCTGTGTGTGTGTGTGTGTGTGTGTGTGTGTGTGTGTACGCACACGCACGTGCGCACACGCTAGGGATTGAACCCAGGGCCTTGTGCAAGTAAGGCAAACACTCTACCAACTGAGCTAGATCCCCAAGAAATAAGCTTTCTGAATCCCCTTATGAGTTTCTGGCTAACAATGCAACAAGAGCTGCCGAATCCAGATCACAGTAACTAATTCATGGTTTAATAATTATTTTGTCCCCTGGCCAAATCTGCACTCTATAACCTAACTTTAAGAAAAATGAATGATATATTTGCTATCTTTATGAAACTGCTTTGCAATGGAAACAAATCTAAAAGATAAAAGGTATCCACTATAAAGAGATGCATTCATTCAATAAATACTTATTGAGCTCCTCTTGTGTCATTGATACTGTCCTATGTAGCCAAGCCTGTTAAGGAAGTGTAAAGACAGATATTCTTGCTCCTAGGAGGTTATGCATTAGCATGGGAGTTGTAAAAACTATGAGAAATATTATGAGTAAAGAAGTTATCTGGTGCATAAGATAATAAATACAATGGATAAAAAAGAAAGTTATGGTGAGCCGACCAAGAATGTGTGATAGGGATGGGTGCTCATGTTCTAGTACTAACTGGATGGTCAGGGTGACTGCCTGGTTGGCCATCCAGACTTTCTGGAGGGGTGTTCTAGCTGGAAGGAGAAGGCACAGTTAAGGAATAGTTGCAAAAGAGCTTAAGGGAGGTTGAAGAAGGACAAAGAAGACAGGTGGTAAGAAGGAAAAATAAAAAGGGAAACATCAGGTCTTGAAGGAGGTGACAGTGCTGGAATGGGACTTGCTTTCTCATCATGAACTGTGAACTCTCTTGAGGGAATTAGGCTGAGGTTTATGTGGCCTTCAAAGACTCCGCTTAAAAAAAAAGTTTCCCCATCAATGTGATATAAATAAGTAAGATACTCATGGTGTTCAGATTATTCTGAATTATATTTAACTTATTTAACAAGATAAAATGGAGTATGATTTCATTGTTTAAAAGTAACTTGCTGATGAACATTGGCAAGATCAACCCTATTGTTCCTGGGGAAAGCTACCAGCTCTTCCTGTGCCACAAAAACTCAACTAATGTGTTGATTTGAAAGAAAACTGGAGCAATTAAAGCTTTATCACTTCCTCCCCCAACCCCTCAAAAAGTAATGAATCAACCAGGCATGGTGGCTCATAAGGCTTGAGAGACTGAGGCAGAGGATTGCAAGTTTAAAGCCACCAGCCTCAATAGTTTAGCAAGACCCTATTTCAAAATATAAATCACAAAGGGCTAGAGATGTGGCTCAGTGGTTAAGTACCCTGGGTTCAATCCCTGCTACCAGGAAAAAAAAAGTAATGAATCAAATAAGTTATACTCCTGTTTAGGAGGGAGAAGAAGAAAGTATCTGTTACTGTCATCCCATTTCTATTCCAACATTTCATTATGATTTTTTGGTGCCCTGGCTAAAAAGATTCTGATCTCAAGTCAGTGTCTTGGAGTTTTGTTTTTTTGTGTTTTTTTTTTTTTTGGTACTGGGAATTGAACCTAGGGTCACCTAACTACTGAGCCACATGCCTACCCCCTTTTATTTTTAATATTGAGACAGGGTCTCGCCAAGCTGCTGAAGGCCTCACTAAATTGCTGAGACTGGTCTCAGACTTGCAATCCTCCTGCCTCAGCCTCAAGAGTTGCTGGGATTAAAAGCATATACCACTGTGCTAGGCTCAATTTTTTTGTTAGTGAATTTTAGTTATACATAATATTGAGATTCATTTTGACATAATCATACAAGCATAGAATATTATTTGCTCCATTTCAGTCTCCAGATTTTCCCTTTCCCTCCCTCCCCTTCTCCCTTCCCTCTTTTTGTTCCTTTTGTACTCTTAAGAGTTTCATCATTGAAAAAATGTTACCCAAAATCTTGGATTTGGAAGCCACATCCCAGCTCTATACTAGTAAAAATTCTCGCAGAAGCAAAGTACATGTCAATTGTTTTCCTTGGATTTAAATTGGAAAGGAAGGAAAGAAATAAGAAAAGAGGGAGGGAGGGAAGTAAGGAAGAGGAAACAGGGGTGATGGGAAGCCTGCCCAATAACTGAGCTTGCCAGATACAAACCAAAGTATGGCATGAAATTTTGACAAGCCATGTGATGTGCTCCATTCCAAAACAGAAATTAGACCTGCTGGGAAAATCCTATGAAATAAGCAACTGGCAAAACACATTTGCTTCTCCTACAGTTTGACTAAATGGCCACAGTTTATCAGAAACTATGTGGACATAAGATGAGCTGTTTCCAGCAGCTTTCAAGCAATAGAGAGCATTTTAATTGGCAATGCATTGAAAAGCACAACATGTTGGACCTCAATGGCTCAAACTAAAGCCAGTTTTTCTCCAATGCAGGAATGACCCAGTCAGCTATGTGTTTCCTATCCTACATGTTGGTATCCCTTATAAAGAGCTAAGCTTACCCAGTATAGTATCACCTGGGAGCTTAGGGACCTCAATAACTGTTCTCTTTCACCGGGCCTAAGAAGAAGTGTACTAATTTGATGTTCAGATTGCTGTGATTCCTCAGATCTGATTGAAGTAATCTGTTCTTTACAAAGCGTCAACAGACCTGCAGGCAGTTGAAACTTTGATAATCTGAAGGTTGGAGTCACGTGATTTAAACCTTATATATTAGTTGAATTCCTTTATCACTAGATTAGAAATATTCATCAAATTAAAATAAACTACTTTTATAAAGTATAATAAAATCACAAAGCTTGCTTAATTATGCCTAGCAGCTTAGGTTCCGTGTTCTATGAACAAGCTATTTTTATTCTATCGGTATAACCTGCCTTCTTATTTTTAAACCTAGCAAAGAGAAAAGTGTTGTATTTTAACTGACCTTGAAACTTGGATTTGGCCTTCTACATAAAGTTTAATTCTCACGCAGTTAGCTTCAAAACATGACAAATTAAAAAAATCCACAACTTTGATCACCTGCTATTGCCTATTTTGAACTTGTAATAAATACTGCCCTTCAAGGCCACTGGTAATTATGGGGTAGAAAAGCTCATTTCTAAGAAGACAGTTCTCATTTCTAATTACAGCAATGGTAACTGTGTGCATAAATTAATAGTTGTTTAGCAGTGTTCACTACTTGATAACTGGAATATTCTCTTTTAGCAACTACAAGTAAAACAGTGAACTCCTTCTACAATAAACTCTGGCCTATAAAATCTCATCTTTAGGAAAAGTTGATATCAAATCCATAAAAAGAAGACTCAATAGATGTGGCCTCCCAGGATTGGCAATCGCCACAAGTTGACATTTCTGTACTTTTCTCTATACCATTAGTTTCAACCAAGTGAAATCTTCACTTTTCCTCCTCAGAAATTCTACATAAAACCTAAATAAAGTCCATTAATAAAAAAACAATATTCAAGATAACTGACAATGGTTATCTTTCCATAATAAATATATTTTTTCCAAACTATCAAATATTATTTACTTGCTTATGATAGACCAGGACATTCAGAGAGCACTGTATTCTGGGATGCAGATTTGCCTCTACAAATTTCACTATAAACCAGATGCTTTTAAAAAGGACAATGGCGAGGGACAAAAGAGAATCCTAGAGTTGAAAAATCCATAGAAAAGGAAATATCAAGTGTCATTTATTCCAGAAACTGATCCTTTCATTTGCCATCTTTTCACCGGAGATGTTTTTATATGGAAAAAGTAAATGTATGTCAGAGAAGCCAAAATAAATATGTTTTGTGGAACATACAGTGTGGGAGAATTCAAGAAAATGAAATCAGAATCCAGGGGTGAGGAAAGAAGAAAAGGTAAGAGAGGGAAATATTAAACCTACCAAATAGTAAGAAGAGTTGTCTACTTTTGGAATTAAAGCTCCGAGATTTAAGGAAGCCTAATATTTAATAAGTGACCATTTCAGTCATCTCTCTACAATTTTCCACTTTTCTCTTTTCTGCAGACATATTCTTATTCTACATATGAGATTCTTATTCATATCTATTCTCATGTATTTTGCCATAAAATTCTCAGTTGTCTCAGTGTTTTAACACATTCATTATATAGATTTTTCATTCCAAAATTTTCTAGAGTTTCATTTATGGTGAATCTAATGAGATGTTTTAGGTTACCTAATAGACAACATATATTTTTATATATTTATCCCTATTCTTTTTCTTTCTTCTTCTTCTTTTTTTCTTTGGTAGTGGGGATTGAACAACTCTGGGGCTGATTTTACCACTGAGTCACATCCCCATACCTTTTTATATTTTTATTTTGAGACAGAGTCTTGCTACATTGCTGGGGCTGGCCTCAAACTTGTGATCCTTAGGCCTCAGCCTCCTAAGTCCCTGGGATTACAGGTGTGCACCACCAAAGCAGCATAATCTTCTTTATCTTTACAACTTTGATTTGAAACATACGGCTAATGCTCCATCCCAGACATAGTCTACAAAGATTGTAAAGGTGAAGTGTAACAGCATTGCTTAAACATCTCACCCTTTCACTATAATTTTACAAAAGAAGTAGCAGGGCTACACAGCTCTCTTATGGTGTGTGCTATCTAAACCTTTGACTGAGGCACACTGCTGCCAAATACCAGGAATTATGAAGAAGGGGTTAGGGTCTAGTACATTCCAGTTGGGATGGATATGTACAGACATGCAGGAACACTTGCACATTATTAGGACTATTTTGCACACCCTGTAAAGTTTATCAGTGAAGCCCCAAGGTGTCCATAAACTGTAGCTTAGGAAGAGCCTGCCAGAAATCCAGAGCTCTCTGCTTCCATCTCCCCACCCACCCCCATCAATCAACGCAAAGAGCAGGAGCAGGCAGCTGTGCTCAAGGTTGCTTTTCACTTGTGTCTACAAAGAGATGAGTTATTGACTCCAAGAAACTGGAAGGTGTTTTTGCTCAGTAAGGTTTAACTTCAGTAAGTCAGTGAATGATATTTTATCAGTGTATGAGAACTTAAATTCAGCATTTGGGGTAGAAGCCAAATAGAAACAAAAGTTCTGAAATGCTTATTTTTCCCATGAATGAGCTTGAACCATAATTGAAGACCAGAAACCCCTCTTTCTCAGTCCAGTGAAGCTATCTTTACAGACTGACTTAAAATAGAAGAATTTTAAAAATTGGGTTTATTTTGGAAAACATGTTTTTCCCAAGCAAAATATTGGAAACTGTATTACAGATTTCATGGAATAACTCAGTGAATGTAATACCATATATGGACTATTGAACTGTATCAGCAAAGCATATTATTTTGCAAATTAAATACGCTTATACTATATATAAGTATGTTTAATTTCTTACTGTATTTGGTTTGAGGTAGGACTCATCTCCTATTGTATAAAAGTGCTAATGTACTTAGGACAAGATTGACACTTGTCAACTGACAAAAAGTCAATTGGAAAAGGCTTACTTTTCATCCTGAGTTAAAAACTACCCACTATATAATGGCCAGGACCACGTTGTCTTAAGAGTACCCACCAGTCTGCTCTGATAGAATATGCTGAATCTCTAGTCCAAAGATTAGGCTTGCATCCTGCCTCCCAGTGACTACAGCTGCGTGACCTTAAACATTTAATATATCTAGGGCTATTTTTCATTTAAAAACTGGTTATAATTATACATGCCCTGCCCTATTTACTGCACAGAAATACTTTGAAGCTCAAATTAAATGATAAGTTAGATCTCCATGTCCCAGATACAAGGAAAAGAAACAAGAGAAGAATAGAAAATATGTAACAGCAGAAAAGTAATTCAGAATTTTTCCAAATGACTACATTTATATTAGCTAGAGATTACCATTGCAGGAAATGAAGACCAAAGAACATTAAAAGAGGTAATCAGGGAAACATCCTTCAAGATTGGTGTCCCCTATTGCAAATCAGTTCTGCTTCCAAGGTCTCCATCTCCGGATCTAATTGGTCAAGGGAAAATATTGCTGTCCCTAAAATACTTTAACTCTGGAATATGATTCTGCCACATTTTAAAAAATGCAATTAATTTCACTATTTCATGGAAAGTAGTTTAGCTGATTACATGCAATCATTTTAACCTTCTTCCAAATTTCCTCTCTTTAAGATTTACATGATTTTTTTTTTCTAATAATGGCCATAAGAAAGGTGCCACACTGACAGAGAGTTTATTGTGTGCCAGGTCCTAGGCTCAGTTTGTCATATAGTTTACATTCCTTAACTCTAAGAATAAAGTATGTGCTTGATATTTTTTATTATTCTAAATTTACGTATTAAAAATGGAAGTTCTTCCTTAGTAACAGGACCTCAATTTGGTGTGTATTTGAACCCTTCATTTCTGATCCTAGGGCCCACATTGATTTCAAAGTGCAACTGTATGAAGTGTGACAGGGAAAGTCTCTGATTGTGTGAAGTAATAGGCCTCAGAGAGCAAGTGAAGCCATGTGAAATCTTAGTCCTTAAAAAGTTTGCAATTTAGAGGAGGAAATGAGATAAGATTAAATGCCAAGTAGAATCCATGCTCGGTGACTGTGTGGATGATGATATTGCTATACTGGGCACCTGACTCTCCCAGCAATCTGCCAAGACTGGTGTCATTGTAGTCCCCAGTTTACAGATGGAGAGAAGGAGGTTTGAGAGAGGTTATGTAATTTTCCCTAAGTCACATAACTAAGAAAGAGGAGCAGTATTAGGGCATGAATGTAAGCACTTAGTCACCAGAGGTATCTTGGAAACTGCTGTAAGAGAAACACATAAAGTCTCTGGAGAGCAGAGTATGAACTCACGAACATCCTGCTAGGGAGGTGAGAACCTAAAAAGCTTAATGACAAAAGTGGGCTAATATGCTTTTATGGTTTAGATGTGAGATAATGCAATAGTTATGAGAGCCTGAACCTAGTAAGTGCATCAGTCCACTGATGTGTATTAACTGGGTAGTGACTGTAGGCAAGTAGGGTGTAGCTGGAGGAAGGAAGTCATTGGGGGTGTGCCTTTGGGTTTGTATTTTGTCCCTGGTGAGTAGAGTTCTCTCTGCTTCCTCATTGGCATGTCTTGTGCCACTTTCCTCTGCCACACTCTTACTCCATGGTGTTCTGTCTCACCTGGTACCCAGAGCAATAGACTTGTCCATCTATGGACTGAGACTTCTGAAACCATGAGCCCCATATATACTTTTCCTTCTGTAAAATTGTTCTCATCAGGTCTTTTGGTCATAGTAGCAAGAAAGGTGACTAAACACCTAACAAGACAAATTGCATAGTTATAAGAAATTTCATAATAAAATGGTTAATGTATGTCTACATATATAAATAACTTGAGGTTTTGACTCTTCATCTAGGAATTCACGTCACAAAGTTTCTGAAGCAATGTTTAAAAAATAAATTACTTTTGCCTGCCAGACTCTATGTCTGGCAGGATGTTGTCTATGGGAAATGGGAAATGAGCTAGAAAACATGATGCAAGCCTGAACCACAGTTCAGAGAATCTGATCCTCCCACAAATGTCAAATTGCTGTTCAGACTTCCAAGTTACTCTGCACAAAAGCACTCTGATTTTCTGTTCAAACTGCCCTCTGACTTCATATTTGTACTGTCAGAACTGTAATCCCTACCACATTTTCAGAATTAAAGGGACCAAGAAGGAAGGAAAGGGAGTTAGTAATAATTTGAAAAAATGTCAAGACTAAGTTCAGGAGGCTAAAATGATGGGGCAGAAGTAAATTCTGAGAGCAAGGGAAGATGTGGACCATGAGTGAACATGCTTACTGAGGCTGTGAGCAACAGACTGCATTAGAAATGAATTTTAACAGCATTATAAATAAATTTAGGTGCAGTTGAATCCTAGAATACACACATTTAGCATAAGTTAAAACTGATGGGCACCTAGGTTGGTTCCATATTTAGCTATTGTGAATTAAGCTGCTATAAAGATTGATGTGGCTGCATCACTGTAGTACGCTGATTTTAAGTCCTTTGGGTATTAACTGAGGAGTGGAATAGCTGGATAAAATGGTGGTTTCATTCCAAGTTTTGTGAGAAACTTTCATACTGCTTTCCAGAGGGGTTGCACCAATTTACAGTCCCACCAGAAATGTATGAGTGTAACTTTCCCCCACATCCTCACCAACATTTATTGTTGCTTGTATTCTTGATAATTGCCATTCTGACTGGAATGAATGAGATCTTAGAGTAGGTTTGATTTGCACTTCTCTAATTGCTAGAGATGATGCACATTTTTTCATATATTTGTTGATCAATTGTATTTCTTCTTCTGTGAGTGTCTGTTCAGTTCCTTAGCCCATTTATTGATTGGGCTGTTTGTTTTTTTGGTGTTGAGTTTTTTGAGTTCTTTATATTTCCTGGAGTGCTTTATCTGATGTGGGTGTAGTAAAGATTTTCTCCCATTCTGTAGGCTCTCTCTTCACACTATTGTTTCCCTTGCTGAGAAGAAGCTTTTTAGTTTGATTCCATTGAATTTATTGATTCTTGATTTTACTTCTTGGTGCTTTAGGAGTCTTGTTAAGGAAGTCAGGTCCTAAGCTGACATGATGAAGATTTGGGCCCACTTTTTCTTATATTAGATGGAGGGTCTCTGCACTAGTACCTAAGTCTTTGGCCACATTGAGTTGAGTTTTGTGCATGGTGAGAGATAGGGGTTTAACTTCATTTTGGTACATATGAATTTCCAGTTCTCCCAGCACCATTTGTTGAAGAGACTACTTTTTCTCCCTTGTATGTTTTTGGAGCTTTTGTCTGCTATGAGATAATTGTATTTATGTGGACTTGTCTCTGTGTCTTCTATTCTGTATGGTCTACATGTCTATTTTGGTGCCAATACCATCGTGTTTTTGTTGCTACAGATCTGTAGTATAGTTTAAGGTCTAGTATTGTGATACTTCCTGCTTCGATTTTCTGGCTGAGGATTGCTTTTTCTATTCTCTTATTTTTCCAAATGAATTTCATGTTCAATTTGCAATAGCTTAACTGTGGAACCAACTTAGACGGGCTTCAATAGATGAATGGATAAATTATACACACACACACACACACACACACACAAAATGGAATATTATTCAGCCTTAAAGAATGAAATTATGGCATTTGCAATTTAAATGGATGGAGCTGGAGAGTATCATGCTAGGTGAAATTAACCCATACCAAAAAACCAAAAGCCAAACGTTTTCTCTGATATGTGGATGCAGATCCATAACAGCAAGGGAGAGAGGGCTAGGGAAGAATGGAGGAACTTTGGGTTGGGCAAAAGAGAGTGAGAATAGGGGAGGGGATTTGAGGTGGGAAGGATGGTGGCTTGCGATGGACACCATTAGCCTATGTACATGTATGATTGCACAACCTGTGTGACTGTGCACCATGCTCAGCCAAAGGAAGGAGAAGCTATGCTCCATTTGTGTACAGTGTGTCAAAATGCATTCTGCTCTCATGTGTAACTAACTAATTAGAACAAATCAAAAAAATCAAATTAAACCTGATGGCATTAGCAACAGTGGATGGAGAATTTAGTGGGTTCATTCCTTTATCTTCCTCCTACATACCATCACCTCTTATCCCAAGCCCAACTTCAAGCTTAGCCTCCAGGATCACAAGAGTAGGTTCAGTGAAACAAAACAAGCCACATTGTGGCTGTCAGACATGGAGAGCCCTGGTTGAAGCCTTTACGAGCAAGAGCAATTTGGCCCTCCCTTTCTAGGACAGTCCCAGGTGCTATGGCTCTAACTCCACTGTAATACATTCCTATTCTCCATGCTTCCCAAACTGCTGTCTTAATATATCACTATCATGTGTAATAATTAAATACACTTACCTCAGAGTGCTGCCTCTGCATATAAGGTCAAATGCTATTATAAGTCACATAATTTCCATTTATGTTGACTGTATCTAAGCAACAGTGGGGTAGTTGGACTAAAATAATTTAAGGTTCCTTTCATACCTATTTTCTGGGATGGCAAATGTGGAATATACTTACATATCAGCATGCACCTTAGAGAGATTAATTTGACTGTCAGTTTGGTTACTCATAGTCTAACCAGTAGAGATGAAATTTTACTGAGACAATTGCGTGTGTGGGGTATTTATATTTTTATAAACACTATTAGCATTTGGTTTCCTTTGATTCTTAGTCTATGAAGGAAATAATACATTGTTACAGTAGGCTTTCTGTGTATAGACTCCTGTTCACATTCTGATCAATGACAGAAATAAGATAATTGGCCATATTTCCTATTGTTATTGATTTTAAGATTTGAATAATCCTCAACTCTGCTCTTCTTTTCATATATGTATTGCAATCTTTTAGTTCCCCGCCCCAAAAAAGTGGGGGTGCAAGCTCTTCCCTAGTCACCTGTTTTTTGAAACTCTTCTTTGAAGAAATTCAGGGGTTGCATTTGCACTATGGATTTGAACAATGTTGGCTTCAAACGTATTGGTAAGAAATGCTTCATTTTTTTTTAAACAAATTCAGTGGATTCAATGAACCGAATTTGTGAAATTCAAGGAATTATACATTTTTCCTTTCATAAACTTCACCTTCCTTCTGAGAAGTAACCTACTTTGTTTTTAAATTGTGTCTGTCATTACAGTTATATAGGTTAATAAAATAAATTATAAAATTATTATATATATCTAGATTTATGTTACATAAAAAAAATTATGTAACATTCCAACAGGTACTAAGAAAACAATTTTTTGAACAATTTACATTATCCTGAACAGAATTATTAAATATAATGAAAAGGAAAGGTGAAAGTAAACAAACAGATCTGTTAACCTTCTTATGTGTACACATGTAAAAACAATCCTCAACAGCTGTTTACCCAATTTAAATTAAACCATTAAAATCACGTGATTAAAGAAAAAATTTGGATCAATTTATTCATGAGCGCTCCTCATATATGATATATGGACATACGCACATACAGACATATAACACAAAACAGAAGTGTGCACACATAACATACAACACATAAGACAATAGTAAAGGCCTTGTAGCTTTACCTAGGTGAAATCTCCATTGCAATGTTTAAAAACTCCATAGTCAAAAAATAAAACTGATCAGAGAAAAACATTAACCTAGGTCTGTATGACCTCAAAAATAAAATAGAACTTTATGATGTGGGAAAAAGCAATAATAAAATAGATATTGAAAAAAGTATCCTGGTTAATCACTGTCACAGATGTAAGAATAGCCAAGCTGGAGTTCTGGATATCAGCTGTTATGGATTTGAGTCAAATCATCTTCTTTTTGGTCTGTAGAAATTGTTTTGGTTAATCTCTCTGGAATCCAAATTGGCTGCTGTTCTCCCTGTGGAAAAACACAAACAGAGCCCCGACTCCAGACAATCACTGGGTCAGAACCTTTTCATTGTCCTGTTAGAATATTCTTCCAAAGTACCTTGGGCTTATGTACATTTTTTGGATACAAATGTCTTTCCGCAGCACTAAGCCCTGATGAATCCAAATTTAAAAAGTTTAGAATAAAAAGGGTTACTTTAAGTTTATCTTTGGGGGATATATACCACTTTCCATTTCCCTCCTTTTGTTTTAATAAGTACATTTTAATAGTTTGATGAGCTCTTTCAACTATGCCTTGTCCCTGTGGATTGTATGGAATTCCTGTTATGTGCGTAATGCCAAATGATGAGCAAAATTGTTTAAAAGAGGTAGAAGCATAACCAGGACCATTATCTGTTTTTAAATGTTTTGGAACATCCACAGTGGCAAAATTCTGTAAGCAATGAGCTATAACATCTTTAGTTTTTTATCTGGCATGAAGGGAGCCCATCAAAAATCCAGAAGAAATATCAACTGTAACATGCAAATATTTTAATTTTCCAAATTCTGGCAAGTGTGTGACGTCCATCTGCCAAATATGGTTAGATATCAGTCCTCTAGGATTGACTCCAAGATTAGCTTGTGGTAAAAATGACACACAATTTTGACATTGTTTTATTATATGTCTGGCTTGTTCTTTAGTTATTTTAAAATGCTTTTGTAAAGTATTAGCATTGACATGGAACCTTTTATAAAAATTTATAGCTTCTTCTATTGTGGAGAAAATATGTATGTCATGTGTAGATTTATCTGCTAATTCATTGCCCAAACTAAGGGCTCCAGGCAATCCTGTATGTGCCCTGATATGTCCTATAAAGAATGGATCTTTTCTGTCCTAGATTAGACATTGTATAGTGGAAAACAAAGAGAAAACAGTAGAAGCAGGGGAAATCCTACCAGCATCTTCAAGGGATACTATAGCATTAACTACGTACTGACTATCAGAAAATAAATTAAATACAGAATCTTTAAACATCATAAAAGCTTGTAATACTGCATTAAGCTCTACCTTTTGAGCTGATTATTTGGGTACTAAAAATGTAAAAGTTTGATCAGGGGTAACTACTGATGCTGTACCATCAGTGAATATATTTGGAGCATTCATGATAGGGGTTTTTCTTGTCATTTTTAGAAAAACTACAGTATGCTTAGACCAAAAAGACAACAAAGGATTAGATGGTAAGTGATTATCAAATGAAACACTAGATTTACACATGATTATTGCCCAAGTATTTAACTCATTAGCTAACTCATCAATTTGATCCATAGTACATGGAGTAATAATTTTATTGGGAGAAATCCCAAACACTCCCTTTGCTGCTTTTATTCCTTTGAGTATTAATTGTCCTACAGCCTCAGGATATCTAGTAAGAATAGTGTTAGGAGAATAAGATAAATGTATCCACAATAATGGACCTTCTTGCCAAAATACTCCTGTAGGAATATTTTTTGTTGGTAGTACAATAAATAATAAAGGCAAACTTATATCAATTCTATCCAAATGCATATTTTCCATATATATTTCAATTATTTTTAATGCCTTTCTTGCTTTAGGTGTTAACATGTGGGGTGAATTTGGATCTGATGGACCTTTTAGGATATCAAATAAAGGTCCTAGCTCTCCTGTTGGTATGCCTAGATAAGGTCTTATCCAATTTATGTCTCCCAATAACTTTTGAAAGTCATTAAATGATTTGAGTTGATCTACTCGTATTTGAATTTTTGGTGGACGGACCATGATTTAGGATAATAGAACTCCTAAATAATTAATTGGAAGATTTAATTGTACTTTATCTATTGCTATCTCTAGATTATAATTTTTTAATAAATTTGTAAGTGTGGCATAACATTCTACCATTGTGTTTTTATCTTTATGTGCGAATAACACATCATCCATATAGTGAAATATTTGTAGTTCAGGATTTTGATTTCTAAGTGGCTGGATTGCTTTGTTAACATAAATTTGACACATAGTTGGGCTGTTAGCTATTCCTTGAGGGAGTACTTTCCATTCATATCTCTGATCTTGACTTTCATGATTTAGTGCAGGGATAGTAAATGCAAAATGTGGACTATCCTCAGGATGAATTGGAATTGAAAAAAAAATCTTTAATATCTATAGCTAAAACATACTAGGTTTTTGGTAAAGCAGACAATTGGGGAATCCCTGATTGAGTAGGTCCCATAATAACCATCTCATTATTAATGGCTCTTAAATCTTGCAATTATCTCCATTTACCAGATTTATTTTTAATGACAAAAATGGGAGTATTATGGGGAGATACAGAAGGTTGTATATGTCCCTCCACTAATTGTTGTTTGACCAGGTTGTGGGCTAATTGTATCTTTTCTTTAGTTAGGGGCCATTGAGGAACCCACACTGGTCTTTCTGATTTCCAAGTAATTTTGATTGTCTCAGTGGCCCTTTCTGAAAATCCAATCCATGTCTCTTTATTCCTTGATCTATTTGAATTGGTGCTGCTATACCTTGTACTTGTTCTCTTAATCTTTTTTCTTTCCTAAAGCCTTGTCTTGTCCTAGTAGTGGGCGCATTAGGGTTGATGTTATTTGTTAATGTCAAACCTAATTGATCTAGAACATCTCATCCCCATAAATTTATAGGAAGATGATCCAATACATAGGGCTGTATAGTTCCTTCACATCCTTCAGGATCCTTCCAATCTAATACCATTGCACTTCCATGGGGATTAGTTGCCACTCCTAGGCCTCAATGCGTTTGAGTGGCTTGTTGTAATGGCCAATGTTTTGGCCATTCTTGAAGAGATATGATGCTAAGATCAGCACCTGTGTCCAGTAGCCCATTAAATTCATGTCCTTGAATATTTAGTTTTAGCATGGGGTGAGAATCTAAATTTAAAGACAGCAAAGCCCAATCTACACCTGTGGAGCCTAATCCCCTGGAACCTCTTTCTACAGTATGAATGGAAAATTTATCATGTAGGCTGGGTATTATTAATAACTGTGCTATTCTATCTCCTGGTGAAATTACTGATATACCTCTTGGAGAACTAGCTATAATTTTTATTTCACCTTCATAATCAGGATCAATTACCCCAGGACTTATCATAAGTCCTTTTAGTGTAGAAGAACTTCATCCCAATAATAAGCCTACTGTTCCTTGAGGAATAGGTCCTTTTATTCCTGTGGGAATGATTTGAACTCCCATCTCTGTAGTTAGTTCTGCTCTGGCAGAGGCGCAGATGTCCAACCCTGCACTCCCTCTAGTTTGTCTGATGAGGGATTTAATGGATAATGTGTCCTGGGCACTACCTTGATGGTGCTGCTGGGTTCCTCCATTGCCCCATATATTTGTGGGTTTGGGCCCCGGAGCATTGGGCCCTCCAGTCCGTTTTTTTGGCAATGGAGCCTGATGCCTTTCTCCACGATATCGTGGGTACACACTTGGTCCTTGTCCATTTTTTGATAATGGAATACCCTCTATGGTGGTTTGAGAATGGCATTCATTAGCCCAATGTCTCCCTCTATGGCATCGTGGGCAAATACCCGGTATTCTACTCCTTTAATACCTAGCTTTGTTAAATCCTCCTCCTATGGGACAACTCTTTTTAAAATGTCCTGTTTGATCACAATTATAGCATGTTTTTGGCCAGGCATCTAAAGCCTGTTGTACCGTTGCCAAGACTTGCCCTTTTTCATTAATTTCTCTATATAAGTTAATATATGTGTTTAAATATTCATGTCTCCATTGTCTAATGACCTCTCTGCAGCAATGATTTGCTTGGCCATAAGTCAGTTGTTTTATAAATGGCATTGCCTGTTCTGTATCCCCAAATATTCTAGAAGCTGTCTGAATAAGCCTATCTACAAATTCAGCGTTAGGTTCATTAATTCCTTGTATTACCTTAGATAATTGTCCTTGTAAATCTCCATGTCCCTGTAAAGTTTTCCATGTCCTAACCTCATCTACAGCAATTTGTGCGTATACGCTAGGATCATATTCAATTTGTTGCCGTTGACCCTCATAAGGTCCTTTTCCTAATAACATATCTAGATTTCTTTGAGGGTAACTGCCTGCTGCATTTCGCCTAGCTGTCTCCATGCAAAATTCCTCATTGGCAACCTTCCATAATAAATATTGTCCTCCATTTAGCACAGATTGACACATGTTAGCCCAATCTGCTGGTGTCATGTCTAAGTTGGTAATGGATTCGACCATGCTCACAGTGAAGGGTGCTTGCGGCCCATAGGGTGTTACAGACTCATTTAATTGCTTCACTGTTTTGAAATCTAAAGCATGGTGAATTCGTTGCCCTCCTGCTTGCTCAAGTACCGGGCATGCTAATCTTTGGGGTCCTGCCTCAGGATTCTGTCCATCAACTACGGGAGTTGAGGGCTGCACAGCTGTAGATGGAGCTATTGGTTGAATTACGCCCTCTGGTGATAGAACGGAGTTAGGAGCAGCCTCCTGTTGTAATTCCCCGCCTGATGGTTGTTTTTCCTCTAAGCTTTCTTTCTTCAAATTTTCCTCTGTCTGACTAGCTTGAGAGACCTTCTCTTTTGCTTGACCTAACATGTTTTCTACCATATTCTGGACCTCTAACAATTTACTTAACAGTCTTTCGGTTTGTTTTTTACTAGTTTCTAATCTACTATAAAGGTAACGCAACCCAATAAGATAGCATAAAACAAAAACAAAACAGAATGAAAGAAAAATGGAACAAAAAATAGTTGGATCAATTTTCTCTTTCTCAGGGCCGAACAACTTCAAACCTTGAGCCAACCATTTTTCCCAGTTTGCTTGAGAAAATTCTAGGGATATGCAGCTTGAAACAAAAACAAAATAAATCAAAACAAGACACATTGTTATTTGAAATGGTCACCCATTCTCTCGCCTTCCCTCAGGGGCGAGCAATTTTACTCGCCTCCAAGCTTCAGGCGTCCCCCGCTCGGGCCACCAATTGCCGCAGTCTGGCTGGGCAGAAAATCACAAGCCACTCAAGCAGGAACAAACTTTATTTTTGAAACTGCTGCCAATACCCCATACGCCTCCGAGAAGATTGCCAATCCACACATGTGGCATTCTCCTGGAACCCCAGAGGAAGTTCCTCCCCGGAATTCCCTCCTACTGCATTTCCCCAACCAATGGGAACTCTCCAGGAGTCCCGTAGCAGGCCAAGGTAAACAGCAGGAGTCCAATATCCATATGAATGCAAATCTTAACATAATCATATTATCTCAATGGCTAGCTGGCGTCACCTTTCAACCAAAAATGTCATGCATCATATTACTTGACTGTGGCTCTTAGCACTTTAATATATTGAGAGCTCTTCTGAACTACCTTAAAGAAACTTATTGAATACTATGAAATGACTTTTTTCTGCCCTCTTCCTCAGAAATTACTCCAGTACTTGACATTTTTTGGCAAATTAATTCTGAAAAATTTTTTTCCTCCCCTAGACTTTGTCTATTTGGGGGTCTTACTCTACCACTTAAATAACCCCCTGTCTTCATCACTCTCCCTTCTACTTATTGAAATAACAGTGATCTGAAAACATCATTGTTTTACCAAAATTGTTGGATCATCAAGGCAGACCCACACAAATCACAGATTATGGATAGTGAACTTTTCTTTCTTCCTTTTTTTTCTTTCTTTCATTCTATTTTTAGGGGTTGAATCCAGGCCTGCATTACTCCTGAGCTACACCAACAGTACTTTTTATTTTCTGAGACAAGGTCTCTGAAAATTGCTGAGGCTGACCTTGAATTTGTGATCCTCCTGACTCAGCTTCTCATGTCACACCTGTATGATGTGCCCCACTATGCCCAGAAGTTATGTAATTTTTGAAACCTAATCTTCATGTTTAAAAGTCAATTAAATAGGAATTAGGAAGTGAGAAGAATGAAAACATGTGTGATTTTGATTGGGAAGGAAATTTCACAAATCAAGTCCTAGCAACTCTTGGAAATTTTGAGCAGTAACTAGGCCTGAAGCAGGGCAAATTCACAAACTTTGCTTTGAATGGTTCAAATACTGCAGATGCTTGAGCATATGTGCCAAGTATAATGGCTGCAATTTCTGTGGATGTTCAAAAAGATTTTAAATATAGTTGTTTTAAAAATTGTACATAAGAATAAAAATATTGTTTAAAAAAATGTATAGTGAAGACAATGGGGAAAGTAACCCAGAGGCAGTAAAAACAAAATCATACTTACAAGTGAATATATTTGGGAATAGATTGGTCCTTTACAAAAGGTAGTATTTAAATAGTGAGGTTTTCTTGTTGATCCTTCAATTTCTATTTTTTCTATATATAAATCTTAAGAAAATTGTGTTTTCTGGGTAAGATAATTATTAATCTATCATAATAAGATAAAAGGGTAATTGCTTATTAAAATTTTTGTATTTAAGGCTGGATGTTGTTTACATTCTGAAAAATGATGACAAATTGTCTTCTGAAAGGGCGATAAGGGTTAGACTTCTACTAGATGACTTTGTCTTTCTAATGGTTGGGCAATGGCATTTTAATGTTAGTTTAGTTTTCATGGCTTTGATAAGCTTTGAGTTGGTAAACATTTTCACACTTTTATTGATAGTTTTTTTGCATGAATTATCAATATTCTTAATTCACATTTTTATCATATTTATTTGTTCTTTTCCTAGTTCACATTAATTTTTAATTTAATTTTATTTTTTTGGAACTATTTTCTCCCACCAGCCTAACTCTCCAAAGTTTTTCTCCAGAACAAAAATTAAACATTTTTTAATGTAAAGTTTAGTACTGACATTTTTGTATTATAAAGGATCATTTGTGGCTCCTGACATAAATCTCCATTCCTGGCTTCTAAAGAAACCAATAAACACTTAAATATTACAATTTTCTGAGTAGTTAGTTGAGCCCATTTTTTAAATTTTACTATTACACTGGTTCAAATGGGAGATCATATTACTGATTTTAATTACAAACTTTTCTTAATCAAGTCCTATCAACATCATGGTAATTAAACCTTTAATTTAAAAAAAATAATGTATTTTTCTCCAGTTTTTATTTCATTTAAGAGTCAGACATAGAATTATGACTTTCATTGCTCTGGGACTCTGATTTGGGAAAAAGTTCATTGGACTTGTATATTGAAATATTATGAAAATCAGCCTCAGGAGTTTTATGTCCTCTTTGGTGTTATTCCTGAACATGTAGAAAAGTCACTAAGAATATTGTCTTTAGAAAAAAAAATTTCCTAAGGATTTTTGCCTAGGACAAATAAACATAAATATAACTTTTAAGCAAAGTCATTGTTCTTTAATTTTGCTTACAGTTATCGTTGTCGAAACTCTGGCTTTTGGTTAATGTTTCAAATGGAAAGATTTTATGTATCTATGACTGTCAAACTGAGACTCAGTCCTGTCAGAATTATAGTTGAAAAATGTCCTATTACATTCAATCCAATTCATACACGATTTTATATCTTTTAGAACTACTAAAGATTATGAACTTAAACAAAACTAAAAATATTTTCAGGATAAACAACAAGTGCTCTTTGTATATTTTCAACCAGTAAGAAATTCACTATTTCTGTATGTATCCCATACTTGCTGGAATCAACATTATCCCATTAAAGTACTTCCTTTCATAATATCCTCTTTCAGGAAAGTATTAATGTGACTATAAGGTCACAGAAATGCCTCCCAACATGGCAGGAAAAAAGGCAATTTCTTGCTATTTATTGAAGAGAAAATGGCGTATGCTTTAAGTTAATTTGTTTTGGTTTAGAGAGGTAAATACAGATAAGGGACATCAATAGAGTATGTCTCCTGGCAGCTGCTAAGTTCTTTTGGCATTATTAGTGGTGTAGTTTGAGTCTCCTTACTCAATTTCACTTTTCCCATCTGCAACAGTTTCTCAGGTGACAGGTACTCTCCATGGGATTCTGGCAACTCAACCAACATCATTTGCTGTAAATACTATCATAAGAAGGGTAAGGAAAGGAAAAAAAAAAGAGAGAAAGAAAGAAAACTTGTTTATTCAATTGACCAAAATTAAAATTTTCAAATTTTAATAAATACAAGACAGTATCATTTTTGATATAATAGTATGATCATTTTTGGACAGACATGGTTTTCCTTTTATCCCACCAGATAAGCAAACCAAATGCTCAGTGTCATTTTTCTAAAAAGACTGTAAGTAAAATAAATACAAGAATTTACCCTCTTCAAGGTCATCCTTATTTTGCTCATTTTGTGCCATAAACTACTTAGGTTCCCATTTGGAGTCCTGATTTAGTTTTCAACAGCAGGAATGAGGATCATGATATGATTTACTTTCTTTATCATGTTGGAATTTCATTTCTCCCAAATCCATGTAATTCACTTGTCCCACTTTTGTTTTCAGAGGTTCATCAAAGTAAATTATGCCACTAGCCATGGGTATACAATACTAAGAAAATTCAAGCAAAGTTCACACACAAATGGGTGATCAAAAAAAGTTACCTTCTAAACCAGTGGATCTCCATGGCAGAAGTACCATTAGTAAAAGGGCATTCTGAACATTTGAAAGGAGATTCTTGGTTCCTACAATAACATGGGGCCACTTTGGCAGGCATTTCATGGGGAGAGATTTTAGATTTCCTGCCTATTGTCTTTTAATAGTCCATATCCATGCCCATTCCCACTTCCTTCCCCATCCCACTGACCCCTCCTCAATGTAGTAAGAGGTAGATAGATTAAATATACAGATTTGTTTGCAAATGGGTTTAGATATTTTTATTTAATTTAATATATTCAAATAGGGTTGTTGTGGATTTGGAAGTTAAAGAAAAATGAATACAATCTTCTGTGTCTAGAGACACTTGCCAGTATTTTAGAAGGTTGTTTTCTGCATCAGATCCTATTGTTGCTTAGCTCCATTTTGCATCTGTCAAGAAACAATGAAAGGACTTCTGTGTTGTTTCTATGAGTTGCTCACATTAATTTCGCAAGTCCACACTCTGGGGTTCTTTGGAGTTTTGTTTTGTTGTGTTTTGTTTTTGGCTTAGTTTGGTTTTGATACATTCCAACAGGTATGGACAGATCTTGCTTCTTCAATCCTTCCAAAATTTTTGTAAACACCTAATTCCATGAATTCCCTGTTTAAGGTATACCTAGAATAGCTTAATTTCCAATACTGAATTATATGTCATTCATATTATGTCTTGTAATTCTCATGTTTCACAGAATGAAAAGTTTCCTTGTATTTCATGAGATTATGTTCATAAGATTTTTGATGTCCTTCAAAACATTTTCTTTATTTTTAAATATGTTTATATTTGGTATGCATAAATCTGTAGAAAATATAAATCTAATACAGAGTTCAAGAAAGCAATTTACTTATTGCCTGGGGCCCCAAAAGGACTGTTGGCAGAGAAGGGATACAAAGGAATGTTTTCAGGTGATGCAAATGTGCTCTCTTGGGTGTGATAGTAGTTATTTGCCAACATTTACTAGACTTGAAATAAATCCATTTTATTCTATATAAATTATACCATTTGTAAAATTTCCTTTAAGCAGTTAACATTAAGATAGGGTAGAACATTTCCAAATACATCTTCTCATATATAAGATCTGTATTAAACAATCTGAATATAGGACTTAATTCTTTTTACAGATTTACTACACATGATTTTTGTAGAGTTTTCAGTATAAACAAAAATTTTCAGAAAAAGTACTACCTTAATTGATAGAGTTTGCTTTGTTTGGGAAAATTTCCAAAAGTATTTTACTCTTCCCAACATTATGTAAAAAATGTGAACATATATGTTAATATAACACATTAACACATTTATCATAAGGTGGTTTTCATTTTCACTGTGATTCTAAATGGAAGTGCCAACTTCTGATAACCACATTGGACCTTCTAATATAAATGTATTTTGTCCATGCTACATTAGAAATTACTTATTTTTGTTAATCTTTTAAATTTTTGAGACATGTTATATTGTAGTAAGAAAATGTATGTTTAAGCTGCTAATAAAACCATTCCTTTCTTCATTCTAAAATATATGCCTGAAGTTCACTAGATGACAGCTACTGTCTGCAACACTGAGGATACTGAGGTAATTAAAAGAAGAAGAAAGAAGATTAAAGGGATGAAGAGGAGAAGGAAAAGTAGGTAATCTCTGGGTAGAGAGAGTTTAGTTTCTAAGGGGGTAGACTAATAATTATTCAATAAACTGTTTCAGGTAGAGATACAAAGTCTATGAAGAAAAATGGGACCATTCTCCAAAGTCAGCTGATTAAAAGTAAAGTGCACATTTGATGAATCTCACCTGATGTTTAGTGCCGCACTATTTCTTATTGATACGCTGAAGTTATAAAGTAGAATGAGTACAAAAGCAACAGCAAATAATTACACTTTGTACTGAAACAAAAGGAAAATATCAATAACAGCAGCAATAAACTCTAATATTAGTTTCATCTGATATCACTTGGATTGGGTTGAGTTCTCCAGGAAGCAGATGCTGAGGTCTAGTTTTGAGTAGAAAAAAATTATTAGGGAAGAAAACTTGTGAAACTTAAAAAGATAAAGCAGGGCTGGCCAGGAAGTGCAAGCAGATTATGATTTTAGAACCCTGGGACAAAAATCATTGGATGGAGGAGCTTCAACTTGGGCAGCAGTGCCTAGGCCCTAGCATTATGGCCATGCTTGGTCATTGACCAGGGCTCATTCTTGTCTTCCATCACTGGTCACTGATTAGGGGCCACTCTAAGAAACTGTAACCTGGACTTGAATTTGGAGATGGATTTAGAGGAAGCTAACAGTGGGAGGTGGGAAACCTTACTGCTCAGAGCTGGACAGGAGCAGGTCATTCCTTGAAGAGGAATCTGAATGGAGTATTTGACAAATATCTCTGGTATAAAGTTGATACTAATAAAATTGGCAATCATAAAATTTGTTTGTGTGTTGTTTTTCCTATTATTTGGACTTCATGAGAACCTAAACACCTGTCAATTATTCTTAAAGCATGTTATCACTTAAATGGATCTCCACCCTTATAGTCTCATAAGCAGTTTAATCTGTATTTAACAGCTGACAATTTTATAGGTAAGATCCATGGCCTATTCATTTCACAAAATCTGACTTTTCTTTCTGTAGTTCTCTGCTTCAAACATCCTGTGTGAGCATCTTCTACATTTATTTATGGACTTGGCAGGAGATTTGTTCTGACATAGTTGTAATAAATTTCCTTCATAGAAAAAGTCTTGCTTTTCTTATATACTAAATCTAAAAGCTTAGGGGCTATAAAATGTGTATTTTACATAAATATAAACATTAATATATATGGATAAATATATATGTATGTTGTAGATGGACACAATACCTTTATTTTATTTATTTAGTTTTATATGGTGCTGAGGATCCAACCCCCCGTGCCTCATATGTGCGAGGCAAGTGCTCTGCCACTGAGCCACACTCTCACCCAATATAAACATTCTTTATGTTTTCTATCTTAAAACTTCTCGTTGTTCTAGTTTCTTTTTTGTTTTGTTTTGTTTTGTTTTGTTTTTAGATTCTGGCCTTGAGTAACTTTTGGGACACCAATGGCAGCACAAACATTTCTTTCCAGCAACTTTCCCTCCTGTAGGTAGCCCTGACCTTATTTCCTTGAATGTTTTGTTTTTGTTTCTCTATAATGTTCTTTTTTCCATCCTAGGAGGTCAAGTTGAGTTTTCAAAACTTTGATATATTTTTTTTCTCCCCTACCATGTGTACAGCTAACTCAGACTGCTGCATCTATTGACCAGAAGATAAAAATCTTTAAGCTGATTCCATTGTTCCCTAAATTTCTGAGTTCATGTTTAATAATATCGAGTTATTTTATTTTCCTGGATCACAATGTGAGTCTTTCTACTCTAGTGACCAGAATGTTCCCTCTGCTTTGAAGAAATTAACTCTTTTAGTAACTTTCCCTATTTCCTGCGTCTCAAGTGATACCATTTATTTCCTATGTGATGTTCTATTGTGTTATTTGTACATTCTGCCAGCCTGTGAGAGAGACAAGAAAGAAGAGGCTATGTTGTAGAGATACTTTTTTCTTTATCATCTAACACAAAATTGACATGTTGCTTGTATAAAATGTGTATAAATCTTGAATTTTTTCCCTTAAATTCCCTAACTATTTGCCCCAGCAGCATCATTCAAAACAAGACCTTGAATTTGATTGGTCTTTTCCACCTGTGCTCTGGGTCCTTGTGCTGACATGTAGGATGAGGTTGGAAAAGGTGCCTGAGCTCCCCTTAGAGGCCAAACATAATAGTTAACCATATTTTTATATGTAGAATATTCTGCATTGGCTCACTTTTAATGTGATGCTGTGTTTAATGTGTTATCATTTCAATTATAGTCCCTCACCCTTTATTTATACATCAGTTTAGGTCAGACATTTGGCGACTGTATTTGACATGTTTGCCTGTGAGTGCATGGACAATTTCAAAAAGAATTTGAGTGCTATCCTTCTTTAACTATATTTTAAGATAGTTTGTATAACAACTACTTGTTCCTTTAAATTTAGAAATCATTAATAAGCCTGGCCTTGATTTCCTAAAAGATCTCCTATAAGACTCTCAATTTTAAAATATTCTTTGTTTCATCAATCTTATATGAACAATGCATTCTCTTAAATGAGACTTTATTTTTCCCACAGACATTTTAATGTTTGATTATATCAGTTTTAAGAACCATATTACTGTTATAAAATATTTATTGTTTGGATGCTTTTAGCAGAAAAATTTTAAACTGGCTTTAAGAAGGAATATTTCACATATCAGGTACTTCAGGGGTATTTCAGATTACATGTATAATAGCAGATTGAGGACATCATTAAGGAATAGGTTTATTTCATCTCTCTGCTCTGAATCCTCAATATTGGCAGGGAGAGGTACTTGATCACTCTAGGAAGACAGGAGAAATGGCTTTCCCAAACATGAAACAAACAAACTACTTTTTGGAGGTTTCAGCTGGACTATTCTATTTTCCAGTTCCCAATCCAGTAACAGTAGATGGGTAAACTAATTGAGACCCATTTGAAGATGTAGCTACATGTGCAAAGTTACCTAAGAAGGGAGAACAGAACTTGATCTTTTCTAAATATATAAAAAGTTCTCCATTTCATTTACAATTTTCTCAATAAGTACTTTATTAATCTAGCTGATATTTATTGAGCACCTAAAATTAGTTTCAAGGTGTATTACTGGTGTTTTATGATACAATTTTCTCATTTTTAGGATAAAAAATAATTAACTTCTCAATCTGCTTAAGGATAGCTTCACTGTTTTTAAGGACAGTATTTTTTTCCAGGTCAATTGATATAGAAAAATAATTTTCTCTTGCTTTCAACCAAAATAATAAATGCTAAAATTAATTAAATGCAAAAATGTGTAATAAGAATGATGCTGAAAACGTTTTCTCAAAATGTTTAATTCTTTATGAAATAATATTATAGTATCCATTTTCAAATAAGGAAACTGGATGTAATGAGGCTATGTTACTTTCTTAAATTTATATACCCAAAGTGCTGGAGGTTTGGTGTTTTAATCCAGGTTTCTATGACTCAAGACCCATGTATGGGATTAATAATTTGCAACTATTTCTTAGGTTAAGTAGGCAAGCCTCGAAAACCAAATTCATAAATAACAGATTATCAGGAGGAAAATAAAAATTTATTTATGCATGTAATGTTCATAAACATAGGAGAACCCAAAGAGCAATTTAAAGGAGTCATTAGAATTGAAGGCCTGTATACCATTTTAACAAAGGGGCAATGAATTTATAGATAGAAAGGATAAAGAGTTTGGGTTCTAGGGACAGTGTCGTAGTCTATTTTCTGTTTCTGTAACAAATTACTTGAGACTGTGTGATTTGTAAAGCAAAGAAGTTTAGTCCACTCATAGTTATAGAAGTCTTAGTGTGTAGTATCAGCATCTGAATAGCTTCTGGTGAGGATCTCATGCAGCTATCACTCATGGTGAGAAAGAACAAGGAAAACAGGCATATTTGGAAGCCCACTATTATAGTTTAGGTAGGCAGTGTACCCCCAAAAGTTCATGTGTGAGACAATACAAGGTTTAAAGATGAAATGATTAGATTATGATAATCTTAACCTAATCAGTGAATTAATCCCCTGATAGGAATGAAATGAGTGGTAACTGCATAGAGTGTGGCTGCAGGAGGTGAGTCACTGGAGATATGCCTAGTCCATACATTGTCCTTATTGAGCAGAGCTGACTCTCTGCATCCTGGTGTGATGTCTTGAGCCTCGTGCCTCCACCACACTCTTACCCTGTGAAGTTCTGCCTCACCTTGAGTCCAGGAATGGAGCCCGCCATCTCTGAACTGTAACTTCTGAAACCATGAGCCCCTAAGTAAACTTTTCCACCTCTAAAAATTGTTCTTGTCAGGTATTTTAGTCAGAAGTGAAAAAACTTATTAATATAGTCACATATATGAGAAAAAAAGAGGGAGGCTGACATACTTTTTAACAACCCATTCATGGTTACTGATCCAGTCTCTGAGGACCTAACCCACTCCCTCCAGAACTAATCACATCCACAGAGAACTAACTCAGTCTCCAAGGCCCCATGAACTAAGCACCTCCCTGTAGGGCCCACATTTTAAAAGTCCCACTGCCTCTCAATGTCATTACATTGGAAGTCAAGCTTCTAGCATTTGAATCTTTGGAGGACCCACCCATCCAAACCATAGCATGCAATAATTTATCGAAGAAGAAAGTATGAGTAAATTGATAGAAAACAAAGATTGTACAGCAATTTAAAGTACAGCATTGACTTACATAGAATTCAACCATACACATCTAATGATTCTTGTCAGATTTTCTGTCTCTTCTCATCGTAATTTATTTATTTTTCTCTTCATCTTTCAAGCCCCCCAAACCAAATATCTGAACACTTTAAAGTCTTCTTAAAATTATTTTTCAGTTGCTTACTAAAATGGAAAATTTAACTTCAACTCTCAGGCAACCCAAGTACATGTTTTATAGTACAGTCAATGAGAATAAAAATTAAATATTCTATGTATTTTCCAGTTGGATACAACCAAAATGTTTTATTTATCTTCCTTAGACTTATTTTGGTAAAGTTAAATTGTGCTTTTTTAATATTAAAAATAATTTTTAAAAATTCAATGCTCTCTATTTATATTAATGATTCTTAATTGATACACTTTATTTTTCATTTTTTTTCTGTGTTTTAGTTTTTGGAAGAACCATATGATACTAGAAATATTTCTTTTAATTACTACTTAAGCCATTTTTAGCTGAATGCTTGAATAATTCTGGTTGAGTAATTGTTTATTTTCACACATATATTCATTTGCTTTCTTTGTCAGACGTTCATGTAGTACCTCTCTCTGGTTTCAGGTTTAATATTATGCAACCTACTTCCTCTTTAGGTGACAAATGGAACTCATTAAGGAATAAGAAACCATCCATTACAGCTGAGCCTTTCTATTTGTTACCCATGATGCCAACAGATTGTCTGTTATAACACTTAGCAAATTCAATCATATGACACTTATTGTTCTTCTGTTTTATATAATTTTTAGATGTTTTTGGAGGATTAACTACCAGCTATAAAAAAATATGTATTTGGACACCATAAATGGATTGTCATAGAAGAGATGGATTGTTATCATGTCTCTTGTTGACGCAGGTGTTGCCTTCTAGAGTTCATAATCAAAAAGTGCTAGAAAAATAATGTAGAATTTTACCATATTTCACAATTGTAGTATTTGTATTGGAATTTAAACATTAATCTAATGTAAGTCTATTTGCCACCATTTAGATTCAGTGGAAATGCATCCCTGAACCAAAGCATGACTTTCTGCAAAGCTATTTTTATTATAATTACTAACATATATTTATCATTCAAATTAATGGAATTCACTATGATATCTTCATATCTGCATACATTGTGCTTTGATGGCATCCATTCATTTATTCGTCTATCCTAAATTCCTGCCCTTATAATTTTCTATACCTTATAATTACTACCCTTCTCAATACTCATGATCAATCACACTTGGATTTATTAGGTCATCTCTATCTTTTTCTTTCTTTTTTTAGTTTCTACATATTATAAAAAGCATCCCATACTTCTATCCCTGTCTTTCTTATTTTGCTTAACATAATTGTCTGTAGTTCCATCAATCTTCCTATATATGACAGGGTTATGTTCTTCTCTGTGGCTGAATAATATGCCATTGTGTATATATACCATATTTTCCTCAGTTGATAAGCCCTAAGTTTATTCCATATCTTAACTACTGTGAATAGTGCTACAATATGCTTGGGATTCTAGTATTACCTTTGCATGCTATTTTAGTCAGTTTTCTATCACTGTGACCAATACACATAACACAAACAACTTGAAGAAGGAAAGATTTATTTTGCCTCAGTTTCAAAGGTTTTAGTCCATGGCTGATTGGCTTTATTGCTGTGGACCTGAGGTGAGGCAGAACATCATGGCAGGAAAGTATGGTGGAAGGAAGCTTCTCAGTTTATGGAAGCCCAGAAACAGAGAGAAATAAAGTGAGGAAAGGGACGGGTACAAAATACAGTTCTCAAGGCCATATACATAGTGAACTACTACCAACCGTGCCCCACAAGCCTACAGTTTATACCATCTCTCAGCAGTTCATTTAAGTTATTAATTATTCACATGTGGTAATCCATAAATAGGATTAGAATCCTTATGTTGCAATCATTTCCTAAAGACTCAACTCTGAACATTTCTGCACTGGGGACCTAGCTTTCAACACATGAGATTTTGAAGGACATTCCAGATTCAGACTATAGCATATGCAGACTTTATTCTTGTCAGATATATGCCCAGGAATGGATACCTGAATCATATGGTAGTTTTATTTTTATTTTCTTGAGACAACTCCATACTGTTTTCCATACTGGGTGCACTAATTTACATTCCTTTTACATTCCTGTCAAAGATATTTAAAAATTTGTTTTTCTGCACATCCTTTTTGGCATCAGATTTTTTTTTATATGTCACTCTAATAAGGGTATATGATATCTCACTATGCTGTCATTTGCATGTCTCTAGTAAGTAAAGACTGAGAATTTTTTATCAACTTATTGGTTGCCATTTGTATTTTTTTCTTTGGGAAGTTTTAATTCAGATCATTTCCCCAGTTTTAATCGGATTACTTTCCTCATTTGTTGTTGAAAAGTTACTTGAGTTTCTTATATTTTCTGGATAGTAATCCTGTGTCAGATGAGTAGCTAGAAAACACTTTCCCCCATTCTACAAGTTGTCTCTTCATTCTGGTGATTGTTTTCTTTCCTGTGCAGAAGATTTTTAGTTTGATATAATCCCTTTTGTAAATTCTTGCTTTTGTTTCCTGAGCCTTGAAGTCCTATCCATAAACTATTTTCTACAAGGGCCACAAACTTTGTAATAGCTGGGATGGTCAGTATCTTCACAGATGGTTTTACTGGGTCTCTCTTTTTTACTTTTACCCCTGTGGATGACAGATTTCCCCATCAACTGTGGAGCTGGGATGGTGGGTGATGAAAAATTTTGTTTCTCTTGCTATGTTGAACTTCCAGGTCTCTGGATTTTAAAAATTGTCTATTTTTCCTACTATTGCATCACAGTGTTTTCTCACAGTCACTCACCTCAATATGTAGCTCCATACATTGCTATTTTTCTTTGTAGAGAAGGTAGGTGTTTTGGACCTCTAGTTAGTCATCTGCTTATAGTGTTGATTTTCTATAAATTTTACTTCATTTCTAATGTGCCTTAGGTTTTTTATGCAGGAGTTGGGAATATTATTAAAAGACCTGAATCTTGGACCACTATTTCACCAATAAAATGCATTAAATTTATATTTTACAGAGAAAACAAATCAATGCAGAATACCTAGTCAGATGAAATAAATAGATGGGAAATTATTTTAATATTTTAAAAGAATAATACTAAACACTCAGTAGATCACTGAAAATGAAAAAAAAGAGAACAATTGAAAATATCTAGTGGTGGATAATTTTTTGTGCATTGTTTTACAGAGATATTATTTAATTTAATATTTTGAAAGGCTCCATAAAATGCTTAAAGCCAAATTTAGCAACTCATTAAAATATTTATAAAGTGATAAAAGTTAATTTATGTATTAATGTAATACATGACATCAACAGATTTTTTTTTAAAAAAATCACCTCTTCTTAATTAATGTAGAAAAATTTTTGATGATTATCCTAAATCCTTAAATAATAAAAACACTTAACAAATAAAAATAGAACTTTTTTTATCCCATAAAGGCACTTCCAAAAACCCTTAATTAATGATTAAGAATAGATGTTTTTCATTTAAAATCACAAAAGAGAAAAGATCACTAATGTAAGTTCTATGCAATATTGTACTGAGAATTCTGCCTAGGGAAATTAAGCAAGAAAAATAAATAAAATCATCCAAAATGGAAAGAAAGGAGTAAAACTATTTTCACAGAAGTCATAAACTTGTATATAGAAATTACATTGGAATCACTAAAAACTTTAAATAATATAATGAACATTTACTAATAATAATTTAATATATTAGTAAAATATGATATTTTATGCATAAATTAGTTATATTTTATATACTTGTAAATAAACATTTTTAAACTAAGAAAGTAATTTCATTTATAATAGCAAAAAAAGGAATAAATACTTTGAAATAAATTTGATCAAAGAATCTAAAAGCCTCAGAATAAAATTCGGGGCATTTTCATGGCCATAGATTTGGCAAAATATTCTAACATATGGCAATAAAATTAGGGGGAATTTCTTCAAAACATTGTTGAAATAAATTTTAAAATATTTGTGCAAATTACAAAACATTCCATGTTCATTGATTGGAAGATGTCCCTACTTCCTGCTTCCATGTACCTTGTTAAAGAGGCAGTATTTCCCAAACTGATTTATAGATTCCACACCACAACTCTTTTTGCCCATCTTTTTAGAAATTAATAAGATAATTTCAAGTTGATTCAGAATAGAAAAAGTAATTCTCCCAGAAAATTAAATTTATGCATTCCCATTTTAAAATACACACATATAATAATAATCAAATAAGTATAATTTGGGGACAAGGATAAGTATGTAGATTAATAGAAAGGAAAAATCCAGAAATAAACTCGTATTTGTATGAGCAACTCATTTTTAACAACTCATTTTAATAATGGTGGTTTTTCAACAAAAGATGTTGGAACTACTGTATAGTCATGCAAAACGAAGCTGGACTCTCATTATTTGATACACAAATTAGCACAAAAGGTCTCAACTATCTAAATATAGAAATTAAAAGTCTAGAACACTCGGTAGAAAAGATAGAGTACTTCACGACTTTGGAGTTGACAAAAAATTCCTAGATATGACACCAAAAGCATGAGATTCAAAAGAAAAAAACCATACATTATTTTGGATTTCATCAAAATTAAAAGTAGTTTTGATTCAAATGATGCCATCAAGAATGTGAAAAAACAAACCACAAAATGAAAGAAAATATTTTCTATTGTATGTCCCACAAGCAGTTTTTATATAGAATATATGAAGAATGCCTACACTTCAATAATAAAAAGACAACTCCTCAATGATTAAGGGACATGTTATCATATGGCATAGAAGTTACACTTATAGCTATGTATTCAAGAGAAATAATGAATATGTCAACACAAAAATTTCTAAATATATGCTAATAGTAACTTTATTCAAAATAGTCAAAAATAGGAAATAATTAAAATATTTATCAACATACAAATGAATAAACAAAATGTGAGGTATACATAAAATATAATATTTATTATAAATAGGAAAGAAGTACTTGTACATTCTACACATATAAACTTCAAAAATGTTTTGCTAAATGAAAGAAAAAAATAAGTCATAAAAAATGACATCCAAATGATTTCATTAAAATGAGAGTCAAGAGAAAGAACTCTGTTGAGGCAGAAAGTAGATTACTGATTGCTCAAGGTATTTCTTAGAAGTGTTATGGTTTTAGAGGACTGATAGGTAAAGAGTAAAAGATTTTTAATAAAATTGTCCTAAAACTGACTATGGTGAAGGTTGAACATGATTATTGACACACAGTAAAAAACAATTGAGTCTTACACTTTAAATGCAGGCCTTCCATTATCTATGGATTGAATCATAATATAGTTATTTAAAAGTATACTCCTGAATTCAGAACATGTTCCCAGTTAATAGGCAAGGCTGAAGGAAAGAAATTCCTCACAATTTGGAAAAAAAAAATTCTGGATTTACAATTTACAAAGATGTTACCATGACCATCTGTAAAACCTAATTTTTAAAATCTTAATAGTGTATCTTTAAATATAGTATATGCATAGCATCATCTCAACATGAGTTAGTATAAAAGAATCATTAATGAGATGTGTTACATTCTTTAAGTATTAAGTCTTCAAAATCTGATAATGTGCTTATTGGTTTTTAACAGTTACACATAACATTAGAATTGACATAATTAAAAATGCATGGGATATAACCTGCTCCAGTCATCGAGCTTTTAGATTGCTATTCTGTTCCGTCATTATTACTTTTATTCTCATCCTGCCTTGTTTTATCATGCTTCACTGTATTGTGTTTAATAGATTGTGGCTTTTTTCTTCTCTCAATTTTTATACAAATTGAAGGTTTATGGAAATTGCACCCAAGCAAGTCTCTTGGCATCATTTTTTTTCCCCTAATAGCATGTGGTCATTTTATGTTTCTGTGTCACATTTTTAAAATTCTTTTAATATTTTAAACTTTGTTATCATCATTATAGCGTATCTCTGTTCAGTAATCTTTGCTATTACTTTTATAATTTTTAGGGTATCCCAAACAGAGCCTGTATAATACAACAAATGTCATTTTTAAATGTTTTATGTTATGACTACTCCATGGTTCAGAATTTTCCCCATATTTTTCCTTCTCTTCAAGCCTTTCTTATCCTTTAGATGCAATATATGAAAATTAGGTCACTTAATTAATAACCCTATAATGGCCTCAAAATGTCTAACTGAAAGAGCTGCACATTTCAATCTAAATGAAAATCTAGAAATGATCAAATTTAGGAAGACATATCAAAAGGCAAGATAGGCTGAAGGCTTGACTACTTGAACCAAGTAGTAAATCAAGCCATGAATGTGAAGGAAAGGTTCTTGTTGAAAACCAAAAGTACAATTCTGGTAAATACATGAATGATAAGAAAGTGAAATGAACATTACTGATAAGGAGAAAATGTAATGGTTTGGATAGTACTTACACCAGTCAGAGTTTTTTCCTAAGCTAAACGCAAATTCAGAGCCGTTCCCTAATTCTCCTCAACTCTATGAAGGTAGAGAGAGCCAATAAAGATGCAAAAGAAATGTTTGAAGTCAGCAGAAAGGAAAGAAGACATCTTTACAACTTAATAGTGCTAGGGGAAGCTTTAAGTGCCAGTGTAGAGCTGCAGAAAGTTACAGAAGATCCAGCCAAGGTACTTGTGACAGTGGCTATACTAACCAATAGAATTTCAGTGTAGACAAACAGGCTTAAATTGGAACATGACTTCTGTGACTTTAGTGCTAAACTAAAGTCAATGTGTAGCTTCAAAGAAGAGTATGACTTTGCTGATAAGAGTTAACTGCAATTTATTACTCTAAGTTTAAGTCCTTCATTTACAATGCCCCAAATTTTAGAACATTTAAAATTTATACTAAATGTACTTTGGACTCTAAAAATGGGAGAAAATAGACTGGATGATAGCATCTCTGTTTCTAAAATGGTTTACTAAATATTTTGAGATCACTGTTGAGGCTTACAGCTCAGAATAAAAAAATTTTCTTTCAAAGTATTACTATTCATTAACAATGCACCAAATAGACCAAGAGCTCTGATGAAAATATACAATGAAATTAATGCTGTTTTCCTTCCTGGTAACACTACATCCATTATGTAGCCAATGGATAAAGGAGTTGTTTCAACTTTTACTTTTTTATTTTTAGAAAAAAAATTGTTGAGACATAACATTCATAAACTTTTATGGGGTGAAATATGATAACTCAATACTTATATACAATATGTATGGATAAAATCAGATAATACATAATCTCTTCAAACATTAATCATTTCTGTGTGTTGGGTACCTTTGTATTCTTCTAGTCATTTTGAAATATATCATATAATGTTTTAACAAATAGTTACCCCACTGTGCTGAAGAACACCAGAAATAATACCTCCTATTTCAGTGTGTTTTTATGCCTTTTAGAAAACATTTTTTTTACATTTACTTTAATCTCTGTCCCTCTCAAAGTTTTTTGACCAATATTCCACTCAATTTTCCTATGAGATTGACTAGAAATAAATTTCATAAGGCTGCAGTTCCTACAGACCATCATTTGTTAGAGGTCAAAATATTGACATTGATAGAAATTTGGAAGAAACTAATTCCAACCCTCCTGAATGACTGTGAAGGTTTCAAAACTTATGTGGAGGAAGTCACTGCAGTTGTGGTGGAAATAGAGTGAACTAGAATTAAAAGTGAATATTGTGAATGAATTACTGAAATCTTATGATAAAATTTAACAGATGAGGAGTTGGTTTTTATGGTTAAGTGAATAAAGTAGTTTTATTTTTTTAACATGTGGAAGGCAATGCAACAATTTTCAGAGTTGAAATTATTGAATTATGAAAGTATGACCATATCAGTGGATTAACTGTGTGGTAAATGTAGGCAGGTAGGGTGTAGCTAGAGAGAGTAGGTCACTAAGGATGTTCCTTTGGAGTACATGTTTTTTTCCCTGGTGAGCAGAGGTCTCTCTCTGCTTCCTGAATATCATGTCCTGAGCTGCTTTCCTTTGTCATGCCCTTTGTTAATGATGTTTTACCTAATTTTGAACCCAGATGTATGGAGTTGGCTGTCCATGGTCTGAGAACTCTGAAACTGTGAGTCCCCAAATAAACTTTTCTTCCTCTACATTTTTTCTTGTCAGGTTCTTCAGTCATATCAAAGGCAAAGATGACTAAAACAAGCACTATCATATGTTATAAAATAATTTCCAAGAAAGCAAAGATCCAATCAACATTTCAAACATTGTTGTTTTATTT